>NC_090929.1:1433102835-1435602835 GCF_040938575.1 Ambystoma mexicanum | reverse complement strand
CCCTGATGAAAGCCATCCGAAGGCCAACAAAACTGGCTGAGAAAAGGTTCAACTGTGCACTCAGTCAAACGCGGGGAGTCATTGAGCATGCACTTGGAATATTGAAATTCATGTTCCACAGTGGAAGGGTGCTGTTGTATCAAATCCAAAAGTTGTGGCAGATAATACTGGCCTGCTTCTCCTTGCACAATGGAGCAGTGCACCGTAGACTGCACATTCTAACCAATTATGGTTTGGCCAAAACCCACAACCTCTACTTGCAAAGGCAGTAGGCCAGAGGGACTCTACAATAGAAAAGTATTGTTTGTGCCTGATACATTTCTGCTAGTGCAGGCATAATCATCAGCAGCCTAGATACCAGCAACATTCACATCATTGATGAGATGTTTCATTACTTCTATATGGCATCACTCACAGACTAATAAATGCATGTGCCCATTTCACTTGGGAAACAGTCATCCCCTCCATCCGTGCCCCACACTACTACTAACAGGGGATGATGAGAGGGAACCTAAAGCACCTATAACCTGCTACACTGTGCATTTGGAAAGCTCCAGTTCAATAGCGACTGAAGAACCTTTGGAGAAACCAAAAGCTGGGTCTCATTATAAGGATGCCATATCCTGCCAGTAAATCTGCCAGGATATTGGAAAATGATATTACCATTTCCGGCACACAGTCCCGGGGCATTATTGCTGGATTACGAGTGCCCAAATGACAGTATTAATCCCTATTCTTGGAGTCCTGTAGGACTCCACGAGGGGATTTGCCGTCATTACCGGTGCTGTAATTATGGTGTTTTCTGACAGTAGGATGCCTGCCTTACCTCCAGCTGGAGGTAACACAGGGGCCCCAACGGCCAACCTGTAGTCGGCCGGTCCGGTAAAGTGCTGTTATACATTAATACCGGCACTTTATTACCAGACCGGCCGACTTGTAATAATGAGGCCGACTAATACCGTTAGACAATCTGCCATTCGCCACACAATGTGTGTTGTGGGGGACTCAGCACTCGCCAGCGCCCACACATACCATGAAACACAGAGCCACCATCATGTTCAACCTTTCTTTATTCCTCCTACCTCTTGACTGCCGTTTCCCTTCCCTTGCTCCTCCCCTTCCTCCTGCCTCCCGCTCCCTCCCATAGTCCTGGGCTTCCTTCTTAAAGGGGCTCTGTCCTTTTTCCACTTACAACACCTCCCCCTTGCTTAAAATGAGACTTCCCGGGTCACATTTGTTTGATGAGACGTTGGGGCCTCTTTGTGGCCTGGTGGGGCCTGCTTGGTTGCTCGTGGGTCTCTTCCCCGCTCTCTTGTTGCAGTGTTTCATAAGTCTTTGCTCTCTCCTCTTCCTTTCTCTCAATCTCTTCTCCTTTCATTGGTTCCTGCTCTTCAAAGTATAGCTCGTGGAGGAGGGAGTCCTTTGGCGTCATTTTGCCGTAGTTCTCTGTCATAGTTGTCACCTGCTCTTCGGGCACGTAGTCCTTCTTGTGGGTTACTTTGAATGAACTGTAGTGGACGCTGATGAGTGCGTGCTGTAGTGCTGTCCGGTGACTGAGACGGCTGTGTCCTCTGGCGGGACTCGGGATCATGCGGATGGTGTCCAGCACACTGCAGTCTCCTTGGTTTGGGTCACGTCGTGACTGTCCTTTGGGCTGTTCTGTCTGTGCTGTCCTCCATTGGGCGGCATGGTCTTGGGGTTTGTCTAGGGGGTATTCTTCCACTCTTGTCTGGTACGGTTGCCTTGTACTGCAGTTTTCTGTGACTTCTATTCCCCCCCCCCGTACGATATTTCTAAGGGCACTGGGCGGTTGCGCAGCTCATAGTCCTCTCGCAGAACGGGTGGGGTTTGTGTGCCAAGTGCTGTTCCGTAAGGGTCGAGGGGGTCTGCATTCCTGAGACTTCTGGGTGGGCTGGTGTTCACAAACTTGATGTCTTTCCTGATGTCTAACCGTGCTCTAGGTGCACTCGGGTCTCTTGCCTGGGGTGTGGGTTGGCATGTCGAGCTTGTGGGTGGTCTTGCCCTGCACATTCTCTGAAGGTGACCTTCCTGGCCACAGCGCCAGCATGTTCGTCCAAAGGCTGGGTATGGTTGTCTGTGGGTGTGTTTCTACCCTCGCCCGTAGCTTTGCTCTGTGTCCGGGCCTTCTGGCCAGTGTCTTCTCAGTTTCCTCCTTCTCCAGGGTCGAGTGGGCTCAGAGTATTGCGGTTGCTCTTCCGTGAGGGCTGCGATGGCGTCGCGTTCCACTTTCCTTTCAATGGCGTCTGCCTGTGCGTCAACTCTCTCGTACATTTTTGCCAGATTGAGTATTTTCGCTAGGGATAGGGGCTTTATGAGAAGGTCTTTTCTCAATGTTGACGAGGTGCATCCTTCTATGATCCTTAGTCATATAGTTTCTTCATCATTGAAGTTGGCGAAGTCGCAGTCTCCGATCTTCTGCTGAAGAAGTATGACGAACTCTCCAATGGATTCGTGTGGATGCTGCCTGTGTTGGTAGAATGCAAGGCGTTCGTAGTCTTTGCTGGATCCTACTATGAGTTTGTCGTTGATTGCATCGAGGAGACATTGGTACGTGGTTTTGTCTGTGGCTGGGAGTGTCTTGATGATGTCCTTTACCCCTTTTCCTACCAAGTGCCTAAATATGCTGAGTTTGTTTGGCGAGTCTATGTTCCCAATTGCTCCTACAAAGTCCTCAAATTCTTCGACCCATTCCTCCCATCTTGTTCCTCGGTCGTGGTGCGGGATCAAGGCGAATGGGTTGGGCCTTCTCATGACGGTGGCATATGACGTGGGGCCCAAGTCTGATAGGGCTTGCGCACTTGCGTCGGTATCTGCTTGTGCTAGGTCAGTCATGGTGGCCGGTGTTTAGTTTGGGTATGGAGTCGCTGTGCACTTGTGTGCGGTCTTTGGCGGCAGATCGCTGTGTTTGGTCTTTGATTTGTATGGGCGGTGTTGCTTTTACTTTCGCTGTTGTCGGTCCTGCCTGGTATCGGTCTTCTCTGCTGCTGGTACGTGTCAATTCGGGCAGCTTTCCATGTCTCCGTCTTCTTTTTATTTCCTGTGCGTGTCCTTCTCTTCTGTTGACCTGGGTAGTGTTGGGTCCGCTGTGGTGGTCAGTGGCTGCCCCTCTGTGGGCCTGAGGGTCAGCGCTCCGTAGTCCTCGTACAATGTTCTTGTGACCTTTGGGTCATAGTGGCCAAATGGGCAGGGTGATGTGCGGTCACTTTTAATCTCTCAAGTAGCGTGTTGCCCTTAGTTGCTAGCATTGGTCTGGGCAGTCAGGGTGTTGGCACAGTGCTGGATGCACCTTTGCGTGCTTATTCTTAGTTACAGGAGTTTCCCATGAGTGCGTTGGTTGGGGTAGCCGAGGGGGTTAACAAAATGCTGGGTGCCCCTTTGTGTGCTGGCTCTGGTTGGTTACTTTTGTTGCCGCCAGGGCACAGTTCTGGGCCATTCTCGGGTCACTTAACTCCTGCACAGCGTGTGTTTGTCCTTGCTGCTGTTTTGAACCTGGTATGTGTACTCGTGGGTTGTGAATGGGTCCACTATAATTTTCGTCCCACTTTCCTTTTTTTTTTTTTTTAAAGGTGTCACATAATGGGAGACGTGGGGTGTAATTGCGAAACCCCTCGCTTGTTTATAATAATGTCACAGACGGGAGACACGGGGATGCGCTTTCCCCACGTGTCTTTACTATGCTTGCACTTGCCGGAGTACCTTGTGCGTTGGTGGAAGCATCCTCTGCGATCCGCTCACCTGCAGTCTTCCATGCGGCCAGGATGCAGTGGTCGGTCCTGAAGTGTGGCATCGGGATGCCGCAGCGGTGTTCTCCTCTCTCCTGCTGGGCAGCTGTGGGGGATGCACACACGGGCCACCCGAACAGTGCCTGTGACGTCTCTCGGGCACACGGGCCCTCTCCACTTGCAGGGCACGCGGGCCCTCTTCTGACAGCTGGGCACACGGGCCCTCCTTTCCTCTTGCCAAGCAGCCGGGCACACGGGCCCTCACGGTATGTCGGGCCCGTCGGCCCTTTTCACTTGCAGGGCACACGGCCCTTTATCTTGTCACAGGGCACATGGGCCCCACTGCTGGGCACATGGGCCCACTTTCACCGTTGGGCTCACGGGCCCACTTTCACTGCTGGGCTCACGGGCCCTTCCACACTGCTGGGCTCACTGGCCCTCCTCCACTGCTGGGCTCATGGGCCCTTCCACACCGCTGGGCTCAGGGGCCCACTTTCACTGCTGGGCTCACGGGCCCACTTTCACTGCTGGGCTCACAGGGCCACTTTCACTTCTGGGCTCATGGGCCCGCTTTCACTGCTTGGCTCACGGGCCCTTCCACACTACGGTCGCACAGGCCCTCTGTTACAGCGGGCACGCCGGCCCTCGGTCACTGCGGGCACACGGGCCCCCGGATGGTGGTGGGCATGCAGGTCCTGCACCCGTACTCCTCCTGTTCTGCTGGGCGCACGGGCCCCCGTTGCTGCTGGGCGCACGGGCCCTCCATTATTGCTGGGCGCACGGGCCCTCCATTATTGCTGGGTGCATGGGCCCCCACTGATGCTGGGCACCCAGGCCCTTCTACCTCCCACCTCCCGCATGGGCTGTCACCTGTACCATTTCCTCCACGGCGCGGGATGTTTCCCCTCATCGCCAGTTGTTGTGGGGGACTCAGCACTCGCCAGCGCCCACGCATACCATGAAACACAGAGCCACCATCATGTTCAACCTTTCTTTATTCCTCCTACCTCCTGACTGCCGTTTCCCTTACCTTGCTCCTCCCCTTCCTCCTGCCTCCCGCACCCTCCCATAGTCCTAGGCTTCCTTCGTAAAGGGGCTCTGTCCTTTTTCCACTTACAACAATGTGGATTTCCAAAAGGTTGGAGATAATAGAGGCCTTCAACAATAGAATTGATGTTCGTGACAAAGAAATGCACACCATACACAGTCATCTGCAGCTCATTTGTGATAGTATTGCGCAGAAAAACAAACATGCCGGGGACAGTCACGACTCTATGCTGCTTTCATTCCTACCACAGGCCATTGCAGCCGAAAACAAGACAGATTTGGAGTGTGCTATAGGGAGACACCCCTGGATGCCTCATCATGTACTGCATCTGAGGACTCTGGTGAGGTGGGTATCACAGTAGTCAAGGATGAACCATAGTCAGAGGAATGGTAGCTGACAATATCTGTATGAAAGGACATGGCCAAGTGTTTGGTTGGCAGTTGTACATGCTGTTGACATTGCTTACGACATACTGGGATACATTTCTTTCCTCATTACACTTTGCAGTGCTGAAGGCTTGTCACAAAAACATACTGCCATGCAGTATCTTTAACTAAGTGAGTAACTGCGGAATAAAGGTTATCAAAATACGAAAAAAGGGGAGAGGAGCGCACTAAATATTAGATTAATAATTCATGTGTTGTATATAGAGTGGTGTAATTTTTGGTGCTCTTGGTAACAATATCCCTGGCTAAAGGGATATGGTAAATCAAACAAACACAAAATAGTTCCTTGAAACTAATCAAGGAAGAACCAAGGCACTCCAATGGGAAAAACTCCCATTGAGTTACAGTCAATTAATATAAATGAATGTGCTATCGAAACAAAAGATTAAACACAGTTTTGTAAACATAAAGTAATGTATTAAATAACATAATTCTTCACACTCAAATGTGAGTGTTAAATGTACATGGAAATCAAATAACAAATACTTCATCAATTTTAACATTAGAAATTCATCCATCTTTTAACAATCAAGAAGCAATTTAAATAAAATAAAAATATGCCTCTACTTATGTATAATTTCAAAAGCAGCCCTTGCACTAGGGTACGTTTTTTTTAGAACATAAATATTACTAATACATAGGTTGTGTATAAAGTAATCAGCAGTGTGTGCCAAAATTGAGTTCACACATGAAAAGTCCCACAGTTCATGACATGATGTTAGTAAACAGTTGTTCTGTAGTAAAAGAGCATTCCTGTTCTCACTACGCATTTCAGGAATCACTCTCTTGTTTAGTTGATAGGAGCTCTCTCCCTTCCTGTAATTGAATATGTAAATAGCCATAAGTATTAGGCTTTGATAAGAGTCACTATTAAGAATAAGTCTTGAGACTATATAATGAAACTAGCTAAGTACCAACCTAGTAGAAATTCTCTTGTGGTGACAACACTAGTGAACTGGGGTACCCAACCCAGCCATTTAAGATGAGATAGCAATACTTTGAGATGGATGAGAAGATACTCAAACATCAATAATAAAACTAACTCAGGAAGTTGGCAAATCACATCTGTTTTATTAACAAAAGTCTAAAACAAGGGGTTACAACGAACATTGATGATTCTCTCGATCTTCTCACTCTGCAATTTCCATAAAAAAGCAGGTTATATAGTAAAAACACATCATTATTGATGTCATCCTACGTGGCAAACTTCAAAAACCTATTTGGAAAAGTGATAGCCTTAAAGGGAACATCTAGGTATATGTTCCATACTGGTCAGGGAAAGTGATTGGGTCTCTAACATCAGGTGGGGAAACTAAGCTTTCCTCTCATATAGGTCACTACGAATGTCATCAAATACACAACGTCCCATTGGTTACGCAAACTATAGGGCTCTCTATTACGTGGCCCTCTATAGTTGTTCCAAGTCATAAGCATGCACTGTCCACTTGGACTGCAGTAGGTACACTTCCCCACATACTTCTTGTGGTTCTTTGGGTACAGGAACTTTGTTCCCTCAGGTGATGGATGCTGGCCTTCAAATAGACTCTAATCTCTTCATCTGTCACCCGCTTGGTTTTCCATCTTGATTCAACATCAACCATGATCTTCATTCCCATTGCTTTCTTTGCAGTCTTCTTGCATTGTGAGATAGCCAATCTGATTACACAGAATCCAAGCAAAAGCATCACTATTAGGGCTCAAAGGAATTTGAACATATCTGCCATCCATTGTGTAACTCATGAAAAGAGTGATCCAAACCAACTATCATCAGCAACATCTTCCACTTCATCTAACACGTGGACGTGTAGCTTCATCAGCATCTCTATGGACTCTGTCAAGGTGCCATTTTCGTCATCATGAGATGGTATGAACGTGCAACATGATTCTCCAATTTTGGCACAAACATCCCCATCTATGGCTGTGATAATGTCCAAGACGAATCTATTCTGAAGAGTCATCAATCGTATGGCTCTCAGCTCTTCCTGATAGCATTGAATCCCTAGATAGTTGTGTTGATTGTCTGCAAAAACTCCCATCTGGTATCTGTAACCACTTGGTATTCACTGGAGTCTAGATCCTTGGCATGAAGATTATCGTGAATATTGCTGCGGTATGACTGAATAATCTGTGCTCATATGGAATGGAGTGAAAAACTTCTATTGACTTGGCTGATAAATAGTTCTCTCTTTTCATTCGATTTAGGAGCTCAACAGTTATCTTATTCCTCAAATAATCATCTGCTTTTGGAAACTCATCAATGTTCAGATCACTTTTAGTAATCACCAATGCTGGAACATGAACATTCACTATAGATCACAGTCCTGCCCAATCATTGGGCAGCTTCATATAATCACTGGATCCACAAGCCCAGTAGTGGTCCATTATCACTGCTGTTCCAATGTGCATTCCTGGTGTATCAAAGATTTAACCACATCTCTTGTTCTCTCCAATTTTTCTTGTGCCATTGTCCCTGAAACACAGCTTTGCACTTTCCAGAGGCACTATCTGCAGTGGCCCTCGTTTATCTTCAACCCATGTCAGCAGTTTTGCAAGCTTCGGCCATAATGTTGTACACAGTCTTACTGCATTTTCAACAGTCGGCTGGTAATAACCAACCATTACCCAATCTCTGCAGATTACCACACCTTCTTCCCAGCCATCTGGTGAGAGTACTGAACCCCAGATCTGCATTTTTCCTCTTTCCTTCCATCTTCAAATGTCTTCTGCTGATTTCCCTGGACTCTCAAGTCTTCTGTTTGCTTCCCATCTAATTCCAGCCCCTTTCACGCAAGGCTGTTCGTATCTTATCACGTGATTTTTGGGATGTGCTCTTGGTCTTGTCTTTGTGTCTGGAACATAGTCGTCTTCATCCGGATCTGTCCATTCGGTTGCCCATTTTAGATAGGCTGTTCAGCCCATGAACTGACCTCTTGTTCGGCAGAATGCAATGTGAGATATACAATGTTCCGTCTGGATATCTATTTCGATAGCTATGGAAATCTTAGACTTCCCCATACTGTAAGGCAGGAGTGTACATGCATAGCATTCCTCCTTTGAGGTGCTCCTTCCCACTTCATTCATGTGCTGATACCACTTGTTTCCCAAATGTGCTGTACTATCCAGGTAATCATTCAAGCCATGATCATCCTCCCTAGTACTTCTCTTAGGTCTCCGTCTTGTCTCATGAGCTTTTTTAATCATCTCATGAAGTATATATATAGTAGCATAATTCCTTCTCACGGGGGAATCATAGGAAAATTTGTCAGTGAACTTGGTGTCTTTACATGTGCTACCGGTGTAGGATAATTACATATGGTCTTGGTTGTCATGTAGTTGCCATATCTGTACCCTCCTGCTGCATAGGAAAATACAGGGCCCCTTGCTTTATTTGGATCCACATAATCAACAGTATGTACTGTGAGTGAGAGAAGAATCACAATGAATACGATGCATGTGTAAATAATATACCAGTAGGCCCACTTCATGCAGCAATAGCTTTTTGCACATTGTGGTGGTCTCTCCTTGTTGGCCATGTTATTGGTACATCTATGTTGCCCATTTTCTATCTTTTCTAAGGAAGGAAAAAACAAACTTTAACCAGGCAACATCATAAAATACTTTGGTAGTAGCTGGATCTGCTCCACAAGCAACTGGCTGATTGCAGGACAAAAAACAGGATTCCTGATGAACACAAAGGATTCGCCCTTTTGCCAAACAAAATGAGGATGCATTTCCAGTAAATAATAGAAGACCAAGGAGAGTAAGTTCTGAATGTCTTCACTCAGAAGCCTCATTTAAGATGCTCTATATGTTGCCTCAGAAACTAGATGAACTTGCTCTATGATGTCACATAGCAATTGATTGATTGCCATTTGATTCCTAGGATCTCTTAGAAAAGTACGAACGTCAGTTTGTCTGCCAACAAGATGAGGACGTTCTTCAATCAAGAAATAAAAGATCATTCCAACTAGCCTATTGCCGTTTTTATCAGATAGGAGCATTTGTGTTTTCCAAACAGTACTCAGGAAGCTGGAGAACTTGCTGTATTATGGCTGCAAGCAATCTCCTCACGATTGGACCATTTTTAGGATCTTGCAGGAACAGATGAACACTAACAGTTCTCCCCACAAGCACAGGGTATGCACGAAGAATGAAGAGAAAAAAAGTGAGAATGAACCGGAGAACATTGCCATCAGGCACTACCATGGGTGCCTCCAAAAAGAAACTCGGTGAGAAAGGAATTGGGGAACGGCTTCCTCTTCCAATCATCAAAGATGAATTCTAAGTCTGGCATTTCTTTTCAAGACTTCAATATGTCTCAGTCCAATATCAGCACATTTCTGTGGTTCAAGAACAATAACTTTTTCCCTACTCCTTGCTTAGCAACTACAAAGAGTGTCCACAAACAGTGTCTCGGAGGAGCCACAGTCCAATGTACTCTTTGTCTATTGAACAGTCTCTGCGTCCTTGTTCCTCGTCATCGATCTAGTCTGCACGTGCTGAACTTCTCTGTTGCTTGCTTCCGACTGGGGTGGGGGTCAGAGGGACTCTCCGGTGTAGACTTTCACCGAGGAATATCCAAGTTCATCTTCCCAAGACTTTTACTGCAGATGGCGTGATGTCCTCAACAATGAAAGGACCATTCAATCGTGGCTTGTGTCACTTGCGGACAAAGTTCCTGATCAACACCTGATCTCCTGGAAAAATCTTTGGCAGTAATAGTTCTTTTTGTCTGGTTGCTGTATGGTCTTCATCTGTGTTCTGATCTCGACAACCCATCCATTTGAGCTGCTCTGAAATGACAGAGACACTTGTAGTCATCCACGTTAAGTATGCATGTAACTAATTTCCTAACAGTTCTGCCGTCATCTGGGCATCACTTCTAGTTTTTGATGGAGGAGTGAGGGATGTCCTCATTCGCCTCGCTGTCACTATTTCATGCAGCATATGATGATGGTCAGAGCCTGGCTGATTCCTCAACGCATATAATCCAAGAGGAAGGCAGTGTAACCATCCTTTTCCAGTGTAAGCTTCAGCTAAACTATCCTTTCCTTAAGCAGGCTGTTGAGTATCCTGCATATCCTGTTGGAAGAGATATTATGTTTTATACTAAGCAACAAGCTGATTTGCTCGAATACTTCATTTACAAAGTGTGGGCCATTATCTGATCTTAATACTTCACATATTCACATATTCCTCAGCTAGGAAATACTTCTTGTACTAAATATTTCCCAACACAAGTGGCATCAGGGTGTGTGCAAGGACCTGCTTCAATCCACCTTGAAAAGGGACATACTACCACTATCATATATCTATATACATTACAAAGCTCCAACATATCGTCATAGTCGATATGTAAATGAAGAAAAGGACCATCAGGTCATGGGATAACTCTCCTGACTGTTTTCAGTGATTGCCCAGCAGGAAACTTTTGACAAACGATGCAATTTGCTACATAAAATGCAACGTGTTCTAGCAGATTCGTACAAACTAGTCCTCCGCAATAGTCGCTGTGAGGTTTTCTCTAGTGACATGCACAGGGTAGTGCAGCTGTTCCAATGCCACCATTAATAAGGCTACAGGCATCACCGGTTTAGCAGTGCTTTCCTGTCACCACAATGCTTCGGAAGGGGTTAAATAACACCCCCTCTGTGTCCACAGGTCTTTTTTATCCTGTGGTGCTTCACTTTGAACCTCCATTAATTGAGTTTTCAACAATTATTGAAACTTTCATTCACACTCATCATCACCACCATTCTCTCATTCACATCAGGTGTAGCAAAGCTCATTATTTCCAAAGAATATGCCACTTGTTTTGCTTCTTCTTCTGCAGCTTGTTTTCCGCGCGAGATAAAGTCTGTTCCTTTAGTGTGCACTGCGCGCTTGGCGACCACAATGCTTACTGGGAGCTGTAGTGCTCTAACAAGTCTGTCCAATAATGTTGTACTGGAGTGCCGTCCGCTCTGAGGTAGCCCCTCCTTTTCCAACGTGCTAGCTCTGTGTGTATTGTTGACTTCACATAGGCGGAGTCACTGTACACTATTACTTCCTGGTCTGCGTGTTTTTTGAGCGTGACAATCAGCGCCACTAATTCTGCAGCCTGTGCTGAAAAGTGAGATGTAGTCGTGCACTTATCAATACTTTAAACTCCCCATTAACCCTCTGTTTTACCACAGCTGCACCTGTATATCTCTGCCCATCATTTTGATCGATTTTTGAAGAACCTTCATTAAAGAGAATTTCCCCAGCTGCTAAAGCATTTTCCTTCACCCTCAGGATCTCATCATAGAATTCCTAATAATTTGAGCAATCATGCGCATGCTCTTCTTCTGCCAGTGGTTCTGCTATAAACATGGCAGGGTTCACTATTTTGAATCAACTATTTTTATCGCTGGATGTGATATGACCACCTAATAAGCAGAAGCCCTTTGAGACATCAAAATACCTTTAGGTTTCTCCAAAATAGCAAATAAAGCATGCTCGACAAATAACATTATAGAACACCCCATCACTAAGCTGGCAGCTTTCTCAATGGTGAATGCGGCAGCTGCCAAAGATTGTTCGCAAGAGAAGTGACCCCTCATTACTGGGTCCAGAATCGCACTGTAATATGCTAAAGGCTCATACCCCAACGTGGTTTTCTGTGTGAGTACTGCTGTCATGACTGTGCCATTCATGTGCGAAAACACAAAGAATTCCTTAGCATAATTGGTAATCCCTAACACTGGAGCTGTACAAATCGCATTTTTCAACTCGTCAAATCCTTCCTCCATTTGCGCAGTCCAGACATTCTTTTCCTGCATTGCCTCTGCCTTTTTCAGAGCCTGTAACAGGGGTCTTATATGTGAACTATAATCGAATACCCATGCTCTGACATAATTACATAATCCCAGAAATCATTGCATGTGCTTTAACGTGTGTGTCTTCACCATTTCATTGCCTCAGCCCTTTCAGGTGTAACATTCTTACCTTCATGCAAGATTAACTGACCTATATATGACACCTCATCTTGGCAATACTGCAATTTCTCCTCATCCAATTTATATCCTTTCTCTGCTAGAATAATCATTAGCTGAACTGAGTCGCATCTACACTCTTCCTCTGATGTGCTGCACACTAAAATGTCATCCACGTATTGCAACACAACACTTGGCAAATCAATATTACTCAAGTCCATCTGTAAAACTCTATTGAAATTTAATGGTGACTCACAGTACCCCTGAGGTGATCTCGTGCTTTTTAACTTAGTCTGTCTGAATGTAAATGACGTCAGATCTTGAGAATCTTTATGCAATAGTATTGAGAAAAACACATTTTTCAAGTCAATCACAGTGAAATATTGCACCTCAGCAGGGATACTCCATAGGATCATCACTGGATTAGGAACTAGAGGAAACTCGGCCTCTACAATCTAATTAATTGGGTGCATGTCTTGCACTAAATGCCATGACCCCACCTTCGATTTATTCACAGGATACACCGCGGTGTTGCCTAGAAACTCTGAGGTCACTAAGATGCCTTGATCCATCATGGCAGATATTGTCTTAAAAATATCTATGTCTGCCTATCGGGACATGGGATACTGTCGTGCTCGAGGCAAAATTGCTCCTGGCTTCAGCTTAATCTTTACTTCTCCAACCCCTTTTAATAGGCCTACGTCATAAGGGCATGTAGTCCATAATGAAACTGGCACTTTTGCCATGGCTTCATCAAAAAATGCGGGACACTGTCATGCTATCATCACTTTTCTGGGGAACTTCGTGTCTTATTTTCCTAGTCCAATAAGTGATACTCACTTCAAATACTACTTCGTCATCTGATGGGTGGTCTCTAAACATATCCTCGCCAGTGACGTCAGTCAACCTGTAACCCTCTCCAATGGCAATTACTCTTCTCCATGCCCTGCCATCAATATCAACTCCTCCAAACATAGCTATTTCTCCTCGCATTGTAGCTGCTTGTAATTCTAAGGAAAAGACTTGTCCCCCCTCCTCGTCCATAGGTATCCTCAGCCTAAATAAAAATTCATCAGGTATTCTCACAGTCTTTCCCACTAAACCAGGTAGCCATGTTAACAAAATGCGTACCCCATAGTGAAAGACCGCTTGCTCTAACGGTATCCCTCGTATGGCCATTCACCCCTGTAAATGCCATGATAAATTCACTCACGTTTAAATAATGCATTCCTGGCATTCAGCACGCTATGCATTCATCAGTAAAAGAAATCGTCATATTTAACTTTGTCATTAAATCTCGGCCCAGTATATTAACTGTTGTCTGCCTTGAATAAAATAATGGCACAGACATATCACATTCTACTATAGAGACTCGCAATCTTTCAGTAAAAGGAACTCTATTTGTAGCTCCTGTGAAAACTTCAGCATTCATGGCATTTCCTGATAATGTAAATTTCCCCTCCCGTATACATGAGTGCGTTGCACCCGTGTTTACCAAAAAAGAAAAAGATTTGCCTCCTATAGTGACATCAACCCTTGGTTCCTCTTGAGGATTGGATGTGACTGATAGCACTGAACACATCGAGTCACCCAGTGAGCTGTCCTATTGAGGGTACATACTTATTCCCCTGCCCGGGAAAGGATTCCCCCCTCAACGGTGACACGCCCTATCCTAGGAGCCAGTAACTGCCCCGTGTTTGGGCCCTGTTGTATCTGCACGGGTGCGTGCTGTGACTGTCCTTGTGGCGGATTCAATGGTGCTTGCTGTGGTTCAACAGCATGTTGTATTCTCTGCACGTGTGCTTGCTGTACTGTCTGATTTTTAACAAACTCATCCCTACTTTGTTGGCTATATGCTGGTGGATAAGTGGTCCCCGCTCTTGAGCACTGCCCATTCTGCACAAACCCATGGCTCCCACATGTTCGTGCTATGTGTCCTGTCATTCCACATATCCAACATACAGGAGGGAGTCTCCTAATTTGCCCTCCCTGCATGCCCTGATTGTCATTCTGCATATCTTGAAAACCACCTTGGTCACTCTGTAAATTTCCCTGATTATTCTGGAAGCCTCCTTGATTATTCTGGAAGCCTTTTCCTCGGAAGCCTCCCCTACCCCTTTGTACAAATTCATTATTACCTTGGTCAAACAGCCGTTGGTTATTCACCTGTGGTATGCCTACTGCTTGCTGAGATACTGGCCATTCTCCCCTAGTCAACATCGCCCCTTCTATGCTGTATTTTGCCAATTATTTTGGCACTAACTTTGCTTCTTCAACTTTCCTAACATAATCTTTCCTTCGATTCTTCTCCTGCAACAATCAGCAATAATGCAAAATAGTCATTTGTATTTCTGACTAGGGTTTTGCCTCCATACCCACCAGTTTCTTGAACTGTCTCTGCACTTGATCTGGCAGTCCTTGACATAATATATGGTTAAATACAGGTATAGATTTCCTCCACAGTTATTGCATTATCAAACTCAATTCCTCCAAAATTCTGAATGTAAACAAGAGGATCCACCCCTTCCTGCATCTTTCATGCCATTATAGCTCCCATATCTGATGTATCTGGATAGTGCACTCTAAGCGCTTTCCAGACTGCCACTCTACAATTATCAAACAGTGCTCCATCGTGAGCAGTTTTCTGCACAGTGACACTCGCGTATCCAGCTCTCGACCAAATGTCGACAGCTCTCTCCCCACAAGGATAGCGGCTTGGAGACCTTTAATGCCTCCTATAGATAAAATGTTTTCTCCTGTCATTTTCTTTAATTCATGTATCCATTTACCAGCACCCGAAGTGAAACTGGGAAGCTTACACCTTAAATTATCCTTATCCATCTGTGGCCAAGGTATATACTGTGGTCTGGTCCCTCCTTTCTCTAACAATGGGAATTGTGAGATACCATAATCACATTCATCCCCCATCGTCTGCAGGGACAATGGTTCTGCACCGTCTTCTTCCTGATCGTGACCTTAGCCTACTCACATAAGATGGCAAGTCCCCCTCTCACTATGAGATCGCCCTTTGGGTCGACCTGCCCATGCCAGGGACTCTGACGTCCGTAATTTGGGTAGGTCCAGATCTGACCATCTTACTTCCCTGTCTGTCGGGGAACACTCCTCAGGACCAAATGATTTAACTCCCTCCTCCCCACAGAACGTTTCTCTGTCCTCATCTGACATATGCTGTCCCCACCTTGTGTGACTTCCTTCTTTCTCGTCTCTGTTCAGAGTTAGCCTGTCCAAAGACAAAGCTCTATGTTCAAAATTGTACAAACTTCCCTCTTTGCCTTGCAACTGCATATTTTCAAATCAATCATTTTTTCCCTTTCCTTTTGATTCTTTTTTGGTCCTCATTTCATGATAGACCTTATCGATTTTGTCCCCAGTGTTTTTATGTCAAAATCATTGTTTAGATTTGCTCTAGATGGACCTGGCATTGGTTCATGTGTCGGGAAGACTTCTTTTATGGCCTCTCATGCTACTGCTGGATTAGGTTCCATTAACTCTTTCTCTATGCGATCAATGTTTTGAATTCCATCTCTTCGTCAACCTGTCTTCATTTCTTTGCTCCTTCCCTTACTCTTTCATCTTCCTGTCTTTTTATCTCTCTTCTCTCACTTGCCCTACGTATCTGTTCATCTCTGCATCTTTGCATTCTTTTATCTCTTAATTACTGTTCTTCCGCTTCCTCTCTTTTCCTTTTTAGTTTATCCTGTTGTTCGATTGCTCTCTGCCTGTTATCTTATTATCTTTATCTCCTCTCATTTTTAACTTGTACTTCCGTCCATTCTTTCGAATATTTAAAAAATATGGTTTGTTGTTTCATTCATATGCAGATGACACACAACTCTATATGGAACTCCAGACAGAATAGTGAGGACACATTCGAAATAATTAATCAGTGTATGGAAGAGCTCAAGGAGTGGATGACTGACAACCACCTACAGCTAAATGCAGCAAAAACAGAAATCATACTATTTGGCCCAAAGAATAAAATACCACAAGAAAGACATTTCCCTCCATTGATTCTAGGGGAACAACTGCAGTATGCTAAAAAAGTTAAAAACTTAGGTTGTTGGTGGCAGGAAAATTTGGGAAGTGAGAGTCAGGTGAGAGCAAAGGTAAAAGCAGTACACTTTGCATTGCGATCTTTGCGGAGTATACTGCCTTATATCCCAACAGAAGATAGGGCAGCTGTGGTAGGGGCAGTGACTAACCCCCACCTACATTACTGAATCCCGCAAAAACAGATGGACAGACTGCAAAAGGCGCAAAACCCAGCAGTTAGAGTAGTTGGGAACCTCAGAAAATGAGATCATGTATCAACTATGAGGAGATCCATCCACTGGTTGAGGGTGGAGGAGAGAATCAAGTTTAAGACGGCTTGCCTAGTCTTTAAATGTTTGAAAGGGCATGCACCTGCGTATTTGGCTGACAAGATCACATTATAGCACCCTAAAAGGAACCTACGTTCAAAGGAGAAACTACGGATCTGTACCCCTCGAACTAAATGTGTATCAAGAGGAGACAGAAGCTTTGGAGCCTTTGGCACAAAAGTCTGGAATGAACTCCCACTTAAAATTAGAATGTGCGAAACACTGGATATATTTAGGAAGACATTGAAAACCTTCCGATTCAAATAAGGAGGAAAGTAGTAGAACTAGAGTTCTACTTCTGCCCATACTCTGTAGTCTAACATTTCAGTAATAGTTAACATCTGCGCCCGAATACGGTTTATTCTGTCTGGTGCGCTCTAGAAATCTCTCAAAATCAAAATAAAATTATAATACTTCCTTTGCTCCTCTGCTCTTTCTTGATTTTTCAACTCTTGATACAGATGTTCCCGTCTTTGTGTATTCTTTCTTTTAACCTTGTCTTCTTTTAATCGTTTTTATTGTTCTCTATCATTTTTATCTTGTTTGTCTTGATCCTCCTTTTGGCGTACTTCCTCAATGCTCTTCCTATCAAGTTTGAGCAGAATCTGACCACCCATCCATTTGTTTTGTATGAGCGCTATCTGTCATTATTCCTGCCCCTCATGTCACCAAGATGTCAGGCTGGAGCCAGGCCATGATCACCTACATGGCCCTCACGGGCCTCTCCATCCCTCCAAAGACCCACTTGGAGTCAGACTTGGTGCTTGTGGCACCAGACTCACTCACTCCCATAGGATAACATTGGGGATTGAAGTTGTAGTGCATTGATGGGGACAAGATGGATGTCCCCACATATTTCGGTTCCCAGAACTGCATGTGCAGTCTAGTCTTTTGGGTGTGGTTCAGCCCAGAGA
This sequence comes from Ambystoma mexicanum, assembly GCF_040938575.1. Classification (NCBI taxonomy): domain Eukaryota; kingdom Metazoa; phylum Chordata; class Amphibia; order Caudata; family Ambystomatidae; genus Ambystoma; species Ambystoma mexicanum. The sequence goes on along the minus strand of NC_090929.1, from coordinate 1,435,585,346 downwards.
CACCTGGGATACCCAGAGACTATTTAAGCCATGCCCAGGCTGAGAAACATGCTTTGTGTTTTCTGCACCCGCAGCGTGATACTCATCGTGTTCGGATCGGTCTCCAGTAGGCCTGTATCTTTCTTCTGCACTCAGCTCCTGCAAGAACAAGAACACAGTTAGGAACAGCCTTACCTTCCGGCGCTTCTGCCCATCATTCATCGCTCCTTCTGTTCTGCGGGCATCTTCGGCAGTGTCATTCCCATCCCGGCACGCCGCTTCCTAAGGAAAAGGGAAAAGAACAGAAAAAAGGCATTAGTAAGCATTCAGTAAATCTTCACTTATTTTTTAAAGACTGTATGAGCTTCAATCTATACCTGAATCCCAGCCGCTCTGGGGGAACTCTGTCTCCGGAACTTCTCATCCATCTGCAAGAGGGAAAAGACACTCCAGGTTAGCGTGGAAACATCTAGAGGCGCTGCATACCGCGCTTACTCACTGCATTTCTTCTTCATAACCGGCATCCACGCTGAAAACGTTGCAGCAACTAAAAGTCACAGAAAAAGAACTCAGTTCAATACAAATACGAAAGGGTCGCATCGCGCATCGCGCTTTCACTCACCTTCAGCGCTACTCATCTCAGCAGCACGTCGCCATCCCCGGACACCGGCCATCATCTAAGGAAGGAAAGGAATGAAGTTAGAGAACTGGATGTAACTAGAGGCCAGTTACACCCTGTTGCCTTCTGGTCGCGTAAATGCACACCCCCTGAACTCAATTACGCTATCACAGACAAAGAACTCCTGGCCATTAAGTCAGCCTTTAAGGCATGGCGCCACTACCTCTTGGGCGCCAGACACACAATCACCGTAATAACTGACCACCGGAACCTCCAGTACCTAAAAACGGCAAAGGCCCAATCCTCATGACAACTATGTTGGGCTCTTTTTTTTGCTGAATATGACTACGTGATTACATTTCGACCAGGGGTGAAAAACGGGAAGGCCGATGCCCTTTCCCTTATGGGGGTGGAAGAGCAAGGGTATCAGACCCCTGACCCAATAGCAATCATCCCGAGTGACAAACTCCTAGGAATCACAGCAACCATAACTCAGAAAGAATTACATGAAGAAATCCAAAACCTGATGAGTCCGGAGCAATTACAAGCGTCGAGTGCACAAGGAGAACATTACATGATAAAAGATCAGTTGCCCTACTTCAGGAATCGTTTATCCTTACCAAACCAAGAACTACGAGAACAAGACATGTCTGGTTATCATGATTCCTTGATTGAGGGCCACCCCGGAATCGCTAAAACCCTAGCCAAGGTAAAACAAAATTATTGGTGGCCCACGTGGCGTAAAGACATTATACAATTCATCCTATCTTGTGGAGTGTGTGCTCAAAACAAGTCATCCAAGCAGAAACCGGCTGGGCTATTACAACCATTGGAAATCCCACCAGCACCCTGCCACATGTTGTCCCTCGATTTTATTACTGACTTACCACCCAGTCAAGGGTTTAACACTATTCTTGTGGTTGTGCACCTATTTTCAAAAATGGCACATTTTATTCCTCTTAAGGGGCTCCCAAATGCTTCCACTCTGGCAAAGGTATTTCTTGAAGGCATCGTATGGCTCCATGGGCTTCCTTCAGTTTTAGTCTCAGACCGAGGTACTCAATTTGTATCTAACTTCTGGAGAAAATGCTGCTCTATGGCCCAGATCGACATCCGGCTATCCAGCAGTTACCATCCTCAAACGGATGGTCAAACTGAGAGGACAAATCAGACTCTCGAGCAGTATCTGCGTTGCATGTTACACCAAGCTGAAGGAAGCTGGTTCGACCTATTATGGATAGCTGAATATGGTTATAATAATTCCCTACACACCAGCACTGGGCAGACACCCTTTTATACCATGTATGGCAGGCACCCACGTACGTCTGAGTTGGATGTTCCTACAACCCTGGAAAGGCCAGCAGTCAAAATCTTGCACACAACCATTTCTCAAACCTTTGAAAGGGCAGCTGAACACCTACTTCAAGCTAAGAATCGCCAAAAGAAGTTTGCTGATCAACACTGAGCAAAGGCCCCCCCCCCCCCCAACTACCAAGTGGGAGACAAAGTCTGGCTGGTGTCTAAACATGTGTCCATTAATGGAACCCGAACTTTCCGTCCAAGATACCTGGGTCCATTCACTGTCACCTCCGTGATAAATCCTGTGGCGGTCAGACTAGCTCTGCCGTCAAACATGCAGATTCATCCTTTGTTCCACGTGTCTCTCCTTAAACCTGTTCAACATGGGACCCGGGTAGCAAAACCACCGCAGCCACTAGTAGTCGCCGGGGAGCCAGAATTCGAAGTCAAGGACATCCTGGATTCAAAGTACGTCAGATCCAAATTATACTACTTAGTAGACTGGAAGGGGTATGGTCCACAAGACAGGACCTGGGAGCCTTGTGAGTACATCCATGCACCTCGCTTGCATAGACGATTTCATAAAAACCATCCAAACAAACCAGGACCAGACAGAAGAGCCACCTTGAGAGGGGCCTTGGGGGGGAGTGTTTTCATGATTCCTGCCCCTCATGTCCCAGCCCTCTAAGATGTCAGGCTGGAGCCAGTCCACGATCACCTACATGTCCCTCAAGGGCCTCTCCATCCCTCCAAAGACCCACTTGGAGTCAGAATTGGCGCTTATGGCACCAGACTCACTCGCTCCCATAGGATTACATTGGGGATTGGACTTGTAGTGCATTGATGGGGACAAGATGGATACCCCCACATATTTCGGTTCCCAGAACTGCATGTGCAGTCTAGTCTTTTGGGTGTGGTTCAGCCCAGAGACACCTGGGATACCCAGAGACTATTTAAGCCACGCCCAGCCTGAGAAACATGCTTTGTGTTTTCTGCACCTGCAGCGTGACACTCACCGTGTTCGGATCGGTCGCCAGTAGGCCTGCATCTTTCTTCTGCGCTCAGCTCCTGCAAGAACAATAACACCGTTAGGAACACCCTTACCTTGCGGCACTTCTGCCCTTCATTCATCGCTCCTTCTGTTTTGCGGGCATCTTCGGCGGTGTCATTCCCATCCCGGCACACTGCTTCCTAAGGAAAAGGGAAAAGAACAGAAAAAAGGCATTAGTAAGCATTCAGCAAATCTTTGCTTATTTTTTAAAGACTGTACGAGCTTCAAACGCTTACCTGAATCCCAGCCGCTCTGGATGAACTCTGTCTCCGGAACTTCTCATCCATCTGTAAAAGGGAAAAGACACTCCAGGTTAGCGTGGAAACATCTAGAGGCGGCGCATAATGCGCTTACTCAATGCATTTCTTCTTCATAACCGGCATCCACGGTGAAAACGTTGTGGCACCTAAAAGTCACAGAAAAAGAACTCAGTTCAATACAAATACAAAAGGGTCGCATCGCGCATCGCGCTCTCACTCACCTTCAGCGCTACTCATCTTAGCAGCACGTCGCCATCCCTAACTGTTCAAAAGACTCATTATACTTACGTGTCGGACTCTTGCCAGTGAAGTAACTAGGCAGCAACGAGCCCGCATCAATCAACGCGCCCCTGCGCTGAAAGCAGGATGGAGAGCACACTTTCCAAGAAAACAAGGTGAGCTGTGGATCAAAGGGATGGGTTGGACCCCGGGGAAGAAGGGGTTCAAGCACACAGAGACAATAGGGAGTTAAACTCTACCAATCCTGTGTTTCAGGCCCAGTTTCCAGTCGAGTAGACTCCAGGGAAGGGTTCGAGGTCGTAAGAGGTCAGAACAGGCTGAGTGACGTCCCCATGGATACAAGGTGAGCGTTACACTATCTCATCAGTCTTATCTTTCTTTCCTTTCCATCTCTTTATCCCCCGCCCTATGTCTAGGGATGTACTTAGTCTATCACTTCTCTCCATGTCCCGTGGGATTTTAGAGATTACATCCCTTTCTGGAGTCTTTTCTGGACTTTCGTCGCTGCTATGCGAAGGCGACTCATATGACGGATTGCTGTATCCTATGGCTGCCTTAAGCTCTCTTAAAGGGTACACTCTGTCATCCTTTGTACTATCGCCATTTATTTCAGGCGTAGCGGGGGAGCAGAAGGCTCTCCACCCCCCTCTTTGCACTGGTTAAGCATCCAATCTTCAGGAGGTGGGTCTTTCCTTTCCTCCTGACACATTTTCCAGAGCTCTAAGCTTGCTAGCCTCTTTTCTAACTTTTTTCCCGTGTACGCTGTGTGCAAGTATGTCATCATGTATTGCAAAACTTCTTTTGCTAGTGATCTCCCTTGTGGCCATGGCATGAACATCTTATATGCCGTAACCTTAACCCAGTCGGCACTGCACTGCTTAAGCTTGGGTGCATGTTTTGGCAACTGTTTGCACAAATGTATATGCAGAATAATATCCTCCATTTTGACTAGTCACATTTGGCGGTCAATACTCACCATTGTTTTTACACTTTATAAATGCTTTTCAGAAAAATAATACAAAATGAGCACGCACTAATCGTCGAAGCTCCAAGCCCTTTATATCATGTTCTATTTCAATCTATTGTATTCACTAAATACTGTCAGTCAACTAAATAAAAAAATAATTACATTTCACATCTCTGTGCATTCTTTCTCGTTCTTCAATTTTCACTATTTCTTCACCACATACATGTCATACACCATATAAACAGATAGACAATACTGACAGACTTGGCCAGCCCACATATATCTCAGTCCATGCTCCTCGCGACTATTATTGCCCCTAAAATTACTCCTACAAAGTGTGAGCTGTTCCCTTTAACAGAACAAACTATTTGTATCCTACGTCATCCACCTTGGGACTCTGAAACAGCTCCTTCTAAGCATCCATTGATGTAAGATCTTGGGCTTATGATATAGATATTTTTTCATCTATCTACCTTAATTGCTTGATGCTCCTCGTCTCAAGTCAATTACTTAATAACTCAACGCTCATCGTCTCAAGCTATTAACTTACTAACTTGACGCTCATCGTCTCAAGTTATTTACCTACTAACTTGATGCTCATCGTCTCAAGTTATTCACCCAACCAACCCTCCATTACTTATTTCCCCTTATCACTTTCCCCTCACTCATTACCCGTTTGTACTTGCAAGATTTTTAAGCTAGCCACTGCTATCTACAGGGAGCTTCATGTTCCTCCAGCTAAATGGCAGAGGGCATCCGATATTTCCAGGATCCCAAAGCTTACTAGGTCGATGGATTTTTAACCATCCTTTCCGATACCACGTGAACTAGGGTAAGTGACCCAGCCCTTTAAGACGAGATAGCAATACTATGAGATGGATGGGGATGCAGATGATACTCAAACATCAATAACAAAACTAACTCAGGAAGTTGGCAAATCACATCTGTTTTATTAACAATAGTCTAAAACAGGGAGTTACAACGAACATCGATGATTCTCTCGATCTTCACACCCAGCAAGTTTAATAAAAAAGCAGGTTATATAGTAAAAACTTGTCATTAATGACATCATCCTACGTGGCAAACTTAAAAAAACCTATTTGGAAAAGTGATAGGGAACATCTAGGTATACCTTCCATAATGGTCAGGGCAAGTGATTGGGTCTCTAATATCAGGTGGGACAACTAAGCCTTCCTCTCATACAGGTCACTACAAACATCATCAAATACACAATGTCCTATTGGTTCCACAAACTCTAGGGCTCTCTATTACATGGCCCTCCATAATTGGTTGGCACCCTCGTACCCCACTGTACTTTTCCACATATACCAGCAGCATGCAGACTGGCCTCCAGGTGCTGGTGGTCTGGTCTTGACCAAAGCTTTCCACCAATTAGCCTGTCATCTATCATAACCCTTACAATCTACTCGTCAATTAAGGCTTAGATATTAGCCTTGGAAATGTTCTTTGCTCTGGAGAATACGAGGGAGTGTAGCATACAACATCTCCTGGAGTTTGCGTAGCACGTCATGATTATCTATTTTCACTCATCCATGTGACTGAAGACCATGTTTTAGAGTTCTGCTGCATTTACTTCATTGTTCTCGTGCCTGTCTTCTTAACAGGAGTTAGTTCTTTTCACACATTTGTAACTACTGTTTGATCCTTCAGACCCAGAGCTAGACTTCTTGGTGTTGGTGCAGCCTCGCCTTTCTGTGATTCACCTCTGTAATTCAATTGCTTTTCAGCTGCAACAAACTGGAAAAACCTTTCCTTTTCTGGGTTCAGCTCTGCTAGAGTGCTTTTGTGGAACTGTCCATAGTTCATTCGCTCCTATATATACATGTTTGGCGCATGCCGCAATCTATTCACTACATAGCAAGCCTTAAGAATACTTTGCTGCTTGTATTTGTTGCATCTGTACACGCATAAAAGGACTTAATATCTTCATTGTTTCTGTAGCATAAACATCTTCATCTTGAACTTGAAATGTTGCTCATCTTCAACACTTTCTCAACGCCTATAGAATGTTTATGTTCTCCTGCCTCTGTATCTCTTCTGGGTGCATCAGCCCTGCTTCGTGTGACATCAACAATCTTCTCTTTTGCTCATTTTTCCCACTTCTTCTGAGATTTCATTCAGAAGACAATCATACTGTCGTTTATTTAGGTATGGTTTTCTCAATGGGAACCTTGCTTCCAGGATTCTCCTTGGTATTGGTATTTTCACTGGCACTGCACGTGTCTCACACTCTGGTTCCCAGCATGTAGGCAACATGGGAGCGTTGCTTGAGGTGGTGGTACTTGGCTCCTTCTCTACAGTAGATACGCTGTCTGTGATGAACTGTCAGACCTCAAATGTTGGAGAGCTAATGAGAGGGGGAAAAAAAAGGTGGTTTGGGAAAGGTATTAACTAACTTGAAGGCCTCTCATCTTATCACAACTCACAATCTGTTAATAGAGTGAGGACTTTGAAAAGGTTAAAAACTCACTGTTTTTCGTTCATATTGCTGTTGTGATAATCAGTAACTCAAACAGATTAATGGACTCACAGTACATGTGAGCTGATATGTACCACTGAGAAAAGATTCTGTCAAAGGAAATGAAGTGTTTATCACTCTTTGCAGTCCTCAATAATATTCAAGGCAAGTTACATCAAAAATCTAGGTTCTGCCAAAATGGTCCATCTAGGACCCAAAAGTCGATCACAAGTTTACCTGTTCTTTTCACAAAAAGGGGTGTCGCGGGATGGAAGGCAGCTAGCAAGCAATCTCCCATCCAGCTGCAGGCACTATTTGCAAATCACAAATCATGGAGTCACATGATCGGTGTGCGCAGCGCACGTTGCCATCAACACATGACTAGTGGACAATATCAGTAAAATACATTGCGTTCTATGGCGGCTATCTCAAGATGTCCCAGTTAATGGATATCAGAATTAGAGATGATATAACACAGGATGTAATTCAAACCCCATGTTGGTGCATACATAATGTACATTATTGGAGTAATCCAATACAATGGGATATCTAGTTCGTTTAAAGTACAGTGCAAATTCAGGTATGTGCGGTAGTCTCAAAAGTATGAACGTTTAATTGTAGTCATAAGTAGTTGAAATGGATAACTCATACAAGGACTATCATTTACAAATGACTGAATGCGTCAGGGACTGAATACATTGTAATCATGTCTGCTCATTTTGTACAGAAGCAGCTAATTGTGTGCATCATAATATGTCAAGTAAGACTCACAAAATATACATAGGTTGCAGGGTGTCCATTGCAAGTGATAAATACTTCATGTTTAGCATTCACTAGTCAAAAGAGTGGACATGTGTCGATACATTGTAAACTTAAAATTATTGCAGTCAATATTGACATCAATCAGACTTAAATAGTAGTATGTATAAAAGGTATCTCCTTTGAGCAATAAACCTGATTCAAAAGGTGCATTGATGTTCATCCATCATACAATGTAATACGTTTCCACATGTGTGTAGGTTAACTCATCATGCGCTCATCAATATTTCAGTACAATCCTAGATCAAGTGTATTCATTGACCCACATGATATACTATCTTCCTTCCCTTGTCTAAACTGTACCTGAATAATTATATCCTACATGAACTTAATTTGAATACTGTTACATATAGCAACTCAAATCAAATTCGGTATTCATTCCTCTCTGAGATTGACTGTCTAGTTTATCTATCCACACTATCTCTTTCTGCAATAAGATTCAGATAAGATCTCCTCCTTGTCTTGGTGGTTTAACTTGTTCAAATATTATGACCTGCATCTGTGCTACTGAGTGATGTAATTCAGAACATTTTTGAGAAACTGGAGATTGTTCGGATTTTATTCTAATATTCAATTTGTGCTCAGACCAATGTGACTTGGCCATATGTGTGGTGATGCCTACGTAATAGATGCCACAAGGACACCTGTTGCAATAGACACTGTTGGTTGAATCGCAGGTGGCAGAGTATTTTAGCTGAATGGTTTTTCCCATGTATGGATAATTTACTGTATTGCCCATGATAATGTTATTACGATGTTGGCAATTGGCAAATGGAGTTCCCCTTTAATGTGTTTAGCTCCCAATTTAGGAGCATTGATCACCATGTCGGGTATGGCCTCACATTTCTTTGTATGCGAAAGTAGGTGCTTTTGGAAAAAGATTCACCATTATGGGGCCTAAATGAAGTTTATTCCAATTGGTCTTCAGGATTCTCTTGATTTGGGAGCTCTGATGACAATATGTAGTCAGATATACCAAACTGGATGATGATTCTTTCTTCTTGGTTATCAAGCTTGATGCTTGGGAGATCTTGCTAGTTTTTTAGAGGCTTGTTCAATATTAACCTTCTAGTATCCTCTTTTCAAGAATTTGTTGTACAATTCACAAGATTTTTGTACATATTATTGACTGTCTGAAATGATTTGTTTATATCTTAGGAATGGACTGAAAGGAATACTTTCTATTGTGGTTTTTGGATGAAAACTGGTAGCAAGTAGAATACTATTTTTGTCAGTGGGTTTAGTGTAAACCATTGTGTGGAGTACTTTGTTTTGTACATACACTTCAACATCAATAAATTCAAGTCTTGTAGAACTATGTTTTGTCATGAACTTGATCCTTGGAGTCATCTGATTTATAAATTCATGAAACTCTTCAAGTTCTTCAACTGTTCCCATCCAAATTCCAAAGATATTGACAATGTAACGATAGTAACATTTGAGATGTTGAGTCCAATATTCATTATTGAAGATATGTTCTTCCACAATATATGCCATATAGAAGTTGGCATAACTGCGAGACATAGCTGCTCCCATTGAAGTTCCTGAAATATGTATGAAGTAACCATCTTCAAATCTGAAGAAAGTGTTACTTAAAACAATCTTCAATAGACTTAACACAAAAATCTTCTCTGCAGAACATTTGGGTGCCATCAACCGAAGCCATTCTACTGCTTCAATCCCTGCTTGGTATCTTATATTGGTGTACAAACTGGTCACCTCAAATGTAAAAAGAATATCTTTCCCATTGTCAAAATGGATTGCTTGTATCTTCAATAGAAAGCCATTAGTATCTCTCTGTCACAACTAGGGTCTAATGCGTCCAGTTCTTCTGGTTCGTCACTAAATACGAATTCCCCTTCCTCCTCACCTGTGTCTTCAGACGAAGAATAATGAAGATGCCTTTTCTTCTTACGTTCCTTTCGCCCTTTTTTTGGTAGAGGTAAGGCCTCCCCCGGATACAAGCCACTCTGCTGCCTTAAATAGTAAGGGAGTCAAAGGACCCCTTCCCGGGAGCGCCAGAGAGAGGAAAAAGACAAGGCTAAAAAAACCTCTCTCGAGTGTTCCAAGATGTCTTTTCCAATCAGATATCTTGACAGATGAAATTCGGGTTGAAATGACAAAGTTATTAGTTCCAAACGGTGGCAGAAGAACTTAGGGAATAGCAGGTCAACAGGTTCATAAGAAGTCAGGAGGTAAAAATGAGTCCGTCGCCTTAGTGGAGGGCAAACAGGATAGGGAGCAGCAATGTGGAAAAGGTGAACAGCCAAGCCGTGGGATGTCCGGGACCGTCTCCAGCCGTTAAACGGAACATAGAAGGTAAAAGAAAGGAAGGAAGAGAGGCGAAGGTGGAGGGTATAGGAAAAGGCAAAAAGACAGGTAAGAGAGAGAGAGCCAAATGGAAAGAGGGAAGAGGAGGAGTCAGGTGCCTAGTCCATGGAAAGGCAGAACGGCTTCTTAAGGAATGGTCAAAAGCAGAGTTGACCTAAACGGAAGTGTTCAGAAAGAGAGCAAAGCATCAAGGAGCTTGCAAGAGTAAAGCAATACTTAGCGAATAGACCCGGAGCCAAAAAGCAAGTGGGTTGCAACGCACCGAGCCCAGTGAATGATGAAAAGTAATAGGATCAGTGGAAACAAAAGACGGACTAGACAGAAACCCGAAGAGAGCCCAAACAGGGAACACAAAAGACAGACTAGACAGAAATCGAGGAGAGCCCAAGTAGAAAACACAGAAAAGGGACAACAAACCAAAGAGAGATAGAGAACAGCAGTTAGCGGCGAAGTAGTCACCAAGATCCCCACAAGCAACCCACTGGCAGATGTGTGACACTCTCAGGTATTTTCCTGGTTGTTTGAGCTAGTGGTTGTATGATTAGGTCTATATATTTAGCTAATGGTTCCAACAAGCTATTGGTTGCATCAATAATTGGCCGACCTGGTGGGTCTGTCAGATGTTTTTGGATCATAGGAAGTGTATACATGACAGGCATCAAAGGATGTTCATTCGTTAAAAAAAAAGATTTGTTTGATGGTTAATGTATTCTTTAAGTTCAGCCTCATCTAGGACAGTTTTAATAATTGTTGTAATCTGGTCTGTTGGATCACTGTCTACTTCCATATAAGTATCCTTATCTGTAAGTTTTCATTCCTCTTCCTGTTTGTATTTCACAAGGTCCATGATAACCAACGCTCCTCCTTTGTCAGCTGGTTTAAGTATAATGTCGGGATTCGACAATAAGCAAGTTAAGGTTTGCTGTTCTCAATGTGTAAAATTCCCTCTGTGTCGTGTTTCTGAAATTGATCCTAATAAAGTAATTTAAGACAAGTTTTTGAAAGGTTTCAAGAATAGGATTTTGTATAGGTGGAGAAAATGTACTTTTGGGTCGTAGTTTTAGGAATTCACTTTATTTTTCTGTTGACGATAAAGCAAGTGCTTCAAAGAACAATTTCAATGTCATCTTTCTAAATAGTTGAAAGAAATCAATGTTTTCTTTAAGGAACAAGATGTTATAGTTCGCTACAAAGGAGATGCCTTTCTGCAACGTCTTCTCAAAAGCAGTCAGTCAATGTTACCAACTAAATCTTCCTTTACGGAAAGCTCACTTTCCTTGGTGGGTTTTTTCTTTTTTCTTCATCTTGTTGGGAAACTCTTTAAAAAAAAGATGTCCCTGTTGGAGTTTGAATAGATGTTGTTCTGCTGTTGGAACAAGTCCTATGGGGGTCTTTCTAGTTTTATCTCAATTGGTTGAGGGGTCAGTACCTTCCTGTTCTGCAATCCATACTTCTGAGGACAATGTACCTGGATATGGTTTACGAGGTGTTCCCCTAAAGTTCAGATGTTATGTCCAGACTGGTTATCTCTCTGGTCATAGTACTCTTTCTAAGAATATACAATATCGAGTTTGTAATTAAAGGTGTCTATACTGAATTTTCAAATATCGTTAGACTCAATTTCGTGTTTGTACCCTCCTAATTTCAAAGTTCAAATGAATCCTTTGAAGTGATGATGTTAGTTCATCTTTGGTTAAAAATGTCGATAAGGTAGATCTTATAAGTTTAATTTCAGCTTCAATACTGTTTAAAGATTTAGGGATTTCTTAAAAGGGCAGAATAATTAAGTCAAGTGAACATTTGTTCAATATTAATCTCCATCGTTTAACAAATTCTGGGTTTTCTTTGCATAGAGTAGGTTCCAAATCAATTCTCAGACCCCTTTGGATATGTTGTGCTTTGTGATAAGTGGACAATGTTGTGGCATGTAGACTTTGGTTAATTTCCCTTCTGAATAAGCGCTCCAATTGTATAATTAATTCATCAGGTATTTTAGTATATTGCAATTCTTCTCCCGTAGAAGTTATTAAATTCAAAATTCGTACTGACTCTTCCTCTGAAAAAGCTCTATTTGTTGTAAGTGATTCTATCTGGGAAATTGACATAATCTGTATAGAGTACAGTATATGCCGTCCCTCGATGTTAGCCAAAGTGTGAACAAAATATGAAAAGGGGGAAGGGTGCACTACATATTAGATTAATAAATCATGTGTTGAATATAGAGTGGAGTGATTTCTGGTGCCCCAACCCATGTACCTGTTCATTTTGTCAATTGCCAATACATATGGATAGATGGGTGTAAGTGATATCATCAGGCCAGCATTAGGCACATAATTTGCAACGGCCCCCACTGGCTACTGCCACAGCCATGGTACCAGTCCAAAGGGATGTACCACAGTCAGAAGGTCAGGACTACACGATGTACAAACTGTACCTTTAAAAATGATCACACTTCTTCATGGACCAGTTATTACCCATCTACATGTGTAGGAATGCCAGAATTCCCATACCATTCATGCACCCAGCATATGTCATGGACCACATGACGATCGAAAGCACAAGCCCAGAGACGCTGATCAGGTTGTAGGAGTAGCATATTGTATTGGTGGTACAAACAACATACATGTGCAAAGTCAATGTGGGCAATAGCAGAGTTGCAGCAAATGGTCCAAAGGCATGTGTCCTGATACATTCAGGGTTCATGGCGCAGCCTGTCACCAGGTATCAGACATATCCATTCTGCTCATTGTTGGGTGGAATCTTGCCTACAAGCCCTGTTGCATTCCCCTTACATTACCATGCGCTGTGTGTTATGTTTCTTGAGCACTCCCAAAGGCACCCTTGGCAGGCATGTGTGACACCCTCTATGGCATTTGCACTGCATATGCATCCCAAGGCCTCAGCCATCTTGTGCTTGGCTTCTGCTTGACCATCCATCACAGCCAGGTGTCTTCCTGAGTTTGGCCATGCTGCCGATGATCCTCCAAGTCCTCCAGCAGCAATACCCAGACATCATATTTGTGGTCCTTTGTGACACATGCACATTGATTCAGGTTTTCTATCACCTCTTACACCTTTTCTGTCCCCTTCCCAGCCATTTCCACTTGCTACTTAAAGTATCCATACATAGCAGTTATGGTGTCCTGTATAGTATCCTTCTTGTGAAAGAATGGGGGTCATTCCGAGGTTGGTGCTAAGGGAACAACAATGCCAGTAACGGAATACCGGCATTGAATACCGCTACGGGCATACTGACCAGCCCGACCACTATTAACGGCACCGTAAAGTACAATGCCGTTAATAGTGGTCTGGGTGCGGGCACGCGACCCACCATGCCGGCAATAGCGACATGCCTTAAAGTGGAGATCACAAGGTAAGCGGATATGCAAATAACGGCTTCATGGAGGCGTTAAAAGTGCCTACCGGCATGCTGTAAATACCGGCACCTCAGACCTACCATAAAATGCCATGTGCAGTGATCCCCAATGCCACAGGTGCACACAATCAGCACAGGTGGAGGCAATGGAATCTGGCTCACTACAAAATGAGCACACCCACACACCACACCCCTTACCACACCAAGATAAATACTGTGGCAGCATCAACACTTCAGCTGGAGGACATGCATGCATTGCAACACCAGCAACAGCACCAACAACAACAGCAGGCACCACAGAGGAGACGCAGCAGGAGAAGGAGGGTGACACAGGCCCTGCATGCCCCACCAGTGCAGCCAGCTTAAGCATGCATGCAGCCCCCAATCCCAAACATCAGAGCCAGTCCCTCCAACCCAACCCCGCACTACAACCACACCCTGTACCGTCTGGACTGTGACACCATCAACACCATTGTGGACATGATACATGACTGTCAGTCTTATTGAAATATGCACCGCCATCCCCCCTCTACTGAAGGTAGTGTTGGTGCTCCACCTCCTTTCCACAGCCACCTACCAGCACACAGTGTGGCACATGCAAGGCATATCCCCACCCTCATTCACTTGCATCCTGAAGCAAGTGGCGGATGCCAACCTCGAGCACACAACGGAATACATATCTCTACCACGGACTCCCCAGGAGATACTAGAAACAAAAGGTGGCCTTCATGCCATGGAGGTGGTTTACCGCAATCACAAACTATACCACCAAAACAGGTGGAGATGGAAGGTGACGCAAGCAAGATCTTCACACATTGTGGTGGCCAATATCCCAGATCAACCACAGGAATGCTGCATGTCACCATGGGAAAAATCTGCGCAGAATGCCAAAAATTGCAGCGCCTACTGCCAACGCTCACCATCAGAAAATCCTACACAACACAACAAATCACTAAAACACAGCACTATGCGTACACAATGCATGAGCTACAATACGGCAGAGCACACCGTGTATCATCTTGAAGATGCAACCCGCACCATTATTCCATTGCACAGGAGTGCCTAAAAATGGCTTGCATACAACCAGGGACATGTGCATGTAACCAACGATAATCTGCCGGCATGTGTGACTAGTACAGCTGTCCATCATTATTCGCATGACATTTACCTTTAATTGCCTCTCATGCAGGTGATAGTGGCTATCCCTTGAACCCGTGGCTCCTCACCCCTGTCCGAAAGCCACAGAACAGGCACGAGGAGGACTACAATCGTTGCCATACCCGTACCCGTGTGGACATCGAGCAGACCTTTCACCTGTTGAAGGCATGATTTCACTGCCTCAGCTGGTCAGGTGGGGCACTCCGCTACAGGCATGAGAAGGTGGCCAAGATCATCATGGCATGTGTCAAGCTGCACGATATGTGCATCCGCCGGAACGTGCCCCTGACATTGAACTGCTACCACCTGGTGATGATGAAGGAGAGGAAGAAGATGTGGCTGGACATCATCGCGGTGGGGATGCACAGGAGGGCCACACATGGCAGCAGAGGGTGACATGATGGTTGGACAGAGGGCACTGGGTGTGGGGGTACATCTACACCATGGACTGTAACGGAATAAATGTAACAATGTAAATGTAAGTGAAAAACCCCTCAACCACCCGCACCCCCCTCCCCCTCCCCGTACAACTCCCCCACACACCCTCACCCCCTCCCCCACAAGTCCCCCCCACACCCTCACCCCCCCACAACTCCCCCACACACTCTCCCCCCTCGCCCCTCCCCCATAACTCCCCCACACACCCTCACCCCCTTCTCTCTCCCCCCACAACTCCCCCACACAAGTCCCGTTGAGTCCCCAAAGCCTACATGAGGCTGCCCTGAAAATTACTCGCCACTCCCTGGCCCAGGGGGCGGCATGTCTTGCGGGCGCTGTGTACGGACCGACCTGCGGAGCGGGCTTGTTTGCGTGGAACTGGAGGACGACAGTGTGGCCGCCTGCTGTGGTTGTGTAGCGGGATGCCCTGCCTCCATGGCATCTGCGATGCGGCCTAACACCTGCCGGAGGGCCGAGACCTCCTTGCAGAGGCGGCTGGTGTTGTCCGAGAATGATCTCACCATGGAGGCAGCATTGTCCGTGATGGACCTGCCTAGTGCGGCTAAGTCCTGACACCACTCCTCTCTGGCCAGCCTGTTGTCCTGGACAAAGTCACGCACAAGGGCTGTTAGCAGGTCAGTCTGCTGCGGCCCTGCGGGTGCACCTGTGGAGGTATTGGGCCCCTGGCTGTCCTGCCCAGCCTGCTCAGCCTCCCAGCCCTGAAAACTGGACTGAAGTGTCCCTCTGTCTGCTCATGACCAGACTGCTCCGGGGTGGTGGCGTTCTCTGTATCGAACAACGATACTTGGGAGGATGCCGGTGGAGTTGGGGTATGGACCACATCCGAAAGATCGTCCTCCATGGGCACCCAGATGTCCTCCTGTGTGTCCTTCACAGTCAGGGGTGCCGTGGCTGCCACCTCCCCAGCCAAACTCAACTCCTCTGAATGTGGTGCCTCCCATGTGTCATCAGGCTGACCAGTAGGTGGAGGTGGTGGTGGTGCTTTGCCCTCCATGGGCCTTGGTGGCACAGGTGCAATGGGTACCTGGGGTGGCTTCGATGTTGGTACACGGCGCCCCCTGGGTTGTCCCGTCGAGGTTGACGGCCGGTTGCTATCATCCCGGGACCTCTTCCGGGGTGTGGCCTGTGCAAGGGTTGCGTCCTGCCCATCACTGTCATGCGGTAATACCCCTAAGTGCAGGGTGTGCATGATGTCTGTCCACAGTGTGCTAGTGCTGCTGTCAGCAGTTTCGTGTCTGTAATGTTTATTTTGTACATGTCCACTGCGTTCAGATTCACTTTGCAATAAATAAATGCAGACCTGGTATGGTTGCACATTTTCAACTCTTCTGTATTGTTGTCCATAGTGTTGAGTCAGTGACACAGTAGAATAATTGTCAGACAACGTGGCAATTTTGAAAAACACACATATACTGGCAACATGGCTTGTGAATGCTCATTACATGCACACTGACACAGGGCACACAAGTGGCACCTATATGTTTTCCATCATGGGTTTTTATGTATTGTATGGTATGATTTGAATAGCGCCTTTCACCATTGGTATGATCCCAACGCTCTGTAGGTTTGAACGCCCTCGGGGGACCGAAGTCCAGGTATGAGAAGGTTCGAGAAGTGCTACTATGCTTGTGTGCCTGTGCGCATAATCAAATTTTTGTTGTGAACAGTAGCAGCATTCTTATGGCAAAGGTGTTGTGCAAACTGTTTTTGAGTGGTTTATAATGGTAGAAGCGTGCAGGTCTGCGGATGTACCTTTTGCTAAAGTTCCATAAGATATGATAGGATATGATAGGACAGTTTTTATTTATATAGTGCCTATACACAATGTTTTTCAAAGCGCTTCACGGCAAGGGAGGGTATAAGGGAAAAATATAATGACATTCTTACAGGCCATGAACAACAAGAAAGTGAAATTAACGTACTCGGCCTGGCAATATTTCAGATGGAGCAAGTGCAAAGACACAGATAGGAAGGAATGGGAAACAGACAGGCCACTACCGTACTAGGCCTGACGACATTTCTGGTAGAGCCGAAATTTTAGAGAAGGGATGAGAAGGGAGGGAGGGAGAAGGGATGAGAAGGAGGGAGAGGAACAAAACAAGCGACTATCACACTAGGCCTGACGACATTTCAGATAGTGCAGGAAGGGGCGAGGGCAGAGAACAAGTATGGGGGTGGGAGAGGAGACACACGTTGTTGTTATCATACTAGGTCACGGGACGATTCTGATACAATAAGAGCAGAGAAAAGAAAGGGAGGGCTGGAGGATGGAGGGAGAAGGGAGAGGAGGAGAGAACAGAGAATAAAAAGTGAAAAAGAGCAGAGAAGCAGAGGAGAGGGTGAATACAGTTGCAGAGGTCAGTAAAACACATACTGTTGCAGGGAACAGAGAATGTAGGGAAGGAATCTAGAAAGGCCCAGCAGGATTCAGAGCCACCCTGGGTGCGAGATCCCGGGGAGGTCCAGCATGAGAGTTGAGAAGTTGAAACACCAAATCAATGTGTCCATAAAGTCAAATCCAACCATTCGCAACAGGTCGGTAATGGTGAGACAATAGTGAATCGAGGCAACTCCTGCAGTGAAATATATGTGAGAAGGGCGGGGGTGGCAGAAAGGATAAGGGAGAAGGGAAGAGGGAAGAAGAGAGCTGGCAAGCAGGGGGAGGGAGGACATAATTAGGGGCAATCATTTAATGGAGTGCAACAGGTTTAATACTTTTTCATTGCAGCACAATACCCGCTCCAGGGATCATCTAAGTGCAACACATTATCTGACCCCAAATACCTCCAAGTGCAACACATTGGCTTCCCCAAATACCTCCAAGTGGGACACGTTGACCACCCCAACACACACATAAGTGCAACAATTTGCCCATCCCCAAAATACATCTAAGTGCAACATTTTGCCCAGCCCCAAAATACATCTTAGTGTGACACATTACCTGCCCCAAAATACTTCTAACTGAAATACATTTCCTGACCCCTAAATACATTTAAGTGCAACACAATACCTGCCCCCAAAATACATCTAAGTGCAACGCATTACCTGCCCCCAGACTACATCTTAGTGCAACACATTACCTTGAGGTATTCTGAATGATCCACATGAGTCAGGTAAGTTCTTTTCTGCAAACATAGTTATTGTGAAAGGGGGCCCTCCTGTTCACAATATTGTTTCTCTTCACTTTTGAACTCTCATAGAGCCTCAATTTATACACATGAGAATGGAATGTTCTATGATTCTAAGTTGCCTTGGAGACCTGGCAACATATTATGATGCCAAAGGTTAAAAGCCTGGCAACCCACAAACAAGTGGACATAAGAGATGTAGCACCTGCCAAAACATGTTTACAAATACAGTTCAACAGTGACCATAACGTGTTTATGTCTAAAGTTTGATATTGTATACCATTGTATGCCATGGCTTTCGATATGAGATATTTTAATTTTTAAATTCTTTTTTAATTTATTACAACACCTTTTACAAAATAATAAAGATCCTTGAACTCCAAAAGTCCTCGAAATTCAAAAATTCTAAACATCTAAAAATTCCCCCACTCGGACCAGCACTCTTAGGAGAGGTGAAGAATTTAGATTGAAGTTTTCCGTTTTTTCACTCATTTCGTTCCTCTCTCAAAAGGTAAGTCAGTCAAATACATCCTCAATGAATTGGAGGTCGATGGTAGGTCTAACTTTTTAGAGTTAGCCATTCTCTAATAAATTCAAACATGGCAATAGTACGGCCTACACGTTCCCTTCTTAAAGCCATTGACCACCATTCTTCAGCAGTTAAAGATTCTTCATTTTTGATTAATTTAGCTAGATGCTTTGATCTCAGTTTCGTTAAGGCCTCACAGACAGTCACAAGATGTTGCAGTGTTTCACAGGATCCTACCAACCTACAGAATCTACACATGGGCAATATTGTGTGGCCTTTTGATCTGACTGCCATGATCTCCATAGTGGGAAGGAGATTAAATCTGATCCTCATCAGCTGAGATCTGTACACTGGATCCAGACATTTCTTTATATAGCTCTGGGGCTGGTCGTAAGGTTTCTCCTCAAGCCCCAACTGTTTGAACAGTTTGTATTCTTTGCCTTCTTCCCTAGTCCTTATCCAATCTCGGTCCCAAGGTTTCTGTTTAATTTTGGTTGGATTGAACAGTAACTCTTCTGGAAAGGCCTCAATTGTGGTTAGCAGCTTTCTACACATCCCTAGCCACATTAAGCCCAATATATTACCTCGTTTTGCACATTTGGCTTGTATCATTTGGAAGCAGATGGAAGCAGGTTTGGTGATATATTTTTCCTATAGAAACTTAGAGATTTCCAGTCTACTTCTGCCCTTAATGATATGAGGCCCAGTTCTCTTCTTACAATTTGTATAGGTATTGATTTAGGTAATTCTAGAAAACGCTTCCAAAACTTCCCTTCGAGTAATGGCCACAGCTGACAAGGGACAGTCACCAGTGCCTCATCTCCGTAAGTTACTGTTGGCATCACTTTAGCTTTATAAAAGTCGAGAACTAGTTGCAGAGAGAAAGCACAAAATCTTCTCTTCAGGATTATTGACTAGTTGGCCAGCAATTCTACTTTCCTTGTCAAGGCGGCCATATTATTCTTCTCTGCTTGGTTCGCAGGAATCATTAGGCCCAGATATTTGAACGATAGAACGCACTCCAGCTTTTCGCCACCGATGTACCAGCTAAAAGTAATCTTCCCTTTGCTGTGCGATTGAAATTGCATCACCTTAGTTTTCTCTTTATTGATTGAGAGTTTGTTCAGCACTGTATACACTCCGAATAGGTTTAATTGCCTCTGTAGTCCGATTGGGGTTCTGTCCATAAGGACAAGATAATCAGTATATAAAAGATGAGTTAGCTCGTGCTCCCTTACTTTCGGCTAGAAGCAATTACAGGCTTTCATAAATGCAGCAAGATCTGAAATGTACAAGGTGTAGATGTAGGGAGCAAGCGGGCAGCTCTGCTTTACTAAACGGCCCGTTTTCATTTTGTCTGTTAGTGATCCTTGCATATTTAGCTTTATTCTGACAGTGGTGTCTGTGTGTAGAGCTTTGATCTGAGCTATCAGATCTGGCAGGCAATTCCACTTTGTTAACTTTACACACAGCAATTGTTGGCTAATGTTGTCAAAAACATTTGAAAACTCAATGAATGCCAAATAGCACTTACTCTTAGATTTTCACATTTTGTTTTTCAAAAGTGCTAACAGAAACAATGGGTGTGAGGTCCCGAGACATTTAGTGAACCCAAATTGGAAGTGATCTTGGTGACCTGGCTCTTTAGCCCATATTTCCAGTCTCTGGAGAAGGAGGGTTGCATACAGCTTCCCCAAGATGACCAGGAGTGCAATCGGCCGTTAGTTCCCAGGATCAGCACGATCACCACTTTTATATATCGGCACCACAGTGACCTCCTTCCAGGACTCCAGAGTCGATCTTGATGCAAGAACTGATTTCAAGATTGTGTCCAGTATGGCTGCCCATTCTATTGGGTGTTCTTTTAGCATTGTGTCTGATAGTCCGCCCGAGCCTGAAGCACGAGAGGCTTTTGATCTAGTAATCAGGGCAACTATATCATCCTGGTTATATTTCAGCTTCCAATGTCCCTGCTTAGTTGAGAGGGGTAGCTCTCCCTCAGGTGGTGCATATAGATCCTCGAAGAACGATGACCACTTTCTTTCAGAAACACGTTTTATTAATGCATGATTCTGAATGCATATCATAGAGTTTATGATTTCCCACGTCTCCCTTGCATTGTCCATAACCATCGGTGCTTGCAACATCACCTGAGCATCCTTTATAGTCAACTCTTATTTCTATGATTTCATCCAGTTTTTATAGGAGTTCTTCAAGTGTATAGCACTCGTTGTAGCCAGTATTTTGTCTTGGCCCTTAAGAAGTTTTAGCTTCCGTCTTAAATTAAGTTTTTTCTTTGCTACCTCCGAGCCGTATGTATGTCTGTGTGCAGTTTGGTAAATCTTTCAATTATACTTAGGTTTCTGGTGGCCTTCTAGTAGGGATAAGTAGTCAATAGCTTTAGAGCCTATCTGTTATCCGTTACCTTTTTATTGAATACTCAAAGTTTTGGCCAAATTGCTAATGTCTTGTTTGAGGAGCCTTAACCTTGTCCAATTTGTCTCCAACGTTACCTTGCAATGGTAAGTCCTGGGTAAGACCTGAACTCCTCTTTTATTTCTTTGACACATGGAGTTCTTCTGTTCTTTTTCAGCCTCCGGCTTCCCCTCCTTGCAAATCAAATTTAGATCGCCATAGAGTATTATGTAGGCGTTGTCTAAATTATAGGCCTCATCTATGGCGTTAGCAGAACCTCATCCCATTTTTCGGGTCCCAGTAGATATTAATCAGAGCTATTAATCCTGATTCCTTCTGTAGAGTGGATTTAGTAGAGTCTCGTTGTTTTAGAATCGGCATCTGCAAATACGGCCCATGGTTAGTTGAGCTGAGTGGTTCAAAAAGAAACCAGTTTTTCACCAGTGTCAGCAAGCCTGCAGCGAGGCGGCCCCTTACGGATGAAATTGCCAGATTTATAAAAGACACATATCCGTCTAGGACACGATTTCTTGAGAGCCATGAACTTAGAAGGTATTCCCAACATCATTGAGTGTGCCCTAATAGCATCACTGTGTTAAAGTTGAACCTAGAAAGTGTGACTAATATCGTCACTAGGGTGCTGATAGAGACAACGCCTGTTCACCCTGGCATGGAGTGGATGGAGTGGATGGAGTGATGGAACGGATGGAGCGGACGGAGCGGATATATCTCTGTATATCTCTGTATCTCCTATATATGCTATGTATATGCTATGAACCTGTATCCCCGTGTTATCTGTATCACATGTTTACCTTTATCCATCCTGTTGCTCTATATTCGTATCCCGCTATGTACGCACCCTGTCCTGCTCTCATGCATGGTCGCAGGCACTTTGCTGATAACCACCATATCACACTCCTACGCTTACTCTCTCCTATACACCATCATTCAACTAGAACACTGCTATACTCTGACACATTCGGCCTAGCTGTTCTCATAGTAACATAACCCCACAAACACCTCATCATCCTAATAAAACACAGCTAGCTGAGCACATTCTGGCTAGCTTAGGCGTCTCCTCACGCCCAACGCAGCCAGAACTCAGTCTGGATGTCCACCCTACGGACTGAACATATCCAACTGATTTCCTCAGCAGCACACCTACTGCTAAGAAGCAGCTATCATGCAACAACCACACCAGCTGCACACATATCTGGTGCGCCCACGCACCATTCGACACTCCCTTTCTCTACTGACTTTAACTGCGTTTCCCGAGGGCGTTCAACCTACCAGCTCTTTGAGATCATACCAATGATATATAAGGCGCTATATAAATGCCAAGTAACATAACATAACATAACATATTTCCTGGAGACATATGAATTCTGCATTGCTCCAGTCAATGTCATTTTCTTTTGCTAGGTGAGAGAAGCCTCTCATATTCCAGGACACCAATGATAAAGTAGGGTGCCCATCCATCCCTTTGGCTAGCTGCTAGATTTTATCTTCCATGGCATTTGAGACTCCAGTTGCCGAGTGGCGGGCCTCAGTTGTCACCATTCTGCACTCATGTCTCTCACCCATGTTTTCAATTCTTAGGACCAGATTTTCTCCCTCTTTGATGTAAGTGGTCTTAAAGCTGGGACTTTTAGAGGTCTTCCTGCCGGCAAAGCTGGAGAAGGGCGTCTTAGCTTTGTGTTATCCTGTGGAGTTTCCAAGGAGATCTGCTGAATCTTTGTTAATCTGGAATGAGTGATTCTTTTTGCTGGTGCATTCTCTTGAGTGGTAGGCCCACTCACATTAGCTACATCAAAGCCGAGAGTTAACAGCAGCATGTCTTTGATGATTGAGGAGTGAAGATGTAAGAATAGCTCATCCGTACAATTTTTATTAGGGAACTCCACAATACGAACATCATCCAGTACAATTTGTCTCAAATAAGGGATATTTCATGAAATTGTGTCTATTCAGGTTACACTCCTGACCTTTATCAATGACTCTTTCTAGTCTAATTTAACATGCCCACTCCCTCAAGGGTTTCTGATTTTGAGACCCCTGTCTGCGCGAGTCATCGGTCATCTGGTGTATCTCTTGTCTGTTTGGTTTGCAAGTTGCGATTTATAGAAATTTTCCAGCCTTAATCGAGTACTTTATGTCAACTTTATGGCCGTACCTTTCCCACTGGGCCGTCTCAGTTGCGGCGGCCCCAGTGTTGTGTTCAAAGCCACCTTAGCAGGCCAGGCAAGATTTGTAATGGGGAATTCAGTCCATTTATCAGTGCTATGATTCATTGTCAGTCACTCCCTTCTTTCAGCAAGAGTACGGAACGGGCTGTACTGCCCGTATAGAGACTTCTGGCCTCATCTCACTATTAGGGTGGAGAGCCATTTGGGCTTCAATCAGATATTCCATTTCCATGTCAGGCGAGAATGAGTAGACGTTAGTTAGAGAGCAATGTTCTTCCTCCTCCCAGACCTGGGGGATTGTACTCTGGTCATCTGAGTTGAGTTCATGCCTCTCTAATGATCTCTCAATCGCCTAATCCTCTATGTGTATACCATCTATGTCATGGCAAGCAATTTCAGCTTGTTTCAGTGGGATTTTATTCTGTTGGTTTGTCTTTCTGGTAGAGGTATCTTTTTGTACAGGTTGCCTTTGCTTTCCAGGCGAGCAACGGCTTTTTCTCCTCCGACTTTGCTCAGTCAGATCATTGTTTGGTTTAACAAATAGTGAGAAGCTGTTTATCCGGGTCTTCTCCTGGGCCTGGCAGCAGCAAGTCGTAGACAGCCGGTCGCTTGAAGTACTCCCTTTGGTAGTGGTCCGTGAATAGGAGGTGCTCTCCAGACTCTCCTGCTCTTCCACAACAATCGCTCCTTGATTCCTCACAGATTTCAACTAGCCCCACCCTCAATAGAGGAGCCTGCATCCGAGCTTTGGGTATAGAAAGGGTCTTTGTCAGCAAGTCAAGCATCTTTGAGTCTTTGTCAGCATCTCCTCCTTGCAGCCAATCGACCGATAGCTCTGACTAGGCAGGACCGTTAGATCAATAGGGGCCGAGCCCTCTTTTATGGGGGTTATTGGTATAGGGGAACCTCCCATGTTCGTTAGTTTCTGAGTCAGACCTATCCAGTGGCGCTGAAGAAGAAATCCTCAGTCTCTTCTGGGCAGGACTGTTTCCCTGAGGGCTAATACCCCCGTGTCACTCATTGGGGACCGCCAGTCTTCGAAATCCTCCTTCCCCTCGAGGACTTCACTGTCTGTTGGCTCTTTCTCTTTTTCTCCATTGCTTTCAATATCCCTAATGGATTTAGAAGTGATTTTAGCGAGTGAGCTGTTGTAGGCCGGCGCCTTTTGCCTGGGGCCGGTATCGATTTCGGGCTCCAGGGAGGAATCTTAGAAGGCCACATTCTCCAGATGGAGCTCATCAGGATCGGTCCGCTGACAAGTGCACACTGACTAGTCTTAACGTTCACAGAACAAAAAGCAACCTCCATTGTCTGGCAGCACCTCTTGCCCCTCTCAGCCAAGGACCCCAAGAGCGCCACTCCTTGTCCGAAATCCCCTGTCTTCTGTAGCTGTGGGGACTTTGGCCTTGATTCCATAGAGGCTGAATTATCGGTGGGTGGTGCAAAGGGGAGGGACTCTATAGTTATCTGAGCCGCCTCCCCACCCCGACTTTCAGCGATTAGCCACGCAGACTCTAGCAGATGAAGGTAGAGAACCAGGGAGAGCATGTTTCATTCCAACCGGGCCAACCATAGGATATTAACTATGACATGATAAATACGAATTATGAAAACATTAATGTAAATATAACATACCTGCCCCCAAAATACATCTACGTGCAACACATTATCTGCCCCCAAAACACTCCTATGTGAAAAACATTACCTGCCAAAATATACTAATGCCCGAGAGGAGGGCCGCAACACTAGCCAATGCTTTGTGAAGTTCTGAGACATATGATAGACAGTAAAAATAAATGGGATCGCAGTAGCACAACATGGCCCTTGTTGGGGTTGTAACCACTGATAAGGGAGGGTCATAAAAAAGCATTTTTCAGAACACCTAAAGGCAGGCTAAACAGTTGCCAACCACAGCATTTAGTGAGGGCTAAGTGAGAGCACATGATCTATTTTGACAAGACAGGTAGTGTGGGCACACAGCTCAGAACGGGGTATAGAAGGGTGCATTACAGGCTTTTGTATAGTTCAACCATAGCAAGTGTGACTCCTGCCTCTTGTAAATGGGTACCACTTCTGAACTTTCAGCCACGCCAATGCTGTGGCAAATAAGTGAGCAGGAATTGAGAGTCATTGGCACAGGAGTAGAACCTACCGTCATACTTATAGATGAACCTTGCCAGTGGTATAATAGGTTGTTAAAACGAATAGGTGACAAGCATCTACTGAGGCATGTCACATCCTGTAGGCAGGGGCTTTAGAACTAAAGGAGACTTTATATTGTCATGTTCCATGCGCTTTGAAACACATTGTGTATAGGCGCTATATAAATATAATATCATATCATATCATATCATCAGCCAGGAAGCATTACAATCTTGAGTTGGTGGTGTCCCTGATGCCTGCCTCTTAGCATGTGTAGAAGGGTCTGAGGAACAAAGGTGGCAGAGACATCCAGAAGGACAATAACGTTTTTTCCCACATACATGTCACTGAAACTGTGTCAGGTGTGTGTTCTCCTGACACCAGGTCAAGCACCCAATCATGCTATTGTGTGTGGTGTTGAGGGACATTTTCCATAGTAGTCACTGTATGTATTCCATGGTCTGTGGACTCCTATGTCTGCATTGGCCTGCATGCCTCAAGTGAAAATATGCTAGGGTTTGGGGTGTCTCAACAGAATGGAGGGTGTACAATGGTAGTCTGCACCAAGGATGTGTGAAGCTCGGGAGTGAGTGTGGCTATCTCTCCCATTGACAGACTCGTAGTTCTGTGTGCCTTCTTTGATGATTACTGTGCAGGGATCCTGAGATGGCTTAGACCAGTGAGGGGTGGAAATTCACCAGGTAGGAGGCAAAGACAAGTGGCCAGGTAAATATCATGAGGCTTGCCATGTGTATGTGAACATTGAGGGCTGGATGAGCAGTTGTGACTGTATCTGATCAGTGCACAACTGTTTTACAGATAAAGCCGCAGCTACTGTGTTGTGACGAAGAAAGCCAGGCAGAGGAAATTCTAGTGCTACACCATATGCAAGCACATACCATGATAGTTACTGTGGCAATGTGTGCCAAATAGCTCCTAACAATAATGTGGAATTGTGTGTCATTGTTTGCAGGTATGTTGTGACAGCGTGTCTCTGTTGTGGTGTGACGATTCCAGAGGTGGCTTGTTCCACTGTGCGACTGCCATACATTTTCCACTTAGTCGCAACTTTGCTGATTCTGTCAAGTGATGGAGAAACCCTACATGTCGGAGGTCCATACTGACCATCATTACAGAGTGCAGTTTTGCCAACTTTTAATGTGGTTTTGTAAATGTAAATAAAATTGAGCAACCAGCCACAATGTGTGTTTGTTTGTTTTGTTTGTTTTATTTAGTATAGCGCTCCAGACCCAGGGGTAAATGTACACTGTTGACTGTGATTTGTCGACCCTGCCCATTCATCGCTGAGCTGGCTTTAGCCACCTGATGCGTTGGCCAGTGCATCGCCCCTATGGCCCCCAACCCAAGACAACCATGTCCCTGAAAGCTGGCTGTGAGGTGGAAACAACATGCCCATTAGGGAGATGTTTGCCTTCACCAGGGTATTTGGGGGCATCAGTGAGAAAAGCAGCTGCTGCAATGGTATAACAATGCGAATCAGCATGTTAGTGGTGCATATTGTCACACACCATCAAAGGGAGAAGGACACATTCTGCTTTGGGTGCTTCAACAAGACGCACAGTGCATGAACCATTATTTACAAAATACGTGCTCATCACAAGCCCAATACCATGGTTTATCACAGGTGTGTGAATCTACACAGATAAAATATCACCTTACATGCTCCTTAGATTGGTTGATGTCGATATGGACATGTGTTAAGTATAGTGTGACAGAGGTGATCAACAAGGGTTGCAGAAACGTGATCATCAATGGTGGGAACTGTCTGGCCAAAAAGTTAGTGTATCAGAGAAAGCTCAATGAAAAGATGAGTAAGCTCTTTAATGGAATGTCTCTGGAACAGAAAATCGAGACTATGACTACAGAACATTTCCAAGTGTTCATTGATAATATGGAATATATGCCAAATGGTATTATGACTCGGTCACGGGCCAAATCACACCAGTTTGACCCAGAGTTACGACTTGAAAAGAGATAGCTTATACGGAATGTAAGGGCAGAAAGGAGAAAGTGGGGTACGACTATGTTGTGCCAAGAAGTAGTGAGCAAGCTGAGGCAAACATACACAAATTGGTCCAAGAGCCATACATGTATTTTGCTCCAAAGGGAAATAGACGCAATGCTAAAAACTCTCGTAGAAAAGACTGCATGCGATGTTTGGGCTTGGATCAACCATACCATCAAACTGTATGACCAAGCACACAATCATCTGATTAATGAAGGAACATGAGTTGATCACTTTAGAGTTCTTTATAGAGAGTCTAAGCGGCAGTTTTCACAGTCCTATCTGGATATGCCATGGGTGCTGCACTTCAACATAACCACCATTGAAGACCTAATTAAGAAGGCCTGCAATTCACGTACAGCAAGCCCAACTGGCTTAACAAATACCCTGCGGAAGTCGAATCCCAAACTTTGCCCTCAAATATTGTTTGTTTTCTTTAAAGCGGTTATTGACGGGAGGTGTTTTCCCAGTTCCTGCTGTAGGTCGATAGTAGTCACAACTTACAAGAAAGTGGATCGATGTAACCCATGGAACTATCGACCAATCTCATTATTAGATTCAGAGGGAAGAATCTTTGCCTCGATTGTGTTGAGGGAGTTTGAGGCCTGGGCGAAAGGAAATGGCTGCTTGTAGAAATTTGAAACGGGCTTCCCTATGGGCTTACCTACCACACTTGATGGGTTCATTATTAGATGTATCCAAGAAATATTCTGGGGAAAGGCAGCTACTACTGTAAATGAAGCTACTATCATTCCTCCCAGGCCTTTGACTCAGTCAGCTGCTCTTTGTTGTGGAAGAAGATGAAAGGCTAGATGATTCCACTTAGGTTCTCTCTATATTAATCCTGATGCATGAAAACAGCTCACTCCAGCATTTGAACAGGCAGGATGAGGCACAATGAGTTGACCAGGAGCATCCCCATTGTGAGAGGGCTAGGTCAAGGGTGTGTCCTGGCCCTGTGCCTGCTCAATTTGCACATGGCAGGCTTGGGGGAGCACTTGGAGGAGACTAGATTTGCCCCACCAAGAATTGCTTGCTTGGCAATATCCTACCTCACGTACATTTATGATGCGATTTAGTTGGATAAAACACAGGTAGGGTTGCAGAGGCAACTGCTGTCCATACAGTGTTATTCCACTAAGAATGAACTCATTATTAATGAGAAGAAGACACATATAATTCGCTTCGTAGGCAACGTGAATAAAAAGATTGGTTTTAAATGGAAGGTTCCAGAAGCATCTGTGATGTACCTGGGTTTGTTTGTTATCTCTATGCCATCTCAGAAAAACGTTTTGGTTTATGCTGTGGAGAAAGTTGACAAGTTAGCATCTCAGATGGAAAGGGTATATGGCAAATATTGCTGGTTCTCTTTATTTCCTCTGATACAGTTCTACAACCCCAAGGCAATCCCTGCACTCTTACATGACATGGGGATGGCAAGGGTCACCCCATCGATAAACTGGGAATCATTGGAAGCCAGACTTTGGCAGAGGGCTTTGAATCTTCCAGATTGTCTTCCTGCGGACACCTTGCGATTTGAACTGGGACTGAGTCTTCTACAGTGGGAAGTTCTAACCTTATACAGACATCTACCTGTTTCTGCTGCAGAATCATTGACTCAGGCAATCATTTGGCTGAGGCAATGTCACTCGGTATGTCGGTACCGTTAGCAAACTTTGTGAACGGAGCAAAAATAATACTAACTGAGTGGATAGTGTGTGATCTAATATTAAACATTTATCGACATGTGGAGTGGTGAATTTCTGCACCTGTGTGTAGTGTTAGTTCCACCTATGTGTGGGTGTGTTACTTAGTGGAGCTCAGGACACGCGTATGTACGCTAAAGAATTGTACACTAAATCTGCGATTACGTAGGCTCTGCCGTGGCAGCAGGGCATTTTTACATTGTTTTTCGGTTCCCTGAATCCATTAGTGTAGTCTGATAATGTAGCATAAGGCATGTGTGGCTCTCAGATGTTCACGGACGCCATGCCAGCATTAGGTAATGTGTAGCGGTATTCCAGGAGATGCTTCTGAGTTACGTGGATGTATATTTGGCATAGAGCTTTGCACAATTGCCATGGCAATGTGTTCATGCAATGATGCATGATAGGAGACCCGGACGCTCTATTTTACATTTGCTCTACCTTTCATTGTTCAGTATGCCTATTTTGGACACTTAGATGAATGGGCCCTCCGATGGTTGTTTTTCCATTATAGTCAAATTATAGGCAAATTAAGGTGCTGTCGGGTTCTATAAATGTCATTTTAAATGTTCAGATGGCAGAGTGGAACACGAAAGAGTAAAAATTGGCATACTCACTTTTACTCTTTCGTTTTCCTTGACATCTCGTGAAGAAATAAATGCTGCCTGAAAAGTATGCTTTGGAGAAGACATTTACGATGGAATCCTGTGGTATCCCTTATCTTCAGCCGGTGCAAAGTCTAGGTGAAGAGCGTAAGGATTTATTCATTTCATGCCTTCATGATGAATATGTCATGCAGCCCTGAAATTAAACACACTGGCAGGATGGGGGAGTTCAGCATGGCTGAAATCCTATCTCCTCACCGTACCCTTCCTTTGACTTGTCATTGCAGGAAAATGGGGTCGATCAAGAAATGGAGGCTAAAACACGCATTACTCCTCACCTTTCACATTTGCATTTCTACTCCACCCCATTTAAAAGGAGGCTGTATGTGTTTTGTTTCCAAAGGCATCTTTACCAGAAATGTTAATTAGAAATTGTGCTTTTCATGACCGGTTACCCTTTGCATTTATTGGGGGTCAGGGTTTGAAATGATGCTGATAATTCTGTATCTGAAAGTGGGACCAACCTATGAGACCCCCACTTTGATAAAGCCCCATGCTAAAAAGCATAATGCACACAAATACTTTGCTGTGACCATCTCTTGATATCGTCAGCAGCTGCCCTGCAGTGGCATCAGGCAAGTTCAAAGGTCACAATACAATTGTGTACCTCAGCAGCCTGGTGACAGTTATTAATATCTAAAGAGAAGTCATATCTAGTTTTGACATGGTGGCTACTTAGACCACACATTTAAACAGCTGCAAGAATTGGATGCCATATTGGTAGCTTGATGAGCAATGACCCATTCATGATAGGGCCTGGTGTGTATTTATCATTTGGGTTGAATGTACCCACAACAACCATGTTGGGATAAGCTCTGGAAGCCTCTCTTTGATCCCCTTGAAGAATGTTGACACCTTACTTAAGGGAACAAGAACCATCCCTGGGCGGGCCCCTGGGAACTGGTGCTATAAAACAGTTCTGTCATTAAAATAGCCGTCTCATACCAGGGTGCTGATGGTATCCAGAGATATTACCAAATAGGTAATAATGAAAAACATTTTTAACAAATCATTATTACAGACAAAATATTGATTTAAAAAATATATATATATATATGGGGAGTGGGGTAAGGGGTTAAAACATGTATGGGGTTCGGGGTGGGGTTTTGAACAAAGGGAAACAGGTACTTTGAAGGGTTTCAGTGAGGGATCCATAGGATTCTCCCCATCAACCATTCTTGATTGACATTGACAGTAGAGTGGTGGGAGGCAATCTAGAGGTACACAAACATTTCATAAATTGAAGACCACCCATTCATTAATGTCATCCTGACAATTACACCATCGTTTCTGATAGTAAAGGAAAGATACACTTGTAAAAAAGGTTGTGGAGCAGTGAACAAAGATGGCATTTCCCAAATGTAGGTCTTTCAGTGGCAAGTAAATATTGAACCCCGTAGGAGGTGGATGACTTTAGATATGTTCTAAAGGAAGATCGGAGAGAGAGCATATGCAGAACCCTCTATGATCAATAATACTATAAATTCGATAAAGATGCAGAATCCAGCAGAAAGTTGGGCATTAGTTAGGTAAGTTATAACATGATACACTTGTGTATAGCCGCATTATAAATGCCATATCTTATCATATCACATAATATCATAAACGATTTTGTCCATGACCATTTTGGTTCTGAATATTTGGAATCTCACGAATATCTGGAACTCAGTGAACACCAACCTCTCCCCGGACTCGAAATATAGTGTGATTACTACTGCAAGGTTAAAGCATGGGTGCACAACATACAGCCCGCGGGCCAGTTGCAGCCCGCCATGCCGTTTTGTCCGGCCTGCGAGGCACAAAGACTTTCCTAATGGAGGGTGGCCCGCAAGCAGCATTGACCGCCCTCCATTAGGAAAGTCTTTGTTGTCTTCCGGCCGGAAAAAAACACTGGCTGTCATTGGCTCAGCACACACGCACCACGTCGCTCCTACGAGCCACGTAGTGCGTGTGTGCTGCACCAATGGAGGGCGAGCACTACGGCTGGCGTGGCCAATAAGGCTTGATGCCGGAAGGCATTTAAGCCTTGCTTGCCACGCCAGCCTTAGTACCACTCCACTTACCTCGCCAGCGTACCAGCTAGCCTGCCTTCCAGCACGTCTGGTAAGTGGTCTGTTTGTTTGTGTTTGTGTGTTGGGTCTGTTCTGCTGTATGTTTGTGTTGTGTATGTTGAGATGGGGGTTTGGGGGCGTCGGATGTGCATGAATGTTTGTTTTTGAATGTTTGTGTTGTGTATGTTGAGATGGGGGTGGGGGTGGGGTGTCGGATGTGCATGAATGTTTGTTTTTGAATGTTTGTGTTGTGTATGTTGAGATGCGGGTGGGGGGTGTCGGATGTGCATGAATGTTTGTTTTTGAATGTTTGTGTTATGTATGTTGAGATGCAGGGGTGGGGGGGTGTTGCGTGTGCATAAATGTTTGTTTTTGAATGTTTGTGTTGTGTATGTTGAGATGGGGGGGTGGGGGTGTCGGATGTGCATGAATGTTTGTTTTTGAATGTTTGTGTTGTGTATGTTGAGATGGGGGTTAGTGGGGTGTCGGATGTGCACGAATGTTTGTTTTTGAATGTGTTGTGTATGTTGAGATGCGGGAATGGGGGGTGTCGGATGTGCATGAATGTTTGTTTTTGAATGTTTGGGTTGTGTATGTTGCGATGGGGTAGGGGCAGTGTGGGATGTGCATGAATGTTTGTTTTTGAATGTGTTGTGTATGTTGAGATGCGGGGGGTGGGTGGGGTGTTGGATGCGTATGAATGTTTGTTTTTGAATGTTTGTGTTGTGTATGTTGAGATACGGGGTGGGGGGTTGTCGGATGTTAATGAATGTTTGTTTTTGAATGTTTGTGTTGTATATGTTGAGATGCAGGGGTGAGGGGTTGTCGGGTGTGCATGAATATGTGTTTTGGAGTGTAAGTGCAGTGTATATTGAGATGCAGGGTCTGTATGTGTGCATGCTTTCTAGTTTGTATGCTGATTTGGGGGGTGGGGGGTTTGTGTCTGTATGGGTGCATGCTTGAGAGTGTGTGTGCTGAGTTGGGGGTGGGGGGTTCAGGTTTGTATGGGTGCTTGCTTGAGAGTTTGTGTGCTGAGTTGGGAGTGGGGGGTTCGGGTCTTTATGTGTGCATGCTTGAGAGTGTGTGTGCTGAGTTGGGGATGGGGGTTCAGGTTTGTATGGGTGCTTGCTTGAGAGTTTGTGTGCTGAGCTGGGGGATGGGGGTTCGGGTCTGTATGGGTGCATGCTTGAGAGTGTGTGTGCTGAGTTGGCGGGTGGGGGGTTTGGGTCTGTATGGATGTATGCTTGAGAGTGTGTGCTGAGCTGGGGGTGGGGGATTCGGGTCTGCATGAGTGCATGCTTGAAAGTGTGTGTGCTGATTTGGGGGCTGGGGGGTTCGGGTCTGTATGGGTGCATGCTTGAGAGTTTGTGTGCTGAGTTGGGAGGTGGGGGGTTCGGGTCTGTATGGGTGCATGTTTGAGTGTGTGTGCTGAGTTGGGGGGTGGGGTTTCCGATCCCTACGAGAGCACTTCTTCAGCAGCAGCTGCCATATCCCAAACCAGAGTTTTGTTATAATAGCAAAACACTTATTTTTCTATGGTAATTAGGTAGGGACATGTACCTGGTTTGAGGGTGTTTTACAGCACCAAGTGTAAACTGTACACTGCTCTGTACCAGTGGCGGCTGGTGACTTTGAAAGATGGTGGGGCGTAAATTTCTCTGGGCAAATTTGGGAGCGAGCGAGCGCAGCAAGCGAGCCCAACCCACATCAAGGAGGGTGTGAGGGGGTCTCCCTCCAGGAACTTTTTGAAAAATGGCTTCCAAAATGTACAATTTACTGTCCAAACCCATAGAAATATTACTAAGGTGGTATTTTAGGCATTATCTGAAAGGGGAGAAACTAAGCTAAAATATTACTTGTTTACCACTTAATTAATGCAACATTTGTCCTACTTTTACTGGTGTTGTAAAAATGTCTTAACCAGGTCTGCATTCAGCCACTCTATTTCGAAGCACTATTGTCATTCACTGAACTCCTGTTAAAAACAAGGGCAAAGCCAGTAGTTTTGGCTTGTGCAAGTATTGGGCATTTGCCTGGCACTAAGGAGACATGCTTCAGTTATACATTGCTGGAATATAATGGCGTGTTGCATTTAATAATAATACAATGTGTGAAACATCACAGAGCAAAATTGTCGAAGAAATATTGGATGTAAGGTAACCCACCACCTTTCCTTTTGGTCAGGGATGGGCCAGTGCCTTTCAACCTTTCAGTTAAAATGAGCATCTAGCAGCTGCCCCCATGCTGGAATTCTTATCAAAAGGCACAAATATTTGTTAATCCAATACATTGTGTGTGCTTTGCAGCGCACATGCTACAAGATGCCTTTAGTGGTGCCCTCAGGTTATCACCTCTTCCAGGCCTCCTGCAGTATCCAGCAGCGTTCATATCACCTCTTTGCATTTTCACTCTGGTTTCTACTACATTAGCATCTTGATGACAAAGAGCTGGCTGGCTTTTCAGTGGACATTTAGTGTTTCAGCAACTAGCTGGCTGCGAGTCCCGTGATATTGTGCAATTATTAACCCCCTTCCCTTTCCAGGTCTTCATCTCTATAATATATGCACTGCATGGGTGCCTCAGACTGGATTTCAAAGCTGTAGGCAAGGGGGGCCCCAAACATTTTAAAATGGGCGCCCATGAGCCAGCCACATGTGCAGCCAAGCCTGCTTTTGGCACAAGTGGTGATTTACTACAACAGTGAAAGCGTTTTCGCCAGTTCTGCCTTCTGGTTGGTGTCTTTGTTGGATTGTACTTTGACTGGTGACTCTCTGGTCTAAGAACACACTCTAGGGTATTGAAAACACACACAGATCTCAGCAAGATCTCAGCAGCTACCAGCCAAATATCAGCTCTTGATAGAAGGGGTGATGTGTTGATTTCCCAATAGTTGAAGACTTTTGTTTAAATTGGCAAATTAAACAAACATACTGAAGGAAAGTTTGATATACAACCATATTTGAATAGGGTAATGCTACTACCAGCGGGCACCATTCAAAATCACGTCCCCCTGCGCAGTCGGGGAAGACACGGCCTTCAACCTGAAAAGATTAATGGAAGGGCCAGGCCTGTGAACTCGCCTTAGTTACGGCCCCAGCAGGGAGAATCAGCCCGCAGCCGGCAGTGCAGCCCCATCGGTGGGCCAGGATCACACGACTCGAGCACCACACGGCATGAACAGATCTGGAGCCTAGGGCTGAGGTGCATGCAGAGCATCTAGTTGGTATTCTGGGATTGGTGCCATGGAGGGCAATGCTGACTCCCCCACATGCACAACGCACATTTGAACCCTACATGGGTAAGATCGAGCACAATGCAAATGTAAGAATCACAGCAGGTGTCATAGTTGGAGTACTCCCAGCATAGTCCGAGTCCTACTACATTGCCTACACTGGGGAAAGAGCCAAAACAGCAGCTGAGCAAAGCATTATAGGACCGCTGACTGTCCCTAGGGCCTAGGACCCAGGGGCAAAGCTCACATATAATGCAGAAGTAAAAATAACTGACAGCAGGCAGGCGCAAAGACATCAAATCCGCGTTTAAGGGAGTCCCTGCTTTGGTCCAAACTAGCAGGTGCAGTGGATTGTCTGTGCCCTATAAAATAATAGGGCAAACTCGGACACACAACATCAAAACACACAACGTTAAAAACATGTCTTCCACACACTGCAATACAACCACTCCCGAATGATCAGTTTTCCCATGCGTCCTTAAATTTGATTCTGGTGAAAAAAGGTAATGGGCCTAATTTACAAGAGCGTTTTACAATGGTGCACTCCCATTGAAAAACACTTTGTAAACTTGGCCCACTTTATCTTACTAGCACGGGATGAGAAGAAAATAGGGCAGCGCAGCACATCACTATCTACGCGATTTCTCTAGTCAGCCTTAAAAGCCCATCTCTTCAAAGGAGTTTACATTGAGCACAAGTCCCATTATGAGGGCTTTTCCCCCCAAAAGCGCGGCACAACAGGCAGCAATTAACACAACAATGTGGGGGCTTCTGTCTGTGCTGTGCTGTGTGGGCAAGGCCTCCTAAGGGCCGCCTATGGCTGCTTAAAGTATCTGTGATATTCATTATGCTTTACAAGTCGTAAAGCTGAACGAATATCAGCTACTTTAAGCAGCCGTTGATCATCACCGACACCGTTATGGGAGACCAGACTAACTCGATTATTTTCAGATCAAGGGAAGGCCAAGTCACTTTGCCTATAATTCCCTTGATCTGAAAATAATCGCGTTTCGGAGTTAGTCTGTGTTGGGTGTGAGAGGCCACCCAGCACCAGCAGAGCATCAAGTCCCAGCCGCCTGGCCCTAAAACTGGGCCCTGCATTACCCACGGCAAGGCTCCATGACAGTCCTGGAGCACTGTCCTGGGAAATGAAGGCCAGGCAGGCTGCAGATAAGTCTGTAAATTAAGTTTGAGGAGGTAATGTTTACTTACCGTTACCGCCACGGAAGGTCCAACTCCGATCCGGTGCACGTGGGCCTGGCCTAGGCCCTGCAGTTCAGAGTCAGTCCACTCAGTCAGCAAGCAGCACGATTGAAGTGTGACAGAGTTTGCATGCACTGTGCACCCATCACCCCACCCATCCTCAAATGTCATTGGCTGGCAAACAGCCAGTGACATTTAGAATAATTCTGTTGCTATGCTTAAGCAACAGAAATGATCGAAGTAGACCCACTAGTGCGCTGTTTGCGCACAGATTAAAACTGGCGGGGCCACCCCTCTAGCGCCCCGCCAGCCTCCTGGGTTTGATTGCTACTACGTAGAATGCGTGGAGCTAAGAGCTCCATACATTTTACTGAGAAAAAGATGCGTATAATGGGACGCGCCCCTGTGGCAGGCCCAGAGTGAAGAAGACACAATGTGAGAGACGGCAGGCCCGGCAGATAATTATTTATGTATGTATTTATATTGCTGCCATCACGCCACGCTGCTGAATGCAGAAGAGAACTTCCGAATCTTCTGCACATACACATTGTTCTCTCGCACACTTGGGGGCCCTGGGTGGGAGGGCGGCGCCCCCCGCCCTATGAAAGCGGCCGCCACTGCTCTGTATAAAAACCAATTATAATATAACCAGCCGACCATACCACTGGAGTACGGAACATTTCTAGTAAATTAAATGAATGATGGGAACAAACACAAATCCTGCATGTGCAAAATGCCAATTGGAACGTGTGTAGTTGAGGACAGTTAGACACTCATGTCACTCATTTGTCCCTTATGGACACGGCAAGCTTGTGCTAGAATCCCTATTTCACCCTACTGGGCTACATAAAAGGGAGGCCCAGTGGGTTACAGAGCTTGCTGGACAAATGATGTGCATGCTCAAGCCAGTGCTCCTGCTCCAAGTTGTGTAGCGATTGGGAATGTTGATCTTGCTGGCTGCACTACCACTGTTTGTTGCCTTTATTATTGCACTTGCACATTCTCAATGTCACTAAGCCTAGTAAGATTGCTGTTGTGTTCTCCCTGTTCCCCTCCCTTTCATAGATGCACAATGAAATTGATTAGAGAAGGTAACTGCTCTTTGAGGGCAAGCTTCACTGCAAAAGGACACTTGCTGCACACTACGAATCATACATTCAAGTGGACAGTTTGAGTTATTTGATCCAGATTTTGTGGAAGGAAATGGCTTGCAATGAGGTGGCATGGCATGTTTCGTGTAACAGGCTTTCAACAATGCCCTCCACTCTTCAGAAGCTCAAAAATAACACGCAATTAACAATTTTCCTCTTTTCAATATGGTGAGTATATAGGCATTTTCCTTAGGACCTATTGGGACAATATGTACAGGGGTTTCCTCTTCTGAAACAAAGAGCAAATACCATAAAAATGATAGATTATGAATTATAATCCAAGTGGCACAGTTTGTTATTAGCATGTATTCACACTTCCGTAACCTGTTAGGATACATTTATATATCCTTTTTAGCGTTAAAAGGAATGACAGTATGGCTTCCCTGCTCTCCCCAAGTACTCCTCTGTCCCGGCTTTGTCTTCTCTATCGTCGTTTTTCAGCCCGAAGATGCTCATTATCGACCAGTGGTATGTTGACACTTCCTTGTTCCTACATACAGGACCTTTCTACATCAAATGGATCACACACTCACATTTAGCTTTGTTTACATTGTTTTTAGATTACGTCCTGACTTGTGATTAACCGTCTTCACTACACTTTACTCCATTGCTCTTGAGTATTTCGAGTCCTGATGAAAGTTCTGAGTTCTTTAGTGAACTGTGTCATTTTACGATCTGACTCTGGAACCTTTAGTCTCCGAACCAGAAACACCATTATAGTGTCAACAAGTTGATATGTGCCATGTACCTGTCTGTAGCACATACATTCTTTGTTCATCTAGCATTGTGTACATTCTGAATGAAGTAGATCAGTCACATGCAGATGATTTCTGTGTTGTTTTCTGCTTTTATGTTATCATATTGTAAACATTTTTAGAATAAATCCTGTTTTAACTGATTGTGTGTGACATCAGTGTAATCTAATTATGTTACACTATATGTAGTTTTGTTAATGTCCAACTAGCGTCAAAGGGAGCGGTAGCCTCGACTAATTTTTCCTTCTTATATAGATAAACCACACCCTCACGAGTCTGGCCCCCGACACCAAAAAAGAGGGTATTCTGCCCGTTTTTCAATGCCCCTTATGGGATACCTGCATACAGGAATGCCACCTATCCCCAACAGATACAGCCCCAACAGATGCAGCCCCCACAGATGCAGCCCCCACAGATTCAATCCCCACAAATGCAATCAGAATGTGGTGCAGAAGTTGCCCCAATATCCACAGCAAAACCCCCTACAAGCACAAACAAAAGCCCCTGTTCAGCAGTTGGAATACAGATTGGTACCCTAGTGCATAGTATCCCACTATACTGGAGTGAAAGTGTTGGGAGGTAACCCAGGTACAGCCACAGCTTCCCAATTGGATTGCCCACAGAGAGCTCTGATGTGCAGTCCTTTCATTTACAGTAGGCCCGGAAGAGGAACCGCATGTTGAGGTGCAGATAGGCGACAGGACGATTTCATTATTGTGTCGACACAGCAGCTGCCATATCTTGTGTTAAGGAAGACAGATTTCCTTTGTCGGGAAACATAATGGACACAGAGGGGTTTTATGAGGCTCTTACAATGGTTCATTTCACTGAAGAGTTACCCCTTACCATAGGAACACAAAAGGTTGTAGCACCCTTGTTGTATTCAAAAGACACACTGATTAACATATTAGGCTGAGATATTATGAGCAAATGAATCATGGCAATTTCACTTTCTGAAAAAGGTATAATGCGTTCCAAACCAGGCGTATATTATGTATGAATGGCTGCAGTGATAAGGCCCTTTGTGCCTACTGCGCTCAGCGAGGTATACCACAATATACAGAGTTGTTCTTTTACAGGGTTAAAACATTGCTAATTTGGATACCCAGGATGAAGGTCCTCACATCTCGACTACCCACAGAATTGTTTATTGAGACCAGAAGTTCAAAAGGAAGTAGCGCCAGGCACCATTATCACAATACACTTCCTTGCAGCAGTAACACATGAAGATGAAGTGATTTTGCAGGGAACAGACGAAGAGGGCATTGAATGGCATACTGTCTTATGCATGGATTCCATACAGCACTTGACAGACATGACTGATAAACAGCTCTTTACAGGATGATGATGACATATGGTAAAATGGTGTTGCAGATTTA
The DNA here is from genome assembly GCF_040938575.1 of Ambystoma mexicanum. Classification (NCBI taxonomy): domain Eukaryota; kingdom Metazoa; phylum Chordata; class Amphibia; order Caudata; family Ambystomatidae; genus Ambystoma; species Ambystoma mexicanum. The sequence goes on along the minus strand of NC_090929.1, from coordinate 1,435,545,741 downwards.
CATACCATGTTGATTGGTCAACGTACAGAGGCAGGTTCCCCAGAAAGTACTTCTAGCAATGACACTATGTGCACACCTACAAGAGGAATTGGACAAGGTACCTCAAGTAATTTGGACTAGCGGCCGGCCCTCATAATGTCAGTCTTTTGAGAAAAGTAGGGGCTGTCCGCATCAAGCTGAAGCCAGGGGCAATTTTGCCCCGGGTCAAGCAGTACTACATGTCACAGGAAGTAGACAAGGGAATTCATGACACCATTGTAGCTTTGTGGAGACAAGGCATCATTCAGCCCTCAGAATCCCCATGTAACACAGTCATTTACCCAGTGAAAAAAGCTACTGCAGTCAAAAATTCCAACATACTAGATTGCCATAAGGGTACTGGCAAACCATTTTCAACAGTGTTACAAATGTGCATAGAAAACTTGCAGACATAGAGTACAGTTATACAGTATGTAGATAACCTCCTAGTGTGTAGCACCAGAGAAGAGCAGTGTAGAACAAATTCAGTGATCCTCCTGACATTATTGTCAGAAAAGGGGTACAAGCTTGATGAAGAGAAGTTGCAGTACTGCCAGGAAGAAGTGGTGTATTTAGGCCAGATAAAATCAACAGAAGAAAGAGCGCTAATCCTAGAAAGAGCAGCAGCAGTACAGAACCCCACCCAGCCATACAAAATGAAACAGATGCAGCAGTTCTTGGGCCTGTGCAATTACTGCCAGCCCTGGATTTTTAATTATTCCACTTATACCACATTATTCCTTCAGGGGTTGAAAGAAGCACAGAAGGTGCAAGGCCCCATCATTTGGACAGAGGAAAAGATGACATTGTTCAATAAATTAAAGGTTGCACTTAGTAATGCTCCTGTTTTAGCAACCCCAGATTATAATAAACAGCTCTATCTGTTTTCATATTCCAATGGTCAGGTGATGTCAGCTGTCCTCACACAGAAAATGTCACAAGCTCACAAACGTGCAAAAGCTTGTAACAAATGTTGGAAAACCAAACAATGTCCACCATCAGATGGTGTCTGTCGGTTTTGCTCCTGTGACGGAGAACTAGAAACTTTAAAGCACTTGGTTATGTTTTGTAAACATTGGGAAAATTCCAGAAAACTTGCTTTCAGTAGTCAATGGTGTAGTGACTCTGCATACTCATGCAATTTACTGTGGATAGGGTGTATAAGGGGAAGGTCAAATTCTCTAATTTTGTCACCCACCCGTCTACTGTCCATTATTCAAGCACAACTGATCTAGTTCTCAGCAATAACTTATTAGTGCTGTATGATTGAAAAAGTTGCCTTTGGTTATGTAAATGGTTTATGACATTTGTTATTTGTGTTTCATTACTGTATAGGTCTTGCACACATGGTCGAACAATCTGAGATAGGTTGTTAGTTGTACTGTAACACATGGCAAATATTAAGTGTTTCTGTACTAGGTATCTGGTGATATGAGTTTAGTGTAGTATTCCATTTCTGTTCTTTCCCTATTTTTGTTTATTCATGTAGTACAGTGTTTCTGCTTATTCCCTGTTTGTCTATTCATTTACACGACCATAGGAAGTACTGAGTATGTACTCATGTATGATAATGCATATGCACTTTGACATAGTATCAAGATGGTAGGGATACTTGATCTCTTTGGATATTTTGGTAAATTTATAAAAAGCAATACATTCTGAAATGTAATTGATGTCTTATGTATATTTTAGCAGTTTTAGCTCTTTTAATAGCTTTATTATTGTTGTTGATATCAGTCTTAGCTGTTTTTAATAATTGTTGTGAAAGATTATATCTAGTTTTATCTGTTTTTATCTAATTATGTTTGTATTAACAGATGTGCATGTGTATCTGTTGAGATATGTTATGTTGGGAAATATCGTTTACATATGTTCTAATACTGTAAAGGTTCATGTGAACCAAACACAATAAATAAAAAATAAATACAAAAATAAAAAAGAAAATGTCACAAGGACACAAGCCCTTGGCTTATTACAGTGATCTTTTGGACTCAGTTATACAGGGACACGTTCCATGTGAGCAAGCACTTGCAGCAGCAGCATTTGCCATTAAGAAATCAAGTACCATTTCTATGGGCTCCCCAGGGATACTCTATGTGGAGCATGCAGTGTTTGCTGTGCTAGAAAAAGAAAGGTTTATTCTTACCACCCAACAAGCTTCAGGTTATGAGGTGATATTATCAAACCTCTCCATAATTATAGTGAGGTATCACTCTGTCAATCCAGCAACATTCCTTGCAGAACAAGTGAAGCAAGGCAATCATGTACACAATTTCACTGCCTATCAGGACACATTAGAGGATCTACCTTAGGTTAAAGAGGACCTCTTAGAGGGAGCAGAGATACTTTTCATTGATGGGTCATCAACGATCGATCAGAACACAGAATACAGACACATGGGTGCAGCAGTTGTATGCTATGACGAAGGGGAGTTTGAGGTGATTTAAAAAATGTGACTGTCACCATACTATTCTGCACACTATTGTGGTGTTAATAACAGCAATACAAATGTCAAAAGGATGTTGTGCCACAGTTTATTCAGATTCAGCATACATTACATCAACAACGCACTCAGAGTTGTCCATGTGGAAGAGAAGAGGATTTAAAATATCAGATGGCACACCACATACAGTTTTACTTTCCACTGTAATAGAGGCACTGCCCTTTTCTGCTGCATTAGCAGAAGTAAAGTGTGCAGCCCATACCAAAGATACAGACCTAATAGCCCTGGTCAATGACGTAGCAGACACAGCAGCAAAAGAAGCAATATATTTACCACACACTACAGAAAAGGGCCCTAGAGTTAGAAACATTCCACAACAGCATGCACAATTACCTGAATGATATAAAGCCCTGCCCGTGGGCCAGATTATTGAACTACAGGGACGTGCCTCCCAGCAAGGCCAGCAACTATGGATAAAGAGAGGGTGTTCTTTATCCCCCACAGATTTATATGGAGACAAATCTGTTCAGGGAAGCCTGTTGTGCCCCAGAAGTTACTTAAAAATGCCATGTACCAATTGCATTAGCCAGCCCATACATCCAAAGAGTATATTGCAGCAGACTACAGGCAGACTAGTTTGTCCCAAATTTGCAGGAACACTTGGCAGAGTTTATTACTAATTGTGTAACATGTCAACGTTATACCTCAGGTCACACGTTGAAAACAGTTAAGGCGATATTTCCCCATCCTTCACAGCATTTTCTACATCTGCATATTGATTATGTAGATATCCTTACCAGGTGCAATAAATTTTGCTACACGATTGTTGTGGTTGGTCCATTATCCTGTTGGTTTGAAGTAGGTGCCTGTGCCTACCCTGATGCCAAATCTGCAGCCTAATTCCTTGTGCGTGAGGTGTTCCCATAATGGGGTATTTGCTAGGTGTTGAGGTCCGATAATAGGCCACGTTTTTTCAATGAACTCTTTGAAGAAATTACTACCCTATTGGGTATAAAACATAAACAATGTTCTGCATAACACCCCCAAGCCAACAGCATAATAGAATGTCTCAATGGCCTATTAAAATAACACCTTGCGAAGATGTGTGAAACCCTTTGCAAGAGCTGGTTTCACTGCTTGCTTTTAACTCTTTTCACTTTGCAAAACCAGCCTGGATCTGAACATCACCTTACCCCGCATGAGATCGTCATGGGTAGGAGGGTGCAAGCACTGCTTACTCCTACCCATGCCTCTTTTGATGCTTACAGTTCGGCATATATATTGGGAGCTGAGTTTCAAGAATATCTTAGGGAGCTTACCCATTTTCTCCAGTTTATATCCCAGCAGATCATACCTCATCTAAGTTGGCTAGCAGCAACAACAGAAAGTACATCTTCGCCTCAGGAAGAAGCATCAATGTTACAGCAACTGCAACTTTATCCAGGTGAAAAGATTTGTATTCAGAACTTCACCAGAAAATGGCATCAGCCTCATTTTATCAGCTCCTTTGAAGTGACATGTGCAACACTGACTGCTGTCAAGGTTGCAGGCCAGGAGCAATGGTACCACCTCTCAGACATCAAGAAAGATAAAGACAACACCCCCTTCCAGGAAAACACAAGGGGGGAGAAACAAAGAACGTTTTAGCCAGCTATGTCTTCTGTAACTTAAATTAAACTTTTACGATAATCAGACTGTCTTTTTCCATCTGCGCAGCAGGACAAACATAGAGGAACGACAAGCTATATGATATGTTTGATTATTATTTTGTTTTGTCTCTCACTTCCTTTCCTTATGTTTAAAGTAGAATGGGGATGTGTAGATTCTAGTAATAACGTGAAGAATATTAACATGACAGTGACTAGAAGCAAAAGGAAGATTTTATATTCAGAATTGGGGTTGAGGAGCATTAGGGTTGAACATCACACTGACCCTGCCAACATGTGACAAACCACATGAGAACAGTGGGTAGAGAGAGTGAAAATGAAACATGTTATGTCTGCTCCCTGATTTCACATGACACAGGCACACCCAAACTCTTTATCTCACACAAAGTACCTGCACACCGAGATCATTGGCTGATTCACCTGGTTCTATGCAGGGTTAGAGGGCTGTTTCAGGGACACAGTGCCCACATACAGTGGGTGGAAGAGGGTGATGCAGTTTATGAAGTTAATTACATCAAGCTAAAAAAGATGGCAGAAAAGGAAGAAACAAAAGATCTTGTATTGCATCATCAAACAAAGGGACCCAGAAAAGGAGAGCTGTTATTCGCAACACAGCACACATTCTCTTGCACAAATATCACAGGACATGCATTGCCTCGGTGTAGGACGAGACCAGACCTACATGTAGAGGATGTTGTTTATTATGAGAATGAGTGGACCAAAGGGTTCATGGTATGTAGATCAGAAGGATTGGTGGAGTTTTCAAAAGAAGTAGCTAGGCATATCAATAGCACATGCTCTAGCATCTGGGAAAAGCATGTACAGTCACTTTCTTGGATGGATGAACATAAAGAACTATTGTCATAAAGGGACTCACACAGTTTTCCTTGTGTTTCAAATCCGAGCTTGATGTTAAACTAGGAGTAAACAAGGGCTGCACCAGAATAATGGAGCTTCTGAGCCCACGTGAAGGAACAGCTGCACTAATGGATTACTACTGGGCATGTGGCACCTTGGCATACACCCAGCTACCACCACGCTACCACGCTGGCCTAGAGTATGTTCCCATATTAACTGCACTGGTGGTCCCGAACTCAGATCTTGGCCCATTTCATAAACATCCTGTTATTAAAGACTCATACCACAAATGGACTAGGAGGTCCCTGAACTTGAAAAGAAGTCACGGCAATAGTAATTATTTTTCAAAAGAATCATCTGATAGACTAGCAGACATACCTGTGGCATACCGCCTCTTCAGCCCAATGGCCTCTTTCATCACATCACTTCTTGCACCAGGTATCCAGACTGCACCCAAAGCTAAATGACTGCAGATCACCTGCTGGAAGTTATTGCAGCTCGTGAATAGACAGAGCAGGGCCACAACACGATGAGGAAAGAGCTCAGGATCTTTAGGTTGAACCCTGCAGAACAGGTACGTGCTGGACTTAATAACAACAATGGAAGGTGAAGTGTGTGCGAAAGATCTCCAGCGCTTGCTACACCTAAGTGCCTTCAAACGACGCTCCAAATGGAAGCTTGACTGTAGAAATCAATGCACTGCACACACTCCACACCACTATGCAGAAGGAAAGCAACAGGGTGGTCAAAGACAACTGGAACAACACCTTTTTTCTTGGGTGCCAACGTTAAAGTGATGCTCATTGTTCTATGTGTCGGCAAGAGGGATTTGGGATGTTGTATAGGGGGGGAGGCTAAAGGAACATCGATGATGATGCTCTCACAAGACATGTTTATATGCAGACAGATAAAGAGGCTGGCACAATTGGACACTGTATGGTTCAAATAGGTAATCCAATTGGTCATCCAGGGACTCTCTTTAGTACACTTCCTGACCCTGAAAACTATAATAAACATTGCAAATGGTGATTGCTCTTTCATGACCTGTACACCCAAGGAGTATGCTGCACATGGGGAGAGTTTACGCTGGGTTTGTAAGGCATGGGTTCCAAAGGATAATTGGGCTCGGAGGAAGAAATAGCATTTATTGGTTGATGTATTAATTGAAGGGAATGTAAAGATGGGTGACCAATGTCCTGAACACATGCACAAGTACAGGATAAGAAAATGCTTTCAGACAGGAGTCTCATCCCTGGCAGTGATGCAGCAATCATGTGGTTTTTATGGTGTGGTAGTATAATTAGGCTACACGTAATGTTGCCACATTTTGGATGAGTTTTTAGAATTGGTTGTTGCCCAACAATAACACACGTGTAGTAAATATTACACCTATATTATTAGATAAGGTTATTTAGCTTGCATTTTATATAGGTTAATTTTAGTTGTATTATAAAAACTGTTCTTTATTAAGTATAGCTGTTAGATCTTGTAAGGAACAAGACAAGAGGTCTGCCTTGCTAAAACTGGCCGTTGCTAAAGGCTGCAGGATTACCATTTTAGTGTACTAGGCCTCATATCTGAGCTATGGCAATTTATTTGCATCTAATGTCTGCAGTGAGGCAGAAAACCTCGAGTAGCCAAGGTTGGGATGGAAAAGGTTGCTAAGCAGTGCCCATGGGTCTCAAATGAGATTCGAGGCACCAGGTGTTTTCCCAGACAAGAAACACATGAATACACAGTAGTTGTGAAGGACACAGTGAGACACATTAGAAGACTTCAGACAGCAGCATTATTGAAATGAAGAACTACAGTAAGAGCGCAGCAGCCCCACTAAAGTGGTAGCAGCTGGTATTGGGATAAAAGTGTCTTAGAAAAACCAATACACATGAGCAATTAATTTCCAGACACAGGGCTTCTTTATCAAGTGCACCATGAGGGTGCCAACAAATTAAAACATTTATTTTATGTAGATTATCACGTATGTCATGTTTCGGGGTGGTATTCCACAAATTACGAGAAAGGGAACATCCAATTAGATTGCTTAATGCATAGTATTCTTTAGGTGCCTACTGATGAGTAGCCAATGGAAATGTGGGGAGTAAAACGAATGTTACTTTTTTAGATCATGTTATCATTGGTGTTTTTTACCTTAAATACTGTAGCCCGCAGCGGGCGTATTGAATTGATGTTCAGTTCAGTTCAATGGAACTGTCTGGATTTTCGCGTCTGGATTTGCAAATAAACCTGTGTTTTATCTTGCAATTTGTGCGCTCCATTTTTTGATTACTTTTGCCTTACATTTGGATTACCTGGGGAGGATTTCACCTTTACAACTCCCTGTCTACTCTGACCCTTCTCTAACTGTAATTCTTCTCTGAAGGCCAGTGTTCTCTGCCTATCCTTTCCAGATTACTTGATGGCATACTTTATGATTTTAATTGATTTTATTTTAATGCAAATTCTCTCAACTTTGGAAAAACTGTGTTCTGAATCAGTAAAAAATGTAATGAAAAGCCTTACACATAAACCGGTTGCCCCTGGGCCTGGTGCGCTATATAAATAAATAAATAAAAATAAATAAATATAAAGAGCAGATCTGAAATAGTAAGATGGATTGCTACATGTACCTTCCTCCATTCCATCTCCGGTTATGGTCTAAAATATTACACTATTAATATATTATGCTTTTAGCATTTGGGAGGGTCAAAACCCGAGTACATATTGAAATGATCAGACTTCTACCTAGATGGGATGCAGTCTGCACCTCCTTCCTTCCTGGGGGGTGTGGCTGGGGGCATTCATCCCTGCTGCCTCTCTTCTAAAGTGTACCCAGGGAGTGTGCAGTGTATATGTGCCACCTCCCAGGTGGCGAGCCACACAGGAATGCTTCCTGTATGTATATCTTTTAATATAGCAAGCATGCACAAATAAACTCAGATTCCCTCATGTGCATGGTGCATGCTGCATGTAGATGGGAGAATGCCCCCACCACAATGTACACTCCCAAATGTATCAGTGACCCATTTTGCAATATGCAATGAGCCATACAGCCCCTTCGGTAATATGTGCCACTTACATGTGTAAACATCACAACGCGCCATTTGCTCACTGGGTGCCCCATTTGTGGTTATTCCCAAAGCTCTGATCTCAGCTTCCCTATCTGGCAAGCTTATTGATCCAGAAAATAATTATTTCATCACTCTTTGGTCCAGTTCTAATATGTGCCAACATTTAAAGCATTTAGAAGTTGGTTACATTATGATCGTAAAAGTGTAAATAACTGGTTGCTTGGTGGGTTACTTACCATACTTGCTAGTGGTGTTTGTAATCCTGCACTTGGCTTTTGGCTCTACTTGCTTTCTTATTCCCATTGTTTTGTTTTTGGTTCAAACGTTAATAAAAAGATTAAATCAAAAAAAGAAAAAGAGACATGGCTTTAAATGACAATTATCTATAGCACAGAACCACTAAACCCATGCTAAATTCCAGTACCTTTCAGGACATGGAGAAACATAATATTACTCAAAGAATAAGTATTGCGTTATCAGAATCAAATTAAGTGATTTACTCGTTCATTGTGCTAAGTGAAGCATTATATTTCACACACATTTAATATTTTACAACATTTCAATTTACGTGCAAACATGATCTAAAGGGAAATAACACACATATAAAATGTAAAGGAGAATTGCAAAAAAATATAAAATTGGCAAAATAATGGTCATGGCTGATCTCACTTTACAGCCACTCAAAGAAGACTTGCTCAATCTCACCACCACCTTTCCAGGAAACCACAACAAGGACTGCAACACAATACTAGAAGCACCCAACACAACGTTGAAGTCAAACTTCAATGTGCATGCCCCAGAAAACAAGAACCATCTGCTTCAAAGCATCTCCTCCCAGGTACATAAAGAGCCCCACCTTCAGCAACAGACTCACCAGGCATCACGAGAAATGTCCAAAACCACATCTGACCTAACCCTACAAATGATTACTATAGCAATAGCCTCCTTTAGCCAGAACACCATAGCTGAAATCAGCAATGGTAACAAGGATCCATTAAAGGCAGACCGTGCATAATTCCATGACCCTAGCATCCCACATTCCATCAAGAAACCAAATGTAAGCCCCAACATCTTCATTGGTAAAACAAGCAAGATCCACCAAAATATTGATACTAATGGCAATGCTTAAAGCGTCCTGCTGATTTCACCACATAAAATGAGGACATTAACTACTTTTATGCTACTCTCCATGGAAGACCTCACAAACACCCTAAAATTCCTCAAAGCAACATTTTACTCTTGCATCTTGCATTTCGCTATTGTCATTAATCAATGGATCGCTGCAGCAGGGAGGCAGATGAGGCACTCAGCATCCTGATCAATGCACAGCCCTGCCTTCTGGTACTCCTCTCTGTAGTCTTCTACATGGAAGGGAATGTCCTCCACTAGTCCACCTCATAGCTAGACAGATATCAATTTGTCAAGAGGGATACCTCCAGATTCCAATCTCTACCCGCTCAATGTGGAGTCTCTCAAGAATCCATCTTGTAACACATAATATTCAAGCTGTACATGGAGCCGCGCGGAACACTCCTTGGCAGGCACAAAATCCACATCCACCAGTATAAATATGATACACAAAAGTACTTGTAACTATAATCCAATGAATACATCCTCAAACTCAAGGCATGTCTCAGGCTCATCCAGACCTGAGTGTTTAGCACCTACCTCAAAGTGCACCCCACCAAGATAGACTTCCTTCTCATCACCAAAACACTATTCCTCCCACATCCATAACTTGCTGTCTGTCTTGAACCTCACAGGATTCACCCCACAGTTGAAACCCTTTGCAAATGATCTGGGGTTACACACAGACAGCCACCTCTCCTTCAAAACACATATATTGTGGAAAGCTCAAACAGGATGGTAACAACCACCCCTCACTTGCAAAAGGAAAGCCTTATTACCAGACATCAACTACATATATACCATATAGAATTTGGCCCTGCCTTACCTCGATCAGGAAATGCTCTGATAACCTTCCTACCCACCACCATCTTCGCATGTTTGAGACGCATCCTTCATGCTGCTGCCCACCTCATGAAACATCTCTTTAAATACAACAACATAATGGTGTAAATCATCAAACATCGCTAGCTACCCTCAGAAGCTTGCATCCCCTTCAAGGGATTGTCTCACATGGTAAGGTGTGAATGTGCTTGCACCCTCCTACCTGGCAGACAAAATAACCATGTGTGGCAATATGTGCCTCAAGAGAAATGAGGACCTGGTCAAACTAGAGCAGAAGAAATGCAGAAAAGAAATAACAAGGAAGCAGGCATTCTGAGCCTATCCTGTGCTCCTAGAATGCGTAAAGCAAGCATTCTGAGCCTGTGCTCCTAGAATGCGTAAAGCAGGCATTCTGAGCCTGTGCTCCTAGAATGCGTAAAGCAGGCATTCTGAGCCTGTGCTCCTAGAATGCGTAAAGCAGGCATTCTGAGCCTGTGCTCCTAGAATGCGTAAAGCAGGCATTCTGAGCCTATGCTCCTAGAATGCGTAACTTCATGTCCATTCTCACTGCCACCCGGGTGCACTTCAGAAAAGAGGTCAAGGCCCTCCTCTCCTTGGATGACTTTCTTCATGCCACTTATGATACATCACCAGACTCTCCCAGCTCAGTATCCCTCCTGGTGATCACCGTTTACACCTCTGCACTGTGCCACCAACAACCCCTTTTCAGCAATGTTACATGTTCCCCACTAAGTACAGACATTACATTTACTACTCTACATGGTATTCTTGTACTAAATGTGGTAAGTACTGTTCCACCTGCCACCATCTGATGTATGCCTGTAACCCCTTCTGACGTACAATGCTCCACTGCTTCACGAAACTAGGATCACCTATAATAAAATAAGAAAATGCATTAAAAAGTGACTCTTTTTGCAGCTAAAATAGCTCAGCAAGTTCAGAAATTGTTTATAAGTTTACTGTATGATATGATATGATATGGCATTTGTAACGCGCCTATACACAAGTGTTTCAAGGCGCGACGAGGCGGGGGGGGGGGGAACAAGGGGAAGACAGACAACGATCCTACTAGGCCAGGTGTCATTCAGATCGCGCAAGTGCAGGGGTAAGGGGAAGGGAAAAGTGCAAGGGGAAGGGGAGCGGGGAAAGTGCAGTACAAGGTAAGTAGCGTTAAAAAAAAAAATGTGCCATCTGTTGTTATCGGTGGAAATCCCACCAGGGCTGACTCATCTACTCATCCTGCTGGTGTCCAGAAATGTAGTGCCATTCTGTTGGGTAATACTGTCATCTATTAGCACCCTTTTCAGAAAGCTCAGTTTGTCCTGACCAATAAGGATGCAGTAATTCTGGGCACTATTAACTTGGAGGTGCCTTGAATTTCAGCGTCCTTGCCAGCCGGCCATCCTCAGTGTTCTGACCCTCCCAACCGTTGCCCAGCTAAGCTGTTCCTCACCACCCTTCTCCAGATGGTGCTCCATTGACCCTCCTGTGGTCACCCCTCCTTCCCAGCCTCGTCTCACCAAGCCACCCCTTCACCTCTTCTGATGCTGGCGCACACCTCCTCTACATCACAGAGAGAGTGCTGACATTCACACTGTATTCCAATGAATTCTTGATATGTGTATGGTCCCCTGGCACCTTTAATAGGTATACCTAAGGGAAACAGGCCACCCCCTATACAAGGGACTGGAGCTGAACCTAAAACAACACTGACAAATGTGTCGCCTCTGTGCCATTAATGATTTATGCATTTCTACAAGTCCCTTAATGCAATGTTTACGTTGCATTGCATAGCAACTAGCATAACTGAATAATGATAACTTCTATTTGCATTATATTAATCCGAGGAATTGTTTATAATGAATTAACTATGTATGAATGAATGGGCTCTTTCTAATAGCCGTGCATACATTGCATGAAGCGACTTGTAGAAATATGTAAATCGTTGAAGGCACAGAGCAGAAACTTTTGTCAAGGTTGTTTTTTTGCCTTGTCGCCCTGACAACATTACGCACTGCCTTGCTTCCTCTTTTATTTGTAAAACAGACCGGAGACCTGCTTTCTGCCACCCTGATTACGGCTGCTAAAAGCCTTAGCAACATCGGGGCAGAATTCCTGACCAATTAGGTGTGCAGCAACTCTTCTTTCATGCCCTCACAACGCTTTGGGACACTAGGGAGGGCTGAACAGCCATCTAATGGTCAGGAATTCCACCCTCCGCACATGCTAATGCCTATTTATTACCATTTTTAAAAACATGGGGAAACTGACATGAAGGAATATGTAAAAGAGTAATATTAATGTATTCATTAACAAAATATGTGTTACTAAACTATGCCTCGAAATCTGTTTAAAGAGAAGTTTTTGGTTCTTGTAAATCAATTAAATCAATTTAAAAAAAGTTTAATCAATAATGTCATATATGCGGACCATATTACAAAACCACTAGCAATTATGATAAAATGCACTTTCAATAAGATTCAACCGACACAGCTGGATTCAGTAATAGCCTCCTTACCACTGTCCTCTCTAATGCAATGTTCTCCTGGAACCAAACTTCCTTCAATACAGCTTTACAATTGTTAGGCAGAATCATATGCAGTACCCTTTGGGAACACCACACACAATTAAGACTACAAGTGACAGTACAAATTCACCTTTGGTACAAGCCTATACTACACAGTAAAGTGGTAGCAATGGCTGAGCAGCCAGACTTATCTCAAGAGTAAGTGAGCAGGATCAAATAGTTACACAAAGGACAGCAATTACTATGGTTCAAACAAACACTGACACAAGGTTTCTGAGTAAAAGAATACACATTTATTTACACATTCATTTGTAAAACAGTTCACTAAATAAAGCAGCAGAAAAATCACACTCTTAATATGCTACACAACACCCAATCAATTTTGGACAGGTTAGGCTCAAAATGAAGTGTGTGCAAAATGGCACTCCGGCAATTTAAAAGGGAAGGAAAGACAAGGTTAAACAAAATTAAACAGCACCAACAAGTACGTGGTCAGGGCAATCTAGAAAAGGCTTGCTACAATGATTATTCAAATCAATAGGTCTGGGCCAAGGTTAATGGTTCAGAGTGTTTGCAGAGGATCACACGATTCAGAGTAGTTCGCGATTACGTCTTTGCCAAGACTTCGAAACGAAGTTGGTCGAAGGAAAAGTTATTTAAAAGAGTAGAGACGGACAAGCCCTCGGGTTGGAGAAAGATTTCAAACACTTTCACTGCGGTCGGACGGAACAAACAGCTGGGTTAGAACAGTGCATTACAAGAAGAAGAAGGCTGTAGCTGAGGAAGAAGTTCCTGCCAGATCCTGCAGGCTCACGGTTCCAGAAGTGACTGTCGGACTGACATGAAGTAGGAAGACTGGAGGGTCCTGCACTGTCCAGCGAAGAAACCATCAGCAGAGCAAAGCAACAAATAAAAGGTGCGCTCCTTAAAACCCAAACAGGGTCCTGTCCTCCTGGCTATCCGGTTCGCTGCAGCTGTGTACAGCAAATTTGACCAGAGAAGGGAGGCCTTGTTTTGTGTTTGGCAAACTGGTTGGTCCCACCAGCTCAAGGGAAGAAGATTCCTTGCAGATCTTCTCTGTCATCGAAGTTTGGAGATTCGGAACCACAGCAGGGCTTCACCGGGAGGTTCAGTCGTGGTAGTGGTCCTCTTCTTTCAACTTCTCTTCGGTTCTCTCAATCCAGTGATGACTCTGCCTTCCAAGTCCCAGAGACCTGCTTTTTATGTAGGTTTCCCCCATTCACACAGCCTGGCTCTCAATCACACAGCAGGGTGGCTGTCCTGGCGGGACAGTCACCACAGCCAATCATACAGAGTACGACATAGGTTTCCAAGGAGACCCTGTGTAGGGAGTCTCAAACCCCTCTCTCACATCCTGTCCCCCTCAGACATTCAGGCACCTAAGGAGGGCTTCTGTGCAGAAGCCCGCCAAAGGACAGTGAACAATGGAACCAAACCTGGTTTGGCGCGCAGAGTAAAACACAAGAAAGACCTTTAAAAAAAGAAATGGTGAATAAACCCAGCCGGAACCAAATAAAAGTAAATGGGGTCCAGCAGATTTAAGTTTGATGCTACTAACTTAGCCTAAAACAGTACCAATGCTATTTACACCGACCGCAGTAGGAAAAATAGGGTAGATACCACTGCCACTGGCCAAATTCTAAAGAAAGGGGAACGAAATAATGTTCCATGAGAGACAGAAAAAAAGGGATAACTATTAACCTTTCCATTACTCTATGTAAGATAGTTTGTACTGGGTCTGTGCTTTTAAAGAGACTAATAAAGTCAATGGCAATTTAACATGTTCTGGGAGACGGTAGTCAGTCCCAGAAAATGGAGTTTAAAAGAGGGAAGTCTGAAAAAGACAACCCTGTGTCTCTGCACTGAAGGTGCTGTGTAACACACAGTAAAAAGATGATGCCTGGAGTAGCTGAAGTTCCACAGCCTATGAACACAAACATGTTAAACACACACAGCAAAACACATGTAAGCGTGGGAAAAAAGGCTCACACTCTTACCAGATGAAAAAAAAAATCCTAGAAATCCAGTAAAGCTGCTGAAGGATTCAGTAGGCAAGGGAAATTAGCCATTCTGAAGAATTCTCCCTAACAACAATACCAAACTCCACCCCTCTTCAATGCAACTCTGCTCTCCGAAGATATCTTTTCACCTCCAGTAAACCCATGTTTACTAGTAATCTTCCTCCTTCAATTAAATCCCTTCCCAATAGATCTCCAATCTACCAAACATCTCCAAACACCTCCCTCCAGCTTCTCCCAAACAATCTGCACTGCCATACTGAACTGCCCCTGTAAACCAATGGGCAGGGTGTCTCTTCAGTGACTGAACCTGCTATGAGCTGAGCTGGACTGCGATTGAGCCCTGTGATCTTGGTCATCTCAGTTGAGAAGTGGCTGGCCAAAATCTATATTACCCCCACCAGCCATCTTGGATTTTCTGTTTGCAATGGAATTGTCAGGGAGAGGTCCTAGTTAACAGTACACTAGTTCCAGGTGTTTGGTTTGGGAAGTACATGCAAGGGGGCTCATAGATGTATGTTTGCTTTTTGCTTAGTTTAATGTGCTGTTTAATATCATTTAGTGAGTTTGCAGGATTCACAAATATGAAAATGGCATTCACAGTTTCCCAGTCTCACTGGGGTCTTGCCTTACATCTTCTTGTCACTAATTGGTATGCAGGAGAGGTTTTTGAAGTTCTAGTGTTGCTTCCTTTCACTGCCCCTTACCTTAGTGCAGGGACACAATGTGGATGGTATGGGGATAACTCATATACCTCTTCTTGGCCCTC
Source organism: Ambystoma mexicanum (assembly GCF_040938575.1). Taxonomy (NCBI): domain Eukaryota; kingdom Metazoa; phylum Chordata; class Amphibia; order Caudata; family Ambystomatidae; genus Ambystoma; species Ambystoma mexicanum. The sequence continues at coordinate 1,435,530,381 of NC_090929.1, read as the reverse complement.
CATCAATTATCTTGGGAGAGCCCCCTTCTCTTTGGACCACCCCACTGTTGGTCCCATGGTTAGGCAGGAGACTTTGTCACATGTCTCCCCTTCTTCCTTGCAAGCCCCCCTAATTGAGTGGTGTGGAGCTGTGGGCCTTCAGCTTTATCTCATTGGACATACCTGACCCCCATTAGCTCCTTCAGTGTTTGCTTTCTCTAATTCACCTTTAGGAGCGTATTAAAAGAGATGATAGGGCCAGTGTAGGTTAGGGAGGTGGTAGGTGTAGACCTGGTGTTTGCGTTTCTCTGGATGAAATCCGAGGGCCACTCCAAACCCGAAGTGAGGTTCCCATATCAATCAAAACTAACTTGAGTCTGTTGTGAGACTTTGGGGATAGTCAATATTTGGAGGGTTAGAAGTCCAGAAATCAGGAATTTTAACTTTTACTCCACAGGATACTATTCAGTGTCCCGGATGTATTTTATACTAGTATCGATCTGGCTTGCTCTGTGGGTTGATTATTGTGAGATATTGTCATGCACCTTATTGGTAATCATAATACTACAAAGGCAACAAGTTACCCCCTCCTCCTGTATTTCAAACGTGTAGCTTATGAATGCATCAACATTCAGTCATATAAATAAATGCATATGGGACGCCAACATATTTATATGGACATGTACAAATCGATAAGTATTCATTTATACAATATACATATCTTTTTTATTGCATTTCATCTAGTAAGAAATGACATATACAAATAGTATTCTAAAGTGCAAAAGTGTAACTTGGGTTAGTTAAAGTGCCACAAATGTGCAAATATGCAAAAAACAGTATCATTTCAAAAAGATTTCGTCTTCATGTTCACACATGATGATGTCGGAAGAGTTGCAGTTGTCTCAAGAAAATTCAAATTGTATTCCTAGAGTACTGCAGTGAGGTGTTCATGAGCCCACTGGGTTCCTGACACTGTTTCTAATTTTGCAAACTCTCACTGTCTCTTAATTGCTTGAGAAAACGTCCAACAACTTCTCTCCGGATTGTTGTTTTCTAATATCCCACAATTCTTTCTACCACAGGATGTAGTTTATAAACAGTGTTGACGCATAGAGTTTCGGCCTTTTCCCTCAAGATTCTCCCATCTATTGCGATCCCTTAACAATTCGCTTCTGGGCCTTTATAAGGAGAACATTTGGTTGTGTATGTATCGAGATCCTATCTCTTCTCTAACCTGTTTATGTTGTATTCATTCTATAAAAACAATATAAAAATAAAAGGTTGGAGTCCACGTTAGCCAGGCCTAGTCTGCCGACATTTCACCTTCATAAGATAGCCACTAACGTCGTTTTGTAGTGATCCAGGGAGCACAGTTTATTTCTTAGGTCTGCATAAAGCAGCACGTAGTGGAGTGGGCTGAAAAAATCATATTTAACCTTCAGCACATTAATGTAAATATGATATTAATCATCAATCCTATTTCCTAACTTGGTTTTCTACTGACCTTGCATTTTTTTGTCTACTCGAAGATGGAGTATCTATCGTCTCAGAGGTTGCAGGTTGTCTAAATCACCTATAAATCCAAAAAAGATGACAAAGTCAGTGGCCACCCTACTGGTTATTACACTAAGAACCGCATGTCAATTAATACACAGAGTCCAAAAAGATTTGTTGGAATGCCAATCACGAGTCCTTTAAATATAGCCCATGTATTGGAGACCTTTGTTCAACATTACAGATAAATATATACATTTAAATATGCGAGCACCACTCGACAAATAATTCACTATTTGGATGAGATTGGCCTATATTGGCTAAACAAACTCCTCATGTTGCAGGAGGTTAATAATGCTATTGAGGGATTTGCCTGAGGGAATCGCCAGGTCCATATGGATTCCCAACCAAATTTTATAAGGCTTTTATAGATATTGTAGCCCCCTGATTATTGGAAATCTATTAGGAGAGTATTATGTAGGGAGAGTTGCCTGTTGCTATGAAGGAGGCAGTTATAACTGTCTACTCAAACCCAATAAAGATTCCCCATATTGTACATCTTACTGGCCAATATCTTTATTAATGTGGATATTAAAATATATACTACAATATTGGCAAATAAACCATGTATTAGGAATTGTGCATTGGCAGGCCAGTCAGTGTTCATACCGGGCAGTTCCACTGTTTCTGGATTAGGTCATTTGTTTGGGCTGTTTAGTTTGATGGATCTGAGTGCGCAAGTTGTCTCTGTTTTACTTGATGCAGAGAAGGCTTTTGATTTGGTAGAATGGCACATTCTTTTTATGGTACTCAAACAGATAGGGGTAGGATCAGCATTTCATGCAATGGTGGATCTACTGTATGCAGCATCAAACACAAAAACTAAAGTGAATGGTCATCTGCCTAAGAATTTCCCACTTGGAAGAAGGTCCAGACAGGGATGTCCTCTCTCCCCCTTGCTATTCGCTATATCTATAGAACCATTGGCATTATACTAGGGGACATCATATGCAGCGTGGTCCACAATTTTACGCTCATAGATTGATTGCTTCACTTAATTCTGACAATATGGTATTATTTCTTAAGAACTCACGTGATTCCGGTTATGCAGGTTGCTGAAAATTTGGAAACTGATTCGGGTCTGTGAATCAACCTAACTAAATCAGTGTTTTTTCCCCTGACAGGTGGCACAGAGACCCATGAGGATGGTTTGGGATGTAGGTGGGAGACGAGTAAGACTTCATACTAAGGATTAGAAATAACTTGCAATGCTGGAATATTATTCAGGGAAAATTATGGGAGCGCTGTAGACCAATTGAAGACTTAGATGAATTTTCTTTAATAGGGATAGTTCTGCTCCATTAAGATGGTGGTACTGATGCGGTTCCTATACCTTTTGTTTAAATATATTTCCGCTGGTTCTTCCCTTGATATTTTTTAATAATCTACAGAGTCTTTTATTACAGTTTGTATGGGCTGGTAAGATGGCGAGGGATGGGTGGCAGAAATTAGTAGAAAGGTGGTCTGGCTTGAGTGCTAGTATTTATCTGCTCTGGCAAATCTTTTTTTGTTTTGGTACATTGCGGTCCCAGATAGGCCATATGTAAAAATTGAAAGAGCAATAGCGGCCCAAGCATGTTTAAGATCGGTGCAGATGACTAAGAGAACATAGTAACAAGCACAGGTCATGTATGGGGAGGAATTGCGAAGAAATGTGGTTGTATGAATTGCAGCTCCCCATTATTACCAGTTACGCATGTTCAGGGCATGGTCATGGCATTCGAAATACTGAGGACAAATATGTGGGAATCATAGGTAGACAATGGATCATCAGGTTTAGGGATCTTTTCCCTGGTGGGATGTTCATTGATTTAGAAACATTTAAAGCATAGGGGGTGCCACACCTTTGGATATGTTTTTATATTTTCGACTACAGTTAATCAATTTTTGGATAATAGCTCTTTCTATGATTTTATTAAATTCTAGGTTTTTTAACTGTGTAATGTTTACAGCACTGCACTCTTTGTGGATGTGGTATGTTTTTATGCTTAGTAAATGTTCTGATATTTTGATGAATTAGTTATCTATTTATGTAATATGGAAATGTATTTGTTAAAGGTTCAAGTGAACCAAGAACAATAACACAAATATGTATATTTTTCAAATGCTCTGTGTATTTGAGAGCACCTTCGGTTGCTTTCCTCAGCAACCTGCTACTATGGAAACATAACAAGATATGATTGCGGCCCAAGGGTAAGGTAAACTGGTGTCTGCTATATGCAAAATTGATTAAGAGGAATGTGAAGAGGATGGATGAGGCTAAACAGGGCTGGTAATAAGCTGTAGATCAGGTGATTACTGAGGTGGATTGGGATTATATATATGCACAGACTCGTTATGTTTCATTTAATACTAGGTTTAAGCCGATACATTTTAAATATGTGCATCAGATGTATCATACTCTGGCGAAGTTGCGTATTATGGTGATGTATTTTCTGTGTGAGGTAGATGGCGGAGAATGCTGCAGATTTCTTCCATTTAAAGTGACAGAACCCGGAGATTCAAATGTTTTGGGCAAATGTTTTTGAGATCCTAGGAGGGATTGTGAATGAACCTATAGAGATATCGCTGAAAATTGGACTGCTGGTACTCACCAAATTGATGTCACTACACGATCGCAAATTGGTGAGCTTGATGCTGGTGTTGGCGAGGCATAGGGTATCTATAGTATGATGAATTTTAATCACTTCTTTAATGGGTGGAATCTCCCCTGACATAGCCAACGTGAGGCAGGCACGCTCTGAAGCAAACCCTGGGGTATGGGGGAATATCGAGGTGGAAACAACCCTCATGGAGATACGGGTGACTTGCAGGAAAGGATATGCTATTCTCCATTCTTTCCAAAACCCAGTAACCCTCCTATTATGCCACAAACTGTTATAGTATGCTTTAAGGTAACCCAACAACACTCTACTAGACCAAATACCAATCTGTTGGTTTGTCCACCGTTGAAACCAACAGAAAGTACTGAGACGAGGAAGGGGACTAGAGTAACAAAGATTACTGGAATTTAAAATCCTGCTATAGTTGTGAGGAAAGGTTGCACAGTTGCGCAGTGCCAGGACATTTAAATTGATTGCAGCTGAAGAGGAGAAAAAGCCTTGGAGAGAGTTGTTCTGCGCGATGTCAGCTGTGTCACGGAAAGGAAGCTGGGGGCTCCAAAAAAATTAAGGCATGTTGAAGGGAGCAGCCTGTTCAGGCAAGCAACCACGCATTCACTGTGTTTGTATCTGGAATAGCGAGGTGCTTCAAGCCACAGAGAGCAACACCAGGGGAAAGCCTGAGAGCCGGCAAGAGGCTCCCACAATAATACACCCAACAACAGGGCTGTGGGCGAAAACAAGGAAGGTTGGGGACGCCAACAGACAATGGAGAGCCCAGTAGAGTGATTGGGAAGGCGGTCAGATGCTGGCGAAGTAAACCGCATACCGCTACTAGCAGCACAAGGGAGCTGGGACTGGCAAACCCCATCACAGAGAGAATGAAAGAGAGGCGTAGAAGGAAAAGGGTCACTGACCCATTCAAAATAAAATATAAAAGGTGAAAACAAAAGTGAAACCTAATGAGAGGTACAAAGAGAATATAGAATGGTCATTGAGGGGTTTGGTTATGGAGAGAAACCTGATAGAAGAAAAAAGTCAGGCATTGGGCCAGTTGGAAACTCGCACCTGAACTGTGAGCAAACGACAAAGTAACCAAGGGGAAAGGCCGATATAACCCCTGCTGCTGCACCTCTTTTCTGGTGATTATATGACCCCAGATACAATGTGTCATAAGAAGCCCTGGCAGGAGAGTACACTAGGCAATTGCAAGTGTGTGAATATAAGAAGCCTTGGCAGGAGAGTACATCAGGCAATTACAAGTGTGCGAATACAAGAAGCGCTGGCAGGAGAATATACCAGGCAATTGAAAGTGTGTGGATTTGAGACGTCCTGAGAAGAAATATCAGGACTGTGTTGACTAAAAGAGAAGGAACAAAACCCTGGCCAGAATGTGCAACATAACATAACTGGTGTATTTGTAGAGCCCAAGTTCACCGCTAGGGGGGCATCTTGGTGCTATTGACAGATAATAGGTGTTTATTGTACTAATTTTATCAACCTTGGAAGAATGAAGGGCTGAGTGGACTTGCCAGGATTCGAAACTGTGAACATGAGATGAAACACAGGCCCCTGTACTGGCTGCATTAGTACACTGAGCCACAGACCCGCATAAGCATACCAGGAATCCTGAAAGAAATAGAATTACAATGCCAAATAGGTTGTGTGAAAGTGTTATAGTGGGCCAAAAAAGACACAAGGAACTGTTGTTTGAAGAACCTTTGTGTTTAAGGGTAATCCAGGGGAAGGAAATCACCCTCTGGAGCAAGGACTCTAATCCTTGAAGAACCTTTGTGTTTAAGAGGAATCCAGGGGACGCGAACCACCCGCTGGAGCAAGAACCCTTATCCTTGAAGAACATTAGTGCTGGAGTAATGCATTCTTCCTTTATGAACAGTTTTCTAAATCACCCAAGGTTAAAGACATTCACATTTTCACTTAAGAGTTCAGTTTATAGTGTGAGGGCAGAATAGACCTTTGGACACAGGACAGTTTTGTTTTTTGACATCCTGACACAGAGAGATCCTTAGTTTTCTGTTTAGGTAGGGGAATTCCTGTTAGAGCAGGTCAGAGAGGCCTTTCCACAACACTTTTTATTTTCAATAACAGTCTTTAACCAACATCATAGCAAACTTGTGTCCGAGTTTCATTCCTGACTCCTCACTAGCATGGTGGAAAGGGTCTCGACCAGATGTGCAAAACTGGTTGATGGATTTGGTCTATTGTTACAATATGAAACAACATATGTACGGATGCTATCAACAGGGTCTGGATCTCTAGACATATGGACAGCATACAGAAATTGGGGTTCATTACAAGTATGCCAGTCTGGAAACAACGGTGCAGATAAGTTTACCGGCACTGTTGTTTCCAGACCGGCATACTACAGGTCTGCCTGCTGGAGCCGCCGTGCCCTGCTGGTCTGACCCTGCCAGGCACAGCAGCCACAGTAGGCAGACTGTCATGGAAGCACCAGCACCGTTAGCAATGGTGCCGGTGCTTCTGTGGTTCCTATTGGACTCCATGGGAATGAGGAACATTTTACAGGCACTTGATTTTCTGTGCCACCAGGGTTGTAATCCACCAGTAGCACTGGGAAGTCTGGAGCTGGTAAATATTTCAAGGTCTGACAGCAACCCGCACGGTTACTGTCGGACCTATAATGAGGCCCATTATTTGATTGGCCCAGCTGCACACAAAATATCATACACAAGTGCCACCACCGCCAGAATTCAGACCCAAGGTCAACAGCCTTGCTGCACACATTCTACTGACCTCACACAGTAACCGCAGCATGCCTACCAATAGAATGCAACTACACACCACACTGGCTGCACACATACTGAGTGCACCCAAGCACTGTATATTACCCTTCTCTCTCCACTGACCTGGACTACATTCCCCGAGGGAATTGATCCCTTAGCACTTTGAGATCATACCAATGGTATATAAGGCCACTATATAAATGCACAATAAAATAACATAACATAACATAACATCAAGGCTGCAGAAGGAATGGAGAGGATACGGTTCCCTACCGCAGATCAAATTCAAATCCCTCTGCTTCATCCACATTGCTGTCTGGGGCCGGGGACCACACTATCTGCAACCCTCTCTTACAAAATACTCTCCTTCTCGACCTCTACGTTCATCTGGCACCAACTCCCTGTGTGTAAAGCGTTTCGCCAAACATAGAGCAGGAAGTTGTTTGCTTTCCTCAGTTGGATCCCTCCTATGGAACAACCTCCCCCTCCCTCTGCATCTTGAGCAAGACCATCTTAAGTTCCTAAAGCACCTCAAGACTTCCACTTTTCCTCCTCCTTCCCTTCTTCCCACCTCTGCTAATCTCACAGTTGCTGTGATTGGTGTCCTAGACCCTTATGCATCACCAGGGCCCCTGAACACTCACTACCAATCTCCCCAACTTCTGTCTACTTCAGCACTTGTCTTGGCACACCCTCTGCACTGGAGACTTGCACGTTTTATACGCAACACGACTCCTGGACGCATAGCACCTATGATAGCGTGCACTTCATCTGTGGCTCACCCTAGAGCACAGACACCTCAGCACCTATCCCACTGCCCTCTTTCTTGCTGCACTTGTATGTTATGAATACTCACAAGGCACAGTAAGTGTGGCCGTCCCCCACTGTATTTTTTTTGTATATTGTAATTATATTGCAATCTTATGTTCCCTCCCTGTTGCCCTTTGGGCACTTTGAAAAATAATTAATTTGCTGTATAAGCACCTAACAAGCAAACAATAAATACAATACAAAGATAACTTTGGGAAGGATGGGAAAAGAGCTTGCTCTGATTGTTTAAGGGGTAGAATATTTGGTACAGTGTTGGCATTGTATTGTGATAGGATGACACACTGTGAGAAATCTCACATGAGAGTTGGTGTTTTTTTTTAAATCAACAAACAATGTTTTAAAAAAAAAATGAGTCTGTATTGCCCATTCCTGGCCTTGTGTGCTCTCTCATGTCACGTGTTTCTCTTTGTCCACATTCCTATAGGCTCTTGCGCTCAGTCTCCTCTTTCTTGTGGGCCAGGGCCTCCATTTTCTCTTGAGTTTGGTTGTCTAGTTTATCTCCCTCACCTTACTACTGGCGGTGGTCTCTGTTTCTTCTTATTCATGGCACAGGGCCTCCCTTAACTCTCACATCAGCTTCTCATTTGCCTCTGTCTTCTCTTCAGTTACAGAGTCTGGCTTTCTTTTGGTTAAAGTCTTCTGGTTTCCCTTTCTCTATGTTTCTGCAGCCTAAGGTCTATGTCTTCTCTTCATTTCTGGCCATGACGCCCATTTTTTCTTAATCTGTCTTTTTATGAGTTGTGCTCTTCACCATCACCTTCTACACAATTTCCCTGTCCAGAGATTCCAGCTTTTCTTGGCCCAGGGTTTCTACTTTCTCTTCTGTGGTTTGGGTTTGCAGCTTCAGCCCCCTTCTTGGTTCAATCTCCCCTAAATCTGTGAGTGTACGGTAATCCTTGTTATTCAGGTGAATTGAATAGGGTATGAGTTTCCTTTATGTGATTTGTTTCACTGTAGGCATAACATCCTAGCAGAGGTGGCTCTGGCTTTACTGACTGGATCTTTTCCTGTTTGAGAGCTGGGCTGTGTTTCAGAGCTCCCTGCTGAGGGTCACCCTGGAGTCGTCATAGGGTCGGACAACTGGACAGCTTTTCCTTGATGGCCACTCCCTCATGGTATTCCACAGTGGTGGAACCAGCTCCAGATTCCCGGTGTTGTGTTTTTCCTCATCTACTTCCCTGATCCTCTCCTCGAGGAAGTCCTACTCTCCTTCTCCCTATCCAAATCCTTCCTTCTCCATCTTCCATCCAAGTTTATATCATCTGCATATTCTTCTAAGACTGGTGAATTATGCCTCTGCTCTGAGCTAAAGCTATAGGTTGTGGGAAGACCTGTTCAGTCCATATCCTAAGAACTCTAGTTTCTGACAGAGACTGTTACAATGTCTCTGCTCCTTTCCAGGCTTGACCTTCCTTTCTTGGCTTGATGTTGGCGAAATGGGTCCAGCTGAACTTCCTGCTAGGTTGATACACTTCTAGGAGCCTGGCATGTGTTCACTTCATTATCCATATCTAGGGCAGGTCCCACAAATTACACAACTTGTCATATAATGAGCCGATTTTTGGAAATATGACTGACACAAGCAGAGAATAGTGTAGTAACAGTGATTTCTTTATTACCAAAAATGAAGGTGCTTAAGGTGAGTTATGAAGGGAAATTCAAATAGCTTCACACCTGTTGGGGCTTAGCCAGCTGTCTCATCACCTTGTCCAGTTCATCTTCCAACCTTGCAGTCCATATTATGTTGTGTCAATAACCGCTGTCGTTGGCCAGCTGAGTCTACTCTCTGCTGATAAAATAAATCATAGTCCTTTTATTTCACTGATCACCTCTCCATGAAGTTAAGAGGATGGAAAAAATGTTCAGGGTCTTATTTGTTCTTTGGATCAAAGGGTACAGTTCTCTCCCCTCTCTGGGTCTGAAGTTAACCCAGAATAACGTAACCAGGCAATGTGAAGGTAGTCAGAATCTCTTTCAAATAAGTGTTTGGATTCCTTATTCTGTCCACTTCAGTGCTTTCTCCGGTTCTCGCACTGGGAACCGATGATTCATTCCTCCCTGGCTCCTGGCTCTCTTATATTCGTGCTTGTTCATGGGCCCCAGGCTGACAACCAAGGCTGCAGCTTGACCATGCCACCAGGTACTATGCGGTTCTCCCATTCTCGACTCTGCGATATTGTACTTCTCAGTGACAGTGCTGGCCTCACTTCCACATCTTGGTCACTCCACGCCACTGCTAGCTCTGCAGTGCAGCATGGCTCTGCCCCTCCAGGATTGTGTGCTCTCAAAAGATCACCTCTGCTTAGGATTTCTCACCTTCCAATCATAATTGGTTGTTCCTTTTTTCTCATCGCCGTACTTCCAGGGGTCGTGTTGCTTTTCATCAGCTGTTGTATTTCAGGGGAACTTCAGTATTACCTTGATTCAAAGGTAGAGAAGCAATATCAGTAGGTTTTCGAGTGTCTATCGACAAATATAACATCAGTCTCTTTTACTCCCATATAGGCAGACAAGGTATTTCTTATAGGGTGTCTGCGATAGGAATGGGAGTCAATCCCAGTGAGGTATTGCTTTCCCAAACCCAAAGGGAAGGTTTTGCTTAGTGGTATCACCTTCTTTGCCTCAAAGGGGGTGGCACCCCTCTGGGATGAAGGACCTAATACCTTGGATTCATCACACTATGAATAGATAAAATCCAAAACTCCTTTGTGGATCATGTCTTACTTCAACACAGAGCAGAAAAGACACTCATGCTACACAGTATATACCACACACACATCTCTTTATTGTGCCCTGATACATTATTTGAACATTTTTTTTCACTTATGGTGTACCATCCATAACATTGCTTTAAAATGCAATTGCGTGGGCGACATAAATATTATCTTGCTGCTATCCACTGGCTGCATCTTCTGCTCCTTACTTCCCAGATTCCTGTTCTTATAAGCCTGCAAGGGTGAAAGGGTGCGGGGTGCCTGCCACTGTTTCCTGTTCCTGGAGGGATACTGTAGCCTGCCGCACTGGAGTGCTAAACCACACCGCTTCCAACACATACTCAGTACCTGGGTCCACCAGGGCTGAAGCATGCGATGGTGAAAGGGTGCAGGGTGCCTGCCACTGTTTCCTGTCCCTGGAGTATACTTCATAAAGGTCCTGCACATTCTCTTTCAGGGCAATCTCCGTACCTGGGATGCCCCCATTGTTAGTCCTCAAGGTAAGACAGAAGACTTCATCACAGTGTATACTAATGTATATGTATTAAGAGTTTCCTAGCACAGCGTTTCCCGTTTCATAGCACTTTAAATAACAGATGCTATGAAAACGCCATTTAATGGTACTCAATTATCAACCCTAGAAGAGTGAAAGGATGTGTATGTCTTGTTGAAATTCAAACTTTTGAACTTTGGGTTGAGAAAACAAGTAACAACTACTTAGTTCTCTGACCTTTCTGATGGATATTTTTAAGTAGCAGTGTGCTCCAACTCCTTGAAGCATCTTTTGTGCTAGGTGGAATGGCAAATAATGATCTCAGACCAAATGAAGGGACAGACTCAAGGAATACGTCAAAGTACTACTTTATTCTCATTTAATAAAGCAGAGAGTACTGACAGGCATCAGACTGATACAGGCACACTCACAGCTAACCTTGATTATGCAAAGGTCTTATACCCCAATGTGCATCATATTTGATGTCATTCTACGTGGCAGAATACCAAACCTATAGAGGGAAGGGATTGGTTAAGGGAACTTCTACTTATAGAACATATAAGGATTAGCGCATCATTGGCTACCCCTTATCTGCAGGACACACTTTCAACTACCCCAACATACATATAGTACTAATTGTAGCGGACAAAACAGAAGTGGATTGGACTTTCCAAAATGTTATGTTAGGTTGTCCCTCAAACCCACTGATTGGTTGGCATGCTATCCCAACCTTGGACTTTTGGCTCTTTAGCAACACGTACGTAAAACATAATTTAGGTGTTTGAATCCTGGCAGACTACTTCCCGTTTTCCCAATTAGTCCATCCTCTCTCATCAATAGGCCGTAAGCCGAAGTCTTCCTTTTGTAGTTGACCTTGTTGACTGCAAACTGTTCTAGAACATTCAAGGGAGTGTTAGCCTACCACTATCCCCATATGAGGCTCTATTGAATAGCCATTGTGTTCAGCCTTCTATTTACTGCTATTTGATTTAATTATGCAGGGTGCTTTTACTCCTCTTGTCCTCTAGAGACTTGCTCACTCTTTCTCATCTGAATTTTGTATACTTTTAATTGACCAACAGTTGGCTCCTGGAGATGTTTTCTTCTAATTCAATCTATGACGAACATCCCACATTCAGAGCTAATCCATGTAACTCCCTTTGTGCCTATTCCTTAAATTAGCATCCTTAATTTTGGACCAACCTTGACTCATCGTCGGCTCTGCACATGGTATTACACTGTGCCCAATCTGAGACAGAACATGTTGTGCAGTTTCACTAACCTGGGCAGCGGGCAGACTTCGCATCAGCAACAACGCAGAAAGTGAAAGCTTCCCGGGACACCCTGCTCCCTCCCAGCCGTTAGTTGTTTCAGCTGCGGAGGAACCACAGTCCCCAGGGAAAACCCTCCGGGGAAGAAAAACCCTGTGTTGCTGTGACGGTATACTGTAGACTCTCGGGGCGAATCTGCCAGGCTTCCTTCAAGGAGTCAGGTGCGGACGAGGCTGGTCCTGGGCGAGAGAAAGGAGAGGTGAGTCTTGTCCACCTTCGGTAGTCTGGAGTCTTGATTGAAAAGTTATGACTAACTTACTCCGGGTACGGAGTCGAGTGCCTCAGGAATGCTGTGTGAAGTCTTCAAGAAGGGGGTGAGTCCTAGAGATAGTAAGAGTGTTTCCGGAAACCAGAAGCAGAGGTTAGTGTAAGTGCTAAGATTAGGGGTGAGATTAAAAAGGGAACTATAAACCCCCGGGAACTCACTATTCAGGCTGGCTTCGGAACCTATCGGAGAGGTGACGAGCGGACTGACGAGAGGAAAGAGCCTAAGGGATGAAAGGGCAGAAAGAACAGGATAATTTAGGTTCAGAAAGCTAAAGATAGGAGGAAGGGATATGAACCACTTTCCCTAGGAACGAACTTACGAAGCGCCGTTCTGGAGAGTAGCGACGCATTTGCTGAACTTCCTGGTTGGATTATATGGAGTCACATGATCGTCGCGGCGTGAAGGTAAAGAACGTGCAACCTCTGCACCGTGGCCCGCACAAACGGATTCAGAGGCGTCGGCCATCTTGGGTGAGTAAGGCGGCATCGTATTATACACACGATGTTGTCGCCAGAGCGACCATCGGTGCAAAGATGTAACACATGGAGCTGTTCTACCACGTCTCCTGATTCTACAACCTTGGTCTGTCTCTGCGGTAGCTTGGTTGAATTCGACATGAACCAGCATCCATTTTTCCTATTATGGCTGTCCTATCCATGTTATATATTCCTCTATAGCAAGCTTCGATATGTTTCCTTTCTGCCTTGCTTTACTGAGTATTTACAGTTATTGGCCAGTAAGTTACTTCATCTTCTTTGTATTCATGATTACTTTTGCTTTAGGTACATGTTTCTCTTGGTGCTTAAGTTACATTTTCACTTTTAAATATTTTCATATCATTTCAGCATAGGTTCATATTACTTCTTTATGACATTATTCTGTCCTTGCCAGCTTTCACTTAATGTATGTCCATAGGTGCATGCTTCCATCCTTCCATGTAGCATCCTTCCACACTTACAGTGCAAGGGTACTTTCAATATATCTGTTTTAGTGCATAACATCTCTCAACACTCGATGTGGAATGGGAACAACACAAGGGGTCCCATTTACTGCTCTTCTCTGACTGTTCCAGAATGATGGTGGTGAGGGGGAAGAAACTAGTGACAAAGGGTCTACCTGCTCCCCTACATTCCCCCTCTGGTCGAATTTTTGACCAAATTCTCTTCTTTTGTGGTCTTTATCTCCTCATTATCATTTATCTCCATCTTCTTTTCATCTTGCTTTTTCTTCTGAATCCAAATCTTTGTCAACGCTCCAGGTGACCTGCATTATTTATATGTTCATCCACATTCCAGGTCATGTAACAGTAATCTCCAGATGGTGGATAGAATATCCACCTTCCTACATATTTTGTATGAACCGTGTGGTAGTAGAACTTGGTTCCCGGAAGTGCAAGGGAACTTTTCATTATATTCTCATGGGCACCTCTCTGATTCTGCATCTGCTCACCAGTTCCAGAGTCTATAGTAATCACGATCTATCTTCATCCCAATAGCTTTTTTGGCAGTCTTCTGGCATTGTCTCAAGATGACCCTTATGATACAGAATCCTAGCAACACAAACACTAGTATTGCTCTAAGTATTTTAAACGCATTAGTCAGCCAGGTTGGAATGCATGACAATAAAGATGAAAAACAATAATATCCTGCTGTCTAAACAACTTCATCCTCCATTTTTTGTATGTAGGGTTGTCCGCATAGTTATTGCCTCTTTCATGGTGCCATTTGCTCCATCATGAGATGGTAGGAATGTACAGCAAGAAGGCCCGATCTTGGCGTACACACTTCCTTCCATTGCTTTAATCAGGTGTAAGACATTTCTGTTTTGGAGGCTCATCAGCCTGATGGTTCTCAACTCTTCTCTTATTGCATTATTGTTGCATTAATCATCTGCAGCTGCTCCATCTTGTAATCCGCAGCCACTTGGCGTTTACTGCAGCTTGAAGTCCTGGCAATAATGTAGCTGTCATTATCACTGCCAGCTTGATGAACAGTTTATGCTCATCTGAAATATTGTCATGGGCCTCCATAGATTTTTCTGAGAAATAAATGCTTCTATTCTGCCGATAGAGGTTGAGCGATTCCAATTCCCCAATTCTTAGGCAACTGCATATGGGCTCTGGATTCACAGGCCCAATATCAGTCCATTAATACTGCAGTTCCTCTATTCATTCCTGGGACTTCAATTATGTGTCCATATCCTTTATTTTCTCCTACCAGGATCAGCCCATCATTCCTGAAGCATGTTGTTGCATTCCTCAGTGGTATTATAGATACAGGTCCTGCTTCATTGTCGACCCATGTGAGTAACTTAGAGTACTTGGCCCTTGATCCTAGGCATTTGTCACTCACTATCTGCACTTTGCTAGCTAATTCTTTCTTCAATAGATGTGCAGAGCAGGCCAATAGTCCTTCTTCCCATCCGGTACTGGTGAAAACACGTCCATATATAACTAGCTAAGTTCTCTGCATCTTGGCTCTCCTGGTCATTTCGGACCCATTCAGCTTCTTCATCTGTAAAACCTTTATTCGTTCTCCAATCTGAGATGGATACTTTAGTCTCTTGCTTGTCCATCGTAGCCCATTTTCCATCCTTCTTGTTTTCATAGAAGTGTCTTCAAATGGAAATGCCACTTTTGAACGCCATAGTAACATAGCCCATTTTCCTTCAAATTGTCCTCTGGTTGTGCATGCTGCTAGATGACAGTTTGCAACATCTGTAGACATTTCTCTTGCAATAAATGTTCTTGCTGCATTCATTTTTTATTATGTATTTGTTTATTAGGTGCCAAAAGCCCATAGGCAGCAGGGTGCCAGAAAAACACAAAGACATTGCAGAGACGGGACAATAAAAAATCAACTATGGGGGTCAGGAAAGCCTAGCAGAAGAGGTGGGTTGTCAGGAGTTTTGTAAAATGTAGCATATTGCTTTCTTTCCGAAGACCAGGTGGAAAGTCATTCCAGTGTTGAGCCGGTAGAACAGGAAAGGATCATCCCAGACCCCTGCTTTTTTAACTATAGGCACTGTCAGCACCCCGTTGGCGCTGGAACAAAGGTCCCTCATTGGGGTGTATAGAGTGAAGTGCTCCTTCAGATATTTAGGAGCGTTACCAAAATCACATTTGTGAGTCATAGTGATGGTTTTGAAACGTATCCTGGCTGTGGCCGGAAGCCAATGTAGCTCCTTGCGAGTACTGGATATGTGGCCTCTTTTAGATAGGTTGTACACAAAATTAACAATATCGTTTTGTACAATCGGCAGTAGGTTAATGCAGCGGGAGTAGGCCTGCAGTAACAGACGTGTTGCAGTAATCCAGACATGGTAGTATGATTGCCCTGGATAGAGTAGCCCGATTTGTTGGAGACAAAAAGGATTTCGCATGTTCCAATACTTTGAGATGGTAGTGTGTGCTATGAACGATCCCGTCAACATGAGCCGCAGAGTTCATTCCACGTTCATGTGGACACCCAGAATTTTTTTTTTCACTTTGTTCCGAATAGGTGTGGCATGGTTGTCAATGGACAAATAGGAGTACTCTCCTGAGAGTTCTCCTCTAGCGTGCTCTGAGCCAAATATCAGCAGTTCAGTTTTGGAGGGATTAAGGCACATAGAATTAACATCCATCCAATCATTGATAGTGTAGTGTATGTGCTTTAACCGCGCAGGATCTTGATTATAGTTGCCACTCAGCTCAAAATTGAGTTGGGTGTCATCATTGTAGTTAGAAAAGTACACTTTTAGGGGTGTCAGCAGATAACACAAAGGCTTAATTAATAAGTTAAACAATGATAGGGACAAACAGGCCCCCTGGGGTACTCCTGTCTTGATGGATTCAGGGCCCAAAGAAGCCTTTCCCAAGCACACTTGCTAGCTCCTGTTGCCCAGGAAGGATAAGATCCACTCTCCGAACAATGACCGGGAAAGGTCAGCCGTCTCAGGAGGCAAGAATGATCTAGCAGGTCGAAGGCAACTGACAGATCCAAGAGTATCAGTAGGCCTGCCTTACCCTTTTCTACAATACCGAGCATTTTAGTCTCGAGGTCCACCAATGCTGTCTCTGTCCCATGAGCAACCCGGAATCCTGATTGATATGAATGGATAATAGAATTGGATTCCCGTAAGTGTTGGAACTGGTTAGTGGCAACTTTATCAATCACTTTGCGAGCAAGAAAAGGGTGTTGTTATGGGCTGTTGGTTGCTGGGGTTGCTAAGATCTAGGCCATGCTTCTTCGGCAGAGTTGAAACAACCATGTGCTTCAGGCTGTCAGTTATGGAACAGTCTCTAAATGATGAGTTGACAAAATGAGCCAAGAAGGGTGCAAAGGTATCTGGATTTTTTGTTATGAATTTAGAAAGTAGACATTCTCCCATGCAGCATGTTTGCTTTGTAGCTTTCAATATGTTTGGAATGTCTGTTATGGAACTAGGAGAGAAAAAAAATGTGTCGGTGGATTGTAGCTCATCACCAATAATGGGAGTGGGGTGAGATACATGTGATTTCATAGAGACCACGATCTTCACGTGAGGTAATGAGATTTTATTATCAAATGCTTTTTGTACTTGCTACAATCTTTGTTAGAGCGACCGAGATGCTGAGGTTGCACGATTGGCTTCTCTAAACAGTGATAGATTTTGAATCGTTGTTTCGGTTTATTACCGGCAGGCCCGATTTCTTTGTTGAAGAAGTCTTTTTTTGCTTCACAAATTCAGCAGTTATAAATGGCGCAAATATTTTTCCATCCATCTTTATTCTCCCTGATCTGGCTTTTGACCCAAGCCCTTTCTAGTCTTTTCTTGTTTGGTTTGAACCAACTGGGGGAGAACCAAAGTTGTTTATTTTGGGTGTCCCTCACTGTTTCCAGTCTGAGGGGGGGCGACTTCATTCAAGTAGCTAGTCAGGTGTGAATTGTAGATATTCACTAGCGCTTCTGGCAGGTCTGAGTCCAGAGAGCACTCCATAATTTGCTTCAAACATTTATCCGGACCCTCTGGGTTAACCCTTTTGCAGTTTCTGCTAGCTAATCTTACTGGTTTAGGGTGCAGCCTGTTTGGAAATTTGAGGTACAGATATCTCAGACGTGATCACCAAATGATCTGACCAGGGACATGCTTCATTAAGGGTGATATCTAGAGTGATATTTCTACCAGCAATCTAATCAAAGCTTTGTCCCCTGGAGTGGGTTGGCTCGCTGTTGAGGATATTGAAGTTGGCAGCGTGCAGTTCTTCTTCCAAGTCCCTCGCATCCTTGTCACTCGCCACCCCTAACCAGTGGTTTAAATCTCCAATAACAATGGTGGAGCTGTTAGGACAGTTAAGAGCGGCCAGAGTGCTCAATAGATGTTTGTTAAAATGTGCCATGATTTTAGGGTGACGGTACACAAGCACGAAGTTGATGGAGCAGGTGGCATTAGGAATAAGCGTTAAGTGAATAATGCAACACCCAGTGCATGTGATGGGTACTTCATAGACCTGCTATTCTGACTTGGCGAGCAACGCAAACCCTGCCACCCTGTGCACAGTTTTTATTGAAAATGTCATAGCCCAACGGTATGGCAAGGGCTATTTTAGGGCCACATGAGTCGTAAAGCCATGTTTCTGTGAGGCACATGATGTCAAGTTTATTTTGTAAGATGTAATGATGAATGTCTACAGCATGTTTGGGCAGCAAACGGGTGTGAAGTAGGGCCATTTCGATGGGTTTGGGGTAGTGGAGCTACCTGTGTGTGCAGGTGGCTTCCTCGTTGTGCTCAAAAGACCAGATAGGGGAAGCACGCCATTGGCGTTGTCTTTGTGATTGGTATGTATGAAGCAAAGGATGAATACATGTGTGTCATTTCCATCGGCTTCCTACTCCCGGAGTTCTGTTATAGGTAATAGAGGCGAGGGATCAGAGAGGCCAAAGTCCCAGTTGCACCCTGTGGTGACCTCAAAAGGGTGCATTCTTCAGGAGAATTCTCAATCGCAGGACTGGTATTTTTGGCAGGTTGTGTAATTACTCCTGCTTCTACCCCTCCCATCCCCCGTATCAATTAACTGGTCAGGCTGAGGGTAATACTGACAGACCGAGCAGGTGTTACTCCCTTGGCGCAGAGTGAGGGATGTGCGCTACACAGGGGGAGCCTTAGGTGGCGAGTCTAGTGTTAAATGGTGCAAGACACGGTTGGGGATGGTATTGCTATTGTTGTTAGGCAAGATTGTATGTAGTAACCCTGTGGGAGACTGCACATTATATATACTTGAAATTGTTTAAGGTATTGGTACAGTCAGACTGTTCGCATCTAATGAAGGATTAGGATGTATTAGATTGTTGTCAGACTTGTTGTCAGAGGTGTTGTCAGACTTGTTGATCTCATCTATGAAGTAAGGATGAAGAGATGGTACTTGTACATAAACAACCTGTGATTGTGCATGAATAACAATATTACTAAATCTGGACTGATCTCAAACTTTGATCAGAACATCCGAAGGCCAGTTATGAACTGCGAATACCTTATGTCACGGCTCAACCTGGGGCTCTTTGTTAACAAGGTAGCTGTTTTGGGTAGTATTGTTGATAAATAGCGTGATTGACTGACCCGTGGAGACATTATGGTTCTCTGATCTATCATTGACCTCTCAGCGAGTCACAAATATACATATATACCTAAGTACTCGCAATCCCAGAATGCATTGTTTGTGTGTTTTGAAAGGAGCGTGTCAACCAGAAGTAATAAGATATAAGCAATGCATTTGACTTATTAATGGTTACATGGGCAACACACTACTTATCCTTATATTTTGCAGACAGAGAGCGTCAGTGAAACCTGCATTAGGATCATAGGTGAACATAAATGTTGAATTGTGGATTGCCTGAATAGGAATCAAGTCAGCCCCCAAGTTGTGAATGTTTTCGAGCGGCTTTATATCACATAAAGACTTGTGGCAAAGGTTCATCTAATCACAAGTAATTGGCATCAATTTCAAGTGTACCATATTGAACTCGAGCAGCATGTATAGTCCTTCTGTTTGGAAATAGTTGTAAGAATGGTCAAACCTTATTACTAACAACTAAACTTGTTTATTTGTTCTTTTGTCTTCTTTTGTACTGTAGCATTCGCCCTGAGGAAGGACCATTATGTTAGGTCTGAAATGCATTGGAATTCTGCTTCCTCAACTAAAATGAACTTTTGAAAATTAAAAAAAGCCACAAGCAAAACCATAAAGAATCATTGCCTGTCTTTGTAGCTGGAAGTCTAACAATTATCATTTGTTCCATTAAGCATCATATGAAAGAGTGAAATACGTTTCAGTCGTTTTTACTACAGCATTGGCGAACCAAGGTCTGATGAAAGCTTTTTATCAGACACATTTTTCTGTTCTGGAATGCACCAGCCTTGTCATCTTGGTAATAGGTAACCCAACCATTGGTATAGGCCTGTACTACACAAGTTGGTAGAGTGTCTGAGCAGCCAAGCTTATCCCAATAGGGTCTAATGTGAGCTGTAGGTTTGCAACATAGAGATTCACAATGACAAGTATTCAAATAACACTTATACTTAAGGTTTCTTATTAAAATCATTATTTATTAAATTAACAGCCAGTTTTAAAATAAGCCTTATTTAGAAAAGGCAATATGCAACAATAAAAAAAAAAAACTTCAAAACTACACTCGTTCAGTTTCAGTAAGTAAGTAGATACCCTTTTGGGATGTAACACACACACTTCCTACACCCTGAGGTGACTTCAATTGTTAGGACAATGTGGACATTGCTATATCAACTTTACAGTTAATGCAATACTGAGGTTGTGGAAAAAGGAATAGGTTAGGGGAGGAAACAAAGGTTAATAGGTTTCTCCAAACATGTATGGACTTCACAATCCGCCAATGAAATATAGGTTAACCCGTACCCAGCTATACAAGTAACTTATGCATGACTTTTTGAGAGACAGATAAACACAAAGTCAGAGGGTAAGAAGTGACTTCAGGGTGCCAGGACAATGTCAATTGATCAAAGTCTAGGGGAGCTGAGGCACTTGTTGAAGAAGTCTTGCACAATGTTAAAGAGAGTTTTGTAGTAAAAAGAATCACTGTTGGGCCACAAACTGGGAGGCTTGTGCAAAGCAAAGCTGCAAGCACATCTGCAAAGGGCAGCCAATGCAAGTCTCCAGTGAGAGCAAGCAAGCTACACATAACAAGAGGTAAGTACCCCTAGTTGCACAGTAACTTGAGTCTGGAGAAAAGGTTCCAGCTGGCTTATGTTCCTGTTCTAGTCCTGCAGATCCTGTTGTTCCTGGGCCTCAGTCGTGGGGACAAGAGGGAGGATGTCTAGGGATTCCTGCACTATGGTTTGAAGGTCTGTGGCAGCAATGGACTTACACAAGATCCGCGCCTTTTCGTGGTTTCATCTACTCGCAAATAGCATCACAGCGGTTCTTGGGCACCTAATGGGCTCTCCTTGCTTCTGGGGTCTGCACTCTGTTGAGGTGGCTCAGGCTTCGAAAGTCCTGCCTTGGGGGAGTCCAGAGGATCTTCCTGGAGCTTGGGTCCGGCTTAAAAATTATGCACTTGATTCTGGTGTTCCTGACCCGTGGCACTTTGTTCCAGCAGCAGCAAAGAAGAACAGTCAGCAGGGAGAGGGGTTCCAGTCAAGTTCGTTTTAGGGTCAGTTGGTTCCAACTACCCAAGGGAAGAAGTCGTCTGTTCCGGGCTTCTCTAGTGGATGCAACAACTGGATCTTCATCACTTCAGCAGGGTTTCACTAGGCAAACCAATGGTCCAGGAGGGTGCAGTAAGCGTCTCTTCCAGTTTCTTCTTTGTTTCCTTCGTCCAGTGGTCGACTCTGCCTTCCTTGCAAAAGACCTCACATTTTATGCAGGTTTCTCCCATTCATTTGCAGCCTAGATGTCACTCGAACAGCGGGGTGGCTGTCCTCCAAGGACAGCCAAGAAGCCAATCACCTGCAGATGCATTTCTGTACCCAAGGAGACTAAGCACAGGGAGTTTCAGGAACCTCCCTCGCTTTCTGCCCTTCCAGACATGCTGGAGCCAGAGGCGAGATTCACTTGTGAATCCCGTTGAAGACAAAATGAACAAAGGGACCAAACCTAGTTTGGCACACAGAGTAAACCTCCAGAAGGACCTTACAAACAGGAAATGGTGAAAAAAGAAGACCGGGGTCATTTTGACAAAATGTGCACCCATAGGTGCAATACTGCAGCTGAGGATGCAGCCTGCGGTAAAAACGCACAATGGTAGGAAAATTAAACCACTGCCACCAGCAATTAATTGTAGTAAGGGTAACATAACATATTTTGCATGAGACGGTAGACAAAGGTGATACTAAGTAACGTAACCCCCCAGCACTCCACATGGGCTGGGTTTACAAAGAGAAAAGGTAATTAAAGTCAACTTCACTTTACTAATCTTGGAAACAGAAGTTTATCCAAGAGAATGTATTTAAACCTTGACAGAAATCCAAAGGACTTCTCTGACACTGCACTGAAGGTGCTGAGTGTCATAATACAAAACGATGATGCCTATGGAGTTTGTCAGACTCCAAAAGCAAAAAAAAACACAGGGTTCAAATCAAAGAAAAATACATGAGAGAGTGGGAAAAAGGTCTCACTCTCTCCAGGATAACAAATTAAAAGTCCTAAAGTACCGCAAAAGAGCTGGGGGTCTCTAAGGTAGAAGGGAATTAGCACAGACATGAGAATTCTCCCTAACACCTGTCAATGACAGGATTTGCCTCATAGTGCACAGATTCCATGTCTAAAGCCATTTGAGCAAGGAGCTTTTCGACAAGGTGCTCCCGCTGGAGGTTTTGTGCATTTAGAAGCAAAACAAGTTCTGGATGAAGGCCCATAGTAGCGGTGTGGCTTACCACTGGACGAACGAAGATACCCCCTGGGTCATCGGCGAGCACCGTGCATCCAGCGAAGACTGGGCTTCCCTCAGGTGCACTGGTGCTGGTGCACCTGAATTCCCAATTCTTATTGTGCCAGGCGTTCTAGGAAATGTAGTTTCCCTTCCATCAAGAAATGTGCACTTGAGCACAATCACAAACAATGCTGCTTCAAAAGCAAGTTACTAAGGCTTGCATGCAGCGCCAGGGTGTGAATACTAGCCGTTAGCATGAAGCAAATCAAGAAGTGCTCGAATTCATGGCATACGGCAAGAGTGCACAACTGATTTCCCTGAAGGGATGAATGTAGCACACAAGTCTCATAGATTAACCAAGGCAGTCTATGGGTGTGAGTGGGTGATAGAGGTGGCTGTGTGCAAATGTGAATACAAAAAACATACAACATGGGTTTTGAAGTGGCATTATTTATTGCTCTATTTTTCAACTTTAACCCTTGAAACAGTGCATTACAACTTTGATTTGATTGTATTATCAGACTTAAATCATGTTTTAAATAGGTATTAGGCAGCAAACAAAAAAAACTGAATTGCAACACTTCATTGAACGCAGGTGACTTGGAGGGTCATGATTTACGTCTTGAAGGGCCACATTTGGCCCTCGGGCCGTATGTTTTGCACCACTGGCATACGGTATTAGGGAACCAACATAACAGCTTTCGTCTAATGTCCTTTTACCCACCTCTTTCATGTTCTGGGACCATAGGTTATTTTTCAAATAAATCTAATTCTCAAGATATGTATTATTTAAACCTTCATTGTTCTCCTCAAGATCCCCTTTAACTCAAAATAGACCCTAGGTTATGTTGTAAAACAGGCAGTCTGTACCTTTAGTGCAGACAATACTACATGTTTCATTGACACTCTCCATATCTGTATTACTTTTTATAATATGTTGAAATGCCATAATAATAAGGACAAAAACACAAATCATAATACCAAATGTTTCGAACATCACCATCAATAAACCTCTCTTTTTTGTGTTTTCTTTAATATTCAAATGTGTTATCTCCATTTTATATCAAAAACTGTAATATAATTACAATTATCACTCTCCAAACAATACAGTTTCTTTTTGGAATCTCTGAAAAACGTAATCATATTTACTCCTCTTTGTATTGGGGCTAGATAAGACTGCAATATGTAGGAAACAATAGCATACATCTGTGTGTGTATTATTGCTACAATAGGTATTTTAAACAATGGACCATACTCTTCTTTTCTTCTTCAAATTCCAAGTTCTTCTCTCATTGCCTCTTTTATCCTATCTAAAAATAAATCCTGGATAGCTGAAAGTCTATTTTTTGTTTATCAAATTTGAGAAACACTGGACCTTAGTCTATGGTGCTTATGTGCACTTCGTTTTTCTTATTCTCATTTCTAGTAATAGAATGAGTCAACATGCATGGAACCTCTTCTCTTGCTTCAAGTGGATGGGTCAGCACATGCAGAACTACTTCTCCTGCTTCACTGTGGGCAGTTGCAGAAGGGGTCAGTGTTTTGCATTTATAGGATTTGATGTTGTGCAAATGTAGCCACGCTCTTCATCCCCTTAATTTCACAGCACTGGGGCTAACCTCTTCCACATCATGTGGTCCCTCAAAGCAGAGCATATTCCAGGTGCGCATGAATTTTTGCACCAGCACCTGGTAGCGTGGATACAAACTTGGGGGTTTTAGCAAATCTTCTGTTTCAAGATGTTGCTTATCTTTATCACTTCTTTTTGACCCCTCCCATCGGTTCTTGATCTGAGACATGAAAGAAACACTTGCAGTCACTGTTGTTAGGTAATTGTACATCTCATCACCTAATGCCTTTGCAACACTATAGGCTAGGCATCAGTTCTTATCCTAGTTGGAGGAGCAAGCGGGGTTCTCAAACAGCGTCCAGTCACCAACTCATGAGGAGTTATATGGTGATTTGAGCCAGGGTGATTTCTCAGGGCATATATGGCAAGGGGCAGGCATTGTAGCCATCCCTTTATTAAAGTCATCTTCAA
Source organism: Ambystoma mexicanum (assembly GCF_040938575.1). Classification (NCBI taxonomy): domain Eukaryota; kingdom Metazoa; phylum Chordata; class Amphibia; order Caudata; family Ambystomatidae; genus Ambystoma; species Ambystoma mexicanum. The sequence continues at coordinate 1,435,505,945 of NC_090929.1, read as the reverse complement.
CTTGGTTATGCTTTCCTTTATTAATCCGTTTAATCTCTCACAGATGCAATTTTCCTGTGAGTGATAAGCAGAAAAAAATGTATGTTTCATACCTAATAGGAAAACTATCTGTTCAAACAACTAATTTACAAAATGCAGTCCATTGTCAGACCGGAAAAACTTGCACACCCCATCTGGGGAACACCTCACATACAAGGAACTTGGCAGCACACAAGGCATAAGGGTGTGTGCATGGACCTGCCTCGATCCATATAGAAAAAGGACATACTACGACCAGCATATACCTATATGTGTATGTAAATGATGAAATGGGCCATTGGATCTTTGAATTGCTCCTCTTACTGTTCGCAAAGTGTGACCTGCAGCACATGTTTGGCACATGATGCAATTTACAATTAACTGTGCCACATAGGTTAGGACAGAACCACTCGTCTGCAATTGTAGCAGCAAAACTCTCTCATGTTTGTTGGGTAGTGAAGCTGCTCCAGCACTACTTTCAATAATTGCTGAGTAATTCGAGGACAATCTCACACTTGTCACTACCTCAAATTCACCCTCTTGATTTAGTTTTACTACTGCTGATCCAGTGTGCCTTTCTCCGGTTGTCTGGTACATTTTTGACAAACCATCAATAAAAGCAACTTCCCCCTTCTGAGAGCATTTTCTCTAACTTGGGGAATTCCATTATCATTCCCATTATATGTTGTGCAATCATGTACATAATCATCCTCTCCTACTAGTTCTGCTATAAACGTTGCTGGATTTACTGTATTACATCTAACAATTTTAATCGCAGCGTTGGAAATAATCACCTCATACTTAGATGCTCTTTGTGATGACAATGTACTTTCGGGCTTCTGTAAAATCGCAAATAATGCATGCTCTACAAATAGCATTATTGGACACCCCATTGTTATGTTTGAAGCCTTTTCAATTGTGAATGCAGCAGCAGCTAAAGCCTGCTCACGGGGATAGCGTCCCTTCATAACTGGATCTATGGTTTGTGTCCATGTCGTCTTCTGTGTAAGGACTGCTGTCATGACTTCTCCATTTGAATGCAAAAATAAATACAATTCTTCATTGTAATCTAGGATCCACAACACAGGGGCTGTATTGATTGCATTTTTTAATTCTTCAAATTCTTCAATCATCTCATCTGCCCATTTTATTTTGCTTTTGTCCACCTGTGCTTCTTTAAGTGCTTTAAGTCTGTTTAAATGTGATCTGCACTGTACTCGAAAACCAGGGCACTGCAATAGTTGTATAAGCCTAGAAACTGTTGCATTTCCTCACTGTTTTAGGTGCTACGGTTTTCATGATTGTTTCTGCTCTCTCAGGTGTCACTTTTCTCCCTTCATCAGAGATCAACTGTCCTATGTACAGGACCTCGTCCTGACAATATTGTAACTTCTCCTTATCTACCTTGTATCCATTCTCTGAGAGTATTGCCATGAGCTTAACTGAATCTTCACTACATCTTTCTTCTGTCTCACTGCACATCAACATATCATCCAAATAATTAATTATTGTACTTTTAAGTTGGATGTTACCCAAGTCCATCTGGAGGACTCTGTTAAAGATTGAAAGGGACTCATAGTACCACTGGGGCAAACAAGTATGTTTCAGATGGGTATTTCTATATGAAAAGAAAGTCAAATCGTGTGAGTCTTCATGAAGAGGAATCAAAAAGAATGCATTCTTTGAATTGACAACTGTGAAATATTTGGCCGTGGAGGGGATGTTACACAGTATCATCACAGGATTTGGAACTAAAGGAAACTCAGCTTTAACTATTTTGTTTAGGGGCGAAGGTCCTGTGTGAATCTTTATGACCCTCCTTTGATTTCCTCATGGCGTACACAGCCATGCTACATGATGAATCTGATGGCACTAATAGGCCTTGCTTCATTAAAGCAGAAATGGTCTCAAATACACCTTCATCCGCTTCTCTGGACATGGGATATTGCTTTGCTCGTGGCAAAAGGGCTTCTGGTTTTAATTTAATTTTAACTGTTACTACTCCTTTTAATAGACTCACATCATATGGGCTTGTGGTCCATAGAATCTTTCGCACTTTCTCTAACTCTTCCTGAAAGAATGGCGGTCTTCTTTTTACCAATGCCATTCTCTTCCGAATTTCTATATTCTTTACTTTGATCCAACAAGTGAGACTTATAAAAACACTAATTCATTGTCAGAGTAGTCATCTCTAAACAGTTCTCTGTCCGTGGAATCTGTCAGCCTATATCCTTCACTGAGGGCTATCACGGTCCTCCATTCTCTTCCTTCATCATCTTTCCCATGAAGCATCACCCTTTCTTTTCTGACAACTGCTGCTTCTAATTTTAAGGGGATAATCCGCCCTTCCTTATGGTTCATGGGAATCTCTGGTCTAAACAAAAATTCATCAGGTATTCTCAATATTTTATCTACCAATCTGGGTAACCATGATAATAAGATAGTCACTCCATATAAAAATACCTCTGGATCTAAAGGACCTCCTTGTAATGTCATCTGGCCTCTAAAGGCTAATATGAACTCTCCTACATCCATATAGTGTATCCCTGGAGTAGAACACACTATTCTTTGTCAGTTAAAGATATCATCATGTTAAGCTTTGTCATCAGGTCATGTCCTAATATGTTAACTGTCATCTGCCTAGAATATAAAAATGGCATTGACATGTCGTGTTCTCCAATAGAGATTGGCAGTTTATCTGTAAAGGGAACTGAACTCATTGCCTCAGAGAATCCCTGAGCATTCATGGCAGTACCTGACATTGTTTTTTTTCTCTCACAGACACAAGAACGAGTGGCTCCAGTGTCTACTAAAAATGAGAATGTCTGGCCTCCTATCGTAACCCTGACCCTTGGCTCCTCTTGGGGTCTTCTGTTACTGATAGTACTGAACACATCAGGTCACTCTGTGGGCTGTCCTATTGTGGGTATAAATTAATCCCTGTACCTGTGAAAGGATTTCCTCCTAACACAGTCACACTTCCCAATTTAGGTGCAGGTGGTTGTTGGGCTCCGGGCGGTATGTTCCATTGTGGTACCATAGCCTGCTGTGTCTGTGCTTGCTGCGGTTGTACCTGTTGTGCTTAGATGGGTGTTTGCTGTGATTGCCCTTGTGGCACTTGCATTTGAGCGAGCGGTGCTAGCTGCATTCGTTGGGCTTGTGGCGCATATATCTGAGTCTGCATGTGATCTTGGGCGTAATGTTCCTTTGGCTCTGTATTATATTGTGGAGCACAACCCATCCCCTCTCTTTGAGCTTGTCGATTCTGTTGCATGCTTCCTCTACTTCTGCATGTCATAGCTTTATGTCCCATTCTACAGCAATTCCAACATTGTTGTGACTGTCTGCCATTAAATGCTCCTCTTCCCTGAGGGTTTTAAAATCCACCCTGTCTTATTCCTCTAGGCCCATTCCCTCTTCCTCTTGGATAAAAAAAAAGTTGTACCCACTCTGGTCTGTGGGATATCCTGCGTTATTTTGCTGTCCTGACTGCATCTCCTGTGTCACCCCTCCTTCATTACTAGTCAATACTGCTCCCTCTATGGCTATTTTAGACAACTTCTTCTAGACTAACTTTGCCTCTTCCTGCTTTCTATTCTCAGCTTTCTTTTTATTATTCTCTTGCATTAATCAGCAGTGATGCACGATTGTCAATTGTATTTCTGGCCCTGGCTTCACTTCAATTCCCACCTGTTTTTTTTTATTGCCATTGCACTGGCTCGGGCAGTCCCTGACACAAAATGTGGTAAAGTTATGCTATGATTTAATCCCATGGTTTGCGTGTCTCCTGCCACCATCTATCTTGAATATCTTGAATATAAGCAACAGGATCTTCATCCTCCCCCATTTTCCCAGTCATAATCACACCCATGTCTTATGTAAAGAGATATTGCACTCTGAGCGGCCGCCACAAGTCTGCTCTGCAATTATTAAATGGCGCTCCATGGTGTGTCATGTTTTGCACAGTCACACCTGCGCATCCTGCTTGTTTCCATATGCCATTAGCTCTCTCCCTTAGGATAGCTGCTAGCAAGCCTTTTACACCACCTATGGCTAGCGTCATCCCTGATGTCATTCTCTATAACTCATGAATCCATTTTCCCACACCAGAAGTCAAACTCGGCAATTTAAATTTTAAATTGTCTTTATCCATCTGTGGCCATGGTATATATTGTGGTCACCACCCCCCCCTTCTCTAATATTGGGAATTGTGAAAATCCTGGTAAATAAACAGACTTGCCTACACTCGTCAGCCTCCAGGCAGAGCCAGTCTTGCCTGTTTTTCACCTTCCTGATAATAATCTTAATCTGTTTACATATGGCAGGGATACATCCCCTGTACGGCACAATTGTGCATGTAGTCGCTTACTATATGTGTCGGCTCTGGAGTTTTAGGGTCCTCTAAATCTTACCATTTCACCCCTTTTTCTACACTTAATTTTTTAGAAAACCTGCCTGCGCCTTCTCTTCATGCCCTCTCATTCTCCTCCCTTTTTTCATCTGACCTCATTATGCCCCAACTAGTGTGACTATTGTCCTTTTATGCATCATCAGATTTCTAACCTTTTTAAAGACAATGTTCCATACTCGTTTGTTATGATGTCATCTAAACTACCTTCAGTTTCCCTTAATAGTAATTCCACTTTGTTCTCTTGGGTTTTATGCTCATCTTTAATGCTAAATTTCCTGTAAAAATTCCCAAGTCTTTGCACTATGTCTTCTGTGTCCTACCCATTAGCCCTTGCTGACCTCAATATTCCTTGCAGCTCTCTGCAGGGCTGTTGTGACCATCTCTCTGCCTCCAGTTGTTCTTGTGCATCAATCGGCACTATGCCCCTATGGTATAAATATTCTCATAATTTTTTAATCCCCTACTCCTGTTCATTTCTTCTTCCCTTCTTCTCATCTCCTTCAATTCATCTTCCTCTCGCCTTCTTTGCAACCTGCGTACTTTCATTCTTTGGGCTTCTATTTCTTCTCGTTTCTTCTCTTCTAACCTTTCCTTTTCTTTCCGTGCCTCATATCTTCTTTGTTCTTCCCTTTGCTTGCATTCTTTATACGTTTCTTCTTTGTATGCTCTTTCCTCATCCTTTTCTTTCTTTTCCTGCTCTTTTTTCTCCTCTCTTTTTCAAACCCCATCAATGCACTTATCGTCTAGCTTAAGTAATGTTTGTCCTCCCATCCATTCATTCTGTGCTATTGCTATTCCCTTAGCTGTATCCTTTATTTCATTCTGTTTCTCTGCTTCTTCCTCTATCTCCATTTGTCTGTCTTGTCTGTCCTTTCTCTGATCACGCTGTTTACTTTCATCGTGTGTTGATATATCTTTGCAATCTCTACTTTGGCTCTCTTCCACATTATCCTCGCTGCTCTAAGTGGGGGGCACATACATTTGAATAACATACCCCACTGCTGCTTTTAATTCCTTTAAATGGTACATTCCCTTCTCCTCTCTATCTGCACTCTTATCTTCAAGAGGTGATAGGGGAGGCAAAGGCATTTTATCGTCCCCTTTTTGCTTAATGAACATACACTACCTCTCAGCTGGATCTTCTTTCCCACTCTGATACATCTCCCATGATTCAGAAATGGGCAGCCTTTTCTGTACCTTTTCCCCTTATATGTGGCATGCAAGTAGGTCGACATATGCCGCACAATGGTTTTTGACAGCAAACCCCCCTGCGGCCATGGCATGAGCATCTTTTTGGTTGTGCCTACGACCCATTCCAATTTATATTTACTTATCTTCACTGTGTATCTCAGCAATTTCCTACACAGATGTAAAAGAGGTTTGTGTCCCATGATGACCAATTGGTTTTGTAGAGGAGGGTCCCATCAACCCTCTCTCCTGGGCATCGGCACCTTTGGGCAAAGAAGACACTTGGGAGCAAAGGAGGACATTCATACTGGTTTCAAAAAGTCATCAGGCTTATTTCTCCCAGCAGGCAAATCATACAGTTTACAGGACATCTCTGGGACTTTGCTCAAATCACTAGGCTCACCCTCCTTTTTATACACTTCTTGCTTTGCTCAGTTCCCTATTTATGATGCAGAACACTCTCATTGGTTCAGGCACTCCACGACAAAACCCTTCCTAGGGTTGGCTGACTGGGTTGCCTATTCACAAAAGCTCCCATGTCATACTTACATCTGTAACTGATTAAAATTGTGTGTGCTGTACCTGACTTTTAAAATGGGAATACTTTTAGCAACTGCATCATGGTTTCCTGTCCCAGAGGCCCAAATATGGGCATCAGCTGCATCCTCTCTGCTAATTGAACCAGCTGAATGTAACACCCACTATCTTCCCTTGCCTGTACCTCGCTCCCACGGCTCATCAATGTCAAGATTAGAGATAGGAAGCCCGGACACCATGCCCTTGACTACTGAACTCTCAATGAAGTACCATGAGGTAATTATGTTATCCTTTCATCATGGTTCTACAGAACTGCACTTATGTGTATGTCCAGCATCCATCTTGGAGTGCTTGACTTTGTCTTGAACCCCAAAATGGCTGACGAGTTAAGAAATGCCTGACCAACCTATTTTTACCCATAACCTCAGGTCTGCTTAGTTTTAAAACTAGATTCTTTGATAATGTATCATAACATTTACTACCTGACACATTGTCTACTGCACATGACATTCTGATTCCATAAAATAGATTGTCCTCCAAAGCGCTTTTCTGTAAGGCACTACATTTCTGATTTCTACAACATTTAGAGTCATTGATCACCCCAACAAGTTATCTACATTCAGTTTGAGAGGGAGTGGGTCTATCTTCATTACATTCAGTTTGAGAGGGAGGGGGGACTCATTCCTTTACACACACCCCTCTGTATAGTGTTTAGACATCTACTCAATACAGTTTTGATCATCAATACTTACCCATTCTTTTATTCAATTCTTTATTTGATCAAATATACCAAACCGATCAATTTGGCGCAGGCACAGTAAATCACTGTTTATAATCCAAAAAAGGAAATATTTTAACTGCTTACTTTTTTATTTAGAAATCTATGCAATGATATTCTGTCTGCTCCTTCGGCTGCACTCCATCAAGTTTTATTATCTCATTCTTTTATTATTAGTATTCTAAGAGTCTCTTCTTTATTTTTTTTTTTTTTTTTTTTTTTTTTTTTTTTTTTTTTTTTTTTGTGTTTAATCAACAGATTTTTACAAAAAGGTAGAATTCGCATAAAGCTGGTGCTGTCGCTAAAATGTTGCTTAAAATGTTGCTTGAAATGTTGCTTAAAAAGTGCCGCCCTCGCGGACTATGCCCGTGGCAGGTTTAGTGATTCTAGAATTTTGTACGTGGCTATCTGCCATTTTGTCTTGTCTCCTCCCATTAAGCGAGCCCAACAAGTGTCTTCGTCAGCTATAGTAAAGTCCGAAAAGATATGTCTCAGGTAACGGCTTCTTACTTGTTGGTTAGCAGCACATTTTAGCAGTAGATGGCGTATTGACTCTATTTCTTGTATGTTGCAAAAACGACAGAAGTTGGATTCAGTTTTGCCTCTTATCGCCAAGATCTCGTTTGTTGGCAATAGATTGAGGCGAGCACGTAGTAACATGTCTCTCCCCTTCCTACAAGGGAATTTTTTAATGAATTCTTGTAGTTCATTCAGTCTTTTTACGTTTGGTGGCAGATGTGCAGTTAACTTGTTTTTTTCTGCAGTTTCCAGAGTTCGTATCCAATCGTATTCTCTTAATTTTTTGAGGACAAGTTTCGGGTTAGTGGTTAATGTTTCTTCGTTCTCCTGAATTTGTTCCAACACTTGGATGTTATCGTTTTTCCATTTCGTTAGACTTCCAGTCGTGGTTCGTTCAAGTTCCTGGTTTATTAAATTGTAAATTGATGGAGGCTCCGCCATCCGGCATTTCCTATAGAGCATCAATTTTGCCTGTTCAACAGAGCTTTTGAGGGACGGCAAGCTGAGCTCTTTACGAATCGAGGCACCTGATGTTGAGTTGGGCAGCATGAGGACTTTTCTCCAAAACTTTGACTCCATTTTTGTCCAGATGTCTAAAGGCAGGTTTATCATGGCATCGCCTCCATATGATAGAGTTGGCATAACTTTTTTCTTATAGAATTCTCGCACTGGTATCAGCGAGTATCTGCCAAACTTTCTATCTATTGCCCTGGCTTGGGCTGCCATTAGGTTTACTTTCGTTGTTAGTGCTGCTTGCATGGCTTTGTCTTGTTTTGTACTGTCTAATATGACTCCTAGGTATTTAAAGACCAAGACAGTTTCAATCGGTTCGCCCTCCAGATTTAAGCTCGGTCCTTTGCTTTTTCTAGTCGCCTTCCCGAATCTCAGCAATTTGGTTTTTTTGATGTTGATTTCTAGTCGGTTTTCTTGCATATACTTCTGGAGACTTGTCATTTGTCGCTGTAGTCCCACAGGAGTGTAGTCCAAAAGTACTAGGTCGTCCGCGTACAAGAGCCTCGTTATTGGTGTTTTGCAAATTTTCGGTGGGAAAGATCGTATAGTTGTGTCCGAGCTATTTATGTCGCCAATAAATGCTAAGAATAAGGACGGGGCCAATGGGCACCCCTGTTTCACACCTCTAGCTGTTGGTATCTGGTTTGATAGTAAGCCGTTTTGGTCCAAACGAATCCGCATGTTGGTGTCTGTGTATAGTGCCTTAATTGGGTTCAGCAAGGTTGCAGGACAGTCCCATGCCTCCAATTTAGACCAGAGCCTAGCCCTGTCAATACGATCAAAGGCCTGGGTCAGGTCGATGAATGCCACAAAGATGCTTGGGCCCCCTTCCAGGACTTTATTTTTCAGGACAGAAAGGAGTAGGATATTGGCCGTCGTGCCCATATTTTTCTTAAATCCCGTTTGAAATGGGTCTTCACAAGGAGCTTTTGCTGCCCATCGCTTGAAGTGGTCTAGTAACATTGCTCCAAACACTTTCCCTATGACATCGAGAAGCGCAATTGGTCTATAGTTTGTTGGATTTTTTTTGTCACCTTTTTTGAAAATAGGTACCACTATTGCTGATTTCCAGGACGACGGTATAGTTCTCAAATCCGCACATTTTCTGAAGATTTTGCTCAGAAGACTTGCCCACTCTTCGGGGTTTGTTTTTAAATCCACGTTTGTGACCCCGTCGGGCCCCGGGGCTCTTGAGTTCTTTAGACTTGATATCTTTAGACGGATCTCCTCGGAGTCGTCTACTTTTAGCCATGGGCCTTGCTTATATCCAGCAGGTTCACTAGAGGGTTTCGTTGGAGCCAAGTACATTGTTTCAAAGTGTTTTAACCATGTTGTTTCACCCACCTCACTTATTAATGATTTTTCTTGTACGTCCGTCGTGGCTCTCAAGGTGCTCCAAAATTCTCTTGTGTTTCTCCCACTAATCATTTTCAAGATATTTTCCGAATCTTGTTGGTAGAGTTTTGACTTGTGTTCTCTGACCCAGGCTTTGTAGTGCTTTGCTGCCGCCGCTGCTTCTTCGTATGCTGCCGGTGTGTCTTTAATTTTTGCTCTTCGTTGGATTTTGCGAAGGATGCGGCGTTTCTCAACCAAAGGTTTATCGAATACATGTTTTGGTGGGTTTCCACCAAACTTTTTTTACAAATGTAGTTTTTTTGTACTTTGTTAGAAGTGGGATGTAGTTGGTTTTGTTCTCCTCCACTATTTCCGTCATGGAATTAAATCGATTTTCTAATTCCACAATGTGTTCCTTTGATAGTTTTAATCGGTTGCCTTGTCCGTTTATTGTGATGTCGGCTTTCATGTAGTCATTCGGGGGGCTAGATGCCTCCCAGGAAGTTGAGAGCAAATTGTGATCACTGGCCCTTGTTCTGATTATTCCAAAATCTTTTGTTATAGCCAAGATCGGTTCTGTGACGAACATGTAATCTATTGTTGCCTTTGAATTATTTCTTTCCCATGTTGGCAGATGCTTTGGATCTGGGAAGGCTTCATGCAAATTATGCAGATTTCTTGATTTCATCAGACAAGTCCATAGTGTTCCGCGCTGTTCTCCCCGCTGTTTGTTTACTTGACTGGTTCCTTTCTCTGGATCTGTATTGCATGTTGCGTTTAGATCTCCGCAGATCATGAAGTGGTTTACTAAGTGTTCCGCCATGGCGATATCCAGTGCTTCTTCCACTTTCTCTAGGAAGGTAGTTGTTTCTGTAGATGCTGGATTCCAGTAGACATTTGCTATTATTAATGGTGTTTTTCCATAGCCCTCTTTGTTGTTTGTCTTGCGGGTCCATGAGGCTTTCACCATCAGTATTTCCAGATTACTGATCAATGTCTTATCTAGTGTGATCCCACTTCCGTTTTTGCAGGCGATCAAGAGCCCTGAAGATGGTCTTCCCAAACGGCCCTTGTTTGCGGGTGCCAAGATTAAATCAAATCCTCGCATAGAGGGTGGTTCACACAGCCAGGTTTCTTGGAGGCATATTAAATCATATGCTCCTAACGTAATGTCGCTGGCCGATAGGAGGTGAAGATGTCCTCTCGTGTTCCACGAGCACATTTTTATTGACTGCTTCTGTTCTCCTCCCTTGCATTGCCCTTGTTGAATGTGCTCGACTCCGGGAAACTGCTATTTTTGCTTCTTTTCGGTTAGTGCTTTTGGCAGCCAGGACCATATTCCTTTCATAGGGGCACATTTTAGTGAAGGTTCGCTCTCAATTTTATTTTGTTGTAGCTCTTGGTTTTGTTTCCTGCGAGTCGCTGTTTCACTGGCTCTGTGGCTATTTCTTGGATCTTCTTGTTTTCGTTCCTGTTTCCGCGAGGATGTTTCCATGTCACTGTAGCTATGCCTCTTGTCTTCTTTCTGGTTTCTTCCATGCTGGATGTTTTCCTTTAGCTTTAATGATTTTTGACCTTCTCGCTTTTTCGTTGCTTCCATCTTTTCCCTAACTCCAGAACTTGTGTGACTTTTCTTTGTTTGTAAGTTGGAGTTACTGTGTTTTTTTGAGTTTTTATCTGGAGATTCTTTCCTCTTCCTTTCATTGCTGTCGTGTTGTTGCTTTGTCTGCGTCACTTGGTACACCCTTAGGTCGTATCCCATGTTTTCTAGTTCTCTTTTGTTTTCAAGGAGGGTGTTTTTTAACTTCGTTGACGCTATATGCAAGTAAGTTCTGGCCTTGGTGTTTCTATGACTTGGTTCTACCACTAATAAGTCTTCTGATTTGATGTATTTTAGGTTTCGGATGTATTTGAACAACTTTAATACCGAATTTCTGTTTAGTGTTACCTTGTCCTCATTTTCTTCTACTTGCGTTATTTTAATCTGCCATTTCGCTTGGTCCCATTTCCTAGGCTTTGGATTGGGCCATTTGGACCTGTCTCTATGCTGTGGACTTTGTTCTCCGTAGGCACTTGATGAAGTTGTGATGATCTTTTCATTTCTTCCGCGTTTGTCATGTTTATATTTCATGTCCTTGCTCGTTGGCGTGTATCCTCTTAAGTTTTTACTTTTTCTCTCTTGCTCGTCTTGGCGATACTGAAAGTTAACTTGCTGAGTTAGATTTGAGCGTTCTCCCTCGCGGGCCTCTGGTTTTACGCGGGAATGATGGTCTACCTTCTTTAGAGATCTGCCACTCCGTTGATCTGGTGTTCTTGATCTCGCCCTTTCTCTCTCCTTTTTTGTTTCCATCATTTGTTTTATAGTTTTTTGTCTCAACGTTTCAGTGGCCTCAATTTCGTTTTTGTCTCTGCTGCTGGTCTTCACCAATTTTTGTTTTTGGCGTTGTTCGATCCGTTGTAGGTTTACCTCTGCTTTGTTGTCTGCTTTATTGCTTTTACCGGCCGCTTGTGAGTACAGACTTTTGGAGGTTTTCTTTGGGCTTGAGTCTAAGGTAGCGTCTTCTGACACATATTGACTCAGGTTCATTAATTCATCGTTTTCCAGAAAGTCATAAGTTATCTTCGGTGATATTGTTTTATTCGTTTCCGAGTTTACCTGCTTGATCATGGGTTCTATATTTATATCCAGGCTCTCCTCCATGCGTACTTTATCTTTGTGGTTTGCTGGCCGCTTAAAGACTTGAAAAATCGCCTCTGCTGATTCTGTGCGTGATTTAGGCTGCTTAGGTAACGATTTTTTTGTTCCCTCTTTTTTTTTTTGGGCGGTTTCTCCTCCCTGTAGTTGGTCACTAGGTACTTCAATTGTAATTTCTGGTTTGCTTGTGTTTAGTGCACACTCTGGTTGTCCTAGACGGGTATTCATCTCAACTACTTTAGTGACTTTTTCTGTGGATGATGTGCTCTCAGTTAAGTCTATCGTGATAATTGTTTGAGTTTCTATAGTTTTTGTCGTCTTTGCCTGCGCCTCATCTTTCCCGCATATTTGGTTGGGCGTGGCTGATGTATCTTGGTTCGCTTCTTGGTTGTTTTTTTTTCTGGCTTCTAAAGCCATGATATATGCTTCTAGAAAGATGACTTTGCTGTACATCATTGCTTGGATACTGGTGTGATCCTTCAATGAGTCAGCGATGGTTTCGTAGAGCTTCATGAATGGGGCAAGTGCTATATTTACAGATGACATGATGGAGAGTAGGTCAGTCTTTTTGTTTGAGTGTTCCGCTGAGCTCGAAGGGTATTGCTGCGTTGGAGTTCTCCCTAGTGGGGCGTCAATTATATTTGTTGTCTTGTTTCCCCCCTGATTTTGTGATGGAGCAACAGTGTCAAGTAAACGACTTTGATGTTGGGTCGTATCTGTTCGAGGACTAAATGGTTCATGGCCCCACTGATTTTGATGGTGGTTCTGTCCATGTTTTTTCATTGGGGCCTGAACTGGAGTTGACACCTTGGACGGGGTTGGTTGATCAACTGAGTGTGTGTTTTCCTCCATTTTGCTCAGATGTCGTTCCCGTATGGTCTCGTCATTTACTATCGGGTCGGACTCCAGGAGTGGATTTGTGGATGTTATGTTGTCTGATTCAGACGTATCTCCTTTGTCCAAATTTGAATCTAGTGCAGTATCTATTTCCCGCAGTGTTTTGTTTGTCTTATCCAGCCCTGTTTGTATACCGCCCGAGGATTCTTCTTTCTCCCCGGTATCTGGTTTTTCAAATAGACTTTCCATTTCCTGTTGGTGTTTTGGTTTCTCCTGCGCCCTGGCCCTTAAGTTGTCTCGGTTCTCCCCTTCTTCTGTTGTTTTTGTGTCGATTTGCAAGTGCAAATCGCCATTGAGTGTCTCTATTTCTTGCGAGGCCGTTGGGGAGAGAAGTGTCTTAAGTGCCGCTGGGTCTTCACTTTCTCTTTCGTTTAACTGATTCAATGATCCCTCTTTCTCCTCTGTTGTTAAGACGTTCTTCGTTCCTGGTTTTCCACTCTTTTTACAGTCTAACCTTCGTAGTTTGAAAGGGGGTAAGCATTCGTTTATGGCCTCGAGTATCTCCATGTCTGATAGCTCCATATGATGTCTGCTTATCCCTTTTGTGTTAGATCGAGACGTGAAGTAATTTGTCACTGGATTTTTTTCATTTATTGTTGTCCTATTTTTATTGAGGTGTTTACCACCCTTATTTCTTTTTGTGGTGATTTTGACCATTTGCCTTTGTCTTTTTTTGTTGTTAGTAGTTTTACTGCCTTCGCTGGCCGTGGGAGCTTCTTCCATGTCTGTTTGATTGTTCTTATCGTCTATGCTGTCTTCTGCCTCTGCGTGGATTGTCGCCTCCACTTGGATTTGGCCCAACGTCACCTCCCCCTGATGGGCCGTGCTGAGAGGTGCTCGGCTAAACTCGCCGGATGGTGCGTGTTTTGTTGTCTCTGCGGCATCTACTCCTCCCCCGTCTTCCTGGCCGTTCTCCACCCCACTCGTAGCTATGGAGCCAACTCTGAGAGCCCCCGGTGTCCCCGTCGCGGAGTCCTCGCACTGGTCAACCAGGTCCATCGAGGGCGGCTCTACAGCGGGGTCCGGGTCGGGCTCGGGTAGTAGTTGCGGTGGTGGCGATAGCTGCAGTTGTGGTTTTTTCGTTGCATTTTGCATAATCACCCCTATTGTAGTCAGTAATGAGTTTGAGGGGTCTGTTTGTTGTATTTCTACGTTTTGTTCTAAATGCAGATCCGAAATCTGATGTGAAGTCTGTTGGCCACCCTTATCTAGCAGACCCCAATCACTAGTTCTGTCATTTTCGTTTCTCTTGGGACTATGTGTAGGTGTTCTCTCATGACCCCTTGAGGTGCTTCCCTGTAGTTTTTGGGTCAATTTCATGCTTCTCAGGCACCTGCCTTCTTCTTCTTCTGGGAGGGCAACGCTGGTCTCCGTTTTTCTATTTGGTCTTACTGCCCTAGCTGACATGTCTTTGTCAGGGATCACGGACTTCCTGGCTTAGTCGTGCGCCACCAGCGCCTAACAGCCGCACAACAGCCGACGCCCTCTACTCCTATCGGGCTCAACGCCGCGAGGGTGCGCTGTCTCTGCTTTTGTGGCAGAGGATGTCACGTGAGCGGTCACGTGAGTCAAAAAGCTCCGCCTCCTCCAGGAAGCTAAGTGGTTGCCTGCAACTGCCTGCGGGTGTTCGCGCGAGTAAAGGAAACTCCCAGCGCTTACTCCAGGCACAGGCACAGGTACAGAGGCTTCCAGGACTCGGGAGCTTCACAGTGTTCCGTTGATTCTCTCGTGTGAGAAGTGCGCCGCTCGGCAGCGCTGTCTCTGCTTTTGTGGCAGAGGATGTCACGTGAGCGGTCACGTGAGTCAAAAAGCTCCGCCTCCTCCAGGAAGCTAAGTGGTTGCCTGCAACTGCCTGCGGGTGTTCGCGCGAGTAAAGGAAACTCCCAGCGCTTACTCCAGGCACAGGCACAGGTACAGAGGCTTCCAGGACTCGGGAGCTTCACAGTGTTCCGTTGATTCTCTAGTTTATTTATTAATTCCCTTTGAAAGATTCCTTCCTGATTGATGTCAATCTCTATGTCCAAATATTCACCAATCTCTTTAATTCCTTACTATGATTTTGTATTTATTAATCTAGATACAACAAAAGCTTTATATTGATATTTTTATAACCCCAGACATGAGCACTTTTTCAATTTGACTGCGTACGTCTTCCTTTACTATTTTAGCTTAAACTCCATTTTGGACTTTGATATGCACTCTTCTGCGGGCCTCGCCTCAGGAATCCTTAACACCCTTATTTAGAGTCTTTATTGCAGTTTGTACTGTTCTGACACCTTGGAACCAGACATCGAGATATCTACTTCTTCTCTTTATAATCTCCCCAAAAATTCCTGTTACTCTTCATATGTATCATTTACAACACAGTCCTTCCCCTATTGATGCCACCTTGGTTATTCTACTTACATCTGTGACTCAGCTAGAGTTCCTTGGAATCGACTCACCCATAACTGACCAGTTCACCTTCTATCCACAAGGAACCATGGGGACCGGACAGGCATTACATCAAAGGGGGCCTGCCAACCAAATCTTCTTGCACGTGACTCTGCATGGCAGTCTCCAGAGGACGATCTGCAGTCTTCTGGCTAGTGGTGGGAGCAGCCAAGAGCCCTGGGGACTGGATCTGGCTTGGTTCGATTAGATCACAACCATCTGTAATGCTACCAAAATGTGCTTCAGAACCTTGAAGCATCTTTTGTGCTAGACGGAATTACAAATAATGATCTCAGACCACAAATTCGGACAGGCTCATGGAGTACTACTTTAGTCTCATTTAGTAAAGCAGGGAGAACTGACAGGCATCGAACTGATGCATGCAAACTCACTCACAATTAACCTTGATTATGCAAAGATCCTATACCTCAATGTGCGCCATCTACAACATTATTCTACAAAATACAAATCTTATTGAGGGAAGGGATTGGTTAATGGAATATATCTACTTATAGAACATATATGGATTAGTGCATCATTGGCTAACCCTTATCTGCAGGGCATGCCTTGAACCACCTCTACATACATATAGTACTGATTATAGCGAACAAAACAGCAGTGGATTTGACTATGCAAAATTGTATGTTAGGTTGTCCCTCAAATCCACTGATTGGTTAGCATGCCATCCCAACCTTGGACTTTTGGCTCTTTAGCAGCATGTACGTGAAACAAAACCTAGGTGTTTGAATCCCGTCAGACTCCCCGTTTTCCCAATTAGTCCATCACCTCTAATTGGTAGGCCGTAAGCCAAAGTCTTCCTTTTGTAGTTGACCATGTTGACTGCACACTGTCCTAGAACATTCAAGGGAGTGTGAGCACACCACTATACCCATCTGAGTCTCTTATGAATAGCCCTTGTTTTCAACTTCTGGTCACGTGTGAAGAGACCATAAATTTGTCCATTTCAGCCTCCTATTTACTGCTATTTGATTTAATTATGCAGGGTTCTGTTAATCCTCTTGGCCTCTAGAGACTTGCTCACTCTATGTCATATGAAGTTTATACACTTTTAGTTGACCAACAGTTGGCTCCTGCAGATGTTTTCTTCTTATTCAATCTATATGGAATGTCCTACATTCAGAGCTCATCCATGTAACTCCCTTTGTGCTCTGTGCTTATTCCTTAAAATAGCATCCTTAATTCTGACCCAACCTTGACTCATCGTTGGCTCTGCACACAGATCTGTTCTCCCACGTCTCCTAATTTTACAGCCTTGGTCTGTTTCTGAGGTAGCTTTGTTGAATTCGACATGAGCCAATGTCTATTTTCCTATTATGGCTGTCCTAGCTATGTTATATATTCTTCCATAGCAAGCCTCTATATGTTTCCTTTCTACCTTGCATTACTGTATATTTATAGTTATTGGCCAGTAGGTTACTTCATCTTCTTTGTATCCACAATTACTTTACCTTTAAGTACATGTTTCTCAAGTGTTTTCATATTGTTTCATCATAGGTTCATATTTCTTCTTTAGGACATTACTCTGCCCTCGTCGGATTTCACTTAACGTATGTCCATAATAGAGTGCTGACATCCTTCCATGTAGCATCATTCCACACTTTCAGTGTGAGGGTAAATTCGATATGATTGAGTGCATAACGTCTCTCATACACTCAATGCAGTATTGGAACAACACCGGGGGTCCCATTTATTGCTCTTCTCTGACTGTTCCAGTATGGCAGCTGTGAGAGTGCGGGAAGCTATCATTTACAGTGATGACAAACTGCTGCTCTCTTTTATTACATACATGAGTGACTGGTTCAAGTTACACAGCAATTTCCCTCATTCATTAATTACAGTTTTCCCCTTGCAAGTGCTATGGATGACTTTAATAACTCCAGACACCAAAAGATGGTCCATAAGCTTTTACTTCGAAATTGGTAAAAATGGCTCTATGGGCTCCCATAGCTTTACCTTGCATTGGCTCCCCTACTCTCGTTCTTGGCACCCCCTTTCTAAAGAAGCCCTTGACCGATCCATCTTCCCTGCCTAACTATCGCCCGATCTCCAGCACTCTTTTCCTGGGCAAACTTTTGGAAAAGCTGTCCATCTCCCAGCTTAATCTACATACTGAATCTGTTGGTTGCCTCCAATACCACCAGCTTGACTTAAGAGCTTCCAGAAGCATGAAACTGCTCTCCTGAACACCTGTGATTACTTGCTCCGGAATCTTGACTCTAATCTCCCTTCTGTCCTCATTCTCCTCGATCTATCCTCTGCTTTTGACACAGTCAACCATGCCATCCTGCTCAATCATTACTGCAACAACCTTGGCATTACTGAACAGGCTCTGGCTTGGTTGACCTCCTTTCTCACAGACTGACCCTCTCAGGTCCAACTGGGGTAGGTCCTCTCTTCTATCCCTCTCCCTACTTGTGGTGTTCCCTGGCTCT
Organism: Ambystoma mexicanum; assembly: GCF_040938575.1. Taxonomy (NCBI): domain Eukaryota; kingdom Metazoa; phylum Chordata; class Amphibia; order Caudata; family Ambystomatidae; genus Ambystoma; species Ambystoma mexicanum. The sequence goes on along the minus strand of NC_090929.1, from coordinate 1,435,488,168 downwards.
TCAACCACTACCTGGCACATCTTGCCCACCTAATCACTACTTTCATCTCCATTTCTCAATGTTATGCAGATGACACTCAGCTCTCTTTCAGGCTCCCCTAAGCCACCTCTGCTACTTCTCTTATACCAGACTGTTTGGCAGCAATTCAGGAATGGTGTGATGCCAATGATCTCTGCCTTGATGCCAGTAAGACTGAGATACTCCTCTTTGGGACACTCCATCCCTCCTTTCCTCTATATCTCTGGCTGCCCACTCGAGGCCCTCTTCTTGCTCCTCCCTGTGAGGCTAAGAACCTTGGCATCATTTTTGACTCAACCCTCTCCCTTTCTCCTCACATCTCTGATGTCTCTATGAAGTGAAACTATCAGCTGCACCTCCCCAGAGGTACTCTTCCTTTTCTCACTTTCCCAAAGAATCACCCTGTCTCCAGAGCTCCGGTCCTCTCTAGGCCAGACTATTGCAACAGCCTCTTTCTAAATCTTCCTGCCTCTACTCTTCGACCTTTACAACTCATCCAGAACAGGATTGCAAGACTTGACGTTCACCTCAAGCCCAGGGATCGTATCTCTCCAGCTCTGAAATCTCTTCACTGGCTCCCCGTGGCTGCAAGTATCAAGTTCAAGACTCTCTGCATCGTCCACAAGACTTTCTGGGTCCTGGGACTGCTCTACCTCCAACTTTCTCTTCCAAAACATCTTCCTTCTCAAGCTGTACACGCATCCATCTCCAACTCTCTGAGGGCCTGACACTTCTCCAAGCAGAGAGTTTGGGGCAGATCTATTTCCTCAGCTGGGATCTCCCTCTGGAACAGCCTCCCTGCATATCTCAAACTTAAGCAGAACCACCTCCGGTTCCAGAAGCAACTCAAGACCTTCCTTATTGCTTCCACTTTCTCTCTTCCTCTCCCCTGCTGATGGACCTGACAGCTTTGCGCACTGATCACCTGGTCCCCCTCTGAACCCGTGCCCAGGTTCCCGCATGTCCAGTTGCCCTTGCACTGCCTCCGGGCTCCCCAGCACTTAGGGGTCTGTATCTGCAACCCTACAGACCCTTCTCTTTGTACTTATGAGCCACCCAATGGCTGTACTTGTGAGTTAACTGCACTTCCCCCTGGCACTTTTCCTCTTCCCCGCACTTGCGCAATCTGAATGACACAAGGCGTTATTTTGTCCTCACTTTGTTTACCCCTCCTTGTCTTGTCGAATAGAAACACTTGTGTACAGGCATGTTATAAATGCCGCATCATATCATATCATATCATAACCAGCAATTGTTAGGAAAGATTTTCTTTTTGCGGCTGTCCTCCCAGAGTTATATAGGATTCCTTTTTCATTTGCTTGTTTTGAACCCTGGCTTGACTTTTTGAAGGTAACTAAATACCTCTGCTTTAATTCTATTGCCTGCATGCTCATTCTTATGGGGAAAATGATTAGTCCCTAAGACTATCATTACTGAGAGACTATGTGAATTACTTGAATTGTTTCAACTGCAGTTAAGATGTTCTGTATCCTTATACCTTTTTTTATAATGGTTGTTTGGTTACTTTAAAAATGTGCACAGGGCAAGCTGGTGGCAGCAGTGATATTTGTACCATTTTGTATACATTTTACTCATGTATTTTTGTATTTACCGTTAATGGCTAGTAAAGGTGGCTAGAACCCTAATATGACGGTGCCACAAGGTTTTTCGCTTGTTCTTTCCATATTGTTCTTTGGCCTTCCTGCCTTCTCAGGTCAGCAAAGGCCTTGCATGGAATGCCCTTTCCTGGGGAAAGCTGTGACATTTGCGGGTTAAGACGCAGTTTGTGTGTGTGACCAGAGGAGGGAGGGGGCTGGACTTTATAGTCCCAATTCACATCCCATTGCCTTGATTCCTGTTGCTCGGCAGATGTTGTGGCCAGGGGTTATACATGACTGAATAGCCACCGGTTATTTGAATGGTGGCAGATGATTGCCATTGGTGGGTTGGGACATGCCCAAATCTTGGATGAAAGGAGGGCTCCTGCAGCCATTCAACAGATCATCGCTTCAGCCAAGACCTCTATGAAGAGATGTAGCCCACTGATGACCCAAGGATGCCCCGGAAGCTGACCGGCATACAAATGCAGTACTGTCTCAGTGAAGCCCTGCTCCTCTATCCTGATCTCAAAAAAGAACTTTGTTGGTGCTTTGACACCTGGACAACTGGTCTCAACTGGTCTGATGGAGGATCCATGCCCTCAGAGCCTTTGGACGTTTGCCTGGACCAACTGGTGGACTGACCATCTCCCAACTAGACTACTTTGCTGCAACCATCGCTGTTCTGAGTGTATTCTTGGAACTTGGAGGATCTTTCACTTTTGTAACAAGATGCCTGCTTCTACATTTTCGGCCTCCATGCATGAACGGAAGCTGTACTGGGCCTGCTTCTTTGTTGATCTATTGAAGATCACCTGTCACCACCTGACCGTCGGGACTCCCACTGAAACACTCCTTGTTCGATCCTTGGAAGTGTGCTGAGGTAGTGTGTCCTGCAGAAATCTTCATCTATCCTCATTTGGTTGTTCTACTGAAAAGCTGTCTGGAACCAACTTTTAATCACTGTATCCAACCAAATCTAAATCCCATGTCCAAAAGTGACTTCTGCACCCGTGACCACTGGGCCTTCCTCGACAGGACCAAGCACAGAAGATTGTGCCCACAATGGGTTCTGGAAAACCAGCCATCATCTCTGGAGAAATCAGAGTAAGTTGGATAAAATAACCTACCTGTTTCTGTGCTATCTGCCCTCTGTAGGGTTATGTGGGTTTGAAGCCTAGCCCTAATGGACCCTTTTCTGACTTTGGTCTGTGGGGGCCTGGCTAAGTATCCCTAAGGAATGGGATTGTGTGAATATACGTATCTGAACTTTATCTAACTCTTTTACTTTACCTACCCAACTCTTGGTTTGGATACTCCTATCAGATGGCTTGGCAAACCCAGAGTTCTCTCTTGATGTAGGGATTGTTTCTTACAAACTAGCCTCGACACTACTGGGGACAACTTGATCACCCGTCAAGCCATCACGCAAGCACTCACCATCTAACTACATCTAGTACCCTACTTCGTTGGTTCTAGATATTTCCATCATAATAAAACTCTGCTCTAATACAAGCTGTAGAAGGCCCCCCACACCCCGAGGCACACTCATCCCTACTTTGACATCCAGATCCCCACCCACTCATCTCTGTTGTTTTTCCTCTCCTCTCTGTTTTTGGTAATCCTATTGTCTAGCTTCTCTTTCCTATTACCTCCTCCATGAACCTCCACTTCCTTTCTTGCAAAACCCTGTCAGGGTCACAATATACTGCCTACTGTGGTGATAGGTGCATAAATATTGGATAACATAACTTAAATGGAAGCTCAATGGTGTGAGTATATTTCAGACATAGCCCTTGGCTCAGCAAGCACAGTTCTTCAGCTATCTCTCCATTCAGAGCTGCATCCCATACAATACAGTTGACTCCCATGATAAATGTGGTCCAATTGTACACGTTTTTCTTCTCATGCCTTCCTGAGCATCTTATCCATCCTCTGCCCTCTTCCCAACTCTCTACCCAACGTTGCTTCTCCCTACCACTACTGCATGCTCTATAATACTCCTCCTTTGCCTCTCTGACAGGCAAAGCACTAGATTGCCATAAACTTAGGCGGGAGGCACTATACAAATGCAAAATAACATAATGCATATTAATCATGACCACTGGCATCACCAGTCTCTTAATAAACCTACTTGTAATTCTGTTTCAAATGTTCATCTTAATATGGAAGGTGATTTTACCTGCACAATTTCAACCTTCTGGGGTCTTCGTCAACTGTGCACATTGGCCCCATTTTTACTTAATATTTTTTTTGCCAGATCTGGGTCAAGCCCATGACAAAGCATCATTTATTTCCCCTAAATCTAATGGTCTTAATATTTCTTGAATGTAGATGATATTGTACTAATCGACTACACACAGATTGGTCTTCAACGGCTATTAATGGCTTATCAAGACTATTCTGCTCTAATTGACTTGCTCATTAATTCTAATAAGGCTAAGATTTTGTCATTCACAGCAAGGTGCAACAAAAAATGACAAAACTGGTGGCTCAATGGTTGCAAGGTTGAAATTGTTTAAATTGTTAATGATTTTAAGTACCTTGGTTTTGAAATGTTTGCGCATCCCTGCAAAACAGTGCTTGTTAATGGTTTAAAAGGTAAAGCAAAGCATTGCCCTCTCAAATGAAGCACTTTATTGCCAGATATGGTAAGTTTACTTTGCTACCAGTTATAACATTTACCCAGACTTCCTATATCAGACATGTGTATGCACATCCGCGAGCGCGCATCTACGGAAGTGCACTGTGCAAGTGTAATGTCTAACTGTCCGGAGTGGAGCTGAAAAGTGTAGACTGATATTTGTTGTGGCTGGAAACAATTGTATCTTTGTGGACTTTGCAACTACCATTGTATTGCCATAATATTTATACTATCATCTGTACTTTACTTGCCTGCACTGTGCAAGTGTCCTGTCTTGCTGTCTGCTCGTATGCAACAGCAGCAGCAATAGCACAGTATTCCATATTAATGTGTTTAGCCAGTAATGATAATAGCTTTCGAACAGTATCACAGTTTGACTATCTGAAGCAATATAAGAGATTGTACAGTTATTGTTTCCCACGTGCAACGCCGCCATTGTTACAGTGAGACTGTCTAATCTCCCTTTGTACATTCATCTGTATTGAGGTACCTACCCGTCATAAGATAGTCTACAACAGTTTTCTGTATTGAATTAAATGATATTAGCACTGATTGGAATTTAGAAATAATGTGCAAACTGTAAGCAATATACAGTTTTAAAATCAATAGAGCAAGTATGCTGCTCTTTTAGTTTTGGGTTTGTTTCTATGATACCGATCCCTCATTTTACACTCATTTTACATAGTTTGTTTGGTTTAGTCTGTCACTGAAAATATATTAGATATTGCGCGATAGCCTGTCTTAACATACTGAATCTGAGATTTTATGCTACTGTGAACTTGATTTGAAATTGGGTGGGTATCTCTTGCAGTTCGACCCGGTGTAAGTGCGGCTGTTTGAAGTAGTTGTAGAGAAATAGCTACAAATACAAGAGAATATCCTCCCTGAAACTTCACAAAGAGTAAGGAAAACATGGAAGCTGTGTATGTGACAGCACCTTCTGAATGCCTGCAAGTAATATTAAAACCCCTGAAGACAAATAGCACAATAATAAAGGCGAATGAAAAGAGACCCGCTATATTAGATGTAGCAGTTGGAGTTATGTCTGGCGAAATACTATCTTTAAATGTCTCCCAAAGAACAGCAACTAGTAAAACATGTATGTCGTCTACGCCTGTTCGTTGTGATACACAGTGTGACTTACACTCCTCACAAGCTCAAACAAATCCCAAAATTAGTTGTATCTCCCCCTAGACATTACCAATGAAGGGGTAACCGCACAGGCATCACCAAGACCATCACTTCCATAGTACCCCAAAGACAAGGTGGTAGTGGTAGCAAAAAAGTCACACAAACATTTTTAAAAAATTGCGATGCCTGAAAATGATACACTAAAATGAAAGTGATAACAACCTACTATCCTAAAATCGGCGTATGTAATGACAAGGGTGGAAATTCTGTTCACCAACTACAAACAGATGAATCAAATAACAGTGTTTTGATGACAAATATTGAGAAAGCAGTTGCAGCCAAAGAAATTGAATTAACTGCCATTTGACCTTGCCTATCGGGTAAACTGTTTGAAAAAGTTCTATTACCAGCAAATAATCTTAATGAGAAGACTACTCAGATAAATACTCCAATGTCAAACTAGAATAATACTGACAATCAGGTACTTACTTAAGTAATAGAAGTGTAGTGGTGCAAATAAACCACAGCTCTGCTGTGGACCCAACTCCCATCCCAAAAAATAGAAAAACTTCAGCTGATGAGCCAAACAACATAACACTACCCCCTGAGATAGAACATTGTAAGACCACCACTGGTATCGCCAAAATATCTCAGCCATCGCCCATATTGAGTATTTCGATTGAGAGTGATGACGAAGATATCTATGGAGAAATAGATGAGAAAGATAATTCAATATCTGATCAGCAACTATTAGAAGCAGTATCCTCCACCCAGAATTGCCAGACTACCATCGATTTAGATAACACAAATATATCCAAGGCTAGTATTCCATCAGAAGGGATGTTTGAAATTGTAGAAAACCTGCTGTATCGATTAAATGAGAGATGTGAAAGTTTAGACAAAATGATTGACCTACAATCACTCTTATGACACAAAAGTATAAATCGAAACAGAATTGTATGTAAAGATACTGCTTCAAAAACAGATAGTCTAGTGGAAAAAACTGAAGAAGAAGGTGTAGAAAATAGTATGATTGATACTCGATGAAAAAAGAACCTTAAAACCAAACAAAGAAAACTAGCCATATCTCAAGCCTTTATGTATACCTAAAGAAAAATATAAGAAATAGCTCTCAAACAAAAAATGATGCTGAGATAATGAACATAATGAAAGAGTGCATCAATGATAAAAAGGCACGCGATGAAACAAAAAACAATCCTATCATACTCAATCCAACTAATAATGAGAACCACAATCGTGTTGGAAGTGGGCATATGAAGGTTATTGAAAAAGACATCTTTAATCAGCAAGATGTTCACAATTACTTGTGTGATTTGTTTGATGAAACTCAACATCGCCATAAAGACCAAAGAGAAGAGAATGAGCAAAATACAAACAAAGAGGCAGATAAAATAATTGAAATTAGTGATGATTTGCAAGCTAATAGCAAAAGAAATACTCACATAAGGAATGTAGGACACCAAATAGCAGCCACAGCAACAAATAAAGGCCCCATTGACATTGTAAGTGAGAAGGCGGCTGTATCAAATATGGTAGGTATCATGCCAGGCGGAAAAACGCCTACGCTAGATATAGAGAGTGACAACACAGATAACTCTGTAGGCATTGGAAATTAAATCTGATCTAGGGTTTGAGAGCCATCCACCTTTAAACAGAAACACGTTTTTGTACATTCTACACACGATAATACCACTCAGAATGATCACATCAGAAGATATTGTAATAGTAGACCAGCTGGAGGATAAAGATCATATCACCTCACAAGTAAGTTTTCGGTCTAACTACACAATACCGTACATATTACAATATGAAATTGACCTGTTCAAAATTGGGTATCAGTGAAAAGAAACAGAGATGTTGAAAAAGAAATATGCTAGTGAGAACAAAAAGATTAAATTAACATCAATAGATCAAAGAAAAATAGTAATAGGAAAGAACATTCCTTTAATATTGCCACCTCCTCCAATAACAGTGAGAAAGGAAACTTCTGCAACCATACCAACAACTAGAGTTACCCAGATAGATACACCTGATATTTCAACAGGGTATTTGCAATGGCGGATAGCTATTTTCAAACCCCCTTTCTCAAGCAGCCCACCATGAGTATTGTTTCTATACTAATGGAATAGCAGAGGTTTTAGCCATTTATCAAATGATGAAGGATTATTAGAACATAACAACCTCTTCCAAATAATTTTGTTGCAAGAAACGTGGATGTTAGATCTGTTTGATATAGATGGACGCAGTAATACTCAAGTGCTGGCGACCAAGGGCCCTAAAGGCTGTCCGAAAGGCTGACTACTTATATCAGTCCGTCACCCCTGGGTTGTCACCCCCATTCACTCCTCTGCAATGTTTCTAGGTGTGGTGGCCAAAACAGGAGATACTGCTACACCAGAGATAACCATCATTAATATATATGATACCCCTAATCTAGTTCAGACCAAAAACAATTGTAAATTAGTTAGACAAATATGAAATACAACCAAGTGTAATATCCCAGTGATTATAGTCAGTGATTTAAATGCCAAAATATTTGATCACAACTATGAACCTGGAAATAGTAGTGAGACAGGTCCAGTGTTAAAAATCGGAACCCATCATCAAGGTAAACTGTGGTCTTCTTTGATGACTGATTTCAGTTTTACCATGCATAACGGAAACACTAATGGAGATTAATCTAGAGCATTTACTAGAATTAGTGGGCAGTCAGCAAGTACTATTGACTATGTATTCATAAATGAAGCTGCCAAGGCTATCATACATGATATGTCAGTAATTAACCGAGAAGAGAGTGATCATTTGATGTTATGTGTTTTACTTGATATAATGGCTGAGCCAATTAATAATTTAGAAACTGCAGAAGTCACTTTGAATGTCGCAAGAAATCGTTTTGGATGGAATCCCTCCAATCTAGAAACAGAAAATAGTGTAGCTATAGAAAAACGTACGCAATTAGATAATAAAATTCAAGATGTCAACATATACCCCACCATTGATATTATACACGTTTTTCGCTTCCTGTTACACACATCAGTGAGGTGACAAAGAAAAACCCTACTCTAAAAAGGCCAGATTAATGTTGGACAAAACCTGTGACTAAATATATTAGAAACAATAAAAATATTCAGACAGTGAAAGTGACAATGAGAAAGGAGATAGCAAAAGTTATTCATAGTACTGCAAGCAACGTTAACATCCCTCAAAAAGTGAAGGAAATCAAAAATCAATATAGACATTTTTTGTGAAATTATGAAAAGAAGATAAAACATACTTTGTGGTTGACACTAGCCCTGCTAATAACACTGAGATATGGAATACAATAAGAGTAGCAACAGAAATAATAGTTCCCATAAATTGCATGCCAGCAGAAAGCTAGAAATGCCATAAACAGAAGACTCTAGGTTCAGAGTTTCCGAGAGATGATAATCATATCCAGCATGATGTTATATGGAGTTCAACAGTGTTTGTTACAGAACTCACAAAAATGGTAGCCGAACCTCCATCTTCTGGTGCTATGCGTCCGGATGGGACATGTAATGCCCTACTTAAAAAAGCCCCTGGCACATGGGCCACAGTATTTCACCCATTGTTCAATAAAATAGGAAGAAATAACACCCTACCAAAATCATGGAAAGAAAGTATAATACTTCCTGTATATAAAAAAAGGACTATGGAAATCTAAATGAGTGGATTGATGCCAACTCCATTCTCCCTGTTAATCATACTGGTTTTAGAAGAAACTCCAGCACAAGTCACAACCTAATATGTCTGGTCTTTACAATAGAATATGCCTGGCAGTGTCGTCAACTCCCTGTGCATGCTGCGTTTGTAAACTTTAGCGTAGCATTCAACACAGTCATGAGGAACAGACTGTGGAACAAGCTTGTGGCATGCAATGTTCCCCCTGGCTTGTTGAGAATGATCCAGCTCCTATACACCGACACAAAGGTAAGAGTACGGGCGGATAATCATGGTCACCTATCTGATCCCTTTAACACAGTTCGAGGAGTGAAACAAGGCTGCTTATTAGCAACCACGCTCTTCAACTTATGCCTGGCTGATCAGGTGATAACTTTCAACTGTGCCAAAATATGCCCGATTAAGTTCGGGACCTTGAAATATAGCAGGTTAGGCTACGCAGACGACTTGTTAATAGTTGATGATACACCTAAGGGAATACAGACCTTGTTGGACGCACTCACCATTTTCTCTAAGGTGAATGGGTTATGATATGATATGATATGATAGTTTATTTATATAGCGCCTATACACAATGTGTTTCAAAGCGCTTCAAGGCAAGGGAGGGAACAAGGAAAAAAACAATGACATTCTTACAGGACATTTCAGATAGTGCAAGAGCTAAAACATAGATAAGGAAGGGAGCGGGATAGTGGGAAGGAAATGGAAACAGACAGGCGACTACCGTACTAGGCCTGACGACATTTCTGGTAGAGCCGGAAAAAAAACAAGAGGTGAGGGAGAGGGGTGCAGAAAGGTAGGGGAGGAACAAAACAAGCGACTATCATATTAGGCCTGACGACATTTCAGATAGTGCTGGAGGGGGGTTGGGGAGGAAAAAAACCAGTAAGGGGAGGGAGGAGGAGACAGACAACGTTGCTATCATACTAGGTCCAGGGACAATTCTGATAGAGTAAGTGCACAGAAGAAAGTAAGTGGAGGAGATAGGAAAAGGGAGAAGGGAAAGGAGGAGAGAACAGAGAGTTAGCAGTCAAAAGAGTGGAGAAGCAAGAGGGAAGAGTGAATACAATTGCAGAAGTCAGTAGTAACACATAATGTTGCAAGCCAGGATACAAGATGAAGATGGGAACAGCATGATGCAGGGCCACCATGAGTACAAGATGCAAAAGAAGTTCAGCATGAGAGTTGAGAAAGGGTGACGCACCATGAATGAATGAAGTCCATACAAGTCAAATCCAGCATTGTCCACAAGACGGTAATGGTGAAACCAGAATGTATCAGGACAGACTCCTGCAGAAGTAGGCTTGAGTGGGGTGAGGGTTTATCTGTATTAACACAGATAAAACTAAAATGTTAGCCTTTCTGCCGAATGAAATGATGCAGAAAAAACAATCAAAGACAATATGGAAGATAGATAAGAAGGCCGTAGAACAAGTTATAAGCTCTTGCTATCTAGGAGTTGTAATTGACGTGAAATTGAATTGGAAGGAACAACTGCAAGCTACAGAGAAAACGTGTATGTCAATAGCACATGGGGAGAATGTGTTTATTGGACGCCAAAGTGGTATCTCAATTAAAACAATATTATTATTGTATAACACAAAAATAGCACCCTGTATGGTATATGGCAGTGAAGTATGGGGACACACATATAAGAATGAACTAGGCAAATTAGAAGCTAAAATCCTCAGAATGTTATTTCGGATGTCTCCTAGTCTACCTATTTAGTTTCTTCTTCTCGAAATGTCGTTGATGAAAATCTCTGGGATCTTTGAATACAAGCTATCCATGATGCATGAGAAAATAATCAGTTTAAATAATATGACAATCATGAATAAGTTGATGGATTCCTTCAAATTAATGGCAATCTCAGTATGTTCAGGAATCTTGAGACTCCTCAGTGGGAAAGAAATGGATCACTGAAAATTCATATATAAATAATATCATGTCCATAGGTAAAAAAAAAAAAATACTGTAAAAAATTGATAGAAGAATATTTCTGTGAGGAAGATACAACACATCTAGCATCTCTATCAACCAGTGCTACATTTATGACCTATTGGCAGAGTAGATTAAATTGTGGTAGCTATATAAATGCATATGTAAATAGTACACATATGAGGAACTATTTGCTATGTACGTTCAATCAAACAGAAGTATTAGAAACCATTGGAGCACAAAAAACCTAAAATGTGAAAAGTGAAATTGTCGGATCTGTGGTAATAATGTTTTAGAAAGTGTAGAACGTGTCTTTTGTAGCTGTGAGAGTTTAGAAAGTCTGAGAAAAAGAGTTTTATATGCTTACTTAAATACTGATGAACTTTTAACACCGACAGAAATGTGGCCTGTTTTAATGAGTGGAAATTATATTAATCTTATTTATCATGTTATGCGTCCATATAAAGAGATTATGGACATTTTTAAATTACTGGAAATATGAATATGATCTTGTTTGGAAACCAATTGACTAAATTGTTAGATTCGTTTTCTGATGAATGTTTTTCTATAAATGTATTATGCAATTGTATGCAGTGTACAAAGCCCAAAGAGGCTTTATGTATTAAAAAATAAATACAATAAAATCATTTTATGAAGCAAACGTTGTTCTAGCTATTACCTATGGGCTGGTTCATCATACACTTTCAATTACGGGAAAACAACATTATCCTTACCTGAGCCCACGCCTAAGGCACTGATTCAATTGGAATTGGGGCTGGTTCCCTTAATCTCAAGGATCCTATGGAAACAAATCCTTTTATGTAAACAATGTGAGGAACCTCCACGTGGTTCTTTATTTCAACAGTTTAGAATAAGAAAAACAGACATAGCTAATTGCTACATTACTAATTGTATTTCACTGCTGGAGGCTCAAGGTTTTGAGTATGAGACAACGATCCAGAATCCCACTGCAGCGAAAAAAATGTGTGGTGGAATGACTGGTGTTCAACTCGTGACAGTCTGGAAAATTATAAACGAATCCCTGATTTTTTAAAAGTGCATACGAGGTTGGGAATATGTGCACCACATTTGTCTCCTTTTCCATCTAGTAAATGTGGTCTTATTCTTTTGAGATTTAGACTGAATCCACTGCTTACAAAAGAAAATGACTATGTTTGGAAGAAGGTTAACTGCGAAGATGAGCAGTGTCGACACTGTGGGAAAGAGGTAGAAACCCTTGAACATATTATACTTGATTGTGAAGCCTTGGAGGCACTTTGATTGATTTGATTTAGTAGTCAAGTTAGAGATCAGATGCTTTGCCCTGGAATTGTTATTGGCTCAATTGCATGATTTGACCTCCTGGTCGTTACGGAAGGTGTTATTTCAAATACTCAGCTAGAATGCATTTGACTGAATTTTAATCAAGTTAGTACTGATTGGTGCCATAATGATTTTATTATAGTCTCTTTTGTATGGCAATTTTGGTACTTGTGACAAATCTGAGGATGTCGTCCCTTCCCCCCTAGGGGGAGACTGTTCCCATGGGGCCAGGGCGGTTCCTCCACAGTACTATAGCCCCCCTTGGGGTGGCGCATCAAGGGAGGATCACATGAGGAAGGAAGACCCCTATGGGATTTGGGACGACTATTGGTATGCTTGCCAATCACGTAACACTAGAACCTTTTCCTATAACCTTAACAACAACCCTTTCCCTAAGACAGTCATGAGTTATAGTCACCATACTATTTCCCTAGAAAGTACTCAGTCTATAAAAGCACAAGTGATCCAAGGCAGATCAAGAGTAGAAACACTGTGATGAGGAAGAATAGGGAGGAGTCGAAAGCTATACTATTGACAACCACTGATATGAAGAATATGTGTGGAGGAATGCAGAGTGCCCCACGGAACCAATATGAGCAGTCTAGGCAACTTGAAATAAGTACTGGAACAAAAAGGAGGAGCATAGGCATGAAGAATACTCCTAAGAAGCAACATGAGCAGTCTAGTTGTTGCCAGCTGCTCATTGGCCAATGTAGAGTAGAAAAGAAAGAGAGACTCAGGAAGCAGTTGTTTAGTCTTCACTGGAGGAGCTAACATGGTGAAGGAAGGTGGATAGAAGCAAACCAGAACACCAAGACAGGAGCTAGAAGGACCAGGGCCAGTCCAGAGTGGAAAGACCAGAAAACGAGCTGACAGAGGGAAGCTCCCAGTGTTCCTCAAGCCTGGGGAGCACGTTAAGGGAAGAACTTGCTGCCCAGAGGAAGATTAAGACTGCGGTGTTCCCGGGCCTGACCAGAGCCCACTGCAAGGTTCCCTAGAATTAGGGAGAGCACTCAGGCTGGCTGGTGGGAAACTAAGAAGGTGCAGTCAGCATCTTCATAATCATAGTCGGGGAGGAAGGATAGCTCAGGGGCAAGGTGTTTGTCCTGGAAGCAAGACAACGCAGCACAACACAGGTTTGAATCCCAATCCCACACTTAGAAAGCACTTGCTGGTATTAAGTGCGTTATAAAAGAATAATAATAATAATAATAATAATAATAATAATAATAATAATAATAATAATAATAATAATAATAATAAAAAACCAGGGCTGTCCCGCAACAAGAGAAACTTGAGACCCACCAAACAAAAGCAACATGACTCATCGTCCTTGTGGCGGTAGTTGGGAGGAAAGGGCCCAAAGTACCCGCATGCAACTAAGAGGAGTCGGGGACCTACCAAATGAAAGCAAAACGAGTCATCTTGCTTGTGACGGTACTTTCTAAGAAAGGGCCCCAAGTACCCACATGCAAAGTAGAGGGCTCTGGAATCCACTACACGAGAACCACACAAGTCATCTTCCTCGTGGGGGTACTTGGGTGAAGAGGGCTCCAAGTACCCAAACATAAAGGAGAGGGTTCTGGGACCCACTGCCATGATAAGAAGGGGAACCACAGGCAAGCCTACTAAAGTGAACCAAGTTGGCCCAAGCAGAAAGAGAAAGAAGAAGAGGTCTGGGACCTACAAGAGGAGGAACCTGAGAAAAAGAGACATTGTCCCAGGTTGTTGTGTTACAAGAAATAAAGAATTTCCAAGCGAAGGAACCAGGGCAAGGGAGTCATTGCCCATGGTTGTTGTGTTAAAAGAAACAGAGGGTTTGTCAAGATAACAAACCATGGCAAGACAATCATTGTCCCCGATTGTTACGTAGCTTGTATTATGGAGAAATATCTAAGAAATTATGGAACTTTGTTTTACATTTAAGAACTTTGGGTTTGGAACATTTGTTATTTGGAACTCTTTGATTGAATCTACAACCTATTCTTCTGAGTTAAGAAGATCTTCTGTTCTTTATAGTTTAATCAGTAGTGTGAGGGATAGAAATAGGCTTTGGACTTGTGACAGTGGACTATTTACTTTAGACAAAGACATCCTGACTTTCCTTAGTTTTGGTTGAGGTAGGGAAACCCCTCTTAGCTTTAGTGAAAGTCCCCTACCCTTTTATTTTCAATACAAGTTTATGCCAATCAACTTGAGCCCACTGTGTCTGAGTCCTACTTATACACCCTTACATACTGCAAATCCCTTACAATTGTAACATATTAAATTCATTTGTGATGTATATTGTTAAGATGTAAGCTTTATTATAGAACGTTATTTTATCTTCTCGTTTGTCATTCTGTTATTGTGCAAGGATTATCTTTAGTATACTGAATGCACAAATAAATAAATATGTGTGAAGTAACTACTTTGAAACTGGTAACTTTTGGGCACAAACCCACAAACCATCTTAGGGTTGGACTAAAAGCAGTAGGGAAGTTGTTCTATGATCATCCCAAAATGTGGTTTCTATTTCTAATGCATCTGAGTACTTACATGTGTCTCACTGGTCATTGAATCACATTATATTCTATATGCCCTAAGGTTGAATGTATATATCTGTTTAATTAGTGATTAGACAATATTTGACTATTGGTTTTACTTGCTTAGTGTGTATTTTAAGGGAATAATAAACAGTTGTATATGTGTTTACTTACCTGTCTAACTGGAATTATTGGTGTTGATCTGTGTAGCCCAAGACCACTCCCACGCCCTTCCTGAGATTAAGGCTTGCTGCTTTGCTACCTTACCTTGATTCAGTTTGGCTAGCCTCTCAGTGTCTTCCCTGTTTATCATGATAGGGTGGCCTCCCAAAACCCTCCCACCAGTACTGATTGTGGAAATCAATCTTAACAAATTGATGTCATAGCTGTGGGGTAAGTTCTTTGGCACTCTGTGTAGATTCACTGGAGGGATCCCTTAGTTCTTGGTACTCATAACTCTAGGCTTTCAAGATTTTAAGCCTGGAAAAGTGACATTACCTATATTACAGTATGGAGGCAAACACTAGTGTTACTCTTGCAATGTACAAAGTTCATTCAATAACTAAAGAAATTGCCTGAAGACCAGGGTTTACCTAGCTCTGGTATAAAAGCCGGTCTAGTTCAGAAACTAATAGATTATCTAGGACAAATGATTTACCTGTTGTGCATGGTGTAGAAGATGCTGGTATGAAGCCTAGCAGCCTAGCAGTAGTAATGGTCCTGTTGTTCTGGACACCACTGAAGGAACAAGTGAACAAGTGAACAAGAATTGAGGTCTTCTCAGTAATTACAACATCTGATGCTGTAGTCATTTTTGATTTGAGAAAGGAAGAGCTGAGGCTCAAGGAAATAGAGATAACATGCTCATGTTAATGCCCCTCGACTTACCAAGACTACTGCTATGCATTGGATGTACCTAGTATCTTGTATTTTTCCCTTTGTGCAATTACCTGCTCTATGGATTGCTACCTTCTACTGTAACTAAGTTTTAAGATTTCTTGTCTCTGTTGCACCCGTCTACCTGAGGGCTTGGTGCGCATTGCCAAACAAATAAATAAACAAACAAACATAAACAAACAAACATACAAAATAGCAAAGATGGATTCAGATATGGTTGGGAAAGAGGACAGAGCAATCCAGCTGGAGTTGGCCAGACTAAATGGGTCATTGGGCTCCTTCATAGGGCCTGGAAATGGTTCTGGGTCCTCCTCTGATCCAGGATTTCCTAAGGATATGTTTAATGTTTATGATGAGAAATTTTTTATTTTTTTTTATTTTTTATTTTTTATTTAATTTGGTTGGTTGAGAAAATCAACCTTTCAAATTTACAAAAGATAAAACATTTCAGCTCAATTCAGTACTACTATATATAATACAATTAATTTTACACAAACATACAAAATACAGACATCAATATCAGCAATCGAAACAATTGAATGGTATGACCTAATTGTGTTTTATAATTTAGCAAGATGTTTGAGGAAAAATCGCGTCCAGAAAATGGACAATTGTGATTTTTATGGCTAGACTAGGTGAGGAAAATAGTCGAGTCAGATGTCAATTACAGGAAAGTTATTCAAGTCAGCAAAGAATTTACCAAAAAGAAGTGTTCGTAAGGGAATGAGATAAGAGCAAGAGCAATGCTCTAAGGTTTCTTTTTGGTTTAATATCCTGCAGAAACGGCAAATATTTTCTTCTTGTGTAATCAGTTTCCTTCTAGCTATAATCCCAGAATATCTAAAGTTGGCCATAGATTTAAACGAAAACGTAGTAGTTTATTACGAAAAATGGATGATGGAAATTTTAGTAAATAATCCGCAGTGCTCCTTTAGGGTTTGTGGCCAAATGTTCTGCGGTCGAAGTCCTTATACCGCAAACAATTAGATTGATTGCTACACCAATCATACTGCAGAATTTTAATTTTGGCGCGATTTTGGTGAAATAACAATGTATCAAGATTAACTGAAGCGTCCGCCATAGCATCTAAAGTAAATTTGCACCAGCTCTTGGTAAAAGCGGATTGTTGAGACAATAGATGAGACGCCACTTTACCAAGTATATCTGTCTGGGTGAAAGATAGCAAGCATTTCCGCAAGAAAGCACAACATTTCCAAATAACATATGAAAACATCGATACAGACCCCAACTCAAACCGAATTAGAGGGAGAGGGGTACAGTTCGGAAGATGTAATACTTGTTTCCAAAAACTGGCCTCTAAGCTGTTCCCTAATGATACATTTTTCATAGGTAAAGATTCTGCACCATAAGTAAGCATTGGAATAACTTTTTGCTGATAAAAAAGAAGAACAGGTTTTATTGAAAATTTGCCAAACTTTCCCAACAGGATTTTAGCTGAAAAATGAAAATGACATTATTGATTAGTTGATTGCATTTGAGTAGCCCTGTGAGGTACCAGAGATAAATGAATCTGACAAGATTGTTTGGCTTCTCAGTAGACTTCCCCAGAATAGCTGCAGTGCTATTATGGAGTTGTTGACATCTGAGGGGAAATATTATGAAACATTAAAGAAGGTTCTGTTCCATGGATGGCATTAAAAAGATCAAAGAACTTACTTGAGGGACCACTTAGTGCATTCTTTGTTCGCCAAAACCCCATTCAAAGAGACCCTGTGGAACCTACGCCCAGTGGTGGGTCACCACCCCTGTGGTAATTATACTGCTTGCTGGTATACACGAAAAGTCAAAGAGGTTGACGTTCCAGGGACAACATGGCAATTGAGACACTTCCTGAACTGCAAAACATTGCATGTTTTACAGTGTTCTTGCAGGTTGTACATGGGCCAAATGTGCAAGAGGATTTTTCAGCATAGATCCACAGATCCAAAATCAGGTGTCAGAAATTGGATGCCCCAATGGTCTCCCACTATGTATAGTTCCAACATTCCTAGGAAGACATTCTGTGATGGGTTCTGGATACAGCAAGAACTCTATCAAACTCACCCATCGCCCTGAACCATAAAGAACAATGGTGGAGTTTTAAACTCTCCATTCATATCGAGGGCCTGAATGAATAGGTAGTGATCCGATTTAAGGTGCCCATTGTGATACCGCAAACAAAGGAAATACAACACTTTGTGTCAGGAGCACTTTAGTTTTCAGTGTGTACCCTCTTGCCACACTGCAGGCTAAAGACAGGAATATCTTATCTCTGCTTGTTGCGCCTTCTTCATAACTGCATGGGTCCAGTGGCAATCCTTGAGCACTGCACATTTAGGCCTCGCTCCCTAATGTGAAATGCATGTATCCACCCAATATGGCACCACTGTTTGGCCCACGTTGCTGGCCTGATGTGTCTGGTCTAGCTTCTAACTTGAGGGACCAGTGAATGCCATGCAGAAAACATGCAATGACCATGAAGCAGGCCGGCTGTCTTTGATGCATCCTTTTTGAACTAACATCTGCGCACATATGGTGAGAAGCTATTCTTTTCCTCAAGATCGTGGGACTTCAAATTGTCTATGTACCCATTGAACTGCTACAGGAAGCTAGAATCTATTTCTTTTTGTTTGTTTTGTTTGGAACTCTAAATTGTCTATGTAACCATTGAATTGTTACGGGAAGAACAATCCATTCCCTGTTGTTTGTTTTTTTCAGCGCACTGATGTTTTCCAGACAGTAGACTTTTGAAGTAACTGCTGCTGTAGTCATGCCAGGCTCTGCGTGCACATGGTGAGGAAATACATTTGTGCTTTTTGCTTCCTCTATGCCCTGCGGTCTGTAAATTGCCAATAGACTTATCGAGTGATTATTGGAAAAGTAAAATTCATTCCCCGTTTGTGCCATGAATCAGGGAATTAGCCTATCACTTTGGCTGCAATTACAAGTATTTTGCGGAAAGTTTAATCAGTGTTACCCGTAGTCTGCATTGTAAGGGGCACATTAGGGGATAACTGGATAGACATAAGGAAGGCAGGTCCAGCGTGTGATCCCTGCTTCTCCTGTCGTTTCAGTGTTTGGTCTTGCTTCCCAGCCTGAGCAGCATACGGTTATATTAGATCTGGTGAGGAGGTTACAGCACCTGTAAATTGGGCACAACTAATCGGATAAGGAGTGTTAAGCCTCTCTCTTTTATAGCACATACTTATCCAAACCTTTTTGTGGTGCAATGCTTTAGGATTCATGTATCCTGAAACGATTTGGTGGGAGAAAATAATCTTCACACCAACCTGCCCAATAACAGGAAATGAGGGTGGCATCAGCGCTTGGAGCGCAAGATAAGGTCAGTTGTCTATTAATCAGTTTATGCAACACACACACACTGCTCAATCAGTATATCAAATAGATAGCCATAGACATTGATGCTAAAAGCATATATGTTAAATTGCAGGGTTGACCCACAAAGTCCTGTCCTGAAGAAGGCAGATCTGAAAAGATACATTTTGCAACCTCCTAGTGTGTTTCACTGACTCCTCTGGTTACAGAGGAGCTAGGAACCTCGGATTGAGTGGACGTACTACTATAAACTAGTATGCACACAATGTAAGAGGGGACGTAGGCATCAGATAAATTAACATGGACCCTGGTCAATAACTATAGAGCACTAGAAATGGTGTGTAATAGTTACTAATACTGAGACCAATAGATTTTGAACAAAGCATTGGGTAGTAAGATTTTAGTTTATCCTTGCTTGAATAAATAGTTGAAGCATGTTGCTCCTAAATTTGTTTGCTTATTCAGCTTAGAATGTTTATCTTAAGCATGTTGCTTTTAAATGTGTTTGCTTATTCAGTTTAGAATGCTTATCTTAAGTTCCAGTAGTTTTGTATGTACTTATTTATCCTTGCATTGATTTTGTCTCCCTTTTCAGAACAAACACTTCATTCACTGTTTATTGCACTTTAGTATTTTGTGGGATGCATTATATTGTTTTCAGATCGGAGGCCATATTAGTTAGGCCATTTGAATAAATTTGTTGAGAAATGCAATTAAATTGAACATGTTTAATTAGTTACAGTTTGTTTAATGGGTTATTTTCTGCAAGTGGCAGTGTTGCATTACAAAGAACAAGCAATTATGTCTTGACTTCATAACAAGAATGACCGCTATTGATACATTTCATGTGAGGAGATTCTATGTTATTATTATTCTTAAGACTCCTGCTCAATACTTAAAGAGGTTTAGAGACCACAGGAAAAATAGAATAATACTTGGGTAACTTATGTGTATTATTCTTTGACGAACATCAGTGGCTGGGTTGAAGGTCATAAAGTAACCACTTTTGATGGCATGATAAATCTTGTAATTCTTGAAAATGTGTTTTCTTCTTGTTCCTCTGAGCTGAAAAAGCATTTGGCAGACTAGAATGAGTAAGATCCAAAGGAACTGGCATTGTCAATCCATGGGTGCCCAATACAGTACCCCTTAAGGACAAAAGTGCTTCTGGCATGCATCAGGAGAAAGCGGGTGGGTCTACTGAAAACCTGTATCCGATAAAACTCATAAAGGTAATAGGTCAAATGGAGAGAATGTAAACAGCTGTGGGACTTATCATCCCAAGCAAGACTCTGGCCACAGTAAGCCTCTCTAATTACAAAGGTTCTCAGGATTTTCTGTAACCTGTGGACCAAGTGACTGTGAAGAGGGACTCCAGATGTAATGGTAAAACATTGGGGGTACATTCTGTGAATCTGGCATTCCCTTATGAAGAGGGAGAGATACTTACAAGAACATCCTTCTCTTCTGACTCCTTGCCCTGTGGAGTTGGATCAGAAGTAGGTCTAGTGTCCCTGGGATCCTGTGAACCTAGAGATGCTGAAGTATATCCATCAATACCTGACAATAGCACGTCTCATTTTAAGGTTAGTGTACTAATAGATGGTGTAGCTACCTCTGCTATCAGGAACACTGGGGCCAGCATTACTGTGGTGTATTCCCCGCTGGTCAACTCAGAGGTCCTCGCCAGAGCTCCTTTGAGGCCCACCAAGTTAACTGAGTGTTCCCCTCTTAGCTTCCTAGTAATGCCTATCACCCTAGCTGTAAATAGGGGAGTAGTTAGGATTCCTGTACATGATCATAGGCAAGATCCAGAAAAAGTTCTGCTGGGAAATTATGTCAAGGTCTTGGGACTTGTGGGTCATACAGCAGACCTACCACATGCCAGGTGTCAAACAAAGAAGGCTACCTTAGCCAAGCCTAAGAGGAAGCACAAGCCCAAGGGGAAATCAAGGCTAAGGAGTCAAAAGTTCCTACAAAGTGAAACAATAGTTCCTCGCTTACATCACCTACAACTGGGGTTGAGGAGACTGACCAGACCCTTGAATATGACGGGGAAGGGTCATCTGAAGTGTTCAACTGTTACGCTCAGACATACGTTTAAACAGGAATAAATGTATCCCGCAATAGAATTGACACTAACCTGGGCAGTCAGCCGGACCCAAATGTGCAACTCGGCAGATAAGGAAGATCTTCCGGAAAATCCTGTTCCCTCCCCACCAACGTGTACTGTTTGGTGGGGGAAGAAACACAACTCCCAGGGAAAACCCCCCGAGGAAGAAAAACTCTGAGCAGAAGCGTTGGAGGTGTTGATTAGTCGGTCGTTTCCTGGAAATCGGGCTCGTTGAGACTGCTGGATGATGATGAGAGCCGTCCTACGTAAGAGACAGGAGAGGTGAGTACTCCGCGGGGGGAGCGAACAGACTGTAGATAGAAGGTGGTGATAGATTTAACTTACTGCCAAGAAAGAGGGAAATGGCTCCTTGGTTTAAAGAAGAAATAGTCTGTTCTGTGCCTCAGATGCTGAAAACAAATCACTGATAGGAAGGTAAGAAAGGAGGTTAGTAAGGTAATAGAAATGGACTGGGAAGACAGAGGTAAGAATGCATACAAACTCGGGGAACTCACTTTTCAGCGGAAGAAGGGAAACCTGCAAGAGGGAGTGAAGATGGAATGAGAAAGCGGGTTGGCGCTTTAACAAGTGGACGAGGTCTAAAGAGGGAATTGGACAGAAGAGGATACAGTGAAGTTCCTGACGAGAGGAGAGATTGACAGACTATAGAATTCACTAAGTCTAGGTGCGGACTTACGAAGCGCCGTGTAGGAGAGAAGAGACACATTTGCTTGACTTCCTGATGTCTGTATATGGAGTCACATGACTTTGTTTGTGTGTGCTCGGTAGACGTTCGTCGGCAGCACCGTTGTCTGTAGTACAGATGACAGAGTCGTCGGCCATGTTAGGTGAGTCAAGCAGAACGGTATTGCACAATCGCCGGCGCTGCCATAAGGACCAGCGGCAAAAAGGTGTAACAGTATGCCCCCGCCTCAAGGGGGGAGACCCTGGTTTTCCTGGATGAAGCCGGACAAGACAAGGAGCATGGACTCCAGAGGCCAACTCCCAAGTCCTTTCTGCCGGGGAGTAACCCTTCCAGTCGACTAGAAACTGCAGACGACCCCGAAAATATCTAGAATTGCAGATGCCAGCAACCTCGTATTCAGGTCCGGTATCAGTCATCACCGGTGGAGGAAGAGTATTAGGAGTACGTTGAAAAAGATCCTCCACACACATCTTGATTTGTGAGAAATGAAATACCGGATGAATGCAAGACCAAGAAGAGGGCAAAGCCAATCGAACAGTGGAAGTTCCAACCAAAGACAACACCTTAAAAGGCCCAAGGAATTTAGGGGATAATTTGGACGGCACTAGGTGTCTCGGAAGAAAGCGGGCAGATAACCAGACAGCGTCACCCACTTTAATGCTTGGGAGATCTTGGCGATGACGATCTGCTAATAGCTTGGCTCGATCCTGGGCCTCTTGTAGAGAGATACGAGCAAGTTGATGCCCTTTTTGGATATCAGCGATCAAACTGTCCACTCCTGGACAGTTGGTGAAAGACTTGGATACAGAGGGCTCAAAGGATGGATGGTATCCATAGGAACAGAAGAAGGGGCTGGTCTTCAGTGCCGAATGCCTGGCATTGTTATAGGCGAATTCTGCCAACGGTAGTAAATCCACCCAGTTGTCTTGTGCAGCAGAGACAAAACAACAAAAGTAGCCTTCTAATATTTGGTTGAGATGCTCCGTCTGCCCATTGGTTTGGGGATGGTAGCCCGAGCTGAGAGATCTCTTAACACCCAGTACGTGGCATATGCCCTTCCAAAATAGGGAAGTACATTGGGAACCCCGATCGGAAACAATGGTGTTTGGAAGTCCGTGACGGGAAAATATTTCAGAGATAAAGACCTTAGACATCTGATCCACTCTAGGTAGCTTGACTAATGGGGTAAAATGTGCCATCTTCGTGAAGTAATCTATAGTCACCATTACGGTGGTGTGATGAACAGAAGGGGGAAGGTCAACAATATAGTCAGTAGAGATGACTTGCCATGGTCTGTCCGGAATGGGCATACATGAAAGTAACCCAAACGGAGGGCTTCGTGGAGTCTTGGATTGTAGACAAATGGTGCAAGCTGAGACATAGTCTCGAACATCCTTGTTCAGAATAGGCCACCAAAAGTGCCGAGAAATTAGATCAAGAGTAGTTTGATAACCTCGATGCCCAGCTGCCTTTGAATCATGACACATGAAGAGCACTTCCTTCTGTAGATCGGAGGTGGGGACAAATACCTGGTCTTTAAAAAAGTAGTAACCATTATTCTTGGTAAACTGATGAGTAGGAGACAAATTTATACAGAACTGTTCGAGACGCGCAGTCTCCTGTCTGAGAATTTGAAGGAAATCTGTAACGGTTGCCAGAAACTTAGCCTTTGGGAATAGTAACTCTGGATGAAATTTCTTAATCGGATGGTCTTTTCGAGAAAGAGCATCTGCTCGTAGATTTTGACTTCCAGGAAGGAAAGTAAACTCTATCCGATAGGGTAAGAAAAAATGAGCCCATCGTGCCTGTCTGCTGTTCGTGGTGTGAGCTTGCTGCAGGACTTTAAGGTTGCAGTGATCTGTACGGACTTCAATCGGATGCATAGAACCCAACAAAAGATGCCTCCATTCCTCAAAGGCTTTTTTGATTGCCAGTAATTCCTTTTCAAGAACAGAGTAATTCTCTTCAGAAGATGAGAAAGTTTTGGAGAGATAAGCAATGGGTCTTTCTTCGCCTAGCTCATTTCGTTGTAATAGGACAGCTCCGAAGGCATGGTGGGGTGCGTCCGTTTCTACTATAAAGGGACATGACTGGTCCGGAGTTAGTAAGATAGAAGCAGAGGTAAAAAGAGATTTGAGGTCCAGAAACGCCTTTTGTGCTGGATCGTCCCATAAGAAAGTTTTTCCTTTTTAAGAAGTCGGGTGATAGGAAGAATCATTTCCAAAAAACATGGAAAGAACTTACGGTAGAAATGAGTAAATCCTAAGAACCTTTGGATATCTTTGATACTTGTGGATGGAGTCCAATCCAAAAGCGCAGATACCTTTCTAGGATCCATAGAAATTCCCTGGGCGGAAAAGACGAACCCTAAGTAAGTTACTTGTTCCTTGTGGAATTCACACTTAGTAGCCTTACAAAACAGTTGATTGGCTTTGAGACGTCCTAGAACAAGGTTGACATATTGAATGTGTTCTTCCTTACTAGATGAAAACACGAGAATGTCATCTAGATAGATGATAACAAAATGGAGAAGAACGTCAGTGAATAAATGATCCATAAATCGTTGGAAGATTGCAGGTGGGTTAACCAGCCCAAACGTCATTACACGATACTCGTAATGACCAAATGGGGTCCGGAAAGCTGTCTTCCATTCATCACCTGGGGCGATACGATTCAAATGATACGCACCTCGCAGATCTAACTTGGTGTAGAAAGAAGCCCACTGAACCGCTTCCAGAATGTCTGGGATTAACGGCATAGGATATTTATCTGCTATAGGGATCTTATTGAGTCCTCGATAATCAATACATGGTCTCAGCTCCACTGAATCTTTCTTAGGGATGAAAAACAGCGAGGCACCAGCAGGTGATTTAGATTTAGCTATAAGTCCATTCTGCAGGTGAGTATGAAGATATTCCTTGAGGGCTTTCTTTTCTGGTTGGGAAAGGATGTACATGCGGCCAAAAGGTACTGGTTGATCTGGGAGTAAATCAATGTGACAATTGTCCCTTCTGTGAGGAGGCAATTTAGGGAAGTCAGGGTGTGAGAAAACTGATTGAAATTGTTGGTGACAAACCGTAATGTTACCTAGGTATCCTATAGAAGGAACTACAGCGGGATTTATCACCATAGATGGAATCTGAATCCCTACTCAGGCTTGAGAAAGACAGTGGTAAACACACTATTCTGATCCCAGAAAAAGAGTACCTGCAGTCCAATTTATAAAGGGGTTGTGAGTCCGTAACCACAGAAGCCCTAAAATGATGGGAAAATGTGCAGTCTTGATTAAATCAAATACCACCGTCTCCTTGTGGGAAGCGATTAAGCAAGTTATGGGTGCCGTCTGTTCTCTAATGGGTCCGGAGCTCAACGGGCAGCCATCAACGCCTTGGATGGGGGTGACAACAGACTTGGCAGATCTGCTTACTCCATGTTGAACCGCCCACATATCGTCCAAAAAGTTGCCAGCTGCTCCACTATCAATGAATGCAGGGACTCCTTGTAAAACTGGACTGGGTAGGGCAATGACGAGAGAGAGAACCAACATAGGTTGATCGGTTGGATAGGCCTCCAAGAATAACCCCACTCTCTTGGGGGAACATTGTTTAGTAACACCTGTCGTAGTTCCCCTTACGGCAGGGTTTTGGCTTTTCCCTGCATCGGGGTGCGTGATCGACGAGGAGGAACTATAGGGCAATCCCGTAGAACATGAGAGGAAGCCCCGCAATACATACATAGTCCCTGACTCATTTGTCTTTCTCTTTCGCTAACTGACAAGGGACCCCTAGCTAAACCTATCTGCATAGATTTGTCTGCTAACATAGGCTTGTTAACAACAATCAGAGATTCGGAAAAGGTTTTACTACTCTTCCCCTTCCTCCTTTCTTGAGAACGTTCATGAAGACGATAGTCAATTTGCATGGTTTGTGTGATCATATCGGCTGAATTTGCGGGACGGGGGATTTTAGAAACCTCATCCTTCAGATCCTCGGAGAGTCCCTGTCAAAACAAGGTGAGTAGACCATCGTCTGGCCAGCCAGTTTTGGCAGACAGCTGTTTAAATTGGGTTATATAAGACATGAGGTCTTTACTGCCCTGTCTTAAGTCTAATAGCCTTTCCTGGGTAGCAACCGATATTTCTTGTCGGCCAAACATAGAACGTAGGCTATTGATAAAAGCGGGATATGAATCTAAAATTGCATTCCCTGAAATAACCAAAGGGGTAGCCCAAGTCAAAGCGGGCCCAGTTAAGTGCAAGATCAAAAAGCTAATCTCATCTTTATCGGTAGGGAAAAAACGGGCCTTAAAGGTAAATTGAACCGTACAACTGTCAAAGAATTCTTTCAGTTTGTGCGGGCCTCCATCATATTTACCGGTCTGTAAGGTGGAAGGAGGAGTATCAGTAAATGCTTGTGCGACTTGCTGCCGTAATTGAGCATTGTCTGATTTGAGAGATTGCATCTCTAAAGACATAGACTTCATAGCAGCCATAAATTGTTGCATTTGTTGATCCATCGGAAATCCGCTGCCAGTCCAGTAGTGTCTTTATGGCGTCGCTAACTGTTACGCTCGGACGTACGTTTAAACAGGAATAAATGTATCCCGCAATAGAATTGACACTAACCTGGGCAGTCAGCCGGACCCAAAGGTGCAACTCTGCAGATAAGGAAGATCTCCCGGAAAATCCTGTTCCCCCCCCACCAACGTGTACTGTTCGGTGGAGGAAGAAACACAACTCCCAGGGAAAACCCTCCGGGGAAGAAAAACCCTGAGCAGAAGCGTTGGAGGTGTTGATTAGTCGGTCGTTTCCTGGAAATCGGGCTCGTTGAGACTGCTGGATGATGATGAGAGCCATCCTACGTAAGAGACAGGATAGGTGAGTACTCCGCGGGGGGAGCGAACAGACTGTAGATAGAAGGTGGTGATAGATTTAACTTACTGCCAAGAAATAGGGAAATGGTTTCTTGGTTTAAAGAAGAAATAGTCCGTTCTGTGCCTCAGATGCTGAAAACAAATCACTGATAGGAAGGTAAGAAAGGAGGTTAGTAAGGTAGTAGAAATGGACTAGGAAGAAAGAGGTAAGAATGTATACAAACACGGGGAACTCACTTTTCAGCGGAAGAAGGGAAACCTGCAAGAGGGAGTGAAGATGGAATGAGAAAGCGGGTTGGTGCTTTAACAAGTGGACAAGGTCTAAAGAGGGAATTGGAAAGAAGAGGATACAGTAAAGTTCCTGACGAGAGGAGAGATTAACAGACTATAGAAATCACTAAGTCTAGCTGCGGACTTACGAAGCGCCGTGTAGGAGAGAAGTGACGCATTTGCTTGACTTCCTGATGTCTGTATATGGAGTCACGTGACTTCGTTTGTGCGTGCTCGGTAGACGTTCGTCGGCAGCACCGTTGTCCGTAGTACAGATGACAGAGTCGTCGGCCATGTTAGGTGAGTCAAGCTGAACGGTATTGCACAATCGCCGGCGCTGCCATAAGGACCAGCGGCGAAAAGGTGTAACATCAACCCCCATGTCCATCTCTGTAAGGCCTTAGGAGACAGGCCTGTTCCCAGTTGGGGGTGAATCACCTGGGAAAATTAGAATCTACTGGGAAGGTGTGTAACTCTATAGTAAACCCACAGCGTCTACAGGAGGCAACAACAGGGAGTTGCTGGCCTCTCAGTTAGTGAGACCCTTCTTCCTGCAGTTGGCACATTACGTCCTACATGCAGGTCATCTTGGTGCCAGGAGGACTAAGGAAATGATATGATGCGATATGATGTGGCATTTATTACACGCCTGAACACAAGTGTTTCTAGGCGCGGTTAAGGATGCATTTCTACTGGTCTAAATGGGGGTTCAGATAGAAAGTCACTGCAGGAGTTGCAATACTTATCAGTTGCCTGGCAAAAGTGGAACACAAATTCAGGCTTCATCTGCACCACTTCCTGTATTGTGTATACCATTTGAGAGAGTAGGGATTAACATGGTTGGTCCTCTTTATCCCGGTGGCTGTTGATCATGATACTAGATATCCTAAGCCATACCTCTCAAAACAGTAACTGCCAATAAGTTGCATAGGCTTTAATAGGCATCTTTACTAGAGTTGGATTCTCTAAAGTAGATGTGTGTGACAGAGGCAGCAACTTAATGTCTATTTAAATACAGGCCATGTGGGAGGGGTGTGGGGAGAAATATAAAGGTTCATCATCTTACCATCGACAATCCAATGGTCTAGTTGAGAGATTTAACAGAACTCCCAAAAGCATGATTGACGTTCTTGAGGAGGCTCAGAGGAGGAAGTGGGACATTCTGCTACCAAGCTTACTTTTTGCCCACCCTCTACTCTCACTCACCCCTCTCCCTTCTCCACCTTCTCTGACATAATCTTTGCTTCTTCCGCTCCTATATTTTCACTCCTGTCCTTCCAATGTCTTCACCCTCTTTTCAACTCTCTCCTTATCCCTTTCTTCACCCCTCTCCTAACCTCTATCCTCCCCCATTACACCTCAACCACACTATAATCAACTGGTACCACTCTCTCTAACATTCAATACCTCACATGTACTCTACACCAAACATGCCACCAACTCTTCAGCACTCCTCTCCCCCATCGGTCCTATGTCTGGTCTCTTGGTCCACCACCACACCACCTGACCTCAGCCCTAAAGCCCTCACTCTGGCTCATTTTACATCTCCACTTATAATGTTCTCTTCCTGGTTCTATTTATCCTCTTTTATTGGTTTCAGAACTCATCTGACTCTGTGGTCCACTCTTCGGCTATTATAAGGGCTGGGTTGTACATATGCAAATCTTTAAAAAACCTTCTTCGTCCCACCTCCTTTCTAATCTCCATTTGAAGGGTAGCAGCCAGATGCTCATGCTACTCAATTTCCTGGTGTTGTTCTTCACGTGCTGGTGAGTTTTACTTCCAATTCAGTTTGGGGAGGATGCCTGCTTCCCTCCTGCTCCCTGCAGTTCCTTCTTACTCTGAATTTGTTTTCTGTTGCCCCACCATTAACTTGGGGTCTCTGTGGGGTTGGTAGGCAAGGTGTTGGTTGTCTCATTGCTGCTTGCCATGAACATTCTGTGATGAATCTGTATACTTCTTCCCTTCTCCCTTAGGAGGAGACACCCCCTTTGAAGCTAGGGTGGTGGTCCTGCTAAGCAAAACCCTCCCTAGGGTTTTGGGAAAGTGGGGCCTTACTGGGAGTGGCACCCCTTCAGGGGATAAGGACTCATATTCCCATGGGGAACTCCTTATACGCCAACTATGATCTGCTTACATGGAAGACAGTATACTTATCATATGGACAAGAACAATCTGTGCTTGGCTCAAGGTAATTATAAACTTTCCACCTGTTCGACAACCTGCGGTGAACGTTACGCCCTCGCTCATTACAGGAGTGAGAATAAAGGGCTAATGACCCTTAAGTGGAGGAGGAGAATCAACACGCAGAGGTGAGGCTCTGTTCTGGGTACATCTGCAAGGGGCACAGCCGCGCTACACAGTGGAGCCGGCTGTGGTGCAGAGAGAGCTGAACGCCGAAATAAGAGAGGCAAATGCTGGAAGGAGAAGTCACTGTCCCAATAAAGAGGCATACTGGAGCTGAGAAGACAAGACCAACCAAGGGGAAACTTACCTGGAGGCGTGATCACGCCGAGGATGTGGTGGTCCCGGTGCCCAGGAACAAATGCTGAAACCAGGAACTGAGGGAGTAGTGTATGTTCTGCTCCCAACGACGCCAGGACGAGCAGAGTCCTAGAATTGCTTGTATCCAGCCTGGAAGACAGGCAGGCGGGGAGGAGCGTTACGGCTACTAAAGAGACACACCCTTACTGGAGCGCGAATGGTACACAGGTTACCCAGGTTGAGGGGGAACAGAGAGAGCTTATTGAAGTACAGGGTCATAGTAATTCTGAGACAAAGACTGAACCAGAGAAAGAGAAGGGTTATGAAAACCTGAGAAGCTCGAGGAGGATACACTTCCAGAGGGGTCAGGAAAAGCCACAATAGCTGAGAAAACCACAAGTAGAAGAGAGGGGCACAGATACCCCAGAGAGCTAAGTAAAGTAGTGGGAGAAAGAGACCCAAAGGAGCCAGCCAGGCACAACAAACAAAACAAAGAAAAGACACAAGGGGAGGGGGCAAAGGCACATTGACCCTGAATCTTGTGGGGAGAGAGCTACAAAAGTGATAGATAGGGTTCAGGGAACAATCCCTCCATCTAAGGAACGTTGGGCATTTTGTTTTTTCTGGAACTTAAAACTTTGTTTTGTTATTGAACTTTGGAAACGTGAGGAACTTTGATAGGCTGCCAGGAACTGTGAAATAAGGAAAACTGTTAAATTGAAGAATTCTGAAACCAGGAGAGATTTCCCTGGGAAATATTCTATTATCTAATACTGAGTGCAAGTCGCTCCACCTACATTTCTTTCATTTTTGTGTAAGGGTAGGGTCAGTTTAGTGGATTGGTTTGGACAGAAGACTATTTTTCTTTTGACTATTCACGAGCACCTTAGTTTAGTTTGATAGGAAGTGAACACCCCTTTAGCAATGGGGTTAAGTGAGGCGTTTTCCTTTTAAGTTGAATGAAGATACATGAAGAGTTTGTCCTCTGGTCTGAGTCCTTCACCTGGCTTGCCACAAATTCTCAGTGCTTTGAATTGCTGTTTTCAATTTTATTCTCCTTGTTCTGGTAGAGACTTTCTTGGTTGCACTCAGGTGCATTCTGTGAGTTGCTGCCTTGAAAAAGACAAAAGTGAACTCTGGTCTGAATCAGTACTATGAGACATCATGTGATAGAGGAAATTAGTTTGGACCCTGCCCTGCACAGCACTCCACTCTCTGGGGGTTTCCAGTGCATGCCAGCTGGAGGGTTCTTCTCAGCCGAGGAACTCCCGGGCTCTCTCAGCTTCGACCTTGCTTTTTCGAAACTCCCATGTTTCCGACTCATTGAACATTCGTCCTGCCTTCCTTTTTATGATGCATTGCTGGGTCCTCACCAGCGGAGGACCATAGTGTTTCCTGTCTCTCAGCTGCGCATTCTCCTTTGCTTGGTTGTTCTTCTTGGTTGCACCTTGTGCTGTTTTTTAGATTGCTTGATATCTACACTCCAAACATATTTGGGCCACATCCTTTAGATCATGGATCAGTGTTTTCCTGCATGCCTGGTTGAGCTGTTCTGCTGGTTAGTAGTGTGTATTTCGTGCTATCCGTCCCTTCCTGATGCAACAAAACTCTGATCCATGATCCAAAGGACGTGGCCCAAACATTTCAAATCTAGCCTTGAAAAGGACACTGAGGGGTCAAAACACGTGTCAGCGAACCACTTCTAAACAATAAATAAAACCATTTGTGTAGATATCACTCAATCTAATAAACATCACAAGGCAACTGGGTACAAACTAGTTTCCTTCCCAAAAGAGGTGTGGGCAGCACCCCTACTCACCCATGACCATGCAGCTGTAAATAAGGAACCAACTTTCAATAATAGCATAAAGCAAACTGAGTGAAGCGCATGTGGAGTCCAGGACCTAGTGCCCATCTTTTATGTATAAATCATGTAATAGAGGGTAGCACCCACACTGACATTCAAGGTATGTGAGGGGGTTTTCAGGGACTGGCTCCCACAACTCCCATACCCCACCCCTGGAACAGGGTTTGCTCTGGCTTTTTCCTAGTTAGACCTCCAGCCCCAGGCCAGGGGGGGTCCCTTCTCCCCTTGACAGGGTACAGTCCCAGACCTTCTCACATAGGGCAATATAGATTGGGTAAATGAGGCCTGGTCGAAAAAACATTTTTTTCATTGAAGAAACAGCATGATGTTTATTTGATATTTGAGAATCTCATAAAGTTAAGCATCCTGAAGCATCAACATTTTAATGTTGGGTGGTCTAGATAAAGTCAATGCAGTTTCCTTTAGTACCTTGCATACTTATTTTTTCTGGCAAACATCTTAGTCTGGGGACAGTGATGAATCACTGGATTCTGTGACTTCTCCCCAGGGGAGAGCCTGTCCTTGTGAGGCTAGGGAAGTGAACCCTCAAGCCAACATTCCCATTACGGGTGGCGCTAAGCGGGACCTCCCAGGGAGAGACTCCCATACTGGGGACAAGAACTCCTGTTCCATTGAGGAGCTCCCTGAAGACTCTTCTTGTGGGCCAATGATAACATCAGGACCTCTGAGAACTTCATCACTATAAACTACTGTTTGTTACTGTAACATTGGACTCTCAAATCAACTTGAAGAAAAATCCAGGAAAAGTACTGGGAAGAAGAATGAGTGAAGAAGACAGATCACGCCATGGTTGGAATCCAATGATACTGTGACAAGGAAGAACAACCAAGTAGTGCAGAATGTGCAGCTGAGAGACAGGAAACACTATGATCCTCCGCTGGTGAGGACCCAGCAATGCATCATAAAAAGGAAGGCAGGACTAATGTTCAATGAGTTGGAAACCTGCGAGTTTCGAAACAGCAAGGTCGAAGCTGAGTGAGCCCGGGAGTTCCTCGGCTGAGAAGAACCCTCCAGCTGGCATGCACTGGAAACCCCCAGAGAGTGGAGTGCTGTGCAGGGCAGCGGAAGAGAATGCCAAGTGAAGATGCCAAGGGCGAGCGGTAGCGTGACCCAAGAGATATAGACTGTGAAACCCGAACCCAACACTGAGACCGCAGCAATGCCAAAGCCGCAGACCCACGAGGAAGAAGTAGGAGTCACAGTCAGAGCTTCACTGACTCCTGGAGAAGTCCCAAGCCCATATGAAGAACCTGTGACTCCAAACCCTGAAATACAAGGTAACGTGGATGGCGGGAGACCCGAATGGGAGCACAGGAATGAAGACTGCATTCAAACTGCTCATCCCAGTGAAGGCTTGAATATTCAACAGAGTAGGAATCGTTCAGGGACTTAGAATACTAGTCCCAGTGAATGGACCAAGGTTCAGAAGATTGAAAGTCACTGAGGGACATTACATACTCATCCCAGTTAATAGACAAAGCTACAGAAGAGTGAGAGCCATTTCAGAGATACTGCATACTAATTCCAGTGAAAGGACAGAAGCACAGAATCGTGGAAGTCATTCAGGGACACTGCATACTCATCCCAGTGAATGGATAAAGATACACAAGAGTGAGCATCATTCAGGGACACCACATACTCATCCCAGTTTTGTCAGAAGTCAACATACTCATCCCAGTGAAGGTTTAAGTACACAAATGAGTGATAATCACTTAAAGAGTCTATCTACTTGTCCTGTTGAAGGGATTAGTATAAAGAAGGTTGACATTCTAACTCCTAATAACGTAGAAGGAAACCAAGAGAGTGGAAATAACAGTAGAACAGCTATTACGTGTTTCAAGGCAAACATATCTGGAATAGGAGATAAGAATATACATTGGGAATATGATACACAGCCCAAAGAGGAATTAAGAATAATAGAGCAAGAGAAAGTTAATGTAATAAAAGAAACATAGTTGGTGAGAAACTGATAAAACAGAGGGATTCCCATCCTCTTCCTCTCAAGGTATGGGAGACAGAATGGTTTAACGGACAAGACACCATTATAAAGAGGGCTAAATACCCAGAAACTGTGAGAAGAAGAAAAATAGCCCAAGAAGGAAAAGGGGAACCAGAAGAGAAGGACACTCTCCGAAAGGAACTGAAGACATTAATTTGCAAGATAGCTCACAGCTATATAAAAACCCTATATTAGGGATGAGAAAGCCTATCCAGGAGAAGGTAGTAATTCTCCTGGATTTTGTCTCATTTCCTATTAAGTGGTAGGGTCAAGAATAGTTTAGTTTCAAGGACAGAGTATAGATCATATTGTTTTGACTTTGATCCTGACATGAGCACCCTAGTTCATTTTGGTTAGGCGGGGAAACTCTTAGAATAGGGATAGATAGCCATTATCCCTTATTATTTAAATAAATACTTTCTGAAAATTATGAAAACTGGTCTGTCTCCTTCTTCTGACCTACCACATGACTAATTTGGCAATATTTTGGTACTAAAGATTCACAGGGTAATTCATAGAATTTCGCACAAAAGTAGCGCACGCGGCTGGCGCACAGTGTGCGCGTGCGAATGTCTGCGCCAGCCGCGTGCGCTAAAATCGATTTCCGCGCACATCGTATTCATGGATTTTAGCCTCCAAAACCAGCCGTGGCGCAGAGTGGCGAAGCGACCCTGCAGCAGCGCCAGTTACGCCCCCAAGAACGCCCTTGCGCAAGGAAAAGTCATCAAAATTCCCAATTCAGCGCAAAGGGCTGCGCTAACCCTGGACCAGTATACAAGGCTGCCAAACAGCAAACGCCAAGTGGGGAATGTGTATTACTGGTGTGCGCGGGAAGTTCCACACGCAATTTCAGCAGGTTACGTGTATTTCTGGGGTGCGGGGAAGTTTAACATGCAATTTCAGCAGGGTACGTGTATTACTGGGGTGCGCGTGAAGTTCCACATGCGATTTCAGCAGGGTACGTGTATTTGTGGGGTGCAGGGAAGTTTAACACGCGATTTCAGCAGGGTACGTGTATTACTGGGGTGCGCGTGAAGTTCCACATGCGATTTCAGCAGGGTACGTGTATTACTGGTGTGCGCGGGAAGGTCCAAACGCGATTTCAGCAGGGTACGTGTATTTCTGGGGTGCGGGGAAGTTAACACGCAATTTCAGCAGGGTACGTGTATTACTGGGGTGCGCGGGAAGTTCCACACGCGATTTCAGCAGGGTACGTGTATTTCTGGGGTGCGGGGAAGTTTAACACCCGATTTCAGCAGGGTACGTGTATTACTGGGGTGCGCGGGAAGTTCCACATGCAATTTCAGCAGGGTACATGTATTTCTGGGGTGCGGGGAAGTTTAACACGCGATTTCAGCAGGGTACGTGTATTACTGGGGTGCGCGGGAAGTTTAACACGCAATTTCAGCAGGGTACGTGTATTACTGGGGTGCACGGGAAGTTCCACACGCGATTTCAGCAGGGTACGTGTATTTCTGGGGAGCGGGGAAGTTTAACATGAGATTTCAGCAGGGTACGTGTATTACTGGGGTGCGTGGGAAGTTCCACACGCGATTTCAGCAGGGTATGTGTATTTATGGGGAGAGGGGAAGTTTAACACGCGATTTCAGCAGGGTACGTGTATTTCTGGGGTGCGCGGGAAGTTCCACACGCGATTTCAGCAGGGTACATGTATCACTGGGGTGCGCGTGAAGTTTCACACGCGATAGGCCCTGTGTGAGTGGGGTACGTGTATTTCAGGGGTGCAGGGGAGTCCTACACGTGAATTGCCAGTGTGGGACCTCCCATGTGTTCCCTTTACACCCTCCATGGCCCCTGCAGGCAGCCCACACCACAGGGGTCTACCCTGCACCCCTGGTCATGTCCCGCAGGCAGCCCATCCACCATGGGCATGCACCCCAGCCAAGCCACCTGTCCGCTTGCACCACTGATCACCAACTAATGTCCCCCTGCACCCCCATACCCCAGCAGTGCAGGGCACCTGCCAGCAGGCCCCCACTCATGTCCCCTTGCACCCCCACCCCCCAGCAGTGCGGGGCACCTGCCAGCAGGCCCCCCACTCATGTCCCCTTGCACCACCACCCCCCAGCAGTGCGGGGCACCTGCCAGCAGGCCCCCACTCATGTCCCCTTGCACCCCCAGCAGTGCGGGGCACCTGCCAGCAGGCCCCCACTCATGTCCCCTTGCACCCCCAGCACTGAGGGGCACCTGCCAGCAGGCCCGCACTCATGTCCCACTCATGTCCCCTTGCACCACCACCCCCCAGCAGTGCAGGGCACCTGCCAGCAGGCCCCCACTCATGTCCCACTCATGTCCCCTTGCACCCCCACCCCCCAGCAGTGCAGGGCACCTGCCAGCAGGCCCCCACTCATGTCCCCTTGCACCCCCACCCCCCAGCAGTGCAGGGCACCTGCCAGCAGGCCCCCACTCATGTCCCACTCATGTCCCCTTGCACCCCCACCCCCCAGCACTGAGGGGCACCTGCCAGCAGGCCCCCACTCATGTCCCCTTGCACCCCCACCCCCCAGCAGTGCAGGGAACCTGCCAGCAGGCCCCCACTCATGTCCCACTCATGCCCCCCTGCACCCCCGCTCCCCAGCAGTGCAGGGCACCTGCCAGCAGGCCCCCACTCATGTCCCACTCATGACCCCCAGCACCCCCACCCCCTAGCACTGAGGGGCACCTGCCAGCAGGCCCCCACTCATGGCCCACTCATGTCCCTCAGCACCCCCACCCCGCAGCAGTCAGGGGCACCTGCCAGCAGGCCCCCACTCATGTCCCACTCATGTCCCCTTGCACCCCCACCACCCAGCAGTACAGGGCACCTGCCAGCAGGCCCCCACTCATGTCCCACTCATGTCCCCTTGCACCCCCACCCCCCAGCAGTGCAGGGCACCTGCCAGCAGGCCCCCACTCATGTCCCACTCATGTCCCCTTGCACCCCCACCCCCCAGCAGTGCAAGGCACCTGCCAGCAGGCCCCCACTCATGTCCCGCACAACATGTCATCACGATCCACAATCATGGGCCTAATGGCCACCCAAATCCCAACCCACGCCACCCCAGTCGAAACACACAACCAAGTATTACATACACCCCACATTGAAATCCCCATCACATGAAACATCCCAAATGGCATGTATGCACATCAATACATGTCCATCACACACACACAATGGGTGCAAGTGAATGAGAAAACATGCATCGTGACATGCAGGAAACCAAGGAAAGCATACGACACAATGAAGTATCAAATAAAAATGTATTAGACACAAAAGCAAGGGAATGAAATGAAATCACACAATAATGTAAATAATAAATAAAAGCTGCATGTCCAAAATATGAAAAAGAAGATGTGTAAAACCAGAATAAAAATCAATCCAAAAGCAAATGGGTCCAAAGAGTCTGTCCGTCAAATCAAATCCAAAGTGAAAAAAAAGAAAAATCCATTGATCCATGGGTAAAAAAAATGGCAAATGAAGTGAAATCCATTGTGGAACTATATACAAAGTACAAATCCAGGGTCCATGAGCCCAACCATTGAAAGGAAACCTACACAAACCCTACATAATGAACAACAATATACAAAAAGGTGGGGCATTGTCCAAGCGCCCCAAATGAAAAGAAAACAAAAGGAAACCTAACACTATATAACTATTTACAATGGCAGCGGGCTAGTCCAACGGCTCACTTTCTGATTTCCCGGGCCAGGGCATCATCGAACTCCTGCTCGATGTCCCGGAGGCGTTCCTCTTCCATGGCCCAGAGGGTTCGCAGGGACGATGACATCTCGACCTCCAGGTCCCTGCGAATGGCCTCGAGGCACTCGGCCCGCCTCAGGGCCCTATGCATGGAGTTCTCCGCCCTGACCATCGTGAGCCGTGCCTCTTCCGCCCGCTGCCTCTCCGCATCTATAGCATGGCCCAACCGCTGCCACACGGAAGACACTTCCCGTCCTGGGTCCTCCTGCCCTCTGGCCGATGCCTGCCCCTCCGATGTTGAAGGCCCCGAGCCATCATGGCTCCCACCTTGTTGCTGCTGCTGCTGTGCCTCTGCCTGTGCCCTGGCTCCTGCTACCTGCACATCCTCCTCCGGCTGGGGTGCAGTTGTTCATGTGGCCACCCCTGCTGGACGTCCGACTCCCGACTGTGGCAGGGATGTGTCCTCCACCAGCCTGGCCGCAGGGTCAGAGGCAGCTCCACAGGGCACCCAGGTGACACATGGGTGGGAAGATGGCACGGAGGACGACTGGCGCATAGGGTGTTCAGTTGAGGAGGGGGTCGGAACAAGGTCCAGAAAACGGAGGAATCCGGCCCTGGTGACCTGTCCCAGTGGGTCAACGCGGTCAACGAGCCATGCGAGAAGACGTGCAGTCTCCTCATGAAAAGACTGCATGTCAGCTCGCATGGCACGTTGACGCAATGCCACCCCACCCAGGACAGGCTCAACCCAGTGCCGGATAGCCACATCCGCAGGGAGAGGAAGGCCAGTTGGTGAAAGCCGATTCCCTACCTGAGAACGGGCCTGGACGTAGGTATCCTTGCTGGTGCAAGATGATGCAGTCACAGGATCGGGGACAGGATTACACATAGGCACCTCCACGGCGGCCTGTGCTGCCTCCTGTCCCTGCCCCTGCACTGCAGCACTAGCACCAGTGGAATCCCCACCTCCAGACCCCGTCTCTGTCCCTTGCACGGCCTCCTCCTCCACCAAACCCCCCAC
The DNA here is from genome assembly GCF_040938575.1 of Ambystoma mexicanum. Lineage (NCBI taxonomy): Eukaryota > Metazoa > Chordata > Amphibia > Caudata > Ambystomatidae > Ambystoma > Ambystoma mexicanum. The sequence goes on along the minus strand of NC_090929.1, from coordinate 1,435,449,982 downwards.
CAACCTGGATTACTCTGTGCCATCTTCCTCCGTCGGGCCCTGTGGGGTCTCAGCTGCCCCTTTGGCTGCCGAGGAGTCCAACTCCAACCTCCTCTTGGACCTCCCCTCGGCAGCTGCGACCTGGGACGTGGCACCGGACTCCTCACTCCCCGACGAGATGACAACCTGGGAGGGGAGCCGGGCCTTGCGTCTCCAGCTGGCGGTCCGATCCCTGCCGCTGTGCTCCACAGCACCCTCTCCGCCCTCTTCATCAGTCAACGCTGCAGACAGGGAGAGATAGGACACAGGCATCAGGGCACTGTACAATGGACTCATACACACATGACAATTACACACGAGTGTTTCTTTCAAACTTCAGACATGGCATCACAATCCCCAACACACATGTCATTTCAAATCACACACATGAGCTATTCCACAGCCATATCACAACAGCCAGCACCATCCATACACATACAACAGCATGAGCAGGCAAAGGTGAGCCAGACATCACATGAGACACAGGGAGTGCACTAGACATGCACACACGCCACCACACTTACATGCATGTGTACACCTCCACCAAGTGTTGCAGTGATGAGATCGGCATCCATGTCACATCTGGCAATCAGTCTTCTACATATCAGTCTCACATGCATCCATGTTGCATGACAGTTGCACACTTGTCAGATACACATACATGCACATGTAAACAGTGCAGATACATGCAGCTGGAACCAGCATCCATGTGTGACACCACAACCTTGACAACTGACATACACAGTCATTCAAACATGTGTGCTCACACATCTGCATTTGGCCTGCATGCTTACCCACAAATACACCATCCATGTGTCTCACACATGAAAGGACTCGCATGTGTCAGCCTCACGGCCCTGTACATACACATCCATACATGGCCCTACAAAACCACATGTGCAACCTGCACACTACTGGCACACCACCACACACACAGCTTCCAATCAGTATGCATGTACACTTACCGCTCGACTCCAGACGGGTCTGCCTCTCAAGGACCTGGACGTGGAGCGCTGGGCATACGCGTTCCAGGACCCTCATTTGGTCTTCCGACAGGTGGCCCCGGCGCCCCTTAGCATCCGCTGCCTTCAAGAGGCGCCGGGCCTTGTTGAGGGTTCTGGACCTGAAGTCCTCCCAGCGCTTCATGACATGATGGAATTCGTGGACTGCCACCACCTCCGCGTTGATGGCAGTCACGATGTCCGTCCAGATCCTGGTCCGTCCTTCCTTGTCAGCGCGTGACCTTCCGAAGAGGGCATCATACTGCCCCAGGACTTGCTCCAACAGGACACCAACTTCGGTGGCAGTGAAGCTGGTGGCCCTCTGCCTCTCTGGCTGGGGGTTGCCAGTGCCGCCAGATGGTGTAGTGCTGGACATGGCAACCCCAGAGGCAGGAGTGGGTGGGCAACTGGGTCCTGGGTCCTGGGGCTGGGCTGTGGAGCGATGGAATCCCAGTCGGGAGTCTTCGGTTCCAGCAGGGGTGGTCACAGCAACAGCACCCCTGGCTGACGTGCAGGCAGCAAATGGCAGGGCACATGGGCAGCAGGCAATCAGGCAGCAGCAGATGGCAGGTGGGAGCGTGCTCGGGGCTCTGGGGGGCAGTAATTCAGCCTTCTGGGCAGGAGCGTGGTCTTCTGTGTGTGAACGCATGGCCAGCTTGATACGGAGTAATTTGGCACGTGAAAATCTTGCACGTCAGCATGTAAATCGAGGAAAGGCCCTTAGCGCGTAAGCGCGTCAGCGCATGTACGTGATTTCATTGGACCAAAGGCCCTTAGCGTGTAAGCGCGTCTGTGACATGACACGCGCGGGTGTTTCCCTCATAGCACGTGATGACAGAGCACACGTGTAAAAGCTGCACGTCCGAGTGTCAGCGCGTGTAATTGGAGGAAAGGGCGCGTAGACGCGTAAGTGACGTGTACGTGTGGGCCGGTTTAAAAGGTACGTGTAGGACACCATTTCCTTGTATGTGCTTTTTGTGGAGAGCGAATGGGTGGATTCTGGTCTTCTTGTCGGTTCACACGTGATTACTTCACAGCATTTCAAGTTCGTACTCCCTGTTACCTCTGACAGCTTTAATTTTTCTACTTTTTTTGGGCCTGTTTCCTCAAACAGTGTTCACTTCTCCTTTTGTCCTGTCTCCTCAGACAGCGTACAATTCTTCTTTTGGCGGGGTGTTGCCAATGTATTTTTCACGTTCTTTTTCCATGCAGACGGTGAGTTCCGCACGTACTTAGCAACTGTGCTTGCCCCGTGTGTTGCGTACCCCTTCAGAGGTCATTGTAGGCTGCGTGTATTACGCGTACGCTTATTTTTGTGTTTCTGGGTGCCACAGCGTAGTGCGGGTTCATTTTTCCACGCATGTGGTCTACGAGGGGTTGCGTGCACGTCTATTTTTGTTTTTGGGCTGCCTGTGCGTTGCGTGACCCGTCATCTTCCCCCAGGGGTCACAGACAGCCTTGTTAGAGCACTAGGGTACGAATTCCATCTAGTACCTTACCCCTTTGACCCCCAATTGCCCAGGACAATAGTTTACTGCTCCTCCCATACGCACAACAACATCAGTGCCATGGTTGGGAGGCGACCAAGCGGTAAGGGAGGCAAAGGTGGCCGACCTTCAAAAGGTGGGTGTGGTGGGCGCCGTAGGGGACGTGGCCAGGATTTGGAGGGTGCCCCTAGACCCCCATGTGTGGAGGACCAATCAGGGACACCCATGCTCCCCCCCATGGTTGGGGGAAACGTGGCTGAGACCATCCCAGCTCAGCCCCTGTTGGACCAGCCCATTGTGGCACCTGACCTGGCACAGGATGGACTCCCTGGTTGACTTCCAGGTCAGCAAGTCTAAGCCACGTGTGGCGGTGCAAGTTGTCACCAAGCCACGTGGATCTGGGGCAGCTATGTCATCTGCTGCCCCAAGTATGCAGGGTGGTGAGGCTGCAGGGGCAGCTGCAGCTCCATCCGCCCCAGCTCTGACTCACCCAGCCAGGATAGTGTCGGTCCTGGTCCATCATACTGATGTTCCCGCTGCTCTGGCACGACAGGCTGAGACCCCAGGTACGGCTACACACTCTGGCACGTCAAGGAAGCCTTGCTTTAATGACACAGAGCTTAATGGACTTGTGAGCTATGTGTTGCAACATAACCACGAAATGGTGGTGACTGCAGGGTCCAAGACCACACCTGGTCAACGTAAGGCACACTGGCAGACCATCGCCAACCACATAAGTGCCCTTGGATTTGTGAGGTGATCAGCTGATGATTGCTACAAGCGGTGGAATGACCTGAAACGCAGAGCAAAGGAAAAGCTGGCCTCAAGTCATGCCGCTACTCTGGTGACTGGCGGTGGGTCTCCACAAGAGGACAACAAACTCACTGAACATGAGTCCGTTGCTGGGACCTTCGTCATAGAGGAACAGACCCGAGGTGTGGGAGAACTACCCGATTATGACACATTGTCCGGTGAGTGCCCATGCGTGTGTGTGTAATGCATGTGTATGTTGTTTGGGTGACGGGTTCTGATTGAGTGCCAGGTGAGGGTGTGTGTGACTGAGTAGTATGGGTCACCCATGTGCTTCATCCAAAACATTCTGCGGCCTTGAATTTGGGTGTGACACTATCCCTTCTGCTCACAGTAGTAATTTAGCGCAACATTACGGCAGTTTCCCTTGAGGTGGCATCATGCAACAACATTGTTTGTATTTTTCAGTGTTCTTTCAGGCTGATTGTTTCAATTCTCCCACTTTTGCAACACATTCCTCAGCCCTATTGTGACATATGTGACATGCTTCTGTCAGTGAAGAACCCCACATAGGCCCACATGTGTCACCTTGGTAGTTGAATGATTTGACCATTCAAGCTGAATGAGTATTGTCCTGATCACATGATGTTTTTGGGCCTGTTTGAATGTGGAACATGCTAGTTGTTTCCTGTCATGTTGAAGTGCACAACCATTGATGTGTGCATGGCCCTGCAATCACTGTATTTTTGTACACTGGATGTGTTGCAGTGTGTGGCACATGGCGTATCTTTTCACACTATGTGGCATTTTTCATCTCTTCATGTCCATCTCACATGGATGGGTGACAGTACTCATTCACTGACATATGGATGTACTTGTGGAATGTACCATGGCTATGGTACATGCCATCTGTGTGATGCCATGTGTCATTTATGTGTATAGGACATGCCACTCACAGGCCAATGTGTGATGGCAGTGCTACCCAGCATAGAGCAAATGTGTTGCTCTTCCATCTTGGTGTCATCAGTGTCAGACTTTTGCCTCCCCTTCCAACTCTGTGACAGTGCATGCATGGGAGGGTTATAGTCATGTGGGACATGTGTAAATCATGTACTGGTTCTGTAGCTTGTCAGGCCTATTTGTGTGCTATGGTGCTAATGCCTGTTTCCATTTTTGTCTTTCATGTTTTTGCAGGGGATGACGCACTTGATGCTGGTGAGGTTGAGGAGATGGTGCAGAACCTGAGGCACAACCGGCCACCAGTGGGGGACGTGGTGTGGTGGTGGGTGAGAACCCACTCTTGCTGCAGACGATTCTGTCAAGGGGTGTCTCTGGGTGCACCTCCCCAGACCTCTATTCAGGTGTTGATTCGGATGATGAGACCTACGTGGCGTCGCAGGTAAGTGTTTCTGGAAGGGGTTCTGTTCTGTCCAACTCACCTGCACCAGGAGTAGAACCCTCTATGGGGATGTCAGTGTTGGTTAGTCAGCCTTTGGCGGTTAGGGGTGCAGGGTCACACTCCACAACATCTGATCCTGTTCCTGGGCCAGCAGATCAGAGGGGAAATGCAGTCCTGCAGCCTCAGGCAGTGCCGGCACAGCAAGGCGCAGATCGCCTTGCCCAAACAGGTGTGGTGCCCGCCGACGCGGTGGTCGTACGCCATCAGGCGTTACCGCATGGGAACAATCCATTTACGGTATGGCAACCCAACAGGCAGCATCAGTTGAGATGATGGCTCAAGCAATGGAGAGGGTGGCCACTTCCATTGTCCCCCCTGAAAGGCAGATGGAGCTACTACAGCAGGCAACAGACTCCATTTGCCAATCACACAGGGAGGACATGTTGGCGTCCAACAGGGACAGACGGGCGGCACTGGAGACTCTACACCAATCGATATCAATAGAGTCCCAGGGCCACAGGGAAGCCCTGACGGTAGAACTCCATCAGCTCAGGGAGACTCTTGTTGACCTTCAGACTTCCACTAACTTGAGGACAGAACAGCAGCTGGAGCGGCTCACACGTTTGCTCTCACCTGAGATGCAGGCAACTCAGGAGGAGATCCGGGCATCACGCCAGGTGCTGCATGGGGATCTCCGCACTATAATCCTCCAGAACGAGACCTTCCACACCCGCATGCTTGCTGCCATGGAGGACCATACCAGGGCTTTGCGTGGGCTGCCTCCCATAGCACCACCACCTCCTGTGGCAGCAGCAGAGGGTAATGAGAGTGACAGCAGCAATTCTCCCACATTGGCATAGCCGTGCAGGCCATGAGCCCATGGAGGTGTTTTTTTTCCCCAAAATCCACACAGGCGGCTGTTGGTGCGCACCCTGTCCTCGGACCTCCTGGGTGGCCTCCCCCCCCCTTCCTGGCCCCCACATGGCCATTTTTGATTTTTCATTTTTGATTATTTTTTAACAGTGTGTTGCCTTGTGTGGCTCCCGTGGGCATCCACTGTATTCCGGCTGGGCACATGCAGGCTTGTCCTGAGTTTGGGTTTGATGCTTGGGTTCGTGAGACACACACCCCTCCTGATTCCCGTTTCCATGGGCTTGCAAAGGGTGTGACCAAGTGACAGTGATGTACACAGTGATGTTGGGCTCCCATGAGCTGTGTGGGCAGTCTGTAGTCAATACTGTGTAGACATTCCTTGTGTATATTGTTGTTGCATTGTACACTGCATGTTGGAATTATGTATGCTTCTGCTTCCATGTCTCCCTCTGAATTTGCAGGTTCATTCCTCATGTCTTCACAAGGCCGTCTACTTTGGAGATGGATTTCATGTTATATACAGTACACAGACAAGTTTTGAAGCCTGCAAGACTACAGTTGGAAGGACGCGATGTGGTGGCATATTCAGGTTGTAAGACTACGACTACTTTAACTTAGGACTGTCATGTTTTAGTTATGTTTGAGCTTGTGTAGCTGCATTGTATTGTTGGTAAGTATTTGGTCATGTGTGTTGTTAGTTCAACATTACTGGGAGCATATTGTGTGTAGCCAGTTTCCATTAGGGACACTGTACTTTGTGACACTTGTGTCAGGTTTTCGGGATTGCTTTGTTTGCTCTCACATAGCATGACATGCCATGGTGTGTTGGGTGGTGGTGCTGGGGAGGGGTTGGGTGACATGGCACTGTTCTCATGTTGTATTTTGCAAGGGGGCAATGCATTTAGCAGCATATGTGTCTTTTGATGACACAGCATTGGTGGTGTTTCTGTAGGTAGGGATGCACACATTGTGACACTTCCAGGTGACCAATCTCAGGCTGGTATGGCTGTGACAGTTCACTGTCCCTTGTGTCATCATCGATTGTCAGCTGGTATGTGGCAGGGCTGTGTGCACTCCACAGGGGTGTGATTCTAAGTGAAGTAATTAGCCACCAGCTGCGTTCGGGCTGCCTCACCCCATGCCCTTTCCCCTCCCATGCGCAGCGGGCGTGCATGTGGTTGGGGATGTAGGGGCACCACCATGTCCACCGGCAGGCCCCGGCGTGTTGCAACATTGTGCAGGACACATGCTGCCACTATCATCCTGCACACTACTGGGGGAACGGTCAAGGGAGCGAAAGCGTGACTTGAGCACTCCGAATGTGCACTCCACTATGCCCCGGGTTGCAATATGGGCTGTGTTGTATCTTACCTCGGGTGGCGTGGTGGGGTTCCGAATTGGCGTCATCATTTGGGTGCTCAGAGGGTAGGCACTGTCCCCTGGCGAGGTGGTGATGGGTATCATTAGTAGGGTTGTGACATTACTCAGTATTTGGCATGCATGCATGTGCTGTGGCATTTATACTCACCGAGCAGCCATGTATCGCCATGCCGCCCAGCTTCTAGGTTCCGGTTTAGGGTTGACATTCTGTAAATGATACTGTCGTGGGTGCACCATGGATAGTTGGCATATACTGAGGTGATGATTCCCTTGGCATCACATACTACCTGGACGTTGATGGAATGACAGTGCTTGCGGTTTCTATAGATGTGCTCTGATGCCCTGGGGGGACGTAGAGCCACATGGGTGCAATCAATGGCACCTAGGACTTTGGGGAATTGTGCCACCCCGTAGAAATCCTGGACGGCAGCCTGCCTTTCTGCAGGTGTTCTGGGCAGGTATATGTGCCTGCGGACTGATGGGCGTGCAGTCATGATGGCCAAGACCTGGTGTAGGCAGCGTGACTGCGTGGCCTGTGACACCCCCCCCCACTATGGCACTTGTCGGCTGAAATGATCCGGTGGCCAAAAAGTGCAGTACATTGAGGACCTTCTCCAGGGTGCTGAGTGCTTGGGAGCAGAGGGTGGGTGATGTGAGGTCATCCTCCCACTCACTGACCAGGTCGAGTATTATGTGAGGTGGAAACCTGTACCTCCCATACACCTGGTCATCAGGCATGCCAAAAAGGCTGGTTCTGGGTGTGAAAATTCTGGGCCTGACTATCCTCCTCCTCCTCCTGCGGTATCCCACGACCACTGCTGCTAGGAACGGTATGTTCATCCTGGCATCTGAGCTTGCTTGTTGTTTGCGTGCACTTTTATGCTGCGTGGGTCCACGTACGCCTGCTTCCTGCTGGCGTACGTGTTTCCGGATTAGCGCGTCTTTTTTGGTGCGTGCGTGTGGGCGTTCCGCGCATTTGCCTCCTGTTCTTCCCCGCCCACCCCAGTAATACACGTACCCCGCTCACCCAGGCCCAATCGTGTGTAAAACTTCCCGCGAGCCCCTGAAGTACACGTACCCCGCTCACCCAGGCACAATCGCGTGTAAAACTTCCCACGAGCCCCTGAAGTACACGTACCCCGCTCACCCAGGCCCAATCGCGTGTAAAACTTCCCGCGAGCCCCTGAAGTACACGTAGCCCGCTCACCCAGGCACAATCACCTGTAAAACTTCCTGCGAGCCCCTGAAGTAAACGTACCCCGCTCGCCCAGGCACAATCGCGTGTGAAACGTCCAGCGCACCCCCGCAATACATGCTATTTTTGACCCAGCGGGTGTCCGTGTTTGTCGCGTACCCCTTTGCACGTCATTTGTCCTAGAGGGCCACAGTATGGGACATTCATCAGAGTTGTATATACAGGCTTTTGTTAGTGCAGGGACGCTACCGCCTGCCTTCGTGTGGCAGACATGTGTTGATGTACATAGTCGACTTTTGGTTTGTGTCATGAGATCGCCATTTCACTGCTGGGGGTGGGGTTGCAAGGGGACATGAGTGGGGGCCTGCTGGCAGGTGCCCCTCAGTGCTGGGGGGTGGGTGTGCAAGGGGACATGAGTGGGGGCCTGCTGGCAGGTGCCCCTCAGTGCTGGGGGGTTCAATGGGACATGAGTGGGACATGAGTGGGGGCCTGCTGGCAGGTGCCCTGCACTGCTGGGGGGTGGGGGTGCAAGGGGACATGAGTGGGGGCCTGCTGGCAGGTGCCCTGCACTGCTGGGGGGGTGGGGGTGCAAGGGGACATGAGTGGGGGCCTGATGGCAGGTTCCCCTCAGTGCTGGGGGGTGGGGGTGCAAGGGGACATGAGTGGGGGCCTGCTGGCAGGTGCCCCTCAGTGCTGGGGGGTGCGGGTGCAAGGGAACATGAGTGGGACATGAGAGGGGGCTGCTGGCAGGTGCCCTGCACTGCTGGGGGTGGGGGTGCAAGGGGACATGAGTGGGACATGAGTGGGGGCCTGCTGGCAGGTGCCCTGCACTGCTGGGGGGTGGAGGTGCAAGGGGACATGAGTGGGGGCCTGCTGGCAGGTGCCCTGCACTTCTGGCGGGTGGGGGTGCAAGGGGACATGAGTGGGACATGAGTGGGGGCCTGCTGGCAGGTGCCCTGCACTGCTGGGGGGTGGGGGTGCAAGGGGACATGAGTGGGGGCCTGATGGCAGGTTCCCCTCAGTGCTGGGGGGTGGGGGTGCAAGGGGACATGAGTGGGGGCCTGCTGGCAGGTGCCCCTCGGTGCTGGGGGGTGGGGGTGCAAGGGGACATGGGTGGGACATGAGTGGGGGCCTGCTGGCAAGTGCCCTGCACTGCTGGGGTGTAGGGGTGCAAGGGGACATGAGTGGGACATGAGTGGGGGCCTGCTGGCAGGTGCCCTGCACTGCTGGGGGGTGGGTGTGCAAGGGGACATGAGTGGGACATGAGTGAGGGCCTACTGGCAGGTGCCCTGCACTGCTGGGGGGTGGGGGTGCAAGGGGACATGAGTGGGGGCCTGCTGGCAGGTGCCCCTCAGTGCTGGGGGTGGGCGTGCAAGGGGACATGAGTGGGGGCCTGCTGGCAGGTGCCCTGCACTGCTGGGGGGTGGGGGTGTAGGGGGTCATGCATTGGTGATCAGTAGTGCAAGGTGACATGTGGCTTGGCTGGGGGGCATGCCCATGTCGGATGGGCTGCCTGTGGGACATGACCAGGGGTGCAGGGTAGTCCCCTGTGGTGTGGGCTGCCTGCAGGGGCCGTGGAGGGTGTAGAGGGAACACCTGGGTGGACCCACACTGCCAATTCACGTGTAGGACTCCCCTGCACCCCAGATATACACGCACCCCACTCGCACAGGGCCTGTCGCGTGTGAAACTTCCCGCGCACCCCAGATTTACACGTACCCAGGCCAATAGCGTGTGAAACTTCACGTGAACCCCAGGAATACACGCACCCCACTCGCACAGGGCCTATCGCTTGTGAAACTTCCCGCAACCCCAGATTTACACGCACCCCGCTCGCCCAAGGATATTAGCATGTGAAACTTCCCGTGCACCCCCGAAATACACACACACGCTATTTTTGACACAGCGGGTGTTCGTGTTTGTCGCGTACCCCTTTGCACGTCATTTGTCCTAGAGGGCCACAGTATGGGACAATCATCAGGGCTGTATATACGTGCTTTTTGTTAGCGCACATTTTGGCGCACATTTTTTTCATGCGAAGGGACGCTACCGCTTGCCTTCGTGTGGCGTACGTGTTTAGGCCTGTGCGCGTCTTCGCCGGTGCCCTGGTTTGCCCTATTCGATTCCATGAATACGTGTTGTAGGCGAGCGTGTGGGCGTCCCGCGCACTTGCCTCCTGTACTTCCCCCGTGATGCCCACATTTTCTCGCGTTGTTCCCCATTCCGCATGTCACGCCCCGTGTTACGCCTACTTTTGTTATGTGCGCCGCGCTATGTGCGCTTTCGCTGTGGCCGTAGCGCACGCCGTTAGATGACCTGTGCGCCGGCGTGTGCCACGCAGATTTTCAGCGCACATCCCAGATTTTACTCGCGCACAGACTTCCATGAATCGATGTGCGCGGGTTTTGCTGCGATTTTCGCACTTGCAATGCGATTCGCACGGTTTCGCATGCTTGCGCGGGATTTTTCAGCACACATTAATTCCATGAATCGGCCTGATAATCTCAAGTATTTAGGCAATGCTTTTTCTGCAGAACATTTTCCCATACTGAAAGCATCTTACCAGCGTTCATCAAACGGAATCAGGCATTGACAAATGTGTACTTTGTGTATTGTGTATGTATTTTAGCAATGCTTTATTCTTTTTTTTAAATTAAATTTAAAGTGCAAATTGGTTTATTAAAACCTTATACACTAAAAAGCAAGCAAATTATTAAAAACATTATTACAGTATTTCTTCAAAACAATAAAAACAATTAAATTCGAATCAGAACATATCATCTTACATATGGCTACGTGGTTGCATTTCAATTAATTTACCCTTATTATATAAAATCATACACATAGCTCTTTATAACATATTGACTGTTTTGTTCATAACTCTCTTCCAGGTATAAAATGCTGCTCCAATATACACCAAGGGGTCTGCCATATAAAGCTGCAACCAAAATTGGTCAGACATAATTTGTATTTCTATTTTTGTATTTTATTTATTTATATAGCGCACCTGGCCCTAGGGTATCCGGGCGCATATCTTAAGTTACATGACAAGTTGACATAAGCACAAACATACAGGGTAATGTACAGTGTAAAGCAAGAGGCATAAGTTACAGTCATATACAGATTCAGAAGTCTAAAGAGCAAAAAGGAGGAGATAATCAGGGCAGATCACCAAGCACAGAATAGGTACACGTAAGTAGGTAAGCAGGTCATTTACAAGGTACATACACAAGCAACTTTACACGATGAAGCGGAGAGCGCGGGTGGTGGTTAGAGGACTAGTTAGTGCCGGAAAAGGTCCTGGGCAGTTAGCCATACTTTGGCCTTACTCGTGAAGGCATGGAACGATGGTTCAGCTCTAAGAGGGTTAGGAAGTGAGTTCCATAGTTTCGCAGCAAGGACTGAGAAGCTCACCCCACCTGATCTCTGCAGTTTATAGTGAGGTATGGAGAGACAATTGGCCTGGGCAGTTCTGAAAGGTCTGAATAATCATATTTAAATCACACACAAGGTCCTTATAAACTTTATAATAATACTTTTGTAGCTTTTGGCACTCGGTTAACAGATGTCTCGAAGTTTCCACCCCCCTATGACAATGTCTGCACAAAATCATTCCTCCATTGGTATACCTATAAATGCATCAATGTATTAATGACAGGGTAGTATGTTAAACCTTAGCAGAGTAATGCATCTTGCTAATTGTCTATTCCTGGTCTTCAATAGGTAATTTCGAGGGATAGAAGGTTTTAGACCTTGTACTGAGTACATCATATACCTTTGCTTTTTATTTAAACTAGACAGATTATTACTAACGTCCCAAACAAGGGTTTTCTTTTTGAGTTCCTTATACATAGGCCAAATATCTCCTACCTCAGCAGGAAGCCTCACATTTATGGTGTTTAGGAACCTTAAAGTAGTAAGGGTCAAGTCTTGGGCAAAGGTGTTTCCCTTTACCTGCTTGTTCATATTTTCCCCTATTAAACTCATCAAATTCTCTTCTTTGTAATTCGGGACCACCATTTTGACATATAGTTTACAACACTTTATTTTCCTTAATGTTTCCAAAGAAGTAATACCCAGTACGCACCTTATTGCTTCTATTCGTGTTGCTTTGGGTAGACACAATGCAGTTTTACACAGTTTCCCTTCTATCTTCCCAAGGCTCCCCATATATCTTACTCCCACAGATTCCAAAGTATATAATGCTCTGTGTATAATGCAACTTTTATATATTTCTAGGAGGTCTTCTATCGAGTGTGCTCCTTTCCTATTCATATATCCTCTGCATAATGCTCTATTCATTTTATTTTGTTTTCTTTCCTGAAAAAATAAAAACATATATGATTCTTTTTCATACTCACTTTCAAGGCATTTTGTTGGGCATGGGATCATGTAGCGTTATGATGCAGGTGGGCATGGTGAGGTTTTGACCATGGCATGTTGAGGGGTAGCTCTAAAGTCTACAGAAGTTGAGTTCACCCTAAAATAAATCTGTGGAGAAACAGAGACAGAGAGGGACTCTCTGTTGAAAGGTGCACATTTTTCTCTTGAATTGGGCAAATGATGCTTCGGGCTGCACAATTGATTGAACATGTATCCTGGCATGTGGGCGGTGGGTCAGTCCTCAGGTACCAGGCTGTTTAATGGACATTGATAAGGCCTTGTATCAAAATTCAAAGTTAAATATTTGGGCAGAGATAGATCTCGTTTCAATATCAGCACTGGCTAAGCGTTGAGCACTACATTTAAAGAAAAATGTTGATATCTTTCTGGAACTTTCACAAAAAAACAGCCTTAATAAAATACTAATTCTGCTCTTGAAATGAGTCTGTGTGGAAAAACACAGCCAGCGAGACCCTCTCAGTTAAAAAGTTCATATTGCTTTTTTGTGCACTGATCATTGAAAATCACCCTGGATCAATAGAATCAGTGTAGTACAAGGGATCCTTTATGGATGGCCTGAATTCTACTGCCGAGCTATTGACAATCCCGTGTGAGCGAGAGAGAGGCAAGGAGGAAGATGTTCTCTCACCTGTGAACAGTTTTACCTTTTCTTTCTGTAGTTGTTATCACCTTGGAGTAGTGAGTAAGAGCTGCTTGGAAGTTCTGATACTTCTGAAAAAGCCTTTGAATAAAAGAGAGCAAACATGGTTTTCACAAAATATCTAGAAATTTTAGATGAAAACAAAGAACTAGTGGCAACAGAAATAGCAAAGAATACTCCCAAGGGGAGTCAAGAGTCTCTGCAAAGAAGTCAGAACGGTGGTTCTGGTGACCCATTTCTGTAAACTCATGTTGGGCCTTCTGCTAAGGATGTTAAATGTGCTATGGGGCAAACAAAGGACATAGATATTGCTTTAGCTACATTGGTGTGTATTCTTATCACAGAGCAGATTGACACATATGATGAATTTAAAGAAAGATTCCTGCATGGTTTTAAGAATGGGAACAGTGAATGCTCATGTATGCAATATCATCCCTTTACTTCTGCTTGCTAGTGGACAGGCTGGAACAGAGAGAACTTGAATCAGTAATTCTTTGAGATGTTTTGTTCCAGCAAGAAACTGGCTGCACTGTGTGTTGTGACTGTCCCACAGATCAGACAACATTTAACATAGGTGGTGTTGTTCTGTACCGCTTGTTGATGCTGCCAGTGGAGCATGATAACAAGCTGGAACTTGCACTCTGAAAAGAGAAAGTTCTGAGTTTAATCTTATGCTACTTTCTGTCCATTTGAAAATGCACGTTTTTGGCAATTTCCTACAGATAACCCCTGTCAAAGGATAACCAATCTTCCAAACTCTTTGTTCCAAATGTATTGTCAATATAGGCAATGTAAATCTTTGAGATGTATTCCAGTACAAAGAACTTGTTGTCAAAATGAGAAAATCTGGAAACTTTGAATATATAGAAATATATAAAAGCGTTTGAATAGAAATACTTGTTGACAGTGTTAAAAAAGCTTGACAAAGTAGACTTGTTTTAAATATATATCATGAGGAATGCTATGATCCTGAACCCATGCTGGATTTACAACAGAATAATATTGGATGTATTTGTTTGATGTCTGTTGTTGGAGAATATGATACATTTAATTTGATGATGACGAGCTTTGAAGTTTAAACTTTTGTTGATTTAAAATGCCTTGAAGTCTTTAACAACTCTCAATTTCCTTAGATGTCAGTAAAAAAGCAAAGCCACATTTAATTTAAGGCGAAATCACCTGAGTTTTAATCTTTTGTGAGGCTTTGTATAAAGTGTTCAGCTATGTCAATATTTAACTTGAATGTGGAGATGGGTGTTACACCCCTGGAGTATCTCACAACTCCTTCCTGTCAACAGAAGCCAAATGGTAGTTGACCCCTCCCACCTTGGTTGGCACGGGCTCCTGATTCTTTCTAACAGGTAACCTTAAAGCAGCCAATGGGGGGGATTGGGAGATGTTGTGGATAGGTAAAGGGGTGTTAGGGTAACCGGATTGAGGGTTAGGGTTTGTGAAATTGATGGGTAGTAGGGTTTGAAATGGAAGAAACACACACAACATAGACCATAAGAGAACCGTAGAAACCCTCTTAATCCTTGGGTTTCTTACACCTGGACACACTCTCTTATTCAGCAGAACACATTCCTTCTTAATCAGGAATATGCCCTCATGATATTCTTACATTCAATGCATCATATCCTAGTTTGTAAGCGGCTAACATAAGCACAAAGCATCCAGAAACCCGGACAAAGCAATAGCACAAACAGAAACAAGAACATCAGCATGACAATAAGCACATGAATAATTGCTGAGCAACTTGACCCAACAAACTCCTGAATGCGCTTGCCAGAGAAGTTATTTCCACAGTACCATACGCCTCCCAAATGCTCAGTATGCTGCCCTTATGTTTCCACATATACGTGATAGCATGCAGTGACAAAACAAAGCATAGCATGCCCACAACACATGTCTTCACACAACGTTCTTCCCAGTAGCGCTAATATGTATCCAGCAATGTTTTCCCCCAGCAGCGTTCATGCACCTCTGCAATTCTCTCCCCCCCTTTCTCTTTCCACAAACCCCAATTTGAGGCACTTAACTGAGGCCTGGGGGGCTAGATGGCACCACTCCATGTGAATATGAACTCACGTTGAAAGCGGGGAAGCCCCATGGCCTAAGCAGTGCTCATATCTCCCGCAGTGAGGGAGGGATAGCCGGTGTTGCCTCTTGTCCCTCATCCCCCACTGTGTCTCTAACACACTAACCTCCCTCCTTCCTCAGCAACAAACCTTCAGGCTCTTTTCCATGTCCTCCTATGGCCGTGCCTGCAGGTGCCAAAATCACCAACACGCAGCATGGCCGGAGGAGGAGCTTTGTAGGAACCAGTATTGTGCACTCGTGTGCACTCCAAACGCCTGTGGTTCTCATGGGAAATGAATTCCTTTGGGCTTCTCAGCCCATGAACTGTGTTTCCTGACACAAAACTCCCCATGATACACCCCCGCTCCCCATTTCCTCACAAGGGGCCTCATGAGTAGAGCAATGGGAAGAGTCCTTGATTTGTCACTTTTGTCTTTAGTTCGTCCATTGTGTATTTTCTGTGAAATGTAATTATATAAGTGAGCCTTAGCTAGTAAGTAGAAATCTGCCTGTTTTATGATTTTTAAACATGTTGGAGAAAAGAGCACAATTTCCCTTGCCTATGCCTTCACAATACATTAATCTCAAGGTTTGACAGTAGATACTGCACTGATTGATATAAGGCAAACTGCCTTTGCCAGGCTATTATGCAACTCTATGTAAAAAGGACAATCATACTCATCCTTGGCACTTAAGGGGTTAAAGAAGGCATTGAATATGTGTTAACAATATGACAGGATTTTATTAACTGCCCATTGAGGAATCTAAAGTGGCAGCAGAGATTGCATAAGTGGGAGTACAATTGTGTTTCTATGATGTATGCACCTGACTTTTGTTTGTTGCCCAGAACTTTAGGAGGTCTTGGATATACTTGAGGTGTATGAAAAAGGGTGTGCATCTGTGGATTCATGTATAGGTTTGTCTTATGACTGCATTCACGATTCATGATTGCGCAGTGCGACCCCTTCAAATTGTTTCTAGATAGTCTTTACCCTTCGGTAGCAGATCAAGAAACCACACAATTTTCACATCTGGTGATCATGTTGAAAAGACCTGGCTAAAGTCTCAACAATTAATAATAGCATTGTGAACTTTGTCCAAGGGAAGGTCTACTTATCAAAAAATACTTAAAGCAACAGAAATTATATTACATGAAGGTTTTTCAATTAATAGTAGATACTATACAACTTGGCTGCAGAGAGAACTACATTGCCTAGGAATTTAAATAATGCTTGTTTATTCATATTTCTATTAGAACCAAAGATTTAATTTGGACTTTCAGAAGATGTTAGGAACACAATTAAGTAGGCATAGGTTAGACATATATTACATATATGGGAAATATGGTGTAGTAAATAAGCACTGTTTTAGACAATAATTTTAAGTTAAGTTTGTTTTGTTTTCAAAGATATCACAATCATAATATGATCTTTAAAGTGCATCATCATTGTAGTGTGAATCTGGCTTAGTTGAGGACACACAATATTTTAATTTTTAGGCATCTTGTTATCTAAAAAAGTATTAATCTGTCATGATGCCTACCCCCAGGCATCCGGACCAAGCCCATCAGCCCCGGGAGCAGGCATCTAGACATTTAGTAAAACCTCAGCAGCCCCGGCTAGGGGCTATCTGGGTTCAGTCCTGGCGCCTTAGGCGCCAGGCTCATAGTAGGAATCAGTCCTGGCGCCTAAGGTGCCAGGCTCATAGTCATTACTTACCTCAGGCAGACCATGCTGCAAATGACTCCAATCCAACATGAAGCCTGAAAGGGACTATTTTTCTACAGGAACTATTTATTACTCGGTGTGGTTCTAGGGACCTCTTACCTGGGACTACTTTTGAGGCTATTTAAACCACACCCGACCAGCAACACACGCTTCGCATTATTCTGTATCTAGCCGCGTAACACTCACCGTGCCTGCAGCCTGCATCCAGTCTTCTGCCACGCCCGCCTCGAATCCGGAGCTCCTAAAACAAAGAGGAAAGAAAGGGACAAGGTTAGAAAACAAACTTATTTCTATTCCACACCTGATTCTGGATCCATCTTGTCTCCGGACCTGTAAAGAACATAATTTCTGCACGTGCTGCACCTCCAGCTGCAGCACCGCGCCATACTCACCAGTCTTCACAGCATCCTTCGGGTCGGCGCTGCCTCCATCATTTCTTTGCCGAACTTCGGCACCTAGGAGACAAAAGAAAACCACAAGGTGAGTCGAGGGAACCAACAAATATAATTCTTACCACCATAGACTTACCTGATTTACCACCGGAAGCATCCTTTTGTGACTCTCCATATTTTCACATGCCGCATCTGTAAAGAGAGACAAAACAACACGTTTTACTCGTGCAATATTTACCGGACAGCGCCGGGTAATACAGACTCTTACCTGAGCGCCACCAGCTTCCACAAGAGCATCTTTTCACGAGCCAGATGCAAGACAAGAAAGGAAAGGGGAAACAACGGTGAACATCGGACATATTGAACTCTATGAACTTAATACATACTGGTCCTCACCAGAAACCTCAGAGTCAATACTCTCCAGAACTCTCCCGAGCCTTCAAACCAATGAAGTAACTGGAATCGACGCGCCCCTGCAAATCCACGCAGGATGGAGAGCTCATCTTTCAAGAATATAAGGTGAGATTGCTGTGAGGGTATTTCGGAGGTGATTAGTTGGGGAGGACTGTGGGGGTGCCATCACTTGAATCCACAAGTGGCTAAATCCATCTCTCCACTTGCAGGAGAATATTTCTACGGGTTAAGCAGACAAGATTAGGAGGGCATATCCAGTCAGTCATCGCTGGACTACGCATCACGTGGGTGGAGACCGCAGCTGTCCGGGTCCGACCGACGCCCCTGTGGGAGCCAGGTGAGCATAACAGAACACAAAGCCTATCTACAAATCCCCACCCGGGCGTTATGGAAACCTCGGAAACCGTCCAACTAGCCCTATTGTTAGGGGAACTTAGGGCAGAAGTGCACTCCGCGTGCCAAGAGACTAATGCCCTCAGGAAAAAACTGATTGTGTCAAAGGAGCGCACTGATGATCTTGCTAGACAATTACTGCAAAACCAAGCTGGGCAAAACATCATTACCTGGACTCGGGGGGAATCCAACTCCTGTTTCATCGAGCAATCCTGTGCAAGTGGTTCTACCAGGGAGCATTCCTTTAGCTCCACCCGAACGTTTTGCTGGGGACCCAAAAAAGTTAGCCGTGTTTATGAACCAATGCCGCTTGCACTTTCTATGCAGACCTGGAGCTTTTCCGAACGACCAAACCAAAGTAGCCTTTGTACTATAATATCTTAGTGGCAGCGCAGCGGATTGGTCAATTCCATTAGTTAACCAGGATGACCCTCTTCTTTGGGATTTTCAAGGTTTTCAATTGAGCATGGAAAGACTATTTGCCAGACATTCACAGGGACAGGCTCTGGATAACGAACTTTTATCATTACGACAAGGCAACCAGGATCTACTAACCCATATCACCACTTTCAATAGGTTAGTGGTGGAAACCGGATGGCCAGAGGTAAAACGAATTACATTATTTCATTGTGGACTTCGGGGTGAACTCAAAGACGTTTTGGCCCAAGTTGTGAACCCACCTCAGGATTGTGCAGAATATATAGACTTAGTGGTCCAGTTAGACCACCGACTTCAGAATAGAAAGGCTGATCGAGCTAAGTTCGAGAATTGGGTATTGGTTAAACCCAATGTTACCTTCAAAGGAACAGATGTATCAGAACCGATGCAGATCGGTGGGGTCAAGGGACCCTTAACTCAAAAGTAAAGAGAAAGAAGACGGCAGATGCAATTGTGTCTGTACTGTGGAGCCTCAGGACATTTTCTACGGGATTGCCCTATAAAAACATCTAAAAAAGTAGTTGGAGTTGCTGATAAAAATCAAACAGAGCCTGATTCGGGAAACGACCATGCCCGACAACCGTAGAGGTCCGCTTGCCGAGCTTGAAGAAGGGTACTCAGACCTCGCACTTCATCATACCAATGGTCCTTATAGATCAAGGCAGCCATCACGTATGCACGCAGTGAGGGCATACATTGATAGCGGGGCCATAGGAAACTATGTGGACCACGAGTTGGCTTCTAGGATGAATCTATCTCTGCGAAAAGACCACTTCGGATGTCATCACCACAGTCGATGGAACTGAAATTGCCTCTGGGCCTGTAACTCATTCCACCGCAGAGATGACACTATTGGGTCAGGATGGGCATTGAGAGACTATTGTGTTTGATTTAATCAAAGCCCCGCAGTTCCAAATAATACTGGGGATACCTTGGTTGGAAACACATAATCCTTGTATTGATTGGCGAGAGAAGAGAATAACCTTCCCGGATTGTGCACATACTTGTTACCCAAAAAAACCTGTGAACCAAGGCCTGGCCACAGTCGCTGCTCCAGTCATGCAGTTACCTCAGAATATCAAGAATTCCAAGATGTTTTCCAAAAGGAACAGGCAAACACCCTACCACCTCACAGATCATACGATTGTCAAATCGATCTCATACCCGGTGCACAACCTCCATGTAGTAGGATCTACTCCCTTACGGATCCCGAAAACCTTCACCTACGACAATACTTGGACCAATACCTTGCTAATGGCTTCATTCGTCCATCCAAGTCCCCTGCATCTTCAGCTTTGTTCTTCGTGCCTAAAAAGGAAGGTGACCTCAGAACGTGCATAGACTACCGCGCATTAAATCAGATCACGGTTAAGAACCGATACCCATTGCCTCTGATCCTCGAATTACTAGACCAAGTAAAGGACGCTTGCATCTACACTAAATTAGATCTCCGAGGGGCATATCATATGGTACCTGTAAAGAAAGGCGACAAATGGAAGACTGCTTTTCGCACTAAGTATGGGTTATTCGAATACCAGGTGATGCCCTTCGGGTTGTGAAATGCACCAGCAGCCTTCCAGTATTTTATGAACGATGTCCTTCGTGAACTCATTGACGTCTGTGTTGTTGTATACATAGACGATATTCTAGTGTACTCCTCTTCAGAATCAGACCATGTGAAGCACGTTCATGCAGTCCTTGAGAAACTACGCCAGCACAAGTTATATGCAAAATTGGAAAAATGCGTTTTTCATGCTACGGAAGTTGAATTCCTTGGATTTATCCTGACTCCAAAAGGAGTTTGAATGGACTCTCGAAAGGTGGACGCAATCCTCAAGTGGCCATCACCCAGTTCAGTTAAAGGGGTACAAAGCATGCTCGGATTTGCTAATTTCTACCGCAGATTCATTCCGGATTTCTCACATGTTGTACACCCTATCACAGCACTTTTGCGAAAAAACAAACGCTTCTTGTGGACCGAAGAAGCTGAAAAGGCCTTCCAAGAGCTGAAAGCGAAATACACATCTGCACCTGTCTTAAAGCATCCAGCCCCAAACTTCCATACATAGTTGAAACTGATGCATCCAGTTTAGCCATGGGAGCTGTCCTGTCCCAGAAGGATCCTGAAACCGGTCAACTTCACCCAGTAGCATTTTGGTCCAGAATGTTCTCGGCACCCGAGTTAAACTATGCGGTTACCGATCAAGAATTATGAGCCATCAAATCCGCCTTCAAGGCTTGGCGGCATTATCTTCTCGGTGCCAGGCATACCATTACGGTAATCACCGATCACCGGAACTTGCAGTATTTAAAAACAGCCAAGGCCCAATCGTCGTATCAACGTCGATGGGCATTGTTCTTTGCCGAGTTCGATTTCGTGATCACTTATCGACCAGGTTGTAAAAATGGCAAGGCAGATGCCTTATCCCGAATAGGGATGGGAGAAGCATATGCGAACCCGGAACCGGTGCCTTCAGAACAAAGAATTCTTGGCATAACCACTCTACAGACACTAGAGGATATTCAAGTAAAGATCCAACAACTCTTTGATCCAACAGCCCTGCAAGACTGGGTGAAGAAAGGCCCGGACTACTCAGTCATCAATGACCTACCTTATTATCAAGGGCGACTATTTCTACCACACAAGGAACTACAAGAACTAGTCATCTCCAATTATCATGACACCCTGATGGAAGGACACCCAGGTATCGCATAACCTAGTGACCACGTCCATGCACCTCGGTTGGTGAAAAGATTCCATCGGAACTTCCCAGACAAACCAGGGCCCAGGGGAAGGACAACTTTAGGAGGGGCCTTGGGGGGGAGTGCTGTCATGATGCCTACCCCCAGGCATCCGGACCAAGCCCATCAGCCCCGGGAGCAGGCTGATGGGCTTGAACATCGGACATATTGAACTCTATGAACTTAATGCTTACTGGTCTTCACCAGGAACCTCAGAGTCAATACTCTCCAGAACTCTCCCGAGCCTTCAAACCAGTGAAGTAACTGGAATCGACGCGCCCCTGCAAATCCACGCAGGATGGAGAGCTCATCTTTCAAGAATATAAGGTGAGATTGCTGTGAGGGCATTTCGGAGGTGATTAGTTGGGGAGGACTGCTAAGACATTCTATGTATGTCCCCCAACCATGCTGATGCAGTAGGCAATTTCTCATCCTTTCATTCCTGCAATATAATTTTCTTTGCTGACAAAGAAGCCCTGTATAAGCAACACCATTGTGGGAATTAAGGATCTTCTATTAGTTCATCTTTCCCCAAGATGATGGTCGAATAATCATAATCAACGTCCAGCATTAAAACATTGTTCATTGTCTGTGTTATTTCATTGCAGAATACCCTTAAACTACTACAATTCCAAATCATATGCTCAAAAGAACAAACTCTGTGTTTGCATACACAACAAGTATTGGATTCAAGCATTCCCCTTTCAGAAAGTCTTTGTGGTGTTCAGTACTTTAATTTGTCCAACCCATTCTCCTAGGTTTAGTGATGTCAATTGCACATTTCTGCATATCTTTTCCCACCTGAAAATGTACATTTCAGATCCATTTGTTTCTGACCACTTATTAATCAGATTTTCATTATTCAATTTGCATTTCTACAGATGTTTACACAATTTTGATGCTATATGGCCATCCACTGTGAATTCCTTCAACCAATCTGTAAGCTCCTTGATTTGAAATAGGAGTCATTTCTTGATAAATCACGTTGTGTCTTTAACTGTCTAGGTTGATTCTAAAATAAGGTGAGCAGCAGAGTGGTGAAATATGTTCGGAATCATTAAGGGCACTGATAATAAGTTGACCAATGGTGGTAGCATTACGAGAGTCAAAATGGTGATTTAATAATCTTAAGGTTCAGTGTAGCTGATAATATATGGGCAGCAAGCATGACACGCATGATAATAACTTTCTCTTTGCCATATAACGTATAACAATAACAATAACATCATTTGCGGTCACTATGAACACGGCAATGGTGTACACTTATAGGAGTGATACAAACACAAGGGTATCTTTTATTTGGTGTTTGGGTTCACTTACAGGGGAATTTTGAAACAAAGTGCAAGTAACTATAAGATAAACAATGTATTAATTGTCAATAAGCCAATACTATGGAATGACATCTTTTTTTGTAAACAATGTGTCTTTCTATTTTTTCTTCCTACCCTTATTATTCCTCCCTGTGACAATCCCTTAAATCCTCCTTTTTCCTTATTTTCTCATTAATTATTTTTGTCAAGTTTTGCTGATTCTTATTGCATTATGTGACAATCCTAACATCAGGCATAACTACATATTGTTTGATATATGTTACTGGTATGTTGACCATTATATGTTCTACCACAATTGTGTATAAACAGCCCAGCCTTGAGAAGGACTGGGGTACGGTCGAAACATGTGTTGGCAAATTGGGCATATGTTAATTGGCATCTAAACAATTAAAGATACAATGTGATTTATCAATAACTAACTCCTACTGAACTTAATAATATTTTTGGGATTTATGGGATCTACAACCATGTCTAACTTACCACCGAGAACTTTGTGGACTATCGCCTATCAGAGTTGTCATTGTGTTTCATATTCTAGTTGTATTTTAAATTTGTTTAAAAATAAATAGGCAGAACTAATTTCTAATAACATGTATTACATGTAACATATTTATCAGGGGTTCCATGTAAAGAGTTACATTTTGGTTCTGTATTTGCTACATTCTGCTTTCTAATTCATTTTTATTTCTCAGAACATATCAAATGAATTACTTATCTTAACAAAATATTTTTTTTAAAAAATGGCTATAAAATATTTTAGAGTGTAATTTATATTATGTATATTTTAATATAGTTGCTGTGGAAATGTAGCAAATAAGATATTCTTTTTTACTATGATTGTTTTGTTTAATTTGTTTATTATAAACTTTAAAAATGTTATGATGTGCAATAGAAACTTGCAAATGAAATGAAAAAAAGTTACAATAATATATGTAGAAGTTGAAATCAATCTTAGTATTTCTCTATATATTTATGTTAGACAACACTACCTATAACAATATTTCATTTGGATGCATATTGTGTTTAAAACAGGTGAGAAAGATCCATTTTGAAATAACTGAATATAATTTACAATCAAAATACACATGATGACATGAATCTGACCAAGATTGTGGCCCCAAAGCCAGGGTAACCGAGGGATTGCCTTAGGGTCCAGTCCGTATGGTCCCCCAGCCACATAGTTTATTAGGGATGGGTCACAGGTGATGGACAAGTCTGGTTTCACACTTAATCTTCCTCCACATGCTGCACCCCTAATCGTTGTCTTGACAACTGTCCCTATCCTTGATAACAGTCAATCCGAGGACAAAACTGGGTTGATAAATAAGGAAACCCATTCTATTAGTATGATTCTATTTATAGGATATGCAATGCTCAATTCTTGCCGAGTAGGGATATTTTGATTGCGAAATGTTCATCTTAGGTTGGGCAGGTGGAGAAGTGCTTAAGTGGGGATTGTGTCAGCCTCAATAACCCTTCTAAGTTGGCAGACCTTCTTTGGCAAGTTATGCACTGCCAAAGGGTGCATTCTGGGGTTGGCTTCTATCCTCTGTTTTTTTTTAAATCAACCAGGGCAAGGACTCCAAAGACCAAACTGGGCTTATAACCTCGCCATTCGGTCTACTCCCAGTTCATCTTTGGGGAGTTCCATGGGCATGAAATGTACTGAGCCCAGTGCCATCTTTGTCGGGACAGCTAATTGCTCTCTAACCTTATGGAATAGGTTTACGTGTCTGGAGTTAATGAAAAGTGTTGACTGGCAGATTGACACCACACATGGTCTGAAAACCCTCTCAGAAAGTGTCAGCCCGCCAATACAAACTAATCAATGGGGGGCATGGGAAAAATCCCCTCAGCTCATTCTGATCATGTGAATATTCTGGTGTGGAATATTGAAGGGTTAGGGCCCAGGTTTATGGACTTGGACTGGGTATCACTTATTAGGAGATACCAGATCCTGCTATTGGAGGAGACCTGGTTGGTGGATCTAATCCACCTGCAGGGGTACTCTCTTTTCTTTTTACCAGCCCCGAAAGGCAGAAGTAGAGGACATCCTTCTGGGGGACTTTCAGTCTATGTGGCGGTGGATATTATCTGGGAAGCAAGACAGTAAACTGGATCCAACAGTAATACCAAATGTGTGACCCTCAGCGGTAAAAAGGGCCAATGTTTAGGGCTGATTCATTTTTTTCATAAAAAAATTCACCTATTATCAAGGAGGGTGACTTCATTATGCGGCCGGGTACTGGAGATAATGTTGTTATGTTGGGTGACGAAGAGAGAGTCTACTCTGTCCCTCCAGCCTCCCTGGTTGATCCGAAAACTTTGACAAAGCTCTGTACCTTTGGGAGATCCTGGCTGAATCAGGTTACAGAGCCGTAAATGGCATGTTTCATTTGTCTTCAGTCAGGCATCACACATTTGATATTGGAAGAAGCCAGAGTATTATTAATTGTGGACTTGTACCAATGAAGTTGTAGGGGTGCATTCTTGATTTCAACATCCTGAAAAAGAACCAAAAGTGATCATAATCCCCTTGTTCTTATGTCAGCCGGGTTAGAGGGCGTGCAGGGTAAGCCCATCACTCACTCGTCTGCATTCATAGTGGGGTCAAAGTCCAGGCAGAGACGCTGGAAGCACAGTAATGACAAAGAACTTGGTGTGAGAGTTAATAATGAAACTGGGTGAGAATGTATGATAGGGCTACATAGCGAAACCAATGTGATGCCCATTGTCAAGGCCTTTGACAATTTAATTAGGGTTTGTAAGGACATTTTCAGGCTTCAACCACTACCAGGAGGACTGTTTGCCATCACCACCTGGTCCTGGTTGTCTGACACCTGAAAGGAGAGGAAAAGAATGCTCCTTGCTGCATTAAAAAGTGTTACTGTGGATTTAAATGAAATTTGTCTAAGGCGTAAGGAATATATATCTGCTCTTTTAGAGAGGAGAAAATAAATTGCAATCTCTATCTGGGAAGCCTTGTGTGAGGCCTAACAATTATCAGATTCCAAAGCATTCTGGATAATTGTGTCCAGGAACACTGGAGGTCTGGACACGGTGGTGTGCCTCAACTTCGGAGGTACACACAGCACAGGGGGTTTCATTAAAGCATTATAATTAACTGTTTGACATAATGGACAGGGCACAGATTAACAGGGGTGGTGTATTTCTGGGACAGGCAAAAACAGAGGGGCATGTAAATTTGGTGGCACTCAGGGAAGTCACCTCCATTCTCCAGAGACAAAAACCCTTCAAGTCTCCATGGATTGATTGACAAAGTTCCAAATGATGTATTTTGTTCTTTGCTGGATGTGTGCCCCCCTCCCCCGTACCCGCCTGACTCAGGTGTTCATTGCCATTATCAGGACAAATTAAATCCCCAACAGTTGGAAAATTGGACCCATTGTCCTGGTATTTAAAAATGGTGATTAAAGTCTCCCCATCCCATATAGACCTGTCACTTTGCTGCATGGGACATCCAAGTTGTTCTCCAGTATCATTTTGGAGTGACTGGTGGACTGGCTTACAGCAAATAACATCTTGTCAGGCACCCAATCAGCCTTCTGCCCAGGTACTGGAATAATGCACAAGTGCATTAATATTTATTTAATTTTGGCAAAACACATTTGGATCTTTTGCTCTCCTGTCTACGTGGCCTTTTTGGACCTTACTTCGACCTTTGACGATGTGGACAGGAGACTACTGTGGAATACCCTAAGTGATATTGGAGTCCCAGGCCCCAAAATCTACTTGCTGTAGTCCCTCCACTAGAATATTAGGATAGGTGTGCGCTATGGTCAGGATGGAGAACTTTCTGAAAGTTTGGTTGCTGAGAAGGTGGTCCACCAGCACTGTGTCCTTGCCCCAATTCTTTTTAATTGATATGTTAATGGTCTTGCCTCCTACCTTGGGTCATTTACCAACATTAATATCCCTCGTGCGGTGTGTGAGACAGGCATGGTATCAAGAAAGGTGATGCAGACAACAGATATATATTTATAAACAAAGCTTTATTAATTATCAGGCTGGTGTAACACTTAACTAACCCTATACCATGGTGGAATTTCCATTGCCTAAAGAAATCCAAGGAAAATCTGTGTCCTCAAGTTCAATACAGTTCCAGTGTAACTTTGTTTCAAGGAGGTTTTATCACATTCTGAAGTTACATTCTCTAGGTTCACAAGCATTACAGTTCGCATCAAAACAGGGTCTTGGGTTTCCCTTCCCTAAGTTAAAATGTAATCAAGTTCATACACCACAGTAATCCTAGGACTCCCTTCCCTAAAATAAACACTCTCCATTTATTTGATTCTCAGGGTTCTCTTCCTCAAGATTTATACTGAGCAATTGACATGTTTCCTCTGTTAACAAGTTTACAGGAGATGACTTGGTCCGTTTGACCCAACCTTTGGTTAGCTTCACCAAGGGCACATACTTCTTTACTGCTTTTTGTAATATTTAGTGGTTTCTGGTCTAGGTGCAGTTCTCAGACCGCATGGTCCACCTATTACAGGTCAGTTTTCTCACAGGTGCAAGAAGACTACCAGTGCCCAGCTTTGCTGATGATGATGCTTTTCTCCTGGCAAAAGACACACATATCTCTTCAGGCACTGATTATTGAGTATGAGAAATATATGAGGGATCAGGGGCTCTGTTTAATAGTGGCAAGTGTTTAATTATGTGTGCTTCCAAGAAACCCAGATGATGCCCGCAGCTGTTTTTGGAAGGAAAGATGGTGGATAGTTGCTCCTTCTTTGACTATCTGGGGAGGAGGTTTAATAGTTGGTTGAAGTGGGATGACCGTATCTCCAGGTTAACTGTCAGAATGAGTCAAACCATGGGGGGAATATTCAGATTAGCCACTAATCTGGGGCACTTGTCCATAGAACACATGATGAAGGTCTACGAGGAAAAAGCCATACCCACTGGAATCTATGGTTGCAAAATACAATGGTACTCAAGGGCCCACTTCATACAAACCTCACAAAAGATTTAAAATGCTTACCTTAGTAGACTTCCTATGGTCCCCAACTCAACAACAGTGTGTTCTACGCACCTGAAAACTGGTATGACTTATCTGGCGGATACTATTTTTGTGAGACGCATCTGTCTATGGGTTTCACTCACAGCCCCCTAACGAAAGACCTAATTATGAACCTAATCTCTCAAACGGGTCTTTGCAAGGTTTGGTGGCTGGCACATATTTGTTTGTTTGTTTGTTTGTTTGTTTATAGAATTTATAAGGCGCACCAGACCCGAGAGTAGCAGGGTGCAGCAAGGATATGCAAATCTTACAAGTTACATAATGTACAGACAATATGCGAATAATCACAATACACATGGAATAATACAATATACAGTATGCCAACAAGTAGTGCAGGGGGCAAAGTTAATTACAGCTTGGTACATAGATGGGCATGATTTACGGAATTTACAGTTTAGCAGCAAATCGTACTAGTGTACCAGAGTATCCGAGGGAGCTAGTACCCAGTCAGATTGAGGTGGGTGATGAGATTCTTTCTGAAGAAGGAGTAAGGGAGGTCAGCTCTTAGCTGATGTGGCAGGGAATTCCAAAGCTTGGCGGCCTTCACAGGGAAGCTGTTGCTGCCGATATTTGAGGTTTTAAATCTGGGTACTACCAAACAATTAGTGTTGATAGTTCTAGACGGTCTACTGGAGGATCTTCTAGATATTCTGTCAATTAGGTATCTCGGAGCGACATTGTGTAGAGTTTTATGTGTCAGGGAGGCGATTTTGAGTTGTATCTTGTTGTGGGTAGATAGCCATTTGTGATGGCGTCTGATTGCAGAGATATGCACTCTTTTGTTGATGCCTAATGCTGCTCTAATGGCATTGTTCTGTAGTATTTGGAGTTTTTGGATAATGGTTTTATTAGCACTACTGTAGAGGGCGTTACAGTAGTCTAGTCTTGATAGAATTAATTCTCTGGCAAGTATAAGGCAGCTATCATTGGAAAGGAAAGGCCTAACTGCTCTAATCAGCTTACATGTGTAGGCTGTGGTGGAGGCCAGAGAATTTAGTTGTTTAGTAAAGGACATAGTTGCGTCAAGGTAGAAACCCAGTGTTTTGACCTCCTGGAGACACTGATATTATTACCGTCAATGTTGAAGGAAGCATATTTATGGCCTAGTTTGGAAATGTTGGAGGGGGAGCAGAGGATTATGAACTCTGTATCGCCATCATTCAGGCATAGGCCGTGAGTGGCCATCCATGCCTGAATGATGAGATAGATTCTATTCACCAACGCCAAGTCCCTACCATGATCCCCAGAAAGTGGGAGGAGAATCTGAGTGTCATCTGCGTAGTTGGTATAGGTGACACCCAGAAGGTCCAGATCATCGAACAGTGGCTTGGTAAATATGTTGTAGAGAGTGAGGGACACACATGAGCCCTGAGGGACCCCGCACAGGGTTGGGGTGGGATCCGCAGCAGCGGATGGTGAGAATACTCTACTTGTTCTGTCATTCAAGAATGATTCTACCCATTTGACAGCGTCTAAGGAGAAATGGGCTGCTGACTCCAGATGCTTACATAGGACCTTATGATCGACCAGGTCAAATGCAGCTGAAAGATCAAGTAGCAACAGTAATGCTGTTTTTGCTTGATCTCTCAACTCATCGATCTGAGTCTTCAGATCTATTAGTGCAGTTTCCGTCCCGTGTAGTGGTCGGAATCCTGATTGTCGGACCCCTAGGAGATTGTGCTGTTCGAGATGTTTTTGAATCTACAAATATGAAATTTTATCTAGAATTTTAAGTAAAAATGGTACCGTTGTGATAGGGCGGTAGTTGGTAGCGATAAGTGGGTCTAGGGTTTGATTCTTGAGAAGCGGGAGCACCCATGATTGTTTGACATTGGCTGGGACAGTGCCGGAGGCAAAGGAAGCATTAACCAGTTTGGAGATGAAAGGTGAGAGGTCTCTTGCAGCCTCTTTTATAATGTGCGCTGGGCAAATATCTCCTTTACAATTGGATGGTTTGAGCGAGAGGATAGTTTTTTCCACTTCAAGGGTTGTTGTTTTAGTGAACCTGAATGTGGTATTTGGATCAGGGATAGTGGCATTAGGTAGTAGTTGAGTAGGTTGAGATAAATTTAGAGAATCTTTCTTATTTTGTATTTTAGTTTGGAGAGTATTGATTTTGTTGGTTAAAGCCTGTTGTATCTCAGAGCACCAGTTCTTATCTTTGATGAAGATATCGGGTGGAGAGATAGGAGACCCTAGCTCTTTTAAGATTGTGAATAGTTCTCTCATACTGGAGTTGGAGTTGGCTATCCGTTCATTGTAGGAATTTCTTTTTGCCTGGCAGATTTCTTTTTTATAGTGTGATGCAGTGGACGCTAGCTTCTTTTTGTTCTCCAGGGAGGGGCAAAGGCACCAGTCAGTTTCACTTTTTCTTTTTAATAGTCGCAAGTCCCTTATTTGTGGAGTGAACCACTTATTGAGGTGTAGTTTAGCTTTACTAGCTCTCAGTTTGAGAGGGGCGACTTTGTCCAAGGTGGAGAGCCTGATCTTATTATATTCTTGCACTAGAATGCTAGGGTCCAGGCTTTCTGGCAGAGAGATTAGGGTGGGTAGAATATTAGGGATCACACTATCCACTGTTATATTCTTTTTTAATCTGGTCAGACAGGGTGGCGCGTCTTGGGGTGCTATGAGTTTCTGTCCAGTAGTGGAGAGTGTCAGGGACACAAGGAAATGGTCAGTCCAAGATAGGGGAGAAATGGAGGTAATGTTCGCTATGCAGTTATGGTCGGCTACCCAGTCCAGGGTTCTACCCTTGATATGGGTGGGAGCGTCCACCTTTTGTGTTAAGCCTAATGCATTAAGGGAGTTTGCTATTTGCAGGGCCTGTTTGTCAGAAGGATCATTTAGGCCTAAGTTAAAATCACCAAGCATAAACTGTCACTGGATAACTATTTGCTTGATTCTGGAAAATTGCCACCCATTTGTATGACACAGGTTAAAGATCTGGCAATGCACTTTTTGGCATCAATAAAGGGAAGGCAAAATGTTGTGGAAAACCCAGATTAGGGCCTATTTACTCCTAGCTCCAGAAATGTCCTAGCCAAATATTTGTGTGCAGTGATAGTGAAACTGCACAGAGCATTTTTGATGAAAA
The DNA here is from genome assembly GCF_040938575.1 of Ambystoma mexicanum. Lineage (NCBI taxonomy): Eukaryota > Metazoa > Chordata > Amphibia > Caudata > Ambystomatidae > Ambystoma > Ambystoma mexicanum. The sequence continues at coordinate 1,435,419,175 of NC_090929.1, read as the reverse complement.
GCCAGACTGAACCTACTGCCTCTGGGCACAGTCAGCCAATTCTGGACCTCGAATCGAGGGAGGGACCCAAAATGCAGATGTACATGTGGTGGGCAGGAGACAGTTTTGCATTTTTTTCTGCCCTGCCCACTGCTTAATGACATTCAGGCAAAATTCTTACTTGCGGTCCTACGAGAGAGTGGGATTAGGTCTTGGCAAATGTCTCTCTTGTTTTTGTTCACCTCTACAGGGTCTGTGTGTTTTATTTGGCCTTGTCAACTTTTTACATAAAGCATGGCGGAGGAGAGCTCTGTTTCTGTATGCTGCGCAGCGTGATGTGGGGCTGTTGTAAAAGAAGCAACATCTGTTGAAAGCAAGGCTGGGGAGGGTTTACCTGACTGGACCAAGCATAAGTAAGCTCACCAGCAAGCCCGTATTACTTAGGAAGATGATGTTTGATGCAACAAGGGAGCTGTTACTTGATGCTGACTTAATCTTTTTACATTGTGTTTTTCTTATTCTATGATTTTGGTGAATTTTAAGGTTGTGTCTATATGAATTCTGTGTTTTATGAAATGTGATAACTGTGATGGTTTTATAGATGTTGCAATCCGAAATAAACTCTAGGACTGCATATCAAAAGATTTGCAAATATTTTTCTACACATATTTGAAGATATAAAATATTTTCAAAAGTAGATGTTTTTTTTTCTATCCTATTAGTAGATTCTTTTTATTCTGTGGGCTTATGATTATAGTCAACAACCTTAGCTTGTTGTCTTTTAAGAATATGTTTATTATTTTTCAAGTACTGCTATAATAGACAAACAAACAAACAATACAAATTGGGTTATAAAGCCCTCTTATTTTTTACATTTAACATGTTTTCTTTATATGTTTTTAAAACGTTCCTGATTATCACTATAGTAATGGTGAAAACGATAAACATTTTTCAGTGGAGATAAAATAGCAATACATGCCTTTCTGCCTATTTTTGATGCATGGATTATAGGAAATATAGCAAACATGATCTGTTTCAATCTATATTTGATAAACGTGTTTTCATTGGGACAAAAAGGTTGTGAATCTTATGTAGCTATTTATTTATTGTTCGCTTGTTAGGCGTGTATACAGGAAGCAAATACTGTTTCAAATCGCCCACAGGGCAACAGGGAGGGGTCAGGGGATGATAGACAATAAACATTTCAATACAAAAAGTATAAGACGAGACAAACAATGGGGAGGGGAAGACAAACCTACTGTGCCTTGTGAGTGTTCAGAACGTGCAACTGCAGAAGGAATAGGGTAAGGGATAGGTGCTGTGGTGCTCGTGGGAGAGCAGCAGGGGAAGTGCTATGAAAAGGTAAGTGCAAGCCTTCAAGAATGGAGGGTGGGCCCGAGGCAAGTGCAGAGGATAGACAGCTGCTGGGGTGATACAATGTGGGAGGTCAGGGCCCCGAGGATGCATAAGAGCACTGCACACCAATCAAGCTACTGTGCGATTAGCAGGGTAGCAGGGGAGAGAGGGAGGAGAGGAGGAGGTATAGAGGAAGGTCTTGCGGCTCTTCCGGAATTTAAGAAAGCCCTGCTCAAGATCAAGAGGGAGGGGGAGGCTGTTCCGAAGAAGGGAGCCAGCTGAGGAAAGCGATCGCCCTCCTGCCCTCTTTTTTGTGAACCGCTTTACACACAAGGAATTGGTACCAGAGGAGTGCAGGGGTCTAGAGGGGGAATATTTAGTTAGAAAGAGTTGCAGATAATGTGGTCCCTGGCCCCAGGCAGCCTTGCAGATAATGCCAGGATGCAGATGATGCCAGGAGCCAGTGAGGACTTTGTTGGGCAGGAGAGATGCAGTGCCTGGGCTTGAGGCCAATGATAAGTCTTGCTGCCATTTTCTGGATTAGCTGGAGGGGACGGCGAGTGTACAAAGGTAGATTCATGAGGAGGCTATTGCAAAAGTCAAGCCTAGAGAGACCCAGAGCCCAGGTAACATTGAGCTTCTGCAGGAAAGTGAGAAAAGGTAGAATTCCTTTGAGAAGGAAAAGCTGAAAGTATGACTTCTTGGCAATGACCTGAGTCTGAGGGAGGAAGGAGAGAGAGGAGTCAAAGATGACTCTGAGGCTTCTGGCTCCCGGATAGGGAGTAGGGGGAGAACCCATGGAAGAAGGCCAGAGTGAAGGGAGGAGGTCAGGTGCAAGGGTCCCAATAGGAAGTATCTCTGTTTTGCTGGCATTGAAACAGAGATCATTGGAAGTACACCATGCCCGGAGGGCAGAGAGGCAGTCAGGGATGATGAATCATGCTAGGGCGTCTGCAGGAAGTTTGAAGAAGAGTTGTGAGTCATCAGCAGAGTACTGGGAGTTGGGGGAGAAGGAGGAGATGAGGCATGCCAGCATAGTAAGGTAGATGTTAAAGAGCCAAGGCAAGACAATAGAGACCTGGGGACGCCACAGGTGGAGAAGGAAGTAGGCGAGGAGAAGGTGCCCAGTATGATATTGGACAAGTGGTCAGTTAGGAAGGAGGTCAGCCAGTCCATTGTCCGCTCTGAGATAACAAGGGTGTGATGGAGCCTTTTTATGAGGCTGGAGTGGTTGACTGTGTCAAATGCAGAAGAGGGATCAAGAAGGATGAGAACAGCAGGGGTGTTGGAATCAAGAGATGCAAACAGTTCTTCAAAGGTGTTCAGAAGAGCAGTTTCCGTGCCTCTGGGTGCTCGGAATCCAGATTGATGGTCGTGGAGACAGCCTACAGGTTCAATGTGAGAGTTAAGTTGGGACAGGGCCAACTTCTCAATCAGTTTCCCCAGGAAGGGGGTGATGGAAATGGGGGCGATAGTTGACTGGACAGGAAGGGTCTGCTGATGTTTTTTTATGGAGGGGGTGCACAAGGGAGTGCTTGAGGGATGGTGTAAAAGAACCAGTAGCAAAGGATTTGTTACAAACATCAGATAGAGAAGGGGTGAGAGGGAAATGTTGTCTTTGATGGTTCTGGATGAGCAAGGGGCAACCTGTTTGAAAGAGAACTTCATGGAGTTGACAACTCTAGTTACTTCTTCCGGTGAGACAAAGGCAAAGGAGGAAAAGGAGGAAGGAGGTTGAGTGGCGAAGGGAGGAAGGGGGTGAGGGATGGCCTGGAAGAGTGCCTGACAAGGCTGTTCAGGATGTCATGAGTTTTGGTGGTGAAGTGAGTGGCAAGTACACTGCAGAGGGCATGAGAAGGAGTAGGGGTAGAGGATAATGTGGACGGGTTGGCAAGTTCCATGCAGATTTTGAAAGGTTCAACCATGTTGTTAAATGCGCCAGAAATCCGTGGCTGAATGTGGCCATTGTTTTGCCATGGATATAGAATCTGTAATGCCTTTGGAGCAAGCAGCAGGCCAGTTTGTCCAAGGATGAACCTGAGGTTTTCCACTTACGTTCTGCAGCCCTGCACTTACGTTTCAGGTCTGCAAGTTCGGAGGCGGGTTTCAGATGGATCATCATGATTCAGGCAAGAATGTCAAGGGTGTTGGTGATGGATAGGTGGAGGTTGCAAAGATCAGAGTCAGTGGTAGAGTCTGAGTTGGGCGGGCAAAGGTGGAATAAAAGTGGAAGTGAAAGCAGTAGCTGACACTCATTTCATCGGACGGATGTTTGTGAACGAGGTTGGCCAGGCTTTTGGAGAAGTTGTCACAAAGCCATATGAACACAGGTGGGTGGAGAGAAGAGATTGGTCAAACCAGGAGAGAGGGGTGATCAGAAGAGATGAGAGAGGGAGGTTGGAGTGGTTGAGGGCATCCAGAGTATGTACAGCAGAGTGGGTTGGACCAGAAGTGAGAATGGAGAGGGATAGTGAGGTGCAGAGGTCAATGAAGAGAGTGGATGCTGTGCTCGGGGAGTCCAATTGGATGTTAAAGTCACCCAGGAGTAGCAGGTTGGAAGTGGTTGAGAGAAAGGAGGAACAAAAATCAGCCCATTCAGAGAGGAAAAGGGAGGTAGGGCTTGGAGGCCGGTAAATGGTGGAAATAGTCAGGGTGGAATAGGGAGACATAACCAAGTAGCATACCAGGCTTTCAAAGGATGAATAGAGCTGAGTGGGTAAGATGGAAGAAGGAACCCACTCAGGGAAGATTAAGGCAACTCCATGCCAGCACAGTGAGGTGGAGGCTTGGAGGTGATCATAAAGCGGTCAGGTAAAAGAGAGTCAAAAGCAGCGACTGAGCTGGCACTGAACCAAGTCTCAGTGAGTGCGAGAATGTCAAGGTCAAGGTCTTCAAGAAGGAGGCAGATGTCAGTAGAGTGTTTGGTGGCTGAGCATGCGTTGAGGGTCACCAGGTGGAGGCGATCACTGCCTTTGAATGTTTTCTGAGGTGGAGTGCAGGGGCGTGGTATTTCAGTAAGAGGTGGACGGGCAGGGAGGGAAGTAGGGGGAGAGGCAGGAGAAGGAAGGCAGTTGATGAGAAACGGCAGGATCCGGTCAAAGAGAAGAAGGTTGGCCTGAGAGCCCTGAACCAGGATGATGCCAGTGAAGTAGACATTAATGCAGCAGCGAGATGAGAAGAAGGCCACCAAGAGGATTTCCCACTTGGTGCAGCCATTAATGGGAGAGGATGAGAAAGGGGAGAGAGTAGAGATGAGGTGAGCATTCCATGGGTCTGGAGATGGGACAGAGAAGAAGATGTCAGTGAATATTTCTCTGGAGGATGCACTGACATAGGTGTCTGTGATTGGGAGGCCAGGGTTTGCACCCAGGATGTTTTTTTGTGCTTTTTCCGTCAAGATTTAGTGAGAGAGGGTGGATAGACTCTAGTGTAGCAGTTAGAGAAGATTGGAGAGATGGAGAGTGCCATCTCAGGGCCAGAGGATAGATTCAAGAGGGCAGAGAAAGAAAAAAGGGGGGGGGGCTGAAGGAAGAAATGCAACGCTCAATCTTGAACTTGAGATCACATAAAACATGGACTATGACAGTTTGTCAGTACAATGTCTATAAGGGAAATGGAATGGTGGAAATATAACAGAGAACACAACGCCTCGATATTAGCAGCTAGTTAATGTAGGAATGTTGATCCAACAAAAAGACAAACTTATAAATATTGATTTGCTTAGACCACATCTAAGGAAATAACATCACAGATAGTGATGACAAGTGGACAAAATCTGCTGACTTAAATGGGACGTCAAATTTAATTTCGACATGGCATCTAACAAAGTACTCTACATGTCATGCTGTGTATACAAAATGGAAAAAACCCAAAAGATTAGAGTGAAGTCTAACTGTCTATTTTAAGAACAAATTCTAAAAGTAACTCACTTCTTCATGGATGATTTTACCTACTGATAATTTTGCTAAATTCATTGCCCAGATTCAATTAAACATTTGGAAGATATGACATTCGACATGTACCATTTCTCTGAACCGCATAGTTAAGAGCAGGACCCATATAACCAAACATTAGTACCAGCACAGTAGAATTTCTGTGCCCGTGCAAAATTGTGGCAATGAAGAAAAGGTATTCAAATAATACATATTTTCACCAGTAATAGCAAAATTCCCAAAAATGCAAAAGGGCAGTTTTTGTGCCTGTATTGTAGACTACTTTACAGATTTCGGCCACAAAAATGCAGTGCAATTATAGAGGACATTGAGGAAAGGGGAATCATTAGATCCTGCTGAGCCTTTTAATTGCAATTCATGAGTGGAAAAGTTGCAGGTGAGTTTAGTCGGTGGAGTGCCAGGGTCGCCATCCTCACATCCAGAATAGACCTCAAAGCTTAAATTAAGAATCTTCCGCCTGGCATCTACACCACAGCAGATTTCAAAGGTTTGTTGCTGTTTATGAACCATGCAGATGAAACAATTTTTATGTTCAAGACCCATACTGGACTTCTGAAACTAATGAGAATCACCAGACCTTTCTCTAATGAAAAGAGTAAATATTAGTGAAAATAACACAATTTGCTTCTGAAAGCTTAACAATAAAAAAAAGTGGGACTAAATAACACAGGTGTAAACGTAGATATATGTAAGTCTGGGACTCCTATTAATAATTAGTAGAGTTTGGAACACAGTTCTATGATTGCTTCCTCCAAGCCACTTTTCTTGAAAGATCTGTGTCACGCTTTTTGGTGTAGCTCCTTTTCTGTGACGCTAACTTCCAACTTTCCTGCAAACAGGATACCCTGACTCGGAAGGAATACAAGAAACCAAGAAAACCAAATAATCTCTCCTCACTCTCCTGGACTCCCTCCATATCACAAAGCTCATCCCCAATCACACACGCCAAAGACAGCACTCATGACCTGTATAAACCTTGTCCCCAGACATCAACTGTCTCCGACATATACGACTCGACTTGACTGACCAAACATTCATACCTATCAAGCTCTAGTACCCAAAACCCTGCCATAGAAACCAACAGAAACACCTCAATGCTCATTCAAAAACCTCTCTTTGGGTGTCTTAGAAGAAATCCTCACTAACCTTACTTCAACAGTCACTCCTTAATTGGACATTAATATGCTTTTCAACTAGATCAAATGCACTCTAACTGACTCACCAACAACCACAATATTGAAACTACGAACCAACATACTAAGCCTAAGGCACTCTAATATAAACAAGAACTCACCAACAACAAACATGGCATCAGCAAGCAAGAAAATATCTGGAAAAAAATACAACTACAAGAAGAACTCACCACCTTGAAAAGCCTTTGCGCAGCGCACAGTACCCTCATCACCCCAGCTAACGCAAATAAATACACAGCATCAATAGCAGAAGCACTCATAATTTCTTCACAAACAAAATACACATGATCCATCGGCACATTGACAACACCCTACCGACCAGAGACACCCATGACAGACACCCATGACATACAAACCATGCCATGTCCCAAGTTGATCAGAATTCAAGACCTTAACATGGGAAGAACTCACAAACATCCTGGCATCACTCAATGCCACCTGCTCCAAGGACACAGTGAACCCAGCTTCATCCTGAAGAACATTACAGAAATGTTTCTCAGTCCTCTCCTCCAGACTATCAACACCTCACTCACACAAGGCATTGTCGGTTACAGATTGAAAACTGTCCAGAATCTATACCTACAAAAGAAGCCCACACTCAACCCAGACAACCTAGCATCTTGCCACTCATTCACCCATCTGTTCATTTTTAAGATTCTCAAGAAAATTGTCTGACTCCAAATTCACCTTCCCACCAAGATGAAATTGTCACCCGCCATGTCATCAATGAGGCATCCCACATCATGCCACAGTCTTTTGATGATTTGCCTCTTACCTCACTTACAGACATCAGCTCGTCAAGACGAGCACAAGCCACAATTCTCTCCCTGACATTTTCAACTTTTAAATGGAGCCATTAGGGGCAGTCGTGACCAAGTTCAACATCAAAATACACCAGCATGCCATTGACAAACAGCTATAACTGAAGGTCATCCACCTCAATGACATTCACCAATTGAAACAATATTCATCATTTAAGCCTGTATGTCAAGTGTCTACCTGAAACTCAACCCTACTAAAAGAGAGTTCCTCCTCCTTGGTGGGACCACCAACTGCACCCATGATCAAAAGCTGTCTGACATAGATGGGTTTTATATGCCTTCTTACCCCAACTTCCCCTAGTCCAAAGTCCCTCAGATTCACCATTGATTGTGACCTCTCCTTCAAAGCACATGTCGCCAATGTAGGGAAGCTTAATTCAAAGAAAAGATGTAGAGCAACCCGCCATTTAAAAAAAATACACGTGCGCTGTGGCCTGCACACAGAATCTCAAAAACACATATGCAAGAAAAAGGTGAAATGTTTTCTTGTGGCTCTTATGTGGTTCTTGTGGCTGGCCCTCCATCTGCCGCTGCCCTATGGACCTTGTCCTTCTGGCCACTTTTGCTTGGACCCTTCCCTACTCCGGTGTCGGTTGTTATGTATATGGAAGTGAAGTTGTGGCAATGACTCAATGTAAGCCGAAATAGGCTGCTATTTGCCAGGTAGGACATCTTCAGCTAAAGTCTTATCTTTCCTTACAAGGCAAATGTCACACCCCGGTAGTAGCCTCATTGGTAATGTGCTGCCTTGATCACTGTCGTTCGTTGCACCTGGCACAGCCTTTGTATCTCATCAAGCACCTTCAGCAACTCCAGAACCTGGCTGCTTGAGTGGCTACTGATTCCCCTTACAGCACCCAAATTACACGTATTTTGGGGAATCTCCATTGGCTTCCAGTGATAAAACAGACTGCGTTTAAATCTCTCTGTGTCATTCATAATGCTGTATATGGATTGGGAGTAGAATACCTTTGGGCGCTAAATTTGAGCTTTATGTCCTTAATTCACAGGATGGCTATCTTCTTCTGATTCCACGCTACAAGTTGGTTGGAAAGGGAGGCCGTGCCTTTTCAGTAGCGGCTGCTAAGCTGTGGAATGCACTGCCACGGGATGTTAGACTTACAGAGAATCATCTCTTGTTTAGACATGCCCTAAAAACTCTTTTATTTTAATTGGCTGGAGGCACTGCCTGTTCTGGTTGGATCATGAGCGCCAAGATGCCTCTGGCGAATGCACATTAGAAACTCAATAACATAACTCCTCTAAGACAAAGCTATAAATGACGAGTCCCGAGATTTATATTTTCAAGTGCTATAAAGCAACTTCTACTAAAATCGAGGGTTAATCCATCTGAGGTGAAAATTACTGCATTTTAAAGTAACAGAGAATATCAAATTTGTATTTTTTCTGCTGCTGTTTTCTTATTTTACTTCAGATAAATTACGATTTAGGATTAGGAAGCCTGCAGATGTTAACAATGTGGACAGTTTATAGGCAATGATAGGCCAGTACAATGTATAAACTGCTGTGTTTGGTGAAAAGTTAAAATCTAGTGGAACAGCAACAAGTTCATTTAAAAGCTGCAATTGTGAATAAGACCAAATTAATTGAAGCAGGACTGAACTCTGACATGTGGTATTCCAATTATCTTTCCCCAGCAACTGGGATGCCTTGCCTTCCCAGGGAATTGGAATTCGTTCGAAGCTGAGCCATAATGATATTGACTGTCCTGCGACTAGATCACAACGAGGCAGAACCTGCAATTAATTTTTAAGTGTTGAATTTATGGCCGGCATCTGTGTGTATGTTTGGTTTAAAGATCTTAAAATGACAAGAAATTCAGCTTGACAAGTGGTCTGTTTTATCCAAACTGACATTTCAATCTCCCAGACCTCTCCTGAAGGAAGGAACTGAACTGTGTGGAAAAAACAGTATATTTTATCTAACATCTGCACATCCTGGACATTTCTCAAAGGGTCTGATCTGAAGTCATAAACCCCCAGGAACCCAACTAGAAGAGACTGTACTGCCTTCCAGACCTCTGATGTCATAAATACCTTTAGCTCTGAAATATATATTTTGTATTAAAAAAAAAGCCTTTCAAATGTTACATTGAGGTTCACTATATCACTCATAACTCTTGAACGGAACCTCAAAGAAAGTTAATTTATTTCTTACAATGTTACAATGTTCAACTTGAAATGCTCTATTACGTGGTATAAAACTAAAAATTGTTTGAGGTCATTTTCATTCAAATTAGGTGAATTTGTATTTCATTGTGCAGAAAGAGTGCATGCCAGTGATATATAATTCCTAGCATCTACATTGGCAAGCCTGTTACATTGAGAAGGGAAAATTATTTGTATGTAAAGGTAGAAGTGACTTAAATAGAAACATATGTATGTCATTAACCATATGCCCTACCAAGAAAAAACATCATCATTAATTTGTGCCAGAGAGTTAAATCTGGTGATTCTATTGATAACATGAGTAGATGTAGGAAATGCACTGTTTCAGAATGCTACAATGTTTAATGCAAGAAATCTCTGAGACACCACATCAAATGGGAAGGAAACTGGGTTGAGAAGTTGTTCCCAACAGACTGCCCTCTCCATTATTATGCCTACATCTTATGAAGGGATAGATCTAGTGTGATGTCATCAGTGTCCAATCACATGCATTAACGAATTAGATTGGGGAAAGTATACACACCTCAAAAGGGAGTGGTTTCTGTTATATAAACAGTCGAACACACCTGATAAAGGAGAGACTCACTCACTCATTCACTGACTAATTGGGAAGAAGGAGAGAACAGGAACATTGAAAACAACAGGAAGGGGAAGGTATGGATTGCTCTCCTTTTGAACCCATTGATGTATTACTAGCAGAGACTATAGGTGAGGACTAACAGGAGTTCAAATCCCAGGCCTTCTTCACTGGACGAAACAGCAGAAAGGTTGTGCAGGAAAGCTGATCCCATTTTGCTGACTGATTCCCACATGTTTGTAGAGGGGGGAAATTGAACCAGTCCTTAATGTCCAAAGGGGCACAGATAATGCACATTTTTGGACAACTGGTGGGCTAATTTTCTGGTTTTGGACATTTCAGTGAGACAGCAAAAGAAATTCATATATATGATCTAAAAGGAAACTAATACTGAGGGGAGTGATACTCTAAAGGGAACTAGATTAAATCCTGTCCCCTGTTATTTGTAAGTATTGAGGGGTGAAGGTAAATCAATTGACTGTACATGCTGAGACATTAGAAAATATTTCAGAAGTGTATCTGCTTACATAAATCCCATGGTGTGTATACAGTGAGATCCCTTGACTCTTATTCTGTGCAATGTTCAAGCACAGAAGAGCATACAACATCTCACAGTGTGCCTACTAAGACAAATGAAGTAGCTGAAGCCAAATCCTGATACACCATCAAGCAGAATGCTGTTATTAATGCTGATTTGCTCAAGAGAAAAGGGAGAAGGGGATTATTTGCTATGCATTTTACGCTTTTTATGTTGCCCATTGAAAGAGAGAAAGGTACAACAGACACTTTCCTTTTCACAAGCCATTTACATACAGGAAGGCACAGTTGCTTTTTCAGGTGAATTTTTAGAATGCTGCTGAAATTCTGACATGTCTATCGATTAAGGGGTGGTATCTATTTTGGGTAAAGGAGAAGTAATTTTTATAGTTTTTTTTATTTATTATGCACTTAATATCGAAGAGGTTTCTAAGCACACACATAAGATTTGAACCTGTGTTGCTCTGCATCGTCTTTCTTACAATGTGCACGTTGCCACTGAGCTTTACTACTCTTGTCAAGAAGAGAGAATTGAATATGCTGGGATGCTTGGAACTAATTTGCTTTTTAATGAAGGAACGATTCATCCTGGACACTTGTGCTTTTTCAATAGATATTTACTCTGTGTCAATAAATAGGGTTTCTGTGCAAACAATTTTATTCCTTTTCCCGAAATGGGGAGGGAGGAATAAGGAACCAATAAAGTTAAATTTGGGTTTTCAGAATCATAAAAAGAATTTTGCCAAATAAAGTCAAATTGTGCATGCCTAGTTTGGGTGGGTGTAAATTTCCCCCGAATTAGATGTCGCCTGAATAAAACATTCTACACCAAGAATTCACAAACAGCATGTTACCAGTTCTCACCCCTGTGCGGGATCAGCCCCTTCATTCCCACCTCAGATTCTTTTGGATGGTGGCAATGCCCTCCTGCCAGGTGTTCCAACCACTGCTATGGCCACACTGTAAACTGAACAGTATGCCACAACATACCTCAATGTAGGACTGAGGAAATTCAACCACATTTCTCCCCACACATGGAACTACACTTGGTAGTGCTACAAGCTCCCATCACCTTTAAAGCAGCCAGCACCACCTACAGAGCTCTAATATCCAAGGCACCATCATGCTTAACGGAAAAGATTACCATTTCAGGAGGTCAACTCAACACCAGAATCCAAGATCCACCAGAATGGAATACAAGAACTGCAATAACCAGAAGTCCAGAAAGCAAGCATTCTCCCGCTTTGCTCGCATGATCTGGAACAGTCTTCCTTCCACCATCAGGATTGTGCCCTACATCCTGTGATTAAGGAATTATTGGTAAACCCTGCCCTTCCAGGAGCACTTAATTGACAAATGAGGAGAATAGACCGACAAGATGAACCCCCCCCCCAACACTATGTCCCACTCCATTGCTTTCTAGACCGGTTAACAGTATATTACATACATACTATTGTTCTCACAGTGGTGCTCAGGGTCGAAACATCACATGTGTAATGACATTGTGACTTCTAGGTTACCATCAATTATATGCTGGTCACCTAGACTCTACAGTTTTAAGAAAGTTCGAGACAGACTAATAGAAATGCTCTTTGTCTAGTCTGGGTTCATTCCATCTTGTAGAATTGACTAGAGTATGTAAATTGTTAGCAAATCTTTATTTTCTTAACCATTCGAGAGTTGAATTGTTTTTAAATTGCTTGATTTGTGTAAAATTATGAAATAGAAAAAGCTCAATAAAGAATATTTGACATCATCTATCTAATCAGATGCTTAGACATGGTGGGAGGCCCTTTTCAGGGGTGGAAATGTCAGGTGGTTTTATCTAATCAGATGCTTAGGCATGGTGGGAGGCCCTATACAAGGGTGGAAATGTCAGGTGGTTGTATGCATTGGTAAAATACTTGTAAATAGTTTTTAAAAAATTGTCCGAATTGTAAGACATGGAGGATGGAGGATGATCGTGATGTGACTGGCAACAAGTTGTAATTAGCTGTATGCCAATTAAAAAAAAATGTTTACAGAAAATATATATCTAATTAATATGCAATTTTATCTCATCAAACTTGTGTATTTTTTTTTTAATTTGCACATATTGATTTCCTATTCATAAGTCTGCTCTGTGCTACAGAAGTGCAGTGCACCTCATTACCTAACCAGAAGGAGCACAGAGGGAGCTCAAATCTCACATTTAATTAAGAGCTGTTTTCTGCATTATTGACTCACAAGTCATTTAAAGAGGCAGTGCCCCGAGCTACACAAAAGATGCTCTAACTCAGGAATCCTTGGTGGCTTCCCTTAAATGCAGGCAGCTTAATGATTTGTCAAGGTCGCTCGTCGGAAACAAATCAAATATTCTATTGAGAACAATACGTCTTTGTTAGGCACGTGGGGCTGATGCTGGATTCAAAGTTGTTTATGTAAATTCTTTCCATTCTACCCCGTGGCAAAAACTATGAAGGATGAATCGTGTTAGTAAACACAGTCTGTACTGAAGCCTTGGCTCTGAACACGTAGGCTAATTCGCCCACGGTGAAGGAAAGAATGCATTGGGTCATGGGCGGCACGGCTCCGCCTAAGCTTTCAAATGAAAGTTTACAGCCACAAGGGCTCCATTTATGGGCGAGAACTTCTTTAATACAGCCCAGTTTTCTGATTTGCACAGCACCTCCGGGCTTTATCAACAGATGCACGCTTACATTTTTCTGACATATTAAGAGGACACCCTCCACTGTCAGAAACTCCACTGAGGCACCCTTAGAACCTTGTATCAAAACCAGCATCTACTAGGAAGCAGGGCAGTGAGTGGAGTGCCTGAAAAAAGAATACCAGAGAAGAGGCGTTGCTATGGGGGATCGAGGGGTATAGCCCCTGGTCTTTTGGTAGTTGCCCTAGATAGAAGCTCAGGGGCTACAAACAAAAGGCTAGCTAGCCTGAGTCCTGACATTAGCCTAGCCCTGGATCTTTTCCAGACCTAGCAACACCCCACTTTTTTTATAAAGGTATCACGAATATTTATTTAGATTGATACAAAATCATAAAATGCAAAAATAATCATAAATTAATCTAGAGAAGGAAAATGTAATCCAAGGAAAAAGAAAAAAAACGGCAAGATAACTCATTCTCACGCATCCACCACACAAACTATCCTAATGCACTCATCCAATGCAATTTCAGAAATCACTATAACGCAGTATACAGATTCAAAATAGTTCCGCAAAACGGTTGAGTCTTGCAAATGCCATAATATTGGACAACAACTTAGATTCCTTCCAAGAACGAACAAAAGTGAAAAAAGAAAGGCACTTTCACTATGGAGCATTACTTTCATTAGATGAATGAAAAAATGTTTTGCAGAAATGTTTTGAATCTGTACACTGTGTTGTTGTGATTGCTGAAATTGCATTGGATGAGGGTATTAGGATCGGATGCCACCAGAGTCATCGAACCGCCACACGCACGTACCAAGGACAGATGTGTGATTTAGAAGGGCCAGTAACCAATAGCAACGCAGCATTAGTGTTGTATGGCACTCAACACAGGCTGGCACGCTTTCCCTTTGAGCCTGCACTTATTTAGTTCTTATTTTAATTCCTGCACAGGGGCTTGCCCCAATCGGATTTTGTGAATGAGTTAAAAATCAATGGTTCATCACACCATGCGTGTGTTGTGACTTCAATACAATTGTTACTTATGGGTTAGCCTTAATTTTTATAGTTGAAAATGGCTATGGAATAAAGGGGAGTGTAGCTTGGTGACTATACACTTTTCCATACTAGTGTATAGGATAATGAACATATTTAAGACACTTCGCCCTTATCTGTTATTAATTCAGCAAGGGGCACACAAAGGGTACGAGTGCCTGTGTCTCCCCATCACATGGCACAGATCAAATAAGGGCAGATCTCTCCAGCCCCCTCTCTCTTACCCGTGGAGGCATCCAAACTGGGGTCCCATCCATCTCCCAATGCTCTCTGCTTAACTCACAAGCTGCCCTGCACCCTTCAATAGGATGGAACCCATCTCCCCCATGCCCTAGAATCTGGCCTTCTCCACTGGCATCCATCCAATGGCCCACAGGCTAGCCCCCTCACACTCCTGTGCAGTCAGGCTAGGGGACACTGGTGAGTACTCAGAATCTCTGTTCTGCCATGCAATCACAATGCCTCCCCCAATGGCCAAGGTATGCCTGCCTACTTTCCCCAACCTTTGGAATGACAACTCGGCTTGCCCCTCCTTTCCCCCCCTACTTGCCATTCCAATTGGCTTGCCTCAATATATCCTCTGTCCATTCACCACCCCTAGGACAAGCCTCCTCTCCCTGCACCACTTTTACAGACCAGCTGTGCCAGCCCCCATAATCTGTATGCACCTATTTGTGGCACTTCTCCAGAGACCTCCAAAACTTTGCCCGCCACTACTAAGGCTGCTAACTCCAGATACATCATTTCCTCCCTATACAATCTAAAATGGAGTGAGGACCTGGCAGTGCAATGGCAAAAAAAGGGGAACCCACCCCATCATTCCCACAGGCTCTAACATCCGGAGCAGCAAGCCCCCAACTCCCTCGCAAACAGACCTCCGCCAGCAAAGAGGCTGGGCCCCTATGTAGCAGAATAAATGCACAGCAAACCAAAATGCCATCATAGCACAGTTTAGGAATTACACTCAATCTGTATTGTATTGTACTTAATTTGTAAAACGCAAACTAAGGCTCAAGAGCATCTATGGGCCGTCCTTGTTTTGTGGCATTCTGACCAATACCACAGTTTTAAAAAAATGTGTTGAAATTATAACACATTATAACACAATTATGACAAGCACCAACCATGAAACACCACCACATCTCGGAACACTTCGGGGGCCCTAGACTCTATACTGTAGTATTGCTGAAGTATTAAGGGAGTCATTTTGTAAATAGTGAACATTGCATGTATGGGACCACCAATGTTAGCATTTGAGTGGTGTTCGGTCCCCTGCATGCAATTTTGCACATTTGCAAAATGGAGTGGAAAATAAAAGAGAACAAACTGGCGAAATCGCCCTACTCTTGAATTGCACTCTCCATTTTGTAGACAAATGTAAATGCTGCATCCAAATAACGCTAAGTGGAAGACGTTTAAAATGGATTTACAATGGATTCCAGAAATTAACTAATGTAAGGAAAGCACGAAATTACATGCTGACATTAAAATATTAGCTCATTAAAGTCAGAGAAGGAAAGCAAGGCGGAACTGTTAATTCCGTTGCTGGTTCCGTTACTTTTCTGCCTTCAAGGGTGTGTGTAAAATACCCTGGAGTGTAGAAGTAAGGTGTAAATGGCTAACACCTTACATTTGCACTCTCGGATTTACCATTAGAAAAGGAGCCTCTAAGCACCATGCTTCACATTGTAGTAATTGAAAAGGTTTAGCTACAAAGAATTACTTTCGTAAGCTCCAGATCAGAGAAAAAAGTGAAAAAAGATAGTGTAAAAGTCTAACACCAGATTTTACACTTATTTTACTGCTCCCGGACATTTGATCCACATTTTGCATAAAGAGTGGGAGATGGGAGGTATAATACATTCCCTCCTCTTCATTCCTGCTCCATCTACAAGACCACCTAGTTTTACGCTTGTATGAGATTTTCATGCATGTGTAAAAATAATGGATTCCGGTGGAATCCACCTCCATCGTAAATGCTGTCTGCAAGGCGCAATATGCAGTCAGATTTTTTTTTTTTTACAAAAACAGAGATTAAAATGGAAAAGTAAGGGGATTTTGCCTATGTTTAATCTTTCCATGTAGTGAAAGTGGAAATATGTCCGACTGGGACATGACAAAACATAAGTGCTAATGTCAGCGGTCCCTTTCATGCAATTACCACTTTGAAAAGGATAAGGATCACAATGGGCCTCATTAGGAGTGTGGTGGCCGAGGAATGAACGGTGCCGGTAAGGGACCGGCACCGTTGATTCTGGGCTGCCACATTACGAGGTCTTTAGCGGGTCCCGCTGAGGACGTCTGGTCAGACCTGCCGTCTTTAGCAGGACCCGCTACCAGACCAGGATGCTAACAATCGGCCCGTCATTAACGGGTCCGTTGTTAGCATCCTCCCCATTCCCATTGAGCCCTAGTGGAGCTCAAACGGGAATGGGGATGTGCCGGGTCTGGGTCCCGTGAAAGGGATTTACCGGGCCCTCCAAGGTCGGAATGGCCCGGTAAGTCCCCTTTTGCAGGACCCGGACCCAAGTTTCGAGGCAGCCATGCCCTTATTAAGGGCTACCTCCAAACTCGTAATCAGGCCCAATGTCTCTTTCTGAAATCTCAATGTACAAGTATTATTCTTTTGGACGCTAAACCGAAGAATGCAAGAGTCCCCTCAGAGACTCTCTTGCATTCTTCAGGATCAGAGACTGGAGTGAAAGACACCATTTTAGAGGCAGCTATACATCATGAGTCTGGAACAAGAGAAAAAAAAACATTTGGCCAAAGTGACTTGAAGATCCAGTTCTGCATAGGGATAAAATGACCCTAATGCCAGATCCATGCAAAATGTGCTCTTAAGGGAACTCTTTCCCAGAAACAACTAGAAGATGCTAGTTTTGATGTTTATCACTCAGAAGATTGAATTAATCCAGTTGTTGTTGCCTCAGTACTGTCTTTCACCACTTGGCTGTTCTGCAAAACTCTGGTATTATTATGTGGGAATTTACTTGTTAATAGAGAAAGATCACCCATTTTCTTCATATAGAGATGGAGGAGCATTTGCATTGAGAGGACTCGAACTTGACAGTAATAAGTGCAAAAGGTATATGAACAACTACCAGGCCTTTGGGATGTGGCTAAGCTGCCCAATAATGTGATACTTTTTGCTGAAAAAGTTCAGCAATTTTCTTTTCTAAGATACCGCAACTCTGTGAGATTGTTCAAAAGGAGTAGAGGGCTGTAAAATAAAATAAATATTGTAATGTAAGATAATTGTTTTGATCGGCTCTTACCTGGGCAACCAGGTCAAAGGAATTGGAATAGGTACCCTTATTGCGTGGCTAGCCTCCCTGTTCATGGAGGTGGGCAAGTATTGTGTGAGGTTGTAGAGTGTAGTGGTAGTACGGTTGAATACATATTTGTGAATGGTGCAAGTATCAAGCGGGAGCCCAATGAGGAGGATGGAGCTGTATTGCAGCCTGCTGAGGACCATGGCGATGATCAGCATTTTGGAAGAGTGAAATGCAAAATGAGGATGGATTTTGCAGATGTTGAAAAGGTTAACCGTGGTAGCCCTATGTCATGATGCCTACCCCCGGAGCACCAGGCCAGGCCCAGCACCCCCGGGAGCAGGCATCATGCTATACGGGCTCTTTGGACTCTGTCCTGGCGCCGTTGGCGCCAGGCTCATGTTGGACATCAGTCCTGGCGCCATAGGCGCCAGGCTCATAAAGGAAGGTGTTTTGTGCACTTACCTGATGCAGACCATGCTGCAAGATTCAGGTCTCCCTGAGACCTGAAAGGGACTATTTTTTCATTGGGACTATTTTTCCACTCGGGCGTGGCCAGGGAAGGATACTTACTTACTACTGTTGCCTCAGTACTGTCTTTACTTTGGGGGCTATTTAAGCCACACCCAGACAGTAGCTCACGCTTCACGTTGTTCTACATCCAAGCAGCTGAACGCTCACCGTGTCTGCTCCTGCATCTGGTCTCCAGCCACGCCCGCCTCGATCCTGGAAAACCTGTAAGGAAAGAAGAGAAGAGAAAGGTGAAAACCAAGAATTTTATCAAACTTCTTACCTGCATCCCGAACCTTCACGCCAGCGTTCCTGAGAAAAGACTTTCATTTAAAAGCACTGCGTTGCTCGCTGCAGTGCCGCGCTTCACTCACCTATCCTCGGGAGTTCTTCTGGCTCCACCGCGACTGTCTGCACCGGTCGCCACATCTCTGCGCCTAGGGGACAGAAGAAGAGACAAAAGGTGAGCAGAAGGAACATATGAGGAAAGCCTAATTTTCCGCCATAACACTTACCGGTCTTCTGTTGGTGGATCATTCCTCATTTCGGGTCGGCGCTGCTTCGTTGGCAGGTACCGCACCACGGCCCCTATGGGGAAAGGACAAAAGACATTACTGGAGGAATATAAAGACATTAAGAGGGATCGCCCCCATCGCTAACTCACCTGAGTTTACCATCGGCAATTCAATCTCTCAACGCATCGCCTTCATTCTGCACCTGAAATAAAGGACAGATCACAGGTTAGGAAGGCAACAGAAAAGGAGGCTCAACACTTGAACTTTTGTAATCTTTATACTTACGGCGTTCCGCTCGGAAAAGTCAAGGGGATTTTGCCAGCGCCATTCTGAAAACCAGTGAAGTAACTGGACAAACACGCGCCCCTGCACCAGAAGCAGGATGGAGAGTTCATCCTTTCAAACCATAAGGTGAGCTTCAACCGGGGATTTCGGAGGAAGTTAGAGAAGAACGAAGGGGAGAAGGGGGGAGCAAGCACACTATTCTGCAGACTGTTAATCCCCTTTCTCATCTGCAGAAGGATATTCCTACGGGCCAGACAAGCAAGATTTGAGGGTCCTGTTCAGTCGGTGTTCCGAGTTCTGCGCATCACGCTCGAAGAGGCCACAGCCACCCAGACTAGACCAGCGCCTCCGTGAGAGTCAGGTGAGCGTTACAGAACGCGAAGCCTCCCTACAAATTCCCACCCAGGCGCTATGGAAACTTCTGAGACTGATCAGTTGGCCCAACTACTGGGGGAATTACGGGCCGAAGTACACGCCGCTCGTCAAGAGACTAATGCTCTCAGGAGGGAAGTGATTGTATCAAAGGAAAGAACAGATGACCTGGCTAGACAGTTTTTGCAAGGTCAAGCTGGACACACTCCTCTACCCGGTTCCGGGGGGAACCCCGCTCCTGTGGTTCCCAGTAACCCTGTGCAGATTAATCTACCTGGAAACATGCCGCTGGCCCCACCCGAACGCTTTGGTGGGGACCCCAAACAATTCGCTGTATTCATGAATCAGTGTCGTTTGCACTTCCTATGCAGACCTGGGGCCTTCCCTAATGACCAGACCAAGGTAGCCTTTGTATTGTCATTTCTCAGCGGCTGTGCTGCCGATTGGTCAGTTCCACTGGTTACTCAAGATGACCCGATTCTCCGTGATTTTCAAGGATTTCAAGCAAGCATGGAAAGGTTATTTGCTCGACACTCTCAGGGGCAGGCTCTGGATGACGAACTCCTATCCCTGCGACAGGGCAATCAGGACCTCCTACCCTACATTGCAACCTTTAATAGACTAGTTGTGGAAACTGGGTGGCCAGAGGATAAAAGAATCACGTTATTTTATCGAGGTCTACGCGGAGAACTTAAAGATGTCCTGGCCCAAGTTGTAAATCCGCCCCAAGAATGCACATAATATATAGACTTAGTGGTCCAATTGGATCACAGACTTCAAAACAGAAAAGCAGATCGGTCCAAGTTTGAGACCCGGGTGTTGGTCAAGACCTACGCAACCCCAAGGGTGCTGATGTCTCTGAGCCTATGCAAATCGGAGGGGTTAAAGGACCTTTAACTCAAAAAGAACGTGAAAGAAGACGGCAGATGCAATGATGTCTTTATTGTGGGTCCTCTGGACACTTTCTACGAGATTGCCCGGCAAAACCGCCCAAGAAGGTGGTAGGAGCCGCTGATAAAAACCATGAAGACTCTGTTTCGGGAAACGACCACGCCCGACAAGCGTAGGGGTACGCTTGCCGAGCTTGAAAACTAACTCTCAGACCTCGCATTTCATTGTGCCAATGGTCCTCGTAGATCCGGAACAGCCTAAGCGGTTGCATGCAATAAAGGCATACATCGATAGTGGGGCTATAGGAAATTATGTGGATCATGAATTGGTCTCTAGGATTAACCTCCCTCTGCGTCCTAAAACCAGCAAAGATGTCATCACCACAGTCGATGGAACCGAAATTGCCTCTGGACCGGTAACACATTCCACTGCTGAGGTGACACTTATAGGTCCGGACGGCCATCGGGAGGCAGTTGTGTTTGATGTAATCAAGGCTCCACAGTTTCAGGTTATTCTCGGAATCCCTTGGTTAGAGACACATAATCCTCGAATTGATTGGCGAGCGAAGAGAATAACCTTCCCGGATTGTGCACAAACCTGCTACCCAGAAAATCTGAAGATTAGTCTAGCGTCTGTAACCTCTGTCTCCATGCAACTACCTCCGGAATACCAAGACTTTCAGGACGTCTTCCAAAAAGAACAGGCCAACACGTTACCTCCCCACAGATCGTACGATTGCCAAATCGATCTGGTGCCCGGTGCACAACCCCCTTGTAGCAGGATTTATGCCCTTACTGAACCTGACAATCTGCATTTGAGACAATATTTAGATCAATACCTAGCCAATGGTTTCATTCGCCCGTCAAAGTCTCCGGCATCCTCGGCTTTGTTCTTCGTGCCCAAAAAAGAAGGCGACCTTAGAACTTGTATCGACTACCGCGCATTGAACCAGATAATTGTTAAAAACCGTTACCCTCTGCCTCTGATCCCGGAACTCCTTGACCAGGTGAAGGACGCTTGCGTATACACCAAGTTAGATCTCCGGGTGGCTTATCATCTGGTGCGAGTAAAAGAAGGCGACGAATGGAAAACGGCCATCTGTACAAAATATGGATTATTCGAATACCAGGTGATGCCTTTCGGATTGTGCAACGCGCCTGCTGCCTTCCAATTCTTCATGAACGATGTCCTTCGGGAAGTCATCGATGTTTGTGTTGTCGTATATATCGATGAAATTCTTGTGTACTCCTCTTTGGAATCTGATCACAGAAAGCATGTCAGGGCCGTCCTTGAGAAATTGCGCCAGCACAAACTGTTTGCAAAGCTGGAAAAGTGTGTTTTCCATACCACCGAGGTTGAGTTTCTTGGATTCATCCTGACACCTAAAGGGGTCCGAATGGACTCACGAAAAGTGGATGCCATCCTCAAATGGCCATCACCTAGTTCGGTGAAAGGTGTCCAAAGCATGCTTGGTTTTGCCAATTTTTATCGCAGATTTATCCCGGAATTTTCACGTGTGGTACAACCCATCACTGCACTCTTGCGGAAAAATAAACGCTTCGAATGGACCGAGGAAGCCGAACAGGCCTTTCAGGAATTGAAAGCTAAATTCACGTCCGCACCTATTTTGAAGCACCCGCGTCCCGATCTCCCATATATAGTCGAAACCGACGCGTCCAGCTTAGCCATGGGAGCTGTCCTGTCTCAGAGAGACCCTGAAACCAACCAACTGCACCCCGTAGCATTTTGGTCCAGAAAGTTATCGCCGCCTGAGGTAAATTATGCAATCACCGACAAGGAATTATTAGCCATTAAGTCCGCCTTTAAGGCTTGGCGGCATTATCTTCTTGGCGCCAGGCATACCATCACCGTGATCACTGATCACCGAAACTTACAATATTTAAAAACTGCCAAGGCTCAATTGTCACGTCAGCTCTGATGGGCTTGTTCTTTGCTGAGTTCGATTTTGTAATCACTTACCGCCCCGGCACTAAGAATGGCAAAGCGGACGCGCTATCAAGAATAGGAATGGGAGAAATAGACACAAACTCAGAACCTGTGCCGATAATTCCCGAACAAAGAATTTTGGGGATAACCTCTTTACAAATCCTTGAAGACATTCAAGTACGGGTAAAACAACTCCTGGACTCTACAGCCTTGCAGGATTGGATCCAAAGGGGGTCTTACTTTTCGGTCAACGATGGCCTACCTTACTTCCAAGGATGCTTATTTCTGCCAGGAAAGGAATTGCAAGAACTGGTTATTTCCCGTCATCATGATACCCTGATGGAAGGACATCCTGGCATTGCCAAAACTTAGGAAAAAATTAAACGACAATTCTGGTGGCCTTCCTGGCGAAAGGATATTAAATCTTTCGTGATGTCCTGTGGAGTTTGCGCCCAAAACAAAGGCCAAAAGACAAAACCCGCCGGTCTTCTTCAGCCTTTAGACATTCCACCAGCACCTTGGCACACCTTGTCACTAGATTTTATCACAGACCTGCCCCCTTCTAATGGATACAATACTATTCTGGTTGTGGTGGATTTATTTTCCAAGATGGCCCATTTTATTCCGTTGAAAGGATTACCTTCAGCTTCTGTCCTAGCCAAGGAATTCCTCGAAAATATCATCCGTTTGCATGGATTCCCGTCCATACTAGTCTCCGACCGGGGAAGTCAGTTTATTTCTCATTTTTGGAGAAAGTGTTGTCAACTGGCACAAATCGAAGTAAGACTCTCAACCAGCCACCACCCACAGACCGATGGTCAGACGGAGAGAACGAACCAGACCCTTGAACAATACCTACGATGTATGTTGCACCAATCGGAGGGTAATTGGAAGGATATTTTATGGGTGGCCGAATATGCATACAATAACTCGGTACACTCTGGAACTGGACAAAGCCCCTTTTATACCCTATATGGACATCACCCTCGTACTTCAGACCTGGACTCACCTCTGAGCCTTGAAATGCCCGCAGTGGACCATTTGCATTCCACGATAACTCAAGCCTTCAAGGATGCAACTGCACATTTGCAACAAGCGAAAGGGAAATACAAAAAGAATGCGGATCTGCATCGGCGTGAGGCGCCTCCATACCAAATAGGGGATCAAGTATGGTTGGCTACCAAACACTTATTGCTCAAGGGACCCCGAACTTTTAATCCACGGTATTTGGGCCCTTACTCGATCAAAGCTATAATTAACCCAGTGGCAGTCAAGCTCGATCTACCAGCTAACATGCGGATTCACCCCGTTTTTCATGTGTCACTTTTGAAACCAGTGCAACCAGGAACCAGATTAATAAAGCTACCAGAACCAATCCAGATAGATGGGGAGCCTGAATTCGAGGTGAAGAACATTTTGGATTCTAAGATCTCAAAATCAAAACCTTTCTAATTGATTGGAAAGGGTACGGGCCTCAGGAAAGGTCTTGGGAACCCAGCTACCACGTACATGCACCTCGGCTGGTAAAAAGGTTCCATCGGAATTTCCCAAACAAACCGAAACCTCCAGAGGGAACGACCTTGGGAGGGGCCTTGGGGGGGAGTGCTGTCATGATGCCTATCCCCGGAGCACCAGGCCAGGCCCAGCACCCCCGGGAGCAGGCATCATGCCCCCGGGTAAAAGCCCAGTGGCCCCTTGTAGGGGCTCTTTGGACTCTGTCCTGGTGCCGTTGGCGCCAGGCTCATGTTGGACATCAGTCCTGGTGCCATAGGTGCCAGGCTCATAAAGGAAGGTGTTTTGTGCACTTACCTGATGCAGACCATGCTGCAAGATTCAGGTCTCCCTGAGACCTGAAAGGGACTATTTTTTCATTGGGACTATTTTTCCACTCGGGCGTGGCCAGGGAAGGATACTTACCTGGAACTACTTTGGGGGCTATTTAAGCCACACCCAGACAGTTGTTCTACATCCAAGCAGCTGAACGCTCACCGTGTCTGCTCCTGCATCTGGTCTCCAGCCACGCCCACCTCGATCCTGGAAAACCTGTAAGGAAAGAAGAGAAGAGAAAGGTGAAAACCAAGAATTTTATCAAACTTCTTACCTGCATCCGGAACCTTCACGCCAGCGTTCCTGAGAAAAGACTTTCATTTAAAAGCACTGCGTTGCTCGCTGCAGCGCCGCGCTTCACTCACCTATCCTCAGGAGTTCTTCTGGCTCCACCGCAACTGTCTGCACCGGTCACCACATCTCTGCGCCCAGGGGAGAGAAGAAGAGACAAAAGGTGAGCAGAAGGAACATATGAGGAAAGCCTAATTTTCCGCCATAACACTTACCGGTCTTCTGTTGGTGGATCATTCCTCATTTCGGGTCGGCGCCGCTTCGTTGACAGGTACCGCACCCCAGCCCCTATGGGGAAAGGACAAAAGACATTACTGGAGGAATATAAAGACATTAAGAGGGATCGCCCCCATCGCTAACTCACCTGAGTTTACCATCGGCAATTCAATCTCTCAACACATCGCCTTCATTCTGCACCTGAAATAAAGGACAGATCACAGGTTAGGAAGGCAACAGAAAAGGAGGCTCAACCCTTGAACTTTTGTAATCTTTATACTTACGGCGTTCCGCTCGGAAAAGTCAAGGGGATTTTTCCAGCGCCATTCTGAAAATCAGTGAAGTAACTGGACAAACACGCGCCCCTGCACCAGAAGCAGGATGGAGAGTTCATCCTTTCAAACCATAAGGTGAGCTTCAACCGGGGATTTCGGAGGAAGTTAGAGAAGAACAAAGTGGGCAAGGGGGGAGCAAGCACACTATTCTGCAGACTGTTAATCCCTTTCTCATCTGCAGAAGGATATTCCTACAGGCCAGACAAGCAAGATTTGAGGGTCCTGTTCAGTCGGTGTTCCGAGTTCTGCGCATCACGCTCGAAGAGGCCACAGCCACCCAGACTAGACCAGCGCCTCCGTGGGAGTCAGGTGAGCGTTACACCCTAGTAGTGGATGAGATGAAGTTTGACAATCAAAGAGAACCTCAAGCTTGACAGCCTTGAGGAATGGGTTATGGAGGTCTAAAAAATAAAAAAAATGGGTTATGGAGGTCCTGATATAAAATAAATGCCCTATTGCATCAGCCTGTCCGACTAGGAATATTGCAACATCACTGGTGAAGCCCTAATACCTTTGCTCCTTCCCACTCTCAATGCACTTCCAGCCACGGCTGACCTCAACCTATTGGTCAA
The DNA here is from genome assembly GCF_040938575.1 of Ambystoma mexicanum. NCBI lineage: Eukaryota > Metazoa > Chordata > Amphibia > Caudata > Ambystomatidae > Ambystoma > Ambystoma mexicanum. The sequence continues at coordinate 1,435,393,830 of NC_090929.1, read as the reverse complement.
CACCTACAATGATTCCATGCCCAATGCCATTAACACCATCACCCCTCTGAAATTGCGCAAAGGAAAACCCAGAGCTCATTTGAACTACTGATACACCCCCGAACTCAAACTATTGAGAAAAAAAGAAAGCTAAGCTAGAAGCACTTTCGAAGGAAAGCGGCACCCTCTGCTGAAAACAAAACCAATCTTACGAAAATTTCCTCCTTATATAAAAATGAGATAATTTGCACCAAGAAAGAAGCCTACAATGTTAGGATTAACCAGGCAGGATCCTGCAACAGAGAACTTTTCAATATTCTAAAGGAATTAGAAAATCCGAATCCTCCTATAGATACTTGCACGAAAGACAAACCCTGGTGCACTAGTATCCAGAACGCCCTTGCCAACAAAATCACAGGGCTCCAAACCAAAATAGAGTGCAAACGACAACTCACCAGTAGCAAATCTACCAGCTCAAGTACACCACCGCCCACTGACACTAATCTAGGCTTCACATTCAAAAAGGTTACTACACCTGAAGTACAAAAACTTATAGCCTCTCTAAAACCATTCAATTGCAAAGGGGACAGCTGCCCTGCCCAGATTATAAAAGACGTAGCCAGGGACTACCCCCTTTCATCACCAAACTAATAAACCTGCCTTTCTCCAATATTCAGTCCCTAACAACCTGAAACAATCATGGGTTCTCCCACTTCTAAAAAACCAATCACTAGATCCGGCCATACCCACCAATTATAGACCCATCACCACGGTCCCATTCTTGCTAAAAATCCTCGATAGAGTTGCCTACCTGCAAATTCAGGACTATTTAGAGACAAACCAACTGTAAGGAATACATCAATCTGGCTTTAGACCTCAACATGGAACAGAAACTGCCCTTGTTGACCTCAAAAGTCAGATTGATGAAATCAAAGATAAAGGTAACACCACCATCCTACTCCTATTAAACCTGTCAGCAGCCTTTGACTTGGTCAACCACTATATCCTCTGCAACCACCTATCTTCCGCTGCTCACTTTTCCGCTTCTGCTGTCATGTGGATTCAATCCTTCCTGGCTAACAGAACCATGAGGGTTTTCTCACATATAGCGGCAGCTGACCATATCCCTATTGCATGTGTGTCCCACAAGGCTCATATGTTTCGGCCACTTTGTAAAATATATTTACAAAGCCCCTCTTTGATAAACTGGACCATCTAGGTGTCACCTACACCAATTACGCAGATGACACCCAGATACTCTGGACCCTCTCAGGCAACTACAATGCTGACGTCATCCGGATTAACAAAATTTTTACCATCATTCAGGCATGGATGGCCACCCACGGCCTCTGCCTGAATGATGAGAAAACTGAACTTCTCCTGGTCGGCTCACCCAATAACCTCTTGAAACACAGCCCAATTATAGTGGCATCATCATCAACAGCAACAATATTCCCATTGTTAAAAGTGTGAAAACCCTCTGCTTTTATTTTGATGCCCACACTAACCTTTCCAAACAAATCAACATGACTGCCGCAGCCACTTCCTACACCGGTAAGCTGATCAGGGCTTGCAGACCGTTCCTGTCCTCCAATAGTTTCCTCACGTTGGCCAGGGCTCTTATACAGTCTATACTGGACTACTATAACAGTCTATACCTAGGCGCATACCAATCCATAATTAATAAACTACAGGTACTCCAAAATAACGCGCTATGAGAAGCATTAAACATCCCTAGGTGAGAGCACATCTCCTCCTTCAGTAAATTGTGTAAATGGCTCTCCATACAACAAAAATCGACCTAAAAACCATCTGTCTCATATACAAAGCCTTAAACTATCTAACCCCTCCTTATCTTACCAACACATTTACCTTGAAATCAGCTGCCAGAATCACTAGATCTTCCAACACACTATGCCTAACGGTGCCCAGATTCACCTTAAAAAGAGCTGGAGGTTCTAGTTTCACGGTCCTTGCCATCCAACTTTGGAACACCCTACCTCTCGACATCAAAGTTATCGATTATCAAGTCCTTTCAGTCATTTAGGAAACAGGTCATTAGCTGGTTACTGAACAAAATCTAGCATTTACCATTTTCGCTCTACAATGGATGTTGTTCTGACTATACCGTAACTATGTTTCTACGTACAAACTGTATAAATGTATAATGTATAACTGTAAACTGTATATAAAGTATCATGTAACCGTATACCGAGCGCCCTTTTACCTCCGGGTCCGGAGTGCTATATAAATAAATAAACAAACAAACAAACAAACAAACAGAGGAAAGGATACAGCTGCCGGGTTGAGGAATTTCTCTTCAGTTTCAGAGGAGTTGAGCATCAAGCAAAGCAGAGGCATCTAGTGATTGCTAGCTGGTAGGCAATTAGTGATTAGTGATGCCAGAGGAGAACTTGCAGGTGAATGATGAGAAGCAAACAAAGGCTGAAGTGCCCTCACCAAATTGATGGTATGAGAACATAAAAGAGGAAATTCGTTTATTTTAATGTATTATTGTGTTTACCGCTCCAAAGAAATTTAACATAATGTTACCCAGATCAAATTGCATTAAATCACACTTTATAAACATTCTAAAATAGAAAGAATAAATCATTTCTCTGCATAGAAAGCTAAACATTATTACACAAAGTACCAGTATCAATAACAATCAAAACACTAACTACACAGTTAATTAGGAATCAAAATGTTAAATGTATAGGCCCATCCACACATTATAAAGTGTAGTATAGATAGACTTGTGATGAGAATTCAGACTATAGGTCCAAAATGTGTCACTTTTGATGTTATTAAAGTCCATCACGTATGGGCCGAGTAACTTAATTTAGAGAAGACCATGCTCACGGCACTCTGTAAGGACATGTTGAGCAGTTTCAATTTTTCCTTATATATCATATTTTATTTGTATCGCACTCATACACAAGTGTTTCAGAGCGTGAAGTGACAAAACCTACCATCTTTTGTCATGCCTAGTTCAGGACCAATAGCTCCCAATACTGCTAATTTATTTCCCTTCTAAAGTAAAAGAAATCTCTGTAACTCAGGGGATGGGCATCATTTCCAAGAATACTGTGGTGATTTAAAACTTTTAACACCAAATGATTGTAGTTAGCGCACCAATCCCGCTGCTCCAATTTTCATATCAATCCCTTTTTTTTTTTTTATTTGTATTTAATCAAAATTAGATTTTTACAAGAGAAGAAGAAAACTTTCTTTGTTATCAACTGAAGAGAAAAAAAAAGTCTACCGTTTCCTGTGTACACTGGTGCGCTCATACCGCTGGTTGATTGAGGGTTTCGATTGCTGAATTTTTTTGCAGAATTTTCTCAAAAGCAATGTCTATTAGCTAGGAAGTCACTATTAGCCATCTAGTTTTGGCTCCGGTGATCAAACAATTCCACCAGACATTGTTGTCGATGACATATGATGATTTGAACATAGGGCCGAGAAAGGCCTCTCTTTCGTGGTCAATTGAAGGGCAAGCCATCAAAAGATGTTTGATTGTTTCTGTGGATTGAGGATCTCCACAGAGTCTGCAGGATTTTTCTTTTGATGTGGCCCGAATTGCCAGGACTTCTTGAGTCGGTAGAAGATTTAAACGGGCTTTGAGTAGAGTTCTCATGAGGCGCTTAGTCGGATATTTCAGACAGTACTCCATTGGTTGCTTTAATTTGTTGTAAATTGGTGGCAGGTGGGTTAGTAACTTGTTCGTAGTTGAGTTGTCGTTTGTTTTTATCCAATCCAGCCATTCCATTTTAGATTTTATTCTCATGGGATTCTGAATTAGTTCCTCTTCTGAGCAGGCTATTTCTTGCAGCGTAAGCTTTTGTTTCTCAGCCCAGTTGGTAAGGGATTTGTTGGTTCCCTTCGATATTTCTTCAGAAATCATTTTATATATTTCCAAGCTGTCTTTGTTCCGCAGTTTCCTGTAGAGCTGAATCGTGCTCTGCGCAACTACAGCCTCCAGGGAGAGTAGGCCGAGTTTGCGCCTTATAGGAGCCACTGCTGTCGATTTGGGTAAGCCTAGAGTTGTTCTCCAGATGAAACCTTCTAGCTTTGCCCATAGGGTCATACGAATGGAAAGATTCGCGTCCATGCCGTATGTCAAGGCTGGAATTATTTTGGACTTATAAAATTGGATTGCAGGGAGAAGACTGAATTTACCATATTTTATGTCCACTGCGCGTAGTTGTGCTGTTAAGTTTTTAGTTTTACACCACAGGATTTTCTGCATGCTAAGAGATTTTTCCGAACTGTCGATGGTTACTCCCAAATATTTGAATGAGGGTACTATTTCGATTTTTGATTGGTTCAAAAACCACTTCAGCGATTCTTTTTTCTTACGACCTTGCTTTTGAAAAATCAATATTTTTGTTTTTGAGTTGTTAATCTCCAGATTGTTCTCCTTTGTGTACTTTTGCAGATTGTCCAGTTGTCGTTGGAGACCCACCTGGGTTTGGTCTAAAATGATGAGGTCGTCTGCATATAGGAGTCTGGCAACCATTGTGGTTCCTATTTTCGGAGGAAACGATCTAATTGGTTCTTGTGAAGTTTGGAAATCACAGAGAAAAGAGATAAAAAGAGCTGGAGCCAAAGGACAGCCTTGTTTGACTCCTCGATTGGACGGTATAGGATTGGAGAGTAGTCCACTGTTGTTAGCCTGACTGATATATGAGTATCCGTGTGTAAAGCGATGATTGGGTCGAGAATCTGACTAGGGCAATTCCAGTTTTTCAACTTGGCCCACAGTTTGGCTCTGTCTACTCTGTCAAAAGCCTGAGACAAGTCCACAAAGGCAAGGAAGATTCTCGGTGCTCCAAGCAAGACTTTTTCTTTTAAGATGCTTAGGATCATTAAGTTAGCCGCTGTGCTAGCATTTTTTTGGAAACCGGTTTGGAGAGGGTCCATAGCTGGCGATGTTGTTGTCCAGTTCCGAAAGTGGGTCAGGAGATAAGTGGCAAAAACTTTTCCGATAACATCCAATAGGGCAATTGGGCGGTAATTGGAGGGGTCTTCTCTCATGCCCTTTTTGAATATCGGGATGATAATTGCTTGTGTCCAGGAGCTCGGAATTATCCTTCGTTCCTTGCAGTGTTTGAATATCAGGCTCAGGGCTGCTGACCACGCCTCTGGGTATTGCTTCAAGTCGGTGTTAGCTAGACCGTCCGGTCCAGGTGCGTGCGAAGGTTTCAGTTTCATGATAATTGACTTTATATCGTCTGTATCGGATAGGTCGACCCAGTCGGATTTGGTTGGTGGATGTGCCCTCTCAGTGTCTGAGGGAGGATGATCAAACAGTTTAGAGAAATGGTTAAACCAACATTCCTCCGGCACAGCATTTATCATTGACAGATTTGGATGAGATTTCATATCGTTGATCAGTTTCCAAAATTCTCGGGTTTTTTTGTTAGCTATGATCGTGATCATGCTTTCAGCATCAGCTTGATAGAGTAGTGATCTGTTGTTTCTTAGCCACTGTTTATATGCTCTGAGCTCCAGACGGTAAGATTCCCATATGCTAGGGGAGTTCATCGTAGTTGCGACTTTTTTTAGTTTTCTTAGGTGGCAGCGTCTGACCACTAAAGTCCGGTTGTAAGTATGGCTATAGTTCTCACTTCGGTTGTCTAACCTTTTCCGAGGTTTTTTGAACTGCAGGAGCAGAGGGATGTAGCTACTCCTGGATGTTGCATCATTGGCTTTAGTATCCATGATGAGAGTTTCATAATCGTTAGTCAAGCATTTGATGTCGTTGGCGTTCATGCGTAAACGAGAGAGCTGCGTGTTCACCTCAACCGGGACGTTATAGAATTGCTGGTCAATCCCTTTTTGACATATAGAAATCATCCTCCCAACTCGGTTTTCACTCACTCCTGTCAAAGGTCTTGTTAGCCGAAGATGCAGGTGTGCAGCAGTAATTAGCACTAGTTTGGTTCCCCAGCAATTGTAAAAGAGGGTACATTTGTTTTTTTCTAGACTTAAGGTATAATACACACCTCCTTTTCAGGGCTGTAGTAGATAACGAAATGAGGTCCAATTCAAACCAAAATATTTCTATAGGGACACCAGGACCAATTCTGTGCCAAAATGTACCCTCTATTACCGTCAGCCAGGAAAGATCTTCAATACACAGCACCTCCAACCCGTACAACACAGGAGCACATAAACTCTGTTTGTGTAGGGTTAATATCCTTAATAGGCTAAAACCAGATGTGCTGCTCTAATGCATCTGTAAATCATATTCATCATAGATATAGCTTTACACTTTTTCTCTGCAATTAAGGCCTGGAAGTCGCCCTGTGTCAGTTCGAAACCAATATATTTGAATCAAGCTACATTCTGGATGTCATTTCCGTTGATGATCATTCTAGGGACAGAGGTGCGCTTGTAAAAGACGTGCATTATTTTTGTCTTCTTATAATTCATAATTAAATCACGATCATCAGCGAATCTCTTAAGACCAGAGAAAGTATGATTGCATAGAACAAGATCGTCCACATTGGAAAGGCACAACATCTTTTCACCAGCTATGTTAGGTGGGCAGATGTTAGCTTGTCTCAAAAAATCTGGCAAATCAGTGATGTAAATATTAAAAACAAAAGGAGCCAATACACACCCCTGCTTCACGCCGTGCAGGGTTTTGTTGAGTTGGGAAACTGAACTCCTACTGTCCAGCCTAATCTGAACAGTAGTATTCTCATGTAAGCCTCATGGATTTAGTTTATACAGTGTGACAAGGAGGTGATCAATGACAGACAATGGGCCTCATTACGACCCAGGCGCTAATGGGTTAACGGCGCCGTAAAAGGCTGCGGCGCCGTTAACCTATTAGCGCCTAATTACGAAATTACGAGGTCCCTTTGCGGGACCCGACCTTAACGGCTGGTGTAGACCAGCCGTTAAAGTAGGGACCCGCAAAGGGACCTTTGTGCTAATTACGGTGCCACAATTTGCGGCACCGTACTTAGCGCCTTCCCCATTCCCATTGAGCCCTATGGGGCAAAAATGGGAATGGGGAAGGGCCATGGAGGAAGGGGGAATTACCGCCCTGCCAACCTTGGAATGGGGTGGTCATTCCCCCATTCTCCATGGCGGAGTCGGTAACTTACCGGCATGGACTATGGTGCTAATAGCACCAAGGTCTTCCGCCAGGGTCGTAATGAGGCCCAATGTCAGGACCCTGATGCGAGAAGGGGGTAGAGGAGATCCCAGTGTTCCAGGTAAAAAAAAAGGAGGAATCAGCCACCTAAGTGAGGTCAATGCCCTGAAAGCCAAGATGAGAGCAATTCCAAAGCAGAGAGGGATGGTCAAATGTGGCAGTGAGTTCAAGGAGAATGAGGATAGATGACAGATGTCAGTGAGCCATAGTAAGTGTGCTGTGGAACATTATTGTAGGGGGAGCGAGAAACCCGAGGGCATCCTCACATCTTCCCCCCCTTGGATCCTCTGCGCCGGTGGACAGTCAAAGGCCATCACTTTTGGATTCTGATCCTGGCGGTGGAGAAGCGAGGGAGGATAATCTGGGTGGATGGTTCTTGGGGAGAGGGAAGGTAAAGTCCTCAGGTAGTGGCCCTCATTAGGACCCTGGCGTTAAGGGGTTAACGACGCCGTAAAAGGCTGCGGCGCCGTCAACCTCTTAACGCCTTACTACGAGGTCCCTATGCGGCTCCCGACCTTAACGGCTGGTCTGTACCAGCCGTTAAAGTAGGGACCCGCAAAGGGACTTTGAAGGTAATTATGGTACCGCAATTTGCGGTACCGTGATTACCGCCTTCCCCATTCACATTGAGCCCTATGGGGCAAAAATGGGAATGGGGAAAGGCCAATGGTAAATGGGGAATTACCGCCCTGTCAACCTTGGAATGGGGTGGTAATTCCCCATTTAACCATGGCCAGTCGGTAAGTTACCAGCGTTATCCATGGCGCTAATAGCGCCATTGGTTAACGCCGGGGTCCTAATGAGGGCCACAGTATTTACCCTTTCCACTACAGGAGGAAACCCTAGTCCCAGAAGCTTTTGTGTGATATTGGTATCCTGTTTCCTTTGATCAAAATAACATCTGGAGAAAAGACAAATATCAAAAACCTAGGAAGATGAGAACAAGTGGGGTGTCCTTGGCAGAGACATGGTATCCCCCTTTCCTACCACAACCAACCTGACACTACCCCGACCATTATGGGATATTGTATGCCCATTCCCTTCACATTCCCTAATGTGACTGTTAGGTAGAATTCTCATGTGCTAATTCCTCTTTACCTTAGAGACCCCGAGCACCTTTGCTGGATTTTGAGGACTTTAATTTTTTACTTGCAGAGAATGAGACCCTTTTTCCCACTCTCTCATGTATTTTTGCTATGACTTGAGCACTGTGTTTTCTTTTGGTTATGGAGTCTGACAAACTCCATAGGCATCATCTTTTACATTGTACCACACAGCACCTTCAGTGCAGTGGCACAGGGAAGTCTTTCAGATGTCCCAAAAGATTTAAATACCTTCTCTTGTATAAACTACTGTGTCCAAGTGCAGTGAAGTGAAATGGACTTTACTTACATTGTAACTTTCTAGACCCAGCACACACAATCTTACAATAGGGTGCTGGAGGGGTTACTTAGTATCCCCTTTGTCTAGTTTCTCATGTGACATGTTTATGTCATACTTTCCTCAATGAATGGCAGGTGGCAGTGGTTTACTTTTAACTACTGTGCTGTGCTTTTACTGCAGGCTGCATTCCCACCTCCAGTAAAGCAGCCAATTGTGCAATTCTTGTCAAAATGGCCCCAGTCTTCTTTTTTCGCCATTTCTTTGTGGATTTACTCTGCACGTCAAACCAGGTTTGGTCCCTTTGTACATTATGGCTTTGGCGGGATTCATGAGTGAAGCCCGCCTCTGGCTCCTGTATGTCTGGCGGGGGTAGGAAGTGAGGGAGGTGCCCGAAATTCCCTGTGCTTAATCCCCTTGGTTACAGGAATGCACCCAAAGGTGATTGGCCGGCTGGCTGGCCAGCAAGGGCAGCAACCCTGCTGCTTGACTGTCAGCTAGGCTGGAAGGACCGGAGAAACCTGCATAAAAGGCTAGGCTTTTTTGGCTTGGAAGGCAGAGTCAACCACTGGTCGAAGGAATCTGAAGAAGAACTTGGAAGAGATGCCTGCTGCAACTCCTGGGCCGGTGGTTTGCCTGGTGAAGCCCTGCTGCTGTGCTGAAGCTCCAAATTCACCTTGACTAGAGAAGCCCTACAAGGACGACTTCTCCCCTTGAGTTGGTGGTACCAATCAACTCCAAAGTAAGCCACCTGGACATCCTCATGAAGCTGGTTGTATTTCCACTGAAGTTGCTGCTGGAAACGAAGAGCCAAGGAGAGGAACACCAGATTGTGTGCATTGCTTTTAAGTTGGCCAAGAGCTCCAGGAAGATCCTCTAGACTCCCAGAAAGCAGGACTGACCGAGCCTGAGCCACATCAACAGAGTGCTGGACCCCAGATGCAAGGAAAGCCCATCTCAACAGCCAAGAGTCTGAGGTGGTGCTATTTGCTGAGACGCGAGGAGCTTAAACTGCAAAGTGCTACTGAATAGAAGTTGGTCCTTTTCTGTTGCTGACCGTCCTGTTGCAGTGCAGGAGTCCGACAGACGCCCCCCCCCTTCTCCCCCACGACTGAGGCCCAGGAGCACAGGATCTTCAGAGTTGCACAGGAAAAGAAGCCAGCTGGACCCATTTTTTCTAACCAAAGGTACTATATAGTCTAAGAGAACTTACCTCTTTTTATCTAGCCTCACTTGTTCTCAGTGGAGACTTGTCTTGGTTGCTTCTGTAGAGTTGCTATCAGCTTCTTTACCTCAGAAGCCTCATCAGCTTGTGGCCCTACTTTGATTTTTTCTTTTCTACAAAGACTTCTAAAACATTGTGCAAGACTTTTAGCTACCTGCAAGAATTGCTTCAGCTCAACTAGACTTTTGTCCAATTGACTTTGGCCTGGCCTGGCTCCCTGAATGACTCTTCTTCCCTCTGACTTTGTGTTTGGTCTTCCTTCATGGAAGATGTTAACTTACTTTGCATTGGGGGATACTGTCACAGCCGCTGGCGACTGGCGTGTGTGGAGGAGGTGGAAACAAGGACGCCATTAGACTGTGCCGCCACGTTCCATTTTCTACATGTTTGACGGTCTAGTTTTTTTTCCAACATGGCCGCCGCTGATAGTATTTACCATTCATCTGTCGGCGGTTTGGCGCGTTGCAACTGTGTTTATCCTCTGTTGCGTGCGCTCATTTGCTACCTTCCCGGCGGTGTTCTAGTTTTACTCTGCCCGCTACTTCCAGCTATTTGCTCACCCTCTTTCTACTCCCTGGCTCTCTCCCCTTTCCCTTGTACCTGCCTCCTTTTGTCTTGCTTGAGCATTCTATTTTGCTTCCTTCCCCATTTGCCTTATCAATAGGATTTCTAACCTGTTCTCGCTGTGTTTTCACTACGTGGATGTTCCACAAGTCATCTTCCAGGAGCGACGATCCTGTGCCTCTTCTTCCAGTGGACGTTCTTGGCACGGGTACGTTCCTCCACCCACTTTTCCAACTGTGGACACTCCTCAGATCCCAGCCAAGTCTTCTGACTGCTTCTCTGGCGTCTACTCACCTCCGCACGAAGGGGTTTTTTGAGCAAAGGCTTTTTCCCCTTGCAACATCTGGCTGTCACGGAGGGGAGACACTGTGGATCTCTTGATCCAGAGTCACGGTGGCTTCCTTTCGAGGCAGACCCTATCTACTCAAGAAAAGGAAGCCCAACGCTCGACACACCCGAAGGAGGAAGTTGGACTATTCAACCTCATAAGGTGAGGAGGAGGAGGAGGGGAGATCGGGGGAACTCTGTTACTTAAGTGAAGAGGAAGATATTGCTGAACCTTTAGCCGATCCCATTGATCAACCTGTTAGCCCTGATAGATACCAAAAGTACTTACCTGCTTCAGAATATTTGTGACATCTCTTGTTTTATTCTAACAACCTTTTTCTTTGACATACTCATAAGTATTGCTCTAAATGCAACAGTGATATATTAATGTCCACAGTGTCCTAGCTATTTAAGTCACATGAGGGTGTAGAAATTGGCTGTGTGCCATCCCAAATGGGTATTTGCTGATTTAGAGAAACTAAGAGTGTGTATTTTGAGTTTATTTGTGTGTTACTATTATATTGCCCCCTTCTGAAGAAGGCTTACTCAAACTGACTGTTAAATAAATTAATATTTGTTTAATAAAGAAACCTTGTGTGTAAGAGTTTATTTGAATACTTATCACTATGAATCTCTGTGTAACTCCCCTACATTGACCCCTCTTGAGATAAGCCTGACTGCTCATCACACTACCAACCTGTGTAGTACATACTTATACCAAAGGTTGGGTTCCTATTGCCAGGAGGTCAGGGTTGTTGTAGTGCACCCAAAGGGTACTGCATACAATCTTGCCTAACAGTGACATGTGACAGTACTGTGATGGGCAAGAGGAAACTAAGAGGAATGAACACTATACATTTCTACCACTTAGGTACTGGGACGAGGAAGCTGCCTCCCAGCATTGGGAAGGTCAGGCATGTCTTCCTAAGTATGATCAGGCAGATCTAATTGACCAGGCACACCTGCAGCCTATTACAAGACTGCAGGTACATAAATGACAGACTGGGAACCCCCAGTGAGAAGCAGGGAGGCCGGCATGGCAGAAATCAGCAGACCCGCCCTCCAAGGAGGCAGCCTTGGTGAGACTGGGAGCTGACCCAGGACGCCTGCAGACCAGGATTGAAGAGGATGCCACCCACGTCCATTGGAAAGCAGACAGAGAAACGGAGCGAATAACGAGCATCCGTCAGGTGAGCAGGGCTCATGGTGGCAGCATTTCCTGGTTCCAGAAGTGGAGGAGAAACAGCAGGAGCCCCCGGGAGAACGAGGAGACTGCTGTTGAGTGTCGGAAGGGTATACAGGCACCGGGTGGCTCTGAAGCGGACCACAGGCAAGTGCGGTACGTACTTTTTGAAAACCAAACTGAAAGCAAACTTTTATTTAACTACAAAAGTGAATTTTGAACACTGAACTGAAAGCAAACTTATATCTGAGCTACAAGAATGCATTTTTGTATACCAAACTGAAAACAAACTTATATTTACACTACAAGAGTGCATTTCGAATAACAAGAGTGTTTTTATGGGATGAAGACATAAACCTTAAGCAAAACAAGTAACTATCGAATCGAGAGCAACTTACATTTAAAGCACATTAAAACCATTAAGCAATTTGCATGTGAAGCACAATAAGAATAGTACATTATAACCCAAGAGGCTTACAAGGAGAAGCCAAAAAGAGTGGAACTTTGTACACAAGGCCAGGAGGCCAACCAAAAGAAATTAAGCAGAAACACTGTGGTGACCAGGGGCCAGTGCCAAGGAATCCCTTTGGTGCACAGAAGCAAATACCAGGGAATCCGTTTGTGCACAGGAGCGAGTACCAAGGAACCAGCATGGGGGTGAAGAGCCGAGGGATCCTGGCTGCGTGACCTGAAATGGGTGGACCGTGTTGTCTGACAACTACGCCTAGACCAATGAACCCTGAATACTGAAGTCCCAGGATGTTGGGAACACCAACTGGAAAACAAACGAAAACATGTACAAAAGTTGAAGCTGAAGTCTTGAGGAAGGGAGCCCTGGGACTGAAAAACCTGTTCATGTTGTCTTGAGAGCGAGGTCTCAAGACCCCTTTTTGTTTGGAACTGTGTTGCATGAGACGTGGGAAAGGGAACCCGAGGACTATCTTGAAATATACTGCTTGTAGCTCGAAAGAGGTAATCTTGAGACTTTTATGGGACTATATTATACTTGGGGAAACAGAGCTGAGAGCTGGAAGAAGCACCAAATTTAGAGTTGAACATTGTTTCTTTGGTTACTCACATCCCTACACATTGTTAGTCTAAATTGCGAGGGCAGGTATAGGTTGTGGATACAGACAGACTTTCAAGTGGGACTATTTGACTCAGACTTTGCTTAGTTTTATTCCGATAGGGAAATCCCACCTTAGCGTTGGGCAAGGTAGGCATTCATCCATCCTGACATTTGATTTGATAAAGTGTTTTAGTTTGAAATATAAGTATGTTGCCTGTATCTTGCTCCATGATGCCTTTACAGGGGCCCCCGAGTCTGTTGACTTCAATGTAGTTAGTGATGTGGTTGGAGGCTACATAATTTTTCACGTTTTAAACATGAGTAAGGAGAAAGATTGGTCAATAGTTGTCTAAGTTTTTGGGGTCAGCTGCTGGTTTCTTCAAAATGGGTATGATGGTGGGAGCAGAGAAACTGGCTGTGAACATACCAAAGGAAAGTTAAAGGTTCAAGAGGGATGAGAGGAAGTCAGGGAGACCAGCTCCTTGATTCTTTTAGGTGCAAACGCATCAGCAGGAGCATAGGGTGGTTTGGTGGCCCAGAGCATATGCACACTCAGAAATGAAGTTTAATGGGAAGTCCAATATTAAGGAGATGATAATGGTGGGAATAGTGCGGTGGGGTGCAGACAAGGGGGGTGGTGGGAGAGAGAGGAGTGCAATAGAGTGGTTTGTATCTTAGCGGTTTTGGAGAAGAAGGAACAGGTAGAAGTGTTAGGAGAAACAGTGGAGTCGTGGTGGGTGAGGTCAAGCATCAACTGAAGGATCATGGTTAGAGTGTGAGGAAGGGAACTAAGGCAGGAGATTGGGTTAGTGTAATATTTGGACTTAGCTGAGTACAGAACTGTAGTGTGAGCAAAGCTGGATTCCTTGTAGAAAGAAAAGTGAGATGTAAAGTGAATTTTACATCATCAGTGCACATTGAAGCATATGTTTGTTTTTTTGACAAGGGATGGGCAGAGGAGATCCATGATTGATGGTATGAGTGAGTGGGAGTGAAGCAGCAAGAAGGGTAATGGTGTTCAAAATGAGCTGCCGTTTTAAGAATTTTACTCTAGAAATAACAACAGAATGGGAATGGCATTATGTCGAGAGAGAGTTTGAGGGCAAGTACTCACTTGGTCTCAGTAGTGGACCATAGAATCAAGTTTGAATTTTATCATATTAACTTCAGAAAGAGTGCAGGATAGACAGAAACTGTGAATTGTAGAAGGGAGGGATGAATGGATGATGGATTAACAGATGGGCATAATAATTGAGTGAGGAGGAGATGATGATGAGATTAACTGAGTTCTGATGATCCCCAGGTTAAGTGTGGGGGCTGGAGACTGATCAGGAATATAGGATTCCATCTGGCATTTACAGACTTAGTTCAAGGTGGGAAGGTGGAAGCCCCCATGAGGTTGGCTTGAATTTCAGTGGGAAGAGAGGTATAGGGCTAGTAGACGAGGATGATAGAGGGTTCGCTGTGACAGTTGGAACAATAATGTGTTCAAAGGAAGAAAGGAGAATGTCAGAGGGGCAGGGGAGATGATGGGCTGAGCTATCAGATTGGCTGTGTTGCTCCTATACAGAACATCAGCCTCCTAAGTGCTTGGCCTGCTGAATGACACACAAAGTGAGTGGGATGAATGAAAGTGGGTCAACGGTTGGCTTTACTCTAAGCCTTGTCGCCTCCCACGGCACTGCCATCCCAATTGCCAGCAGGCAGATTGCCTCAGAGAGGCTAGCAAATTCTCCATGGCAATAGGTGGGATGCCACTTGTCTCCTTATCCCATGGGGAGCCTGGGCTATATATAAGTAACCTCTGAGCTGGGGGACACACGTCCCTCAATGGGGGGTTAGAAGGGTCTTTTGCAATGATAGTGTCAGAGAAATATGGATCCTTAAACATAATTTTATTTGGGACTAGCAAAAAGTACCCATACTCTGGACGGCTTCTGTAGACAGACATGATAACACTCTAAGCAATTGTTGAAAATCAATTATACTATAGGTCACTGTTCCAATTCGCTTATTGTTTAATGCTCTTTGTACTCTGAAGTAAACTGCACTGAGAATGGGCGTGTGTGGCTAGCTGATATACCCTGAAGCAGACGTAGAGGGGAGGCAAAAGTTGGCATGCTGCAGTATACTGGGAACATCTGTTCGCTCTCCCTACCTGTTGCTGCACCCTCGCACAGCACAGTTAGTTGTGGTGCAAATATCTCGGCAACGGTGTGTCGTAGGGCCTTGAAATGTGGTTTTCAATTTTCACCTTTGAATTATGTTCCTCGCGCAGAGACACTTAAAATGAGCTTTGTCTGGTCCTTATACATGCACATTGATGTTCTGCTGATTTCAGGCAACCATCTCATGTGTGAAGGCGCTGAAATCCAGTGAAAGTGGTGCAGTGTCCAAATGGCATGTAGCCAATAATGTCCAGAGGTCCTAAAAGGTAACTATGCAAAATGTAATGCAGATTGGTGGTGCGGTGTGGAATTGTCAAAGGAAATAAACTAACAGTTTTTCTGCTTTATTATATGGTGGCAATAGACACATAGGAACCCCTCAAAATTCTATTGTTAATAACAAGTCTGTGGTCTCCTCCACCCCCCAGACTGCAAAGTTTTGTAAAGATTCATAAAATAATCCAAAGTTATTAATCATCAAAAAAACGTTTTTTCTCTCCAAAAGTGCTGCCTACTTCCCATTCATTTTCCCATAGACAAAAAAGGTACATTTTTGCCAAAGCGAACATCCTAAACTGCTGGACGGACTTGGACCAGGTCTGAAACAATTTGGGCATGAATCGTTGACTCACGATCCATGCATGGTTTGGGGTTATTCCGTGCTGTCGTTATTTTAAAAGTTGGCGGAGAAGGGCGTGCCCCCTGCCTCAAAAATTATAGTTATATCTCCATTGGTGCATTGCAGGATGATGGTTTTTAGAAATGAAATGACTGCCACCTTGTTTTTCTCTCAATGCGAGAGATCTTTGAGGTTTTGCCGAGGTTATGGGAAAATGAAACACAGTAAAAAGCTATTTGCATGTGAAATAACATACACATGCTATCAGGGTAGAGATGGGGATGTGGCCAAAAGCACTGAGTGAAATTTGGAAGTTGAAGGGGGCCCAAGGACTGAGTTTGCAACACAAAGCTTTCTGTAGCCTCAGCTATGAATAGCCAACATTTAAAAGCAAACTGCAAGCAAATGTGTTCTCTGGGATGAAACGGAGAGAGGTGAGGAGGCCATCTGGGGATTAGGGCGAGCTGACAGAGATCATGGCCTGTGGAGGGGGGACATTTCTTTTTGTTCCACTTTTTTGCCACTATATCTGAGATTACAAAGGACTACAGATAACTGCAGGTGTGGTATGTGTAGTTCTTCAATTTATTTTTTTGTTGAAAGATTACAGTGATGTTGGAGCAGCCAGCCTCCTTAGACTATGGGCCTCATTCCGAGTATGGCGGTAAGGGATACCGGTCACCGTTAACGAGACCGGTGCCGGTAATCCCTTACCGCCACATTCCGAGTTCCCTTTGCACCCTCGTCCTTAACGCCTGCATTTAGCAGGCGTTAGGAACGAGGGCGCAAAGGGGCTTTTAAGCCAATAACGGTGACCGTAAAGTACAGTCACCGTTATTTGCAATTTCCCCATTCCCATTGAGCCATATGGGGGCTCATTTGGGAATGGGGAAGAGCCCTGGGGAATGGGAAATTACCGCCCAGGTCAACTCGGAATAGGGCGGTAATTTCCCATTCCACCAGGGCGGTGCCGGTACGGGTCCGGCGCCGACCAAGGCGCTAATAGCGCCATTGGTTAGCGCCAGACTCGGAATGAGGCCCAATGTGTCCCAATAAATGAGCCAAAATTACAAGACCACTTAGAGGAATGGGCCGGCTCTTTTCTTGCTTTGAAGCTAATCAGGGTCAGACCCGCTTTGAAGCTAATCAGGCTCAGTCCCGGTTACTGCATGGATGTGCGACCAAATGGGCCTGAATTATTAACTTTTTTTAAACCGTGCTACTGTCAGTCCTTGAAGGTTTTGCACTCTGAGAAAATTTTTCGCCTTTTGCTGAATTGCATTCTGAAATTTATAATCTCACAGTCAATAGTAAAAAATAAAAAATAGGTCTTTTTACAGCAACTTTGGGTTTCCCATCCCTGCAGTAACTTAGCTTCAAAGTGAGGAAGAGGTCAGCCCACTAGGGCCATTTTGCCTAATATATGGGGAACCCCTTCGAAGAACACTTAAAGAAACATTGCCTAAGGGGCTGGATCTTTCCTTGCTTTGAAACTAAGCAGGGTCGGTTCTGGTTACAGCATGGATGGTACACAGTCCACGGTCCTGAATGCCATGTGTTTTCTTAGTTTTAAATATCTCATAACACACAGCATCCGCATTTTTATAAAACAGAAAAAATGAAATAGAAAAACAAACACATTTATGCCGAACACTGCTATCATAAAACTGTATTAGAGTTCGAGACACAGCACTTAACCATTATGCTTCAATTATGGTATTGTTTGGATTTCCACAAGTTTCATACCTAGCCTTTTATCATTGAACATGTTAAATTATAGGCTAAGCATGAAATATATGCCCAATGAGGCACGAACTCTGACAGACCAGGGTTCAAGGTTGAATGTGTTTTTTATATTTAACTAATTTAAATTAATTAAAAGAAAAACAACACAAGTGGGAGCTGGCGAGGTTTGTTGCAGTGCAGTCCTGTGATATTATTTAGCATGAGGGCATTTAGACGTGGCTCCAATGTCAACCATAACGAAACATCCCTCGCGCCAAAATAACAGTGCCGGAATGTTTTTGTGTCGAAAAGGGCACTGGAGCAGAATGCCCGTGCCAAATTGGCCGACACCAAAATGATGCCACTGTAAGGGGTGTACCGCTTGGAGAATGCTGCTTAACCACAGTGTGTGCTCTATGGCAAATAATATAATCTCACTGCGCATTACCTAAAAACATTGTGACTTCTCAAGTTTTAAACATCTCATGACACACGGCATCCGCATTATTTTTTTAAAACTGTTCTACTGTCAGTACATGAACGTTTTGCACTCTGAGACAATTGTTTTGCCTTTTGCTGGTTTGCATTCTGGTATTTGTAGTTTCACAGTCAAGATGGGGGAATAATGCCACAATTGTACACTTTTTGCCTAACATAGTTCTATAAGGATTTATATATTTCAGTGACGCTATGGTATGTGTACCTTTCAAGTTAGCTTTCTATTGTTGAAAGTCAGACATTGGGGTGAGGAGGGAAAATTATGAGACGGCAAGTAAATCATGAGTATTTGCCCACGATGTGGCAAGAGATTTTGCAATCCTGTGCAAAGGTGCAGTTATTTTCCCCTGATTGTGGTTGCTTTTCAGGGCACCACTAACCACAAGCACTTGTTTCAAATTGGGATTTTGTTTTCCAGGGAATCTTTCACTACAAAATGCTGGGTTTAAAAGGTGAGCACCTTTTACAGTTTGCCAGCATATTTATTGAAACATTTCCTCTCTCAGGTTATTTTTCTGGTGTTCATTACTTTTTGTAAATATCCAATGCTATTTTGTCTTGCACATTTTCTTCTAAGGAGAAGGTCAATTGAACTGAACTGGATAGTCCAGCCTCTTTGATGAGTAGCAATTACCCTGGAGATGGATGGGAATGCAGACTATACTCATATATCAATAATAGAGCCGACTCAAGAAGTTGACAAAAGGAAGTCTGTTTTAATATCAATTTTCTAAAACAGGAAGCATAACGGACATCAACGCAATCGCTTAATCCTCTTACTGAATGCATTTAAGAAAAAAAAGAACTTTTATAAGCAATATGCATCATCAATGATGTCTAACCTACATGTGTACTAACGTCATCCTACGTAGCAAATTACAAAAATGTCTAAGCATGAGTGATTGGCTCTGCGTGAACATCTAAGTATAGGATCCATATTAGTCTAACAAAGTGTAGGTATGTGATTGGTTACTTAACATCAGATGGGCAACTAAGCCCGGCCCTAAAAATGACCACTATGAACGTCACTAAATACACAATGTCCCATTGGTTTACACGCTATAGGACCCCTAAATGTGCAGGTCCTCTAAAATTGGTTGGCACTCTATCCTCACTCAGTACTTTTCCACCTACGTTAGCAGCCTGGCTGCCATCCAGGTGCTGGTAAGGTCACCCTAACTTTAGCTTCCCACCAATTAGCATATCAATCTATCATCACCTCAGTGGTCTATTGTCAATTAGGCTTTTGAAGCTCGTCCTTGAGAGTGTTCTTAGCTCTTGGAAATTTAGGGAGTCAGGGGTACAGTCTGCCTCTGTGGGTAGGTGTGACCATCTCGTTCATCCAACTTCATGCTTCCATGTGACTGGAGACCATGGAATCGATCCTTTTCGTGCATTTAATAAAATCTTTTTTTATAAACCTCTGACGTCTTCCTTGTTATGCTTGTGCCTTCTGAAAATTAGTCTTGTTCTTTCACACAACTTTGTAGCCAATGTCAGTTCACTCCAGTTTGATAAGACCTTGGTTTCTTGGCTTGTCCAGCCTTGCCTTCTGAAATTCATTTGTAATTCAACTTGCTTTTAACTGTGACACACTAAAATGAGGCCTTTTGTTGCTACTGTTCAACCTGCTATAATACATTTAGTGGAAACATCCATAATTCTCTCATTCCTATATATGTATACGTTGGTGCTTTCCGCATTCTATTCACTGTAAGCTTAAAGCTAGCTTCACGATTACTTTGCTGCTTGCGTTTCTTTTGCCTCTGTACATGTGTAAAATAACTTGATATCTTTATCTGTTTCTATGGCATAAGCTTCTTCACCTTGATCCCAAGATGTCACTTATCCTTATCACTTTCTTTATGCCTTACAGAATATCTGCATTCTCTGATCACTGCATCTCTTCTATGTACGTCATCGTCAGCTCCAAGTAACACATACTGGCAATGGTTATTGCTATTACCCTTCATCCTTGCCGCTTATTGGCTCTGCTTCTTCTGGGATTTCATTCAACCGGCCATCATATTTTCTTGTTTACAGATATGGTTTTCTCACTAGGTACCTTTGCTCCAAGATTCCCTTAGATACTGGCACTTTCACTGGTACTGGACTGAGTCCATACTCTGCTCTTTGTCGATTCAACTGTTCTGTGTATGTCACAAACTCTGGTTTTCGGCATACAGGTAAAAGGGGCGGGTTGGTTGAGGTGGGGGTACTTGGCTCCTCCTCTACAGAACTACATTTGTATATTTCACTTTAAAATATGTTGCCACTTTCTGTGTGTATATTCATGGGTGCCAGCTTTTGAGTTTCGCTATGGTGGCAAAAGTACCTGGGCATATGTTATTCTTGCAGCCAATACCTTTTTACGCTTTTCTGTGCTGATTAAATGTGGGTAGTTGGGGTTGTGCGATGTATCACAACAGTCACCAAGAGACTGGCCATAAAACAAGGGGCTTGTAGCAGGATGCTTAACCAAAGTGTGTGATCCTCAGCAAATAGTTTAATTGTACAGGGCATTAACTAAAAACATTCCCAAAGCCTGCAATGATTTATACATAATAAAAAAAATGATATTTTTACAGCTACAGTGACATCAAAGGTGAACAATTATTGGAGGTCCCAGTCCCTCATCCATACAACAACCAGAACTGATCCTGCTTAGCTTCAAACTGAGGAAAAGGCCAGCCCCCTCAGCCCATGGTGCCTAATAAACAAGACAACGTTGAAAAGACCACTTAGAGCAGCATGGCCTTAGTTGGCTGGCTTCTTCCTCACTTTGACGCTAAGCAGTACTGTGCATATATTCATGAGTGCCAGCTTTTGATTTTCACTATGGGTTCAGAAAGTACCTTGGCATATGTTATTCTTGCAGCCAGTCATTTTTTTCCTTTTTCCATGCTGCTTAACTGTGGTTAGTTGTGGTCGTGTGATGTATCACAACAGTCACCAAGAGACCGGCCATAGAACAAGGGGCTTGGAGCACAGGACAAGACATTTCAGCATAGCCAGTTAGTTGCACGCTGTCATGGCGTGACCATTTCGCCGCAGGTTCTGTTTCGGCGTGCCCAATTAGATGCATCGAGTTGGGGCAAGGACCTTTCGAGGGAAGGATGTTTTGACATGAGAGGTCACAATTGGCATGAACCTGCAGGCACTTTGCATTTTGTAATATGGATTAAACATGAAAAAGATGTGTTTACTGCAACATTATAAAACAGGATGGGACATGCATTACACCATCATTGCCGAATTGAAAACGTATTGAACATGAAACACATTTATTTACTGCAACATTATAAACTGCATGCAACTATCCCTCACAAACAACTTCACACCATGTACACACACACACGCTCACATCAAACACACACACATTGCATGCACACCCTCTCAGATGACATGCACACCCTTAGACCACACATTCCCCCTTACACTGCAAGTATATTAAAAAAGAGGACTACACTGTCTCTGGGCAACATTATAAACCTGAAAAAATGAGAAAAGAAATCACATTTATGCTGAACACTGCTATCAGAGAACTGGGCTTAAGGAATTCAAGACACAGCACTTAACCACTGTGGTACTATGAAGTTATTGTTTGGATTTTTACAAGTTTCATACCTAGTCTTTTATCATTGAACATATTAAATTATAGGCTAAGTATTGTGGAAGCACCAAGCCTTTCTTGCCTAGTGGTTAAATGCTGGGAATCGAGCTCTGTCAGACCAGGGTTCACGGCTGTATGTTTTTTTTGTAATTTAACTAATTTAATTTAAGTAAAAGAAAAGCAAGGCAAGTGGGAGGTTGTGAGGTTGGTTAAAGTGCAGTCCTGTGATCTTATTTTGAATGAGAGCATTTAGATGTGGCTGCACTGTCAGTCAGGTCCAAACATCCCTTGTGCTAAAATAATGGCGCTGGAATGGCTTTCGCGCCCTTAAAGGGCACACCAAAATGGGTGCTGCAGTGAAATAAATGCCTGTGCCAAATCGGCCATGCCAAAATTATGGTGCCGAAAAGGGGTGTACCGCTTGGAGAACGCTGCTTAACCAAAGTGTGTGCTCCATGGCAAATAATTTAATCGCACTGCACATTGCCTAAAAACATTATGAGTTCTCAAAGTTTTAAATATCCCATAACACATGGCACCCACATCATTTTTTATTTAACTGTGCTAATGTCAGTCCTTGAAAGTTTTGCACTCTGAGACGTTTTGCTGAATTGCATTCTGGTATTTGTGGTCTCACAGTAAAGATGGGGGGAATAATGCCACAATTGTACACCTTTTGCCTTATATAGTTCTTTAAGGATTTATATATTTGAGTGACACTATGGTATGGTTACTTTTTAAGTTAGCTTTATAAAGAAGAGTATTGTTGAAAGCCAGACATTGGGGTGCGGAGGGGAAATGATGAGAGGGCATGTAAGTATGTGCCCACAATGTGGCAAGAGAGTTTGCAATCCTGGACACTGCTGCAGTTATTTTCCTCTGATTGTGGTTTCTTTTCAGGGCACAGGGCACAAGTAAAGGACACATGTGGATGAAGAGTGTAACTTTTTTTTCAGAGGTCGGACGCACCACCTTGTTTTTTTTTTAAGTTGGCAAGCTTGCTCAAGTATTTGGCTACCAGGATTTTACTCAGGGTGTCATGTTCCCAGTGCAGACACTTACTCCCAAGACCACAAGCACTTGTTTCGTTTTGGGATTCAGTTTTCCAGAGAATATTTCACAACAGATTGCTGGGTTTTAAAGGTGAGCACCTTGTATCCTCTGCCAGCATATTTTTTGGCACAGTTCCTCTCTCTGGTTAATTTTCTGGTGTCATTTGTCTTGCGCATTTTCATCTAAGGAGTAGGTCTGCATTATTAACATAATGTTAATTATGCATGGAATAATAAAACCCTTGAAATTCAAGGAAAAAACTTTAGTTGGAGGGACATTAAGGTGAGCAATACATTGTAACAACACCTTTGAAATTCAAGGAAACAACTTAACTTCATGCCCCCTGTTGCGTAGACTTCAGCCACAATGATGACATTACAGATCACATCACTGATGGCATCACTAATTACATGTTGGATGGGAACACTGATGGCATTACAAATCGCATCACTGATGTCATCACTGGTGACAACAATAATTGCATTGTATATAACTGATTATATCTATAATGGAATTAGACATAACATAATTTATAAATGAGCTCATGAAAACTTTGATTACCTTGATAACAATTTATGCTGTGGACTTGGCCATGACAAAGGCCTGGGTCACAGGCCAGCACCAAAGGCCATAACTAGCGGTCGGTTACTGTTCAGAAATACAAATGTGCATGATTAAAAGCCATGCTTAGTAGCCTGTCACTGTTTTCAAATATACAGTGGGATACGTTGAAAGATATATTCAGTGGCCATGGCTAAAGGCCATAACTAGTGCCCATTAATATGTCAGAATATACAGTCAGCACAGCCAAAAGCCATGACAACTGGCTACTATTGTGTTGAACACCATGGCTAGCGGCTGGTTAGTGTATATAATATACAGTGGGCACGGCAGAAGCATTTTTATTTACAGTGGACATGGCCAAAAGATGTACAAAATGATAAAGGTCAAAGACCATGACTTGTGGCCCATTTATATGTTAGAATATATAGTGGACACAGTCAAATATTGTGGCCACTGGCCATTATTGTGCTAAAGTCCATGACTAGTACCTGTTCAGTGTATATAATATACA
Source organism: Ambystoma mexicanum (assembly GCF_040938575.1). NCBI lineage: Eukaryota > Metazoa > Chordata > Amphibia > Caudata > Ambystomatidae > Ambystoma > Ambystoma mexicanum. The sequence goes on along the minus strand of NC_090929.1, from coordinate 1,435,370,178 downwards.
GTGGACACTGTTGAAAGCAGCATCTACTGGTGAAGCCAAAACCTATGGTTGGTTGCTTGTTAGTGTTTTAAAATATTCAGTGAACATGGGGGAAAGTTGTGACCACTGTCCATAACTGAAGGCCATAGTACCCATTCATGTGTTAAAATATAGTTGGCCATGCACACTGACCATGGCTGAAGGCCATGCTTAATGCTAGTTACTGTTGTAATGTCATCAGTGATGTGATCTGTGATGTAATCAGTGTGGCCATAGTCTGCGCAACAGGGGGTGTGAAGTTATGGTGGCTTTAGCTAAATTCCCAGGGTTTTGTTTCATTAAGTTCTCACCTTAACGTCCCTGCAACTAAAGTCTTTTCCTATATATATATATTCAGTGAAAAAACTTTGTTAAAGGGATGTTATAGTTAAGTTGCGCTACTAAAAACCTATGAAATTCAGTGAAAAAACATTGTTAAAAGGACGTTATGGTTTTAAGTAAAACCAAAAAAACTCGAAATTCGCTAGTTATGGTAAACTGGCTGGTAAAAGCAGCCGTTAAGGTGGGGACCCGCAAATGGACCTCGTAATTAGGTGGTAAGGGGTTAACGGTACCGCCACCTTTTACGGTGCCGTTAACGCCTTACCGCCTGGGTCGAAATGAGGCCCACTGTGTGCTCTTCAAATTTTCATTTACCCACATCACTAATTGTAATGTGCAGACTGTTATTCTCTTCATTCATTCTGTCATTTGTGTAACCACTTCCACCTATTTTTCCACATTTCAAGCATAATAGCATTTCATGCATTATAGTGCATAGGATGTACATACAATTTACTTTCTATACATTCTGCGTTGTGATATAGGTAAACGAAAACTTGTAAAACACACACCATTAAAGTGACAATTGATCATAGCAGATGAGAAAAATGACAACACAACATGTTTACTACTTATCTAGTGTAAGCAGAAGATACTCTGCATTGTAAATACATACGTTGCATGCTTTTCACCGGAGTTCCTGCCATTTACCCTGTATAATTAGCAAGAAAAGCATACCGTTATTTCTCCTATCTCCTAACATCAAATAACACTGCCTTAAAGAGCCAAGTGTGCTCTGCGTACTTAATATTGTAATCATTTCTAAGGCAAGTTCAACTGACAGATTCTAATTAAAATATACAGAATGCACATAGACCATATAAACTGCATTTACATGCTATGCACAATTATCAGAAAGCACTATTACTGCAAAAACAAACTAATACGTGTCTACATTAACAACAGTGCTATTAACACACATATTTACTAACTTCTTTCTTTCACAATTGTAGTGAAGACCACTCTCCTGAAAACCAGCAGCGTCTGAAGTACGAAACAGAACTCAGAAGAAACCTTCTCTTTGCATCCAAAAAAGTAAGTGCAATACTGCTATAATGTTCTAACTGTTACTCAAACACTGTAGAATTCTAGTATTGTAGAACAAACAATTGTATTAACCCTGCAGCACCAGATTCAGTGTTACTGATTGCCCCTCAGCAGGTGCACACTTTATATTGACATCTGAACACCAGTATAGTAACACACACCCACGAGAATAGCCTTCCCAACCTGAAGTAACAGCCCATTGCACAAACACACACCTCTACTTACATGCCTACCATCATACTCAGACACTCAATCACAATGCACACATACATTGCACAACGTCCCAACCCACACTTTCTTTTTTCTCCAACAGACCCCAAAGAATGCTTACCAAAAAGCAACTCTGTAGAAAGCAACGCAGAAGTAGAGAAAATAAAAATAAAAGTGTACAAAATAAGCATCCACGTCTATCAGAATTTCAACAAAAAGTTCAAACAAAACAGCCAATACAGTCACTAAGTGAAACAAAAGCAGCTTCCAGTAAAGAAATGTTGCCTCCTCTTTCAAAATGTAAAACTAAACAGAAAGTTATAAAAAAAGACTGCAGCTACCACTAGTGCTAACACTGCACCTATAAATCTCGATGTAGCCACTAGTAAGCATACCAAAACAATTATTTTACAAAAACTGTAAAATAATTTTACAATAACAAAACCACAGAGTCCTTCAGAACCTTATAAAAACAAGAGAGAAATCCTGCACAACCTTTAAAACCTACCGTTGAAAATGTATCCTGGAATCTCTCATAGACAGTGCAATCCTTCTCAAAAGGAAATTATTTATTTTAGTTTTAAACAAAATAAAACCACTAACAAAACTAACTACTAAACTACAAAAAGGACTTCTCAATAAACAGAATATCAACAAAAATAGCTTTGCAAACATCTGTGGAGGTGAGTGGAGTCACACCACCAGCACAGAACCGTATTTCAATGAAGAAGCATAAAAACAAAAGCAAAGAAACCCAATTACCATACATAGCAGTGGACGAGGGTCTGAAAAACATAATAATACCATTATGGAACAAGAAACGCTGCTCACAAAAATATCCCCAGAAAAATGAGTATTAACTCTCCATTCCACTGAAGGAATGCGTCCAGTCTACAAATGGCCGTGCACATCAATGTGTAACATAAGCAAAAAAATCTTTCACATCTTTACGCTAGTTCCTCAGTCAGTATGTGGAAGGCAAAGACAAATTGAAAATAAAACTATTACAAAATATGGACTCCTGTCCAGTGCAAACATACACAGGACTACAAGGACATTCATTAGACTGCATTTCTGGACCTTCCACCATATCAAAATGATACCAACACACCATTCAACTATAAGAAATCTGGTTCATAAAATGTACTATGCTAAAGTTCTGCTTTAGCACTAGGCAATTTAAATAACAGTCTTCTACATGGTAAAGCCAAAGAACTACTCAAAGAAATAGAGCATATGCAGAGAAAATATTTTGGAAGTGAAAGCCACTTACAAAATCCAATAGCTTTACAACAGACTAGCAACAACTTTACAGATGGCACCTTCTACTACATACATACAAAAAAGAAACATACAAAAAAGGTGAGGAAGGTAGAATGCCCCTGAGGAGGTGCAGCTGAAAGTTGGACTTCTTGGCAAGGTCCATGATGTGTGGAGAGAAGGAGCAAGAGGAGTCAAAGATGATCCTATGGTTTCTTGCCTCAGAGGTGGGTGAGGAGAGGGGACCCATGAACTCAGGCCAGAGAGTGTTGAGGAAACAAGAAGCAGGCTTCCCCATGAGAAGGATCCCTGTCTTACTGGCATTAAGTCAAAGATCATTGGCAGAGCAACATGCCTGAATAGCAGTCAGTCAGTCAGGTATGAGGGAGGAGGCAGAGGGGGTATAGGGTGGCAGTTTGAAAGAGAACTGTGTGTAGTTTGCATAACACTGGAAATTAGGGGAGAAGGTAGAGATCAGGCAGGAGAGAGGGGCCAGGTAGATGTTGAAGAGCCATGGTGATAGGATAGAGCCCTGAGGGACACCAAAGGTAGAGAGTGAGGCGGATGAGAGAAAAGGACCCATTTGCATTTGAAAGGGAGGAGGTAAGCCACGCCAGTGCCCGGTCCATGATGTCAATGGTATCATGGAGATGGTTTATGAGGATGGAGTGGTTGACTGTGTCCAAAGGCAGAAGATAGACCGAGGAGGATCCAAATAGAGGAAGTGTTAGAGCACAGATTATAGAGAAGGTCCTAACAGGTTTTCAGGAGAGAAGTTGCCATTCCTCTAGATGCCCTGAAGCTAGACTGGTGGTCATGGAGGCATCCAGCCACTTCGGTGTGGATGGTCAGTTGGGGGATGACCAGCTTATCGCCACTTCCACTCTGCAGCTTTGCACTTGTGTTTCAGAGCAGCCAGGTCAGAGTCATTAAAATCACGGTGATCCTGAGACTGGCTGAGCGGGTGGAGGCATCATTATGGGTCAGGGGAGGGCAAAGGTGGGAGGATTGAAGAGAGTGGTCAGACCAGGAGGAGAGGGGAGTAGTAAGAGGGTTGGAAAGAGGGATGTCTATTGAGATGGATGAGAGCATCCAAGTTGTGTCTGGCAGAGTGGGTTCGGCCAGAGGGAAGGATAGTGAGGGAAAGAGTCTTGTAGTGCTCATGAAGGAGATCAGTAGCCACATATGGAGAGTTGAGATGGATGTTAAAGTCCCCAAGGAAGATAAGTTTGGAGTAGGATGCAAGAAGAGAAGAGGACAGGTCAGCCCATTCTGAGAGGAGGGGGTTGGCCCGGGGGCCTGTAGATGGTAGCGGGAGTAAGCGAGGAGGTAGGCGAGACTGAAAGCCTGGTGACTAGACTTTCAAAGGATGAACAGATTTGAGTGGGAAGGATGGAGGCAGAAATCCACTCAGGGAGGATCAGAGCCACTCCATCACCAGGTCAGGAGGGCCTGGGATTGGACAGGGTCTTGTAGCCCTCTGGGAGAAGGGTGTCAAAATCAGTGATGGAGGTCAGTCCAGATCAGTCCTTGGTCTCACTGACGTCTCAGTGAGAGCAAGGACATCAAGGTCAAGGTCTTCAAGGAGGTGACAGATGTCGGAGGTGTTTTTGATAGCAGAGTGAGAATTGAGGGTAGCTAAGTGAAGCTGGTTGCCCCCGTTAAAAGATTTGCGAGGGGGGGCACAGGGCTGGAGAGCCACCACAGGGGGAGAGAAGCGGGGGGTTGAGAGATGGAGGGGGTGGAAGGAGAGGGGGGAATTGAAGAGAGATGGAAGTCGCACGTCAAGAAGGAGGAGGTTGGGCTGAAAGCCCTGGGCCATGATATTGACATTGTGATAGACATTAATGGTGCATTTGGAAGATGCAAAGTGAGCCAAGAGCACTTCCCATCTGGTGCCCCCAGTAATGGGTGAGAAGGAGAAAGTGGAGAGGACAGAAACCATGTGGGGAATCCATAGGTCAGAAGAAGGAACAGAAAAGGGAATGTCAGTGAAAGTCTGTCTAGAGGAAGCATTGATGTAGGTGTCTGTGATGGGCAGCCCTGGGTTGGAACACAGGAGTGCCTTTTTAAGTTTCTTCATTCCAGAATTTGTGAGGGAGGGAGGATAGTTGATGGAGAAGCAATTTGAAAAGATAGGAGAAACGGAGAGCATCATGAGCGCAGAGACCAAAACGGGTGTGGGAGTCAGAGGACAGCAGGTGAGAGGGGCAGGAGCAGTATGCAACAATAAAATATCATCAGGCAGCCAAGCAGACAGAAAAAATGAGCATGCTGGAAATAGCTACATTTACAAATTATTAACAATTTTGAAAGCACACCTAGATTTGAATGTAGTCTGAACGCACCAGAACAGTACAAAATAGAGGATGCTAAGATTTTACAGCACACCCAAATTTGAGTTTAGCCAGAATGCACTAGAACAGAAGAAACGTGAGTATGCTAAAATATGACAGCACACCGATATTTGAATGTAGCCAGAAAGCACTTGAACAGTACAGAATGGAGGATGTTAAGATATTTTTTTTTTTTGATGTTTTAGTTTGGTATCAAACTTTTCCATCATTGTGATTCGTGAATAATATAGAAAAAGTGTGAAAGACAGTGACAAGGGGGAAAAGAGGAAGCCGTGATCTGTTGTGCTTTAGGGTTTTCTTCCATTGAGATCAAGGATGCTGGAGAGAAAGAAGATGACTGTGTATATATATTTGTTATTCTTTCCACTGAGAATAGCAGCCCATCTTTCATCTGTATTCATCTGTTGTGAGGCCATGTCAAAGTGGGAGCCAAATTGCTTGCGTTGAGATGCAAGAGACGGACACTCCATAACCAGGTGGAATATGGTTTCTGGTATAGTTTCGATTTCACAGAAGCGGCAGTAGTTTTGTGCTTTTGAAATCTGTTTTGTTGTGGCCAAATAGGAGTTTGTTGGTAAGATATTCAAACGGATTCTTAAGAATATTGATCTGATGGTTGGGTCAGGAAATGATAGCAAATATGGCTGTGGTTCGTGTAATTTTCTGTTATCTTTGTTGCATTGCAGCGTCTGCTTGTAGGTGTTTTTCTGTTCGATGGTTTTGATCCAATCGTTCTGTAGTAATTTCGTTTTGGCGTATTGAGGACGCATGAGAGTTCTTCAGATATATCTTCCTGGTCCATTTCTTTGGTGATTGATTTTTTTCATTTTTCTAGTACTGTGTTATTTAAGGTGTTTAGGTTGGTTTTCAAGATTTGGATTGCAGGGGTCTTGTCGTCCGACAGTAGTTTGCGATAGATATCCAGTCGTTTCCAGCGTACCATGGATCTGATGGATTGGGTTGCTAATTCGTATCGTATTCTCGGCATAGGATACGATTGAGAGAGAGTTAGAATCTTGCGCCAGAATGTTGCCTCGAATTTCACCCAATTTACTTCTTCTGCATTCATCATTGTTTCAGTTCCATATGTTATTATTGGAATGTATTTTTGCCTGTAGTACGCAATTATTGGTTTAAATGAACATTTTCCAAATTTCCTATGGAGGATGCAACCCTGTCGTGCCAGTGCTTGAGCCCTTTGTTCCACTTTATCCAACCAATCTGCTTCTGTCTTTGATTGGTTGATAGTGATGCCGAGATATTTGAATGTTGTCACATTTTCCAGTCTTATTCCATTGATGTTAAAATATGGTTGTTGTTTTGATTTTGGTTGAGGTTTAGTCAAAAGCATAGTCTTTGTTTTTGAGATGTTGATTATTAGATCATTTTGATTCATGTAATTGCTTAGTGCTGTAAGGGAGAGTTGTAGCCCAGATGGAGTCCTGTCAAGTAAGACGATGTCGTCTGCATATGCGATGATAGGAACAGGAATTGAATTTATTTTTGGAGGATTTGTTCGATTATTTACCAGATGTTGTTCAATGTCTGATGTAAAGAGATTATAGAGAGTCGCTGCCAAGGGGCATCCTTGCTTTAGGCCGTTGGATGTAGTTATTGAATCGGTGGTCAAGCCTTGTTTTGTGAGTCTGACTTTTATTCAAGTGTCGGAGTAGAGTAGTCTGATGGGTTCAAGAATGTTCGGAGGGCAGTTCCATGCTTTAAGTTTCGCCCATAGCTTTTGCCGGGGTATAGCGTCGAAGGCCATCTTCAAGTCGATAAACGCAGCGCAAATCATGGTCTTATTGTTGATCGCTTCGTATTTGATGAAGTGCAATAGTAGAAGATTGATATTAGTTCCAACGTTGGGAGTGAAACCTGTTTGTCGTGTTGAAAATCGTCAGTTGGCAGTGGCCCACGCAGGGAGTTGTCTCAAGAGGGCTGTTGCAAAGAGTTTCCCGAGTGGGTCCAGTAAGGCGATCGGGCGAAAATTCTGTGGCAGGTCATGCGGTCCTTGTTTGTGTATCGGAACTATTGTGGCCGTTCTCCAGGTAGTTGGAATTTGATTGTGTGCATTTATAATGTCAATTATCTGGGACATGAAGCTCGCCCATGCCGAGGGATCTTGTTTAAGCACAGCATTCGAAAGTCCGTCGGTGCCTGGTGCTCTTGAGGAGTTGAGTCTTTTAATCATGTATAGTAAATCTTCGTAGGAGATGGATACTGACCATTTTGGTTTGTTTTTGATTGGCTCTTCCTCAGATTGGTGTGGATGAGCTGCATAGATGGTCGAGAAATGAGTAATCCATGTCTGTTGTGGTACGTTGGTTGTTAACTTGTGTTGTTTTTGACGATTATCATTCAATAGTTTCCAGAGTTCTCTTGTATTGTTTGCGTGGTAAGTCTTCATTATTGTTTCTGCATCTGTTTGCAGCAAGATGGATTGTTGTGATTTTTTCCAATTGTTGTAGGATTGTTTCAATTTTGCAGTCTGGATAGTATTTTCTACTGTTTTGTTTTTCTTGAGATGTCTTAGCCGTTTGGCTAGCTCCTTTTTTTTCTGCTATTTCCTCGTTATAAGTGTGTAAATGAGTTCTTTGTGGACGGTTTTTGACTGTTTGATGAAAGGGGAGCAAGATCCATCCATAGTTCAGTTTTTCAAGATCTGACTTAGTTGAGGCGAGTAGTTTCATCGGAAGAAGTGATAACGCTGTTTGTGGGATGCGTATGACAACACCGACCATAATAAGCTAACAGTCCATTCGCATTCCACCATCAAGTTCGAGTGCAGCTGCTTTCAAGGGTGCGTCTTGTTTGATGGTGGAATGCGAATGGACTGTTAGCTTATTATGGTCGCTGTTGTCACAGACTATCGTTTGAGCTGTGTCGACCGAGTCTTGCAGAGTTTGTGAGAGAAATATGTAGTCAATGATTGCTACTGAAGAGCCTCTGCTCCATGTTGCCACAAAGGGGGTGGAATTGTCCTTTGCATGATTTAGAAGGCTGAGATCTCGCGTGAGTATTTCTTTCATCCATCTTGATGCTTTAGGCGATAGCTGCTCAGGTGATCGTGGAGTACCATTTTGTGTATTTAAATTGATGTTAAGATCACCACAAAGTATAAATTCCAGATGGTGATGGATGCCGACTAGGTTGTCGATTGTAATAAATACGCCGTCAATAAATGCATCAGTTGTAGTAGCTGCAGGGTTCCAGTAAAGATTCAGTATGGCGATTCTTGTTTCATCGTTTTCTTTTTGTTGTTGGTTCGTCTTCGCTGTTATTATGGTCAGTTGAGTCCAAGGGTTGATGTTTTCGGTGGTCTGTACCTTCCATTGGGGAGTTATTTTGATTAAGGTAAGTAGACCTGATGCTGGCCTTCCATGTTTTTTGGTTATGGCAGGATTTAGAAAGGCGAGGAAGCCGTCGCATGCTGGCGTTTCGCTAATCCAAGTCTCTTGTGGACATATAATTAGATACTTCTCAAGGTCAGTCGAGGGCTGAGTGAACAGATGAAGGTTTCCTCTTGTGTTCCATGAACAGAGTGACCATGTGATATTTGTATTCATTGGTTGTTATGAGTAGGAATAGACTGAGCTTCTTGAAGAGATGGTTTCTGTAAATGAGGATTCTAGATCATAGATTCTTTTGATTGGTCGGTCATGTCTGTTCCATTCTTCTGCTTTTGAAGCGTAGGTCATGTTTGCATTTTTTCTTCAGTGTTCGTTGGTGTGATCGATCATGTGCTTTCTCACGGGATGTTTTCTTGTCGATGTAGTGGCCCAGCAGTTGAAGCCAAGTTTAAGAAGTTGGGTACGTTTTGATACAATCAATTCTTGATCGTCTGGGTCCGAGAGTTCAACAACAATTTTGTCTAGATGCTTGTCATCTTTGAAGCTGATTAAATCAATCTTGGTTGTTGTTATGTGTTGTAATTGTGAAATCGCTCCAAACAGGCGAAGAGTGTTTGTTCTGTTGATTTGGTTTTCAATATGGATTTCGTAAATTTGATTTTGTTGCAGCGGGTTTATGAAGGAGGGAAGAGTACAGTCGATAATAGATGCTGTGTGCGAGGCAAAAGTGTCATCTGTGACTTGATCATAGTGTTCAGGAGATGAAGCGCCGCCAGAGTCGGTGTTAGAAGATATGTTTGAGTTTTCTTGTAGTGAGCTTTCTGAGATATCTTCATATGGATGTATAGGTTGTGGTTCACGGTTGGTGATGTATTCGTCAATTATTATATAGCTTGAGGGCGTTGCGGGTTGTGTGGCTGGTGTTGTGTCATCTGTTTCATGGTCTTCGTGGGTTGAAAGGGTTAATAAGTCATCATCTTGAGAAGCGGATTCCGGCAGTAATTCTGTTTGTTGGCGTGTTGGTAGTGCTGCAATCTGTTGCTGTCTGATTAGGTCTTTTATCGGGCGAGATGTTGTCTTCTCTCCAGGTAAAGGATGGCTTTGTTTCATTCTGTTCCCTGTTGCGAGTTGTGAATTTTGTTCTGTGGTTTTTATTGTTCTGAAAAACGCTCTAGAGCCTGTTTGTCTTTTTTTGTTTGCTTTTGACTGTAGTGGTTTCACATTATTGGTTGATTTTTCTTTCGAAAAGATCTTGTACTGTTCTGTTTTGTTCTCGTTTGGTTGGTCAGCGTCCTGTGCCTCTGACTGTGAAGTTAAGCCAGATACAGTTCTCTGTTGTGTGGTGCTTGCGCCAGGAGTTTGAGCTTCTGCAGTTGTTTGTGGAGGGTTTTCGGTTGCTTGCGGAGCTAGTGGAGGTTGGTTGTTCATTGAGTCCATCTTCTGGTTTGTTTGATATTGTTGCTGTACTTTGAGTAGAGCTAACAGTTCAGTATTTAGATTGTTTTTTTCCTGTCGATCGCTTCTAGCCATTTCTGCCAGGCGTTGTTGCCAGCAATTTGATTGCTCTCCTTCCAAGTTAAGGCGGGCCTCTGTTGTGTTTATGAAGTTCTCGATGTAGATCTGTTTGGAATGAATCATTGCTAGCAGAGTTGCTTGATCTTTGATGTTGTCGTTCATGGATTCGTGTATCTTAATAAAGTCGAGCATCGTAGTCGGAATCCTAGGATTGATGTTTTCATCGTGTTCGATTTTATTGGACGTTAGAGTAGGAGGTTTGATTTCTGAAGCACCTGATGATGGCTTTGTCTGATCGTTTTTATTTATATTATCTGGTGTGTAAAAGGATTTGTCTGTGTCATAAGTAAATCGGTTGGGAATGTTATGATTGCCTGGCTGGTTCGTGTCACGTTCTCTTTTAATCAGTCTTTTTCCGAGATCTTGTGTCAGGCATGGAGTTTAGGTCAACTGTGATTGGTGAATTCCTGGTGTTGTGCCAAATATTTCCTTTCGTTTGTCGAGACTTAGCATAATTGATTCAATTTCTGTTATGTCCAATGATAGTCTTTTTGCCTTAGTTATGGTTTGATTATTGATGTTTTCCAGCGCTTGAGGGAATTTGCTTGAATTGTGGGTCTGTAGCCATGCAAGTTTGGCTAATCTTGCTTTTTCCTTCTTCGTTTGTTGTGTTAGGTTGTTTGGTGATTTTCGTGGTATGATAGTGATCCGTGGTTCCTCTGATTGTGGTTTGACAGATTCCTGGGTGCTGGACTCTTTGGCAGTTGGACATGAATCTTCTATTTTTGTAGATTGAGGCTTGGCTATATTAGTATTAGGCTCTCTTAGTCTTTCTTTTTCATTGATCGTTTGTTGAGGCTCCCTATGTGGTGTTTGTTCTTTTGCTTTACAAATGGCAACTTCATGGATCTTTTCATCTTCAGTGGGAGCTCGTGGTTGTTCTCTGTCGGGCAGATGAATTTTGAGGGGATTCTCGCTATGTGCACTTAATTCTTTGTCGAGAGTATGGGGCTGTGGATCAACGAGTGACGCAGGCAAGTCTTGGTGTAAGTCAGCAAGAAGAGTTTGAGGTGAGTTTGTGGTTTTTTCTGTTTGCCCTTGCCTTGAGGTATTGGTCGTTTCATCTCGTGGTGGAGAAGTCAGAGCTTTCTGAGAAATTAAGAGTTTCTTTTCACAGTTTTGTTTTGTGATATCGTTGGTCATGATGTCACTTGTTATGGGTACTAGTTTTCCGTTTTCTGGACTTTCAAGTATGTTTGGTAGGTCTGGATAGTGTGATGTATTAGAGCTAGGTGTTGATGGCAGGTCTTGATCATCATAGCTTCGTGAGAGGGCTTCTGTTAAGCGACCTTCATTGGAAGGATCGGTAGGGGCAAAGTCTTGAGTAATAAGATGTTCAGTTGTCGGACAGCTGTTGTGGATTTGTGCTTTTATGTTGGTTTGAGCTTGAGAGGTTGGTTGGTCGTTCAATTGCATTCTTGAATTGATTTCTATTTTGGAGGGATCATCTGCAATGAGGTGGTGCTCACGGTCATGATCCACTTTCTGTTGGTGTTGATTCCGTGCGAGTTTTGTTGGCTGAGCTCTAGAAAGTGATTGTCCCAGTGTAAGCTGTGATGAGTCAAGGGCAGATAAAGCCGCTGTGTTGAGTTTAGTTCTCAATCTTGTTTTTGGACGAACGACTGATTGCTGCTTGGGTCGAGATGCCGACATTTCTTCTTTTTTTGATATAGGGTCTATGACGCAGTGGGTCGTGCAAGCCTTTTCCTGGTGGATTAGAGATGGTTTTATGGTTGCCAGGGTGAAACACCGAAGGGAAGGGCCAGGCTCTTTCTATGTCATAGAAAGAGAACACGGAGAAGGCTCTGATGTGATCTGGGGAAGAATCCCGGATAGACTCCCAGGAAGGTTGGCTAATCGAGGTAAGTTAGCAGGGATTAGAGTAGCAAATTGTAGGATCCAAGGAACAATCCTTTCGGTCTCCTGTATGTGGGGGTTTAGAGAAGTCTGTTGAGATCCAAGCGGGAAGCCCTTTCGGTCTCTCAGCAGATTTAGTCGTTCACAAGGAGTTCCTGTCTATCAGGCTTTGTAGAGCACTGTTGAGATCCAAGGGATTAGCCCTTTCGGTCTCTCAACAGATATGGTTGCTACCAGGGAAAGTTGAACTCTGTAGGGGGTGCTGCTAGCCACAGGATCCAAGGGGCAAGCCCTTTCGGTCTCCTGTAGGGCAAAAGGTTGAGAGTCCCTATTGAGATCCAAGGAGTAATAGCCTTTCGGGTTGTACACTGTTGATGGTGCTGCTTGTCACAGGGTCCAAGGGACAAGCCCTTTCGGTCTCCTATGCGGCAGGCGGCGGAGGAGCACTGTTGAGATCCAAGGGATAAAACCCTTTCGGTCTCTCAGCAGTTTTGCATATCCTTGGTCAAAGCTTTTGCAGATGGTGTCCTCCAAAATACAGTTCTAAGTAGATTTGTTCGGCTGTGCTAGTTGATCCTTGTATCAGAAATAGAGCTGCTCTGCAATGTGTTCTAGCAGCAGTAGTCCGCGATTTTTTATGTAGGAGATCCGCCTGGCAGAATGGAAGAGTCTACATGAGGCTTTTTGTCATCGATGGGGCTGCGCAGGAAATGTAATGCTCAAGTAGGCAGGCTGTGTAGCTCAACCTGGCGTCTGGGGTGTTGCCAGCAATGAGGATCGTGTTCAGGTGCTGGTTCCGGAGTTCAGCGGAGTATCATGCACCAAACGGAGCAAGTAGGAGTGTTTGGTGCGTTGGGCAGAAAGAAAGGCGCTGCAAACGGGGTTCGGAAGCAATGGTGGATTGGCTTTGTGAGAGAAATCGCTGAAAGGCCGATGAGCAGCGGTAGAAATGTGGGGGGAGGGGGATGGGGCAGGAGGGGTGCTGCGTCTGTCGGGGTGGGGGGGGCTGGGCGGCTGCCTGGAGCGGAGAACGGGGCCTGGGAGGAGAGGGTGAGGAGGAGCGGTGAGCGGACGGGATGGCAGCGACGGTGGATTGGCTTCGTGAGGGCAGTCGCTGCGGAGCCGGAAAGCGGCGGTAGGAACGACGAGGGAAGGGGGGGAGATGGAAGCGGGAGTGCAGTCTAGAGAGGATTCTCTTTCTGCGAGGGCAGGGGGGAGACCGGGAGTGCGGGTGGTCTCAGAGGGAGGTCAGTCCAGGTGAGAAGCAGGGGGGGGAGCGGGGGAGGAGGAGGGAAGCAGGTGGCAGGGGAGCAGGAAAGGAAGAGAGGGTCTGGAGAGGAAAGCGAGGGTTCACGGGAAGGTGACTAGTCAAGCAGGGGGAAAAGGGAGGCAGACTGTGGGAGGAGGGGGTAGGTGGGGTTCGTACTTAGCTCGAGCAAAACGAAGCAGCGGAGGATGTTATCCACAGAAGCTTGATATGAGTTCTTGAAGATCTTGAAGTTCTTTCAGTGGAAGTACGCTTGAGTCGTGGGAGCACCGCGGAGCCTGCAGAGCCTAAAGACCAAAAGACTCTGCAGCAGACTCTGCGGCCGCTCCGCGGCTTGCTGGGTATTTTCAAGCTTCAGTAGATGAAAGTAGAAAGAGGACAAGAGGGTTTGAAAGCCCTCACTGGATACTGGAGCAAAAACGCTGTAGAGTCTCTCCCAAACACTAGCAAAAGACTCTGCAGCAGACTCCTTATTTGTAGCTTCTGCATTCATTTATCATTTCGCGTCTCGCGTCGGAAAAGAATGTTAAGATATTACATCACACCCCAATTCGAATTTTGCCAGAAAGCACTAGAACAGTACAAAAAGGGGGGTGCACAGCAGAGAAAAGAGCAGTAAGGTTAAGCATCTAGTCAGATAATCTAACAATTTAGGTAAGACCAGCTAGGCCAGAATATGAAAATTAGCGAGACTGAAATGCCAGAGCAAGTGTAGGTAGATCCAGATTAGGGGGGATGAGAAAGCAGCAGAGTGAGAAGTCCAGACACTGAAGAAACTGCAACAACGGAACTTCGGTCCATAGTCAAATTGAGGTACAGGAGGGTTGGGCCAGTTGAAATGAAACAGTGGGAAAAAGGCTGGCTTTGGTCCAGGACCAGTGGCATGGCAGTAAGAGGAGAATGTGCTTTGAGAGAGCTCAATGGGGGCTTTAGACATGCAGAGAAGCTGGGCAAGAGCTCAGACTGAAAAGAAAGAGAGATGGGCCAGGAGTGCGCAGGAGTAAAAAACTGCAGAAATTGCTTACCCACTCGAAAAGTAAAGTAAGCAGCAGGTAGTTGGCTCATAAGGGACAGCACAGTGGCACCGGCGTCCAATGCTGGATAGGCCAGAGAGACCCTGTATGGGCCTTGTCGGGGGGCCGGCTATGCCTCTCCAGCTCCCGCGATTGCGTATTTCTCGATGATGCAGAGCCAATCGTGGCTCTGAGGTGGGCTCCAGTGCTCAGAAGCAGGGCAGGTAGCTGCGATCGCAGGCGGAGGCCATCTTTAGTGTGCACGAGGTTGCACAGCACTCATGAGGCCTAGGTGTGCTTACCATTCTTTTGTTGATATAAGTCAGCTCACAGTCTCCTCACAAGCAGAAAAAAAGGGGGAGACAGGAGATGCAGACCCTGGTCTGACATGGCTCAGGTGAGGTAGTGAAGTCCAGATGCTGGCCAGACAGGGGCCTTGTGTGGGCCTTGCCAGGAGGGCCAGCTACGCGTCACCAGCTCCTGCAATTGAGTATTTATCGATGATGCAGAGCCACTCATGGCTCTGAGGCGGGCTCTGGGGCTCAGAAGCAGGGTAGGCTGCCACAATCGCTGGTGGAGGCCATCTTTAGTGTGCACAAGGTTGCACAGCAATCATGCGGCCCAAGTGGGCTTAACTTTCTTTTGTTGTTATAAGTCAGCTCACAGTCTCCTCACTGGCAGAAAAAGGGGGAGGCAGGAGATGCAGGCCCAGGTCTGCAGTAGTTCAGGTGAAGAAGTGAAGTTCAGATGCTGGCCAGATAGGGGTCTTTTAAGGGCCTTGTTGGGGGGCCGGCTACCATTAACAGATAGTATTGCTATTTGACAATACACCAGACTTTATTTTGGCAAAGAATTGCCAATGCTTATCAAAAATGTCAGTTTTATTGATTTGGATTGAGGGTGGCTTTGCCACTTTGGAAATAAACATGGGCATATAGCATCCTGAGGCCTGTCAGTAAGGCAGCATGGGAAAATATGTGCTTGATTTTCATAAAGTTTGCAGCATTTATGGTGGTACAAATGTTTACATTGAAGTATGGTACCTGTAAAGTGTACTACGTGTAGAGTGGCTTTCTGTGAAGAAAGTGTTTGGACAACTTTGAAAATGTGTGTTTGGATGGAGTGAATGAGATTTTGGAAGATGACTGTATTTGATTGCCACCTTAACTGTCCTCCTTCAGTCTACTTAAAGGGAAAGTTCGCTCAAAAATGTTATTGTCCCGATCGTTCGGGCATGTATTTTTCAGCATACTGTAATCGATCTTAAAGAAATTTCCCATGCACCTTACCTTAGTTTTCCTCACTTTTGCACATGCGAAAAACAACGGGTCAGGCGCCGCCATCTTGTGCTAATCTTATCAGGTGATGCATCACCCTAAGTTCAAGTGTCCTCGCAGAAAAAATACACATAGATGCTTACGCCCCTTTTCACAACGCCAATGAACGTCACATGTCAACGTTCTCTGTGCGCAAGCTATCAACGTGTTTCCATAGAAATGCCAGAACTACTTTTTCCTCAACAAGTATAAACAGACCCTTTTTGAGCAGGCAACATTGCTGTTGCTTTTTCAATCGTCAAACTGTATTTTGTTTCGATCGCCCGTGACTCGGTTTTGCTCTGTTCAGCTATCTTCCTAGTACAACGCCCCGTGAACAGCTACTTACACTGGCAGAACTGATTTAAGTTGATACTTTTGTTTTATTTAAATATTTGTCATACAATCTATCAATGTCTTCACCAAACCTTGTGTAATTTCAAAATGTCATAGTTTGTTCGATTGTGCATATATTTGCTCTATGGCTTTTTTTTAACTTTGCAATTTATATTTTCTTCTCCTTCTTTACCAGTAGTTGCTACATACATAAAAAACGTTTTTATTTTTCTGACTGTGGACTTTGTGCTTATTCAATTTTCAGGAACTATGGCAACAATAAAGCCCTACCAGTACAAGCCAGAATATTCCAAAGAGGAACTAATTGAAAGAGAAAGAGAAAGAAGCAGAAATGATGGGGAATCGGACGATAGTTGGGGAGATGAATCACTGGATCCTGAGGCTAGTCGCATGGAAGAAATTTCCACCTAGTGTACCTGCAATCATTGCAAGGTCATGCCAACCGAGGTGGAGAACTGCTGCTGCAAAAGAAAACTCTGCATGCTTGTCCTACATAGCTGAAGAAGACATGATATGAGTTACCGAGCAACATGACTTCAAGGCAGCCTGCCTCACATGGTCTGTGTTGAGGTTTATGATGGTGCTTATGCACAAACTTCACGCAACAGTTCGCCCTCGCAATCCAAGTAACAAGTAAGTATTCTCTAGATGTGATGCTATTTTGACCACTGAGACGACTAACTGTTCATGTTGTTCTCCTACATTATCGTAAATTTAATCGATCACTGACAAATGAATTTAGTCTGTAAATTAATTACATTTCTCACACTCATTGAAAATCAGAGTATTCATCGCTTATGAGTCTTTCACTTTAGACTAAAACATTATATTTCTCTATGGCCCAAACCATTCTGGCTTGAATGGGTGTTCAATTTTGTAATGTGTAGATACTTCAAAGCCCAAGTACATGTTGCCATCGAATTTAGGATGCATTTTCAAGTAAGGTGGTACACTTATCTGGTATATTCAATCCAAATATTTATGTTTCTCTTTCACAGGTGGTACAGGCTTGTGGCATAATGTTCGTTTACATGGTGGCTTCGTGGGAGGCTTGGATTCTGCGTTCGACAAGTAATACCCGCCTGTGTCGTTCAAGCCATTTGCAGCAAATTCCCCAGTGACAGCAGACAGCACACAGGATTTTCACACACTGTGCTTCAACCTCAAGTATACAATTTGTAGTTTGTTTGTGCCATCAACATCACCAAACTACATAAAATACAAATGAGCATATACAAATAGTTGTTTGAATTGTTCAGTGAGTCAAGAACACGCCCAATCGTCTATGAGGCTCATGAAAGAATGGTTGTTGCCCTTTAGTGGGTTCCCACCCAGTAGTGGGTGGGTGGGAACGGTCAAGGTGCCAAATACCATGTACAACTCAAAGGGATCATCCAGGCTCCCCTCTTCAAGACCCTGCACCTGCAATCAACATAAGTTTGATTCCCTTTAGCAGTGTTCTGGACTTTTTGCACTTGCCTCATGTCCATCCATTCCCGTCCAGTATCAATGGCAGTTCACACCTATGACCGTGCGCTCCCAAGGGGACTGGGTGGCTGGGAATGCTCAAGTTGCCAAACACTATGTACACTTCAAAGGGATTTTCCGCACAGGGGGCATTGTTCACTTGGCCTCCCCAGACCCAGTGTCTCCAGACTCCCCTCTTTAAGTCTATCCATCCCACTCCCTCCCTCCGTTCCTCCCCAGTATCGATGGCAGTTTGCATCTAAGACCATGCGCCAGCAAGGCAGTTGGGTGAGTGTGGATGCTCAAGGTGCCACAAGCTGCCTCTAAGTGGCATTGAAAATATATATCACGCAGATCCTTTGATTTTGTTTTTCTTGGCAATTAAAGTCTGTGGATATTATTAAACATAACAATAATAAACCAAACAAGATTACTGTGTTTATTTCACAAATCAAAAGATGAGCAACATTATCATAGTTCTGTACTTTTTGTGCACTTTGACCAGGAAACAAGAACTGGCCCTCCTTAGCTCACTGAGTGCCCCCATTGTGGGCTCTCATGTCTGTGTGTTGGGGACCTGCATTTTGTCTGGTGAGCACTCTTGCACTTGCTGGCAGCTTCCTTCCAGGCCCACTCGGGTTCACCCAAAAGACCCTTGCCCTCCAACAGCTCTATTCACATCCCCTTGTTGCTAGTATGTTTAAAGTCCGTGCATGGAATAATTCCATACCATTTACAAATAGGTGTATTCCATGTTTGTGGAAAAGCTCTGGGTCAGAATAGACTATGCTCCCACCAGGATGTGATCGTAGTTTGCTTCTTGTCTCTTCGGTCCACTTTCCAGTCCTACCCACAAAGGAATGTCCCATGGTACATGCAGATTTGTAGGGTTTCTCTTATCTGTTAAAAGATATTGGTTATGTTAGAACTGGTCTTATATATCTTGTGAAATGACATGATATGATATGACATTTGTAAGGCGCCTAAACACAAGTGTTTCAAGGAAGCAATGTGATTTCCAACCTCCTATCTTGTTGACTAATTGTGCCCCCATGCCTCCACGCCATGCTGATGTGGCTACGACTATCCTCAAAGAATGCACCCCATATTCTGTGATATCATTGTCCACATGGCCAGGCCAGGGCCAGTGTCTCCAGACTCCCCTCTTCAAGAATTCAAACTCCCCTCTTCAAGACCCCGTCCCTGCAATCAACATATGTTTTGTCTGTTGAGCAGTGTTCTGGACCTTCTGCGCTCACCTCGTCCCCATCCATCCTCCTCCCTAGTATTAATGGCAGTTGGCACCTATGAACTGGGTCGTACGGGCCATAAGAATGTCTTGGGCAGCAATGAAAACGTGTCCAACAGTTCAAAGTCGCTATTCATTCCTTTTCATACACTGTTCGAATATTACCCAAATATTACCCAAAGGGGAGTATTTTGATGAAAAGGTGATGCAAATTGTGCATTTAAAACAATATATATTCACCAACAGTGTTCACTACTACTAGCCACATATTGAACTGACTGATCAAACTGGCCCCAGAGAGTTGGGCACTTTGATAAAGAAAATGGCCCACACAAGCATTTTGCATTTGTGGGTCAACCCAGGCCCTATTGCCCTATAGGCAGTATGACAGGGCTTATGCCTGTGCACTCGCAAGGGGGCTGGGTGGGTGGTTATGGCAGATGTGAAACATTGGCATTGAGGCTGAGTGGGTGTCAATGAACACATCACACATTCAAATACACACCCACTTTTATAAGCCTTTATAAACACCTAGACATTTACCAGTAGAACACCCACATGGTATATCATCATTGAGCTACATGTTCTCCAGATACCTGTTCCTTAGCTACCTTTTCCCCGGCTTGCTGAATTGGCTCATTTATTCGTCCGAGTAAGGGTAGGTCACCTATTTGGTTCTGTATGTTCATAGATTGCTTCTCTGAAAGTTTCTATCGTTTACAACCTAATGTACAAAGTGTTCTAATTTTCATTTATCTCAAAGACTTCTCCATTATCTAATGATGTATTTGGATCTCGGTAAATAGCACATTGTACATTGTATCACTGCACATTGTAAGAGAATGGGATGTTTGTGGTCCATGTTTGAAAGCATGTTTTCGTTTGGTGCTTGAAAGTGCATTCAATTGACAAGTAATATGTTACAATTTGCAGTATAACAATTAATTCTGTAAAAAAAAGTGATTGCTGTGTTACTTCGACTAGGTAACACAAGTTTTCTTTCTTTATTTAAAATAAATTTTATAGACAAAGCGGTGTAATACTTGCTTTATTCACATTCATACATCATTATTTGTAATAATTAATTATATATTTTTATGCAGATCTTATGGACTTTTCAAGAATTCCTTCATCCATCGTTATCGTTTGCCCTTCTGTGAGCCATCTCAAAACTCTGGGCACAGTTCTGCATATATTCCCCAAGGATATTGATTTAATAAGAAGGCCTATTACAAATTGCGGTTTTCCAGTGTACGAGATTGAATGTAGAGCCCAGGGTGTCTTGGGCGACGTGAGAGCCAATCGATTCTGCATCTGCAGCCTGCACTTTACCGATGATATGTACAAACAAAGTACACAAAAAAGCGTTGACACAGAATTCTTCGTAAATTGATTCTGAATGCAATTCTGACTCAAATTCGGCACACACTGGCTCTGATTAGTAGTGTACGATGACATTTTTGTTGGTATGTAGGACAGAGGTCTGTATAAATATCTCTTCTCAATGATCGCTCGGTTAATTTAAAATAGTAATAGTGTATTGAAAAGGTAACTTCATGAACGGTTTAGAGGTGTCTGTGTTTATTTCCATCAATGTTGTATTACTCAAGTTTCCCTAGTTACCAGAATCACCCACATTTTAAAATGTTTCAATTTTGATTACTTTCTCTATCCCCACTTTCTGTACACTGTAATAAATCAGTGAAATGTGACCCTTAGTAAAAACGACCATAGTATCCTTTAAAAGTCTCCTAATGTTTTCCAAATGTGTTGGTTGACATGTCCTTCTTTACTTAGAGCTCACTGTTGTGGGTCGCGCGCAACACACCAAGGCGGAAACGGTGTCACCGTCGTCACGTAAACATCCACGCTCACGGACATACCACCACAAAAAGCGGTGCAAAACCCGGGTCCCCCCTGCCGTCACGGACACGGAATCACCAGAGGTGGAAATAACGTGACCGCGAAAAAAACAAACAAACAGAGAGACGGCCATTATATAAAGCACAATCCACTGCCATCCTCAGACACCACAGGTCAGAACACCTCCCTGAGACTGAGAATACATCTACCACCATGGCATCCAGGATCCCAACATGTAGACAGCGAAAGCAGCGCTTCAGTGAGGCCGAGCTGACAGTACTGGTCGAACACATTGTGGGGCATGCAGAACTGCTCTTCAGCACAGACCAGCGGTGCGCTACCCAGCAACGCCGCAAGGAAGTGTGGGCCAAAGCAGCACGCAAGTGCACATCGGTCGGGGTGACGACACGCACTGTGAAGGACTGCCATAAGAGATGGGGTGACCTCAGGCTCAGAGTGCGCAACCTCATCGCTGCACACCGCCAGCACAGCACTGGCACCGGTGGAGGCACTGCATCCCCTCTCAAGTTGCAGTTGTGGGAGGAGCACTGCAGCAGTATCCTTCACCTCGAGGGCATCCACGGCATCGGAGATGCAGAGGCAGGAGTGACCCCACCTGCAGATGCCGGTAAGTGCACAAAGTACAAAGCCATAAGTGTGAATGCACCCCAGGAGTGATCCAATGGACCCACTGACCACCCCACCAGTCAGGGCTGGAGTAACCCATTGGTCCCACTGACCACCTCCCAAGCCAGGGCAGGAGTAACCCAATGGACCCACTGACCGCCCCCCCCCCAGCCAGGGCAGGAGTAACCCAATGGACCCAATGACAACCCAGATGACAAGTAACACACCCCCAATGCATGTCCCCAGGACATGCACACAGTACATGCCTGAGTAAAAGCAGAGACACACACACCTGAGTGCATCAAAAGTCATAAGTGTGTACATGCAAGTGGTCATGGATTGTTCAGTTTGATGCATGTGATGGACACATCAAGTAACATCACACAACTAACAGCATGCCCTCTGTATCCCCACAGCCATGTCAAGTGACAGCGACGATGGCCAACAGGCGACGCAGTGGCCACCTGCACATGCCCAACGCAGCACTCCTGCCCAGCAGGACGATGCTAGCTGCTCTGGCACACAAGCATCAGCTGCATTGGGCACACAAGCACCAGAAGAGGCCATCATCCCCATGCAGGCACCCACCATGGCTCCGGATGCCATCCTGCAGCCCATCTGCACTGCTGAGGAGGCTGCATCGAGTGATGACAGTACCCCGGCCATGCAGGCTGAAGTTGTACAACGGGGTTATGGGGACAACACAGATGAGCTGTCATCCATCCATGGGCTACAGTTCAGACCCCAAACAATGCACAGCCCCATGCACTCCCCAACGCTCGCCATGGCTGAGCTCAGTAACCACATGTAGCGAATTGAGGAACAACAGGCCACCCTGACGCAGCTCGTGGAAAGGCAGCTGGAGGAGGCCAGGCTGCAGCGTGAAAAGGCCATGCAGCTGCGGGAGGAGGCGAGGCTGCAGCGTGAGAGCAATGCAACGTCGGTGAGTCGGCTCTCCAGGGCCATTGGATGTTTTGCCACCGCCATCGTCACCCTGGCATGCCATGTCAGGGAAGGCAACAGTGTGCAATCCAGCATAGCGGAGTCAATGTTGGTTGCCCAGCAGGCGATTCCTGGACGTGTGCCCACAGTCACACCAGCAGTTACCTCAGCCAGTAGCACCCATCAAGCTCTGCCACTGCCAGCCCACGGAGGCACTCTAGTCGGCTGACTCGACCCGCCGGCAAGGACACTCCTGCGCATAAACGCCCCCACAAATAGTGCCATGTGGGGATGGCGATAGACATGACATTCGGGGACATGATGGGTGTATGGGGGTGGGTACATTTGGGTGGTGGGGGAGGTCCATTAGGGGGTTAGTAGTTTGGGGCTTGGTTGGGGGTGAGTACATTTGGGTGGTGGGTGGCCACGGGTGTACAGGTTCCCTACCCAATGCACCTCCTTTCCTGTTTTGTTTAGAATATATCACCTTTGACAAATTTCATAATGAGTGGACATTCGTCATTTCATTTGCAGTCAATCCATTTATTAACCGGTCTAGTAATATCCATGCAATGCTGTCAATTTGCAGTCTCTCAAAAGTAAATGCGAATGAGAGTATCCTGTGCTTGTTGGCCATCTCGTACACCCCCCGGAGGGAGTGGAGCCATCCCATCCCCATCCCCATCACCTTCTTCATCATCAACTCCATCATCATCCTCTGTGTCTGGGGGCAGCGGGATGTTCCTGCGCATTCATAGATTGTGCAGCATGGCACACACAAGCACAATTTTACCCGTCTTCACTGGGTTGTAGAGCAGTGATCCCCCAGATATACTCAAGCAGCAGAACCTGGCCTTCAGTAGGCCAAATGTCCTCTCAATCATGCCCCGTGTGCGGACATGTACCGTGTTGTACGCCTACTCATGCCTGTTCCTTGGCCTCCGTACAGGCGTCATCAGCCATGGCGTGAGTGCATATCCTGCATCATCTGGATGGGATGTATATGTGGGGGACATGTCAGTGCTTGTGGTATCATGTCTTGATTAGATGCAGTGCAATCTTGTGTCATCATTCATTCATCCATATGGGCCAAGCAGTGGTCGGGCGGTGGGTGATTACCATTCCTGGGTAATTGTTGTCAACGTTGGCATTTGGACATTGCCCAACAATTTGCTGTGCATATGCAGTTGCCCTTGAGGACAATAGTGGTTGGTAAGTATGGCATTGTGCAGTGATGTACACACATGGAGGAGTCAATCAATAGACTGTGGTGATGTGGCCAATGCAGGATGTCTCATGTGCAGGCATTATGTGCATTGGGGGGCAGTGGTGCATAGTGTGGGTGGCTGTATTGAGTCGCTCAAGTTGTATGGGCTTGTGGTAGTATTGGTTGTGTGTCTCATTTGGCAGGGTGTGTACAGGCACACTGTGGCAACCTGTCATGTGTAGGTTTGTGATGTCTGGGTTGTGCCGACTGTCCATTATATGGGCCGGGGGTGATGCATGTGCAGTTGGAGCAGCCCGCTCACACAGGTCAATGCCCTGGACACACACCCCCCTTCCACAGGGCCTGTGCATTGGCAGTTGTACTCACCCAACAGCCATGTGCTTTGTCCAGCGTTGCTTTCCATGTACCATGGCAATGTTGAATTCCGCAGGACCATTGAGTCATGTGTTGACCCCAGGAAACGTGCGCAGCAATGTGTTATCACTTGTCCGGCGTCACATACCATCTGTAAATTCAGTGAGTGGTACTGTTTCCTATTGCGGTACACCATCTCCATTGCATGTGGTACTGTCAGCTCTATGTGGGTGCAGTCTACTGCACCAATGCAATTTGGCATGACCGCAATGGCATGGAAGGCCAACTTGGTGGCAATGACCGGGGCAAGGGTACTGGGTAGGGCGATGTGTTCTGACACATGGCGCAGCAGGGCATCCAGTACCTGTCCCAATATTTTTGAAAAACAGGGTTGTGAGAGCCCGTGTAGCTTACCAACAGTGTGCTGATAAGTTCCGGTGCCAAGGAAATGCAGTACTGACACCACCTTCAGGAGGGGGGGGGGAATTGCAGTCGAGAGGCCAATGTGGCTGCTGATGTCGTCCTCAATCATGGTGGTGATGTACGTGATTGTTGGATGGTCCAGCCGGTATAATGTGTGGATGTGTCCTGGGGTCAGGTTCCAGGGTGAGGCCCTGATGCGACGTATTGCAGGCTGCCTGCGGGGTCATGCCGGCCTGCACAATTGGGTTTGGCATGGGAGAAGGGTTTGCTAACTGCCGGCGTGCCTCCTCCGCCTCCACCTCATCCTCCTCTGCACCATTACTTCCACCATGTGCAGTGCTGCCTGTAGGTTCAATAGCCCCAGTCCCAATGCTGCTACAGCTGCTGCCTGCATAGTTGTGTTTGGAGTTGGCCTGGGTGTGGGTGTGAACGTTTTGTAGGCTCCCAGTGGCCTGCTGGGTCCAGCTGGGCTTATTTGGTGCACCTGTGACCTGATTCAGCTCACCAGACACTGTTTAACATCATGTTCACGGTGGCGATACCGCCACCGTGTACACAGTGTTTACGCAATTTTTGTGACGGTGTTTCCATGTCTGTGATTCTCGTGATGCGCACGCTGTTACGTATTGCCGGTAACTGGGGGGTTTCCCTGCCGATGCAGTTTACGGGTGCGTTAACTTCACAGTGGAGGCTATGGTGGTGGTATTTCCGGGGGCGTAGGCCGTACTTTGGCGATCGCGGAATCGG
This sequence comes from Ambystoma mexicanum, assembly GCF_040938575.1. Lineage (NCBI taxonomy): Eukaryota > Metazoa > Chordata > Amphibia > Caudata > Ambystomatidae > Ambystoma > Ambystoma mexicanum. The sequence goes on along the minus strand of NC_090929.1, from coordinate 1,435,345,309 downwards.
TGCCAGTATGGTTATACTGGCACCGTTAAGTCCGGATCGGTGGACTTGTAATGAGGCCCCATGTGTCATCTCGCAAGGTTATCAGGTGAAATCTGAAATGTATATTATGACCAAATCACGTACACAGTTTTCAAGGGTATGTTCATAGGAATGTTCTATTTGTGTTGCAACAACAAACTTTATATTATAAGGTGCGCAATCATTTTAAACTACTTTGTGAGGAAGTTCTCTGTGCGATGAAAGATTTTATATTTAAGTTTGATTCACATTTAATATTTTTTATGATTCGTCTCTCCAAGGACTGTACTGAAAATGTTGAATTTGAAGAGGCACATGGACCAGAGGTATACATAACCTAATATGAAATACAATTGAGCATCACATTGGATTGGGATTACAGTTTTATAATGCTGTAATGTTTTGAAATCTGTCAAGTTGGTTCTGTTTGTAGATATGTACATATGTTTGTTTGAGTCGAAAAGAAATGTGCTTGATGTAATGTTATTTCATTCAGGGGTTGCCCCACACTGTGGTGATTAATCCCTTCTACCAAGTGAGGATTCAATATATCTATTTAACCAAAAGAAGGGACACATACATGATCACTAACACAACATGTTACCCTCAGAACTCAGAAAAACTGTCACAGCCCCTTAGCAAATACGGGCTTTGCATAATATGATTAATAAGATGTGTAAGCCATTTAATAAAAATATCATTTTTTAATTCCTTTACTTATTCATAGCACAAGTATCAAAATACATTAAAAAACACATATACACCACAAAAAAGTATACAATGTTAAAAGTAGTTTTTCCACCACACAGAGTCAAGTTTACAAATGCTTGATACACTATGCAGTAGCAACTTAATTACTCTTGCTGCCTACTGCGTCCAAAAAAAGCCCAATTTATATAAGTTTCTGTCCTTGATGTTGTTAATAACTGGACATTCTTCAGGGGCAGAAGTTTGTCTTGTGCTTTCTGTAGGCTTCTCTATTCTTTCCTCTATGGTTCCGGTTCCTATAACTGAGGATACATACAAACATATACACATTACTAGATGGACATTATCGGTTAATTCACTAAACCTAGCCAACCCTAATCACCAATAGGGTGCAACAAGTACAACATTTTTAATATACCTGTGCCAACAACTTGTAACAATAAATGGTTATTCAAGTTCATTAACAGTAATTATTCTTGTTAAACACCTTTTTTGTGGAGCGGAGGGTTTAACCTATATCTGAACACAAACCTAGATCTTTTCCACGTGTATCTCGGGATGAACAATTCCACCACACATTTCCCTCCACACATACTGAGCGAAAAAAAGTACCGGTCTAAGATTGGTACTCTCACCTCGGTCACATAGGTTGATTGTCTCACTCTTGAGAAAATCGTAGTTTCTTGTTTGAGACCAAACATGTATCATAGCCAATGCGGGTCACTTGTTAGATTACGCCCCCTCTATTGTTCTAATAGGACATAGAAGACTCTATCAGTTTTCATTATAGAAAAGGACAGGATAAACCTGTTTACACATTTGTAAATCTATCAAGGTCGTTACCTTGATACACTCCGTCTGCATATTTCTAGCAAGACCTAGGATCTCAACTCTTCAGATCCCTTTCCAAGTAACAGAGTCACTTTCCACTCTACTGGGTAAGTAAGGTTCCAACACCTAACCTGCAGTGAAGAACATACCCATATTTTAATACAGGACATAGTTCCTGTCCTCAGTGCCAGAGACCAAAAAAACTCCACTCCCCTTAAGCCCTTTGCTTACCTCTCAAAGCAACGGAGACAGCGTGTCTGCAGTGTTCTTCCAGTCAGCGGACAGCCTACTGGGACTCACTGAAATGGGCTCTTTAAATACTTATTAGACGCTCATCTCCTCGCGATTACGCGCGGGATGATGACGTCATCACGTCCAACGTAACGCGATGACGTAGCGTTCCCGTATCCAGCGTAACGCGATGAAGCGGCGTTAAAATGTGCATAAAGCGCCAAGATAGTCAGTGGTTAAGCAAGCTAGCTATATGAATAACCAGGAGAGCTCTGTTCCAGTTCCACTGTCCCCAAAATACAACCAACAGACTCGCCATTTTTTCTTCCACATAATGCGTCGCATACGCAAAATGATGACGTCATTACGTATCAACATCGCGTCAATCCGTGACTCCCAGCCTCAATGTAATCATGGCCACCAGTACACTACACCGTCTACTCTGTGCAAAACATTTATACTGTCTCTAAAACCCTCCCACATTGGGACCGGTTCTATTGTTACAAAGTTAGATATACACTCTGTAATCACCTTTAGTTTACAAAATAGACCTTTTATTACAAATGTGTGGATAGTATATACATTGTATATTATACATACTTTACAAAGACGACCCATTACTGGACCCTACAAGCCTTATAATGCATTCCTAATTACCTTTGTTACTAATTGCAATAAGGCTACTGATTTAGGAAATACACACCAGGGGGCCAACTTGGATTTAGGACAGTATGGTTGACATACAGAAATGGTTACCATAACCAGTTACACCATTACATGGTGTTATGTGTTAAAAAATAACAATATGGACTACAACAGTGTTTTTGAAATGCATTGTTAGTTACCCTCAGAAATTACAATATGACTTCTGATTATAATAGGGAAACCCAAAGGAAATGCAACACTCTAGGCCAACAGATTATTTTGTTTTTATTTACTATCGTGCCACTCAATATTCTCATTAAGCCCTATCACATGGCTATTAGTTAGGAAAATGAGTTTCTGTTCCAAATTGATTAATTTTCTGTTGATTTCTTCCTGAATTTTCCCTCTAATCTTCTTCAAAATACACCACTCAAATTCCATAAAGGAATGGCCCTTCTCATCATAGTGTTTAACTAATGGGGCTTTATCAGTGTGATTTTTGAGACAACTCTTATGTTCAATCATACGTGCCTTGCACTTCCTATTGGTCTTCCCTATGTACAGTAATGCACATGGGCATCTAACCATGTAGATTACATTCTCTGTTTGACAATTTGTGTGTTCTTTCATTGTCCATTCTGATTTTAAACCTAGGTTCACCGAGGTCAACGGACACATAACACAGTCACCACAAGGATGGTGTCCTACTACCCTGAATAATCCCCAGAGTGTACTCTGTCTCCCCTCTGAGTTGGCTATTTTTTGGGTGTCATTTTTCATGACTAAATTACGAATGTTAGTACTTTTCTTAAAAGCAACTAGTGGCTGAGGAATGGTCATGATCTTTTTCCAATTTCTGCGAATGATATTTTTCACTTTGTAGGAGACATTGCTAAAGGTATTCACAAACACCAAAGGACTATTTTGTTTGTCTTTATTTTTCTTTTCAAATAGTGCCTCTCGATAGTTATTGAAAGCTCGCTTGGCTGATTGTTTAACAATTTTGGCCGGCAACCCTCTATCTGTTAGTTTGCCAATCAGTATATTGGCACCTTCTTCATAGTCCAGCCTTGTGCTGCTATTGCGTTTAAGACGCAAAAATTGCCCAAACGGTAAATCGTCCCGTACATGTTTAGCATGGTGGCTCCTGTAGTGAAGCAGGGCATTTCTGTCAGTCGTTTTCACGAACGGTTTCACCAAGAATTGGTTGTCTTTATGGTAAATCGTCAAATCCAAATAGTTGACCTCCATGGAACTCATTGACGCTGTGAATTTTAGATATCTGTTTTGATTATTTAACCACATAAGAAAATTGTTAGCTTCTTCCATCGACCCGTGCTATACATCAAACACGTCGTCGATGTATCTCAACCATTCTGTTATAAAAGGTCTAAAAGGATTTACCCCAGAATAGATCACGGTTTGTTCCACCATGTCAACATACAAGTTGGCTAAATTCTGTGCCATGGCTGCACCCATGGCAGTTCCTTCCACCTGTATGTAAAACTGCCCCAGGAACTGAAAAAAGTTGTTGGTCAGGGCTGTTTCGGCACACCATACAATAAAGGCATTACTCACAGGATGGTTGTCTTCTCATTGCAACAATGTTTCTTCCACCACTTCCAAAGTGGCTCTTTGGGGAATGTTAGTATATAATGATTGAATATCCAAGAAGATCAAAACATCTCTAGTTGGATCAAAAGGCAACCCCTCGATTTTTACAATGGCATTTCTGGTGTCTTATTTATTTTATTTAGAAGTATAGCTTCTCATTTTCCTGACAAAAGGCCATAGATAAAAATCTACATATTTAGACAAGGGTTCCAAAATGGAATTAACACCCGATACTATGGGTCTGCCTGGTGGTTTCTCTTTGTTTTTATGCAGTTTAGGTAAAATATAGAAAACTGGGATTCTCGCTCTTTCCCTGGTAAGGTAATCCCCTTCCTGTTTACTAATTAATTGTAGGTTCACTGCTTTGTCTACTTTTTATTTTATTTTTCCGATGAGAACAGGACTAGGATCTTGATCAATTTTCTGATAGCTGTTATTATCTGCTAATAGTCTGTGGCACTCGTCAATGTAATCCTTTTTATTTAAAATGACGATGGCACCACCCTTATCCGCTTGTCGAATAACAATCTTGTCATTTTTACCCAAACTGCGTAACATAGTAACTTCTTTTTGGCTCAAGTTGGAGTTTTTGGACATCCCTTGTCTTTCAAGTTTCTCAACATCTCGTAGGACCTTTTTTTCAAAGACCAAAGATTCCGGGGAGTGAGTATGATGAGGAGGACAGAAGGTCGAAGGATTTCTCAGGCCACTAAAATTTGTGTGGATACTCGTGGGTTGATCTTCAAAGAATTCTTTTAAATGTACTTTCCGCATAACATTGTATACTTTTATGTGGTGTATATGTGTTTTTTTAATGTATTTTGATACTTGTGCTATGAATAAGTAAATTAATTAAAAAATGATATTTTTAGTAAATGGCTTACACATCTTATTAATCATATTATACACAGCCCATATTTGCTAAGGGGCTGTGACAGTGTTTCTGAGTTCTGAGGGTAACATGTTGTGTTAGTGATCATGTATGTGTCCCTTCTTTTGGTTAAATAGATATATTGAATCCTCACTTGGTAGGAGGGATTAATCACCACAGTGTGGGGCAACCCCTGAATGAAAAAACGCTTCTGTGAGGCAACCTTTGTCTCGTAGGGATTCACCTTTAAAGTGGGAAGGAGAGTACCTTGTCGAACATAGTCATACCTATGTGTTTTGGGCTATTGACAAAACAATTTCCATCATTTCTGATAATCAGGAATTATCATGGCAACACCATCTGACAAAAGCCTTGCCTACACGGAGGACTATATCTTACACATCCTGAAATCCATACCGGAGTTGGGTTTAGATAGTGAACTCAGTGATTAAATGGAATGAACTCACACAGACTTGTAAGAGGCTGGTAAGTACTGAGTTACATGCCATTATCATGTTGGAATATCTCAAGAACCAGGCCCTACCTCATGGTCTGGTAGTACATAATGAACCCAGGCTCTTTTTAGATAATGCAGAATTTAAACTAAAATGGAGCTATATAGCCAACAAATGTGGCAGAGATTGGCTAGTACTAATCATAGAAACAGCTCAAGAAACCATTAAAGAAATCTTGGTTCATTTAAATGCATTAGAAGAAGATATGAAGAAGAACTTTGATATTGAAATATTCAAAACTAAATTAGAAGCCCATATGAAAGAAATGCAAGCATTCAAGGTTGAATCAAGTACAGAAAGAATTAAAAGACTTAAAAAAGATTTAGCAAATTTTGGACATGATAAAGCTTTCCAATATATGACTAAGGATTACAATTTTGGAGCTCCTACTGGGGGACAGAGATCCAACCGTAGAGTGAGGTTTAGAAATACGTCCTACAGTTCGAGTGAAGAAGGAGGTACACTGAATGATAATGAAGATGCCAATGTGCCGGGCCAGAGAGGAAGGAACACGAATACCCCAGCACAAAGGGGCCGTAATTCAAGAGGGAACCAAGGTGCAAGAAATGGGTCCAGACGCCCACCTTTTTTAGGCAGAGGGAACAGTCGGCAAGAGTGGACGACGGATCGAATGCAGACACGCAGCTACCGGGGTTGGTAGTTAATCTATCCAGTGAGATTCTCTCCGAGGAAGAAGAATGCTGTTTGAATAAAGGGCTAAACTTTGTAGTGTCGAAACACCATAATCCTTTTGAATTTAGATTGGAATTCAACGCATTTATGCAGAAAGTACATTTGAAAGAATTCTTTGAAGATCAACACGCGAGTATCCACACGAAATTTAGTGGCCTGAGAAATCCTTCGACCTTCTGTCCTCCTCATCATACTCACTCCCCGGAATCTTTGGTCTTAAAGGTCCTATGAGATGTTGAGAAACTTGAAAGACAAGGGATGTCCAAAAACTCCAACTTGAGCCAAAAAGAAGTTACTATGTTACGCAGTTTGGGTAAAAATGACAAGATTGTTATTCGACAAGCGGATAAGGGTGGTGCCATCGTCGTTTTAAATAAAAAAGATTACATCGACGAGTGCCACAGACTATTAGCAGATAATAACAGCAATCAGAAAATTGATCAAGATCCTAGTCCTGTTCTCATCGGAAAAATAAAGGAAAAAGTAGACAAAGCAGTGGACCTACAATTAATTAGTAAACATGAAGGGGATTACCTTACCAGGGAAAGAGCGAGAATCCCAGTTTTCTATATTTTACCTAAACTGCATAAAAACAAGGAGAAACCACCAGGCAGACCCATAGTATCGGGTGTCAATTCCATTTTGGAACCCTTGTCTAAAATACATAGATTTTTATCTACGGCCTTTTGTCAGGAAAATGAGAAGCTATATACAAGTCACCAGAGATGCCATTGTAAAAATCGAGGGGTTGCCTTTTGATCCAACTAGAGATGTTTTGATCTGCTTGGATATTCAATCATTATATACTAACATTCCCCAAAGAGCCACTTTGGAAGTGGTGGAAAAAACATTGTTGCAACGAGAAGACAACCATCCTGTGAGTAATGCCTTTATTGTATGGTGTGCCGAAACAACCCTGACCAACAACTTTTTTCAGTTCCTGGGGCAGTTTTACATACAGGTGGAAGGAACTGCCACGGGTGCAGCCATGGCACCGAATTTAGCCAACGTGTACGTTGACATGGTGTAACAAAACGTGATCTATTCTGGGGTCAATGCTTTTAGACCTTTTTATAACAGAATGGTTGAGATACATCAACAACGTGTTTGTGGTATGGCATGGGTCGATGGAAGAAGCTAATAATTTTCTTATGTGGTTAAATAATCAAAACAGATATCTAAAATTCACAGCGTCAATGAGTTCCATGGAGGTCAACTATTTGGATTTGACAATTTACCATAAAGACAACCAACTCTTGGTGAAACCGTTCGTGAAAACGACTGACAGAAATGCCCTGCTTCACTACAGGAGCCATCATGCTAAACATGTACGGGACAATTTACCGTTTGGGCAATTTTTGTGTCTTAAACGCAATAGCAGCACAAGGCTGGACTATGCAGAACGTGCCAATATACTGATTGACAAACTAACAGATAGAGGGTATCCGGCCAAAATTGTTAAACAATCAGCCAAGCGAGCTTTCAATAACCATCGAGAGGCACTATTTGAAAAGAAACATAAAGACAAACAAAATAGTCCTTTGGTATTTGTGAATACCTTTAGCAATGTCTCCTACAAAGTGAAAAATATAATTCGCAGAAATTGGAAAACGATCATGACCATTCCTCAACTACTAGTTGCTTTTAAGAAAAGTACTAACATTCGTAATTTAGTCATGAAAAATGACATCCAAAAAATAGGCAACTCGGAGAGGAGACAGAGTATACTCTGGGGATTACCCAGGGTAGTAGGACACCATCCTTGTGGTGACTGTGTTATGTGCCTGTTAACACGGAAAATGACCTCGGTGAACCTAGGTTTAAAATCAGAATGGACAATGACAGAACACACAAATTGTCAAACAGAGAATGTAATCTACATGATTAGATGCCCGTGTGCATTACTGTACATAGGGAAGACCAATAGGAAGTGCAAGACATGTATGATTGAACATAAGAGTTGTCTCAAAAATCACAACGATAAAGCCCCATTAGTTAAACACTATGATGAGAAGGGCCATTCCTTCATGGAATTTGACTGGTGTATTTTGAAGAATATTAGAGGGAAAAATCAGGAAGGAATCTACATAAAATTAATCAATTTGGAACAGAAACTCATTTTTCTAACAAATAGCCATGTGATAGGGCTTAATGAGAATATTGAGTGGCACAATATTAAATAAAAACAAAATAATCTGTTGGCCTAGAGTGTTGCATTTCATTTGGGATTCCCTATTATAATCAGAAGTCATGTTGTAATTTCTGAGGGTAACTAACAATGCATTTCAAAAACACCGTTGTAGTCCATATTGTTATTTTTTACACATTCTAAAGTAATGGTGTAACTGGTTATGGTAACCATTTCTGTACGTCAACCACACTGTCCTAAATCCAAGTTGGCCCCCTGGTGTGTATTTACTAAATCAGTAGCCTTATTGCAATTAGTAAGAAAGGTAATTAGGAATGCATTATAAGACCTGTAGGGTCCAGTAATGGGTCGTCTCTGTAAAGTATGTATCCTATACAATGTATGTACTATTCCACACATTTGTAATCAAAGGTCTATCTTGTAAACTAAAGGTAATTACAGAGTGTATATCTAACTGTGTAACAATAGAACCGGTCCCACTGTGGGAGGGTTTTAGAGACAGTATAAAGGTATTGCACAGAGTAGACGGTGTAGTGTGCTGGTGGCCATGATTACATTGAGGCTGGGAGTCACGGCATGACGCAATGTTGATACGTGATGACGTCATCATTTCGCGTATGCGACGCGTTATGTGGGAGAAAACATGGTGAGTCTGTTGGTTGTATTTTGGGGACAGTGGAACTGGAACAGAGCTCTCTTGGTCATTCATATAGCTAGCTCACTTAACCACTGACTATCTTGTGCGCTTTATGCGCATTGTAACGCTGCTTCATCGCGTTACGCTGGATCCGGGAACGCTACGTCATCGCATTACGTTGGACGCAATGACGTCATCATCCCGCGCGTACTCGCGAGGAGATGAGCGTCTCATAAGTATTTAAAGAGCCCATTTCAGTGAGTCACAGTAGGCAGACCCGCTGGCTGGAAGAACACTGCAGACACGCTGTCTCCGTTGCTTTGAGAGGTAAGCAAAGGGCTTTAGGGAAGTGGAGTTTTTTGGTCTCTGGCAGTGAGGACACAAACTATGTCCTGTATTAAATTATGGGTATGTTCTTCACTGCAGGTTAGGTGTTGGAACCTTACTTACCCAGTAGAGTGGAAAGTGACTCTGTTACTTGGAAAGGGATCTGAAGAGTTGAGATCATACGTCTTGCTAGAAATATGCAGACGGAGTGTATCAAGGTAAGGACCTTGATAGATTTACAAATGTGTAAACAGGTTTATCCTGTCCTTTTCTATTATGAAAACTGATAGAGTCTTCTATGTCCTATTAGAACAATGGAGGGGGCGTAATATAACAAGTGACCCGCATTGGATCCTGCTCACCCCCTCATTCACTCTTCATCACCGTGGGGCGAGGGCAGGAGCCCCCCCAGCACCCCAGCCCAGCAGAGAAACCACGAGACCACGAGGAACACGGACAGGGCCTGCCTGACCCTGTCCCCACACGCCGCCTGACTCACGCATGCCGGGCGCAGCGCGGGATGAAACCGAGGCTGAGCCTCGTAAAAATCAGCTGTAACCGCCGGCAGGCGGATCACGCCGGCGGCCAGCGCAAAGGCCACTCTAAGGCCTGTTGAGAGCCTGCTCACCCCCTCATTCACTCTTCATCACCGTGGGGCGAGGGCAGGAGCCCCCCCAGCACCCCAGCCCAGCAGAGAAACCACGAGACCACGAGGAACACGGACAGGGCCTGCCTGACCCTGTCCCCACACGCCGCCTGACTCACGCATGCCGGGCGCAGCGCGGGATGAAACCGAGGCTGAGCCTCGTAAAAATCAGCTGTAACCGCCGGCAGGCGGATCACGCCGGCGGCCAGCGCAAAGGCCACTCTAAGGCCTGTTGAGAGCCTGTTTGGAGCATCAGGAGCCAGGGGCTACAAACTCTGCCCGTGCTGTTCCAGGCGGAGTGCACCGTCGAGCCTAGAGCCAGGACCCCTGCCGTCCACCTACAGGGTAAGCATACTGCCCCCCTCTTCCAATATCCACTCCCGACCATCGAGCTAGAGCCCTGACCTAGCACCTCCCAACATTGCTACGCCCAAGGTCCCACATGCACCGTTGTGATCCTGAACTGTAACGAAACATTTAATGCACAATCCACTGTGTAGTGCCTTATGGTCGCCAAGAGACCGTTGTATTACTGTGTAGTGCCTTATGGTCGCCTAGAGACCACTGTGATACTGTGTAGTGCCTTATGGTCGCCCAGAGACCACTGTGATACTGTGTAGTGCCTTATGGTCGCCCAGAGACTATTGTGTTGTAAACCACCTACCCACCAATCCAAGTACTAGCTACGCACAATGTCCAGCCTACTAAGCTTCTACTGCATCATGGCTATTGCTACACTTCCTGCTACTAGCAAGCTGGGCAGCTACACAGAGACCCCACTACACTTACTTGCACCTCTATTACATATATCACCAGATATTATGACTAACACGCATGCATATACTGACTCCAAACACCAAGCTCTGCCAGAACCTCTAGCTTACACTTCCAAGCCTAGCTCCACCCGCGATAGAAATAGCAAACTACGCGCTAGACTTAACAAACTCCATGATACACCTAGACGACTCCTCCTTCTTACAAATTCTGATATGAAACACCAAATTGGCAATACAGGCTACGCCTCCAACCGCACCCGAGCTTCAACGCTCACCCAAATACCTGTGCCCAAGACTAAATCTAGTGCTAAAAACACTCCTAATCCTACACTTACCAAAGAGGAAACTAAGGACCATTCCTATAAAGGAGCACTTCTCAATGCCAGGTCACTAGTTGCACATGCCCTTGAGATAGCTGATTTAATCACTGAGAATAACCTGGACTTCATTGCTATAACTGAAACCTGGCTACACCAGGCAGCAGGCCCATCACTTATGTTAGCCATACCTGACGGCTACACTATATGCAGACAAGACCGAGAGGGCACCCGCGGAGGCGGAATTGCCATTATCTCTAAATCAAGCCTCTCACTAAGACTAGCCCCTGCACCAACGCTACAATCCTGTGAAGCCCTCACTGCTAAACTCCTTATAAATAATAATCAATCCCTAACTATTCACCTAATCTATAGACCTCCAGGCCCGCTTGGGACCTTCGAAGAGGATCTACACAAGTTACTAACCCTCAATACTAAAACCACCTCTCAATTGCTGGTATTAGGGGATTTTAACTTAGGATTTAACGACAAAACAGATGTGCATGCCGCGACCATCGCCCAAGCTATTAATTCCCTAGGCTTCTCCCAAAAAGTCAACAACCCTACCCATACGAAAGGTAGAATATTAGACTGGATCGCTGACTCTAACTGTACTACAGTCATCTCCTCTATCTCGCCTTTATCATGGTCTGACCACTCATTAGTGTCCATTGACCTCCTACCCTCCCAACCATCCTCTACAGTCGTCCCCATGGCACCTTCATGCCCCACAAGAAATAAAAAGATTATGACAATACATAATGTCATACCCGCTATTCTTCCAACCTTAAACGCCTTGCCTGACAATCTAGACCCCGGCACCTTAGTTCACGAGTATAACAAAATTATGACTGATACCTTGGACAAAATTGCCCCACTTAAAATGCGCACAAGTAAACCCAAAGCCCACCTAAATAAATGGTTCACGCCCGAACTCAAGGCCTTACGCCTCACCAAGAGAAAATATGAATCCATCTGGAAAATATGTGCAACTGCTGAGAACAAGGCTAACCTAATATCTATCTCCCGTCAATACAAAAACGCAGTCTGTCTGGCTAAGAAAAACTCATACAACGATCGTATCGCCAATTCTAAATCAAGCATGAAGGAACTCTTCTCCATCCTAAAGGAACTTGAGTCACCTATTGCCATACCAGACACTTGCACTAAAGATCAGACCTGGTGTTCTGACATCCAATATGCTCTATCTAATAAAATCACTACCCTCCAAAACAAAATTCAACTGAAAAAAGACTCGCTTAAACTCCCCACACTGTCACCACCTAAGGCGATCCACATGCCTCAACATACCAAATTTTCCTTCACCAAAACTTCCACACTTGAGATTGAAAAAATTATCCTCACCCTCAAACCATCTAACTGCAAAGGTGACATCTGCCCAGCACAGCTAATAAAAGACGCTGCCAGAGACCTATCACCATTTATTTCCAAACTGGTCAATGCATCCTTCTCTACAGGCATCATCCCAGCTAATCTAAAACAATCCTGGGTGCTCCCATTGCTTAAAAAGCAAACTCTAGATCCTCTTATCCCCACCAATTACCGCCCAATCACTACAGTTCCGTTTCTGCTAAAGATCCTGGACAAAGTGGCCTATATACAGATTCAAAACTACCTTGAACTGCACAAACTACTAGGAACTAGACAATCTGGCTTCCGCCCACTACACGGAACGGAAACAGCCCTGATTGACTTAAAGGCCCAAATAGACGAACTGAGAGATCAGGGCAAGACAGCCCTCCTCCTCCTACTAGATCTCTCAGCTGCGTTTGATCTTGTGGACCACAAAGTCCTCTGCAAACACCTGGACGTTGCCGCTCACTTCTCCACCCAAGCCATCAGTTGGATAGAATCCTTTCTAAGTGAGAGAACTATGAGAGTCTTTTCCCCTTCGGCAGCAGCTGACCCTATACCTATTACTTGTGGAGTCCCTCAGGGATCCTGCGTCTCTCCGACCCTCTACAATATATTCACCAAACCTCTGTTCGACGATCTGGACAATCTCGGTATCACCTACACTAACTATGCAGATGATACACAGATTCTCTTCCCACTTTCTGGGGATCACAGCAGGGATGGGGAGTTGGTGAATAGAGTGTATCTCATCATTCAGGCATGGATGGCCACTCACGGTCTTTGCCTGAATGATGATAAGACAGAGTTGATCATTCTGGGCACACAAGCTAATATTAACAAATTGGGCCCGGATTACTCAGCCTTCAGCATAGACGGAAATGCCATTAAAGTCTCGAGGGAAGTAAAAACACTTGGTTTCTATCTCGACTCTACCCTGTCCTTCACTAAACAGGTAAACTCCCTAGCCTCCACTACTGCCTACACTTGTAAATTGATCAGAGCAGGCAAGCCCTTCCTGTCCAATACCAGCTGCCTAATCCTGGCTAGAGCCTTAATTCTTTCCCGACTAGACTACTGTAATGCCCTATACAGTAGCGCCAATAAAGCCACCACCCTAAGACTTCAAATTCTACAAAATAATGCTCTCAGAGCTGCATTAGGAATAAAAAAGAGGGAGCATATCTCCTCGACTAGACGGCAACATAAATGGCTCTCTACGGAGAATAAAATCCAGCTAAAAATGATCTCATTAACCCATAAGGCCTTAAATAATGCAGCTCCCAGCTACTTAATGGACAAAATAAAAAGAAAAACTTCTAATAGACCCATGAGAGTCGCCAATTCCAATTGTTTGGCAGTACCTAGATTCAGACTCGCCAAAATTGGTGGCGCCTGCTTCCCTGTGAAAGCTGCTAACCTGTGGAACGCCCTGCCACCTAACCTAAGAGCTGACCAACCCTTCCCCCATTTCAGAAGGAACCTTATCAAACACATTATCGCCAACAACGACTTAACACCCGAACACTCACAAGTGTAGTTCGACCCAATGCACCCTGACGTGACATCAACCTTTATGCTTATTACCGCAAATCCTGTATATTGCTAACTGTACATTCATGTAAATACGGCAAATCTTTATCTGTACATTCTTGTAATTTGTGCAATATGGTGTAATATTGTAAATTCATTTATATAACATTGTAACATTGTAAGCTTCGCATATACTTGTTGCTGCGCCCGGTAACCTAAGGGTCTGGTGCGCAATATAAATAAATAAACAAACAAACAAACAAACAAACATTGGCTATGATACATGGTTGGTCTCAAACAAGAAACTACGATTTTCTCAAGAGTGAGACAATCAACCTATGAGACCGAGGTGAGAGTACCAATCTTAGACCGGTACTTTTTTTCGCTCAGTATGTGTGGAGGGAAATGTGTGGTGGAATTGTTCATCCCGAGATACACTTGGAAAAGATCTAGGTTTGTGTTCAGATATAGGTATAACCCTCCGCTCCACAAACAAGGTGTTTAACAAGAATAATAACTGTTAATGAACTTGAATAACCATTTATTGTTACAAGTTGTTGGCACAGGTATATTAAAAATTGTGTACTTGTTGCACCCTATTGGTGATTAGGGTTGGCTAGGCTTAGTGAGTTAACAGATAATGTCCATCTAGTAATGTGTATATGTTTGTATGTACCCTCAGTTATAGGAACCGGAACCATAGAGGAAAGAATAGAGAAGCCTACAGAAAGCACAAGACAAACTTCTGCCCCTGAAGAATGTCCAGTTATTAACAATATCAAGGACAGAAACTTATATAAATTGGGCTTTTTTTGGATGCAGTAGGAAGCAAGAGTAATTAAGTTGCTACTGCGTAGTGTATCAAGCATTTGTAAACTTGATTCTGTGTGGTGGAAAAACTACTTTTAACATTTTATACTTTTATGTGGTGCATATGTGTTTTTTAATGTATTTTGATACTTGTGCTATGAATAAGTAAATGAATTAAAAAATTATATTATTAGTAAATGGGCTTACACATCTTATTAATCATATTATACACAAGCCATATTTGCTAAGGGACTGTGACAGTATTTCTGAGTTCCGAGGGTAACGTTGTGTTAGTGATCATGCATGTGCTTGATGTAAACCATATAAAAATACTCTTTTTTCAGCTTGATGTTGTGGTTGGCAAACCGAAGTCCATGGTTTCAAAGTGAATTAAGAAACCAAGGGTAAAGAACAAACCAGTTTGTTTTGGAGAAGGTTTTAAGCAGATGTTTTGGTCAGATTGTGGGTGCTATTAGCGGTGACCGTAAAATTGCGGAACCGGAAATAGCATCATCGCACAGGAACGGGAAAGAGCATGGCGGCCATCTTTAAAAACACAATCCATTGCTAACCTCAGCACCCAGGACCTGTTTCTACACGATTCCAACACCAAAGGCCATCAAGAAAGGCACAGATCGGCAATGCCAAGAAAAATTCACCAGCGAGGTGCTGATCATGTTAACCGAGACCCTTGCCGCAAATGCCAATGTTATATTCGCTATTGACATGTGGCGTGAGACCCTCGTGAAGAAAAAGGCCATCTGGGCAGAGGTGGCCCACAAAGTCAGTGCAGTGGGCACCACCACCTGCACTGTCAAGGACTGCAGAAAGCGGTGGGACGATCTACGGCTCCGTGTCCGCAGCATACTGGCTGCAAATCGCAACCTGGCTATGGCCACAGGAGGTGGCACCGATTCACCAATATAACTCCAGGAGTGGGAGGAGACCTGCGCCAGCACAATTGGCGTGGAATCCATCAAGGGAGTCGGAGACATGGAGCGTGGTGCGCCCACTTCATCAGATGGAGGTGAGTGTACACATTAAACAATGCACTGTGAAGGGTGAGGGCCCCCCCAAATCTGACTCCAGAATCAACCCATGGATCCAGCCACAAACATACATGCACACAACACTGCCAATGTGAGTGTCACACCCCAACACACACACATGCACGCATCACCACATACACGTGCAACACAGAGCCATTCATGCATGACCCACCCGACATCCCCGTTACCGGATTCCCAACTAAAGAGGTCCCAATGCATAGAGCGGCATGATGTAATAATTCTGCATAAGGCACGTAGAACCATCACCGATGATATTCCCGATTTTTGTCCCCCACAGGATCACAGACAGACAGTGATGAACAGGGCACTGTGACACATGCTCCCTCAGCCAAGAAAAAGACCAGGACACAGGAGACAGGGGACACCGCCACCACCTGAAGGGGCACAGGGAGGAGTGAGTCCCAGCAGAGAGGTAAAGGCAGTAAGAGCGCCAGTTCAACACGGCCTGAAGCCACGGCTACTACAATTGCTGTACCCAGGGCAGTGTTCCCCCCATCATTGGAAACAAGCACGGAGGGCCAGCTCTCTGCTGCCACCAGTTCCACTGGTCAGGTAGCTGCCACCGCGCCGCTGTCAGACGTGGAGGAGACCATTGACCTTGAAACGCAAAGGCAGACCCCCAGCCCCCCGCAATCCATTGGGCGAGGCCCACGGCCACCATCGCAATCAAGTAGCCATGGACAATCTGGCAACAACACCGTGGAAGGGTGCTGGAGCCCTCAGGTGTCCACATCTGATGGCTGAGGCATGGATCAGGGTGCAGCAGCTACACCAAGAGCAGCCAGAGGCAGGTGGAAATTACAGCGCTGGTTGGCCAGCATGTGGAAGAGGCAGCCCGTCTGAGGGAGGAGGTTAGGTCGAATGCAAGCCAGAAAAGAGAGGGCATGGAGGCCTGCACAAAGAGGCTGTGCGAGGAGATGGCCCAATTGAGGCAGGTCCTCACACGCATAGTGGACGCTATGGAGCGACAATATCCCCCCACCACAGGATCAACCGTGCACCTCCTCCTCTGCGAGTTCACGTCAGACAAGCCCCCGCTGCCGCTCCTTGAGCACCATGAGGCGCACGCCATCCCAACCTCCCAATGGTGGTGGAGGCCATGAGAAGTAGGGCCAGCAAGAAATAGCTGGCACATGTGCAGCAGGACACCTACGCACTACAAGCCACACATGGGGGTGTTGTGGGGGGAGGGGGGAATGGGTGTTTTTGGGAGAGGGGGGAAAGGGTGTTTGCACAGTTGGGGCCATGCACTTTCTGTTCACAAATTAATCATAATACACTGTTGACAAGTTGAAACACATGCATGGTCTTCATCATTGTGTATGCGTACTTTATTGGGGACAGGGTCCATTGTGCGCCTCACCACATACAGCAGGGCAACAATACCCATCTTCATCCAAAATAGTTGACCCTTGTCTCTCAGAATATTTGATATATCAGATGCAGACGCACATCGTGTCCCTCCTGGCCATCTCCTCTTGCATGTCCTGGCAGCCCATTTCCCCCATCCTCATCCCCATCAACATCATCTTCATCAGGTGGTTGCATGTCAATGTCAGGGGGCACATGCACATTCCGTCTGATACACATATTGTGCTGCATGACACATGCCATGGTTATCTTTGGCACTTTTTCATGGCCGTACAGGAGAGCATCCCCCGGCCAGTTTAGGCACCAGAGCCGTGTCTTCAGAAGGCCAAATGCCTGCTCAATCACGACGCGGGTACAGTTATGTGCAAGGTTCTATTCCTCTACGTGTCTGTTCTGTGGGTTCCGTATAGGGGTAAGGAGCCAACTCTTCAGGGGATAGCCAGCATCACCTGCATGGCTGGAACAATGGGGCCTTGTTACTGGTCACCTCAATTGCAACCTGAACATTTCACACTAATTCTGTTAGCATTCTGATTGCCATCCACGAATCCCAGCATGCATGGAGACGATCAGTGTAACTGCAATGTGAGAAGGTAAGCTAGTCCCTGCAAGTGGACGTGCACCATGCATGCCTCGGCAGTATTTCCCATGTCCTGGGTGTGGATAGGTCCTAAGTGTTCCTGGGCCCAGACAACCTTTGTATGACACTGCTAGTGTACTGCCATCATGATTCCAATGTCCCCATGCTGTAAAGCGGCATATCAGTAGTGGTGTACGGGTGTGATTCTGTACAATGGCTACAGGTGATCCATTTGCATGCACTCAAGGGCGCATATCTGTTGTGATGTTGTTCAACGCACATTTACATTATGCATATTGGCTGCATGTAGCAGCTTTGTGTCATGTAGGGTATGGTATGATGTGCAATGTGCATGTGGATAGATGTGTCATGTATTGTGTTATGGATTGATGTCTTTGTTGTGCAATTTACTACTTGCATGTGGTTTCGTGTCCTCTCCATTGTGGGCTGCGTTGGTGGAAATTGGCGTACATCTGTATGTCCCTTTATTGTACGGACGACAGTCCACAACCAGTTGGAGTATGCATCTCTCCCCCCCAAACACACCCCACATCACACTGCCATGTGCCTGCCCTGCTACTCACCAAGTAGCCACAAACTTTGTCCAGCATGGCGCTCCATGTTGCATGGTATCATTGAGTTCCGCAGGACCATTGATTCATGGGTTGATCAGGGGTATCGGTCACGACAATGTGTTATTCTCTTTTTTGAGTCACATACCATTTGGACATTGATGGAGTGGTAATGCTTTCTGTTTTGGTAGACAGCCTCATTGTGATGTGGGGGCACCGTTTCCACATGGGTACAGCCGATTGCCCCGATGCTACTTGGGATGCATGCCAGTGAATAGATGCCAACTTTGTTGTTGGAGATCTCCTGGGCTGTCCGTGGCAAGGATATGTGTTCACATGTGTGCTTCAGGGGGGCATCAAGCACCTGGGTCAGCGTGCGTGTGAATACTGGTTGTGAAATGCCATGCATCTGCCCTACCGTATGCTGGTAGGTGCCTGTGGCCAGGTAGTGGAGCACAGTTACCACCTTCAGTAGAGGGGGGATGGCAGTACGGATGTCTATGTGGCTCACTATGTCGTTGTGATTCATGTCCACCATGGGGGTGATGGTATCCCGGTCCAGGCGGCACAGGGTGTGTATCTGCTCAGGGGTTAGGTTGAATGGAATGGCTAGAATCCTGGGGATTGCTGGCTGCCTCTGTGGTATGACTGGGTGCACTGGTGTTGCTTGCTGGGCCAGTATCGCCATACTCCTCCCCCTGCGTCTCCTCTCTGCTGCCTGTTGTTGTTGGTGCTGCAATGCAATCATGTCCTCCAGCCCATGTAATGCTGCAAGTATTAGAACCATCTCGGTGTGGGAAGGGGTGTGGGAAGGGGTGTGGTGTGCTCCTTTTGTGCTGCCCCAGTCTCTATTGCCTCCACCTGTGCTGTTGTGGCCACCTGTTGTAGGTGGGGACACTACTCAGCTCTCTTAACGTGTGGTTTGCGATGCCGGTATTTCCTCCATGCCGGTATGGGCTTCTTCGGCCAATACCATGCCGCTATTTGCATGTCCGCATGCCTTGTAATGGCGTACTATTAGCGCCATGCTGCTATTTCCGACCTGAGGGGTCGCGCGCCCACGGACTTGCCGCTATGAGTGGCACCGTTCTTAGCGGTGCCGCTTATAGCGGCCAGTCCGGGTCGTGATTAGCTAGGGAATTTAGCGATACCGGTAATCCCTTACCAGTACCGTTATTCCGTTATCGCCTAACATGTGATGAGGCCCAATGTGCCTAAAGTACAGGCTCAAAAGTTTGCATATTAGCATAGATGGTACGAAGGTCAGAACAAGATTAGCTGTGCTTGTGCACAATGAGAATGTTGGGAGAGAACAAGCGAAAACTGCAGGAACTTTTGGGATGCTTTGTTACCTCATAGCTTTTACAAAATGAAGCAAACAATGGGTGGCTAAGCCAATCTGCCAGGAAATTGAATTTGAATTTATGAAAGATCTGACATTGACTGTGTTGGCCATGCATACTCATGGAATGGCTCTTGATTTTATTCCCTGGACACATACAATGCCACAGAACATTACAAACGAGTATTGTCCTCCAAAATTGGAACTTAATGATTTGTAGCTCTCTTCAAAATGAGCTCACAATCAAATTTTCCATATGTCCCCCAATGTTGGGACATTGTACAGAAACAATCTAGTGGTATTACACTTGCAATTTCAATGCTAGATAATGTATTACAAATTATTAATTTACACCTATATAATCGGGTTTATGATGCATTAATGTGTATCTTTTAACTTTCCTTCATTTATATTGCTTATCCTCTGTCTAGAAGACACATGTCTGAGGTTCTATTGGTACTCTTGTTCGGAACAGATTTGCCCGAGCATTTTGGTGCTGGACTGATATGCAAATGGCTATTTCCCATCTGTGAAAGGTACACTGATGCTTGGTGTCTGTCAAACCCTCTGCTAGATACAAACTCCAGGCACGCATGCAATCCACAGTACTTGCGCTGATGGCTTCCCCATAGCAGATGCAATAAGCCATTCCAATAAGGGATATGTTGTTTATATGAATGAAATTGAGGTATGTCCCATTAATACTATACTTTTGCTGAAAGGGCAATGGAAAGGAATTAGAAAGCATGCCATCGATCTTGGTTCTGAGACCACACAATCTCCTACTTTCCTTCCCTAAATAGTACCCTCATACAGCCGTACACTCTTCTAAATCTATGTACAGGACAGTCAAATCATTTTCCAATCTTAGAGTGGGTGGCAGGTCTCTCTCCCCTGCAGGTGCCTGTCTCCCCAAAATAATCCATGCCCCTGTCAGACTTCTGGAGCACCCTCTACAGTTCTGCAAAATGGTAAAAACTGTACCCTTCTACACCGCCATCCTTTCATCGGAAATGACCCAACTGCTGTAATTACCACTGGTCATATCCTCATGATTCCCACAGGTTCCCTGGCCCATCCTCGGAGTTGTTAAGACGATTTCTGAACTCTGTCCTGGCGGCGCAGAAGTTCAGAAGGCCAACCTAATTACTTGGAACAGGGTAACATCTGGACAAGCCAGACCAATCAGGGTAGCGATCGCGGCGGTCAAGACTAGGTCTCAAGAGGGGTGAGGGTGACTGAAAGCCTGCAATGAGCACACAAAGCAAGGACACTTACAAACTACTCCAAACAGGTGTTATATTAAAAATATATACACATTTATTCCAAGGCCTTTGCAAAAATGACCGTAGCGAGAAATCACAATAAAACTCTAGTAAACCAACACATACCAAACCAATACAATATATATACAAATACAAACAAGTCTAAAGCGTTAGATGCATGAAATGTGTAGTCCACCTAGAAGGGAAGGAAAACAGGCATTGTGAAATAATGCTTAGACCCAGTCCGCCTTCAGAGGCACCTAACTAAAAGGAAGTCCGAGCCCTACGAAGAGTGGAGCCTTGTGCTCAAAAGTACCTGCACACGCTGGTGCGAACGGGCAAAAAGGGAAGTCTCTTCGAGGGAATCAGGCAGTTCAGTTTAGTGCACAAATGAAGAAGAACAGAGTTCCGCGACTCAAGCGCAGACTCCACTGTGGGCAGAAGCAGAGCGCGAGTACGGAAAGGCGTGCTGTTTTGACACAGCGGGGAAAAGCTATGGGCTCCTGCAGGAGGGCGACCAGTTCCTAGCTATGCTACTCACCGGTCCCCGATGCAAGCAGACCCAGGCTTCTCCGCGTCAGTTTCAGTGCTGGCAGGTTCAGGAGAGCAGGGGACATCTCGTTGTCGTGTAGATTCTGCAGCAGCAGAGTTGAGTTAAAGATGTCCCAAATGAAGTGAACCCGCACAGTTTGTTACCACAGCAGGGCAACGGAGCGGCCGTGTGTATCTCAGCCAAATGTACATTACTCACTTCAGACCTGGGAACGCCAAGTGTACGAATCGTGTGAGAGTGACAAGGACTAGAAATACAACACAACCTGGTGGCGGTTACAGAGCAAGACTCCTGTGTAGGCTGGTCAGTCTGCTGGATGGCCCAGAGACACTTCCGAAGGCTTACGTGCAGGAGATGGTGAAGATGGCGAGAATAGCTGTTCCCGCTATTCCAAGGGTCGAAGTACCAGTACAGGCCTTCTGGTTCGATCAGAGGTAGAAAGGGTTTCACAAGGCAACAGCAGTGCAGAGGAGCAGTCCTGGGGAAGGTGAAGGGAGCAAGACGGTCAGCGGACAGGACAAAGGAGCCTCGTGGTCTGTCCATTTTGGGAGCCAGGCCACCATTTTGGGCTAAGCGCGAGAAATGCGCTTAAAACGCCAAAAGAAGCTCAAAACACAAGAAACGATCGCTGCCACCATTCCCGTCTGTGATTCACTTGCACCGCTCAGTTACAATCTAAAAAGAGTATCTAGGGCCTGTAGAAGGCTAGAGACCCAAGGGAGCCGTAACTTAGCTTACAGTGCCCTCTTGTGTCATGTTGTGTCATGTTGCACGAAAGCCGCAACATGATAAAGAAACTACAGAAAACAGCGTTTCCCGGTACTGACTGTCTTAAGGGCATGTCAGTTTCCCCGTAAGAATGGAGGGAAAGCCCAGAGGAGTGCGGCAGAAGGCTGCACTTCTCTGGCAAAGTCTAGATCATGGTGAAAACAACAGCAAAAAGTTTAGGGGTTGCCACATGGAAGAAAAATTACCCACAATTACGAAATCTTTCCTAACAGGAGTCAATACTATTTAAACTGTGAATCACTTGCCGGGTTCCCCATGGCACAACCGATCCCTTTTACGCACGAATATCCCATAAAGGTGTTCGATCTTGGCTGGGTTAGCCTGCGCTCCTTAGCTATTCTCACCTTTTGAAAACTGTTCTGCCGCCAAGGGCACATCCTACTCGAGTACTGGGAACAGATTCTACACCGCCTTAAGCCCCTTCCTGACTTGCTACAGCCTTCCCAAAAAGACACACTTTTTGCTTCACTTGCTCAATCGTGCGCTTTTACGCACATCTGTAGTGTTGAGCACAAGGCTCCCCACTTCTTAGGGCTGCACTAGAAAGTTAGGGAACAACTCTGAAGAATATTATAATGCACCTAGTGAGTTAATCAACCCTTCTCTTCACAGGTTGTAGCGGTGTTTTCCTCATTTGTCACATTAGGCAAAGTATTGTCTATATGCCGTATAGTAGCTTGTTGGGTGTGGTCACTGTTTATGCATCACTAAAGTTTACTAGTGTCTATTGGTCCGGTGGACAATAAATGTATAGATAACTTTAATGTACACTTGAATAAGAGTGATTTGTGGTTTGTTGCTGTCTGTGCTCATTGTGGGCTTCCGATCACTCTGTCCCATCCTGAGACGTAGTCTTGACCGCCTGCCAACCTACCTATATTGGTCTGGCTTGTCCAGAAAGTTCCCCTGTCTCAATAAACCGAAGGTGGCCTCCTAAACTTCTTCCATGAGGTCAGAGTTTAGAAATCCATCTTAACACCCTCTGCCAGCAATTGTAGACCCATAGGCTCCCACTTCCATTCCCTATGCAATAGCATGACCGATTTACGCTGAGAGACACATGGAACGCAGATGCTGAAGTCTCCTGAGTCTTCAGGGGAAAAAAAAACTATGCGGAGCATAATAGCATAACATCACATTTCAAGTGTGAAGCAGAGGGAACTGTGAGGAAGCAAGTACACAATGGAGGCAGTGCCCGGAATGGAAGGGGACTGTCACAATACATTGCTCCAAATGAGTATGCAGCACAAGTTTCGTATGCTAAGGGACAGGTATGTTAGCAGCCACTCCATCCGTGTCATTCTACCTGCATCAGGTGTGACACAACACAGCCCTCCTGGCAGCCAGGAAGAAGGGTGTGGGTAGACCTTCACATTTAGGTCTGTCTGCCCACACCAGGCGTGCATTAGTGATTTCTCATGATGACTGATAATTGGTTTTTGACTAGTGATGCTCCTTTACCACCACTGAGCCACACCAACTCAAAGGATTCTTCTACAGTAACCTTCAATACACCATCCCTTAGAAGCATTTTCACTATTCTTCTGAAATGGTGATCTGGTTTCTGATTATGTGGAAGGCCAGCAGAAGCACAGTGACTACCTAGAGCAAGATTGGAAGATTCTCAAAGATAAAGGCTACTCCAAAATTGTATCTCATATTCAGTCTCCATATATATCTGTTTATCATACCTTGTTGGTTGTTTATACAGTACTTATGCAGCCCTAGGGCCTGTTCAAATCGCTGTGAGAGAATCAAAGATAAGAAAGTGAAGGTGAGAAGATGGGACAGAATGAAGACAGTAAGACGATAGAAGACTACATCATCTAATGACATTTGTGTTTGCTTGTACAGTGTCCTACACAAAACTTTAGTTTGCCTTTGGCAAGGACTACCCACGTAATGAAGGCCTCAGCCTATTCCGACTCTACGCCTGTCTCTGTTACCCACCCTCTTCCTCCAGATGCCAGTCTATCCCAACAGAGCCACTTCCAGATGATATCCTCCAACGGAGCAGCAATCAACAGTTGGAAGAAGCTTGAAGGAAAAGCTTTGCGGCCAGTACCTTAAATAGAAAGCTGGCTTTCATCTCCATTTAAGAAGGCCTCAGAACACTATAATCAAAGAGGTCTTTATACCCATCTCCTACTTGCATACGAGACACCCATTTTGCAGAAACTGGATATGAAGGCTTTGAAATGTTGTACCCTGCATCTGCCACCACCATCAGTGCCAGAAAAGGATTACAGAATCATCTTATGTTACCCAGCAGATGATAATCTTTGAGCTTTACTAAAGCAGCAAGTCTGACAAATACACACCCAATCTCCTTTTTGATATTCCGGGCCTTTCTATCTGAATTACCACTCTAGTTCACCAAAGGCCTTTGATAATACTCCAGGACATAGCTCATTGCTTCATCACTACTAAATACAACAACTATAAAGTTATAGTAGAAGTAAGCCATGCCACCTTTTCTGCCTTAGACCACAAATCTGAGTGTGTTAAAAATGGCATGCAACTAAGTGCTCCAGCGGCAGTCTTTACTTACCCATGAGCCTTGCCTAGCCTCCGCCCTGACAAGGTTCTGATGCCTGTTATCCACAACCATGATTGTAAAGATTGGAGGGGGGTATCTACCCTATATAGTAGGGTAGAGACACAGAGCACACCAGCCAAGGTTCTCTATAGAGCAGCTAGGGCCGATTGACACAGGCCTAGTAATTTACTCTTTCAGAATTATTTTTCACCAACCTGCATTCCCATTTCAGCTTGTGGTGCTTTGAAATAGAATTTTATTGTAGAATGAGCGGTACAAATGTTCACCTTGTGCATCAAGTGGCTACTTGACATGATAATAAACACACTGGAGACCTATTCAGTATGAGCACACAATGTCACCCTGTCTCGCATGATGGTAGAGAGGGCTGCTTCAGGTGCGCAAGGGAGCATGAACGGACATGCATGAATTATAGTAAGACCTGTGCAATATATGCCAGAAGTGTAAGTAGCAAACAAATGATTCAATGAGTGGAAAAGGGACATAGTAATGACGGTTGTTGGTATATAGCACACTAGGAGTAGGGGAATGCTTTGTGCCATGACACAGTGCTGGACGAAGGAGCGGTGGGGTTTCGATTTAATTTGTTTACAGAGATGATATATCCCCTGAGGTAACAGCAACACAGAATTGTTCTTAAGTTCCTGTCAGGAAACATATTTTACATAGCTGTTTATAACTGTCCTTGGTTTTCGGAACCACGAGCCCGAAGCAGCATCTTGTCCATTTTATTTGTGGCATTCCTTCACAAAATCGAAACCTACCTGTCTCTGGCCTCAATCACTTAAAACAGGCTGCTATTTTTATTTGGCCTTGACCAAAAGTCAGCAACTGTTCGAAGGACACAATGTGTATCATTAGAAGTTTGGCGGTAGCCTTGCGGGTAAAACCGGCAGTCTGACGCCAAACTTCCGAAAATTTCCAGCGGCCGTCACTGGGCAATTACCGGGTCATTATGGCCTTGCAGACCTGTTAATTGCCCATTCGCGGGCGCCGGAACGGAATGCTCCCTATTCCCATTTGAGCCCGATAGGGCTCAATAGGAATGGGGAGGTCGGATGCACCGGCACTGTTATAAACAGTGCCTGTGCATCCAACAAGATGTGCTCGCGGGTGCCTTTCTGTCCAGCAGGTCCGACCTGGGGTGCAGAAAGGCACCTGCGAGCACAACTCGTAGTTTGCCAGTCCGGGAACTACGGTACCGGCAAGCTTACCAGTACCGTTGTG
This sequence comes from Ambystoma mexicanum, assembly GCF_040938575.1. NCBI lineage: Eukaryota > Metazoa > Chordata > Amphibia > Caudata > Ambystomatidae > Ambystoma > Ambystoma mexicanum. The sequence goes on along the minus strand of NC_090929.1, from coordinate 1,435,319,285 downwards.
CCCGGACCGGAAAACTTGTAATGAGGCCCAATTTGTCAAATACCCACAAAAAATGATAACATTTACTATATTGAACGTGGACATACGAAAATTTAGTTTCCATTTCTGCGATCTGTTGTTCGGAGTGGTTAATCAGCGTGACAGCGAGGGAATGGAACTTTCTGAAATTATGTAAGCTCAACTAAATATAATATTTGTGCGATTAAAAATGGCATGTGTGCTATATGCATAATGACTAATTCAGTGACGTGTGAATGTGCGATTTGACCAAAAGAATTGGCACAGTACGTTATGTTATGGTGAATGATATTTATACGACGCACTATAAAACACTCATGCGTAACTCGCGGTTTGTTTAGCTGTCTAGTAATGATTGTTATTTGTGTATAGTTTAAAGAAGAGTGAATAGAGGTATGACATTTTTGGACATATTGCCTACTGGCCTTGTACACACCATATTGTGATGATTATTCTTTGAAGACCCACAACCACAACCTGTAAGCAGGCTAACAATATTTACACTACTTTGTCCCGTGGGATATCCTGGTGTGCTGTCACTGTTGCATCCTTGTGCACCATAAAGTGTGGGTTGGGTGGAGGGGCGGAGGATGAACCTTTTCTGTGGGCAATTGGTTCTGTTAGCGAACACTAATCTTACCACTTCCATTTTAATGCCACCTGTCTGTGGTTCAACATAAAATGTTACTATCTTTGTCCTTATTTTCTGGTAGGGCCCGCTATGTGAAACTGGTGCATCTGGTTCTCCATCCCATTGGGAGCTATAACTAGTTCACAGTGCTAAGCTTTCATGCATGTTGTGCTCTCAACTACTCCCCCATGTTGTCATGTCTGTGTTCATTTTGGGTGGTTTGTGTTTAGGATTAGGTTTCATCCAGCTCTGAATTATGTGGTAACTTGTTATATCCGATTACAGACGGCTACTGAAATATATTCTTTTATTCTGTTATCTACACAGCTATTTTGTACCGTTCTGTGCATGCCATAGTTTCCAGCTACCATCGGATTGATTCTTCAATCAGCACTGTCAAATAATCATAAACTGTCCTTATTGTATAACCTTTATGTGGGACGACCGACAGGGACCAATCTGCCGTTTGGCCGTACCTGCAAAAAGGAGCAACCTGTCAACATTCATAATATGAATACATGCTGAAGCGAAAGCGCTGCACTTGAAACAGCAGAAAATCCATATCTTCTCACAAACAGAACACCATTTGTGTCATTAGAAAGTTTTGCTTGTGTAACATAAAGACACACAAAAATTGGAGTACAGGGGTTGATCGATTGCTGATCACAATCGGCGTATAATGTGGAAGTTATAAAGAACATTCGAAGCATGCAATGTTCTCTAGCTATAACTTGTATTGAAGAAAGATATTGTTCATTTCGTGGACTCTTCTCTTGTGATTGTTCTTTGCAAAATAGAAGCACTTGTTACATTGCAGACTATTGATCTTTTCTTAAAAATAAATGTTTTGCTCTCCTATTTGGGACAAGAAAGAAAAGTTACGTGCTGTGAGAGGATGTGTGTGTTTATCTTCCTGGTTCTGCATTAAGTAACGTTATGGTGTGACTGATGACGGAGCACTTTTGGCTACGGTCACAAACGTCATGAAAAAAGGTAGAGCACATTGTTTGGACTAGTGATGCCAGTTTGAGGGGCGGGCAATGTGTATTCTTGCCACAAGGGCACTTGAACCTAGGGCGATTCATGTACTGATAAGATTAGCACAAGATGGCAGCACCCGACATGTTGCTTTCGCATGGCTAAAAGTGAGGAAAGCTAAGGTAAGATGCATAGGAAAATAGGAAAAAAATGTAAGATTGATTACAGTATTCTTAAAAATACATGCCCGAACTATCGGGACAATAAAACATTTTAGCAAACTTTCCCTTTAATAGTCTGTATTCTAGGAAATATATTTTTCTCAGCAGATAAACTCTCAGCTTGGAGAGAACGTCTATGAAACATTATGTTCCCTCTGATATAATCTCTTGTGTGAAAGCTGCAGGTTTGCAACCTCGTATCCGCTGACTCCCTAGCTAATCAAATGTTATATTGAAATTCCTTTCCTGATGTTATGAACAAAGGTTTAACAATGTTGTATTAAATGTTACCAGTGTCTAGTAAATGGCAATATTTTCCCTTAAAAGAAAAGGAACCTTTTCCTACACTAGAGCTGAAGATTAATTTAAAGAGAGCTCAATACCTTCAAAATTGGGAGGGGATGTTGTATCATTGCCCTCAGGATCTTACCAGTGGCTTTGGTAGGTTTAGGGCTTCCAAAAGTAACTTGCTCTAGTAGACTGCTGGATGGTTGAGGGTCTAGACCCCCACGGACAGCCTATGGGGAGACATTTTGACTGTATCCACCAATATGTCAGAGACCAATAAAGGTTGACATGGAGATCTTCCCCATACCATCCCTGGGCCAACATCTGGCTTAGGATAGCACCTGGGAACGAAAGAAGAGTTCCCTGTAGGGAACTCCTGTCCCCTGCACACTGTCAGTGGCCTAATATAGCCAAAATCTTTGTACTACCAATCCCAAGAGAGCTATCCTCAAACTAAGGTAGCAAACTTGGTCTGTAGTTGTTTGTGAATTAAAATTCAAACTCTTGGATTACTTAACGATCAGCAATTTTAAACATTAATGATTTAAATGACAATTCAAAAATTCCCAAGATACAAATATTTATTGTGCAACTGGCCCAAAGTGTTTCGAGTGCAAAAACTCTTCATCGGGGCAAGTGTGTTCAGTTACTTCTATAAAAAAAACAAAAAATAAATTGTGATCAATCTCATATAATTAATAATCATAATCCTACACATTATACATATATTTGCAATATATATGACATATATTTTTACAATTTAATAAAAAAGTGCCTTGAAGAAGACTTTCAGTTCCATTTTTCTAATGAGCTTGAAGAGGTTAACTTCTTCTAACAGACTGGTGTTGTTAGAAGAACAACCCTCTTCCTCTTTGGGAATGAAGTTGGGAACTCTCCACCAGCGGTGTCCCTCAGGAATCTATCCTCTCTCTCTGGTTCTTCAATATCTACCTTGCCCCTCTAGCCCATTTGGTTTCTACCTTCTCTTCACACTTCCTTTGTTATGCAGACTATACGCAGCTCTCCTTCAAGCTTCCCTCCACTGCCTCCTCTTCTTCCACTCTCACACACGACTCTCTGGGCAATTACCGGGTCATTATGGCCTTGCAGACCTGTTAATTGCCCATTCGCGGGCGCCGGAACGGAATGCTCCCTATTCCCATTTGAGCCCGATAGGGCTCAATAGGAATGGGGAGGTCGGATGCACCGGCACTGTTATAAACAGTGCCTGTGCATCCAACAAGATGTGCTCGCGGGTGCCTTTCTGTCCAGCAGGTCCGACCTGGGGTGCAGAAAGGCACCTGCGAGCACAACTCGTAGTTTGCCAGTCCGGGAACTACGGTACCGGCAAGCTTACCAGTACCGTTGTGCCCGGACCGGAAAACTTGTAATGAGGCCCAATTTGTCAAATACCCACAAAAAATGATAACATTTACTATATTGAACGTGGACATACGAAAATTTAGTTTCCATTTCTGCGATCTGTTGTTCGGAGTGGTTAATCAGCGTGACAGCGAGGGAATGGAACTTTCTGAAATTATGTAAGCTCAACTAAATATAATATTTGTGCGATTAAAAATGGCATGTGTGCTATATGCATAATGACTAATTCAGTGACGTGTGAATGTGCGATTTGACCAAAAGAATTGGCACAGTACGTTATGTTATGGTGAATGATATTTATACGACGCACTATAAAACACTCATGCGTAACTCGCGGTTTGTTTAGCTGTCTAGTAATGATTGTTATTTGTGTATAGTTTAAAGAAGAGTGAATAGAGGTATGACATTTTTGGACATATTGCCTACTGGCCTTGTACACACCATATTGTGATGATTATTCTTTGAAGACCCACAACCACAACCTGTAAGCAGGCTAACAATATTTACACTACTTTGTCCCGTGGGATATCCTGGTGTGCTGTCACTGTTGCATCCTTGTGCACCATAAAGTGTGGGTTGGGTGGAGGGGCGGAGGATGAACCTTTTCTGTGGGCAATTGGTTCTGTTAGCGAACACTAATCTTACCACTTCCATTTTAATGCCACCTGTCTGTGGTTCAACATAAAATGTTACTATCTTTGTCCTTATTTTCTGGTAGGGCCCGCTATGTGAAACTGGTGCATCTGGTTCTCCATCCCATTGGGAGCTATAACTAGTTCACAGTGCTAAGCTTTCATGCATGTTGTGCTCTCAACTACTCCCCCATGTTGTCATGTCTGTGTTCATTTTGGGTGGTTTGTGTTTAGGATTAGGTTTCATCCAGCTCTGAATTATGTGGTAACTTGTTATATCCGATTACAGACGGCTACTGAAATATATTCTTTTATTCTGTAATCTACACAGCTATTTTGTACCGTTCTGTGCATGCCATAGTTTCCAGCTACCATCGGATTGATTCTTCAATCAGCACTGTCAAATAATCATAAACTGTCCTTATTGTATAACCTTTATGTGGGACGACCGACAGGGACCAATCTGCCGTTTGGCCGTACCTGCAAAAAGGAGCAACCTGTCAACATTCATAATATGAATACATGCTGAAGCGAAAGCGCTGCACTTGAAACAGCAGAAAATCCATATCTTCTCACAAACAGAACACCATTTGTGTCATTAGAAAGTTTTGCTTGTGTAACATAAAGACACACAAAAATTGGAGTACAGGGGTTGATCGATTGCTGATCACAATCGGCGTATAATGTGGAAGTTATAAAGAACATTCGAAGCATGCAATGTTCTCTAGCTATAACTTGTATTGAAGAAAGATATTGTTCATTTCGTGGACTCTTCTCTTGTGATTGTTCTTTGCAAAATAGAAGCACTTGTTACATTGCAGACTATTGATCTTTTCTTAAAAATAAATGTTTTGCTCTCCTATTTGGGACAAGAAAGAAAAGTTACGTGCTGTGAGAGGATGTGTGTGTTTATCTTCCTGGTTCTGCATTAAGTAACGTTATGGTGTGACTGATGACGGAGCACTTTTGGCTACGGTCACAAACGTCATGAAAAAAGGTAGAGCACATTGTTTGGACTAGTGATGCCAGTTTGAGGGGCGGGCAATGTGTATTCTTGCCACAAGGGCACTTGAACCTAGGGCGATTCATGTACTGATAAGATTAGCACAAGATGGCAGCACCCGACATGTTGCTTTCGCATGGCTAAAAGTGAGGAAAGCTAAGGTAAGATGCATAGGAAAATAGGAAAAAAATGTAAGATTGATTACAGTATTCTTAAAAATACATGCCCGAACTATCGGGACAATAAAACATTTTAGCAAACTTTCCCTTTAATAGTCTGTATTCTAGGAAATATATTTTTCTCAGCAGATAAACTCTCAGCTTGGAGAGAACGTCTATGAAACATTATGTTCCCTCTGATATAATCTCTTGTGTGAAAGCTGCAGGTTTGCAACCTCGTATCCGCTGACTCCCTAGCTAATCAAATGTTATATTGAAATTCCTTTCCTGATGTTATGAACAAAGGTTTAACAATGTTGTATTAAATGTTACCAGTGTCTAGTAAATGGCAATATTTTCCCTTAAAAGAAAAGGAACCTTTTCCTACACTAGAGCTGAAGATTAATTTAAAGAGAGCTCAATACCTTCAAAATTGGGAGGGGATGTTGTATCATTGCCCTCAGGATCTTACCAGTGGCTTTGGTAGGTTTAGGGCTTCCAAAAGTAACTTGCTCTAGTAGACTGCTGGATGGTTGAGGGTCTAGACCCCCACGGACAGCCTATGGGGAGACATTTTGACTGTATCCACCAATATGTCAGAGACCAATAAAGGTTGACATGGAGATCTTCCCCATACCATCCCTGGGCCAACATCTGGCTTAGGATAGCACCTGGGAACGAAAGAAGAGTTCCCTGTAGGGAACTCCTGTCCCCTGCACACTGTCAGTGGCCTAATATAGCCAAAATCTTTGTACTACCAATCCCAAGAGAGCTATCCTCAAACTAAGGTAGCAAACTTGGTCTGTAGTTGTTTGTGAATTAAAATTCAAACTCTTGGATTACTTAACGATCAGCAATTTTAAACATTAATGATTTAAATGACAATTCAAAAATTCCCAAGATACAAATATTTATTGTGCAACTGGCCCAAAGTGTTTCGAGTGCAAAAACTCTTCATCGGGGCAAGTGTGTTCAGTTACTTCTATAAAAAAAACAAAAAATAAATTGTGATCAATCTCATATAATTAATAATCATAATCCTACACATTATACATATATTTGCAATATATATGACATATATTTTTACAATTTAATAAAAAAGTGCCTTGAAGAAGACTTTCAGTTCCATTTTTCTAATGAGCTTGAAGAGGTTAACTTCTTCTAACAGACTGGTGTTGTTAGAAGAACAACCCTCTTCCTCTTTGGGAATGAAGTTGGGAACTCTCCACCAGCGGTGTCCCTCAGGAATCTATCCTCTCTCTCTGGTTCTTCAATATCTACCTTGCCCCTCTAGCCCATTTGGTTTCTACCTTCTCTTCACACTTCCTTTGTTATGCAGACTATACGCAGCTCTCCTTCAAGCTTCCCTCCACTGCCTCCTCTTCTTCCACTCTCACACACGACTCTCTGACTGCTATATAGGCATGGTGTGCTGCTAAGGATCTCTGCCTTCATGCCAGTAAGACGGAGATCCTGCTCGTTGGCACAGGAGCTGCCTCCTTCCTTCCTACTCTCTGGCGGCCCTCCTTGGGGCCCCCCCCAATCTCCTGTGAGGCAGAAAACCTTGGTGTCTTCTTCGACTCCTCCCTCTCCTTCTCTCCACCCATTTTCCATTTCTTCATCTTCCCCCAGAGACTCAGTTTCTCCAGAGATCCGGTTCTCTATAGGCTGGACTACTGCAACAGCCTCTTCCTAAATCTGCCTAAATCCTCCTTTTGCCCGCTTCAACTAATCTAGAATAGGACTACAAGACTTATCCTTGGCCTGCAAGCCCAGGGGCTGCATCTCTCTCAGCCCTAAAATCTCTCCACTGGGTCCCAGTTGCTGCAAGTATCAAGTTAAATACCCTCTGCATTGGATAGACAGGTCAATGCTATCGCTGCATCCTCAGCCTACTACTCCAAAGTCCTCAATGCAGCCAGGCCCTTCTTGGCCCGTCAAAATTGCCTCACAATTGCCAGGGCAATTATCGGGTCAAGACTTGACTACTGTAATGCCCTTCTCGTGGGGACATCCAGCAAAAACCTGGCCAAATTGCAGCTAGCCCAGAACAATGCGCTACGGGCAGCCACCGGTACCTCAAGAAGAAACCATATCTCCGAAATCAGAAGGCAAGCACACTGGCTCCCTGTCAAAGAGAGAATTGTCTTTAAAACTCTTGCTCTCACACACAAATGCCTTCACGAACTTGCCCCTCCTTACCTGACCAACAGAATTACTAGGCACACCGCTACGAGACCTCTCAGGTCCCCTTATGCCAACACAATTGTCACGCCTACTACTCGGAAAGTGCGCGCTGGTGGCTCCAGCTTCCCCACCCTAGCAGCCAAGCACTGGAACGCTCTGCCACCTCACCTAAGACTCATTCAATCCCACCTAGCCTTCCGTAAGGCTATCAAAACCAGACTCTTTGTTTAACCTGAACCTGTATCGTTCACTGCATATATGCGTACCAATCTGTAACTAAGAGCCCTCCTGGCAGCTGTCTGTAATCCTAAGTTTGCGTATCCTCTGTAACAGCGCCTCGATGCCTTACGGGCTGCAAGCGCGCTTAACAGATGCAAATAAATAAAAATAAAATCCACAAGCCTTTATGGGGCCTTGGACCCCACTATATTCAACTCATCCAACTCTCTCTCTCCCCTTAAATACCTCCCTGCTAGAGCCCTTCGGTCATCTAGCTTCAACTCTCTGCACATTATACGCTTTTCCAAGCAGAGAGTGGGGGCAGATCTCTCTCTTCCTCAAGGCCCCCCATCTAGAATGGCCTCCGTGCCCCTCCCAGACTTGAGCCGGATCTCCTTAAGTTCCGGAAGCTTCTCAAGACCCTCCTTTTTACTTCCTCCTTCTCTCTCCCTTCCCATGCTAATGCACCCCTCTGCCTTTTTTTGACTGGCTGCCTGGTTCCTTCAGATGCTTACAGGGCACCAGGTCCTCCATGACCAGTCTAACCCTGCACTTGGTCTCCCATGACCGCCCCACCCCCTACTTGCACTTGCTCTACAGGGCGTCCTCCCCCTGCACTAGCCTGACTGGGCCTGCACCCCTTGAGCCCATCCAGCCCATTCCTCACACTTAGCTCGTGGACCTTCTTTTCCCCTGCACTCTCTGCAGTAAACTGGCACCTGTCCACCTGGCCTCCCCCTAGCACTCACCGAACCATGGCCCCTCTCCTCCTCCCCCCTGCTATTGAACGCTCGCCACTCCGACCTGCACTTCCTTAGCATTAGCACATTCGGCTCTTACCAGCACTTTATCCTCTCCCCCCGCATTTCTTGTTACTGTACTTGCACGATCTGAAGTACACAAGGCTTAGTAGAACCGTTTTGTTATCTTCATCCTTGTCCACCCCCTGCCCCTCCTGTTTTTGTCTTGTTGCACCTTGAAACACCATATGCTGTATAGGAACATTATAAATACCCCAAAAAATGAAATAAATAATAAGTTCACTCGGGCCCCCATCTTTTAACAGGAGAAGGCACATGCAGCCCAATGAAAAAAAGATGAATAGGCTGCACAATGCAGATAACCCCCAAATCAGCCTAGCTCTACCCTCGGGAAATCAAGCGTCCCACGCCTCTAGTTCCATGCCTGTTAATCCCTACTAGGTCTCAATAACTTATGGGTAGCCCGGTCAAGGAAATTTAAGTAGAGCCACAATTCACAGCCCCTTCTAATTTAAGAGTTCAGAGCCCGCCGTCATTTAGGCCTTCCACAACTTCCACCCAGGTCTTGGTATCCTGCCTATAGAGCTTGGCTGTTTGTGAGTGTTTAAGGCAAGGGAATGAGATAAAGGAATTTACTCTCCTGTCTGTTGTGCATTGCTTCAACACACCCAACCCAACAGGGGTTATCAACAGCCTCAAAGCCTAGTCCCCCTGTACCAAAGACAAACGTCCAACTCTAGCATGAAAGGGATAAAGCACAGCAGGTGGACACCTGGCGAAATCTTCCCTGAAGCCAACCCATTTCTGTTGAAACAGCTCGTCAAATCTGTGCCATCTGTCATTCCCAAGAAATCTTGGAAATTGTGAATGTTGCACTTTACAAATATAGGTATCAACAAGGTGCATAAAAACAAGGTGGAGAGTGTCTTTAATTGGCTTTTTTTGTCACAGATAGCAACTCTATTCTGTTGCATTGAATCACCTAAGTATTAGGCTCTGGTTTGTTAACCTCTGTAAAATGTATGTTGTTCCAAAAAGAACTAACATGGTTGAATTTGGTTACTTTCAGAACATTACATTGTACTGTAATATCTCAAGTGGCGAACAGTTTTATATTCATATAGTGTTTTTGACACCTCCCACTAGATATCATACCTAATAAAGGGTTATGAAGCCTCATTTTTTTATTATTGGGTCAATAAAAGCCCTGGTCTGCTCATATAGCCTAGATTTAGGTAGGGTGCATTTCCGTTTGGAATGGCATATCTTGTTCCAAGATACCATTGTATCCTTGCATTCCCAGACTAATGAATGGGCTGCTGATTGAAATGTATTCGGAAGTGTTCTGAAGCCAAATACTGGCAGTACTTGTGGTAAAAATTGACTGATCACCCAAATACCACCGCCCCTCATTGCTTCATGTCCTTGAAACTTACCTTTCCACCTCCTGTAAGTCACTTGCGTACCAGTTACGCTGCTCGTAGAGGCATACCAGTGTCTCCGCATTCCACCTTCCTTCTTCCCTTAGTAATTGCTTTCCCTATGAACTCTAAATTCCAATCTCTTTTTCTCTCCTTTCTGCACTACTCTCCCACGACAACCATAGTGTTCCCCTCTGCCTTTCCCCACTTCCACAAACTCAACTTTCTCTTTACTTACTATAGCCAAACTCTTCTGTCTGGGCCAGTGATCATTCTCCTCTACCGTCACAGTGTCTCTTGCTTCATAATACATATAAAAATGGGGATATGTGGCTTAGGGGAAATATGGCTGTTCTATAGATCATGTATCTGCTGTTTGATTTTGAGAACAAATTAAATCAGGAGCCTGATGACAAATCTTTCCTGAAAAATAGGAATTCCACCATTCAAAGTGTATAGAAAGTGTAGTGGTAGAGAATACACATACACATTTTGGATCATTTCAATGATACGTCTGGGAGACATTCATGGCAAATAAATGTTAACTGTTGAAGATGCCAATACAGGGCACAAACTGAGGCGGTCACTATTGGAAAACTGTTGACATTTTTATTGTTCAATTAAACTTGATTAAGGTTGTGGCATTCATTAATTCAGCACCTCCCCAAGCTCCATATTATCAAAGTGGAAGAAGTGCATCGTTTATAGCATTGTTGGGATGGAAATAAGCAAATCCCATCCTCCCAGGCATTTCTAAATAGGCAAAAACCATATGAGGCAATATGGCATACCAGTGGGGAGTAATCCGCACCATTAGGCAACATATAGAGACTCTGTAGTGCCTCAAAGTAGATAGACTCCATTTTGTTTTAGGCCTACTCGAGGTAACTTACACTCCTGCACTGTCCACGTTCCTGGTTCACAAGACCTAATTGAGCCTTGTTCCCACAGAAGTCCATTTCCCTCCTGTCCCTGCAGTGTTGCAAATCCTCAGTATCGCCTTCAGGAATGTGCCAGACACAGAGCGTGAGACAGTACCAGGCACCGGGATGTGTCTATTAATCTCCACTAAACTGCCATCGAGTACCTGACCCCCACCCAGCCAACCCGGTGTCGGCCACCCATCGCTAACCTGACACCCACTCTCGTGGCTCTATGATAAGCACCCGAACCCCAGGTCCTAACCTCCATAAAGTGCCCACCAAAGATCCAAAGCCCACAGGACTGTATTTCTCCTTATCAATAACACACGTCCTAGCAACACTGCGATTTAGAAAAGGGTAAATCAAAGATAAATCCCTAAAGGGGAGACACAGGGTGCAGGGACTGTGGGATCAATGGAGCCCTGAAAGTGTGGGTGAGCTTAACTGTATTTTATCCTCCCCTCACCCCGTCACCCCTTCCCTGTGCCGCCCAGGTGCCTGCCACAATGAATGAATAGAATTTCATAATTGTTTAGTTTAGATAGGCAACAATTTGTTTCATGTGTGCCCTGACCTTCACCGCGAGGATGAGCCCAGCTGAACCATGTGGAGCCAGCTCCATGGAGAAGAACCAGCCAATTAGCGCTCGGCATCCCCTATGGAGGGAGTCCATGTGTAGGGTGCCTCCAATCAGGAGAACCAAAATGTCACCTATTGCTGTGACGTGTTTTGTGTTTATAAACTCATGTTTCCTGATGTAAGGCCAGAGCGCTCTCGAGCAGCAGAGTTCTTAACTAACATTTGTATTTTGTACGAGTAAACCTTGTTATCCTTGCAAATATTGATTGGCTTATTTCCCTAGCGGGTTGTATTTACTCTGGTGTGTGCATTTATGGGTTGTGCCTTCAGCATCTACCCCTTCACCACCACTATACTGCAGGTGCGAGAGACGCTGCTCACTAAGGCAGCCCTATCGCCCTTATCCTGGATTGTAGAAGCAATAGACCTGCAGACTATCGAGAACATGAATGAGCTGTGAACAGAGGTGAAGAAAGCAAATGACATCACTGCTGAACACTGATCCATGTTGGTGCATTAGACATGAAGCATATATACGCATCCAACACAAAGATATACGAACAGTAAGTCAAATTGCACTTAGACATGAAGAACATGCTTGCATCCATTAGGTTAGAAAACACATCCTCTAGATTTACTCTGAAATGCAAGACGCAGAAGAACACACAAAAAGCTTGCTTCATGCAGAATGCAACTAAAATGAGTGCCCATGTAAATTAAGATGGACGGCGTAGCCACATGTTGGTGAATGGGAGACGGTGGAGAAGCTTTGAGGTTGCAGGGGGACCTGGCTCGATGAGTTAGCAGAAAGACACAAGCTGAACAGCCCAGACAATAAAGAGAAAATGTTTGCCAAGATTGCCAGGGAAATAAATGTCTGAATCAGCACAGCTACAGACGATACCAGTTCCCAGACATGAGACACAGTTCTCTTAGATAATAGAGAAACAAGTAATATTGGGAGCTCAGATTCCCACCAATTTAGACTTAACATTGTGAGGAAGGTAGCTCGAACAAGTCTTTAGGGGACTGTTAGGGAGAAACCTGTGCAGTTCCCTCTGGGACCACTGCAAAAGATTTAAGACTACAGGCGTTTGGCAGTAAACCCACTTGCTTTTATGCAGCACACCCCCATTCACTCAGCCTAGCTGTCAATCAAACATGCTAAGTGGTGAGCCGGCCGGCTCACCACTTGGGCCAATCACACAAGAGTGCGACTTGAGTTACCAAGGTAACTCAGTCCAGGGTGCCTAAACCCCCTGCCACACCCCCTGTGGTACCCAGACAGAGTGGCACCACTTTTGGAGGCTTCTGTGGAGAAGCCCGCCAAAAAGTTGAACAAAGGGCTCGACTTGGGTTGGAGTCACAGAAGAGAACACAAACGCCATTTTAGAATCGAGTCCTGGCAAAAAATATCAACTGGCGAATTAATATTAAATAAATAAACCGGCGGTACGTTCGAGGCTATGAGAATTAAATAATTAAAGTTGGTAGCCTTGAACAATGGGAAAATCCCATAGGGATATATTTGCGGTCGAATATAAAAAGTAGTATCCACTGCCACCAGCCAAAACTCGATCAGGGGGGACGGAGACGTGCCCCCTCGACTAACAGACCCTGGGGCAATGGAATTGCCCCGACCAGTACGTCCACAATATGATGGTTTGTACCGGTTTCTGTTAATAATTTGGGACTAGTAAAGCCAATGGTGACTTTACATGCGCTGGGAGACAGCAGTCAGTCCCAGGGTATGGAGTCTATGGTGGGGTGTTACTATGGAGGGTGCTGTGTAACACACATAGTAAAAACACATGAGGCCCTATGGAGTAAAGGACCACATAGCCCATAAAACACATAAACAGTCAAAGGAACACCATAAATCATGTCCAAGAGTGGGAGAAAAAGAGTCTCACAACAAACAAACTCCAGAAATCCAGCAAAGCTGCTGGGGGACTCACTAGGTTAGGAAATTCAGCCTAAAGACAGAATTCTCCCTAACAGGGACAAGGGAAGCAACCACACCCGCAGTAAGAAATTGCTAAAATCCTCATAAATGCTGAACTGAATAATCCAAAATGTGGTTTCCACACACGTGACTCACAGTTGGAGGATAATGTCTATTCATTAAAGTCAGACACAGACAGACTGAGACCTTTGTTCCCCTCCAGTTCCATGGACAAAAGACACAAGGTGGTGCAATGTTGAAAGCTAAATGTTCTGGTCTGTGGCCTAGAGAATTTGAAATGTTAACCTTATTGGGACAAGTAGCACCCTATCCCCCATCTATGTTGCCCTACACATTGTTGCAGCGGCCAATGGAATATTGTAAAGATGATATGTATTCACCTGTAGCAACTTGGGTGTTCTCACACAGAGTTATCAGATAGTGCCTGATCAATGAATGTACTAACACACATCGAACATATATCTAGTCAATTTCCCTAACCAATCCATTCCCACTTTAGTTTTTGTGAAATTAAACATCAGTTCTGATGTCATACCCCTTATTAAGGTACTGCTAAGCTTAAAGTTACTTGAGAGCCACAGAAATGTGCCTAATGTTCCTGCTGTCCCTGTTTTATATGGGTTTTGTTAAATAAAACAGGTGTTTGACACATTTCTGGCCTCTTCTGGGTTTTTTGGGGCGTGGGATTTCCCCTGGCCTGTTGTCTTGCTTATTCACATGGGTCTTCCTCCCCATCTTGACATGTGGTAGCAGAGGATGGTTGGCCAATGCCCTTGGTGCTTCACTGCTTTTTCCTGCTCTGAGCCTGAAGGAATGTGATGTGACCCGTGAGGACCTGATACCTCATCATATGTGAACTGAGATGGTTATCAGGAGCCCCCCCTGGTGAAATTCCTGCCCGCTCCCCATGGGCCGCCCCGCAGGCAATAAGACAGAGTGGCAGATTGTGGGAAGAGTGGTTGAGAGCATTGATCTGACAAACAAAAGTGGCAGGCGACACTGTATTTTGAGGATTTGCTTATGTAAACTGTGGGAAAGTGATAAAGTGTTTATGAGAGTTCACATGTAGCCAAGGTTACGGAAGGAGATGCCTTAAGCTCAAAGAACAAATATTGTGTTTTGAGAAAAGAAAAATAAAAAGTCTTTTTTTTTAAGTAAATAAGTTATCCTGTGTCTATGGCATAGAAGGCATCCCACCCGAGGGGCAGTTGTTTAAGAGAAGATGGATCCCTTGTCGAGTGACTCAGGAAGACAGTTTTTTGTGGTTATTGTGTTGATTTGTTTGTGCACTTATATGTCCTATATGCATAGAGGTTACTGGTGCCACTGAAAATGGGTAAGGACAAGTGGCGGAAGTGGTGTCTGCTAGTAGGAAGTTGTGAATGGGATTTTTGTGAAATGACAGGAAAAGTTCTATTTGCTCATAGTAGGGGGCACGAAGACGGTGGTGAATTGACAGAAAGAGTTTGTTTTCTAGAGGTGCAAGGTTATAGCTGGAGGGTGATGAGTTGGCCTGAGGTGGGGACATAAAGGTGGTATTGAATGTGGTCAGTGTTTTTGGAAAGACATGGAGTTTTGGCTTGGCCTTAAAGAGTGGAGTTTGGTGTGTGGGTGGCATTTGTGGTGCGTGCCCCAATTGGTGTTAGTGAAGCTAGAGAGGCTTGCAGAAAGGTTCAGAGTGTCAGAATTTGGAAAACATAGATTTATTGCAGATGAAAAATTGGGATGATCAGAGTGTAACCATTTTTTAGTACAAAAAATCCAGTTTTGAGGTCAAGTAAGTATTGACAGTCAAAAGTGGGACGTGCCATCATGGGAGACACTCCCCTTATGCACCTGTGAAAGTCCCTTCCATGGCATAAGGCTAAGATTTGTAAATATAATGTGGAATGGGCTCACAAAACGGCAGGGAAGATGGTCAAAGCCTGGCCCCTGGAGGGTAGTCTTTTTAAATCTGTGCAGCAACACCTGACCACATATTTACATGCTGCATATGAGGCAAAGAAGTTGAGTGACAGGTTCGCAATTTTGGAGCTATAGAAGATTTTCAGGGACGAAGTGGAGGACCCACCATGGAGGGAGTGGATAGTCAATCAGCGCGATGTGGGGGGCGAAGTGCCGACGGCTCCTCCTTCTCCTCAGAACACCGGCCCGCCAACTGAGGGACAGGGATTTTACCCATTGAAAGCAATGGAAACAGAGACAGGCTCCACCAAACCTGTATATGTGCCCCATGCGTATGGTAGTGAAGATGCAATAAATGGAGCCACGTTGAATAACCGAAAGCCAGGGCTCATGTGCAATGAATATAAAGAGTGCTGTGCTGCAGCAAAGCTAGCAGAAAGTGACAAGGGAGGGACAATGACCAGCTCAAGCAAATGGGTGGGAGAACATATATTGCTGAAACTAGATGGGAAAAGCCCAGACAACACAAAGGACTTCCAAACAGAAGTGAGGGAGAAGCAGGACAAGGGGGAAGAAGAGGCACGGCGAGAAGGAAATTGAAGGAGTAAGAAAGAATGGGCGCAGGCGATAGAATAGGTGTAGGAAAGGGAAAGGCGAGAAAGGGAATGGCAGGAGAAGAGGAGGAGGAATTAGAAGAAGCAGAAAGAGAAAATGAGAGAGAAGGCAGGGAGAGGGTGAGAAAACAGAAGGAGGAAAGGCAAAGACAGAAGAAAGCAGAAAAGAAGGCAAAGACGGAAGCAGAGAAGGAAAGATCGACAGAGATGGAGCTGGGTAGAGAGAGACGTCGGAAGGATATTGAGAGACTCATTAAAGAGCGCATGCATTGAGAGAAGGAAACAAGTAAGAAACAGGAGTGGGAAAGAGAAAGGAGTTGGGAGAGAAACTTTAGAGAAATTGAAGAAATAATGAAAAATCACACATTTCCCAACAAGGATGAGGGCGCAGGGATATGAAGGAGATTTGGGACTCTGTATCGGAGCATGAGATATAGTGGTGCTACCCTTAAGGTATAAAGTAGCACAGCAGAGTCTCCATAGAAGAAAGAGCCAATCTCATTGGAAAAGGCAAGGAAAGGGCAGCATGGGAAAAACATGTTAAAACAGTTGAATTTTGAGAATGAAGAGGATAAGGAAAGTGAGGATAGTTGTGGGACAATGCGTTCAAATAAGGAAAAGGGGAGGTGAAGGTCAGGAACTGAGAAGTGCATGCATTTCCTCTGCAGGAGCAAGCGCAGAACGTAAACAGAGTGGTCCGAGGGGGAAGAGAAAGAAGGGGAGAACCATGAACTTGTGACGTACAATAGACGCTGTAAAGGATGATCACACAGCTCAGAAAAAGTTACCCCTAATGCTCAAAGGATGAGGGAATTACCGGGTTGGAAGAGGGTGAGCATGACAGGGCATTTACTCGGACTAAGGGCATGAATGAACCAGAAAGTAATGTAGAGCTAATGCAATTCCCATTGCAAGAGATGGGAGGAGGCAGGCCACAATATATACCATGGCCATAAATGGACAAAGATAACTTGAGATGTAAATTACAATAATTAAAAGCAGGGGGTGGGAAAATTGATTTATGAGCAAGAACAACTAACAGCAGGGATCACATTAGCAGTGGGCGGCGTAAAAAGCTTGCTCACTGCCATTATTGGGGAGAGAGTTAACAGCATTTAGACACAGGCGGGCTACCTTGTGGTGACGGCACAGAACACAGCTCATGACGGGACACCATTTGATAATTGTAGGGCAGCCGTATCGAAGACCCTCACAGTACAGTATCCTGATATGCCAGACATGAACACGATCATGACCTGCAAGATTAGGGAAGATGAAGACCCCATTGAAATTATTCAGGAGATTCAAGAGCTTTGGTGCCTTGAGACTCGTGAACCATGGGACAAGACAAAATCCCTTTCCCATCACATGCTTTGTCAGGGATTGCCCGAGCCAGTGCAGAAGCAACTGAAGAAACTAGTAGGGATGGAGGCAAAGCCTTGGCTAGAGATTCAGTTCACTATAGTGCACCACCGGCAGCGGTTGCAAGAGAAAGCTAGAAAGAAATGCTAGGAGAGAAAGCTAGAAGAGGTGAAATTAGTTCAGAAAATGTCAAAGTATTCAATGGAAGGAGTTATATTGACAAGCTGAGATGGAGTGCAGGAAGGGGAGAGTACAATGAATGGCCTAGGGGAAGAGGGGCCATGGAAGAGGAAGAGGGAGTGGATTTAGGGCCCCACCAGGAGGAGAGTTTAATGTGTGACTGCCCAGACTTATGGGACCACCTCAGCAATGTTGGGCACATAGCCCAAGTGTGTAGAAGCCAGGGGGATGCAATAGAATTGGCAGGACCCAAGAGGGTTGATGAACTGCCCCCATCATACAGTGTGGAATAACCCAAGTACCATGCCCATGATCACACACAGTATCAGACATATGCACTGCCAAAACACAACCAGCACATCAAGCACTGATGCACACACAACAGCCACTGATAAACCCACAGCAGGTACCGAATCAAATGCAACAACCACAGGCACCAGCACAAGCACCAGAACAGCAGAACACTGTGACCACATGTAATCCAAGTACCGAAGTGCAGACTCCCACACCCATGATAGGGGGTGTGACTGTGGTAGCAGGGAATCCTTTCACAGGGACAGGGATTAACCTGTACCCACAATAGGACATCCCACAGACTGACTTGATGTCTACAATTCTATCCATTATACGTGACCCGCAAGAGGAGCCACGAGTCAGTGTGGCCATAGATGACAGAAAGTTTTTTTTCTCGTAGATATGGGAGCAACCAGATCCTGTGTTAGAGAGGGGAGATACCCAATGTCAGGCATTGCAATGAATGCACAAGACTTTTCTGGGGCCACAAATTTGGTTCCATTTACCAACAAATTTCCCCTTCCTGTCGTGGCAACATGACATCACCATCATTTCTTGAGAATGACTCAGCCCAGGTTCAAAGTGTACTGTGGGCAAGTAGTCACTATGATATGGGCCTACTGAAGAGAGATGGGGCAGTGAGGATAAAATTGAAACTGGAGCAATCTTGCCACAAGCAAAACAATATCCCATGTCCAAGGAAGCAGGTGGGGGGATTTGTGAGACAATTTCTGCGGTAGTGTAGCTGTCATGATGCCTACCCCCGGGGAACCAGACCAGGTCCAGCAACCCCGGAAGCAGGCATCAAGTTATTTTGAGCAAGCCCAAAAAACCCTGCTAGGGGCTGTTTGGGTGCGGTTCTGGTGCCTATGGCGCCAGGCTCATATGGAGAGTCAGTTCTGGCACCTATGGCGCAAGGCTCATAGAGTAGAATTTACCTGATGCAGACCATGCTGCGTGTTTACCTGATGCAGACAATGCTGCAGAGCTCCAAGCCAAATGAGGCTTGGAAAGGGCTATTTTGCCTAGGGACTCGTTTTTACTCGGGTGGGGCTGGGGAGGAATACTTACCTGGGACTACTTTGGAGACTATTTAAACCACGCCCGAAGAGCAGCACATGCTTCGCGTTATTCTGCATCCAGCAGCGTAACGCTCACCGTGTCTGCAAGCCTGCATCCAGTCTTCTGCCACGCCCGCCTCGAGTCTGCAGCTCCTAGAAAAAGGGAGGAACAGAAGGAGAAGAGGTTAGAATAAGAGCAAAAACTTCGATCCTTACCTGAATTCCGGATCCAATGCACCTTCGAGCTGGAAGAAAGAAGCATTTACGTGCGCCGCCTCGCCTGCTGCAGCGCCGCGCTGATCTCACTGGCCCTCGCAGCATCCTCACGATCCACTGCATCCTTCTGCACGTTCCCGCCGCACTCTGGCACCTAAGGGGAACACAAGAACAGCAAAGGTGAGCCAAGGGAATAAACAGAGGCAATAGTAACTACCCCCATAGACTTACCTGATTACCGCCGGGGGTACTATTCCTCTTCACGGGTCGGCGCAGTCTCCATTGCATCCTCGCCGTACCGCTGCCCCTCAGGGGAACAAAAGGACAACAAGGTGAGACGAAGGGACAAACAAGGGGAACTCTTCTCACCACAATAGACTTACCTAATTTTACCGCCGGAGGCATTATTCCCGAACTTCATACTTTCTCGCCACACCTTTATAAGGGAGCAAGCCACAGGTTACATTCTGCCCTTATTTTATTGAACTGTGTAGGATAAGCCAAATCCTTACCTGAACTTCGTCAGCTACCACGAGGAACTCTTCGCTGGGGTCAAGCTGCAAACTGCAAGGAATCGGACAAGAGTGAAAGTCAGACATGTGAACTCTTACGAACTACATACTTTTCGGAGTCAATATTGTTCTGGAACTCCCCTATTCCTTCGAGCCAGTGAAGCAACTGGTTATCAACGCGCCCCTTCCTCAATGCAGGATGGAGAGCTCATCTTTTCAAACCATCAGGTGAGACTATGAGAGGGGACATCAAAGGTGATGGTTAATTCCCACGAGTGGTTAATTCCCTTTCTCCACTTACAGAAGAATATTCCTACGGGCCAAGCAAACGAAGATAGGTGGGCCAGTCCAGTCCGTCATCTCGGCCCTACGCATCACATTGGTGGATACCGCAGCTGTCCAGTTCAGATCAACGCCTCTGTGGGAGCCAGGTGAGCGTAATAGAACGCAAGACTACCCACAAATTCCCACCTGGGCATTATGGATACCTCAGAGACTGACCAATTGGCCCAATTACTAGGGGAACTGAGGGCTGAAGTGCATTCCGCTCGTCAAGAAACCAATGCTCTTAGGAGAGAACTGATTTTGTCAAAGGAGCAAACTGATGACCTTGCTAGGTGTAACGCTCACCTGATTCCCGTAGAGGCGCCGGTCTTGACTGGGCGTATACCGTATCTTCAAAGGTGATGTGTAACACACGGCTGGCTCTTTGGGCTGGACCTCTGTGCACTGTATGTCTGACTCGAAGGGTAAGATGTCTGCAGATAGAAAATATGGGATTAAGGAACTGGGTTATTGAATGTCTCTCTATTCTTCCCTTTCTCTTCTCCTGTAGAACCCCAAGGGTTAACGCTCTCACCTTAGGTAAGTGAACGCCATGCTCTCCATCTGCCTCGGGGCAGGGTGCTGTAACCAGTTTCTTCACTGGATAAGGGGAGCTGGCCTCTTGACTTCAGAGGACTGCTGTCCGTCGTTTACTGCACGAACGGTAAGTTTCGAGTAATTCTAATGTCTTTAAAGTCTTTAGTAATGATGTTTCTTGTTTTGCAGGGTTCCCCAATGTCTTTAAACGCACCTTGTTTTGTCTTTCAGATGCGGGATGCAGTGCCGAAGGCCTCCGGAGCGTGCGAAGAGTTGGTAAGCTTTTGTCTTTCAGATGCCGGAATGCAGTGTGAAGACCTCCGGAGCGCACGAAGAGTAGGTAAGCCTTTGTCTTTCAGATGCCAGAATGCAGCGCGAGGCGTTGGTGACAGCCGATGGACCAGGTAAGTGAAGAGCTGTCACTGAAGACCGTAATGCTAACCTGTTCTTTCTTGTCTTTATAGGTGTTGCTGAAGACTGGATTCAGGATGGTAAGCCTTTTTCCTTAGGCCCAGGATCAGATGCAGAAGACACGATGAGCGTTCTGCTGCAGTGGATGCAGAATAACGCAAAGCAAGATTCATCCATCGGGTGTGGTTTAAATAGCCTCCTGTAGTGCTTAGGTGTCTCCTTCCACAGCCACGCCTAGGTAAGAAAAGAGTTCCTGCTTTCCAGAAGAGTTCCAGTGTTCTGAATCTAGGGAGTGGCGCCTGCCCCACCCAACAGGAAAAGTAGTTCCAAACAGAAGAGGATCAGAGGCTCAACTGGCAGGCAAGTAAGCAGCATGGTCTGCTGCAGGTAAGTCCACCCAAGCATTATGAGCCCAGCGCTTCCAGTGCTGGGACTGGGCATATTTATGAGCCTGGTGCCACTGGCGCCAGGACTGGGTCCAAAAGGTCCCAATTGGGACTGGTTGGCACTCGGAACCTGGGATCTGCTTCCAAGGGAGTTGGGAAAACCCTGACCTTTTGGAAGCAGAGATCATGACAGTACCCCCCTCAAGGCCCCTCCCAAACCGGGCTTCTCCGGGGGTTTTGGCTTGTCAGGAAATGTTCGGTGAAATCTTTTGATTAGGCGAGGAGCGTGGACATATTCAGCAGGTTCCCAGGATCTCTCTTGGGGGCCGTAGCCTTTCCAGTCAATTAGGTAAAATAGTTTAGATTTGGAGATCTTGGAGTCCAGAATGCTTTTGACTTCAAACTCGAGTTCTCCATCAACTAGGATAGGTTTTGGAGATTTAGTTAGTCGGGTTTGAGGTTGCACGGGTTTTAATAGAGAGACGTGGAAGACCGGATGTATCTTCATGTGCGGGGGCAAGTCCAACTTGACCGCTACTGGGTTTACTATGGTAGTGATGGAATAGGGACCAAGGTATCTTGGGTTGAATGTGCGTGGCCCTTTTAGAGGTAGATATTTGGTGGATAACCAGACTTGATCCCCTACTTGATATTGAGGGGCTTCCTTCCGATATTGATCTGCTCCTTTCTTGTATTGTTCTTTATCCCTTTGAAGGTGAGAAACAGCTTCCTTAAAGGCTTGGGTGATTGTAGAATGCAGGTAGTCTACTGCTGGTGTTTCAAGATCTTGGAGGGGATCCAACTCCGAGGTTCGAGGGTGACTGCCGTGCAAAAGAAAAAACGGGTTTTTCCCAGTTCCCGAATGGACAGAGTTATTGTAGGCATATTCGGCTATCCAAAGGATGTCTTTCCAAGTTTTTTCAGTTTGTTGCAGCATGCAGCGTAAATACTGTTCCAGAGTTTGATTGGTCCTCTCGGTTTGTCCGTCGGTCTGAGGGTGGTGACTGGTCGATAGTCTCACATCAATTTGAGCCGACCGACAGCAACTTCGCCAAAAATGAGAAATAAATTGACTACCTCGATCCGAAATTAGAACCGAAGGAAAACCGTGCAGTCGGACGATGTTTTCGAGAAATTCTCGGGCCAGAGTTGCTGCTGTTGGCAAGCCTTTGAGCGGAATGAAATGCGCCATCTTGGAGAATAAGTCCACGATTACTAGAATCGTATTGTATCCGGAGCATGGAGGTAGATCAGTGATGAAGTCCATAGAAAGCGTATGCCAAGGGCGAGGTGGGATGTCAATAGGGCGTAAGAGGCCTGCTGGTCTTTCCTTTTGACTCTTGTTTTGGGCGCATACTCCACAGGACATTATAAAGTCTCTGATATCTTTTTTCCAAGACGGCCACCAGAAGTAGCGCTTGATCTTTTCTGAGGTCTTGGCCATACCGGGATGTCCTTCCATTAAAGAATCGTGATAACAAGAGATTACTTTTTTCTGTAAATCTGTGCTGGGTAGGTATAATCGTTCTTGGAAATACAATAAGTTGTCCTTTACTGCAAAGTCCTTTCCCTGCAGATGCCAATTCTGTATGTCTGCTGGAGTTACAAGTTGCCTGGCTTTATCCTTAACTTCCTCTATGGATTCTGTGGCGATTACACCCAGAATTCTTTGTTCGGGAATGATTGGTACAGGTTTAGGGTTGATCAAGTGTTCTTCCACTCCCATCCGAGAAAGGGCATCAGCTTTACCGTTCTTTGTACCAGGTCGATAGGTAATTATGAAGTCAAACTCGGCAAAGGATAATGCCCAACGGAGTTGTCTAGAGGATTGGGCTTTTGCGGTTTTCAAATATTGCAGGTTTCGGTGATCCGTAATCACAGTAACGGTGTGTCGGGCCCCCAGCAGATAATGCCGCCAAGCCTTAAAGGCAGACTTGATAGCCAGAAGTTCCTTGTCAGTAATCGTGTAATTGATTTCAGGAGGCGAGAATTTGCGGGACCAAAATGCCACGGGATGCAACTGATTGGTTACCGGGTCCTTTTGTGATAGAACTGCCCCCATGGCAAGGCTTGAAGCATCAGTTTCCACGATGTAGGGGAGTTCGGGGCGAGGGTGTTATAAGATTGGTGCAGAGATAAATTTAGTCTTCAAATCCTGGAAAGCTTGATCCGCCTCGGTAGACCATTCAAAACGTTTGTTTTTCTTTAACAAGGCAGTGATGGGCTGGACTATTCGAGAGAATTGGGGGATAAACCTGCGGTAAAAGTTAGCGAAGCCTAACATGCTTTGCACACCTTTTACGAAGGATGGTGATGGCCATTTGAGAACTGCATCGACCTTCTTTGGATCCATACGCACTCCGCCAGGGGATAATATGAATCCCAAGAATTCAACTTCAGTCACGTTGAAAACACATTTTTCCAACTTAGCGAAAAGTTTGTGTTGACGCAATCTTTCGAGGACCATTTTCACGTGTTTCCGATGTTCAGATTCCGATGAAGAATAAACGAGGATGTCGTCAATGTAAACAACAACACACACATCTATGAGCTCTCTGAGGACATTGTTCATAAAATATTGAAAGGCGGCCGGGGCATTGCAAAGTCCGAAGGGCATGACCTGATATTCAAATAGCCCATACTTGGTGCGGAAGGCCGTCTTCCATTCATCGCCCTCTTTTACTCGTACCAAGTGGTAAGCTCCTCTAAGATCCAGCTTTGTATACATGCATGCTTTTCTGACTTGTTCCAGGAGTTCAGGGATCAAAGGTAACGGATATCTATTCTTAACGGTGATCTGGTTCAGGGAGCGATAATCTATACAAGTTCTAAGGTCTCCTTCCTTTTCTGGAACGAAGAACAAAGCTGAAGAAGCAGGGGACTTGGAAGGACGAATAAACCCATTTGCCAGGTATTGATCCAGGTATTGTCGAAGGTGAAGGTTCTCAGGCTCGGTGAGGGCATAAATTCTACTACAAGGAGGAGTAGATCCAGGTATCAGGTCTATCTGGCAGTCATAAGACCTATGAGGAGGTAGAGAGTTAGCCTGATCCTTCCGGAAAACATCTTGGTATTCTAGGTATTCGGGAGGTAACTGGGGAGTCTCTGAAGAAATTGCTGCCAGTGCAACACCAGGTGGAGGGTGACAAGTAGAGACACATTC
The DNA here is from genome assembly GCF_040938575.1 of Ambystoma mexicanum. NCBI lineage: Eukaryota > Metazoa > Chordata > Amphibia > Caudata > Ambystomatidae > Ambystoma > Ambystoma mexicanum. Next base: position 1,435,294,952 of record NC_090929.1, on the reverse strand, counting down.
TGGAAACTGGACCGTTCTTGCTCGCCAATCGATCAGAGGATTGTGTTTCTCTAACCAAGGTATTCCTAGAATAATCTGAAACTGAGGGGCCTTGATCACATCGAACACGATCTTCTCATGGTGTCCATCTTGACTTACTAGCGTCACCTCTTGAGTGGTATGCGTTACTGGCCCGGAGGCTATCTCCGTACCATCCACCGTAGTAATGACGTCCTTTACAGCCTTGGGAAAAAGAGTTAGATTCATCCTCAAAACCATTTCATGATCCACATAATTGCCGATGGCACTGCTGTCGATGTAAGCTTCAATTGCATGTAATCGATCCGGATTATCAGGGCTAATGAGGACCATAGGTATCACGAAATGCGAGGTCACGGAACTGGTTTTCACGCTCGGCAAGAGGACCTCTATTCTTGTCGGGCGAGGTCGTTTCCCTGCTCAGAGTTTGTAACTTTGGTAACTGCAGCTCCTACTGCCTTCTTGGCAGGTTTCACCGGACAGTCTCGAAGAAAGTGCCCTGAGTTTCCGCAATAGAGGCATAATTGCAACTGTTTTCTCCTTTCCCGCTCCTTTTGCGTTAGAGGACCTTTCAGACCTCCTATTTGCATGGGTTCCCCGGAGTCTACTCCTTTGGAAGGAGTTGGCGGTTTGGAAAATACTCGAGCATCAAACTTGGAATGATCGGCCTTCCTGTTCTGCAGTCTGTGATCTATTTGAACGACTAAGTCTATATAGTCCGAACAATCTTGTGGGGGATTCACTACTTGGGCTAACACATCTTTGAGCTCTCCACGTAGACCTCTATAAAACAGCGTAATCCTTTTGTCCTCAGGCCATTGAGTTTCCACTATCAGTCTGTTGAAAGACGCAATATAAGCCAAAAGGTCTTGATTACCTTGTCGCAACGAAAGAAGCTCATTGTCCAAGGCCTGCCCCTGTGAATGTCTTGCGAACAGTTTTTCCATACTGAGCTGAAAAGCTTGAAAATCATGGAGGACCGGATCATCTTGATTTACTAGAGGGATCAACCAGTCTGCCGCATTGCCACTAAGGTACGGAAGCACGAAAGCTACTTTAGCTTGATCAGTTGGAAAGGCTGCTGGCCGGCATAAGAAATGCAACCGGCACTGATTGATAAATACTGCAAACCTCTTTGGGTCACCAGAAAATCGTTCGGGCGGAGCCAGAGGTACATTCCCAGGTAGGTTGATCTGCACTGGATTCATAGAGGATGTAGAAGGAAGATTTCCCCCAGATGCGGGTAACGGGGTCTGTCCGGCTTGTGACTGTAGCAATTGTCTAGCGAGATCATCTGTTCGCTCCTTGGAAATAATCAGTTCCCTTCTTAGAGCGTTCGTTTCCTGACGGGCTGCATGCACTTCTGCCCTTAGTTCCCCAAGTAACTGGGCTAGCTGGTCGGTATCCGAGGTTTCCATAGCGCCTGGACGGGAGTTTTGTGGTAGGCTTTGCGTTCTGTAACGCTCACCTGATTCTCGTAGAGGCGCCGGTCTTGACTGGGCGTATACCGTATCTTCAAAGGTGATGTGTAACACACGGCTGGCTCTTTGGGCTGGACCTCTGTGCACTGTATGTCTGACTCGAAGGGTAAGATGTCTGCAGATAGAAAATATGGGATTAAGGAACTGGGTTATTGAATGTCTCTCTCTTCTTCCCTTTCTCTTCTCCTGTAGAACCCCAAGGGTTAACGCTCTCACCTTAGGTAAGTGAACGCCGTGCTTTCCATCTGCCTCGGGGCAGGGTGCTGTAACCAGTTTCTTCACTGGATAAGGGGAGCAGGCCTCTTGACTTCAGAGGACTGCTGTCCGTCGTTTACTGCACGAACGGTAAGTTTCGAGTAATTCTAATGTCTTTAAAGTCTTTAGTAATGATGTTTCTTGTTTTGCAGGGTTCCGGCGATGGCGGATGACGGGCTGAAGTGAGTTGAAGATGGAGCCCGTGTGATGAATAGAAGCGCCTGGAAGCACGTAAGTAAGCGCTTGTTGCCTGCTTCACGATGCGCTCTAACTGTCTTTTTATTTTGCAGGTACAAGTTCGGAGCAGCTGCAGGGTGCCGGAATACCCACTGGGTTAGATGTGGAAAGGAGTAACGGCACGTGAGTATTAAAGTTCCCCAATGTCTTTAAACGCACCTTGTTTTGTCTTTCAGATGCGGGATGCAGCGCCGAAGGCCTCTGAGCGTGCGAAGAGTTGGTAAGATTTTGTCTTTCAGATGCCGGAATGCAGTGTGAAGACCTCCGGAGCGCACGAAGAGTAGGTAAGCCTCTGTCTTTCAGATGCCGGAATGCAGCGCGAGGCGTTGGTGACAGCCGATGGACCAGGTAAGTGAAGAGCTGTCACTGAAGACCGTAATGCTAACCTGTTCTTTCTTGTCTTTATAGGTGTTGCTGAAGACTGGATTCAGGATGGTAAGCCTTTTTCCTTAGGCCCAGGATCAGATGCAGAAGACACGATGAGCGTTCTGCTGCAGAGGATGCAGAATAACGCAAAGCAAGATTCATCCATCGGGTGTGGTTTAAATAGCCTCCTGTAGTGCTTAGGTGTCTCCTTCCACAGCCACGCCTAGGTAAGAAAAGAGTTCCTGCTTTCCAGAAGAGTTCCAGTGTTCTGAATCTAGGGAGTGGCTCCTGCCCCACCCAACAGGAAAAGTAGTTCCAAACAGAAGAGGATCAGAGGCTCAACTGGCAGGCAAGTAAGCAGCATGGTCTGCTGCAGGTAAGTCCACCCAAGCATTATGAGCCCAGCGCTTCCAGCGCTGGGACTGGGCATATTTATGAGCCTGGTGCCACTGGCGCCAGGACTGGGTCCAAAAGGTCCCAATTGGGACTGGTTGGCACTCGGAACCTGGGATCTGCTTCCAAGGGAGTTGGGAAAACCCTGACCTTTTGGAAGCAGAGATCATGACACTAGGCAACTATTGCGAAGCCAGGCTGGACAAGCACCCCTACCTGGTTCCGGGGGAAATCCAGCTCCTGTGTTATCGAGAAACCCTGTGCAAATAAACCTACCAGGAAATATTCCATTAGCCCCACCCGAACGCTTTGCTAGAGATCTCAAAAGGTTTGCCGTGTTTGTGAACCAATGCCGCTTGCACTTTTTATGCAGACCTGGAGCCTTCCCAAACGATCAAGCCAAGGTAGCCTTTGTGTTGTCATATCTCAGCAGCAGTGCAGCTGATTGGTCAATTCCTCTAGTTACTCAGGATGACCCAATTCTTCTGGATTTTCAGGGCTTTCAAACTAGCATGGAAAGACTATTTGCCCGGCACTCCCAAGGACAGGCCCTGGATAACAAACTTTTGTCCCTACGACAGGGTAACCAGGGCCTTCTATCCTATATAGCAACCTTTAATAGGTTAATAGTGGAAACTGGATGGCATGAGGTAAAACAAATCACGTTATTTCATCGAGGGCTTCGAGGAGAACTCAATGATGTCTTGGATCAGGTCGTGAACCCACCTCAAGACTGTGCTGAATATATAGACTTAGTGGTCCAGTTAGATCACAGACTTCAGAACAGAAAGGCTGATCGGGCCAAGTTTGAGAATCGGGTGTTGGTCAAAACCCACGCTAACCCCAAAAGAGCAGATGCTTCAGAACCCATGCAAATCGGAGGGGTTAAAGGACCCTTAACCCAGAAGGAAAGAGAAAGGAGACGGCAAATGCAAATGTGACTATATTGTGGAACTTCTGGACAATTTCTACGGGATAGCCCTGTAAAAACACCCAAGAAGGTGGTAGGAGCTGCTGATAAAAGCCATATGGAGTCAGACTCGGGAAATGACCAAGCCTGAAAAGCGTAGAGGTCCGCTTGCCGAGCTTGAAGAAGGATACTCAGACCTTGCATTTCATCATACCAATGGTCCTCGTAGATCCAGGGCAGCCATCGCGTATGCACGCAGTAAGGGCATACATTGTTAGCGGGGCCATAGGTAACTATGTGGACTATGAATTGGCTTCCAGGATGAATCTACCTCTCTGCCGAAAAACCACCTCAGATGTCATCACCACAGTCGATGGAACTGAAATTGCCTCTGGGCCTCTAACTCATTCCACCACAGAGATGACACTATTGGGTCAGGATGGGCATCGAGAGACTATTGTGTTTGATCTAATGAAAGCCCCACAGTTCCAAATAATACTGGGGATACCTTGGTTGTAAACACATAATCCTTGTATTGATTGGGGAGAGAAGAGAATAACCTTCCCGATTGTGCACAAACCTGTTACCCAAAGAAAAATCAGAACGCAGGCCTGGCCACAGTAACCACAGCAGTCATGCAACTACCTCCAGAATACCAAGAATTCCAGGATGTCTTCCAAAAGGAACAGGCAAACACCTTACCTCCTCACAGATCGTACGATTGTCAAATCGATCTCATACCCAGTGCACAACCCCCTTGTAGCAGGATCTATGCCCTTACGTAACCTGAGAACCTTCACCTACGACAATACTTAGACCAGTAACTTGCCAATGGCTTTATTCGCCCATCCAAGTCACCTGCATCTTCACCTTTGTTCTTCGTGCCCAAAAAGGAAGGTGACCTCAGAACGTGCATAGACTACCGTGCATTGAACCAGATAACTGTTAAGAACCGATACCCGTTGCCTCTGATCCCTGAACTACTATACCAAGTGAAGGACGCTTGTATATACACTAAATTAGATCTCCGGGGGGGCATACATCTGGTACGTGTAAAAGAGGGCGATGAATGGAAGACTGCTTTCCGCACTAAGTATGGGTTATTCGAATACCAGGTGATGCCTTTCGGGTTGTGCAATGCACCAGCAGCCTTCCAATACTTCATGAACGATGTCCTACGTGAACTCATTGACGTTTGTGTTGTCGTGTATATCGATGATATTCTAGTATACTCCTCTTCAGAATCTGACCATGTGAAGCACTTCCGAGCATTCCTTGAGAAATTGCGCCAGCACAAACTATATGCAAAACTAGAAAAATGCGTTTTTCATGCCACAGAAGTTGAATTCCTTGGGCTTATTCTGACCCCAAAGAGGGTCCGAATGGACTCACAAAAGGTGGACGCAATCCTTAAGTGGCTATCACCAAGTTCAGTTAAAGGAGTACAAAGCATGCTCGGCTTTGCCAATTTCTACCGCAGATTCATCCCAGATTTTTCACATGTCGTACATCCCATCAGAGCACTCTTGCGAAAAAATAAACGCTTTATGTGGACTGAAGAAGCTGAAAATGCCTTCCAAGAGCTGAAAGCAAAATTCACGTCTGCACTTGTGTTAAAGCACCCGCGCCCTGAACTTCCATACATAGTGGAAACTGATGCATCCAGTCTAGCCATGGGAGCTGTCCTGTCTCAAAAGGACCCTGAAACTGGCCAGCTTCACCCAGTAGCATTTTGGTCCAGAAAGTTCTCGGCACCCGAGTTAAACTATGCGGTTACCGACAAAAAATTATTAGCCATTAAATCCACCTTCAAGGCTTGGCGGCACTATCTTCTCGTGACAGGCATACCATTACTGTGATCACCGATCACCGGAATTTACAGTATTTAAAAACAGCCAAGGCCCAATCGTCACGTCAACTCCGATGGGCATTGTTCTTTGCTGAGTTTAATTTTGTGATAACCTATGTAAGAATGGTAAAGCAGACGCCTTATCCCGAATAGGGATGGGAGAGGCAGAAGTGAACCCAGAAGCAGTACCTATAATTTCCGAACAAAGGATTCTTGGCATGACTACTCTACAAACACTAGAGGACATTCAGGTAAAGATCCAGCAACTCTTTGTTCCTACAGCCCTGCAGGACTGGGTAAAGAAAGGCCCGGACTACTCTGTCACCAATGATCTGCCTTATTACCAAGGGCGGCTATTTCTGCCACACAAGGAACTACAAGAGCTAGTCATTTCCCGTTATCATGATACCCTAATGGAGGGGCACCTAGGTATTGCAAAAACTGAAGCTAAAATTAAAAGACAATTCTGGTGGCCCACCTGGCGAAAGGATATTAAATCATTTGTGATGTCTTGTGGCATTTGCGCCCAAAACACACGTCAAAATAAAAAACCAGCTGGACTCTTACAACCTTTAGACATTCCGCCTACACCATGGCACACCTTATCGTTAGACTTTATTACCGACCTACCTCCTTGTAATGGGTTTAACACCATTCTAGTTATTGTGAATCTTTTTTCCAAGATGGTTCACTTTATTCCTTTAAAAGGACTATCTTCAGCCTCAATCCTGGCCAAAGAATTCCTCGAAAACATTGATTGCATACATGGATTTCCGTCCGTGTTGGTCACTGACCGGGGCAGTCAATTCATTTCACATTTCTGGAAGAAATGTTGTAAATTGGCGCAAATCGACGTGAGATTATCGACCAGTCACCACCCCCAGACCGATGGTAAAACAGAGAGGACCAACCAGACTCTTGAACAATACCTGCGTTGTATGTTACATCAGACTGAGAGTAATTGGAAGGGCATTCTTTGGATCGCCGAATATGCATACAATAATTCAGTACATTCTGGAACTGGACAAAGCCCCTTTTATACCCTACATGGGCACCACCCTCGAACCTCAGACCTTGACTCACCCCAACACTTAGAAATGCCCGCAGTGGACCATCTACACGCTACGATTACACAAGCCTTTAAGGAGGCAACTGCACATTTAAAACAGGTGAAGGAGAAATATAAGAAAGATGCTGATTGGCATAGAAGTGATACTCCACAGTACCAGATAGGGGACCAAGTATGGTTGGCCACAAAACACATACCTCTCAAGAGAACGCAGACCTTTAACCCTAGATATTTGGGACCTTACTCTATTAAGGCAATTATCAACCCGGTGGCCGTCAAGTTGGATTTACCTGATAATATGTGAATTCACCCCATCTTTCATGTGTCACTTTTGAAGCCAGTGCAACCAGGGACAAGACTAACCAAGCCACCAGACCCCATCCTTATAGACGGGGAACCTGAATTTGAAGTTAAGAGCATCCTGGACTCCAAGATGGTGAAGTTAAAACTTTTTTATTTAATCGACTGGAAGGGTTACGGACCACAGGAAAGGTCTTGGGAACCTAGTGACCACGTGCATGCACCTCGATTGGTGAAAAGATTCCACCGAAATTTCCCAGACAAACCAAAACCACGGGGAAGAACGACTTTAGGAGGGGCCTTGGGGGGGAGTGCTGTCATGATGCCTACCCCCGGGGAACCAGACCAGGTCCAGCAACCCCGGAAGCAGGCATCAAGTTATTTTGAGCAAGCCCAAAAACCCCTGCTAGGAGCTGTTTGGGTGCGGTCCTGGTGCCTATGGCGCCAGGCTCATATGGAGAGTCGGTCCAGGCGCCTATGGCGCCAGGCTCATAGAGTAGAACTTACCTGATGCAGACCATGCTGCAAGCTTACCTGATGCAGACCATGCTGCAGAGCTCCAAGCCAAATGAGGCTTGGAAGGGACTATTTTACCTAGGGACTATTTTTTACTCGGGTGGCGCTGGGGAGGAATACTTACCTGGGACTACTTTGGAGGCTATTTAAACCACGCCCAAAGAGCAGCACACGCTTCGTGTTATTCTGCATTCAGCAGCGTAACACTCACCGTGTCTGCAAGCCTGCATCCAGTCTTCTGCCACGCCCGCCTCGAGTTTGCAGCTCCTAGAAAAAGGGAGGAACAGAAGGAGAAGAGGTTAGAATAAGAGCAAAACCTTTGATCCTTACCTGAATTCCGGATCCACCGCGCCTTCGAGCTGGAAGAAAGAAGCATTTACGCGTGCCGCCTCGCCTGCTGCAGTGCCGCGCTGAACTCACAGGCCTTCGCAGCATCCTCACGATCCACTGCATCCTTCTGCACGTTCCCGCCGCACTCTGGCACCTAAGAGGAACACAAGAACAGCAAAGGTGAGCCAAGGGAATAAACCGAGGCAATATTAACTACCCCCATATACTTACTTGATTAACGCCGGGGGTACTATTCCTCTTCACGGGTCGGCGCAGTCTCCATTGCATCCTCACCGTACCCCGCCCCCTAAGGGGAACAAAAGGACAACAAGGTGAGACAAAGGGACAAACAAGGGGAACTCTTCTCACCACAATAGACTTACCTAATTTTACCGCCGGAGGCATTATTCCCTGAACTTCATATTTTCTCGCCACACCTGAATAAGGGAGCAAGCCACAGGTTACATTCTGGCCTTATTTTATTGAACTGTGTAGGATAAGCCAAATCCTTACCTGAACTTCGTCAGCTACCACGACAAACTCTTCGCTGGGGTCAAGCTGCAAACTGCAAGGAATCGGACAAGAGTGAAAGTCAGACATGTGAACTCTTACGAACTACATACGTTTCGGAGTCAATATTGTTCTGGAACTCACCAATTCCTTCGAGCCAGTGAAGCAACTGGTTATCAACGCGCCCCTGCACTCAATGCAGGATGGAGAGCTCATCTTTTCAAACCATCAGGTGAGAATATAAGAGGGGACATCAAAGGTGATCTGTGGGGAGAACAGCGGGGGTGGGGGGACTTACGCTCAACCCCACGGGTGGTTAATTCCCTTTCTCCATTTACAGAAGAGTATTCCTACGGGCCAAGCAAACGAAGCTAGGTGAGCCAGTCCAGTCCGTCATCTCGGCCCTACGCGTCACATTGGTGGAGACCGCAGCTGTCCAGTTCAGATCGATGCCTCTGTGGGAGCCAGGTGAGCGTAACAGTAGCAGGGAATATTTGTTCCCTCCGAGTCCCCATATGACACGGCTGTGGACCCAGTGAAAAAAGCAACGGGAGGTCATGTAGATTTATTCAGCATCTGCACCCCTTAAATAATATTCTTGAGCCAGAATTTCCATTGGTCCCCACACCTGCGACAATATTATGCACCATCCCATCCAAAGCCACACACTTCACAGTGATCGATTTAATAAATGCATTAGTCTCAATCCCTCTCCATGAGGAGTCGCAAGACTTAACTTTGTGTTCATATAGAAATAAAAAGTGGAAACATACAAGGTTACCCCAAGGGTACTGTGAGTCCCCTTCTATTTTTAACAGGGTCCTCCAAAGAGACTTAGGGAACGTACACCTTGACAACATAGTAGTTCAGTATGTTGACAACATTTGGTATACAGTGAGAGAGAAGACCAGTGTTGAAAAGACTCACTACAGCTGTTGAGAGTTTTGGAAGACAAGGGGTAAAAGGTGGGCACAGCCAAATTACAGTATTGTCAGAAGGAGGTTCTATATATTGCCCAGTTGATCTCCCAAGAAGGCAGAAGCAATTATGAAAACACCACAGCCGAAGACAGTGAAAGAGATGCAGAAATGTTTGGGTCTCTGCAACTATTGCAGGTCATGGGTATTTGATTACAGCACATACGTTAGACCCCTCCTAACAGGAATAAAAGAGGCTCAGAGTGATGACAGCAACATAGTCTGGACAAGTGAAATGACAGAAGCCTTTGATGAATTGAAAAAGGGCAATATGCACAGCACCAGTTTTGGGGATTCCAGATTACAGTGCAGAATTGTGCCTTTTTACGGGATATGTCTGAATGCCACTAAGACCAAGCTCATGTCGTTCGGCTCGTCCCAGGCTAGGGACTCAGTATGTCGGGTTTCCCATTGAGAAACACTTTATTAAGGTTGTTGGCAAGGTTAAAACACCAGGTGTCACCTTTGAATTTTTTCTGAGTTCAGATGCTCACATTGGAAATGTCACAAATAAAGCACAATATCTACTCAGGCTACGGAGACTAGTTCAATCCTATGTCTTGGAAGCTAATTGTGCCACCCTTGTTCACGCTCTAATAACGTCAAGGATCAATTATTGTAATGCCTTGCTGACTGGGCTCAGTAAAAACAGATACAAACTGATCTCCTCCCAAAGAAGGAGCCTACATTAGATCCCGGTGGAAGCACAGATCCACTTCAAAGCTATGAAAATTGTCCACAAATGCCTTTATGGCCAAGCCCCACGGTATTTGAAAGACTGTGTAAAGGCCCATCAGCCAGTAAGAACCACCAGATCAAGTGACAGGGTTTGACAATCTGTTCTTAGGAACAAACGAGCCAGAGGAATGGGCAGGCTGTTTGCCGTACAAGCTGCTATGCTGTGGGACAGACTTCCTAAAGTCCTGCATGCAGAGAAAAATGTGTTGAAATTCAGAAAAGGGCTGAAAACTATCATATTCGAGTAATAAATAATTAGACTAGATGACCGCTCTCAGTCCCCCCTGTTCCCTTTCTTTCTGTCTTAGTTCTGTTCTCTGCGCCCTGATGCCTGCGGACTCTGGTGGATTACAAATGTATGAATAAAAGACATATTTTCATACTCAAATGGGGTGGTGATGACAGCAGTGCTCAAACAGAAGACTTCCCTGGGACACAAACCACTGGCATATTAGTGGGCTTTAAGATTCAGTCATATTATCCTTGCAAACAAGCATTGGCAGAAGCAGTTTTTCGCGATAGAGTAGTAAGATCATATTACCATGAGCTGCGGAGGAACACTGTATGTGGAGCATGCCCTATCTGTCATTCTTGAGAAACCCAAGAGCAAACTGACAATGCAGACAGCATCTGGGTTGTGATCATTTTGAACCTAGCAATTATGGTGGGGAAATGAAGAGTAGTGTACCCAGCAACATTCATAGCAGAGCCAGTGGAGGAGGGAGATTACGTGCATGACTGCGCCAAATACATAGAGGACTATGATGACATATCCCATGGCAGAAAGAATGCCCTCGGAGGGGGAAGTGCTTTTTCTTGATGGTTCCTCAACAATTGATCACAGTTTGGGAGAAAGGCACACAGGGACGGCAGAAGTAAAACTGAGACAGAGGGGACGATTCTGAGCTCATGATAAATAGATTGTGGAAATATGACATTCTCCCCTCCAGGTCCTGCACCACCATTCTAAAGTGCGTCCAAATATTCAATGGGAGATGTTGTGCTTTGCAGGAGCAAAAGGTGCTAATATCTCAGAAAACATGTACTCCAGTGGCATTGCAAACATTTCTTAACAGACTGCAAAAAAAGGCTCCAAAAACCTGTAGAAATCACACATACAACAAAGGGCTAGTCGAGAAAAGACGTGTCTACAGAAAAGCACTCCATCAAGCAAAGAAACAACAAAACATCAAAACCATAAAAAACAAATTTAAAGCCTGGGCAAGATTCCATAGACACAAACTACACCCGCAAGAGGCAGAAAACATCACAACAGCGCTGATTACCAATAGCACAAGAGACTTCTGGTCCTTACTGAGAGCTATAAACAAACCATTAGAAAATCAAATACTGAACAACATCGCCAAACATACATGGGAAAAGCATTTTACCGAAGTGTTCAAATCAGTTACAACCAAATACACAGCAGAAATACAACAAGGGAGTGTGAAGTGGATCAACCTGGAAAACAGAGAAAACATCTTAGAAATAATTAAAAATCTAAAAAACTCCAGAGCACCAGGGCCAGATGGAATTACCAACATTTAACTCAAAGCGCATCCAGAGGAGTGGGCCGACCTGTTGAGTATCATCTTTCGACGTTGTGCAGAAACAAGATCTATACCCACCTCCTGCACTAGAGCTACAATCATTCCAATCTACAAGAAGGGTGACTTAAATGATCCTACGAACTTCCGCCCAATCACCCTGCTGGACGTAATGGGAAAAGTATGTGCATCACTACTTCTGAGAAAATTTCAGGCCTGGGCCGCAACTGCAAGTTGTAACGACCATTTGCAAGCAGGTTTCAAAAAGAATGCTGGAACCACTGGAAACATCATGATTTGCAGCATTTTGAAAAGCGAAGCCCTGCAATACAAACAGCATCTGTAACTAGCATTCGTAGACTTTACCCAAGCATTCGACCGTATAGAACAAGCTCTCCTGTGGAATAAATTAAATGCTTGGAATTTCCCTGAAGACCTATTAGCCCCAATTCAAGCCCTGCACTCCAACACCGCGATGAGGGTACGGTTAAGTCGCGAGGGTGAACTATCGGCGGAAATTCCCTCAACACGAGGGGTAAAGCAGGGGTGCCCATTGGCATCTGCGCTGTTTTTGGCCGACATTGGAGACTTGCAAGAAAGTGAGAAACAGATTACATCCTTAACTCCAAAAATCAGCAATTCAGCGATTGGACGACTACTCTACGTGGACATTCTGACGCTATGTGATCAGACCCCAATAGGTCTACAACGTCAGCTAAATGGTCTAATACAGTATGCAAATGACAATTTCCTAGAAATGAACAGGGAAAAAACCAAAGTCATGATTCTACAAACGCATGAAAAGAAAACCAGCGACACAAAATGGCACTTGGGGCACGCAAAAATTGAAATCGTGCAAAATTTCAAATACCTGGGAGTACATTTGGACAGTTCATTGCAGAAAACCACCATGCAATCAGTTCTCTCCGCAAAAATCAAAAAGCTAGCAGCTCCCCAACCAAAGGCGATAGATAACAAATTCGGAAAATTCTCCCTCATCCCAACCATCAATTTTTACAAAATGAAGGTGGTGCCTGCGGTAACATACGGCACAGAAGTCATGCCATCCATTCCAATGAAAATATGGCCCAAATTAGAAGCCGCATTTTGGCGCCAGGTGCTCAAGCTACCGAACTCACGCCATAAGACGCAAGTTGAGCCTGCAGTTATTGGAATGCTCTGTACACTGCAACACAATCATGCTGTACAGTAAATACAGAATGTACGAAACCAATGAAATTTTTAAGATGATCAATTGCGAAATTGAAGCAGGAAAATCCGTTATGCTAACAAAGTGGCAAAGAGACAACAAGGCCTTACTCCATGGAATTGCAGCCGATGAGGAAGAACTAATACTGAACCCATGCAAAGTCCTGAAAAAATTGAAAGATGCAGACTGGATAAGGACCTTGGATTCAGCGGCAAAACTACATCTGACCTCACATCTCCCACCTAACACTAGAAAACGAAACGAACTTCAACACATACTAAAGAAATTTCCAAACAAATAGACTCGCAACCTAATATTGCGAGCACGTCTCAACCTATTCAAAACAAATGAAGACCTACATATCAGAGGGATTGCACAAACCGATATATGTCGATTTTGCCTCAACATAGTGCTGCCTACACAAGAAACCATACGGCACCTGTTAATGGTATGTCCCACAACTCGCACAATAAGGCGGCGATATCGTGCGGATTTTGCAGGAATAGACATATTACAAGAGGAAGAAACTTGGTGGTGCAGGCTTATCGGAGGCGACAGAACAAACTTGCAAATAGCCACGGCAAAAATCCTGGAATACATCACAGTCAACCGACTTGATATGCACACGTGCCGAGAAATGTAAGACTAACTGAGAAACTTAAGACTTGATCATACATGATTACAGACAACAATATTGTAAAAATCTTTTCTTTGATTAAACAAAAAAAAATAGACTGCCACTTTTTTAATTTAAGAACGTTTTCTTAAACTTTCATTAAACTAGAAAAGGTGGGCTGCAGTCTAAGAAATGCTGTCTTTAAGAAAGAAAAAAGTTTGCAGTGGACTTTAAAGGCACCTCACAGTTAGGTATCCTATTTTCACTCATTGTATTGCCATGCTAAACCAGTGCTGCTGGGAGGAAAATGCCCTCCACGTGGCTGCCCTGCATTCCTGATCTCAAGCCATAAATCAGGCATATGCAAAGGCAGAGGCTATCATGTCCCTGCACCACATTCTTTATTTGTCAGAATATGGTGCATTTTAGAAATGTATTGTTTCAGGTTGGAACAACACATTCCTAATTTTAACCGGACCTCTGAATGAGACTGTCACAAAGTGGGGACGGAGGAAGAGGCAGATCAGAGTCAATTAAAAAATGGTTCAGCAGGCCAGGATAGCTGAAGGTTATCTATGATGTCATAGATCAGCTGGGGTGGGACTCTGTGAGAGGCACATCATTGAACCAATGGAGAAAGTTGGACTACCTTTAGAGGTGCTTATCTTTAATAAGGGTCTACTGATGTTTTTCTTTTTTTCTGGTTTGTTTTTGAATCGGTAGCAGTTGGAAGAGGAGGAAGAAGGAAATCTCCAGGAGGAGGAGGCCGTGTTCGAGTGGGCCTACTAGCAAGCCTGTACAGTGAAGTTGTAAGCTCATGTTGAGCCAAGTTTTATAAGTTTGCAGGACAGACGAACCGTGAGGGTTCAGGACTTTCGTTTGGTGGAAAAGAGGCTTTTTTACCCAAGGAGATCCTGAGACGAGCGGGGAAACCTGAAAAGCAGCCTCAGGTACTCCGAGTCGTCAGCTGTCTCCGTTCATAGTGCTCCGGAGAAGAATATTCCCTTCCTGGCCCCCACCGTTGTGAGGGAGGAGTCTGGGACGAGCCAGCCAGCGACTCGCAGGCTTCGGCTACAGTGAAGTGGAGAAGCTGCGGAGGCGACACTCTTTCCTGGGGCCCCCACCGTTGAGAAGGAGGAGTCCGGGCTGAGCCAACCAGAGGCCCGTTGACTCCAGCTGCCGGGACGCGGCCGGGGAAGGAGGAGAAGGCAGAGCCTGAGAGAGAGCGTAAGCATCAGCTGTGAAAGGAGGACACGATTGAATTGCTCTTGTCAGCAGAAGGCAGAAATCCGACCCGGCTGAGCTCGGACGGCCAGATACTCGAGGGACCTGGTGTTACAAAGTCACGAGGTGAGGAGAGAGAAAGGGAGGGAGAGAGAGAGTCTTAATGCGAGTACGGCAGTGGCCCAAAGTCTTTAAAAAGAGACAATGGAACTCTGGGGTCTCCTTTGAACAAGAGATAGTCGATGCACAAAAGTGAGAGACTTGTGTACCCAGCCAAAAACCTTTGAAACATGAGCTCACACAAGGGAGTTAGCCTCAGCTGGAAGTTATAAGAGCTAAACTACTGGCCCAACAGAAATTATCCTTGTTATGTGGGATCACATGAAGAGTGAGCAGGGACTGCTATAGGCTGTTCCCAGGACACACAAGACTCAGTCTAAGACCTGCCCTAAGGAAGAGCGAAAGTCCTAAAGTTGATGTTCAATAAAATATACCTTAATACTCTAACTTGACTCAAAAATGGTCATTTCCCACCACCCTTATTACACAGACCCAGAGTGTGATCTTCATGGTAGTGGCTAGCGCATGATTGCCCTCACATTTTTCAGTGTAAGGGGCAGAATTAGTAGTGCTTATCGTGGCACTCAAGGCCCACAAGGACGATGAGATCACAGTATACTCTGACTCTGCCTACGTGATGTCAGAAGTACATGCAGGACGGGGCTTCCTACATGCTGATGACATGCCAGTGCAGCACGTTCCCCCTTTGGCCAGGCTCAAATATGCACTACAGTTCCCAGTGGCCATTGCTGTGGTGAAGTGCGTGGCCCAAATGAGGGTGGAGGACGTCATTTCCCACAGCACTGAAGCAGCAGACACAGAGACCAAAAGAGCAACATACTTTCCCCAAATAACTGAATTTGAGACACCACCTAATAAATACATGTGAGCGCGAAACATGTTAATGAAGGAAAGCTTTAACTCCTTGCCCATCATACAAATAGTAGAGCTGCAGGGGCAAGCACCACCATAAGAGCAGGAACTGTGGAAGAAGAGGGGGTGTTCAGTATCCCCCACTAATGAAATATGGCAGCACGACAGCACCGGCAAACGGTTATACCTCTCGCGTTACTGAATTTAGCATTAGAGCAGCTCCATCATCCAACCCACACAAGTAAAGAGAGTTTTGTAGCACAGATTGCGGGAGATTGATTCACCCCAAACTTTGCAGAACATATTGCTGCCTTTATTTTCATCTGTATTGTGTGCCAAAAATATATACGGCAGTACGCAATTTGTGAGTAGTGAGAGGAGGAATACCCCATCCCACTGGATCGTTCCAACATTTGTATATAGATTACATGGACATGATCCAAACTTGTAATAGCTACAGATATATTTTAGTAGTTGCATGCCCTCTCTGCCGATGAATGGAAGACGATCCATACACCCACCCTGAGGCCACCCCTGCTAAAAACATCATCATCATCATCATAAGAGAGGTTTTTCCACAATGGGGAGTGTGCAAAATCCTCTGATTTGACAATGGATCACACTTTGTGAACAAATTATTTGAACACATCACAATCCTAATGGGGATTAAGCATAGGTTCTCTTGTGCGTATCACCTGCAAGCAAATGGGAATTGTGAATGCCTCAAAGGCCTACTCAAAGAGAAAATAGCCAAATTGAAAATGACCTTGAAAAAGGGATAGCTCCATTGCCTGCCCTTTTATTTGCATTATGCAACCAAACCAGCTCAGACCACCACTTAACTCCTCATGAGCTGGTGACAGATGCTGTATCCGTATATCTCTTGCTCTCCCCACTAGAGCGCTAACTGATGCCCAGAATGCCATTGTTGTTTTGAGAGCTGAAATGCATGATTAGCTTACGGTGATGATGCCTAGTGTTTCTTTTATTTCCCAAATGCTTCAAGCACAGCAGGGGAGGTCGAAGAAGAATGATGAAGATGACACACAAGAGATTTGCAAAACCTTGCCAAATGCCCTCCGCTATACGCTGGAGACACAGTACTTTTGAGGAACTTTACTAGGACGTGGCACAAGCTACGTTTTGTAGGAACATTTGTGATAGAAGATATCACCCCGACTGCTGTAAAGGAAGGAAAGCCTGGATACATATTGGTGACATCAAACCCTGTAAAGGTGAGACCCCTCTGGCTCACGTCCCAGAAGGTGCACGGCAAGAAGAAGATGGGGTAGTTTAGACTCGAGCCATGACAAGGAGCAGACAAGAGTCAGCAGAAAATTAACACATACACACAGGCACACTGTCCTTTCTTACACAGAAAATAATCTGCATGCATGAACTGTCTCCTTAAAGAGACTTTTACCCAAAGTGTAAAAGAGGAGAACGTTTGATAAGTAAGACATAGCTACTAGATATTGCATTTTTGCAGGCCTTTCTCGGTTATTCTCTCATTTGTAGTAAACAGTTATAGTGTGTACAAGAAAACTAGAGTTTCAATGATTGCCTTACTAACAAACATTGAAGCAGAGTTAATTTTTGAGCGAATATTAATTGGAGTACTTATAACAGTTTTTACAGTGAATATCAGAGGTTTGGAAATCAACGTGAGAAGAGCATAAAATATATATATAATGATGAATTTAGTAGATTTTGCCAAGCACAGGCTTTTGGCCCAAAAACAATGCAATGAACATGTTCCAGTTGCAGCATATAGATTCAAACGCAAAGAATATTGTAGCAATATTTTTTGCATTCTGCTGTCTCTGCCTCTTTACTCTACTAGCATTACAAAAAGCAGCTCTTTAACAGAGACATGTATCAACATATGCTAATGCTACCTCTGTTCCCCTAGTAAATGAAGTAGTGATCCAGCACTTCACCAGTACCACTAAGGAAATAAAATGGCTCAAAAGGAGAGTCAGTAATAACATTGAACACATACAATATTATATGACTAATTCAGCTCAAGTGACCAATAATATTCGTTACCAGCACATGCCACATGTTAGGAGATAGACGTAAGGAAGACCTGCTATCTGCGTTCTCTCATTCCCTATGCCATGTCAGCCTCCAAGACATTTGTGGACACTGAAATCCTAGTGACTAGAGCACAGTGCCTGATCCATTTGGTGCTCTGCACAACAACAGAGGGAGATAGAATAGTGACCCAAAAGGAGTTGAAATGTCTGAAAACCAGAAGACGAGAGATAGGGGGGGGGATGGCTGGGTGTTGGGAAAGGCCTCAACTACTAGTATACAGGCAAGTGTTTACAGGAGATGAATGGGTTGAATAACTGATGGGGTGCACTTTTGATGGTAACAGTACAAGTAGTATATACAGAGAATGATAAATGGTAGTGCCCCACAAGGACATACACATTGAGGGGTTACCAAAAATGGATATGCACCAGAGAAGGAAAAGTTCCCTAGAACTTAAATAGGTAAAAAGGGGAAATAATGTCTCCAGCAAGATGGAGGCAGCACTCAATTAGATATCAGAGGAACACAGATTGTTTAGTATTAACAGAAATGTTCTTTGCTTCTGTATATTCTGGGAAAAAAGCAAATATAAACACCAAATGGCTATAGATTACCCTTTTGGAGCAGTTACAATCAATTCAACTGTGAAGGGGTTTAACACAATAAAGGAGGAGCTCAGAGCTGTGAGGCTCATGACTATTCAAAACAGGTATGTCCTCATCACAGCTATAGAGGGTGGAGTATGCACAAAGATCGGTCCCTCTTGTTGTACCTACAAACCCACCCATGATGAAGAAAAGGGACCCTCACAGAAGCCATAACCCTGCTCTCAGACCTGCATGCTAAGATGGAGGAGGAAACAAACTAAGTGGGGGATGAATATTGGCTCCGTATATATTATCTGTGCCCTCTAGGATGGCCAACAGGATAGAAAATACTCATAACTGGATGAGTATTAGCATTATTTGGGTTCTGTGTCATTAGAATAGCCATAGCTCAATGCAAGAAAATTGCCGAGAAGATGGTGGGCATGAAGATAATGATAGTACTCCAATCACACATGAAACAGAGTTCCATTGTTCCCCCAGGTACATAATTTGTTTATCTCTGGGATGCCCACAATTACGTAGGACATTGGGTGTGGTGCAAATCAGATGGGGAGTGCTGCCATATGATCTGGAGTATGGATGAACATGTGAAGAATCATGATGACCTGGGGGTGGTGAAGATATGGATCTCTAAAACGCCCTATTGTGGGGAGGGGCATCTTAGAAATGTTGTTGAGGACTCGACTAAAGGGGGGAATGAAGAGAGACAAATGAATGTGCCATTCATTACATCAGTCCCTACCCAGCTCGATATTATCAAAGTACAAGAAGTGCATCAATTATGGCATCTACCCTTCACTACCACTATAGCACAGGTGTAAGAGACACTACTCACTAAGGAAGCCCTATTGCCCTTATCCTGGATCAATCCAAGAAGCAATAAACCTGCAGGCTATTGAGTACATGAGCAAGCTGTGAACAGAGGTGATGAAAGCAAATGACATCACTGCTGATCACTGATACATGTAGGTGCTTTAGACAAAAAGCATATACGCATCCACCACAAAGATACATGAACAATATGTCAAATTGAACTTAAATATGAACAACATGCTTTCATCCATTAGGTTAGAAAACACATACTCTCGCTTTACGCTGAAATGCAAGATACATAAGAAGACACATAAAGCTTGCTTAGTGCTGAATGCAACTAAAAAGAGTGGCCTTGCAAAACAAGATGGATGTCATAGGCAATTGTGGGTGAATGGGAGACAGTGGAGAAGCTTCGAGGTTGTAGGGAGACCTGGCTTGCTGAGTTAGCAGAAAAACCCAAGCCGAACAGCACAGACAATAAATAGCATATGTTTGTCAAGGTTGTGTTGGGAAATTGGAAAAGTTCAAATTTGCACGCCATCAGGGACATCATTTGGGGTTAGCCAGTGGTAGCAGTTGCAACCCCTGGCTGCCCCTCTGCTAACCATAGACCTGTCCTTGCCTCCCCTGGGCCAGTGGACAAAGGGGCAGTGCCTAGAGCAGATATATGTGTTACATCGGAAAAAGGCGGTTATAGGTGCAGCTAAATGTGCCACCGCTTTTTTCTCCTGGCATCTAGATTGCGTTAGCTGGAGAAATAACAGGGAAGCTGGAAAAACCACTAAGCCGCTGTCACTAACTGGTTGGCAGTCCATTAGTGAAGAATGCCTGAATGTTTGGGTTCAGAAGTGGGGCTCTCTGTACAGCCCAGAGACAGTACTGTAGCAACAGGGACAGTATGGGGGCTAGGTCTAGCTACCTGGGAATTGTTAAGAGCAGCCTGCAGTTGTAACGCTCACCTGGTTCCCACGGGGGTGCTGGTCTAGTCTGTATGGCTGTGGCCTCTTCTAGCATGATGCGCAGGACCCGGAACACCGATTGGACAGGACCTCCAAATCGTGCTTGCCTGGCCCGTAGGAATATCCTTCTGCAGATGAGAAAGGGGATTAACAGTCTGCAGAATAGTGTGCTAGCTCCCCCCTTTCCCCCTTCGTTCCTCTCTAACTTCCTCCAAACCCCGATTTAAGCTCACTTTATGGTTTGGAAGGATGAACTCTCCATCCTGCTTCTGGTGCAGGGGCGCGCGTTCGTCCAGTTACTTCACTGGTTTTCAGAATGGCGCTGGCAAAATCCACTTGACTTTCCTGAGCGATGCGCCGTATGTATGAAAGTTCAAAGTTCAAGTGAGGCCCCCTTTATGTTGTCTTTCTAACCTGTGATCTGTCCTTTATTTCAGGTGCAGAATGAAGGCGATGCGTCGAGGGGTTAAACTGCCGAGGTGAGTAGTGATGAGGGCGATCCTCTAAATGTCCTTATCATTCCCCAGAAATGTCTCTTGTCCTTTCCCCATAGGGGACGGGGTACGGTACCTGCCAACGTGGCGGCGCTGACCCGAAATGTGGAAGAAAAGCCGGTAAGTATTATGGCTGTTAATCAGGCTTTCCTTCTGTGTTCCTTCTGCTCACCTTTTGTTTCTTCCTCTCTCCCCTAGGTGCAGAGATGTGGCGTCCGATGCTGACAGCCGCGATGGAGCCGGGAGAAGTCTCGAGGAAAGGTGAGTGAAGCGTGGCGCTGCAGCGAGCAACGGGATGCTTTTAAATGGAAGTTTTTCTTCAGGGATGCTGGCGAGAAGATTCCGGATGCAGGTAAGAAGTTTGAAATAGTCCTTGGTTTTCACCTTTCTCTTCTCTTCCTTCCTTGCAGGTCTTCCATGTTCGAGGCGGGCGTGGCTGGAGTCCAGGAGCAGACACGGTGAGCGTTAAGCTGCAGGAAGCAGAACAACGCGAAGCATGAGCTGCTGTCTGGGCGTGGCTTAAATAGCCTCCAAAGAAGTCCCAGGTATGTATCCTTCCTCAACTAGCTATGTATCCTTCCCTGGCCATGCCCGAGTGAAAAAATAGTCCCTATGAAAAAATAGTCCCTTTCAGGTCTCAGGGAGGCCTGAAGCGTGCAGCATGGTCTGAATCAGGTAAGTGCACAAAACACCTCCCTTTATGAGCCTGGCACCTATGGCGCCAGGACTGATGTCCAACATAAGCCTGGCGCCAAAGGCGCCAGGACTGAGTCCAAAGAGCCCCTATAAGGGGCCGCTGGGCTTTTACCCGAGTGCATGATGCCTGCTTCCGGGGGTGCTGGGCCTGGCCGGCGCTCCAGGGGTAGGCATCATGACAGCACTCCGCCCCAAGGCCCCTCCCAAGGTCGTTCCTTCTGGAGGTTTCGGTTTGTTTGGGAAATTCCGATGGAACCTTTTTACCAGCCGAGGTGCATGTACGTGATCACTGGGTTCCCAAGACCTTTCCTGAGGCCTGTACCCTTTCCAATCAATTAGATAGAAAAGTTTTGATTTTGAGATCTTAGAATCCAAAATGTTCTTCACCTCGAATTCAGGCTCCCCATCTATCTGAATCGGTTCTGGTGGCTTTGTTAATCTGGTTCCTGGGTGCACTGGTTTCAAAAGTAACACATCAAAAACGGGGTGAATCCGCATGTTAGCTGGTAGATCGAGCTTGACTGCCACTGGGTTGATTATAGCTTTGATCAAGTAAGGGCCTAAATACCTTGGATTAAAAGTTTGAGGCCCCTTGAGTGATAGGTGTTTGGTAGCCAACCATACTTGATCCCCTATTTGGTATGGAGGCGCCTCTGATCCGCACTCTTTTTGTATTTCCCTTTCGCATGTTGCAAATGTGCAGTTGCATCCTTGAAGGCTTGAGTAATCGTAGAATGCAAATGGTCCACTGCGGGCATTTGAAGGCTCAGAGGTGAGTCCAAGTCTGAAGTACGAGGGTGATGTCCATATAGGGTATAAAAGGGGCTCTGACCAGTTCCAGAGTGTATCGAGTTATTGTATGCATATTCCGCCACCCATAAAATGTCCTTCCAATTACCCTCCGATTGGTGCAACATACATTGTAGATATTGTTCAAGGGTCTGGTTCGTTCTCTCCGTCTGACCATCGGTCTGTGGGTGGTGGCTGGTCGAGAGTCTTACGTCGATTTGTGCCAGTTGACAACACTTTTTCCAAAAATGAGAAATAAACTGGCTTCCCCGATCGGAGACTAGTATGGACGGGAATCCATGCAAACGGATGATATTTTCGAGGAATTCCTTGGCAAGAACAAAGGCTGAAGGTAATCCTTTCAACGGAATAAAGTGGGCCATTTTGGAAAATAAATCCACCACGACCAGAATAGTATTGTAACCATTACAAGAGGGCAGGTCCGTGATAAAATCTAGTGACAGGGTGTGCCAAGGTGCTGGTGGAACGTCTAAGGGCTGAAGAAGACCGGCGGGTCTTGTCTTTTGACCATTGTTTTGGGCACAAACTCCACAGGACATCACGAAAGATTTAATATCCTTTCGCCAGGAAGGCCACCAGAATTGTCATTTAACCTTTTCCTCTGTTTTGGCAATGCCAGGATGTCCTTCCATCAGGGTATCATGATGACGAGAAATAACCAGTTCTTGCAATTCCTTTTTTGGCAAAAATAAGCGTCCTTGGAAGTAAGGTAAGCCATCCTTGACTGAAAAGTTAGACCCCCTTTTGATCCAATCCTGCAAGGCTGAAGAGTCCAGGAATTGTTTCACTCGTGCTTGAATGTCTTCAAGGGTTTGTAAAGTGGTTATCCCCAAAATTCTTTGTTCAGGAATTATCGGCACAGGTTCTGAGTTTGTGTCTATTTCTTCCATTCCAATTCGGGATAAAGCGTCCGCCTTACCATTCTTATAGCCGGGGCGGTAGGTGATTACAAAATCGAACTCAGCAAAGAACAAAGCCCATCGGAGCTGTCAAGACGATTGAGCCTTGGCAGTTTTTAAATATTGTAAATTTCGGTGATCAGTGATCACAATGATGGTATGCCGGGCGCCGAGGAGATAATGCCGTCAAGCCTTAAAGGCGGACTTAATGGCTAATAGTTCCTTATCGGTGATCGCATAATTTATCTCTGGCGGCGAACACTTTCTGGACCAAAATGCTACGGGGTGCAGTTGGTTGGTTTCAGGGTCTCTCTGAGACAGGACAGCTCCCATGGCCAAGCTGGACACATCGGTTTCGACTATATATGGGAGATCGGGACGCGGGTGCTTCAAAATAGGTGCCAACGTGAACTTAGCTTTCAACTCCTGAAAGGCCTGTTCGGCTTCCTCGGTCCATTCAAAACATTTATTTTTTCGCAAGAGTGCAGTGATGGGTTGCACCACACGTGAAAACTCCGGGATAAACCTGTGATAAAAGTTGGCAAAACCAAGCATGCTTGGACACCTTTCACCGAACTAGGTGATGGCCATTTGAGGATGGCATCCACTTTCCGTGAATCCATTCGGACCCCTTTAGGTGTCAGGATGAATCCGAGAAACTCAACCTTGGTGGTATGGAAAACACATTTTTCCAGCTTGGCAAACAGTTTGTGCTGGCGCAGTTACTCTAGGACGGCCCTGACATGCTTTCTGTGATCAGATTCCGAAGAGGAGTACACAAGAATGTCATCGATATACACGACAACACAGACATCGATGAGTTCCCGAAGGACATCGTTCATGAAGAATTGTAAGGCTGCAGGCGCGTTGCACAACCCGAAAGGCATCACCTGGTATTCGAATAGTCCATATTTTGTACAGAAGGCCGTTTTCCATTCGTCGCCTTCTTTTACTCGTACCAGATGATAAGCCCCCCAGAGATCTAACTTGGTGTATACGCAAGCGTCCTTCACCTGGTCAAGGAGTTCAGGGTTCAGAGGCAGAGGGTAACGATTTTTAACAGTTATCTGGTTCAATGCGCGGTAATCGGTACAAGTTCTAAGGTCGCCTTCTTTTTTAGGCACGAAGAACAAAGCTGAGGATGCCGGGGACTTTGACGGGCGAATGAAACCATTGGCGAGGTATTGATCTAAATATTGTCTCAAATGCAGATTCTCTGGTTCAGTAAGGGCGTAAATCCTGCTACAAGGGGGTTGTGCAAAGGGCACCAGATCGATTTGGCAATCGTACGATCTGTGGGGAGGTAACGTGTTGGCCTGTTCCTTTTGGAAGACGTCCTGAAAGTCTTGGTACTCTGGAGGTAGTTGCACGGGGACAGAGGTTACTGATGCTAGATTAATCTTTGGATTTTCTGGGTAGCAGGTTTGTGCACAATCCGGGAAGGTTATTCTCTTCGCTCGCCAATCAATTCGAGGATTATGTGTCTCTAACCAAGGGATTCCGAGAATAACCCGAAACTGTGGAGCCTTGATTACATCAAACACAACTGCCTCCCGATGGCCATCCGGACCTACAAGTGTCACCTCAGCTGTGGAATGTGTTACCGGTCCAGAGGCAATTTCGGTTCCATCTACTGTGGTGATGACATCTTTGTTGGTTTTAGGATGCAGAGGGAGGTTTATCCTAGAGACCAATTCTCGATCCACATAGTTTCCTATAGCCCCGCTATCGATGTATGCCTTTATAGCATGCAACCGTTTAGGCTGTTCCGGATCTATGAGGACCATTGGCACAATGAAATGCGAGGTCTGAGAGTTAGTTTTCAAGCTTGGCAAGCGGACCCCTACGCTTGCCGGGCGTGGTCGTTTCCCGATACAGAGTTTCCATGGATTTTATCAGCGGCTCCTACCACCTTCTTGGGCGGCTTAACTGGGCAATCTCGTAGAAAGTGTCCAGAGGACCCACAATAAAGGCATAATTGCATCTGTCGTCTTCTTTCCCGTTCTTTTTGAGTTAGGGGTCCTTTAACCCCTCCGATTTGCATAGGCTCCGAGCCATCAGCCCCCTTGGGGTTAGCGTGGGTCTTGGCCAACACCCGGGTTTCAAACTTGGACCAATCTGCTTTTCTGTTTTGAAGCCTGTGATCCAATTGGACCACTAAGTCTATATATTCAGTGCATTCTTGGGGCGGATTTACAACTTGTGCCAGGACATCTTTAAGTTCTCCGCGTAGATCTCGATAGAATAACGTGATTCTTTTATCCTCTGGCCAACCAGTTTCCACAATTAGTCTATTGAAGGTTGCAATGTAGGATAGAAGGTCTTAATTGCCCTGTCGCAGAGATAGAAGTTCGTCATCCAGAGCCTGTCCCTGGGAGTGTTGAGCAAATAACCTTTCCATGCTTTTTTGAAATCCCTGAAAATCACGAAGAATCGGGTCATCTTGAGTTACCAGTGGGACTGACCAATCGGCAGCACAGCCGCTGAGATATGACAACACAAAGGCTACCTTGGTCTGATCATTAGGGAAGGCCCCAGGTCTGCATAGGAAGTGCAAACGACACTGATTCATGAATACGGCGAATCGTTTGGGGTCCCCAGCAAAGCGTTCAGGTGGGGTAGCGGCATGTTTCCAGGTAGATTAATCTGCACCGGGTTACTGGCGACCACAGGAGCGGGGTTCCCCCCGGAACCGGGTAAAGGAGTTTGTCCAGCTTGACCTTGCAAAAGCTGTCTAGCCAGGTCATCAGCTCTATCCTTTATTACAATCACTTCCCTCCTGAGGGCACTAGTCTCTTGACGAGCGGTGTGTACTTCGGCCCGTAATTCCCCCAGTAATTGGGACAACTGGTCAGTTTCGGAAGTTTCCATAGCGCCTGGGTGGGAATTTGTAGGAAGGCTTTGCGTTCTGTAACGCTCACCTGGTTCCCACGGGGGCGCTGATCTAGTCTGGATTGCTGTGGCCTCTTCTAGCGTGATGCGCAGAACCCGGAACACCGATTGGACAGGACCTCCAAATCGTGCTTGCCTGGCCCGTAGAATATCCTTCTGCAGATGAGAAAGGGGATTAACAGTCTGCAGAATAGTGTGCTAGCTCCCCCCTTTCCCCCTTCATTCCTCTCTAACTTCCTCCAAACCCCGGTTTAAGCTCACCTTATGGTTTGGAAGGATGAACTCTCCATCCTGCTTCTGGTGCAGGGGCGCGCGTTCGTCCAGTTACTTCACTGGTTTTCAGAATGGCGCTGGCAAAATCCACTTGACTTTCCTGAGCGATGCGCCGTAAGTATGAAAGTTCAAAGTTCAAGTTAGGCCCCCTTTATGCTGTCTTTCTAACCTATGATCTGTCCTTTATTTCAGGTGCAGAATGAAGGCAATGCGTCGAGGGGTTAAACTGTCGAGGTGAGTAGTGATGAGGGCGATCCCTCTAAATGTCCTTATCATTCCCCAGAAATGTCTCTTGTCCTTTCCCCATAGGGGCCGGGGTACGGTACCTGCCAACGGCGCGGCGCCGACCCGAAATGTGGAAGAAAAGCCAGTAAGTATTATGGCTGTTAATCAGGCTTTCCTTCTGTGTTCCTTCTGCTCACCTTTTGTTTGTTCCTCTCTCCCCTAGGTGCAGAGATGTGGCGTCCGATGCTGACAGCCGCGATGGAGCCGGGAGATGTCTCGAGGACAGGTGAGTGAAGCGTGGCGCTGCAGCGAGCAACGGGATGCTTTTAAATGGAAGTCTTTCTTCAGGGATGCTGGCGAGAAGATTCCGGATGCAGGTAAGAAGTTTGAAATAGTCCTTGGTTTTCACCTTTCTCTTCTCTTCCTTCCTTGCAGGTCTTCCAGGTTCGAGGCGGGCGTGGCTGGAGTCCAGGAGCAGGAGCAGACACGGTGAGCGTTAAGCTGCAGGAAGCAGAACAACGCGAAGCATGAGCTGCTGTCTGGGCGTGGCTTAAATAGCCTCCAAAGAAGTCCCAGGTATGTATCCTTCCTCAACTAGGTATGCATCCTTCCCTGGCCACGCCCGAGTGAAAAAATAGTCCCTATGAAAAAATAGTCCCTTTCAGGTCTCAGGGAGGACTGAAGCGTGCAGCATGGTCTGAATCAGGTAAGTGCACAAAACACCTCCCTTTATGAGCCTGGCGCCTATGGCGCCAGGACTGATGTCCAACATGAGCCTGGCGCCAAAGGCGCCAGGACTGAGTCCAAAGAGCCCCTATAAGGGGCCGCTGGGCTTTTACCCGAGGGCATGATGCCTGCTTCCGGTGGTGCTGGGCCTGGCCTGGTGCTCCAGGGGTAGGCATCATGACAGCAGTATTCTGAGACAGCACAGCATGAATGAAAATCTCATGAGTGTTTCTCGTCAGCTTTGCACATGCAGTGAGCCACTGGACCTGTGATGAAAGGGGTGTGCCCCAGTGGCTCCTCCACCAATCCTGCCTGGGCACTGTGTGGCCTGATTCAGATCTGCCAGACCTGCATCACAGGCACACTGTATATAGACGCATGGTGAGATAATTCAATTTTGTGATAACACCTGCAGCACTAGAATCCAGTTATCCCACATGAGAGAATTCGGTCTATCTACTCAAATAATGTCTCTCACACTTCAAATACTTGCACAACACCTCTGGCACTAGACTGCAGCTATGCTCCATGACAGAATTTGGTGTAGATGCCCATGTATTGTCTTTCCTGCCTCACATACTTTGCACAACACCGCGACCACTAGAATGCAATCTAGATGTGATATGATATATATGATATGGCATTTATTACGTGCCTATACACAAGTGTTTCAATGCGTGACAAGGCAAAGGAGTGGGAACAGAGGGAAGACAGAGACAACGATCATACTAGGCCAGGTGTCAAGAGGAAAAGTGTGGGGGGGAGGTGGAGGGGACAGTGCAGTACAAGGGAATGACAGTAAAAAATAAATATAATAAATAAAACTAATAAGTAAAAAGTGCGGGCAGCTGGTGGCAAGGGTATGTACACATACTGTTTCTCTCACATTCTCTCCGGGCTACCTCGGTGCATCCACTCACATGCATGCTCAACATCGGTGTCTAGCATGGTCTTGGCCAACCCTACTTACCTTCATACTGGCTAAGTGCACAAACTTGCTCTATTTCTCTGTGGCGAATGCTCTAATACCTGGACTTCAGTCCCCCAACAGTGTTCAACCTACAGCACGTTGAGACCATACCAATGGTGAAAGGCGTTATGCAAAAACCCTTTATAATACAATGCAATACAACACATGAAGTTGCCCCCGGCCTTTGAAGTAAAGCATCTGTTGCTTCCTCAAGCAATGCTCCTGTGCATTGTTGATGACTTGCATCTATTGGATTTTGGATACTGTAATATCACAGCAATTGGCAATGTAGGAGATCTACTTATCATATAATGACACTATCTGACAGTCATACAATGCTGAAGTGGCGTACCTATGTTAGTTCCTTGGCCTATGTTCATTCTATTGGATCTAACCCTATGCTATCATGACCCTATCCATAGCATATGAAGGCAGCACCCTAGCTAAAATGTGTTTTGTATCTAAAATATTCTTGTTTGCTTTAGTACCTACTTGGCATTTTGATATGTTTACATGTATGCACTTTCTTTTACACCTGCTAGCCACTTCTGGTGATATCACCAGGGTTAAAGGAGAACTGATGTCATCTGGGTCAAAGGTCATGTGACATCACTTCCTGTAAAGTCATCAGGTATGGGATGTAACTTCCTCTACTCCTGGCATTTTGGTGAATCCACGTCTCTGCACGCCATACCACTGACTGGGGGTGGACACATCATCATTGTCATTTCTGTCACTTTTGCAAATTGCTAAAAATTTGACACTATTTATGGTAAATGGGATAAGTGTTACATTTAGGTTACTTTCTGTTATTTTTTGTAGAGACGATAAATTTGTAGATTTGCATGCGCTCAGAAACATAACGATGAAACATTGTCATAGGGGTGAGGGCCCCTCCCCACTCAGGTGAAGCAGGCGATGTAAAGACTGGAGGGGGGTGTCTGTACTTCTGCACTCTATATGGTAGAGAGGCACAGAGGACCCCAGCCAAGATTCTCAATTGTGGTAGCAATGGACGAGCAATCAAGGCCAAGCTTCTCAGGAGGTGATGCAGGCTGGTTCTTAAGTACAGTGTAGTCCCCACGCACCCAATAAGGAATGTCTACACACTGTATTAGTTAAAACACAGTCTTTAAATAATTAATGTTCAAGGTTATGTACAATATCACGACAACTCACTTTGTGCTCGGTTATCTACAATGGCAAATATACAGTTCTGCGTGGTACCACTATTACTATTAGATCTCATTAAAGGGCATCAACTGTACGGTTAAATGTCACAAAAATCAGTTTGTAAAGGAATTCAACAATAGCTATAGGAGGAAAGCAAGATGATGAGAACAAGAGGGAGAATACTGGCCTCTACCGTTAGACACAATTCCGTGTGGAGATCCCCCCACCTGGGCAACCTGTAGAATAAAGATATATCACAAGTCCAGTCCATATATTGTTCACAAGAATCTTTCCAATAGTTCAGCAACCCGAAAGTACTGGTGTTGTCGAGTTCCTCGTCGGGAAATCGACGGCCCTTCTTGAGTGCACTCCCTTTAAGGCAGGAGCCACGGGTCGTCGAACGTCCGGCGATGAACACAGTGAACTATGTCGGTGAAGTAGAAGCTTTGTTCCTCCTGATGCTCGTCGACGGGGAAGCGTAAATGTCCTGCAAGGAAGAGGCATGCGGGGCACCTTGATGTCGATAGTTCTGAACCGCAAAGAGTTTGAAGAACTGTGGCCCAGCAAAGGCGTCGAGTCGTCAGCGTCTCTGTGGTCATTGGGTGGCAGGAAATCCACCAGCGGATGCTCCTCGGTGCGTCGACGGCCTGGCCTTCTCTGGTGGGATAAGGTGGGCTGCGGTGCGGATGAGGGCGTCTGTGAATTGAATGTTCCTAGGCAACTGGAGCATGGCAGCTCCGGTCGGCAACAGCGGTCGTCGACTGTGGCAGACAACAGTCCAGGGGCTTCTCTTTGGGATTCCGCGGCAGTCCCCGTCTCCGGTCGGCAGCTTGTCGTAGGTCTGTCTACGATGGAGCTTTGGCAAAGATCAGCTAGTGCACGATGGTCCCTCATAGCTCGGGAAGAGGATGCCTTACCAGGTCCTCTCTGGGTCAGTCCTTGGAGACACAGCAGATTTCAGATTGATGAAGTAGAGCAACAGCAAGACTTCTCTTCCAGCAGGGCTTCAAGGTTAAGCTTCAGTTTCAACTCCAGTTTCTCTTCTGCTTCTAAACACGAATTCTAGCCGTGAGAGGCCCCCAGATATACTAGCTCCCATTCATTCTGCTGGGTCACACTCAGGCAACCAATTGGTCAGAAGGGCATTCATGCAGGCAGGGAGCCAATCAGGTGCATAGTGCATTCAGGCCATTCACTTCTCTCCAGACACTCACAAGTTATGTGTATTGGGACAAGTACCCAGCCATTCAGCACTCCACACTGCATTCATACCATTTTCGGGCAGGGCTGTCTCAGTCATTTTGTCAAGCACCAGAAACTAGACATCCACAACAAGAAGTGCATATTCGTCACACACTCCATTAACCCAGGTCCCACCCACATGGTGTACCCACAACATACAGTCACTGGGAAGACTCCAGCCAGTCTGGCCTGGACTTCACAACAACACCATATAAGGAACTTCCACCCAACAGCCAGTCAGGGGGAAGGGACAGAGCCAGGGATTCCCAGGACTTTGGGAAAACAAGGTAACAGACAATAGAAAGCAAGAGGCCACAGGGGCCATCTTGTTTCCTATCAGAAATCATCTGATTCCAGTGGCAGGGCCTGGGTATACCAAAATGGAGGATACTCAGAGCACCTGTCAAATTCAGCATGGAGCTGCCACCAGCCCATACCCTTCTCTGTGGGCCACACACAGGTGCCCAAAAACCTACACTAGGGGCCCAGGGTTGCACCCCCACCCATGGGTGCCATAAGGGTATCCCATGGGTCTGTACACCAAACCAAAAGAGAGCTGCACCGCCAGGAGTCCCACATGAACTCCTGTGTGGAAAACATGACAGAACACACGATAAAAAGCAGTAAAGGACAAGGATACGGAGGCCCTGTCCCTCTGATGCATTTCCAGAATCACAGTCGCCCCCCTCCCCCAGACTGAGGTTATGGTGCCTAATCTCCCACGAGATAGACACCCTCATCCAGACCGTCAACATATCTTCTGGAAAGGCCATCAGTATTATCGTGACTCTTCCCTGGTCTATGCTCTATGGTGAAGTCTAGCCCTTGCAGGCTAATGGACCACCTAAGCAGTTTTGGGTTTTCACCCTTCATCTGCATAAGCCACTTCAGGGGCTTATTGTAACGCTCAACTGATTCCCACGGAGGCGCAGGTCTGGCTTCGAGTGCTGATGCTTCTTCAATGGTGAAGCGCAGGACTCTGAAGATGGACAGGAAAGGCCCCTCTACTCTGGCTTCTCTGGCTCGCAGGAACATTCCCCTGTGCGTGGAAAGGGAGTATTACCTACTGACTGAGTTATGCTCAAGCCTCCCACTCTCTTCCAACCCTCCACGATACCCTTCCACGATTCCCCGTGAAGTCTCACCTTAGGGTCAGGAAGGATGAGCTCTCCATCCTGCTTCTGATGCAGGGGCGCGTTGAAACCCAGTTACTTCACTGGATTGAGGATTGATGGGAGTTCAGGTAAGCTTGACTAGTCAGGTAAGGCGCTGCAAAAGTTCTGCTGCAAGTTCAAAAGTCCAAGCTTAATAATAATGTTCATTGTCTTGTTGCAGCAAGTGCTAATGCTTATGTCTTTTTCCCCTTAGGGGCTGGGGTTCGGAATGCCGGAGATATGGCGCCGACCCGAAGTGAAATGTGCAGTTCCAGTAAATGACAGGTAAGTTCTGGATGAGCGCTCGGGTAATGTCTTTACATTTACTCATTCAATGTCTTTGTCTTTTTTCCCCATAGGGACCGGGGTCCGGAAAATGCCTGGAAGCGGCAAGACCCGAAATGAAATGGGAATGACCCAACAGGTAAGTTTTAGAAGGAAACTGAGCTTTTCCTATTCCTTTCCTTCTCTCACCTTGTTCTTGTCTTTTTCTCTCTAGGCTCTGGGAAGTGGCTGTGGATCCGGATGATCGCTGCTGAAGATGGAGGCGTCCAGGATAGGTGAGTGAAATGCAGCGCTGCAGCGATCGTAGCGAAATGCTTTTAAAAATGATGTCTTCCTTTTCAGGATCGTCGGTGTGATGTCTCCGTAGTGCTGATTTAGCAGGTAAGGTATTTTGTCTCCCTTTGCAGGTGACCCAGGATACTGACAGGCGTGGCTGACGTCCAGATGCAGGAGCTGACACGGTGAGCGTCCAGCTGCGAGGAGCAGAACAACGCGAAGCGTGAGTTGCTGATCGGGTGTGGTTTAAATAGCTTTGGAGGAAGAGCACCAAATGTGTATCCTTCCACCGATCAGGTATGTATCCTCCCCCGACCACACCCGGGTGGAAAGTAGTCCCACAGGTAAAGTAGTTCCATTCAGGCCTGAAGAGGGCCTGGATGTAGCAGCATGGTCTGCATCAGGTAAGTGCACATTAAAACACTTGAACACATGTCTAGCTTTATGAGCCTGGCGCCTAAGGCGCCAGGACAGGGGTCCAACATGAGCCTGGCGCCTAAGGCGCCAGGACTGCGTCCAAACGGCCCCAGCTTGGGCCCGCTGGCACTCCCCTGGGGGAAATTATGCCTGCCTCTGGGATTGCTGGGTCGGACCTGGCTCCTTGGAGGTAGGCATCATGACACTTATGATCTGTTTGGACCTTGAAGGTGGACCCCTTAAGGTAGGGCCTAAAATGCCTAAGGCTTCAAACTATACTGAAACACTCCTTTTCAACAGTAGCCCACCTAAGTTCTCGACCCTTGAGTTGAATACTACTGATGAATATGATCGGGTGTTCCCTCCCTTTATCATCTAGCTGGAACAAGACAGCTCCAATTCCGGTGTTGCAGGCATTCGTCTGGACGATAAAGGGTTTGCTGCAGTCAGGCGCACACAACACTGGTGCCCTACACAGACTTTCTTTCAATCCATTAAAGGCCCTCTGACAGTCTTCAATCCAATTAACCTTCCTGGGCTCTTTGGGTGAAGTCAAAGCTGTCAGGGGTGCAGCTATGGTTCCATAATCCGCCATGCAGTACCCAGTGAGGCCCAAAAAGGCTCTCACCTGGGTTTGAGTAGTGGGAGTCTCCCAGTCATGTACATCCCGTACTTTACTGGAGAGAGGTTGGATTTGACCCCCTCCTACCTCATGACCAAGATACGTGACTTTCCCCTGAGCTATCTGGAACTTGGTGGCCTTGATAGTGAGGTTAGCCCTTTTCAAGGACTGCAACACCTTATCCAGATGTGTCAAATGCTCTTCCCAGGTGGAACTGTAGACGACAATGTCATCTAAGTAGGCCACACAAAGGCCTCCAGCCCACTAAGTGCTTGATTGACCAATCTCTGGAAGGTGGCTGGGGCATTCTTCAACCCAAAAGGTATGACCCTAAACTGGTAGAATCCCTCAGGTGGGGAGAATGCCGTCTTTTCCTTGGCATGGTCCGCCCAAGCTATTTGCCAATAGCTTGAGGTAAGGCCAAAGGTGCTCACAAATTTGGCAGCACCTATGGTGTCCATGAGCTCATCAGCCCTGGGCAATGGGTGCGCGTCAGTTTTGGTGACGGCATTGACTCCTCGGTAGCCCACACAAAACCTCCAATCCTTGGTACCTGCCTGGGACAAGGACCACTGGACTGGACCAGGGACTGGTTGAGGGTTCAATAACACCCAGATCCAACTTTATGGCAACCTCAGCCTGGATGGTTCTTAACTGTATCTGACATACGGTAGCACCTGCTTTTGACAGGCACACTGTCACCAGTGTCAATTTCGTGCCTACATCACGGTTTAGGGCTGGTGTCAGTGAAAACAGAGAGGCATACTTCTGGAGCAAAGCCTTGCAGGCCCTCTGCTGCTCTGTCGTCAGATCTCGAGAGAGATGCACTCCCTCCACTGAGCCATCCTGAGGGTTGCTATGTAGCAGATCAGGAAGGGCCTCACTCTCATCCTCTTCATGTTCTGAAGCTAGCAAGAGACATGAGACTTCTGCTCGCCTGGGGAAAGGCTTGAGCCTGTTAACATGGAAAACCTGTGGGGCTACCCCATGGACTCCCATGTCAACCAGATAATTGACTTCGCCCATCTTGGAGATGATCCCGAAGGGTCCAGTCCACTTGTCCACCAAAGCTCTAGGCTTGGTAGGCTCCATCACAAGGATTTCCTGTCCTGGAGCCCAATCCACTTGCAAGGCTTTAAGGTCATGCCAGTATTTATTCAGTTCCTGGCTGACATTGAGATTTTCTGTCACTTGACCCATCATCTGTGTCATCCTCTGTCTGAGGCCTAACACATAGTCCACCACTTGCTTGGCAGGACCTGGAGGGGTGGCCTCCAAACCTTCTCTGATCAAGGCAAGGGGCCCCTTCATGGGATGTCCAAAGAGTAACTCAAAGGGGCTGAAACCAAC
Source organism: Ambystoma mexicanum (assembly GCF_040938575.1). NCBI lineage: Eukaryota > Metazoa > Chordata > Amphibia > Caudata > Ambystomatidae > Ambystoma > Ambystoma mexicanum. The sequence continues at coordinate 1,435,260,549 of NC_090929.1, read as the reverse complement.
ACCCTCTTGAGGTACCTCTCTGTAAGCAAACAGCAGGCATGGCAGGAGGAGATCCCATTTCCTCCTTAGGGGCCCTTCCAAAGCACCTAGCATGCCTTTGAGAGTTTTATTAAACCTCTCAACCAGACCATTGGTCTGGGGATGGTAAGAGGTGGAGAACTTGTAGGTTTCCCCGCATTCTTTCCACATGGTTTTCAGGTAACTAGACATGAAGTTGGATTCTCTGTCTGAGACAACTTCCTTAGGGAATCCAACACGGGTAAACATGTCCAGGAGGGCCTTTTCAACCACCTTGGCAGTAACAGTCCGAAGGGGTATAGCCTTAGGGTACCTGGTGGCATGATCAACCAAGACCAGGATGAACCGATGTCCACCTGAAGTGGGAGGGTCAATGGGACCGACAATGTCGATGCCCACCCTCTCAAATGGTGTGCCAACCACTGGCAATGGCTGCAGTGGGGCAATGACACTGCCTCCAGTCTTGCCAGAAAACTGACAAGTGGGGCAGGTCCTGCAGTGGGACTCCAATTCTACTCCCATCCGATGCCATCAGAAATGGGCAGAGAGCCTCTGCTTAGTCTTCTTAGTACCAAGATGACCAGCTAAGGGCACCTCATGCGCCAACTGCAGCAGGAAGGGCCTGTAAACCTGGGTTACCACCAACCTCTTGAGGGCACCAGGTTTAGGCTTAGGGGGCTCACTAACAAGGAGCTCCCCCTCCCAATAGTTTCGGAATGTCCTAGGCACTTCTCCTTGTGCCTGGGACAGGGCCTTTTTCCTCAAACCCTCGAGGGAGTGGCACTCCCTCTGTCCCTTACAGAAGTCCGCCCGGGAGGGTCCCCGTTCAGCCAACAGGCAATGAAGGTCGGGGTGGTCCTCCGGGTTGAGAACCTCTCCCGCAGGAGAGCCTTCTGCCTCTTCTCCCTCAGGAGTTGAGTTTGGGTTTTCCACTGGACCCAGACCGTCCGGAGCATGGATCCCAATGGGTGCTGTAGGAACAGCAGGAAGAGAAGGAGCCCCCTTCACAGAGGTGGCCTTCTTGTTCTTCCGTCTTCTTGCCTTAGGCCTCACCTTTGGCTCGGGTACCTGGCTCACAGCCAGACCCTGTGTCACCTGTGACCTAATGACTGCAGGAGCAGCCATTAGGAGACCATCCGAGATCAACCTCAACTCCACTAGATCATTTCCTAACAGAATGTTAGCAGGGACATTGTCCTGAGCTAGGATAGGAAGCTTTGCTGTCTTGTCTCCAATCATGAGTGTCACTAAGGCTACAGGTGATAATTTGGGAGGCCCACCAGCTAACCTGGTGGTTCTCAGAGGAGACCCTACATAGTTCTCTGGCTTCAGCAGGGTCCTGTCCACCACTGTCATGCTTGCACCAGTGTCTCTCAAGCCAGTAGAAAGCTGGCCATTCAAGAGGACACTTCTCAAAAACCTAAAGGTGTACTGTGGGATGGTCTCAAGTACCTCTGCATACTGGTCCCAGGCCCCAAGGGACACTAAGGAAATCTCTACAGGAGCACCAAATGTGATCCCTGTAGAGGAGAGGAGGACAGTGGCCTCCACCTCAGACATGGGGTAAGGGTAGCTCAGGCTGACAGCCTGTACTCCAAGTGCCTTACCATTACACTTGGAGTCACCATTCTTGTGATCCAGAGCCCCACATTCCCAACAGGTGCCAGGAATGCGGGTTATGGAACTGGAACCACTGGGAGCCTGCTTTGCAGCAGGTGGACCCCTACTCTTATTCCCACCCACAGATGACAAATCCCCTCTAGATATTTGGGTCTTAGGGGAGGAAGGTTTTGGTTTACCTGACTGATTGCTTCTGGGACTCCTCAGCTTTCTGAGAGGTCCCATTTTCTTTGTTCTTGTCCTTCCCACTGGAGTCCTTAGGGGACACCCAGTCGGAGACCCACTTGTCAGCCAACCTAGCCAGCTTAAAGGGATCCAAAATGTTCTGGTCAGCAACATACTGACACAGCTATGGTGAACAGGCTTCAGAAAAATGCTCAAAAAACAAAAGGTGATACAATTCAACAAACGTTTTCACTTTGTAACCATCAATCCACCCCATCATGTTCATGTTTGCAGCACTCACCCAGTCAACCCAAGACACATTCTCTCTTTTCTTAAAATCCCTGAACCTTTTAAGGTATTGGGTAGGTGTCTTGCCAAACTTGGCAATCAAAGCAGACTTCATGCACTCATACTGACCCCTTTCTTCCATCCACACTCAGTTTCAGAATACAGTCAAATCCAGTCTGAGGCACTCTGCTTAACAGACACTTAGCCCAATCTCTTTTATCAACATCATGAATTGCACAAGCCATTTCTAATGCCTCAATCCATTGGAGGATATCTGAACCCTCCACAAACACACCAACCAAATCTTTCATACACTTGCTGGCTGGAGACCTGCAACTCCTAACTGGTTTAGCTGAGGTCTCCATTCTAGCTTTCTCTAGCTGGATTCTTTGGTGCTCAGTGTCCCTATCTTTGAGTATCACCTGCTGTGCCAACTCCTCTTTCTTCAACTCAGCTTCTGTTGTCAACTTGTTGTATTGAAAGGCTAACTGTTCCTGTTGTAGCTCTAATTTTACAAGTTCAATCTTCAGGGCTTCCCCCCGAAGAGCAGTGCTGGGGTTTGGAACAGAGGCAACAGAAATTGTGGCATTCCCAGAATCAGATTCAGCAACAACCCCAGGGGCAGAGTCCTCATTGGTTGCATCCCCCGTCTTCAAGAGTTTCACCACCAGTCTGGTAGTCCACATGGGCAGCTATCAGTTCAGCCCTAGACTTATCCACAAAGTCTAACACCCTGGCTTCACAAGCACTATGTACAGCCTCTAAGCTCATCCTAGTCAATTTACCATTTGCAATAGATTCCATTGCTTGTAATGCAGTTATCTTGTACACAACTAAACCTCAATTTAACAAAGTACAGATATTTTGTAAGTGGCACGGTTATACACTGATTCTTAAAACTATAAGCATCCCATTGCTGCCACCAGTGTAAAGACTGGAGTGGGTGTCTGTACTTCTGCTCTCTATATGGTAGAGCATAGGCACAGAGGACCCCAGCCAAGATTCTCTATTGTGGTAGCAATGGACGAGCAATCAAGGCCTAGCTTCTCAGGAGGTGATGCCGGCTGGTTCTTAAGTATAGTGTAGTCCCCAAACACCCACAAAGGAATGACCACACACTGTATTAGTTAAAACACAGTCTTTATATAATTAATGTTCAAGGTTATGTACAATATCACAATAACTCACTTTGTGCTCGGTTATCTACAATGGCAAATATGCAGTTCTACGTGGTACCACTATTACTATTAGATCTCATTAAAGTGCATGAAATGTACGGTTAAATGTCACACAAATCTGTTCGTAAAGGAAACCAACAATAGGTATAGGAGGAAAGCAAGATGATGAGAACAATAGGCAGAATACTGGCCTCTACCGTTAGACACAATTCTGTGTGTAGATCCCCCCTCCTGGGCAACCTGTAGAAGAAAGATATATCACAAGCACAGTCCATATATTTTTCACAAGAATCTTTCCAATAGTTCAGCAGCCCCAAAGTACTGGTATTGTAGAGTTCCTCGTCAGGAAATCGACGGCCCTTCTTGAGAGCACTTCCTTTAAAGCAGGAGCCACGGGTCGTCGAACGTCCGGCGATGAACATGTGAACTACGGCGGTGAAGTGGCAGCTTCGTTCCTAGTGGTGCTCGTCGACGGGGAAGCATAAATGTCCTGCAAGGAAGAGGCGTGCGGGGCACCTCGGTGTCGATAGTTCTGGACGGCAAAGAGTTTGAAGAACAGTGGCCCAGCAAGGGCATCGAGTCGTTGGCGTCTCTGTGGTCTTTGGGTGGCCGGAAACCCACCGGCAGATGCTCCTCGGTGCGTCGATGGCCTGACTTTCTCCGGCGGGATATGGCAGGCCGCGGTGAAGATGAGCGTGTCCATGAATCGAAAGTTCTTAGGCAAAGGGAGCATGGCGGCTCCGGTTGTTGACGGTGGTCGTTGACAGTGGCGGACAACAGTCCGGGTGCTTCTCTTTGGGATTCCGTGGCAGTCCCCGTCTCCGGTCGGCAGCCTGTCATAGGTCTTTCTACCAGGGAGCTTTGGCAAAAATCAGCTGGTGCACGATGGTCCCTCGTAGCTCGGGAAGAGGGTGCCTTACCAGGCCCTCACTGGGTCAGTCCTTGGAGACACAGCAGCTTTCAAATTGATGAAGTAGAGCAACAGCAAGACTTCTCTTCCAGCAGGGCTTCCAGGTTACGCTTCAGTTTCAACTCCAGTTTCTCTTCAGCTTCTGAACACGAATTCTAGCAGTGAGAGGCCCCCAGATATATTAGTTGATCTCCCATTCATTCTGCTGGGTCACACTCAGGCAACCAATTGGTCAGAAGGGCATTCATGCAGGCAGGCAGCCAATCAGGTGCATAGTGCATTCAGGCCATTCACTTCTCTCCAGACGCTCACAACAAGTTATGTGCATTGGGACAAGTACCCAGCCATTCAACAGTCCACACTGCATTCATACAAGTTTCGGGCAGGGCTGTCTCAGTCATTGTGTCAAACACCAGAAACTAGACATCCACAACAAGAAGTGCATATCCGTCACACACTCCATTCACCCAGGTCCCACCCACATGGTGTAACCACAACATATAGTCACTGGGAAGGCTCCAGCCAGTCTTGCCTGGACTTCACAACAACACCATATATGGAACCTCCACCCAACAGACAGTCAGGGGGAAGGGACAGAGTCAGGGCTTCCCAGGACTTTGGGAAAATAAGGTAACAGGCAATAGAAAGCAAGAGGCTGCAGGGGCCATCTTGTTTCCTATCAGGAATCAACTGATTCCAATGGCAGGGCCTGGGTATCCCAAAATGGAGGATACTCAGAGCACCTGTCAAATTCAGCATGGGCTGCCACCATGGAGCTGCCACCAGCCCATAACCTGCTCTGTGCGCCACACACAGGTACCCAAAAACATACACTAGGGTCACAGGTTTGCACCACCACCCATGGATGCCATAAGGATATCCCATTGGTCTTTACACCAAACCAAAAGAGAGCTGCACCGCCAGGAGTCCCACATGAACTCCTGCGTGGAAAACACGACAGAATACACAAAAAAGCAGTAAAGGACAAGGATACGGAGGCCCTGTCCCTCTGATGCATTTCCAGCATCACAGACGATCAATATGTGCATGTGTAGTTTAGCTGTATGAATGGCGATCATGAGAGGCGATCATAATAGGTATAAAATTTGCACATAATGGTACATTTGCATGGCAAGTATTTTTTTTGAATTTAGTAAAAGATGAAGTATATGAGGTGTGGTTGCTCTGTGTATCATGGGTGTACGTATTGTGGACTCATTAGAAGGGTGTTTTCATAACTGTGGCAAAGGCTGCAAAGGCCCCCAGCAGTCAGGGAACAGGTTTTGTAAGTTGGTCAACGGGGCGGCTGAGGTTAGTTTGCAGATGGCTCAAGTGTTGGAGGGCGAAGGGAACATATGATCTCTGGTAAACAGGAGAGCTCATTGTTGTAAGTGATAGGCATCTTCTGAATTTACAGGGGTGTTTGGAACAGTTGGCTTCTCCCAGGGCACTTGTGGAAAACAGTAGTAATACATTTCAGGAGAGCGATTGTGTTGTCAGAGAGTCTGCGGCACTCATTTGAATAGGAAAGGTCAGTAGTCATAAAAATGGGACACCAGGCAGTTTTGGGCAATGCGGTTAGCAAACACAAATGGGTCAAAAGGGAATCTATGTGTCTTTCTCTCATCTTCATGTGCTTAGGTATTTTTAGTCCATGCCCGTGTTCGTTATTAATAGGAATTCTGTTGTTGAGTAACTAAAAGGCAAGGCTGCCACCAAATATGGAGAGTTTTTTGGGAAGGGGTTATTGCAAATGTAGACCTTGCAAATATAAGTTTTTAGGGGATTGTGTTATAATGTCTGTGTCCAATGAACTGTGTGGGTTTTAGATTTCTCTGTACAGGGCAACCAATCATGTTTGGGGGGATGCCTTTGTAACGGTATTTGGGGAGTGTCTTAACTGTTGCAAACTGTATATAATGTGAGTTATTTGTTTGGTTCAGGGAGACCAAGGTTACTGTAACTGTTAGATGTCACCTAAAGCCCCTCCCGGCCATCTGTACAATAAACTTGCTTTATGGACAAAAGGTGCACTTACTAATTATAGAGGTGGGCCTAATTTGGGTAAAGAGGCGGAACTAAAGGTCCATGCCTACAATTGACAGGGAAATAAAGGTCTGAATCAGCCCCCAAGGGTACAGACAATAACAGTTCCCAGATGTGAGACAAAGTTCTCTTAGTTAGTAAAGAAACAAAAATATTGCAAGGTCAGATTCCCACCGTTCAGTCTTACCATTGAGAGGAAAGTAGATCAAACAAGTTCCTAGAGACCAAGGGAGGCAACAACACCCAGAGTAAAAAGGGCTAAAATCCTCACAAATACTGAACAAAATAATCCAAAATGTGGTTGCCACACGTGACTCACATTTGGAGGACAATGTCTATTCATAATAATCAGACAGACTGAGACCTTCGTTCCTATCCAGTTCTCGGTAAAAAGAAACAAGGTGGTGCAATGTTGACAGTTAAATGTCCAGACCTCTGGCCTAGAAAATCTGAAATGGTAACCTTATTTGGACAAGTAGTACCTTGATGCCGTTCTCACCACCCCATACTGTGTTCATGTGCTTGTAACCTTCTCTCAATATCACTGTTGGGCTCTGAGCTCAAACACTGCTCCTCACATGGGCTACTGCATACCTCCACCAACGTCTTCGTTCTTCCTTTGAGTTTCAGGCTTTGTTTCTTTTTGTGCAGGTATGATGTACCGCAAGACGATACCACAGTGGTCTTATATGAGAACCAAATTATCAGTGGCCCGGGCCCACAGGAGCCAATGAGGGGAAAAAGCCTTAGTCCGGCACTTAAACCTAAGTGCGTCTTTTCAAAACTGGTGAAATCAGTTCCTTGGTTTGGCGAAGAATGTGAGATGTTCAAGGACTGAACACCTGTGATGGAAACTGGGATTCTGGAGTCTGTGCCCACTAACTTGGGCAATGATGATTAGATGAACGTGACACAAGGAAACAGTGCAGAGAAGAGAACAAAGCAGGGCACTGGAAGGAAGCAGAGACCGGGTGAAGCCGAGGAGGCAGTAAGAGGGGCGAGAAGAAAGCCGGGAGCAGGAAGGAAGAGAAGGTTCTTAGAGGAGCAGGGTAACAAGACCATGGGAAGCCAGAAGAGGGATAGCGTGCTGCGGCATGGAACAAAAGGTTAGGGAAACAGAAAGAGAAACCTTGGGAGAGTGAACAATAACCAACAAGGCCAAGAGAAAGAAAAGCGGGCTTACCTAAGCCAAGAGAAAACGTAGCGTGTAGCAACAATGGAGAAATCCGCTCAGTTGCAACACAGCGGCCGCTGGAAACAGGAGGGCTAAGCGCTCCCGGTGTCGGCCAAGACAGAAACAACTAGACCACGGCTGCAGTATGAAAATAAACGTGGTGGAACATTTCAATGGCAGAATCATCGCCACCTACCCCAGATATGCCAAGAGAGTGGGCGCATGACACCTTCCAACATGCCAAAGCTGAGAACACCAATACTGACCAATCCATATCCCCCATATACGTTGCCCTACACATTGTTGCAACGGCCAATGGAATATTGTAAGAATGACATGTATTGCCTGTAGAAGGTGGCCTCAGGCAGAGTTGTGAGATAGTGCCTGGCCAATGAATGTACTAACACATATAGACTATATATCTAGTTGAATCCCCTACCCAATCCCTTCCCACTTTAGGTTTTGTGAAATTAAGCGTCAATTGTGATGTCACATCCCTTTTTAAGATACTACCAAGTTTGTGGCTACTTGAGAGCCACAGATATTCGTCTAATGTTCATTCTGTTCCTGTTTTATATGGGTTTTGTTAAATACAACAGGTGTTTGTCACATTTTGGTCTATCCCCTGTTTTGGGTAACACAGTGATTTGAGGTGCTATGGTGAAGGGCACATTGTAACAAACACATTTTGGAGACCATGTTGCATTGTGCTGTAATGTGGATGAATGACATAAAAGCCTCGAGAAAGGCTTTAACGCCTTCTATTCACGCCACACAACAGTTCCAATCATTTGTATGGCAGTGATGAGAGGCAGAGCACAACTTGCATTTCCGTGGACTCCTTTCCTCTAAGGCAGGCAGTGTGTACACTTACAATTAAACGCTGCCTGGCATGCTTGCATACAAGCAGCGTTTACTTGTAATTGTGAGCACTGCTTACGATGGTGCATGATAAGCAGTGTTCACAATGAAAATGAAACGCCGTCTGACATGTGAGCATGTCAAACAGAGTTTAATTATAATTGTGACTGTCACTTGCAAGCATGGCAAGTGGCGCTCACAATGAAAGTAAGTACTTCCTGATATGGAAGCATGTCAGCCAGCATGTACTTGCTTTGCAAGGCAGAGTGCAAAAGTGCAGGGAGACGTTTATGCCTCGTCAAATTAAGGGTAGGAACACTATCAGCGCCTTAGGATTTGTTGTTGTTTTGGAGTGCCTCGAAATGCTCTGTTTTTATATTGAGATGATGGATTGCTTATTGTTGATGTCCCTGTGGTTCCTTCTACTTTCAACAACTAGTATTTTTACCTAAAATTAAAGAGTTTTTCAATGTCCTTCCTTTTCGCAAGGTACTCTTGCGTAACATTTTGTATGCTCCTTTTCTATTATCGGGGTCGATAAAACACTTGGAGCCAAGCTGTGTCGCTCATTTCAGCTGTTTCATTTCAGGTTGAATTTCGCCTTTTTAGTGAACTGTGCATGGCCTATGCCTGCTTCTTGTCCAGGTTCATGCCTTACAGCAAGTGCTGTGAATGTAGCACTTAAAAGGCTGTTGGGTCACCTACTAGACACAAAGGTGAGAAGTAACAAGATCCATGCTACATTCCCTCCAATCGCCACCTGCGCACAAGTGTAGAGAATACGATTGCGGTTCTGTATGAGTAAAATGGCAGGCAATCATGCTGCCCAGTGCTCATTCACTGTTCTACTTCTTTGTGCGGTTTCCCCTCATCTCTGGCTATTGATACAGTTAATATCGAACCTTTGAATGTTTTTCTCAGGCAGCTGGAGATGCTGGAACATTGAACAATGCACAAGGTCACTTGAAAAGTGGTACTTTCACACAGCCGATTTTTTTTACTGTCAGACTCCATGGAGGCGATAAGCATTTTACAAAGGAAGCATGTAAACAACATGATTCCATGCCATATTGTATTCACAGAATACATTGCAAGTAAAGTGCCTTATGTCTGTGTTAGGGAGGATTCTCATAAATGTGCTAATTCCCTTCACCTGAGAGACCGCCAGCAACTTTTCTGGATTTTGAGGATTTTTTTACCTGGAAAGAGTGTGTGCCTTTTTCCCACTCTTACATGTATTTTGATGTGTGTTTTCCATTTGTGTTCTTTGACTTTGGAGTTTTAAGATAACTCCATAGTCATCTTATCATGTGTGTTACACAGCACCCTCAGAGCAGTGACACAGGGATGTCTTTTTAGACTTCCCAAAGGTTTAAATACCTTCTCTGGGATAAACTACTGTTTCCCAGAGAATGTAAAGTGAAATTGACTTTACTAGTCTTTCCAAATTCTTAGACCCAGCACACACAATCTTACAAAGGAGTGCTGGAGGGGTTAGATAGTATGCCCTGTGTCGAAATACTCATGTATCAGTCAAATGCTAAGCTTTCTTATTGAAAAGGATGGAGGCAGTGGTTTTACAACACACTACCATGATTTTCCCGACGCGAATACCGGTAGCTAAAAATCACAGAAGTCATGTTTTTCAAGATGGCGCCTTAAGCCCCTTTTGTTTAAACGGGTCCCGGTCTTCTTTTTTTGCCGTTTCTTTTTAGAAAGGTCCTTCTAGAATTTGTCTCTGTGCGCCAAACCAGGTTTGGTCCCTTTGTTCGTATGCCTTTGGCGGGCTTCAGGACTGAAGACCGTCTCTGGCGCCTGAGCGTCTGGGGTGGGCAGGAAGTGAGGGCGGTGCCTCAAACTCCCTGTGCTTAGTCTCCGAGGGAACCCAAATGCACTCTGGCGTGATTGGCTGGCTGACTGTCCAGCAAGGATAGCCACCCTGCTGGATGAGTGACAGCTAGGCTGCAATGAATGGGAGAAAGCTGTTTAAAATGTGAGTCTCCAGGACTGGAAGGAAGAGTCGACCACTGGAACGTAAGAACCGAAGACGAGCTGGAAGAGGACAGCTGCTGCAACTCCTGGACCGTTGGTTCTCACGGTGAAGCCCTGCTGCAGGTCCGAATTGCCAAACTCCATGGATACCATACTCAAGTCTGGTTAGGATTAACCAGGGAGAACGACACCAGCTTGTTTTCTTGTATCAACAGCTACTGGAACTGAAGTGACTGCATTTTGTCTGCTTTCTTCAACGATCCCGTGCAGTGCAGGAGTCCCAGGGACGTCATTTCACCAAAACGCCAGGGGTAGCGGAAGTGACATCACACGACCCTTGACCCCCTGAAGACATCACAGGAAGTAATGTCATTTGACACCAACCCGAAGTGATATCGCGGGAAGCGATGGAACACGACCTTTCACCCGTTGACAAAACAGGAAGTGGCATCACATAGCATTGTGCACTACGACAAATATGGTTACAATATCACTATAATGTGATGTACATTTCATACCTGAATGGATCGCCATATGTATCATTAAGATCAGCATGTATAGGCCCATATTACCAAATTACTGTGATTGCAAGCAGACGTCCATGACCGAATGATAATGATGTGTTATTATATAACACTTATGCTTAAGTGCTTTACATATTAGAAATATACACCCAATATCACCCAACCTGTGTTGGTACCCATTTATCGACCTTAGAAGGATGAAAGGCTGAGTTGAGGCATTTGAGAACAGACTAAATCAGTGACTCACCCCCTGAATTGTGCCTGAAATAAACCTTTATTGAGTGTAGCAATTATTGTATAGAATTCCAGAAAAACACATTGTTAGACTTGTGGCCCCTCATGTTCTTATTTTTCTTCTTTTTTAAGGGGCCTGAACAAGAATGCCAGCCACTCTAGAATTAAAGAGCCACATGGTGCTGGCCACAGCCCAGGAGCTTGCATTGCAAAAATAAAAAAATATTTTTTTCAACATTTATTTTTTTTTTTTTTAGAGGTCGCAAGGGAGCCCACAGAGGTCGCAAGGGACACCTCAGAGGTCACACATGCAACCTCTGGCGACCCCCAAATGACGTCCCTGAGGAGTGCCCCAACGCCCTCCCTCTTGTCCCCACGACTGAGGCTCAGGAACAGCGAGATCTGCAGCACTTGCCAGGAACCACAACTTCAACAGCATTTGTTTCTTCATAAAAGGTACTGTGCCAACCTGATTGACAGAACGCCACTCCCACAGTGAAAGTTAGTGAAACTTTCCCAACTTGAAGGCCTAATCAGCTTGTGGCCCGATATATGATTCTTTTTCGCCTAAACTACTTCTAAGAACTTTCACAAAGACTTTACTGTTTGATACCAGAACTGCTCTTTCCTATCCAGAACACTAGCCTATTGACTTTGGCCTGGCCTATTGACTTGAATTGAACTCCTCTGGTGAACTGAAACTATTTGCACTGTCTAAAATGTATATATGATCTATTTTACTTACCTTGTGCCTTTTGTTCCTTTTTGAGTAACTGAACTGCCATTGACTCCTATTTCAGGGGAGCTCAAATGGCCTCAAAACCTTAGAATTTTGTATTGAAGTGTATTGGTTTTTTAATATTAAGTTGCCTTCTTCTAGTGAAATGTTTTCTAAATGATTGTGCAATAAATGAATAAGTGTTTTTACCAAGAAACCTTGAGTATAAGTGTTTACATGAACCACTGTGATTGAAAGTCCTTTGGGTAACTACTTGTACTGCTCACATTCACTGTTGAGATAAGTCTGGCTGCTCAGCTCGCTACCAAAAACTGTGTGGTACAGACTTATACCAAAGGTTGGTTTGGCTAACACCTGTAGTCCTAATTGTGTGTTAGTGGTCCCAGAGGGAACTGTCTGCAATTCTGCCTAACACTGGTGTACAGCAGTGATGATAAAGTATAGTTATTACATTAAGAGTGCTGGTCTTACTTTTGTTCAAATAACCTTCACAAGGACAAGCGCCACTAGAAAAGCAATTGTTTTATAATGCCAGATATGGATAACTTCAAACAGGAAGCCCTGATCATTCTAACAGTAGATCAACTGACAGATATGTGTAAAGTCTGGTCTCTCTCTTTTTAGGGCAAGAAAAATGAATTGAATGAGAAATTGTTGAATCATCAAAGACTGGGAGGTAGACCTATAACCCCTACCCCCCCAGCAAATGTGGATAACGTTGAAGAGGATGATAATGATTCAGAGCCAGGCTCTGATGTTGTTGATGTGTTAGGCGCTCAGGATGTGAGCCCTACTACACCTCTACTTGCCTTAGGTCCTCAAGCTTTAACCACTGGGACCCTACCAGGTCCAGTACTGAGTCCAGAATGTGTCTCTCTTGAAAAATGGAGACTTGAGTTAGAGTTCAAAAGAATTCAAATGCATACTGAAAGTAAACATCAAGAACTCAGGCTCGGAGAAATGGAATTGAATCATGAACCTGAAATGAAGAAATTGTCTCTTGAAAATGGTTCTCTCCCAGAGTCTTCTAGGTCTTCCAGTCCTAAGAGGCCTTGCATGCCTAAAGAGGCTGTGAGTATGTATGAGGTGAGACTTGATATGTTAGATTGGTTGGCTGCTTTTGAATATAACTAAGGGATTCAGGGTTTCATGTGAAGCTAGCTTTGATAGCTAGATTTGGGAAAACTCCTTCCCAGTACCTAAAGAGGTTTAGGACCCTCAAAAAGCATGATGGTACCCCTTGGGCTACCTGGGTATGTGAATGTTTGAAGAACCTAGATGGTTGGGTAAAGAGTTACAGAGTTAACACTTTTGAAGAAATGAGAAATCTATTTTTGTTAGAATCTATTTTTGATGCCTGCTCTCCTGAGCTAAGACAGCACTTGGCTGACTCTAAGGAAAAGAAAAGAAGTTAGCTGACTTGTGTGTTGCCAACATGGCTACTCAAAAGGATTCTGGTGCAACACAGAAGAAGGATGATGGGAAGCAGAAAAAGAAAGATGGCAAAGAGAATTCTAATACCTCCAATCCAAAAGAGGGCCCCACACATACGAAGGGTAAACAACCAGGGAAACCGAATCAGGCTAGTGAAACCTCTGGTGCCATTTGGAAAATGTTATGCTTGTGGGTCTACTGACCATGTGAAAGGGGATCCCAGATGTAAGGGTAATTCTTCAGGGGTCCACACTGTCTCTGTAGCCTTTTCCCCAGAGGAAGAAGTACATGTGACAAGTGGTAACTTTCAAGTACTGGCTGAAGACCCTATTGAAGTCTCTGCCCGTGTTTCTTTAGTGTCCCTGGGTCTGTGCGAACAGCAGAATTTAGATGTCTATAATTCGATTCCAGATAACACTAAAGAATATTACAAGGACAGTGTACTTGTGAATAATCAGGATACCCCTGTCATTAGAGACACTGAGGCCAGCATTACTGTAGTGGATGAATCTTTTTTCAAGGCTGAGGATTTTGCTAAGGCACCCAAAAGCCTCACTAAGGTTGCTGGAGGCCCTGTCCAAATGCTTCCTAGACTATCAGCTGTCATTCAGTGCAACAACATGACGGTGAAGATACCTGTTATTGTACAAACTGAGGTGCCTGGGAGAGTCCTGTTGGGGAATGGCTAAAAAAGTCTTGGAGTTGTATCAAGCACCCCCAGGCCTCCCAGCAAAAGGAAACAGGAGCAGACAAGGAGGGCCAGGGAGACTACCCTAGCTATCTCTCCACAGGATGTTACAGAGGAATCTATAACATCTAGCCCACAGGAGCTACTAACTGCTATTTCAAGGAAGAATGAGACAAAGGGTAAACCCAAGATCTCAAGGAAAAAGCCAGAAAGCACTCCTGTACTGCCAAGAAGGACATCCCCAAGAGGATTGTCCAAGGTCACACCTGTGACTGCTCCACCAGCTGAGGCTGAGTGTGAGAACAGCCAGGAAATGTTGTATCAGCTGCTGAAGATTCAGAGCTGGAAGAAGACCTGCCCACTGTTGGAGATCTGGCTCCTAAAGGCCATCCTGAGCTGCAGACTTTACTGGCAGATGGTGGCCCCTGTAGGGCAGACTTTAGCAGAGGCCAGAGACAGGGTTCTACTCTTGATACTCTTGAGAGTCTTTCGCCAACAGGCAGCTTCCCAGCTGGCCGGGCAAGAGCCAGGGAAGCATAGGTTGTACTGGGAAGATGGCCTCTTCTACAGTGAACCAACTGAGTATATCTCAGGGGAATACAGAAGGCTTATAGTCCTCTATAGACAAGACACCAGTTCGTACAGTTAGCCCACATGATTCCTTTGACTGGTCAATTGAGCTTCAAGAAGACCAAAGAAAGGCTTTCTCTATACTTCTACTGGCCTAAGTTAGGGTCTGATGTAAATACATTTTGTAGGAGCTGTCACACTTGTCAGATCTGTGGCAAGAGTGGAGCCAACAATGTGGCACCTTTGGTGCCCCTTCCAGTTGTGGGAGTCTCTTTTGAGAGGGTAGGAATCGACATTGTTGGTCCCTTAGACCCTCCAACCTCTTCAGGCAATCGATTTATGTTGGTTGTAGTAGACCATGCTACTAGGTATACTGAAGCCATACCTATGAGGACTGTTATAGCTTAGGCTGTTTCTAAGGCCCCACTTGGTATTTTACCATGGTAGGTTTTCCTAAGGAAGTCATCTCTGACAGGGGATCAAACTTTATGTCCCACTACATGCAGGCCATGTGGAAAAACTGTGGAGTGACTTACAAGTTCTCAAGAACTGCATACCATCCACAGACAAATGGATTCATAGAGAGGTTTAACCATACTATGAAGAGCATGATAGGTGCTTTAGAGGAACCCCTTAGAAGAAAGTGGGACCTTCTACTGCCATGCGTTCTATTTGCTTATAGAGAAGTTCCTCAGAAGGGAGTTGTATTTAGTCCCTTTGAGCTTCTCTATGGTCATCCAATTAGAGGTCCATTGGCCCTAATTAAGGAGGGGTTGGAGAGTGCTCATTCTCCCAAGCCACTGAGAGTCATTGACTATGTGTTAGGTCTCTGGAGGAGAATGACACACATGATGACAGAAGCATCTGATAACTTAGAAGCAAGCCAGGCTCTGGAGAAGCATTGGTATGACCAGAAGACCAACATGGTTGAGTTTACTCAAGACCAGTAAGTTTTAGTTATGGTTCCTACAGGGCAGAGAGCCTTACAGGACAAATGGATATGACCCTTCAAGGTTGTGGGAAAACTTGGAGAGGTCAACTATGTTGTGGATTTAGGTAATCCTAAGGAGGCCCCCAGGGTCTTTCACACCAACCGTCTAAAAGCTTATGTCAACAGACCAGAAGTGGGAGCTTTGCTTCTAGCTTCAGCCCAAGAGGAGGAAGAGAGTGATCCTCTACCTGATCTCCTCAGGGGACAACCTTTAGATGAAAAAATAGAAGGAGTTAATCTCTCTTCTAATCGGACACTGGAACAACAGGAGGAGTGCAAGTTTCTGTTCAATCAGTTTGCCTCCCTGTTTTCACTATCACCAGGCTTGACCCCTTTGGGCCAGCACGATATTCTCACTGGTCACTGTTTACCTGTTAAAAGCAGAGGTTACAGGATGTCAGACAATGTCAGAACCCACATAAAGGAAGAGGTCAACAAGATGCTTGATCTTGGGGTAATAGAACCCTATACTAGCCCATGGTCTAGTCCAGTTGAAATTCTGTGTGGACTACAGAGCTCTAAAAGCAGTCACAAAGACTGATTCCCATCCTTTACCTAGGACAGATGATCTGGTGGACAAACTTGGTTCAGCCAGGTACCTCAGTACATTTGACCTAACGCCAGGCTATTGTTACGTTCACCTGGTAAACACGGGGGCACCACACGATACTGGATGGAGGTCTAAGCGCTATCCCGGACCCCTCTCTGCTTGGTTATGTGCCAGACATTGGGTAGCACCTATAACAGGAGAATGGAGAGTTAAGATACTGGTTCTGTGATGGGTGGAATCCCACCTCCCTCTGGTCCAAATACCCTCCCTTGGGGTTATTGATCACCTTAGGTTTGTGTGCATTGAACTCTCTGTCCTGCATCTCTGTGCAGGGGCGCGTGGTTGGTGCAGGCGTTCCGTCGACCTAGTTGCTTCACTGGTCTGTTTGACCTTATGTCGGGTCCAGACAGGCTGTGACTCCGACTCTGCTTGCTGTCTTCCAGGTGAGTTATAATGTCTTTTCCACCTTTATTCTGTCTCTTTCTTTCCCTCTGTTTTCTCTGTCTTCTCAGCATCTTGCTCCACTACGCTGTTCCCTAACAATGTCTCTTTTTGTTTTCACAGGGATGGTTGCGATATCGTAGTTGCTGGGCCAATGGCGAAGACCACAGTGAGTTATTGATGCGCTGAGCGCTGCGCTGTTTATTGGTGATAATTGCTAACCTGTGTTCTCTTCTCTTCTTTGTACAGGTTGCGGTGATGTTCCGTACTGATGAGCGAGTGAAGCGCTGCTTGCCCAGGTAAGTGCTTTGTTAATGCTGACCTTGTTCCTTCTCCCTTGCAGGTTACGGTGAAACCCGGATATGGGCGAGGTAAGAGAAGCAGAGGGTGCTGCCAGGACTCGCTGCTTGCCCAGGTAAGAATTGTTATTAATGCTGTCCTTGTTTCTTTACCTTTGCAGGTTGCGGCGAACTCCGGAGATGGGCGAGATATGCGAAGCGCAGGATGAATTCAAGGCCGGTTACTTCACAGGTAAGTGTTCTTGCTCGCTAATGCTGTTCTTCCAGGTTATTAATGGAATCCGGATCTAGGGCTTCAGGATCGGGCCACCGAAGAAGCAGATGAGCAGGAGCTAGATACGTGAGCGTTACACTGCAGGAGTGCAGAATAACGCAAAGAGTGTTCTGCTTTTTGGGTATGGTTTAAATAGTCGGGGTAAAGTAGTTCCAGGCCAAGTAGTTCCAGGCCCAGCCACACCCAAAACACTAGACCGCATGGCTTGGTTCTAAAGAACTGAGCTGTGTAATAGGCCTCCATGTTGGATTAAGGTCCAAAACTGGTATTGTTTTATTCCTGGTAATGATCCTGGCGCCAAAGACTGACTCCATGTATGTTTCTGATGGAGTTTTAAGGCCCTTGGGGCCAGTGTGAAGGGCTTTAGCCCCACTGCTGTTCGGGGGCTTTTATACCTGAGGGGGTCAGGGGCATGCATCGTGAAGCTGGAAACAGATTTGTGCAAGGAACAAGAATATCTGTTTGGCTTGGGAACAAGGATGCCACATCAAGAGGTAACTGTAAGGCACAAGGGGAGTTAAAGAGGATAAGCTACATATGCATGACATATTTCTCTTAGATTAAGTAAAGGAAAGGAGAAAACATTTGCAAGTGCCAAGTACTGAACAATTAAATATGCAGAAAACATATACAAGACAGAACAACCAAGTCTCCAGAAGCCAAAAGGAGTAATAGCACCCAGTTTAGTTTACAAGATCGTGGTTTCCTCACACATGGTGCAAGACACAAAAACAGGGCCTATTCATTAAGCTCCAACTGAAGATATCAATGTACCTGCATTCCCTTAAAAATCCCAAGTGAGCTTAGAGCCCTTTGGATAGTGTGCATGCAATGGATAGGATGCAGAATAACTCTGACACCAAATAATCGCACCAACTCAGGAAGAGGGCAACATTTGGACTACACAGTGATCTCCTTCTCCTTCTGCCCTTCTAATGCCATGATGGGAGCCACTAATTATGCCGCTTGCCTGAAACATGTCAAGGCAATAGCATGCTTGCTACTACTTCGACTGTCCCATCAGATTTTATTTTTACCACTGCCGTCCCAGTATTTTTTTCTCGTATCGTTGGGTCAAAGTTCGAAGACCCATCCAAAAAGAGTACTTATCCCCTGTTCAGTGCATTCTCTCCTACTCTACGGATGACATCAAAGGATGCTGTATACTTAGCACAGTCTTGTGCATAGTCTCCCTCTTCTACTGGTTCTTCTATAAATTTCACTGTATTTATAATTCTGCAGCTTACTCTCTTTAGTGCTGGATTGGAGATAATCACCTCATATTCTGATGCTCTGTGTGTGGTTGGTGTGCTCTTGGGTTTTTTCGTGAATGGGGAAAAGGGCACACTCTACCTATACCGTGGTACTGCAAATGTAGCAGCAGCCAATGCTTGTTCACAAGGATAATGTCCTCTCATCACTGGGTCTGGTCACCTGTTGTAATAAGCTATTGGCTTGTGCCCTAAGGGTGTTGTGTGTGTGAGCATCGCAGTCACCACCAATCCATAGGAGCGTAAGCATAAATAGAACTCCTCGCTATGGTTGGGAATCCCTAACACTGGGGCAGTACATATTGCCCCATTCATTTCCTCAAATGCCTCAGTCATCTCTTGTATCCATGTCAGCGTAGCGTCCCCCCTCTGAGCATCCCAGAGCCGCTTAAAAGGGGTCTTGTGCTGTAGTCAAACACCGAAGCTCTACAGTAACTACAGAGGCCTAAAAATTGCTACATCTCCCTTACAGTCCTTCTGAGATTACCCTTCTGCCTTCCTGGGATATCACCTGTCTGATATACAAGACTTTGCTCTGACAATATTGCAGTTTTGCCTTGTCTACCTTGTAACCCTTTTCTGCTAACAGTCAGCTATCATACAGAGTTCTCCCTGCACTGCTCTTCATTCTTGCTACAAATCAAGATGTCATCTATGTCATCTACGTACCATATAATCGTGCTAGCCATCTGTATGTTCTTTAGGTCCATATGAAGCACCATATTGAATATGGAGGGTGATTCACAGTACCCTTGATGTTTCTATATAGAACCAATGTCAAGTTGTGTGACTCTTCATGAAGTGGGATGTAAAAGAAAGCATTCTTCTAATCTATCACAGTGAGGTGAGTAGCTTCTGGAGGAATGTATTGTTGCTGGGTTGGGAACTAGCCGAAATTCTGCCTCGACAATGCTGTTCAAAGGAGACAGATCTTGAATAAAATTCCATGATTCCACTGTCGCCTTTTCCACCAGCTACACTGCTGTGTTATACTGTGATTCTGATGGTACTAAATTCCTTGCTTTACTAATGCAGAGATCGTCTCAAAAATTAATTTGTCTTCCTCCCTGGACAAAGGATATTGGGCTTCATTCAGACCCTGTCGGTCAGTAAACAAGAGTGGCGGTAAGCTTACCGGCACCATTGTATCTGGACCGGCATATTACATGTCTGTCTGCCAGAGCCGCCGTGCTCAACAGGTCTGACCCTGCCGGTCACTGCAGCCCTGCTAGGCAGACCAGTCAAAGACACTCATGGCACTGTTAACAACGGTGCTGGTGCTTCCATGTCCCAATTCACATAGAGTCCTAATGGACCCGTCCTAGAGTACTGCTGACTCAGGATGGGCAGAGGGAACAGTAATCATGGTACGAGAAGGACACAGACTAAATGACGTGTCTGATGAAGAGTTATTCCGAGATGACTATTCAGACCTAACGGACTCTATGGGAATGGGGAACAACATTTTACTGGCGCCTGACTTTCTGGGCTGCCGGGGTTGTAATCCCCCTGGTGGCACCGGAAAGGCAGGGGCCAGTAAATATTTACGGGTCTGACGGCAACCCGACGGTAGCACCGGCATGGTTACGGCTGGACCCGTAATGAGTACCATTGCTTTGCTCTCTGTAAGATTGCTCATGGTTTTATCTTGATCTTAACAGCTCCTACTCCCTTCAACAAGCCCACATTATACCGGCCATTGGTCCATAGAATGATCCATACTCACGCTAAATCTTCTTCAAGAAATGGTGGTGGTGCTTTTTTCAATATGGCCATTCTCTGTTGTACTTCCCTGTAACAAATTCTCACCCAGTAAGTAATGCTCATGCAGAACACTGTCTCAAGGTCTGAATAGTCGTCTCGCAATTACTCTTCATCAGACAAGTCATTTAGTCTATGTCCTTCTCCTACCATGATTACTGTTCCCTGTGCCCATCCTGAGTCAGCAGTCTCATGTAATACTACCATGTTGCCCCTTACTATAGCTACCTCTAGCTGCAGTGGGAACACCTGTTCCTTCCTTCTCATCTAAGGGGATCTATGGCCTGAATAAAACTCATTAGAAATGCAGAGTAATTTACCTTGTATACCTGGAAGCCATGCTAGTAGTACTTCCACTCCATATTGAAATAACTCTAGGTTCACTTGCACCCCCTTCTGTACCATTTGCCCACAAAAGGCATGAATACATTCTCATGCGTTCATGTAGTGAATTCTTGGGGTGGAGCACACTCATGTTGAGTCAGCTCATCATGTTAACTGGCATCTCTTGTGAGTATAACAGTGGCATGGTAAGGTCATGTTCTCCTATAAAAATTGGCCGTTTGTCAGTTGAAGGAACCAGGTCTGTAGCCCCAGAAAATCCCTGAGCATTCATGGAAACACCTGACATTGAGTATCTCCCCTCCCTAATACAGGATCAAGTCTCCCCTGTATGCATGAGAAAGGAGAATGTCTGCTCACCCATGGTCACACCTTCACGTGGTTCCTCGATCAGGTGGGGTCTAACAGATAGGATTGAACACATCAGGTCCATTTGTGGGCTGTCCTTTTGTGGATACATGGTAATCCCGGTTCCTGTGAAAGGGTTACCTCCTATCACAGTCACTCCCCCTAGTTTCCTTACTGGAGTCTGCAGTGTGGGATCTGTGGGTCTTGTGGCTATGGCATCCTGCTGTACCAGTGCCTGATGAGTTGTCTGCAATGGCTGTGTGTGTGCCTGTGTCTCCGGTGTGTGTCCCATTCTCTGTTGTTGCTGTCCCGACGGTTGCTGTGCTGGTGTCATTTGTGACATGTATGTCTGCATCTGTGTGTGATCTTGGGCATAATAGTCAGGCTGCTCAGTCTGGTATGTTGATTGGTATGTCACTCTGTTGCATCCCACCTCCATTCCTGCACTGTTTTGCTATGTGACCTACTCTACCGCACGTTCAGCTATTTGATGGACCCCCCCGTAGGTTTTGGCTGTCCCTCATTGAATCTGTATCTGCCCTGCTGCGTTAGATATCCAAACCCTCTTCCCCGGGGCATTCCTCTTCCCCATGGCCATTGACTATCTCCCTTTCCTGCAAAATGTACTCCTGCCATCTGTGGTCGGTTCTGTGTATTTTGAGTGACTAATCCCTCCCCACTCATCAACATAGCACCTTGCATGTATTTGGATACCATCTTCTGTACTAGTTTTGCCTCTTCATGTTTCCTTTCCTCGCATTTCATTCTCGCATTCTCCTGTATTAGTCAGCAGTAATGTACTTTTAGCAACAGAATTTATGACCATGGTTTTGCTTCCATTCCCACTAACTTCTTTAATTGTTTCTGTACTTCCTCTGGTAGCCATTGGCTTAATATATGATAAAACAACCCTACTTTTTTGTCCCATGTTTCCCTTGTTTCAAGACACCAATACTCTTGTAACTCCTGAATATACTGAAGTGGATGTTTGGCCTAATGCATTTTGCATGCCATAATCGCGCTTATGTCAGATGTGTCTGGATATTGTACTCTCAGTGCCTGCCATATGGCTGCTGTACAGTTGTTAAACCGTGTGCCGTTGTGCGCCGTATTCTGTGGTGTCACTCCAGGATTCCCTGCCCATTTCCACACATCGTCAACTACCTCCCAAAGAATATCTGAGAGTAAGCTCTTCATGTCACCCACTGCTAGTGTTGTCCCTACTGTCAGTCTTTCCAACTCGTATATCCATTTCTCTTTGGTCAATGAGGGCAGCTTGCACCTCAATTTATCCTTGTCCATTTGTTGCCACAGTATATATTGTGGTCGTCTGCCACTCTTCTATAACAGCAGAAATTGGGTCATTTTCACTCCCCTATTGTGCTTCCCTATGTCTTTGGTGGCAGTGAATGCCCTTGTCATACTCGCTCTTTCCCGTCTGGGTAAGGCTCTTAGCCTCTGTGCATGTGAAGTACACTCATCTGCACTATGCAATCCACATTTGTGGCACTCAAGGCACCCATCAGGTCCTATCTTACTCTTCCTGATGTTTTCCTCTCCATCCCATCATGTCTCCCACTCTGGGCTTATTTTCCTGGATAGGCAGCATGGCCTTCTTCCTTTGTCAATGCCACTTGTCCCATGTCCTCATCTGATCCCATGGTTTCCCCACTATCATCGGTGTCCTCTTCTCCATCTTCAAAGTTAAGTCTCCTTAAAAGGTATTTCTCCTGTCATTTCTCTGTTACTCTGTTTACTGAGCCGCTGTCCGCCCTCAAGGCACACCCTGCTATACTTCTGTTTAGCCTTGTGGCAGAAACGTTATCCCTCCTGCTTCTATACATTAACCCTATTCTGCTCTGTATCCCCTCTTCTTCATCATCATTAACCTGTTTTGGTCCTGTCATAATATCTGCTACCTTCTTGAGGCGTCTTTCTCTGCTTTAATCATCCATTCCCGTTCCTGTCTTCTATTCCTTTCTTCTTCTTCGCTTCGCTGATGCTCCTTGGCAAGCCTTACAACTTCTAACCGGCCTTTCTCTTTTTTCACCTGCAATTGTCTTTCTTTTCCCTCTTCTGTCTTTCTCCTTACTTCTTCCTCTACCTCTTTCGGTCTCTTCCTTTCTCTGTCCGCCCTTTCCTTCTCTTCCACTTCCTCCTTTTCAGTTCTCAGTTTCTCCTCTCTTTTTTCCACTTCCTCCATTATCTCTGCCCATTCTCTATCTCCTTCCTTCCTTCCTTCCTTCCTTCCTTCCTTCCTTCCTTCCTTCCTTCCTTCCTTCCTTCCTTCCTTCCTTCCTTCCTTCCTTCCTTCCTTCCTTCCTTCCTTCCTTCCTTCCTTCCTTCCTTCCTTCCTTCCTTCCTTCCTTCCTTCCTCATCTCTGAGCTTCCCCCTTTATGCTTGTATGCTCTCTTGTGTTCTTTCCATCTAATTTGAGCAATATCTGTCCTCATACCCACTCTTTTGAAGGCACCATCACTCTGCTATCCCCACTGTTTTCTGACGCCCCTCTATCGTTCTTTGTCAATTTTGCTTGCAGTTTGCTACGCTCCTTGCGTTCATTCCTTATAGCGTCTATTCTCTTGCTTGCTTGGCGCCACTAAGTGCGTCCTCGTGGCTATACGTTGGTGGTCCATAAACAGGATTGGTATACCCTGTCACTGCTTTTAGTTACTTCAAGGCGTAAAATCCCTGTCTTTCTGTTAAGGGGTTTGGTGTTTTGGTTGGAGGAGGGGAGGAGGAGCTGCGGGTGCTTCACCCCCTTCATCGCATTGGCTCAGCATCCACTCCTTCTGGGGTAGGTCCTCTTCCCTGTCCTCAAACATTTTCCCAAGCTCCAATATGGCTAACCGCGTACTCAATGTTTTCTGTTTGTAAGCAGCTTGTAAATACGTGCTCATATGTTGAAGCACACATTTGGAAAGACTGCCATCTCAGGCCATGGCTTTGCCATTTTGCTCTCTGTTTTGCAAGTCCATTCCGTGCTATACTTGCATATTTTGTCTTGACGCCCAGGGCAGCAAATCAATTTCTGACTGCTGATACTTGCTTGACCTCAAGTCAGAACATTTTGACACAGTTTAACACATTACCAGTTTGTACATTTCTCAATTGCCATCAATTTCAATTGGCTCTCCTAAAGCCACAATCATTCTCCACAAAACTTCTAACAGCCTCTCTTGCTCACCACCATCAACAAGAGTGTGCTCCCTGCACCACCCATGCTGTGCTCTCTGCCCTTAAAGGCCCATCTACAATTCTTTCATGTGCTCATCGAGCCTCGCCTAAAAGGGTACAATCCTCTTTAACAACTGAGCCATCATCTTGCCATGTTAAAAACCATCACCTTTTTTCTTTTGAACTCCACTTCCCACTACAGGTATTCACTTCCACCACAACTCTCTGTGTCATATTTATGAACACTATATGTGACGTTACAAATCAAAGGGAAAGGTCTTGATACTTCAAAATACTCCCTGATATATATGTCACAATACTTCAAAACACACCAATACGAACAACACCTTTCACCCTAATCTGCTACTTTACCATCTGTTCTGTTTCGCATCCCTTGGGGAGTGGGCCAGAATTTCTCCAAGGTGGCTCCAAGACCTCTCAAACATCCACGCATGGTCTGTTTTGATCTGTTCATCGTGGGTCACAGCGCAGCTCTTCGGGCACTGGCAGTGTGGTCTTAATGCCGATAGGTCTTAGCAACCATCCTCTGCTACCACCTGTAAAAGTGGCCAGGGGACTACTATCAGCCTCCCAATGTATAGGCAAGCAGAACTTTGCCCTAAAAAAATCCCTTGCAACAAGAAGGGGAGACCCAGCTGTTAGGCAGAAACCTGTGCAGTTCCCTTGGGGAACACTGCAAAAGATTTAAGACTACAGGTATAGCAGTAAACCCACTTGGTAGCAGTCTGCACCACCCAGATTTACCTGGTAGCTGTGGCTGAGCAGTCAGACTTCCCTCAAGAAGAGTTAGGCAGTATGTAAAGTATACACAATAGGTACTCAAATACAATAGCACAAGCAAACACTGACCAGAGCTTGGTTTCAAAAGTATATAGTTATTTATTTATTAAACACACATAAGTTGAAATCACTCTAGCAAAATATAGTAAAAACACTTCAAACACAGTTATAATGAAAGCAGTTCCAACCCTTACTCCTATCTAGACAACTCTAAGTTAACACCACATAATTAAAACAGAGGTGAGCGCTTAACGTTAGATGACACTCTAGTAGGTTCAAGAAAGGGATAAAAAGAAACAGAAATGGGTTAAACACACCACTCTAAGGTCCAGAACACTTGCAATAGGCTCAAAGAAGCACAAAGTCACAGGTGAGCAAAAGTCACTAGGCAGGGCCCACTCCTAGAGTAGCCGGAGCGAAAAGGTGCCCAAGATCACACTGTTAGGAGGGATTCAGAGTCTTGCAAAGAGTTAGAAAGAGTTTGGAGTGGCTTAGAAAGTTTAGCCAGGGTGTCCCAGGCACTCCCAGGTTCGAAAGCCGGGGGCTAAATCTACCCCGTACAGTCGGTGGCAAGGGAAGCCAGGCGGAACACGGTACCTTAAGCGGAAAGGATCCTCCAGCGGTGGCAGTTGTTCCAGGCAGTGGCAGCAAGGCTCGACGTCGGTCAGGGGAGAAGAAGTTCTCGCTGAAGAGCAGAAGAAGAAGGTCGTTGCACTGCCCGGGAAGAAACCAGCCGCGGAGTCCTCCGATTAAAGGGTTGTACCGACTTTCGCGGATAGGGGTAAAGTGTGGTATTCCGGTTGCCGGGGTGCTTGGCACGGGCAAGGCGGCCACGAGATACCTCGAGAAGCGAAAAGAAGGTGAAAACTGGTTGTCCCCACCAGTCAAGGGAAGGAGCCACTCCGTTAAGAGTTCTCCTCGGTCGTCGGGAAAAGTGGTGAGACGGTTCAGCAGGGCTCCACCGGGTGGTGTCGTCGAAGCAGGTCGGCTCAGCTCTTCCCTCGTCGGATTCTTGGTCCTGTGGCGACTTCTAAAGTTCCAGTCCCCAAAGCCCTGCTTTTATGCAGCAAACCCCCATTCACCCAGCCTAGCTGTCACTCAAACATGCTAAGTGGTGAGCCGGCCGGCTCACCACTTGGGCCAATCAGGACGGAGTGCGACTTGAGTTACCAAGGTAACTCAGTCCAGGGTGCCTAAATCCCCCTCCACCCCTCCTAAGTACCCCAGACAGAGTGGCACCACTTTGGAGGGCTTCTGTGGAGAAGCCCGCCAAAAGTGGAACAAAGGGCTCCACTTTGGGTCAGAGTTACAGAGGCGAACGCCAACGCCATTTTAGAATCAAGTTTTGGCAAAAAGTCCCAACCGGATTTATAATAATAAATATATAAACCGGCGGTATGTTTAAGGCTACCGTAAATAAATAATTTAATGTGTTAGCCTAAAACAATGGGAAATCCCATAGGGAAATATTCGCGGTCGAATATAAAAAGTAGTTTCCACTGCCACCAGCCAAAACTCGATCAGGGGGGACGGAGACGTGCCCCCTCGACTAACAGACCCTGGGGCAATCGAATTGCCCCAGCCAGTACGTCCACAATATGATGGTTTGTACTGGTTCTGTTCAGGATTCAAGACTAGCAAAGTCTTTGGTGACTTTACATGCCCTGGGAGACAGTAGTCAGTCCCAGGGTATGGAGTCTATGTTGGGGGGTCCCTAGGACACCCCTGGGTTACGGCACAGAGGGTGCTGTGTAACCCACATCACAAAAATACATGAAGCCCTATGGAGTAAAAGACCCCATAGCCCATTCAACACAAGGTTTAATCCAAGAAAACACACTTCAACATGTCCAAGAGTGAGGGTAAAAGAGTCTCACTCTTGGCAGGAGAAAAAAAGAAACCCCAGAAATCCAGCAAAGCTGCTGGGGGACTCACTAGGTAGGGAAATTCAGCCTAAACAGAGAATTCTCCCTAACACTCGCCCCCCCCAGACTAAGGGACAGGAGGATTTAATCCACTCCTGGATGAACCTCATACCTCTAGTCGATGATATACATCCTAGAGAGTCCATCAGCATTTTGATGGTGACACCTTGACCTATGTTCAATGGAGAACTCAAAGGTTTTCTTCTGCAAGCTAACGGACCTACAGACCCTTTGAGGAACATCAGTCTTTTTGTTATAGGGGATCTGGTTGACCAGTCCCTCAGAAGTTGGTACAACTTCTGAACCTAGGTTAGGCTTTTTGAAGGGGTCCTTATAAAGGATTCCCTTAGATCTAGAGGGGCCTCCAAGGTTCCTCACCACCTCTCTTGTGGGAGCAGGTTGGGTCTTAGGCCTCTTGGTTGGAGGGGTTGGGGTTAGGCAATGTACCTGCTTCCCCTTCCTCTTAGATCTACCCTTACCTATTTTAGGAGTTTCCCCCCTAATATTAGGATTTGAGTTGGGGTCTTCAGTGGAAGGTCCAACAGTCTGAAGGTTTTTGGCCTTAGACTTTTCTTTTCTGGTTTTCCACCAGCACTGAGAATTACCAGTTCTCTCAGGTCCAGATAGGGGCCTAGTTGGTCTATCCACCTCTTCCTCAGAAGCAGGGGGAGTCAGAGACTCTGAGACTAGGGGAACAATGATGGAGCTTGGTTGGGGCTCCCATGTTCCTAGCATACTATCCTGAAAGGTGCCTGGGTCAGAGGTCAACTTACTAAACCCAAGGCTTGTAGTGGGGTTCTCAGTAGAGGGTCCCACAGGCTTAGAAGGGTCCTTCAAGGTAGCCTTTCTAGCCAATTTGGTTAAGTTCTGCTTCTCCATACTGGGAGGCCTGGGGGTATGTGACACTACTCCTAGAGTTCTTAGGTCATTCCCCAACAGGACCTTCCCAGGTACCTCAGTCTGAACACTGACAGGGATCCTCACTGTCATGTTGTTACACTGAATGAGGGCTGGTAGAATAGGAACCATTTGGACAGGGCCTCCAGACATCTTAGTGGGACCTTTGGGTGCTTTGGCCACATCCTCAGGTTGAAAGAAGCTTTCATCCACTACTGTTCTGCTGGCCCCAGTGTCTCTCCTGGCAGGAGTATCCTGGCCATTGACAAGAACACTGTCCACATAATACACCTTAGAGTTAACAGGTAGGGAGTTATACACAACCCTATTCTGGGGACTAACCAGACCCATAGGCTCTAAGTTTACAGTTGCTTGAAGACCCAAGGGTTCTTCAGCAAAGAGTTCAAAGTGGGCACTAGCCATCTGTACTTCATCCTCAGGAGTGAAGGCTAAGGAGACTGTGCTGATCCCTGCAGGTTTACCCTTGCACTTGGGATCTCCTTTGATATGGTCAGTACCCTGACAGACATAGCATTGTCCAAATGCTCTCTGGAAGGGTGGCTTGTTCTGACCTCCTTCTGGCTTGTGGCCAGAAGGTACAGTAGCCTGAATAGGTTTCCCATGTGGCTTACCCTGGTTATTTTGTGGTTTGGGGCCCTCTTTGGGATAGGAATTATTAGAATTCTCTTTGGAGTCTGTTTTTGGCTGTTTCTCCCCATCCTTCTTCTGAGTTACCCCAGAATCCTTGTGAGTGGCCCTGTTGGCAACCCACAAGTCAGCAGCCCTAGCCAGTTTCCGGGAATCTAATTCCTTGGAATCAGCCAAGTGTTGTCTGAGCTCAGGAGAGCAGGCATCATAAATAGTCTCCAACATAAACAAATTCTTCATACCTTCATAAGTGTTCACCTTGTAACCCTTAATCCATCCCTCTAAGTTTTTCAACCCTTCACTCACCCAGGTAGCCCAAGGGGTACCATCATGCTTTTTGAGGCTCCTAAACCTCTTAAGATACTGGGAAGGGGTCTTCCCAAACCTAGCTATCAAAGCTAGTTTCACACATACATAGTCCTTCCTATCCTCCTCCCCCATCTCCATTACCACATCAGTTGCAACAGGGGGAAGCCTAGAGAACAACCAGGTGAGTAAGTCATTTCCTGTGATGTTCTGGAGCCCATGATTATATTCAAACAGAGACAACCAATCCAACACATCCAACTTAGGCTCATACATACCAACCAATTCTTTAGGCATCCGGGGTCTTTTAGGACTGGAACTTCTAGAGGAGCCAGAGAGAGAAGCATTCTCAACAGATAATTTCTTCATTTCTAAGTCATACTTGAGCTCCATTTCCCTTAGCCTTAGTTCTTTGTCAGTTTGAGCATTAAGTTTCTTATACTCCAATTCTAGTTTCATTTTCTCCAGTTCAAAGTATTGAGGACTAAATGGGGGACCTGGTAAAGGTCCAGTAGGTACAGCAGGTAGAGCAGGCAGAGGCCTATGGGGGACAGTCACAACAGCCTCACCCTCCTCTTCTGACTCTTCCTCAGAATCATCAACATTTTGCTCCATGTTAACTTCAATACTGTCATCTACAGTTGCTGGAGTGATAGGTTCCTCTGAACCATCACCCAGACTTTGGTTAGCTAACAATCTTTCAATCAGCTCCATTTTCTTGCCCTTAGTCAGGAGGTCCTTATGTTTACAGAGCACTCTTAAACAATCAGCAGTTTTGGCTGCAAGGGACTCTTGACTATAGCTTTCTATAACTGACATGTTAGAGGTTTACTTTTATAGTGCTAAGCTTTGTGGTTAGTTGCACTAAGGTATCTAAAGCACACTAAAATGTATACTTAATACAAATCCCACCGCTGTACACCAGTGTTAGGCAGAAACCTGTGCAGTTCCCTTGGGGAACACTGCAAAAGATTTAAGACTACAGGTATAGCAGTAAACCCACTTGGTAGCAGTCTGCACCACCCAGATTTACCTGGTAGCTGTGGCTGAGCAGTCAGACTTCCCTCAAGAAGAGTTAGGCAGTATGTAAAGTATACACAATAGGTACTCAAATACAATAGCACAAGCAAACACTGACCAGAGCTTGGTTTCAAAAGTATATAGTTATTTATTTATTAAACACACATAAGTTGAAATCACTCTAGCAAAATATAGTAAAAACACTTCAAACACAGTTATAATGAAAGCAGTTCCAACCCTTACTCCTATCTAGACAACTCTAAGTTAACACCACATAATTAAAACAGAGGTGAGCGCTTAACGTTAGATGACACTCTAGTAGGTTCAAGAAAGGGATAAAAAGAAACAGAAATGGGTTAAACACACCACTCTAAGGTCCAGAACACTTGCAATAGGCTCAAAGAAGCACAAAGTCACAGGTGAGCAAAAGTCACTAGGCAGGGCCCACTCTTAGAGTAGCCGGAGCAAAAAGGTGCCCAAGATCACACTGTTAGGAGGGATTCAGAGTCTTGCAAAGAGTTAGAAAGAGTTTGGAGTGGCTTAGAAAGTTTAGCCAGGGTGTCCCAGGCACTCCCAGGTTCGAAAGCCGGGGGCTAAATCTACCCCGTACAGTCGGTGGCAAGGGAAGCCAGGCGGAACACGGTACCTTAAGCGGAAAGGATCCTCCAGCGGTGGCAGTTGTTCCAGGCAGTGGCAGCAAGGCTCGACGTCGGTCAGGGGAGAAGAAGTTCTCGCTGAAGAGCAGAAGAAGAAGGTCGTTGCACTGCCCGGGAAGAAACCAGCCGCGGAGTCCTCCGATTAAAGGGTTGTACCGACTTTCGCGGATAGGGGTAAAGTGTGGTATTCCGGTTGCCGGGGTGCTTGGCACGGGCAAGGCGGCCACGAGATACCTCGAGAAGCGAAAAGAAGGTGAAAACTGGTTGTCCCCACCAGTCAAGGGAAGGAGCCACTCCGTTAAGAGTTCTCCTCGGTCGTCGGGAAAAGTGGTGAGACGGTTCAGCAGGGCTCCACCGGGTGGTGTCGTCGAAGCAGGTCGGCTCAGCTCTTCCCTCGTCGGATTCTTGGTCCTGTGGCGACTTCTAAAGTTCCAGTCCCCAAAGCCCTGCTTTTATGCAGCAAACCCCCATTCACCCAGCCTAGCTGTCACTCAAACATGCTAAGTGGTGAGCCGGCCGGCTCACCACTTGGGCCAATCAGGACGGAGTGCGACTTGAGTTACCAAGGTAACTCAGTCCAGGGTGCCTAAATCCCCCTCCACCCCTCCTAAGTACCCCAGACAGAGTGGCACCACTTTGGAGGGCTTCTGTGGAGAAGCCCGCCAAAAGTGGAACAAAGGGCTCCACTTTGGGTCAGAGTTACAGAGGCGAACGCCAACGCCATTTTAGAATCAAGTTTTGGCAAAAAGTCCCAACCGGAGTTATAATAATAAATATATAAACCGGCGGTATGTTTAAGGCTACCGTAAATAAATAATTTAATGTGTTAGCCTAAAACAATGGGAAATCCCATAGGGAAATATTCGCGGTCGAATATAAAAAGTAGTTTCCACTGCCACCAGCCAAAACTCGATCAGGGGGGACGGAGACGTGCCCCCTCAACTAACAGACCCTGGGGCAATCGAATTGCCCCAGCCAGTACGTCCACAATATGATGGTTTGTACTGGTTCTGTTCAGGATTCAAGACTAGCAAAGTCTTTGGTGACTTTACATGCCCTGGGAGACAGTAGTCAGTCCCAGGGTATGGAGTCTATGTTGGGGGGTCCCTAGGACACCCCTGGGTTACGGCACAGAGGGTGCTGTGTAACCCACATCACAAAAATACATGAAGCCCTATGGAGTAAAAGACCCCATAGCCCATTCAACACAAGGTTTAATCCAAGAAAACACACTTCAACATGTCCAAGAGTGAGGGTAAAAGAGTCTCACTCTTGGCAGGAGAAAAAAAGAAACCCCAGAAATCCAGCAAAGCTGCTGGGGGACTCACTAGGTAGGGAAATTCAGCCTAAACAGAGAATTCTCCCTAACACTCGCCCCCCCCAGACTAAGGGACAGGAGGATTTAATCCACTCCTGGATGAACCTCATACCTCTAGTCGATGATATACATCCTAGAGAGTCCATCAGCATTTTGATGGTGACACCTTGACCTATGTTCAATGGAGAACTCA
Organism: Ambystoma mexicanum; assembly: GCF_040938575.1. Lineage (NCBI taxonomy): Eukaryota > Metazoa > Chordata > Amphibia > Caudata > Ambystomatidae > Ambystoma > Ambystoma mexicanum. The sequence continues at coordinate 1,435,228,889 of NC_090929.1, read as the reverse complement.
AAGGTTTTCTTCTGCAAGCTAACGGACCTACAGACCCTTTGAGGAACATCAGTCTTTTTGTTATAGGGGATCTGGTTGACCAGTCCCTCAGAAGTTGGTACAACTTCTGAACCTAGGTTAGGCTTTTTGAAGGGGTCCTTATAAAGGATTCCCTTAGATCTAGAGGGGCCTCCAAGGTTCCTCACCACCTCTCTTGTGGGAGCAGGTTGGGTCTTAGGCCTCTTGGTTGGAGGGGTTGGGGTTAGGCAATGTACCTGCTTCCCCTTCCTCTTAGATCTACCCTTACCTATTTTAGGAGTTTCCCCCCTAATATTAGGATTTGAGTTGGGGTCTTCAGTGGAAGGTCCAACAGTCTGAAGGTTTTTGGCCTTAGACTTTTCTTTTCTGGTTTTCCACCAGCACTGAGAATTACCAGTTCTCTCAGGTCCAGATAGGGGCCTAGTTGGTCTATCCACCTCTTCCTCAGAAGCAGGGGGAGTCAGAGACTCTGAGACTAGGGGAACAATGATGGAGCTTGGTTGGGGCTCCCATGTTCCTAGCATACTATCCTGAAAGGTGCCTGGGTCAGAGGTCAACTTACTAAACCCAAGGCTTGTAGTGGGGTTCTCAGTAGAGGGTCCCACAGGCTTAGAAGGGTCCTTCAAGGTAGCCTTTCTAGCCAATTTGGTTAAGTTCTGCTTCTCCATACTGGGAGGCCTGGGGGTATGTGACACTACTCCTAGAGTTCTTAGGTCATTCCCCAACAGGACCTTCCCAGGTACCTCAGTCTGAACACTGACAGGGATCCTCACTGTCATGTTGTTACACTGAATGAGGGCTGGTAGAATAGGAACCATTTGGACAGGGCCTCCAGACATCTTAGTGGGACCTTTGGGTGCTTTGGCCACATCCTCAGGTTGAAAGAAGCTTTCATCCACTACTGTTCTGCTGGCCCCAGTGTCTCTCCTGGCAGGAGTATCCTGGCCATTGACAAGAACACTGTCCACATAATACACCTTAGAGTTAACAGGTAGGGAGTTATACACAACCCTATTCTGGGGACTAACCAGACCCATAGGCTCTAAGTTTACAGTTGCTTGAAGACCCAAGGGTTCTTCAGCAAAGAGTTCAAAGTGGGCACTAGCCATCTGTACTTCATCCTCAGGAGTGAAGGCTAAGGAGACTGTGCTGATCCCTGCAGGTTTACCCTTGCACTTGGGATCTCCTTTGATATGGTCAGTACCCTGACAGACATAGCATTGTCCAAATGCTCTCTGGAAGGGTGGCTTGTTCTGACCTCCTTCTGGCTTGTGGCCAGAAGGTACAGTAGCCTGAATAGGTTTCCCATGTGGCTTACCCTGGTTATTTTGTGGTTTGGGGCCCTCTTTGGGATAGGAATTATTAGAATTCTCTTTGGAGTCTGTTTTTGGCTGTTTCTCCCCATCCTTCTTCTGAGTTACCCCAGAATCCTTGTGAGTGGCCCTGTTGGCAACCCACAAGTCAGCAGCCCTAGCCAGTTTCCGGGAATCTAATTCCTTGGAATCAGCCAAGTGTTGTCTGAGCTCAGGAGAGCAGGCATCATAAATAGTCTCCAACATAAACAAATTCTTCATACCTTCATAAGTGTTCACCTTGTAACCCTTAATCCATCCCTCTAAGTTTTTCAACCCTTCACTCACCCAGGTAGCCCAAGGGGTACCATCATGCTTTTTGAGGCTCCTAAACCTCTTAAGATACTGGGAAGGGGTCTTCCCAAACCTAGCTATCAAAGCTAGTTTCACACATTCATAGTCCTTCCTATCCTCCTCCCCCATCTCCATTACCACATCAGTTGCAACAGGGGGAAGCCTAGAGAACAACCAGGTGAGTAAGTCATTTCCTGTGATGTTCTGGAGCCCATGATTATATTCAAACAGAGACAACCAATCCAACACATCCAACTTAGGCTCATACATACCAACCAATTCTTTAGGCATCCGGGGTCTTTTAGGACTGGAACTTCTAGAGGAGCCAGAGAGAGAAGCATTCTCAACAGATAATTTCTTCATTTCTAAGTCATACTTGAGCTCCATTTCCCTTAGCCTTAGTTCTTTGTCAGTTTGAGCATTAAGTTTCTTATACTCCAATTCTAGTTTCATTTTCTCCAGTTCAAAGTATTGAGGACTAAATGGGGGACCTGGTAAAGGTCCAGTAGGTACAGCAGGTAGAGCAGGCAGAGGCCTATGGGGGACAGTCACAACAGCCTCACCCTCCTCTTCTGACTCTTCCTCAGAATCATCAACATTTTGCTCCATGTTAACTTCAATACTGTCATCTACAGTTGCTGGAGTGATAGGTTCCTCTGAACCATCACCCAGACTTTGGTTAGCTAACAATCTTTCAATCAGCTCCATTTTCTTGCCCTTAGTCAGGAGGTCCTTATGTTTACAGAGCACTCTTAAACAATCAGCAGTTTTGGCTGCAAGGGACTCTTGACTATAGCTTTCTATAACTGACATGTTAGAGGTTTACTTTTATAGTGCTAAGCTTTGTGGTTAGTTGCACTAAGGTATCTAAAGCACACTAAAATGTATACTTAATACAAATCCCACCGCTGTACACCAGTGTTAGGCAGAAACCTGTGCAGTTCCCTTGGGGAACACTGCAAAAGATTTAAGACTACAGGTATAGCAGTAAACCCACTTGGTAGCAGTCTGCACCACCCAGATTTACCTGGTAGCTGTGGCTGAGCAGTCAGACTTCCCTCAAGAAGAGTTAGGCAGTATGTAAAGTATACACAATAGGTACTCAAATACAATAGCACAAGCAAACACTGACCAGAGCTTGGTTTCAAAAGTATATAGTTATTTATTTATTAAACACACATAAGTTGAAATCACTCTAGCAAAATATAGTAAAAACACTTCAAACACAGTTATAATGAAAGCAGTTCCAACCCTTACTCCTATCTAGACAACTCTAAGTTAACACCACATAATTAAAACAGAGGTGAGCGCTTAACGTTAGATGACACTCTAGTAGGTTCAAGAAAGGGATAAAAAGAAACAGAAATGGGTTAAACACACCACTCTAAGGTCCAGAACACTTGCAATAGGCTCAAAGAAGCACAAAGTCACAGGTGAGCAAAAGTCACTAGGCAGGGCCCACTCTTAGAGTAGCCGGAGCAAAAAGGTGCCCAAGATCACACTGTTAGGAGGGATTCAGAGTCTTGCAAAGAGTTAGAAAGAGTTTGGAGTGGCTTAGAAAGTTTAGCCAGGGTGTCCCAGGCACTCCCAGGTTCGAAAGCCGGGGGCTAAATCTACCCCGTACAGTCGGTGGCAAGGGAAGCCAGGCGGAACACGGTACCTTAAGCGGAAAGGATCCTCCAGCGGTGGCAGTTGTTCCAGGCAGTGGCAGCAAGGCTCGACGTCGGTCAGGGGAGAAGAAGTTCTCGCTGAAGAGCAGAAGAAGAAGGTCGTTGCACTGCCCGGGAAGAAACCAGCCGCGGAGTCCTCCGATTAAAGGGTTGTACCGACTTTCGCGGATAGGGGTAAAGTGTGGTATTCCGGTTGCCGGGGTGCTTGGCACGGGCAAGGCGGCCACGAGATACCTCGAGAAGCGAAAAGAAGGTGAAAACTGGTTGTCCCCACCAGTCAAGGGAAGGAGCCACTCCGTTAAGAGTTCTCCTCGGTCGTCGGGAAAAGTGGTGAGACGGTTCAGCAGGGCTCCACCGGGTGGTGTCGTCGAAGCAGGTCGGCTCAGCTCTTCCCTCGTCGGATTCTTGGTCCTGTGGCGACTTCTAAAGTTCCAGTCCCCAAAGCCCTGCTTTTATGCAGCAAACCCCCATTCACCCAGCCTAGCTGTCACTCAAACATGCTAAGTGGTGAGCCGGCCGGCTCACCACTTGGGCCAATCAGGACGGAGTGCGACTTGAGTTACCAAGGTAACTCAGTCCAGGGTGCCTAAATCCCCCTCCACCCCTCCTAAGTACCCCAGACAGAGTGGCACCACTTTGGAGGGCTTCTGTGGAGAAGCCCGCCAAAAGTGGAACAAAGGGCTCCACTTTGGGTCAGAGTTACAGAGGCGAACGCCAACGCCATTTTAGAATCAAGTTTTGGCAAAAAGTCCCAACCGGAGTTATAATAATAAATATATAAACCGGCGGTATGTTTAAGGCTACCGTAAATAAATAATTAAATGTGTTAGCCTAAAACAATGGGAAATCCCATAGGGAAATATTCGCGGTCGAATATAAAAAGTAGTTTCCACTGCCACCAGCCAAAACTCGATCAGGGGGGACGGAGACGTGCCCCCTCGACTAACAGACCCTGGGGCAATCGAATTGCCCCAGCCAGTACGTCCGCAATATGATGGTTTGTACTGGTTCTGTTCAGGATTCAAGACTAGCAAAGTCTTTGGTGACTTTACATGCCCTGGGAGACAGTAGTCAGTCCCAGGGTATGGAGTCTATGTTGGGGGGTCCCTAGGACACCCCTGGGTTACGGCACAGAGGGTGCTGTGTAACCCACATCACAAAAATACATGAAGCCCTATGGAGTAAAAGACCCCATAGCCCATTCAACACAAGGTTTAATCCAAGAAAACACACTTCAACATGTCCAAGAGTGAGGGTAAAAGAGTCTCACTCTTGGCAGGAGAAAAAAAGAAACCCCAGAAATCCAGCAAAGCTGCTGGGGGACTCACTAGGTAGGGAAATTCAGCCTAAACAGAGAATTCTCCCTAACACCAGCCATAGAGTAAAGTTCAACTGTCTTTATTATGCATTCAAATGACAGGGATTGCAGGATGAACAACTTACCATTCTCCACGCTCACTCTTAGTGTCCAGGCGGTTGTCAGCTGATTTTGTCCATTAATGACATCACAAATGCAGTTACATCCCAAAAAACCAAATGTGAACCGTGATGGGCTAGTAAGGTGAACTATATCAACTGTTCTATATGTGTTAGTGCACCCATTGGGTAGCCATATCTGGTGGCTCCTTCTGAGGCCACCTCCAAAAAGTATCAAGTACAAAGGTACAGGTTAGTTAAAGGTGGTTGGCAAGTGCAGCATTGTATAAACTCATTGGAGTAGGTGAACTGGGATTGGACAAACAGGGTCTTGTCGGCCTTGGAGCCTTCGACATGTACCAGGCCAAGTGCAACACTGAAGGTGGTGGAAGCAACTCTGAAAATACTGCATGATCCCAATAAGTTACCTTCCCATATCTCCTGCACATGAGAGAGAAAATTTGTCTTTGATCCTGAGCTACATTTGTATCCCCCTGTATTCAATCCGCTGGGAGCAGCAAGCTATACCTAGCTCGAATAAATAGATATTGTCCACCATATTCAGGTCACGTGTATGAGGACCACAAAACCGCTCTCTTCTGTCTGTAATTATAAGAATTGTCTGCTTTGGCTTCTTGCAGGTGCCCTGTTGTCTCTTCATATTTGGGTATGCTCCTTCCTCTATGTCCTTGGCTGTCAGTGAATAGCAACTGTGCTAGAAGCCAGTTCTGTCAGCTTCAGCTGGATCAGTCTATCAGCTTTTCTCTGTGTCTCAAATTTTATAAGCCTCTCCCATTCATTCCAATGTTCCTACGTCATTCATCTTCATTTAAATGGCCATTCCTGTTAGTTGCATTGAGCTTCAGCAAGCTCTCCATATGTATACTTATGCGTATTGTGGTGGTCTGCTTAGTGAAAAGTGTGTGTCAGTCCTCTAACTATATAATTTAAAAGCATTTGCTTTGCCTTCAACATATAAATCTACCAACAATAAACTAAAAACAAACCACTGGATAAAGAAGATCCATTGGATTCATGCAGTTGGTTTCTTCTGCAACTCATAGTGGTGGCTGGTCAGACCATTTGCATTTGTATTTACATTTTTATCACCATCATTCCATGTTTTACCCTTATTAAGGAATAAAACACCCATGCTCTTGCTGATGGTTTCACCCAAAAAACTGAGAAACATCAACACGCCATTAGAGACCAGGTGAACATGTTCCCTGATAATGAAACTGTTGTAAAATCACCTGTTGTCCTAGAACAAAATAGCTCTACGCCTTTCGCTTTTGAAGCAGTATCCGAGAAAGAAGTACTGGAAGTTATTCATAGCCTAAAACATACCTCATGCAAAGGGGGCATTTTCCCAGCTACATTATTTAAGGATTTTGCAAAAACTCTTGCCCCATGGGTCACCCAGGTTGTTAATCAATCCTTTGATGAAGCATGTGCCCCGGAAAATATAAAAGAGGCTTAGATAACCCCAATGATTAAAAACTAAAACCTGGACGCTCCTATTCCTGCAAACCTTAGGCCAATAACAAATGTGCCATTTTTACTAAAAGTGATTGATGATATTGCCTACTTACAGAATAAGATATGTGTAGAGAATAATGACATACTTGCCTCTGAACAATCTTGTTTCCGAGCAAAGCATGGTATGGAGATGGCCCTCTTGGACCTACAATCCAATATTGCCACTATCATTGAAGAAGGGAATGCGGCTTCACTGGACCTATCCTCAGAATTCGACTTGATAGATCATGATCATCCAGTTGATGGATTAATTGTATTGGAAAATGCAGACCCCACACAGCCAAATGGTTCAAAGCCTTCCTGGGACCCAGAATGGCTGCAGTAGTTGAGGACATTTCTCGTCAAGAAAAACATCCCTAATATGTGGAGTACCACAGGGCTCCTGTTTGTCCCATTACTTTTTAATGTCTTCTCGAAGCTCCTATGACTCAAGGCCACGATACTGGGTGTCCGGTTTGCTAATTATGCTGATGATACACAGCTGGTTTTTGAACTGTCAGGACGATGCCCAGAAAATAAATGGTGTGTTCGTAGCCATTTGAAAATGGATGGTGGAAAATTCCCTAGCCTTAAATGAAGAAAAAACAGAGCTACTGATAATAGGCGCACCACAAAAATGTAAAAAGCTGGATGATCAGTATACAAGCTTTAGGATAAATGACAACAACATTACAGTGTCAGAACATGTAAAAACTCTTGGAGTCTTTTTCGACTCCCAGTTATCATTTAAGAGGCATATTTCATACCTGAAATCTACATGTGCTTTCTATACAAATCTCCTTTGGCAAATGTGTCCATATTATACCGAATAGAATAGAGCTATGATTGCTGGTGCAATCATAAATGCAAAATTGGACTATTGCAGTAGTATCTTGATGGGAACATCCTAAAAAATGTAAAGAAGCTGCAAATAATACAAAATGGAACTGTTAGGGCTGTTTTTGGTATGAGTCGTCGCTCTTAGATTGTCATGATGCCTACCCCCAGGCATCCGGACCAAGCCCATCAGCCCTTGGAGCAGGCATATAGACATTTAGTAAAATCTCTGCAGCCCCGGCTAGGGGCTATCTGGGTTCAGTCCTGGCACCTTAGGCGCCAGGCACATAGTAGGAATCAGTCCTGGCGCCTAAGGCGCCAGGCTCATAGTCATTACTTACCTCAGGCAGACCATGCTGCAAATGACTCCGATCCAGCATGAAGCCTGAAAGGGACTATTTTTCTACAGGGACTATTTTTTACTCAGGTGTGGTTCTAGGGACATCTTACCTGGGACTACTTTTGAGGCTATTTAATCCACACCCGACCAGCAACACAGGCTTCGCGTTATTCTTCATCCAGCAGCGTAACACTCATCGTGCCTGCAGCCTGCATCCAGTCTTCTGCCACGCCCGCCTCGAATCCAGAGCTCCTAAAACAAAGAGGAAAGAAAGGGACAAGGTTAGAAAACAAACATTTCTATTCCACACCTGATTCATCTTGTCTCCGGACCTGTAAAGAACATCATTTCTGCACGCGCCGCACCTCCAGCTGCAACGCCGCGCCATACTCACCAGTCTTCACAGCATCCTTCGGGTCGACGCTGCCTCCATCATTTCTTCGCCGAACCTCGGCACCTAGGAGACAAAAGAAAACCACAAGGTGAGCCGAGGGAACCAACAAATATAATTCTTACCACCATAGCCTTACCTGATTTACCACCGGAGGCATCCCTTTGTGACTCTCCAAATTTTCACATGCCGCATCTGTAAAGAGAGACAACATTTAGCGGACAGCGCTGGGTAATCCAGACTCTTACCTGTGCGCCACCAGCTGCCACAAGAGCATCTTTTCACAAGCCAGCTGCAAGACAAGAAAGGAAGGGGGGAACAAGAGTGAACATCGGACAAATTGAACTCTATGAACTTAATACTTACTGGTCCTCACCAGGAACCTCAGAGTCAATACTCTCCGGAACTCTCCCGAGCCTTCAAACCAGTGAGGTAACTGGAATCGACGAGCCCCTGCAAATCCACGCAGGATGGGGAGCTCATCTTTCAAAAATATAAGGTGAGATTGCTGTGAGGGCATTTCGGAGGTGATTAGTTGGGGAGGACTGTGGGGGTGCCATCACTTGAATCCACAAGTGGCTAAATCCATCTCGCCACTTGCAGGAGAATATTTCTACGGGTTAATCAGACAAGATTAGGAGGGCAGATCCAGTCAGTCATCGCTGCAGTATGCATCACGTGGGTGGAGACCGCAGCTGTCCGGGTCCGACCGACGCCCCTGTGGGAGCCAGGTGAGCGTAACAGAACGCGAAGCCTATCTACAAATCCCCACCCGGGCGTTATGGAAACCTCAGAAACTGACCAACTAGCCCTATTGTTAGGGGAACTTAGGGCAGAAGTGCACTCCATGCGCCAAGAGATTGATGCCCTCAGGAGAGAACTGATTGTGTCAAAGGAGCGCACTGATGATCTTGCTAGACAATTACTGCGAAACCAAGCTGGGCAAACACCATTACCTGGACTCGGGGGGAATCCAACTCCTGTTTCATCGAGCAATCCTGTGCAAGTGGTTCTACCAGGGAGCTTTCCTTTAGCTCCACCCGAACGTTTTGCTGGGGACCCAAAACATTTTGCTGTGTTTATGAACAAATGCCGCTTGCACTTTTTATGCAGACCTGGAGCTTTTCCGAACGACCAAACCAAAGTAGCCTTTGTACTATCATATCTTAGTGGCAGCGCAGCGGATTGGTCAATTCCATTAGTTAACCAGAATGATCCTCTTCTTCGGGATTTTCAAGGTTTTTAATTGAGCATGGACAGACTATTTGCCAGACATTCACAGGGACAGGCCCTGGATAACAAGCTTTTATCATTACGACAAGGTAACCAGCATCTACTAACCTATATCGCCACTTTCAATAGGTTAGTGGTGGAAACCGGATGGCCAGAGGTAAAACGAATTACATTATTTCATCGTGGACTTCGGGGTGAACTCAAAGACGGTTTGGCCCAAGTTGTGAACCCACCTCAGGATTGTGCAGAATATATAGACTTAGTGGTCCAGTTAGACCACCGACTTCAGAATAGAAAGGCTGATCGAGCTAAGTTCGAGAATCGGGTATTGGTTAAACCCAATGTTACCCTCAAAGGAACAGATGTATCAGAACCGATGCAGATCGGGGGGGGTCAAGGGACCCTTAACTCAAAAGGAAAGAGAAAGAAGACGGCAGATGCAATTGTGTCTGTTCTGTGGGGCCTCAGGACATTTTCTACAGGATTGCCCTATAAAAACATCTAAAAAAGTAGTCGGAGTTGCTGATAAAAATCAAACAGAGCCTGATTCGGGAAACGACCACGTCCGACAAGCGTACAGGTCCGCTTGCCGAGCTTGAAGAAGGATACTCAGACCTCGCACTTCATCATACCAATGGTCCTTATAGATCCAAGGCAGCCATCACGTATGCACGCAGTGAGGGCATACATTGATAGCGGGGCCATAGGAAACTATGTGACCACAAGTTGGCTTCTAGGATGAATCTATCTCTCTGCAAAAAGACCACTTCGGATGTCATCACCACAGTCGATGGAACTGAAATTGCCTCTGGGCCTATAACTCATTCCACCGCAGAGATGACACTATTGGATCAGGATGGCCATCGAGAGACTATTGTGTTTGATTTAATCAAAGCCCCGCAGTTCCAAATACACCCTACCACCTCACAGATCATACGATTGTCAAATCGATCTCATACCCGGTGAACAACCTCCATGTAGTAGGATCTACGCCCTTACGGAACCCGAAAACCTTCACCTACGAGAATACTTGGACCAATGCCTTACTAATGGCTTCATTCGTCCATCCAAGTCCCCTGCATCTTCAGCTTTGTTCTTCGTGCCTAAAAAGGAAGGTGACCTCAGAACGTGCATAGACTACCACGCATTAAATCAGATCACGGTTAAGAACCGATACCCTTTGCCTCTGATCCCCAAATTACTAGACCAAGTAAAGGGCGCTTGCATCTACACTAAATTAGATCTCCGAGGGGCATATCATCTGGTACGTGTAAAGAAAGGCGACGAATGGAAGACTGCTTTTAGCACTTAGTACGGGTTCGAATACTAGGTGATGCCCTTCGGGTTGTGCAATGCACCAGCAGCCTTCCAGTATTTTATGAACGATGTCCTTCATGAACTCATTGACGTCTGTGTTGTTGTATACATAGACGATATTCTAGTGTACTCCTCTTCAGAATCAGACTATGTGAAGCACGTTCGTGCAGTCCTTGAGAAACTACGCCAGCACAAGTTATATACAAAATTGGAAAAATGCGTTTTTCGTGCTACGGAAGTGGAATTCCTTGGATTTATCCTGACTCCAAAAGGAGTCCGAATGGACTCTCGAAAGGTAGACGCAATCCTCAAGTGGCCATCACCCAGTTCAGTTAAAGGGGTACAAAGCATGCTCAGATTTGCTAATTTTTACCGCAGATTCATTCCGGATTTCTCACATGTTGTACACCCTATCACAGCACTTTTGCTTCTTGTGGACCGAAGAAGCTGAAAAGGCCTTCCAAGAGCTGAAAGCGAAATTCACGTCTGCACCTATCTTAAATCATCCATGCCCCGAACTTCCATACATAGTTGAAACTGATGCATCCAGTTTAGCCATGGGAGCTGTCCTGTCCCAAAAGGATCCTGAAACCGGTCAACTTCACCCAGTAGCATTTTGGTCCAGAAAGTTCTCGGCACCCGAGTTAAACTATGCGGTTACCGATAAAGAATTATTAGCCATCAAATCCGCCTTCAAGGCTTGGCGGCATTATCTTCTCGGTGCCAGGCATACCATTACAGTAATCACTGATCACCGGAACTTGCAGTATTTAAAAACAGCCAAGGCCCAATCGTCGCGTCAACTTCGATGGGCATTGTTCTTTGCCGAGTCCGATTTCGTTATCACTTATCGACCAGGTTGTAAAAATGGCAAGGCAGATGCCTTATCCCGAATAGGGATGGGAGAAGCATATGCGAACCCGGAACTGGTGCCTATAATTTCAGAACAAGAATTCTTGGCATAACCACTCTACAGACACTAGAGGATATTCAAGTAAAGATCCAACAACTCTTCGATCCAACGGCCCTGCAGGACTGGGTGAAGAATGGCCCGGACTACTCAGTCATCAATGACCTACCTTATTATCAATGGTGACTATTTCTACCACACAAGGAACTACAAGAACTAGTCATCTCCAATTATCATGACACCCTGATGGAAAGACACCCAGGTATCGCAAAAACTGAAGCTAAAATTAAGAGACAATTCTGGTGGCCCACCTGGCGAAAAGACGTAAAGTCATTTGTAATGTCTTGTGGCATTTGCACCCAAAACAAAAGTCAGAAGAAAAAACCAGCTGGCCTCTTACAACCTTTGGATATTCCACCTACACCATGGCACACCTTATCGTTAGACTTTATTACAGATCTGCCTCCATGTAATGAATTTAACACCATTCTAGTTATTGTGGATCTTTTTTCCAAGATGGCCCACTTTATTCCTCTAAATGGATAACCTTCTGCTTCAATTCTGGCCAAGGAGTTCCTCGAAAACATTGTTCGAATACACGGATTCCCTTCCGTATTGGTCTCTGACCGAGGTAGTCAATTCATTTCACATTTTTGGAAGAAATGTTGTCAACTGGCGCAAATCTACGTGAGGTTGTCAACCAGTCACCATCCCCAGACCGAAGGTCAGATGGAGAGGACCAACCAGACTCTTGAACAGTACCTATGTTGCATGCTACACCAGACCGAAAGTAATTGGAAAGATATTTTATGGATTTCCGAGTATGCATACAATAACTCTGTACATTCAGGAACCAGACAAAGCCCCTTTTATACCATATATGGACATCACCCTCGAACCTCAGAACTAGATTTGCCTCAGCATTTAGAAATGCCTGCAGTTAGTCATTTGCATTCTACTATTACACAAGCCTTTAAAGAGGCAACAGAACATTTGAAACAAGCAAAAGAGACATATAAGAAAAATGCTGATCAACATAGAAGTGAAACTCCACAATACCAGATTGGGGATCAAGTTTGGCTGGCTACAAAACACATACCTCTGAAGGGAACTCTAACTTTTAACCCTAGATATTTGGGACCTTACACTATTAAGGCCATTATCAACCCGGTAGCCGTCAAATTGGAATTACCCTCTAATATGCGCATTCATCCTGTCTTTCATGTTTCACTTTTAAAACCAGTTCAACCACCAGGAACAAGATTAACCAAACCACCCGACCCCAACTTGATAGATGGAGAACCTGAATTTGAGGTAAAAAATATCCTGGACTCCAAGATGGTTAAATCAAACCTCTTATATTTAATCGATTGGAAGGGCTACGGACCACAAGAAAGGTCATGGGAACCTAGTGACCACGTCCATGCACCTCGGTTGGTGAAAAGATTCCATGGGAACTTCCCAGACAAACCAGGGCCCAGGGGAAGAACAACTTTAGGAGGGGCTTTGGGGGGGAGTGCTGTCATGATGCCTACCCCCAGGCATCCGGACCAAGCCCATCAGCCCCGGGAGCAGGCATCTAGACATTTAGTAAAACCTCAGCTAGGGGCTATTTGGGTTTAGTCCTGGTGCCTTAGGCACCAGGCTCATAGTAGGAATCAGTCCTGGCGCCTAAGGCACCAGGCTCATAGTCATTACTTACCTCAGGCAGACCATGCTGCAAATGACTCCAATCCAACATGAAGCCTGAAAGGGACTATTTTTCTACAGGGACTATTTTTTACTCGGGTGTGGTTCTAGGGACTTCTTACCTGGGACTACTTTTGAGGCTATTTAAACCACACCCGACCAGTAACACACGCTTCGCATTATTCTGCTTCCAGCAGCGTAACACTCACCGTGCCTGCAACCTGCATCCAGTCTTCTGCCACCCCCGCCTCGAATCCGGAGCTCCTAAAACAAAGAGGAAAGAAAGGGACAAGGTTAGAAAACAAACTTATTTCTATTCCACACCTGATTCTGGATCCATCTTGTCTCCGGACCTGTAAAAAACATCATTTCTGCACGTGCCGAACCTCCAGCTGCAACGCCGCGCCATACTCACCAGTCTCCACAGCATCCTTCGGGTCGGCGCTGCATCCATCATTTCTTCGCCGAACTTCGGCACCTAGGAGACAAATGAAAACCACAAGGTGAGCCGAGGGAACCAACAAATATAATTCTTACCACCATAGACTTACCTGATTTACCACCGGAGGCATCCTTTTGTGACTCTCCATATTTTCATGTGCCGCACCTGTAAAGAGAGAGAAAACAACATGTTTTCCTCGTGCAACATTTACCGGACAGCGCCGGGTAATACAGACTCTTACCTGAGCGCCACCAGCTGCGACAAGAGCATCTTTTCACAAGCCAGCTGCAAGACAAGAAAGGAAGGGGGGAACAAGAGTGAACATCGGACAAATTGAACTCTATGAACTTAATACTTACTGGTCCTCACCAGGAACCTCAGAGTCAATACTCTCCGGAACTCTCCCGAGCCTTCAAACCAGTGAAGTAACTGGAATCGACGAGCCCCTGCAAATCCACGCAGTATCGAGAGCTCATCTTTCAAGAATATAAGGTGAGATTGCTGTGAGGGCATTTCGGAGGTGATTCGTTGGGGAGGACTGTGGGGGTGCCATCACTCGAATCCACAAGTGGCTAAATCCATCTCTCTACTTGCAGGAGAATATTTCTACGGGTTAAGCAGACAAGATTAGGAGGGCAGATCCAGTCAGTCATCGCTGCACTACGCATCACGTGGGTGGAGACCGCAGCTGTCCGGGTCCGACAGTCGCCCCTGTGGGAGCCAGGTGAGCGTAACATAGATTTCGTCTGCCAGCAGAAAGCTGCAGTGGCTCCCTGTTGAACAGCGAATCAAATTTAAAGGTGCAGTGCTGGTGTTTAATTGTTTATTAGGAAATGCACCAAGCTATCTTGTCATCAAGATAAAAAAGCCCCTGTAAGAAGAACCCTTTGCTTGAATGGAAATCAAATTCTGCATCAGCCACGATTGTCCCTTAAAAAAATTGGTGGAGCCAATTTAAATTTTTGGGCACCTATTATTTGGAACCCTCTCCCTCTTGATCTCAAAAACTGCTCTCTTTAAAAAACAGCTGAAGACATTGCTGTTCAATAGAGGGATGGTGTAAATACTGTGTTCCTACTTTACCCTAGATTACTAGATCCCCACTGCTTTAATGTTTTCCATGTTTGTCCTTGTCTATGTGAGTGCCTTGAGGCCTACGGGTGAATGGTGCTATACAAGAAACACGATAGATAGATAGATAGATAGATAGATAGATAGATAGATAGATAGATAGATAGATAGATAGATAGATAGATAGATAGATAGAATGTCTGAGTAGCTTCATGCAGAAACGCATCATGTCTAATGCTCTGTGTCATGATGTCAGTCGTGACGTCATCGGCTCCATGTGGCCGCAGTCAGTCGAATTGCTCTATAGAGTGCAGTCTAGTCTCTTATGTGACATTGCTAGGATATGGTCTGAATGGCTGTCTGAGTGAATAGCATCTCTCACACCTGCGATATATCATTGATGAAGAGGAGGGAGTCATGAGGGGGTCATGAGCGATGTACATCTCTCCTTTTTCTGTCAAAGGGCTGAGAGGGGGATAGGTGCAATGAGGGCAATGTTTAGGTCCCCCTCTTCAACTCCAACAAAGTGGAGTGTATTTTTGGCCTGCAACCCATCATTTAGTGAGACCAGGGCACACAGAACTTGATGAATTTCAAGCAACAAAGCATCCTGATCACTTTCATCTCCCTCCAAAACAATGTTGTCGTATTGTTTTAACATAGCCGAGTCTCCTCGGAGGGACCATAGCTGGAGTGGACGCATATGAGAAAATAATGGTGTCCGAATGATAAATCATTCTTATTCTTTATTTATAACATGATCAATCCCACCTCTTCCTCTGCACAAAAGTAGTACATGTCTATTATGTCTTCATCCGGAATGATGTTGCTTGGTTATAAATGGATATTTTGGGCTGTTGGTATAATCAGGGGCATTAACAGGTTAAAATAAGACAGTTTTTCAGAATGGCTGTTTTTTGATGCACCCTCACAAGTTTCTTTCCTGCTCAGACCCTTAATGGCAGTACAACTTGCAGCCTGGGAGATGAAGTGACTCACACTCCATATGGTCCTTCGCCAGGCGATAACGGTAGGGGTAAATCGATAGCCATCTGTAGCACAGGTGATAACTCTAGCAGGCTTTATAGGTTTAGAACTAGTCAGCAGTCTGTACATGCGAGATGGAAGAGTCTGACAATTATCATTTTTTTAAAGGAAGAGATTGCTTTTCGCGCCAAACTGAAAAACTTACTACGGTGCATGTGTGATTTTAACTGTACTCACAGAGCTCCAAGGCACTCCTCCTCCAGTAAGCACACACAACAGACTCAGGTATCCAAAGAATGATACAGCCTTCACTAACAAACGGATTCTGCACACGTCGCACAACAAACTAGTACTTTGTTTCTTTGTTTCTTTCATCGCAAAAAGGTAGCACACTCAGTGAAAGGCATTGTATGTAATCTCTTGCATACAAAAACTTCAAAAAACTGTTCTCCATATCTAGTATTTTGTCTCATCGATCACAAAATGTTGGCACCTTCTGTTACAAAAACAACTCTAAAAAAGTCTTTATATCTAGCGTTTGCCCCATCCATCACAAAATGTATGGCTCCCACTACAGTAAATGTACAGCTACCGAATGTAAACTCCTCCCTCCAACCACTTAAATAAATGTTTCTTCCCAAATGGGATATTGGTGGATCGCAAAGTCAGACCCTGAAAAATGTAGGTCCCCATTCCCATGGGGTACCACAGGACTCCATTGCTAACGGTGCTGGTGCTTCCGTGACAACTCTGCTTTGACAACTCTGCTTTCCGGGGCCATTGCGCCTGGCAGGTCACACCTGCCGTGTGCACAGGCCCTGGATTCAGAGTTATAGTCTGCCAGTCAGGAAAGGGTGCCGGACGCTGATACTGGCCTCCTTATTTCCAGACCGCCAGACTTGTAATGAGTCCCAATGTCTTTGCACAAATCTTTGCTACTAATATTTTGTCACAACAATCACAAGATATTGACACAATCAGTTGCATCCACTGAATGTAATGACCTGTCTCCAAATATATCATGTTCCCTTTACAATTAATTTATTGACGCCTCAAAAATATTTGCAACTAGTATTTCATCTCCTTCCTCACAAAATGATGGCTATCAGCTAAAGCCACTGAATGTAACCTCCTGCTTCCAAACAACACGATTATTTCTTCATTACAACGTACGATTTTCATGCCAATCCTCACATTTCAGTCCTCACAAAACGTTGGCACATTTGTTTACAGACAATAAATGTCACCTCCTGACATCAGAATATGTTATGATTGTTCTTCAAAACTCGTATTTTGTCTCATCACAAATATTTACAAATAGTATTTCATCTCATCCATTATCAATTGGTTAGCACACTAAAGTACAGCAAGTGGATTAAATCTTCTATCCAAGCATTTCTGGAGTTTTCCTCCCGCTCCCTGGTCACTGACAAGACCTGTCTTAGTCTTTTAGGTCATGCTCACTGGTGTAACAGTGTACAAAGTTTTCAATTAACTTTTTTAAATGTTTCTTTTTGAATTCAGTTTGCATTCATAAAGAAATAATGTCTGTAACAGAAATAATTTCTTTATGAAGGCAGAGAGAATACAAAAAGAAACTTTCTTTTTGAAGTCCGGGGGCTACCCCCACCACATGACATGAAAGACCCTAGGCAGGGTCCATCATGTCATGGGGAGGTGGAGCCCTATGACTTCAAAAATAAATGGTTTATTTTTGAGGTCACTCTGCCTTCATAAAGACATTTCCGCTATGGTTTGGTCCTTAACGGAAATAGTTTCTATATAAGTCAGAGTAACTTCAAAAAGAAACAATTTCTTTTTGAAGTAATATGGTTCCCCTCAACCCCATGACATGTGCGTTTGTGAGTGTATGGTGAAAGGGTGCACACTTAAATGTATAGGTGGCTGCCTGTATGAGTGTATGGTGAAAGGTTGCACACAAATGTATAGGTTGCTGGCTGTGCATGCTTGAGTTGAAAGGGTGCATGCTTAATTGTATGGGTGGCTGCCTGGGTGTGCCTGTATGGTGAACAAGTGCACACTTAAATGTATGGATGGCTCGATGTGCATGTGTGTGTATAAGGTGAATGGTGTGTCTGCTTGTGTTCACAGGAGGCCCAACAATTTTCGTTGCCAAAGTGAATGCAGCAGGAGCCCAGGCAAGCAGCAAGTTTCAAACTGTGTTTTATTGGCCAGAACCACACAGGGATTTGCACAGGGAAAGAAATCCAAGCACCTCTCAGAAGGACTGGCTTGAAAGTCAGTTTTGTAACACAACAGCATCATACTGACATCATAATTTGGGCCAGCTCCAGGAAACCTATCTCATCCTGAGATTGGCTGCTGAGTGATTGGCCATATATAGTTCCCTTATAGAACCCTTGCAATTACCTAATTCTATAAATGTTGCATTGTGAATGTTTTCCCATCGGTTCAATGCTCTCGAGTGGTGATAGGCCAGAGCTGAGGTCACCAAACCTGAAACAAACTCTGCTCCCAACTATAAATGTGTGTTTCCCCCATAAAAGTAACTGTTTCTTGAGCGTCATAAATATGTGTGAATCACCACTGCTTTTTGAATGCACTCACTTTTAAATGCAACAGGCAGGCATTCTTGTTACAATTATGTTTGAAATGATGTCTGGATTTTGCGAACATTTCCTTCGTTCCCAGATAAAATGTGATAACACCATGCTGTGGGCTTTTTGTGCTCTGAATTACTCGTATTTATAAAGAATTTAAAATGCTTGTCTGCCAGAGTTCACTGTGGTTCATCATGGGGAATGATATCTCAGTACAAAACTGAGCGCCTGGACTTGCAAGGTGTATTCCTGTGATTCGTGCCATTCCAGAGCCACTGGACTTCAGTGAGACAAGTGTATTTGGCTGTAATGTCCTGAGGCCAGGAATGGCTTACACTTTCAGTTGGTTATAGCGCTGTTAGGTGGCACAATGCTTTTGCTTTTCCATGGGGTTAATTCATGTAAATATCTGCAAGCCTTTAAAAAGGAATTCTTGTGTTTTGTAGATTCTGCATGGCAGTATTGCTGCATTGAAGCTAATGTAGCATGTCTTCTTAGCACTTTTAATCAATACTGTCATTTAAAGTGTCTCTACTGGCACCCAGAATCTCTTCATCCACTCTGGGCAAGGTTTGAGTTACTTTTAGGTTCCAGTGTTGGTGAAGTGAGTATCTTTCAGCATATTTGTTACCCATGGGCACACTGGGGACTGGTGCAAAATGGTGAGTGTGCTCATTATTCTTTCTGCTCTTCTTCCCAGTTCATGCATCTATGGTGAGGGGGCAGGAGTAGATTTCGGCGCTTCCTCTTGAAATGAATATGGACATGAAAAATATTCTAATGAAGCTCAAAGTTGTCCATGTAAAATGTGTACAATAAAAAAAAACTTTAAGCCTAAATAACTTTATACAGAAAAAAAGGGGAAGGAATGGTAAAACAGTCTTCAAAAATAATTAATGAAGAAAGGAAACCTACACCTAAAGAACTATTTACACAGGCAGCAGGCTAGTCCATTTCCTCATCCCAATCTCGCTCAGGGTCTCCACCAGGACGGAGTCCAGCGCCACGTTCTCTTCCCTCAGGTGGGCCTCCGTTGTTGCCTGGGGGGCTTGCTGGACCTCCAGGATATGTGTCTCTATCACCTCGGCTTCCCTGCAAGTCTCCTTCAGGATGACAGCCCACCTCCTTGCCTGACACAGCGCAACCCCAGCCCTGGCCAACACAATCCTTGCCTCCGAAACCTGCTGCTTCTCTGCTCCGATTTGCTGCCCATTTTGTTTATTTATTTTAACATTGATATAGCGCACCAAACCCTGAGGTACCAGGGCGCTTTAACGTAAGAACGTGGTTACAACAGTTACAAAGTGTAGAGTGTCCAATTACACATATTGCAAAGCCTGGCCTCATGTTGCAAGGTGGCTACATCAATGCATGCAGTTACTAAATCATAGAACTGCAGCTGGTCCAATAGCACAGCGAGTAAAATGCTTGCTTGACATCCATGCAGAGCCTGTTGATGCAGGTTTGAATCCCAGCAGGGCCAAACTCAGCCTTTTATCCTTCCGAGGTCGATAAATGACCACCACACACCGCAATAATAAGCAGTGCTCAGATACCTGAGTGTTCGTAGCACTATATAAATTCTAAATTATAATTGTTACTATTATTATTATTATTATTATTATTATTATTATTATAATACAGTCCATGTACATGAATGGGAAAGCCTGTCCTCATGTTGCAAGGCGGCTACGTCAATGCATGCAGTTACTAAATGATACAATCTGTGTACATGAATGGGAGAGCCTAACCTCATGTTGCAAGGCGGCTACATCAATGTATGCAGTTGCTAAATGATACAATCTGTGTACATGAATGGGAAAGCCTCACCTCATGTTGCAAGGCGGCTACATCAATGTATGCAGTTGCTAAATGATACAATCCGTGTACATGAATGGGAAAGCTTGACCTTATGTTGCAAGGCGGCTACATCAATGCATGCAGTTACTAAATGATACAGTCCGTGTACATGAATGGGAGAGCCTAACTTCATGTTGCAAGGCGGCTACATCAATGCATACAGTTACAAAATGGTAGCATACTGACATATGAGGTGGGAGGGCCTCACCTCATGTTTTGGGTCAATTGCATTTGAGCATGTGGTAACAGATGCGCTGGGTTCGAGGGGAATGGAGATCAGAGAGTGCCATAGGTGAGGTAAAGGGAGTGGCAGAGGCTGGAGAAGAGGATCAAGAGCGGTACAACAAAGGTAAAGTAACACAGTGCAGTTGTTGTGCCATGTTGGTTTGCGAGGGCAGGCAGGCAGTGCAACTAGGAGGTAGCAGCATAGGTTTGAAAATGCAGCAGTAGCTGAGAATGGGCTGATGCAAATTTACCCCTGCAATAGAGAACCTATGGCCCAAACATGGAAGACCTCCTTTGCCTGAGGTCCGCGTGCTCCTTCTGCCTCACATCGCACACCTGCCCCTTTCAATGTTGGGCCCTGAGAAATGTAGCCTCCTCCTTAATCTCTGCTGCTGTCTTAGTGCCTGGTGCCTGCTTTGTGTGTACCTAGGGAGGTATGGCCCGTACCCTGCGTGTGGGTTCCTGCTGTCCCTCCACTGTGATGACCCTATCAGTGCCTGGGTAGGCACATTGACCATCTCAGCTGATTGACCTTCGACTCCCAACTCGGGCAGGGATGTTGAGTCCACCAGACTGGGCAATGTGGGTGAGACTGGTGCACATGGGGCCCCGGTGGTATCTGGGCCGGAAGGCACCCCGGAGGATGACTGGCGCACAAAGGAGGAATACGAGGAGGGGGTCACATTAGTGAACAGCCCACTCAGCACAAACTGAAACAGGCATGTTGTAAGCCAGCCGGCGAGCTGGCATACCTCATTGTGATGATGTGCAAGAAGTCTATGTGTAGCCTGAACTTCATCACGGATGACGGCTGTACACCTCACCACCTCTGCCTGCAGTGGTAGCACTTTATTATTGAATGGCAACAGCAGATGGACACAGCTGACACCAGGGGCTGGGTTTGGGAGGAAGCATCCCGGTTGGCGCACACAGGTGCATTCGCTGGCCCAAAGATAAGAATTTGTACAGGCACTTCCAGGGTGGCCTGCACAGCCTCATGGCCCAGAGGCAGGACTGCAGTAGGCACGCCAACCGCAACACCCCCACATGACCCTATGGGCTGTGCTTCAACGGCCACCTCCTCCCCCTCCACCCTGGATGACTCTGGGGCATCTTCTGCAATGGATGGACCTTGTGTGGCATCACCTGTCTCCCCTGCTGCTGAGGAGTCCACTCCCACCTTTGTCTTCTTGGACTTACCCCCACCAGCATTGCCCGATGTTACTGGTGCGGCCCAGCCACCTTGCTCCCCCAAGATGTGCTCTCAAGGGGGCATGGCTGGGCCATGCACCTCTGCTGACATGGATACCTACAAGAAGATTCCATTTGATCCAAGTATACAAGTAATGGAACTGATAAGTGAGGTGTTTGATGAGGCTGAGGGGAGATGTGAAATATCAGAGAAAACATGGAAATTCCTGCAGAACATCCACCCTTTAACACCAGTGATGTATGCTCTCCTCAAAATACAGAAAAGGCTTATTAACCCGCCGAGATGGCCTATTATTGCAGCCACTTGCAGCTTGCTCGAACCTTTGGCATAATACTTGGACAAGATTTTGCAGCCTCTTATACAGGAAATATCTAGCTATGTTAGGGATACCATGCAATTTTTGAGTAAACTGCGGGAAGTGCAATTTACACCAGGGCGCGATATTCTCTTTACAATGGACGTTACTTCATTGTATACCAACATAGTCCATGAGGCGGGTCTTGAAGCCATTGAATGGCTTCTTTTAAGATCACAAAATTACCGGGGCGATCGGCTCCTGGTTTTGACCCTATTCAAACTTGTACTCAACAATAACTTTTTTAAGTTTGGAGACAGATTTTTCCTCCAGATATCCGGTACTAGCATGGGGGTGGACATGGCACCATGCTATGCGGATATATATATGTACTATTTAGAACATCAACACGTACTTTCTTCTATCAGGTGTCAATGCCATCTGCCACTATACCTGAGATATATATCGACGATATATTTGGGATCTGGACGGGAACAGCAGACGAATTGCAAGATTTTTTCGCAATAATGAACCAGATGCACCCTAGGATTCACTTCACTGTGGAAACAAGCAAATCTGTTATCCATTTCCTTGATATTGAAGTCTATGTGAAAGAACAAACATTGGAGACACGTATTTTTACCAAAATCACTGACAGGAACAGCCTGCTTTTGGCCACCAGCTTCCACCCCCAGAGAACGATTGATAATGTACTCATGAGCCAGTTCTTGAGGTATGGACGGAACATATCGGAACTAGCTGAGTACTTACGCCAGTCGTCAACCCTTGAGGAAAAGTTCAAGGCACGTGGTTACAACACTGCTCACATTGGAGCGATTGCAGCGAAAGTCAGTACCATCGAGAGGGACACGCTTCTTTCCCCCAAACCACCTAAAGATGGGGATCCAATGGTATATGTGACCACACATTCCACCCAGAGAGGTCGGATTAGGCGAATAATTTAAAAAAACTGGGCAATTTTACACACAGACCCAAGACTACAGAATCTATTTCCACATGTCCCACGGTTCGCCTATAGGAACAATAAGGCGTTCCGCTCAGGTTTGGTAAAAGCAGAGGTACAGACTTCACCCACTGGAAATACATTCAAAGGTACGATCCCTTGTCTGAACTGTGCGCATTGCGCTAACATCATTAATGGGAACACCGTGACACATCCCCACTCAGGTAAACCAATATGGCTGAAACATTCATGCACTTGTGACGCTATCAACGTCATTTATGGGTTGAAATGTCCATGTGGGTATTATTATGTGGGAATGGCCAACAGGAAGGTGAAAAAACGATGGGTTGAGCACAAATTTAATATCTCGAATAACAACAAGAATTCACCCGTGGTGGCACATTTTTATCAGGCAAGACACACTGTGTCACAACTTAAGTGTGTCATACTTGAACAAGTGGGGTTAGGCAGCAGAGGAGGGGACCTCGATAGGAAGCTCCTGCAAAGGAAAATTATATGGATCCATCTGCTAGACTCACTCAGCCCCAAAGGGATGAATGTTGACTTTGATTTGATGTGTTTCATATAAAAAAGGGGGGGTTTCCCCATGATTATAACTATTTCATGTGACACAGTGTGTATATAAGCATGTGTTTACCTATGACATTGCTGTCCACTATTTGCACATTTTGAAGTGTGCCGTAGAATCTGTAGAATCTGTTCATTCCTATGTGACATATTGACTTCGCCAAAGTACCTTAATCACCTTGGTCAATCTTGGATTTTGAGGTCCTTTCTATGTACACCTGATCGATGCTATACAATCTGTTAATGTCGATGTGACACGTTGATTTGCCAAAACATCAGATTTTAAGCAGATATACCCGTGAGGTCAATTCACACAATGATGGTTTACAAGAGATGTAGGTACTTGTGCCCACGACTACACTACTAGATGTGAGATGTTCAAGTGACTGGGCTAACGTGGTGCAGACAGGATGATGCATATTGCTGCCCATCTGGTTCAAATGGAGCGATGAGCCCTGGACAGGCTTTATGTACTAGCCTGTATGCATATCTTGAGGCTAGTGTCCCTAATAGAATTTATATATTAATACTCTCCTGGACTTTTCACAGGAGTGACTCTACACATATTAGGAATCCACTGTCAATTGTGGACTTGTCCCCTAGTTATACACGATGCTGGGGGTTTATAGTACTTTGGCAGTTACAGGGGGCTTAGGCAGATTAGGCTCTGCACTACCCCCTGCTCTGCCTGCCTATTTTTGATGGAGCTATTTGGAATGGCTCTATACGCGTGGAGGTCCTGTGGGCTAATGTCATTTATCGCCCGTTAATTTTCTTGTTAAAGAGTCTAGAGAGGTTTGAAACGCCATCATGGATTGTCCATATACCTCTTATGGTCACCCGATGCTGGGTTGATATAGTAATTTGGCAGTTACGGGGGGCAGAGGCAGAGTAGACTCTGCACTGCCCCCCCGCTCTGCCTCCCTGATCACGCTGCCAATATATGGATTTACTTGCTCATTATTGTACCACATACCAGTAGGCGCTTCAGGCAAATGACATCATTGTTCTTGAATCGTTTTTCCATGACCTTAGTGGATCGTCACGTCCCAAGGGCAATGTAGCAATCAGCCCATTAAGATAGATGTATGATGCATCTTGTGATACATACTGGAGGCTACTGTCGTAAGTGGGACACGTAAACTTGCACACTGCTCAGGGGCACTTTTATCTCTATGGATAGGTTTGTTGAGTGCACAGCACAGGGTGGGAGCCTGGAGCATAGTTTAAGGTTATTATATATTTTATCCTTAGCACTTGAGGCTATGGTTGTGGACGGTTATTCTACAAATATCATGGTGCAAGTAATATACGAATGGCGGTGTGGAATTGATATGGATGTATGTGCTTACAAGATTTGGCCTTTCCTTATTATCCTTAGTGTATGTAAACCGCCCTGACCAGCTTGCCTGCCCTGTCTTGCGGTGTTATCACAATCAATCAGGGTGAGTACCACTCAGCACAGGAACGTACCGTTTGGTGCCTTTTAGACTTTTCGGTCTTTTAGTTTTTGAGTACTGATGTATAGTTAGTTGGTCATTAGACACAGGTCTCACAAGTTGTTTTTTCCTGGTTTGATATACAGGGCTTTATTTCAACCGTGCCCTTGGGACGTGACGATCCACTAAGGTCGGTGTACCCTTTATTTTTATTGAAGCACTGATTTACACACTTGGGCACTTCTTAAATGAGTAATTGTAAACATTTATGATCCCTATAGATTGAATATTTTCTGGGGAACTAATAGCCCTCTTCGCCCTGAAGATGGATTTCATGCAATCCAAAACGCGTTGGCATTTTACCACCTTGTATGGAGCTATTTTGGACTTTGTGACTCACAGGAATTAGGAGTCACAAGACTTTAAAACTCACAATTAACTTTTGTTATAAACAGTGACAGTGTGCACTTGTTTGAGACTAAATCAACCTGTACTTATATTGTTATGTCATGTGATTTTCTGGTATTGATTAGGGATTTATACCTATATTTATTTTTGTATTTATTCTTGCATTTATGTTATTTCGACATGCTTGACTCTTGGAATTTATATGTTTGATGTTTACATGAAGATGTTACGATAAAATTCTAATTATTTATGACAGAACAACAGCTTGTTGACTGAATCTTACATGTGATTGAATGTCATGACTATTAACATATTTTGCATCTCTTCTACGATTGTTTCGAACATTGATTTGTGAAGTATATTAGGACCATTGGCAATGTCTGTGTGGTTATGTAGTGGCTGGTGTAGTGTCTTCTGCGTGGTCCACATGGTGGACCCCTAGAGTTTGTTTGGGTTTTGTATCCCTTAGTAGTGCATTGAGGGCCACCATACGGCAACACATGGTTTTGATTTCTTCTCCGCAGAACTGCTTCCGCCCTCTTCATCAGATGCAACTGTGTGAAAGGAGACACAGAATAGAAACATCAGTGTACAGCAGCAATGTGTGCCTGGCAATACAACATTCACATGAACTTGACTAGTCAAGGGAACAATCATCATCCTCCACCACCCCACACATGGAGATGCAATCCACAGCCATGCAGATACATGCATGCCCATCAATCCAGACATTCACATCAGGCTACATGCCACTCTCACAAACAATCAATTGCGTATGCTACACACACATGCATCATGTGCACATACTCATGTCATGCACACACATCAACAGAGTGCACAAGCAATCACTTGTTAACTGTAATCCTGCTACATAACTACACCAGACATCAAAATGCACGTCTTGCATCCAGGCATGAGTGATGGGCAGTCACACATTCCCATCTTTGCCCCATAAATATGAACATCATGAACATCATGCATGCACATGATGCAGCCAACACTACCTCAACGGAAACACTTGTCACACAGGCACGTCGCAGGCACAAGTAGAAAAACATGTGCATGGTCTTGAAGGCTGCAGTACAACACACAATGCAATAGATTTCTAATCAAAATACATATGGTCCAATGCACACATGGAGGGCAATGTCTGGGGCATGAGCACAGACATCCATATCAGAGGCATACCTGGCCAGTTCCATGATCCCACCAGCAACACCGGTGGAGCAACAGCTGCAAGTAATGCGGTCCACATGCTGCTCACACAGGCTGTTTTGGAGGCCAACATCAGGAGCCGACGGGCAGATTTGAGGTCTCTGCCGGCATCCCTGCTTGCAGAGGGTCGGGCACACATGGAAGCCCTGAGGCAAGAGTTGGAGATGGGCATGTTGTTCTAATGGATTGCTGGGGCCACTAATTCTAAAATGTGTGCATTCTAACTGTGTGGGGCTTTCATGGTTGTTTGGAAGTGGGTAGCATGGCCAACTGTTTGCGGCCTGTGGCAGGTGGTGATGGTTGTTCTGATGTGTGGCTCATGCCACTTTGATCATGTGTAATGAGTGACACTTCAGATCCCTAGCAGGGTTTGTGGGTTTATGGTTCAATGTCACATTTGGCCTGTCTTGATTATGGATCGACCATTACGGTGTGCAGCACCAGTTTGAAGCCACAAACATGTGGGTATGTATGCCTTTTTGTGGGATGATATGTTGTGTACCAGCACATTAGGGTTAGTGGTGTTGGTGCTTTGTCATGAATTTACCATGCATGCTGCACCATGGTGTTCGCAGCTTCTAGTTCACCGCAGCTGGGTGCACAATACTGCTGCATTTGATTGAATGCAGTATTCTACCATTTGTATGCTGTGACAATGAAGTCTGCATTGAACATGGTCTTTTGGTTAACATTTTACTTTTAGTATTCTTTTATCGTTGATTGCTGTACCAAACTGCTTTCTGTTGTCTGCTTATGTCTTCCATAGCAGTTCCCTCGGTGGCCAGCATTACATTGTGACATCAAGCATGGTCCTGGCGAGAGTTCAAGAGGTGAGTATTTCTGTAATTGCCAACCCATCCGCTGTATCTTCTGCACCTACTCCTTCACAGTACTTTTGTAATTTACTTGCACCTCATATGTTTTTAAATAGCCAGGACATACTAAACCGACTTCTGACAGGCTCTTCAAATACAACCCTCTGCACCTATGCACCCCTACCACTCACCCTCATCATTCCTCATTCTCCTCCTTCACTCGTGTCTCCCCTGAAAAAGTAAAAGGAGTTGTGAACACCATGAAGGTCTCATCTAAACTGATGTGCCGGTGCTCATACAGAACCATCAAAGGCAACATCTCCTCTCTGGCACCTGCTCGTGCTGATCTCTGCAGCCACTACTTTCCTGCTGTTTAGTTTCCATCCTCCATCAAGCACTCCCTTGTGCACACCATCCTTACTATGCCATATGCAGAGCTTTCCTGACCAGCAAACTGCTGCCACATTTCTATCACCACCTTCATGAGGAAACTGCTTGACAAATTTGCCCTCTCACAAATGGACGCCCATGATGTCATCGTTCATGATGTAATTGCGGTGTCCATGTAAACCAGTGTGGATTTAAAACGTTCAGAGCAATGGACACTGCTGTCCAGAACACCTATGAAGACATGGTAGCATCCCCAAATTCATTATCCCCTGATGTCCTCATCCTCCTTGATATCTCATCTGCTTTTCACAAAGTGAACCATTCGTCCTCATTAAGATGCTCCATAAACGGCCAGTGGAATTGCTTAGCTCATTCCTAAACAACCATTCCTACTAAACCATTCTGTGCCCTTTCTTCTCCCCTACTTCATCCTCCACCTGTGGCATCCCTCAGGTCTCCATTGTTTTGCCATGCATCTTTGACATATGAATTTCCCTGCTTCAACGCTTCTTTGCCTCATTCACCAAACAAATTCCAGTGTTATGCTGACAACACACTACTCTTCAGCAATGTTCCCAATGACACACTTGCACCCTCATTCCCCATGACTGCCTCTCAGCCATCCTGGCCTGGTGCACTACAAATTACCTTAGCTTGTACCCCATACAGGAATTAGAGTGTCTCTATTGGTTCCCCTGCAGCCTACTTCTGGCATTCACTCTGTCCTTCCTTCATGGGCTCACTCCCTGCCCCCTCATCCGAAGACAGGAACCTTGGAGTTGTCTTACACTACCCCCTTTCCTTCATGCCTCATATTCGGGAGATTGTCAAGAAGTCTGAATTTCAGCTCTTGATGTTCAAAGTAACTGTGCCCTTCCACACCTTGCCACAGAGGTGCAATGTTACATGTGCTGTGGTTCTCTCCAGGCTACAGTACTGCAACAGCCACCTCCTTAGTGTTCATTGGTCTACCCTGCGACCTCTACAGCTTGCCCACATTAGGTCTGCAAGACTCATCAGTTGCCTCAGGCCCAGGGACTACATCTCTCCTCTAATATATATCCTTCAGGGGCTCACAGGCTCAGCATGGATTCCATTGTATTCCCTCCTCTGTGTCATCAACAGGGCTATCTGGGTCTGTGTACCATCTTCAACGCATACTGATCACTTACTCCACGTATATACTCCTGCGTTCCTCTGGCAACTACTCTTTGGGTGTGAAGCACTTTGGTATTGAAAGGGCTGTTGGTGGGTCCCTTTCCTATGCGTGCTGCCTTATGTGTAATAGACTCCCTCTCCCTCTGTGTCTTGAGCAGGACCTCCTTAAGTTTGCAATAATCATCAAGTCATTTCTCTTCTCCACGTCCTTCTCCTACTCTCTTCTGTGCTATTGATACAGTAGCGAGCCTGATGTTCATGGCCCTTATGTGTCCTTGGTGCCCTGACCCACACATGTATCATCTAATGTACTGTTTACATACTGAACTTGCTCACGCTCAGCCACACAATGTGAGATTGCACTTTAATGTATCTATTATTTTCTGGCCATTTCACCTTGAGATGTTCTCCATTAACTAATCAGGACCTTTTCCCTTACCACCCTCACCTGTACACGTGCACGTTGTGAACACTCACACGGCATTGTGGGTTTGTCTCACCTCCCAGTTATTGTCATGGTTTCTTTGTTGTATTGATTGTATTATTGATCTCTGTTAGTAAATCATTGTCTACATTCACCTTTGCCCACCCTGTTGCCCTGTGTGCACTTGGAAACTTTTGGGTTTATTGGATGAGTGCCTAAGAAATGAACAACACATGTGTTTATTGATAATGTGCTTCCATGACTGTGTGTAGTGCTCTAGACCCAATACTATGCAGGTGATGGCCAGCCTTATCATGCCATTGGTAGTCTTCCAAGCGTGGGCCATGTTTTTATTGTGATGAATTATATGCATATGTGCTGTCTTCACATTTTCATGCAGCATGTTGAGTGATGTGTGCATTGTGTATGTGACATCGTGTAATGAATGGGGATATGTCGTATGCACATTTTCTGCATGTCATTGAGAGGGACAGGCAGTGAGGGTGATGTTGTTGGGTGTCACTGTTTGTGTATTGTGTGTTTGGTTTGCATGCAGTGTGCTGCTGTATGTTCATGTGTGCAGGGACACGTGTTGAGGGTTGACTTGGGACTTGTGAGATCCATGCGTTTGATGTCACTGAAGGGTTGCCTGTGGCTCTTCAGTTGTTTTGAGCATGTATGTGGTAGATGAACTATGTTTCATTTTGTTCTTTGTCTGCACATCCTTACATCAGGTAATGATGGCTATTTCATTGAATGAAATTTGACTGTCAACTGCATGATAAGAGGACAGGTAAGATCTTCTTTTATATTGATAGTTATGGAATGTTACACATTTGACCAGTATGCTAGTTATTCAGATCCACCACAGCAGAAAGGACCACTACAGTGATTATGATGCACAGGGTTCACGGATCAGGCTCTGGCGTGGTTAACCTCCTTTCTTTCTGATCACCCGTCCCAGGTGGAACTCAAAGCCTGTTCTTTTTCTATGGCTCTTTCAACCTGTCCCGTTCCCCAGAGATGTAAACTATCCACCTGGTTCTTCTACGTGTACATGGCTGCCTTAGCACGTGTGATTGGCAGTTCCACCTCTCACTTCCAGTGTTATGTGGATGACACAGAACTTTCTTGAGGCGGCTCAGGTTAGCTTCATCACTCATATCTGACCCTCTGTCCACAATTCAGTCTTGGTGTGCTGCAAACAACCTCTGCCTTAATGCCAGCAGGACTGAGATTTTTTGCATTGGGACCACTGCTCCAGCTTTCCCACTTTCACTCTGGCCAGACTCATTTGGCCCTGCAGCAGCACCCAGCTGCAAGGCTAAAAATCCTTAGGGTCATCTTCGACTCCACTCTCTCCTTCTCTTGTCACATTTTTCACATCTCTAAAAAGTACAACTATCAGCTACACCTCCTCAGAGGTACTGTACCTTTTCTCACTTTCCCCCAGTAGGTCACTGTCTCCAGAGCCCTGGTTATTTAAAGGCTGAACTACTGCAATTGCCTCTTTATCAACCTCCCTGCTTCTAACCTGCTCCCTCTATAACTCATCCATAACATAACCAAAAGACTTATCCTTGGCCTCAAGACCAGGGACCACCTCTGTCTGGCACTGAAATCCCTCCACTGGCCACCCGTGTCTGCAAGGGTCAAATTTAAGAACCTCTGCATTGTCCACAAGCCTTTGTGGGGCCTGGGACCTACCTATCTGCAATGATTCCTATATAAATACTGTCCCTCCAAATCCCTCCCCTCATGAACCTCCAACATTCTTTGAGTGAGCCAGTTCTTGAAGAAGAGATTTGGAGGAAGATCGTTATCCTCAGCAGGCACCTCCCTCTGGAATACCCTCCCTGCCGCACTCCGTATGGAGCATGATCTGCTCAAGTTCCAGGAAATTCTCAAGACGTTCCTCTTCTACGCTTCCTTCTCTCTCCCTCTTCCCTGCTAACATATCCCTCTGCTCTATCCCACTCTCCTGTACAGCTTGCTGACTAGCTACCTGATGTACCTCAGGGTCTCACAGGTCCATGCCACACCTGCCAGTGTTTTGCACACTTGCCTCCTGGACCTGCACTAGCCTCATTATCACTGCACTTGGTCAATGACCCTAGAGAGTTGCATCTCCCTGCACTTACCCCAGCCTCAACCGACTGGATGCACTTACCCACAGAACTTGTTCCCACCCTCCACCTACCACTCCCCTATAAATGTCTGTGCACTTGCTAGTTCTGATTGCACCATGCCTGTAGATCGTCTGTCTATTCTACCCTGTCCTCACTCCCTGCATGGTGGCACATTCTGGCACTTGGTAAAACTGTAAAATCGTCGCCAGACCTATTCAGTGTAACCTCCACTGTTAATTGAATAACATGCACTTACTCTACCTGTAGAGACTATTATGGTTTGACATTTTAAAGGGCTCTGAACGAGAGTTCTTTTACCCCTTGTCTCATCACTCCTTGAGCGCTTTGAGACACTTGCCTTGTGTAACGGCCCTTTATAAATATACTTTACCATAACATACCATCCCACAGTCTAATGATCATTTTACATTAATTATGGGATGGTTTTGGTGACAAACAGGTGATTTAATGGATTGTTTGGCATGGTGGTAGTGGCATACTCCATCTTCAATGTGTTTCTTTTGGAAACACAAGATGAACAGTCTTTTAGTTCTAAGGGATGCAAACAATTTGGTACTTCCAAGGGTACTTTCTCAGGGTGGTTTTGTGAGCACAGTGGATTGGCCCATTGCCATTGAATGGTACCTGGGATGTAGCGGGGTCGTGTGCACACCAGAGGGGAGGGATTTTAGGTGAAATACGATTGCATAAACTGGGTACGTGTAGCCTCTCCATATGCCCTTTGCCCAGCCATACGCAAGTGGGGGGCCTGTGGGTGTGGATGGGGGGCCACCACAATGTCCACCGAGATTCCATGCCGTGTTGCAACATTGTGCAGGACACATGCAGCAGCAATGATCCTGCAGACTACTGGTGGTGCATATAGCAACACACCACCAAAGTAGTCAAGGGAGCAGAAACGTGACTTGAGCACTCCGAATGTGAGCTCAACTAAGCCCTGAGTTGCAATATGGCCCATGTTTTATCTTTCCTCAGCAGGTGTGTTGGGGTTGACTATTGGCGTCATCATGTATGTACTCAGAGTGTAGCCACTGTCCCCTGTAGAGGTGAGAATGGTTGTCATTTGTTGACAGTGCAATTTGTCTGTGTGCAACATGCATGTATGTGCATGACCATTCATACTCACCAATGAGCCATGTGTTGCCATGCTTCCCTGCTTCCAGGGCCAGATGTAGGGGGGACATCCTGAAGATGTATCTATCATGGGTGCTGTCAGGTGGTTGGCATAGACTGAAGTAATGATGCCCTTGGCATCACAGACAACCTGAACATTTTTGGAGTGCCAGTGTTTTTCGGTTGCGGTAGATATGCTCTGTTGCTCGAGGTGGACATAGAGCAACATGGGTGCAATCGATGGCACCTAGCACTTTTGGGAAGTGTGCCACCCCATCAACATCCTGGCCCACTGCCTGCCTTTCTGCAGGCGTTCTGGGCATATAAATATGCCGGCGGACAGAAGGACATGCTGTTATTATTTCCAACACCTAGAGTAGGCAACGTGACTGTGTGGGCTCTGAAATGCCACCAACTATGGCAGTGGCATGCTGGAAAGAGCCAGTGGCAGAAAATTCAGTGCAGTGAGCACCTTTTGCAAAGGGTTCAGTGCTTGGGAGCACAGAGTGTGTGATGTGAGGTCATCTTCCCACTCTATAACCAGGTCTAGGATGATATGAGGGGGGAACCTATACCTGGCGTAGACCTGGTCATTAGGCATTCTGAAAAGGCTGGTCCTTGGGTGGAAGATCCGGGCCTTGGCCATCCTCTTCCTCCTGCAGTGTCCCAGGAAGACTGCTGTAACAAATGGTGCATTCATCATGGCTGCAAATGTGAGTTTGTTGATCGCGTAGGCTTTTTCTGCATTTGTTTGAATGCACGTTGACGTTTACGCCTGCTATCACATGGAGTAGATATTTCGGGATTTGCGTGTGTTTTTCCAAGCCCCAGCGATCCCTGTTCAATTCCATGAATACGGTTGTTTTGCACATGTATGGGCAGTATGATTGTTTGACTGTTGAACGCGCAACGCCCACATTTCCGCTATGTCTTCCTAATTCCACGTGTTGAACCCCCTCTTTTGGTGGCTGCGTAGCCCCGGCTGGCCATACGTTTGGAGTCTCGTGCAAGGTGTTCGTGGTGTCGCACTGACGTGTTAGACTGGCGAGGATTCCTCGCAAGTCCCAGGTAAGTCTCGCGCATTGCGTTCTATGAATCGACGATTGGGGACTTGCACACTTTTTCACGCGCAATTCCCTGATTTTCCGCGCAAATAATTTCATGAATCAGGCACTTAGTATACAATATCATAGATAAGGTGGAACTATTAGGAAAATATTATCAAACCTTAAACAGCTCAGAGAACTGAACTATGGAAATAAGGGGACATACGAAGACATTTAGAAAACAACAGAATGAAATACTAACTGACTGTAGCGAATGGGGAAATGAGATCAATTGCCTTCAACAATTAAGGAATTGAAAGACTATAAAAAGAGGACACGTGCAACCCCAGGAGAAGTTAGTATAAAAGTGTTGACGTTATTCAATCAAATAAGGGAAACTGGAACATATCTTAAACAGTGGAAAAAATCCTCTAGGTCAACTATACTGAAACTAGAGAAAAGAGGGGAGAATTGCAGTCCGCTGGTCTTGAATGCAGTCTGTTGCACATTTTTGGAGCAGATGATTTGCAGTTTTCTAACGTTTCATGCGGAAACTGGAGGGTATATTAGTGAGTGGATTTAGGCAATCTAGTCTCTCTGTGGGCCAAGTCTTAAGAGTAACCTGGGATCTTGAGGATGACCTTTGCGGTAAAGAAATGGTAGGGCTGTTAATTGATCTCGGAAAAGCATATGTCATTGAATGGAGAGACCCATATACAAACTGCGCAGCAAGAACACACAAGGAAAAACATATTGGTGGATAAGGAATTTTCTATAAAAAAAAAACAGATGGTTTCAAGTTAAGTGCAATGACTGACTGCCACAGCAATAACTAATGTAAAATGGGACACCGCAAGATGGTATAATTAGCTTGAAAAACAAAATTGAGAAAAATCCATGCAAAACAGGATTTTTGCAGACAATGACATCATATGATTAGAAACTCGATTCCGAGAATATTGGGGGTTCGATATTTCGGAAAATAAAGCTAAAGCATTATTATTCAGAAGGAGGAAAAAGATAAACCAAAATTTAGGAATAATATCATGTCAAAGACTAGAGGTGGGGAAAACATGGGGAAACTATATAACAGAAAAGCAAAACTAGATTCAACTTGACGAAAGCCGTAGCAGGTAACTAATTGTGTAGCACACAGTCAGTAAATGTATACTAGATAATAGTAGCCAGATATCAGTGGGGTTTGTTGGGGGCCTGCCCTGGACCACCGGGCAGGCCCAGATGCATGTCAGGAGCACCCGACGCGATCACGCCGCAAACAATAGAGTGGGGAGCACCCCCCTCACTCCGGATCACCGGAGGGACCCACGTGGCCAGGAGCACCCAGCTCACGGCAGCCGCGGCTCTGGGGCACCCAGGCCTGTGTTGCCCCACTCAGCCATGATCACATGGCTATTCAGCATTGAGGCCGGCGTTGCCCAGCAGGGGCGCTGACCTCGTGGAGGGCCCCGTCCCTGGGCCTGCCCCACGCGGTGTTGCGCCGGGCCGGGAACAACACCGGAGTCGGATCTGGGTTTGACTGACGAGCCGGAAACAGCTGGTAATTTTTATTAACTTGGTCACATGGGGACATTGAGCTCACTCACACACTTTTTCTTTTGTAGGTACCCTGGCATGGAGCGTGCTGTTTTTTTTTCTTTTTTTCATGCGGCGACAGCCGCCGGCCTTCACCATCTCTTCATTGCGGCTGCAGCCACCTCACATTTTCTGGGGGGCTGCCTCTCATCTCCCCATCGCGGGCCACAACGCTGGACAAGTCCCTCCTCTCAACAGGGGGGAGCGCCTCTTCATCATGGCGTGGGCCGGGGCAGTGCAGTTCTCCTTGCGGTGGGGCCGCCGCAGTCTGTTACTTTTCTGCCCCGGGATGGAGCACTGAGCTGATCACCACTGGTGGGCCCGGATCTTGTGGGGGCCAGCGCAGTCCTTCTCCTCAGATGGGTGGGGGGGGCAGCAGCTCGCGCGGCCAATGGTGCATTCCTGTTTTTTTTTTCCTCTTTTGGCCCGGGTCCCTTACCTTTGTTTGGATTCGGGCCCGTCGCAGGGCTTTGTTGCTTCATTTTTTTTTTCTTCTTTCCATTGCAGCGAACATCGCTGCTTTTCAGCTCGTGGAGGAGGGGCAGGCAGCACACCTCTTCGTTGCGGCCGCAGCCTTTTCATATCTTCTTGGGGGGATGCACCTCCCCATGTGGCAGATCCCGCAGGCATGGCCACCCCGGTGGGAGAGGGGCAGCCCCACTTTGTTGCAGATGGGGGGGCGCCGGGTGTCTGGTTATGGCTCCAGCCGCAAGCATGCTCTCCTTCGTTGCGGCCAATGCCGCTTTTCACTAGGGGCTGCCTCCGCTGTGCGGCAGCCCCATTTCCCATCTTTCACCATCACGGCCCAGTGTATTGAGGCCACATCCCTTATTTCCGCGGCCCATGCAACGGAGCATTTCTCCCCTCCACGGGGGCGGACAGCTCCCTCATCACGGGGGAAGGGGCAGGCAGCTCTTCTCCTGCCGTGGTGGTGGGGGCATAATTCCTTCCTCATTTGGCCGAGGCCACAGTGGAGCCCTCCTCCTCCTCACGGGGGTGCGCTGACCCACCCGGTAAATATCACGGGGGATGCCGCTCATTCCTACTTGGGGGCGTGCACCTGCCCTCTCTCACCACAGGCGACGACCCGCATCCTCCCCCATCCCAGGGGAAGGCCACAGGCTCCTCCTCTCAGTGGGGGAGGGGAACCGTAAATCCGCCGCTGCTATCAGCGTGCGGCCCACACTGCACCTTCTCGGGGGCACCAGGCAGCCCGTGTGAACATCCATGGGGCCCTGGACCATCCCCAGTTCCATTGGACATTCTGCAGCCGATGCTGCGCCTGGGCTCCAGCCCTCGTCGCCATTGTTGGGGGTCTGCCCTGGACCACCGGCCAGGCCCCAGATGCTTGTCGGGAGCACCCGACACAGTCCTTCTGGGCAGCGATCACGCTGCAAACAATAGAGTGGGGGCACCCCCCTTGCTCCGGATCACCGGAGGGACCCACGTGGCCAGGAACACCCAGCTCACGGCAGCCTGGCTGGGGTTGCCCCACTCAGCCATGATCACATGGCTATTCAGCAGTGAGGCCGGCATTGCCCAGCAGGGGCGCTGACCTCGTGGAGGGCCCCATCCCTGGGCCTACCCCACGTGGAGTTGCACCGGGCGGGTGCACACAAAGGAACGACACCGGAGTCGGATCTGGGCATGACTGACGAGCCGGAAACAGCTCATACTTTTTATTAACTTGGTCACATGGGGAACCATGTGACCAACACAAACACACTGGGAGATACCATGGGCCTCATTACACGGATGGCGGTAATGGTTAACGGTCACCGTTAATGGTAACGGTGACCGTTAACCATTACCGCCTTACTTCGAGGTCCCTTAGCGGGTTGGTGCTTTAACGCCTGCTTTTTGCAGGCGTTAAAAACCAACCCGCTAAGGGACCTTGGTGCTAATTACGGCACCGCAAAATTGCAGTGCCGTAATTAGCGCCTTCCCCATTCCCACAGAGCCCTATGGGGAAGAAATGGGAATGGGGAAGGGCAATGGTGGAAGGGGGATTTACCGCCCCTCCAACCTTGGAATGGGGCGGTAAATCCCCTTTCCACCAAGGCGGTGCCGGTATTTTACCGGCATGAGCCATGGCGCTAATAGCGCCATGGCTCACCGCCTACCGTGTAATGAGGCCCCATGTCTCCCTACAGGGGTGACATGCAACAGGGTTCACAAAATAGCAGATGCCGTTGCTAGAGATGGTGCAGACCAAGGCCTTGAGAGTATGCCCAGGGCTTACGAATTCAACGTCTGTAAAAATATTGCACGTCCTAAAGGGAGATATACCAGTGGGTTTCAGACAGGCAATGCTGAACAACCGATTCTGCTGTAAAACCACCAGGTTGAGTATGCAGCATGAGGTAGGGGAGTATTTATAAAAGAACAGGCCACATACATGTTATGGAGACAAACATGTAGTTCCCTGCTGAGCCACTTGTCCAAACACCAACTGGCCACTGCGTTCCTCCACCAGACCACTGGCTCCTTCTTTCTGCAACTCTACCCAGTGGCTTACTACAACTGACTCCAATGCTCGCTCTATGCTCATGCTCTATGCTGTATTCTCATTTTCAAGCCAAACTAAAGTGTTCAGTCTCTCAATTCATCACCTGCCCACTAACCACAGGGCATTCCATTACCCCTCCACATCCTCTATCCTTCAATTTAACCAATCCTCTGCACAGTCACTCAATGCTACTCAGATAGCCTCAATGACATTGCACACACAGATGCACATAATTATAATGTGTCCGATGCAAAGGCACACTGTGCAAAGGCACGCATTGACAAACACAGCAATACACTGACACTCAAAACACACAGATTCAAAGCGGAAGAAATTGTCAGACACTGATATACAACAACACACGCTCAGTCACACACAGACACACACATGCATGCGCACACACACACGCACACGCATGGCACCCCACTCAGACGATTAATGTTAATCACAGCTTGATGGAACTACCACGTTGCAGAAGATGTTGAGAAAGGTTGTGCCTCTCCATTTCTTAGAGAGTGCTTTCTCACATTAATGTACAGATCTACACTGTACGGAGAAGTAACCTTTATGGACGGCGCATCTTCCGCTGACTCAAATAAAGGAGCTATGAGGAAATAACTATGCAGAAGAGATACTACGCAGAGAAAATCATTTGGTGTTTTTCTGAAGGAACCAGCTTTGAAACCCTTCTAGCTATTTTCGGGAGGTGAACACCAGGCATTAGAGTTTTCTGAAGTTGAACCGCCAAACAAATAAAGGCTGAATTTTCTGGAAAGAATAGGATAGCATTGTGGGCAGAACACATAGATCTCGAATAGGGTTGCAGGAATTCCTGAATTTAAGACATTTTGAGCTTTTCTATGGATGATTGCATGTGATGGTTGGACCCTTTTGCCTACTAGAAACCAAGGCAACTTATTTGTCTGGAAGAGAATGTAGTCACACCAACCGAAGGCTTTGATCATTGGGTCCGATACATTTTACACGGTTCTAGGTTCATTCATTTTTTTCCGCTGCACTTTTCCCAGAACATTTTATGCCGAAAAAGATCACCAAATGTTTTTGATTTATTTGGTGGAGGGGATCCCACCAATCCCCCATCCACATTATTTATTCCATATACACCACCCAACCCTACCCCTTAGATGCCCCCCCCCATTTGGGTCGATAATCTTTTTCGGCAAAAAATGTTCAGAAAAAAGTACCAGGAAAATAAAAACGGGCGATGAATGAACGTGGTACCATTTTGCACCACCTGCATATCCTAATCCTGCTAATAGAAATATCTGCATGTGGCCATTCCACTAGGTAAAGATACAGCATATCATGGCCGGACTACTTCAGAGAGATGAACCCTAAGCACAAATCACAGGATTTAGAAGAGCCCTTGGATCTGGCAAAATAACCATTTGCTTGGTGATTAAAATGTGTGATTTGACAGATGTTGAAATTGTGTCATATCTAAAAAAAAAATTACATATTCCTTCACCAGCACGTCATACTATGTAGATGACTTCTCATGGGCAACCAAGTGACACAGGAAACCCAACTCTAAAAGTGAATACATGCATCCTTCTTTTGAGTAACTCACCTGCTTGCTTTACCTTTGACAATCAATGACACTGCTTATTGGTCACTCACCAAATGCCTCTCAGACTGACATAGCTAGGACCCGCATGCAAAAACCTCTTTGCAACTCGAAAACATGGTGTCACTGGAATTGCCACAAATAGACTGAGATAACAGTAACCTTAAACAGTGTATGACATTGCATGTATATACATGTATAAGCAGGGTTGCATACAGGGCAGACAGCAGTGAAGCTGCAGAGCACGGTGCAACCAGATGATCCTGTAGAAGGATGAAATAACATTGACACAAAGAGAAGGGTTGGATACTATGGGTGCAGTTGCAGGGACATGGAGAGAGGGGATAAAGAAAGAGTGTTAGAAGCAGGGTTTGCAGGCACGGGAGGGAAAGGCTAGTCCCTATCTTTGTCTGGGGTATTTGAGCAACACCACCCCCCCCCCCTGTTGATGCTATCAGTTTCCAATGATTGGGTGATCTGTGGACTGCATCAGTGATTCCCCCACTTGCTTTTCTGTGGCACGTCAAGAATGGTGAGCATACAACATCATTAAACGTTTGAAATATTTTGTCGGATTGGAAAAGCAAGACACTAATACACAGGCTGCTGCTAAATAGTGTTCCATGCAGAAAGAAATCATAAGAAAGTTCAAACGTGTGTAGTTTCTAACATTCTTTTTTTTACATTTTTTTTTTTAGAAAACTCTGTTCTGAAGACGAAGTCTCTCCCAAGGTGGGCCATCAAAACCATGCATTATTTATTCACAGCACACAGTGCTACGAGCAAGGACCGTAAGGTTGCTTTGGGATTGCTGCTTACACACACTCGTTTCCAGTTCTTGCTAGACGTGTCTTGAGCCAATTTAATGTTGTAACACCACAGGAGAAAAATGGACAGGCCCCATGGAGAGTATTATATGGTTGGGGCTGGTCTGAAAGATCGAAGGCTTCTATAAAAAAAGAACAGCAAGATCTAAGAAACTATGATGCTAAATAGTTGGTACCGCTGTGTCAGGAAATGATAAAACACGCCCTGTTCGAAATCAACCCACAGGCGAATCTCTAGAATGAAAGACATGTAAGCAAGATGAGCCCTTTTAACGAATCTTAGAGGGCAGCTGAATGGAGCAAGATAGTCAGAAGGACTCTGTAGATGTGAACTTCAGAGTATAGAAAGCACGCCTTTTATGAATTGAATGAAACAAACTAACACTTTGAGATACATATGAAGCACTGCAAACTCTCACACACAAAGCCGTGTATTTGTACACACTGATGCCCAGTGGCAAACATTTAGGCAATAAGCCCTGAACCGGAGGGCCATTACCGTCGTAAGGTAATGTCCCCGTGGCCCAAAGTTACGAAGGCCCCGGGGACATTACCTTACATGGTAATGGCATGCCAGTGAAGGGCTTATTGCCATTAGCAGCCCGGCCCGTTAGACCGGGGTCTTTCCCTGGCGGTCATTCAAGTAAATGGAAAAAAATGGAAACAACAAAAGATTACATCCATGAAAAGCGAGGAGGAACTACTTGAAGTCCCTTCTCCCTTTTCCATGGGTGCCTGAAAAAAAAAACAAGAGACCAGCGTGAGCGTCGCGCAAGGACGTGAGTGGGTTTACCGTATGGTAAGGCTCACCAATGCACCAATTGGTGCATTTGTCTCATTTATAGTAACCTGCGCCAGGTACACATGAAATATACTGTCACAAAGAAAAGTTTACAAGCTATTTGAACACTAGGTCAAATTAAACGTAGACATGCAGAACATGCTTGCATCCACTAGGTTACAAAACATATACTCTCTTTCTATGCTGAAATGCAAGACACACGAGAATACAAATAAAGCTTGCTTAATGCAGAACGCAGCCAAAATGAGTGGCCATGTAAACCAAGATGGAGGACGCAGTCACACTTACGTGAATGGGGGACATCGAGAAGCCTCAGGATTGCAGAGGGACCCTGTCTCACTGAGCCAGCAAAAAAGCCAAGCCTGAACAGCTCAGACAGCACATGCACAGTTTGCCAAGAACATCAGGGAAGCAAAGGTTTGGACTAGCACACAAAACGTACAGATGTTAAACAGATGCCAGGTGTGAGAGACAATCCATTCAGAAGAAGCAAGGAAACACATATTGCTAGAAGGTCAGATTCCCACCAATTCCGGCCTGACATTGAATGGAAAACAGTTCAAACAAGTCTCTAGAGGCCGAGAGAGGTAATGACACCTACAGTAAAATGGGTTAAATCCTTTTAAAATACTGAGCAGAATAATTAAAAATGTGGTCCCTAAACATGTGACTTGCAGCTGCCAGAGAATGCCTATTCATTAGAGTCAGGCATGAGGAGACAGAGACCTTTGTTCCTATCCGTTTCTTGGGAGAAAAGATACAAGGCAGTGTAAAGTTGAAAGCTAAATGTCCTGGCTCTGGGCCTAGGAATCAGAAAATGGTAACCTTATTGGGACAAGCAGCACCTTGGGGTCATTATCATCACCTTCAATTGTTGCTCATGTGCTGAGAACCGCCCAGAGTGCCAGGTCTCAGAAAGCCACCACTGACCTACCCCTCTTTACCTTTAACGTTCACCTCAACAGTGTTGAAGCCACCACTCACAGTGTGCCCGGATGACATGTTTCCCCATGTATCTTTCAGTAGGTGGTATCAGGCGGAGCTACTAGATATGGCCTGACCAATCGTTGTTCTAGCGCCTTATAGAATCTATGCTTAATTGAGTCACTCAACCAATCCACTCCCAGCCTAGGTTTTGGAGATGTATTTTTTACTGTGACGTCACATTCACTTAAAAACTGTTGACAAGCCTGAAACGAGTTGAGAGGAACTGTAAATTGCTGTGATATCCATTGTTGTTCCTATTTTATATGGTTTCTGTTGTATATCTGTTTTTTGGGCATGGGATTCCCACAAGCCTGTCTGACAGCTACTCTATAGGGGGTTTCCTCCCCATTACAACAGAATAGAAGACACAAAATATTATCATACCACATTGCAACATTCAAACCCCTACTGGAACATTAGGACACAACACCAGTGAAGTAACTGGTGCATTGTATTGTTGCTTCAAACAAAACCATACCTGGACAAAAACCCTCACAAGGACAACCCGACGTAGCTGGACTACATTTGGTTCCACCAGTGACTACTTAAATGGATGGATGAGTTGGCAGACACACACCTTCTTCCCGTCCAACCTTCAGGTAAACAGCACCACCTGAGGGCCTGCAGCGGGCAAGAGAAAACCTGACAGGAGGGCGAGGAGGGATATATCTGATACAGTGAGTACCCTACTTGGTTCCATTGTCCACAGCAGCCTGGGAGTTGTATGCCACACCACCCCCAGCACGAGGATATCACAAGAAAAGGGACAAATACACATCCTAGGACCCCATTCCTTTACGTGGTCCTCCCGGGGTTGTACATTACTCCGATCTCAGGAAACCTGCTGGAGGAGGATATATGAAGCTCCCGCTGACCGCATGAGGTAAGACAAGGGTGACAATCAGTTGTGGATCTTCTCCCAGAAGCTGTTTGTTTTTGTGTACGTTAGATGGGAAGGAAGACATCCCAGTAATACTTATTTCTTTGGCAACTTCATGTGGTGAGATTGCAGACTCACCTCTATATTGGCTTGTCACCTTTTCCCTTTTTGGTCATTGAGTTTTAGAATTACCTGGAGTAACTTTCTCCTCATTCATTAATGTGACATAATTTGCACAAAATGGAGGCAATGTATCTGAAAGATGTGCAGATAAACTGCTTGGTCAAAACATCATCTTGGACCTGTGCCACACTCACATTTCTTATTCTAGAAAGCAAATCAGCAAGTTCAGTATGGCAGTTGTGTTGAAAGGGGCATTGTAATTAATCAGCCTAATACTAAGGTAATGATCTGCAGGTATAAATAAACTCCCCCAAATATGTTAATCTATGCATAGATGAAATTTGCCTTGTAAAGGATAGTTTTTTAGGATTATGTTTTGTCAATCAAAGAAGGGGGATACAGAGACAAGTTGAAAAAAGTGAGATCTTCTTGTCAGGGTGTATGTAGTGCTGCAGCTACAAAGTTTTGTAGGGCTTTTTGTTATAGGGCAGTTGCCTATACTCTATATGTTAAAACATCTAAATCCCGCCAGGCCAGCATCTATAGAGCAGAAATCTGCGGTTCAAGGCAAATAGGTGAATTGACTGCGGTTGAGAATTCATTTTTGCAGTAGATGCTTGGATTACACAAATATCATTCCTTTACAGTCGTCAATTTATAAATTGACTGGATGGGAATTTATGAATTGGCTAGCCTTAAACCTGTCCTGTGATGGATACAATTTGGACAAACCTTTCTCTAATTAACTACAAGGAGGTACTTGTCCATGCACTCATATTGGAGTGAAGCTGCATCTTATCTTGAGTAAAATATGTGAATGGTATCAAGACCAAAGGGCTGCCTAACTACTAGGGTGCACCCAATTTAATTAAGCAGTGATTCTTGTAAACATGGGGTTGCTCTTGGTAC
This sequence comes from Ambystoma mexicanum, assembly GCF_040938575.1. Lineage (NCBI taxonomy): Eukaryota > Metazoa > Chordata > Amphibia > Caudata > Ambystomatidae > Ambystoma > Ambystoma mexicanum. The sequence goes on along the minus strand of NC_090929.1, from coordinate 1,435,185,301 downwards.
TCTTTTGTCCCGGGAGGATAGCTCAGTGGCAACGTGCTCGCCTTAGAAGCAAGAAGACAAGGAGCAACAAAGGTTCAATCCCTGGGTCTGCGCTTAGAAACCTGGGTATTAAGCGCGTTATAAATAACCTATCATATCATATCATATCTTGTTCAGAAGGATATTGCCATAGCATTTCGGGGCTGGACTGATATGCAAATGGATATTTCCCATCTGTGAAAGGTACAGTGAGCAAAAAGCGATGGCTGTGAACTCTCAAAGCAGGAAATAACCACAGAACAGGTTATCATGTCATGTTCTTTCTGGAGAGGGTCGACTGCTACCTTCTTTTAAAACCCTTTTGCTGGTGTCATCCAAACAAGTGGTTGGGGCAGTGCGCCACTGGCACCACCCTTCTTTGGTTGGACCCCCTGGTCTAAGAAATGAGGCATGAAGGGTGCCTTCATTGCGAGCAGTCTGTTAGCCAGCCAGGAGGAGGAATATGGAGGTCCAGCACCCATAGGGCATTTAGAAGGATGAGAGAATGAGGCATTAATGGGAGGGACTGACCTCACAGAGAGACTACCCATCTATGAGCTAGCAGCATTTTGAGGGAAAGCTGCAGAATATTGGGAAATCCTCTGAGGGAGAACTTGAGAACACTAGTGGCCGGCTATGCCCTGTGAAAGTACCAGAAAAATATGTGGTTTGTGGTTCTGTCCTGGGAAAAAGGCTGTGAAGCTTGGTGGGTAGATGTGTCCTATGCAAGACCCAGAAAACCTTGGTGGATGGCTGCACTCAGTGAAATTTCTCGAGTAACCTTGTTGGGTGTCTGTACACTGTGAAAGAGCATGAGAACCTTGGTGGGTAGTTGCACCCTGTGAGAGAACCCAAGAAACCTGGCAGGTAGCTGCACCCTGTGAAAGAGCCTGAGAACTTTGGTGGTGAGCCTGTGACGCATGAGAGAACCCAAGAAACAAAGTGGGTGGCTGTGAAAGAGCCTGAGAAATTTGGTGGGTGGATGCAGCCTGTAGGTGAACCTGAGAGCCAAAGAAGAAGGCTGTGCAGAACGCAAGAACCTTAGTGGATGACTCTGCCCTGTGAAAGAGCCATATAACCTTGGAGGAATCTGAGAATCTTGCTAGGTGGCTGTGTCCTGTTGGCGAGACCAAGAAACTTAGATGGTAACTGTGCCCTTTAAAAGAGCCCAAGAACCTTAGCGGGGGCTGTGCCCTCTGACAAAGCATGAGAACCTTGGTGGTTGCTGTTCCATGTTGGAGAACCGAACACGTAGTGTGATCATGAGGGAATAGAAGGAATCTAAAACATTACTCACACATCAGTCAATGGGATGTGTAAGAAAGCAACTGGTCAGGGCTGCTCATTCGCTTTAACTACTACAGCTATCCACTTCCCAACCACCCGTGCCACAAAATAATCCCTCTGCACGTTTTCCTATTTGCCATGTGTCTGGCATCATTGTCATAATCAGAGCTGGTGTGGTGGTTATGGATGGAAGTCATTCCATAGTTTATTGTAATTCATTTACTTTCATTTGTTATACATGCCAACTGTTCAAAATGTGAAACTGAAACGCTTCTCTTACCATTAGTGACAATAGCCCCGGATGCACTGCAAACTCTCTCACTCTGCACCCTGGTTGGGCGGGTCAGTCTTGCAATTCTACAACAACTCCCACAGGTGCTGTTGGCTAGACAGACTGCTTGCTATAACAGAACAGTCATCATGCCTTCCCATGGTTCAAGCGTCCAGTAAGTAGGCATCTGTGTGGGTGATGGTCACTACATGACCCTTCTGTATTCACTGAAGAGAGTGTCCTACATATTCTCATTCAACAGGTGCCATTGATGTATTGCTTGTTGATGGCATCATCCATGAGCTTGTCATACCCATTGTATTCTGCAAAGTGTATTTTTGCAGTGCATTTTGCACTGTAAAAATACACTTTGCACAGTTCCATGAATCAGGGTTTGTGCCGGCAGTGCAAAGTCACTTTTCAGCAGTGCAAAGTCACATTCAACCGCATGAATCTGGCACTTATTGTTCATCCCCTCGTGAAAATGCAGATGATATCTTTTAAAGACACCTTTACCAGACAGTACACGAGAAAGGCCAGTGGAGAAGAGGGAACAGTTAGAAACATGCTGAGAGGAACCTAAATGTCGGTGGCACTAAAACAGGAGAAGTTTTGAGGTTGAGTGAAGAATGGGGAGGTGGACCACACAACGGTTGAATTAAAAGGCAGAACATATTTGAACAACAAAACAATCAGCCAAAGAGAAACCACCAGAGAGTTATAATTATAGTAGCTGTAACTGATATTGTTCGAAAACTGGGACTGATTCTGTATGAAAACCGGGCCTCCCAGATGGTCTCACATTCATATATATATTACCTTACAATGGGTCTCATTATAAGTTTGTCAGTATCCTGGCGGAAAATCCGCCAGGATACTGGCAAACGCGCCTCCTGTTTCTGCCTCCTGATATCCGTCAGGATACTGGCAAACGCACCTCCTGTTTCTGCCTCCTGATATCCCGATATTACCTGGATGTTACAGGCAGTGGAACTACCAGTAAATCTCCATTCCATGGAGTCCCGGTACCAGTGCCGAAAATACTGGCTATTTTATGCCGGTGGGGCGCGAGTTACCTCCAGCTCTTGGCTGGAGGTAAGTCAGGTTACCCCCACTGGCATACTTGTATTCTGCCATTCCGGGAAAGTGCCAGTATCCATAAATACCAGCACTTTTTTACCAGACCGGCAGGGTTATGATGAGGCCCAATGTGTTGTTAATGACTGCTACTTGTGTGGGCCTGGTCGGGCCATGGTATAAGTAACCAGATCATTGATATTTTTGAACACATACGTATGCTTTCTACTGTGCAGTGTGCTGACACACCAGCAGCTGTGAGGCCATATGGCAACTTTTCAGAAAAAGTGAAAGGAAGCAGAGAAATGCGGACATGGTGTGCTGAATAGCAGTATCCATAAACGTACCCTCAAAAGCCTAGGTGCATTGAGGAAGCGAGTTAATGGCTGGTTGTGATATCCAAATTGCCCACCTTGGGATGAGTAACAATGAATGCTAGAAACTTGAGAGCCCTCACTGGAACACGTTTATTAGAGATTGCTATCAAGGGTTCCACTCACACAAATTATATTATCAGTAGAAGATCTCTGCTTTTGGTACTGGATCATGTAGAGTCAACTTTAATGTATTGTTCTTTCTTCAATAAAATGCTTTAAATAAAAAACACATACGTATGAAAACATCCCTGATGTGAAGTGCCAGTGTTATTTCATTAAAAGAATAATAGTCATGAAAAAGGAAAGTGTGTTACTATTATACAGTTGTCACTTGGCACGCTGACCTTATTCTCACAAAAGATTTAAGTCAGACAAAATACTTTATTTATCCGGTTAAAGGCCAGACATAAGACAATGCCTGAGCAGAATTGGGTTTATTTTTCAAATGAAGCCCTGTTGAAAAACCCATTGGCATTTTGTTTTTTTCTATAATAACCAGTAGCAGTGCCCTCGCATCCTTGAAATTGGGTTATGGGAAAACATACATATTAAGCAGATTATCTCCAAAGTGTTGGTCTATGGAGTGAACTAAAGTCATATCAATCTCATTAGAAAGTCCTAAAACCTCTCGGTCTGTAACTGCAGCTGAACGAGTGTGAACGTGAGTCACTCCATATCCCTTTCTCACAGAACTTTCCCCACCTTGCTTGGACTCCTCACAAGTTGGCCTTTACCCTCCCACTGTGTCAACTATAAAGGGGGGCCTCTAAAGACTGTCAAGATTCGAAGCAGAAACTTGAAACCTGAACAGCTTGCTGTGATTAAGGCAAGGAACGGTAATTGCAGTTAACGTTTTTTGTTCTTAGGGAGGCAGGATATAGGTAGATGCAAGGCAATTCTTAGAACTGGACAGCATGACTCCTTCCACCATTTTGGACACTTCCACCATGATTAGTACTGCCCGATATGCACTTAACTTGGAAAAATGTACTCTGAGAACTCTGCAAAAAGAAGCAGAACTCCACTAGGAAGATGTCTCTATTGGATACGTCAAGGGTGGTTCTTAAAAAGCAACCAATCTTCTGCTAGGGTTCACCAATATACCTTGAGTGGTTGGCTGTTGGAGTTATTAATAGTTCAGAGACTCCTTTTGTAGGAGTGATACATACTGAAAAAGGAGTGAAAAAGACCCTCTTCGTATTGCCTCTGTGGAACAGAAGGGACACTCACTGGAGGAGGTTGGACCTTTTTTTCAGCTGTGGACTGGAGACCAGTACACATAGGTACCTAAGTGCAGAGAGTGGACCTCATTATAAGTTCTGCAGTAGTTCTGCAGTAAATCCGCTAATTTACTGCCAACATTGATTACTGTTATCCCCACTCAGACCTATGGACTTACCACAGGACTACAGGTGGTGGCAAAGTGTTGTTAGTCCTGATATCTGGAGTCCATAAATCTCCATTCGGGATTTTTGGTGGATTTACTGCATGCATGCGGTTTTAACGCACTGCAAATCTGCTGACTTTCAACCGTAAGATGGATGATTTGCTTTTGCCCTGTCTGACCTGCAATATTATAATTCCCCACTTCTCCTTTACTCATTTGATCAACTTCAGAAGTTTGAAAGGCTGAGTTATTCTTAACAGATTTCTACCTGGAATCTGCAGCTTACTCATGGATAGCTGCTCTAGGTGCATTAATCCACTGAGGTATTTTACTTCAGAATGTAATGCTCTATCCTGCTTGCATAACAATCACAGATGCACAGGACTCAGTTATCTCTTCTTAACTCTCCCAGACAGTCTCACATGGCCCCTGTCTTTCCCCTAACCGTTCTCACCCTTCCTGAAAGCCTTTTGAGTTATTTTGCGTATGTTTTTTCACAGGAATCTGTCCTTACCTGGCTGCACTACTCCTGAACTACTGTGAAGATATATATCACTCATAAATAAAATTTTGGCAGAATCGGGCTGGAAAAAAAATGCATGAAAACCTGCAAACCTACCCAAAACACACTAGCAGATTTGCAGGGACCCTGCAGATCACTTTTGAGAAAGTACACCAGAGCTTAGCCTGGAGGTACTTCTGTACATTTCATGCCTATGTTGAAGCATCAAATGAGATTGCCAATTTTGTTCTCTGTAGGAGAACCCAAGCACCTCAGAAGTCCAAGTGTATTACTGTAGAACATGCACACGTTTAATCCACATTGAGTCACATTAAACCACGTTCTAGCACCTGTTAAACTCAGCCCATGATCTGAGCCAATGATTTCATTTTGAACTAATGATCAAACCTGCTGGGCAAGGCCACGCAGACTGCTTAGGAGATAAGGCAGCTGTGAAGAGCCTACCAGCTGCCTTGCCAACCTTAAGACACCCAAGTGAACATACAGCAACACTGAGCCATGATCATGACTGACTAACCTTCCCAAATCAAAGACACGGGTGAGGTGCCAAGTGAATTTGACTCATTAAGTCATCCAGTCAGAAGGCACAGGCAGTAGTCACAGAGTACCATCAAGCTAACTCAAAACTGTTCACCCTCTGATTAAACCCATGCAAAGAACCCTGGAGACCACCTTGATGATGTTGAGCCCTTTACAAAAGGTACAGAATTTATGAAATAGGCATCATTCCATGGAATCTTCGCCAGCCTGCCCCTTGATTTACCTTGTGCCCTAGAGACTGGTTAGGTCTCCATTACCTAACATGGCCATAGACATTTAAAATTATTTTTCTGAGATTATTCTCTTTTCTAATCTGTTATTCTGTTTTTGATAACCCCCTTCATATCAATTCCCAGTTGTTAGGTCCATTTTAGGTAGCTTATTAACTTGTAGGACTGTGTATTTCACATTGCAGATGTGGGTAGGAGTATTTCAGTAATTCTGTGTGGTTTAGTAAAGACTGCTATTGTTATAGAGCCTTGCTTGGTCATTCCTTCTCTTTTAATTGGTATGGTTTTGTGTTCTGTGGCAGGTTCCAGAGCTGACCTTCCTTTTGTGAGAGCAGGCTCCCATTACCATACTAAGGTAACTTTGGCAAACATTCTGCATGTTTCCGTTTACTTTTATGATTGATAGCCCTCAGAGCAGAGATGTGGTCCAAGGATGGACACAGCACTTAGAAGCCTTAGTTCCCCATTGCACTTTTTCTGATCACAGTAGGATTTCATCACCGGAATATTGTTGATCAATTGCTAATTGCCGGTCTGAACTAGAAACTGCTCCAAGTCCTGAAATATGTTGGCTAAATCATTAATTTGTAAGACTATTTTGACAGTGGGGAAAATTGTTATTTTATGCAAGTCAAATCCCCCTCCCCTCGGGCCATTAACGGTTTCATTCCTTAGGTCATTCAAGATTGCAAAGAGTTCCATCAGAATGATTACTTCAGTGATATCCAGGATTTTTTGTTTAAAGAATCCTGATCCAAATTCTAATCACGTTGGTTGGACATTGCCGAACCAGTGACAGCCCTCCTCCCCCTTGACTCCTCTATGACAGATTATAAATTGTTTAAAGCACAGGACCTCAAAAACGATTCCTCTGTAGTTATTTATTGAATGGTGTTCTTGTTATTAAGTGACACCATTTGACCTCCATAAATGGAGACTGTCATTAAAAATCTGCAACACGTGACCTTGAGTGAATCCCCAAATGTCACTAGAGCTGCATACTGAACAAAACACAATAACATTTCAATTTGAAATGAGAATCAAGGTTGGTAAATGGATGTATAGGGCTACACACAAAACAATTATTTATGAATAATTGTTTGCTGTAACTGGATTAAAATTAAATTAAATTATATTTTATGTATATCGCGCTCATACACACGTGATTGTTAAAGAATCTTTAAATACGGCAGATGTTTTCCTCTAAACTGTCATGTTTATTGACTAAATGTTAGCTGCAAAAAAGGACATCAAGGGTCTGATTTACAAAGATTTGCACTGCAGAAAATTTGGAATTGCTAGTGAGCACCTGAGAGCACATACTGCCTATCAAATTCACAAACCCTAAGCTGGCGTGCATCTGGAGAAGCCTGGAGCTTCTTACAGATGCTAACATGACATGTAATTCACAAAGCTGTGTCCAAGGGCACCTCCGAGATGTTCCAAGTATCTCTAGATTTTAAGCCTTGTCCAAATCCTGAATCACATGAATTTCTACCGTATTAGGGATCCGCCAAACTTCCCAAACTTTCAAGCGATTCGGGTAAATGAATTTGTGCAGGCAGATTACCTGGATTGGATATTTCCAGGGGAGCTGCAGGACCTCTTCAGCAGTCACTCTTGCAGAGAGGGAGGGCGGTAGTGTGGACTGGCGGTTGTTGCTGTTTGAGAGCTAGAGCAATTCATTTTCATTTATAGGTAGGGCTTTTTGGATGTAGAAACTAAACATCCTTGCATGTTGTGCTTTCAGTATTGTAGGAGAGAACTTGAGTAGGGTGGTTTTAGGCAGTGCTAAGCAGAATATAATTTATTTTTTTATGTTTGCAACCAACACTTACACGCAATCTACATTTCACGGAAATGGAAGATTAGCCTTTGGGATTTTTATGAGAGATTTCACTTTCTCTGCCAGGCAAGTGAACAATTTACTTTACATATTTGCACCGGGGCTGCTTAATTGAACACACTATCAGACACAAATATTTCAATTGAATGTATTTTTCATACTTTGGGGTACCGGAAACAAGTTTGGGGTGCTGCACACATTGTTGTGATAACTGGCTGTAGGTATTAGTGGCAGAATTATTGACTGTTGATTTATTTTTAAGATTTAACTTTTTCTGCTCTTCACCACAACAATTTATTTTGCATATATTCACTGGGACTGCGTGATTAAACACACACACTCATACATAAGCAGTTGAATTGATTGTATTTGACCCAACTTTGGCCAAAAGAAAACATTTGGGGTTGTTAGAAAAATTGCTTGAGGTGGTAGTGTGAAATTAGTGGCAGGTTGATGAGCTGCATGACACAACACACCACTTGCTTTAGCCTTCTCTGAGCATGAGGCGGGAGGGGGAATTTGCACTAGTCCAGCTTGTTTGAAAGGATGCACTAACACAGAAAACAAACAATATAGTTTTGGCGGAAGCGAGCAATGTAAGGTGCCAGAAAAATAGTTTTACAATGTGGTTTTCAATTAGTGGCAGGCTGATGAGCAGTGTGACCCAGCGCACCACTTGCTTGAGCCAACTGTGAGCCTAGGCCATGCACAAAACAAGCAGTTAAACTGTTTTGGGAGAAGAGAAACATTTTGGGGTGCTGGAAACATTATTGGAGATGGTGATTATGGAGCTTAGTGTACAACAAAAAACGTTCCACCATTGGTCATTCGTAGTTTAATTCTTCATGACCTCATTCCATAAAATCGGGTATCTGAACATGATATCACCTCAACATAACGGGTATGACAACCAAAAAACAAACAAAACAAGGACACTAACTATTTCGAATAATCCATGGCAGATTTAAATAGAAACTATATTTATACGATCTGTTAGAGACAAATGTATAATCATGCAACATAAATGTACACATTAAATGACTTCATACCAAGGGACAGTACTTTGGACAATTAGATAAAAGTACATAGAGATAGATAGAAAACCTCCATCTTGTGATTAGTCTTAGTCTTGGCAAGTATCCCTTGATTCAAAGATTGGTGCATAAATAAATAAGAAGAAGCAAAGAATGAAAGAACAAGGAGGGAATGGAGAATCCACTTAATCTGTGGTAGATAAGATACAAAGGAAATTGATTTCTTGTTTCTCATTGATTCCATCCAGGGTAATGTATCCAAATTCTTCGCTCATTTGGTTTATCTTTGTGTTCACATCATATTTTTGGCATATTTCCCTGTGACAATCAAAGAATAGGAAATACAACAGAGAAATACAAAATACAACCCAATCTTTCAATTAATTGTGTATTTCTTTTCAATTACTTTTTCTTCGCATCACTTAGGATGCCTTGCATACTCCATTTTTTATTTCTAGAGTTCATTTTCTAAATAGGGTCTGACAACGTGTGTGTAACATCGAAGTGGTCTTTGGTGAATCCTGGCAACATGGCAGAAACCCACAGTATGGCACATTTTGGCGGTCAAGAGTGGAAATCAGATTGCCTTCTTCAGGGCATATTCATGGACCTTGTGAATACCTATTTGAGCATTTTAGTGTTACGCCAAAAACTGATCAAACATATTTTGAGAAGCCATTTGGTCACCCTACTCAATTTACCTTACAATTGAGGGACAGGGGTGCTCCAGGCATCTACTCCCCTCTAGGTCAGTCGGGGATAGCAGAGGAGCCAATACTGCAATTAGTGTGGGGTGGCAGGAAGTGGTCCTGCAGCTGTATGTACTCTATAGGACCCCAATGGTAGCCAAATGGGGGTTACCGACAGTCTAGGGACAAGGTAAAAAAACAATAGCATAAGGGAGTAGAAAAGTGCATCCCCAAGTGTGTTAAGTATCATATTTAGGCTTATGAGAAACAAGGCCATACATCCTATTAAATGGAGTAAGTGGAATCCCTGCCCGGTGCCTTGGGGCCATGCGGGGACCCAGAGATCAGGCGTCCCAGCTCAGTGTCCCCTCTCTATATAATGGGAGTGGGGGAGGACATGGTTAACCCCATCTAGCCTTTGTAGAATTCGCAAGCATAGTAGTGTGTTAGTAAAAAGGAGGTAATATTATTATAGGTATTTGTAGAGTGAATTTAAAGTATGGGGGGCCTGCCATGTTTCTACCTGGATCCAATTTGGCCTATCATTTCCAAGAAGCAAGCCAATGAACTTGATTAGTAGTCTGCGTGTGCTTCGCTCTTGTCAAAGCTGTAACAATCTTGAGATGCGGGCAACAAAAATAAATATAAATGCTTGGTATGTTTCTCCAAAGCTAGAAAGCAATGACCATTGAAAGGGGAGCAGTTGGGGTAGAGCTGCATTTTTACCTGTAAGTAGATGGCAGAATGTCTGTCTCACGATTTCGTGTCGGCCGCTAAGGAAACAAAGACAGCACCTGCAGTGTTATTATGAAGCTGGTGTATCAGTTCCATTGAACCAGCGGATAGGACTGCGCATACGTAAGAACGCTGTTACCGGGGTGACCTGTTCTGTTCAAGAAAACAGTGTTGTTCTCATGGAAACCAATTATAATGAAAACAATAAATAAAAAGAGTTTTTTAATAAACTCCCAAACACATACCTTCTTGTATGTATAGAAGGCCCCATATGCATACAAGAACGTATGACTATTTTTAATGATTTATTTCATTATAATTGGTTGATTTGATTTAGGGTATATGTGTTAGGCACCTTTTCTGATTATAAATGTAATCTGATGACACTAGATTAAGTATTGTGTATGATATGGTGCCTTGAGAGATTTAATAATTTGTTTTGTGTTTGTGTTTACTGTTTACTGTTTTTACTGTGATTTTTTTTATACCAAATAACATTGTTCTATATTTTGAATTTCTTTGTGATGGGTCCCCTTATCTGCACACCACAACATGGTTTCAGTCTTCTGATGGTTGATATACTTTATAGGGTTTATTTCCTGGGAATCTATCTTGGTTGGAAAGATAGTAGATCTTCTGCCATAAGCCTTTTGTGAAAACAAATGATATGGCTATGATATCATGCCGTAATTTAGCTGACAGCTTAGCGGTACACTCTGCCTGCAATTATCTGACCAGAGCATGGAGGTGGAGAATGGCAACGTTAGGTTAATGTAACCCAGAAGTGGGTCTCTTCGTTGGCTTTGATATTTTGAATGCTGGGCATATCTAGCATAGGGTAGAAGAACCTATTTGAAATCCAGCACTTTAAGCATTCGTACTTTGATTATGATGTATTTTCTTCTATTCTATCTCTCCTGTGTCCTACCAAGCTGTATCTTCCCTTTCTGATTTCAAATGTCTGTATAGTAGGACTGTGATTAATGTCTGTTTTAAATTATGGTGTCTTCGATGTGGTTTTGAGAACTTGTATTGTGATTGAGAATTTTTGCACAGTTGCATTTCAAGTGAATCATTATTTTATCTGCATGTGCTCCATTATTTCTTGGGACCCTTTTAGCAATTCAACCTCTCAAGACTAGTTGCACTTTATGCACAATGCACCTTTTTTGGTAATGTATTGAGTTATTATTTTGTCTTTTAGGTTTTAATATGTTTGTCTGGCAGCACTGTGCAAAATGTTCTTAACTATGCTCCTATCGTTAAGGGTTAGGTGTAACCCTAATGTAATTGAGAATTTTAGAATGTATTGTATTTTAACGACATTACCATTTGGTACTATCCTGCCAGATTTACTCGCAGGATACTACCAAACACGAAATGAACCCTCAATGATTGCACTAAGGCTTCGGAAATCAATGCATATCATCTGGTCATGCCGCATGAAAAATGCTTTGAGTGTGTTAAAGGTGCAGTACAATCTCCCAAACCACCAGCTAAAATGTCTATTCCAACTGGCTGGAATTCAACATTGCATATGCAAAGCAATGCTGTGAGTAACTGCAGCTACAGTAACAGTTGAGCTTTGGGAGGGACCTTCTTTACTACGTTTCAGTGGCCACACATGCACACTATATGATGTTAGCTTTGGCTCTTTGAGGAAGCAACACAGCATGTGAGCCACAGCTATGTATCACTGAGCAAGGTACTTCCATTGATCTACTTGATCCAAAGAAACTTGTGCAGAAGAGCAGCAGAACGTGATAACGCAGATGAGCCAAACATTGTACAGCTGGGGAGTGAACTGCTGTTAATCTTTCAGACTGACCCACATATAAAATGCATGAAAAAAAACATTGAGTATATTTTAACATCATTTGTTGACCCGTGTTTTAAGGTTACAGTAGCTTTATTAACGGGTAGTAGAATGGCGAATATAGAGGACATAGTAGGAATGTGCAAGACTGCACTCAAGAGGTGTTTGCAAGATCAATTTGCTTACAAAGCAGAGGCTTGATGGACAGGTAACAACCACAACAGCAAGGGAGCATCCCCAACAGCCAGTAAGATGTCTTTCTTTCACTGCAACTGTACCAGGTGCAGGAATACCTGTGTAGGGTATGCAGTTCTCACACATGCACCCCTGTGGGTCAAGGATCAAGACTCTGCAGTTCTCAATGTGTCTGGGGCTAGGAGAGTTACAGCTAGTCAAAGGGAATCTACAGCTACACAGATGGTGGATGCATATTTGAGTGGCACATGCCATCATGGAAAAGAGTGATGGCCGTCTGCAGAATTTTTTTTCCATGCAACCTGTGTGGACAGTAGCACTTGTCTGTGTAGGCATTGGGTCTCATCAGGAGTTGAGCGTTAGCCTTTAAATGTGTTGGTAACAATATTACTACCGTATGTAAGGGCTGGCCCTATTATAAGTTGGGTGGAAAGTTTGGAGTTTTACCTCCAGCTCTTTAATGGAGGTAGAAATCCTACTTTCTGCCCATTTTTCAGTGCTGTTAGCACATCACTAATTGCGCTGGTGCTAATAGTGCCCCCTCAACCCCATCGGACCCAATGGGGAATGGGAAAATACCACCTTACTGCTACGCAGGATCCGGCGCAAATTTTGCCAGACTGAATAGCGGTAACGCTATTTGTGCTGGCGGTCTCCTAGCGGTATTACCTGGGATACCACCAAGGCTCTGATAGAGCCCATTGACATCCTAAACTGTTCTAGTGTAGAGTCAGAGGATGTTTTAACACTGCTGGTGCTATTGTCACAGACCACAGGAGAAAGTACTCTATAGCTCATGTAGTACAACTGACATTCAAACATATCCCAGTCAACTTTGGCAAGTCTCCATTGCTTTCACAACCACAGTGACAGGATCCTCAAAGTCAGCAGCAGATAATAATTAAGTCAGAGAATTACCTACTGTGTCCCAGTGGAAAGGGCAGCCTGGGCAGCGGAGAGGGATGAGGGCGGCTGCAACTGTGGTTTCCGTTGATTATTACTATTGATTTTCCTAGCAAAGGCTCTGGATATTAACTTGCATTGTGGTAGTAATGGATGGTAGTGACGGAAGTGATGATGAACAACAATTTTGGTGATACACCCACCGAGATTATGAAGTACGAAGTTTAGCACCATTTGTGTGTCAGCTACTTGATCATAATACGGGTGTGCATGACCAATTACCACAGAGGCTTGAATGATTGAATAGAGTCATTCATACACTCAAGTGTCAAAGTGGTGAGGCCATATACTCAGTTTGTACACAGGGGTGAGAGCTCAGCATGAATGTGTATGTGTCACGACCCACATCCAGAAACCCCCCTGGCAAGCCCATGTGCCAGGAGGGGTCTTGGCTCGGGTCTCCAACAAACTTAGGCATCCTTTGCCTAGGCCCTCTTGGGCCAGGCTCATACTTAATAAAGACTTGTGTTTAAGGAACTACTTTATTTCAAGTGCCAGCCAACATGGAGGCATCCACATAGCTTGGCTCCTTGGAACCAAGCTATGCGGTGTAGTGTTTTGGGTGTGGTAGCCTAGGAACTACTTTACCTGGACTACTTTCTTGAAGCTATTTAAACCACCCCGACTTGGATAACACGCTTTGCGTTACTTTGTAATCCTGCAACGTGATGCTCATCGTGTTCAGCTGTACCCGTGAACCTCGGAAGAACAGCATCTGTAAAGAGACAAAAGGACATCGTTAACAGCAGCAGCTTACCTGTAATTTCATTGTTAGCTGCCCACAGCTCCTGCGAACAGCATCCTAGGATCAGCGCGTTTCCCGGACCGGCGGATCTGCAAAAAAGGAAGAAACAAGACATTAGACACTTTTACAAAATAACGAATTGTGCCGAAAAGCTTACCTCGCAAGTCGCCCCTCGACCAGCATCGCCTGTGGATTTCATACACCGGGTGAGCACTGCAATCTATGGGAAAGAAAAGACAACAGGTTAGCAAAGTCAAGGCATCATAGCGCTGCGCATAGCGCCTACTTACCGCATCAAGGCGCTCTTAATACGCCATCATTTACCGGCGAGACCCAATTCAGCCAATGCATCACATTGGACTTCTGCGCACCTAAGGAAGAGAAAAAGACATTATTTAAACCAAGAAAGGCATGCAAGAATAACAACAATATACAACAGCAATAAGACCTACCTGAAAGACTCAAAACGGGCCGCATCAGTGAAGTAACTAGATCACATTCGCCCACAAAGGACATCGCGCCCCTGCCAAGAAGGCAGGGCGGAGAGCACACCTGAATTAACAACAAGGTGAGGAGAAGTCCAGAGGGGCTGCGGGCATATGGGGTGGTGGGGGGTTGCTTACCCCAGTTGCTCAGTCTTGAACATTGCCCACCTGTATTAGAGGTAGAACTTCCCCGCTGGCCACACCTGGGAACCGCAGAGAAGGATACCAGAGTCCCTACGGCTGGGTGGCGTCCCCGTGGATACCAGGTGAGCGTAAAAGTATGTCCTATCTCACAGGAGTTGGGGCACACACTCACTGTTTAGGTCTCTCCTGTCTTGCAGGGGTGAGGGTGCAGCCTGAATTTTACATCTCTCCTGTCTCCCAGCAATGATAGCAAACAATGATTGTGTCTGTTCAACTTGTTTCACAGGGATGATGGCACATCCTGACATTTTCTGTCTCGCAGGAGTGGAGGCACAGACTCAATTCTTACGTCTCTCCTTTCTTGCAAGGGTGGAGGCACAGCCTGACATTTTACATCTCTATCAGTAGACCTGAGCTTGAATAGAGAGGCATGTAAAGGCATCTAGGCTAGGATTGGTCTGGCCCTTCTGTGGGTAGGTATCAACCTTTCACTGTGTGATCAGGACCGGTTCACTGCTGGGACAAGTCAGTGCTTCCAATTACAGCATTGCCATTCACCTGTTTTGTCAAGGTATGGGATTGGGGTGGGTGGAACCTGGCATACACATCCTGCTTCCACCACCCAGGTGGCTCAGGAGGGACCTGGTACCTAGTGAATGGGTAGCAGAATTATTTCCCATCTTATTGGTATTGGCCCCAGGTGCATTTCACAGATTCAGCATCTGGTGCCAAAACCCCATCAGTCAGCTTAAAGTAATTCAAGGCCCAAGAGGATGGTGGCAAAGGAGAAGCTGTCTTCCTGTCCAACTTGTACTTTCAGAGATACTCCTGGCCCTTCCTTGAACCCTCAATGGGCCTCGTGCCTCCTACAGATCCCTGTGGTACAGGCTGTCCTCCTCCTGCCCCCTGCAATACTGCCACTTCTCCTGACTAGTGTAGTACTGGCTGTGCCACCAGCTCAGGCTGCTCCCCCGCCTCTGTGTCAATGTCACCACAGTTCCCACCATCACTCCCATTACCGCCAATAGCACACTCATCATCACCAATCCCACCAACAACTTCTGCAGTAGCAACATCTGCTGGAGGAGGCAAATTGCAAGAGCAGCTCATCCTGAGAATTCATAAACGGTAACACCCCCTCTTCAGATTCCCCGCAAGAGGATTGGAGATCCATGGCAACTGGATCCAGCTCGCTGCACTCTTGTACTGTCAGCACATATCACATTGCTCCCCCTGCATCCTGTCATGTTACTCAGCAAAAGAGCAGAGGTTCTCCCAAGAAAAATACAAACATGAAAGGTTCACCTATTAAAAACATCGTGCTTCCAAAATAAACTGGCTTCCAATGTAAGAAAGAAATGAAGGTTTTCCCATTTTACATAACAATGTTTTCAAATTGAAATCAAAACTCAAAGGAAAAGGTTTCCCTGGCAAACAAGAGAAATGGCTTCCCATATAAACTGCCTGAATGCCTGCCACACAGAGTAAGGAAAGAAACATAAAGGTTTATGTTACAAAAGCTTTACATGTATGTGTAATTTTCCCTCCCGTTGCAAACCCCCCAACTTTTTGCTGTTGTCTGACCATCCTAGTCTGACTTTTGCCAGTGGACCCCAGCCTTATGCTGTACTCCGCTGGGTTTTCGCTCACTTTGTTATGGGGAAACTGACATCCCCTTATAGAAAGTCACTACTGGGAGACTTTGTTTCCCTTAGTCTTTCACTTTGTTGCTAGTTTTTAGCAACATGTTACCAGTGCACAAAGTACCTTACATTAAAGTGCGCGGGGCTCTTGCTTTCATTTTTAAGGCCCTAGACACCCTCAAAGGATTTTTCAGTCGAAGTACAAATGTGCCTTGAACAGGGCTGGTGGCAGCTGTTATTTTTCCTATATTTGTAAGCCTTTCAGGTGGTCCATAACGTGTTTACTGCGTTTAGTCCAGGACAGGGGCTTGGCAACAAAACAGCTATTCCCCGAGGTCCTTTGTTCTGTCCTTTGGCCATCTTGTCCCTTTGCCTTCTCCAGGTCGAGCAGACCTGGGAAAACCAGTGTTTGGTCATGCAGATCCCAGCGCAAACCAAAGCTTTCATGGGCTTCTGCATGCCTTGTGTGTGTTACTCCAGGATGTGGGCTGGACTGTCTAGTTCCAATACAAATCCTGGGTGCCAGAGAGTCTGAAGTGCTGGGAACGACTGGGACCACTGTGATCCATGATTGCTCTGTGTCTGGAATGGCTGATTGTGAGCAGATATCTCATTGGGTGAAGGAGATTCTGAATAAGGTAAGGCCCCAAACATCCATACCAGGTCGATCTCTTGAGCTCTCACCGAACTTAGGATAGGAGCCAAGTATCCTGAAAGCTAGAAGCAGAGCCAAGGAACCACTGGTGACCCACTGGAAGGTTTGGCATCCTGAGCCTGCTGTCGTCCCGTTGGATCACCTTTTTCTGATCGAACTAAAAGGTCTGCAAAGGTGCTTTGACCCATTGGAATAGTGGCACTAACTATTCTCTGCACCACCACCTTAACCTGCAAGCAAGCCTTTTCGGAAGTGTTCCTGGACCACCCAATGAATTGACCAGCTTGCACGGGACCTTTTGCCCTGGAACCACCGCCATCTCGAGTTCACACTGAGACTTTGTAGATCGTAAGCACTGGGTATAAGGCACTCTCCCACCAGGTTTCGTACACCTAGGTAACCTAGGTTTGGATTTAGGAGAGTATTCCTGAACCCGACTGCACGCGGTTGCCATTTCGCCTCGCTGTGGTGATGAACTTTGTGGGTGCCTTGTTGATGTGTCCCCACCCTGTGCCCTCAGACCTGCTACAATTGGCGCCCTGTATGATCTCCAGATTAGCCTGGGAGAGGCTGAGGTAACCTAGCATTACCTGTTCAGGAACCACGCTTGAGGGCTAGTTTCTGTGGTGCGGGTGGACCACCCTGCCCCCCCCCCCCCTGCTGCGCCAGAAGATGTGCTGGGCCCATCGGGAGGCGAATCGGTGGCCTCTCTGAGAGGCTGAACAGCTCCAAGAACCATGGCCTGGCCGGCCACCACAGTGCTATTAAAATGACGCCAAGGTGGCGAGATTCCTTGATCTTGCATATTACCCTGTGTATCAGTGGTGTGGGCGGGAAGGCGTATGCTGTCATTCCGTCCCACTGAATCTGGAATGCATCGCCCAGGGAGCCCGGGCCCTGACAGGAAGCGAACAGTTGGCACTTCCTGTTGTCCAATGAGGCAAAGTGGTCCACCTGTGGGTGTCCCCACTTCCAGAAGATTTCCTGCAATACTAGGTCGTTCAACTGCCACTCTTAGTTGTCCGCCCCCAATCTGCTGAGTCCGTCTGCCTCCAGGTTGGATTCCCTTGGCAGGTGGACAGCCGCGAGGTAGATTATGTTCTCCAGGGCCCATTCCCACACACTGACAGCAAGCCTGCAGTGGGGAAGGTGGAAATCTGGTACCTCCCCGCTTGTTGAACATGCTTGTTGAGATGTCTGTCTGAATGAGGATGACCCTGCCTTCGATAACCGGAAGGAAGGCTCCGAGCGCCAGCCAGATCACCTTCAGTTCCAGCCAATTGATGTGGTACTCCGGACAGGTCCGGGTGCCATGGACGCAGTGGTTGTCCAGGGTGGCGCCCCCAACCCTCGAGAGAGGAGTCGGTGGTGATGGTGGCCTGCAGTGTAGGTTGCCGGAAAGGCTTGCCCAGCCGAAGGTTGCAATCCCTAGACCACCATGTGAGGTCCAGGTGAAGTAATGGAGACACGTTGATCATCTCTGACCAAGAGCCTTGCTCCTGGTTTCAAGAGGCTGCAAAGTGCAGCTGTATCCTCCACATCCTGAGTCTCGTTTGGGGGTCAGCCAAGAGGGCTCCTGCCATGAGACCCAGTAGGTGTTGGTAGCACCAGGCCGAGGTCACTTCTTTGCTGAGGAAGTGCACTGTGACCCTCTTGAGGGCTGTGATCTTGTCCTCCGAGGGGAAAACCTTGGAGCACGTGTCCTAAATGAGACCCAAGGTCAATCTCTGCGTGGGCTGCAGCTACGACTTCTTGAGGTCGAGTGAAAAACCCAGCTTGTGCAGCGTGTTCATAAGAGCGTGGGAAGTATGGTGCACTGCTTCCGGAGATGTCGCCCATACGAGCCAGTCGTCGTGTGCTATTCTTTTGAGCCATTGGTAACTGTATGCATTTTTAATAGAAGTGGTGTGTTGGTTTAGTTATTGCTTTGTGTTTGATTTAAAAGGCCTTTAATAAATGTATATGTATTTTTGAAATACACCTGACTGAGAGTATTTTGTAGTGTCATTTACTGTGTGTGCTCATTGTGGGCTTTCAATCCCTCTCACCCCTCCTGAGACCTAGTCTGGACCGCCACCAATGCTACCTTGATTGGTATGGCTTGTACAAAAGGTTACTATTTTCCAAGAAACTAGGCTGGCCTTCTGAACCTCTGCCCACCAGGTCAGAGTTCAGAAATCCATCTTAACAGTTTACCAAGTAGAAACAAAAAAAGGTTCATGTCACAAATAAAACACACAACCCCCAAAGAAAAAACTAATCCTGTCTAAACCCTAAAAAATCTCCCTCTATCTTCAACTCACGGTGTGAATCAGCAGTGCCTCACCTTCACGCAGCCAAACAAAACACACAAAAAAGAGGATGTTCTGGTTCTTTATCGAGGCTCATGAACTATTTGTGCCTAGGAATTCATGCGAATGCTCAAAAGAATACCCATTCTGATATCACTATGACAATGTGGTCCGAGTCCTTGTGAGATCTCACAATCTGCATACAGGCTTCCTGATTTCGACCCAACGCGCGAGAGAGATTTGGACATCACAAATCTTCAGCAGGTGGCCACCGATTTACCTGAATCCAGCGATTAATCCTGCTGGGATTTATCCGGGAGGGGTTGGGGGGATCTTGGGGAGAGTCATCCAGGCTTACTAGGTTTTCTCCAGTTTTTTGCTCTTTGAACCTGATGTCCGGTGGCAGGTGCAAATCTGAGATGTTGATAGGCTCTCTTGATTTGCTTCAGTGCAAATCTTTCTGATTCAACCCCAAACGAAATGAACAAAAAACCGTGATTTCGTTTTCTCAGCTTTTCCAAAATTCTTCAATGAAAACCCTACTTATTGGAATGATATTAATTCAAAATGTCTTCTTGGTGGTATTTTGCACCATTCATCTATATTAGAATGCACTTATTTTGCCGAGTAGTTATGTGTATCCTTTCTGGCTCTACTCCCTACCAAAGGCTTGAGATGGATCATGGATCGTCTTGATTTCTGGGGACCCACTTGCCTGTTGGGTTCAAGGCTGCCACAATGAAGGGTCTTTGGCGATGGGCTTTGCATTAAGTGTGTTACGTGGTAGTTCATTTTTGTGCAAGTGCAATTCAGCTCACTTTCTAAGTTCATTCATCAAGGTGAAATGAGTGGAAATGACTCTATTTGTCATTACTCCAAGATGAATGCTATTCAATTGAAGTGCGTTTACCGGATCTATGTTAAAAACATGGAAAAACTTGAGTTACAAAATAGCGGAGCCGACTTGCTCGCATTTTGTAACTCGAGCTTTTACGAAAGTGCCTTTTTTAGTCCCCCACTTTACATCAGATGTATGCTGGGGACACCACCCGCAACCCCCGCACCACATAATGCCAAACTAGTGGAGCGGGGGACACCCCACAATGCCTGCTCCCTTTTTTCTGTATTATGGGCTACATTTTTTTCACCTAGCTAAATGCACACTAAAAGCGCATTCGGCTTTTTATTTACGAGCTTTTGGTGCAATACCCGTTTACCAGCACTTACTTTTGAGAATGATAAAAGTAGACTCATTGTGCTCAATGAGGAGACGCATGCAAAATGGAATTACATTATGCATATAAATTCACCGATGTCCCTCTGGAGTGAGGTGAATTTAGTGGGAGGCGAGACTATTTCCACAGAATTCTTGTGATGATACATTGCTCGTTACCAAAGACCTGCCTTTCAAGAGTAGAGTGCTCTGCATGCAGATATATGAGAAGTTCCCAGAGGCTGCAGTGTGGAATGCGACACTATATGGTCTAAAATCCCTAGGGTCACACACTATTCCGCTCCAACCACCCACCTTTAGAAAAAACAGAATGCCCTTTGTGCAGTTTCTGGAAAGCTATGACAGGAAGCAGTGTTCAGAAATGTTGAAATGGCAGCAGATGAGCAAGTGAGAAAGGTAAGACCACATTATTCAGAGTCCGGCCACACACCATTGTAGAGCAGAACATTGTGTGCACACCACTCTATGTAACTGAAAGACAGACGCGGTAGAGAGGGGAGTGAAGGGGCTCTCTCCCACATTGCATAGTGTCTCCATAAGCAAGAATGATGCTCCTTCAACCACCAATATCTTGAGATCAGACTGGTACCCTCAAGAGGAACTCTTGAAGAATCCTGGTGGCAGTGCTGTGCAGCTGGACCACTGAGAAGTGAAGAGAGCTATGGGAGGAAGCGCCAGCTGCTTTGCAAACAATTATTGAGGAATAACCAGTGCTTAATTTGTGCCGGTGTTTGCCGGTCCCCAACACCGGCAGAGTTTTTTTGGCACCCGAACTCATTGTGTGCCTGCCTTCATTGCCTAATAATATAAAACACAGCACTTCCCGCCTGGGGCACGGCAGCACGCGGCCACCAGCTTACTTTATTTTTCTTGCCTGACCTGCACTGCCGACGTGCGGCTTGCAGGTCAGGTCATGTCATGGGTCACCTGGTTTGTGAACATGTTGTGAATGTATTTGTCTGCTGTATTAACCGCATTTTGGGGAAGACGAGTAGAGTGCGCAGGCCTGATTTACAAAAGGCATTCTTAAACGGGCATGGCACACAAACATTCGGGACCTGATTCACAAAGTGTTTCTCAATGGATGGAAACGCTTTGTTAATCCGATATGTATTTGATTTGTTTACACTCGCCTGTGTTTAAAATTCTAAAAGCCTGCATTGCTTTTTTTTTGTTGCACCCCTCCCCCTCCGCTTCACGTTGCTTTGCAAGGGAGCAGGCCAGTGCAAACTTTTTTTTTCAGTTGTTGGCGCGCACGCCTGACGCGCTCAGTGCAGGTTGCTATGCAACCACTGTATCCATGCAAAGCTCGGCCCCGGGCCAACCATGCCTGCACAGAAGCGCCGGGCCATCCCTTCCGCAGTGCAACGGCTCCTTGGTTTAGATTGTAAAACCATGTGGCGTGCCGTCTCTTTCTCTGCCAGCTGCTCTCTATGTGCTGAGAAGCTCTGTGTTGCTGCTGCTGCCACTGTGCCTGGGCCGACCGACCGACCGAAGAAGACTCTTCCGAAGGTAAGCACTGCAGCGTCAGCAGCGAGCCAAGCATTATTTTAATGTTAATGTTATGTGTATATGCCTGCGTGCCATGAATGCTGGTGTGTGCGTGCGTGTTTGTTATGTGTGTAATGTCTATGTAAACATTGAGTGAGTGACTTGTGACTGAGGGACTGTGGTGTTCTTGTGTGTGTATGTTGTTAGCAGAGAGTTTGTATAGTGTGTGTGCAAGTGTGTGAGTGAATGTATGCTCATGGGTTGACTGAATAAAGTAGGCATCTATGCAATATCTATCATTACTACTGCTGTAAGGATAGATACTGCATAGATGCCAACCAACTAGGTGTGCAGTAAGTGCCCAAGCATTTCGGGGGTGAGGTGGGCTAAGAGGCCTCACGGCGCATCATTCTGCAAGGGCCTTCATGCCTGCCCATTGCCCTCCTTCAATCACAGCCCCGCGTGCAGAGAAGTAGCCAGCATTGCAGGAGTGGGGGTAGGGAAGGAGGGCGAGCCACGAAATAAATCCTGCTACAGTGCTACTTTTCCCCACAAATGAAGTGCACGCAATTGCATAAGGTCTCATTCACACACCCTAAACTGCCCACCTCTGCCCCAATTTACTTTTGTTTTAACATTAGTGGCAGATGGCATTTTAACACATAACAAAAAGTTAAACTGCAGACTCATAACTGATGCAGAAACTCACCTATTGGACCTCTTCCAGGCGTTCTGGAACAAAGCAAAGGCAAACCTCCTAATTTGCCATATGGATTGCACCAACAGATGTGACTTCACAGAAAAGGACGTCACAATAAGCATAATCAGTCTTTGATACTTGGACGCACCATGGAAGCGAGCTCAATTGACTAAGTGGCAAATACCCTTTTGGTGCAAAATACCTAAATTGCACTTTTGTTATATATGGAGCAACTCTGTAGGCATTTGTTTTTATTTTTATAATAGCATGATATATTAACATAAGCTTTGAAGTGAATCAGAATCACTTACAGGGCTGCAGATAAGACAGTGTGATCAAAGGATTTGCCCAAGATCACACACTTTGGGTAAATGGTGAAACTAGGATGCAGACAATTTAAGCAACTGTGCACATCTTCCCAGGCTTAGTTGATATAGATGTTTATTTAGGTTTTGCTTTGCATTTCATGTGCTTAAATAATTATTTATTTATAGCAATGCCTTGGAACCAAGCCACATTACATAATAAACTAGACTTTCATAGTAAACTAACTATTCACTGTATACATTGTCATAGAAATCTATTGTGCAATAAAAGTATGTCTTTTTTATGGTGATTTAGGGAGGCGCTGCTTCGCCTGAACACATGTGAGTTGGCGGGGCTGACTTCCATCTTCAAAAAGGCAGTGGCTCTGAAGCTGAGGAAGCAGATCTGGCTACAGTCTACCTGGTTGACAAGGAGGGCTGCATGGGCGTATAGACTGAGAGGCCGATCTAGGTCTAGCACTGAGCCCGCCCTGGCCAACCGCACCACGGGCAGCGCCCGCCGGTGCCGGGACCTGCCCGGTATTAGGGGGCTAAGATTTTTTGGGGACTGGCACTTATTTTTTTACAAATTAAGCACTGGGAATAACGTTACACTCTTTTGCTTAATTCCCTGTCAATAATGGATGGCCTGCATGCAAACGGTGAAAGCTCACGTTCCAGGCAAAGGCAATGTCCATCTGCGAGATATTAGAGGGAGACAGTGTAAAGGTAGTAGATGATTCTTTACATGTCAAGCTTCTTATAACTAATGCTTCCATGTATTACTTATTGTGTTGCTACTAAAAAGGACCATTTCACATGAGCGTCATCTAATGCTCCGGGTGAGGGCAACTGCAAGAAAAGAGAACTTGAATATGTTGTGTGGATTTTCACAAATGAAATTTGCCTAGGATCATGGTGCTTCATTTCTAAAACTTAACCTTGCTGGTTTATCACTGGGAAACAGAAAAAAAAGTTATCTCTCTGGACTTGACAGTTTGATTTAAGTGTGCACAAGCATATCACGGGCCTCAGTGTGATAGTAAGCAACTCAATGCTTTGTCATCCCAGCCTGGTAAGTAAAACTCCTGAATCCATCATGAGCTCTACACTGCCCATGCCTTCCTCGCCACAGCACTGCATGAGTTGTGCTGCAACCACCCAGAGCCCTGTTGTTAGCAGTGAATTCAGAACCCTCTGCATTGGCAAACGATCAATTATAAGGTATGTGATATGCATGGACACATTTGCAATATACATTTGGTGGTCAGGTCTTCATTGCATCTATTAATGGTTATGAGGTGCATCGTCTGCTTCCAGAGCCCACCTCCCTGAACTCAGGCCCCAATGATAACTATCCTCTCTTGCCTTGACCACCCCAACAGCTGCTACCAAGGCACCCTTGATAGATGCTATACACACCCCAACTTGTGCACACCTTAGTGGCCAGGCTCTACTTTAATCTTGACATGTGTGACCACACCTCACTGCCATAGAGAGCCTGATTCATGGACGTGTTTTATAATGGCGCAATCCCATAGGAAAACATTCCACCAATCAGGCCCTAAATGTGATTAATGTGTTTTTATATAACCTGATGCATCACCTTTCAGGCTGCAACTCACACTGGGCACTTCTGAGCATCAGATCCAAGCCTGATCAGCCCAAACTTAACATTTACAAATCAAGATGTAGCTTCAACTCAAGATCCCCACATTAAATGGAAATCACAAATTGTTCGAAATCCCATCTGAGCAGCACTTTTTATTGACAATATAAATACCTATGCTACTGTACTTGAGAGAAATATTTTAGCAAATTGCTTTTCATGAGCCAAAATGGTCACCTCACTTTATCTCTGATTCATTCCAGGTGCATCCTTCCAAGACGTATATTATTTTGCTGCTAGGTATCTCATTATCACTCAGTTGGGCCTCAAGCACCTGCAATATCATGCTCTCTTCATAAAAATGAGGCAGACGCAGAGCAAGGAGGAGGGTGTGATGTAAAAGTATTTTGAAGCACATACCATTCCTTGAACTCATCAGTACCCATCATATTGTTGGACCTAATGTTGAGCGATTTGCCTGGTCTACACTCAGTTGATTAAAACCTGGGTTCACTTGTGGTGCTTGCCTTAGATGACTGACTGACCCTCTCAAGCAACTGGGAACCATGTCTCTATCAGCTCCACCAATACTATTTTGTCTTCATATCCTGCGGAGGCAAAGTCCATGGACAACCAGAGTGAACTATTGGAAACCATGGATGGTAAATGGTTCAGGGACAGGGCATCGATAACCATGGTCTAAGGTGGTTTATGGTACTATGGACCTACGTGGTTGTAATGGATCCTGATGCATTTGCATAACCACAAATAACCCCTCAGTTGACAGAAACATTTAGATTAAGGGTTTCCAACCTTTTCATTGTCAAGAACTACTTGTACTTAATGGCCAATAGGTGGGAGCTACTGACAAGAGCTGCTAGGGTGATGATGTCCTGAGTATGGGAATTTGCAACAACGTATTTTTGGGGTGTTTTATTTGCTCTTCATACAAACAAGTAATTACAAATTTACAATGCATTTACTGTGATATTTTTAACTTCAAAAACATCTTTATTTCATTATTTTATATTAGCACAGGTCTCCTAAAAATTGTCATGCAAATCAGAATGTAGGAAGCCAACCCTTCCGACATTCAATGTGAAGGCTAACACTGTATACTGCTCATTAATCTGGTGTGTAGCTTGAAACAGCAAAAGCACTCAGATACTGTCAGACGGGATCAAAGTTTTGATTTCAGGAAGTTCATCTGAAAAAGGCAGGTTTGCAGAGGTAGGAAATCACATTGGCTGATGGTGAAGATGTCCTTCTTTCCAAAATGTTTACACCCAACTGCACACCTGACATGACAGACATACATTCAGTGCCGTTTTTAAAATCTCTTACAACAGACTCAGTCACAGTCTGTGCACCCTTCACAGTTGAATCATCTGTAAACATTTGTTTTTCATCTAATTATTAGCAACTTTGAAGGGTGCCTTTGCAACAGCAATTGCATTGACGCGCTAGTTCTATCTACATTTTTGGATCACAGACCACGTCCTTTGGAAAAATGATTTTCATAATTTGTTTTTGTTATTGCAAAATATCTATCACTGTCACTCTTTTCTTTTTTCCCACTGTAACTTGGGAATCGTAGATCAAAGATGCACATTTTCTTTTTACGCTGGAAGAAAAAAGAAAGTTTTCCCACTCTGGATGGAAATGGTACATCTTTTGCCTTTTGTTAGATGGCGGGTTTGCACATGCATCCACGGGTAGTTTCATGTTCTGCTTTGTCAAGATACAAAAACCACGGGCAGATAAACATATTCTAAATTCATGCAAATTGCTCACATGTCAGGTCACAGAATTCAGTCAAGGAACAGTGAGCCAAACTCTACCCTTAAAGGTTTCTATGTCAAAATAATTGGCTAGATTGAAAAAATGTACATGTGGACACCATGTGATCAATGTATATGCAAAAAAAGGGTAAGTAAGTCACAGGGCTAAAATGACATTCTATTTTACAGTGATGACTTGAAACGTGCATGAATCACATAACAACCAATCAGACAATATATGAATTGTTATATTAACATTTTGAATAAAAAAGGGTATGGTTGTAGTGAGGTGTGACTTATTCATAATGGTTGACAACCTGCCACCCATCGGCCTTTCATGAAGGAGGCAGTATCACAGAGAACAGCTCACTGGCTCGCTGCCTCTCCCTGCAGGAATCATGCAGGTCATTCTTGTGTTTGACCAATGGGCCATGTCTGACTTGCACCTACAGCTCTCTGGTATGTTACATTTTCCATGTGTTAGAGAATTGCTTGTAAATTGTAAGGTGTTTTGCCCATATCCCCAGCTTTGTTTCACATGACATGCAGATTTATGCACCCCTTCCCTTTCTATTTAGCCATCATTTGCACCTCTTGGTGACAATGGCCACAACACATATTTCCCATTTAATTTGTTATTTATAGTGAATTCCTTGTTGGGACACTGCCCCAAACCCTTCAAGCCCAGATGCAGCCCCTCCTCTCACCATGCACACAGCATTTGACTCTTTGCTTTAGAAGAAGAGGAGATGGAGGGGGCAGGGCAAGAGGCCCATTGACTTCTCACACAATGCTCATTTTGGTGTCTGATGCAAAGAGCTACTGGGAAGCCTCAGGCGAGCCTCACGATATACTGGTTGGAGACCCTGGTAAATTGGCCTGCCATGTTTGTTAGCTCCTTGTTCATTTTGGCTGTGGCAGGCTAACAATTTGTGTTTTAACATATTAAAGCCATATATGACCGGCAATGGCCATCAATGGCCATGTTTATAAGTAGTCACCCACGAGGAACACAGCCATAGGAACTACTATGGGCAAAACAGCTATCTTCGCTGACAAATGTGCCTGTAAGCAAGACCAGAATAGTATTTTCAGATATCAACCAACCAAGGAAGCAGACACAACGTAAACACATGACAAACATACCTTTCAAGACAGGTCCGGATTTCCTATGAAAATAAGAAGCCACTGTTTAACAAAGGGCACCACTGTCAGGACTCCAACAATATCAGGAGGACTTAAATTGATTCAATGAATAGATCTCGGCAGTATTACATTGAAATTATGATTTACATGTACAATGTGAACTATTTTAGTAATGTATTTATTGATGTTGAAATGAAAACATAAATCGCTGTAGATATTCAAACGATTGCAGGAAACGTTCACTATCGGCACTGGATAGCATTAACATGTATGCAACATGCTAAGATTTCACACTGATGCTTATTACATTATTTAGATTATTTAAATTTGTCAGGGTTGGGCTGAATTTTTTATCTATCTGAAAACGGTTGTTCTTCAGAGTTGGGGTTTCTTTGAGGGGTTCCGAAAAGGAGTAAATAGTAGTGACAGCTTGCCCCACACCATGGCAATCCTATGCACTGAACATTGGGACCTCAGTTACCCCCATCCCTCCTAGCAACCTGATCCACAGTTGTTTTTCACGGTAGCATGGATCCCTCGACCACAACCTATAATTCCAAGGACGATGAACACTGATAGATGCTGCACTTTCATAATGATGACAACTGGCGCAGTTTACCGAATAACATGTTTGACTGAACCTCCACCAGAAAATACTCTACTGCTGTGGATGTTCAGCTACACAGATGCAGCAGACGCGATCCATCTCTCCTTTGCTCTTGCATTAGCTGAAACATGGGAGAGATGAGGTGCTGGACAGGATGTAGTGCAACTGTGGCAAAGTAACAAGAGGTGACTGAGCAGAAGACAGGAGAATTAAGAAAGAAATAAACATTGAACTTGCATGGATATCAAGTCATTCGGGAGTGCAGAGAAACTGAATGGCGGGCATGACAGCAAGAGAGGCAACATAAACGGGCTCATTACAAAGGCATTTTTAGCAGGGTGGCAGGAAAGATGGGAGAACAACTGTAAATTACTTCAACTTGCAAAAAGAGGTGAGAACTAAAAATAGGGAACAAAAGTCAGTACCGAGAAAAAAGATATGCTCTGATTAAGACACACCAAATTAAACTACCTGCTGTTTAAAACAGGCAGGCATGGTTGTTTGAGGTAAATGCGTCAACCATGGGCAAGCAGAAATAGAGTATGATAGTCAAACGCTAAACATGAAAGAAGGCCTTAGGAGGCTGGGAATAGAGGCTAGGTAGATGAGAGACATTTTGAGGAAGGAGAGGAGTGACAAGCAGAATACATAGAACCAATTAAAATAATTTTGCGATATGTGTCCAAAAAAAGGAAGTGGGGGAAAATGTTGTTGGCGGATGTTGTTGACAATGGTGGGTGCAAATCATCAAATTAATGTTGGTAGACACTCTAGAAAAACACGAAGAAGAAGAAGAAGAAGAAGACGAAGAAGAGAGTGTGGCCAGTAGAGGACCAGGAGGACATGTGGGAGGAAGCAGTGGAGGCTGCAGCAAGAATCCCAGATTCTTTCTGTTTGGGCAGGGCATAGAGAAGGAAGTGGTCTCCATGCATCAGGGTGAGAGTAGCTGCTGCTGAGGGGAAGAAGGTCTAAGAGGAGGAGGCTCAAAGTGAGGGCCAGTCGATGGTGTTGCTGCAATAGGTGGTGGACCCATCTGACGTAGAGGAGGTACCAAGAGGACAAGGTGGTGGGGAAGAGGACAAGGCTGTGGGGGAAGAGCATCTTGCTGCTTCTGCCATGGTGGAAATACAAGCCAAGCACAGAGGGAGCCCTGGGAGGTAGCAACCTGAACCCCCTTGCACAGCCCATGTGGTCCACCGGGTGTGGGACTATTTCAGCATGCCACCAGGAAAGACCCTCAGCAGGGAGTGGTTTGTGGTCTTCTATATGCTGCATGACTGTGGGTAGATAGGGAAGCAGCAGGTACATCAATCATGAGGATCAATGTTTGCCTGTGGCACAAGAAAGTGTAGCAGGTACATGTGTTCTCTGCCATCATGGTGACCATTAGTGTCCAAGAAGACACCACTGCCCCCTTCAGCAGTGGCAAGTTGTGGCAAGACCATGTGTATCTCAATTTCAGGGTGGAGAACCGCAGTGACATCAGGTATTCCATGCCCAAAATCCCACACCAGTTGAACTTGGCCAATGAGTGGCATGGGCAACTGTGGCTAGCATCAGGTCCCTGTTGCTATGCATTCCCAACAGGTGGTTGGGGGCCTTTCACAATGGGCACCTCCCCTCTTTGGACAGGACCCCTGTAGTAAAATATGAGGCATAGAGGGAATTTAGATATCCAACAGTATGCCTCCTCTGGTTGGCCATAAGTCAGCCTGAGGAGGCATATGGAGTGCCACCATCCTTCTCTTGCTTCAGCTACAGTACAGGAGGGAGGGACGGAGGTAGCCATGAGGGAGAGCCTGGCCTCACTTGGCGACTCCCAAACAGCAAGGGTAGCAGCATTCTGTGAATGAGTTGGATAACTTTGTGTAATTGTCTATAGAATAGCCTGAGAAATGTACCAGTCAGTTGTGCCCTATTACAGAGCTTAAACACCTTGATGGATGTCTGCACTCTGTGCAAGAGCCAGAGGACCTTGGTGGGTGGCTGCATCCTGTGATAGAGTGAGGGTACCTGGGTGTGAGGCTGCACCCTCATAAATAGCCTGAGAACCTTGGTTGGTGGCTGCATCCGTGGGAGAACTAGAGAACCTTAGAGGGTGTATTGAAATTGAGGAAATGGGCTACTCCGTTAATGCCCCTAAACCCTAAAAACTAAATCAAAAGTCCATTGCTAAATCTTAGTGTCTGTGCTATTTTCATAGTATTGTAGATGATTCTGCATATGGTATGAGTCGTGTTTGAACTTTACAGGTCTTTATCAAAGCTCTGACAATGCCAACAAGTAAATGAATACAAGGTGTCATAAAATAAAACATGTCACGAAACATAAAGTGAGCATGTGTGAATCAATAAAAAAAACAGTCATCCTGTGAGTGTGGCAAGCCCAGGCTGTGGACAACAATGAACACCACAATATCGACAAGGATGGAAAGTCCAACATTGTTAAAAAGAGGAAAATCATACCAGATAGTTCAAGCGTCTATTTGGTAATGCAGAAAGAGTATGCAGTGACATAAAAACAGGTAGATGTGGCAAGATGAGAGGAAGAAATAATGGCATCAATGAGTGACCTCTGAAGATGAAGGAAGTACCTCAATTAATCAAATGGTGAAGTTCATTAAGCTATGTGTACTTACAATTGCATCTTATGTATGGATATTAATGTCTTCTCATGTCATCACAAAGCTCTTGTTGTGACCTTGGTTAGTTAATTATAGATCTCTGTCCCATGTTCTCTAAATGAGATCATATGTAGGTCCCAAATTAAGGTACCTGACATGTTTGGAAAAGCTGGTGTATATTAGGTAAAGGACAGGGCCCTCAGTAATAGGAAACCTCAGCATCACGATACAGATTCACGTGATAAGCTAATTTAGAAACCCCTCAAAGTGGTCAAAAAGGTTGACTTGATAGTCTCTATGGAAAATTGTGTAAATAAAATTTAAGTGATACCTCCATGAAGAGTCTTTTCTAACAAGTGCTATATGTATATGGCAACATAATGGCTGTCACCTATCAATGTCAGAGAAAACCACCTGTTTGAGTAACCAATTAACAGCTTTAGGTATGAGACCAGCGGCTTGAGAAATGATTATTAATAATTGAATACGGTTCTCAAAGTTTAAATGTCCCTATTCCAGTGAGTGCAGAATGATAACAGCAGTATTATATCTATAACCTCTTTATATTGTACTATTCTTGCTATCAGTCCAAAGGTGAAGCCCAGAGTTGCATAAACAGTCACGTCTGGTGATTACAGTGTGATCAAAGTATCAAAGTATTGAGGTGCTTTAAACCTATTGGAGTTGCATATTTTTAATAAGTAACAAGTCCCAAGAGATAGTTCTACATTATATGCTAAGTAACCTTGTGTTTAGAGGAGACCCTCAATAGAGACCTTCCTGCTCCTACGTTATGCTCGGACCGTGTTCGGCCGCTATCATCCCCTCTTGCGTGTGTACGAGCGCCATTTTAAGTGTTTACTAAAGAATGTTAAAGAAGTCACTCCCACAACGTGTGACGTAAATGTTTGTGATACCATAATATCTATTGTTGCTGCTTAGCTACTGGTAAGTGTTACGGATGGAAGTTAGGGTACTTAAAATATAATGTTATGCATCCAGACATTGCTTACGATAGTCCAAATTGAATAATAATAGTGATACAGCGTCTGTGTACGCAGAACAGTCCATCAAACATTACTGATTCCCGTTGCTCAAAACCATAGGAGAAATGCGCCAACTCCAATGCTGGTACTGATATAACCCACTATTATGTTAACAAACGAAAAATGAGGCTTAGATTGTCTCATAATTGGAAGAGAAAGACAGCATTGTTGAATACCATTGATGTGGGAAATAAAAATATTGATATGCTGTAGTTCTGACAGATGAGATTACAACGATGAGTTACGCAAGTGCATGGTAAACATTGCAGTGTTCCATGAGTCTGAACTCTGTAGGTGACAGTCATTAGAAACAATATCCACATTGGCCCAAAACCATAGCACATTATATTCCTACACCCTTTCCAAGAAAACCAAAAACTCTTTATTGCTTCCATAGATATGGCGGCTGCTTTTGACAGTGTGGATTGACAAACTCTATGGGCCAAAAACACAGACAAAGGCTGCCCGAGAGACCTGATAGAAGCCATCAAAATCCTCCACACAAACACATCTATGCGTGTTAGATTGGATCGAAAGGGAAATCTAACAAAGGCAATTGTAACAAAGTGTGGGCTCAAACAAGGATGCCCTCTAGCGTCCATACTCTACAACTTTTATATCCTGGATGTTAAAGACTGTCTGGAACCACCAAGAGCTTGTTCTCCTAAAGTAGGAGAAACAAAAATATGTCATCTACTATATGCAGATGATCTCATAGTGTTGGATAAAACCCCAATTGGGCTACAGAGGAAACTGGAAGCCTTAAACATTAATTTGAAAGAAATCAAACAAAAAATTAATCCAGAAAATCAGTCATAATGAAAATCGCAAAACCAGGTCCTACTTCGAAGAAAGTTTTCAAATGGCACATAGAGAATGAAGAAATAAAAATAGTGAAAGACACAAAATACCTAGGAGCAATTGTGAGTCCGAATTGGAGTGAGCAACCCTGGATTGATCATCTACAGAGAAAAATAGATCAACTAACATCACAGGCATTAATATTAAAAAGAAAGTTCTGCAAATTTTCCATTCTCCCGATTGTAGAATTTTACAACGCTAAAGTAATCCCTACCGTAACATACGCGGGAGAAACGGCCTTGAGAATTCCGTGGGAAACGTGGGACAAACTTGAAGCCAGATTCTGGCGTAAATTGCTGAAAATTCCTATATGTGTACCAATAAGCATTATGCGGCACGAGCTGGGATTATATTCTATGCAAGCTCGAATAGTCTGGAAAACATTGGCCACCTATAGAAAAATCTCAATAGAAGATTGTCCAAAACAGTATTAAATACTAAAGAAGGAAGGAGGAGGAATTCCCTTTTGGCCTTTGGACGAATGGAAACTAAAATGCAAGGAACTATTGCAAAACATGAACGTATCAATGAGTGCCCTATGTCAACATCCGAAGAGAGTAAAGTTTCTCCTGCTATCAATTGATTGGGCAGAAACAGAACGTGCGAGAGTGAATTCGAGTCATCATACCTTGTCCAAAAAGATAACTAGATGCCCACAGACATGCCAGGATATCTACAAAAAAGCGCCAATCAGAAGCATAGAGACCTAATAATGCGCTTCCGTTTGGACATCCTAAGAACAAGGACAAACCTGGTCAGATACAGCCAGGCAAAAGAAAAGCTTTGTAGGTTATGCAAACAAGTAGATGAAACGACTCGACACCTAATCATGTTTTGCCAAGAGCTCACAACCGAAAGGGGATCCCTATTACAACCAATACTGTCTCCAGCATGCGATCTAGATTCTGACCTATGGTGGTCAGCCCTATACGACAATCCAAATAGGAAAACTACTAAAGCCTTAGGGATTTTTCTTGAATCACTGCTAAAGAAACTTGAAATGGAGCAAAAACATAACGGACAAAATTTGGTTAACACACAGCCAAACCTGGATCAAATCTGATGCAGAACTAAGAAAGAAATAAAACAATAGGTTTGGCTTGTGTATGTGGATGAGGGAAAAATGTGTTTATAAGCAAACGTTTGTATTTTTTTACGCTGAAAGATTTAAATAAAAAAAATATATATATTCCTACACCCTTTCCTTTTCAAATAGGCAATTCATTAAGATGCCGTAAACACGTTAACTGGAGGTCAATTTAACCAAATTATCAGAATATACTAATGCAAAATGTACAATACATGTTATGTGTTACAAATGAGCAATGTTCAGCCATTAGTCCTATCTTTATGCTCATAAGGAATTACTGCTACAGAAACACATGCATGTCATGATCAGTGTTTAAGCCAGTAGTCACAGATTCCATTTTACAGATCAATCTTACTTCGATCCTGTGCAATTTAAATTCCCTGTCACCGCCTCTCTTGTCACTCATCACCCTTTGTACTCCTAGGAATCATGTCTGTTTTTTTTTTTCAATTGATGATGCTGCTGATGGGGCAATTTCAGATCCTGGCTTCTCAAAGTGTTTAAGTGTTCTCTGATTCCGATCCTTAATTCCCTGATCAGGCTCCCAATGTAGATTTTATGACAAACACAGACTATCATATAGACCACAAACTTGCTTTTGTAGTTGATGTACTCTTTGATATGCAATGTCCTGTTGTCACTCGTTAGAGGGCCCCTGGGCTAGGTGTGTGCTAGGGGATGCCAGATGGACAAGGGCCAGGGGAAACAGAGAGTGCAGGGGAAAGAAGGTCCACATGCTAAGTGCGAAAGAAGGGGCTGGGTGGGCTCAATGTGGAGCAGGCCGAGCCAGGCTAGTGCAGGGGGAGGGAGCCTGGTAGGGCAAGTGCAGGTTAGGGTGGGGGCCAGGGGAGACCAAGTGCTGGGGTAGACTCGTCAAAGAGGGCCTGGTGCCCTGAATGAATCAGAAGGACCAGGCAGCCAGTCAAAATGAGGCAGAGGGAGATATTAGCAGGGGAGAGGGAAGGAGGAAGAGAAAAGGAGGGTCTTGAGAAGCTTCGGGAATTTAAGAGGATCCGGCTGAAGTCTGAGAGGGGCAAGGAGGCCATTCCAGAGGAAGGTACCTGTGGAAGAGAGAGATCTACCCCTCCCTCTGCTTGGAAAAGCATCTGATCTGCAGAAAATTGGAGCTAGAAGACAAAAGGGCTCTAGCAGGGAGGTATTTAGGGAGAGAGAGTTGGATGTAGCAGGGTCCCAAGCTCCAGAAAGCCTTGTGGATGGTGCAGAGGTTCTTGAACTTGATCCTCACAGCAACAGTGAGCCAGTGGAGAGATTTTAGGGCTGGAGAGATGGGCTTGAGGCCAAGGATAATCTTGCAGTCCTATTCTGGATAAGGTGAAAGGGGGCGAAGGGAGGATTTAGGAAGATTGAGGAAGAGGCTTTTGCAGCAGTCCAGCCTAGAGAGGACCAGAGCTCTGGAGACACTGAGTTTCTGGGGTAAGGTGGGGAAAGGGAGAATTCCTCTGAGGAGTTGCAGCTGGAAGTGGGCCTTTTGGCAAGGACTGTGATGCGAGGAAAGAAGGAGAGAGACAAGTCAAATATGACACCAAGGTTTTTTGCCTCACAAGCAGGTGCAGGAAGGGGGCCCATGGACGGCGGCTAGAGAGTAGGAGAGAAGGAGGGAGCTGGGGTCCCAATGAGAAGGATCTCAGTCTTACTGGCACTAATGCAGAGATTGTTAGCAGAACACCATGTTTGAAGAGCAGTCAAGCAGTTGGGAATGAGAGAGAAAGAACAGGGGTCAGTGGAGGGAAGCTTGAAGGAGAGCTTCATGTCATCCACATAACACTGGAAGTGAGGAGAGAAGGCAGAGATCAAATGGGCTTGAGGGGCAAGGTAGATGTTGAAGAGCCATGGCGAGAGGTTAGAGCTCTGAGGGACACCACAGGTGGAGAGTGTGATGGAGGAGCAAAAAGGGCCCAGTTCAACTGGGATGGTCAGTCAGAGAAGAAGGAGGTCAACCAGTCCAGTGCCAGGTCTGTGATGCCAAGGGTATCACAGAGCCGGTTTATAAGGGTGGCATAATTGACTGTATCAAAGGCAGAGGAAAGGTCATGAAGGATGAGAACAGACAGTGAGTTGGAATTGAGATTTGAGAGCAAGTCCTCCCCGGGTGTTCAGGAGTCCCTTTTCTGGTCCTCTGGATGTTCTGAAGCCAGAATTGTGGTCGTGGAGACAACCAACAGATTCAGTGTGGTGGATTACCTGGGAGATGACCACCTTCTCCACAAGTTGGCCTGGGAAGGCGTTAACGGGGAGAGGGCGGTAGTTAGCCAGGCAGGAGGGGTTGGTAGAAGGCCTTTTGTGGAGAGGGTACACAAGAGAGTGCTTGAGGAGTGGCAGGAAGGAACCAGTGGCAAAAGAGTGATTGCATAAATCAGCCAAGGCTGGAGCAAGGGAGGCAATGTTGTCCTTGATAGTTCTGGAGGAGCAGGGGATCACCTGTTTGGAGGAGAATTTCATAGAGAGGACTTGTCTAGAGACCTCATCCCGTAATATGGGCAAGAAAGAGGATAGTAGAAGCGAAGGGGTGAGGGTGACCAAGGGAGGCCTGAGAGCAGGTGATGGAGAAGGGAGTGGTGTAGAGGAGAGTGAGGACAGGATGTCCTGAGCTTTGGTTATGAAGTGAGAGGCCAGTGCAGTGCATAGGGTCAGGGATGACAGAGGAGAAGTGAAGACTACAGAAGGACTGGTGAGTTCCTTGCAGATTTTGAACAGTTCCGCTGGGATATCAAGCACCAGTAATGCTAGGTCCATTTCCTGGTATCCCACCGAATTACTGGGAATTACCGGCGGGATACCAGGAAATGTGTAATGACTCCCTGAGTATCTTAGTGGGTGGGTGTGCCCTGTGGAAGAACTTGAGAACCTTAGAGGGTAGCTGTGCAATGTGAAGGAGAATCATAACCTTGGTGGATGGCTTTGTCCTGTGAAGGAGCCGAGGACTGCTGGTGGGTGGCTGCACCCTGCAGGAGAACCCAAGAACCTTGGTGGGTGGATGTGTCCTGGGAAAGAGCACAAGAACATTTGGGGTGGTTGCACCCTGTGGGTATTCACAATCAATACTCACCCAGTAGTCATTTGGGATATCACAGTCGCTACTACAGTTATTTGTTCCACTACCAAATGCACCACACACCACCATGCTGTACCTTTCCTTGGCTAACTTCTACCAAGTAACACATCATCATCATCAGCGGAGTGGGTGTGTTCAGTACGAGTGGATGTCATTCCAACAAAGTGACTGTTCATTTTTATAAGTGTAATTTCCTCAACATGTGACAGTGGGAGGTTTTTCCTGCGCTAAAATCTCTCATGGACTTTGCGCTGCAAGGAGGAAGCTTAGCAATTCTAAAGGAACTCACACAAGTGCCGCTGGTTGGATGGATTGTTTGCTGTACCAATACTGGAATGCGAATCATTTAAACTCAGATGTCTCTCAGATCCCTGCACTAACTTACCGAATTCCATAATGCATGTGGATTTCTGGCTGCATTCTCTGTCAAACTTTCAACTACACTTATTGATCTTTAATAGGACAGAAATAACAAACACTGGTAATTTATTGCACGGGTTAGCTAATATGATCACATATGTGATTTCACTATCCGCTAGAGATCCTGCCGCATTCTTTGAAGTTTAATGGAGAATAACTAACAGAACCATTACTTTACTGCATATTCATGATAAGACAGATAAGACTACTCTTAAGTACATATGTCCTAAATAGTTCCAGGTCTGTCTTTCCTCTACTTGAAACAATTTAATACATGAATAATCACTATTTATTTTTTGTTTGACCAATATCAAAGGACAAGAACAGATATTGTTAATGGTTCACGTCTCTTAAACAAGGATGCTGAGTGGAATCATTCATTTTAGGCGTAGCTGGCCTAGGGCTGGGAGGAGTGAAGATGTTAGCAGACTTGGGATCATCTATACATATCCTTGCCGGTAGAGTGTAGAACAAAGAAAGGTTGGCAGTTATGAAGGGAAAGTAACCTGGGCCCAACAAGGAGACTGAGAAGGGATACTGGGCAAGGTGGAACTGTTTGGAAGGAGTGCCGAGGTCGGAGGGTGATGTATTGAACAGAGCCTGCCAACACTCGAGGGTGAGTTCATTTTCCTTCTTTATTTCATCACCACCTGCCCATCTAGAATCCTCGTCCCTCTCCTGTTCCTATTCTACCTCAATCTACATTCCAACTTCTACACTTTGGGTCCTGAAGCATCCCGTCATGCCATACCCATACATGCACGTCAGTCTTCATGTTAGGCACAACCCAACACAATGCTCATTTGTGTCTAGACTCTGATGGGCCACAATTTTTGTCTTGCTCATAATCCATCTCATCATCATCACTCTCTGACCAATCAGTGGATGGGGCAGTGGAGATGGGGATTTAGGACATTTTTTTTTAATCTCCTCTTTCTGTTGAAGCACTCTATGTTGATATTCCGTATATAAGATCTGTACACCTCCCCTTCTGTTCCTGGAATAGTAGACGGAACTGAAAGTGCAACCTCTTCTGCTGGCACATTTATCATTGTTGTGCAATACCCATGCATTCTAGTGTACCAATGCATGTACCCCAGAGTGACTGGAACAGGTGTGTGGAAAGTGGGAAGGATAAATACTTCATTTTACCACCTTCAGTTCCAACATACATAGTGCACACAGCATGTCCTGCTGCAAGGGTGTAAAGAGTGTGTGCAGCACATCACACGCTGCCTCTGTCTTTTTTGGGTACTGACAACTTTTTCCAAATGTATCCAAAAGTGTGTTACCCACCTCCTCTAATATATGCTACTCCCTCCCAGGAAAATCAGGTGACGGTGACTTCCTCACAAGCTTCCCTCCTTGGTTCCTGACTCTTCCTGACCCTCCTCCCAGGTGTCATGAAATGGCACGTGTCACATCCACTAATTGAAAGGGATGGACACTGACTAGTTTGTCACCTGCCTCCCAAAACCTCTGGTGAAGGCTTTTGTGTTGTGCACCCACTCCAAGCCACTGACTCTGTCCCATAGTGCTACGTAAGCAAAACCAATCCTAAATCTTACTCTCTGACTAGATCCCAGTCACTTACCCC
Organism: Ambystoma mexicanum; assembly: GCF_040938575.1. NCBI lineage: Eukaryota > Metazoa > Chordata > Amphibia > Caudata > Ambystomatidae > Ambystoma > Ambystoma mexicanum. The sequence goes on along the minus strand of NC_090929.1, from coordinate 1,435,146,767 downwards.
CTATCCATTTTCTTACAAGTACTCTATCCCCACTCCAGTTTATTAATCCTTCCCTAAATATCCTACTTCTGATTTAGGCAACAACCTCCTGCCTTTCTGAAATCTCCTCCAGACTGTATAGATGTTCCAACCATGCATTCCCCTTTAAGCCATGTGGCAAACCTCAAATGAACTTTTCAAAATGTAATTCAAATTTCATCATTGTTGAATCACCTAAAATTCAGGTGATTCGAGTTTGTTCGGGTACGTTTGTCCTGTCATATTCTTAGGCGAAAAACTGCTTTTTTGCAGTTTCGTTCAAGGACATATTAGTGAAAACAATGGCATTTGAGTAAGAGAATGTTATCTTGTGCTATCAATAAACACTGTTAAATCAGAACGCAAAGTAGGCGACAAGTGTGTGTTTGAAAATCACTGTATGCAACTCATGTATAACCCAGCTATAACATAGTAGTGACATAGCCTACAAGCACTTCTCATCACTGTTCTCTACATGATCTTCATGATGTTCCTGACAGCTCAATGGTGATTGACATCTCTAAAACAGAGTAAGGCCCTTAGTAGGGTGGGCCCCCTGGCTCTGGACCACAAGGAACCCGAGCAACCAGGAAGAAACCGATCTCCTATCCTCCAGGAAAATGTTAAAGACTGAAATGGTCCTACTGGTTTCAACCATGAGCTGGACATAAAGGTTGAATAGGGAGGTTATGCCTCAAAGCTGCCTAGATTTTAACTGTCCCTGTTTAAAGAATTACAGTAGCATTGAAAAAGCTTAGTGACCAAAAGGCGACATTGACTGATCCAAAAAATCCCATAACCAACTAAAAAAATGGTATCTTTAAGAATGTTTTGTGTCTCTTTCACCACAAGGTTTGCTAGGTGTATACTTTACCTTCACACGTGATTGCCAACATGTCATGTCATACTGTTGAATTGACAGATCATAGCTACTAAATATGTATACGCTCTAAACAAAAAGTGCACATGAAACTGTAACTACCTGTTAGAGACACGATAAATAAACGGTACACGAGAATGGCCATTGGAGAAGTGGGAACAATGTATCCACGCTTTTTCAATACCAACAGTTTGGGCTTTTGTGCGGGCATGGGAAAGACACTTGCTAGGAACAGCCATTGATGTATTAACTACCCATTGTTGGTAGCAGGTGCTAAATTGTGCAAGTACCTGGGCATCTAATAGCAGGGTCTGGCAAAAAGCTTAAAAGCCACACATGTTGCTTTTGCCAGTGCTTGTTTTAAACAGGACTTCAGTGGCTTTGCCAATGCTTGTTTTAAACAACACTTCAGGGAAGGACATGCACAGTGCTCATAAATAGAGTGGCTGAAGGCAGGCATGGTAAGATAGCGCATCTACAACTCCAATTAAGTAATTTACTCTCAGAAGACTGCATTGAAGAAACACTGGCAGGCCCTTTTAATGCAAAGCCTGATGGTAAGACTTGATTAAAGCAAGCACACGAGTTCCAATGTGGAGGTGTTTTGGGAGGGCAAAGGCAGGAATGGGTGAGAATGGCGGTGGAATGAGCATGGCCATGGGCAGGTAATGGGTGGGCACATAACCAAACAACACCTACAGACTTTGTGTCCCTCCTTATATGTCATTCCTCCCTATCTGTACTCCAATTCAACAGTTTCAGCTTATAGGTGTCGCAAGCAACACCGAACAGCCCATAACAATGAAAGCCATGACTAACGAAAGACATTTCAACTGCGTTTCATGGAGAGTATTGATTTTGTGGCAGAATGTGAAAACTTTGTTCAATAATGAAGCATCACAAACATGCTTCACCCACAAGTTACTAAGAGCCAATCTGAAGTAGTTGAATAACACATGCCTTGGAAGCCAAAGTGAATGGGTTAAGATTATAGTTTTGGGGAACGGGGTGGGGGACCGGCCCAATCGGAATTCAAAACTATACACTTAGGCATACTACATCAGTCAGTACAACAGGAAATTGTGTCCATCAGATTGGTGTACAGTGTATTGATCACAGGTACAGAACACTACAAGGACGCAGAGCAGACCAACCAATCAGAAACCTAAAAAAATTTACAACATCTCAATGGGTTTGAAGGTTCACTCAACCCCTTTAAGACACCAGAAATTGAGAATACCAAGAAACACCTACTGAAATGCTGATTAAGTAACGAAAAAGCTACGTCTCCAAAACGTGTATCAATGCAAAAATCAGAGAACCTCACTATAAACGGCATTCAATATTGTCCAGCAAGAAACAAAATTCCCTTGTACACCTTTGCCACCCATCCTACTCTATTTAGTGGGGTGAGGCTAGCTCACATCTCTTTCCCCTTCCCCATCGCCCACTTCTTCCCATTCCACCATCCAGTTTGCTCAGCCCCGTGCACACAATTTACCTCCACCTACACCCACCACACAGGTGTTCGAAAAGATGCGTCTGCATCTTCTCTAAGTCACAAAACAATCCGACTGACGTAAAGCACACAGTTTTGTGCTTTTACATTTTTTGAACATTTAAAATTCTTTTTTAAACAAGTGTACATTGCACTCAAAATATTATGTAGATATTTTAATTTATTAACCCTTTTAAGGGCTAAAAGTTCACTATTAAACTTCTAGACTGATGTTTCAAAATAATTCCTTGAATGAGCAAAACTGAACCTGCAACTGATTAAAAAGTCTAAAAATAAAGCTGTATTTTGAAACTGCTGTAAAATTACTAAAACTGATGGCGATTTTGCAGCACTTTTTGCTCGTTGCGGTTATGCTTTACACTTTAACATTAAAATACTTCCCCTTAATCCAAAAAACACTTAATTTCAACATGGGCAACTCGTCCATAATGCGCAACCGGGCATCGACCCACCCCCATTATGGACGAGACAATCAGCCCAGTGAAAACATTGCATGCTACCCCCAGTTGTGGCAAGCTTTAACTGAAACATAGTTTCCCTTTGACAGTTCAATAGTAACCCAGTGTGCCTGCCCAAGGGGCCTTATCACGCTGGGGTGTTTTGCTTCCCTAGCCTTGCATGACCCATTGGGGATGCATACTGGGGTACTGTAGGCCTGAATATGCAGGTGGCACACTTGCACCTCTTTGCACACCCAGGCCCAAGGGGCATTGTGAACAAAAGGCTCTCTCTCCAACACGCATATTGAGCAGGAGGCAGGAAGCAGACTTTGCTTCCTGATTCCTATTGTATGCAGCGCAGTAGCTGGAGGTTCATCATCGCAAGGCTGAGAACAGGACAGCAGGGCATAGCATTTAAAAAAAAATGTTTTATGTTTGCATGTATGCAAGTGTTTGTTAGAGTGTGCATTAATGAGAGACTGTATCTTGTTTTGGTGCACATGTTTTATTGAGAGTCTATGAATGTTGTACGGATCCGAGGATGAATGTGAGTGTGTGTGTTTGTCTTTGGAGAGTGAATGAAGACTCGTTGAAGAATGAATGCTGATGCATGTGTCTGAATGCTGGGATTACTTACCGGCAATCTTCATTATTCCCACTCTTACTTGTCCCAGCACTTACCTGTGCGGTAAGGTTATCTCACAAGGAAGTAATGAGGAAGCATTGGCATGAGGAAAAGGGACATGGAGGTAATGCTGGGATTATTTATGGTAATCTTCATTACTGCTAGTCACAATCTTCCTCATCCTAGTACTTACATGTGCAGTAAAGTTATCTCACAACTAAGTACTGGGGCAAGGAAGAGTGACATGAAGCTAATGTGAAAGTTACTAAAAGAATGAATGTTGCTGTATGAATGCTGATGCGTGCGTTTATGTGAAAGTGAATGAAGGATGAATGATGCCTTATAAATGCAGATGCCTGTGTGTGAATGAAGAATGGATGCTGTATGAATGATCTTTGATAATTGAGTTTGTGTGCCAGTTGGGCAGCAAGTCTCTTGTTGATTCAAGAAAGAGGAGGATGGAAGAAGTGCAGCCAGTTGAACTTTTTATTGGTGAGATGAATATTTGTCCAAACTGGGCACACCAAACCTATATATCCAGTTCAGACAAATATTCACTGTGGCATGGCATTTTTTGTACTGGGCAACAAGGTGGAAGGCAGCATAATCAGAAATCCTTCTGATACTCGCACACATTGGTAGCTCCAGTCTGGACATATTTTCTTACTGTGGAATGGCATTTGGCACTGGTAAAACTAACAGGAGTAGGATCTAATATGGTAAAACTGGCATCTAGTGGTGCAGCCTCCATGGACATGTACGGAAACAGACAACATGAAAGTGTTTCATGCTTGCATATATTGTGTGCAAAGGCATTATGAAAATTTGCTGGAAAATGCTCTTGTGCAATGTTGATGACTTGCATCTATTGGATTTTTTATGTTTTACCCTACACAATCCATGCTAAACTGTTGCTTTTTACCCACATTTCCACAGAAATTGCTGAAAATGCACAATTTTAACCCAACATGTAAAAAATGTTCTTGGGGACAACTCCCCTCAAACCCACTTTGTTTGGTTCGGGTTGCCTCCATACACTCAGTTGCTACAGCATATTCAGGGGAAACATTTACAGCCCTCCTATTTTAATATATCACTAGCCGCCATTGAATTTAAACAATGTCTAGTGGCCCGCAATACATTTAAGTAAGCATTTGTGATCCAATAAAACATTTTTAAAAAATATGTTGATCAGTAAGCAGGATTTCAAAAGAATGTTCTGAAATAAAGCCCAATTTTGCATTGAATAAATTCAGTAACATTGACCCTCTGATTTCTCGTTTTGAGAGGTCTTACATTTTAGGCCGACTTTGACAGGATGTCATTTGAACAGACCACAACGACTACAGATATAAATTCGAATTCACTTTGGGAAATCTGCTTCATTTGGAATCTGAAACTTCCATTATGATTTCCAATTCAACTGTTCAACTGTTGATATTTGTGGCACAGCGGGCTATTGGGCAGAGCAACAGCTGTGAAAAAGGTAGTCCAAGGCTAACAACATTTCACGATTTTTACACAATGTGGCATTGTACTATGACGCATACAGCACTGAATGTGCTGAGGCACACAGACCCTGTCAAGAGTATTAAACAATCATATTTATGTATATTACTTAAAACAAAAAGACAACAAACTGTTATTTCCTCTGGGGACAGGTTGTCCTTTCTCGGGCAAAACCCGTGTGACCCTTGTCCCTTTATGTTAACGCAACAAAAAAAGATCCACGAAATCGCACCTATATCACAGACCATGAAACCTACTCTCAGGGGCCGATTTTGAGCTGATGATCAAATAAGTAAAAGACTGCCACTTCTCTAATTTAAGAAGGTTTACTTAAACTTTCATTAAACTAGAAAAAGTTGTAGTGCATTTTAAGAAATTATATATTTATAGAGGGAAAAAGTCTACAGTGGAGTTTAACGGCACCGCAAAGGTGCCGTATTTTAAGTCCTTTTTTGATGTGCTAAACCAGTGCTGCTGGGAGGAGGATCCCCTCCATGTGGCTGTCCTGCAGTCCTGATGGTTGCTGCCACTGATGTCAAGCCATAAAAGAGGCACATGCAAAAGCTGAGGCTTTCATGTCCCTGCAGCACATTCATTCCTTGTCAGAATCTGGTGTTTGGAAGTAAAGTGTTCCCCTTCACAGAAGAATCCTCTCTTATGTTTGCACGCACCTCAGAATCGGCCCCTGAATCGAGGAAATGTATCAATACCACTAGAGTTTCCAATCTCCTGCTAACCACCTTTGACGCCATATGCAATTGTTATGGTCTGGAACTGGCCTTTATGGCAAACCCGTGAGGCGACAGGGAGAGTAGCAGTAGGCCCTCCCTATGTTGGTAGGGGCAGAGGGGCTGGGCGATAAGAGTTTTACTTTGAAGGAAACCTACTCCAAGATCGCACACGTGTGCACAGAGAAGGGTCAATGCAAGTGGCACGATCAGCCAGGGTCCGATTCTTATGTTGGCTCAGTGAACGTGCTAAACAGAATGCTTCACTGAGCCTTTTTCAGATGCCCAGGTACCACGCTAACTCTCAAGTGGGACTGGGCGTCATCACAGTGCACAACAGTGCACTGTCTGCCATCCGCCTGTTTCCATAGAGAACGGGCAGATTGCTAAATCTCAGATGTACTTTCGTAAAAAACAAGGCAATCAAAATGTTACAAAAGTGCTGCCGAGATCACGGCTGTTGAAAGGAGATGTCGAGCACAGTGAGCAGCAGAGTCGAATAAAACTCAGAGAAGAGCACTCTTACCGCCAAAACTGTAGTCACCAGCGGAAATACATGTTGGCACAAAAACTGTTGTCATTACGGTTAACAGGTATATATGTACACAGATTAATGCCCTTGCATCATTCATGCCACCCTTTAGACCCCATACAAATGAGCAAACTTATTTTTCTTCACACAACCTCCCCTGAAGTGTAGTGCTTGTTACAGGCATGAAGGCAGATAAAAATAAAAAAAATACAAAGTCATAGTCACCAGTGTGGCACTCCTCTATGACAGCTACACTAAAATGGTGCTGTACATTGGTGCCACTTTTATCCATTTGCAAACGTGGAGGAGTGTCACAGCAATTGTCATGTACAATACTTGATACCGAAAGTGCTGGTTGCTAGGTTGGTTTATCGCCCTTCCTAGCAACCGGCACATATATTCCGAAAGCGGCGCATTCATTACGACTTCACAAAAAAGTGCCACCTTCATAATAGGTGTTAAGTACCGAAAAGTACCGAAAATAACGCTTCCTGCAACCTTTTCGATACTTGACAACCTCTTCAGAATTGGGCCCCCAGAAGCAAGAGTGGTATCGCAGGATTTCGGTAACAGCAGAGAAGTGACTGTCAACTTTCCTGTGGATGTTTTCTCGAGCTCACACAATGGTATTTTTTGCTCTAGATTTTCGATCTGCCTTCTCTGAAAAATTACCCGTTCATGCTCTGCCGGAATATACATGTCTCCCTCCTCTCTCTCCCAGGAGAGGATTGGTCCATGTTTTCCGATGGACGTAAGGGAATGATTTTTTTGCCCACATTCCCATTCCCATTAATTTTGAAATCATCTGAGATTACATGTACCTATACATATTTCTTTTGGGGTTTATGTGTGCGCTACATAAACAGTCAAAAGCAGTCAAAATAACACAGGCTACTCAGTCTTTACTGTAAGATAATGCTCTGTTATTCTATGTAGATAAATCCCACTTTTTGGGGAAAAACAAGCCATCTGGGCACAAACGTTGCATGTAAAGGTAGGGTCAGGCTTGACCTTCAAACAGCACTTTTCGGGCAGGCTTCAACAGCATGGAAAACCTATGGACTCATCTATTCAACAAGATGACCTCTACCAAGACTCATATGTCAGATTTTGGTATTGGCGCTCTTTACAATGACTCACGGGTATTCCCATGGGAGGTAACCAGTTACAGCCGAACACATCATGACTTGCATATTACCCTTAAATGTTAAGGGTGTATATGTTCGTCTTGGACTGCTATAGGGAATCATTGTAGGCTCCGCCCACACCAGCACTGAAGTTCAATAAATGAATTAGCACATTCCAGCAGCGATAATATCACTGCAAACACTGTCATCTCTGGGGCCCCTTCCAGCAGACAGTTCAAAGCGTCACAGCATGAACAGCAGCAAGATTTGCACTGGGAAGCTTTGGCAAGGGCAGGGACGTCATTTCACCAAAATGCCAGAGGTAGCGGAAGTGACATCACATGACCCCTGACGACAACACAGGAAGTGATGATATTTGACCCTGCCCCAAAGTGATATCGCAGGTAGCGATGGAACGCAACATTTCACCCGTGTCATCACATAGCATTGTACACTATGAAAAATATATTTACGATATCACCATGGATCGCCATATGTATCTTTAAGATCAGTGTGTGTAGGCCCATATTAACAAATTTTGTGTATGCAAGCAGACGTCCATGACCAAATGATAATGATGTGTTATTATATAGCACTTACGCTTAAGCGCTTTATATAGACAAAATATACGCCCAATATCACCCAACCTGTGTTGGTACTCATTTATCGACCTCAGAAGGATGAAAGGCTGAGTTGAGGCATTTAGGAACAGACTAAATCAGTGACTCACCCCCTGAAGTGTGCCTGAAATAAACATTTAATGAGCCTAGCAATTATTGTATACAATTCCAGAAACACACATTATTTGGTATTCCTAATCTTTCTTATTTAGGGTCAGTGCTGAAAGTGTTAGACTTGTGGCATTCCTGTTCTTATTTTTCTTCTTTTTTAAGGGGCCTGAACAAGAAAGCCAGCCACCCCAGAAGTAAAGAGCCACAGCCCATGTTGGGGGCGGGTCGGAGCCCCCACGCGGTCCCGCAAGCCTCCACCACATGAAGGATTCACTCCAACACCAGTCCTTCGTGTTCGGGCTTCCCGGTCGCTCTGCTGCGGCCGGGAACGCCCCCTTTATTTATACCCAGCGCGGCGGCGTGACACGTCACGCCGCCGCGTAAGCCCGTCATCGGGCAGCGCCACACTCCTCCTTTTCCGGGAGGAACAAGAACATAGATTAACAGTAACCTTATTAACCAGAAAACCACACATCTATCATAAACACTACTGCACACCCCAAAAAACCCCTTTAATGTCATCCACCCAGATCTTCTCACCCCAGTTCACTAATCAAGCGTCCCACAACATATTCGCTGAGGTAGGCAGGTTTCCCTCGCCCAGCCCTCTGGGGGAACCTCCGGCCTACCTCCGGCACGTGACGTCCTTCCGCCGCGTCTCCCCGGACTGGGGATTCGGGTCCTTCGCCCCAGAGACCTCCGTCAGCAGGCATGTCTGGTGGATCAGGTTCGGGTGGGGTTTCAGTTCGTGGATCACCCAGCTTCTTAAAGAAACTCACATTTCGGGTGACAGCAGATCGTCCATTCGAGGCCATCACCATGGATCCTTTCAATGCCACTACATCCAATGGCTCCGGTTCATAGGGGAGCGTGAGCTTCCCGTGGGGGTGTCGGTTGCGGATAAGGACCTCATCCCCCAGTTCAAGTCTTGGGGGTCGGCGACCCCTGCGCAAGTTTTTCTTGTCCCGCTTCGGACTCGCCTTTCAGCCTCCACCCGCGGACCATCGATGACCCCTGGTTCTTTCTCCCCAACTTCCGGCAGCAGTCCCTTGGGGCACCTCTTGAATAACGCTTCTGCCGGCGCCACTCCTGTGGCGGCATGTGGGGTGGTGCGGTGCACCCGCAGAAACTGATAGAGGGCGCGTTGTAAGGATTGCCCCTGCCCCTGAGCAATTCGGAAGGTTTTGTTCAGAGTCCGCATCAGTCTCTCAGCGTCTCCGTTTGCTCGGGGCCACAGGGGGGAGATCTTCCTGTGCTGTATTCCGCAGCTCTCCATCAACTCGGAGAACCGCTCACTTTGGAAGGGCGATCCATTGTCAGAGCATAGAGTGTGGGGGAAGCCATGGGCCGCAAATATCTTCTCCATCGCCACCACCACATGCTCAAAGGCCACAGATTCGACGAACTCAACCTCCGGGTATCTCGAGTGTTCATCGACTATTACCAGGAAGTGAGTGCCCACTGACGTTGAGCCAAAGTCGGCGTGGACGATCTCCCAAGGTCTCGTGCCTCGGGGCATTGCCTCAATTGCAGGTTCTCGTTGCAGAGGAGAGGCCGCCTGACACCATACGCATGCCGCCACGAAGTCGTCCACCCTTTTCTCCAACTCCGGAAACCAGACTTTCGAGCGGAGCCGCGCCTTGGTCTTGGCGGCGCCCTGATGTCCATGGTGGGCGAGACTGATCACATCGCTCACCTTTGACCGTGGAATAACGATCCGGTCACCCCGGAGTAGCAGCCCTGAGTCGGAGAACGACAACTCCTCCTTCACCTTCCACAACTGCTCCAGAGCTGTTTTGGCTTCCGGCGTGCGCCCGGACACAGCTCCGAGGATGGACTTCCAAGACCCATTATGCATTGTGTCCTTCAAGATTCGAAAACACTCGTCCTCAGCCGCAGCAGCCTCCAACTCCTCGAGGGACATCGCATTTGGCGTTGCCGCCTCCACCACCATTCGTACATAACTGTCCGCTTCTTCTCCGCAGGTGTCATGTCCATCTCCCCCACCTACTCCCGGATGACGAGACAGGTAGTCCGCGGCATTGTTGGCCCCCAGCCTATACACCAGGGTGACGGAATACTCGAGGAGGGCGAGCATCCACCTCTCAATTCTAGCTGGTGGTTTTGACGATGAGCCCACTAGAATTGGAAGCAGTGGTTTGTGGTCAGTTACCACCGTCACTGGACGTCCCAAGACATAGAGCCGGAAATGTTTGCAGCCCCACAGCACTGCCAAGGTCTCCCGCTCGATCTGGGAGTACCTCTGTTCCGTTTCGGTGAACGCTTTGCTCGCAGATGCCACAGGTCGAACAGTCCCGTTGTGATCCACTTGAGTCAGCACTGCCCCCAACCCGAAAGGACTTGCATCGACCACAATCTCCGATTCCAAGGCGGGGTCGAAAAACGCCATGGTATCTCCCGTTGTGAGGGCACCCTTAATGTCCTCAAAGGCGGCCTGTTCGAGAGGGCCCCAGTGCCAAGGTGACTCCTTCTTGGTCAGCGCCCGGAGTGGTTCAGACCTCGAGGCTAAGTTCGGGATGAACCGCCCACAATACGTTACCATCCCCAGGAAGCTCCTCACGTCCGTCACAGACTCGGGGGCTTTCGCCGCTTTGATGTCCTGAACCTTCTTTGGGTCTGGCGACACCCCCCCCCCTCCTTGAATATGAAGCCAAAGAATTCAATAGAGGGGCGCATGAACTCACACTTCTCCCTGTGCAGGGTGAGGCCCAACGATTGAAGTCGTTTCAGAGTATTATCGAGCCTCTTCATGTGATCCACTTCGGTTTTGGCAAACACCAGAATATCATCGCTGATGTTGAGGACGCCCTCCAGATCTGCTAAGGCGCCCCTGATGATGTTTTGGAACACTTCAGCGGCAGACGATGCTCCAAAACTCAACCGCTTGTATCGATATAGTCCCCGATGGGTGGTAAACGTTGTTATGTACCGGGACTCTGGATGAAGTACGACCTGGTGATACCCGGCTCAGAGGTCCAGTTTCGAGAACACTCGAGCCCCCTCAACATCAGCAATGATATCATCGATCGTTGGAGTAAGATGGCGCTCCCTTTTGATTGCCTTGTTGGGGAGCCTCATATCCACGCAAATGCGTACCGAGTCGGGTTGCTTGGGCTTTCTGGCCACCACGATCGGAGACACCCAGGGGGTTGGGCCCTCAACCTTTTCGATGATATCCAGGCTCACCAAGTTGTCCAGCTCCTTATCGACCTGCTCCCTTAAATGGAATGGTACTCGGCGGTGTTTCAATGCGATGGGCTGCACTGACTCATCGATGTGTAATCGAACTGGCTCCCCCGTCATCTTTCCGATCCCACTGAAGAGTGCAGCATATTTGTCGAGGAGATCATTAATGTCCTCCAGGTGGACGGAGTATGCAAAGCTGACGATACCTAAGGCCTCCGCAGCTGCGCAACTGAGCAGGGTATTGCTGCTCACCGGGGTCACATAATGATTTGTGAGCCATCATGTTCCACATCTGCCACGAAGGCACCGTCGAGCGGTAGCGGTTCCTGACCCCTAAAAGCAAATATGCGGGCCTTCGGTGCGACCAGACCTGGGAGGGGTTTGAGAGAGTCATAATGCCCTCTGGCCATCACATTGACAGAGGCGCCTGTGTCAACGAGCACTGGGACTGGGGAGTGGTTGATCTCGACCACACATCTCGGCTGTCTCCTGCTTTTTCCTTTGAGTATTCCCACGCTTGAGACGAAAAAGATGTTCTCCTCGTCTTCCTCTTCGGCTCCTTCCAGATGGGACTCAACTTCATCCTGTTCTACCTGGGCAATAATGGGCTGTTGGCTCTGGCGCGGAGTCATGTCCGTGCCTGACCTCTCGGCACCATCACCGGCATGGCTGCACGACATACTCTCGAGAAGTGGTCGGCCAGTCCACACCTCCCACAGGTTTTTCCAACCGCCGGGCATTCTGCCATGTGAGGGAGGTCGTACCCGCACTTCTGGCACGACTCCCCGGCTCGGGGTCCTCCACCCGGGCGTCTCACTCCTCGGCCACCCCGCCACACGACACACACCTCCTCCGACCTCACCGACCGAGACCCAGCTTCCATCTTGTTGGCTCGTGCTTCTGCTACCTCGTGGCACCTGCCCAGCTCCAGTATGCGGGGCAGCGTGATGCCCGGCTCTCTCAGGACTTGCCTCCTGGGCTTGCCAGAGGAGCATGCCTGGATTAGCATCGTGCGTATCATGTCGTCTGCATCCCCCCATGCACAACCGAGGGAGAGGCGGCGTAGGCGACCATAAAAAGTGTCCAGTGTCTCCTCTTCCTTCTGCTTAGCTGAGAGCATGACGAACCTCTCATAGTCCACGTTTGCAAGGGGAAGGAAATGTGCGAGGAGGGCCGCCTTGGCTGCATCATAAGAGTTGTTGATAGGAGTAAGCGATTCAAATATCTCCTGGACTGTCGGCCCTGCCGAGTACAGCATGGTGGCAATTCTGCTGTCATCATCCGTCACCTGAGCAGGCCTGAAATACATGTCGAGGCGACTCACCCATCTTCTCCATCGGGGCCCCATGCTCGAGGGTGGGCCCGACACATCGAATTCCGGGATGGGCTGCAAGGCGGCATGGGCCGCGGGTGCTCGTGCTTGGGCCATGATGGGAAATCCTGGTTGTCCAGGTGGCGGTCCTGCAGGGACTTGAATCACCGGAGGTAGGGCGGCCTGTTGTTGAGCCGCTGCCTGGCCACGATCGCGGGGAAGTGACGCTGCTGCACCACCACTGTCTGAATCCTCAGAGTCACCCATGGGCTTGAGCGCACAGGCACCCCCACCTACTGTCCTGAGGGCCGCAACTCAGACACCCACCATCATAGTGCGACTCACCCCTCCTTCCCGGGTACACGAACAGTTCCAACACGGGGAGGCTTCCGGACAATGCACCAGTGGATGTACAACAGACTCAGGTACCCAGAGCAGCCAAGCTTGATGATGAAGAAGACAAAGAAAAACCCACGGCACTCTGATGATGAAGGGGACAAAGAGAACACCGTGGATCCACCTTGCCGCAATCCAAATGGACTTGGAAGTTCCAAAAATTGAGCCGAGGTGATGGATTGGCCTAGACAGGCCCTGTCATATAAGTCCTCTCCTGGCTTTCACACGACGTAAGAGACCCAAAATCGGGTTAAAACCCACAAATCAGACATGGGCGTGCAGGGTAGACCTCCTGCTATGAATGTGTCCAAAAATTGGGCCCGTGTTGACTTCACGCTCCAAACCGGAGCCTCGTGAAGTTTCATGGCCTCCAAGACAAAATGGCCACCGGCCGCGTGTGCGTCCCGCGACCCGGCATTAAACGAAACGAAGGTCCGTTCCGCTTCGTTCAAAAATTTTATCTTCCACAGATTATATCGCCGGGCCCGGGTCTCCCTCACCACTCGTCGCCACTGTTGGGGGCGGATCGGAGCCCCCACGCGGTCCCGCAAGCCCCCACCACATGAAGGATTCACTCCAACACCAGTCCTTCGTGTTCGGGCTTCCCGGTCGCTCTGCTGCGGCCGGGAACGCCCCCTTTATTTATACCCAGCGCGGCGGCGTGACACGTCACGCCGCCGCGTAAACCCGTCATCGGGCAGCGCCACAGCCCAGGAGCTTGCATTAAAAAAGAAAAAAAATATATAAATATATACATATTTTTTTAGAGGTCACAAGGGAGACCTTAGAGGTGGCAGATGCGACCTCTGGTGACCCCTAAATGACATCCCTGGGCAAGGGTGTCTCGAGCACAGCTGCGCGAGAGCTTTTCTGTTAAGCAGAAATGTGGAGGGAGGGGTTCAATCCGTTTGCTTGTCTCTTGAGTTCTCTGGCCCTTCTTTATGGTGTGAATCCAAAATGAATAATCAAAAGGAACAGCATGACTGTGTTATTCACAAAGGCTAAAAGGAGGAAAATGTATATATTTAGCGAACAAAAAATAAAATCAAAACTTGCTCCCGTCCGTAACAACAAGCTCGGCAAACATAATTGTGGGATGCTTACATATCAGATGATCGATAATCAAGGAAGTAAACAGTGATTCCAAGTGGCAGACATATCAGTTTCCAGCATCAGAGAAAACCAGGCAGCCTGCGCTATACGTCAGCACATCAGCACGCTGCATGTACAACTATCAACAAATCGAAATGCTTCATTAAAGCAAACTCAGAGCTGAAGCAGTTCCCATGAGGAGGAGGTTTGGGGACGGGGAGAGGCAGAAATGGGTGGGAATGGCCATAGGGATTAGCAGGGCTATGGGCAAGCAATGGATGGGCTCATAACTTAACCACACCTAAACACTGTTAGGCCGATTCATGGAATCAATGTGCGCCGAAAATATCGGCACAAGCGGCCAAAAAAGTGCGAATCACAGTGCAAGTGCGAAAATCGCAGGGAAACCAGCGCACATCGATTCATGGAAGTCCGTGTGTGAGAAAAATATTGGATGTGCGCTGAAAAAGTGCGCGGCGCACCCCGGCGCACAGGTCATCTAACGCCGTGCGCCACGGCCAAAGCGAAATATCGCACATAGCGCGGCGCTCATAACAAAAGTAGGCGTAACACGCGGCGTAACACTCGGAATGGGGAACAACGTGTGAAAATATTGGCGTCACGGGGGAAGTACAGGAGGCAAGTGCGCGGAACGCCTACACGCTCGCCTACAACACGTATTCATGGAATCGAATAGGGCAAAACAGTGCACGGGCCAAGACGCGCACAGGCCCAAACACGTCCACCACAAGAATGCAGGCGGTAGCGTCCCTGCGCCTGAAATAAATGTGCGCCAAAATGTGCGCTAACAAAAAGCACCTATATACAGCTATGATGAATGTCCCATACTGTGGCCCTCTAGGACAAATGACGTGCAAAGGGGTACACGACAACCCGCTGCGTGCAAAATAGCATGTGCGTGCATTTTGGGGTGCGCGGGAAGTACCACACGCGATTGGCCTGGGTACGTGTATTTCGTGGTGCGCGTGAAGTGTCACACGTGAATGCAGCAGGGTACGTGTATCTCAAGGTGCGCGGGAAGTGTCACACGCAAATGCAGCAGGGTACGTGTATTCCAAGGTGCGCGGGAAGTTCCACACGCAAATTCAGCAGGGTACGTGTATTTTGGGGTGTGCGTGAAGTTCCACACGCGATCACAGCAGGGTACGTGTACTTCGGGGTGCGCGTGAAGTTCCACACGCAATTACAGCAGGGTACGTGTACTTCGGGGTGCGCGTGAAGTTCCACACACGATTACAGCAGGGTACGTGTACTACGGGGTGCGCGGGAAGTTTCACAAGCGATCACAGTAGGCTATGTGTATTCCGGGGTGCGCGGGAAGTTCCACACGCGAATTCTGCAGGCTACGTGTATTCCGGGGTGCGAGGGAAGTTTCATACGCGATCACAGCAGGCTACGTGTATTCCGGGGTGCGCGGGAAGTTCCATACGCGAATTCTGCAGGCTATGTGTATTCCGGGGTGCGCGGGAAGTTCCACACGCGATTTCAGCAGGGTACGTGTATTTCGGGGATGCCGGGGAGTACTACACGTGAATTGGCCGTGTGGGTCCTCCCAGATGTTCCCTCTACACCCTCCATGGCCCCTGCAGGCAGCCCACAACACAGGGGACTACCCTGCACCCCTGGTAATGTCCCA
Source organism: Ambystoma mexicanum (assembly GCF_040938575.1). Lineage (NCBI taxonomy): Eukaryota > Metazoa > Chordata > Amphibia > Caudata > Ambystomatidae > Ambystoma > Ambystoma mexicanum. The sequence continues at coordinate 1,435,130,994 of NC_090929.1, read as the reverse complement.
AAGGCAGCACATCCACCATGGCCATGCCCCCCAGCCAACCCACATGTCACCTTGCACTACTGATCACCAACACATGTCTCCCAGCACCCCCACTCCCCAGCAGTCAGGCGCACCCTCCACCAGGCCCCCACTCATGTCCCCCTGCACCCCCACCCCCTAGCATCAGGGGCACCCTCCACCAGGCTCCCACTCATGTCTCCCAGCACCCCCACCCCCCAGTAGTGCAGGGCACCTGCCAGCAGGCCCCCACTCATGTCCCACACATGTCCCCCTGCACCCTGACCCCCCAGCAGTCAGGGGCACCCTCCACCAGGCCCCCACTCATGTCCTCCTGCACCCCCACCCCCCAGCAGTCAGGGGCACCCTCCACCAGGCCCCCACTTATGTCCCCCTGCACTCCCACCCCCCAGCAGTCAGGGGCACCTGCCAGCAGGCCCCCACTCATGTCCCCCTGTACCCCGCCCCCCAGCAGTCAGGGGCACCCTCCACCAGGCCCCCACTCATGTCCCCCTGCACCCCCACCCTCCAGCAGTCAGGGGCACCCTCCACTAGGCCCCCACTCATGTCCTCCTACACCCCCACCCCCCAGCAGTCAGGGGCACCCTCCACCAGGCCCCCACTCATGTCTCCCAGCACCCCCACCCCCCAGCAGTGCAGGGCACCTGCCAGCAGGCCCCCACTCATGTCCCACACATGTCCCCCTGCACCCCCACCCTCCAGCAGGGCCGGGCACCTGCCAGCAGGCCCCCACTCATGTCCCCCTGCGCCCCCAACCCCCCAACAGTGCAGGGCATCTGCCAGCAGGCCCCCACTCATGTCCCACACATGTTCCCCTGCACCCCCACCCCCCAGCAGTGCAGGGCACCTACCAGCAGGCCCCCACTCATGTCCCCCTGCACCCCCACCCCCAGCAGTCAGGGGCACCCTCCATCAAGCCCCCACTCATGTCCCCCTGCACCCCCACCCCCCAGCAGTGCAGGGCACCTGCCAGAAGGCCCCCACTCATGTCCCCCTGTACCCCCACCCCCAGCAGTCAGGGGCACCTGCCAGCAGGCCCCCACTCATGTCCCACACATGTCCCCCTGCACCCCCACCCCCCAGCAGTGCAGGGCACCTGCCAGAAGGCCCCCACTCATGTCCCCCTGCACCCCCACCCCCTAGCAGTCAGGGGCACCCTCCACCAGGCCCCCACTCATGTCCCCCTGCACCCCCACCCCCCAGCAGTCAGGGGCACCTGCCAGCAGGCCCCCACTCATGTCCCCCTTTACCCCCACCCCCCAGCAGTCCAGCAGTCAGGGGCACCCTCCACCAGCCCCCCACTCATGTCCCCCTGCACCCCCACCCCCCAGCAGTGCAGGGCACCTGCCAGCAGGCCCCCACTCATGTCGCCCTGCACCCCCACCCCCCAGCAGTGCAGGGCACCTGCCAGCAGGCCCACACTCATGTCCCCCTGTACCCCCACCCCCAGCAGTCAGGGGCACCCCCACCAGGCCCCCACGCATGTCCCCCTGCACCCCTACCCCCCAGCAGTGCAGGGCACCTGCCAGCAGGCCCCCACTCATGTCCCCCTGTACCCCCACCCCCCAGCAGTCAGGGGCACCTGCCAGCAGGCCCCCACTCATGTCCCACACATGTCCCCCTGCACCCCCACCCCCCAGCAGTGCAGGGCACCTGCCAGCAGGCCCCCACTCATGTGTCCCTCTACCCCCACCCCCCAGCAGTCAGGGGCACCCTCCACCAGGCCCCCACTCATGTCCCCCTGTACCCCCACCCCCCAGCAGTCAGGGGCACCTGCCAGCAGGCCCCCACTCATGTCCCACACATGTCCCCCTGCACCCCCACCCCCCAGCAGTGCAGGGCACTGGCCGGCAGGCCCCCACTCATGTCCCCCTGCACCCCCACCCCCCAGCAGTCAGGGGCACCCTCCACCAGGCCCCCACTCATGTCCCCCTGCACCCCCACCCCCCAGCAGTCAGGGGCACCCTCCACCAGGCCCCCACTCATGTCCCCCTGCACCCCCACCCCCCAGCAGTCAGGGGCACCTGCCAGCAGGCCCCCACTCATGTCCCACACATGTCCCCCTGCACCCCCACCCCCCAGCAGTGCAGGGCACCTGCCAGCAGGCCCACACTCATGCCCCCCTGTACCGCCACCCCCCAGCAGTCAGGGGCGCCCTCCACCAGGCCCCCACTCATTTCTCCCAGCACCCCACCCCCCAGCAGTGCAGGGCACCTGCCAGCAGGCCCCCACTCAGGTCCCACACATGTCCCCCTGCACCCCCACCCCCCAGCAGTAGAGGGCACCTGCCAGCAGGCCCCAACTCATGTCCCTCTGCACCCCCACCCCCAACAGTACAGGGTACCTGCCAGCAGGCCCCCACACATGTCCCCCCAACACCTCATGACGATCCACAATCATGGTCCCCATCCCCCCTCAACACCCCCCCACGCCACCCCAGTCCAAACACACCACCAGGTATGACATCCACCCCACAAAGAAATCTCCACCGCATGATGCATCCCAAATGGCTAGTCTGCACATCAACATATATCCGTTAAACCCACACAATGAGAGCATGTGAATGCTAAAACACACATTGTGACATGCATGAAACCAAAGAGAGAATACCACACATTGAAGTACCAAATGATAATGTATTAAAGAGAAAAGCAAGGGAATGAAATGGAACCGAAGAAAATGGAAATAAGAAATGAAATCCTGCATGTACAATAAATGAAAAAGATGCATGAAATCCAAATGAAAAGCAATCCAAAAGCAAGTCTCCAAGGTGTTAGTCTGAGAAAATAAATCCAAGGTGCAAAAGTAATGAAAAACCATTGATCCATGAAAAGAAAAAATCAATAATCCAAATCCATTGTCAAACTATTTACAAAGTGAACATCCAGGTCCATGTGCCCAATCCTTAAAATGAAACCTATGAAATAAAACCCTACCTAATGAACTATATACAAGAAGTTGGGGCATTGTCCAACTGCCCCAAAAAAAAAAAAAAAAAAGGAAACTTAACACTAAAGAACTATTTACAAGGTCAGCGGGCTAGTCCAACGGCTCACTTCTGGATGTTCCGGGCCAGGGCATCATCAAACTCCTGCTCAATGTCCCGGAGGCGGTCCTCTTCCATGGCCCCGAGGGTCCGCAGGGACAACGACATGTTCTCCTCCAACTCCCTGCGGATTGCCTCGAGGCACTCGGCCCGCCTCAGGGCCCTCCGCATGGAGTTCTCCGCCCTGACCATCGTGAGCCGTGCCTCTTCCGCCCGCTGCCGCTCCACATCTATTGCATGGCCCAACCGCTGCCACATGGAAAACACTTCCCGTCCTGGGTCCTCCTGCCCACCGGCCGATGCCTGCCCCTCCGATGTCGAAGGCCCCAAGCCATCATGGCTCCCACCTCGTTGCTGCTGCTGCTGTGCCTGTGCCGTGCCCTGGCTCCTGCTGCCTGCACATCCTCCTCCGGCTGGGGGGCAGTCATTGTTCTGGCCACCCCTGCTGGACGTCCGACTCCCGACTGTGGCAGGGATGTGTCCTCCACCAGCCTGGCTGCACAGTCAGAGGCAGCTCCACAGGGCACACAGGTGACAAATGGGTGGAAAGATGGCACGGAGGACGACTGGCGCATAGAGGGTTCTGTTGAGGAGGGGGTCGGAACAAGCTCCATCAAACGGAGTAATCCGGCCTGGGTGACCCATCCCAGTAGGCCAACGCGGTCAACGAGCCATTCAAGATGACGTGCAGTCTCCTCACGAAAAGACTGCAGGTCATCTCGCATGGACCGTTGACGCAACGCTACACCAGTCAGGACAGGCTCAACCCGTACCTGGATAACCATGTTCGCAGGCAGAGGAAGGCCAGTTGTTGTAAGCTCATCCCCTGCCTGAAAACGGGTCTGGATGTAGGCATCCCTGCTGGTGCAAGATGATGCAGTGACAGGATCAGGGACAGGATTGCACACAGGTACCTCCGCGGCGCCCTGTGCTGCCTCCTGTCTCTGGTCCAGCACTGCACCACTAGCACCAGTGGAATCCCCACCTCCAGACCCCGTCTCTGTCGCTTGCATGGCCTCCTCCTCCACCAAACCGCCACCAACCTGGATGACTCCGTGCCATTTTCCCCCATCGGGCCCTGTGGGGTCCCAGCTGCCCCTTCTGCTGCCGAGGAGTCCAACTCTGACCTCCGCCTCTTGGACCTCCCCTCGGCAGTTGCGGCCTGGGACGCGGCACCAGACTCCTCACTCCCCGACGAGATGACAACCTGGGAGGGGAGCCGGGCCTTGCGTCTCCGGCTGGCGGTGCGATCCCTGCCGCTGTGCTCCACAGCACCTTCTTCGCCCTCTTCATCAGTTGACGCTGCAGACAGGGAGAAATAAAACACAGGCATCAGGGCAATGTACAATGGACTCATCCACACATGACAGTGGTACATGAGTGGCATTGGCAAACCTCAGACATGGCATCACAATCCCCAACACACATGTCATTTCAACTCGCACACATGAGCTATACCACAGCCATATCGCAACAGCCAGCACCATCCATACACATACAACAGCATGAGCAGGCAAAGGTGAGCCAGACATCACATGCAACACAGGGAGTGCACTACACATGCACACACACCACCACACTTGCATGCATGTGTACACCTCCGCCAACTGTAGCAGTGTTGAGATCGGCATCCATGTCACATCTGCCAATCAGTCTTCCACATCCCGGTGTCACATGCATCCATGTTGCATCAATGTTGCACCCTTGTCAAATACACACACGTGCACATGTATACGGTGCAGATACATGCAGCTGAAACCAACATCCATGTGTGACATCACGACCATGCCTACTTAAACACATTCATTCAAACATGTGTGCACACACATCTGCATTTGGCATGCAAGCCTACACACACAAGCACCATCCATGTCTCACACATGAGAGCCCTCGCATGTGTTAGCCTCACGGCCCTGTACACACACCCCCATACTTGGCCCCATAAAACCACATGTGCAACCTGCACACTACTGGCACACCACCACACGCACAGCTTACAATCAGTATGCATGTACACTTACCGCTCGACTCCAGACGGGTCTGCCTCTCAAGGACCTGGACTGGAGCGCTGGGGATCGGCGTTCCAGGACCCTCATCTGATCTCCCGACAAGTGGCCCCGGCGCCCCTTAGCATCCGCTGCCTTCAAGAGGCGCCGAGCCTTGTTCAGGGTCCTGGACCTGAAGTCCTCCCAGCGCTTCTTGACATGATGGAATTGTCGGACTGCCACCCCCTCCGCGTTGATGGCAGGCACGTTGTCTGTCCAGATCCGAGTCCATCCTTCCTTGTCGGCACGCAAACTTCCGAAGAGGGCATCATACTGCCCCAGGACTAGCTCCACCAGGACACCAACTTCGGTGGCAGTGAAGCTGGTGCCCCTCTGCCTCTCTGGCTGGGGGTTGCCAGTGGTGCCAGATGGTGTAGTGCCCGACATGGCAACCCCAGAGGCAGGAGTGGGTGGGCAATTGGGTCCTGGGGCTGGGCTGTGGAGCGATGGAATCCCAGTCGGGAGTCTTCTGTTCCAGCAGGGGTGGTCACAGCAACAGCACCCCTGGCTGATGTGCAGGCAGCAAATGGCAGGGCACGTGGGCAGCAGGCAGTCAGGCAGCAGCAGATGGCAGGTGGGAGCGTGCTCGGGGATCTGGGGGGCAGTGATTCGGCCTTCTGGGCAGGAGCGTGGTCTTCCATGTGCTTACGCGTGGCCAGCTTGATACGGAGTGATTTGGCACGTGAAAATCCAGCACGTCTGCGTGTAAATCGAGGAAAGGCCCTTAGCGCGTAAGCGCGTCAGCACACGTACACAAATTCATTGGCCCAAAGGCCCCCAGCGTGTAGGCGCGTCTATGATGTTACGCGCACGGGCGTTTTCCATGGCGTGTGGAAAAAATAAGCACGTCTGAGTGTCAAAGTGTGTGATTGGTGGAAAGGGCCTCAGCGCGTATGCGCGTCTATGACGTGCGTGCGCAGGCATTTCCCTGTACACGGGTGCATGTTACACGTCCAATGACTGCACGTCAGAGTGTCAGCTTGTGTAATTGGAGGATAGGGCCTTAGCGCATACACACGGAAGTCACACTGGATGTGTGGGCATGTTTAAAAGGCACGTTTAGAACACCATTTCCTTGTACGTGCTTTTCGTGGAGAGCGAGTGGGTGAAATCTGTACTTCTTGTCGGTTCACACGCGATTTACTTCACAGCGTTTCAAGTTCATACTCCCTGTTACCTCTGACAGCTTTTTCTCTTTTTGTCTTTTTTCTGGGCCTGTTTCCTCAAACAGCGTACACTTCTTCTGTTGTCCTGTCTCCTCAGACAGCATACAATTCTTCTTTTGGCAGCGGTGTTGCCAGCGCGCACACGCACGTCTTTTTCACGCTATTTTTCCAGGCAGACGGTGAGTCGCGCACGTATTTAACATCTGTGCTTGCTCCGTGTGTCGCGTACCCCTTCAGAGGTCATTCTAGGCTGCATGTGACACGCATACGTTCATTTTTGTGTTTCTGGGTGCCACAGCGTAGTGCAGGTTTATTTTTCCACGCACGTGGTCTATGTCATGCATAGACCACTACGCGATGGTTCACGCATTCTTAGTCCAGCGAATGCAGTAAGAAAACACTGACACAATCAGAAGCCATATTAAATGGATCCCAACGAGACCCTGGCTAATCTTCTTCAATTAGTAGCAGATCTAAGAACCGACATGGCTAACGCGCATGCCACCACTCAACAACAGATCTTAGAACTGCAAACCGCCATACAACCTTTACCCCAAGTAGCACCAGTGATGCCTAATGCTCCAGCTATGGAACCTGCACAGACGGAAGCCGGCCCGGTGTATATTACATCCCAGTCCCTCTGGCCCCGCCAGAAAGATTTCATGGAGATCCAAGACAATTTAGGACCTTTTTGAATCAGTGTCGCCTCCATTATTTATGCCGACCCGGTTAGTTTCCTGATTCTGCCACTAAAGCTGCGTTTTTGTTGTCGCACCTTGGTGGCACTGCCGCAGCGTGGGCTAATCCTCTTTTGGAGGCAGGTAGTCCTTTATTGTTTGATTGCGATGCATTGATGGAAGCCATGGATAAGGTGTTTGACACCCCATACAAGACTCAGGTTGTGGAACTAGAATTGTTGAATCTACAACAAGGTGATTTGACGCTCCTGGCCTACTTAGCCAAATTTAATCAATTGGCTGCTGAGACGGGGTGGCCCGATGATAAAAAGGCATCACTCTTCTACAAGGGATTATCCGATTCTTTGAAAGACATACTGGCTATAGTACCAGTGGTTCCAGTAACCTTTCTGGAACTACTTGAGCTAGTTCTGCAGATTGATGCTCGTAAAACTGCTAGAAAAGGGGAGAATAGGGGTATTGCTCCTGATCTCCAACCTGTTCCTACCCCAGTTACGACTGCGCCTGAACCAATGCAAATAGGAGCAGCTACACGGGGTCCTCTTTCTCAAGAAGAGAGAGAACATAGGAAGAAAAACAACTTGTGTTTCTATTGTGGGTCTTCAGAACACCTACTAAAAGCATGTACCAAGAAACCTACCAAGAAACAGGGAAACTTGAGAGCTCGGCAATGAGAGGAGTCTGATTGCCGAGCATTTATGTTTCTACGGACTCTACAATCAATCAACCAGTAGCCGCTCAGGCGATATTCCGATTGCCTCAAGGGCAGATCGTTCATGCCACCGCCATTCTGGATTCTGGTGCTACCGGAAACTACATTGGGGTTATCCGTTCTTAAGAAAGAGAACCCTGTAATGGTCAATGCTGTTGATGGTTCTACCTTGACATCGGGTATGGTGGTTCAACAAACCGAAGATCTGATTATGGAAACTAGTCACGGGCATTCCGAAAACATATATTTTGATCTAATCACTGCTCCGCAGTTCAGGCTTATTTTAGGAATACCATGGCTTCGACTGCATAATCCATCCATTGACTGGCACGCAGGCACTATTGAGTTCTTGTCAGAATACTGTGAGACCAAGTGTCTTGATAGGAAGACTCTTATAAATAATCCTTGCCTTCCATTGATGGACACAGCCACTACTATTGGAGCTGTAGTGTCAGGGGAATTACCCATGGAATATTCCGGCTTTCAGGATGTGTTCGATGAAGGGGGTGGTACTATTTTACCCCCTCACAGACCATATGATTGCCCCATTGATTTGGTTCCTGGGGCTAAGATCCCATCAGGAAGAATCTACTCCTTAACCCACAAGGAAGATGTCATTCTTAAGGAATATATTGATCAGGCTCTTAAATCAGGTTTCATTTGTCCTTCACGTTCACCTGCAGCCTCCCCATTATTTTTTGTACCCAAGAAGGAGGGAGACCTCCGCCCATGTATAGACTATAGGGCCCTTAACGCCATCACGGTGCGCAATCAGTATCCCATACTGCTTATTTCTGTACTCTTGGATCAATTGGGATCATCCGTAATCTTTACAAAATTGGATCTCCGTGGGGCTTACAATTTAATAAGAATCCGTAGTGGAGACGAATGGAAAACAGCCTTCAAAACCAAGTACGGCTTATTTGAATATAGAGTCATGCCATTTGGGCTCTCTAATGCACCCGCTACTTTTCAATACTTCATTAACAATGTCTTCCATGACATGATGGACCAATTTTTAGTGGTTTACCTGGATGATATCTTAATCTATTCTGCATCCTATGATCTCCACGTGGTTCATGTTACTCGTGTCCTTCAGAGGCTGCGTGATAACTGTTTGTGTGCGAAATTAGAGAAATGTATCTTTCATGTTACAGAAGTCGAGTTCCTGGGGTATGAGATATCCGGTAAAGGTGTACAAATGAGTACCTCTAAGGTCAAGGTAGTTTTGGACTGGCCAGTACCCACGACGTTGAAGGCATTACAGTCATTTTTAGGCTTCGCAAATTTTTACAGGAGATTCATCAAAGATTTCTCATCCTTGGTTGCTCCGCTGACCGCATTGACTAGCAGCAAGGTAGCATTCCTTTGGGATAAAGTTTGTGATCAAGCTTTTCAAAGTCTTAAAACTGCGTTTACCAGCGCACCGGTACTACAACACCCAAATCCTAAATTACCATTTGTGGTGGAAGCTGATGCATCCAACATCGCTCTTGGTGCCATTCTGTCTCAAGTATGTCCGGAAACTGGAGGATTGCATCCAGTGGCCTTCCATTCAAGAAAACTTACCCCTTATGAAAGAAATTATACAATCACAGAAAGGGAGTTGCTAGCAGTACGTGACTCGTTTTTGACTTGGCGACATCATTTACTGGGGTCAGCTTTTCCTATTCAGGTATTCACTGATCATAAAAATCTGGTGGCCTTACAATCCGTAAAGTGCTCCATGGCCCGACATGCTAGGTGGCATGAATTCTTTTCCATGTTTGATTTCACCATTACGTATCGGCCCGGTTCCTTGCACACTAAAGCTGATGCACTCTCACGTATACATGGGGATTCATCTCCCCCTAGATCAGACGGTCCACTTCTCTTACCACATCAGGTGATTTGTGGGTGTACTCTCCAGTCTTCTCTTTGTAATAAGTTGCGTGAATGGGTAAAGAACCACCCCACAGACATTATAGAACTTAACCTCAACATAGTAGAGGGTTTACCCCATATCAACGGTTTATTGTTCCTTCCGGATGAGGATAGCAGGAAGAAAGCTATCCAATGGTGTCATGATGCCAAGTTGGCTGCTCACCCGGGTAACAAAAAGACAGTTGATCTACTACAACGTTGGTGCTGGTGGCCCTCTATGTTAAAAGATGTGGCCGTTCATATTGCTCATTGCTATGTATGCGCCCAGTGCAAGACCTCAAATTCCAAACCTGTTGGACTTCTACAGACCATGCCGATTCCAGATTATCCTTGGTAAATGATTTCAATGGATTTTGTGGTAGAATTGCCTCCGGTCTGTGGTTATGACACCATATGGGTGGTCATCGACTATTTCACCAAGATGGCTCTTTTTGTACCTTGTCGAGGTGTTCCCTCTGCCCCTCAGTTGGCAGATCTGTTTCTCAGGAAAATCTTTCGTCGTTTTGGGCTACCGTCTGTTATCATCACGGATAGAGGTTCCCAATTCACTTATCGTTTCTGGAAGTCGATCACTGCTTCTTTTGGCATCAATGATAGATATTCCACTGCTTACCATCCTCAGACAGATGGGCAGACGGAACGTCTCAACTCCACCATGGAACAATATCTCCGTTGCCTTACGCACCAGTATCAAGACAACTGGTTGTCATTACTCTCTATGGCGGAATTCGCGTATAACAACTCTTTGCATACATCTACGCGTTCCTCCCCGTTTTTTGCTATGTATGGCAGACACCCTAAATCGTTGCCTGCTTCTCCTGTCCTGCCCACACGCCATCCGGCGGCATCGTCCTGCATTCAACACATGTGTTTAGTGCATCGACGGGTGAAGGAACATTTGGAGACGGCGCAGATTAACACTAAGAGGTTCGCAGATGCCCATCGTTCTCCGGCTCCCGCTTACTTAGTGGGCGAGAAGGTCTGGTTATCCACCAAGAATCTGCGGATACCTGGAGGGAGGAAATTTCTTCCACGTTTTGTAGGACCATATGTTGTTACGGCGGTGATTAATCCTGTGGTGGTGCGTTTATCTTTACCTGCAAAGTGGAAAGTGCATCCTGTGTTCCATGTTTCCCTTGTCAAGCCTTTTTTACCGGATACTTCCCTTCCTTCTCGTCCTCCTCCAATCATGGTGCAAGGGGAAGAGGAGTACGTGGTTCGTAGGATTTTGGACACCAAGGTTTCCAAAGGGGTCAGGATGTATTATGTGGATTGGGAGGGTTATGGTCCGGAAGAGAGGACCTGGGAGCCTGTCCAGAACATTCATGCTCCCTGTTTGGTCTCCGATTTTTGGGCCTCAAGGAGACGGGGTCATTCATTAGGGAATGGCACTGTTATGCATACACCACTACGTGATGGTTCACGCATTCTTAGTCAAGCGAATGCAGTAAGAAAACACTCAACTCGAAGCGCGGCTCGCCACAGTGAATGGAGGTTGCCATGGAAACTACGTGATACGTTGCTAAGGAAGCGCAACGTTCGTTTGGGATCACGGCATTGAACAGGTGACCTGGACTATTTAAACCATGCCTCCACGTTCGTTCAGTGCTTCTGATCGAGCATTTTTTGGCATTCGGTTTTTGGCCTTTTTCTTGTTCTGATTACGTACTCCTTCTTGACCCAGCTTTTGACACGACTACTCTTTTGGATCATCCTTGCCTGCTTTGTAAACTTTTGTCTTCTTGGTAACAAACTCTTGTTTTTGTCCCTCGATAACGTCTGGCTTTTTTCCTTCTGTTCCTGTTCTTGCCCGCTTGGATTTGCAACCCTGTTTGTACTTGGCAACTCTTTGGTTTTCCTTCTGTTGTTTGCACTCGGTAAAGATAGTATCTCATCTCCGCGTTTTGGAGACTAATCTAACCGTGGGACACCGTGGGACAGCCACCGCTGCACCGTGGGACGGCCGCCGCTGCACCGTGGGACAGCCTCCGCTGCACCGTGGGACAGCCGCTGCGGTACCGTGGAGCGGCCTCCGCTGTGCCAAGAAGGAAGGCCTCACCTGGTAAACTTTCTCCAATTAAATAAGGACGTCCCATCGTTTTTGCCTTACAGAGAAAGATCAGGAACACCTATTGGATTTCCTTTAAACCGTTGTGTTAGACATTCCAAGTCTCTAAACATTAGTCAGCCACGAGGTCTCGATGGGAATCCAATCTTCCAGTCAATAGATTGCTTTGTATGTTTATTTGTGCATTCAAAGTGATATATTAGCAGGAAGAATTCTTCTTCTACACTACAGGGCCAAGTCCAAGAGGAAGAATTCTGACAGTCTAGGAGGGGTTGCGTGCACGTTAGCTCCCTTTTTTGGGGTGCCTGTGCGTTGCGTGACCCGTCATCTTTCCCCAGGGGTCACATACAGCCTTGCTAGAGCACTAGGGTACGAATTCCATCTAGTACCCTACCCCTTTGACCCCCAATTGCCCAGGACAATAGTTTACTGCAACTCCCATATGCACAACAACATCAGTGCCATGGTTGGGAGGCGAGCAAGCGGTAAGGGTGGCAAAGGTGGCCAAGCCTCAAGAGGTGGGCGTGGTGGATACGGTAGGGGACATGGCCGGGGCTTGCAGGGTGCCCCTAGCCCCCCATGTGTGGAGGACCAGTCAGGGACACCCATGCCCCCCCCCTGGTTGAGGGTAACGTGGCTGACACCATCCATGCTCAGCCCTTGTTGGACCAGCCCATTGTGGCACCAGACCTGGCACAGGGTGACTCCCAGGCTGACTTCCAGGTCAGCAGGTCTAGGCCACGTGTGGCGGTGCACGTTGGTGTCACCAGGCCACGTGGATCAGGGGCAGCTATGTCATCTGCTGCCCCAAGTAGGCAGGGTGGGGAGGCTGCACGGGCAGTTGCGGCTCCATCCACCCCAGCTCTCACTCACCCAGACAGGACAGTGTCTGTCCCAGTCCATCCTGCTGACGTTCCCCCTGACTACATCACACTTCAGCTAATGCCTGCACCAAGTCCCATGCTCACTGTTCATTCCCACACTCCTAGTACACAGTCCACCGGGGCTCCTGCCCCTAGTGTCCAGAGTGGCGTAGGACACTCAGGATCCCCACCACCTTCCAAGCAGAAGTGGAAGAGTGCTTGTCCAGTACAGGCTGATGCCCCAGACACGGCTACACAGTCTGGCACCTCGAGGAAGCCTAGCTTCAGTGAGGCCGAACGTGATGCACTTGTGGAGTATGTGTCCGCACATGACCGGGAAATGTTGGTTACTGCAGGGTGCAAGACGACACCTGCTCAACATCAGGCACACTGGCAGACGATCGCGGACATCATAAGTGCCCTTGGAATCGTGAGGCGCAAAGCTAATGATTGCTACAAGCGCTGGAATGACCTGAAGCGCAGGGCAAAGAAAAACTGCCCTCAAGTCATGCCGCTACTCTAGTGACTGGAGGTGGGTCTCCAGCAGAGGACATTGAACTCACTCCACATGAGTATGTTGCTGGGACCTATGTCATGGAGGAACAGATCCAAGGCGTGGGAGACCTTCCAGATGACGAGGCATTGTCCGGTGAGTGCACATGCATGTGTGTGTCATCCATGTGCATGGTGTGTGTGTGAGGGCTTCTGATTGAGTGCCAGGTGAGGGTGTGTGTGCCTGAGTGGTTTGGGTCACCCATGTGCTTCATCCAATACATTCTGCACACCAGGATTTGGGTATTGCAGTATCCCTTCTGGCAACAGTAGACATTTAGCCCAACATCACGCCAGTTGCCCTTTAAGTGTCATCTTGCCACTAAATTGTTGCATATTTTTCTGTGTTCATTCAGGCTGATTGTTTGCATTCCACCACTTTTACTAGGCATTTCTCAGTCCTATTGTCCCATGTGTGACATGGCTATGGTACATGCCATCTGTGTGATGGCATGTGTCATGTATGTGTATTGGACATGCCAATCACAGGCCAATGTGTGATGACACTGCTAGCCAGTATGCAGAAAATGTGTTGATCTTCCATCTTGGTGTCATCAATGTGTGCCATTTGCCTCCCCTTCATACGCAGTGACGGTGCATGCATGGGTTATAGTCATGTGTCAATGAAGTATTGGTTCTGTTGCTTCCCAGCCCTAATTGTGTGCCATGGTGTTAATGCCTGTTCCCATTTCTTTACTTTCATGTCTTTGCAGGGGATGACGCACTTGACACTGCTGGGGTTGTGGAGATGGTGCAGACCCAGGAGGGGTCTCAGGCCCGACCGGCCACCAGTGAGGGACGTGGTGTGGTGGTATGTGAGAACCCACACTTGCTGCAGACCATTCTCTCAAGGGGTGACTCTGGGTGCATCTCCCCCGAGCTCTATTCAGGTGTCGATTCAGATGATGAGACCTATGTGCGGTCGCAGGTAAGTGTTTCTGGGAGGGATTCTGTTCTGTCCGACCCACCTGCACCAGGGGTAGAACCCTCAATGGGGATGTCAATGTTGGTAGGTCCGCCTTTGGTTGTTACGGATGCAGGGTCACACTCTGCAACATCTGTTCCTGGGCCAGCAGATCAGAGGGGGAATGCAGTCCTGCAGCCTCAGGCAGTGACGGCACAGCAAGGTGCAGTTCGCCTTGCCCCAGACAGGTGTGGTGCCCGCCGACAAGGTGGCCGTACGCCACCTGGCAATACCGCATGGGAGCAATCCATATACGATATGGCAAACCAACAGGCAGCATCAGCTGAGATGATGGCTAAAGCCATGGATAGGGTGGCCACTTCCATTGTCCCCCCAAGAAAGGTTGATGGAGCAACTACAGCAGGCAACAGATTCCATTTGCCAGTCACACAGGGAGGGCATGTTGGCGTCCAACAGGGACAGACGGGCGGCACTGGAGACTCTGCGGGAAGCCATTTCTATAGAGTCCCAGGGCCACAGGGAAGCCCTGAGGGTGGAACTCCGTCACCTCAGGGTGACTCTTGTTGAGCTTGAGGCTTCAACTGACACGAGGACAGAACAGCAGCTGGGGCGGCTCACATGTACGCTCTCAGCTGAGATGCAGGCAACTCGGGAGGAGGTCTGGGCATCCCGTGAGTTGTTGCATGGGGACCTCCACACGATTATCCTCCAGAACCAGACCTTCCGCATCCACATGCTTGCTGCCATGGAGGACCAGACTAGGGCTTTGCGTGGGCTGCCTCCCATAGTGCCACCACCTCCTGATGCAGCTGCAGAGGGTGGGGAGAGCGACAGCAGCGATTCTTCCACAATAGGGTAGCCGTGCAGGCCATAAGCCCATGGAGGTGTTTTTATTTCCGCAGAATCCACACAGGTGGGTTTTGGTGTGCACCCTGTCCTCGGACCTCCTGGGTGGCCTCCCCCACACCCTCTGGCCCATACATGGCCATTTTTGATTTTTGGTTTTTGATTTTTGATTTTTTTTCAGTGTGTTGCCTTGTGTGGCTCCCGTGGGCATCCGCTGTATTGTGGCTGGGCACATGCAGGCTTGTCCTGAATTTGGGTTAGATGCTTGGGTTTGTGAGACACACACCCCTCCTGCTTCCCGTTTCCATGGGCTTGCAAAGGGTGTGCCCAAGTGACATTGACTTACACAGTGACGTTGGACTCCCATGTGCTGTGTGGGCAGTCTGTAGTCAATACTGTGTATACATTCCTAGTGCATATTGTTGTTGTATTGTACACTGCATGGTGTATTGATATGTGCCTCTGCATCCATCTCATCCTCCTGATTTGCAGGTCCATTCCTCATTTCTTCACAAGGCCGTCTACTTTGGAGATGGAGCCCAGGTTGTAAGCAGTGCACCGACACTTTTCCGTGGCGCCAACACTGTACAGCTGGAAGTGGTCGAAGTGCTGGCATTATCAGGTAGTGAGACTACCAATTTTTTTAAATTCGTACTGTCATGTTTATGGTAGGTTTGAGGTTGTGTAGCTGATTTGTATTATTGCTAAATATTTCCTCATGTGTTTTGTTGGTCCTGCATTACCGTGAGCATTTCATGTGTGGCCATTTTCCATTAGGGACACTGTACTTTGTGACACTTGTGTCATGTTGTGGGGATTACTTTGTTTGCTCTCACATTGCATGACATGCCATGGTGTGTTGTGTGGCAGTGCCGGGGAGGGGTTGGGTGACATGGCACTGTTCTCATGTTGTATTTTGCAAGTGGGTATTCATTTTTGCTGCATAAAAGTGTGTCTTTTGATGACACTGCATTGGTGGTGTTTGTGTAGGTAGGGATGCACACATTGTTACACTTCCAGGTGAACAATCTCAGGCTGCTATGGTTGTGACAGTTGACTGTCCCTTCATTCATCATCATTGTCTGATTGAGGCATCATTGATTGTCAGATGGTATGTGCCAGGGCTGTGTGCACTCCACAGGGGTGTGATTTCTATGTGAAGTAATTAGACAACAGCTGCGTACGGGCTGCCTCACCCGTGCCCTTTCCCCTCCCATGAGCAGCGGGCATGCATGTGGTTGGGGATGTGGGGGCACCACCATGTCCACAGCCAGGCCCCGGCGTGTTGCACCATTGTGCAGGACACATGCTGCCACTATGATCTTGCACACTACTGGGGGAGCGTAAAACAGCTGCCCGCCAGAACGGTCAAGGGAGCGAAAGCGTGACTTGAGCACTCCGAATGTGCGCTCCACTATGCCCCGGGTTGCAATATGGGCTGTGTTGTATCTTACCTCGAGAGGCGTGATGTGGTTCCGAATTGGCGTCATCATGTGAGTGCTCAGAGGGTAGGCACTGTCCCCTGGGGAGGTGGTGATGGGTATCATTAGTGGGGTAGTGGCATTACTCTGTATCTGACATGCATGCATGTGCAGTGGGATTTATACTCACCAAGCAGCCATGCATCGCCATGCCGCCCAGCATCCATGCCCCGGTTTAGGGTTGACATTCTGTAAATAAAACTGTTGTGGGTGGACCCTGGATAGTTGGCATATACTGAGGTGATGATTCCCTTGGCATCACATACTACCTGGACGTTGATGGAATGCCAGTGTATGCGTTTTCTATAGATGTGCTCAGATGCCCTGGGGGACGTAGAGCCACATGGGTGCAATCAATGGCACCTAGCACTTTGGGGAATTGTGCCACCCCATAGAAATCCTGGGTGGCAGTCTACCTTTCTGCAGGTGTTCTGGGCTGGTATATGTGCATGCGGACTGATGGCCGTGCAGTGATGATGGCCAACACCTGGTGTAGGCACCGTGACTGCGTGGCCTGTGACACCCCCCCACTATGGCACTTGTCCGCTGAAATGATCTGGTAGCCAAGAAGTGCAGTACATTGAGGACCTTCTCCAGGGGGGTGAGTGCTTGGGAGCACAGGGTGGGTGATATGAGGTCATCCTCCCACTCACTGACCAGGTCGAGTATTATGTGAGGTGGAAACCTGTACCTCCCATACACCTGGTCATCAGGCATCCCAAAAAGGCTGTTTCTGGGTGTGGAGATTCTGGCCCTGACTATCCTCCTCCTCCTCCTCCTCCTGCGGTATCCCACGGCCACTGCTGCTAGGAACGGTATATTCATCCTGGCGTCTGAGCTTGTTTGTTGTTTGTGTGCACTTTTATGCTGCGTGTGTCGTTGTACGCCTGCTTCCTGCGAGTCGACGTACGCCTGCTTCATGCTGGCATACGAGTTTTCGGATTGGACCATCTTTTTTGGCGCATTGTAGGCGACCATGTAAATCTTCCTGCCCACCCGTACCGCGCTCTCCCAGTCCCAGTCGTGTGTGAATGTTCACGCGCACCCCTGAAATACACGTACCCCACTCGCACATGGCATATTGCGTGTGTAACTTCCCGTGCACCTTGAACTACACGTACCCTGCTGCATTCGCGTGTGAAACTTCCCGCGCACCCCGAAATACACGTACCCTGCTGGAATCGCGTGTGAAACTTCCCGCGCACCCCTGAAATACACGTACCTGGCAAAATCGCATGTGTAACTTCCCGCGCACCCCGAAATACACGTACCTTGCTGGAATCGCGTGTGAATCTTCCCACGCACCCCTGAAATACACGTACCCTGCTGTAATCGCGTGTGAAACTTCCCGCGCACCCCTGAAATACACGTACCCAGCACAATCGCGTGTGAAACTTCCCGCGCACTCCGAAATACACGTAACCTGCTGGAATCGCTTGTGAAACTTCACGCGCACCCCTGAAATACACGTACCCGGCACAATCGCGTGCGTAACTTCCCGCGCACTCCTGAAATACACGTACCCTGATGAAATCACGTGTGAAACTACCCGCGCACCCCGAAATACACGTACCCTGCTGGAATTGCGTGTGGAACTTCCCCTGCACACTGAAATGCATGTACCCTGCTGGAATCGCGTGTGGAACTTCCCACGCACCCCTGGAATACACGTACCCAGCCCAATCGCATGTGGAACTTCCTGCGCACCCCAAAATACACGTACCCAGCCCAATCGCGTGTGGAACTTCCCGCGCACCCCTGAAATACAAGTTCCCCGCTTGGCGTTTGCTGTTTGGAAGCCCTGTAAACTGGTCCAGGGTTAGCGCAGCCCTTTGCTCTGAATTGGGACTTTTGATGGATTTTCTTTGCGCGAGGGCGTTCTTGGGGGCGTAACTGGCGCTGCTGCAGGGTCGCTGCGCCACTCTGCGCCACGGCTGGTTTTGGAGGCTAAAATCCATGAATAAGCTGTGCGATGAAATGGATTTTATCGCACGCAGCTGGCGCAGTCTATCGCACGGGAACACTGTGCGCCAGCCGCGTGCGCCACTTTTGTGCGAAATTCCATGAAATACCCCGTGTGTGTCCGTCCTCATATGCCATTCCTCCCTATCGGTACTTAAATCTGTACTCGACTACAATAGTTTGGGCTTATAGGTGTCACAAGCGACACCTAAAAGCCACAACTATAACAATAAAAGAGGAATCTAAAAGACTAGGGCAGTAAATCAGGAGAAGGGTTTGTGGTAGGTGAAAGAGGAGCAATAAGAGGTAGAGCTCACTCCAGGTTCAATAAAGGGATAGAAAACATAGGTGGTGTGGAGCATTCCCATCCACTAAGGGAAACCCCCATGTTTTTTACATCATGTTAGCTCTAGCTGATTCTGCAGGAAAGTGCGGTCTCCCAGATAGTCACACATGAAATGAATGTTGTCTGCTTAAAATGTGGTGTTAATGGTTGATACTCGGGCATCTTAGTGGCCTGCAGCTTTGTAACCAGATCATTGCTACAGATGTAAACACACATGTACACTTTCTGATGTGCAGCCGACTGGCCCAACAGCAGGTTTAGGCCACATGGCCACCTTTCAGGAAATGTAACAGGTGTGCACAGGGACTACCGAATAGCAGTGTCCATGCACATTCCTTTAGAAACCTGCTGTCATTGGGAAAGTGAGTTAATGGTTGTTGGGATAACCAAACTGGCTACCTTGGTGTGTTATGCACCCATCACCACCGTAGTGGTATTATGGTGCCTGACCGTATCCGAGATGTGGCGCATTTTGACCCCTCCAGGGTGTCTTCAGACCTTGATCTGCACATATAATAAAAGAAGGCTGTGAAAGGAACAGGGATTAGTCAGTGGACAAAGAACTTAGTTGAGGGCAAAACACATGAGGTGATGAGAAGGGATCATGGTTGTGTTAGCTGGGATACATGTTTCTTAACTGTGAATGGTTACTGGTAAGCATGAGAGAAAGTTAACACATGTGCAGTTGTTTTAAAAGCGATCTAACGGTGATAGACCGAATGATACCTGGTTCTAAATATGGTTGGTGTGGTTGGATGATGGACTTGAGCGGTTCTCGAGAGGGCCCAAGTAATGATGACTAACAATGAATACTGGAGAGCTGAGTGTCGTCTTTAATGATATCTGAGAAACTACGTGGAGTCACATGACTAAGATAGACTTCCAGAAGGTAAGTGTATCACTTGAATAAGGTTATGTGAGATTACCATCAAGTGTTCCACTTAACCAAATTACACTATCAGTAGATGCTCTCTTCTCATTGTAATGTATTATGTAGAACTAACTTTACTGTACTGATGTTATTTTAATAAAATGTTTTAGATGAAGAAAAAAAAAGGATGGGAATTTAGCACTCTCCTTTGGGCACCTGAACATTCGGGCATCCAGAGCAAAGGGTGGACCGAGCTAAGGGTAGGAGCTCAATTCTTTCTCTATATCATTCTTTTCCCGCTGCTAGCCCCTGTTTGCCAATGAGTGTCACCAAAAATGCCACTAACAAAGCATAAAAACAGACAACATACAAACCAATCTCCATCAAAGCACTTCCACTGAAATAACTAAATGCATACACTTCCATTCGCCACAACTGCCACTTCACACATACACTTCACACACATGGAATTAGTGACCTCTTTAGCACAAACTACACAGACATACATGTTCTAACATGACATGGCGCAAACCCCATCCCACACCTATCCTCTCTGACATGCTTCCCCCACACTATCACATCAACCGCAGGCATCACCCACACCAAACAGGTGGTAACATTGCCATCATTTACAAAGACTCACTCACACTTACCACCCCCACCCAGTGTACACATCCTTTGAAGCCAATTCTCAGACTATTTGCTGCCCCAAACACACAACCCCAACTTCCACACGGGTTGGTCGGATTTCCCGGCTGACAACCCAAGGTGCCCTTGCACAAACATCTACCTTTGCAATTCTAACCCAGCTACTTACAACATAGCCAGCAACCCCAGACTAAACAGTGTCCCATTCCAGGGCATTGCATCCTCGACAAATGCAACACATTCCACTACCATGATATCCTCATCACAAAAGAGCACACTTCACAAGGGATTCCTGCCAACCCCATGCGCCATCCAGCTACTGTCATGATCTCTGCTTCCAAAAGATCAGGACTTGCCCGACTCCCTTGGAAGCAGACCCATAACCCCGGTTCCGAGTGCCAGCCAGTCCCAATTGGGACCTTTTGGACCCTGTCCTGGCGCCAGTGGCACCAGGCTCATAAAGATGCCCAGTCCCAGCGCTGGAAGCGCCGGGCTCATAATGCTTGGGTGGACTTACCTGCAGCAGACCATGCTGCTTACTTACCTGCCAGTTGAACCCCTGATCCTCTTCTGTTTGGGACTATTTTTCCTGTTGGGTGGGGCAGGAGCCACTCCCTAGGTTCAGAACACTGGAACTCTTCTGGAAAGCAGGAACTCTTTTCTTAGGCGTGGCTGTGGAAGGAGACACCTAAGCACTACAGGAGGCTAATTAAACCACACCCGATGGATGAATCTTGCTTTGCGTTATTCTGCATTCTCTGCAGCAGAACGCTCATCGTGTCTTCTGCTTCTGATCCTGGGCCTAAGGGAACAAAGACTTACCATCCTGGAATCCAGTCTTCAGCAGCACCTGTAAAGACAAAGAAAGAACAGGTTAGCACTACGGTCTTCAGTGGCAGCGCATCTCTTACCTGGTCCATCGGCTGACACCAACGCCTCGCGCTGCATTCCGGCATCTGAAAGACAAAGGCTTACCTACTCTTCGCATGCTCCGGAGGTCTTCGCACTGCATTCCGGCATCTGAAAGACAAAAGCTTACCAGCTCTTTGCACGCTCCGGAAGCCTTCGGCGCTGCATCCCGCATCTGAAAGACAAAAGAAGGTGCGTTTAAAGACATTGGGCAACTTTATTACTCACGTGCCATTACTCCTTCCCACGCCGAATCCAGTGGGTATTCCAGCACCCTTCAGCTTCTCTAAAGCTCCGAACTTGTACCTGCAAGATAAAAGGGACAGTTAGTGTGCATCGTGAAGCAGGCTACAAGCGCTTACTTACGTGCTTCCAGGCGCTTCTATTCCTCACGCGGGTTCGATCCTCAACTCTCATCAGCCCGCCATCCGCCATCGCCGGAACCCTGCAAAACAAGAGATATCATTACAAAAGACTTTTAAGACATTTGAAGTGCCCAGAACTTACCGTTCGTGCAGTTAACGACGGACAGCAGTCCTCTGAGGTCAAGAGGCCTGCACCCTTATCCAGTGAAGAAACTGGTTACGGCACCCTGCCCCGAGGCAGATGGAGAGCTCGGCGTTCACTTACCTAAGACATCTTACTCTTTGAGTCAGACATACAGTGCACAGAGGTCCAGCCCAAAGAGCCAACCGTGTGTTACACATCACCTTTGAAGATACGGCATTCACCCAGTCAAGACCGGCGCCTCTGCGGGAATCAGGTGAGCGTTACAGCTACATCTTCCACATTGCACAAATTCATCAAATCCTGGATCACACATGGTACAATCCCCTCCACACTAAACACAGAACACATCTCCCCCTTAAGAATTCATCCCTAAAAACGACCACCTTGTCACTATCCTGCCATACCTCGCCAGAATCATGGGATGCCTTAGTCACAAGCCAACTCCAACAGAACATCACTTCAAACATCTGCCTCAACTCCTTTCATTCTGGCTTCTGACCCGGCCAAAGCACAGAGAGGGCTACACTTATCATCCTTGATGACCACCAGAACATCTCAGGAAAAGTACGCATAGTCCCCCTTGTGATACAGACTGTGACACCATCAACCGCACCATTCCCTGAAACATCTTATCCCACAGGATGAAACCCTCAGGCACTCTTCTCAACTGGTTCACTTCCTTTCTCACCAACAGGACACCCTTGAACTCCTTGACTTTTGGTTCGATCCAATCCCACCCCAGTCAAGTACAGGGTTCTGCAAGCATCCCTCCTGCCTGCCCTCCTCTTCAACTTATAAGAGAGACCCATAGCAAACACTACATTCATTTCCAGCAATACGCATATTTACTTCTAAATTGCATAGATCTCACAACTCCACAACCTTAAATATGTCTCTCCTTTTAGAAGGCCACCTACTTTCTCAAACTCCACCCCTCCAAAATGGAATACTTCCTCATCAGCATCCCCTCGGGCAAAAACCTGACCTCACACCCTGCATATAAGAACTCATTATATTTAACCCATGCATATCCTTCTCCACACGTGTCAAATCCCTAGGCTTTACCATCGACCCTCACCTCACCTTCACACACCACATAGCTGCCATGGCCAAAGCATGCAACCTACAAATATATTTCCTATGCTATATTAATCACATTCTACCCCTCACAGCTGATGCACCACAATCAATCAATAGTTATGGCCAAGCTGGACTAAGGGAACACTCCACTCACCAGACTCCCCAACAGCATCCTCTCCACCTACAAGCCAAACAGAATGCAGAGGCAAGACTCATCCTGCACCAATCACTTACACATCACCCCAGCGCATTCCAAACTCCACTGGATCCACATACCCCAGAGAATCACTTTTAAGGGACTACATTGTATACAGAGTCATTCATCTCAAATCCCAGTCCTACCTTCACAACAAACTGAACCCCTTCACCTACTAAAACATCAGACAATGTAGCCAACCTCTCCTACACATTATACTCTGCAAAATAACATGCACACACAACCAATCATTCACCCAGTGGGCACCCATGGCCTTAACCATCATTCCACTCCAAATCTGCACCACATCCTCCATTACCACTTTCCTAAAAAGCCTGAAACCATTCCTCTTTCCCCACACCTAATCCAGCCACACTGCATACCCTGCCATCGCCTGTTATCCTCTTTTCCTACACTGTACTGAAAAATGCTGTAACGTCTCTTTCTCCTCCCACATTCAGAAAATTTAAACATGGTGAGGTGCCCCGAGACCCTCTGGGAAAGGCCAGTAGGGTACAAACATTCAAATAAAATAATGACAACAGCACTGATAAGAAGTGCCAATACTGTTTCATTAAATGACTAACAGTCATAAACTAAATGTGATGTATTACTATGCAGTGGTCACTTGGCACCCATGGCCTTGGTATTGGTGAAGCTATTAGTTGAAAGGAAATATTGTACTTATCCAGATGATGTATAGGCTCCAAAAGATGCCTAAGAAGAATTTAGTTTATTTTTTAAATTAAGACCCATAGTAAGGATTTTAGGAAATAAGGCTTTACCTGTATGTGTTTTGGAAGACCCCTACTCCGGTGGTTCACATTTGGAGTTATTGATAGTTGTTGATAATAGATAATAGTTCAATGACTCCTTCAACAGTACTGGTGATAGCTGCCAGAAGGGGCAAAGAGACCCTTCCTTAATACCCCTATGGTACAGAAGGGATACTTGATGGAAGATCTTGATGCTTGCCTGCATCTGTGGACCAGACACCAGGACAACTACGTGCCAAAACAAAACAAAACAAAACAAAGGGGCCTCATTACAAGTGTGGTCGTATTGTGGCAGTAAATCATCCAAAATTACTGTTACTGCCATTTCATCCTGTGGAGTTACCACAGGATTAGAAGTGGTAGTAATGCTCTGTTTATGGAGTCCATGGTACTACATGGGGATTTTTGGCAGATTTACTGCTGAGGTTATTAGTGCATGGTAAATCAGCCGATTTGCCTCCACCAACAAGCTGGGGATGAATCTGCCACTTTTCCTGCAAAAATCAGTGGATTTACCATGCATCAATGCCACCAGTGGTAAATGTGCCAAATATTTTAATTTGGCGGTGTGGGAAAAACAGTGCCAAGAAAAGTATCAGTAACAGAATTACCACCACTTTTTTCCTGCACTGCCAAAGTTGTAATGAGGCCCAATTTGCCCAAAGGTACCAATGTTTTCTTCAGGCTATGGGTGAAGCAGCAGCAAAGTGCTCCAGTTTTGTTGGGTTCTCTGGAAGACACATGAAACACCTCAAGTACAAGAGTTATCACAGTAGAACAGTTAGGATGTTTAGCCACCAGCAAGCCACATTCAACCACCATCAAGCACCTGTTGAATCCAATACACAGCCTAATCCACTAAACTAATTACAGGCTACTGAACTCACCACAGGAGAAGAGTCAAGCCAGCAGTTTTGGCGATTAGGTGGCACCACTTTGCCAATCTCAAGACACCTGACTGAACGTACAACACCATTGAGCAACAACCTCCTTGACAAAAAGACACCAGTGTGATGCCAAGCGAATTTGAGACAGCTAGTCATCCATTCAGAAGAAACGGACAGGAGCAACCGAGTGCTTCCAGGCCAACTCGAAGTTGTTGTACCTCAGATAGAATCTGTGCTAAGAGCCCTGAACACCACCATAATGCTGTTGAGTCCAAGTAGAGACCATGTAACATAGGGATTATTCCCAGGTATCCTGGTCACCCTAACACCCTGGCTTTACCCAGTGTCCTAGAGACTGATTAGGTCCCCATTCCTTACCGGGCATTTAAAATATTTTGTTTTACATTTTCCCTTTCTAATCTCTTAGGGCCTCATTACAAGTCAGGCGGAATGGGTTAACGGGTCCGCTAATGAACCGTTAATCCCATTCCGCCTGATTACGAGGTCCACTTGCGGGACCCGGTAAGGATGCCTGGTAAAACCAGGCGTTATTATCGGATCCCGCAAGGGGACCAGGGAGCTATGACGGGCCGGCCGTAATCGGCCCGTTGTTAGCTCCCTCTCCCATTCCCATTGAGCCCTATGGGGGCTCGAATGGGAATGGGCAAGGTCCGGGCCCAGGTTCCCTGAGGGAGGAATTACCGGGCCCTCCCAACTCAGAATGGCCCGGTAATTCCCCATTCAGGGAACCCGGACCCAGACCCATAATGAGGCCCTTAGTATTTAAGTAATTCTGTGTACTGTATTGAAAGACCTCTAATTTTCATAGAGCCTTGCTCGGACATTCCTTTTCTTTTTGCCTTTATTGTTATGTTGTTGTTTGGAAGTTGCTACTTCTTACCTCTGTCTCTTGATAGTGTAGCATGCCATCTGCCCACTCATTGCCAAGGTAATGCAACAGAGGTATACTTTTAACTTTTTTCTGTGTACCTTTATGATGGAACCCCACCCAGAGCCAAGTTGTGGCACACACATGGACATATCAGAGGCCTTAGTTATTCATTGTACTTCTTGTGGCAAAATAAGAATTTGTCACAGGAATATGATTTATCATATTTGGTAGAAAAGACGTATTGCCAGTCTGCCTTAAAGGCTGCTTCTAGTACTGAAACTGGCTGAGTAAATCATTACTTTTCAAGACTATTTGCATTCTGTGGAAAAGGTTTAAAAACAATTGTCTTTGGCAGGTCAGAATGTCCTCAGTGCTTGAAGGTTGTGTCTTTAGCTTATTGAAGATTGCAAAGATTGCCACCCATCAGAATGACAGAATATTACTTCAGTGGCACCTGAGACTATTTTTTAAATGATTCCTTGTGATCCAAAGTCTGATCACGTTGTCGTGACATTGATAAGCCGGCAACACATGAATGTTTTGTTTTCACCGCATACAGTGGACAATACTATCCCATTTTCAAGTTCATGGGCAAACCCTGGATGTCCATTTTTGACAATGTTAAACCACAGGCAATGATCAATGACCATGGTTAACCAAAGAAAACTGGTAAATGGCGCAGGGACAGACCACCGTCTAATGTTGTTTATTGTACTAATGCCATACATGGTTGTCTCTGACCCTGAAGAGTTTGGATAACCCTGGAGTCACTGGAATATTTAGATTGTCAACTATTTTTGTTTGCTGCTTGTTAAGTTTGCCTGTGGACTGTCAACAATGTTTGGGTTCAAATGAAAGCCAAATATGACCATGAATGACCATAGTTAGCAATAATCACCCAAGAAGAGATTAGCTTCCAGGAACTGCTGCTTGGCAGAAAGAGCTGTCCTTATTTAAAAATGTTCCTGTCAGCGGTACCTGAATCATTATTTCAAATAAATAACTACCAGAAATGCAAACTCCATGCAAGAACATGGAGAACAGACCGCTTATGACCGTTTACGACCGTTTATGACAGATCAGGTATTCCAATAAAACAATAAGTGGTTGCTAAGACCCTAACAATTTCAGAGTGAATTAAATGAATTGTATAATGAATAGATTGTATAATGTAGACCCCCCCCCCCCTGAGTGGGAACCTTCTTATAGAACAGGTTATTTGTCTGTGTTCATTCTCGGTAGAGGGGCTCCCAGACCTTCTTGTGCATT
Source organism: Ambystoma mexicanum (assembly GCF_040938575.1). NCBI lineage: Eukaryota > Metazoa > Chordata > Amphibia > Caudata > Ambystomatidae > Ambystoma > Ambystoma mexicanum. Next base: position 1,435,104,305 of record NC_090929.1, on the reverse strand, counting down.
TGTAGGAATTTTGGGTTTCACCCTAAGTTACCCAGGGTAATCCAGACGTGGACCCCCTGCACACTGTGCTTAGAGAGGCACTGCTTCATCTCACTGATGAGGGCCGACAAGGCCGTAACACGTGCCTGAGGTTGCTGTTGATACTCTTGTTCAAAGGAAAGTTGGCTAGCGTTTCTCTGCTGTACTGCCTAAGTGGGTGTGTCCAGACTGATATGCAAATGGATATTTCTCCTCTGTGAAAGGTACAGTGAGTTAAAACGTGGTTGTAGACCCTCGTGAGTGGGCACCTTCCCATAGAACAGGTTATTTGCCTCTGTTCGTTCTCGGTAGAGGGGCTCCTAGACCTTTTATTACATAGATCATAACAGTGTTGCACTGAAAAAACTTTGGTGCACTCAGATATTTTAGGAATGTGGTTATTCATGTTCGATTGAAAACTAAAATAGCTGAATATTTACAAAAAATGGTGGTATGCAAATAGGCTCATTCCTGCGGAACAGAACATACTCTTATCTATCCTGGTGGTAGAGGTTTGCAGTCTGCCTCACACCACATGGGATGTATGCAGTAGCCTCACATTTCACACTGATCATGCTAATAAAATGATTTAGATAACTACATTTTTAGGTGGCAAAAGGAAAAGGACATTGTTAGGATTGTGCTGAAATTATTTTGAATCTGGGAAGGTTGGGGTTACAAAGTTGGTGTTCATTTTAAGGTGGTTCTGAAAAAATGATTTGTATTTAATTGTTAACAGAAACGCAAATGTTCCTTGTAAACACTGCCCCACTTAATAATTAACCAATTATGAGCAACATCAAAGATAGTACTGTTTGTCCATGGGGGTTTTACCCAAAAACGTTTTGGACAATTGATTGATTTACCCCTTCATGAAATACTACTGGGCTGGGCAAGCCACGGCGAGCTATCCCTCATCGGAGGTCACCCCTTAACCTGGACTGGCCACCATCTGTTCACCACCTATTCATGTCTGAGACAGCAAGACAGGTGACCTTCCACCTTTGCCTTCATCTTAAGGATGGCTTATCTACAGGTGAGGGGGGGGGCAGGTTGAAGAGAGGCAGATGAATGTGTTATTCATCAAGTAAGCTCCTCCCCTGTCAAGATGCTACAGAAATGGAAGGTGGACATCACTTATGGTATCTGACTCCTTCTCACAACCATATCACAGGTGAGAGAGAGGGGACTCTCTGAAACATCCCTATTGACCCTATCCAAGAGGGATTACACAAGAGCTAAATCTGCAAGCTATGGAGGGTATAAATATGCTGTGACAAGGGTTTTGAAAGCAAATAACACCACTGCTGAATATGGAAACACCTAGGTTTATTAGACACAAAGCACATACGCACCCAACATGAAGATACACGATCAACAGTGCACTTAGACATGAAGAATATGCTTGCATCCAATAGGTTTGAAAACATGTACTCTATAAACGCTGAAACACAAGAAGCACAATAATACAGGTAAAGCTTACTTAATGCAGAACACAACTAAAATGAGTGGCCATGTAAAACAAGATGGACGGTGCAGTGATCTTCGAGTCATTGGGAGACATTGAGAGGCCTCGAGGTTGCAGGGGTACCTGATTCACTTAGTCAGCAGAAAAGCTGAACCTGAACAGCACAGACAATAAGTGCATATGTTTCGCCAAGGTTAATAGGGGAAGAATGGCTTGAGTCAGCACCAACAAGTACAGACGATAACAGTTCCCAGGCGTGAGACACAGGTGTCTACGATTAAGAAAAAGAACCAAACAACGTTGTAAAATCAGATTTCCACTAACTCTGATCTAATATTGAGAGGAACGTAGTTAAACAAGTCGATAGAGGCCAAGGAAGGTAAGATGCCTGAGCCTTTTTCAGACGTCCAGGTTCCACGCTAACTCTCAAGTGGGACTGGGCGTCATAACAGTGCACAACAGTGCACTGTCTGCCATCCACCTGTTTCTATAGAACACGGGCAGATTGCAAAATCCCAACAGTACTTCTGTAAAATAACAAGGCAATTAAAATTTTACAAAAGTGCTGCTGAGATCACGGCTGTTGAAAGCAGATGTCGAGCACAATGAGCAGCAGAGTCCAATAAAACTGAGAGAAGAGCACTCTCACCGCCAAACCTGTAGTCACCAGCGGAAATACATGTTGGCACAATAACTGTTGTCATTACCGTCAACAGGTATATATGTGCACAGATCAATGCCCTTGCATCATTCATGCCACCCTTTAGACCCCATAAAAATGACCAAACTTATTTTTCTTCACACAACCTCCCCTGAAGTGTAGTGCTTGTTACAGGCATGAAGGCAGATAAAAAAAAAATACAAAGGCATACTCACCAGTGTGGCACTCCTCTATAACAGCAACACCAAAATGGTGCTATACATGGGTGCCACTTCTTTCCATTTGCTAAAGTGGAGGAGTATCACAGCAATTGTCATGTACAATACTTGATACCGAAAGTGCTGGTAGCTAGGTTGATTTATCGCCCTTCCTAGCAATCGGCACATATATTCCCGAAAGCGGCGCATTCATTCCAACTTCACAAAAAAGTGCCACCTTCAGAATAGGTGTGAAGTACCGAAAAGTACCGAAAATAACGCTTCCTGCAACCTTTTCAGAATAGGGCCCCCAGAAGCAAGAGTGGTATCGCAGGATTTCGGTAACAGCAGAGAAGTGACTGTCAACTTTCCTGTGGATGTTTTCTCGAGCTCACACAATGGTATTTTTGCTCCAGATTTTCAATCTGCCTTCTTTGAAAAATTACCCGTTCATGCTCTGCCGGAATATACATGTCTCCCTCCTCTCTCTCCCAGGAGAGGATTGGTCCATGTTTTCCGATGGACGTAAGGGAATGATTTTTTTGCCCACATTCCCATTCCCATTAATTTTGAAATCATCTGAGATTACATGTACCTATACATATATCTTTTGGGGTTTATGTGTGCGCTACATAAACAGTCAAAAGCAGTCAAAATAACACAGGCTACTCAGTCTTTACTGTAAGATCATGCTCTGTTATTCTATGTAGATAAATCCCACTTTTTGGGGAAAAACAAGCCATCTGGGCACAAACGTTGCATGTAAAGGTAGGGTCAGGCTTGACCTTCAAACAGCACTTTTCGGGCAGGCTTCAACAGCATGGAAAACCTATGGACTCATCTATTCAACAAGATGACCTCTACCAAGACTCATATGTCAGATTTTGGTATTGGCGCTCTTTACAATGACTCACGGGTATTCCCATGGGAGGTAACCAGTTACAGCCGAACACATCATGACTTGCATATTACCCTTAAATGTTAAGGGTGTATATGTTCGTCTTGGACTGCTATAGGGAATCATTGTAGGCTCCGCCCACACCAGCACTGAAGTTCAATAAATGAATTAGCACATTCCAGCAGCGATAATATCACTGCAAACACTGTCATCTCTGGGGCCCCTTCCAGCAGACAGTTCAAAGCGTCACAGCATGAACAGCAGCAAGATTTGCACTGGGAAGACATCACATGACCCCTGACGACATCACAGGAAGTAATGATATTTGACCCTGCCCCAAAGTGATATCGCAGGTAGCGATGGAACGCAACATTTCACCCGTTGACAAAACAGGAAGTGTCATCACATAGCATTGTACACTATGAAAAATATATGTACGATATCACTATGTGATGTACATTTCATACAAGAAAGGATCGCCATATGTATAGGCCGATATTACCAAATTTTGTGTATGCAAGCAGACATCCATGACCAAATAATATTGATGTGTTATTATATAGCACTTACGCTTAAGCGCTTTATATAGACAAAATATACGGCCAATATCACCCAACCTGTGTTGTTACTCATTTATCGACCTCAGAAGGAGGAAAGGCTGAGTGAGGAGTTTAAGAACAGACTAAATTATTGACTCACCCCCTGAAGTGTGCCTGAAATAAACATTTAATGAGCCTAGCAATTATTCTATAGAATTCCAGAAAGACACATTATTTGGTATGCCTATTCTTTCTTATTTAGGGTCAGTACTGAAAGTGTTAGACTTGTGGCACTCCTGTTCTTATTTTTCTTCTTTTTTAAGGGGCCTGAACAAGAAAGCCAGCCACCCCAGAAGTAAAGAGCCACAGGCCATGAGCTTGCATTACAAAAAAAAAACATTTTTTTTTAGAGGTCGCAATGGAGACCACAGAGGTCGCAAGGGAGACCTTAGAGGTCGCAAGGGAGACCTTAGAGGTCGAAGATGCAACCTCTGGTGACCACTAAATGATGTCCCTTGGCAAGGGTGTCTCGAGCAGAGCTGTGCGAGAGCTCTTCTGTTAAGCAGAAATGTGGAGGGACGGGTTCAATCCGTTTGCTTGTCTCTTGTGTTCTCTGGCCCTTCTTTAGCGTGTGAATCCGAAATGAATAGTCAAAAGGAACAGCATGAGTGTGTTATCCACAGGCTAAAAGGAGGAAAATGTATATATTTAGCGAACAAAAAATAAAATCAAAACTTGCTCCCGTCCGTAACAACAAGCTCGGCAAACATAATTGTGGGATGCTTACGTATCAGATGATCGATAATCAAGGAATTAAACAGTGATTCCAAGTGGCAGACATATCAGTTTCCAGCATCAGATAAAACCAGGCAACCTGCGCCTTACGTCAGCACGCTGCATGTACAACTATCAACAAATCGAAATGCTTCATTAAACCAAGTTCAGAGCTGAAGCAGTATCCATGAGGAGGAGGTTTGGGGACGGGGAGAGGCAGGAATGGGTGGGAATGGCCATAGGGATTAGCAGGGACTATGGGCAAGCAATGGATGGGCGCATACCCTAACAACACCTAAACACTGTGTGTCCCTCCTCATATGTCATTTCTCTGAGCCCCTCATCATATGCCATTCCTCCCTATCTGTACCCAGATAGTCACACATGAAATGAATGTTGTGTGCTTAAAATGTGGTGTTAATGGTTGATACTCAAGCGGCTTAGTGCCCTGCAGCTTTGTAACAAGATCATTGCTATAGATGTAAACACACATGTACACTTTCTGATGTGCAGCCAACTGCCACAACAGCAGGTTTAGGCCACATGGTCACCTTTCAGGAAATGTAACAGGCTTACCAGAAATGTGCACAGGGACTACCGAATAGCAGTGTCTATGTACATTCCTTTAAAAACCTACTGTCATTGGTGAAAGTGAGTTAATGGTTGTTGGGATATCTACAATGGCTACCTTGGTATGTTATCCACCCATCATCACCACAGTGGTATTATGGTGCCTGACCGTGTCCGAGAAGTGGCGCATTTTGATCCCACCAGGGTGTCTTCAGACTTTGATCTGCACATATATTAGAAGAAGGCTGTGAATGGAACAGGGATTAGTCAGTGGACAAAGAACTTAGTTGAGGGAAAAACACATGAGGTGATGAGAAGGGATCATGGTTGTGTTAGCTGGGATACATGTTTCTTAACTGTGAATGGTTACTGGTAAGCATGAGAGAAAGTTAACAAATGTGCAGTTGTTTTAAAAGCGACCTAACTGTGATAGACCGGATGATACCTGGTTCTAAATATGGTTGGTGTGTGGTTGGATGATGGACTTGAGAAGTTCTCGAGAGGGCCCAAGTAATGATGACTAACAATGAATACTGGAGAGATGAGTGTCGTCTTTAATGATATCCAGAGAACCTATGTTGAGCCACCTGACTAAGAGAGACTTCCAGAAGGTAGGTGTATCACTTGAGTAAGGTTATGTGAGATTACCATCAAGTGTTCCACTTAACCAAATTACATTATCTGTAGATGCTCTCTTCTCATTGTAATGTATTATGTAGAACTAACTTTACTGTACTGATGTTACTTTAATAAAATGTTTTAAATGAAGAAAAAAAAAGGATGGGAATTTAGCACTCTCCTTTGGGCACCTGAATACTCGGGCGTCCAGAACAAAGGGTGGACCGAGCTAAGCGTAGGAGCTCAATTCTTTCTCTATTTCATTCTTTTCCCCCTGCTAGCCCGTTTACCAATGAGTGTCACCAAAAATGCCACTACCAAAGCATAAAAAATACAACATACAAATCAATCTCCATCAAAGCACTTCCACTGAAATAACTAAATGCATACACCTCCATTCGCCACAACTGCCACTTCACACATACACTTCACACACATGGAATTAGTGACCTCTTTAGCAAACACTACACAGACATACATGTTCTAGCATGACATGGCGCAAACCCCACCCCACACCTATCCTCTCTGACATGTTTCCCCCACACTATCACATTTACCACAGGCATCACCCACACCAAACAGGTGGTAACATCGCCATCATTTACAAAGACTCAATCACACTAACCACCCCCACCCAGTGTACACATCCTTTGAAGCCATTTCTCAGACTATTTGCTGCCCCAAACACACAACCCCAACTTCCACACTGGATGGTCAGACTTCCCAGCTGACAACCCAAGGTGCCCTTGCACAAACATTTGCAATTCTAACCCAGCTACTTACAACATAGTGTTGGGTGTTCTGACCCACGTTTGGACTATTAGGCTACAACATTTGGTGCTGTGGGCTTAGGAAATCCAAGATGGCCGAAAAAGCCCACATGTGCGCCAGAATCTATGAAAACCACGCAGTTGTGCACACTAAAATGGTTGCCTAACTTGCCACCCACCAGTGTGAGCAGGATGGGCCGGGGTGCCATGAGTGAAATGTGTGCCAAAGGAAAAACCGCACTTTAAAATCACCTTTTGTTTCTCTGAATGCCAGCTCAAAATGCCTATTTGCAACACATCCAAAAATCTCACTGAACACCAGCGGACATCTGGCAGAATAAAGTCTTGTGGGCATACAAAATCTGGAAAGAGGATGAGCCTAAAACAATGTTCATCACAAGACTGGCTGAGCTGATTTCAGCAGTTTAAGTAAATTTGGACTGAAAGACACTAAAAATCTAAATGTTTAAAAGAAATGAGTGACCTACTTTTGAGTGTCACATAGGCTGCAATTGTTTAAATGTCATAGTTTTAAACTTAGAATCAGCATTCTAGCTGCATATGTAAAAAATTGTTAGTTATTTGAATGCAGAAAACTGGGGAACAGAAATGACATGTGGCTAAAAACTGGCTTAAAGAGATTCCAATTTTGCCTGGCAACTACCCCCATCAGGAGTGAAACTTGATTCACAAGTAACTTCCCAGGCTTGGCTGTTTCCTGCTGGCCACACTAAGGATATGCCATCTCTCTGATAATTGAATTAAGGGGAGCCCCCACAGAATACAGGAGCTCTGAACAATGCAACCCCCTTCACCCAGGCAGATGGTTTATTGCAGATGTCGTAAAACAGCTTCCTCTTGGCAGAAGCTGGGAGGGGCAGGGTCTCTGAGCTTGGCAGAAACTGGAAAGACTGGTTTCTGTACCATGTGACCTGAAAAGACACATTGCTGTAGCCAGAATATGGTTTTAGAAAAAAATGGATCATTCATAGAGCGGACTTGTGAAAATTATTTAAATGATACCATAATTCTTGTGATTTTTCTGCCCACATTCTAAGACGTGTTAGGACCCGGTGGTATGTTCAGGGGGGTTTTAGCGGAAAAGAGGATATTACTTAAAATGTATGCATGTTAAAAATCGGACACTTCATCACTTAATGTCCATACTCCTTGCACACATGTGTGTAAATTTGGGTTAATGTCCGATATTACGAAACCAGTTAAAAAGTGAAATATGTTGCCATTTCTGAATGCAAGCTCCCAGGAAGAGCAGAGTTGGAACAGGGGATACCTCCTGTGATATGTGATGGGTGCATGTAATTTTAAACAAATGTGTACCTGTGCAAATATGTCTTTTGGGTCAAAATATAGATTGTGTGTAATTTGACAGGGGTGGGTTCTCTGTACCATAAACAGACCTCATCATGATGACACTTCATTTCATTCCCCCAATCAAGGGGAAGCGGATGAAGTGGCCAATGACAAGTGGAGAGGGGTAGAGCCTAGTGATGCTGCACACACGCCCATTTTCAAAACACATAAAAGCAGACAGTCAGGACAGATAGGGACATTCAATTCCATCTGCTGCGGGACGCTCTGCCGGGAAAATCCAGACTTCAAACCCATCAATCTCTAGAGAAAGCTGTGCAGAAAGATCCAGACTTCAAATCCATCAATCTCCAGAATCCAGAGAGAGAGAGAGCTGACCTAGATCACTGTGAAGTGCCGAGACCAGACCAGAGTCCAGTCTAAAACCTGACCAGATCCGTGGCGAGGCCCATCTATTTCAAAAATATATTGTGAGTACCCAGCAGACTGTGCAGAACCAATCTCTTAGTTAAAATAATATAATTAAATCTATTTTAACCTAAGTAGAACTGCCTCCTAACTGTCACTTGTCATTTTCCAGTTGCTAGCTGTCACTTGTCTTTCTGAACTTTAAAATTTCAAATCTGAAAAACAACCTTTATTTAATCGCTCATATCTCCGTGACCGTTTGTCCTAGAGACTTGCAGTAACTTTCCTCTGGAAGCTGGGAATCGTGGCTTTTCTGCGAACCTAGAACCGCATTCCTACCCCCTATAGTTTTGCCGCAATCGCGAAAAACGCACTCACGAATTTGCCGCGATTTGCAAATTTCTCCACGTGTGAAAACAGAAGTTTTCTTGCTTTCAGTTGCCAAAAATTCGTTTAACCTGCTAGTTACTCCTAGATCCTTGCTAAAGTGAGCCTGGACTAATATTAACTTGATACCACTCACCCTGAACCTCTAGAGGGAATTAAAAGCATTTTAGCATATTTTTCACTTCATTGCCAGCACATATAAAAGCATTTTGGGCCTGTGTTTCCAACTTCTGTAGTCTAAGCTTGCTGGGGTGAACTGAATTACATTTGATTGCATTTCTGAGAACTGTGTGCTTTCCTTCCATTTCCTTGCATTGCATAAAGGGGGGAGGGGATTGCCAGAGAAAAGTGATTACATTGTTTTGTTGAACGCATATTGAGTATTTTCTGTACTGCATTTTCATTCCACCTTGCATCCATTTGAAACCATAAAGTATTGTTGCTATCTTATCCATCCTATAACCACTCATCATTGATTATAAAGAAGTGTGCTAGTGCCAGACTATCCATTATTGATTACTGCTCAGATTCAGTGTGATATTCAATTATTAAATTATTATAAAGTGTGATATATATATCTATTGTTTAAATTATCAAATAAACCTTTTAAACTTGCAAAACAGAACTACTTCTTGGCTCAGTGGGGTCAGGAGGATTCCAAGAGAGGGGTGTTATATAGGGGTAGTCATCCAGAACGCATGAATTGGACATAAAGATATCAATAAGGGTTTCCATTCAGTATCCCAGACTAGGCATTGACTTAGCTGTAGTGTTGAATTGAATCCTCTTACAAAAGCCAGCAGCCCCAGACTAAACAGTGTCCCATTCCAGAGCATTGCATCCTCGACAAATGCAACACATTCCACTACCATGATATCCTCATCACAAAAGAGCACACGAGGGATTCCTGCCAACCCCATGCGCCATCCAGCTACATCTTCATCATTGCTTCACATTGCACAACATCATCAAATCCTGGATCACACATGGTCAATACCCTCCACACTAAAAACAGAACAAATCTCCCACCTTAAGAATTCATCCCTAGAAACTACCACCTTATCACTAACCTGCCATAACTCACCAGAATCATGGAATGCTTTTGTCACCATCTAACTCCAACAGAACATCACCTCAAACATCTGCCTCAGCTCCTTTCATTCTGGCTTCTGACCCGGCGAAAGCACAGAGACTGCTACACTGAACATCCTTGATGACCACCAGAACATCTCAGGCAAAGTATGCATAGTCCCCCTTGTGATACAGACTATGACACCATCACTGGTAGTTCACCGTTGGAGTTATTGATAGTTATTGATAATAGATAAGAGCGCCAGGGGACCACTACGGTGGTGATAGTGTGCGGTAAAAATATCATTTAACATTAACATGAACATTAACATAATAGTTAAATGACTCCTTCTACTGTACTGGTGATAGCTGACAGAAGGGGCAAAGAGACCATTCGTTAATGCCCCTAGGGTACAGAAGGGTCACTTGATGGAAGGACTTGACGCTTGCCTGCATCTGTTTACCAGACACCAGGACAACTACGTAGCCAAAACACAACAAAACAAAGGGGCCTCATTACGTTTGGTGGTATTTTGGCAGTAAATCAGCCAAAATTACTGTCACTGCTACTTGATCCCGTGGAGTTACCACAGGATTACAAGTGGAAGTAATTCTGTTTTTAGAGACCGTAGGACTCTATGGGGATTTCTAGCAGATTTACCGCTGGCGGTATTAGTGCACAGAATTACCTGCAACAACAAGCTGGGGATGAATCTGCCAAAAATCAGTGGATTTACCACGCATTGGTACCACCAGCGGTAAATGCGCCTAATATAATTTGGCAGTGTGGAAAAAACAGTGGTAATTGTGTTACCACCAAAAAAGTATCAGTAACAGAATTACCATTGCTTTTTTCCTGCACTGCCAAACTTGTACTGATGCCCATTAATGTGCCCAAAGGTACCAACGTTTACTTCAGGCTATGGGTGAAGCAGCAGCAAAGTGCTCCAGTTTTGTTTGGTTCTCTGGAAGACACATGCAACACCTCAAGTACCAGAGTTATCAGAGTAGAACAGTTAGGATTTCTAGCCACCAGCAAGCCACATTCAACCACCATCTAGCACCTGTTGAATCCAATACACAGCCTAATCCACTAAGCTGATTTCAGGCTACTGAAATAACCATTGGAGACGAGTCGAGCCAGCTGTTTTGCCTATTAGGTGGCACCACTTTGCCAATCTCAAGACACCTGACTGAACGTACAACACCATTGAGCAACGATCTCCTTGACAAAAAGACACCAGTGTAATGCCAAGCAAATTGGAGACATCTAGTCATCCGTTTAGAAGAAACGGACAGCAGTAACCGAGTACTTCCAGGCTAATTCGAAGTTGTTGCACCTAGGATCGAATCTGTGCTAAGAGCCCTGAGCACCACCACAATGCTGTTGAGTCCAAGTAGAGACCATGTAACATAGGGATTATTCCCAGGTATCCTGGTCACCTTAACACCCTGGCTTTACCCAGTGCCCTAGAGACTGATTAGGTCCCAATTCCTTACCGGACATTTAAAATATTTTCTTTTACATTTTCCCCTTCTAATCTCTTAGTATTTAAGTAATTCTGTGTACTGTATTGAAAGACCTCTAATTTTCATAGACCCTTGCTCGGACATTCCTTTTCTTTTTGCCTTTATTGTTATGTTGTTGTTTGGAAGTTGCTACTTCTTACCTATGTCTCTTGATAGTGTAGCATGCCATCTGCCCACTCATTGCCAAAGTAATGCAACAGAGGTATACTTTTAACTTTTTTGTGTGTACCTTTATGATGGATGCCCCCCCATGTCCCCTCCCCCCGCCACCAGAGCCACGTTATGGCACACGCATGGACATATCAGAGGCCTTAGTTATTCATTGTACTTCTTGTGGCAAAATAAGAATTTGTCGCAGTAATATGATTTATCATATTAGGTATAAAAGACGTATTGCCAGTCTGCCTTAAAGGCTGCTTCTAGTACTGAAACTGTCTCAGTAAATCATTACTTTTCAAGACTATTTGCATTCTGTGGAAAAGGTTTAAAAACAATTGTCTTTGGCAGGTCAAAATGTCCTCAGTGCTTGAAGGTTGGGTCTTTAGTTTATTCAAGATTGCAAAGATTGCCACCCATCAGAATGACAGAATATTACTTCAGTGACACCTGAGAGTATTTTCTAAATGATTCCTTGTGATCCAAATTCTGATCACGCTGTCGGGACGTTGATAAACCGGCAACACCTTCCCTTTTACGCCCCTGAGGCAGATTATAAATTGCTTAAATCACAGAACGTCAAAACATTCCTTTGCTATTCATTTATTGAACTGTTTTCTTGTACTTCAGTGACACCAATTAAACGCTATCAATGCAGACTGCCACTACAAACCTAAAGTGAATAACCTACAGTGAATTCCCAAATGTCACTAGAGTTCATAACAGCTAAACAAAAAACGATAGCATTTCAGTCTGAAATGATTATCAAGGTTGGCATATGTCTTTTTAGGTCTAGGTGACTACTTATGAATAACTGTTTGCTGTACCCGGATTGTTAAAGAATCGTAAAATACACCACATGTTTCTAAAAGATCAAATGTATTTAATATTAGCTGCAAACAACACATAATGGGTTTGATTTATCAATATTTGCACTGCAGAAAATCAGGAGATGTCCTGAACATCACAGATTGTCTCCTGCTACCACATATCCGATTCACAAATGTTAAAACTGGAGGAAATCTGGAGCTAATCCATCAATGTTTTGTTTTCACCGCATACAGTGGACACTACTATCCCATTTTCAAGTTCATGGGCAAGTGCAGGGTGGCCGAGAGGAAATGGCGTGCTTCGTGTACATCCTCTGACAAACTGGCCTGCCGCCTGCTCCAAAGACAATACCGGCTCTCTATCCAAACCAAGAAGAGAGCCCATATCCAAGCCCGTGTCTCTGCGGCATCAAACAATTCGGCTGAACTCTTTAAACTCTGCAAGGAACTGGCCAATCCTGCCGCAGTCTCTTCCTCCCCTGTCCCCTCCCACGCCCTCTGTACGGCACTGGCTTCTCACTTCATCTCTAACACTCAGGACATCCTGTCCTCTCTCTCCTCCTATACCCTGCCTCCCCCCACTTTCTGCTCCTCCCCTGGACTTCCTGCAGCCACCTCACCTCCCTCCTTCTCTGCCTTTCCCCTGTTCTCCGCAGACAAGGTTTCTAGACAAGTCCGATCTATGAAAGTGTCGTCGAAACAGGTTCCACCCTGTTCCTCCAAAACTATCAAGGACCATATTGACTCCCTGGCTCCTGCCATGGCTGGTTTCTGCAATCACTCCTTCACCACTGGAGTCTTCCCATCCCCCCTGAAGCACGCCCTTGTGCACCCTCTTCTTAAGAAATCCTCTGCCGACCCCTCCTGCCCGGCTAACTATCGCCCAATCTCCATCACCCCCTTCCTGGTCAAGCTCCTGGAGAGACTGGCCATCTCCGAGCTCAATCTCCACACTGAATCTGTTGACTGTCTTCATGACCATCAGTCTGGCTTCAGAGCTGCCAGAAGTACGGAAACTGCTCTCCTGAACATCCGTGAAGACCTGCTCTCCAACCTTGACTCTAACACCCCTTGTGTTCTCATATTACTTGATCTCTCCTCTGCCTTTGACACTGTCAACCATGCCACCCTGCTCAACCGTCTACGTGATAACCTGGGTATCACTGGTCAGGCTCTGGCGTGGCTGACTTCCTTCCTCTCCGACTGACCCTCCCAGGTTCAACTTGGGTCTTTCCTCTCCGATATCTTTGTCTCTTCCTGTGGTGTCCCCCAGGGATCTAAACTCTCCCCTTGGTTGTTCAAGCAATACCTGGCACTCCTTGCCCACCGCATTGCCGCTCTCTGCCTCAACTTTCAGTGCTATGCGGACGATACTCAGCTAATTTTCAGGCTACCCTCGGCCTCCGCCTCCCCTTCCCTCATCTCTGACTGTCTGTCTGCCATCCAGGAGTGGTGTGCTGCCAATGACCTCTGCCTTAAAGCAAATAAGACTGAGATTCTGCTCATCGGCACACCCACTCCCTCCTTCCCTGCAGCTCTCTGGCCGGCCTCTCTTGGCCCTCTTCCCGCTTCCAACTGCATGGCTCAAAACCTTGGGGTCATCTTCGATTCCACACTCTCCTTCTCTCCTCACATCTCTGATGTCTCTAAGAAGTCTAATTACCAGCTGCACCTCCTCAGAGGTATTCATCCTTTCCTCTCCTTCCCCCAGAAGCTCACTGTCTCCAGAGCCCTGGTTCTCTCTAAGCTGGACTATTGTAACAGCCTCAATCTAAATCTGCCTGCTTCTACTCTCTGCCCTCTGCAACTTATCCAGAACAGGACTGCCAGTCTTGTCCTTGGCCTCAAGCCCAGGGATCGTATCTCTCCAGGACTGAAATCTCTGCACTGGCTCCCAGTGGCTGTGAGGATTAAGTTCAAAACCCTCTGCATTCTCCACAAGGCCTCTGGGGCCTGGGGCCGAAATATCTTCAACTCTCTCTTCCAAAATATCTTCCTTCTCGACCTCTCCGCTCTTCCTGCTCCAACTCCCTCAGGGTCAGTTGCTTCTCCAAGCAACGAGTTGGTGGTAGATCTCTCTCTTCGGCAGGGGCCTTCCTCTGGAACAGCCTTCCTGCCTCCCTGAAACTTGAGGAGAACCATCTCCGGTTCCAGAAGCATCTCAAAACCTTCCTCTTTGCTTCTGCTTTCACCCCCCCTCTCCCCTGTTGATTTTCCTGACAGATACTGCACTGGATACCTGGCCTCCCTTCTGATCCCGGGCCCAGGCCCGCCAGTTGCCCACCTGCACTGCCTCCCTGGCAACCCCTGCACCTGGGGACTGTTTTTCTGTATCCTTACAGCCCCCCTACCAGCACTTATGTTCTACACTTACCATACACTGCCACCTGCTGGCTGTTTTATTTATCTTATTTTATTGTACTATCCCCTGTACTGCACTTCCCCCCTCTCCCTCCCCCCCACACGTTTCCCTTTCCCCTTCCCATGCACTTGCACGATCTGAATGTCAGCTGGCCTAGTAGGATCGTTGTTTGTCTTCCCTTTGTTCGCCCTCCCTTGCCTCGTCGCGCCTTGAAACACTTTTGTATAGGCGCGTTATGAATACCATATCATATCATATCATAACCATGGATGTCCATTTTTGACAATGTTAAACCACAGGCAATGATCAATGACCATGGTTAACCAAAGAAAACTGGTAAATGGCTCAGGGACAGACCACCTTCTAATGTTGTTTATTGTACTATGGCCATACATGGTAGTCTTTGAAGCTGAAGAGTTTGGATAACCCTGGAGTCACTGGAATATTTAGATTGTCAACTATTTTTGTTTGCTGCTTGTTAAGTTTGCCTGTGGACTGTCAACAATGTTTGGTTTCAAATAAAAGCCAAATATGACCATGAATGACCATAGTTAGCAATAATCACCCAAGAAGAGATTAGCTTCCAGGAACTGCTGCATGGCAGAAACAGCTGTCCTTATTTAAAAATGTTCCTGTCAGCAGTACCTGAATCATTATTTCAAATAAATAACTACCAGAAATGCAAACTCCATGCAAGAACATGGAGAACAGACCGCTTATGACCGTTTATGACCGTTTATGACAGATCAGGTATTCCAATAAAACAATAAGTGGTTGCTAAGCCCCTAACAATTTCAGGGTGATTTAAATGAATTGTATAATGAATATATTGTATAATGTAGACTCCCCCTGAGTGGGAATCTTCCTATAGAACAGGTTATTTGGCTGTGTTAATTCTCGGTAGAGGCGCTCCCAGACCTTCTTGTGCATTTTTAGGAACTTTGGGTTTCACCCTAAATTACTCAGGGTAATCCAGACGTGGACCCCCTGCTCACTGTGCTTAGAGAGGCACAGCTTCATCTCACTGATGAGGGCCGACAAGGCCATAACACGTGTCTGAGGTTGCTGTTGATACTCTTGTTCAAAGGAGAGTTGGCTAGCATTTCTGTGCTGGACTGCCTAAGTGGGTGGGTCCAGAGTTATATGCAAATGGATATTTGTCCTGTGTGAAAGGTACAGTGAGTTAAAACGTGATTGTAGACCCTCATGAGTGGGCACCTTCCCATAGAACAGGTTAATTGCCCATGTTTGTTCTTGGTAGAGGGGCTCCTAGACCTTTTATTACATAAATCATAACAGTGTTGCACTGAAAAAACGTTGGTGCACTCAGATATTTTAGGAATGTGGTTATTCATTTTCGATTGAAAACATAAATAGCTGTACATGTACAGAAAATGGTGGTATGCAAATAGGTTCATTCCTGTGGAAACAGAACATGCACTAATCTATCCTGCTGGTAGAGGTTTGCAGTCTGCCTCAAACCACATGGGATGTAGGCAGTAGCCTCACATTTCACACTTTCACACTGATCATGCTAATAAAATGATTTAGATAACTAAATTTTTAGGTGGCAAAAGGAAAAGGACATTGTTAGGATTGTGCTGAAATTATTTTGAATCTGGGAAGGGCGGGGTTACAAAGTTGGTGTTCAAAGTTGTTCATTTTAAAGGTGGTGCCGAAAAAAGTTATTTGTATATAATTGTTAACTGCCCCACTTAATAATTAACCAATTATGAGCAACATCAAAGATAGTACTGTTTGCCCATGGGGGTTTTACCCAAAAACGTTTTGGACAATTGATTGATTTACCCCTTCATGAAATACTACTGGGCTGGGTAAGCCACGGCGAGCTATCCCTCATCGGAGGTCACCACTTAAGCTGGACTCGGCACCATCTGTTCACCACCTATTCATGTCTGAGACAGCAAGACAGGTGGCCTTCCACCTTTGCCTTCACCTTAAGGATGGCTTATCTACAGGTGAGGTGGTGCCAGGTTGAAGAGAGGCAGATGAATGTGTCATTCATCAAGTAGGCTCCTCCCCTGTCAAGATGCTACAGAAATGGAAGGTGCACATCACTTATGGTATCTGACTCCTTCTCACAACCATATCACAGGTGAGAGAGAGGGGACTCTCTGAAACATCCCCATTGACCCTATCCCAGAGGGATTGCACAAGAGCTAAATCTGGAAGCTATGGAGGGTATAAATATGCTGTGACAAGGGTTTTGAAAGCAAATAACACCACTGCTGAATATGGAAACACCTAGGTGTATTAGACACAAAGCACATATGCACCCAACATGAAGATACACGATCAACAGTGTACTTAGACATGAAGAATATGTTTGCATCCAATAGGTTTGAAAACATGTACTCTATAAACGCTGAAACACAAGATGCACAATAATACAGGTAAAGCTTACTTAATGCAGACCACAACTCAAATGAGTGGCCATGTAAAACAAGATTCACGGCGCAGCCATCTTTGAGTCATTGGGAGACATTGAGAGGCCGCGCCGTTGCAGGGGTACCTGGTTCACTTAGTCAGCAGAAAAGATGAACCTGAACAGCTCAGACAATAAGTGCATATGTTTCGCCAAAGTTAATAGGGGAAGAATGGCTTGAGTCAGCACCCACAAGTACAGACGATAACAGTTCCCAGGTGTGAGACACAGGTGTCTAAGATTAAGAAAAAGAAACAAACAATGCTGTAAGATCAGATTTCCACTAACTCTGATCTAATATTGAGAGGAAAGTAGTTAAACAAGTATCTAGAGGCCAAGGAAGGTAAGATACCTGCATTATTAAGAGCTAAAATTCCTCATAAATACAAGGTAGAATAATCCAAAATGTGTTCTCCACACAGTAGACCTACAGTTGTATGATAATGCCTATTCATTAGATTCAGAGACAGACAGACTGGGACCTTCGTTCCCATCCAGTCCTCGGGACAAAAGACCCAGGATAATGCGAGGTTGAAAGCTAAACAACCTGGCTTATGGCCTAAATAATCAGAGATGGTAACCTTACTGGGACAAGTACCACCTTGGTGCCATTCTGACCACCCCCAATAGTTGCTCATGTACTGGTAACCTTCCAAAGTGCCAAGGCTGAGACATACACCACTGACCAATCTCTTCCTACCTTTAACGCTCATCTTTCAATGTTGCAGCATCCAATTACACTGCATTGTGATGACATGGTTTTAATTATATCATTTAACTAGGGGGGCCCAGTACTAACCCCTATAGAATGTATTATTAGTCGCTCCCCCTACCCAATCCCTTTCCACCTCAGGTTTTCTAAGATGAAACTTCATCTGTGATGTCATACTCAGTTTTAAGCTACTGTCAAGAGTTAATCGAGAGTTGGGAGATCGTCTTGATATCCATAGCTGACCCTGTTTTATATATATATATATATATATATATATATATATATATATATATATATATATATATATATATATATATATATGTATATTTTAAACAAAACAGTTCTTTGTCAAATGTTTGATTCTTCTGTTTTTTGGTAGTGGGTTTTCCCCTGGCCTGACCTCTTTGCTTATCAATAGGGGTTTTCCACCCCACTCTAACATGTGGTAGCACAGGATGGTTGGCTGATGCCCTCAGAGTTTTCACACTTTTTCCCGCTGCCATCCTAAAGGAGTACGGAGTGTCCCATCAGGACCGGATAACCAATCATGTGTGACCTGAGACAGGCATCAGAAGCCCCCTTGGTCAAATGTCTTCCCAATCCAACAGGCCATCCCACAGGCTTGAAGGCAGAGTGGCCGATTGTGGGAGATGTGGTTTCAAAGGCTTCGGCTGACCCACAAATTTAAGTATGAGAGCATTGACTTGACAAATGTTGGAGGCAGCTAGTTATGTATTTTGAGATGTGTTCATGAGCGTTGTGGGGAAAGTGAGAAAGTGTTCATTAATGAGGGTTTACTTGTAGCCAAGGTTATGGAAGATGGCACCTTAAACTACAAGAAGGAGTATTAAATACTGAGAAAAGAAAAAACAAAATAAATAAAAAACATGGACAGTGAGATGCCAATGGTGTTTTGGTTATTATGTTGTTTTGTGTGTGCACTCAAATGTCTTATATGTGTAAGGGCTACTGGCGTCAGTAGTAGTTGGAGGAGAGATGTTTTTTCACCAGTAGGAGGTTGTGAGGAAAATTGATAGAAGTTTGTTTGTTAGTGGTAGGTTGTGTGCAGGATTTGGAGAATTGACAGGAGGAGTTTTGTTTGCCCATGGGAGGGGGCAAAAGATTGTGGTGAAGTGACAGACAAGGTTTTGTTTATCAATGGCGTGAGGTTATAGCAGAAGGGTTAGGTGTGGGTTCGAAGCTGTGGAAACAAGGTGTTGTTGATGTTGGTTCATGTTGAAGGAACACATGCAGTTTTTTCTTCGGTATGGGCAGTGTTTGCATTCCACACCCCAATTGATGTTGTTAAAGTCGGGGAGGCTTGGGAAACGGTCTAAAGGGTGTCAAAAATCAGAGAATAAATATATATTGTTGGTGAGAAATTTTAAAAGTAGAATGGAAACATCTTGAGTATGAAAAAACAATTGTTAAGGTCAAGTAAGTGTCAGCAGTCAGAAGTGTGGGGCTCACAAACAGCAGGGGAAATGGTTAAACCTGGCCCCAGGAGGGTAGTTTTTCAAAATCTGTGCTGCACACATGACCACATATTCACATGCTGCTTATAAGGGAAGGAAGCTATGCAACAGCTTAGCAATTCGTGAGCTATGGAAGATATTCAGGGATGAGGTAAAGGACCCATTCCAGAGGGAGTTGATGCTCAATCAGCATGACATGGAGGGTGAAGCCCCCACAGCTCCTCTTCTTCCTCCCCAGAGCACAGATCCACCAACCGAAGGACAGGGATTTTACCCACTGAAAGAATTGAAAGTGGTGGCATGCTATACTAACACATGCTATACTAACACAGTATATGTGCCCCCTGCATATAGTAGTGAAGATGCAAGATTAAGTAATCAAATGCCAGGGCTCACAAGCCATGAATATAAAGAGCACGGCACACACTGCGAAAGCTAACAGAGAGTGACAAGGAAGGGGTGACGACTAGCCGAGTGAATGGATCGGAGGGCAAATATTGCTTAAATTAGATGGACAAAACATGAGTGACAAAAGGAGAGGAGAGGGATCAGAGGCAAAGGGGGCAAAAGTGTTAGTGGAGAATGAAGAGAATGGGAAATAATAATGGAGGAAGTAAAGGAAAGAGACAGAAAGGAAAAGAGATGACAGGAGAAGATGATAAGGGAATTAGAAGAGGCAGAAATGGAGAAAGAGAGAGTATACAGGGAAAGGCTGAGAAACAGAAAGAGGAAAAGGAAATACAGAAGGAAGCAGAGGAGAACAAAACTAGGGAAGTAGAGAAGGAAAGGGAGAGACGGAGAGAGTTAAAATGAGAAAGGCAGCAACAGGACATTGAGAAACTTGTTAAGGAGCATATACATTGGGAGAAGAAGAAAAGTAAGGAACTGCATTGAGAAAGAGAAAGAAGTTGGGAGAGGCAGCTTAGAGAAATGGAGAAGCTAATGAAAAATCACACACACCCAGAAGAAGATGATGAGGCAGAAATAGGAAAGAGGATTGGGACACTGCATAGAAGTGTGAGGGATAGTGGTGCTTCCCTTAAGGTGAGAAGAAGCATAGTCAGGTCTCCACAGAGTGAGGAACCGAGTCTAACGGAGAAGGTAGTGAAGGGACTGTACAGGAGAACACATTAAAAAGACTAGATATTGAAAATGAGGGGGGTGAAGAAAGGGATGACAGTGTGGGATAACAGGGGCACATGAAGAAATGGAGGAGTGTGAAGATGAGGAAGAGAGGAGAGACGCATGTAGACTCTCTGTAGGGGCAAGCCCAGAAAGGGAGGAAGAGTGGTCAGAGAGGGAAGAAATAGAAGGGAAAATGCATGAACTCGTGAGACACAGTAAACGTACAAAAAGATGATTGCACAGCTTTCAAGAGGTCTCCCCATACACTCAGAGATTGAGAGCATTACCAGGACGAAAGAGAGTGAGCATGGCGGTGCTTTTACAAGTATATAGGTGGTTATTGAGACTGAACCTAATATAGAATTCACACAATTCACATTGATAGACATGGGGGAGGTTGGCCACAATCCATACCATGGCCACAAATCGATAAAGAAAATTTTATATGTAAGTTGCCCTTGTTAACATCAGGGGTGAGAAAATGGATCCATGAGTTGGAAAGAATGACAGCAGGAATGAGGTTAGAATTGGGTGACATAAAAAGCTTGTTGGCTGCCATCATTAGGGAGAGGGCTGATGACATTTGGAAACGAGCGGGGTAGCCGGGGTGACTGTGCAAAATACAGCACATGACCAAGCACCGTTTAATAATTGTAGGGCAGCAATATGGAAGATGCTTATGGTACCCTATCCCAACACATCAGAGATGAGCGTGCAAAATGCGTGAAGATGAAGATCCTGTTGCTTGCATTCAGGAGATTCAAGAACGTTGGTGCCTTGAGACTTGTGAACTGTGGGCTAAAACAATAGTTTTTTATTACATATACTCTCAGGGACTACTCAATCCAGTGCATATGCAGTTGAAGAAACTAGTAGGGATGGAAGGGAAGTCATGGCAAGAGATACAGTTGACTATGGTACACCATTGTGTCATGGTCTCAGGGTAAGGGCCACTATATTTATCATCTAAAGGATCTAAATGGACCCAGTCCTGGTGCCTTTGGCACCAGCCTCATGAGAAAGTGTGCTCTGCACACTTTGTGTCTGGGGCACATGTTACTTTCTCCCCAGCAAGCTCCCCACGTGCATCCAGGCCGGGCGTGGCCATAGGGAAACATTGGTGTGCACATGCAGCAGTCTCTGGGAGTGGCAAAGTGGGGCTGCAGGTGGACCCAAAGGGGCTTGGCTGGGACCAGGCTATTTAAGCCTGCCCCACCCGCATACAAGTGCTTCACGTTAGTCTGCTTCTTGCAGCGTAATGCTTACCGTCAGCTGAAGCGCTCTAACCTGATTCCAGTTCATCATCTTCGCTGCACACCTTACCTGACTCCAGCCACACCATCGCTTGAAGTGCAGCTTACCTGAATCCGGCACCTCATCTTCAGCATGCACCTTATCTGCTTCCAGCAACACCATTGCTCGAAGCACAGCTTACCTGACACCAGCAAAACCATTGCCAGAAGCGTCCCTTACCTGACTCCTGCAATTCCTTCGCCTGCAGCGCATCGCATTTTACATGATTCCCATTGTCATCAGAGTCGAGGCGCATCCTCACCTGTTCCGGGTGTCTAAATAAGTGGGAGCTCTTCTTCTCGCCCAGCATCCTCACGGATCCATCCATCCAGTAACCGCTGGCAGGTATTCGGATAGCCGCCTCCCGTCTGACACCGCCAGGCCATCCCTGCAAGTGAAAAGAACACACAAGGTTAGAGACTACATAAATATCTTACGCTTGGTTTTACAACACATAATCCTTGCGCGCGACCTTGAAACCCAAACTTACCTTCCATTTGGGAACCTCGTAAACCCCAATGGCACCCATTTGGACTCGCTCCACACACCAGGACTCCGCAAGGTCTTCTTCACACCTATTGGGGAGAGGAAATACATTAGAAGGGTTACGGACAAAAATCATGGAAAAAAGACATTGCAAACGGATACGGACAATAATCATTGTTAAGAACATTTACCTTAAAGGTGGTTCAGCCACAGCCGGTCTGGGCTGCCATGCACGCGGACCAGTGAAGTAACTAGGTCCATCAAATGTGCCCCTGCAGTTGAGAAGCAGGACAGAGAGCTCATCCTCATAAGAAAACAGGTGAGACTATATGGGTAAACGCATGCTCACCTCATTCTGGAATGAAGGGTTTGAGAGAAATCATAGTCCAACCACAGCATTCTCACAGCCTTTCGTATTCTTTAAGGGGCAGTGCCAGCAATCAAAGCAGCCAACACTACAGAAGCAGGGGAAGAAGTCTGATATAGGGGAGCCAAGTCCACGGAGGGCTACAACCATGCCCCAACGTCCCTGCAGAGACAAGGTGAGCATAACATATTGTCAGCTATTACAACCGAAGATAAGGAAGACAGTCAAAAACAGGAAGCTAGAAGAATCAAAGCTAGTTTTGGAAAAAACTATAAATGTTTGCGTTGGAGGGGCCATGTTGACAAGTGGAGAGGGAGTATTTAGTCAAGATGCACACCCAATGGTTGGAGGGAGATTCACAGGAAGGAGAGAATACAATTACTGGCTCTGGGAATTGAGGGGCATGCCTAGAGGGAGAGGGGTTGAGTTCAATCTCTGCAAGGAGGAAAAGCACTTAGTGGGGGACAACCCAGACTGATAGGGCCACCTCAGTAGTGTTGGGCATGTGAAAAAATGGGTTACATTGCTCGAGTGTCTAGAAGTAGGGGAGGGATGCAGCACAAATGGCAGAACCCCAGAGGGGGTATGACGCATCCTCCACTATACAGTACAAAGCCACCTGACTATTATATTTGAGATTGCATAACATCTCAGACATATGTGCCACAAATGCATTCAGCACAACAGGCACTGATGAACGCACAGCAGCCACCAATGCAGCCACAGCAAGCCCCCATGCAGATACAACAGATGCAAAATCGAAAGCAAGAACCAGCACAGCAGAATACTGTGGCCAGGTGCAACCCAAGTACTGAAGTGCAGACCCCCACAACCAGAAAAGGGAACATTAATGTAGTGGGAAGGAACCCTTTCACAGGGACAAGGGTGAACCATTACCCACAATAGGACAGCCCACAGAGTGACATGATGTGTTCAATCCTATCCGTTACATCTGACCCACAAGAGGAGCCATGAGTCAGCATGATCATAGGTGACAACACATTCCCTTTTCTTGTAGTTACAGGGGTGACCAGATCCTCTGTTAGGGAGGGGAACATACCCAATGTCAGGTGTTGCCATGAATGCACAAGGCCATTCTGTCACTGCAAATTTGGTTCTATTTACTGACAAACTACCCATCACTATCGGAGAGCACAACCTCACAATGCCACCATTGTATTCACGCCAGATACCAGTTAACATAATGGGAAGAGACATGATCAGTAAACTCAAAATGATCATATAACTTACTGATCAGGGAATAGTGTGCTCCACTCCAGGGATTCAATACATGAATGCACAAGATTTTTTATTAGCATTTTGTGGGCAGACAGCACAGAAGGGTAACCATAGACCCCAAGGTGTTCCAATATGGGGTGAATCTTCTGTTAGCATGGATCCTGGGATAAGGGCAAAATATGGCGACTACCCGCAGGGATCCTTTTTAGATGAGAGATTCCCATGGATGAGGAGGAAGGACATGTATTCGCATTAGAATTGGAAGTAGTCATAGTAAGGGAAGACAGAGTAATTCTCCATAGGGCTGATGATAAAAGGAAAGCAAGGTGGGCAGTGATTTCCGTTGATGAGGAACACTGATTGACTGACTTTGCGGGTGAAGAATGGTTCTGAGATGACTATTCAGATGATGAAGTGGTGTTCTTTATAAGCTTGTTGGGTGAGACTTGAGAACAGGAAAGTACCACAGAGAATAGCCCTGATAACAAAGATTTTTCTCAAAGACAAGCTGGCACAGGTGCCAAGTGCACTGTGGACGTATAGTCTCTATGAGGATGGCCTATTGAAGGGAGTAGAGGCAGTTAAGATAAAATTGAAACCAGGAGCAATCCTGCCAAGAGTGAAACAATATCCTATTTCCAAAGAAGCAGATGAGGGTATTTTTGAGGTGATTTCTGCTTTAGTACAACATGGAATCCTAGTGCCTTCAGAGTCTCTGTGTAACATGGTTGTGTACCCAGGGAAAGAAGTGATGGGGCATGGAGATTAAAGCCACACATTTCACAGTGATCGATCTAAAGAATGCATTCTTCTCAAGCCCCCTCCACGAGACTTGACTTTGTATAAAAACTAAAAGTGGAAACATACAATATTACCCCAAGGGTTCTGCGAGGCCCCATCTATATTCAATAGGGTCCTCCAAAGGGATTAGGGAACATATACCTTGAGAGCACAGTAATTCAATATGTGGATGACATTTTGTTGTGCAGTGAGACAGAAGAGCAGTGCTGAAAAGTTTCAATACATTTAATGACAGTCTTGGCAGACAAAGGACACATGATGGACAAGGCCAAATTACAATATTGTCAGGAGGATGTTCTGTAAATTGGTTAGTTGATATCAAAAGAAGGCAGGAAGGTGACCCCGGAGAGGGCAGAAACAATCATGAAAACACAGCAGCCAACAACAATGAGAGAGATGCAGCAATGTTGGGGCCTTTGCAACTACTGCAGGGTGTGGTCTTTGATTACAGCATGTACATTAGGCCCCTCTTAAAAGGGCTTAAAGAGGCTAAGAGAGATGACAGTTCAATAGTCTGAACAGGTGAAATGGTAGAAGTATTTGGTGAATTGAGAAGAACAATATGCACAGCACTAGTTCTAGGGAGTCCTGATTACAGTGCAGAACTTACCTATTTTCACACTGGAATGGGTTGGTAATGACAGCAGTGCTCAAACAGATGACTACCCGGGGACACAAACTATTGGCATATTACAGTGGGTTCTTAGATTCAGAGTTGAAGGGGAATTATCCCTGCAAGCAAACATTGACTGCGGTACTTGTCATATATTCTATGATATGAAAATGGACATAAGGTGGGATGCTCGTTCTACTGACCCGTTCAACTGTTTTTGATAGTTTTATAGCCCTCCTGGGCAGAATAGGGTCACCACCAGGAGCCCTTTTTCACATATCATTGATTATGTAGACATGATCCGAAATTGTACCAGCTATATATACATATGTTGGTAGTCGTATGCACTTTCTCTCGATGGATCGAAGCCGGTCTGTGCACACACCATGATGCCACCTATGAGCAAAATTACTCGTACAAGAGGTATTCCCATAATGAGTGGCATGTGAAGTCTTTCGGTTTGACAATGGACTGCAGTTTTGTGAGCGGTTTGTTTGAGCATCACAATCCAACTGGGGATTAAGGTTAAGGTCTCCTGCGCTTATCACCTACAAGCGAATGGGATTTGTCAACACCTCAATGGCCTGTTAAAAAAAAAAAAGATGACTCTGAAAAAAGGATGGCTCCATTGCCTACCCTAAACCATATTTGCATTACACAACCAACCACTTGACTCCTCACAAGCTGGTGACAAATGCCATATGCATATACTGCTTGCTTCTCCCACTTGAGTGCCAACTGATCCCCAAAATGCTGCTGCTGTTTTAGGAGCTGAGATGCAAGATTACGTGGTGGCGATGCCGGCTAGTGTTTCCTTTATTTCCCAGCAGCTTCAAGCACAGCAGGGGAGGTTAAAGAAGAATGATGAATATAACGCTCAAGTAGATTTGCTAGATTTGCAAGACCTTCTCAAACCCCCTTCACTATATCCTGGTGACACTGTCATTTTAAGAAATGTTACACAATTGTGTCACATGCCTTTTTTTGAGGGCTCTCTTGTTATCGAGGACATTACACCCACAGCAGTCAAGGTGTTAGGCAGGCGCGCATGGATACACATCGGCGGCATCAAACCCTGTAAAGGCAAGACCCTGTGCCCTAAGTCCCAGAAGGTGCACCTCAAGAAGAAAAAGAAAGAGAAGTGTAGACACATCCCATGACAGGGAGCAGACAACTACTCACAGAGAATTAGTGAATGCAGTGTCCTTTTTTACACAAGGAAATGATCTGCTCACACAAACTGTAACCCTAAGAACTTTTTACTTGCAGCGAAAAAAAGAAAAGCACTTTTGATGAAACAAGAGACAAGTACCCAATATTACCATTCCAGATATTCCTCTATGCTACTCTCTCATTTGCAGAGAACAGTTACAGTGTATATAAGAAAGGTAGAGTACTGATTATTGCCCTACTCATAAACGTCAAAACGCATTTAATTAATGAGCGGATTTTCCTTGCAATAGTGATACCGTTTTTCTTGTAGGTTTTCAGTATTTGTGGAATAGGTGTAAAAGTATGAACAACAAAAAAAAATGCACATTGTGAATGTTGCTCAGCATGTGCTTTTGGCTCAATGAGCATGCACAGTTGCAGCATATGGACTCATCAGCGAAACCGATTGTATTATATTATATTTGTATTTTGCTGTCTATACCTTGTTGCCCTCCTAGCATTAGAGACAGCAGCTCTCTATCATGTACATGAAAAAAACATATGCTAATACAACACCTGTTACCCTAGAAAATGAAGTATGATATGATAGGTCATTTATAACGCGCTTAATACCCAGAGGTTTCTAAGCGCGGACCCAGGGATCAAACCTGTGTTGCTCTGTGTCGTTTTGCTTCCATGTTGCCGCTGAGCTATCCTCCCAGGAGTTACAAGTAGTAACCCAAACCCTCACCAGTGCCACTAGAGATATAAAAAAGCTCAAAAGAAGTGTCAATAATAATTTTTAACATATGCATACATACATGGCTATTTTGGCTCATGTGACCAATAATATGTGGAGCCAGTACATGAACTGTGTGGACAAAGAGACATCTAGAGAGAGCTGATATGGGTGTTCTCTCATTGCCTATGCCATGACCGATTCCAGGACATTTGTGGCCACTGAAATCCCAGCAACTACAGCACAGTGTCCAATGCATTTGGCACTCTGCACAAAAAGGGGCCAGATTCAAGGGAAATGGGCCACATTGTGGTGGATGTCTCAAAAGACTTTGAGGAAAGCTTCATAAAAACAAAAGCAGTGATAGAGGACTGTTTGAGCAAGGACAAAATAATACACTACATACTGGCCGGCGCAAATAGAGGAGAACCTAGAATAGTAAATGATAAATGGTTACAATATCCAAAAAATGTGAGAAGGAAGATAGCAGGAATGCTTGAGTGTTGGGAAAGGCCTCAACTATTGGTATATGGACGGGTATTTACAGGAGACAGATGGGTCGAAGGACTGATGGGGTGCAAGGCACAAGCACTTTGGACATTACTAGTAGAAGTGGTGCAGACAGAGAATGATGAGTGCCTCAATGAGTGGGCAGAGTACTCAATGTTGTTCATGTGGGTAGAAAATGAGGCAGGCCCTATACCCATAATAGCCCTCAAGAATGCATCACTATGCTTCCAGAATGATGGCCCGGTAAAGGTTGGAGCCAGAGATGGTGCAAATGCATATCGAAACAAACCTGGTCTGAAGGTCGGTACAGCAGTGCTCATGGATCATTATTGGGCCTGCAGCTCCAAAGCTTACATGCAGTTGCACCCACATGGGGGAGGAACATGTTCCCTAGTACAACTGAACACGGAAGGCCTACTATTACCTCAGAAATACATACACATGGATGGGTTTCCCAAAGTAGATGCACATTAGAGAAAGAAAAGGTCCCTGGAACTCAAACGGGTAAAAAGAGGAAATTATGTCTCTGACAAGATGGAAGCAGCACTTAATTGAATACCAGAGCAGCACAGACAGTTCAGTAGAACAGAAATGCTCTTTGCTTCTGTTGTTCCTGGGATACAAAAAAAGTAAACTCTAAATGGTTACAAATCACACATTGGGAACTGCTACAAACAATTAACTCAACAGTGAAGGGATTTAATGCCATGAAGGAAGAGCTGAGAGCCGTGTGGCTCATGACTCTTTAAAATAGATATGTCCTTAACCTAATCACAGCCATGGAGGGTGGCGTATGCACAAAAAAGGTCCGTCCTGCTGTACCTACACACCATCCCACGATGAAGAAAATGAGACCCTCACAGAAGCTATAACACTGTTAACAGATATTCACAAGAAGATGAAGGGGGGACATGAAAACAGCGAAGCAGGATGAGGATTGGCTTGCATATCTATTCTCCTGGGTACCCTCCTGGATGGCCAACAGTCTAAAGGTACTCCTAGCTGCAGTAGTGTTGGTGTTATTTGGATTCTGTGTCCTGAGACTAGCAATTGCCCAATGTAAGAAAACTGCCCAGAAGATGGTAGAAATGGAAATAATGGTAGACGTTAACACTAAGATGGATGAACAAGCACACATTGGTAATCTGCTTCTGTTTCACCTAAATCAAAGCCCTCTTATTCCTCTTGGTAGAAAAGGATATTATCCCAGAGAACCTCATAATTACGGGGGATGTTGGGTGTTCTGCAAACCAGGTGCTGCTATATGACTTAGAGCATGGACAAGCATATAAAGAATTCAGGTGAGCTAAGGAGGTGACAAAGATATGGATCCCTAAGGACCCAACAATGGAAAGGGTCCTCTGAGAAGTTTGGTTGAGGTCTCGACTAGAGGGGAGAATGAAGAGAGGCAGGTGAATGTGCCATTCATCATGTCGGCACCTCCTCTATCCTCTCCTCGATGTTACAGAAATGGAAGGTGCACATCACTTAGGGTATATGACTCCTCCCCACCACCGTATCGCAGGTGTGAGAGATGGTAATCACTGAGAAAACCCTACCGACCCTATGCTGGAAGGATCGCAAAGAGCTATATATGCAAACTATGGAGGTTATGAGCATGCTTTGACAAGGGTCGTGAAAGCAAATTATGTCATTGCTGAATATGGGCACACGTAGGTGTATTAGACACAAAGCACATGCTCATGAATGGAGATAAACGAACAATTGGTCAAATTGCACTTAGACATGAAGAATATGCTTGCATCCAATAGGTTCGAAAAAATGTACTCTATAAACACTGAAACACAAGATGCACAAGTATACACATAACAGCTTGCTTAATTCAGAACACAACCAAAATGAGTGGCCATGTAAAACAAGCGGGATGGCACAGCCACGTACGGGTGAATGGGAAACAGTGAGAGGCCTCGAGATTGCCTGGTTCACTGAGTCCACACATGTGACCTACAGTAGGAGGATAATGCTTATTCAATAGATTCAAAGGCAGACAGACTGAGACCTTCGCTTCAATCCAGTCCTAGGGACAGAAGATACAAGATAATGCGAGGTTGAAAGCTAAATCCTCCTAAATGTCCTGGATTGTGGCGTAGAGAATCAGAATGGTAAACTTATTGGGGCAAGTAGCCCTTTGGTACCATTCTCACCACCCTCAATTGTTGTCCATGTGCTGGTAACCTTCCAAAGTGCCAAGGCTGAGAAATATATCACTGACCAATCCCTACCCAACTTTAATGCTCATTTTTCAATGTTGTAGTGGCCAATTACAGTGCATTGTGATGACATGGTATTAATTTGATCATTTTTGTAGGTGGGCTCAGGCGCAGCTACCAGACGGACTGCAGCCAATGAGTGTACTAAACCCTACAGAATGTATAACTAGTTGCTTCCTCTAAACTATCCCTTCCCACCATAGGTTTTCTAAGATGAAACATCAACTGTGAGGTCATATTCAGTTTTAAGCTACTGTCAAGTTTGGAGTTACTCGAGAGTTGGGAGATTGTCTTGTTGGGTATGGGTTTTGCTAAATAAAACAGGTCTTTGTCAAATTTTCTGGACTCTTCTGTTTTTCGGGCATGGGATTTCCCCTGGCCTGTCTTCTTTGCATATCCTGAGAGGCTTTGACCCCACTTTAACATGGTTGCAGGCTAGTTTATGATGAGCCCATTTCAATTTAAAAAATGGCTGCAATGCAAACGTGACTCATGGTGAGAAAGAGGGTATTAAACACTGCAAGGTACTTTTCAACCAAGACAGATCCAAGTATCCCTGCCCAAGGAATGCAGAGTGCGGGCCTTAGTCCTAGACACAGGGCAACACTTGGAGAAGCCCCATCACTTGCTCCTTTCTTCCTACCAAGATCATTGTTTTATTAGAATCATTGAAGTTGGCTGTCACATTTGAGACAAGCCTTAGGCTTTACCTTAGCCATTCCTTCAAAATCCAGAATACAAGTCCTGTGGTAAGAGATGAAAATCATGTGTCGTCTCATCTGTCGCTCCCTCAGATCAAACAAAACGCAACAAAATATATTTCAGTTTGAAATTAGCTGAACATGGTGCCTTGAACTGGCAAGATCAATTACCACCCGAGGCAGAGGAGCCAACCAATCAGGTTACTTGGATCGCAGGCTTAATCCCATGATCCAAGTGCTCTTTCCAAGCAATCTTGCGGAATTACCCATGGCAGAATTACCTCTAGCGTTAGTACCACCAAGAATCAGCAGACTCAGGTAAATCCATTACAGACACATTACAAGTCTGAAAACAACAGAATTACCTAAAAAAAATTTGGAGGAAAGCCCACCAAAAACACAGCTCAGTTACCGCCACAAAAAACACGTAGGTAAATGCATACAGGTGTCACGTCACAAATCAAGACCCAGGTGCACCAGATCCACTCAGGTAGAGCAGAAAAGGCCCACCCCCAACACACATCCAAGCAAAATGCAGCCACAAGCAGACACAGATTACGGGCTCCACAACCTGCTACTCTACATCAAGCTAAGCAGCATGCTGGACCACAGCAGGGAAGGAGGCAAGTGCAACAAAGGCGCAGGAGACGCATGCTGCACAGGGCACCCATACCACGAGACCGGCCATCCCCATGGACACTCACGGACAGCTAGTTAGTGACTTTATACCAGTTGGACCGTCCAACCATTGCCAAACTGCTCACCCTGACACAGGGAGAACTGCAGAGTCACATTTCCATCAGAACAACCATCCCACTGAAGCTTGAGGCAGTCCTACATTTCTGTTCACAGGTGCATTCCAACACACAGTTGGGACACTGCATGGGATGTCACAGCCCACCTTCTCCAGGGTGCCGTACCAAGTCCTGGATGCCCTGATAATTCATGCATATCTGTACATATCCATGCCCATCACCCAGGCACAGGTGCACGCTGCCAAGGCAAGGTTCTACACCATTGCCCATTTCCCCAACACCATTGCGGCTTTGGATTGCACCCATGTGGCATTGGTACCTACCCAGGCAACAGAACGGGCATACCTCAACTGGAAACAATACCATTCAACGAATGTGCAGATGACCTGCGATGCCGACCACACCATCAGACACTGCTGTGCCGGATATCCTGAGGCCACACATGACACACTGATTCTGTGCAACAGCACCCTACCGGCATACATGGAGAGGCACAGAGAACAGCACACCTGGCTTGTGTGTAAGTAGCACTCAGACCGGACTGCCAAAAGCACTGACACACACCTGGGCTATGTAAGGAGTAGTAAGTGAATGAACTACATATCCCATGATGCAACACTAAAAATACACAGAACAGGCCCCGCACCCTTACTGACCCACCCCAAGACACACATGAACCATGTGACAACACAGAGCATCCAGCCATTCAAGGCAGCACAGCACAGTCAGGGCTACGTACAACCTACGTAAGCATTGTCTTGTACCCGACTTGGTGTTGCAATACCATAGTTGACCAGTGCATTTCCAATGTCACACCAGTTCCAAACACCACATGACTGCCGACTCCCACAATGTGAATGACTGCAAGTGAACCATGTAGCCCAAGTCCCATCAACCTTGATGCACTCAAGGTGCACCGTGCCCAACCACTGAGTCATGCAGATAGGGGTATACACGTCAGTACCATTAAGTTGTAGCCCGGCCCACACACTGCCATGTCTCACACAGTCCTGCAGTTGTCATGGCTAATAACCACTTCGAAAAACCCTGCTAAATCACAGGAGATAGGCTATACGGAGCCACAGAGGAGAACAAGATCATGCATCAAGCAGACATTTGGCCTTCTGAAATCAAGGTTTAGGTGCCTACATCACACAGGCGGTGCACTGATGTACAGCCCTAAAAAAGTTGGCAAAATCATAGTGGTCTGTGCCCTACTGCACAACATGTGCATACGTACAAATGTTGAAATGCCCTAAAATGAGGACAGTTACCCCCCTAGCTCTGATGAGGAAGACGCTGGAGGAGTGAACAATGCACCACAGGCCATACTTGGGATGCAAGGGAAGGGTGGATGGTCTGCCAGGAGATCATAGACAATTTTCTTTTACTCCAGAAACATGCTGCACAGCATGCAATCAATGCATATGTCTAAATTGCATTGAACGAAAACCATCAAACTGATCACGATTCAAGTATGTCTATTTCTGGAAAAAAGAGAACCCCAGCCCCAACACCAACTCCCACCCCTACCCCTAACACCAAATGCCACCCACCAACCCCATCCCCAACACCAACTCCCACCTCCCAACCCCACCCCCAAGTACTACTCACACCAGCGATTGCGCTTCTCCCCCTTGTCCCCAGGTCTAGCAGCATTTCAGGCACACTGTTGTGAGTACCGGGGTGGGGTGCTCGCCAATGACCCCATTGCAGACAGTGATCTCCTCTACACACTCCCCCCGCAGATGGTCCATGCTGAGGTGTATGGCTCTGGCCAGGGACTCATGGGATGAGGACAAATGCTCTGAGGGGTCAAGTCCTAAAAATTAAAGTGGGGGGACTCATCAACAAACGCGCTGGGATGTGACATCGTCAGAAATTAGCATATCAAAGTGAAATATCCACATTTGATTAAATTGGCTTTGCATAACCACTGACATTGCACAGGACGAATAGTCATTTGACTTTCATAAAATCAACACACACACAAAACCAAGAGAGGACATTTTCTTCTAATAGTGTTTTTGAAAACGTTAAAAGGTGTACATGTTTTGAACTCCAAGAACCAACACAAATGTTTTCCCTGGAACTTCCAGTACCAACATGAGACATTTCAACTTTAGTTTGTTATTTGTCATCAGGTTATAGTGCAGAGGTGAAGTGTCCAGCCTGCAAACCTGACAACTGTGGTTCTAGGTCTGCTCAACGTTTATCATTTTAGCTGGAGGGGGGGTGGTGAGTCCACCCTCTGAAAAAAGTGGGTGGACTGCGTCCACCCGAGTGTACCCTTGACTTGATCCCTGATTGTTCTGCCAGCTCCCACACCCTCTGGCTTGTGAGGCACAGGCATGCAGTGCATGTCACTGTGCTCTTGCAAAGATGGTCAATGGACATCAAAAACTGTCTCGAGGGCCCCTGGATGCAATCATGCATGGCCTCAGAATGACCCAAGTGTTCCTATGCGATGGCGTGCATATCCGCCTGCATCTGTTCCATCCGGTCCAGACGGTACCAAATGACCATGAGTGTGCGGACAGGCACTGCCTATGGGGAATGTTTTCTGACATGTTCCTCATACCACCCTTGATGGCGGGTTTTCCCGGCCTGCTCATTAGATGACTCCTGCCCGTAGAATAACATACTTGCCAACATTCTGTGAGCAAAAAGATGTAGGAATTTTCAAGATTAAAAATAATTTGCATAACAATGACATCACAGGAAAATACAAAACATGCATTGTTGGCACTATTGAAGTATTCTAAAATAGACAACCCATCAAACAGCACAACATGAAACAATGTGCAAATGTTAAAAATGTATAATTCGGAATGGTAAGGTAACACCAAATTCAATTACACAGAAGGTAATCACCCAGAGCTGGTAGGCAACGTTTCTCACTGCTCTGTAGCAGCAGCCTGGGCAATACATATGTATTCCTGAAGTGCAGGTTGAATGCTGAATGGCATGGAGACTGATACCCCCATCAGTCTGATAGGCAGATGCTGTCTGATGGTGTTACCCTCTGCCACTTGCCTACACTGGTGTTTCAGCTAAGGGTTCTACTGGCAAGAGTGCAGGACAGAGTCACGTAGCTGTCAGGTCAGTGGATCAGTCTGAGCCCAATCAAAGTAATCACCTACCAGCCCACTGTACAGACAGACTAATTAATGTGTTGCATGCTTTGTCCTGGAGCGTGCATTAGAATCACATAAATTACTTGCCACTGTAAAAAGCAGTAGGATCTGTCACTGAAATCAGTAGGTGGTAGGACTGCTTAAAAAAAGCAGTAGCCTACTGCCTAAATCTGTAGGGTTGGCAAGTATGGAATAGGGCACAGCGAGATTCACAATGTGATGGTGGTGTGTGCAGTGGGAGAGACGGTGCAGGGGGGAAGACTCAGGTGAAACATGGAGGACGGGGAATGTGGCTGGCAGGATGCAGGCAAGACACACTCATACTGATAGTCTGCCAAGCCTGCAGTGGCCTGCTCTGATTTCAGGCTGTCATCCATACTTCGCCCCACTGTGAGTCCACAGTCTCACCAGCTGTGGTTGTGTCCTGGCCTGTTGCTGGTGGCACTGATTGCACAATAATTAGGGTCTGTGGTGGTCCATGGGTGTGGCCATCTGGACAGCCGATTGTCCGTGGATGGCCTGATGGCCTGGTGCCTCTTTTTGGGTGGCACATTCCCACTCCCTGAACTGCCTTTGCCTGGCTGCTTGCTAGCAGTGGTTGGTGCGAGTGTTGTGGGGCTCCTGATCCATTAATTTAGGCTTCCACTGCCTCATATCAGGCACCCTTCCTTTGCCGTTTCCTGATGACATGTTTTTTCTTGCTTGGGTGTTTGGATGGCACTCCTATCTCAAGATATTTAATGGATTCTGTTTTCCAAAATGGCCACCACAGTGCTTCCTTATATACCGATGACAAATTTCCGCTCGCGTAATTTCCGCAAGTGAAATTTCCGCTGACCGCCATGGAGGTAATGGTAACTCTGCCGATATTTGGTGGAATTTTGTTGTTCGACTGGTTGGTCGGTGGTAACGCCGCTGGGTGGAATTACCGTTACTGCCATTGGTGTGAGCGCACCCCTGCCAGGTTGTGATTCAGCAGAAACTCTGCTGAATCACACAGCAGACATGCTAATTGTGCCTCGGCGGAGTTATCGCCGATGTAGAGTTAGACCCGTAATGAGGCATTTTGTTTAGCAGCAGGAAGCATTTGCAGTTCAGTACCACAAATTAACAAACAGCAATGAAACAAAAAATGTGTTGTTTATTGTTACTAGTTCCATGTTCACTTAACATTTAAAACAATGTCCTTCTTAGCTCCACAGCTCAACCTGCCATACAGACCTCAGGAAAGGTCCTTATCGCTAGGTGCCGGAAATGATGGAATGAAAATGACTCCTGCCTCAGTCTATAAGGCAGTAGAAACCAAGAGAATCCTTTAAATGAGACTTCCGTGGGAACATTTTCTTCCCTCTATTCAAGGGAATTGTTCTTAAAAATGTGCACATACTTAGGATTTGAAGAAAAGATGTGTAGTCTAAGGTCTTACGTTTTGAAGATGGCCTCATTATGAGGTGGGAGGTAATCCACCAGTGCTACAGGTTGATTGCTTCTTACCTCGTTACACTGTTTCTGCCGCCTACTATCCCGGTGCCACCAGGACATTACAAGTTGCGGAGGCCCAGGATGTCAGGCGGCGGAAACTGTAAATTCCCATTTGTGTGGCTTCCCATAGGACTCCATGGGCATGGGGACACGGAAGCACTGGCACCTTTGCCAACTGTGCCCGTGCTTCCATGAAAACTATGATTGCAGGGGCAGGTACTCCTGGCAGGTATGACCTGCCGGGAGATCCGACCCTTACAGGCAATCTCGTAGTCTGGCGGTCCGGAAAGGGTACTGGTATGTTGCTACCGGCACCCTTATTTCCGGATCGTCAGACTTGGAATGAGGCTGTTGGTCCAACCTTGGTTCAATCCAAAACTATACTTTTAACAAACTGTATTTTATTGAATTGTAATTGCTTATGAATGATTTCAAAAATATCAGAGTTAAAATTCAGTCACCAAATAATGTGTCTTATTACACGTATCTCGGTAAAGGATATACTGCCACATTTACCTCAAACCAGGAGGTGAAACAAAATGGTACAAAAATGATTGTGCCCTAATCCAACAAAGCAATTAGAGACAGAGGAATTATCTCCAAATAAATGTCTCTAATACCACTGGAGGAATCACTGAAAAAGGAATGAGCACTTTGCAACTAAACAGTATTCCAAGTTGGAATACTTCCGAAATACTGCCCGAAACTGACACTAATTCCTTCAAAAACAGTGCTGATAGCTCCACCAAAAAGGCAATGCCAAGTGCAGCCAGGTGCAGAAGGACAAGGCCCAGATGCACCTGCATGTCTACAAATTGGTATTTAAGGACTACTACCCCTTAACTACATTCACTTTCAACCAACATTCAGCCCCTACTGGATGCAAACTATGACATCCACCACCTCCTTCTCAACGTAGGACTGGGTCTGTGGGGGTGACAGACAACAAGGATACTGTCACATCATAGACAGAGGAGCATTAGTTTAGAAGGCAATCCATTCCTTATCCCAGACCATCTTCCTAGGCACTCACAGATGTGCAATTGAGAACCTTGTATTGCTTCAACAGCCACACCAACATATACCTACTCACCTTGATACAGGAGAACCTCACCAGTAGAATTAATATCCAAACCGCAATCACCCACCTCCCCTGGTGAAGCTGCTGAAGCACCTTTGTGCCACAGGCCCATTTAGCACACGGTCAGCCTGCTGCATGGTATGTCACATCCAACATATGCAACCATAGTTAGGTTGACAGAGTAGCATTGTCACAACTGTAGGTCCCATGATGCTATGCCAATCACAGGGCCACAACATAACAGGCACTTCAGTAGTTTGTTCAGAGAAGAACCAGCAAATGGATACTCAGGTGTGTAGGCAAACAATCGCCCCAAGCTTGTGCCTTCAGAGTCCAGTGGAGTATGGACTGTGACAACTCACCAGCATAGCAGTCAGAGCACACCTGGGTGTGCCTGGAGAACTGACATAGTTTGCCCTTTCCAATGGTATGCAGAGCATAGCCTATGAGGATTAAAAATGTAAATATGGAGCTATGGAAAAGATAAGAGGATGGAAAAAAAGGGGCAGGTGCCAAACACAAAAAGGCTAAGAGTTATAGAATGGCCTATATAGAACTTTGCAGATCTCCCGGTAGGCCACTGCACCCTGGGACTCTTTTGTGTGATATTTCCACATGTTCTCATAAGAAAAGGGTTGGACTTTCTGAAAATCTGCAGTATGGGCCCAATTTGAAAATGATTTCCAGGTCCTCTGTTGGTTCCCAGTCCACCCCTGGTATTGTCATGGCGTCACTGCCTGTCATTCCAGTTGGGTGGATCGTATGCCTGTAAAACAGAACATGGGGTCTTTTGGATATATAGATTGTGTAGTGAGGATTTTTTGGCATAACGAATAGCTACATCTATATAGATAAAAATGTACATGTTCGTTTGTTCATAATCTTAAATCTCTGAAAGTTCTTCACCGATTGTTTTGAAATGTTGACACAACGTTGCATTCAAAAAGGCACGTATTTTTATATACCTACTATACATAGATGTCACATCTGCAACAGCTAAAAACATGCTTTTTCTGAAAGAGCCATCTGTTGTATGTAAAAGCAACACATGCTATACTAAATATTTTACTGAAAAACAGCACCATCTGTTGGACGTAAAAGCAACACACACTATACTAAATATTTTTTACAATTCCATTGTGCAGCCAGACTTCAGGATGCATGGTTGTGAGCACGGCGATCGCGTTCTGCAGCTTCAGATCTGCTTAGTTCTCAACAGAATGAAGGCGACCGCCTGAGAGTGGCTGAAAGACGTCAACGAGAAACAGCAGATCAGCGTCAAATATGACTCTGTGCTCAGCAATCAAGCGGTTACAATTGCCTTGCATTCCGGTACAACCCAGCTGATGATTATAGTTTGAGCCGGCACCATGACTGAAGTGTGTCCTTATTGCAAGCCTCTGAAATTTAATGGAAAAACTAAAGATATGTGTTGCGCCGCCAGGAAAATTAAACTGCCAAAACTTGGAGAACCACCAGAGCCATTAAAAACTACCCACAAGCATTGTGAAATTAAACATATAAGAAACATGCGCTTTCTCTTTTCTTTCTTTTCCATTTAACCGGACTGAGCCACAGCAACGCGTGGCCGGGGACAGCTAGTATATTATAAATATGATCTAAAGTTTAGAGTTAAGAGGGGCACGCACTTAGTACAATTTACAGTTTCCGCCAATGCAATCCTGCATAAAATTGCTATTGCAGGTGACTCCCGATATTCTATAGCTCCCGGGGCACATGACTGCTATTCAGAACCCTGCAATGATACAGGACGCAGCATACAATGATGCACACACCTGGAGCAGGGTCTGCATTGAATGTGCATTCAGACTAAAAGCAAGGTTCCTGTGCCTGGATTGCACAGGGGGGTCCTCATGTACAGCTTTGTATGCTGTACAACATATCCATTCAGAAGACTGTTGCCATACAACCAGAGACTGAATTGGCAAAACCTGACACTGGCGATGATGGTGCGAGGAACCTCATGGGACCGATGTCTAACTACGCGGAGGAAAGGGATGAATGTCTTGATCATCAAGAACTCATTGACATTTCTCTCTGAGCACATTTCAATGCACCCTTGTGCTTTTCTGTAGCCATTTACTGAACATTAAAATGAACACAACAGCAACATAATCACTGGAATCTATATATTGCTACAAACATTATTTCATTACTGTATTCTAACATCTATTCCTTCCTTCCACTTTCATCCTTAACATCCAAGCCATCCCACCATCCCACCATCCTCACCCTCAACGCCATACCATCCCATCCCTTTATCCCCAACAGCCAAGGCGTGCCACCACCCTCGTCTCCAGCCCAAAGGCCCTCCCAGTTCTCTTCACCCCAGCACCCAGCCCTCCCACAACCTTTATCTCCAAAACCCACACACTCGACTCCTCCTAAAAGTACACTGTTCTGTGAGACTGTATTTCCATGATCAATTGCTCTGTCTAGGCATGAAGATGATGTGTGCTGCCCACTGTTGCAGTAGGATCTCTGGCGTGGGATGCTTGCCACAGACCCCCCTCTATTGGTGCAGCAGATAGTGAGTTTACAATGACACTTCCACAGAGTTACTGTAGTGTCAACATCATGGCACACATCAATGCCTCTTGCCCTGGCGCCATTGCCTCAGTTGCCTCCATGATCTTCTGACTTTCCACAGTGATGACAGCAGTGCCCACTGAGATCAGTCTGCGGTGTCAGTCTATCATGCAGGTTTTTCTGCAGGAGCCCCCTTGCACTACATCTTGCATTGCTTGCAAGTGGGAAAGCCGCTGCTCTGTCAGTGGCTATATTTATTTATTTATTTATTTATTTATTTATTTGGCCATTTGTAGAGTGCACCAAGCCCTGCGGCATGCAGGCGCTGGCTACAGTGGTTACAGATGGTGATATGTAACAGTACATACAAGAGGAATGGCTAGAAAGGAACTTAGTTACGCTGTGTAGTCGTATATGCAGTCATGCTAGCAGATTGAAAAGGGTTAAAGGTCTTGAGAGAAAAGTCAGGCTTTGAGACGTTTTGCAGAATGTCCAGAACGACGGTGCAGGTCTTAGTGATAGTTGTGGGGCATTCCAATGCTTAGCAGCCACTACCAGGAGTCTGCAGGCCCCTGCACTTTGCAATCTAAATTTTGTTGTAGAGAGGAAGTGAGAGTGAGTAGACCGGGTAGGTCTCGCAGATTGTGTTCTTGAGAATTATCATGAGAGGTATATAGGCGCAGTGTTAGAAAGGCATTTGTGGGTTATGGAGAGTGTTTTAAACAGAATACGCTCACAAATGAGTAGCCAATGTAGGTTTCTTCTGGCTGAAGAAATGGGGTCTTTTCTGGAATGTTTAGGGCAGCTCGTAGTGCATTATTCTGTATGACCGGTAGCTTTTAGATATTACCGGTATCCTAACGCTTTTCGGTTTGTGTAAACCTTTCCCATATGTCATCCAGGGTCTGTTGGGTCCCAGGAGAATAGCAACCTTGTCTGTACATCCCACCTTCTCCTCTTACCCTGTCATCTGCTGTGTCAACATGAGGAGGACTATCCGTCTCCTGTTGATGGTTCAACAGCAGCCCCAGTGCAGTGGAGAAGGATGACAAACTAGTGGGAGAGGGGAGGAAGAGGAGAGGAGTAGACCCAATCCTCTCCAGTACTCGTGACAATAGAAATGCATGGGCACATGCTGGGGACTAGAGGTGAAAGGCTTGGGGCCACTTTAGGCATGTTCACGTTTGTACGAGTTCTGAGCAGGTCTTAAAAAGCACATGTTGTTGAGGGAACTGCTGTAGATGGGAGCTGTGGTGGAAGTTGAAATCTGCACCACTGAGGCATGAACAGCAGGCTTCTATTATGCAGTGGAGGCTGTGGGCACGGTTTCAGAGTTCAATGTGGGTGCCCTGCTCGTAATTGGTATCTCTGTGGCATCAGGTACTCCTTGACATTGGGGTGGGTAGCAATGTCATAGAGATAGCTTTTTTGGCTTGCCAGTCAAAGAGTATTGGCCATCAAAACTATGCCCTGGTGCCAGGCTGGTGGAGGTGGATGGGGTGTGACAGGGGTGGTGTTTGGTGCACCTGACGGGCGAGTCGTGCTGCCACTGTCATCCTTGTTAGGTTCCTGTTGAAGGCGAGTTGCCATGATGTCACTTGCACTGTTGACCAGTGCCCACTGTCACCAACCTGTCCTACATATCAGACAAGATGTTTGCCTTACATTGATATGTAGTTTTATGACCTTGTGCTCCAAACAGTTACTCAGCATGCCCTAGCACCTAATCGGCCAATGCATGGAGCTCTGCCTCTGTGAACTTTGGCTTCCGCAGCCTCATTTCTGGTATTTTTTACTTTCAATTTTTCCCAGACATTATGTCTGCCTCCTTCTCCCTTGGAAGGTCCCAGACGTAATATCTGCCTCCTTCTCCATTGGAAGGTTAGACAAAATATGTAATACACAAAAAGCCCCTATGGGGCTCAGATGGAATGGGAATGGGGATGCACCAGGTTCGGGTTCCAGGAAAGGCAATTACCGGGCCCTCCAAGGTTGGAATAGCCCGGTATTTCCCCATTCCAGGAACCCCGACCTGGTACCCGGTATGTGGGTAGCCACGCTACCTCCATACTCGTAATGAGGCTCTATGTCATCATAGAAGCTGGCTATATGTAGTAAATAGAATGCAGGTGAAGCCGCCATTGCATAGGATCTGGATGTCGTATCATGAATTTAGTAAGCCAGGGCCCATGAAGAGGAAAGGGAAAATTGTGTTGCAGCAAGAATAAGCTAAATCGTGGGGCTTCATGGTGAGGTATCTCTCCTGGAGTGAAGACTGAAGCAGCCAGGATCAGCTATCTATTCTGGAAGGGAACGAATGTGCAAAGGATGAATCATCCCTTGTTAAGGTGCAAAGATAGAACACCAAGAGCGTCAAGTGTTATTTATTCAGAGCATTTAAAACCCACAAAATGGAGCAAATCGTGGTCTCCTGTCACGTGGGCCAAAGATGAAAATAGAGTTCGCACTTGGAGTCCCAGAACACGATAATGAGTGCTCACACTCCCACGTATTCTGAAGACAAGGATACTTTTGCAAGGCCAAGTACAAAGAAATTCTTCATGGCAGAAGGCATCGGTGATGAGAGATACTGGGCTAATTGGGTGGGGAGGTGGTGCCATGCCCCATCTCCTTGCAACCGAGTCTGGGCTTACATGCTGCTAAGTGAACTGAATGTTCCAGAGATGGCACAAGCGTGCCAACCAATTGTAGTGGTCCATATATAACAAAGGACCTTGTAGTTTGAAAACCAATAAGAAACCGTGTATCTAATGTTTCTGAAGATGACATGTTTTAGAGATAGGCACATGTTGTCCACCTGACAATGGGCAGCCCATTACAATCCTAGTTCCTATAGAATGTGTACTTAGATGTTCCTCTTAAGCCTATTCCGACCCTTAGTACGTTTTCTATTATTTGCCACATAGTGTGATATCACCTCTGACGTATTTTGGATATATAACTATGTTTTTGTGAAAAGATTGCTGAGAGAACCCGAGTGCACGTCCGTTGATGTTCGTTGTAAACTCCTAGTTTTAGATAATTGATAATAAAACAGAACTTGGACATCTTCCTGAGTTGGAAATTCAAAAGTTGTTGGCTTCAAAGGTCTGGTCTAAGATGGCGACATGTTAATTGATGAACTTATGTTACTTTTTTCAAAATTGTTCTTTATAGAGAAGTCACGTCCTCCTGGGTTGTGGTTTAAATATGGCCGCGGTACCCAATAATGTTACCAAATATAATATTTGTTTTGTTTGTTTTATTATTTATACGACGAGCATCCGCCGGCAGGCGGATTCGCCGGCCCTCACAAAGGCCACACTAAGGCCTGTTGGGTGCCTGTTCGGAGCCTAAGGAGCCAGGGACCAGGAACTCTGCCCCTACCACTCCAGAGCCACCATGAGCAGGAGCTCCTTCCATCTACTGCTGGAGCAGTAGCCAGCCCTGCCTGACACCAGGTATGTCACGAGTCCCTAGCCGCAGCACGAGCGTGCGTCTTGAAGGCAACACGCGGCGGATTATTTAATAATATCCGCGCCGCTCAAGCGTTGCCCAGTGTGGCCTTCTCCAGCCAGGATCTGCCCCATTATTGCACTCAGAGTGCATCCAGCCACCAATTGAAGCCCCTAGGCCCACACCATTTAAAGATGGCTGACCGTCGCATCTTCAGCCCTCCACCCGGCCCCGCAACCCTGCAAACATCGTGATTGGCCCCTCTCCTCTACTGGGAGCCAACCACAAGCCAGCAGGCTTCGAACCGGCCCACCTCGAAGGCACTGTACACTGTGCCTATCTCTAGCCTGTATACGCCATCGAGCATAGGGCTAGATCCCCTGCCCATCTCCTCTGGGGCAAGCATACTGCCCCTTACAGCAACCTTTTTTCCACTGCTCCAGCCAGCAACCTGAACTGCTTCAAGCCTTCACTGAACCCTGTTTTTGCAGTACGGTCTAACACAAACTACTTTCACATTGTGTTGTGCCTTATGGTCGCTTAGACCACTGTGACATTGTGTTGTGCCTTAGGGTCGCTTAGAGACCACTGTGACATTGTGTTGTGCCTTATGGTCGCTTAGAGACCACTGTGACATTGTGCTGTGCCTTATGGTCGCTTAGAGACCACTGTGACATTGTGTTGTGCCTTAGGGTCGCTTAGAGACCACTGTGACATTGTGTTGTGCCTTATGGTCGCTTAGAGACCACTGTGACATAGTGTTGTGCCTTATGGTCGCTTAGAGACCACTGTGACATTGTGTAGTGCCTTATGGTCGCTTAGAGTACACTGTGTATTAGCACTGTGTATTAGCACTGTGTATTAGCACTGTGTACTAGCATTTCTCTGATTCTCTGCGTTAGTACCCTCACTGCAGCACCATTGTGCACTAACATTGCGTACTAGCTTCTCTCTGATGATTTTGTGCGCCAGTTCCCTCTAAATTCAGATATGATAACCTGGACCTTCCTCATTATGTTCCCATTCTGCCTGGTCCCCCATGACACCCCTTGTACAGGGCCACACTTTCGCTTACACCCCAATGGCCTCAGCAGACTAGCCTGCCCCAGACATTATCCCATACCCTGCCCCACCCCCTTCCTACCCAACATCAACCCCTTCCAGCCTACCTCCTCCATCGACTCTCATCGCACAGCAGACACCTCCAGCCCCCAAGAAGCATCACAAACTACTCCCATCGGCCAATCCACTATCACGAACCTCACTACCAGCAAATCCTATCCCTGCTCAGGCTTATCGAGACTCACCCGACTCAGATCCAGAAAACACACACCCGTATCCTTCCTCAATCTAGGCAACAAACAAAATATAACCTTAACCAAATCTGCCCCTCCCTGCACACGCCCTACACTTCCGTCAGACCAGATATCACACGGCCTGAACGCACCCTCCCCCCGCACCCACATCAAAAAATCATGCATCACCACCGAAACCATCAAAGGTGCACTCATCAATGCGAGATCTGTAGTCGCCCATGCCCTAGACATAGCCGACATTATTTCCTTCAATGATCTCGACTTCATAGCTATTACAGAGACCTGGCTCCACCCAGCGTCTGGCCCCTCACTATCACTTGCTATACCCAATGACTATACCATCTACCGTGCAGACAGACAAACAGCTAAAGGTGGTGGAGTAGCCATTATTGCAAAAAGCTCCATCAACATAAGACACATACAAAACCAATCACTGCCATCAGCGGAACTACTCACCCTCAAACTATACACAACGCACACAAGCACTATCACCATCCACCT
This sequence comes from Ambystoma mexicanum, assembly GCF_040938575.1. Classification (NCBI taxonomy): domain Eukaryota; kingdom Metazoa; phylum Chordata; class Amphibia; order Caudata; family Ambystomatidae; genus Ambystoma; species Ambystoma mexicanum. The sequence goes on along the minus strand of NC_090929.1, from coordinate 1,435,059,551 downwards.
CATTTACAGACCGCCAGGCCCTATACTATCCTTTAATGACGACATAGCCCTTTTACTCTCTGACAATATCAAACCTAACTCTCGACTACTCATCCTAGGAGACTTTAATCTAGGTCTCAATGATGAGAAAGATGACAAAGCTCACACTGTCGCCAACACAATTTCAGAATTAGGACTCACCCACCATATCACACAACCCACACACAACAAAGGCCGCATCCTTGACTGGATAGCTGACCTCAACTGCAACACTACCATCCTTTCCAACACTCCATGCGCTTGGACTGATCACCACCTTATTACCTTCACCATCAACAAAGGCACTCAAACACCAGGGCCTTCCTCCAATGCCCCACCCACACTCACAAGAAACAACAAAAATATCACACTAGAGAAACTCCTCCCGTTACTCCAACCCATCATCGACTTCTCACCCACCATGACCAACCCTACTGAACTAGTAGAGTTATACAACACAACTATCCTTAAGGCCATAAACACCATAGCACCACACAAGCTTCGGAAAGCCAAACCACGAGCACACCTCAATTCTTGGTTCACCCCCAAACTAAAAACACTCCGCAAATCCAAAAGACAAGCTGAATTAGCATGGAAACAGTCACCATCCACTATTAATAAGACATCTTACGCACTGGCATCGAACATCTATAAATCAGCCATCATCCAGTCTAAAAAAAACATGTACAATGAAAGAATCAGCAACGCCAAATCTAATACCAAAGAGCTCTTCAATATCCTGAGAGAACTCGAATCACCCTCCCCCACTCCAGACACTTGTAACAAAGACATCCACTGGTGCACGAGCATCCAGGAAGCACTCCTAGGCAAAATTGCCACACTACAAGCCAAAATCCTGACAAAGAAAGAAAGCCTCACCCTCACTGATAACATCACCCCCTCTACACACACCCACACCACCCCCCAAAATGATGACAATAACCTCTTTGAGTTTTCCACCATAACCATCAAAGAGGTTGAAGAAATAATCTACTCTCTTAAACCGTCCAAATGCCAAGGCGATACTTGCCCAGCCCCAGTCATTAAAGATGCAGCCAAACAACTTGCTCCCTTCATCACTTCCCTCATCAACTCATCTTTCACCTCCAACATAGTGCCCAACAACCTTTAGGACTCCTGGGTTCTTCCTTTACTTAAGAAGCCCACCCTTGACCCTAATGTCCCCACCAACTACAGACCCATTACGACCGTACCCTTCCTACTAAAAATCCTCGACAGAGCTGCCTATCTTCAGATACAGAACCACCTTGAGAAAAATAACTTACTAGGACTCAGACAATCAGGATTCCGCCCCAAACACGGCACTGAGACCGCCCTGATTGACCTTAAGATACAGATGGACAACATTAAAGACAATGGTAAACTAGCCATCCTTCTCCTTCTTGACTTATCGGCCGCCTTCGACCTGGTCAACCATGACATCCTCTGCAAACATCTATCCTCAGCAGCCAAATTTTCAGATAACGCCAACGCATGGATCCATTCCTTCCTTAACAACAGATCCATGAGAGTCTTCGCACCCACAGCCTCTGCCATCCCAGCCCCAGTCACTTGCGGTGTCCCCCAGGGCTCCTGCGTCTCCCCCACTCTATATAATGTGTGCACGAAACCCCTCTTTGACATATTGGACCGCTTGGGTGTCATCTACACCAACTACGCAGATGACACCCAAATACTGATCCCTTTAACAGGCGACTACTCCACCGACCTCACTGCTCTCAACAACATTTATTCCATTATCCAAGAATGGATGGCCAAGCATGGCCTATGCCTCAATGACGACAAGACCGAGCTTCTTCTCCTAGGTTCCCAACCCAGACTTAATAAACTCGACAAACTCTATCAAGCATTCACTATAGACGGCAATAACATCATCGTCTCTAACAGCGTCAAAACCCTAGGAATCTACCTCGACTCCTCCCTCACACTGACAAGACAGAACAATTCCATCTCATCAGCCACTGCTTACACCTGTAAACTCATCAATGCCAGCAGACCTTACCTCTCACCATCCAACTGCATCACCTTAGCCAGAGCGCTAGTCCTCTCCAAAGTTGACTACTGCAATGCGTTATACTTGGGAACCAGTCAGAAAAACATCAACAAACTACAAGTCATACAAAACAACGCCTTGCGAGCAGCCCTGAACATACCCAAACATGAACACATTTCGGACGCCAGACGCACCTGCCATTGGCTATCCATACCACAAAGAATTGAATATAAAACCATCTCGCTCACACACAAATGCCTAGCTAACCAAGCACCCAGATACCTATCCGACAATCTCAATCACCACACCCCAGCGCGCCCTACCAGATCAGCTCAAACACATTGCTTAAATATCCCAAGATTTAAGCTCCAAAAAGCAGGTGGCTCCAGCTTCCCCGTGCTTGCCTCCAAACTTTGGAATTCACTTCCACTCGAGCTGAGATCAGAACCTTCCTTTCACAGATTTAGACACAACACCAAAACTTGGCTTCTATCCAAAGAAACGTAAACTGCCTAGCCCTACCTTACTAGCATGCACCAAGACTGTAAATTTGTAAATATGTAATCGGTTTGTACATTTCTGTTGTATTATTCTTGTTGTATTCATCGCAAGCACCTGGATGCCCTAGGGCCAGGCGGCGCTATACAAATAATAAACTAAACTATATTGCCCACCAGACTAGGGTCGGGCGCGAATGCATAATGAGGGTTGTTAAACTTAGGTTACAGATTAGACAGGGATAAGTACAGCTATGGTTACTATGCTGTAAACATGAACAGACAAGCAAAGCGAAATGGTGCATACAGTAAAGTTACAGGAATAAATGTGTGGCACATAAATAAAGCAGAGCAAATGTACAAAAGATCCCAGTGCATGTCAATGAGGTATGGTCAGTCGTCATGTTCCTTTAGCCAGTGAATGAGACTAGATCTGAATTGAAGGTAAGGGAGATCTTCCCTTAAAGCAGGGGGAAGGGAGTTCCAATATTGTGCTGCTTTAACAGGGAAGCTACTCGCACCGGATTTACTGAGCTTAAATCTGGGTAATAGCAAAAGGTTGGAATTGGCTTTTCTTAGGGCGCGAGAGGCTGTTTGTCTAGTGAATATGTCTATGAGGTATTGTGGGGCTGCATGGTTAAGGCATTTATGTGTCAAGGATGCAGTTTTGAGGAGGATCTTATCTTTTGTGGAGTGCCAGTTGGTGGATCTCCTAAGGTCTGATATATGGGCGTTTTGGGGGAAATTTAGGGTGGCTCTCAGAGCATTATTTTGAAGGGTCTGAATTTTGGAGGTAATGTATTTGTTACTGCCTATGTATAGGGCGTTACAGTAGTATAGTTTAGACAGGATGAGTGCTTTCGCTAGGGTGACGCAGTTGTTGGGTGAAAGGAAGGGCTTGGATGCTCTAATTAACTTGCAGGTGTAGGAGGTAGCTGAAGCCATGGCATGTACTTGTTTACCAAAGGTAAGCGTGGAGTCTATGTAGACGCCAAGGGTTTTGACCACCTTGGCCACACTAATGGTGTTGTTGCCAATTATGAAGGAGGCATAATTGGGACCTAGTTTTTTTAATGTTGAAGGATGTGCCTAGAATGAGGAGTTCAGTTTTGTCATCATTCAGGCATAGACCATGGGAGGCCATCCATGCCTGGATGATGAGGTAGACTCTGTTCACAAAGGCCAAATCCTTGTCATAATCTCCCGTCAATGGGATGAGGATGTGTGTATCATCTGCATAATTAGTGTAGGTGATACCTAGACCATCTAGATCATCGAAAAAGGGCTTTGTGAAAATATTGCACAGAGTAGAAGATACACATGAACCTTGGGGTACGCCACATGTTATAGGTGCAGGGTCTGAGGCTTCTAGAGGAGAGAAAACTCACATTGTCCTGTTATGTAGGAAGGACTGAATCCATGCAACTGCCTCTTGAGAGAAGCAGACTGCCGCGACTGAATGGTTGCATAGTATTGAGTGGTCTACCAGATCGAATGCGGCAGAGAGGTCGAGGAGTACTCAGAGTGACGTCGTACCTTTGTCTCTTAGTATGTCTATTGTTGCCTTAAGGTCTAGGAGTGCGGTCTCAGTACCATGCTGTGGTCTGAAGCCAGACTGGCGAACTCCTAGGAGGTGGTTTAGTTCCAGATGGTGCTGGATTTGTAGGTATGCTACTTTATCTAGGATTTTAAGTAGGAATGGCACAGTGGTTATGGGGTGGTAATTAGTTGGGATAGAGGGGTCCAAGGTTTGCTTTTTAAGGAGAGGGAGGACCCATGAGTGTTTCAGGTTGCTAGGTATGGTGCCTGATCTGAATGAACCATTTATAAGTTTAGTAATGAAGGGTGAGAGTTCACGGGCCGCGTCTTTTATAATTTGGGCTGGACATGGGTCGCCCTGGCAGTTGGATGGTTTGAGGATGAGAATAACTTTCTCAACTTCTTTGGTGGAGACTTTGCGAAAGTGGAAGCGAGGGGTGTCTGATGTGAATGGAGTTAAAGTGGATTGCGGAAGTAGTAGTGTGTTTGTGGCAGTCTTAGAGGTGGTGCCATTGCTATCAGTTTTTGGAGCAATTATGGTAGCTTTTTTGTTATTAATCTTCGCCTGGAGCATTGTTATCTTGTTGGCAAGGGCATTTTGTATGCTTGTGCACCAGTTTTTATCCTTAAGGCATGAGTCAGGAGCTTGGATAGGGGATTCTACTTCCTTCAGGATGGCGAACAATTCTTTGGTGTTGGATTTGGCTTGAGAAATTCGGGAGTTGTAGGAAGTTTGTTTAGCTGAGATAATTTCTTTTTTGTAAAGGGTAGATAATTTATTCAGGTTATTTTTATTGATGTCTGAAGGGTCTGCTCTCCAGATTTTTTCACTTAGACATTTCTTTTGTCTGATATCTTTCAGAAGAGGTGTGAACCAGGAGTTTAGGTGTTGTCAGGATTTGCTCTTTCTAATCTTCAGTGGTGCAATAGCATCCAGAGAGGCAAGCATCACTTCGTTGTACATTTCTACCATGGTGGCTGGGGTCATACTGATCTGAGATGGAGTTTAAAGTAGGGAGGATGAGAGGGATAAGATTTTCAGGAGTAATATTTTTTTTATTTCTGGTAGGTGCGGTAGGAGCTAAGATACTATTGTTCATGGGTGGTGTGACTTCTAGGGTGAAGCCTACCAGGTGGTGGTCGGACCAGGGCTGAGGCATTATGGAGGTGATAGTGGTTGGGCAGTTGTGTTCAGCAATCCAATCAAGGGTCCTTCCTTTGATATATGTGGGTTCTGTAATCTTTTGGGTAAATCCTAGTCCCTCAAGGGAGTTATTAATCTGTAGGGTGTTAGGGTCTCATGAGTCATTAAATCCAAGGTTGAAGTCACCTAGGATGAGGCACTGAGTGGAGTCTTTTAAATTGCAAGATAGTAAGTTCATAAGGTCTTCCTCAAAGGAACCTAGGGGGCCTGGTGGTCAGTATATCAGGTGAATGGTGATAGTTTGATTGTTGGCAATGGTGAGTTTGGCCATGAGGGATTCACAAGAGTTAGTATTGTGGGGTGTGGAAAGTTGTAGCGTTAAATTATTTTTAACAATTATAGCACGGCCTCCACCTCTGGAAGTGGTGCGATCCAGACGTATAAGAGTATAGTTGTCTGGAGTGGCTAGCATGATAGCTGGGCCTGCTGCGGGGTGGAGCCAGGATTCGGTGATGGCCAGGAGATCTATGTTTTCGTTTTGGATTATATCTGCTATTTCAGTGGCATGGGCTACCGTAGAGTGGGCATTTATTAAGGCGCCTTTTATGCCGGATAGGGTAGGTAGAGCAGAAAGCGACTGAGCTTTGTGTTGGCACTTCGGGGGGAGGTGAAATCTCTAAGGAGTTGACAGTTGAGTTGTAGTGGGTGTTGGCCATAGTTATCTGTGTGTGGTGGAGTATTGGTAGTATGCAGGGTGTGCCTAGGGTGATGGGTCGCGGGCTGGACATTGGTTAGAGGATCATAAATTCTTGGGAGTCTAGCGCAAAGTTTGAGGTTTTGCTGTTGGAGACTGCAGGGTTTGGTGGCCATGTCGGCAGGCTCACGAGGTACATTTCCATGAGGTAACTGGTTCTGTGCCTGGGACATGTTCAAGTTCTAAAGGGTGATCGAATTGAGGATAGTTCTATGTAGAACAGTGTAGAATAGTGGCAAATACATAGTATGCTTGTTTAGGTGGCTAGAAAGCTGGCAACCTAAGTGCAGCTTTGCTAATACAGGGAAGAGTGTGTAGCTTTACTAATACAGGCAAGAATAGGTAGGCAATGGCTGGTAGCTAATGGAGATATGCAGGCAACCTAAATGAAACTTTGCTAATGCAGGCAACCTAAATGCAACTTTGCTAATACAGGCAAGAATAGGTAGGCAATGGCTGGTATCTAATGGAGATATGCAGGCAACCTAAATGCAACTTTGCTAAAACAGGCAAGAATAGGTAGTCATCAAAAAAGGACCCTGGTAAGCCTGTTGTTATGGAAACCCTACCACAACAATATATTGGGACCCCTCGAGGAATGGAAGCGCGCGATTAAACGCGGAACGATCGAGCGAGCAGGTAAGAGACCATCTGAAAACTATAGCTTGTTTTATGTGCAGAATAGCAACCCCATCCAATACGGATTAGTAGAATACCTTACATAGTAATTACTTCGGGATTAGCATTATTGCGTGGTTTTGCGCGGTTTCTTGATCGCCATGAGTAACCGTGAAATTTAAATGAAGTATCACTTTGAATTACAAACACCACAGTACACTGTGGCATTATGGACATGAAAGCATCAATTGTGGGAAATATTCACGGAATAAAAATGATTTAGAAGGCACCCTCAGGTTAACGAATGGTAACACAATGCACTGAGAGAATGAAACTTACTAATGTAATATATTATGCATTACTATAATACAATGAAGATGCACTTCTAAGCCATGCTAATTATGTCCTGAAGGGATCCAACCCAGATATTGACGAGCGGACACGATTTAAAAGCATTAGGGGCGTACAAGACTTCAAGGTATTCTTTTTTGATCCCCCATGTGGAACATGAAGATGCTTTAAACAAACAGACTAAATCCTCTCTGCCCATTTCTCTCTCTCTTCCTATGCATCCTCCCCATCACAACCCCCTTTTTATCTGGATTTGTTTTCATCCTTATATTTTTATTTGTGTTTCATTTGTCTCATGTCATTACCTTCACAATTACATACGAAACAGTGGCTAATCAGAAATGTGATTTTCTAATTTTGTGTTGGGAACATGCTTTGTAACAGTTTGTATTGATAACTCAGTTGAGAGGCCCTGATTTGAAAAAGGCCTTAAGGAAGGCCGAAACACGTGTCATCAAGAAGGGCAATTTCTTGATATAATAAATCACTACGCACCTTATATTTTGGCGCAGTCTTCTTTCTGGGTCTCCACTTTAAACGTATCCTCCTGAGTTGGTTTGGTTATTTGGAGTCTGCGTTATTCTGGGGGATCCCATCCATTACAAGCACGTTCCTAAAGGGCCCTAAACTCCTCACAATTAGGTGGTATTTTAAAAATGGGAGGTCTTTGAAATACCACGTTTTTACTGCTAACGGCGTACCTATTATTAGGCCTTAAGTCGGTCCAATCATGGTAGCTATATGCCTGTAGATGCTGATTGTAGGTTTGCAGGTACATGTATTGGTGTTTATTTTGACCTGTTGCTCTACTGTATGGTTGACCACGTGATCTGTACAAAGAGGTGATGAATGACGTGCTTTTCCCTGAAATAAGCACGTGACATCTGCTGGGTAAAGAGTGCTGCATGGTGCGATATGACCCTGACGGCAGTTTACGGGAGATAGCTTTACGTGGACAAATGTTTTTTTTACCATCGATCGAAAGGTAAAGCATTTAGCTTTGTCATTGGACTTCTTGCTGGGCAGTGTTCGGCAGCTGCTTTCAGAGTTTCCGTTGACATTTCAGATGGTTACATGCAAAGCTGTTCACACTTGACATTTATCAACTTATGAATGAGTCATTATGGCGAAAATTGAATTTCTTCTTTCATATTTTTAAATAGATGTTTAGAACTGCTATTATACTGTTATTTCGTGTTTTTTTTAAAGTGCGTACTTGATGATGAATGCCTAAATACATTAATTTGTCTGTCAAACTATTTTAAGTGTACCGAAATGGTTGTGCCAGTAAGTACGTAGACAATGAAAGTGCGTCAATTTGACAAATTCACCACCTCAGATATGCACCTGGAAGACCCAAGCAGCGTTAATTCTTTAAACATACCTTTAAATGACTGAATAGGGAAAATCATGTACAATGATAGCATGGCCACTGCATAGATACCAGAATTGCCAAAGCCATTTGTTTGGGCATTTGCAGCTGTTTGTTGCATTTTACATTCATAGATATGAGTGCAGAAATTACAGTAAAAGGTATTTTAGTCTTGGGTTGCTTCTGTGAAACATCAACTGAAGTAAAACTAATGTAAGAGAAAATCTCGGGGGTGTTATTCCAGAAATTTCCCGCTAGTGCAAGTGAAATGAGCACTAGAGGAAACATTTCCATACTGCCAACAAATATTCCTGCAGTGCAGATCTGCGGCAGCAAAACCATTTACCCTAGTCCTGGCATTACCCCAACATTAACCCTGGTGCAGAAATGCATTGCAAGAATATTCTTTCTGCATCAGGGCCTTCTATGACCAGTGCTAATTGCACCTGCACTGAAGCAACCTTTCTGTAACATGGCCCCAGGATGGAATAGAGTGTCCAAGATGATATGTAGTGAATTGATCTCCTTGTCATTGGACCAAAGATTCAACCCACGATTATGGGGGAAATCTTGCTGCTGACGTGTTGCGCAGGATTCCACTGCTGTACACGATGGCAGTGCTGTACCTGTTCTGTCTGTGGTGTCAGTGCTTTACTCGATGGGAGTAGTGCTGTGTATGATCCTTTCTGCTGTACACGATCCCTAATTGATCTCAAAGCTGTACATGCTGTCAGTGTTGTGCATGATAACGTTATAGCTGTGCTGAACATGATCGCATCATGTTCCTGTTACACCTTTACCGCACATGATCTCTGCAGTAATCGTGATGTCCCAGTCCACCTGTGATGCACTTGCTCGCAGCAGTGTATGTGCATCTGAGCCCTGCATGTGCTGTGACGTCACAACAAGTGAAGCGTTATTAAAGTGAAATATGCACATTTCATTTAATTGGTCTTTGTGAATCAAAGTTAGTGCACAGGACAAATTAGCATTTGCCCCTCGCAAGATTCATCATTCGTACTTGAAAACACGCCAAGACAGGAGCGTTTCCTGTAAAGAGTGTGCATCTTTTAGATCTAAAAGGCAGCATTTAACTAGTCCCTGCAGAAAAGTGATTTCCCTATAAGATATTTCAGAGGTGCAGCGAGAGGACCTTTCTGCAGTCTCATCGTTAAGTGACTCCCCTTTCTCTTGAGGATCAGGGTTCCATTTACAGTTAATTCCTCAACATGTGGGAGGTGTGTACGTGTGTTGAAGGAGGGCTAGGGGTCAGTGCCCCCTCACTTGTTCCCTTGACTTCAGCCCTGGAGGAATGTAATTGCAGTGCTGCACATTATGTCAGTGTTGCTCCTGTGCTGTAGAGGAGCCCTGTTGTGCACATTCAGCAGTGCTGTACATTTGCTGGTCATCATCATCATCATTATTTGTACAGCGCCTTTCACCACTGGTATGGTCCCAACGGGCTGTAGGTTGAACGCCCTTGGGGACCGATGTCCAGGTATGGGAACATTTCTCAGAGGAGTTTAGAATGGGTGTGTGCATTTGATATGATCACAGCAAAGTGAAGTTGGGTAGGGGCAGCCAGGTCCCTACTAGCTACCCATGTTAGTCAGGCACGTGGATGGGTGCTTTGAAGATGATACAAGAACATATGAGTAGCAGGAGTGCGTTATGTGTCCAGCTAGACCACATTTTTGCTATGACAGATAGCTGCATTCTAATGGCAGATGTGTTCCGCAGTAAGTCCGTGGGATAGGTGAATGGTTGCAAATGTTTGCAGGTCAATTCCCTTGCCTTTGGCTAACCTCCATAGGTAGGGAGTGCGATACCTATCTGCTGTTGCTGGCTTCTTGGATTCATATCTGCGTGTTTTCCACTGGACATTGTTAATAAGATTGGTTTTGCAAATCTTACCATCTTTTGGTAAAAGTATGGCCGTTTTTTCACTGCTGCAGTGCTCATCCAGGCACACTTCCTCGACACACTCTACCTTGCCCACAGACACTGTCACCCTACCCTCACAGACACTCTGCACTGCCCCCACACACTGCCCCACACACACAATCTGCCTTTGACACACACACACATGCTGCCCCCACACCATTCCAGGCACTCTAAATACACTATCAATACAGCAACCCCAAACACAGTGGCCCTTCTCCTCACAAATACTACCCTAACCCTTCCGCACACACACTCATCCTGTCCCCACACATACACACTACCTCACCCCACACACACTCCTCCTGCTGCACACACACTGCTCTCACCCACGCATAAATTGCACCCACTTCTCCACACACACTTCCCCTGTCCAACCCCCCCACACACTGACATCACCTAACCTCAACCCCACACAAATACTATCCCAACCTAAGCTACCACTGTCCCCCACATGCACACTGTCCCTGCCCACCCATACTCATGGCCCTCATTGCCCCATGGCCCCCACCACCACCACACATACATATGTACACTGCCACAGCCCTTGCACACACACAGACTGCTGCTATCCCTCACTCACACACAGACTGCCCCTCCACACATACACTCCCCCTACACACTGCCACTTCTCCCGCCCTGTGCCCCACCCCTCCATTCCTCCTGACACCACTCCTTCCCTTCACACACACAACAATGTTGTGAATACCCATTTGCTGGCAATTCATGCAATAGTGGGATTAGCTAGGTGTTGAATGGCAGTACCTATTAATGGTACATGTCCCAGTCAAAAGGCGTGAGTATCAGGGCATATGATGGTAAAATCTGTCAAATAATTATACAATGCCTATACAAAAACCCAAACCATTGTTTTTTAGGTTTTAACATTAAAATAGCTCAGTTTTAAAGCTATAAATAAACAACCAGATGTGTACAAAACATGCATGCTAATGATCAGACGGAGGAAGACAAATATGTTTAAGTTAAGTACATAAACTATTACCCCAACCTAAACACAAACGTATAGCTTTTCTTCTCATTTGAGGAGAAGGGGGAGGTCACAATACTTGTGAATATGTCTTTCTTGAACTGGAATTTAGCCTAATTTAGTCCAGAATGGGATTCCAGATTTAGCCTGGGAAAACCTTCTCAAAATTGTTCAGTTGGCTGCTATGCATGTTCTAGTGAGATTCTGGCAAGTTTATGGTTACTGCAGATTTTTATTTGAGCTGAATCTCCTTTCAGAGACATACATCTTCTGGGAAAATCGGGATACGTTTGAGCAGGTTCAGGCTGACTCTTGGGGGAAAAAACATACCCAGAATAACTTGAAAGCCTTCAGGAAGGGAAAGAAAGCTTAGTGAAATGTTAGGTAGAACATCACATTAAGTGCTGCAGTAAGATATCTCAGTAGATTAATGCACCCGTTGCAGATATCTATGCATAATCTGCAAATCCTAGGTGTAAATCTGGGTAAGAAGAACTCGCCTTTAAAGTTGAAGATAGCCTGTCAGACCAGCATGTTCTGTCACATGTCAGGCATGCTTAGGTTATAACAAACATGGACAGCTCTAAAAGGACTATAGGGCTGGGAAACGCTGCCATGCATTAGGTATGCATGAACTTTCATACTGCTGAGATTGCTTTCATGAGGACTACTTAGGTCATTTATTTAATAAATAATAGGGAGAGCCCATGGTTGCAGGTCAATGGTCCCAGAAAGACCAGTAGGGCCAGGAAAGAGTCAGTCACATGTCAAGCATTCATGATATAGACTGTGACATTATTTAAAGGAATACTGTTTAGTCAGGTAGGATTGTAATGTTATGAGCTCTGTATTTGGGAACAATATATATCATATACAAACAGTAAGAGGCCCAGTGTCAAAAAATATGTTGGTGCAAGTGGTGAGATATGCTAATGCATCTCATCATATGTGTCCGAAACATTGCCCTCTTCACAAAGTTCTTTTGAATGTGTGCCTCATAGACGTGCACATTCAGATTCTCTGTTTACCCTTCTTTGCACATTTTCATAAATGAGGGTGCATTTCTGCACATTTTAATGCCCATCCCAATTTCAGAAATGAGATGCACATTAGAATGTGGAGAACCCAAACCCATTACCCTGTGCCTCTGTAGAACAGCCACAAGGAATGTGAGATGCATGGCAGGGTTATATCTGACCTGCTCATGCATTTTTATTTAAGTGTGGAACAACAGTGGCATGAACCACTCCAGTCTCACTTACATTACTATCTGTCAAACATGGATAGAAATCTTTTTTCCTTTCTTAACTTTAATTTTTTTATTTATATATAAGCAGGTATGGTCAAAAATAAATTCAACCTTTCAGCTTTATCATGTTAAACAATTACATTAATAATTGTACCAATTACAATAATATACAAAGACATAAAATACAATTTTACATTGTTGAAAGGAATCATACTTTCCCATACATCACACGATAAACATTATCACTAACTAAAATAACAATCATCTTGCTCAACATATCTGTTAACAGAGTTATGTAATTAAGAAACGTTACACTTTAACACACTGCTTTTGTGTTATCTTACATCATTTCAATTTTAGACCATGCAAATAATGTATAATTGCATATCTCAAGGATTTCCTATTAGCATCGAACAATGTTAACCAAAGCATCTCTGTTGTCAGACAATTATGATCTTCAAAGTGGGGCTTTAAATGCAATAGTTCTTTACAAACCACCATTAGATGCTTCAATGTTTCTGGAATTTTTTTTACAGAATCTGCAGTTTATTTCCTCTGCTGAAATATTTTTGTATTTACACTGTATTTCGTTAGTTTGCCATATATTTAGCCTATAACGCAAAAAATCTGCACAATGGATGGTATTTGGGGATCAAATTAAATAAGTTTCAGTGATGGCCTGCTTTTTTAGGGCGAACAAGTTTTCTACAAATATTTCCCGTGACATACACTGGTCCCGTGTACATACCCAATCATCCCTATACAGCAGCGTTTTTGCTTTATCTGGATTTGTGGTTAATAATTCAATTGATATGCCTGCTCCATGCAGAATTTTTTGCCCGTGGCTACGTCATTGTCTTGCAAACTGATCTTCTGAATTCATCAAGTGAGTCGAAATGAACTTTAATAGGCCATTATTACTTTCCATCATTATGCATTTCCTGTACAACATGCAAATCTTCCATTTGTACATGGCATAGAGGGAAATCAGACCTAAATCGTGCCTGATAATACATATTGATTCACACAAAGGTAGTAAAAGCGCCTTTTTCCAATATGTACTCTCAATACTAGCCCAATAAGCATATGACTGCCATTTCCTTGTCTCTGCCTCATACAATATGGTTGGTACAAGTTTCTGTTTATAATATACTAACAGCGGCATGATAGAGAATTTACAAAAGTTAGATCTTATTATTGTCATCTGAGATATTGCTATTTGCTGTTTGGTTCTACTGTGATTTTCTGCTGGTATATCTCTGGGATGGTCACTGATACATGTACCTAGATAGATATAAGATTTCACAGATACTAGCTCTATGTTTTGTAATTGCCACTTGTAGTTTGTTTCTTCAGTCCACTTCCAAATTGCATAACTTGTGTTTTTGCTAGATTTATCTCTATGCAATTCTTCAAGGCATACTTATCTAGAGCTTCCAGTAGATTTTTTAGTCCCGTTGGGGTCTTGGAAATGAGAATCATGTCATCAGCGAATAATAGCCAGTTAATTGGAATCCCTTGTAACTTGGGCGCGTCACTCACTAGCTGTTTTAGTGAAAAACCTACGTCAGATATATAGAAATTGAATAGCCCCGAGGCTTGCAGGCAACCTTGTTTCAACCCTTTTGCGGTTTCAATTGGCTCTCATAAAAGTCCATCATTTCGTAATCTTATTTGGACACTAGTGGCTGTATGGAGTACTACAATCCATTTCAATATGCGCCATGGGCAGTTATTATCCAGCAATATTTTATAGAGCAATTTCCTAGGCACAAAATCGAATGCCGATCTAAAATCGAGAAATGCCACATATAAGGCTTGTTTACGTTGGTTCTCTTGATGTATAATCGCATTTAATGTGATTAAATTTCTAGCCGTACCTATTCCCGGTATAAACCCTGTTTGATATGGGTCTCTCAGGCATTTTTCATTAACCCATTTGTTGAATTCGTCCAAGATAAGGCGTGCAAACATTTTGCCTGGGCAATCGAGAAGAGCTATTGGTCGATATGCTCTAGGATCAGTACGATTGCCTTTTTTAAATGTAGGCAATATGATTGATTTCTTCCATGACAGGGGGATTTCACCTATTATCATAATGTGTGTATAAATCTTATGCAGAATCTTGGCCCATATTTCTGGATTCTCTTTCAGTGTTATGTTATGCAGTCCGTCCGGGCCAGATGCTCGGGACCCACTCAATTTGGCGATGCAATATTCGATATCTGCCAAACTAAATTCAAAATCATGGTTTTGATTAATGGACTTCAAATTAAGATGTACATTTGAATAGGGTGATTGATATATTGTTGTATAATATTATTCCCACACGTGTGCACGAATAGGATTTATTTGCATAATTAACTGATTCAGTCGAACTTTACCATTCAGTAGGGCCCAGATTCCGCCTGAGGATTTTAACACTATCTGCTTCATCATGGCCTCCCCGTAATCTTGATATTTCTTCGCATGTCTTCCTCTTATCCAGGCTTTATAACTAGCTTTCAGCTTCTTGGTTTGTGCTAATCTGGATTTTACATCATAATGCTGTTGTTGCTGTATATTCTTTGCGCAGTATCACCTTTCTTTCTTCTTTGACCTGCCAGTCAAATGTATGAAGATGACTATGCCCTTGAAGCAATATAATTTTCTTCGGATGTTTGAACAATTTCATTGCTTCCACATAACAAGCTTGCACCCGTCCCGCAGAATAACAGTAGTTATGTGTTAACATTTTAGAATATTTAGCAAGTTTTTATGCTGACCATGATATTCGATTGCCTGCATCATTTACTGTCAAACTTGCTACATTATGATTTATCACTGGTATGCATGTTAACTTTGGGCCTCGCCAGGTCATACATAACTGATGGTGGTCACTTGAAGTGGAAGGTTGAATCCTCCACATTAGCACTCTGTTCATAAAAGCTAGATCTGAATATATATAGGGCCTCATTACAACCTTGGTGCTAAGTGCACCAACTTTACCACCATGGTGTAAACTCTGTTTACACCATGGTGGATGGCGGATTTACCGCCCCATTCCAAGGTGAGTGGGGCGGTAAATCCCCATTTCCCATTTTCCCTTCCCCATTCCCATTTTTGCCCCATAGGGCATAATGGGAGTGGGGAAGGCGCTAATTACGCCGCCGTAAATTACGGCAGCGTAATTAGCACCATGGCAGGTTAGCGCCATGGATTTTAACGCCTGCTAAAAGCAGGCGTTAAAATCAGAATCAGGCGTTAAGGGTTAACGGTGGAGTTAACCCTTAACGCCTGAGTTGTAATGAGGCCCATAATCTAGAGTGGCCTGCTGTGACTGTCTCTGCCATGTAAATCTCGATTCCCCATTTCCTTGTACCGAGTTATTTAACATGACAACATTTCTATCAGTCATGATATCTACCCATCTATGTTCTTCTGGGGTCTTCTCTATATTTTCTGGAGTTAACAAATGAAGATTGAGATCCCCCATGACAAGGGTGTGCATCAGGGTTGTGTCTAATAACAAGGTATCTAATATATCAATCAATTGCTGGAAAAAAACTATCAGCAGATAAGTGTTTCTTGCCCCAGTATATGTTTTCTATCGCAATAGCAAAATCTCCCCTTTGGATTTTCATAGTCTGAAAAAAAGGAGAATATGTATTATATGAAGCAGTCTTAAAAATGTTACTTTTTTGATGGCTATGAGTAGGCCTGACCTCAGTCTCCCCTGTGTGGCCTGTATGGCCGGTACCAAATGAATGATATACTGGTCCCATATTGGGGTAGCTACAAGCCATGTCTCCTGGAACACAATTATGTCAAATTCAAAAAAAGTATTACCACTAGCATTAATAAAATGATTATACGCACGTGTGTTCCAGGAGAGAAGACTTATAATATCACAAGTTGCCACTTGTTATGATTTTCTTGTATGAATATGTGACTACCAGTGTACTCTTGCATGGGTCTGTGTAGATTTCCTTTGATCATCTCTGCCTTGCCCATATTTCCGGACAGGGGTAAGTAGCCACGGCTTCAAGGGATATCCACCATCACCTGCATGCAAATGCAAAGAGGCCTGTGTGAGTGACTCTGGGCTGCCACCTTCAGGATTCACAGCCTTAGCTGCAGAAATTTGGTGTAGACATGCACATGTCCCTGTACGTATGCACATATGTTATTTAGATGCATAGTATACTGCAATTTAGTGTGCTAGTATGGATGGCATTGAACTAATGATGCAGGTTGATTACTTGCATGCTGTTGCGGATGTACTGTGGATGCAGGACGATGTCTTGCCTCCCATGATTGCTGTGTATGCTACTCTGTGCATAATCACACTAGCCACATTGGCACAGTTGCAGCCATGTTTGGTCATGCATTGCTTGACATACCCATGGTGGCCTGGTTGTGCGTCTTACATGGTGTCATTGATATACGGCATTGGTCCAATGTGTGGCAGTGATGTGTCATGTTCGGGTTGGGAGGTTCAGGTCAGGTGTGTTTGGCTCTGCGTGCATTCTCCACTCACCGCCCATTCCCACCCTGGTGGAGTATGCATCCCCCACCTTACAACCCCAATGCACTGCCATGGGCCAGTCAGGCAACTCACCAAGCAGCCAGGCATGTCATCCAGCATGTCGCTCCATGTGACGGGGTAGCGTGGAGTTATGCAGCACCTTGGCATCATGTGTCCGTCCCGGATATCGGGCACAACAATGTGTGATGATCTTGCTGGAGTCACATACAATCTGCACATTGATGGAGTGGTATTGCTTGCGATTGCGGTACACCGCCTCTAGGGCATGGGGGACTACCAATTCTACATGGGTGCAGTCGAGGGCACCAATGCAATTGGGCATGCCTGCCAGTGCATGGAAGCCTACTTTGGTGTCGGAAATCTCCTGGGCAGTCCGTGGTAGGGATACGTGGGTGCTAGCGTGCTTCAGGAGGGCATCCAGCACTTGGGTCAGCATGCGTGAAAAGAGTGGTTTGGAAATGCCATGCAGCTGGCCCACTGTGTGCTGATAGGTGCCTGTGGCAAGGAAGTGGAGCACACACACCACCTTTAGTAGCGGGGGGATGGCAGTGCATACTTCAGTGAGGCTGACAATGTCATCATGTATCATGTCCACAATGGTGGTGATAGTGTCCCGGTCCAACCGGTGCAGGGTGTGGGTCTGCTCAAGGGTTAGATTGAATGGACTGGGTCTGATGCAAGGGATTGGTGGCCGCCTACGAGGTACTACTGGCTGCACTGGTGGTAATTGCTGGGCCTGTCTCACCCTCCTTCTCCTCCTGCGTCTCCTCTGTGCTGCCTATGGCTGTGGCTGTGGTTGTTGTTGTAATTGGTGTTGTTGCTGTAGTTGTAGCAATATAGGCCAGCTAGTGGTATCATTTTGTTGTGGGAAGGGGTGTGGTGTGTGGGTGTGGTCCTTTTATACTGGGACAGGCTCCATTGACTCCACCTGTGGTGATTGTGTGCACCTGTGGCAGTTGCCTTGACTGCAGGTTGCTGTTTACGGGTGGTCCGCGATGCCTGTATGGCCACCATCGTGCAGGCCCCAATTACCACCTTCGGGATGCCAGTAATTGCATGCCCGCGTGAGTTGTGATGTTCTCCTATTACTGGCATCCTGATATTTGCTCCGGGGAAGGGCGCGTGTACGCGCGCAAGCCGCTATGAAGGGGCACGGTACGGGCGGGGGCGGTATTGGCGGGTTGTCGAGTCGTAATGGCCCGGACCCACTAACGATGCTGGTAATACCATTCCGCCTTCCCATTTTCATTACCTCCATTCTCGTAATGAGTCCCATTGCTTTCTGTGAGCATCCCTTGCAAGAATGGTTCTGTACTTCTTACCTCTTCAATTAACATTACACTTTGTCTGCATTGAGCATGTGCTAGCAGAAATAAAGGTTTCAACTCTTCAAGCCAATGTATACAGCATGAATTGTCATGAGCTTAACACAAATCTGTCACCTGAATCGCTTAAAAGTTCAGCCAAACATGAGTCACCCGATTTCATTGAAAATGTGGGTGATTCTGGTTCAGTGAAATTTATGCACCCAGACGTATTCCATAGGTTCACAGTGTGAAAACAAAAGAAAACTCCTCTCAATGCATCTAGTGGCAATTGCCATGTCCCCAAGTGCAATAATGACCCATTGAAGAAGAACAGAGTTAATTTAGGTATGTAGCAAAATAATGTATCAGTCAGAAAAATGGGCGACATGGCAATTGCCACTAGATGCATTGTTGAATAAGTTGAATGAAAAACCTTAAGAGCCAGATATGCAGCATTCTATTTTAACCACTTTTCCTCTACACATTCCGAGAGAATGAATGGAACTTTAAACACACAAGAATTTTTAAACACCAAATTAATTTTGTGCCATCTTTTGAGAGAACAAAACCGATACCATTATAGGGTATGTGTTGTGTTCTCTTGTCAACTTAAAGTTGGTCTATAGTGTACCTTCATTGGAAGGCTAGTCTTCTTCACGACCAGTAAATCAATATGTCCTCTGAAACATGTGTAATTTATTTTGAATGGAGGATACCCATTGGTCAAGAGAAAGTGCAATCCTGCAATGTTGAAATAAAATAAGTAGAGATAGCAAAGTGTAGAAAATACATGGTCATAAGGTTTAAGTCTTATTAAAAGACAAGTGTCAAAGTTATGTACAAGGTAAAGTGTTGCTGACACTTGCTTTTGCATGCCTATGTCGACTATGTTACAAAAGTCTATAGTGGAAGATAGTTTCTTGATCTGGAGAAGTAAAGTAGACAGCTATACAGAACTGTAGACGTTTTCAAAAACAAGGTTGTGCTATGCCAGAGATTTAGGTCACAAATATCAGGTAAGCAGGCAATGTATATGTTATGTTACTTGCCATTTATATAGCGCTCCATATATAATTGGTATGACCTCAAAGCGCTGGTAGGTTGAACGCCCTTGGGAACCGTAGTTCTGGTCAGTAGAGAGAGATGGTGTCGTAGGGTGCGTGGGTGCACCAGATATGCGTGCAGCTGATGTAATTGCCGGATGATAGCTGCATTCTAAACAATAAAGAAATTAGATAACCAATACTTGGTCTTCGCCATCGACAACATTCAAATCCCTGTGTCTCATGATGTAAAAACCCTCATAGTCTATTTAGACTCCAACCTCTCTGTGTCCAGGCAAATTAACACCATCTTGCCATCTGCAGCCTATTCCTCAAAGCTTTTAAATGCAGCCAGGGACATCCTAACCACGGAAAACTATCTCACCATAGCTAGAGCTATAACTAGATCCCGACTTGACTGCTGCAGTGTCCTTTTTGCGGGCACATCAGCAAAAAACTTGGTGAAACTCCAATGCATTCAAAACAATGTGCTTCGTGCTGTCATTGGCATTCCCAGAAGGGACCACATCTCAGCTGCCAGAAAACAGGCCCATTGGCTACCCATTAAAGCCATTAAAGCCTCTTCAAAACTCTTGCTTTAACCCACAAATGCATCAGCCTCACAGCCCCTCAATACCTAACACAAAGAATAATCAGATCCTCATCCTCCAGACCAACCAGAACACCTATTAAACGAGCTAGAGCCGGGGGCTCCAGCTTCCCTCCCACTCCACCAAAGTGGAGAAACATCCCACTCTCTTTTCCGCAAAGCTATCAAAACTTTGCTATTTGCCTGAACCTGCTAGCTACCTAGTTGTTGTACATAATATGCCATGAAAGCAGCATGTGTCACTGCCTTATTGTTAATAATGTATTAAATGTAACTTATATGCTCATGCCTTGTAACTAAGTCACCTCAATGCCCTTGGGCTGTTTGCGCGCTTTATAAATTAAAATAAATAAATAAATTAACAGTCTTTCACTATGCATGTATGACTGAATTTGACCAACACTATCCTGCTCACACATTTACACCTTCCCGTCCCCGTCCTCAGCCTTTGATCACCACTAAAATTCAGACCCTAAAAACAGACATGTGTCGTGACATATGATACTGGAGATTTACTCTTCTCCTAGACTACAACACATTCCTTGCTGCCCTAACCTCTGCACTGAACTCCCGAAAATCCTCCTATTTCACAAACCTTACCTCCTCCATTCGCAATCACCCCACACACTTTAATTTACACTACAATCTTTGCTCACCCCTCCCAAGCCAATGTCCATAATCTCTTCACTTTCTGCTAATGACTTTGCTTACTCCTTTTCCTCTAATACCTCTAAAATGTGTGACACTCTCACCACCCTCTTTTCACCCCCTTTCCAACCCTCCTTTTGTCCACCACTTCTCCCCCTACCTCTTCTACACTTGACTACTTCTCCCCTACCTTGCCTATTGAATTAGAACTGATGCTTTGCAGTATCAACCAATCCTGACCTCCTATTGATGTTTTTTGCTCGCAAATGTTCAAAGACTTAGTTTCAATCACTTTCCCTCCTCTCTCTGAGCTCTCTGAAACCTTCTAATGACCCAACCATTCCAGCACATTATCTCCCTGTTTCTCTCCTTCACCATTATTCAAAGGTTCTTGAGCGGGTGCTCTTTGACTGGATCACTAATTACCTTGAACATATGGCTATAGAGATTCACTTTAATCTGGCTTTTGTAGTAACAACTCAACCAAGACTGCACTCATGCATGTCTCCAACTTTCTTTGTAATTCTCACCACTCTAACCTCCTCAACATTCACAAAATTCATCATTTTCTTACTTAAAACTCTCATCTCCACTCTAGACAAAGACATCAACTTTGCTACTGACACTCTCTACAACCTACCCAGATCCTCCAATGTGTCGGCCTACCGTTAACATTTAGTTGGATCTCCATTCACAACCATTCTCTTTTCACTCTCCTATTCTACAAAGCTATCAATGGTTGTGCTCCTCAGTAGCTGTCTAATTGTATCTCAGTTTATTCACCATCTTTTTCCCTCCAATCATCTTCCTTACTCAACCTCATTGTCCCATGCCGTCCTTGTGCCTCTTCTTGTTTCCGCTCTTTCTCATGACTTGCCCCACTCCATTGCAACCCATTACCTATAGCAATTAAAGCCAGCCCAACTGTGGATCTCTTCAAAGCTTTGCTTACAGTACAGTTCATTGCTAAACAGGGAGCTCCCCGGCCCTCGCCCCATCCTCCATACCTGACCCCACCACTGACCCAAGTAACACTTAATAATGTAACATTTGTGATGTCATCTTTGATGTCGTGGGTGTTAGTCTTAGCAGTGCACAGTGGTGGCGCGAGTTATGGTTGTTTAGCTTACCATAACTGGCGAATTTCAAGGGTTTTTCGGTTTTACTTGGAACCATAACGTCCCTTCAACAAAGTTTTTTCACTGAATTTCATAGGTTTTTAGTAGCGCAACTTAACCATAACGTCCCTCTAAGAAAGTTTTTTCATTGAATTTCATAGGTTTTTATTAGTGCAACTTAACCATAACGTCCCTTTAACAACGTTTTTTTCATTGAATTTCATAGGTTTTTATTAGTGCAACTTAACCATAACGTCCCTGTAACACAATTTTTTTTTACTGCATTTCATAGGTTTTTTATTAGTGCAACGTCACCATAACATCCTTTTCAATAGATGAAGACCACTAGCATCTTAGGTCCTCAAAGTGGGAACCCCAGGTGGTAAAAAAAAGATTTTTCTTCCCAAACCGGTGCAGGAAGGAAAATCTTTTACCAAGATGGCCACCATGTAAAGGGAAGGCGGGGTGTATAAAGAGAACACAACAGGGCATGAGCGGGGTGTGGGGGACAACAGGAGAGAGACACGGGGCATGAGCGGGGGGTGGGGGCAACAGCAGGGAGAAACGGGGCATGAGCGGGCATAGGGGGAACACGAGTGAGCCACGGGGCATGAGAGGGGGGTGGGGGGTAACAGGAGAGAGACACGGGGCATGAGAGGGGGTGGGGGTAACAGGAGAGAGACACGGGGCATGAGCGGGGGGTGGGGGGAAACAGCAGGGAGACACGGGGCATGATCGGGGGGTGGAGGCAACAGGAGAGAGACACGGGGCATGAGAGGGGGTGGGGGGTAACAGGAGAGAGACACGGGGCATGAGAGGGAGGTGGGGGTAACAGGAGAGAGAGACGCGGGGCATGAGCAGGGGGTGGGGGGCAACAGCAGGGAGACATGGGGCATGAGCGGGGGGCAACAGCAGGGAGACACAGGGCGTGACCGGGGGGTGGGGGCAACAGGAGAGAGACACGGGGCATGAGAGGGGGGTGGGGGTAACAGGAGAGAGACACGGGGCATGAGCGGGGGGTGGGGGCAACAGCAGGGAGACACGGGACATGAGCGGGGGTGGGGGGAACACGAGGGAGCCACGGGGCATGAGAGGGGGTTGGGGGGTAACAGGAGAGAGACACCGGGCATGAGAGGGGGGTGGGGGTAACAGGAGAGAGACACGGGGCATGAGCAGGGGGTGGGGGGAAACAGCAGGGAGACACGGGGCATGATCGGGGGGTGGGGGCAACAGGAGAGAGGAACGGTGCATGAGAGGGGGTGGGGGTAACAGGAGAGAGACACGGGGCATGAGAGGGGGTGGGGGTAACAGGAGAGAGAGACGCGGGGCATGAGCGGGGGGTGGGGGGCAACAGCAGGGAGACACAGGGCATGACCCGGGGGTGGGGGCAACAGGAGAGAGACACGGGGCATGAGAGGGGGTGGGAGGTAACAGGAGAGAGACATGGGGCATGAGCGGGGGCTGGGGGGCAACACCAGGGAGACACAGGGCATGATTGGGGGGTGGGGGTAACAGGAAAGAGACACGGGGCATGAACAGGGGCAACAGCAGGGAGATACGGGGCATGACCGGAGGGTGGGGGCAGCAGGAGAGAGACACGGGGCATGAGAGGGGGTGGGGGGCAACAGCAGGGAGACACGGGGCATGAGCAGGGGTTAGGGGCAACAGGAGAGACACACAGAGCATGAGCGGGGGTGGGGGAACAGCAGGGAGACACGGGGCATGAGCAGGGGTTAGGGGGCAACAGCAGAGAGACACGGGGCATGAGTGGGGGGCGGGGGGAAAACGAGGGAGACACGGGGCATGAGTGGGGGGCGGGGGGAAAACGAGGGAGACACGGGGCATGAGAGGGGGGTGGGGGGTAACAGAAGAGAGACACAGGACATGAGCGGGGGGTGGGGGTGCAACAGGAGGGAGACACGGGGCATGACCGGGGGGTGGGGGGCAACAGGAGAGAGACACGGGGCATGAGCAGGGGGTGGGGGGTAACATGAGAGAGACACGAGGCATGAGCGGGGGGCAACAGCAGGGAGGCACGGGGCATGAGTGGGGGGTGGGGGGAACACGAGGGAGACACGGGGCATGAGAAGGGGGTGGGGGGTAACAGGAGAGAGACACAGGGCATGACCGGGGGGTGGGGGGCAATAGCAGAGAGACACGGGGCATGACCGGGGGTCGGGGCAACAGAAGGGAGACACGGGGCATGACCGGGGGTGGGGGGCAACAAGAGAGAGACACGGGGCATGAGAGGGGGGTGGGGGTAACAGGAGAGAGACACAGGGCATTAGAGGGGGGTGGGGGTAACAGAAGAGAGACACGGGGCATGAGAGGGGGGTGGGGGAAACAGCAGGGAGACACGGGGCATGATCTGGGGGTGGGGGCAACAGGAGAGAGACACGGGGCATGAGAGGCAGTGGGGTAACAGGAGAGAGACACGGGGCATGAGAGGGGAGTGGGGGGTAACAGGAGAGAGACACGGGGCATGAGAGGGGGTGGGGGGTAACAGGAGAGAGAGACACGGGGCATGAGCAGGGGGTGTAGGGCAACAGCAGGGAGACACGGGGCATGAGCGGGGGGTGGGGGGCAACAGCAGAGAGACACACAGGGCATGAGCGGGGGGTGGGCGGGAGGGGATAGAGACACACAGGGCATGAGCGGGGGGTGGGGGGCAGGGGGAGAGACACACGGGGCATGAGCGGGGGTGGGCGGGAGGGTATAGACACACGGGGCATGAACGGGGGGTGGGCGGGAGGGGATAGAGACACACAGGGCATGAGAGGGGGGTGGGGGTAACAGAAGAGAGACACGGGGCATGAGAGGGGGGTGGGGGAAACAGCAGGGAGACACGGGGCATGATCTGGGGGTGGGGGCAACAGGAGAGAGACTCGGGGCATGAGAGGCAGTGGGGTAACAGGAGAGAGACACAGGGCATGAGAGGGTGGTGGGGGGTAACAGGAGAGAGACACGGGGCATGAGAGGGGGTGGGGGGTAACAGGAGAGAGAGAGACTCGGGGCATGAGCAGGGGGTGGGGGGCAACAGCAGGGAGACACGGGGCATGAGCGGGGGGTGGGGGGCAACAGCAGAGAGACACATGGGGCATGAGCGGGGGGTGGGCGGGAGGGTATAGAGACACACAGGGCATGAGCGGGGGTGGGGGGCAGGGGGAGAGACACACGGGGCATGAGCGGGTGGTGGGCGGGAGTTGATAGACACACGGGGCATGAGCGGGGGGTGGGCGGGAGGGGATAGACACACGGGGCATGAGCGGGGGATGGGACAGATAGAGACAAACGGGGCGTGAGCGGGGGGTGGGTGGGAGGGATAGAGACACACAGGGCATGAGCGGGGGGTGGGTGGGAGGGATAGAGACACACAGGGCATGGGGGGGTGGGTGGGAGGGATAGAGACACACAGGGCTTGAGCGGGGGGTGGGTGGGAGGGATAGAGACACACGGCAATGAGCAGGGGTGGGGGGAGGGATAGAGACACACGGGGCATGAGAAGGGTGTGTGGGGGAGGGATAGAGACACACGGGGCATGAGCGGGGGGTGGGGGAGAGGGGAGAGACACACAGGGCATGAGCGGGTGGTGGGTGGGAGGGATACAGACACACGGGGCATGAGCGGGGGGTGGGTGGGAGGGATACAGACACACAGGGCATGAGCGGGTGGTGGGTGGGAGGGATACAGACACACGGGGCATGAGCGGGGGGTGGGTGGGAGGGATACAGACACACGGGGCAGGAGCGGGCGGTGGGTGGGAGGTATACAGACACACGGGGCAAGAGCGGGGGGTGGGCGGGAGGGATAGAGACACACGGGGCATGAGCGGGGGGTGGGCGGGAGGGATAGAGACACACAGGGAATGATCAGGGGGTGGGGGGGAGGGTAGAGACACACAGGGCATGAGCGGGGGTGGGTGGGAGGGATAGAGACACTCGGGGCATGAGCGGGGGGTGGGTGGGAGGGCAAGAGACACACGGGGCATGAGCGGGGGGTGGGTGGGAGGGATAGAGACACACGGGGCATGAGCGGGGGGTGGGTGGGAGGGATAGAGACACACGGGGCATGAGCAGGGGGTGGGTGGGAGGGATAGAGACACATGGGGCATGAGCGGGGGTGGGTGGAAGGGATAGAGACACACGGGGCATGAGCGGGGGTGGGTGGTAAGGATAGAGACACACGGGGCATGAGCGGTGGATGGGTGGGAGGGATAGGGGCATGTACGGGGGGTGGTGGGAGTGATAGAGACACACGGGGCATGAGCGGGGGGTGGGCAGGAGGGATAGAGACACACCGGGCATGAGCGGGGGGTGGGTGGGAGGGATAGAGACACACGGGGCATGAGCGGGGGGTGGGTGGGAGGGATAGAGACACACGGGGCATGAGCAGGGGGTAGGAGGGAGGGGAGAGACACATGGGGCAATAGCGGGGGGTGGGTGGGAGGGATAGAGACACACGGTGCATGAGTGGGGGGTGGGTGGGAGGGATAGAGACACAAGGGGCATGAGCAGGGGGGTGGGTGGGAGGGGAGAGACACACGAGGCATGAGCGGGGGGTGGGCGGGAGACAGAGAGACACACGGGGCATGAGCGTGGGGTTGGTGGGAGGGCTAGAGACACTCGGGGCATGAGCGGGGGGTGGGTGGGAGGGCTAGAGAAACACGGGGCATGAGCAGGGGGTGGGTGGGAGGGCTAGAGACACATGTGGCATGAGCGGGGGGTGGGTGGGAGCGCTAGAAACACACGGGGCATGAGCAGGGGGTGGGGGTGAGACACACGGGGCATGAGCAGGGGGTGGGGGGAGGGCTAGAGACTCACGGGGCATGAGCGGGTGGTGGGTGGGGGGATAGAGACACACGGGGCATTAGCGGGCTTAGAGACACACGGGGCATGAGCGGGGGTGGGTGGGAGGTCTAGAGACACACAGGGCATGAGCAGGGGGTGGGTGGGAGTGCTAGAGACACATGAGGCATGAGCGGGGGGTCGGTTTGAGGGCTAGAGATGCACGGGGCATGAGCCTGGGGTGGGGGGAGAGACACACGGGGCATGAGCAGGGGGTGGGGGGAGGGAGAGACACACACGGGGCATGAGCGGGGGGTTGGTGGGATAGCTACAGACACACGGGGCATGAGCGGGGGGTTGGTGGGAGGTCTAGAGACACACGGGGCATGAGCGGGGGGTGGGGGGAGGGAGAGAGACACACAAGGCATGAGCGGGGGGCGGGGGGAGGGAGAGAGACACACGATGCATGAGCGGGGGTGGGCGGGAGGGAGAGAGACACGAAGAATGAGCGGGGGGTGGGCGGGAGGGAGAGAGACACACGGGGCATGAGCGGGGGTGGGGGGGAGGGAGAGACACACACGGGGCATGAGCGGGGGTGGGGGGAGGGAGAGACACACACGGGGCATGAGCGGGGGTGGGTGGGCGGGAGAGAGACACACGGGGCATGAGCGGGGGGTGGAGGGGAGGGAGAGAGACACATGAGGCATGAGCGGGAGGTGGAGGGGACAAACAAAAACACAGACATGCCGCACGGACATGAGTTTGTGCGGCAGATCCCGCTCCTCGGCCCTCCGCTGGCCACCGTGTGCGATGGCGTGAGCGGGGGGCTGGAGGAACAGGGGACACACGGAGTATGAGCGGGGGTGGGGGGGACAGGAAGGGGGGACAGGAAGGACACACGGGGCATGAGCGGGGGTGGGGGGGACAGAAAGGACACACGCGGCATGAACGTGGGGTGGGGCAGACACGGGGCATGAGCGGGGGTGGGAGGAACAGGAGACAGACACGCTCCTGCTGACCTGACAATGCCTCTCATGCGGGAAAGAAAGATGGCGGGCGTCTCTGAAGCCAGACGCACTGCACACTTTCACCGCATCCAATGAGAGAGCACATCAGATGTCCGCGGACATCACGCAAGCTGCTGGCCCAATCACCGTCCTGTCCGCGGAGCTAACAGGGAAGTCTGTCCGCGGACCGAACACAGATATCACAAATTTTTTTTGCCCTACTTTTTGGTCATTTTAAAAAAAACTACTGGACGGATTTTCACCAAATTTGCAAAAGCACGCTCCTGGTCCAAATTTGGTGAAAATCCGTCCAGCGGTTTGGGCTGTAGGCGTGAGCAACATTTTTTTCCCATTCAGTCTATGGGAAAAACAGAAATTTTGGGACCCCACCTATAACTTTTCCCCCCCTGCACGAATCCTCGCCAAACTTTGCAAAGAAATTCAGAGTGGGCCATATACTTTTTTTGCAAAGTTTGGTGAGGATTCGTCCAGGGGGAGCGAAGTTATAAGCCGCCCAAAAAGTGCTCTTCCTATGGAAACAGCAATATTTTGTATTGTTTTGTCCCAGGTTTATGTCCGACTTTTTATATCTGTCAGGAGTTGTACAGTAAAAATGAGACCTAAAATAAAATATAATGGGCCTCATTACGACCCTGGCGGAAATCGGAAAACGATGGCGGAAATGCAATACCGCCATCGAATAGCGCTCGGTGCGACTATGACCCGTCACCGCAAAGTACGAAGCCATTAGCGACACCGTAGTGAACGCCAACGCTAACTGCACCAAGTACGCGCGCGCGCGCCATGCCAAACCGTAAATACCACCATGGCGCAAGGGTACGCGAATTCCGACCCTAGCGGACATGTACCTAACGCCATCAAGCATGGCGGAAAGTACCATTCCGCCATGGTGAGAAGTACGGCATCGCGAATCAACCGTAAACGGCCCCACTGAGTGCCTGTACACCGCTCCCTGCCCACAAAGTACAACTCCCCGTAGGTGCAATGAAGTCACAATGCAACCAGTGAAAAGTACAAGTCACCCATGCATGCCAACGAACAAAAGAATCACAAGAGGGGTCAATGGGAGCTGCAGGGCACAGATGGCACGAATACAGAAGCCATTCCAATGGACATGACCACAGTCCCCCCCCCCCAGAAACGCACGCAAACACAGGCACCTGTGACCAGCAATATTCCGAAAATCACAACATTCCACCAGTCCACCTGGCTGACCGGCATCTGTTACACAAAACCCAATCCCCCGCCCCTGAGCATGACAACATTCAAACAGTCATATTGGTAGCCCCCATCCCTGACCTCACTCCGTAGGCAAACGCGCCCAGCACAGTACCACGCAACTAAACTCCGAAGCTGGAACCCAATGCAGATCTCCTCACAATACATCGCTCCCCAAATAGGAATATGCCACATCACTCGCAAAGAAGAACGCTACACGGCCCATATCAGAATAGAAATTTAATGCACAACAAAATCACCAAGCCCATACAGCCATTAGTCCATGAACTCCAAAACACATATCACCATTGTGGGCTGCATCCGCAAGGAATGACCAGCTACTACTTGTGTGACGCCCTGTTCCATCATGGTACACAGAGCCACATTCACGTACGAAAAGGCAACATGGAAGCGCACAGAACCGCAGGGCCGTCCCAATGGGGAGGCACTAGTCCAGCTGAAAGGCCGAAATGTTGCGCCGAGCCACTAGTACTGCGTAAGGGCATGTGGCCCATTGGCGATCGTCCCATAAGATCGTAATGCTGCTCCACTGATTAACACGAAGCAGCAGGTGTCGGGAGTAAAAGCCATCTGCAGGAGTGGCATACAGATGGCAGTGGCAAAAGGGGAGGAGATACCTGTCAACCAAAAGAAAAGAAAAAGAACAGAATGGCCATCAGAACTACATTCCAACAACTCACTTCAATGATCACACTAAATCCACAGCCATATGCATGCTAGCCCACTCCAAAGGATCATCACCACCCCAAAACCACTTGCGACTCATAACCATCTATATCGAGGTGTAAACACCATCACAAACGAGTGTACCTGTGCATGCGTCTGTCAAAACAGATTCCATCAGATGGGAATGTTAACGTGCATGGACACAAGTGTCTGAAGGCGCGTCGAGACAGGGAGGGCTCAACAAGGCCAGATAGACGATGGTCCCACTATGGCAGCCCTGCATCACAGAGCGCAGGGGAGGCGGATAGATTCCAAGAAGCCCTGTACATGGCAAACCCTGTATCAAATCACCTGCCCATGCATCCATTCATCATTCCCTCATCCCGGTATAAAAACGCCTGAATATTTACTCACATAACATTAGAAATTTCCATTGAGTCTGTGCGTTATGCAGCCTGCAAAATCCACAGTGCCCCAGCCCGTAATTCCAGTGTTGTGAACTAACATGTATTTGGGAACGTCCGGCCTCATCGCCCACGTCGCTATTGCGCATCCCAAACTATTCATATCAATCATTGCATCCTCGCCATGGCCCCTGTCTCAAGGACATTGAACAATAGAACGTTATATTTGCAGTCAGACCTGTGGGCATCTCCTCGCCGCTAGCTGAAAACCGAAAGCGCCGCCCTTCGAATTCCTCATTTGCAACATCACGTCGAAAAGGCATCTGTGGCCGTTTGAAATCACAAATTAATCCATCTAGTGCGGCTGTGTGTGAAAATGGCAACTGCCTTCACCCACGAATGGGACGGGCCGCCCGTCGTTGCAACTCGGTACAGTGATGCATGAGGGCCCACCGTTACTCGAGTACTACGTTCCACTGACCCATCACAAGTCTGTTCGCGACTGCAAAGATTGTATGTGAAACAATGGGACCATAGCCGAATGTACATATCAACAAATGTTACACGGCCATCGGGTACAAATACATGAATGCAATAGCAAGATGCCATTCCTCGAATTGCAGCGTTGTGTGCGGGACGTGCTCGCCCAAAGGGGAGAGCAGCTTGCACAGGTGGAATGAATCACCACAGGTGGAGGCCATACAGCCTGAAAACACATAAATTGCACACCCAGTCTCCTCCCACAACCACACCCACTCCGAAATGCTCCCGGCAGGACTCGCGATGCTGGCCCTGGGGGACCTGATAGCACTGCAAGTACTCCAACTCCAAGAAGAAGACGAACACCAACTACAACCGGCCGCACGGAGGAGACGCAGGAGGAGGAGGAGGCCAAGGCAGGGCCAGCAAGGGCCGCCAGCACAGCCACTACCACCACGCAGGCAGCCCGCAATCCCACGCCTCCGAGCACATCCGTTCAACCTCACTGATGAGCAGATCCACACCCTCTACCGTTTGGACCGGGACACGATAGCCGCCATTGTGGACATGACACAGGCTGACCTTGTCAGCATGATAGATAGCCCAACCGCCATCCCACCCCTACTGAAGGTGGTGTCTGTACTCCACTTCCTGGCCACAGGCACCTACCAGCACACAGTCGGACAGTTGCATGGCATTTCTCAGCCACTGTTTTCACGGACACTATTGCAAGTGCTCGATGCCCTCCTGCAGCACGCAGACGACTACATCTCTCTACCACGCTCGGAGCAGGAAATTACCAACACAAAAGTGGGATTCCATGCACTTGCCGGCATACCGGGTTGCATTGGTGCCATCGACTGCACCCATGTGGAATTGGTCGTCCCACATGCCATGGAGGCCCAGTACCGCAAACGAAAACAATTTCATTCCCTGAATGTACAAATGGTGTGTGACTCCAACAGGATCATTACACATTGTTGTGCCAGATTCCCTGGATCAACCCATGATTCTATGGTCTTGAGGAACTCTACTATACCACGCTACATGGAGCGACACGCAGGGAACAGATCCTGGCTACTCGGTGAGTCTCATTTCATGCATGATGATGTGGGGTATGTGATGCGGCAATGACCTGGCAGGAAGGGGGGGGGTGTGCGTACGTAGCAATGGCATTCCACATCATACGTTTATCGTCCACATACAGGTGATGCTGGGTATCCACTGAAGAGATGGCTCCTCACACCAGTCCGGAACCCACGGGACCAGCATGAGGAGGACTACAACCATGCCCACTCACGTACCCGTGTAGTCATTGAACAGGCATTCGGCCTACTGAAGACTTGTTTCCGCTGCCTCAGCAGGTCTGGCGGGGCACTCCTGTACCGCCATGAGAAGGTTGCAAAGATGGTCATGGCATGTGTCATGCTCCACAACATGTGCGTACGTAGAAATGTGCCCATGCCCCCTGACGCAGAACTGCAAGCACCTGATGATGGTCATGATGAGGGTGGGGATGTGGTAGCTCCTCAAGGAGTCTGCGAGGCACCGGAGGGCCGTGACATTCGTCAGCATCTCATTGATGCATTCTTCTAGCACTCACGCCTGGTGGCTGATACATGGACACGGGACTCGTGGCACTGTGTGTGTCTGGTACATGCACAATATGGACTGTACGCCTATGATGGCCTAGTACACAAAGATCATTGTCCACACATCTCATTGGTTGATCGTGCACTGTTTATGGCATATGTGATATCATGTTGAACACCCTATCGACCCGCCACCCAAGTGAGCCCAACACACCCCCTCCACCCTCCTACCTCCCCCCCAAGCACCAGTGTCCAAAGATGTTCATTGTTAGTGGGCTGTCGCTATTGCAAGCCCCCTCTGCGGGTATCAGGGGCACCCCTGCCTGTGGAGCACAGGTTCCTCCCAGATCTACGTTGGGGGCTGCCCTGGACGGAACTTGCAACGGATGATGTCTCTGCCTGCTCACGTCCATGCATGTCCCTAAGGGTTTGTGAGAGCTCAGTGAGCACACGGCGCACTGCGGCAAGTTCGGCACATACGTCTTTGGACGTCGCATGCAGTTCCCCCCTCAGGCTCTCGGTGCTTCTCTCCATTTGGACTCTCAGGCTCTCGGTGCTACTCTCCATTTGTGCCCTTAGTGTCTCTGTACTTCTCTCCATTTCTGCCCTGAGTGTCTCAGTTGATGTTTCTATGTCTGCCTTAGTGCGCCCACATTCATCGGCATGGTCCTTGAGGAGCGTGGCCAGTTGCTGCTGTTGCACGATTAACTGGTCGAGGGACTGTTGCCTCTGCTGGGCCATGCCCATTTGCGGGGATGTCACAGAGGGGCTATTGACCTCATGTTGCCTTGCCACAGGGCTTGTGGGGGATGGCCAGTCGTCGTCTTGTGGGTGGCCCTGCGTGGTATCCTCATGTTGTACGGGATGGGACAGACAGGGGGAATGGGACAGGTCATGGATGGATCTGACTTCGACATCCCCGTCTTCTGTGTCGGAGCATGCTGCCATCAATGGGGTGTCACCTATGGTGCTGCTGCCACCAGAGGCAGTGCGTTCTGTGGCATCCGTTGGGGGGACCTGTGGTGGTGGTGTTGTGGGCATGCTGGCTGCTGGGGTGCCTGTTGATGTTCCCTCCTCTGTGCTGCCACCTGATGTGTGCAGCTGCCGTGTCTTGATGCGTGCAGCTGAGGTGGAGGGTCTTTGGCCGTTGGTCTTGGCCCTCTTTGCAGGTGTGCTGGTAGGGGTGTCCTGATGCTCGTCGTTTGGATCGGACCCTGTGGTGGAGTAAAGGAGGGCGAGGGTTATTAATGGGTCTCTGGGTATTGGAATGGCATTGTATCACATGCATTGGGGTGGTACCTGAGGGTGATTTGGGTCGGGGCCTTGGAGGTGCTTTCATTTGTGTGTGGAGTGAGGGTGCAGTTGTTTGGCAGCCTGCAGTTAGGGTGTGCCTGCTGCACGTGTAGTGGGTGTTTTAGGGGTTTTTAATTATTTATGTATTTATTGTGAGTTTTAAAGTGCGCTATCAGGGCGATGTGTGTGGACGTTCTCCTGGACATGTGTTTCTGTTGCACTATGTGGACACATGGTACTTCACATGATTGGACATTGTGGATTTAGCATTGTTTTATCTGGCCCACCTACCTGAATCTTCGGATGTCTGCACTCCTTTCTCCATCCCTCCGACTCCCTCTATGCTCTCCATTCCGATGGTGGAGGCACAGATTTCTTCCCAGGGGGTCAACTTGATGGGTGATTCAGGACCTCCCCCGGTGGCTGTGGCAATGTTGCGGTTGGCAGAGAGTATGCTGCGGACGCGTATCCGCAGGTCGTCCCATCGCTTTCTGCATTGCTGTGGGTTGCGGGGTGCGGTCCCCACCGCACTTACCCGCTGTGCCACCAGAGCCCATATGGCCTTCTTGTTCGCAAGTGCCGTCCTGGTCATTTGCGTGGAGAAGACGACGGCAGCATTCTCCTGGAGGGTCTCTGTTAGCACGGTGAGTTCCTCACGGGAGAAGTGGACCTGCCGCTTGCGGTCGCACGCTTTCTTCGCTACTTTTCCCATTTTTCTTGGTTTCGCTAGGGTGGATGACGGGTTGGGGTGTGTCTCGGGGTAGTGTTTTTAGTGGTTGTGTGGTTTTTGTGGTTTTATAGGTGTACGGCGGGATGTTTCCCGTTCCGGGCCCATGTTTTTACTTCCGTTTCCGTATATTTACGGTCACCGTACTTTCCGGTAGGCGCACACTGCGGTGTCCGCTGTGATGGGTGGCGGTATTGCACCTAGGGCGCCGTACGGCGGCGGTGTGGGCCGTTTGGGGGTCATTTCCGCCATCGCGGACTTTGCACTTCCGCCATGCCGTGGTGCTCGTGCCCGATGGGTCGGAATGGGCCGCACTTTGCTCCTTCGTGCAATGGCGGAAACGCTATTTACGCTGTGGCGGTCCGGTCAGTCACTTTCCGCCAGGGTCGTAATGAGGGCCAATGTGTAATGCCTTCCTGGCAGAGCAAGAAAACTGATATGCATGGACTATTTATTGGAGATGTCTACCCCTTGCTTTTTGTCACAATCAAAAGGACACTCATCGGGCTGTGTATTTGCTCATGACCAAATAAGAATGCTATTAAATATTTTCTTTCAGCCACATGTGATTCCTGAGCCCAACATATCAAGCACTGGAAATTGACATATAATTGTTTAAGTCTGCCCAGTGCAGATTTGATCAGAGAAAAATGAATTTGTTTTAAATGACTACCCTTGTTTTGGAGTGTAAACTGAATTTATAAAAATGTGTAAGCCATATTGTAGCATTATGGGAGACTGCTGTTTTGTTTGTATGAAAAGTGCAGATTTGTACTGTAACACACAGGAATAAATAAAATAACAAATGATGGGAGAAACCTGATTACAGAAAACTAAAGGGCACAGGGTTAATGTAATCAAGTGAATCTGAAATACAAAAACAAAGCTGAAGCAACGTTTAGGTTTCATTTCTGTCTTAACAATCAAGTTTGAAGGGGGACGCCTGGAAAATGTTGATAACAAAAATGTAAACATTTTGAATATTTACCTTTCTCGGCTTGACAGTCTGAATGCATATCAAGGGCCTACATAATGGGGTTCTTTGGTCCAGTTTGGGCTGGCTCCCGAGATTGTATCAACACACCATGAGCAGGATGTATTTAGTAGGTTTTAAGCTTTCAGCCTCAAAGGGGTCTTTTCATAATCTGTGAGAGTCAAAGCCTATTATATACACTGAACTTTCAAGAGACATTCAGATGACTGGCACCAAACATCAGCCTTGTATTAGTCAAGGTAAATGGTCATGGAGAATATGCACACCAAGCAAATTCTGCTTTGGGTAGTGGTAATATGGAAAGGGAATATTTAGGGATATGTACCATGTCTGCTCTATGGTGGAGAACAGCTTCAACTGCACAACAAAGAAAAAAATGCATTTACCATGAAGAGAGGAAGAACCTAAAGTGTGCAATTACAAACTTAATTGGCGTGTTGTAACACAAAATCCGATTCACCCCAGATTTGGACAGTTTGTAGACAAGAGTAACCTCTACACCTTCTTTAATAAAAACTATATGTTGAACCATTTCAAATTCTAACAAATGTTAAAAACATGTAAAATCATCAAAAATTACCTGAATGTAATCATTCAACATCGCTAAATA
Organism: Ambystoma mexicanum; assembly: GCF_040938575.1. NCBI lineage: Eukaryota > Metazoa > Chordata > Amphibia > Caudata > Ambystomatidae > Ambystoma > Ambystoma mexicanum. The sequence goes on along the minus strand of NC_090929.1, from coordinate 1,435,023,995 downwards.
TTCGCCCTGACTTGTAGAATCTAAAAATATAAGTATGATCCAGGTCACATATTAAAGGCAGAAATAGATCATACAAATTAAATTAGCATCTCTTCAAAAACATCAAACTCCTCTACTTTTTCTAATCAGGAGACAGGAAAGCCACACCTCTGACTAGTCTAGGGTGGGGCTAGAGGGTAAAATACCATCTAGCGATAGGACAGAGGGGAATTATGGAATATTGTGTGAGGAAGATTCAGAAGGAAAACAAACTGGAGAATGGAGAGCAGAAGGACTAACTTTACCCAGAGGGCAAACCAGTCTATTGAGAAAAGAAAAGGCCAGAACAGCCCATAGTAGGAAAACTATTCAGTGCTTGGTGATTGTTTTCCAAATAGACAGCCTGGACTGAGGGTTTGCTGACAGAATGATGCCTGGATGACTGGGTTCTTTGCTGGGTCTCCCCAAATTAGAAGTTACATCTTAAAAGGTAAATCAACCCCAATCCTGAAATGTGTCCCTATTTGATTAAGGTAAACTCTGGGAAGATGGAAAGACTTGGGAAGCATGGAGGTGTATTTGAAAACAGGGAAATGGTGACTAATATCCCAAATGTTCTGTGGTCCTTATATGTAAATACAAAATGAGATGTGGCTTTTTAAGACCCAGTCCACTGTGTAATGAAACACGAAATTCAAATCTGAAAGCAGTTTGGCTGCTACTTTGAAGTGGAATTTCCTTTGTAAAGTTAAGTATTATTTGACAATATAGTTAGTGGTTGAAGATTTGTTGAGTCATTTAGCTAATAATGGAATCATGACCCGCCATTGCCTAAAAGATATCATGCAGTTAATGCCTCTGGTGGGGACCTTAGTATGGAGTAGATGTTTGCACAACAAAATGCATGCTGTAAGAATTAATTCTGTTCATTAGGAACTGTGCAAATTTGCAAATCCTCTGCATTCTCCTGTCTTTCAATGCATAGGCTTATCAGAGTCAGGTTTAATGTGGGAGGGAAAGGGGTCTTAAACTAAGTTACTGGAGAATGGTCCATCTCCAGCCCAAAAACTGTCTCGGGAGGATAGCTCAGCGGCAACGTGCTCGCCCTGGAAGCAAGACGACATTGAGCAACACAGGTTTAATTCCCGGGTCCGCGTTTAGAAAGCTCTGGGTATTAAGCGCATTATAAATAACCTATCATATCATATCATAAAGAGACTGAAAGCATACATTCAAGCCCTTTTAAAACTGTGCATGCACCTGTATTGAAAGGAATACATTTGTGTTAAAGGAAAGCCATATACACACACACACCGATAAATGAAAAGAACAAATCCATGTTTAATGAAGCTACATACACATGCATATAGAGAGCTCCAACCACATAGGCTACAATTGGACTCAGAACAGAATATATAGATTCCCAAGAACATTTCCTGTGAATTCAAACTTACATGAGCCAATGCAAACAAGTTACCTTTTACATGTATGTGACTTACCACATAGTCCTATGCTAGCCAGTCATTGTATATATGCCAAATGGCCTTGACTTAGTTAATACATTCACTATCTCACACCTGCATAGGGGGTGTTGGTGGAGTGTAAAAGTATCCCGATTATTATGTTTACATTAACTTTCTCCAACACCATACTTGCCTGGAGGCCAGAGAAAATCAAACATTTTAACCATACTTGAATTTTGTGAAATGGGTCTATAGCCAAGTGTTATAAAGTCATCACTGCTAAGTAGAATGTTGGTATCTAGTGTCTTTTAGATTACCATAATATGCAGATGAAGACTATATGATTGAGAGTGGATGCATTTGTGGAATAGTTTGATTCATATAGGCAGGTACAATGTCGTTTTGGTTTAAGTGTATACATAGCAAATTGCAGTAGTCACCAGGTTAAAGCTGGAGACCAAGGTGTCTGAAATTGTACTCTTCTTTTCAATACATTTCGATTTTTGACTGCTTCACTGTCTGTTCCTTGCTCGGAATTGTGGGGTGAGCTTGTATAAACAGCAGTATTAGATTGGCATGTCACGTATACATGAGCTAATATCAAAACATACACAAATACTCAATACACCTTCATAAACTGGTTCACCACTTGTTCTCACATTTGTGCCATTGTACAGGCACCCTTGGTGGGAATCTCAATGCAATCTGTGAAAGTGTTATTATAAGTCATGTTTGCTCAAAATTAACATCCCTGTTATTCACGTGAATACAAATTCAAATAATTATAAGTACTAATTGCAAGAATTGTGGTTTCATGTTTTTATGTAGTTGTGTAACTAGAATTAGAACTAGTTGTGTAGCTAGAAATTAAATCTAAAACGCCAATAGACAAATGGAATTGTTTATGAATAGTTTATGAATCATTTTTGAGCTAAAGGTCGCACATGGGAGCCATAGGCTCTCACAGACTATATGTAAAATGTCAGAGGGTTTGCATGAACCTTAATTTCAAACAAGAGTTTGTAGGATATGGTTATATCTCATGGCAAAATAGTGGATATTCAATGCACTTGTTAAGGCTATGTATATGTCTCTAAAAGCATTGTTTCTAGTACTGTATTAGCTTCTGGGGGAAAGAAATGACATATAACTGTGTATACATCAAATCAGGCATTTAGGAAATTGTCATTAAAATTGGGTACACTCTTGCCATAAGGTCACTATGAAATCCCCTATAGCCAGGGTGAAGTGTTAGGAAGTTGCCAGAGGGTCAGTGGAAGTGCTTGTAGGTGAGTGGGGAAACTGATTTGGCTGGAAAGCACAAATATACATAACACAAGAGGACGGGATAAGCAAGCTTCTTTAGATGGAAGGCAAGGCAGAAAAAAATATTTAATACATACTGATATCAACATTGATCAGTTCGCACATCTCACAATTGGAGGTGAAAGAATTCAATTAACATCCAGAAACATGTTAATAAAATAAATGTATTACTTATAAAAACTCCCATATGGATTATAAAAATCTCATAATAAGTATCAAAATTAGAAAAAATGAATAAAACACAACAAAATACAATACACCTAATAATTCCTATTCACATTCTCAATGCATAAGGCAACAAACTCAAAACCACTCACATCACCAACTACTCCATCCATACTACACTCGTTCAAATTCACCAAACTCAACACACCTTAATTACGATAATTATCAAAAAGAAATGCCAAAACACAAATGTAAAATTTATATCACAAAAATTAACAAAATTGGCATAATTTAGCCAGTAACAAACAACACTGTACTGCTAAATATGAAGTTTCCAATGACACGAAAACTTGACTTGTCAAATGAATTCATCACTGTTCATGACAAAAATCAAAAGCCCAACATGTTTCTTTCCATCTTCGTGTTACGCTTACCTGGATTCCACATGGGCGCCGAACGAAACTGGACTTCAACGGTCTCCACCAGCGTGACTCGTAGTGAAGTGATGTGCAACTGCACCTGTCCTCTGAGTTTCGTCTGTCTGGCACGAAGGAAGATTTTCCTAGAGTGGGACAATGGTAAATTAGCTAACCAATAGAAGGAGGTCTAACTTCTGCTTCTACTCCAGTAACCTCCTTATGTCCTCTTTACTGTGTCTCACCTGATTGTTAAGAAGGAGGGGCTCTCCATCCTGCGTCTGCATGCAGGGGTGCGTTGAAACTTGGGTATTCAGTTAACTTCACTGATCCCGTAGTCTGTCGGCTCAGTTCCTGACAACAATGACTCCGAGGTAAGTCTTGTGCCTTGCTTTTGAATTCTGATTGTCTTACAGTTCACTTCTGCACTATTGTCTTCATAGTTTTTTTTCCTTTGCATAATTGCTGCATGCAGGTGTCTCTTCTCCGAGAGAACGAAGTAAATACCAAGGTAAGTTTCAGTATTATGAAGAAAAATAATGTCTTAACATGCGGTATTGTTCATTCGTGCGTTTCACCTGTTGTTCTCTTTCTTGTTTGCAGGTGCGGCACTTTCCGGAGTGAAGCTCATGCGATGGAGATTATTGAGACCGCAAGCGAATATTGCTTCGGGTAAGTGTCTTGCGGCGTGGGATTGAATGTCTTATAGCGAGTGACAGCTCACCTGTTGTCTTTTCTTGTCTTTTACAGATGCGGCTGTTCCGGGCGGTGATCACGCTAGAGTGCCTTGCTGGATCACATGGACGAATGGAGCATCGGTGAGTATCTCGCTGCGCTATGTTAGTTTTTCTTGAAATGCTTCCTTGAATAGCGCAGTCTCTGGTGTTCCTTCCCTTGCAGGTACAGAACTCCCGGATGATTGCGATGGGGAACCAAGGTAAGCTTCTTGATATAACCTGTTCTGTTCTTCCTTTGCAGATGCAGATCGAGTAGAACAGATCGGGCGTGGCTGAAGAATGGACCGGGGCCGCAGGCACGGTGAGCGTTACGCTGCAGGAGTGCAGAAGAAAGCAAAGAGTGTTCTGTTCTCCGGGCGTGGTTTAAATAACCTCCCAGAAGTAGTCCCCAACTAAAGTAGTCCCTGTACCACACCCAATGAAATAGTCCCTAGAATATAGTAGTGCCTTCAAACAGATTCATGGTGGGCTGTACCTGGATTTACCACTTGATAACTTGACTTGCCTGAAAAAGGCAATATGAGCCGACTGAGTCCAGGAAGCCCTTAGGCAATCCTTTGGGGCCTTACAGGTCCGCATGGGTGCCAGAACTTTGGGCAGACTGGTCTGCTCCAGATGTCTGGGGGCAGGCATTGTGACAGCACTCCCCCCCCAAGGCCCCTCGCAAAGGTGATTCTTCTCGCTGGTCCAGGCTTATCTGGGAGTTCAGGTGGAAACGTTTTATCAGCCATGGTGCATGAATATATTTGCTTGGTTCCCATAACCATTCTTGTGGCGTAGCCTTTCCAATCAACAAGATAGAAGAGCCTTGATTTGACCACTTTTGAGTCTAAAATGTTTTTACTTCAAATTCTGGTTCACCATCTATTAAGATGGGACTTAGTGGTTTTGTTAGCCTGGTTCCTGGTTGCACTGGTTTCAAAAGTGAAACGTGAAATACCGGATGAACTCACATGTTCGGAGGTAGCTCTAATTTGACTGCCACTGGGTTGATGATGGCTTTGATGGTGTAAGGTCCCAAATATCGGGGATTAAATGTGTGGGTTCCTTTTAGCAGTATGTGTCTTGAGGCTAGCCAAACCTTGTCTCCAATCTGGTATTTTGGGGCGGCACTCCGATGTTGATCGTCGGTTTTCTTGTACCTTTCTTTTGCTTTTTTTAAATGTTCTGTTGCATTTTGGATCGACTGTGGTATGGTAGCATGTAAACTGCTTACATCGGGCATCTCCAAGTGTTGAGGCGGGTTGAGTTCAGAAGTTCGAGGGTGCCTTCCATATATGGTGTAGAATGGACTTTGTCCAGTGCTGGAGTGTAAAGAGTTGTTGTAGGCATACTCAGTTATCCATAAAATGTATTTCCAGTTGCCTTCTGTTTGGTGTAACATGCACCGTAGATATTGCTCTAACGTTTGTTTGGTTCTCTCAATTTGACCATTGGTTTGCGCATGGTGGCAGGTTGAAAGTCTTACATCAATTTGGGCCAATTGGCAACATTTTCTCCAAAATTGCGAGATAAATTGACTGCCCCGATTGGAAACTAGAACTGAAGGGAACCTGTGTATTCGGACGATGTGATCGAGGAATTCTTTGGCCAGGATTGAGGCTGAGGGTAAGCTTTTTAACGGAATGAAGTGGGCCATCTTGGAAAATAGGTCCACTATTACTAGAATAGTGTTGAATCCATTACAAAGGGGAAGATCTGTGATAAAATCAAGAGATAATGTTTGCCAAGGTGTAGGTGGAATGTCTTAGGGTTGTAATAAACCCGCTGGTTTCTACTTCTGGGCCTTGTTTTGAGCACAAATGCACAAGATAGCACAAATTGCTTAATGTCTTTTTGTCAAGATGACAACCAGAAATGTGTCTTGATTTTAGCTTCGGTTTTTGCAATTCCGGGGTGGCCTTCTACCAAGGACTCATGATAATTGGAAATAACCTGTTTCTGCAGTTCCTTACTAGGTAGATAAAGACGTCCTTGGAAGAAAGGTAAATGATCAGTGACTGAATGATTTTGCTTTTTTTTTACCAATCTTGTAAAGCTGTGGAGTCGAGGAGATGCTGAATTTTCTCAAGGATGTCAACTAGAGTTAGAGAGGTAGTTATTCCTAAAATTCTTCCTCCCGGGATTATGGGCACCGGTTCTGGATTTGAATATGCTTCTTACATTCCTATGCGGGATAGAGCATCTGCCTTGCCATTTCGACAGCCTGGTCGGTAAGTAATTACGAAATTGTATTCCGCTAAAAATAAAGCCCATCTAAGTTGACGAGATGATTGGGCCTTGGCCGTCTTTAGGAATTGTACGTTTCTATGATCTGTAATTACCGTAATGGTGTGTCGGGCCCCGAGCAGGTAGTGCTGCCAAGCCTTGAATGCTGACTTAAATGGCTAGAAGTTCTTTGTCAGTGACGGCATAATTTAGTTCAGGTGCTGAAAACTTTTGTGACCAAAATGCCACTGGATGGAGTTGACCTGTCTCAGGATCTTTCTGCGAAAGGACCGACCCCATAGCCAGGCTGGATGCAACAGTTTCTACCACATACGGGAGTTCTGGGCGTGGATGCTTCAAACATGGAGCTGAAGTGAATTATTGTTTTAGGTCTTGGAAGTCTTTTTCTGCTTCTTCTGACCACTGAAATATTTTATTCTTCCATAATAGTGATGTGATGGGGTGCTCCAAACGTGAAAAGCCAGGAATGAACCTGTGGTAGAAGTCTACAAATCCAAGCATGCTCTGTACCCCTTTTATTGTCGTGGGTGAGGGCCACTTGAGGATGGCATCTACTTTCTGGGAATCCATTCAAACTCCATTTGGGGTCAGGACAAACCCCAGAAACTCGACCTTGGTAGTGTGAAAGAAATATTTTTCCAATTTTGCGTATAATTTATGTTGACGTAACTTTTCGAGTACAGCACGAACATGTTTCACATGGTCTTGTTCAGAAGATGAGTATAGCAAGATATCGTCAATATACACGACGACACAGACATCAAATAGTTCACGAAGGACATTGTTCATAAAATATTGAAACGCTGCCGGGGCATTACAAAGCCCAAAGGGCATCACCTGGTATTCAAATAATCCATACTTGGTACGAAAAGCGGTCTTCCACTGTCCCCTTTTTTCACACGTGCAAGATGGTACGCCCCTCGAAGATCCAACTTAGTGTAAATGTGAGCATCTTTTACTTGGTCCAATAACTCCGGGATTAGGGGCAACGGGTACCGTTTTTTTACCGTTACTTGGTTTAACGCACGATAGTCAATACAGGTTCTTAGGCCTCCTTCCTTCTTAGGGACGAAGAACAAAGGCGAGGCCGCGGAGGACTTGGATGGACGAATGAAGCTGTTAGCCAGATACTGATCTAAGTATTGCCTTAAATGAAGATTCTCAGGTTCCGTAAGGGCATAGATCCTACTGCATGTAATTTGCGCGCCGGGTATGAGATTGATCTGGCAATCGTATGGTATGAGGCAGTAAGATGTTGGCTTGGTCTTTCTGAAATACATCCTGAAAATCCTGGGGTAGCAGATTTGTTGGGCTCATGACCGTGGCAATCTTCTTGGTCGGGGGTTCTTCCGGATAACAAGTATGTACACATTCTGAGAACGTCACCCTCTTTTCACACCAGTTTATGCAAGGATTATGCGTTTCCAACCGTGGCATTCTCAGAATTATTTGGAATTGTGGAATTGATTAAATCAAACACAATGTTTTTCTCGATGCCCATCTTGACCCAACAGTGTGAACTCCATCGTTGAGTGAGTTACTGGGCCGGAAGTGATTTCAGTTCCATCGGCGGTGGTGACTAAATCAGTTGTGGTCTTTTTGCAAAGAGAAAGATTCATCTTTGTTGCCAATTTGTGATCCATATAGTTACCTATGGCTCCACTATCGATGTATGCTCGGACCGCATGCATGCGCGTTGGGTGCTGGTGACTAATGAGGATCATTGGTAAAGCTAGGTGTGAGGTCTGGGAGTCCTTCTTCTCGCTCGACAAGCAGACCTCTATGCTTGTCGGGCGGGGCAGTTTTCGGGCTCTCGTTCAGTACTGACTTTGTCGGCGACTCCTACGGCCCTCTTAGGTGGTTTCACCGGACAACCTTGCAAGAAATGCCCTGTTGATCTGCAATATAAGCACAGTTGCTGCTGCCTTCTTTTGTCTCTTTCTGCTTTGGACAACAGCCCTCTAACTCCTCCGAGTTGGGTTCGGATACATCCATACTTTTGGAGGTGATATCTCTTGGTCTCACCAGTACCCGATTCTCGAATCGAGCTCGATCAGCTTTCTGGTTCTGAATTCTGTGGTCCAACTGAACCACCATGTCTATATATTCAGCACAGTCTTGAGGTGGGTTTACCGCTTGCGCTAAAACGTCTTTTAGTTCCCCCCTCAACCCACGATGGAAAATTGTAGTTCTTTTGTCTTCAGGCAAACCGGTTTCTACCACCAACCTATTGAAAGTTGCGATGTAATTTAACAGGTCCTGGTTCCCTTGACGTAGGGATAAAAGTTCATTGTCTAACGCTTGACCTTGAGCGTGTCTGGCGAACAATTTCTCCTTGTTTTGTGGAAATCCCTGGAAATCCCGGAGAAGAGGGTCATCTTGGTTAACTAGTGGAATGGACCAATCTGCTGCACTGCAGCTGAGGTATGATAGTACGAAGGCCACTTTCGATTGATCATTTGGAAAGGCTCCAGGCCTACATAGAAAGTGTAGCCGGCACTGGTTCATAAAAACTGCAAACCTTTTAGGGTCCCCCATAAAACGTTCTGGTGGGGCTAAAGGTATAGCCCCCGATAGTACCACCTGTACTGGGCTGCTTGACTGAGTTGGGATTGATGCTCCCCCTAGTCCAGGTAATGATGTATTGGCAGCTTGGGATTGAAGTAGTTGTCTGGCAAGGTCATCTGTATGCTCTTTGGCCACAATCAGTTCTCTTCTTAAAGAATTGGTTTCTTGTCGGGCGGAATGTACTTCAGCTATAAGCTCCTCCAGGAGCTGGGCTAATTGGTTAGTCTTTGAGGTTTCCATGACACCTGGGTAGAAATTTGTGTAGAGGCTTCACGTTCTGTTACGCTCACCTGGATTCCATAGGGGCGCCGAACAAAACTGGACTGCAACGGTCTCCACCAGCGTGACTCATAGTGAAGTGATGAGCGACTGCACCTGCCCTCTGAGTTTCGTCTGTCTGGCATGAAGGAAGATTTTTCTAGAGTGGGACAATGGTAAGTTAGCTAACCAATAGAAGGAGGTCTAACTTCTGCTTCTACTTCAGTAGCCTCCTTATGTTCTCTTTACTGTGTCTCACCTGATTGTTAAGAAGGATGGGCTCTCCATCCTGCGTCTGCATGCAGGGGTGCGTTGAAACTTGGGTATTCAGTTAAATTCACTGATCCTGTAGTCTGTTGGCTGAGTTCCTAACAACAATGACTCTGAGGTAGGTCTTGTGCCTTGCTTTTGAATTCTGATTGTCTTACAGTTCACTTCTGCACTATTGTCTTCATGTTTTTTTTTTCCTTTGCATAATTGCTGCTGGCAGGTGTCTCTTCTCCGAGAGAACGAAGTAAATACCAAGATAAGTTTCAGTATTACGAAGAAAAATAATGTCTTAAAATGCGGTATTGTTCATTTGCGCATTTCACCTGTTGTTCTCTTTCTTGTTTGCAGGTGCAGCACTTTCCAGAGCGAAGCTCGTGCGATGGAGATTAGCGAGACCGCAAGCGAATATTGCTTCGGCTAAGTATCTTGCAACGTGGGATTGAATGTCTTATAGCGAGTCATAGCTCACCTCTTGTCTTTTACAGATGCAGCTGTTCCAGGCGGTGATCACGCTAGTGTGCCTCGCTGGATCGCATGGACAAACGGAGCATCAGTGAGTATCTCGCTGCGCTATGTTAGCTGTTCATAAAATGCTTCCTTGAATAGCGAGGTCACTGATGTTCCTTCCCTTGCAGGTACAGAACTCCCGGATGATTGCGATGGAGAACCAAGGTAAGGTTCTTGTTATAACCTGTTCTCTGTTCTTCCTTTGCAGATGCAGATCGAGTAGAACAGATTGGGCGTAGCTGAACAGTGGACCGGAGCTGCAGGCATGGTGAGCGTCACGTTGCAGGAGTGCAGAATAACGCGAAGCGTGTTCTGTTCTCCGGGCGTGGTTTAAATAGCCTCTCAGAAGTAGTTCCCAGGTAAAGTAGTCCCTGTACCACACCCAATGAAATAGTCCCTTGAATAAAGTAATCCTTTCAAACAGCCTCACAGTGGGCTGTACCTGGTTTTACCACTTGATAACTTGACTTGCCTGAAAAAGGAAATATGAGCCTGGCGCCAACAGCGCCAGGACTGAGTCCAGGAAGCCCTTAGGCAATCCTTTGGGGCCTTACAGGTCCCCATGGGTGCCAGAACTTTGGGCAGACTGATCTGCTCCAGATGTTTGGGGGCAGGCATCGTGACACTTCATTATTAAACTTTTTTGTGGAAATTCTTCAGGGGTATGGAAGGTCTGAAGTCTTCGGAGCAGAGTGACACTGGAATATTGCAATACACTGAATACAACTGCCTTTGCCTGACACACTACTGCAAAGCGAGTGCTGATCAATTGGCTGTTGTAGATTGTGAGAAGCAGCTAAACACACTCGAGCGATGTCGATACTAACAGTGTAAAAACTCCCCTTTATCTAGGCAATGAAAACGGAACGCTGATTCAAATAAGGCAAGTGGAAATGAGGCCGTGTTAGCTGTAAAAGCGCCTCCTCGCCAGCGTTAATTAGTGGCGGGAGCAACTCGCAGGACCAGTATCCGTTACCAGAACGAAAAAGTTAATCTGAGAAATAGTGGACGGAATTTTATCTCTTCTTGCAAACATATATAATGTAACCATTAACCTGAAATACACTGTCGTCAAAAGCCAGCAGGAATGCTTCATGTTAGCCAGTCAAAGTGTATATTTTTTAAAAAATGTTTTATCAACTTTATTTAATAATTATACAAAACATATTACAACTGAGTAACAACAGAATGGGAACAAGCAAAAAAATACTCCATATACATCAGTGCAACAAAATGCAAATTACTACTAAAGTAACAGCTATTCAAAACGAAATCCAAAAACATCCCCACCCTCCTATCTCATGGCAAGACGTGACAACACAAAACACAAAAAAAAAGGACAAAACATACGCCCCTACCAATCCCCAACATCAATATCCACAAAATAAACCAAAGCCTACACCTCATCCAAATAAATCCCTGAATGAGTATATCTTTGCTGTTGAGAAAAGCAAGAATTCAGCAAACATTTATAGAGATAAATGTATGGGACTAGCACATTTGTAGTATCCTTCCAAGGTTGCTTATTGGCAGCTTGGTTTAAGAAATATGCACTCAAAACAACATAATTCTTAGCACTGTTGTGCTAAACATTGTTCAGCACATCTGAATATGGCTTCACCAAGGCACATGGAGATAAGGTCGGAACACGTTGGTCAAGTGGGATGGAAGGAAAACAAACCTTATTGTCTTAATAGAGTGATAGGATGGATGGATAGATGGATGGATAGTCTGAGCAACATTATAGATACATTTATAGATAACCGGTGTGATAGAGCTAGACAAAAGAATGGTTAGAATAATGCAAAAGGTGGGGAGACTTGATAGATAAGTAGATGGATAGATAGAGAGATAGATAGGTAGATAGATAGATGGGTAGGAAGGTTGGGTAGTTAGAAACGGGTATATACTTTAGAGTGGCATTATAACTCACCCTTTAGTCTCACCTGAAATTGCCATTTAATCAACATACATCACCAAAATCTCCACCATGCCCCCCCTAAAATATGCCCAAGTTAGGGCTGAAAGAACCTCAGAAGGATTTGTATGTGATACCTCTTTGTCATTCAACCGGGATCATCATGCATGCACATGATGTTCACAAACGGCTTGGACATCTTGGGCTGAAAGTAGGTACACATGTGTTCAAGCACACATCACTCCCCGAGCATTGGTGCACCAGATGTTAGAACACTTACATGTGATATGACCAGCAGTAGGACCTTCAGGTCAGATTCTCCCATTCAAAGACTGCATGTCGTTCGTTTTCTCGCCCTTCAATATTTATAACAGTTCTTCGTGCAATACAAATAGCCTTGTGCTTTTTCAGTACACCCCAATCCGTTTTTTGGGAGCGGACTGGCCACACATTCTATTTGATTCCTGGACCTGCATTTATAATGGTAGAAGGAAGTGTACTAAAATATCGATTAGTCCTTGGATTCCATGGACAGTCAGACATGGATTTGTTCTAAACATGGGACTGAAACAGCACTGCTGGATCTTAAATCAAATATCATAAAAGTCATTGACAAAGGTCGAACTGTTTTACTCCTCTTATTCAACCTATCGGCCACTTTTAACCTGGTAGATCATGAGCTAATGATCGACCGTCTGGTCACCATATTGAAATGCTCTGACAATGCTGCAAAATGGTTCAAATTGTTTCTTGGTCCAAGACAAGCATGAGTTACTAAAAATAACAATCAAGGTACTCCTACACTCCAGACCTGCGGTGTGCCACCGGGCTCCTGTCTCTCTCCCCGGTTGTTTAATATATACACCAGGTCCCTATGTGATCTTCTGGATAATCTGGGAATGCGACCAACTATGCAGATGACAAACAGATTCTTATTGAACTTTCTGGGGTATACTCCAAAGATGTGGAAAGAGTTAACACAATATTTTCAGCAATTCAGTCCAGGATGGCTCGAAACTTGTTAGCCCTCAATAATGAGAAGACCAAGCTGCTGATTATTGGAACTGGCTCTAGGCTAAAGAAAATGGACCCTCAAAATAGGCACTTTGTGTTTGCAGGTAATACCATTTCCATTGCCCAGCACATCAAAATGCTGGGAATCTACCTATACACACAACTTACTGTGAAGAAAGATGTTGCTTATCTTAAATCATCATGTTCATACATGAATAAATTGCAGTGGCAGGTAAGACCTTTCCTATCTGAGCAGAACAGGGTAGTGGTGGCCTCTGCCACTATCAACGCAAAGCTTGGCTACTGCAATAGCTTGCTGGTCGGCACCTCTCAGGCCAAAATAGAGAAACTGCAAACTGGGCAGAATGGGGCGGTACGTGCAGTGTGTGGGTTCGGGAAGCGGGCACATGTATCAGAGGCACGCCGAAAACTACACTGGCTCTATGTAGAGCAAAGAATACAGCACAAAGTGATCTCCCTTGTGTATAAACGCCTATCTGTGAACGCCCCTTTGTATCTTTGCTCTTGCATTCAAAAGGCACTGATAGGACGAGCCCTGCAATAAAATAAGAGTGAAATACTGGCCCGCCCACACTTGGAGGCATGAGCTTTGATGTCTGGGCTCCAGGGATGTGGAAGGCGCTACCCATCCCACTCAGGGAAATACCATCACTATCACTTTTCAAAGGGAGTTTGAAGACCCACCATTTTGACAAAGGTAAAGCCTAGGGATGGTTAGGCTTGTCATCATCCACCCCTGTATGTATCCAGGTCCTGTTCTGTCTTGTCAGTGCTCTGAGGCCTCTGGGTGTGTGGCGCTATACAAAAAATATATAGATAGATTGTATTAATGGCACGAGGTGGGTATTATGCACTTCTCTTTTCACTTCATTCATACAGCCGCAAGAAACATTTTCATTGAAATCTTTTAGGAACTACTGCTCCCAGCATTCATGCCGCTCCCTCTCATCCAATCCAAGATGAGAGCGTCACATAACATTCGCTGGCCTTTCTGGTATCAGCCTCTTTTTGCTGATGACCACCAATCATTACAGTCGACCGATGGCACGGAGGGATAATACTCGCTTCTGTGTCATTTATATAATCACGACTTTCCATCGAAACTTAGGACTAATTATCATTCTAAGGCATGGCACGGAGGCTCCTATTATGCACAGTTCAAAGCCGTGGCAACACAGCTGTTGAAGCATGTACAACAGGTCATCAATTAAACGTGTGAAACATTGGTACATTACCCCAATCGACTTCCCTGAGAATGTCTTCCAGCCTGGCCCAAAAGACTTGCGTTCCGATTCATGGAATAATTAGCGCGGCGCAAGTGGGCAAAAACGTGCGAATCGCAGTGGAATAGCGAAAATCGCAGTGCAAGTGCGAAAATCGCACGAAAAGCAGCGCACGTCGATTCATGGAAGTCCGTGCGCGAGAAAACCAGCGGATGTGCGATAAAAAGTGTGCCGCGCACGTTGGCGCACAGGCCATCTAACAGCGTGCGCCAGGTCACAGCGAAAATCGCACAGGCCACAGCGAAATTCGCACATAGCACGGCGCACGCAACAAAAGTAGGCAGAACACGGGCGTAACACTCGGAATGGGGAACAACTTGCAAAAACGTGGGCGTCACGGGGGAAGTACAGGGCACAAGTGCGCGGAACGCCCACACGCTCGCCTACAACACGTATTCATGGAATAGAATAGGGCAAAAAAGCGCACGCTCAAACCAGCGCACAGGCACAAACACGACCGCCACAAGAAAGCAGGCGGTAGCGTCTCTGCGGCTGTAAGAAATGTGCGCCAAAAGGTGCGCCAACAAATAGCACCCATATACTGCCATGATGAATGTCCTATACTGTGGCCCTCCTGGACAAATGACGTGCAAAGGGGTACCCACAAACACGGACACGCTGACAAAAAATACGTGTGCGTGTATACCGGGGTGCGCGGGAAGTCTCACACGCGATTTGGCCGGGTACGTGGATTTCAGGGGTGCGCGGGAAGTTCCACACGTGATTCCATCAGGGTAGGTGTATTTCAGGGGTGCGCGGGAAGTTCCACACGCGATTCCATCAGGGTACGTGTATTTCAGGGGTGCGCGGGAAGTCCCACACGCGATTACAGCAGGGTACGTGTATTTCAGGGGTGCGCAGGAAGTTCCACACGCGAATAGCCTGGGCGCGTGTATTTCAGGGGTGCGCGGGAAGTTCCACACGCGAATAGCCTGGGCGCGTGTATTTCAGGGGTGCGCGGGAAGTTCCACACGCGAATAGCCTGGGCGCGTGTATTTCTGGGGTGCGCGGGAAGTTCCACACGCGAATAGCCTGGGCGCGTGTATTTCGGGGGTGCGCGGGAAGTCCCACACGCGATTACAGCAGGGTACGTGTATTTCAGGGGTGCGCGGGAATTTCCACACGCGAATAGCCTGGGCGCGTGTATTTCAGGGTTGCGCAGGAAGTCCCACACGTGATTACAGCAGGGTACGTGTATTTCAGGGGTGCGCGGGAATTTCCACACGCGAATAGCCTGGGCGCGTGTATTTCAGGGGTGCGCGGGAATTATCACACGCGATTTGGCTTGGTACGTGTATTACAGGGGTGCGTGGGAAGTTACACACGCGATTAGGCTGGGTGGGTCCTCACAGGTGTTCCCTGTACACCCTCCACGGCCCCTGCAGGCAGCCCACAAAACAGGGGACTACCCTGCACACCTGCTCATGTCTCCCACCACCCCCACCCCCCACCATCCAGGGGCACCCTCCACCAGGCCCCCACTCATGTCTCCCACCACCCCCACCCCCCCAGTCACCAGGGGCAGCCTCCACCAGGCCCCCACTCATGTCTCCCACCACCCCCACCCCCCAGCAGTGCAGGGGCAGCCTCCACCAGGCCCCCACCCATGTCTCCCACCACCCCCACCCCCCAGCAGTGCAGGGGCAGCCCCCACCAGGCCCCCACTCATGTCCCCTATAACCCCCACCCGCCCAGTCACCAGGGGCACCCTCCACCAGGCCCCCACTCATGTCTCCCACCACCCCCACCCCCCCAGTCACCAGGGGCACCCTCCACCAGGCCCCCACTCATGTCTCCCACCACCCCCACCCCCCAGCAGTGCAGGGGCAGCCTCCACCAGGCACCCACTCATGTCCCCTATCACCCCACCCCCCCGCCACCAGGGGCACCCTCCACCAGGCCCCCACTCATGTCTCCCACCACCCCCACCCCCCAGCAGTGCAGGGGCACCCTCCACCAGGCCCCCACTCATGTCCCCTATCACCCCCACCCGCCCAGTCACCAGGGGCACCCTCCACCAGGCCCCCACTCATGTCTCCCACCACCCCCACCCCCCCAGTCACCAGGGGCACCCTCCACCAGGCCCCCACTCATGTCTCCCACCACCCCCACCCCCCAGCAGTGCAGGGGCAGCCTCCACCAGGCCCCCACTCATGTCCCCTATCACCCCCACCCCCCCGCCACCAGGGGCACCCTCCACCAGGCCCCCACTCATGTCTCCCACCACCCCCACCCCCCCCAGTCACCAGGGGCAGCCTCCACCAGGCCCCCACTCATGTCTCCCACCACCCCCACCCCCCAGCAGTGCAGGGGCAGCCTCCACCAGGCCCCCACCCATGTCTCCCACCACCCCCACCCCCCAGCAGTGCAGGGGCAGCCCCCACCAGGCCCCCAATCATGTCCCCTATCACCCCCACCCCCCAGTCACCAGGGGCACCCTCCGCCAGGCCCCCACCCATGTCACCCACCACCCCCACCCCCCAGCAGTGCACGGGCAGCCTCCACCAGGCCCCCACTCATGTCACCCACCACCCCCACCCCCCAGCACTGTGGGGCACCTGCCAGCAGGCCCCCACCCATGTCACCCACCACCCCCACCCCCCCAGTCACCAGGGGCACCCTCCACCAGGCCCCCACTCATGTCTCCCACCACCCTCACCCCCCACCATCCAGGGGCACCCTCCACCAGGCCCCCACTCATGTCTCCCACCACCCCCACCCCCCCAGTCACCAGGGGCAGCCTCCACCAGGCCCCCACCCATGTCACCCACCACCCCCACCCCCCAGCAGTGCAGGGGCAGCCCCCACCAGGCCCCCACTCATGTCCCCTATCACCCCCACCCCCAGCAACCAGGGGCAGCCTCCACCAGGCCCCCACCCATGTCCCCCTGCCCCCAGGTCCTGACGATACACAATCATGGCAGTAATGGGCAGCATACCCAGCACAAACACCCAGGCAAGGATTGCATCCACCCACATAGTGAATGCAATTACATGACACAACCCCAATGGCAAGTATGTAAATGAACACATGTCCGTCACACACACATACACAATGGCTGCAAGTGAATGTCAAAACCCATATCATGACATGTATGAAACCAAAGACAAAATAACACAAGTGGAAGTAAAAATAAAAAATGTATTAAAGATTAAAAATAAGTAAACAAATCAAACATACAACTATGTGGATAACAAAATAAATGGTCCATGTCGGAGAACAAAAGTAAAAATCAAAAAAAGAAAAAGGAATACAAAAACAAATGTTGACCAAAGCAATATCAAGTAGAAGGAAAAGAATGAAAAACCATTTCCACATGGTGAACACAATAATGAAAAAAAGAAAATGTTCCTTCTAAAAACAAACTAAATACAGGAATGTACCAGGGTCCATGAGCCCAACACCATAAAGGAAACCTACTACTACCTATGAAAAAACTACTACATATACAAAAAAGTGGCCATTGTCCGAGCGGTCCAAAATAATAAAAACAAATAAAGGAAACCTAACACTAACTAACTATATAACTATATACAAAGGCAGCGGGCAAGTCCTGCGGCTCACTTGTTGATGTTGCTGGCCAGGGCATCATCGAACTCCATGTCGATGTCCTGGAGGCGGGACTCTGTCCTGGCCCCGAGGTCTCGCAGGGATAACCCCATGTTCAGCTCAAACTCCCTGCGAGCTTCCTCGAGGCACTCAGCCCGCCTCAACGCCCGACGCATGGAGAACTCCGCCCTGACCATGGCGAGCCGCTCCTCTTCCGCCCGCTGCCGCTCCGCACCTATCCGCTGGACCAACTGCTCCCACACGGAAGACACCACCATCCCAGGGTTGCCCTGCCCTCCGGCCGATGCCTGCCCCTCTGATCTTGATGGCCCCGAGCCATGATGCCTCCCACGTCGAGCCCGCTGCTGCCTCCAACGCCACTGCCTCTGCCAGCACGACGGCATCCAGGCTGATGGAAACCACCGACGCCGTCGTGCACGTGCCCTGCCTGATGATGCTGTCACATCTTCCATCTGCTGGGGTCCAGTTGCTGTGTTGTCCACCCCTGCCGGACCTCCGACTCCCAACTGTGGCAGGGATGGGATCCCCACCGAGCTGGCTGCATTGGTCGGGGCAGGTCCACAGGGGGCCCTGGTGGCATCTGGGCTGGAAGACGGCAAGGAGAACGACTGGTGTATAGCCTGCACAGAGGAGGAGAGGGCCGCCACATTGGCCAACACATGCAGGAAACCCCCGAACATGGCCGATCCCAATTGGGCCACGTCGGCACGGTGCACTTCGTGATGACGTGCGTGCTCCTCCCGGGAAGCACGCGTGGCATCACGAATCACAGCCGTGCGCATCGCGACCCCAATCAGGACCTTCTCCGCACGGCCAGGGGTTCCCACGTCCGCAGGTGGAGGGGAGTCAGGTGACACGGACGGGCCTGGGACGGGGCATCCCTGCTGGTGCATGGTGGTGCACTCACAGGGTCAGGGACAGCGACATGCACAGGCCCCTCCACGGTGACCTGTGCTGCCTCCTGCCCCTGGCCCTGGACTGCACCACTTGCACCAGCAGGGATGCCCCCACCAGGCCCCATGTGTGCCCCAGTGGCGGCCTCCTCCTCCTCTGTGCAAACCACCAACCTGGATGGCTCCTCACCGTCTCCCACCGTAGCAGGCCCCTGTGGGGGCTCACCCACCCCTTTCGCTGCAGCCATGGGGGCATCCCCGCCGCCTTGCTCCACAGCGCCATCTCCACCCTCTTCTTCACTAGCCGCTGCGTAGAGGGAGACAAAGAACACAAGCATCAGGGTACTGTACAATGGTCCCCTAGACAGGAAGCAATAGCAGATGACCACCACTGTCAAAGTACACTTCCATCATGTCCCTCCACAACACATGGGTCAGTCCAGGCAAAACACACACAGTAACAGGCATGCTGCATGCCATGGACATTTCCATGCATGTCCAATGGACTCTTGAAACATTCAATGATATGGAACTCACATGCATCATGGCTCATGCCTTTCACATGCACACACTTCACCTCAGTCACATCCATCTGGCCCCAAACACAACAAACACAGCGGATACAAGGGCAATTTGGCTGCTTCACTGAATCTGTGCATTGTCACACACATGTGTCATGCATCCATGGCATGCACAAGTCACAGACACGCAGGTCAGCCACACAGACATGGCTATCACATATGTACCTGGCATCAGCACCCATCCCTCACCCCCACCCATGTCCCGGTACAGAGACTGGCATGCTCTCATGTTCAAAATCTGCATAGGGGTCCCCATGCGGCATTTGAACACATGCAACAACCATGTGGGTCACACATCACTGGTTGCACATGCATTACCATGATGTCCATGCACACATACATGCATACATGGCCTATGGCACACATACAGGCAAGTATCATAGACCCAGCACACAGCAACATGCCCTGTGTCACACAGTAATGCTTGGACACTTACCGCTCAACTCCAGACGGGCCTCCCTCTCAAGGATCTGGGCGTGGAGCGCTGGGCGTACGCGTTCCAGGACCCTCATCTGGATGGAACTCATGCGGCCCCGGCCCCCCTCCACGAGGCGCCGGGCCTTCACAAGGGTCCTGGACCTCAAGTCCTCCCAGCGCTTCTTGATCTTCTGGAAGTTGCGGGTTGCCACCCCCTCCGCGTTGATGGCAACCACACAGTCGGCCCAGATCCTCTCCCGTCCATCCTTGCTGGCACGGGACGATCCAAAGAGGGCATCATACTGCCCCAGGACATGCTCCACCAGGACACCAACTTCGGTGGCAGTGAAGCTGGTGCCCCTCTGCACCTCTGGCCTGGGGTTGCCACTGGTGCCAGATGTGGAAGTGCCCGACATGGCAACCCCAGAGGCAGGTGTGGGTGGGCAACTGGGTCCTGGGGCTGGGCTGTGGAGCGATGTAATCCCAGTCGGGAGTCTTCTGTTCCAGCAGGGGTGGACACAGCAACTGGACCCCTGCAGATGGCTGATGTGCAGGCACCAAATGGCAGGGCACGGTGGCAGCAGGCAGGCAGGCCGGCAGGCAGCAGCAGATGGCATGTGGGAGGCTGCTCGGGGCACGGGGGGCAGTAACTCGGCCTTCTGGGCAGGAGCGTGGTCTTCCGTGTGTTTTCGCGTGGCCAGCTTGATACGGAGTGATTTGGCACGTGAAAATTCGGCACGTCAGTGTGAAATCCGAGGAAAGGCCCTTAGCGCGTAAGCGCGTAAGCACGCATACGTGATTCTATTGGTCCAGAGACCCTCAGCGCGTAAGCGCGTATGTGACGTGACCCGCACGGGTGTTCCCCACCCAGCACGTGATGACGGAGCACACGTGTAAATACTGCACGTCAGAGTGTCATCGCGTGTAATTGGACAAAAGTGCGCGTACACGCGATTGGCCTATGTACGTGTATTTCAGGGGTGCGCGGGCACTTACACACGCAAGTACGTCAGCGCACCTGTATCCCGTTGTGCGTGTGAATTTCCACACGCTATTGGACTGGGAACTGGATTCCAGGGGTGCGCGGGTCACACGCTCGCCTAGAACACGCGCAAAGCATGAATTTGCGCACTTTAACAATAACAAGCCAGACGCCAGGATGAACATACCGTTCCTAGCAGCAGTGGCAGTGGGCTACCAAAGGAGGAGGAGGAGGATAGTCAGGGCCAGAATATTCACACCCAGAACCAGCCTTTTCGGGATGCCTGATGACCAGGTGTATGGAAGGTACAGGTTTCCACCACACATAATACTGGACCTGGTGAGTGAGTGGGAGGATGACCTCACATCACCCACCCTGTGCTCCCAAGCACTCAGCCCCCTGGAGAAGGTCCTCAATGTACTGCACTTCTTAGCCACTGGATCATTTCAGCGGACAAGTGCCATAGTGGGTGGGGTGTCACAGGCCACCCAGTCACGCTGCCTACACCAGGTCTTGAACATCATCACTGCACGCCCATCAGTCCGCAGGCACATATACCTGCCCAGAACACCTGCAGAAAGGCATGCTGCCGCCCTGGATTTTTACGGTGTGGCACGATTCCCCAAAGTGCTAGGTGCCATCGACTGCACCCATGTGGCTCTACGTCCCCCCAGGGCATCTGAGCACATCTATAGGAACCGCAAGCACTGGCATTCCATCAACGTGCAGGTAGTATGTAATGCCAAGGGAATCATCACCTCAGTATATGCCAACTATCCCGGCTCCTCCCACGACAGCTTCATTTACCGAATGTCCACCCTATGCCGGGACCTAGATGCTGGGCGGCATGGCGATACATGGCGATACATGGCTGCTTGGTGAGTATGTATGCCACTGCACATGCATGCATGTTGGATACTGAGCAAGGTCACAACCCCACCAATGATACCAATCACCACCTCCACAGGGGACAGTGCCTACCCTCTCAGCCCCCACATGATGACGCCAATTCGGAACCCCACCACGCCACCCGAGGTAAGATATAACACAGCCATTCGGAGTGCTAAAGTCACGCTTTCGCTCCCTTGACCGTTCTGGCAGGCAGCTGTTATACGCTCCCCCAGTAGTGTGCAGGATCATAGTGGCAGCATGTGTCCTGCACAACGTTGCAACACGCCGGGGCCTGGCCGTGGACATGGTGGTGGCCCCACATCCCCAACCACATGCACAGCCGCTGCGCATGGGAGGGGAAAGGGCACGTGGGGAGGCAGCCCGTACACAGCTAGTGGCTAATTACTTCACATAGAAATCACACCCCTGTGGAGTGCACACTGCCCTGGCACATTCCATCTGACAATCAATGATGACTCAACCTGACACTGATCCTGAATGTCAGGAGAATGAACCGTGAATACCATATCAGCCTGAGATTGTTCACCTGGAAGTGTCACAATGTGTGCATCCCTACCCACACAGACACCACCAATGCAGTTTTGTGGAGTTACACATTCAAGCAGCTAAAAAGAATACCCACTTGCAAAATGCAACAAGAGGACAGTGCCATGTCAGCCAACCCAACCCCAGCACCGCCACACGACACACCGTACCATGTCATGCTATTTGCAGGTAAACAAAGTAATCCCCACAACATGACACTAGTGTCACTATGTACAGTGTCCCTATTAGAAACCTGCAACACCTGAAATGCTCACAGCAATGCCGGACCAACAACATACTTGAGCACGTACTACCATTAACATGACATCACAAATTTTACATATTAGTAGTCTCACCACCTGGAAATGCCTGCACTCCCACCACCACCAACTGTGCAGTGTTGGCGCCATGTAGAGTTGTAGGTGCTTTCTGCCAACATGGACCCCATCTCCAGACTAGAGGTCCTTGTGTAGACATGAGGAAGGGACCGGCAAATTGGGAGGTAGACACAGAAGATGAGTTACACATCAATGCAACATGCAGTGTACAATACAACAGCAATATGCACTAGGAACGTATACACAGTATTGACTACAGACTGCCCACACAGCTCATGGGAGTCCAACGTCACTGTGTAATTCACTGTCACTTGGGCACACCCTTTGCAAGCCCATGGAAACGGGAAGCAGGAGGGGTGTGTGTGACTCAAACCCAAGCATCTGAACCAAATACATTACAAGCCTGCATGTGCCCAGCCACAATGCAGCGTATGCCCACAGGAACCACGGAAGCCAACAAATCGTCCCAAAAAAATAGGGAATAAAATAAATAACAATAAAAATAAAAATAAGAAACAATCAAAAATGGCCATTGATGGGCCCGGGGGGGTTGGGGAGGCCACCCAGGAGGTCCGAGGACAGGATGCACACCAGAACCCACCTGCGTGGATCCTGGGAAAATAAAACACCTCCATGGGCTCATGGCCCACACGGCTACCCTGTTGTGGGAGTATCACTGCTGTCGCTATTATCACCCTGTGCAGCTGCATCCGGAGGTGGTTGCACTATGGGAGGCAGCCCACGCAAGGCCCTAGTCTGCTCCTCCATGGCTGCAAGCATGCGGGTGTGGTAGGTCTGGTTCTGGAGGATGAGTGTGCGGCGGTCCCCATGCAACAACTCACGGGATGCCCGGACCTCCGCCCTCGTTGCCTGCATCTCAGCTGAGAGCGTACGGGTGAGACGCTCCAGCTGCTGTTCTGTCCTTTGGTGTGTTGAAGCCTCAAGCTCAACAAGAGTCGTCCTGAGGTGAAGGAGCTCCTGCCTCAGGGCTTCCCTGTGGCCCTGGGACTCAATGGAGATGGCCTCCTGCAGAGTCGCCAGTGCCGCCCGCCTGTCCCTGTTGGACCCCAACATGTCCTCTCTGTGTGACTGGCAGATGGAGTCGGTTGCCTGCTCTAGTCGCTCCATCAGCCTTTCTGGGGGGACAATGGAAGTGGCCACCCTATCCATGGCCTGAGCCATCATCTCGGATGATGCAGCCTGTTGGGTTGCCATACCGTAAATGGATTGCTCCCATGCGGTATTGCCAGGTGGCATACGGCCACCACGTCGGCGGGCACCACACCTGTCTGGGGCAAGGCGAACTGCGCCTTGCTGTGCCGGCACTGCCTGAGGCTGCAGGACTGCATTCCCCCTCTGATCTGCTGGCCCAGGAACAGGATCAGATGTCGCGGAGTGTGACCCTGCATCCGTAACCACCAAAGGCGTAGCTGCCAACACTGACATCCCCATGGAGGGTTCTGACCCTGGTGCAGGTGGGTGAGACAGAACAGAATCCCTCCCTGGAACACTCACCTGCGACGGCACGTAGGTCTCATCCGAATCAACACCTGAGTACAGCTCGGGGGAGGTGCAGCCAGAGACACCCCTTGAGAGCACGACCTGCAGCACTTGTGGGTTCTCCCCCACCACCACACCACGTCCCTCACTGGTGGTTGGTCGGCCCTCGGACCCCTCCTGGGTCTGCACCATCTCCACAACCCCAGCAGTATCAGGTGCGTCTTCCCCTGCAAAGACATGAAAACAAAGAAATGGAAACAGGCATTAGCACCATGGCACACAATGAGGGCTGAGAAGCAAGAGAACCAGTACTTGATTGACACATGTCCCACATGACTAAAACCCTCCCATGCATGCACCCTCACTGCATATGAAGTGCAGGCAAATGGCACACACTGATGACACCAAGATGGAAAATGAACACATTTTCTGCATGCTGTCTGGCAGTGGCATCACACATTGGCCTGTGATTGCCAAGTGAAACACACATGCCATCACACAGATGGCATGTACCATTGCTATTGAGTGAAGATGGAGAGGAGGGCAGCACCTATTCATTCAGTCCAGTTCCCGCATGTAATTGCTTTTCTAATTCTAACAGGTCAGATTTTTCACCTGGAGCTGCCAGTCTGAAATGGTCCAATTGCACAGGGACATGTGTGTACAAATGATATCCAGGTAACAAAGTCACTCCACTTCACCATAGCCATGTCAGACATGTGACTAGTGGACAGCGACATGGCTAGTCAAAGTGGGGGAATGCAAACAATCTGACTGAATGAACAGTGAAAAATAAGCAACAATGTTGTGGCAAGGTGACACTTCAAGGGCAACTGGCGTGCAGTTGGGCTAGATGTCTACTGTTGGCAGAAGGGATACTGCTATGGCCAAATGCAGCTGCGCAGGAAGTATTGCATGAAGCACATGGCTGACCAATACGACTCAGGCGCACACACTCTCACCTGGCACACAAACAGAAGCCCTCACACACACACCATGCACATGGATGACACACACATGCATGTGCACTCACCGGACAATGCCTCGTAATCAGCCAGATCTCCCACGCCTTGGATCTGTTCCTCCGTGACGTAGGTCCCAGCGACTGACTCATGTGGAGTGAGTTCCATGTCTACTACTGGAGACCCACCTCCAGTGACTAGAGTTGCGGCATGACTTGAGGCCAGCTTACTCTTTGCCCTGCGCTTTAGGTCATTCCAGCGCTTATAGCAATCATTGGCTGTGCGCCTCACGATTCCAAGGGCACTTACGATGTCCGCAACAGTCTGCCAGTGTGCCTGGCGTTGTGCAGGTGTGGTCTTGGATCCTGCAACAATGACCATCTCGTTGTCATGTCCGGACACATACTCGACAAGTGCATTCAGTTCGTCATCCGTGAAGCTGGGCTTCCTGGACGGGCCGGACTGTGTAGCCGTGTCTGGGGCATCAGCCTGTGCCGGACGAGCACTCTTCCTCTTCCGCTTGGAAGGTGGTGGTGATCCTGAGTGTCCTGCGCCGCTCTGGACACTAGGGGCAGGAGCCCTGGTGGACTCTGTATCAGGAGTGTGGGATTGCACACTCAGCATGGGAGTTGGTGCAGGCATTGGCTCTAGTGTGATGGTGTCAGGGGGAATGTCAGCAGCATGGACTAGGACCGACACTGTCCTGGCTGGGTGTGTGAGGGCTGGGGTGGATGGAGCCGCAGCTGCCCCTGCAGCCTCTCCGCCCTGCCTCCTTGGTGCAGCAGATGACCTTGCTGCCCCAGATCCACGTGGCATGATGGCATCAACGTGCACCAGCGCACATGTCGTAGCCCTGCTGACCTGGAAGTCAGCCATGGAGTCAGGCAGGTCTGGTGCCACAATGGGCTGGTCCAACAAGGGCTGAGCATGGATGGTGTCAGCCACATCAGCCTCAACGGGAGGGGGGGAGGAGGGGGGATTATGGGTGCCCGTGACTGGTCCTCCACACATGGGGGGACAGGCTCACCCTGCAAGTTACGACCACGTCCCCTACCGGATCCACCACGGCCACCACTTGTGGCTCTTCCACCTTTGCCACCCTTACGGAATCCTCGCCTCCCAGCCATGGCACTGATGTTAATGTGCGTATGGGAGTGGATGTAGACTATTGTCCTGGGCAATTGGGGGTCAAAGGGGTTGGGTACCAGATGGTAATTGTACCCTAGTGCTCTAGCAAGGCTCAATGTAACCCCTGGGGAAAGATGACGGGTCACGCAACGCACAGGAGGCCCAAAAAAGGGAGATGACGTGCACGCAACCCCTCCTAGACCACGTTTGCAGAAAGAAAAACCTGCACTACGCTGTGGCACCCAGTAACACAAGAATGAACGTATGCGTGTCACACGCAGCCTAGAATGACCTCTGAAGGGGTAGGCTACACACGGGGCAAGCACAGATGTTAGATACGTGCGTGACTCACCGTCTGCCTGGTAAACGAGCGTGTAAAAGGAGCACGTTTGGTTGGCAACACCCCCGCCAAAAGAAGATTTGTACGCTGTCTGAGGAGACAGGACAACAGTAGAAGGGAACACTGTTTGAGGGAACAGGCCCAGGTAAACCAGTAAAAGAGAAAAAAGAGAAAAAGCTGTCAGAGGTAACAGGGAATACGAACTTGAAACGCCGTGAAGTAAATCGCGTGTGAAACGACAAGAAGTACAGAATTCACCCACTCGCTCTCCACGAAAAGCACGTACAAGGAAAACGTGTTCTACACGTACCTTTTATACAGGCCCACACGTCCAGCGTCACTTACGCGGCGTGTACGCGCTAGGGCCATTTCCACCAATTACATGCTTTGTCACTTCTGCGTGTAGGGCCATTTCCACCAATTACACGCTTTGTCACTTCTGCGTGTAGGGCCATTTCCACCAATCACACGCTTTGTCACTTCTGCGTGTAGGGCCATTTCCACCAATCACACGCGATTACACTCTGACGTGCAGTCTTTCCACGTGTGCTCTGTCATCACGTGCTGTGTGGGAAACACCTGTGCGGGTCACGTCACAGACGCGCTTACGCGCTGAGGGCCTTTCCTCAGTTTTCACGCTGACGTGCAGGATTTTCATGTGCCAAATCACTCTGTACCAAGCTGGCCACGCGTACGCACACGGAATACCACGCTCCTGCCCGGAAGGCCGAACTACTGCCCCCCAGAGCCCCGAGCACGCTCCCACCTGCTGCTGCCTGACTGCCTGCTGCCCCTGCACTGCTGGGGGGTGGGGGTGGTGGGTGACATGGGTGGGGGCCTGGTGGAGGCTGCCCCTGCACTGCTGGGGGGTGGGGGTGGTGGGTGACATGGGTGGGGGCCTGGTGGAGGATGCCCCTGCACTGCTGGGGGGTGGGGGTGGTGGGTGACATGGGTGGGGGCCTGCTGGCAGGTGCCCCACAGTGCTGGGGGGTGGGGGTGGTGGGAGACATGGGTGGGGGCCTGGTGGAGGATGCCCCTGCACTGCTGGGGGGTGGGGGTGGTGGGTGACATGGGTGGGGGCCTGGTGGAGGATGCCCCTGCACTGCTGGGGGGTGGTGGTGGTGGGAGACATGAGTCGGGCATGAGTGGGGGCCTGGTGGAGGGTGCCCCTGGTGGCTGGGGGGTGGGGGTGGTGGGAGACATGAGTGGGGGCCTGGTGGAGGCTGCCCCTGCACTGCTGGGGGGTGGGGGTGGTGGGTGACATGGGTGGGGGCCTGCTGGCAGGTGCCCCACAGTGCTGGGGGGTGGGGGTGGTGGGAGACATGGGTGGGGGCCTGGTGGAGGATGCCCCTGGTGGCTGGGGGGTGGGGGTGGTGGGAGACATGAGTGGGGGCCTGGTGGAGGATGCCCCTGCACTGCTGGGGGGTGGGGGTGGTGGGAGACATGGGTGGGGGCCTGGTGGAGGATGCCCCTGCACTGCTGGGGGGTGGGGGTGGTGGGAGACATGGGTGGGGGCCTGGTGGAGGCTGCCCCTGCACTGCTGGGGGGTGGGGGTGCTGGGAGACATGAATGGGGGCCTGGTGGAGGGTGCCCCTGGTGGCAGGGGGTGGGGGTGGTGGGTGACATGGGTGGGGGCCTGCTGGCAGGTGCCCCACAGTGCTGGGGGGTGGGGGTGGTGGGAGACATGGGTGGGGGCCTGGTGGAGGCTGCCCCTGGTGGCTGGGGGGTGGGGGTGGTGGGAGACATGAGTGGGGGCCTGGTGGAGGATGCCCCTGCACTGCTGGGGGGTGGGGGTGGTGGGAGACATGGGTGGGGGCCTGGTGGAGGATGCCCCTGCACTGCTGGGGGGTGGGGGTGGTGGGAGACATGGGTGGGGGCCTGGTGGAGGCTGCCCCTGCACTGCTGGGGGGTGGGGGTGGTGGGAGACATGGGTGGGGGCCTGGTGGAGGCTGCCCCTACACTGCTGGGGGGTGGGGGTGCAGGGGGACATGAGCAGGTGTGCAGGGTAGTCCCCTGTTTTGTGGGCTGCCTGCAGGGGCCGTGGAGGGTGTACAGGGAACACCTGCGAGGACCCACCCAGCCTAATCGCGTGTGTAACTTCCCACGCACCCCTGTAATACACGTACCAAGCCAAATCGCGTGTGAGAATTCCCGCGCACCCCTGAAATACACGTACCCTGCTGAAATCGCGTGTAAAACTTCCCGCGCACCCCTGAAATGCATGCACCCAGGCTATTCGCGTGTGGAACTTCCCGTGCACCCCTGAAATACACGCGCCCAGGCTATTCGCGAGTGGAACTTCCCGCGCACCCCTGAAATACACGTAGCACGCTGGGAGACATGAGTGGGGGCCTGGTGGAGGATGCCCCTGCACTGCTGGGGGGTGGGGGTGGTGGGTGACATGGGTTGGGGCCTGCTGGCAGGTGCCCCACAGTGCTGGGGGGTGGGGGTGGTGGGAGACATGGGTGGGGGCCTGGTGGAGGATGCCCCTGCACTGCTGGGGGGTGGGGGTGGTGGGAGACATGGGTGGGGGCCTGGTGGAGGCTGCCCCTGCACTGCTGGGGGGTGGGGGTGCAGGGGGACATGAGCAGGTGTGCAGGGTAGTCCCCTGTTTTGTGGGCTGCCTGCAGGGGCCGTGGAGGGTGTACAGGGAGCACCTGTGAGGACCCACCCAGCCTAATCGCATGTGTAACTTCCCACGCACCCCTGTAATACACGTACCAAGCCAAATCGCGTGTGAGAATTCCCGCGCACCCCTGAAATACACGTACCCTGCTGAAATCGCGTGTAAAACTTCCCGCGCACCCCTGAAATGCATGCGCCCAGGCTATTCGCGTGTGGAACTTCCCGCGCACCCCTGAAATACACGCGCCCAGGCTATTCGCGAGTGGAACTTCCCGCGCACCCCTGAAATACACGTAGCACGCTGGGAGACATGAGTGGGGGCCTGGTGGAGGGTGCCCCTGGTGGCGGGGGGGTGGGGGTGATAGGGGACATGAGTGTGGGCCTGGTGGAGGCTGCCCCTGCACTGCTGGTGGGTGGGGGTGGTGGGTGACATGGGTGGGGGCCTGGTGGAGGCTGCCCCTGCACTGCTGGGGGGTGGGGGTTGTAGGAGACATGGTTGGGGGCCTGGTGGTGGGTGCCCCTGGTGGCTGGGGGGTGGGGGTGGTGGGTGACATGGGTGGGGGCCTGCTGGCAGGTGCCCCACAGTGCTGGGGGGTGGGGGTGGTGGGAGACATGAGTCGGGCATGAGTGGGGGCCTGGTGGAGGCTGCCCCTGGTGGCTGGGGGGTGGGGGTGGTGGGAGACATGAGTGGGGGCCTGGTGGAGGCTGCCCCTACACTGCTGGGGGGTGGGGGTGGTGGGAGACATGGGTGGGGGCCTGGTGGAGGATGCCTCTGCACTGCTGGGGGGTGGGGGTGGTGGGTGACATGGGTGGGGGCCTGCTGGCAGGTGCCCCACAGTGCTGGAGTGTGGGGGTGGTGGGAGACATGAGTGGGGGCCTGGTGGAGGCTGCCCCTGGTGGCTGGGGGGTGGGGGTGGTGGGAGACATGAGTGGGGGCCTGGTGGAGGATGCCCCTGCACTGCTGGGGGGTGGGGGTGGTGGGAGACATGGGTGGGGGCCTGGTGGAGGATGCCCCTGCACTGCTGGGGGGTGGGGGTGGTGGGAGACATGGGTGGGGGCCTGGTGGAGGCTGCCCCTGCACTGCTGGGGGGTGGGGGTGGTGGGAGACATGGGTGGGGGCCTGGTGGAGGCTGCCCCTGCACTGCTGGGGGGTGGGGGTGCAGGGGGACATGAGCAGGTGTGCAGGGTAGTCCCCTGTTTTGTGGGCTGCCTGCAGGGGCCGTGGAGGGTGTACAGGGAACACCTGTGAGGACCCACCCAGCCTAATCGCGTGTGTAACTTCCCACGCACCCCTGTAATACACGTACCAAGCCAAATCGCGTGTGAGAATTCCCGCGCACCCGTGAAATACACGTACCCTGCTGAAATCGCGTGTAAAACTTCCTGCGCACCCCTGAAATGCATGCACCCAGGCTATTCGCGTGTGGAACTTCCCGTGCACCCCTGAAATACACGCGCCCAGGCTATTCGCGAGTGGAACTTCCCGCGCACCCCTGAAATACACGTAGCACGCTGGGAGACATGAGTGGGGGCCTGGTGGAGGGTGCCCCTGGTGGCAGGGGGGTGGGGGTGATAGGGGACATGAGTGTGGGCCTGGTGGAGGATGCCCCTGCACTGCTGGGGGGTGGGGGTGGTGGGTGACATGGGTTGGGGCCTGCTGGCAGGTGCCCCACAGTGCTGGGGGGTGGGGTGGTGGGAGACATGGGTGGGGGCCTGGTGGAGGATGCCCCTGCACTGCTGGGGGGTGGTGGGAGACATGGGTGGGGGCCTGGTGGAGGCTGCCCCTGCACTGCTGGGGGGTGGGGGTGCAGGGGGACATGAGCAGGTGTGCAGGGTAGTCCCCTGTTTTGTGGGCTGCCTGCAGGGGCCGTGGAGGGTGTACAGGGAACACCTGTGAGGACCCACCCAGCCTAATCGCGTGTGTAACTTCCCACGCACCCCTGTAATACACGTACCAAGCCAAATCGCGTGTGAGAATTCCCGCGCACCCCTGAAATACGCGTACCCTGCTGAAATCGCGTGTAAAACTTCCCGCGCACCCCTGAAATGCATGCGCCCAGGCTATTTGCGTGTGGAACTTCCCGCGCACCCCTGAAATACACGCGCCCAGGCTATTCGCGAGTGGAACTTCCCGCGCACCCCTGAAATACACGTAGCACGCTGGGAGACATGAGTGGGGGCCTGGTGGAGGGTGCCCCTGGTGGCGGGGGGGTGGGGGTAATAGGGGACATGAGTGTGGGCCTGGTGGAGGCTGCCCCTGCACTGCTGGGGGGTGGGGGTGGTGGGTGACATGGGTGGGGGCCTGGTGGAGGCTGCCCCTGCACTGCTGGGGGGTGGGGGTGGTAGGAGACATGGGTGGGGGCCTGGTGGTGGGTGCCCCCGGTGGCTGGGGGGTGGGGGTGGTGGGTGACATGGGTGGGGGCCTGCTGGCAGGTGCCCCACAGTGCTGGGGGGTGGGGGTGGTGGGAGACATGAGTCGGGCATGAGTGGGGGCCTGGTGGAGGCTGCCCCTGGTGGCTGGGGGGTGGGGGTGGTGGGAGACATGAGTGGGGGCCTGGTGGAGGCTGCCCCTGCACTGCTGGGGGGTGGGGGTGGTGGGAGACATGGGTGGGGGCCTGGTGGAGGATGCCTCTGCACTGCTGGGGGGTGGGGGTGGTGGGTGACATGGGTGGGGGCCTGCTGGCAGGTGCCCCACAGTGCTGGAGGGTGGGGGTGGTGGGAGACATGAGTGGGGGCCTGGTGGAGGCTGCCCCTGGTGGCTGGGGGGTGGGGGTGGTGGGAGACATGAGTGGGGGCCTGGTGGAGGCTGCCCCTGCACTGCTGGGGGGTGGGGGTGGTGGGTGACATGGGTGGGGGCCTGCTGGCAGGTGCCCCACAGTGCTGGGGGGTGGGGGTGGTGGGAGACATGGGTGGGGGCCTGATGGAGGCTGCCCCTGGTGGCTGGGGGGGTGGGGGTGGTGGGAGACATGAGTGGGGGCCTGGTGGAGGCTGCCCCTGCACTGCTGGGGGGTGGGGGTGGTGGGAGACATGGGTGGGGGCCTGGTGGAGGATGCCCCTGCACTGCTGGGGGGTGGGGGTGGTGGGAGACATGAGTGGGGGCCTGGTGGAGGCTGCCCCTGCACTGCTGGGGGGTGGAGGTGGTAGGAGACATGGGTGGGGGCCTGGTGGTGGGTGCCCCTGGGGGGTGGGGGTGCAGGGGGACATGAGCAGGTGTGCAGGGTAGTCCCCTGTTTTGTGGGCTGCCTGCAGGGGCCGTGGAGGGTGTACAGGGAACACCTGCGAGGACCCACCCAGCCTAATCGCGTGTGATAATTCCCACGCACCCCTGTAATACACGTACCCAGCAAAATGGCGTGTGATAATTCCCACGCACCCCTGTAATTCACGTACCCTGCCAAATCGCGTGTGATAATTCCCGCGTACCCCTGTATTACACGTGCCCTGGCTAATCGCATGTAAGACTTCCCGCGTACCCCTGTAATACACGTTCCCTGGACAATCGCGTGTTGAACTTCCCGCGTACCCCTGTAATACACGTTCCCTGGACTATCGCGTGTTGAACTTCCCGCGTACCCCTGTAATACACGTACCCTGGCTAATCGCGTGTAAAACTTCCCGCGTACTCCTGATATGAAGGTTGCCCGCTTTGCGTTCCTTGTTTGGCAGCCCTGTAAACTGGTCCAGGGTTAGCGCAGCCCTTTGCGATGATTTAGCGATGTTGATGGCTTTTCCTTGCGCGAGGGCGTTCTTGGGGGCGTTACTGGCGCTGCTGCAGGGTCGCTGCGATTCTCTGCGCCACGGCTGGTTTGGGAGCATGGAATCCATGAATACGCTGTGCGCAGAAATCGGTTTTAGCGCACGTGCCTGGCGCACACAATCGCACGCGGACACTCTGCGCCAGCCGCTTGCGACACTTTTCTGCGAAATTCTATGAATTACCCTGCAAGTGTCAACACCTGCCTCCCTCATCATGAGTTTTACCCATCTAGCCAAACTTGGGTAGGAAAATGGCGCAAATGGCTTCCAGAAGGAAATAAACAAAGCTCCAGAAGACTTCCTCAAAGCAACCGTGGCCTGCTTAACACTTAAGACATTGCACAACACACAATGGTGGGTTATTTGGAAATGCTGGACAATCAATAACCTTTGACGCTGCCTTAGTGCGACGATATATAATTAGAATGAAACCCCAGATGCAGAAAATACTCGACCTTAAATGTCCAATGCACATATGTCTGTCACCCGTCGGAATGCAACAAAGCACGTAAGTGTGACAAGTAAGTGTGAGCAGTTTCACGGAAATCTGCGTGAGGGATAACTGGGCATTGGAAGGCCAACGTTCTAAACAATTCAAAACCAAATTTACATCCCAAAGACAGGAATATCACAGGGCTGGTGGTGCCGAAATCTGAATTCCCCAAAGTAACCAAC
This sequence comes from Ambystoma mexicanum, assembly GCF_040938575.1. Taxonomy (NCBI): domain Eukaryota; kingdom Metazoa; phylum Chordata; class Amphibia; order Caudata; family Ambystomatidae; genus Ambystoma; species Ambystoma mexicanum. The sequence continues at coordinate 1,434,990,636 of NC_090929.1, read as the reverse complement.
CAACCAAGGGGTGTTCACCAACTGGAAACACGCCAACCAGATTGTGATATGTGAATATTGCCGACCAGTAAAAGTTGACCAGCTGATAAGAATAGGACTACTGCCACTACATTAGCTTGATGGGGATCAACATTATTTCGCTATCACCAACGCCACCAAGACACCCCTGCAGACTTATAGGATAGCAGAGTACTGGGTGCTCTGAAGGCATCATGAGGAAGGACACAGAAACCAGATTCGAAATTGAAAACAACCAAGTTTATTAACTTAAAGGCCAGTGTTAAGACTGATTTCCTATACTCTGGCCTGGTGGACAGATGTATAGAAGGCCAACCTATATTGTGACAGGGGCAACTCTGGGAAGCTGTAGCCAAACCAGTTTAAGGTAACAGTGACAGGCGGTCTAGGCTACGATCTTCAGAGGGGTGAGATTGTAAAGGGTCCACAATGAGGTCACACAATGGGAGTCACAAATTACCCTTAGACAAGATTATAAAAACATAGTTATTTAATTATGGCCAAATACACTATAGGGAAAAAATGAACACAAGCATGTAGACTTATCAACCAATACCATCAAACTAAAATACATATATACAATCACAGGTTCAAGTGCATAATACAAATCAGAATACTCCTGCAAGGGAATATATAGATGAGTATTAAACACAAAAAGGTCCGCAGAGAATTAACCCCTAACTAATATTGTCCAACCCTAAGTTGCCTGGGCCGTGTGCCCTATTGTTCAGGATACAAAGATACAGCACTCAGGAGGCAGGAGAAAATGTAGGTAGGGTCTCTGGGGTCCAGTGATGGATTCTTAGAGCCAGGGTTTAAGATAGACAATGTCCAAAATTCCCTCAAACAGTTAGAAGTCTTGCCAAGGCAAGTATTGGCAAAGCCAATAGGTTTAAGATAAAGAGTATTGTAAGTCCATTGACTTACAAGGGGAGTGTATGGGGTATGTTAAAAACTCAATAACTTACCCCCCTCACTCTGAATCTTCCCAAGACTTTCCAGAACAAAGGAAGGGTGTCCTGGCTTGCTTTTCCCGCCAAATTCCGCAGTCCACGATTTTCACGGGTTGCAGGTTCGAGTGATTCTCCGGTTAGGATCTTTTGCTGGTGCAAGGACTCTTGATGAAGAAATGCAGAAACAAACAATGCAGCACCCTTCTCGGGACTGGAGGCGGGTCAAAAAGCAGCACAGCGATGCAGCAGGACTCCGTACTTTCCGGTCTTTCTCGGGTCCCCTTAGTGCTAGGATGCCGAAATTCCGCAAAGGGTGTCATTGCAGTGGTAGCTGAGGGTGTACCAAGTTTCAGGCAGAAACTCAGAACGGCAACGAAAATAATCCAATAGCCCAAAAACAAAGCTGGTCCGCCACAGGACAATTCCCAGGCACTTCCGAAGGCGGTTTTTGCATTGGGCACAGAGTATGCTTCGAGAATGGATGGTCCCTCCAATCCAGGGGTTTTAGCACCTTCGCAGGCCTACTGGAGATCAAGAGACAAACAGGGCTCCACCAGGACTGCAGCAGAAGTTGGTTGCCAGGCCTCCTTCAGGCAGGTTACAGGTTTCTTTGCGGGTCTTTTCAGCTGGACGGATTCTTTGCTCCAGGATGTCTGAGAATTGCATGCAGGGGCCCTCTTCTTATCCTAAAAGCTAGGTAGGAGTCGAAACTCCCACTAGCCAATGGCAGAACTAGCCCACACACACACACCACACAGTGATCCAATCAGGTCCACTGGCGGGAACACTCATGCATACCACTCAGACACACAGAAACCAGGATGTGTATCGGGGTCGGACTGACCCAGCCCACATCCTGCCTGCAAACAAACAAAGCACTCCAGTAGCCTGCCAAAAGCTCCTGCTTTCCCGGGAACTGGATGTCCTTATAAGGATCTTTCTGATCTCCGAGGCCAGGAAGGAGGCTAAACAACAAGATGCAAAAAGAATGGGCGAAAAACCTCATGGCACGGCCATGTTTGACCAGTAGCCACAGTAAGTAGTCAAACGCGGTAAACACGGTTAAGCTAAAATGAAATTCCCCAAAAAGTGGGGAAAAGTCACTGCTGCCCCCAGCCCATCTTTGAAGCACCTCAGAATAACCAAACAATCCTGTGAGTGTTAGACTAGGGCAAAACAAAAATGAACCCCATTGCACTGCAGCGTAAACTGCTGTGTGCAATGATAAAACGTTACCACATGTGATACAAAAGTAACCACAAGTAGCAACATAGTCACAAGACTAAGAGAAACACTGTTTCCCAGTACTGATAGCCTTAAGGACATATCAGTTTCCCCATAACATGTGCGCAAAGGCCAGTACAGTGAAGCTTAAGGCTTCACTGTACTGCAAAAAGTACAGGTCACATTGAAAAATAAAAGCAACACGTTTTGGGGTTCCATAAACATGGAAGGAAAGGTGCAGTAAAGAGAATCTTTCCTAACAGCCAGGATGAAAAAAGGCCTAACTTGCCCTATACTAAGGTGGGATTTCTCTACCTAAACAAAACTAAGGAAAGTCTGAGTCAAAGAGTTCAACTTAGGAATCTGCCTGTATCCAAAACCTATGCTTACCCTCACAGCTAATCTTTACAATGTGTAGGGATGGCAGCACCGAAGAGAAAACAATGTTCAACATAAAGTCCTGAACTTCCTCCAGCTTGTAGCTTCCTTTCAGCTCCCTTCTCCAAATATAAGACAGTTTCACACAGAAAAAGGTCTTCGGGTTTCCTTTCTTGGATTTAAGATGCAATAGTCTTTTCAGATCTCAGGGTCTCCTTCCCCAAGACAGGACTTAGGATTCTCTTCCCCGGGTACCAAATCACACAATTTAAATGGCCTTGAAATGAAAGGCTTCTAGTCAGGACCCAGGGTTCCCTTCCCAAATTTCCAAATGCCACAATTAAAAAAAAATATATATATATCTTTGTCTTCCACAGTTTAGTTAATGTTGTTTTCACTGTAAATCAGGCTTTAGTATCCTTTGTTTGCCTATTCTTTTCAGACCACTCTGATGTAAAATATTACCCTTTGTTCAACAGTAAACAAATATAATTGTTTGTTTCACTTTGAATAGTTCGATGTTCAGAGACTTTCAAAAACATGTTCCTTGACAGACGTGACCCCTCTGATACAAACTATTTCCCTTGGTTGTATAATAAAAATGTATAGTGTTTGTTTCACTTTCAATGAACAGTACATTGTTTGGAGACCTACAAAAAGGTGTTTCTTGCTACACGCGACCACTCCGAAACAATGTATTTCATCGCTCTTAGTTGCCTTTTCTTCGTCCTAGTACTGTCAAGTGTCAATTGTGGAAAAATGAGGGGAGCTGGCTTACAATAGCCTATAAAGGTTGGGGAAGGGTTGGGTTGGTTGTCACTAGGGAAAGGAGAATACCATGTCTCACCCAATGGTGCCTCACTCCCAGTTCCCAAGGATCCTCCACCCAGGTGATCCTCCCTCGCTTCTCCGCCCCCAGGGTTCGGATTCAATAGTGATGGCCTTTCCCTGGGCACCTGTGCAGAGGATCAAAGGGGTCAGTGTGAGGGCCAAACCCTGCCACACTGAAATGCATGCTGAGTGCCAATCCCATTAGCAACACACAGCCAACACACACGGACCCTGCCCATGTAACACTTCACACAAACCCCAATGCAACGGCATGCCACCTGCCATGCAGCAAATGCCATAATGCCCCCTTCATTCTACCCTGTGTGACACACCTGTAAGATATGAATGAATGATAAATGAAGTACTCCACAGCACCCTATAATGCATCTAGCATGTAACACCATCACTGATGCCCTGCATCTCTTCTACCCCCCCAGGGACCGATGGAGAAGATGGCAGCCAGGATCCCACCACAAGGGCATCCACATCCCGGCCAATGACAACGGCCAGCGACAACACCACCTCCGGGGCAGCCTCGCAGCCCACTCCGACACCCAGTGCGATGACACCATGGACACTGAGCTGCCTACACCCACACCAGTCGAAGGCGAGGCCATAGAACCACACACCAAACCAGTGGAAGGCGAGGCCATAGAACCATACACCAACACCGAGGAATCAGTGGAGGAGCATGTGGACCAGGAAGGCCTGACGCATGTGGCATGTCCCCACTCCCCAAGCCCCGTGCCCACCCCCCAGCCCATATCCAGCCCTCACCCACCTGCAGCAGTGCAAATCCCTGCCTGCATGATACCGACCTGAGCAGCATCCACGAGGACAGCACTGTCATTGCAGTCCCCATCACAGCACCCTCGGCCACAGCTGCTCCCACCATCAGTCTTGAGGCACGGCTGGCGAGGGTGGAGACCAGGCAGGAGTCTATGTTGGACCTGCTCCGGCAATATATTGCGGATGAGGAGGACACCAGGAGTGGGATAGCCCAGGCCATAGCGGGGACCACAGCCGCCATAGCCGCCATAGCCGCCAACACAGCCGCCATAGCTGCCAACACAGCGCCGTCAACACCTCGGCTTTGTTGATGAGAGACTGTCTGGGGGCCATCACACAGGTCCTCACATCCATCCTGCTGCACTTGCAGCAGCCACAACCTGCACCAGGCATGCAAATTACAACAGCTTCCTCCCCATCCACCACACCCGCTTCCTCTGCCCCTGCTTCCTCTGGACCCTCCAGCCCTGTCCGTCAAACAAGGCGGAGTGCGACGCACGCTGAAATGCCGCCCCCGGACAGCAAGAAGTCCCGCAAATAGTGTGGGAGAACTATGGGAGTGGGTAAAATGGTGTTGCCGGTGATTGGGAGTATTAGGGGTAGTACATTGGGGGCGTTTGGGAGTTCGCTGGGGGTTTTGGGAGTTCACTGGGGATTGGGGAGTTCACTGGGGGGTTGGGGGTTTGCACTTTCCTCAGTTGATATGAATACACCCGTTGTGTAAAAAAAATCAATGGCTGAACATTCATCTTTTCGTGTTTATCAATTTAATGCATGACGGTGTACAGTGGCCAACTCCCCATATTCCCTGTGTGCATGTCCTCATGGACACAGTGTACAATGTGTCACTGACACATATCTATCAAGGTCCCTGTGTGTCAGAAGTATTTGTGAATCAGTGATTGGCGTACTGCATGGCCATCCTGTGCATCACATACTGCCAGGGGTGCTGCTTCTCCTCCATCTTCATCCTCATCATCCTCACCCAGTGCATGCATGTCAATGTCAGGTGGCAGTGGTACATTTCTCCGGACGCACATGTTGTGCAGCATGACACAGGCCATGGTTATCTTTGCCACCTTCTCAGGGCCATAAAGGAGTGCTCCACCAGACCTGCTTAGGCAGTGGAACCGTGCCTTCAACAGGCCAAAAGTCTGCTCAATCACAACACGGGTACGGGTATGTACCCGATTGTACTCCTCTTCATGGCTGTTCCGCGGGTCCCGCACAGGGGTAAGTAGCCACAGCTTCAAGGGATATCCTCCATCACCTGCAAGAGAATACAGATAGGCCTATGTGAGTCACTCTGAGCTGCCACCTTCAGGATACACAGTCATGGGCACAGCTAATTGCTGTGGACCTGCACATGTCCCTGTACATATGCACCAATTTTGTTTGGATGTATTCGATACTGCAATATGGTGAGGTAATCTGGATGGTGTTGAATAGTTGATGCAGGGTGAAATAATGCATGCTGAGGCGGATGTACTGTGGTTGTAAGACAATGTTTCACCTTCCATTTATGCTGTGTATACTACACTGTGCATAGTCACACTAGCCACATTGGCACAGTTGCAATCCTGTTTAGTCCCGCATTGCTTGATATACACATGGTGGCCAGGCTGTGCGTCTTACTTGCGGTCATTTATATATGTTAATGGTCAGATATGTGCCAATGATGTGTCATGTTGGGGTTGTGGGGTTCAGGTCTCTGCGTGCATTCTCCACTCACGTCCATTCCCACCCAGCTGGAGTATGCATCCCCCCATTCCCATCCAGATGGAGTATGCATCCCCAGCCCCTTCTCACCCAGGTGGAGTATGCATCCCAATACATCACTACCCTGATGCACTGCCATGGCCCAGTCAGGCAACTCACCAAGCAGCCAGGCACGTTGTCCAGCATGCCACTCCATGTGATGGGGTAGCGTGGAGTTACGCAGCACCATGGCATCATGTGTTGATCCGGGAAATCGGGCACAGCAATGTGTGATGATCTTGTTGGAGTCACATACCATCTGCACATTGATGGAGTGGTATAGCTTGTGATTGCGGTACACCGCCTCTATGGCATGGGGGACTACCAATTCTACATGGGTGCAGTCCAGGGAACCAACACAATTGGGCATGCCTGCCAGTGCATGGAAGCCTACTTTGGTGTTGGCTATCTCCTGGGCAGTCCGTGGTAGGGATATGTGGGTGCTAGCGTGCTTCAGTAGGGCATCAAGCACTTGGGTCAGCATGCTTGAAAATAGTGGTTGTGAAATGCCATGCAGCTGGCCACTGTATGCGGTAGGTGCCTGTGGCCAGGAAGTGGAACACAGACACCACCTTTAGTAGTGGGGGGATGGCAGTGCGTATTTCTATGAGGCTGGCAATGTCGTTGCCTATCATGTTCACTATGGTGGTGATGGTGTCCCGGTCCAACCGGTACAGGGTGTGGATCTGGTCAGGGGTTAGATTGAATGGGCTGGGTCTGATGCAAGGGATTGGTGGCTGCCTATGAGGTACTACTGGCTGCATTGGTGGTAATTGCTGGGCCTGTCTCACCCTCCTTCTCCTCCTGCGCCTCCTCTGTGCTGCCTGTTGCTGCTGCTTTAGTTGTTGTTGTGGTTGCTGTTGTTGCTGTAGTTGTAGCAGTATAGGCATGCCCTCCAGCACCATGATTGCAACAGCTAGTGGTAACATTTTGGTGTAGGAAGGGGTGTGGTGTGTGGGAGTACTCCTTTTATACTGGGCCAGTCTCCATTGAGTCCAACTGTGGTGATTGTGTGCACCTGTGGCAGTTGGCTTGATTGCTGATTGCTGTTTACGGGTGGTCCGCGATGCCTGTATGGCCGCCATCGTGCAGGCCCTGATTATTGCCTTCGGGATGCCAGTATTTGCATGCCCGCGTGGATTGTGATGTCCTCCTATTACCGGCATGCCGGTATTTGCTCCCCAAAGGGGCGTGTACGCGCTCATGACGGTATGAGGGGGCACGGTACGGGCAGTGCCGGTATTGGCGGTTTGTCGGTTCGGAATGCCCCGGACCCATTAACAATGCCGCTATTACCATTCCGCCTTCCTTTTTTCATTACCTCCATTCTCGTAATGAGGCCCCTAGTGTTTTTACCGATTCAGATACAGATACTGGAATATAATTTCCATTTATAACGAAAGCCTTGTATCTTACATCTAATTTCTTCAATCTCTGGGGAGTGCTAACAATGAGCAGCACGTTTTTTTATCGTTTTATCGTTTAAGGCTAGGGAATTTAGGGCCATCCAAATATCTTATTTATATTGGCCAAGTCCTCCTCATAGACCCCTGATAGTTTAAAAACTATCTGGGTATCGTCAGCATAGTTTGAAAATTTAACACCAAGGGATTTAAGATGATCACACAAGCATTTAATATAGATGTTAAATTTCAAGGGGGATAAACATGATGCCTGAGGGACTCCACATTTTACGAGTACGTTCTGCGATTATGATGCCCCCTTAGCAACGGAAGCTGTTCTTGGACCAAGAAAGGATTTTAACCAGGAGACTGCTTCTGGAGAGCATAGACCTATTGTTTGTAGTCTATCTGCCAGTAGACTATGATCTATTAAGTCAAACGCTGAAGACAAGTCCAGCAATAGAAGTAATCTGAAGCTCCCTTCTTCGATGATCTAACTGATGTTAGTTTTCAAATCTAGCAAGGCTGTTTCGATCCCGTGGTTAATACGGAAACCGGATTGTTCTTTTGCCAGGATATTATTTTTCTCAGCAAATGCTTGGAGTTGTAAGTATGCTATTTTATCAAGGATCTTTAATATAAACGGCACGTTTGTTATTGGACGATGATTTTCTGGTTTCAAAGGATCCAGATTGTCATTTTTTAACAATGGTGTGATCCATGCCTCTTTAATAGCAGTGGGCACATTTGCCTCAGCAAAAGAGCGATTGACATGCTATGTGATCCAGAGGGGGAGTGTACTAGCATATTCCTTACAGTTGGTGAGGCTAATTGTTCTCCTGTCTACCGCCTCTACCATGTTCTCATTTTGAGAGAAGAAAACAGCTGTGTCCAAGGCTCCTGGCAATACCCCTGATGCCCCTGGGAATACTGGGACGAGGTTATCTATTTGCAGCAGAGGCCAGCCTGGGCCTGGCCGGACGACTCTTAGCCTAACTAACTTGAGTGAAAACCTGCAGCTAGACGATTTTCTTCAATGAGGGCTGTGCTCTATCCTGCATATTGGAGATCGAGAAAAACTTCCCAATATTCTTCACAGATGCATTTCCAAAGATTTTTTCAAAAAGGTAGCAGGTGCCCCTCTCCAGAATGAACATGACATGATAACCTGTTCTGTGTTTTTTTTCGCAGCCATCGCTTTTTGCTCACTATTCATTTCACAAATGAGAAATTACCATTTGCATATCAGTCTTTGTCTCGCCCGCATGGGCATTTACAAAGAGTACCTCCTCTGCTTTGTGGTGAGCGAGAGCCTCTGCCAGATGCACCAACTTAGAGTTAAACTTCATCAATGCTCCTTTTCTCTGTTCTTGAATAATGGAAGTGTTAGTGTCTCCTATAAGACAAAGTGTCCTTTGGGCCAACCAGAGACAACCTCTCTATCTAATTGTTCCCCAGTAACACAGGCCTCTTCTGCCATGTCCATGATTTTCAGGACTGGACCCACAATACTCAACAATCAGTCTTAGCAAGTAGCCCATGCCCTGTTGGCCCCTTTGGAGACCTCATTACTGCATTGCGAAAAGAACATGGCTAGCTTTGGGTTGATATTAGGGATTTTTCCCCTCCATTGCAGGTTTAGGGAATTCCAGCCGCGTTTTCCTTCTGTACCCATTCTGCAGCATCCTGTCCAAGAAGTACTACAAACTAATTGGAGGAATTTAGATGCGCTAATCCAAAGGGGTTAAACATGGGTTTCCCCCTATGGTCAGCCACTCCGGAGCTGAATGGTTCCTCACCGGTAAGGTCAACCCATTCATCACTGGTAGTCTCATCAGGACAAGGACTAGTGGAGGGGTAAACTGGATCCAGCTGCACCCTCTTTTGTGTATACATTCTGTCTCCTCTGCCTGGGATCCCATTTGGTGCAATATAGTCACCCCCCAATGACATTCGCAAATACATCACAGTCCTGGGGATACTAGACTAATGTCTGTCGACCATCTGTACCGACTCACTCCCCTGCCCAAAATGGCACTTACAGACCTTGTTATGCGGAGAGGTGACTATCCCCATGTCATCTTTATGAAAGTCTCTGTCAGCCAGACCTTGTTTCACAGCTGTTGCCAAATATTTTCAAAATCTCACAACCATCTCTGCATTGGCTTCCTTGATGGAACTGCTCAAAACAACAAGGCATAACTGAGCGTCACAAGCAGGTCTGGGATACTGTGCTACTGTGCTGGACATGAGGGTGGTATAGGCTGTCTGCCATTTTACGGAACCAATAGCAACCCCGGGTTGTGAAGGCTCTTTTGCAACCTTACCATCTTTGTGGGATGCCATGTTGCCCATTCACTCTTGCCTTAGCCCTCTGTCAGGTCCAGCCACCTTTACAGAAACCCTGCTTCTCCGGTATCCTGAAAGCAACATCCCTTTCTGATGTTGCTTCAGCTGCCAGTCTCCCAGTAGGTCCTGTCCTCTAACAGGAGGCAGACCGGAAGCTGAAACCCCTGAGAACCACTGACTGGAGACCTGTTTCCTGCCAGTTCATTATGCAGCAGTTGCGCATCCTGCACATCTATGCCAGGGATGGCTTGCCTGGCTGAACCCAGGCTGGCACAGTGCCAACCCTAGACTACCATCTGCTACTGTTTCATGTAAGCGATGTGCAGTGCTAGCGCATGTTATGTCCCTCCCTGCCGGTGCAGCCGGCGGAAGGAGAGATAGTCACGGCCTGCATTTCGGCGGGCTGAGAAGCAGAACAAAGCCACGACACGCTTTGTGTAGCTCTTGCCTGGAACTGCCTGCCTTCTGTCAGGGCGGGCCCTTTATTCCGATGGGCCTTACGTCACTGAGCTAGCGGGACGTAAGGCATACATAACATTCCTCCTATTTTCCAACCAAACACAATAAAACACAAAACACGTAAATATGTCAACAAACAAATTAACTCTTCTGTGCAATCTAGTCCCGCACTGTACCGCACTCCCCACTTTGTCAATTTACCACTCACAGGGCCTCATTACGAGTATGGAGGCAGCCATGCCCTAAGGGCATGGCTGCCTCCATTCCGGGTTCCAGTACCGGGTTCTGTGAATGAGGAATTACCTGGTCATTCCAACCTTGGAAGACCCGGTAATTCCTAATTCACAAAACCAATCCCCATTCCCATTTGAGCCCCCATAGGGCTCAATGGGAATGGGGATGGAGCTAATAACGGGCCCGTTTATAACGGACCCGTTATTAGCTCCTTGGTCCCCTTGCAGGACCCACAAAGGACATCTGGTCTGACCAGACGTTCCGTGCGGGTCCCGCTAGGGGACCTCGTAATAAGGCATCCTGTAATGAACGGTGCCGGTCCTGTACCGGCACACCTTCATTACGGGAGCGCCATGGCTCTCCAGAGCCCTCAGTGCTGTCCTTAGGGCATAACGGGCAGGCCTCGACCGAGGGGCTGTCGCCGGGCCAGTTCCCCCTTCTGGCTCACCTCCATCATCTGGAGATGCCTCGTCAGGTCCTTCAGGTTGTTCGTCGGAGTCATAACTCAGGGTCGCCTCTCTCTCGTTTTGATGGCTTGAACCATCCGTTGGCGGCTCCGCCTTCGCCCGGGACTGCCTGTCTCCATCAGTCCACATATGTCGGGGCACCCTTTTGAACCACGACACATTCCTGGTGATCCACTGGTGCCCATGTGCCGCTGTCACCATAGTCCCTTCCATTTGGGTCACTGTCCAGGGTCCACTGTCATACTGTGTTTCAAACTTGGTCTTTGTGGGGTTTCGCACCACCAAGACATGGTCTCCGACCGGGTGTCCCGACTTCTTTGCATGCCTCCTGACACTCATGTGTTCATTCGCTGTAACTCTCCTTCGTTGGGTATGATCACTGTCATAGGTGTCTATGCCCCTGCTTGGGTGATGTGGTCTTGGCGAGTTTACCAATGTCCCATACTTGAGGACTGCCAGTTGTAGACATGTGGATCTGTGGGGCAGTTCCGTAGGAATCTGTATAGATCCATTCTGCAGGAGCTGGATTGGGCCCTGGATATTAGTAGCACCTTGTTGATGGTCCGCATGAATCTCTCCACATCACCGTTTGCCGATGGCCACCGGGGCGTGATGTGGTGATGTTTGATGTGCAGATCATCCAGGTATTTCTTGAGCTCCGTCCCCTGGAAAGGCGGTCCGTTGTTACTCTTGATGCGTCTTGGCAGGCCATGTGTGGCGAACATCTTCTCAAGTGCAGGTATCACCGTTTCTGACAGTGGACCCTGGACAGTGACCCAAATGGAAGGGATGATGGTGATAGCGGCACATGGGCACCAGTCGATCACCAGGAATGCGTTGTGGTTCAAGAGGGTGCCCCAACATATGTGGACTAATGGAGACAGGCAGTCCCCGGCGGAGGTGGAGCCGCCAACGGACGGTTCAAGCCATCAAAACGAGAGAGAGGTGACCCTGAGTTATGACTCCGACGAACAACCTGAAGGACCTGACGAGGCATCTCCAGATGATGAAGGTGAGCCAGAAGGGGGAACTGGCCCGGCGACAGCCCCTCGGTCGAGGCCTGCCCGTTATGCCCTAAGGACAGCACGGAGGGCTCTGGAGAGCCATGGCGCTCCCGTAATGAAGGTGTGTCGGTTGAGGATGCAATCTCCACCTCCGGGTATCTTGAGTGGTCGTCAATGGCCACCAGTAGATATGTCCCTTCCTGAACTGTGCAAAAATCAATGCTGGTCGCGACCCATCCTGACAACTCACGCTCTGCCGACTGTATGAGTTCAGGGTTTGGCGGTGCTCCTGTGATCTGGCAAGGGAGGCAGGATGCAATGATATGCTCCACCTTGGAGTCAATGTGAGGGAACCACAGTCGGTGTCGAATACTGGCTTTTGTCCTGACCATTCCTTGGTGGTCTTCATGTGCCAGCACCACGATTCTGTCCTGCAGACTGCTGGGGATCACGATGCGGCTCCCCTCAGGATCAACCCTTCACTGGTGACAGACAGATCCTGTCGTACTGGGAACATACCAGTGAGGAAGTCTCTGGCCGCCGGCATGCGGTTGTGCACATTGCGGAGGAAAGATTTCCACTCGCCCGATATGATAGTGTTCTTGATCAAATCGCAACAGGGGTCAGTGTCCACAATGTCATCGATACTGACTGCCTTGGGCTGCATGGTGTGGATGATCTGACATATGTGCTCTTCTGTCACCTCTGCCTCACTTCCTAGGGTGGCAGCCCTTGGGTGCCTGGATAGGAAGTCCGCCAGATTGTCTGTGCCTGCTTGGTAGGCCAACTCAAACTCATGCTGCTTCAGATGAAGCAGCCACTTCCCAATTCTTTCCGGGGGTGTGACAATGACCCCGTGAAAATCGCGATGAGTGGCTTGTGATCTGTGTAGGCTCTGAATTTTCATCATGCAATTCCGTTGTTAGTTTTGGGTCATAGTATGCCATAGTTGTCTCGGCTGAGAGGGATGTCTTGATCCGCTGATATGCCTCCTGGAAGTCGGGGCTCCAGTCTCATTTGGTGTTAGATCTGGTGAGTTCCCTGAGTGACTCGGACTTCTTTTCCAGGTTGGGGATGAACCTCCGGCAGTATGTTGCCATTCCCAAAAAGCTTTGTGTCTCTGTGGGTGTTGTTTGGGGGGGGGTCTCCTTTATGTCTGCAACTTTTTGTGGGTCAGCCGACTCTCCTGCGCTGTTGAACATGTACCCGAAAAATGTTATTTCCTCCTCCAGGAACTCACATTTTTCCCGGTGGATGATTAAGCCTGCAGTCTCCAACCCGCTGAGCACCATCTCAAGACGACGCATGTGTACCTGCATGTCGCTGGCGTGGTTGAGGATGTCATTACTGACATTTAACACTCTTGCGGTGCCCTGTATTACCTCCTGAATGGCCTGCTGGAAAAACCTCTGCCACTGAGGAATGCCGAAACTGAGTCTTTTGTACCGGCGTAGGTCGAGGTGCGTGGAGAAAGTAGTGATGTATCTTGAGTAGCGATGTAGTTTTAACTGGTGGTACCCAGCGTTTAAGTCAATTTTCTAAAACACTGTTGACCCCGTATGGTCCGTAATGATTTCATCCAGCGTGGGGGTGAGGTGCCGTTCTCTTTTGATCGCCGCATTTGGTAGGCGCATGTCAATGCAAATCCTTACTTTCACCGGCTGCCTCGGCTTCTTTGTCACCACCATGTGTGGTCCTGTGACCTGTTGAATGATTCCAGCCTTTTTGATTTCTCGTAGTTTCTATTTGACCAGGTGCTTCATGTGGAATAGGGTCCTTCTGTGGCGTACTGTCCGGGGCTGTACTGTCTGGTCGATGTGAAGCTTTATGAGTTTTCCTTTTAAGCATCCGATGCCATTGAGGATGCCCGGGTACCTCCCTAGGAGACTGGAGATGTCGGTTGAATCTGTGACATAGCAGATGAAACAGATTCATCCTAGGTCTTCCACTGCATCCCCACTGAGAAGGCATTCAATACCTGTATTAACAACGTATATCTTTGACCGGAGGACTCTGTCACCCCTGCTTAGTGTCATTCTGAAACGTCCTTCCACTGGTTGTAGGGTCTTGCATCAGTAGGCAAATTATAATGTGTCGGTTGGCCTGAGGCCAGGTCGGGACGCAGTGTTTGGAACATTGTTGCCGGCATTACGTTTACTGATGCTCCAGTGTTGATCGTCATTTGTGTCTCCTGGCCCTGTATGGACACAAAGCATTTGCGTCTTCTGTCTCTTTGTCAGCTCCGCGCCTCTGTTTGTTTGTTTGTTTATTTTATTTATATAGCGCTCCAGACCCAGGAGTAAAAGGGCGTTTAAGGACAGGTTACAAGAGTATAGTATATATAGAATTTGCAGTTATACATTTGTAGAAATTATATACAATATATACAGTAAAAGGTAGTTAGAACTTGCGGTTAAATATTTGTGTGGCATGTACAGTACATACAGTTTGTAATAGGCTTAGTTTCACTTAGGATTGGTTTTATCCAGTAGCCAACCAATGACTAGTTTCCTGAACAATTGGAAGGAATCGATCGATTTAATGTTCAGAGGCAGGGTATTCCAGAGTTGAGAGGTGAAGACTGTGAAGCTCGAGCCGCCTGCTCTTTTAGAGGTGAATCTGGGCACTGTGAGGCATAGAGTATTCAAGGATCTGGTAATTCTAGTGTCCGGCTTCAAAGTGAATTTTTTAGTGAGATAGGGAGGGGCCAGGTGGTTTAAGGCTTTGTAGGTGAGGCAAAGAGTTTTTAGGTCGATTTTTTGTTGTATGGAGAGCCATTTGCAAGATATTCTGATGGCAGAGATTTGCTCACGCCTGGGAATGTTTAGTGCTGCTCGCAGCGCATTGTTTTGGAGAACCTGTAGTTTATTGATTATAGCTTGGTTGGCACCTAGGTAAAGGCTATTGCAATAGTCCAGCTTAGATTGTATGAGAGCCCTGGCCAGCGTGAGGCAGCTGTTGGTGGATAAAGTTCTGCAGGCCCTAATTAGTTTCCTGGTGTAGGCGGTGGTTAAAGCGGTCGTGTTGACTTGTTTAGAGAGGTTGGTATTGGCGTTGAGATAAGTGCCGAGTTCAAGTGCCGAAATCAAATAGAATTTCCTTCTTCTTCTTGTCCGTCCACTTCCTGCATCCGTTGCTGGATTTGTCTGTCGATGAGTTAGCAGTCTCTATGTGGCAGGTGTTTGCTTGCTTCTTCTTGGGCAGGCCTTTGTCTTGTTTCATTTGGGGTTGAGGGTGTTGCGGCGGCCCTTACGATCTGCAGACACGCGCGTAGTGGTCCTTCCAGCCACATGCCCCACATGTGGTTCCTTGCACTGGGCAGTTTCTTCTTCAATGACGTTCACCTATGCACCATCCACACTTGGTGGGCCCCGGGATCCTCGGTTTCCACTGTGGTGAATTGTTTCTCATTGTATTCCTCCCTTGGTGGTTGGCAGTTGCCGATTTAAGCTATTACTGCTGTCGTCGGCACCAGTTGAAGCTTCTGTAGTGTGGTGCCCATGTGTGCTGCCCTTGCGTGTGACAGCTCTCTTTGACACCCATATTTGAGGATTCTGGCTAGGGGAATGCCTTTCTTGCCCAACACTGTTCTGCGCAGTTTCTCAGAGTGCATACCATTGATGATCTGGCACCTTATCTCCTTCTCGACGTTGTCGAATTCACACGAGAGTGCAAGTTTCCTGAGTCTTGTGTGGTAGGCGTTGAGTGTTTTCTTCATCTGAACTGTGGTGCAGAAGATGAAGGTTTCGTAGTCCGGGTTCAACTGTGGCATGTACTGTGCTGTGAGGGCATCTTTGGCCAGCTGGTAGATGTCCACACCATCACCGATGACCAGTATGTTGAAGAAGTGTAGGACGTCGTCACCCACGTTGAGCAGAAGGTGTGACTTCATCTTGCTGGGTGTTGTGATGTCCTTGCAGTCCATTGCCATCTCCAAACTTCTGGATCCACAGCATCCAGCGGGGTCCCACTGACGATGGGTCGGTGTAGGGGTCAAAAGGCCCCAACGCATCAGTGGTCGCACCATGAGGTCGAGGGGACGGTGCCGTGGCTGTCAGGGATGCTGCAATTCTTCATGGTGTGCCAGGCCTAGATGTGGAAAGTTGCCATGATGTCCCGGTGCTGGAGTTACCACGGTCGGTATGTGGGAACGATGGGTCTCTCCTCACCTTTGTTACCTTTTTGTTGATGGGGCATTGATGATTCAGCCAGCTCCACTTCGTTGTTACAGATGGCATAGTGGTGCTTCTTGTGTCACCTGGCTTGAGAATTGAGATGCAGGTAAGCCAAAAAAACATTCTCAGCTACCTCCACTGTGTCTGAGTGTGCTCTGTGGATGCTGGAGCATTGTAGGAGAAAAGAAGAAAACATTTTTTTTGGGTGGGGGCTGGGTCCCCTACTGTGTCTCCAAAAATGTGCCTTTGCCGTGGGCTTATGAACCGAGTTATGGCTCCGGAAGCTAATATGCAAGTCATCTGTTCCTTGTCGCCAGTGTTATATCCCTCACTTCCAGTGCATCCGGCGGAGGGAGAGAGAGTCAGGGCCTACATGCGTGCGTGCTGAGGAACAGAACAAAGACACAACACGCTTCATGTAGCTCGTTCCCGGGACTGCCTGCCTTCCGGCAGCGTGGACCCTTTATTCCGATCCGCCTTACGTCACCGCGCTTGCAGGATGTAAGGCGTACATAACAGCGCACAGCAGACTGGCCGTCCCGCTGGTAACCCAACATGCAGGCACCTTGTGCCTAACAGCGAAACGTTTAACAAAGGTAAATATGTGAAGGCAGAAAATAATACTTATCTGTGAGACCAGCAAGGAAAGAGTCTGATAGCAGGAAGGCCAGGGGATAGTATGTTACACTCGCATCTCGGATTGGAGAAGAAGAGGGAGGGGCATGGATTTTTTAATGCTGGGAGCAATAACTCCTAAAAGATTTAATGAAATTGTTTCTTGCTGCTGTATAAAGTGAAAAGAGAAGTGCATAATAGTAGCCTCGGTGCTATGCCTTTGAATAATCCTTGCTGGACATGTATCTCAGGAATATATGTTTCCATGTTGGCATGCATGTAACTGTAAAATGTAAGGCAATGACACAAGGTTTTCACTGGCTCCTCCACAGATAATCTATCAATATTCCTGTTTTTACCCCGCCACCTCCTCTCCAGCACTGCTGGCAGGGGAGTAGCGTGCTCAGATGATACTTTTATGTCCCCTTCCCACAGTTAGCATTAATGGTACTTTGCGCTTGCAGTGCATCCCAAATAGAAAGGACAGGGTTAATCCACATCTTAAATTCAAACCCCTCCATTGTATACTGTCCTTAAATAAAGAAAATGAATTTGTAGGATAGAACCTTTTCTCCACAGTAATTCAGCCATTTAACAAGGTATAAAATACTCTAAGTTTCCCACGATAAACTTGAAATGCTATTCACATTTTACTAGATTACTTAAAACATTCAGGTTCGGGTATGACTTTGGCAATTTAGGGTGTGACAAGCCAATTTCTGGGGCACCAGATATTCGGGGATGAAAATCGGTTTCTAAACCATAAATCAGCCTCACACCTCTAGTACACCAGAAGGGATCCGAACGGATTGGAAACACAAGCAAATTATAAACCTCCTTATCCAATTTTGGTAACGTTGATGGAACGGTAGGCTTATCTCTGAAAGGTTGTGAATCATTGGTTAGTTGAAACACACCATAAATAAATGTATTACCCAATGATAAAAGGAGTATCCAGTCAAAGTTGTATCAACAATATCTACTTTATTTCTATCACAACAGACAGTTCAAGCAACACTACGAAATATAACTCACCCTGAAAAGGAATGCAGAGGACAGACAGTTTCATAGAAGGAACAGGAATGCACTATGGTTACTGACAGGAGGGCAGTCGGGATGGTTAATAACCACAATAGTTTAAGGTGACTTGGCTTCAAGGGAGCAATGGGTCATTAAATGTCTCTAGGTTCCTTGCTGGAAAGACGAGGGGGACAGAACCTCAATGTACCTTGTGCTTTAGGTGTTTTTGGTGCTTGACAGGGTCAAGACAGCTTCAGGGGGCTTTGCAGGATTCTGTGACAGAGTTCAATATGGGAGACAACTGCGGGTATCAGGCAGCAAGACGGTTCAGCGAGCAAAGCTGGATGAACAGCTGCAGGCTAGTCTACAGAGTGGTTTGGGGTCAGGGATCGGTGTCTCAGTGCTGATCAATGGTTCTGAAGCACTGGTCGAGACGTCTCAGATGTCTTTAAGCAACTGTGGCCTGACAACAGTCAGCATTGCAGTAAGTTGCAGCTCGAGGAACTCGACAGGCTGAAAAGGGTCCTTTAAGATGGACGTCAGTAGAAGCTTGTTGAGGCACATCTCCCAGCTTCTTCAATGGGCTTGTGTCGTCCTTTAAGGTGGACCGCCCAAAGCTGATTAGTGTGTTGCAGGCAGCTGCCTTGTCCTTGGTTTCGGGTTCAGAGACCTTCTGACACTTCCTACCTAGGAAGCTTGCTGCAGAGCCTAACAGGGGATGCCGTGTGCTGGCTGGGTACGGGTTCTCGAGCTGTTGAAGCATCTTCTGAATTCAGTATCTCTTCCACTTTTCCCTGGGAGATGTTCAGGGGAGGGATCTTGCTTCCCTCTTTGAGGTGCTGGCCTTCCTTCAGTGGTGGAAGATTTAAGGTCGAATGTGCCTTGACCCAGGGTCCAATGATGTGTTTTTCCTTCTGCTTCTGGTGAAGCCTTCAGATGATCTGCCAAAAGAGGGAGTGAACCCTCTTTTAAAGCCAACTGGACCACAGTATTTGGTGTAGCCTATTGCTACCTTAATGAACCACTCCTGGGTCCCCACCAACAATCTCCTGTATGCGTGAGGTCATAACTAGAGTGTTTTGCAACATAAAAGGTGGGGAGACAAACTAAACTAAACATGTAATACTAAGTCCCACCCATCTTCCTGGCCGTTGTGGATCAAAGGGTGCTCTGGTTAATGGAGTTCTCTGTGGTTCCTAATTAGAGTGGCAAGTCTAACTTGAAGCTGCAGTGACACCAGACTTTCTGGCTCCTGCAAACCACATACTCGTACCTTATGAATGGGGTCACCTGGTGGGGAAAACTACTGGAAAACGCAGTCCCAGTCATGAGATTTCACTGTCAATTGATACTGAGGGTGGGAGCTGGCTTCAGGTTGACACAGTGCATATTAAAGGCTGGTGGGGTTTTCTGTCTCCTTTGTTAGCCTCTGCAACCAGGCCACACGTGGGCCTGTTTGAATTACCCTGTGAATAGTATGCAAATTGCTGCCACCAGCAACATGGCTCAACAAAAGGATAGGGCGGATCCATGAAGCCTGTGTAGTTAATTAGGCTAGCCTTGGCAGGGGGAAGGTTTACCCCTCCCCCTTCTGCAGGTGCATTGTGTACTCCTCCTGTCATATCCCATCTAAATATGACAGGGGGACGGCGCTTGTAGGCGGTGTTCACCGAGAGGGCACAGCTCTATGCGTATGGCGTGCAGTGAGCATAGGAGAATGTGTAGGTTGATCTACCATTGTTCAATTTCACTTGAAATTTCAAAAAAGCCCAGGTTGAATTCATCACAAAGGGGGCCTTGATGAGGCTTTAAAATGTCAACAAAATATATGTGTATTTTCCCCACTGAGTTCCCCTTTGGCAATCAATGCTCATAGGGAATCTAGTGAAGATGCATGAAGGTAGTCGTTGCAATGGTCAAATGCGTAATGGTTGACTGATGGCCAACGATCTTTTCCTTTATAGCTCAGCTGACCATTACTGTAAGGTGCCTTGGTGCCAAGTGACCACATACCATTGAATGGTGTCCTATTACTTTTTTTTAAAGTGTATTGTTATCTTTGTGAAAGCCAACCAAGGCAGGAATCAACTAGAGGCAGAGGTTTAAGGTTATCAACCATGGAGGGGGGATATGTGGAGGGTGGTTCACTGAGATGTAGGTAATCGTATTGCAGCAAAGGTTTTTCTGCCTTTAGGCTTACATTTCAGATGTTGATGACAAGCATTGTATATGGCTGGTAACTGTCTGTGATGGCAATCCATCACTGCATAAGAGTCAATCCGCATCTTCATCTCTCATGTACCATCTTCTTTATTCATCTGTGGTTTCATTTGATTCCTGTAATACGTTTTTTTTTCAACAGCAATTAATTTGTGCACAATTTGTGCACTTGTGCTCGAATTTGACCAATTACATACACATTTATTTGTCTATGCTAATGTGTGTGGAGGGTAGGCAATGCATGGCTGGCGGTGGGAGGCGAGAGTTTGGGGATGTAGGCTAGGTGGGGGGGTTGGAGATCCTCCATTTAAAAAATATAAATGGGTCGAAATCATGGTGAAAGAAAGTGCTTAAAGTGCCCACCATTAAATTGATGTAAAAAAACAACCTTAGATCCTTTGTTTCCAGCATGTCCCACTTTATAACTGTCGGCTTGTGTAATCTTGCTGGCGAGACATCCACTTGCTTGTTTCCTGCGGGATTGTTGTTGCTATGGCTGTTATGATGTCTTTCGGGAGATGTAGCTTGTATGTCTTTATGCTCTGAATGTCTTCTGCCATTAGGCATGTGATGGCATTCTCCTCCTGATGTTACTGTCCTGCGGGCATAGCAGAACGAAATGTACCAGAGTTGCTTTCATGTGTTTGATGCAGCCCCAGCCCAAAGGTGCAGTGTGATCCTTTCTGGTGCTTTTCCCAAACAGGATTAGTCAGTCATCGTAATGCACAGCATGAAAAGCCTCTTTTCCTGTATATCAGTTAGACTGAGTAGGTATGGTTGTGAACAATTCCCTCTTTTGTTTGCACCACACCGCATTACGTACTACATGTTCTCAAGGTTTTTCCCATATCTCTCATCTTTTTTTCTGATTTGCCATTTTTTCAGTACCGGTCTGATTTTTATTTTTCCATTATTGTTGCATCAATGCTTTGTGCATGTTCAAGCATCAGGGCATTCATTATATATCTCACGGGGAAAGCTCTCAGTGCTCTTCCCAGGCTTTACTCATGATTTGATTAGCTTGTGATGTTCTTTTTTGGAAATAGTATATCCTGGCAGATTCGAATGTGCCTACATCGAGTTTTTGATCCAATACACTTCCAGGACGGCAAATGAAAACTCTTGGGTACTTCAACATGTACTACTCCAGAAATATATTTAGCACATACTTTTCCTTAGCCCCACTTTGCAGCATGATAGTTCATAATTACTCTTTTTCTGTAATACGGCTCTTTGATTTTTGGATGCATCTCAGTGTCTCCAAAGCAATCTGTTGATAGTATATGCCTTTATTTCTCTCTTTTATTGGTGTTGCCCGCATGTGGCATGAACACTTGTGATTCCGATAGTTTACATGAATTGTTGTACCTGTTGTATTGTTGAACATTCTTTGATGTCTCTACTTCTTGTGGATACTGAACGCACCATCACACTGAATATTCTTTTTTCTCTCTTTAAACTGTTTTTCTTTCTCCTCAGGTTCAGCAGTTTCCCATTTTAACAAAAGTGGCAGAATATTTTCTGGTAATTACAATGTTCATTTCAGGGCTTGTCAGTGAGTTTTGAGTGGTTGCAAAGCATTGCACATTTCATTTGCGTGTGTGTCTCCCAAATGCTATTTATTTACTTATTCATTTATTTCAATTCTTAGTAAAGCGCTTCATGCCCATGGACCTCAGAGCATACCAAGAGAAACAGGATGAGAGATAGTAGAAGGAGGAAGTTCGAGTGACAGATGAAAGTGAGGTCAAGCAATTAGTCAGCTAGGTTAAACAATAAGGTTTTTACATTTCTTTTAAACATTGTCAGTGATTGGGATGTTTTGATAGCAAGAGGCAGTGCATTCCATTCATGTGGAGCATTGACTATGTGCAGACTGCGGGTTAAACATGTTTTTACAATGATGCCTTGCCTGCATCAAATATTCCTACGGGTAAACATGTTTGTCAATATTTCCACTGGAAATACTGGCATGCTAGTAATGAGGCCCAATGAGTTATGTGTAGATCATTGCTTCAGTGTCCCCTTCATCTTACATAACTGTGTTTGCTCTGACCATGATAGAAAATGGGTCCAGGGCTGGTGATGGACTGGCCTATAGGTAACACTGTATATTTTGCGATAAGCCTCTGCACCATGGGCCTCTTTTGTGTGGAATCCCTGTTTTCTACTTATCTCTGTCTCTCATGCACCTTGTTACCTTTCCTCCATCTCTCCGAATCCCCCACATCCCTTTGAAGTAACGGAGTTGTTGTGAAGCTTCTGGTATGTTATTCCTCACTTTTAAATGTGTTATATGCTAGTTTTTTATTACATTTAACTACTCTTGAATACCTTTATGAGGGCAAATGTGCTTTATTCACTATTTAGACCCATATTCCCCAAATCCTTTTACCTGAAACCCTACTTAGATGGGTTGGGCTGGCTTGCAAACTGGATTATAAAGCAAATTAGCAAAAAACATTTCCAGGGCCAATGTTGGTTCCCAGACCACCACCGGACAAGGGCTAACAGGGAAGGAATTGGAAAAAGGCAGTCTTAACACTTGTCTTTTCCATTTGAGAACGTTTTTTGAGATGTAGCACAATTAACACTGGTAGATCGTTGGGTCTATTGGAACTTAATTCTAAACATTAGACTGGGACTGCTTTATCAACACAGGGGCCGCCAGAAGACCATTGCCATTCCTCATCAGTAGGAGTTCACAAAGCGGTTTCCCATGTGTTTCAATTGTTTTTACAAGAATTTCCCTGCTTTCTAACAGTGCTTTGTTTAAGATAGAAGAGGAAACCTTCTGCATACATGGTGTGTATTTGAATAAAATCGTGTTTGCCTTTTGTATGCTTGCTCAATTTTTTTGCATTGACTATGCAACCACTGGCAAAGTGAGGGCCCCATACCCCTGCAGTGCGGGTCCAGGGGGCGTGCCACCCCATGTCAAGGGTGAGCATTGCCTTAGCCTCCCCCCAACTTAAGTCAGTGCTGAGCTGGGGCCGACTGCAGCTGGCTGGCAGTGTGGGAAGTGGGCACTCTGCCTCAGCTCACTTGCCCGTGACAGACAGGAACCAGGAAGTTCTCACTGCTTTCTGGGTCCGGTCTGCCTGGAGCACAGGAGCCGGAGGCATGAAGTGAAGGCAGGGCATTGAGTCAGGCAGGAAACAAGTAGAAAAGCCTTAGTTTTAAAGTGTGTGTATGTCTGTGTGAGTGTGTGCATGTCAGATGTATATATGTATGTAATATATAGTGGTATGAATATATGCACGTGGGTGCATGTGAATAGTGTGTGTATTTAAGTATGTGTGTAGGGGCACAAGTCGTGTGAATGAGAATGCAGTGTGTTTGTGAATGTCCCAGGTGCTTGCAGTGTGAATGTTTTGGGTGCACATTGGGTGTGGGTGAATGTGAGAAAAGGTGTATGGATGAGTCACCGGAGGGTAAATGGCTATGAATGTGATTATCTGTGCATGCTTGCTTTCCGGTCTTTACTGATACTGACATTGTGAAAGCTAAAAATGCTCTTAAATCCGCTTCACCGTCAGATCCTATTCCATTGTCCATTCTTAAAGTGATTATTCCTTTGATGAGTTCTTGGGTGTCAGCAGCTGTGAAAAGCTCATTTTGTGATAGTTGTATTCCTTCTAGTCTCAAGTACACTATTCCTCTCTTGAAAAAAACATCTTTGGACTCCACTGTTCTTTCTAATTTTCATCCTATTTCTTTGCTGCCTTTTTTCATGAAGTTGCTTGAGTCACTGGTAATGCCTCTGCTTCGTTGTTTTCTGGAAGATTCTGGCCTTCTTGACCCCTTTCAATCTGGTTTTTGGCCTGGGAGATGCACTGAGTTGGTTTCAGTTGTGGATGATCTGGCCCACGCATTGGAGGTGGGCGGTGTCGGGGCACTGATTTTGTTAACTCTCTCAGCTGAATTTGACACCGTCGACCATTCCATCCTGGTGGGACGGCTTGCCACAGCTGGCATTTTGGGCACAGTGCTTGCCTGGTTCTGCTCTTTTCTGTCTGGGTGTCAGCAATCTCTTTTGCTTTCTTCTTTCTCTTCTCTGTCCTCCCCCACGTCCTGTGGGGTCCCACAGGGTTCTGCTCTGTCTCCTCTTCTCTTTAATATCTGTATTAAACCCTTGGGGAAATGATTTACTCTTTTGGTTTCAACTGATATTCATAGGCGGATGACACTTAAATTCTGGTCCGTTTGGGTCTATGGCAATCTGAGACGGCAGCACGTTGTCAGGCGTATCTTCTCACCATTAACATCTGGATGAGTGACAACTGGCTCCTCCTGACTGGAAGCAAAACGGAGGTGTTGGTAGTAGGTCCCCCTGCAAGTTCTGTTCTGTGGACCACAGATTTTTGGCCACCCTCTCTTGGTCCACTGTCTAAACCTTTTCAGGTAGTTAAGAACCTTCAAGCCCCAGGTGGGTGGTGTTTGCCAGTCTGTTTATTTTAAATTGAAAATGTTGTGTAAAGTGCTTCATTTTCTTCCAGGGCACCTGCATGCCACAGCAGTATCTTCCCTGGTCGCTGGAACTCTGGATTACTGCAATGCTTTATATCTGGCTCAGCCTTCTTATCTTTTTCACCGGCTCCAGTGTAAATCACAGCAGCCAGACTTCTATGAGGGCCCCATTTTGGGCATCAGCTGCCCCTATTTTGGCCTCCCTACATTGGCTCCTCATGGTTAAACGTGTGTAATTCAAAGCACTGTGCATTGCACAAGGGGTGTTTTATGACTGGCCTGGAATTCTTTCAGGGAAAATTCTCTCCCCACATCCCTGTTTGTTCCCTTCATTCCATTTCTTTACTGCCCATTCAGATCCCTTGCGTTTTCCATTCTTGATCTGGTGGCTGCACCTTTTCGGTGGCGGCGGCCAAATTATGGAATGCTTTGTCAGTGAGATTGCACGAAATACAGGACCATCTTTGGTTTCACTGTTCTCTGAACACTTTGTTATTTTAGTTTGTGTCTTTTCTCTTCTGCTGTTCCTGCTTCCTCTATCGTTCGTCTAAGCTGCGCTTTATAAGAAATACATCAATACAAAAAGCAAGGAACTGGAGGACCCATGGGGAGGGGCATGACATTTTGTATTGGGTTTCTATGATAAAGCAAGCATGATAAGCGTTATGTGGCTAGACTGGCATTTTCGTGCATCCAGTCTAGACATTTCTTACTGTGGCATGACATTTTTTACTGTGCATCTATGGTAAAGCAAGCATGATAAGTCTGGCCTACAATGTTGCAGACATGTTTTCTTATGCAGGCATAGGAGTTTTAACTTCAAAGCCAACAGGAGTATGTTCTTATTGTTACGCTCACCTGGTATCCACGGGGATGCCACCCAGCTGTGGGGACTCTGGTATTCTTCTCAGCCGCTCCCAGGTATGAACAGCGGAGAGGTTCTGCCTGCAATACAGTTGGGCAATGTTCAAGACTGGGCAACTGGGGTAAGAGCCTCCCAACACCCCGTATGCCCGCAGCCCCTCCCTGGACCTTTCCTCACCTTGTTATGGGTTTTGGCGTGCTCTCCGTCCTGCCTTCTTGGCAGGGGCGCGTTGTCCTTTGTGGGCGAGTGCAATCTAGTTACTTCACTGATGCCGGCCCTTTTGAGTCTTTCAGGTAGGTCTTATTAGTGTTATACTTGTATGCCTTTCTTTGGTTTAAATAATGTATTTTCTCTTTCCTTAGGTGCACGGAAGTTCGCTGTGGAACGTTGGCTGAGTTGGGACTCGCTGGTAGGTGATGGTGCATCGAGAGCGCCTTGATTCGGTAAGTAGGCGATATGCGCAGTGCTATGATGTCTTGCCTTTGCTAACCTGTTGTCTTTTTGTTCCCCATAGATTGAGGTGCTCACCCGGAACAAGAAGTCTCAAGGCAATGCTGGTCGATGGGCAACTTGTGAGGTAAGCTTCCGGCACGATTGTTAAATGTCTAATGTCTTATTTCTCTCCTTTTTGCAGATCCGTCGGTCCGGCAGGCTCGCTGATCCTTGGATGCTGTTTGCAGGAGTGGAGGGCAGCTAGCGATGGAATCACAGGTAAGCTGCTGCTTTTAACGATGTCCTTTTGTTTTTCAAGTGCTGTTCTTCCGAGGTTCGCGGGTACAGCTGAACACGATGAGCGTCACGGTGCAGGATTGCAAAGTAACGCGAAGCGTGTCCTTCAAGTCGGGTGTGGTTTAAATAGCTTCAGAAAAGTAGTCCAGGTAAAGTAGTTCCTAGGCTACCACACCCAAAACACTATACCATATAACTTGGTTCCAACGGAACCAAGCTATGTGGATGCCTCCATGTTGGCTGGCACTGGAAATAAAGTAGTCCCAAAACACAAGTCCTCATGAAGTATGAGCCTGGCGCCAATGGCGCCAGGACTGGCCCCAAGAGGGTTTCAGCAAAGGATGTCTGAGTTTCTTTGAGACCCGATCCAAGGCCCCTCCTGGCCCATGGGGTGGCCAGGGTCATTTTTTTTATATGGGTCATGACAGCACTCCCCGCCAACGCCCCTCTCAAGGTATTCCTTGTGTCCGGCCGAGGTTTAGTTGGGAAGTTTTGATGGTATTTTTTGATCAGACGTGGTGCATGAATGTTCCCACAAGGTTCCCAGGACCTATCTTGGGGTCCAAATCCTTTCCAATCCACTAGATAGTAAAGCTTGCCCCTTAGTACTTGGAATCCAAGATGCTTCTGACTTCGAATTCTGGTTCCCCGTCAATAAGTATGGGTTTTGGTGATGTCCCAATCCGTGTACCAGGCTGCATCGGTTTTAGAAGGGACACGTGGAATAGTGGATGGATTTGTAGGTTAGCTGGTAAATCCAGTTTGACGGCCGCCGGATTAATAATTGCTTTGATGGTGTAAGGCCCTAAGTACCTGTGTTGAAAGGTCCGGGTTCCTTTAATGGGTACAAATTTGGCGGCCAGCCAGACCTTGTCTCCTATCTGATAGTCAGGGGCCTTTTTCTGGTGTTGGTCGGCAAATTGCTTTTGTTTTTCTTTGGCGTAAGTAAGATGTTCTTTGGCCCTTCTGAAAGCTTGAGTGATGTTGGTGTGAAGAGTTTTTACTGCTGGCATTTCCAAACTGGTTGGAAGATCCAGCTCTGAGGTACGTGGATGTCCACCATAAAGGGTATAAAAGGGTTTTGTCCAGTACTTGAATGCAAGGAATTATTATATGCGTACTCGGCTATCCAAAGTAAATCTTTCCAGTCTCTTAGTTCCTGATGCAACATGCGGCGTAGGTATTGTTCGAGGGTCTGGTTGGTCCTCTCGGTTTGACTGTCTGTTTGAGGGTGATGGCTAGTTGATAGCTGGATGTCAATTTGTGCCATTGCGCAACACTTTCTCCAGAAGTTGGAGACGAACTGACTACCTCGGTCGGAGATCAGGATGATGGAAAGCCATGTAGTTTGACAATACCATCCAGGAACACTTTGGCTAGCGTAGATGCGTCAGGGAGGCCCTTGAGTGGAATAAAATGTGCCATTTTTGAGAATAAGTCCACGACTATGAGGATGGTGTTAAACCCTTGGCTGGGAGGTAGTTCAGTGATGAAGTAGAGGGAAAGAGAGTGCCATGGAGTGGGAGGAATGTCCAAAGGTTGCAGAAGACTGGATGGCTTTTGTTTTTACGACTTGTTTTGCGCACAGACTCCGCAGGACTGAATATATTTGATGACATCCTTACGCCAGGCAGGCCACCAGAAGTTCTGTTTTACCTTGGCTAGAGTCTTGGTGATTCCAGGGTGCCCTTCAATCAGGGAATCATGGTAACCTGAAACAATTTGTTGTTGTAAGTCCTTGGTGGGTACATACAACCGATCCTTAAAAAAGGGTAAGTGATCTTTAATGGAATGTTGTTCTCCCTGCGCTTGCCATGCGAGGAAGGCATCTGGGTTCATGGTTCATTGAATCTTATCTCTCAGTTCAACTTGGGTTAAGGCCGTAGTGAGGCCCAAGAGTTTGTCTTCCGGTATGATGGGGACTGGGTCTGGGGTCGTATATACCAAGTCATCAGTGCCTGTACGAGAGAGTGTGTCAGCTTTTCCATTCTTGACCCTTGTTCGAAAAGTGATGACATAGGCCCTCATTACAACCCAGGCGGTAAGTTACCGCCTGGGTCGTACCTTTACCACCATGGCGTAAACTACATTTACGCCATGGTGGTTGGCGGACTTACCGCCCCATTCCGAGGTTGGCGGGGCGGTAAGCCCCCAATCCCCATTTACCCTTCCCCATTCCCATTTTTGCCCCATAGGGCATAATGGGAGTGGGGAAGGCGTTAATTACGCCACCGTAAATTACGGTGGCGTAATTAACAACATGGTCCCTTAGCGCCATGGATTTTAACACCTGCTAAAAGCAGGTGTTAAATCCACCATGGCGCTAAGGGACCTCGGAATCAGGCGGTAAGGGTCGGCGCTGTTTACGCTGCCGTAAACCCCTTACCGCCTGGGTCCTAATGAGGCCCATAGTCATATTCAGCGAAGAAAAGGGCCCACCGCAATTGGCGTGAAGACTGGGCTTTAGCTGTTTTAAGGTATTGCAGGTTTCGGTGGTCCGTGTGTCTGGCCCCCAGAAGGTAGTGCCGCCATGCCTTAAAGGTGGATTTGATCGCCAAGAGTTCTTTGTCCGTGATGGCATAATTAATCTCCGGGGGAGAGAGTTTTATTGACCAAAAGGCCACTGGATGTAGCTGGCCTGTTTCTGGATCTCTTTGTGAGAGGACAGCTCCCATCGCTATACTGGAAGCAACTGTTTCCACGATATAAGGAAGATCTGGGCGAGGATGTCACAGGATTGGCGCAGAGGTGAACCTTTTCTTGAGTTCCTGGAAAGCTTTCTCTGCTTCTTCGGTCCAGGCAAATTTTCTGTTATTTTTTCGTAGCAATATGGTGATCGGGTGTACGACCTGTGAGAAGTCTGATATGAAACGGCGATAGAAGTTTGCAAAGTCCAACATGCTCTGTACCCCTTTTATTGACGTTGGTGATGACCATTTCAAAACAGCGTCCACTTTATGCAGGTCCATTCTGATGCCTCCAGGAGTAAGAATAAAACCCAGAAACTCAACTTTGGTAACGTGAAAGAAGCACTTCTCCAGCTTTGCATATAAACGATGATCCCAGAGCTTGGAGAGGACTGATAAGACGTGCTTGATATGATCCTGTTTTGAAGTTGAGTACACTAAGATATCATCTATGTACACTAAGGCGCAGACATCAATTAACTCTCTCAAAACGTCATTCATGAAATACTGAAATGCTGCAGGAGCGTTGCATAACCCAAAGGGCATGACTTGATATTCGTACAAACCATATTTGGTGCGGAAAGCAGTCACCGCTTCTAACCCGCGCCAGGTGGTATGCTCCTCGAAGGTCCAGTTTGGTGTAAATTTGGGCATCTTTGACCTGGTCCAGCATTTCAGGGATGAGCGGCAAGGGGTAGCGGTTCTTCACAGTGATCTGGTTTAATGCACGGTAGTCAATACCGGTTCTTAAGTCCCCTTCTTTTTTCGGTACGAAGAACAAAGGACTAGCTGCAGGGGATTTACATGGATGGATGAATCCATTTGCGAGGTACTGGTCTAAGTAAGCCTTCAGATGAAGGTTTTCGGGTTCCGTGACAGCATAGATTCTGCCACAAGGAACTTGAGCACCGGGAACAAGGTCGATCTGGCATTCAGAGGGCCTGTGCGGCGGCAGCGTGTTTGCTTGGACCTTCTGGAATACATCCTGGAAATCGTGGTATTCCTCAGGCAAGGTATTAGTCACTCCCAGAGTTGCCACTTCAGGAGTCGTGGAGATACTGAAAGCAGGTTTCTGTTCTTGGTAATAACAGGCTGAGGAGCAGTCGCTGGGGAAGGTTAATTTCCTTGCCCACCAGTCAATCAAAGGGTTGTGAGCGACTAACCATAGCATTCCTAGTAAGAGCCGGAATTGAGGTGCCTTGATGAGATCGAACGAAATAAGTTCCCGATGTCCATCCTGGCGCAGCAAGGTTATCTTGGCTGTGCGCTGGGTTACGGGTCTGGAAGCGATTTCTGTTCCATCCACCGAGGTTTCCTTGTCTGTAAATGGCTTGGATCATAGGGGAAGTCCCATCTCAGCAGCCAGGTCCTGATCTATATAATTCCCAACGGCTCCGCTGTCGATGTATGCTTCAATGGCATGCATTCTTGACGATCGTTGGTTATTAATTAAGATCACCGGGATTGGAAAGTGTGAGGTCGGTGGCTCTTTTCCCTCACTCGACAAACTGACCTCTACGTTTGCCGAGCTGGGTAGTTTCCCGACTGACACTCCTTCTCTTCATCTTTTTCCGTGGCTCCAACGATCTTCCTCAGAGGTGTCACTGGGCAGTCCTTCAGGAAATGCCCTGACTTTCCGCAATACAGACATAGTTGTTGTTGTCTCCTTTTATCTTGCTCTTGTTTTGTTAGCGGAGGTCGTACCCCTCTGATTTGCATGGGCTCCACAGTATTTTCTTGCACTCGAGTTACACTGTCTCTAGGTCGAACGTACACTGGCCGAGGGTCCATTTTAGAATGGTCTGCTTTTCGGTCTTGCAACCGGTGGTTCAGTTGCACAACCAAGTCTATGAATTCAGAACAATCTCTGGGAGGATTAACCACTTGAGCTAGAATGCCTTTTAATTCTCCTCGTAAGCCCCGATGAAACAATGTGGTTCTTTTGTTTTCAGGCCACCTAGCTTCATCAACCAATCGGAAGTAGCGATGTACATTAACAAATCTGGATTCCATTGTCGGAGGGAAAGGAGTTCATTGTCCACAGCTTTTTCTCGGGTATGGCGAGCAAAAGGTTTTTCCATTTCCCTCTGAAATTCCCCAAAGTCATGTAATAAATGATCATCATGGGACAATAATGGTAACGACCAATCTGCATCGCTGCCACTTAGGTATGATAAAACAAAGGCTACACTGGCTTGGTCATTTGGAAATGCTCCCGGCCTGCAAAGAAAATGAAGGCGACACTGATTCATGAAAGCTGCGTATTTTCGTGGATCACCAGGAAACCTCTCTGGTGGTGCCAAAGGAACTGTACCTGGTAACACAACTTGTACCGGAGTAGGGACAGTGGATGACATGGTAGGATTTTGCATCGGTGGGTTGTTCCCAGGTAGAGGCGTCTGACCCGCTTGTGATTGCAATACTTGCCTGCTGATATCTTCGGTACGCTCTTTAGTCACCAATAAGTCTCTCCGGAGAGCGTTAGTCTCCTGTCTGGCAGAGAGAACCTTGGCACGAATTTCTCCTAACAATTGGGCCAATTGGTCTAATTCCGATGTTTCCATGGCGCCCAGGTGGATTGGTTTGACAGGCTTTGCGTTCTGTTACACTCAGCTGGTATCCACGGGGATGCCACCCAGCTGTGGGGACTCTGGTATTCTTCTCAGCCGCTCCCAGATATGATCAGCGGAGAAGTTCTGCCTGGAATACAGGTGGGCAATGTTCAAGACTGGGCAACTGGGGTAAGAGCCTCCCAACACCCCGTATGCCCGCAGCCCCTCCCCGACCTTTCCTCAACTTGTTATGGGTTTTGGCGTGCTCTCTGTCCTGCCTTCTTGGCAGGGGCACACTGTCCTTTGTGGGCGAGTGCGATCTAGTCACTTCACTGATGCCGGCCCTTTTGAGTCTTTCAGGTAGGTCTTATTTCTGTTATACTTGTATGCCTTTCTTTGGTTTAAATGTCTTTTCTCTTTCCTTAGGTGCGCGGAAGTTCGCTGTGGAACGTTGGCTGAGTTGGGACTCGCCGGTAGGTGATGGTGCATCGAGAGCGCCTTGATGCGGTAAGTAGGCGCTATGCGCAGCGCTATGATGCCTTGCCTTTGCTAACCTGTTGTCTTTTTGTTCCCCATAGATTGCGGTGCTCACCCCAAGCAAGAAGTCACAAGGCGATGCTGGTCGATGGGCAACTCGTGAGGTAAGCTTCCGGCATGATTGTTAAATGTCTAATGTCCTGTTCTCTCCTGTTTGCAGATCCGTCGGTCCGGGAAGCTCGCTGATCCTTGGATGCTGTTTGCAGGAGCGGAGGGCAGCTAGCGATGGAATCACAGGTAAGCTGCTGCTATTAACGATGTCCTTTTGTTTTTCAGGTTCTGTTCTTTCGAGGTTCGCAGGTACAGCTGAACACGATGAGCGTCACGTTGCAGGATTGCAAAGTAACGCGAAGCGTGTCTTTTAAGTCGGGTGTGGTTTAAATATCTTCAGAAAAGTAGTCCAGGTAAAGTAGTTCCTGGGCTACCACACCCAAAACACTATGTGGGTGCCTCCATGTTGGCTGGCACTGGAAATAAAGTAGTCCCAAAACACAAGTCCTTATGAAGTATGAGCCTGGCGCCAATGGCGCCAGTACTGGCCCCAAGAGGGCTTCAGCAAAGGATGTCTGAGTTTGTTTGAGACCCGATCCAAGGCCCCTCCTGGCCCATGGGGTGGCCAGGGTTTTTTTTTTTTTATATGGTTCGTGACACTTATGTGGGGTTACTGGCATAAATCGTAGAACCAGCTTGGGCATATTTTCTTGTATTATCATTACTGGCTTTATGTGCAAATCAAACATCAGTATGTTCTAATATTGGAATATGGTGTATATTGGTGCAGCCAGCATTGGTATGTATGGGCACAGCCAGAGTGAAAATGTGTTTTATACTGTAATACATTGTGGAAATGTGCCCG
Source organism: Ambystoma mexicanum (assembly GCF_040938575.1). NCBI lineage: Eukaryota > Metazoa > Chordata > Amphibia > Caudata > Ambystomatidae > Ambystoma > Ambystoma mexicanum. Next base: position 1,434,958,043 of record NC_090929.1, on the reverse strand, counting down.
TTGCACTGTTGGTGACTTGCATCTATTGGATTTTTTCATGAGTTACCCTACCAAACCATTAGCAAACAATCTTGCTTTTTACCCAATTTTTCACAGAAAGTGTACTGTATAATACACCATTTTAACACATTATTCAAATAATCCCCATGAATTACATCTGTTTGGTTCGGGCTCCATGGCTATGCTCAGTCGCTCTTGCATATTTATGACATATATTTACACCCCTCCACTGAAAACATTCACCAGCCGTCATTGGTTGCTGGTTCATTTTGGGTGGCTGGGGCCAGACACCACCCCCTTATTTCTACAGTAGGTGAAAGATGCAATCTTTGATTAAAAAACAGGGAGCCAACAAACCATCAAAACAATGGAGTGAAGGAGCTCAGTGTGGTGTGGGACAGCAGAGAGGGCGTGGGTGGCTAAGACAGCTACACCTCACTGAAACACATGGCGACCCCTCAGACATTGGGGCGGATCTAAAGTGCTGCTTTTGCGAAGGCATGCGAAAGTCATTTTCCAAGCACTGCCGTAGTGGTATTAACTGTCCATCGATGATAACAACTCCAAAATGGTGCAAATACCTGGGCATATAATAGCAGTCCCTGGCAAATGCTTGTTTTGAGCAGAACTTCAGTGAAGGAAACACATAGTGCGTATAAATCAGGTAGCTAAAGGGAGACCTGGCTAACACATTTTTATTACACCAATAGCGGGTTTACAACTCCAAATAAGTAATTAACTCTCAGAAGACTGCTTTCAAATAACAGTAGCAGGAACTTTGAGCACACATGTTGATGGCAAGGCTTGATAAAGTTACCATAAAGAGATCCCAGGAGGATGTGTTTTGGATGGGGATGGTTAGTGAGAGGATGGGAATGGCCATAGGATTTAGCATTGCCACTGGCAGTCAATGGGTGGGTACATAACTAAAGAACAACTGCAAGCTTTGTATCCCTCCTCAAATGCCATTTCTCCCTTGCTGTAATCTAATGCAATAGTTTTGGCTTATATGTGACGCTTTAGCCCTACCTGCTTGCCAAAACTAAAAATAGAGAGCAGCAATTTATAGTAAAGCAGCATTATGCCTCCATAACTTATCACTCCCCTTTGTCGACCCATTAATTCAGATGCAAACAAACGTGTTGATGGATTGTCATATTTTGAGGGTGGTGTTGCACTAACCAGTAGAAACAAACCACTGCAGTGCAACGTGGATCCTGTGACAGCAAATCCTCATGATTTCTGTTGCATCCATGGTTATGTTCCAATCAGCGACATGATATTCTCCAACAAGCGCGCACGTGTGTTGTGTTTGTGTGTGTGTGTGTATTCATGTGTACCTTGCATGACATGCCACATTCATAGCATGTTAGTAGCCCTGCATGTTGTGATCTGAAAGCACGCATGTCAATCTCTGTACTAACATACCACAGAATTGGTGGCTATGATCATCCTTTCTATTGATAGTGTGCATGCACAGACATTAGAACTAGGTGTCTCTGGATGGTGTTGCTGGTCAGCTGTCAATTGCCAATTGCCATCAGTGATACATATTTTCCAGTTGTCATCAGAATTCTCCAAACCTGCCACTGTCAGGTGTCTCAGGAGTCAAACATGTGAACCAGCTCACCTCCTACTGTCTCACTGTGTACCGCAGGTAGAGTGATATGTGGTTGGGGCAAGAGGTCAGGTGTGGGAAATAGAACCCATTGCAAGGCCACCTGTGATGCCTGCAACAGCCCACACATATTTCACACGCTAAAGGAGGGCTTCACTGAAGAAGTCTCCCAGAGTCATCAAGGCATTAGAAGCACAACTTCTAAATACCAAGTGTAAGCCATGTGCAGGCCCTGTAGCTGTGTGTGTTACCTGTTACACGTATACAGAGGCACAATGGTAGAGTTCCCGAAAAGTGAAAGTAGACCGATGGAGTGTGTCGGCAGTATCGCTTGTGTGTAAAGGTGTGTTACAATTGTACTTATAGTAAGTCTGGCACACTCACCTTCAGCTATGGAGTCATTATTTAGGTGATATAAGGTCAATCGTGTGCAGTGTGTCTCTGCAAACAGTGGGACAGTGCCTGGATCCTTTTGTTGGAGTACTGGAGTCTATCTTCTCTGCCTATTATTTGCATTGGCAGCTGTCCCTAAAACTCCTACCTAACGCACAGTACACGGTGTGCACAGTGTGTTCTGTGTTTGGGGGTTGTGGGTTCAAATAAATCACCGGAGGAGCCCAACAAGAGGCAGTGACTACCACTGTGCAAGGAAACCAAGGATTGTTAAAGAATGTTCAAAACATCACTGACACCCCACAAGTAAGAGCTACTTTTAACTGTTGAGTGCAAAGCATACTGAGAAAGTGCTGTGGTGTAGGGGCAAGACGGCGTCTGCTCTTCATTCTTCTTGCTCCCGGTGCCGGAAACTCTTCTATTTTGCGAACTTCACCTCCCTGAGCAAATAAAAACTGCATAAGTCTGTCCTAACGAAGGTCTGGAAAATGAGGCCAGAAGCTCTTCCCCATTTATGTTAAAGACTCATGCGTCCTCATTCCGAGTTTGGAGGCAAGTACCTTCCCTTACCGGCATGGCGCAAATAGCGTGTCCGAGCTGGCAATAGCCCGTAAAAAGCACACTATTAAGAGTTGGCGGGCACAAGCTTTGCGCCATGCCGGTAAGGGACCTAGCGCCATGCCGCAAAAGGGCCTGAAAAACCCCCTACTGGCATGAATCGCACCGTAGACAACACTACCGCCATAGACCAACGCGGCATTAGCAGTGACTGTAAATAGCGGTCACCGTTAAATTGCAGAACCGGAAATAGCGTCATCGCACAGGAACTGAAGGAGCACAGCGGCCATCTTTAAAAACACAATCCATTACCATCCTAACCACACAGGACCCCTGGCACACTGGTGAGCAACCGGAAAGTACCAACAACCACGAAGGAATGCCCAAAGCACCAAAGAAGGGAGCTGCCCGCCGCAAAAGGAGCGGTTCAGCCCAGATGAGCTGCAAATGCTTGTAGATACCCTACACGAGCATGCTAGGACTGTTTTTAGCAGCAACATGCGGAGGGAGGCGGTGCAGAAAAAAAAAGAAATCTGGGCACTAGTATGCCAGAAGGTGGCAACACCCCCCGCACCGTAAAGGATTGCCGCAAAAGGTGGGAGGACCTGCGGCTCAGGGTGCGGAGCATCCTTTCTGCAAACAGAAACCAGGCTTTGGAGACCGGAGGAGGCCCAAGTTCGCCAATAAAACTCATGCCATGGGAGGAGACATGTGCGGCCATGATAGCGGCCAAATCCATTGAAGGGGTCAGAGAAATGGAATGTGGTGCGATGGAGGTGAGTGTCCAAAGTAAATACTGCTAAGGCAAATGTTATGAAAGTCACTGCTAGTGTCTGGCCAAAGAGTCACGACATGGTCGGCCACACACCGCCCCCCTGTAAATCATCCCGAAGCAAGTGAGACCCAAGCCAGTGCCAGGAGCAAGGCCGTAACATACATGACACATACCACACTAAGTTTCTCATTCCATGAGGCACACAGGGTAGTTGATGAACACAGTGTGCATGTCAGACAGCACAGTACCTGGCCAACATGAGTGACACCGACATATGCATGCATTGACCACCCAAGTATGGAATGACGTGCCGTTCCCTACACAAATGCCGATTACCCACAATTGTCTGAATGTGCTATCGTAGCCATGTATGAATGCTGGCTATCCAAACATCACTCATGCCATCCCACTCTTCCACCCCCACAGGCAGTGAGAAGCAGGAGAGCAACCGTCTCAGCATATCCAGGGGCCAAGGCAGGGGACGCTGTCTCCCAGCGACAAAGACAACACTGGGACGTACACCACCAGCACCAGCAAGGCCCGTGGAGGGTGCACCACCCCCACTCCCACCCCTCCCTGCACTGCCTGCAGACACCTGCCCAACGCCACGGTCCGAGGAGTCCAGTGTGGCTGGGGAGGTGACAGCCATGGCCCCCCTCGAAGTTGAGGACAGCCCCATTGACTTCTGGGGAGCAACTGAGGACGACACTGTGGAAGTCGTGCACACCCCTGAAGACTTCTCAAACTCCCGGGTATCCTTCAGTGACTCTGGTGAGAACAACACTGGAGCAGTCTGGCCAAGGACAGACACAGGGACATGGCAGTCCTGTGTACAGTCCCGTTGAGGAAGGTCCGGCAAGACATGTCAGCCCAATCCCCAGCAGGGCCAGTGCTTCATCTGCCGATGCACAGCAGGCTGACCAGCTCACTGCCCTGATAACAGAATTCGTGCAGGACAATCGCCAGGCCACGGAGGAGTGGCATGCTGATTTGAGAGCACTGGGCCAGTCCATAACGGAACGCACCAACCGCCTCTGTAAGGTGCTCGGCCGCATAGCCGATGCTATGGAGGCTGCTCATCCTGGCCAACAGCCTCAGCATGAGGACACACCTTCAATGAGCAACTCCACCCAGACCAGCCTGCTCCGTCGGTCGCTCTGTGTGCAGCACCGCCGGGACATGACTCTCCCTGGCTCCGGGAGCGCAGAGTGACTTTACTGCCAGCCATATGTGGGCTACGTGGACCCTATGGGACTAGGGTGGGGGTGTTGTGGTGGGAGGGGGTGGGGGTTGAGGGTGTGTTGGGGAGTTGTGGGGGAGGGGGAAGGGGTTGAGGGTGTGTTGGGGAGTTGTGGTGGAGGCATAGGGGGGTGAGGGTGTGTTGGGGAGTTGTGGGGGAGGGGTTGAGGGTGGTGGAGGGTTTGTTTTTCACGTTGATATTTTCACTTTTAATACACCGGTTGTTTAACAAAAAAATAACCAGAGTGGACATTCATCATTGTGCATTCTTGCACAGTGCATTGTGCACATGTATCCCCACACCCAGTGCCCTATGTCCTAACATTATGTCACCATCTGCTGACTTGTGTGGCAGGAATATTGTGCAATCAATGACTGCAGCACGGCACGTCCCTCCTGTGCATCATCACCGTGATGATGTCCTGGCACATCTTCCTCCTCCCCTTCATCATCATCGTCAGGTGGTAGCAGTTCCATGTCAGGGGGCAGGGGCATGATCCGGCATGATCCGGCAGATGCACTCAGTTCAATGCACGGCCAGGGATAACTGTCCTGTGGTGAAATGCGGGAGTCAGCAACATAGTGCATATGCAGTGCATAGTGCAGGCTGACCTTACGGTGTGTGAGGGCCGCTGATGAGTTGTGCATGTGTTGTCGGCTGGTTACCTGTTAGTCATGTAGTGATAGGTGTTGGCCTTACTTCATCACTATGGGATTTGGTTGTCATGTACCATTTCAGTTGCTTTGGGGCACAGTGTTTGGTGATGTGCACATCATGCACTGATGTCAACATTCCCACCCAGGTGGAGTATGCATCCCCCCATTCCCACCCAGGTGGAGTATGCAGCCACCCACCTCACAACCCCAATGCACTGCCATGGCCCAGACAGGCAACTCACCAAGCAGCCAGGCACGTCGTCCAGCATGTCGCTCCATGTAGTGTGGTAGCATGGAGTTCCGCAGTACCAAGAGTTGATCCTGGATATCGGGCACAGCAATGTGTGATGATCTTGCAGGCGTTGCATACCATCTGCACATTGATGGAGTGGTATTGCTTGCGGTTGCGATACACCACCTCCATGGTATGCGGCACCACCAACTCCACGTGGGTGCAGTCGAGGGCACCTACACAATTTGGGATGCCTGCCAGTGCATGGAAGGCAACTTTTGTATCGAATATCTCCTGGGGAGTCCTTGGTAGGGATATGTAGTCTCTTGTGTGCTTGAGGAGGGCATCCAGCACTTGGTTCAGTATCCGGGAAAATAAGGGTTGTGATATGCCATGCATGTGCCCCACTGTGTGCTGGTAGGTGCCTGTGGCAAGGAAGTGGAGTACAGACACTACCTTCAGTAGAGGGGGGATGGCGGTGCGTATTTCTATGAGGCTCAGTATGTCGTTGTGTATCAGGTCCACTATGGTGGTGATGGTGTCACAGTCAAGCCGGTACAGGGTGTGGATCTGCTCAGGTGTTAGGTTGAAGGGGGTGGCTCTGATGCAAGGGATTGGGTGGCTGCCGGCGTGGTAACGGTGGCTGCACTGGTGGGGCAAGCTGGGCCTGTCTCACCCTCCTTCTCCTCCTGCATCTCTTCTGTGGTGGCAGCTGTTGTTGTTGTTGTTGTTGTTGTTGTTGAGGCATTGCAAGCAGGGCATCCAGCTCCAGTAATGCTACTACTATTGGTATCATCTTGGTGTGGGAGCGGGTGTGGTGTGTGGGTGTGCCCCTTTTGTACTGGCCATGACTGCATTGCCTCCACCCGTGCTGATTGTGTGCACCTCTGGCTCTTGGAAACACTGCTCAGGGTTCTTAACGCCTGGTCAGCGATGCCGGTATTGACTCCATGCCGGTAAGCACTTTTTCGGCCATCAGGAGGCCGTTATTTGCAAGTCCGCGACACTTGTGATTTTATCCTGTTTACGGCATGGCGCTAATGCCGGCATGATGTGTCGCATGCGCGCACCCTGACCCCTATTTGCGGCATCGTACTATACGGTGCCGTAAATAGCGGTCTGGTTGGTCAGAATTTCCCGTAGCGGTAAGCAATGCCGGTAATACTTTACCGGCATCGTTTTCCCTTACCTCCAACCTCGGATTGACCCCCATGATCTTGTAATTTTCTAGCGCCAAGTGATAGGGGCTTACTTTGCTTGAAATCAAAAACATACTGGCAAAAGTAGTGGATGTCATCCTAACACAGAGCCAGCTTCCTCACACAGCTTCGCAGTATATCCATCCAGATGATGAGGATTTTGATACACCTCCATCAACATTGCTCACCAACCTGGACAAAAGCAATACACATGGGACGGACATGGCCCTTGAAATATCGGAGGAAACCTGCATGAGTGTGGAAGAAATCAATACTGGGAATAATAAGAAACACAAACGCAAGAGGCAAGCGGCTATTGGTAACCATGCCAAAGCAAGCGAGGAAGAATTAATCTGGGGGTGACCTATTAAGTGAGGGGCTACAGAGAAAACATGAACAGGCTCTGGCAGAATCCAGTCAAACGGATATTGTTTGTGTTGAAGGCGGAAGAGTTATATGAACTGAAATCTACGGTGAAAAAGAAAACTGGAACTCAAGCAACTACTTCCATGGACACTTGGCTCTTGGGTCAAAAGGCAGGACACAGCCCTGGCATAGAGCAGTACCCTCAGCCTGATCAACAGAAGCATGAGGAAGAACAAGGGCTTGTACAGACGAATGGACAAGAAACATACCAACAGGAATCATGCATTTGTGTAGTTACCAGCACAGCAGAAGCCCGAGTAGCTCAAAGGCCACAATCTGGGAAACAAATAAACTTCACAAGTAAACCCACTGCATCAGTAAATGCTGGCATTGGGCCGCCGGTATGCGGCAATACGATCCGCATATGGGAGAAACACACTGCTTGTGCTAGCCCTTTCATTAATCGCTCTCAGCTCTTGAGCCTATTACATCTGATCCTGGATATGGGAATAATCTTCACAAGAGATCTATTAAATGTAGAACTGCCAGAAGTTGGTAGCAGTGCTAACTGGGCTGATGTGACATTGATTTCCCCTGTCATCGTGGATCGCAACTGTCTGCCAGCAGAACAATTGCAAAAACTTGGATTTGAAATCCAACATCTTCCAAATATCAATTCTGCCCATATGGTACCTAGATCACCATATTCCTGCACAGAAAGAGACCACCAATCAAGCATGTAAGGCCAACAGTACACTACCCCTGAATCTGCTCAATCCCTGGGCTATGACCCACAGACTGGAGCACTGGAGTGGTGGGCACCACCAAACTAGAGGGGGCACAATTGCATGAATCAGGAAAAGGAGCTGCACAACATTACATCATGGAATACAAGGGGGTCTCATTCCTTTATTTCCAGAGTGGAAGGTAGGTCACTATTGAACACTTCAGAATTGTTCCTACTGCAAGAGACATGGATAACTGGAAATGTGGCTATTGATGGCACCATACTGACCAGAGACGCTACTTAAGGTAATGTGGGGCGTCCCAGTGGCGGCTTGTGCATCAGAGCCCGTACCAATTTGAACATAGTTGACTATTCCCTGGCTATCTCAACAAGGAACATCCTCTGCGCCATCATCTCAGACCTCCTCAAACCAAAGCAAAAGACGCTGGCAATTTCTATCTATGATCCACCAAATGGCCTTTGTAGTGAATCCTTGAAAACTAGCATCAGTAAAATATTGGAAGCATGGCAAGAAGAGGAACCTGGGGGTGCTACCATCTTAGCGTGAGCCTTTAACGCCCATGGTGTTCCCATTGGAGAATATGAATTAGAGGAACAGATTGGTGATTGGGAAAAAAAGGAAAAGAAACCTATATAAATCACATTGAAACAAACTCCTGGAAAAAGGAAGGACTTGGTCATATTTCGTTTTGGATTTCGATTTGACTCTCCTGATTCTATCAGACTGCCCATCCGCACTAGAGCTAAAACTTGGAGGGGCAGGGGTCAGGAGTAGTACTTCATGCACAGATGCATATTCACCACAAATCCCATACAAGAGTGCATTCGCTCTTACAAAATTTGCTTTAATTAATTAAGTGATCATGCCCCATTGGTAGTGCTTGTCACGACCCTCGCCCAAAACCCCCTCTGGCAAACCCATTGGCCAGGTGGAGTCAGGACTCAGGCCTCTAGAGCCTGGCATCCTCTTCAAAAGCCCTCATGGGGCCAGTCCTGGCGCCTATGGCGCCAGGCTCATACACCATGAACAACAATGTGCTTGGGAACTACTTTATTGTATTGTCAGCCAACATGGAGGCATCCACATAGCTTGGTTCCTAGGAACCAAGCTATGCGGTCTAGTATTTTGGGTGTGGCAGGCTGGAACTACTTTCCATGGTACTACTTTACCTGGGCTATATAAACCACACCCTGACTGCAGAACATGCTTCGTGTTACTTTGCAGCTTGCAACGTGACGCTCACCGTGTCAAGCTATTCCCTCAAACCTCGGAGAAGCAGAACCTGCAAGGAGACAAAAGGAACATCATTAGCAGCAGCATCTTACCTGCAGTCTTCATCTTTAAACACTCGCAGCTACTGAGAACAGCTTCCTCGAATCTGCACGTCTACCGGACAGAACGACCTGAAAGTTGAAGATAGTGGCAACATTAAACAAAGCTATAGAGACATTTACAAATTCTGAACTGCTCAAAAGGTTTACCTGGCTGGTCGCCTCTCGGCTGGCACCACTCCGGACATTCCACTCACGCTGAGGAACACCGCAACCTACAAGGAAGGAAAACACAGGTTAGCAAAGGCAAGACTTTGCAGCGCTGCGCATATCGCTTACTTACCGCATCATAGCCCTCTTAATGCGCCATCATTTACCAGCAGGGCTCTACCAAGCCAGTTCACCACGCTGAAGCTCCGCATACCTAAAGGAGAAAAAAGAGACATTTTTAAACAAAGAAAGGCATGCAGGATAGCAACAAAACTAAAGAACAGAAATAAGACCTACCTGAACAATATCAAACGGGCCGGCATCAGTGAAGTAACTGGACTGCACTCGCCCATGAAAGACAACGCACCCCTGCAAAGAAGGCAGGATGGAGAGCACGCCTAATTCTACTACAAGGTGAGGAGAGGGCACCAGAAGGACTGAAAGCATACAAGGGTGGAGGGAGGATACTTACCCCAGTCAATCAGTCTTGAACACAGTCATCATGTATTTTCAGGCAGAACCTTCCCCGCAGACCACATCAGGGCAACGCTGAGAAGCATACCAGCGAGCAACCCAGTTGGGTGGAGTCCCTGTGGATATCAGGGGAGCATAACAGAACACAAAGCCTACCAAACAAATCCACCTGGGCGCCATGGAGACATCAGAAATGGACCAATTGGCCCAATTTCTAGGAGAGCTTCGTGCTGAGGTTCATTCTGCCCGACAAGAGACTAATGCCCTCCTGAGAGAACTAATAGTGACCAAATAATGCACTGAAGAGATTAGTAGGCAATAGAAGCAATCCAACGATGCAAAACCCCGCCTTACCACCCACTACGGTACAGATCACGTTACCTGGAACAGTGCCCCTGGCACCACCAGAAAAATTCTCAGGCGACCCACGGAAGTATGCGGCATTCATCAATCAGTGCTGCCTTCATTTTCTTTGTAGGCCTGGAGCATTTCCAAACGACCAAGCTCGGGTAGCTTTTGTCTTATCATACCTGAGTGGTAGTGCAGCAGATTGGTTGGTGCCGTTGATAACCCATGACGATCCTCTATTACATGACTTTGGGGGGTTCCAGAGAGAAATGGAAAAATTTTTTGCTCGCCATTCCCAGGAACAAGCAGTAGACAATGAACTCTTGTCCCTCCGACAGGGGAATCAGGACTTGTTAATGTACATTGCTACCATCAACAGACTGGTTGCCGAAGCTAGGTGGCCAGAAAATAAAAGAACCACGTTATTCCATCGAGGCTTACGAGGCGAATTAAAGGACGTCTTAGCCCAGGTGGTTGATCCACCCAGAGACGGACTAAAACGGACCCTCAGACCGTGTATGTTCGACCAAGGGAAAACACACCCCGTGTACCTGAAAATGCTGTAGATCCCATGCAGATTGGAGGGATACGGCCTCCATTAACAAAACAAGAGCGGGACAAAAGAAGACAACAACAGCTTTGTTTGTATTGTGGGAAATCAGGACATTTCCTGAAGGACTGTCCAGTAAAACCCCCAAGAAGAACAGTCGGAGTCACAGAGAAGGATGAAGCTAAGGAATCGGGAAACTACCAAGCTCGACAAACGTAGAGGTCAGTTTCTCGAGTGAGAAGAAAGAGTTGCTGACCTCGCACTTTGCAAACCAGTGATCTTAACTAACCACCAACAGTCGTCAAGAATGCATGCCGTTGAAGCATACATCGATAGCGGAGCAGTTGGAAATTATATTGATCAAGAACTGTCAGCAGAGATGGGGCTTCCTTTGTGTTCTAAGCCAACTATGGACAAGGTAACCACCGTGGATGGGACAGAAATCGCTTCCGGACAAGTAACCCAGTGCACAGCCAGGGTAACCTTGCTGTGTCAGGACGGACATCGGGAGTCTATTTCATTCGATCTCATCAAGGCACCTCAGTTCAGGCTAATACTAGTGATGCCATGGTTGGTTGCTCACAACCCTTTGATAGACTGGCAGGCACGAAAATTAACCTTCCCCGGTGACTGCTCCCCTGCCTGCTATTACCAAGTGGAGAAACCCGATGTCTGTATCCCCATGACCCCCGAGGCGACAGTATCATCCCTGGGAGCAACTAATACCTTGCCAAGTGAATACCATGATTTCCAGGATGTTTTCCGAAAGGACCAAGCCAATACATTGCCGCCGCACAGGCCCTATGACTGTCAGATCGACCTTGTTCCTGGTGCACAAATCCCTTGCGGCAGGATCTACGCTCTCACAGAACCAGAAAATCTTCATTTGAAATCCTATTTAGACCAGTACCTTGCAAACGGATTTATCCGTCCTTCGAAGTCCCCCGCAGCCAGTCCTTTGTTCTTTGTACCGAAAAAGGAAGGAGACTTGAGAACCTGTATTGACTACCGCGCATTGAACCAGATCACCGTGAAGAACCACTACCCCTTGCCACTTATCCCTGAGATACTAGACCAAGTTAAAGATGCCCAGATTTATACCAAATTGGACCTTCGAGGAGCGTTCCACCTGGTCCGAGTCAGAAAAGGAGATGAATGGAAAACCGCCTTCTGTACTAAGTATGGTGTGTTTGAATATCAAGTCAGGCCCTTTGGGTTATGCAACACTCCTGCGGCATTCCAAAATTTCATGAATGACGTCTTAAGGGAGTTAATTGATGTGTGCGCATTACTGTACATAGACGACATCTTAGTATACTCAGCCTCGGAACAAGATCATGTCAGGCACGTTCGTTCAGTCCTCACCAAGCCCTGTCAACATTGCTTGTTTGCAAAGCTTGAAAAATGCTTTTTTCACGTCACCGAAGTAGAATTTCTTGGTTTTATCCTTACTCCAGGAGGCATCAGAATGGACGTGCACAAGGTAAATGCCATTCTGAAATGGCCTGCACCGACGTCTCTGAAAGGGGTACAAAGCATGCTGGGCTTTGCAAACTTCTACTGCCAGTTCATCCCAGACTTCTCTCAGGTTGTGCACCCAATCACAGTACTATTACGAAAAAACAATAAAAAGTTTGCTTGGACCGAAGAAGCAGAAGAAGCCTTTCAGGAACTTAAACAAAGGTTTACCTCCGCTCCAATCCTGCGACATCCTCGTCCAGACCTCCCTTATTCGTTGAAACTGATACGTCCAGTCTCGCAATGGGGGCTGTCCTTTCACAGAGAGACCAGGAAACCGGCCAGCTACGTTCTGTGGCCTTCTGGTCGAAAAAGTTCTCACCTCCAGATATTAATTATGCCATCACGGACAAGGAACTCCTGGCTATCAAATCCGCTTTTAAAGCCTGGAGGTACTACCTTCTGGGGGCCGGACACACCATTACAGTCATCACAGACCACCGAAACCTGCAATATCTCAAAACAGCCAAGGCCCGGTCCTCGCGCCAATTACGGTGGGCCCTTTTTTTCTCCGAATATGATTATGTAATCACATTTCGACCAGGAGTCAGAAACGGAAAGGCGGATGCCTTATCTCGTATTGGCATAGATGAAATAGTATATACAACTCCAGACCCAGTACCTATTACACCTGAAGACAAACTCTTGGGTATCACGACAGTATTAACACAAGCAGAAACTACGAAAAGAAATCCAATGGACAATGAATCCTGATGCCTACCTCGCATGGCAAACTCAAGGAGAACAATGTACCATCAAGGACCACCTACCCTTTTTTAGGGATCGCCTATATGTACCCAAGAAGGAATTACAACAGCATATTATTTCAAACTATCATGATTCACTGATCGAAGTGGATCCTGGGATCGCCAAAACCCTAGCTAAGGTGAAAGAGAACTTTTGGTGGCCTACCTGGCGTAAGGACATCATTCAGTATATTCAGTCCTGCGGTGTCTGTGCACAAAATAAATCACAGAAACAAAAACCATCTGGTGTCCTACGACCATTAGACATTCCTCCAGTTCCATGGCAAACTCTTTCCCTTGACTTCATCACTGATCTACCTCCAAGCCAAGGGTTCAACACCATCCTTGTAGTTGTGGACTTATTCTCGAGGATGGCCCATTTTGTTCCTCTCAAAGGCCTCCCAGACGCAGCCACTTTAGCAAAAGTGTTCCTGGAGGAAGCTACATGGCTTCCCTTCGGTTCTGGTCTCTGTTTGAGCAAGCTAGTTTGTTTCAAACTTCTGGAAAAAATGCTGTGCAATGGCGCAGATCGACGTTCGGCTATCAACCAGCAACCATCCCCAAACGGATGGCCAAACCGAGAGAACCATACAGACACTCAAGCAATATTTACGGTGCATGCTGCACCACGAACAAAGCAATTGGAAAGACCTACTATGGATAGCCGAATATGCAGATAACAATTCTTTGCATTCAAGCACGGGACAAACGCCCGTCTATACCCTTCATGGCAGACATCCACGTACCTATGAACTAGACCTTCCAGCCAGCTTGGAAATGCCAGTGGTAAAGACTTTTCACACACCATTACTCAGGCTTTCAAAAGGGCAAAGGAACACCTTATTCATGCCAAAGAATAACAAAAGAAATTCGCCGGCCAACACCGGAAAAAGGCTCCTGATTATCAAGTAGGAGACAAAGTATGGTTAGCCGCTAAATTCCTACCCATCAAGGGAACCTGGACCTTCATCCCAGATTCTTAGGACCCTATACCATTAAGGCAATTATCAACCCAGCATCCGTGAAACTTGATTTACCACCTAATCTATACATCCACCCGGTATTCCATGTGTCCCTCCTGAAACCAGTGCAACCCGGCACACGGATTGGGACACCACCTAAGTCTATACTTGTTGACGGAGAGCCAGAATTCGAAATCAAAGATATCTTGGACACTAAATAATCTAGGACCAAGCTATATTATCTTGTCGATTGGAAAGGATTTGGACCACAAGACAGATCCTGGGAGCCCAGTGAGAATATCCACGCACCACGTCTAATCAGGAAATTCCATCGGAACTTCCCAACCAAACCTGGGCCAGACAGAAGGAACACAATGGGAGGGGCCTTAGGGGGGAGTGCTGTCACAACCCTCGCCCAAAACCCCCTCTGGCAAACCCATTGGCCAGGTGGAAAGGGCTCGGCCTATAGAGCCTGGCATCATCTTCAAAAGCCCTCATGGGGCCAGTACTGGCGCCTATGGCGCCAGGCTCATACACCATGAACAACAATGTGCTTGGGAACTACTTTATTGTATTGTCAGCCAACATGGAGGCATCCACATAGCTTGGTTCCTAAGAACCAAGCTATGCGTTCTAGTGATTTGGGTGTGGCAGGCCTGGAACTACTTTCCCTGGTACTACTTTACCTGGGCTATATAAACCACACCCTGACTGCAGAACATGCTTTGTGTTACTTTGCAGCTTGCAACGTGACGCTCACCGTGTCCAGCTATTCCCTCGAACCTCAGCGAAGCAGAACCTGCAAGGAGACAAAAGGAACATCATTAGCAGCAGCATCTTACCTGCAGTCTTCATCTTTAAACACTCGCAGCTACTGAGAACAGCTTCCTCGAATCTGCACGCCTACCCGACAGAACGACCTGAAAGTTGAAGATAGTGGCAACATTAAACAAAGCTATAGAGACATTTACAAATTCTGAACTGCTCAAAAGGTTTACCTGGCTGGTCAACTCTCGGCTGGCACCACTCCGGACATTCCACTCACGCTGAAGAACACTGTGACCTACAAGGCAGGAAAACACAGGTTAGAAAGGCAAGACTTTGCAGCGCTGCGCATAGCGGTTACTTACCGCATCATAGCGCTCTTAATTCGCCATCATTTACCAGCGGGGCTCAACCAAGCCAGTTCACTGCGCTGAAGCTCCGCATACCTAAGGGAGAAAAAGAGACATTTTTAAACAAAGAAAGGCATGCAGGATAGCAACAAAACTAAAGAACAGCAATAAGACCTACCTGAACAATATCAAACGGGCCGGCGTCAGTAAAGTAACTGGACTGCACTCGCCCATGAAAGACAACGCGCCCCTGCAAAGAAGGCAGGACGGAGAGCATGCCTAATTCTACCATAAGGTGAGGAGAGGGTGCCAGAGGGACTGAAAGCAGACGGGGGTGGAGGGAGGATACTTACCCCAGTCGGTCAGTCTTGAACACAGTCCTCCTGGATTTTCAGGCAGACCCTTCCCCGCAGACCACATCAGGGTAAAGCTGAGAAGCATACCAGCGAGTAGCCCAGTTGGGTGGCATCCCTGTGGATACCAGGTGAGCGTAAAAGTGCTCCTGTCCCTACAATTAAGGGAGTTTCACGATGAGCTAACGCTGGTTGATAGCAATTTGCAGGGCAAAAGACTGAGATGGTCTGTGGAAGACATCTGCGGTACTAATCAAGCTCTAATGAGATATGTGATGGAGATGGGTCAATCCAGCCAAGCTTCTATCCCAGTAACGCGTACAGAAGTAAGAAGTATTATTGCCTCACTTAACCGAGACAGACCCTCACATAACATAGCAGGTAAGTGGCATGGGCTATTCAACATAGAAATACACACAGCTAAACAAGCTCACCACATATGTGTCCATGCCATTATATACTCCAAAGTAAAACGCTTTAGCGAAAAAAAGTGAAATAAATAAATGCAAAGCTTCTTATAAACAGTGGTTAAGAGCTGAGGGTCTTAGTAAAAACTAGTCCAACTGGAAACTGATCTATCGCTTAATGAAAACACATGATGCCAAAACATGTTGGCATCTTTGTAGATCATTTATCCAGGTTCAGGTACCAAAACAAATCAACTCAATATCAGATACCAAATGGTGTGAATATTTGAAAGAACTATCTTGGAACAAATTACGCAATAATTGTAGCCTTCAGTTGCATGGAGTCCATGTTCAAAGGAAAATATTCTTTGACGAAGTGGACATATATCAAATAATCATGTGCTTTAAACCCATCAAGCGCTCCTGGGCCTGATGGCCTACCAAATATAGTCATGAAGCACAGCCCACAGGTATGGGCTAGGATACTATACAGTGTCTTCAGGCAGATAGTGATGAGTGGGAAAATAACAGAAAGTTGGAACCGCTCCATCCTAATACCAGTCCATAAGTAAGGTTTTTACTCTGAACCAAGCAATTCAGACTATTAGCAATTCTAGATGTTAGCAGCAACATCTTTGCTAAATCACTATTAAAACAACTGGACAAATGTGTTGCTGATAAGAAACATCTAAGTCCCCAACAAACCGGCTTTAGGTACGGCTGCGGAACTATCGATGGTATTTGGGCACTACACTTGCTGGTGGCAGAAGCAAGTCATAAAAGGGAGTAACTTCCTCTATCTTTGCTTCGTAGATTTTTCCTACGCCTTTGATAGTGTTATCGAGGAAGGCTGTGAGACAAACTAAAAAACTGGGGCATTGATCCGGACTTGCTATATTTCATAAAGGCACTATATACAGACACTAGAGTGGTAGTCAGAAAATCACAGGATGGAGCGGTAACTGGATTCAACAGGACAAATGTTGGCCTGAAGCAAGACCGTGTCATTGTACCTACACTCTATAACCTTTACATTTCTGATATGTTTAAGGAGTTGAAAAGTTGTGTAAACTCCCCGCCCAAGATATTTAATGAAAAATATTGTCTGGCTCTGCTATGTGGATGACACTGTCCTAATTGAGATCTCCTTCCTCTATCTTCCTGTTCCACACAATACATGTTTTATTCTCAAGGTCCTTTCTCTATTATCCTTGGCATGCACTGCCTTGCGAGCACCACTGGTAAGGTTTCCATTGCATTATTTTTCCTAAACTGGCGATGAACAGAGAGCATTGTCCATGCGCCTTCTGCATTGTTAGAACACACAGCACCTGTGGCCTACAAACTTAGCCCATACAATTCACCCATATACTAGCAGCTAGCACCCAAAGCCACCCCCTTTATTGTCCCTAATGCTAAATGTTAGTATCCATGTAAGTAATCAATGTATTACACAACACTACACACAGTGTATACTGCACAATTCCTTTCCAATGCAGCCCACATCCACACATCCAAAGAAACCACCCTCTCCGTGGGACATCAAAAGAGAGAAAGGATGCCGTGAAATCAAGGGGAAAAGTAAGTACAGCGGCCATATTGAGTTTTCGACACAAGATGAATTTGTCTAAGCAATCATATTTACGAAAGGAAAGAAGAAGAAAGAAAGCAAAAACGGTGTGTAATCAAACATAGAAATCGTTAAACACCCCCCAAATAGCTTAAGTCTTATGGCGCTGTTCCTTAGCATGGAAAGACACTCTCTCCCTCCAGAAAGAAGAGACAAACTGAGCAGCCAATCATCCACATGGGGCAGAACCACTCTTAAACAATGTCAGAATATGCCTCTTAGCTACCAAGAAAGCCCTATAAGCCCAAATGAGGTTACCATTAGACAGCACAACACCAGAAGGAAATAAGCCTTGAACACCTATAAGTGGGTCTCGGGCAGAGATAGGCCCAAAACCAAATCTCCTCTTTGAAAAACCCCCATCCAAAAGCAATTTAATTTCCTGCATAACCACAACATATGCAAGGTAGTACCTACATCACTCCTAAAAATCCAGTAAACATCCTCACAGCACAACTTGCACGACCACATCTTCCAAGGAAATCAATACATATAGTTAATAATCTGTTGTTGCATATATCGCAGCTCCAAATCAACCTTATACCTATCCGGACCAACACATATACGGTTCCACTGGATATCCAACAACAAATGGCCTAAGCACGAATCCCAATTATCTCTAACGCATTGTGAAGCCAGAGCAAACTCAGAAAGAGTAATTCGTTTGTATAAGGTGGAAGCAGAGAGAGGCATGCTCTTAGATAAGAGCAAGACCATGGGTGTGGCATGCATGGCGGTATTCAGTAGAGAAAAAAAATCAGCAAAATGGTTCCTCAATATGCAATAATGATGAAATTCACCTGCTCGCAGCTTTTAATTGAAATGCAAGAATTCAAAGTCAAGCATATTCTGACCATCATGGACCCATCCAATTCTTCAAATGCCAGCCTTCTGCCACGAAACCCATGATTAAACGCAGTTGCCCATTTTCACAGCCAGGTCTTTCCACAAAGTAGAGCCCACACAGAGAAAATATTTCTCACAACAAATCTCATTGCATCTCTTCAATTCTTTCAGAACATGCTTTATAAATGGTGGAGTTGGGCTGACCTGGAACTGTGTATCTGCATACAAAATAATATCAAGAGGCGCTGGCGAAACTGCCCCTCTCCAAGTGCAAATCCAGCCTGCACAGTCAACTTGGTCAAGTGTAAGTTACAAATATGCAGCGTAAATGCAGCATGGTAGCGTCTTATGTCAGGATAACCAAAACCACCCAGATGCACAGGTCTCTGAAGAACATCCTATCGGATATGAGCCCGGCCCCCCTCCCTCCACAAAAATGTTTTCAACAATTTATTTATACTGAAGAGCCGCTTATTTGAGAGTGGTAGAGGAAGCATACTGAAAACATATAGCTTAGGAAGCAGAGTCATTTTTACCACACTATCCTTGTCCCAAAGAGTCAGTTTCAGCTTTCCTACCTATAACACAACCTATCCATCTCCTCAAGCTTTAACCAAATGTTTTCCACATGGAGCAAGCCAACATTCCTAGTAACGTGAATACCCAAACACTTGAAACTTGAGCCAGCCTACACACCATGCTCCACATGAAATAAACCCCATGACACGAAAGGGAGAGCGGAAAACCCAAGGTCTTGGAGACATTCAATTTATAGTTAGAGACACTCGCAAACCTCTGCAACAACAGCAAATGTTCTTGAAAGGAACGCTCAGGATCAGAGACCATCACCAAAAATCATCTTCGTGCAAAAGTACCTTTGAAGTATAGTTCCCAAATGGAATACCATTTGTGTCAGGATGAGTCTTGAGCACAACTGCAAGCAAGCAGTTCAATTAACAAATCGAATAACAAAAGTGACAACGGGTGTCCGTGATGAGTTCCCTTCTGGATTTGAAAATAGTCTGGCACACAACCGTTAACAGTCACAGCAGCCCTTGAACCACTATACACAGCCTTAAAAATCTGCAGGAAATGTGGACCACAATTCACTTTGAGCAAAACCTGACACGGGAATACCCAACTCAGCCTATCAAAAGATTTCTCTGCATCGATACTGACAGCCACATAGGCATCATCAAAATGCCGCTTGAGGTAAATGGCATGAAGAAATTCACAAAAATTGTCATAACTGTTCCTACCATATATTAACAGTGTCTGATTTGTATGAATCAATTTAGGAAGTAAGCCATTCAGTCTTCTTGCAAAGACTATTGCCAAAAGCTTAACATCCCCATTCAGAAGTGAGATAGGCCGAAGGTTTCCACAGACAGAGCAATCCTTATCTGGCTTGGGGATAACCGTGATCAGCGCCCTGCGCATCGACTCAGCAACCTTCACAGTACACACAATCTCCATATATGTACGAGGAAAGAGGCCAAGATCTGTCAAAATGTCTTTTAGAACTCTATTGGAAATCCATCTGCCCTGGACATTTACCAATCGCCAATGCATTAATCGAATCTTCAATTTCCTGGACGGTAATCACTGTATCAAGATCCAATTTATCCTGTGGACCCAAACTCAGCAAATCTATTGAACTCAAATAATCACTGACCTCCAATTCAGAGATGAGCCCATCATCACCATATAAAGAAGCATAGTACTGTCTGAACTCCCCACAAATGTCCCAATTTCTTCTCAAAATCGAAGGCCCACCACTCACAAAAAATAGCACCTGTCTTCCTCTTTCTTTCTGCTTTAATCGGCCTGCCAGCAATACACTCTATCTCTCCCCATGCTTCCAGAAAGCCTGTCTCGAGTAAAATAAATATTCCTCTGCCTTTGGATGGATTTAAGATTCCAGATAACTTGTAGCACAGGACATAGCAGAAATATTTTTCGACACTTGGACAGTCAGTATAACTTTCCATAGCTAACTTATGTTTGCGGTAGCTTCAGCTTGGAGCCCAGGGGACTCCGAGCTGAAGCCATCGTAAACATAAATACGATGTTTTAAAAGCTGCGGTTTTCTTTCTAAGTTTTCCGGGCTCCTCCAGCATTCCTGCAGGTGCATGTTATTTTGCTTAAACATGGGGATCAAAGTATTAAGTCTCCAATGGCTATGACTGTTCACAAAGGAATATAGTTCGATCATTGCATATTGACATCCACAAAGGACCGTCCACTGCCCCACTTTCAAATCATATGGCCCAATGGAAGACAACCAATCTCAACTGCAGAAACAGAACAATTACACTTTGTTCCAAGATCAATTCAAAATTGCACCATAAAAGGCAAGGCACCTTAAACACTTCCCTGCAGCATGAATCATTGCCACAGTCCTAGAAGCATTAATTAATGGGTACAGCAAGGATGTGAATGTCTATAACCCTTGCATTCCAAACACAAATTATGAGATTGTGGACACCCACATCATTAGAGGGTAAGCAGTTAAGCACACATCGAAGAAGAACGTTGGCAGCTGAAAATGACTGTCAAATTGGATTTTACATAGAGAATTGGGTATTATTTTATAACGATGTTTGCATTTATTCTTGAGCTACAGTTTCCTTTACAAATTACTTTGATGCATTTTTTATTTGTACTAGAACTTTGATGGCATAGTGTGAAGTTGATACAGCCATGGTTGGAGCTTTAAGAGACCCTCACAGTGACCGCAGGCCATGTTGCTGGACCTTGGAACCTGTGGGTTCTTTTATACAGTATCTTATTAAAGTGCATCAAATCAGTGCACGATCCCTGATGGGTGTGACTGAGCTGGATATTTTTAACTTGGCTGTCAATATTTGAAATGTATGCCACCTCTGTGGTAGCTGAAAGAGGTCCCAAGGGTCACTGAGTATTTGCAGACAGTGCCTTACTCCAGTGCATACATTCTTAGAAGGAGAAAATCGCTGCACCATCATTCCAGCTGGCTGGAGGACTAGAGGTGAATAGGCAAGGAATTCTGAGAAAACTGGAGTGAAAAAGAATGGAGCAAATTCCACCATCGACTTTAAAAAAGTGCCAAGATCTTGTGGTTTTGGAAAACAAGCGAAGTTTGGTGTTGGTGATGGTGGAAATGGTGTGCAGCAAAGGACACATTTCTAATTAGAACCATTCTGGCCCGCAGGACATTTCCAGGCCAGACCAGATTCTGCCAGATTACTATCTGCAAGGCAAATCTCTTTTCTTTTTTTAACAAATGTACAGAAGCTCAAGGGAATGGATTCTGCAACAAAATGAGGTCTGCTAAACAGTCCTACATTTATAAAGTGCTCTCTTGCTTAACACATGGTGTTATAGGTTTCTATCCATGTGTTGGGATGCAGATTCATTGGGTGTACAACTGAAAAACGGACTTCCATATAAAGACACATAGGTATGCTTTCTTCAGTGTACTGTCTATGGACATATTAGCAAATGTTAGGTAATTTGGACACTTTACAGTACAAACTGCATACATAGAGGACTTTACCTTGAAAGCTTACTGGCGTTTAGCAAGCAAATTAATAATATACAGTTGTCAATTAGAAGCATCAAAGCTACCACTCAGAGAAAGTATATTGCATTTCATGATAGTCCTCTCTCGCAATCCACCATGGAGGAATGTATAAGAATGGCACTGCTTCCTCCTGAAGTTGGATTGAGGGAGGATAGTGTGGAACTAGAAGGAATAACAGCAAAAAGTGAACCCAAAAATACACCTGGACCTGGGGGGAAAAACAGGAAAAAGAAGAAACAGAAACACTGTGAGGTTAATAACAAGGAGCAGTCAATTTGGGAGCAACAGGAGCAAAAAACAAAAAATCAACTGAGGCAAAAAGTAAAGAATGTGAACAAACTGACATTTCTTCACGCACTAAGCAAAAAACAGATGGAGCTGAACAAGAAGATTTGAATACAGATAGAACTGGTAGCCCTGTGAATTCTTGGAGAATCGCTACAAAAAAAGAAAGGAAAGCAAAAGCTGCATTGTGCGTCTGTAAATGCCAAAATTGAAGTGGAGCAACAGAAAAAAAGACTTTCTGAGTCACAGTGAAATGTCCTGTCAAAGAGAAAGAGACATATTGGACACTACACACAGAGGCGATACAACCCGAAGAAATAATCTATCAACAGAAAATATTCTAAGCACAGAATCCACTGATCTGACACAGGGAAAATGGGGTCAAATTATTCTGACTGTGTCAAACCAAGTTCAAACAAACTATCTACAGTCCATCTTAAAGGCAAACGCATGTACCCAAAAGTTAACTCTTCAGTATCTGAGGCAATTGTATGGAGGCCAAAGATGATTGAGAATAAAAGGTACTCAGATGCTGGGGTAGAACATCAAATGGAACAAATTATGCAAATCACACCCTGATTGGGTTTGATTTTAAAAATGGACTCATAATTTTATATCTGTTACATGATGAGAAAAATCTCATTCTGAACCGTAACACTATTTTGCCCGTCCTATATTAGATTCCTAGATACATTAGATTCCTGCCATCGCAAGAGCTATTAAAAGGGTGGATCTTTTTGATGATTTCAATCTAGATATCGCAATAATTTATATCCCTTCCACTCTTGTCCAAGGGCACCTGTTTCCCTATTTGGAAAATTTAAGATAAAGGGATTTTGATATTCTGCCAGAAGTAACCTACATATCCAATGTCTCTCTAAGTCAGTCATATAGTAAAACAAATCAAAGTGTTTTGGTGAGAAATTGACAAAATGTCAGAGGGGGAAATTGTGTGTGGGTGTCAAAGCCAAAATCAAATGGAGATACAGAGGTACCTGGTTTAAGATCAGGTTTTTAATATTATTGTCTGGAACACACAAGGCTGTACCCACTTATTTTCCAAGGAACACACCATTACCAGGAGTGGCGATACCCAATTAATTCTGATGCAGGAATCTTTCCTGAGGAGGCCATTATAGATGGGTATGTGGTTTGCCAACAAATGGCCATGGGAAATCATTCTGGGAGGCCTTATGGGTAGAAACAAGCCAACAATGGACTTACTAGATGAACCAAGAATTCTTGTTTCCACAATGTATCCAGGCTGGGAGTCTCGTAACCTGATGCAGTCTAGGGTCAATACTGATTGTAAACATAGATGTTAGCCATAAAGGCCACAATATCATCATGGAATGGCTGAAATGTGTATGTACAGTCAGAATGTAAACAAGCATGACCATTTGATACTGGCCAGAGACTTTAATACAGTTTGCCTGGGGAAGGGGCTGAAATCAGAGTTGTCACTGACTAGGATGGGGAGAAAGTGGAAATCCTTTTTGAAGGAACAGAATTTGCTATCACTACATGTTAATGTTACCAGTGATTTAAATGGCAGTACAACTTGGCAACACAAATAGCAATCCTTGAGAATAGATTTTATTTATGTATCCCAAGTGTTGTTCCAAAGCACCAGTCAGTTCCATGTGATAGATGCAAGCCCCAGTGATCACTCTTTATTGATCACTAGGGTTGAAGGATAATAAAAGAGTGAATCTTACTATAATAAGGGCAAGAATAAACTAACATGGAATGACAAATCCATGGGGCAATGTATGTCATTATTTGTAAGTAATAGCCACAGGTTACGCTTAACACTTTATCAACGATCAGTCCCCGATATTGTGTTTGTATAGGTGCTAGAAAATATAATTGCCAGAGTAAAAGGTATAAGCTTTTGTCAACTATTAGAAAGGGGGTTTATAACCCAGAGATTCAGGCCTTAAAATGCCTCATAAGAAAGAACATTTGTTGCTTTAGAAAATCTACCCTGTCTCCTGATAAACACATGGTAAACATAAGACAAAGAGAAAATAAATAAAAGGTTAAGGGATTGTGGGTAATGAAACATCAGAGAGAAGGTGGAAAGATCCTATCTGCCATTTTGAAAAATAACGATTACAAACAATTAGCAGATCATAAACGAGATAACAAGCAGATCATTCTACAAGACTGTCCTATCTCAGAGACTATATGGGTATCTCACTTCTCAAATTTGTATTGTCAGAGCCCATTGCCGTGTGAGAGGGAGGATGATATACTGCATGGGATTTTGTGTTTGATCCAGAAGATATAGGAAACCTCATACCGAAAGTGAGTTGCTCAAGAACACCCGGACCGGGAGGATTGTGTATTACGGTACTCAAGAGTGACCCAGATTCCTGGCCAACAACTCTACACAAAGTGTTTAAATCTGCACTTGTCTGTAAAAGGTTTACAGACTTATGGCACATAGCAAATGTGGTGTTCATTTTCAAAAAGGGGGATAAAAGTAATCCATGGAACTAAAGACCCATCACCCTGTTAGAACCGAGTCAAAGATATTTGCATCTTTAATACTAACAGAGCTCACGGCACGGGCAAATACCTTAGGTATTTTGAAGCCAAATCAAATTGGCTTTCGTAAAGGGGTGGGAACTGCAGGTTTTGTTATAAACCATCTTTAGCAGAGAGCATGGGAAAAGCGAACCCCAGAGGTATATCCATTTCGATCGACTTGGCATTTGACAAGTTTGATCGTAACCTGCTCTGGAGAAAATGAAAAAACTGGGGTATCTCGAGAAATCTGTTGGCAGTTTTAGTTGATTTACGCACCGATTTAACTTTACAAGTTAGAATGGATCAGTGCGGCCAGAAGAACACTCCAATACAAGCAAAACATTGAAAATGTCAAGGATGATTTTTAGCGCCAATGTTATTCCATCTTTTCTTGTCAAACATTGGCATAGGTTTGGTAGAAGCTTCTCTTGTCCTCCCCAATGTCATGGGAAGCCGAATATTTTAAGTCTCCTACAATGATGACATTCTGTTATTACATCATACAAGGGTAGGAATCCAATCACTCTTAGTGGATTTTGGCCACTATGCCATGGGAAACGCCTTACGTATAAACATCTCAAAATCTAAAATGCTGGTAAACCATGCAGGACGTAGAAAGTTGGCTACCACCTGAACTCAATTAACATACAAGAGGTGCAACATGTGAAATAGTTGGGATTTAATATCTATTGCGGAAAGAACAAAACACTTTTAATTGAGCAGGTGGTTTCCAAAGCAAAACAGATGGCTTGCAAATTGAAATCTTTCCATTGTCAACTTGGAAGGTTCTCGCTTAAGCCCTTGCTCAGATTCAATGAATTGAAGGCGGTGCCAACGGTGTTCTATGGCTTAGAAATTCTCCATCAATTAACAAAATATGATTTTGATCATGTATAGGGGCTTCTATGGAAAAACGCAATGGGTTTACCAAAATCAGTCCTGATAAATCAGTCCCGATATCGCTGATTAGGCATGAACTAGGCCTAAACTCAATAAACTATAAAATCTGTTGGAATAGAGCCCTCTTACGTTCAGAAATATGCCATCCACCGCTGCACTCCATATTCGAGCAAATGGATCTGTCAAGAGCATTGAGAGAGAGTGTTTTGGTTCAGTCAAGTTGTGAATTTCTTGGTATTGCATCAACTAGTCTAAACGAACTAGAGCAAGTAACACTCTAGCCAGGTAGAAGTGTAGAGAATATGACTGGATCAAGACCAAAACTCTTCTTCTTCAGGATGGGGTTGGCTTTAAATATGCAGGTCCATGGTAAAAGTACATGGGCTGGACCCTTTTTTCTGTGAAACCCAGTGGCAGTGGTAGATTCCAAAACAGATGCTAGCCACATTCCAATACAAAGCCTCTTCGATTTTACTGTTGCATGTGGAGAAGCAAAGTTATGGGAAATTATGCATTTATGTTTTCAATGTGCATAAGAAAAAAAAGAAATGTTTTTCATGTCAACTTACTTTTAGAGCCCACAGGCCCTACAGCTATCGACTTTGATACGGGTTTCAATCAGAACCTGCAAAATGAAGTTATAATGAATTCCAAGTGTTTTGTAACAACAGTTGTTGCTATTCCCCCTTCATGAGAGATTGTCCTTGGCATGATATGATATGTTATTCATAATACGTTTAATACCCCGTGGATCGAACCTGTGTGGCTCTGTGTCGTCTTGCTTCCAAGGCGAGCTCATTGCCCCTGAGCTATACTCCCGAGGCATGAGTCAATCCTTTTTTCTGCTTCGAATGAAGCATTTGGACCCCAAAAGGCATGGAAGGGGGCAGAGCTGGCTTCTAAGAATTGTATTTTGAATCACAAGAAGGGGGAGCACTTGCAGGGGAATGCATTTTGTGACTGGGGCAATTGGATTTCCAGGAGGCAGACCATGGGTGGAAATAAGGCAGTTGTTGAGAAAAGATTAAGGAACGCTTGGTTGTGCCATATTGAATATTATTTTTCATGTTTGGCTGTGCCCCAAAGTGACTGTGGATTGATGTCTATTGGAAAATCAATAACAGAGGTTAACTGAAGGAAGTTTTTCTTATTGGATTTTAGTGGTGGGCTTGAACATGCACCAATCACCTGCTATGTTTTTAAAATTGATTCTTGCTGGACCTGTTGCTAGTTTAATATTCACTAATTGGAATCAAGAAATTGATGAGAGGAGGGAAAGAGATTCACTCCTTGACAGACTTTGAAGAGCATAAAGACCACTCCTTGAAGAACTCGGAAGCGTGCCTGCCACAGGGACCCTTTGATTAGGACACCCAACCACCCTGAGGGGGACAGTATACTGACTTTTTATACTTTACTGGTGTGGGAAGTGCAGAAGAGTGCTCCTGTTCTGTAAGGCTCCTCAACTGAACAACCAGCACAGTTTAGAGTCAAAGGTCATTACCCCTGGCCTTACTGTTGATTTGTCATCATTCAAGACACTTTTGGAACAACTAGTTGTATTTGATCTCTTATTGAGTAGCCCGGTTTTGTACACCCTGGATTGAGTTCTGCACCATTGGTTCCTGCATCATTCATTGAAAAAAATGAAGGCACACTGTTCTT
The DNA here is from genome assembly GCF_040938575.1 of Ambystoma mexicanum. Lineage (NCBI taxonomy): Eukaryota > Metazoa > Chordata > Amphibia > Caudata > Ambystomatidae > Ambystoma > Ambystoma mexicanum. The sequence goes on along the minus strand of NC_090929.1, from coordinate 1,434,930,877 downwards.
AAAAATAAGGAAATCAGTACAATACAACATTAAACTATCTATGTAGTTAAAAGTCAAAATGTGTTTGTGACAGGATTTGCAGCAAAGCATTGATCCTTATATAATTCCACACTGTTTCACCAATCTTCACCAAATAGTGCATAGTTACCTGTTAGGACCCTCCAGACATTACTGGCTACATGACATTTGGTCAACCCACCCGGTTCCCCGGACTTTCGCACCTTCACACATGAGACGGTTGCCAGAAATTGGCGAAACATCAATGTGGTTGTAGAAGGACCAGTCCTGACACAAGGAACAAAACACGAGGTCCAGGCCCTGGGATGCACAATTTCCAAGATATTTGCACTGCAATGCACGACAACGAACTGCACGATGCCAGGGTGAGGCGACAAGTGGATAGAGAGCATAGAAGGTCCCAGTATGCAGGAACACACCAACTCTCCTCTCACCCCAACGTCTGCTCAGGTGTATGTCAGCGAGCCACACATGCCCATTCTCAGTGCAGTTTACTTAAAGGTGTAAAGCACATCAAGTGATAAGTGAATCGGACAGCGACCTACAGGATCAGTATTATCATGTCTGTCTACAGAACCCTTTCGGAGAATGGGTACTTCTGCTAGTTAAATATAAAAGGGTTGTTATTTCTTAATCACTAGAATTATATCTGATTTCTTATGCACTGAAATGAAATCCATGTGATCTATTTATAAATCAAACAATTGTATTGATATAATAATATGAATAGAAGATGTGATTAATTAATTCACACATTATTTAAATAACAGTATTTAATTCATGAAGAGGGGGATTTACCAAATATTGTTGTAAAGATAATTCTGCTACCAAATACATTTTATCTTTAAATATTCAGGAAAATAGCCTGATATTGAGACCAAGTGGACACTTGTTACTCTGGTATCCCGTTCAATCCACATAGCAATAGAGGCCAGCACAGCTTCTTCAGGGCATCAGTGATCTACCGACTATAAGATTATCAAAGAACATGTTATATTTATACTCATGTAGGAAAATATCAATTTGAACAAACAATACAAATAAAATATATACAGAAAGCGAAAACACTAACTGAATACTCATATTGTTTAGTGTAAACAAACAAATGATCTTACATTATTGACAATTATTGAATTGTGTGGCTGGGTACTTGTCTTAGCAAAAAACAATGCAATTGCTATTATTTTATTATTTTAAATGACCTGAAAAAATGTTTAGGACGGCTGGTATAAGAAAACACCCCCATCTGGTGTTTAAGGGTGAAGGATGATCTTTTTTTATATGCTCAGCCATATTAATTGTGAATGTGTTTTGTAATTTTATATAGCATGTTTGAATTACTGTATGATCCAATATAGATAACTTCAAATAAATTACTCATTTGGTTATGAGGCCCTATTTTTTAAAATATCGATATATATCCCAATGATTTCTATAGGAGAAGAAAAATATAATGAAGGTATTAGTACACTCAAAATGACAATCTTACTTAAAGAATAATACATCAAGTCCTCAGACAAAATATCACAGGTCCTAACCAGAAGCTCGCTGGCCATGGTCAGGAAATCGTAGAGAAGGGAACCTAAGGAAAGAAGTCTTAAACAGTCCAAAACCCGGAAGTATGCTTAGTGATCTAGTCAAATGATCTCTATGATTTGAATGCAATAACATCATAAGGCAGCATCAGAGCTGCAATGCAAATGTTTTAAATAGAAAATAATTGCTATTTAGAGTAATTGATGTTAGTGGTAGCAATGTGATGAGGAGGCATCTTTCAATCTAAGACACTATAATGTGGGGAGCCTGGTCTCTTGAAATATTAGTATACACACTAACAATATCAAAATTGCACTCTGTGCTATCAAAATTCATATCTTCCAACATTGATATCATATATGTAGACTCACATGCACAGGCAGACATAGTTGTAGCCCATGGACCAATTCGGGCCCTGCTAGATGGGCTTCATGGCTTGTACCCTGAGGGAAAAGAGTAAATAAAGACGCAGATACCGGGGTGGAGAAGTCATATATGTATAGTTCAGTTTTAGTGCTTGTGCTTACTTTATGTATACTGGACTCAATCATCCACCCCCACTCAGGGGCTGGGTGGAATCTTAATGAAGGACAATGGACTTTTCTCCCCCTGCTAAAGCAATGGTCTGGGCAGGGCAGAGACCGTTCAGAGGGGAAAAAGAAGAGATCAACCACTGTAGTTAATGACAGGATGCAACAGACAGTGCATATAATTCAGTTAGCCTTGAGTGGCCATTAAAACGCCATGGCCCCTCCACGGCTAACTGAACTATATCCATCTGGATGTGCATGTTGGGAGTGGCCCTGCTAATCCTGGGTACCCAGGATGCGTGCCCAGTGCTGCGTGGTCTCCCGTGGGGCTTGCCTCGATATCTGCTGGTCCAGGGGTCAGGCCAGGCTGTCCCAGAAGAAAGAAACCCTGGCTGCATGTGTGGGGCAGCTCGGGAGAACATCAGGGCAACCTAGTCTGAGCTAAATGTGCGGGGCTGCTGGGCAGCAGGTGCAAGGCTGTGTCCCCTGCAGGGCTGGCTTGAGGCCAGACACAATGAGCCCTGAACAACATCCCTCTTGGGCTGTGTATGCCAAGAGAGAGCCGGGAGAAAGTGGAAATGTGCTGCCAAGTCTGCCCCACTTTGTTTCAGGTGGGTTAACAGGATGAATCCCTGGGCAACCGTAGACAAGGTGGCCTAGGCGAAGATCTCCAGCACCTCAACAGAGCATCAGAGAGCGTGTGGGGGGCCCACTTTCCAGTGTTGCACAGGCACAGTGACAAGCAGATGGGTCCGACCAGGCACAGTGTCAGGGTAGGCTTCTTTCTCAGAATACACAGCTTGAGAATGGCAGTGAATATGGAGTATGAGGGGTTCCCACGGCAAAGGGATGCCACCAGAGGGAATCCATGCATGTCGGGCATGGTGGTGAGTGTAGCAGCCCCACAGGGCCATGAATATGGTAAAGGTCCGCAGTGAACATGGCAGCCCCTGGTGCATGGGAACTGTCTAAAGATTTGTATGCCTGGACTCTGCATTTATGATGCCTCTGGCCACTCCAGGGTAAGGGGTTGCTATTGAGACTGTTGGTGTGGCGCAGTATCACAGCAGTGCCAACGGCTCTCCACGTGGTGAACAGGGCACTACAGAATGGAAAAGTCCTCCCTTTTTGGGTCTCCGTGACATGGTGGTGCCCAACGTGGTGGACAGGGCAACACTGGAGACAGGGAACAGAGTCTGAGCTGTAGGTCAGCCCTCGTAAAAAGCAAGGAGGGCAAGCCCTGACTCATCCCATGTACTATCAGCATTCAGGTACAGAGAAGGGTGTGGCTCACTATGTAACCATCCTAAACAGTTTCAAATGAATAAAGTTGGCATTTAAATAATCATCTTTTTTATGTATGCATTTTAAAAAATATATTTGGAGTTTTGTTTCATTTTTTATATATAGTTATGCATTTATTTTATAAGTGGGCATTTAAGTATAGACAATAAAGAGTAATATCCAGGGGTGAGGCAGGAAGGAGAGGTGACATCCTGGCAAATGTTGCGTATGGGAGGAGACTGCCAACTGGGGCCATATCCTGGCTCCTACTCCAAAGTGGGTGGTGCTGGCTAGGTAAAAGACTCTGCCCCTGCAGGTGATCTCTGAGGGTCTCTCCTTGACCCCACTCAGGAAGGCTCAGCTGGTAGGTGATCCTTAAGAGGGCAGTCCCACCAGGGTTGGAAAGGAAAGGGAATAGACATGCTAGGTGGTTTACATGGGGCTCTAATAAATCTACCATGGTGTCTGCGATCTACATAAGCGGTGGATATCAAACAGGTAACAACACAAGGGTGACCCAGCTCCTGTGTCAGGAAGGATACTGCCCTGAAGGGCTTGGGGTGGTAAGTGGTCCCATCCTGGCCACATGGTTAAAGAGCGTACAGAAGTGAACAGGGCAGGGCAAGAAACACGAGGGCTACATGATGCTAACAAGGGGTTGTAGACCTGTCCCCACTAATATTGATTTTGGTTAAAAGAAAATCTAATTCCAGAAATAATCAATCCACCATGTGGATTAGTGAAATATGTATGGCTTTTAGGGAAACGATAGATAACCAGTATTTTGGAATTCTTAATCATTAGAAACTCCCCTTCCTGAACTGAAATCTAAGTATGTTCTACAGCTTGGACTATGCTGCCTTTTATCAAATTCATAATGTCTTGTTTGGATCATACCATAGAGGTTGATTGTATTCTCTATTCCTTAACTGTTTGACCAGTTCTATCCCATACTGGGATGTATCTTGAATGATGATGCCTACCCATTTATCAGCTGCTTTAATTGTTATTGTGTTATGAAATGTTATTTTTCTTTAGGGCCATCCTTCCTTTTTTTTGTAGCCACATTATTGCAAAGCAAACATGGATTTTTTTATTTTAATAGCTAAAATTCTTGTCAAACACCCCTTTCAAAAGTTTGTATTTCATGCGTCATTGTGGAGACAGATGGCCGTGACCAATGTAGAAAGCAGTTGAAATCCTGATTCATTAATAGGAGTATCATAGAAAAATTATATTTTAACCTAATTTTGCAAAGACATAGTTGTTTTTCGTTACGCAAAAGCACACAATGTGTGTGTGATGTAGGAGTAAAGGATAACTTTTACTAATTACTGTTAACTTTTCATTATCAAGCATACTGCTAGACAAACGAATGATAGAGAAACCCTTCCTTTCTGTTTGTTGTTCCCTGGTGCCTCTCCGGCGTGTTTAAACCTAGGATGGTGGTAGCAGTTCAAACCGTCATCAAGGACCATCTTGTCTCTGAAAAAACCCTGCAGGGTAGCATTCACATTTTGATCAAATCTGTGTGACGCCCTCGGTTGGGACTTCTCTCCTTCATCGGATCCACCACTTACAGACGCATCATTGCTCATATATGTATTGTTTATTCTGCTTTCAATAAACACTTTCTTTCAAATAAGGGTATCCATTGCCTTGATCAAATTTGTGAATGCCTTTTTTGAGTTTGTCAAGTTTTGATTGGGTAAAGTCTTTTTATTCTTTTGTACATGTAGTCTATAATGACCCTCAAATCTGAAATAATTAATGGATTCTGCAAAATATTAAACGAATTCCAAACTATAGTTAGCTGATAATCATCGTGCTGTCTCAATGATTTAAACTAAACTATCATGGGCCAGATCACAGAACCTTTGGACCGGTGCAAGTGCAAAGTTGCATGGTATTAATACTGGGGCAAACGTTGCCTTAGTGCCAAAATACAACAAAAATGTATCTTTTTTGTAATCGGGCAATTTTTGCCCTAGTGTTTTCACCAAGCCAAACTGCACTTGGCATGGTGCAGTGGTTTTCTAATATGACCCATTGTTTTTAGAAATAGAGCAAACTTTGCCGTAGTACTAATACGTGCAACTTTGGCCTTTCACCCGTGCAAATTTTGTGTAATTGGGCCCCACGTGAGCAATGAATGACAGGTGACTAATTTGTTTTTAAAATAATGCATCCCCTTGAAATATGTTTTGCTTGGAAGCGTTCTTTGTATAAGCTTACCTTTCAAATACTCAACCATCATCAAATCAGGCAAATCAGTACACACTCTATTTCTTATTTAACTTTTTCAAATGATCAGTTTCTTGATTGGTGGTGTTGTGCTCACAAGCATTGAGAGAGTTTGCATCCATTTCGGAAATTGAAAATGCTAAACACTCGTCTTCAGCCACCGTGAAATATTCATTACATCTTGAAAAAATAGACTCTAAATAAACAGTTTATAATGTAAATGATAACATCGTGCAATAATCCATAAATTTATATTTGATATTACAAACATATATATATATATATATATATATATATATATATATATATATATATATATATATATATATATATATATATATAAATATATTCTCTCATGGACTCTAAAAATATAGAACAATTGAGAGTGCACTGTTTTAGGTCTAGCACTCATTTAGCCCCCCCCCCGTTGTGAGGCAGAATGTTTTGTAGAAGGCAGTCGCATCTGAGGGGGCCTTTCCATGCCCCTCACCACATCAAGAATCCGAGATTGAATCTTCCACCACTTCTGCTGCATAAAGAAGCACCAAATAGCCTTTATGGCGCTGTTGAGCCTACTTACAGCATGTTGCTTCTGTGGTTTCATTTCCACCTGCTCCCAGTGTTGGAGGTTAGAGGGGTATGGTACAGGATGTCTATGGGTTTGCGTAAATGTAAACTATGTGGTACAACAATTGACACACTGAAGTCTCTGATAACACATTATACAGAGACTGTATGGATGAGCTGATGTTCATCACGTGATAGGTAATTGCTCCAGTTCATCTGATCCAGGTGAAATTATTTCAATTTACATAACCTTGAATTGAAGTTTGTGAGGGTAAATAAAATAACATATGTGTGTCAGAGGCTGATGAGTCAGTCACCCATTCCCCAGTATAGGCCTACAATGCAATCATTACTTTATGTGAAACGAAATAGGCTCGAGTTTTAAAATAACTGGTCTGCTTGCTGTGAAGAGACTTTTCATTGTTTATTATGAATTTACAACATGGAGTACTGTCAAGTTTTATGAATGCTGATGTAAGGTATATTTTACATGTATGTCATGAACTGTTATGATTTTTAAAGATATATGTATTTACTTTGTTTGTGAACCGTTAAGTACGTAATAACAAAAGGAAATAACAAAAAATGTAAATCTCTAAATTATTACATAATGTCCCTTTTGAATATTTTGCAATTATTAGAAGTCTTCACAAGTCTATTATGACATACAAGTGCATCTCATTGTGATACACCTTTAAGTAATGCAGGTTATATATTTCCCTAATGTATGTGATCACAGACCTTTTTTGCGAATACTAAAGAGTTATTAACATTTTTGATTGATTCCAGAATTACTCTTAAATGAAAAACGATGTGAAAAGTATACATCCTTTTTCTTTTAAATGTGTTTATTTATGTGGTATTTATAACGCTTCTATACAGCAAAAGGTGTGTCAAGACGCAACAAGACAATAGCGAGCGTTCAGGGGGGAAGAGGGATGAAGAAAACAAAAATGGTCCTACTAGGCCTTGTGTCATTCGGATCGTGCAAGCGTGGTAACAAGAAGGGCAGGGGAGTAGGGAGGAGGGGGACGTTGCCGTTCAGAACGGATTTCGCTAATGCTAAGGAGGGAAAGGAAGTGCAGGTCGGAGTGGCGAGCGTGCAAGTTTTGGTGGGAGCCGGAGGTGCAAAGAGGGCACCTGGCCCAGGCGAGTGCTAGGGGGAGGCCAAGTGGACAAGTGCCAGGGGAAGGAAGAAAGTGCAAGGGAAAGAAGGTCCACTTGCTAAGTGTGAGGATGTGCTGGATGGGCTCAATAGGGGTGCAGGCCTAGCCAGGCTAGGGCAGGTAGAAGGAGCCCGGTAGGGGAAGTGCAGGTTAGGGGGTGGGGGCTCAAGGGAGACCAAGTGCACTGGTCGAAGAATGGCTGGTGCCCTGTATGAATCTGAAGAAACCAGACAGCCATTCAAAATTGCATGGGAGGGGTAGAGATGGAAGGAGGAAGAGAAAGGGAGGGTTTTGAGAAGCTTCTGGAACTTAAGGAGATCCAGCTCAAGTCTGAGAGGGCCATGGAGGCCATTCCAGAGGGAGGCACCTGCGGAAAAGAGAGATCTCCCCCACTCTCTGCTTGGAAAAGCATCTCATCTGCAGAGAGTTGGAGCTAGAAGACCAACGGGCTCTAGCAGGGAGGTATTGAGGGAGAGAGAGTTGGATGTAGCAGGGTCCCAGGCCCCAGAAAGCCTTATGGACTATGTAGAGGGTCTTGAACTGGATCCTCGCAGCAACCGTGAACCAGTGGAGAGATTCTAGGGCTGGAGAGATGCAGTCCCTGGGCTTGAGGCCAAAGATCAGTCTCACAGTCCTATTCTGGATTACTTGAAGGGACAGAAATGGAGGATTTAGGCAGATTGAGGAAGAGGCTGGTGCACTAGTCCAGCCTACAGAGGACCAGTACTCTGGAGACATTGAGTTTCCGGGGGAAGGCGAGGAAAGTGAGAATGCCTCTGAGGAGGTGCAGCTGGAAGTGAGCCTTCTTAGCAAGGTTCATGATGTGAGGAGAGAAGGAGAGGGAGGAGTTGAAGATGGCATCAAGAGGTTGAGAGGAGCTGGGCCTATGGAGGATGGCCAGAGAGTAGGAGACAAGGAGGGAACTGGGGTCCCAATGAGAAGGATCTCTGTCTTACTGGCATTAAGGCAGAGATCGTTAGCAGCACACCATGCCTGAATAGCAGTGAGATGGTCGGGAATGAGAGAGGAATACTGGAAGTGAGGAGAGAAGGCAGAGATCAAATGGGCTGGAGGGGCAAGGTAGATGTTGAAGAGCCATGGCGAGAGCATAGAACCCTGAGGGATGCTGCAGCGGGAGAGCATAATGTAGGAGAGAAAAGGGTTCTGTTCAACCTAGGATGGTCGGTCAGAGAGGAAGGCGGTCAACCAGTCCAGTGCCCAGTCCATGATGCCAAGGGTATCAATGAAACCCGGTTTATAAGGGTGGCATGATTGACTGTATCAAAGGCAGAGAAAAGGTCAAGAAGGATGAGAACCAAATGAGTGTTGGAATCGAGATTTGAGAATATGTCTTCACGGGTGTTCAGGAGTGCAGTTTGCATACCTCTGGCTGCGCTGAAGATATACTGGTGGTCATGGAGACAACCAAACAGATTCAATGTGGTGGATCAGCTGGGAGAGGACCAACTTCTCCAATAGTTTGCCCCGAAAGGGGGTAATGGAGAGGGTGGTAGTTAGCCGGGCAGGAGGGGTCAGCAGAAAGCTTTTTGAGGAGAAGGTGCAAAAGGGAGTGCTTGAGGAGTGGCAGGAAGAAGCCAGTGTCAAAGGAGTGATTGCAGGAATCAGCAAAGGCTGGAGCAAGGGAGGCAATGTTGTCCTTAATAGTTCTGGAGGAGCAGGGGACCACCTATTTGGAAGAGACTTTCATAGAGGGCACTTGTCTAGAGCCCTCATCCAGTGATATGGGTGAGAAAGCGGAGAGAAGGAAGGAAGGAGAGAAGGCGGCCAAGGGAGGCCTGGGAGTAGTACAGGGAGAAGGGAGGGGTGTAGAGGAGAGTGAGGACAGGATGTCCTTAGTTTTGGTTATGAAGTGAGAGGCCAGTGCAGTGCATAGGGTCATGGATGGCAGAGAAGTGGAGACTGCAGTAGGATTGGCGAGTTCCTTGCATATTTTGAAAAGTTCAGCCATGTTGTTAGGGGCCTCAGACATGCAGGCCTGGATATAGGCTTTCTTCTTCGAGCGTTGCAGTGTATAATGTAGCTGTAAATGAATCAGTGAACAAATTGTATAATTGCAAAGTTCTCCATGATCGCAAAGCTAATAGGCTTGCCAATAAATACATCCCATACAGATTTCATAAATGTGAAGTATTTAAGATGATATGCTGCTAACTTTGGTTTGGAGATGTATAAGTAGGTAGCGAACTAGGACCCTGCCACATGCACCGAAAATCACGAACAGAGTGTGTACAATATTTATGCTCTCAATAGGCAGTATTGGCACTGATTAAAGAGGAATATGTCGGCTCTGGCCTTTTTCACAATTCCAGCGATTAGTCTTTTCCCCTTGATCTTGCTTTCTTGCTTACTGGAAACTCAGTTATAGTTCCATTATTAAAGTGTGTGTTGTTTAAAATGCATATCAAAATCTGTTTGTAGTGTTGTATTTTTGTTGTTTGATATCCATATTTCCCACACTTTCAAAATGAAAGTGTTTCTGCTGGGAGCTCATTATTTCTTCAATTGTTTGCATCACTTGATGTCTGAGGTACAATCTTTTCAAGATAATCAATTTTTTCAAACTTCTCATATGCACTCTAAAGCAATTCCAACATCAACCTGCAAATATAAGGCAGCTGGGGAGCAGGTGTAAGTGGGTCTAGGTCACCTGGCCTAAGCCCTGCCCACCTGGTGCCTTCCTGGTTGCCGCTCCTTTTCACCACTTAGCAAGCTCCGCCCACCTGGTGCCTTCCTGCTTGCCGCTCTTTTTCACCACTTAGCAAGCCCCCGCCCACCTAGTGCCTTCCTGCTTACCGCTCCTTTTCATCACTTAGCAAGCCCCGCCCACCTGGTGCCTTCCTGCTTGCTGCTCTTTTCCCTACTTAAGGTGCCCTTCAGCCTCGTTTACTTTACAGCTGGGGAGCCGGTGTAAGTGGATCTAGGTCACCTGGCCTAAACCCTGCCCACCTGGTGTCTTCCTGGTTGCCACTCTTTTTCACCACTTAGCAAGTGCCACCCACTTGGTGCCTTCCTGGTTGCCGCTCCTTTTCACCACTTAGCAAGCCCCGCCCACCTGGTGCCTTCCTGCTTGCCGCTCTTTTCCCTACTTAAGGAGCCCTCCAGCCTCTTTTCCTTTGCAGATGGGGAGCAGGTGCAAGTGGATCTAGGTCACCTGGCCTAAGCCCTACCCACCTGGTGCCTTCCTGCCTGACGCTCCTTTCCCTACTTAAGGAGCCCTCCAGCCACTTTTCCTTTGCAGCTGGGGAGCAGGTGTAAGTGGATCTAGATCACCTGGCCTAAGCCCTGCCCACCTGGTGCCTTCCTGGTTGCCGCTCTTTTTCACCACTTAGCAAGCCCTGCCCACCTGGTGCCTTCCTGCTTGCCGCTCCTTTTCATCACTTAGCAAGCCCCGCCCACCTGGTGCCTTCCTGCTTGCCGCTCTTTTCCCTACTTAAGGAGCCCTCCAGCCTCTTTTCCTTTGCAGCTGGGGAGCAGGTATAGGTGGGTCTAGGTCACCTGGCCTAAGCCCCGCCCACCTGGTGCCTTCCTGGTTGTCGCTCCTTTTCACCACTTAGCAAGCTCCGCCCACCTGGTGCCTTCCTGGTTGCCACTCTTTTTCACCACTTAGCAAGCCCCACCCACCTAGTGCCTTCCTGCTTGCCGCTCCTTTTCACCACTTAGCAAGCCCCTCCCACCTGGTGCCTTGCTGCTTGCCGCTCTTTTCCCTATTTAAGGATCCCTCCATCCTCTTTTTCTTTGCAGCTGGGGAGCAGGTGTAAGTGGATCTAGGTCACCTGGCCTAAGCCGTGCCCACCTGGTGCCTTCCTGGTTGGCACTTATTTTCACCACTTAGCAAGCTCTGCCCACCTGGTGCCTTCCTGGTTGCTGCTCTTTTTCACCACTTAGCAAGCCCCGCCCACCTGGTGCCTTCCTGGTTGCTGCTCCTTTTCACCACTTAGCAAGCCCTGCCCACCTGGTGCCTTTCTGCTTGCTGCTCTTTTCCCTACTTAAGGAGCCCTCCAGCCTCTTTTCCTTTGCAGCTGGGCAGCAGGTGTAAGTGGATCTAGGTCACCTGGCCTAAGCCCCATCCACCTGGTACCTTCCTGGTTGCCGCTCTTTTTCACCACTTAGCAAGCCCCACCCACCTGGTGCCTTCCTGCTTGCCACTCCTTTTCACCACTTAAGGAGCCCTCCAGCCTCTTTTCCTTTGCAGCTGGGGAGCAGGTGTAAGTGGAGCTAGGCCACCTGGCCTAAGCACCACCCACCTTCTTAGCCCTGCCTCTTCCTTCCTGCTCTTAACTCTTAGATCAAGGGCGTGTCTTGCACGGGCGTCCAAAGTGAAGAGCAGTCAAAGAAAAGGGCAATTCCTGTTTGGACCTGTTCAGATCAGGAGGATCCAGGGTCCGACCCCCTGGTAAGACAGCAGTTAAACATGCATCCAACGTGTGTTTACAACCTCTGTCCCCACAGGCCATCCCCACCCTCTCTGCTCTCCCCGTGTTGTTCCCTTGTGCCCCCCCTTCCTGCACACAGCAGTCTGTCCTGATACATTCTGGTTTCACCATCACCGTCTTGTGGCCAATGATGTATTTTACTTTTATGGACTTCATTGATTCATAGTGCGTCACCCTTTCTCAAGTCTCATGCTGGACTTCCTTTGCATCTTGTACTCATGGTGGCTCTGAATCATGCTGTTCCCATCTTCATCTTGTATTGTATCCAGACTTGCAACATTATGTTTTACTACTGACTTCTGAAATTGTATTCGCTCTCCCCTCTTGCTTCTCTACTCTTTTTGAGTGCTTACTCCCTGTTCTCTCCTCCCCTCTCCCTTTTCCTATCTCCTCCTCCCCTTACTTTCTTCTATGCACTCACTCTATCAGAATTGTCCCTGGACCTAGCATGATAGCAACCTCGTCTGTCGCTCCCCCATCCCCTTACTGTTCCCCCCCTTCCCTCCAGCACTATCTGAAACGATGCCAGGCCTAGTAGGATTGTCGCTTGTTTTGTTCCTCCCCTACCCTTTCTGCACCCCTTTCCCTCACCTTTTTGTTTTCTTCTGGCTCTACCAGAAATGTCGTCGGGCCTAGTAAGGTAGTCACCTGTCTGTTTCCATTATCTTCCCACTCTCCCCCTCCCTTCCTTATCTATATCTTAGCACTTGCACTATCTGAAATGTCGTCAGACCGAGTACGATAGTTAATTTCACATCCTTACTCTTCATGGCCTGTAAGAATGTAGTTGTATTTTCCCTTGTTCCCTCCCTTGCCTTGAAGTGCTTTGAAACACATTGTGTATAGGCGCTATATAAATAACTATCATATAGCATATCATATACATAAAGCATTGGGCAGGTTCATCAGCAGTGTGCAAGATGCAGAAGTAACTGAAAACCTTTATGGAAGATTAGGATTACTGTTACACATTTTTGGTGTCCAGACCTACAGCCGAGGCAGCAACGACCTCAGCATAAGTGCCGTAGGTGTTGGGCTAAAGCGTGTAAGCTTGAAGTGCCATACCCGTACGTATACGGCTGAAGCATGTAAGCTTCGTACTGTTGAGATGGCATATCTTCATCAACCTCCGTGGGAAATGACATTTCTGTAATTATCATGCGAGATTTGCCATGATTTGACGGACAATGTCATTGCGGACACTACTTATTGAAGAGACGTATTGTTTCCTGTCACTCACATTACTACAAAAGCACTGTATTGTGTCACATGCATTACTTCAAAGTGAATGCTGCTAAAGTCAGCTAGAATGCTGATAGTGTGGAAAGTTTAAGAACAATGAACATCTGAAGTTTTGATGAACTGCTGAACTTTAGAAAGCATTGACGACCGCTTAAGAGAAAATCTGAAAAAGGTATATTTTTTACTTGTTACATTGTCGACACCATGGAACCTACCTGCAAGACAAATTTCAGGTTTGTAGCATGTTGGGAATTATGCTGAACATTTCAAACAGACACACACATATCCAAGCATTGCAGACTGCAGACATTAGAAAAATGTATATTTTATATTTGTTACATTGTCTACACAATGGAACCTACCCGCAAGCCACATTTCGGTTTGTGGCATGTCGGGAAATATGCTGAACATTTTTGAAAGACACACACACAAATCCACAAATGTCCCTTTTTTAAACATATTTACATAGATTATAGAGTTGAAATAGTCAACTTTTAATACAGTGCAAAGAAACGAAGCAGTCATACAAAAGACAATAGCAAGCGAATAATCTAACTAGTAAAAAGAAAAGACATAGAGCAAAATATGTCACATGTCACAGATGAATAAACACAATACAATGAAAATGAAATGTAAATGGAATATCACCCAATAATTTTGAAAATTAATAAAATCTGCTTCCACATTTTTATCAAATATAAAATATAGGCATCATTATTGCCTCTCATAAAAACTAACCGGTGGCCGTATTTCTCTGCCATATCGGCTGACCTCAGAGCTTGGTGTCTTAACCTGTGTAGAGAGGAACATTCTGACAAAAGGTGTTGGCAGTCTCTAAGCATTCACAGTTTCTCATTTCTGGGGATCTTATTCCATTACCCCATGACTTTCAGCATTTTCACTGAGTTACATGTTACTTACAAATAGTCTCAGACACAAATGTTACGCAGGCAATTGCTTAAGTAGCTCGGGACACCCTCACGTGCGTTGCCATATTAAAAAACAAGGCAGTGGACTATTTAGAAGCAAGAGCCACATCAATTGTTCCCAGTCCTGCGAAAAGAGACGGTCTTGCGTTACCTTTCTAAATCATGGGAGGGACAAAGACAGAGGATTATCAGCAAAAAACAACATCCCAGAATTTACAATGGACTGAATCTGAACAGATAGCTATTGGTCATAAAGCTCTTCCTAGTAATTAGGTTCACATAAAGTAGTCTAGTCAAGGAACCAGGTGGGCGTTAGTCAGTTTCAGTATGTAATAAAGCAAGTCAATCTCAGCTTCACCAGGACTGGCTGTAAATAAATCTCCAAGTTGGTAGCCTCAACCGGGGAGTAGTGAGGCAACCTCAGGAGTCTCCTCAGAATAGTATATTTAATTTTACTAAAGCCAAGGGTCTCCTGAATGCCGAAACCTCTGCCCTGTAAAGTATGATTGGTAATATCTTAACCAGGTGGAGCTTAACCAATACAGTAAGAGAATAGCCACCTCCTTTTTGAGCAAATGAATGAATTGCACCCGCTACCTGGGTGATCTTTGCTTGTACCTGTTCTAGGCGAATGATATCATTTAATTTGGCATCTAGAGAAATATACAAATATTTATACAAGGGTACAATTTCAATCACTTCCATACTTAACGTCCATTGTAACTGTTTCCTTTTTTTATATTTTGGAGAAAAGATTATTATTTGGCTCTTAGCGATTTTGATTTTAAATGAGTTAAGGGTGGCACAGGCATTGAGTTGGTCCGAGGTAGCCTATAGGCCTCTCACATTAAGATCTAGTAGAGCTAGTTCATCAGCATAAGCCAATCACTGTAAGGGAGTTTCACCTTATTTAGGCAGAATGGAGTTAGAATTCCCAATGCCCCCTTCAAGATTTGACAGGTATAAATTAAACAACATGGTTTCAAGGATGCCCCCTTGCTTAAGGCCCTTGTGCGTACCAATCCATCCTGTCATCATGCCCAGCTGGTCCAGGTGCACTTTAACTCTGGTGTTATCAGGCAATTGAATAAATATTTTCAAAAGTTCTGGCAGTATGTGCCATCTTCTAAACTTTACCCACAGCCTATGACTATCAACAGTGTGAAAGGCTGCTTTGAACACTATGAAGGCAACATATACAGGTAGGTTGTGAATCATCCAGGCCTGCTGCACAGTGGTGACAAGGTCAAGGATATTGATTTTAGTATTATAGCCTTTCCTGAAGCCCATTTGACTAAGTGGGATGATGTTAAGATCCTCACTCCAATGATTGAGTCATCAAGTAGCATCCTGGCAAATATTTTGGCCGGGACATCCAGCATGGCCAATAGCCAGTAATTGCGAAGATCAGAGCGAGTTACTTTTTTGTACACAGGAACAATGATACTGTCCTCCAAGAAGATTCAAAGGAATGTGTCACAATAATCCATCGGAATGATCACTAGAGCCCCTCAGCCCAGATACTAGTGTCTGGTTTGATAAGCTGGTTGTGCAAACCATTTGGGCCAGGTGCTCTTGATGATTTGCTAACCGTATCAGTTTAGCTATGTCATTTGGTCCCTTATTAAGGTTCCAATCAGATGATGACAAATCGTTGGCAGAGTTCAGGGCACTACAAACACCCAACGTTTGTTGGATGCAGGTTACCCAGTCCTTTTCCGGGACCCCACTGATGTCTCTACCTTGTACACTGATGCCGTTGAGAAGTTTCCAGAACTGTTTATGATTATTAGTAATTGAGCAATGAACCAGATTGCATCACTTAGTACAACCAGAAACCTACACTCCTTTAACCAGCTGTGGTAATTGGCCTTTAGCTTTTTCACAGAGTGGGCGTGGTCTATTGGCTTTAGTTGTAACTTAGCCATCTTGTGCATTTCTCTCTGCAGGAGCCTTTTAGTGTCCTTAATAGCTTTATCAAATATGTGACAGTTACAGGTTTTAGGACCAACTCCTTTCCTGGAGAGATCACCAGTGTTGATGGTAATACTAGCTGTAATTTTCTCACCACATTTCACGTATTTCTGAATGGCTAATCGAGCAGATTCAATGTTGTGTGTGGAGGCTATGTTCACACTCTCCAAGGAGAATGTTCTTAAAACGTCTTGTGCCACTATAGAAGCCACCCCTGTTTTAGTGCCAGGAAATTCAGTTGAATTGTGAGTTCACTAACAGGGTCCTGTAGGTTTCCTGACTTATTTGCGGTCCCTCCATGTTGATAATGGGGTAATAATCGCTCACATGTCAGTGGAAGACACACAGGTCTTCAATAAGAGATGATACCTGTCAGATGAAGATGTAATCGGTGATACTAGCAGAATTATTACTTGTCCTAGTGAATTGGGGAGGACTGGCATAAGGACGATCTCAATTAGCCATACAAAAGTCAAAGGAATAGAGCAAGCTCACCCAGCCAATTCCCCAGCCACACACTTTATCAAGTCTGCTGCTAGGGGATGTGGCAGGCCAGATCTCAGGGTCTTGCTCCCTCTGTATCATGTCTTGCAGAATCCTGGAATTAAAATCACCACACACGAGAATAGGAACATGTCCACCAATCTTATTAATTATTGCCTCGATCTCCTTAAGTATTTCACCATGAGGCACTCTATAGGGAGGATCATACACATTTACTCACAGCCCAGATTTAGCATCTCCATTTAACAGTATTCTACCCATCAAGACATAATTGGACCCACAGGGTATTTCCACCAGTTGCAGAGGATACTTTACCCCCAAAGTCAGACATCCGTTATGTCTTCCCCTCAAGCCCTGGGTGGCTAATGTAGATATGGTACACCAGCCATTGATGGCTATCGGCATAGTATTCCTGGTTTCTTGAAGGGCAATGACACAAAAGGTGTCAATAACCTCAACCAGGCTGTCCTGCTCAAACAGAAGGACATTGCCCTGTTTGCTCAACAAAACCAACAAGAAAGGGATACAAGCAGCCAGCCAGCCTTCTCTAATGGACCAGATTAGCTAGCCAAACCCAAATGCACTCCTCCTCAGACTCCATTTGAGCTAAGCTTTTATTACCCACTCCACCATGCAAGCCCCGAAAAAGTCCCTCCTGAGTCGTCTGCGATGGAATGCCTAGGTCAGCCACCCAAGCAGCTCTTTTTGGACAAGAGCCACTGAGGGAATTCAAGTCATCATCCAAATTGTGGACCAAAATTCCAGCTCCCTGAGAGCAATCATGTCTCTGATCATGGGCAGATTTGACTAGGGAACTGACAGAATTTTTCTTACTCACATCTAGCTCTATTACAGAGCATTCATATTCCATGTTTAACAGTAGTACACAGTGTTGTAGGGTGTAGTCAATGGTGTTTTCCGCCTGAAAGTGAATGAGCACGGTTGCATATTTATAATTTTCACATATTCAAACTATTTGCATATAATCACTTCTAATGTAATGCAGTAGTATGGCGCCTTGAAACAATGACAACAATCCATTTATTTAAAACGTGTCCCCATAGCAAAAAGACTGCTAATTCTGAGGACCTTGGACTTCTTAGGGTCCTCCAGAATAGGGGGAATGTGATTCAGGCCGGGGGCAGTAACACAGTCGGGTCCCCCTGCTTCAGTGTCAGTAGTGCAAAATAGCCCCTGGAGGCTATAGAGATCATCACGATCATCACAGACAGTGCTAGTTTTAGTCACTTGCTCCCCCTTGACCTCATGCAGCCCCGCATTGGACGGCTGATTTACTGTGGAACTGCCCTGCATCCGATTAACATAGGTGCGTATGTCACCTTTGTTCTTACTTGAAAGCAACATCAAGTCATCCTCATCCCCCTCTTCAATAGTAAAAGAAGCATTAACCTCACAGAGAGGATGACATGCAGCCTTAGACTTGGTGGTGAATTTTGCCAACAAAAGGCCCCATAAGATCCACTTTAGAATGAGTACCTCTGCCAGGTTTCCCAGCAGACCCTGGCGACATCTGGGGCACATTAGCCATGGATTCATCAGTGGTTGGATCCTCATTAAGACAGCCTTTCCTTTTCCTTTTGGTGTGTAGGTTCTGATAACTTACTGCTTGCCTGATGGATCTTTTGGTCTTGCGTCTGTACCAACCAGGATACTGCTCCCTCTTGATTAAGCTGTGAGCGTTCCACCTTACCGCTGTTAATGTGTGAATGAAGCATTTCTGTAAGAGAAGACAAACTAACAAATATTTTGTCCATAGTAGTGGCTAAAGACTCGGCAATTGTTGAAATCTGGCCTAAGGAGCCTGTCACCACACCAAGTATAGTATCATGCCTAGATAGTTTGTTTGCCAAATCGTCACATTTTGCAGCTAGCATTATTAGCAAGCTTTCACGAATTCAAAACATTGCGTCCAGAGGCACAGCTGGCCGTATTGTCATGCGAGGAGTTAAACATCCCCAATCAAGGCAATTGTAATGTTAGACATGTTCAGATTAGGTAATAACAGAAAAGAAGTGTTGTAAACAAACAAAGGAGATAGGTGTATTTCCCCAGCAATGTCAGCAGAGGTCTGCGCAGTATTAATAGTGCCAAGTGAAACGCCAACGCCAGCATTCTCTGCCATAACCCAAACTGGTAAATGCCCCCTTGTGTGTGATTCTGGGGCAGCAGGCAAGGTGAGGTAGGGCTGGAGCCCCCTTAGGGCTGTCATGCTCGAAGATAGTCAATGGAGTTGAGACAAGATGTCATGGTAATAAGGCATTGACACCATATTCAATGGTCTTGAAGTCTAAACAAGGTACTGAGGTCGTAAATTCAGACACATTTTCGGTGCATAGGCTTTCACTATTGATAAGTGGCTCCTCACGCAATGAAAAGAAATTGACAATTGTTACCATGTTCTTTGCACCTGTTTCAACGCCATAACCTCTGAATGTCTTCTGTGGACAAAACTGTGAGGATCGTCAGAGGTGGACTATGCTGTTTTCCTCGACATACTGCGTCAGGCACAACAACTCAGAGTCCCCAAGCTCAGGACAATCCTGGGCTATTAAGGCTTCATCCTTCTTGCAAATCTGCTTCATGACAACCACTTCATCTTTCACAACACCTGGTGGTGCAATAGCGATGCGCTTTGTGGTGCGTGGCGCAGTCGCACCACTGGCACGCCGCTTCCGTGTCCTGACTGCTGGCAAGTACTCCTGAGTTGGTTCAAAGGGCACAACAGCCCAACAGTTGCCCCTCTGCCAGTCGCTAATGTGATTCGCTCCAAGACCAGCAAGTCTAGAAAAAAAGTGACCCACACAGTAGTGGGCATTAATGGTTAGTATCCTGGCAATATTAAAAAATGTTGAGGTTTTCAGCTTCACCTACTTGAGTGCTGCTGTCAATTTAGATCAACCCCTTACTGACAATCACAGAGCGCCAGTCTTACGCACTCTCTCACTCTTCCTCTTCTACCACTGATTGCTGCAGACTACGACTCAGCACCGACTCCATGACGCTCAAAGCCAGGAAAGGGATTTTGAGCTAAATGCGCCGCCTCTTCTGAAAACCAGCTTTAGCTGCACCAAAGGTCAGGTAAGCTCTGTGGACTACAGGAGACTGCGACTCAGCATTGTCTGCCCAGCGCTCTGCGCCAGGAAGGGGTATTTGAGCAAAATTCTGTGGTTCTTTGGAAAACCAGTTCCAGCTGCACCAAAGGTCAACTAAGCTCTGTGGACTGCCGCAGACTGCAACTCAGCACATACTCAGCTTAAAATGTACTTTATAATTGGTTAGTATTCTATTTAATTTTCAAAAATACTTGTATTCAATAACCCAGCATGTTAATACTTAGGGTGATCATTCTATTATTGAAGGTTGCCACTAATATTCTAATTCAATGCAACCCTCATTGATCTTTCTATTAGTACGTGTCCTAATTGATAATGATTATTATTGATATACAATCCGTGTTCCAACAACATTCCATATGCTTATCGTATGTTCCTTGGATATAATTTTGAACACATACTTTTTGGTTCAGGTTCTCACTGCTCCCTTTCCCGCTGCATTTGGGCATACAATAGGATTGTTGATTACCAAGAAAATATAATTCTCTCACAATTTGTTTCCATAAGTAGCTTTAAAATCAACCAACAGCTGTCATACCCAAAGTATGTTGAAGGGAAATGGACCTCATAGAGATAGTTCTCAATTTTCTTGAGAATTACTCCACTTTGATGTGCTAAGAAACACCTACTCTATATATGTTTATTCCAGAACAGCATGTAGTTCAGTATCTTTAGACACCTCTGCTATTTTGGCTCGAAGGTCATGTTTATGAATTCCTTAGAGAATATGTTTTCACTAAGCGCACCAATTATAGCTGAAGAAAACTGATCAAAAGACAAGGAGAGCAGCTGCAATGCCAAACATATGATTAAAGAGTTGAAATAAGTTAATGGTGATGAGATAGTGGGCCTGTTTTGCAAAGCATTTTTCAATGTTGTTTTCCCATTCGAAATCAGGCCCACTATCTTTCCTGGTCTCATTATGGCTGGGCTCATTGCCTGCGCTCAATGTAACAGTGCAATCATTGACTGTCCGAAGCTCCCTGTAGCAATCTCAACCACACATTGTCCAGACAAGATTTTTTTCAACAAGACACTTCCTCTCAAGGAGGCCCTTTTATTTTTACAGCCACAAGCTATTTAACACATGAAAGAGAAAGCTAAAACATTGGAAAATACTTTCACTCTCTTAAAGAGAAAAAGTTCACACCTAGTGGATGCTCATGTTAAACCTGTACCAGTTCAACCATGCTGCAATGAAAATGCTTAACTTATGAAGACAATCAAAATAATACCACATTTAATTTACTAACTCAATTTGCCTATTTACTTAATGCACTCTTACAGTAACATTATTTACTTCACCACCAAAATTCCAAAACATGTATTGCAAGGATCACTATGTGCTAATAGCCTTACAGACCTCTGGAGTAGTCATTAATGATTGGCCCTTCCCCATTTTATGGCCCACATTATCCTGTGATAATGACACATACACCAGTCTAAAAGGCTTTACTAATGTCCACAACATGCAAGTTTAAAGTAGACAAATGAAAAGAGGGAATATGTACTGTAAGGAAGGCATGGTATCAAACAGTGAAAACAGACACATGTGATCACAGTTCAAGAGTGTTTATTGAACTTCAATGGGTTGGTTGAATGCCTATCTAACCTAAATGTAAGGATGGGAGCAAGCTACGACCATCAAATAATAATAACACAGTCCAAGTCAGGTCTCTTTCAAAATAAAAGAACCTATACTAATAAACCTATTGTCAATCCTTTCTTCTTAATACAAAAGGGTGTGGGACAATGGTATATGCAACAAAGAAAAGTGTTCAAGAAATAATATGTCAGGACAGTTGAGCAGTTGGCTTCCCTTCCCCACATTTTTAGCATGAGGCAAGGCGCATGTTCGAGCTTCATACACACTCTGGCTTCTTTGGCACAAGAATACAGTTCAAAGCATAGATATCAGGGCTTTCTGCCAAAGTCTTTTTTCCAATAACAGCCTCTTACTGCAGAGGGCATGTCGTAAAACAAATCTCAAAGTTCCATTTCTATCAGGATCTTCACATATAAAAGTTCTCGCTTAGGCTTGCACCCCTTTTTACCACAATGTTTACACTTGGTCTCCCTCGTTTGGCGCGGGCCATGGATCTCCCTCGTTCGGGCTCAGATCCTGTTGATATCAAAATCGAAGACTTTTAAATATGCAATAGATTTTGTTTAAACCGTTGCAGGACCACTTCGATTCACTTCACACAATGCGCTTTGTCAATATTTTGGCCTTTGTTTCTCGTGGCAGGGATAACTTAGATAGACCTTCGATTGAGCACACTCACAGTGCCGGACCACTGTGTTAACTGTATCGTATCTTTCCTTCTCAAGTTCAAAAATTAATTAGCAATTTAGGTTTACTTGCATCTTTCATCAGATGCGTTTAACAATGTTTGTTCAAGCGTTCATTATACAATGTTGATGCTCGCAACCTTGACTTCAACACAGACCGGTCTTGCATTGGTCTCCCGAACTCGCCAGCTGTGTTGATCTCACTGGTGCTTCTTTGTTCTTGGAGCAAAGGATGATACCCTGGCGACTGCTGCTTTTCCCCACCTTGGTCGGTTACACAAAAGGGCCTTTGGTATCTCTGACATACAATATAGGATACTTCAGTCTGGTTTCCTGGCTATATGCTTTCTGCCTGAACGTTTCTTAAAAATAAAAGTTTCTTGCCGAAAAGGTCAAGGGTATTTCCCTCCTTGTGAAACCGTCTTGTTTTCCCATCTTTCTCGCCCCGTTCAGATGCCGTCTCGAAGCTGCTGTTCCTTTTTGTGTTTTGCCTCGCTCATTGTGTGCTTTCGTGCTCTGCCTTTTATCCATGTGGCGAAGTTTAATGGAAGTCAGATTTGAGTGATTGCCAGTTATTGCCTGACTTCACCTAACCATAGTAGCAGGACATGTCAGGTACACTACTCAGGTCTGAGTCTGTTTTCTCCCAGAGTTGGCTGTCCATGTGGAAGTGTTTGCGAAGGGAAAGGGGGGGTAAAGTTCCCACGAGTCCTACCTGGTAGGATGGGATAAAGGTGTTACAGGGGGATGGATACTGCGTCTCACCATCCGATGTCACACTCCTACTCCCTGAAGACCCCTCTCCCAGGTGATCCTCCCACACTGGTCCACCCCCAGGAACTGGATCCAAAAGTGATGGCTGTGTCCTGGCCACTTGGATGACAGATCTCCCGGGACTATCGGGTGAGACACCTTTTGGTTTCTCACATACCCTTCCCCTATGCGAGGTGAGTATGCTTGGTCTTTTCTGAGGTCCTTTAATTTTAGGAACCGGGAGAGAGCAAGGAAAAGATGTAGCCATGTGCTCTCACATATTCCACGAGTTTCTTTACCTCCAGTCTGGTAAATGCAGGGTTTTCATATTTGTCTCCCTAATGTGTCCTATAAATTAGGATTGAGGTGGTGAACCTGTCATTAGGTGTTCTTCATGGTTGGTGGCAAACTTTTGGTGAATGGTAGGCTTGTGAGGTTCTGTTTCCATCCACTCCCACACCAAAGAGGTTTGGTAGTAACAGTCAAGTTGGGAACAATTTTGCGGTATACAATTTCTGTGGGGTTTTGGGAGCTCTTGTTAGAGAGTAGAACATGCAGGAAAGTCTCTTCCCACAATGACTTATTTTGGGGGGTTCAGGAATAATGGCAGATGACACCAGCCATGATTCACCCCTGATGTTAATGGACACAGGTATCTTGGGATAGATTTCATTATCTCTGTGCACACATGTGACTCTAAGTAGAGTCACATTTTCTAAGTCTGCTGTTGTCACCAAATCAGCCCTTATGGTGGTCTGTTTGCTGCTTGAATCAATTAGCACATTTACAGGCCTTCAATTTACTAGTGATTTTTCAAATATAAAGTCATTTGAAGACTGGCATAGACATATGTTGAAGGTTTCTAGATCGTCCTCTGTTTCTTCCAACTCACCCTTCTGAGGCACCCTATTTCCATAGGTTCGTCTTTTAGATTTTTAGGGCAGTGTTGAACCAGGTGGCCAGTTTCTTTAAATGAAAAACCGATGGGGTTGACAGTTTAATTCCTTTAAGTTCTTCTCTCCTGCTTTCCTCTCTACCCTTCTCGTCTGGTCTTCTGATTTCTATTCTTTCCTTCGGGATCCACTCTTTGGGTTTATAGAGCCATCCCCCTCTATCTATCACCTGGGATTGGGAACGGTATGTGGGTTAGAGATCCCTCTGTTCTTCACCTCTGTGTTCAGATTGAAAATCTTTTACTGCATCTGAGTGATTTTGGACAGTTTCAATAGCCTTGGCTTGGTTAGGTCGGTTTACCTGCAATACTGCACTAGGTCTAATGAAGATGTGTGCAGGTCTTATTTTTAAGACTATTCCATCCCATTGTTGGAAATTATAGCAGAAGAGCGGAGGGGTGTCTAATAATACCTTGGTTTTGAAAAACAAATCTTGTTGGCCAATTGGGACTTGAAGCTGACAATACAAGGTCTCTTTTATGATGTATATTCTGTCAGACTCAAGGAGTTCAATGATTCCATTTTCTCCTCCTGGTGGTATGATGATTACCAGTATAGGTTTTCAATTTTTGTCAATTAAATCATATCCCACTTCTGACACCACATGTAAGGAAGGCATGGTATCAAACAGTGACGACAGACACAAGTGATCACAGTTCAAGGGTGTTTATTGAACTTCCATGGGTTGATTGAACACCTATCTAACCTAAATCCAAGCATGGGAGCAAGCTACTAACATCAAATAATAATAACACAGTCCTAGTCGAGTCTCTGTCAAAATAAAAGGTCCTATACTAATACTCCTATTGCCAATCATTACTGCTGGTAAAATAATGTCTGCAACAAAGAAACGTGTTCAAGAAATAATATGTCAGGATGGTTGGGCAGTTGGCTTCCCTTCCTCATGTTTTCAGCATGGGACAAGGCAGCATGTTTGAGCTTCGTACACACTCTGTCTTCTTTGAAATGAGAATACAGTTCAAAGCATGTATATCAGTGCCTTCTGTCAAAGTCTCTTTTCCAATAACAGTCTCTCAATGCAGAGGGCCTGTTGTAACAAATAAATCTCAAAGTTCCATTCCTATCAGGGTCTTCAAATGCACAAGTACCCACTTCCAACATTTATCATGGGTCTCCCTCCTTCAGGCTTGACCCCTTTCTGCCAGAATGTTTACCTTGGTCTCCCTCATTCTGGCTCCGACCATGCATCTCCCTCGTTTGGGCGTGGATCCTCTTGATATCAAAATCAAAGACATTCAAATTTACAATGGGTTTTGCTTATACCATTGCAGGACCACTTCGATTGACTTCACACAATGTTCTTATCAATCTTTTTGGCTTTTTTTTCTCTTGGCGGGATACATTACAGAGACTTTTGATTGAGCACCCTCGTGGTGCCGGACCACTCTGTTAACAGTATTGTATCTTTCCTTCTCAAGTTCAAACATGCATCAGCAGTTTAGCTCTACTCGCGTCTTTCATCACACATGTTTAACTATGTTGGTTTCAGCGTTCGTATTGCAATGTTGCCGCTTTCAACCTTGACTTCAACACAGAACGGTCTAGAATCACCTACCCAACTCACTGGCTGGTGTTTCTTTGTTCTTGGAGCCAAGGATGATACCCCAGTGGCTGCTGCTCCTCCCCACCTTGGTCATTTACGCGGAAGGGCCTTCTGTATCTCTGGCACACAATGCAGGATCCTTCAGTCTGGTTTCCTGCCCTTATGCTTTCTGACTCAAAGGTTTATTGAAATTAACTGTTTCTTGCCAAAAAGGTCAAGGGTATTTCCCTCCATGTGAACCCTTCTTGGTTTCCCATCTTTCTCCCCTCATTAATTTCCAACCCAAAACTGCTCTTACTTTGTGTGCTTTGCCTCGCTCAACATGTGCTCTCGTGCTCTGCCTTTTATCCTTGCTGGGAAGTTTAATGGAAGTTAGGTGTGAGTGATTGTCAGTAATTGCCTGACTTTGCCTAACCATAGTAGCGGGACATGACAGGTACACTGCTCGGGTCTCAGTCTGTTTTCTCCCAGAGGGGGTTGTCCATGTGCACGTGTTTGTGAAGGGAAAGGGTGGGGGTACAGTTCCCACATACCCTACCTGGTAGGATGGGGCAAAGGTGTTACAGGGGCAGGGATACCGCATCTCGCCATCCAGTGTCCCACTCCCACTCCGAAGACCCCTCACCGAGGTGATCCTCCCACACTGGTCCATCCCCAGGAACTCAATCCAAATGCGATGGCCATTGTCCTGGCTACCTGGATGATAGATCCCTGGGGACTAGCAGGTGAGACACCTTCTGGTTTTTCACAGTACTCTCAATCCAATTGTCTTAGAAAGGAATTCATAGGATCCAGTAATAATTCTGGGTGCTTACTTCAGCATACAGGCACAAATCAACTTACGGAAATGCAGTAAGTGATGTAAACAGAACTGAATACTAACATCAATGAAACAAAAACTTAGTCAAACATCACTGGAAGTGCATGCCTGACCCACAAACAAAGGTGACAGACTCAAGTAAATGTTTCAGCTACCAGCTAAATGACCAATGTTTACATCATGTCGAACAATCACAAACACATTTGCCACTTTTTGAATTAACTCAAATCTAATGAGGATTCTGTTCATGAGGCAAAGGTCCAAAATGTTCCACTTTACAGTATGTGCGCCTGATTCGGATCTCCATTTAAAACAAGTGTCATTCCGTAATGGAACACTGTTCTTATTTGCTCCAAATTCTGCATCTATATAAACAAAAGGCACAAAAAAAGGAGGCAATAAGAAAATTGTTGTAACATCATGGAATGACACTTTCTTATTTTGCATGACCTTCAGATTTGGGCCCTCAGTCTCTTTTTTGGGGACGTGTTCCAACCACGTCCAATACATATCCAAGTAGTTGTATTATTGAATCTTTTTTATGAAATTACTGCATGGCCATACTGGACAACACATTATGGTTGTGTATGTCCTATGTGTGCTTTACCAAATTGTTTTGAAGTGGAGTGCATGCAGCCGGTCCCACATTATATTTACCATATCGGAATGTTATTGCAAATGCCAATTAATCTACCAAGCCCACAGGTAATATATAACTCAAATCATTTAACAGCCTCCTCAATGAAGAACAGTTAACCCTGGGTAAGCACATCATATCATACTATATAATGAAATGCCTGATGTATGTTTGTCTGAAGCCGTCCTGCGCACTTCGCCTGTTATCACCATTGGAGGGAGCTGTTGCCTTACGTATACAATAAGACTTCAAGTTCATCTAACAGGCGAGCAAAATGTGTATTTCATGTTATCACTGCTAGAGGGAGCTGTTGCCTTACGTATACAATACAACTTCAAGTTCATCTTCCATGCAAACAAAATGCGTATTTGAACAATTCAACATACAATTAGCTGCAGAAAAGGCCCAAGACAGGGATACCACTTTAACAGGATACTTCAAGTTCCATGCACTAACAATATATACACATTTAGAAATAACATATAAACAGAAATTCATTTAATTAAACACTATTTCTCTAACAAAATAAATTACTTTTTTGTTAATGTACTTATGCATTTGTAATTATTAATTTTAATATGTCTTGGTATGTATTATTTCAATAATATTCTTCATGTATATTTTAAACTTTATTTGACTTTAATTTACTTTATTTTAGATCTCTTTAAATCATGCTGCACACGAACTGTATTATTTGGACATCCTTCAACATTATATATTTGAGTCCAAATCCTGTAAGTAGAATCCAAGGCAATGAGGAGCAGATATAGCAACTGGCCAAATGTACTATATTGAACTTTCAAGGTAGTATGAGAAATTGTGTTTGATGTTTACTACTCCTCCATGTAAAAAGAGCAAGAACCTTTGCACATTTCTTTTCTACTAACATTACATTAAGTTACACCACATAATATATTGCAATGTCGTTGTGTACACAGGCTTTTCCACCAGTTTGGCTATGAACGGAAACACCAGAATTGCGTGTCTTTCCTGCAAAAAGGATCTCCCGGAACGTTGTGGGTGGTTCAAGCAGGGTGACTCTGGTGGTTTCCGATTAATAGTGTTCAGTGAAAAAACATTGTTAAAGGGACTTAATGGTTAAGTTGCACTAATATAAACATATGGAATTCAGTGAACAAATGTTGTTAAAGGGATGTTATGGTTATAAATCAAATTGAAATACCCAAGACGTTTGCCAGTTATGGTAACCTATGCAACCATAACTCGTGCAACCACCGTGCACTGCTAAGACTAACACCCAGGATATCAAAGATGACATCACAATTGGCATAACTGATGACATCACTGATGAAAAAACTCCAGATTTTTTGCTTTTTATAGCCATATTCCATCCCATCCTCATCACCCCTCACCTACCCAGAGATTATTTCATTAGTTTGACAAGTGTAATGTTGTGTTATTTAATATGTTTTTACTGCGATGTTTGTGGACTATGGGCACAGTTTGTTAATCCGACCTGGTGTCCGCTTCGAAGGTTTTAAAGCACCTCACATTTTTAATTGACCAATCAGGGGACACGTACGATGTTGGCGAATGTTACGCAACGGCCTAATTGGCCCAGTGGCATCAACAGACATGGAATCAGGGTTTGGGCTGTAGGCATGAGCATGTTTTCCATTATGTCTATGAGATTTTAAAACCTTTTGAGACCCTCCTATAACTTTGCCCACCCTTGACTAAACTGCCCCAAACTTCACCAAATCATTCAGTGGTAGCCACGTACTTCTTTTTGCAAAGTTTGGTGAGGATTTGTCAAATGGCACCAACGTTATAAACCACCCAAAAAGTGCTCTTCCTATGGGTTGAGCAACTTAACCAAAACAACATGGCCACCACTGTAACAAAATAGGGCACAAGTGATTACATTTCTGATTCAGTATTGTGAGGCGGATGCAGAAATTGGCACTGCAGTTGAGGGAAATTGAAACAATTTAGTTGAGCTACAAGTAGAAAATAAAAATACGACCATATGTTCCATACGTAGAAAAGCCTAAGAATTCTTTGGAGACAGGGGGAGATTATAGTAAGTGGCTATAAATAAGTGCCTCATCTTTTGGTGGTCAGTGCATACTTTCTGTTTGTATCAAAAATACTTCTTCAGAAGAATAAAGAGGATATATCACAACTGCATCTCTGCACCACAGAGTCCAGAACTGTGAGTGGCATATACAAGACATCAATGTTGCATTCAGAATCACTCAATCAGGTTGGATGTACCGACTAGAGCAATGCCAGTGGTTAAGATTCAGTCTAAACCTTCCAGCCATCACCTCTTTGTTTTTGCTTTGTCACCCCTACTAGAAATCTAACATGATAATGTCTGCAGGATTTCACTGGTGAGCTGTGGCTACAGTGTTGCTAGTGAGGAATATGCTCTCAACCTAGTGGGCTGATTCATGCATAGTCTAAATAAAGATCACACTTAATACCTCCTCACCTCATTGCTTGACCCACTTTTCAAGATCAAAATGTGTGCTTTTCCACCGTATGACAACTCTGTGCGAACCCCGCAGAATGAGACACAGTTCAGATGTACAAAGATGCATTGACACAGCAGTTGGATTAGAAATTGAATGAAGAACAGACCCAGCAAGATAATGTAACAACCCCTGTGCTCAACACAACACCAGAGATGTCAAGAATATTGTCTTTATCATCAGTAGCTGCATTGCTCTTGTCATCTACACCACTTCACCAATGTTCTGGGAACAGTACTGACAGTGATAGGCAGGAGACAGAGAGGTGTTGGGTAAGACTCCTCACCTAATCAGGGATACTCAAGGTAGATGAATCGAAAAGAAAATACAGTGTACCATCAGAAGCTGAAATGGAGGATGCATGTCTACTTGACACATCTCACACGAGTAGGGATGATGATCCACTACTTTATTATTTCAGTGAACAATCTGTCTGGCCAGCACCACTTGTGAGAATTACCATAGAATTCCTAAACTGCCCCCTGCCACTGCACAGTATAAGTGTGGCTTTTGTGCTTCTGGGACAACTGTTTCTGATGTCAGATCTACATTGAGAAAGAAAATAACAGGACATCTAGCCCTAGGCAATGGACTAGCTCTGATGATTGCTGTCGGTTTCAAGTCACACGAAGTAGAGTGGAGTTGTTTAGAAGGGCTTGTGGTTGTGAAACAGATAGCTCTAGGGAATGACTGCTGTTGTGGACGAAATGTGACTGTCATATTGTGATGAGATGCCATTGGCATTTCTGCTGTTACTCTCCTGCCTCTAGGTACTACTTTTAAAATCAGATTAGTTTAGGTGCGAGGTACCTTTAAATAGAAGTAAAGCCAGCAACATGATCATTCTTTGGGCTGTTTCTGCTAACTGGCAGTTGCAAACATGAACATTTCTATGGGTCATCTCTGCTACCCAAAAGCTGCCAATATGAACACATTGGAAATATTGAACAGGGTGCTAGATCATGAAGTGACAGGATGAGAGTGGTGAGAGATAGGAGAAGTGCGCAGAGTACCTCTAGTCTATATAACAATATGGAATGCTTATTAGTCCTTCTCTCCACCATCCAGAAATAAAAAGGGATGTTGCAGTCATAGGCATACAGGTGAGCCTCCAGAGCACCTTGGACCGCCAGCCAAGTCATAACATGCCTGACAGCTGCATCCAGTTCAACTTGGACACTTGGGACTTCTTCTTTCTGATTGCTCTTCAGTATGATTGGGGGAGGATTACAATTTGGAAGCATGCAATTTCATTTTGTCTCTCTTTATCTTTTTTTCTTTCTTATTTTTGAAATGTTCTGAGTGTATTCTGGCAGTCGTGCCAGGCAGTGTGCCCCCAGAAATAAAGAGCTTCCCTGAGAGTACATTTATTAATTGGTCTCCCTAATTACCCCCATCCATTTTCTTAGACTTCTGTATACTCATATTGTCATTGACAGAGTTTGTGTTTGGGATGACACTGAAAAAACATGAGAGGGTTCTGCCAGAATCATGACTATGCAATTATAACACCATTCTCATGTTCACACAGGAAATGGCGTGTCTAAGGGCTAGGCAGTCCTAGATCTGCAAGCAGTGTCTTATATCTGTGCTGCTGGGGAAAGGAGAGTGTGTGATATATATTTTGGAAAGTGATTGAGTGTATGTGCAGAGACAAGCTGCATTCCTGGGCAGGGTGCATTTTTCCAGATTATCTCCATGCACATTGTGCCAACTGTACCCTTCTGTAAGTTTGTTAACTAGAGTCCAACAATGCACTGCATACTTAAATGCAAAACATACATAAGAACGAGTCAGTGATGTGGTTGAAGACTACACATCTGAACATTTTGAATTCGTGATGAAATTGAGAGATGCATTGATAGTTGGCTGCGTTGTTGTGGTTAGGGATTGGGTTCATCAAAATGGGTATGTGGTTGGCACCTTGGGACATGCTGGGAAGATACCAGAGACAAATAAAACGTGAAAGAAAGGGGAGCTGCAAAAGCATGCAATGGGTGCAAGCTCCTTGACTGTTCGTGGATCGGAGCACTGAGTAGTAGAACAGAAGTTCTTGGAGAGGGCCCTGGAAAAAAAGTCCCCAAATCCAGTGCTCCAAGTTCTTGATTGGCAGTTAGACAGGAAACAGATGGTTAGAGCCGTAGAAAGAATCGTCTGCAGTGAAAACAGTGCAAAGCAGATCACAAAACATGTGCCCATTCTGAAGTACCTTTACCATTCAATAGTGTAAAGAATCCTCGTTGGCACCAAAAGCTCTTCTGCTGCAGCCCCTTCTGCCAGGAGTGGTGCGGTTTGTGGATTCTCAGAAAGCACCAAGTTATGTCCTAGAGACCGTGTAAGTAAGACGTTTTCAGCCCCAACATAGGAAAGAGGTTCACACTAAGTAAATTGTGCTAGGCCTTGGTGCGACTGGTTTAAATGCAATGTTGCTGCTAAATGTGTTCAATGTAGTTAAGAGAATTCAAATCAGTGTTACTTTGTGCTTTAGGTGAATACATTTCAGAGTTACCGTAGGCAGCAACACGAGTAGCAGAAGCATGGATACAATGTATTGTGCAATGTACAATTTGTAGCATTGATAAATATGCAATGGGGAGCTTTATGCATGCGAGAGAGGGGTTCATTAAAGGGCAAACTAAAGTGGAAATTTGTCAATGGTTTAGATTGCAGACACATTTGGGGAATTGGGAAATATGGGCATTGAAAAAGAAGGGGTTAATCATTGTGGGTACATGTATACATTTCAGACATCTGTTACACTCACCTGGTTCCCACAGGGGCGTCGATCGGACCCGGACAGCTGCGGTCTCCACCAACGTGATGCGTAGTGAAGAAATGACAGTGTGGACTGGCCCGCCTAATCTTGTCTGCTGGACTCATAGAAGTATTCTCCTGCAAGTGGAGAAAGGGATTTAGCCACCCGTGGACTTTAGTGATGGCCCCCCAACAGTTCTCGTTCTCCCCACTATTCACCTCCGATATTCCCTTTTGGTAACCTCACCTTATGTTTTTAAATGATGAGCTCTCCATCCTGCATGGCATGCAGGGGCGCATAGATACCAGTTACTTCACTGGGTTGCAGGTACTGGAGGAGTTCCGGAGGAATATTGACTCCAGTGTCTATAAAGTTCAAAGAGTTCAATATGTCTGGTGTTCACTCTTGTTCCATTCCCTCGTTAGGTTGCAGCTGGGTCCAAAAGAATATTGCCTGGAGGCAGCTGATGGCGTTCAGGTAAGACTCTGTCCGGAAAAAGTTGCATGAGTTTAACTTGCTGTTTTCTCTCCCTTTATAGGTGCGGCATAGGAAGATGCGGCGAATTAAAGAATAATACCTCCGGTGGTAAGGCAGGTAAGCCTATGGTGGCAAAGAGATTGTCGTTGTTGGTTTTCTTGGCTTACCTTGTTATTCCTTTTGTTTTCCCCCCAGGTGCTGGGTTTCGACGAAGAAAATGATGGAGGCAGCGCCGAGTCGAAAGATGCGGTGGACTGGTGAGTACAACGTGGCGCTGCTGCTGGCGAAGCGACGCGTGCTGAAATAATGTCCTTTCCAGGCTCGGAGATGTGCTGGGTCCGGAATCAGGTAAGGAATCAAATAATGTCTGTTATCTAACCTCTTCTCCTTTCTTTGCCTTTTGTCTAGGAGCTCCGGATTCGAGGCGGGCGTGGCAGAAGACTGGATGCTGACTTGCAGACGGTGAGCGTCACGCTGCTGGATGCAGAATAACGCAAAGCATGGGCTGCTGTTCGGGCGTGGTTTAAATAGCCTGCAAAGTAGTCCCAGGTAAGAAGTTCCCCAGAACCACACCCGAGTGAAAAATAGTCCCTGTAATAAAATAGTCCCATCCAGGCCTCACGTTGGCTTGGACTCATTTGCAGCCTGGTCTGCATAAGGTAAGTAAAGTCTATGAGCCTGGCGCCTATGGCGCCAGGACTGATTTCTATGATGAGCCTGGCGCCTAAGGCACCAGGACTGAATCCAAACAGCCCCCAGCCGGGGCTGTTGGGGTTTTAATGAGTATCTGGATGCCTGCTCCTGGGGCTGATGGACTCGATCCGGATGCCCGGGGGTAGGCATCATGACAACATCACAGAATGCAGGTATCACCGACTTGGAATCTTAGTAGGCAGCAGAGTACTTGGATTTGCAAGGAGGGTTTTTTGCCTGTTTTAGACAGCTGGATGACCGAGTTCATGAATCTGGGTTGGCACATGGGCAATTGTGATAACATTGCAAAGGGCTAAACACGAAAACGGAATAGGAAAACATTTGTTAAGTTTTTATGGCCAGATTGGGTTCTGAGATACAAAAGTAGTTTCCATGGGAACGCTTGTTTTTTTGATTACCAGAAAGGTCCATTGTGTTTATAATGGATACATACTTTGTTTTTGGGTATCAGTTGTACAATGGAAAGAGGCTTAAATCATTTTCAAAACACAACTGATTACCCCTCCCTTACCAACACACCTATGAGCGGTGATACTTTTCACATGATACATTAATTTAAGCATTGTATATTCCAGAGACCAATTTGTATAAATGTATACCTGAATTCATAATATTTCCACATAGTCAAGTAAAACCGAATATCGGTATGCATATGTGAAAATAATGAATCAATACCAAAATTCATTAATATAAAAAAATGATATTTAACAACAATACATACAAAAACATTTTGTGTCATAGGGTTAGTAAGTGGTGTGATTTTGTGATTTATAACACATCAATTTTTTAGAAACAGTTCTTATATTCCTGTTTTTGTCAAAATCAATTGAGATAAAGACATGTGAAAGAACCCTAGGATCCACTTTTTATACACAGGACCCTTCAACGGAACCAGTAGACAACTTGTCACCAAGTTGTTTGATGTGTCTACACGTGTTTCAGCCATTTTTTATCTGAATACTTATGTTCAAATGTTTCTGACAGATATGGACTGAGCTTTCTTCAGGACAATACTTTTTATACGTTCTACAGAATTGATGAACCCCACTGTTTTAAAAAATGACAACAAACAAAATAAAATGTCATGAGTATATGGAATTTCCTGTTATGGTGTGAGTCTGCCAAAGGTGGAGGAAGAGAAGAGAACGTAGGGGCAAAAACCTTAACTGACACATGCTTCATGGGTCGAATGACTGAAAAGGTAGGTGGCAGTGCTGGAGTTGGCTCGACCTGCGGGGAAGAGAGAGTGAGGTGGGAAAAAAGGAGAAAGTGATCACTCCAAAAGAGAGAAGTGGTGAAAGAATCAGAGAAGGGGAAGTCTGTGCAGATCAGAACATCCAGGCTGTACCCTGCAGAGTGAGTCAAGCGAGAGGGAAGAATAGAGAGAGAGAGAATCACAGAAAATGTGAATGAGCCCTGAAGAAGAGTTCATAGGTAGATTTTCAAGTCTCTGAGGAGAAGTTGAGAGATAGAGGCAAGGAGCGAGGAGGAGAGGTCAGCCCACTCAGAGAGGATGAGGGTGACCTGACCAGTGAGAGTGCGGCCAGCAGAGACAGAGAGCCTGCAGACCAGCTATTTAAAGGAGAAGTACTACTGCACTGGAATGATAGAAGCAGGGATCCACTCTGGGTAAATCAAGGCTACACCCCCACCAGGACGGTTGGTTCTGGGTTTGGAGAGGATCTTTTTGCCAACAGGAAGGAGAGTGTCGAAACACGTGACAGAGCTGGCCGTGAACCAAGTCTCTGTGAGACCGAGTACATCCAAATCAAGCTCTTCGAGGAGATGTCAGACGTCAGTATATCAGTATATCATAGTGAAGGTATGTTGGGTCTTGTCCATTCAACCAAGGTATAAAAGAGACTAGTTGTGCGTGCCATTCCAGATGAGAAAAACATCATCTATATAGTGGTACCATCCACCTATCATCTCACAAGATGGATTGTCAGCACTGTAAATGGACTTCTGTTCCAAGTTATACATATAACGATTAGCTATATCAGGTGCAAACATCGCACCCATACTTGTGCAATGTCATTGGTTATAGAATTGATCTTCCAAGAGGAAGTAGTTCTCAATGAGAGCAATTCTAATGCATTATAAGACAAATTGTGTGGCGATGAAGTCAAGTGTTTCAACTCTCCTGTCTAAATATTCCTCCAGTGCCCTTATACTTTGCATCTGTGGAATGTTAGTGTACAAAGACTCCACGTCTAAAGAGACAAGGAAGTCATTTGTACAAATCTTCACTTCTGACAAAATGTTAATCATAGAGGTAGTGTCCTTGATAAATGAGTGCATTTCCCTCACAAATGGTCTTAAAAAACATCTAAATATATGGACAGAGATTCTATCCCTATTGCAGAAACAATTGGTCTGCCCGGTGCAATAAGACTGTTTTATGGCTCTGTAGAAGAATGTAAAATGCTGGAATTGTAGGGTTGGACCTTTTTAGGGATGTTTGTTCATCTGCATCAATGCAGCCTTAAAGGAAAGCATGTGTCATCAAGCTGGCTATTTCACCCTTCAGACGTTCAGTTGGGTCACCGTCTAATTTCCTATAGAACAGATGGCTTTATAGTTGCTTTAGAGCTTCTGTTTTGTATGCTTTTCTAGACAACAGAACTATCCCTCCTCCTTTGTCGGCTGGTTTTATTATAAAGAGGGTATTGTTCCGTAAGCCTATTAAGACCTCTCTTTCATCTTTGCCCAACTTATCCCAATGGTGATTTTTTTAGCTTAATAAAATCTTGGTCTCTGACAGAATCTTATTTTCAAAGGCTACAATCGCTCGAATAACCATCGGGTTTGAGGGAAAAAAGGTGGATGGTGGTTTTAGTCCTGTTTTTTTTATTCTCTTTAGCAGGGGCATTGGTTTTGTTTCTGACATGGTACTTTAGACGTAATACTCTTAGGAAAATGTTGTAATTAAACTTCTGTCTGGAAGTGATCAGCTTTCGTGGTTGGTACAAAGCTAAGTCCCCTAGGCAAGATTTGTATTTCTTGTGTAGTAAGTACATGTTCTGTCAAATTGAAAATGAGTATTACCACTCCAGATGTTGTCCACTGTTTCACTGGTGGGTTCACATCTGCGGAAGGCCTTGCTGTCTGTTTCTGCTCCTTTGTCCCCTCCCCTGTAAAAACTAAGACTGTTGATCAGAGCAGGGATAATAGGAGAGGGAGGTCCCCCATTATTGGTATCAGAATCACTTCCAGATGAACTGTTAGTGGAATTAGAGGTTGCAAACGTTCTTTTAACAAAAGGCGTGTGTTGTCTATTCTTGTTGTATGCCTGCTTATTTTGGTCCTCATAATAGGTCTCTACAAAATACTAAAGTATATTTTTTAAATTTTCAATTTCTTCATCAATTATTTCTCATTTAGTCTTAATGTCTTGTATCACATTTTCTTGTACAATCTTATTTTCCAGATCATCAATCTTTTGTTTTTTGGACTCCTCTTCTGCAGTCTCCATTATCAGGATCACCCAATCTCTCGAGCAATTATTACCTATGCCACAAAAATGTATTTTAAACTTCGGATTATCTATAAAGACATTTGGTATATTTTTGACTTGTAGTCCATCGGGAATTACACCTGCTTTTAAATATGCAAACATGATTTTTCCATGAGCGCCTGTTCTTACTAATCTTTTCTTTTTTGGGTTATTGATTGTAAATCATTACTTTTTGGGTTTACAGAGGGACCACTGGTGGAGGAGGCCAAAATAGAGGTGAGACCTAATCATCTCTGGAAATGTTTCACAGAAAAAGAAACAGTATTGACAGTTTCCATCTTTAAAATAAGTTTATCAACAGCAGATTTTGTGAAAAAAATACTGATCAGTAAAACCCACCAACCATGGGTTGTCCTAACACATGTGTTCATAATGGGTACTTCCCAATGTTTTACCAACACACCTATTAGCGGTGATACTTTTCACATGATACATTCATTTAAGCATTGTATATTCCACAGACTATTTCTTATAAATGTATAAATGAATTCATAATAGTTCCCATAGTCAAGTAAAACCGAATATCAGTATTTATACATAAAAACACTGAATCAATACCAAAATGCATTCATATCAAAAAATGACATTTACCAACAGTACATATAAAACATTTTGTGTCATAGGGTTAGTAAGTGGTGTGATTTTCAGTTCTTCTATTCCTGTTTTTTTCAAATTCAATTCAGATAAAGACATGTGAAAGAACCCTAGCATCCACTTATTATACACAGGGCCCTTCAATGGAACTAGTAGATAACTTGTCACCAAGTTGTCTGATGTGTCTATGCGTGTTTCAGCCGTTTTTTATCTGAATACGCATGTTCAAACGTTTCTGAAGGATGTTGACTGGGCTATCTTCAGGACAATACTTCTTATATGTATTGTATGGGATCGATGAACTCCACTGTTTTAAAAAATGACAACAAATAAAATAAAACTTCATGAGTCTATGGGATTTCCTGGAATGGGCATCACAAACAAATTGCGTGTAGATTTGCTCTAGAATCATCACTTGTAACCTCATTCTTGAAAAAGGGGTGGGGATGGGCAGGGTGAACCAATTTCTTTTACTGAAGTTCACCTAAATATGAAGACTAATTTCCTACATTTACCACATTATTTTCCGACTTAGATTATAGGGACATCTGTATCTAAGGCAGCTTACTTTAGAACTAACCTTAGTAAAAACAGCACTTCTTTGTTGCACAGCTCACCATTGCTGCTTTTAAATGTAATTGTGACTTCCACAGACCGCTAAATGAATCTTCCTATTCTGCTCCTATGTTTTGCTTGTCAACCTGTCAAGGTAGATACCAAGTTAATATCCAATATGACACAGGATATATTCATTCACTACTTTTATGCCAATGCATGTCTCTACACACATGTACATTTGTTTTAGTCTATTCAGTAATTGAATAAGTACCGGGCATTTGAAACGCTATTACGGTGACTCTTTATTACTTTTTCGGCACAGCAAGGAACCTGCTTTTAAAGTGTTAGTTATCCTGACGTGTGATGTGCTGGTTCACAGTGTGTCATGTTTTTTTATCCCGGCATGTGATAAAACGGAAAAGTAGCAAAACGAGCTGAGACTTATTTTTCTACCTTTCTGTTCTGTGCAAAGCTTCCTCATGTTATTTTGTCTAAATCTTGGAGTGACATCCGGCTCTACAGAGTCAGACTTGCTCTCATTATAACGGCTCACATTGTTTGCTTGCTACTTACCTAACGTGTAGTCTCACTCTGTTTTTCTGTATTTCCCAACGCCATGTTGGGTGAGGATGAAGTCTTCATATCTCCGCACAATTAGACTTTGGTGAAAAATTATTTCGGGTTTCGCTTTTAGTGTTATCAGAAGTTATGTGTGCACCACATGTGTTGTCCTGTCATCATTTTTATCAACATATCTCTGATCACAAACTTCCTCTTAAAAGGAGTGGTAATTATGAATGTTCAAACTCATATTTACACATACATCATTCATTCTTACGTTAACCAATCTCACACAAGTGATGGATGTCTTGCACAGGATGCCAATCAAGATTTCAAAAAATGAATTTCAAAAAATGAATTTCAAAAGAATGAATTTGTTTTCTTTTATTTTTCTCAAGATAATATCTCTGTGCCAGTCTCTTATTGGCACTTCGATGGTTTGCATCACGGCCCAAAAATATTTTAGATGGTTTATGGTTATCAGGGCCTGACTGGGAACCAAAAGAATCCCTGCAAAAAAATTCAAAGTGGCCCCATATTTCACCAAACGAGCAAGCACAGCACGTGAGCCCAAACCTTCTATGAAGGGTTTGGGAGAATCCCCCGAGAAAATGTTGACTCAACTCATTCAAAATGAGTGCATTTAAAGCATGTTTTAAACGTATATATGGATTAAAAAGTTATGTGTTGAATAAGTTTCACCAATAGTGTGCAATATCACAGTAAGAAACATATCAAATAACCATGATTATCCAATTTACCATCACTCAGTACAGAAGTGGCTTATTGCTTTCAGGCCCTGCAGCAGTGCTGAAAGAGGCTGTTGACAGCTTGCTATGTAGAGGAACAACCCTATACGTAGACTGAGGTGGATGCAGTAAATCAGCTAAGAACTCTCATGTGTTAACTGTACATCAAACTCTCAGTTGACAGACATGAAACATTTTACGTTGGAAAACATGCACATTGAAAGTGGATATAAACATGCAAAATAACCACTCGAACTCGAAGCAAAACATTAAAACATGGCTTTTCATGAGTAGAGAGATAGATCATCCCGGGAATTTGAAAACATCCCAACCTACTCATGCTGCTCCAAGGCATCGGTTTCAGAATACACAGCACCCGAAGGGCACCTCTCACACACTCGGCCCACCTGTGCAGTAAACTTACAGCACCTTTAAATATAAATTACTGCCAGCACTTATTATATACTGGGGAGTATCCAGCACTGCAAGAGTGAGGGGGAGAGAGCCACAAAAAAGTCCTGCTACTTTCCGCCCCCCCAAATGCAGTGTACACAATTCTATGCGGTCTCATTTGCTCTGCCAAAATGCCCACCCCAGCCCCAATCTACTTTTTTGGTAACGTTAGTGGCAGATGGCATTTTAACACAATGAAAATTAAAACTGCAGAATCATCACAGATGAAGGAAACTCATATATTAGATCTCCGTCCAGGCTCTCTGTGACAAAATACATGCAAACCTCCAAATTTGCATATGGATTGCACCAACAGAAATGATTTCACAGAAAAGGACATTGCAAGGAGCATCATCAGTCTCTGATACTTGGAGGAACCATGGAAGCCACTTTAGAATAAGTTGCCATAAGTAAGCCAAGTAGCAAATAACTCAGTGGTGCAAAATACCTAAATTGCACTATTATTACATATGGAGCAACTCTATGGTCATTAGGCTTTTTTAAATAACAACATGATATATTAACTTAACCTATGAAGTGAATCACTTACAGAGCTGCGGATAAGATGCAGTGTGATTAAATGATTTGCCCAAGATCACACACTTATGGTGAAACTGGGATGTGGACAATTTAAGAAACCGAGCACATCTTCACAGGTTTAGTTAATCTAGATATGTATTAAGGTTTTGCTTTGCATTTCATGCACTTAAGTAATACTTTATAGCAATGCCTTGGAAGCAAACCACATTACATAATAAACTAGCCTTTCAAAGTAAACTACCTATACTCTATATACATTGTCTTAGAAATATGTTGAGCAATAAGCGTATGGCTTTAGTTTTATTCTCCCCATCCTGCATGCAAAGACACAATAGCATCATGAAGAATAATGTGAGCCTACCAAATCCCCCTTAGGTTTTAAAGCCATAGTCAGTATTTCATAAAGTACATAGCATTATTTATTTATTTATTATGAACCCCTCTCACCTCTCATCACTTCCTCACATTTCTAAAGGGACAAATGTCCTTGCTAATAGCCCCCCTCCCTCCCATCAGTGCCCAATGACTCACATTAAAATGCTCTGTTGACAGAGAGCTACACGAGAGCCACTTTGATGACCTGAGCTCCATGGGACATTGTCCTGGCATGCGGGACACCTCTCCCGTTCAGAAAGGGTAAGGTGTCCTGCTGCCAGGACAATGAGCGTGCTGAGCAGGAATTGCTCAGCACACATTGTCCTGCCAGCGGGACACCTTTTCCTTTGGACCTCCCTCATTGAGGTGCCAAATGGGATATGTGTCCCCAAAAGAGTTTGGGGGCTGGGGGAAGAGGGCAGATTGTGCTCCCTGCCACCCCCACCGCTGCTCTGTACGCCACTGATTATGTAACTGTGAAAACAATAAAGGCAGGGCTAGCTTAGTAAAAACAAGAACATATTTATTTTAGGCAAAATGCAACGAATAAATATTAATTGCCCTGGAGAGATGAAACCACACATAGGGGTGTGGGGGGTAGCATCTGACTCCCAGGCCCTTCCCAAATCTCCCACTGATGAAAGGCTTCTCGCAGTGACAGATACTAGAGCTTTCTCCCTCATTGCAATTAAGACTTGATTACATGTTGTGCTTCACAATAGAGTTGAGTACAGCTATTATTCTTTCACTTGGAGAACTGCCAGTTCTCAAATTGGTAAAAAAAAAAAAGTGTCTGTACTGAGAGACTGATAAAAGCGACCCATTTAAAGCAGTGCTGTAATGTATGGATTGTGTGGGAGTGAGAAATATCTTGGCAAAAGCCATTTCGCATGGATGTTTCCTGATAGTGCATTCCTCAGAATGAGTCAGGCTTTTCAAAAACATCTGTCTCTTACAGACAGCTAATTGGTGTTACACGGGTGGTATTAAGCCCAGTGGACATAGATGATAATTTCGAAATGGTTTATAGATGCTAATATTACATGTCCATTGTCTAATATCCTGTTCAAGCATTTTAGTAAACAGTAAAGAAAATGCAGGTGTGAGAAATGAATCTAACTCACTTGAATGGCACAAAGCTCATTGAACACGTGTCCCTGCCCTTAAGAACAGCCAAATGCTGGGTGCATTGCTATATTGTGTGTAAAATAGGGTTCTAACAATTACTTCCAGGAATTAAACAAAAGGGCTTCCGCTGTTTAAGCATCACTTATTACAGCTATTTATTTCAAAAATATGAAGCACATCCACATTTTAACAAACATCTATGTGTGAATACAGATAGCCAGTAGAGACCAGTATGGCCTCAGCCCAGAATGGCTCCATCTGGCA
Organism: Ambystoma mexicanum; assembly: GCF_040938575.1. Taxonomy (NCBI): domain Eukaryota; kingdom Metazoa; phylum Chordata; class Amphibia; order Caudata; family Ambystomatidae; genus Ambystoma; species Ambystoma mexicanum. Next base: position 1,434,889,093 of record NC_090929.1, on the reverse strand, counting down.
GAGTTAATACCTGCGGTAGTTCATACTTGAATGGCGTCCATTTGCATGTAGAGTCCTCCCTGATATTTCTCTATATTCAATATTTCGCCGTGAATTAGTCAGTGAGCACATCACTGAACAAGGGAGGCTTCACCCTTGTAGTGAGGTGCCAGCAAACCCCATTCAAAATACCCTTCTCTGTGTTCCCGGGTAGGAGTATGCATTGCTCTAGTGAGCAGGAGTACTAGCAAACTCTCTATTGAAATGTGCCAGCTCCTACCTCCCGTTCTGATAGTCAGTCGAGATTAAGTGCAGGTCAATTGGTACTGACAGTTCATTTTCACGGGGATCCTTTTAGCAAGGAATGAATGCTTAAGCAGCACCTGAACATGAACGGCAGAATTAAGAGAGCTGGTACGTTGCGACATATTCTTTTGGTTCATGGTTTATTTCACATTATTTCTATCCATGTTGTCCGACAGTCACTGTTTTGCCTTATTCTTCAATAGACATTTAGCGTGAAATGCACCGCTATCATAGAAGGAAATAAATCACGCTGCATGCACTGCCATTAATATTTGATACCCTTGATCGGTAATAGTGGGCCATTTTCCGATCAAGAAGTTGACTTACTCTTGTCTCGAGTACTGCCTCAATATCAAAGTATAAGTCATGCAGAAGTAGAACTTCGGTCAAATGGTACCGGCCTCTCTATCGAGGCAATGTGGTGGTATTGGTGGCTTAGTCCACACAGCCAACCCAAACACAGCAGCGGATAGTAAACTGCCCAGTATAGAGAATGAATCCCAGCTTCCATCACTTCATTAAATACTATGTGATCCTGGTCAAATCATGATGTCTCCCACTCCCAATGCCACTGTCGGGAGAGGGTCTGACAAGGAGCAACCGGGTCGACATTAAGCGCTATAGAAAAGAATATGGTGCTGTAATTCAAGGGAAAGCCCTATCAACCCAGCATGGCCCTGGTGCTGGGCATGGAGACTGCGGTCAAGCCTTTAGCATGGCATGAGCAGGTCAGTGCAGGCTTACATGTGCACTCCTTTAAGTGGGTATTGGCATAGTGTTGTGAAGCATCGGAAGGAACACAGATTCAGGCTGTGCCGGGGTGAGCCCAGTCAGCACCTCGATCTGTGGTGGGGGAGAGGGGCAGTGATACTGTGCCAGATATGTGGGACCTGGCAGTTGCATGCCTCGGTGGTGAGACAGTGACCCCCTTGAGACGGTTCCATGTAATAATGTTGCCACAAAAATCTCACCATGCAAAAATATTGCCGAAAAATTGCCGTTTTTTGTGGCGACATTATTGCATGGAACATGCGGGGGACACCCCCGCAACCCCCAAACTTTTCTTTTTCTTTTTAAATTTTTTTTTTTTGCCCCTGTCCCCATATACATGGTCACCCATATAATATCGCCGCAACCTTTTCCCGGCGATATTATTTACGGCGACCATATATATGGGGATAATATTACCTGATACCCTTGAGAGTTAATGCTGTGCAGTGTATGGCAGACCTGGCAGCGGTATGTCGAGGATGGATGAGGATGAACCAGGCACACTTCATTTATGGGGGTCTCTTAGGGCAGGGTTCCTGTATGGCATTCAATATTGTGCGTGCTACAGTGAGTGCTAGGGCATGTGATGTACTTGCATGAGGTTTTCTGGGATTTCGAATGCAATATGTGGCTGATTATAAGTGTTCTAGGATATCATGTAATACGGGATAACCGTATGGGTACGTTGGTTAGTGTAGTGTGGCTATATTAGGTGAGTCGAAGGTTATGGTACATGGTATGGTGTTGAGTGTAATGTGGGCTGTTGCATGTCTGTTATAGTTTGTGGTATGGATATACTAGGCTGTGTAGTGTATGATATAGTTATCAGTAAAGTATGTGGTGTGATGCGGTCAGTGTGTTCTTCTGTGTGGTATAATCTATGCTGGGATATGATGTTAGTGCTAGGTGTAGAGTGTGCACTCCCCTGCCCCTCCCGCCCATCCTGCCCTCGGCTCTGGGGCCTGCTGACCACGGCTCCCTATGCACTGCACTGTTACAGGCAGCCTTTTACAGACTGAGCCCCCCCACCCCAGCACTGGAGAAGCCCGGCTCCACCTGATGGGCTGGCAGAGAGTCACTGCCACTGGTCATGGGTCATTAACGTATTATGTGATTAGCTCTAATTAGTGGCATTAGGGTGTAACAAGGGACACAGAACATTGCTGCCTTAGTCACAAACTGCTTTGTGAGATGGATTTGAAACCTAGTGTACACCAAGGTCTCTTGTGGCAATCATCTTTTATTTCATGTTCAATTGCATGACACAGATAGAAACATGAACTCAAACACCACTCATACATGCACATACCTGCCTTGCAGTTCAGCAACCCTCCCCAGCGTGGCCTGCTTAGCTTGCTCGTTGGAGCAGAGCAGCTAGCCAACCAGGTCACTCACTGCACGCAGCCTACCCTTGGCAATTGCCCGGCTCCTCCGCATGTGTCCACTGTGTAGAGACAGGCTGCAGGGCAGGCCACGTGTGGTTCTCCGGGCGGTGACTGGCCTCATGCACAGACACATTCCGGCCCATCAGCCCTTGGGGGCTGAACAAAAGAAATGCGCAGCGCCGGCAGCCAGTGCCATGCTAATGACCCAGTCGAATTGTTGTTGTTTGTTCTTTTTATGTGTCCTTCCGAGTTCTGTGCTGCTACCGAAAGAGGTCCTGTGACCCGAGGCCTACCGGGGGAAGTCCTTGTGTCCTGGTGGGGGAATAGCCAGCTTGATGGCACATGCTTTCCTTCAAGGCTGAATTGATACAGATGAACAAACCTTCCTAAAAAGCTCCAACCCTACGATTCCAGCATTTTACATTCTTCCAAAGATCCAAAAAAGAAGTTTTATTCTACCGGCTAGACCAATTGTTTCTGCAATAGGGTCTGTTTTAGAACCTCTGTCCAAATATTCAGATGTTTTTTTAAAACCATTTGTGCGAGAAATGCACTCATTTATAAAGAACACTTCCACTATGATTAACATTTTGTCAGAAGTGAAGATTGGGACAAATAACCTCCTGGTCTCATTAGACATGGGGCCTCATTACGACCCTGGCGGTAGGAGGTTAATGGGGCCGGTAGTGCTGCCGGCCCCGTTGACCCCTACTGCCTCATTACTAGGTCTCCTCAGGCGTCCTTAGAGGGTCCCGTAAGCAGACCAGGATGCAAACAACGGGCCCGTCATTAACAGGCCCGTTGTTTGCATCTTCCCAATTCCCATTGAGCCCTATGGGGGCTTAAATGGGAATGAGGATGTACCGGGTGCGGGTTCCCTGAATGGGGAAATACCAGGCCCTCCAAGGTCGGAATGGCCCGGTATTTCCCCATTCAGGGAACCTGGACCCGGTACCCGGTATGGGGTAGCTATGCCGCATATTGTGACATGGCTACCTCCATAGTCGTAATGAGGCCAATGGAGTCTTTGAACACTAGTATTCCCAGATGCAAAATATAAGGGTACTCGAGGAATGTTTAGACAGGAGAGTTCAAACACTTGGCCAAGTCCCCACACAATTTGTCTTAGAATGCATTAGAATTGCCCTCACTGAGAACTATTTTCTCTTTGAGGGTCAATTCTATAGCCAATGACAGGGCACAAGTATGGGTGTGATGTTTGCACCTGATATAGCTAATCTTTATATGGATAACTTGGAACAGAAGACCATTTACAGTGCTGACAATCCATTTGGTGAGATGATCACGCAATCACAACGAGTCTCTTATCTACCTTGGTTGAATGGACAAGTCCCTTATATTATGACAACAGAAGAATGGCGTTCCTTGACCTGTTAATTGAAAGGTCAGAAGCAGGAAGCTTAACCACAACACTCTTTAGGAAATCAACCAATAAGAATACACTTTTTCAACATGACAGCTTGCATCCTCTAAGCCTGAAAAACAATCTACCAACAGGTCAATTTTTAAGAGTACGCAGAAATTGTACGGAAGCTGCAGAATTTGAAAAAACATAGGAAAGATCTCCAAACGCACCTTAGAGAATGAGGTTATCCGACTAAAGTAGTAAGACTAGCACATAAGAGAGCATGACATAGATCCCGTGAACAGTGCCTCACTTCATATTCTAAAACTAAACTTGATAAAATCACTTGTGTTAAGACATTCAGTCCGATAAGTAATGGACTCAGAAAATTCCTCCTAAAACAATGGCAATTTGTACAAACCCCTGATTTCCAACCAGAGAAACCCTGATTTGCATTTAAATGACACCATCATCTAAAAAGACTCATTGGTACACACATATGAAGATAGGAAAAGGTCAACAGGACAACAAAATACACTGTGGCATCTCACCCCAGTAGTAGGTCAATTTAGATGTGGTAAATGCTCAGTCTGCTCTCTGACAAAAGATATAAAATCTATTAATCTGTATGGCTTAGACTGGCATCTTAAGTCCTTTACAAATTGTACAACTGATTGGGCCATTTATGTCATAAAGTGCCCCTGGAATCTCATTCATGTGGGCACGACTAAACAACAGTTCAGACAAAGGATCTGTAAACACAGATCGTGCAACAAGAACAAAATCGAGGATAAACCAATGGTAGCACACTTTACAAGATATAACCATAAACCATCAACCATCTGAAATATTTTAAGCACTGATACAAACCATTGAGTGCCAATAAGAGGAAGGCACAGAAATCTTATCTTGATAAAAACTGATTTTTAGATTGGACTCGGTAATAAAAGGACTGAACACCAATATTGAGTGGGGTCTATTTATGCGGTAATAATTGGAACCCATACATGTGGATTATACACCATAGCAATTATGCTGATTGAACAACTCAGTGTTGTTAGTAATGCAATATCATGGGGGACTAATCCACCATGAACCTCCGAAAAAACATGAAAGTGAAAGTATTGATATAGCCGTTTTTGAAATTCATTCTTTTCAACGTCATTTTCTGAAATTCAATTTTTGATTTGTTTTTTTTTAAACCATTTGTTTAAAATCCTGTTTGAAATGTGTTTTCTTTCGAAATGTATTCTTTGTAATCCATTTTTTTGAAATTCATTTTTTTTAATTATTTTTTTGAAATTCATTGTTTTGAAATTCATTTTCTGAAATCCTGATTGACACCCTTTGCAAGAAGTCCATCACTTGTGTGAGAGATTGGTTAACATAAGAATTACTGGTGTATGAGTAAATCTGAGTTTGAAATATATAATTACCACTCTTTTCAAGAGCAACGAGTTTATGATCAGGGATTTGTCTGATAAAAATTATGACAGGATCACACATGTGATGCACACATAACTTCTGATAACACTGAAAGCAAAGACATTTTTCAACAAAGTCTAATTGTGCAGAGATACGAAGACTTCAGATTTGAATGTCTTAAACAGTATGTGTCTCTGAAAGTAAACTTTGAGAGAAAATCAAGAACACGTGTGTTACCTAACACAAACCTGCTGTGATCCTCAACCAACATGGTGCTAGAAAATATAGAAAAACACAGTGACATGCCACGTTACGCACGGAGCAAGCAAACCATGTGAGCTGTTATAATAAGAACAAGTTCGTATCCATAGACACCAATGTCACAGCAAGATTCGGACAAGATAACAGGAGGAAGCTGTGCAGCGAAAGGAAAGGCAGGAAAAGAAACCTTCAGTTGTTTTGTTACTTTTCCGTTTAAAAAAATTACACACTGGTGAACCAACATTTCACCTGCTGGGATAACTAACACTTTAAAAGCAGGTTCCTTGCCACACCAAAAAAGTAATAAAGAGTCACCGTAACAGCGTTTAAAATGCCCGGTACTCTTTAAAATACTGAATAGACTAAAACAAATGTACACACATGTAGAGAGACACGTTGGCATAAAAATAGTGAATTAATGTATCCTCAGTCACACTGGATATTTACTTGGTATCTAGCTTGATAATTTGACAAGCAAAGCACTTTCTGTATTCACAGCAGCCAAATAGGAAGATTAATTTAGCAGTCTGTCGAAGTCACAATAACATCTGTTGGTAAATGGCTTTTTTTGATATGAATGAATTTTGGTATTGAATCACTGTTTTCATGTGTGAATACCGATATTCAGTTTTAATTGACTATGTGGAAATATTATGCCTACATTTATACATTTATACATTTATAAGAAATGGTCTCTGGAATATAAAATGCCTAAATTAATGTAGCATGTGAAAAGTCTCACCGCTAATAGGTGTGTTGATAAGGGAGGGGTAATGGGAAAGGTCCGGTTACATGGACGGTTAAATTGAGAGTTAATGTTTTTGGGGGTTTTAGGGAAATAAGTAGAATGTTTGCCGAAGGCTATATGACTTGAGATGGCAGTCACAAATAGGATTACGTGAAATAATGCAGGGATAAATAATATGTGACACCGGAGCATATGGGAGGCTACGGATTTACTGCTGCTTCCAAGGAGTACTTATGTATATCTTTCCCTCCCCTTGCCTTAAAGTGTTTATGGAAAGCCTTGCACAATCGCCATCTATGTTAATGGGTTTCTGTCACATGGTCTGAATAATAAACTGAGTTGTTAATCAGTAATAAATACATTATGTGGAGTATGACATAACTGACTATGAAAGAATATCATATGTTAAGGGGTTTGTACTTTGTGAATGTATCCAATGGGGTTTTAGAGCTAGGGAGATTAAATTACTTTATATTAATGTAGGCAATGGGGGGTTGGGGGTGACTTTGTAACAAAATATTTGTGATTATGTAAATTGTCTAACTGTGTATATAAGAGGGAACTTTGTTGTCAGTCGGAGAGAATCAGGTTAGTTTTCAGCTCCAAGGAACTGACTAGCCCCTCCCGATTGTTTGCATGCAATGATATGATATGATATTTATAACGCGCCTATACACAAGTGTGTCAAGGTGCTACGAGGCGATGGAGGGGAAACAGAGGGAAGACAGAGACAGCAATCCTACTAGGCCAGGTTGTCAGTCTATAAAAATTAGACACACCTCGAACGGAAGGCAATGCAGGATAATTGGTTGGCCGAAGACCAACAGCCTCATTTAAGGTTTTAAGAATATATACTCATTAGTCATTACATAGTTAACAGCTCAACTACAGTGCGGCCATTTTAAGATGACCAGAATCGCCAATTTGTTTTCTCTCTCTGTTCTCTCTAATGCTGCTACTTTGCCTCATGTAAAACTGCTTTGCTGTGGATATTATTCCGCTTCAGTGGTCCAAGGTTACTAAAAACATGTTGAAATATTACGCTGTAGAGCCAGACAGAAATGCCCGGTTCCCTCCCTCACATATCCTTGAAGGCAAGGAGCAAGGCATTTTAATCAGTACACGGATGCCAGCGAGTCTCCTTATAAGAATAGCAATGTACGAAACTGAAATTAAAGGGTTTGAATTATGTTCTTCTTTACGGCCCCCCTTCTGAGCACTGTGAGGCCCCAGAGAGCAAGCTGACCTCTAGAGCGTGAATCAAAACCAGGAGATAGTAAGGCCTGGAATGTGCCAGTCCCCTACGCGCAGCTTGCCCATGAAAACAGAAGCGCTGTGTTCTCTCAAATAAAGAATGGTGTCTGTAAATTCGAGATTGCAAACTGTTACTAAATATCGTGGTCTAAGGTGTCATATTCGTCACCATGGTCAATCATCGCCTCCAATTCAAAGGGAATTAATTAGGGGCGGCATTGAATGTGCTATTACTGACTGTAAGATGCTCATTTTGTATATATGTAACTGATGTACGGTTTTCGCTCTCTTGCGTCCCCCGAGGTCTGTTAGACACATGTTGCATGGCGTGGGACCATTTGGCCAACTGGGACTATTTGTTTTGCAATAAACCCTAGATTTTGGGAATACAACCTCATGTCTGGCGTATCAGTTCTTGTGTGGTGATTGTGCCTTGTTTCCACATCCGAGGGTCCCTCAGGGGCCCCTTCAAGATGGCGCCCGAATAGGGACCCTCCCCCACTTGTTCCATCGTGTACGTTGCAAAATAAGGAAAGCGGTAAGAACGGCGAGAACGGGAGCGATCGAGCCGAGATCAAGAGGTGTTCGGGGCACCCTGCGTAAGTGATGAGATTCCTTTCTGCAGATCTGCACACAGCTGATCCCTGATCAATGTCCCCGGCTAGGGAACAAGAGGGCGAGGGTCCCGAAAGCAGGCCGAGCAAAGATACGCAGACAAAACGTCATTGGTTGCATCAGTATACGGACGAATTGTGTCTTGAAAAGACAAATTGACTAATCAGGTGAGTCGTGCCCCGATTCATAAGTCATCCTGATATTGGTTGAGAGTTGATTTTGCAAAATCAAACACCCAGAGTAAATTTGATTAGCCAAGGGTAAGGTTAAAACATGCCTAGGGTATTGTCCACCTTAGCAGGGTTTTTCCACTGCGGCGAACAATCTTTGGAAACTGGCCAGGTCGCGCCTCCGGGGGGAACGCCGGCTTATGATATGTATGTGAAGTATGGTGTGGGAGCAATAATGTTTTGTGAAATTTGGCATAAGCAAACCAGAAAGCAGGAAGATCTTCAGTGGCCGAGTAATGGTAGTTTTGAGCTGGATCGGATAGATAACCTGGAAAAGATTTTGATAAGTAAGAAAGCACGCCCTGCGGCAATTGATATCCTTATGGACTGGAGGAGGGAAGCAATGCTCTGATTTAGAAGTAGAGAGAAACATGCACGCAGGCATAAGTCAAAAGCAGAGAAAGCTGAGGAAAAGGGGGAGGAGGAGTGGAGTAATAGTTTGAGGAAGGCAAATAGACGTGATCAATTGAATATTGAAAAAATATATCCACAAAGAGAGCTACACTCATCAGACGAATTAATAAACAAAATGTTAACTGAAATAAAACAAGGCCCGAGGGGAGAGACCAAAAAGACTACGTCAGTAGCTGCCGCTCAACCCCCTCCCATTGCTCAGCCCCTCCCAACCCCAGCACAGCCACAGGCTGCATCAGTAACTGCACTGCCCACTAGTCAGCCAGCCCCAAGTGTTTCGCAATTACCACAGCCCCAACAGACATCTCCCACTCTCACTGCCCCCTCTGCACCTCCCGACCAAGAGGGTGCCTCTGCCCCGACTGCACCCCCAATGAGCGAATTTGAACAAAGTGAATGTATGAGAGTGACCCGCAGCGTGATCAGCAAGGAGAAAAAGCGTGAGCTGCAAGAGCAGGTGGAAATGTATATAGACGGGAATGATGGGGCATCCACGCTAGCGTCACTGTATGACTTCAGAAGGAACAATGAGAGACAGGTATTGTTGGAATGCATGGGGGAATATTTGTTGGCACAATGGAAAAAGTTAATCGGGAAGTTATCACTGTAACAATTGTTGGATTTGAATGCATTAGTGCGGTGTAGAGGGAGAGATGAATAAATAAAAAAGCATGTGAGCAGACTGTTTGAGCTCAAGAATGAACTTGATGAGGAAATTCCGAAGTACTTGCCACACCGGGGTATAGGAGGAAGGATATTGAGAGAGGTAGGAAGAAAGCGGTGGGACTTATATGCAGCAGAATTTTTTGCCGCCTCCAGGTCAGGTTGGTGGTGTACTAAAAATATGCACACGAGAAGCGCTAAAATGGATTTCAGATCCTAGTATTCCTGCGATGGAAATACATGGAATATTTGATGAATATTCTTTACCAATGAAAAGGAAAGCACTACAGACGATGGTTGAATATCTGATAAACAGAGATATAAGCGAGGAGAAAGCCAGCCCCCACCCCGAGACCATGGCAGTATATAAGAGGGCAATGGAACGAGGGACGGGAGAAACAGCCTTATCCCTCGATCTGGGAATATTGTTGCATATGAGAGAAGGGGGAGGAACAGTGAGTGTGGCATTCCCCATGAGGGAAGTACCCCCTACCTTTGTACCAAAGGTAGAGACTCCCGCGGTAGGCACTACGCCAGCTCAGGTAACTCCAGCACATTACACAGCCCAATGATGTGCACATCCCCTTCTCTAGACAGGAAGTGAATAATATAAAACAAACGATCCCTGACATACGAAAAAATCCATTGGGTTTCTATAAAGAAGTAGAGTCTTTATTGCAATCCTCAGTGTTCACCATGGGTGATATAGATCTAATATTCCCCGTAATTCTGCCAGCGGACATATGGAAACGAATAAGGAAGGTAGATGATGAGACAGCCTATGGCGCCACTTGGGCAAATTTAATACAGGAGGATGAAGATAAAGATAAAGATAAAGAAGTGGGTGCAAAGCCAGGGCCGAATATGATAGCATTGCCGGCACGAATAGTACAGAAATTGAAAGAATTTGTCCCAGAGAAAAGAATCCAATGGGACAAATTGACTGCATGTGTTCAAGGTAAGGATGAGCTGGCTACAGATTATTTTAACAGATTCGAAGAAGTATTTACAGATTTCAGTGGGCAGGATGTAAGCACGGAAGCGGGAAAAATGTTATTTGTTGATAAATATGTGAGAGGATTAATACTCCCGATTCAAAATTTAATAATGACATCAGAAAGTGCATGGCAAGCAAAAACATTAGGAGAAGTATTACACATGGCCCAATATTACGAGAATCGAGTAAATATTGAGAAAGAAATAGAAGCGAAGGATAGAACAAATTTGAAAACGAGAGTGTTACTCCTGCAAGTATCAGGACACAACAAGGGAAGGGGACCCTACATAGAGATGAAAGTCGGGAATGAAGAGCATAGATTCCTCGTAGATACGGGGGCACAGAAGTGCTCGATAGACCATCACTTGGTTCCAGATATACCTCTGTCAGGGCGACAAAATATCTCAGTAGGGTTCGTAAGTACCCCAGTAATAAATCGTGAGTCCAAATCAGTAGCAGTGACAATAGGGCCTTTTACTGAACATTGTCCATTTCTTTTAACAGAGAATTGTGGGAAAAATCTCCTGGGATTGAATTTATTGAATAAACTAAGCGCAGTTATCCACTGCACACCAGATGGGGTATTCTTGACTATTTCTCCTCAGAATATGCCAACATCTAAATTTGTGACTAAACCTTTAATGGGGGAATTGAGTGAGGTGCCAACTTGTATTTGGGCAGTGAATGACAATGATGTGGGATGCTTGAAGATAGAGCCAGTGAAAATTGTTTTAAAAGAAGGAGTAACGTTACCACGCATCCCGCAGTATAAAATTTCAGCAGAAGGAGAGAAAGGATTGAAAAGTATTGTTTCTGATTTGGTGAAATTGAGAGTGATTGAAGAGATTACAGGCAGCACGTGCAACAGCCCCATTCTTCCAGAGTATAAGAAAGGGGGTAATGAGGTACCATACCATTTTATAATTGATTTGCGTGCATTAAACAAAGTAGTAGATCCCTATGATTCCTGCTTCGGCAGAATACTTTAGTGTTATTGATTTGAAGAATGCTTTCTTCAGCATTCCAGTACACAAGGAAAGGAGATATTTGTTCACCCTCACGTTCGGAGGACGATCATTCACATTCACGCGCATTCCACAAGGCTACACTGAAAGTCCGAGTATATACAGTAGAGCATTAAAAGAACAGGTAGACATGCTAGAACTTCCGATAGGCTGTGTATTGCTCCAGTATATTGACAACCTATTAATTGCTGCTGACCTGGAAGAGATTTGTAGAAAAGGTACTGTCTCGTTATTGACTCATCTAGCTGCGCATGGTCATAAAGCAAGCTTAAAGAAATGTCAGTATTGTCAGAAGGAGATAGCTTATTTGGGTTACCTATTCTCAAAAGAAGGGAGAAGACTAACGCTGGAGAGAATAGAGAGCATTTCTGGTATACCTATTCCAAAGACAAAGAAAGGAGTCAGAGCTTTAATTGGCATGGCTTCTTATTGTCGTCAGTGGATTGTGAATTTTGCGTTAATTGTGAAGCCAATGGTGGAGTTGACAAAGAAGGATGTAGTGATGCTGTTGCAGTGGAATGAAGAATGTCAGAAAGCATTTGATTTGCTAAAAACTGTATTGTGTTCTTTTCCAGTTTTGGGCACACCAAATTATGAAAACTTTTTTAGGTTGTTTGTGTATGAGAATGAAGGCTGCGCGTTATCTGTTTTAGGACAGGAACAAGGTGGAAGAAATAGGGCGTGCGGTTATTTTTCTTCTGCGCTGGACCATGTAGCGCGCGCACTACCACGATGTTTGTGAGCTGCTGCAGCGGCTGCTGCATCAGTGAAACAAACAGAAGGGATGGTATTGGGGCACACTTTAATTTTGATGGTGCCACATGCCATAGACGTTCTACTCAATAGAACGCAGACACAACACCTCACCTTCGCACCCCACATCCAAATTATGAGGTGTAGCGCTTTGAATCCAGCAGAATTGATGCCATTGCCCGAGGCAGACCTTGGTGGAAATGAATCACCCCCCTCCCATGATTGCTTAAATGGTTACTGAGGAAGAAACAAAAGGGAGAATTGATTTGAGTGATACTCCACTAAAAGAACCAGATGGAGAACTGTTTTGTGACGGTTCCTGCTTTAAATTACCTGACCGCACATCAACTGCCACATATGCCATCACCACGTTAAAAAGCATTGTAGAGAGTAAAAGAATTCCTCACAACTCTACTCAAGGAGCGGAAATACTTGCCTTAACGAGAGCCTGTGAAATTTCTGAAAATCTAAGCGTGAACATATACACTGACAGCCAATACGCCTTTGGCGTGGTTCATAATTTTGTCCGACTGTGGGCCGAGAGAGGTTTTCTAACATCACACGGGGCTAGTATCCAACATGGCCCTTTGATTGTACGATTGCTGTCTGCACTTACGTGTCCAAAGCACTTGGCAATAGTAAAATGTGAAGCACACAAAAAGGTGACATGCAAGGTGGGAGAGGGGGAAACGCATTTGCAGACAGAATTGCGAAACAAACTGCCACTGATTTGAATACAAAAATGTTAACACTACAGTCGGAGGAAGTACCCTGTATGATAGAGAATGGAAATGTCACTGTAAAAGAGATGCAGGCGGAAGCCACTGTCGATGAAATACAAGGGTGGGCTGAGGGCTTTGCAGAATTGGATCTGGAGGGTTGTTGGGTGGACAAGAAGAGCGGGAATTGGATGTTGCCAAATGCCTATGTAAATGCAATGGTTACAATGGCTCACAGTCCCACCCATATTTGTGCAAAGAAAATAATTCAACATCTAGCCACAGTCTGGGAAAATCCACTCATAAAAAAGAATGCCGAGAGGTTGGTACAGAATTGTATCACGTGCCTACAACACAATGTTGTAAAGGGAACAATGACTCCAACAGGAAGTTTTGGCCCTCCCTCTATGCCATTTCAGGTGATCCATTTTGATTTCATAGAAATGGAGAGATGCCAAAACTTGAAGTATGTTCTGGTGGTCATATGTGGGTTCAGCAAGTGGGTGGAAGCGTATCCATTAAAAGACTGCACTGCCATGAGCACGGCGAAAGTAATGCTGAAGGAGTATTTCTCTCGCTTTGGTCTGCCCCGTGTCATATGGTCGGACAACGGTCTGCATTTTGTAGGTGCAGTGATAATGCAGATTTGTGCAGGCCTCCAAATCGATAAGCGATTCCATTGTTCGAGACATCCGATGTCGGCCGGTCTTTTTGAACGCCACAACGGAATCTTGAAGTCCAAGATTAGCAAGATCTGTGCAGGTAGCAAGCTAAGTTGGGTAGATGCGTTGCCAATAGAGCTACTGTGTATGCGAACATCTGTGCAGGCGAGAACTGGGCTCTCCCCATACGAAATTATCATGGGGAGACCAGCGAATGTTTGGTGTGCACCTCAGCCGAAAAGCCTGAGGGAAGTGAAACATCCTGTACTCAGCATTTAATGTAATCTGTTAAAGCAAAAACTGGCTTGATTCATCAGCAGGTGCAGGAGGCGCTGCCCATAATATACACTGGTCCAGGACATGCATTGGAGCCAGGAAACTGGGTGCTAGTGAAAAATTTTGAACGGAAAACATTGTTAGCACCCAGGTGGCGTGGGCCCTACCAGATCCTCTTGACTACGCAGACGGCGATACGAGTGGATGGACGAAAGGCGTGGATACATGCCACGCACCCCAAGAAAGTCCCACCACCACTTGACACTTTGACTGATCGGGAGAACGACCAGAAAGAGACAGCGGTTCCAGAAACGGAAAATACAATTGCCAGTTCCTTGCCACAGAAACTGCCCGATCTTGATACAAAGCCTGATGAGATTGCCATAAAAGAGGATGGGCAAAGAATGCCCCAACGTTGTCCAGCAGATTCTGTATCACTGCTGGCCGACACCAGGCGTATACCTCTGTGGCGCCCACCATCTTCTCTTGCGCCACAGCCTGCATCGTTGCCTGGGCGCCCATCATCATCTGCCATTGCGCCCCAGGCTGACTCCAAGCTTGAGACCGGAAGTGCACCCGCACTATTTGTCGACCACACGATACCGGGAGCAAATCGGTATAACCTGCGGAGCAGAAAAAAGGAGTGATCACAGCTTCATCTTTTTGTGATTTTATTGCCTATGTTTCCTATTCTTGGATGAAGTAGGAACTGGAGGCCTAGAGGAAAGTGGCAAACCAAACAGCTCAACAAACGCAACTCCTCGGTGTTAAATCCATGTGTCCAGAACCCGAGCGGATAAGCGGAGCGCACATGGTACAAAGGCAACTGCTCTGAAACTCTAGAGCAATGTGCGAATGCACGGAGATCTTGCCAAACGACTAAGCAATCCAGGCTGATAAGGACTGGCATGGAAAGACTGTAGACATTTATCGAACTCACTAACATTCCAACAAGCGCATTGACAGGAGAATATTCACGATGAATACGGTGGAAGAAGAAGAATGATGAGAGAAGATGCCGGAACCAGCAAATGTCCACTCCTGCACCAATGCTGATAATGAGTTAAACGCAGTACATAGAAAGGTGAAAAAAGGACATGGTCAGAAGAATTGTATGCTGGGTCTAACAATAATAATGTGTATAATGAGTATATTAGCCCCAATATTGACCGTGTCAGTATCATGGTACCTGGAGGAAATGCACCCTCTAGAGGTACTTTTGCCTGTTGTGGACATTTCCACGACGGAAAGCCCAGTTCATGTGATTTCCTATACCTTGTCCCCAATGGAAGAGAGACATAGGGAAGGGTATAGGAAAAACACATTACTATTGATAAAGAACATCACACACTCAATACTAAGAAAAAACAACTGTGGGGTTTGCGCCCACTTGCCCCAGCATGGTGGTAAGGGAATAGGATGGTATGTACAGCCCCTGCCATTGACTTCTGCATGCTATGCCTCTCTTATATTGTGGGAAATGGAACGAGAGTGAAACTGGTCAACTAGACAAAACAAACATGAATGAATTCGAGGAAGTGATTATGAAACCGGTGGGTTGCTCCATATTCCATAAAACACGATTAATTACACCAGCAATAATGCCACAGGATAGATTGTCTGTGCCTTATAAATCATCTGTGATCATGTTTCATATGAACCCAGAGGGCAACAAGGATGCAAAGCCCCCTTCCTATACAGTAAATTATAATCCACGTTCTGTCCCTTTTTGTTTACAGAAAAAGGTCTCTTTTCAGGTGGGGACATTCACTAGATGCAAAAACATAGCATTCCTTGATAAAGAAGTGGAATCAATATATGTGGGAGATCCTGTGTGCTTTATATGTGGAGAAAAACCATATCCTTGGTTACCGAGAAACTGGGGAGGTACTTGCTATTTAGGCTGTCTGTTTCCTAGGGTGTTTCTTTCAAAAACAGCAGCTATAGCCAAATTGACCAGGTCACGACCTCGCCGGAATATTGAAGACGGGTTGATAGTAAAAGACATAGCAAAATCATTTATACCATTTTGGGGCCAAGCAACAAACTCTTATAATATAAGACGACTGTCCAGAATATTAGAAGAAACAATAAATGGAACAAACGACATATTATATAACATGACTCTTGAGGAAAAAGGAATTAGATTGATGTCACTGCAAAATATAATGGCCCTTGATATAATCTTAGTTGATTGCGGCGGTGTTTGCAAAATCGTGGGATCACCGTGTTGCGTATTTGTAAGCGACTCCTACCCCACGAAAATTGCATGTTTTAAGCTCTGATCTTCACCCCACTGAAGGAGGCTGGGAATTGAACATAAGCTCCTGGTTCTGGGAAGTGCTGCGGTCCTGGGGATGGAAGCTATTTGCAATCTTAGTAGCAATTCTAGGAATATTCGTGACATGTTGTTGTTGCATACATTGTCTCTCCATAGTATGCACTGAAATTAGTGAGGGATGTGTGCAAATGGTAGAACGAAAAAACATTACTAGACCAAACACTCACAATAGTAATGAATCCAAAACGATCAAAGAATTCATGGCAATCGATATTGACAATAATAAGGAGGAGACAGCGAGTGTATATGAGTCAGTGTTCGAATCAGATTCCGAGTCTGATCTAAACACTTGGTCGGAGGAGGATGCAATGTACGGATGAGGCGTTTGGCATACGGCAAGAGGAGGGTTTGTCAGTCTAGAAAAATTAGACACCCCTCGAACGGAAGGCGATGCAGGATAATTGGTTGGCCGAAGACCAACCGCCTCATTTAAGGTGTTAAGAATATATGCTTATTAGTCATTACATAGTTACTAGCTCAACTAGAGTGCGGCCATTTTAAGATGACCAGAATCACCATTTTGTTTTCTCTCTCTGTTCTCTCTAACGCTGCTACTTTGCCTCATGTAAAACTGCTTTGCTGTAGATATTATTCCGCTTCAATGGTCCAAGGTTACTAAAGACATGTTGAAACATTACGCTGGAGAGCCAGACAGAAATGCCCGGTTCCCTCCCTCACATATCCCTGAAGGCAAGGAGCAAGGCATTTTAATCAGTACACGGATGCCAATGAGTCTCCTTAAAAGAATAGCAATGTACAAAACTAATATTAAAGGGTTTCAATTATGTTCTTCTTTACGGCCCCCCTTCTGAGCACTGTGAGGCCCCAGAGAGCCAGCTGACCTCTAGAGCGTGAATCGAAACCAGGAGATAGTAAGGCCTGGAATGTGCCAGTCCCCTACGCGCAGCTTGCCCATGAAAACAGAAGCGCTGTGTTCTCTCAAATAAAGAATGGTGTCTGTAAATTCGAGATTGCAAACTGTTACTAAATATGGTGGTCTAAGGTGTCATATTCGTCACCATGGTCAATCATCGCCTCCAATTCAAAGGGAATGAATTAGGGGTGGCATTGAATGTGTAATTACTGATTGTAAGATGCTCATTTTGTATATATGTAACTGATGTACGATTTTCGGTCTCTTGCTTCCCCCGAGGTCTGTTAGACACACGTCGCGGGGCGTGGGACCATTTGGCCAACTGGGACTATTTGTTTTGCAATAAACCCTAGATTTTGGGAATACAACCTTGTGTCTGGCGTATCAGTTTGTGTGTGGTGATTGTGCATTGTTTCCACATCCGAGGGTCCCTCAGGGGCACCTTCAAGGTGACATTGAGATCGAGCAAATGCAGGGGAGGAGGGAAGGGGAAAAGTGAAGGGGGAAAGGAGGGGCAGTGCAGTACATAGGATAACAGTAAATAAATAAGACAATACGTAATAAATTAATAAAAGTACGGCCAGCTGGTGGCAAGTGCAAGGGTAAGTGCTGACATCAGGTGTCACGTGCTAGTAGGGGCTGTAGGAATCCAGAAACAGTCCCCAAGTGCAGGAGTTGTCAGGGGGTAGTGCAGGTGTGCAGCTAGTGGGGAGGAACCTGGACCCGAGATCAGAGGGTAGCCAGGTGACCAGTGCAATAAACTTGCTTATCTGACAAAGTGCATTTATTATGGTTGGATAGCACAGTGAGCTGATCACTTGTTTCGTGCATCCGTGTATAGTCTGCTGACACATGTTTGAATCCCGCTGGTGCCAACTCAGTCTTTCACCCTCCCAAAGTTGATAAATTGATTACCACATGGTGAGTAATGATACCAACTGTTATTACAGTGCTTTGATGCCCTCAATGAGCCAGTGCTCTATACAAATTGGTATCATTATTCTCTGTCTGAGCTGTTTTTTCTGCACTGTATTTTTGAGTATCATTCTTACAGGTCTTCCCCTGACCTTCTCACAGCAGACACCTCCTGGCTCACCTTGTTCTATTCTCTGCAAAACAGACCCCAGCAGGGGGCCTGGGCCTTGTGCTAGAGGCCATGTGCAGTTAGGCAATATTTTGCTCCCTGCAGCTGCAGATACACTCACAGGAGACACATTCTGCTTCACCCTGTGCTGTCTTCTGCATGACAGTCCACCGCAGATACCTGGCAGCAGGCTGGTTAGGCCTTGTTCTAGAGGTCTCGTGCAGATATGCATATAGCAAAAGCACCAGTGAACACCTCATTCTCCAAAACAGGTGCAAACACACTAAGATGTCGAGCAGCCAGCTGCAGTGAAAACTTGATGCAAAAGCCTGCCTTCTGTATGACTGGAGAGGGCTATCCATATTTCTGACACCTATACAGTTGGGGTAGAGGCACAGAACACCCCAGCCAAGGTTCTCTAATGGTAACAATGGGTTAGCAACCAAGGCTGAGACTCAAAGGAGGTGATGCAGGCCAGTTCTTAGGTACAGTGAATTCCTAATCTCCCACAAAGGAATGTCCACACACTATGTCATGTGCTAGCACAGTACTTTTATGTAAAATAGGGTTCAGGTAAATATATATATGTAAATAACACACTTGGTACTCAGGCAACACTAACCTAATAATGGCAATAATCTACACACTATGTGGTACCACAATATACTTAGATTCAGTAAAAGTGCACCAACTGCTGACAGTTAATAAAAAGCATGAGAATTTGAAGTAAGGTGTAACTTCATAAATGACTTTAGGAAAGCAGGTAGATTTGCATCATTGGCAGAATGCTTTCTTTAGAGTAGATAAACAATACTGTGTGAGGTTACCCCTACAGGGAAAACTGTAAGGAAAGGTTAAGGTGTTCTTTATCTTGCATATTACAGCCTAGTCCAAATATGTTCAATATTAGTCTGCTTGTCTTCTTACAGATCACACTATGCCAGAGTACCTGGGAAGCCACAGGGGAACAGGATCCAAGATCAATCTTGGAACCCTCAATGAATCCTGAGGATGGAGGATGCTCTTGCTTGTCAACAGTGGGTGCCTTGGCAGGCGAAGTGGTGGAGATTCTTGGCTTTACTCCATGAGGCCCTTTGAGAATGGGCCCGACTTGGAAGCAGGAGTTGCTGGGATGTCGATGTCGAGAAAAATAAGGTAACCAAGCAGTGTCGCAAAGGCAGAACTTTAAGTCTTCGTGGTGGTCTCTGTTGGTAGGTCATTACTCTGACAAAGGTGAAACTTACTGTGACCACAATAAGGCCTGGCCAAAGAAAATAAGACCTTTAGTGGCCATACATGACTTTCAGTGGCGACTGGTGCAATGGTAGAAGTAGGTGTCAGGATTTGAGATTTCACAGTTTACAGTCTTTCGGTTTTTCAGGGCTCCATCTGCAACACAGATGTCAGGATGGATTCTGGTGTCCTGGACATGACCACTGTAATGGACTGCAGACCCTCACCAAGTCATTACACTTGGGACATCTTCCTTGGATTTTCGTGCTGGGAACCCACTGCTGAACACTCCACTGCAGGCAGTAATCCTGGACCTTCTCCTGTGTGGACAAGTAGCCAGATGTCGTGGCAGGAAATACCCCTTGAACAAATCTTCAATGATTTGGAACTTTCACAGTTCCGAGTGTCAAGCAGCACTATGCCAGTGTACCCCCTCCTGTGGGCGATACTCAGCAGCTTGGCTTCCAGTGGTCACAAACACTCCTGACGACCCTGGGTGACACAGATTAACTTCTTGTCATCAAGTTGTTCACGCACTCTTCTTCTGGACCCTCAAAGATCCCGTCTAGGGATGGAAGGCACACAGAATTGGCTTCCAGGACGCTTCAGGTGAAGAGCAGCAGTTGCACAATGGTCCCTTGTGCCTGCAGGAAGAGGTCACCTATCCAGGTCTTCTCTGGTTCAGTGCTTGAATTAGCATGGCTGTTTTCAGATTTGATGAAGAGATGATGCCGCAGACTTCTTCCTCCCACTGGATTTCAGGATAAAACCTCAAGGTGACTGCAGCTTCTGCTTCAGGTTTCTTTTTACAGCTTCTGACAAGGAGGTGAGTGGAGGCCCCCTGCTATAAAACACACTCCCCATTCACTCAGGCTGATCCAAGCTGCATTCAGAAGATCTGCACTGCCATGGGTCCTAACTGTGCAGAAAATAAGCAGAATAAGGAGGTATAGAACAAGGAGGTGCTGTCACTCCATTGCATTTCCAGCATCCACCTCGCTGCACTGACCCCTCTGCACTGTCTCCCTCACACATTTGAATACTACCTCCTACTTTACTTGAGCCCATTAATGACAGCATCTGCATTGACTGAACATTTAATATATGCCTACAAGTCCTCATGGATGTTCATACATAGCTTTAGTGTGGCTCTTTTGGGGTTTGGGATCTGGATTGCATGTTATAAAACTAGTGAAATAAATAACAGGATCTGGCTTGGGAACAAACGAACCTGGACTATCTTTTTTGTTTTCTGCCCCCGACCAACTACCTGGAACAAGAGATTCTCGCTCGAAAAATAATGAGTGTTGGGTTTCTTTCCTCACAAAGAACTAGTGAACTGAAGTTATTTGCAGCACACACTGAAGTGAGATAGGAAAACAAATCAGGTTTTGCAAGAACATATTTCAGCAATTTAACCCAACTTGGTTTATGTGAGAAAGAAAACCCATTCGAGCAATATTTTGGGGTGAAATGTCCCAGCATGACCGATTTTTCACAGCGTTTATCTGCAGGACAATTGAACTTTTCTGCCACATTGCGATACCACCAGTTTTGATGTTTTTGCAGTGTTTCAGTTAAATCCTTCAAGTTTCACCTTTCAGTCTAAATTCCGAACCTACATCTCAATTAATTTCTATATCCATCACTAGCGTCAAAAGGTTTGTGTGCGCTTCTGGTGATTCCTAGTAATTCTTATAGGATTCCTAGCACCTTCAGCTTGTGTACCTCTCAGACCTTTCAAAAGAAAACAGCATCTTTTTAATGTTTGATTAGAGTCCTATTAATGACTTTCAACACATAGCTGGACCGATAGCTCTATGAATGAGTGTTGAGCTCGATCCTCCTGAAGGTAGGGTTGGGCAAATCTGTCACAATCTTCATAGAAATTTCTGAATTCTGGGAAACCCCCCCCCCCCCCTTCATCAATTGTTCCCACATTGCAAAATTGACCATCCCAGGACTTTTCCTGGACGTTAGCATTTTTGGGTGTTTGTGCATGACGTGTTGGCCAATGGGGAGCTTATTGGCTGAATTTTCGTGCAGAACAATCCCAAAAAACGAAATTCACCCAAAAGTGGAAAATGAGTCAACACATACTAGTCTGTCAGCAAAGCGAAATTAGGGGCACATATAACAGATTTCCGTTCACTGGGAGTCATTTTGCCCACTCAGACCCTAAGGTTGCATGTATGCATCTCAGCTATATTAACTCTGCCTTCATTCTTGCAAGGGTAATACATTGAGAACCATTCAAAAAATATGTTGTTGCATCTACTATTACCCTTGTATGTCTATTATCCATTGAGAAATAAGCACATGTATTTATTTTCCTATGTTTTTCCCATTAGAATAATGTTTCCACCCAGTGTCTCCTGTGAAACCCATCAGAAGATTTCATGCAGGAGTTTATTATTTTGGCTAAAGTTCAGCTTGAGCCTGTAAAGAATGTATTTTCACTTGTTACATTGTTGGAAAATTATTATTAAATTATGGATAGCAAGGGGACATTCATTACACAGATCATACAGGAGCAGAACATGTACAAAAGCTATTGGCTGAGTAGCATTGGCATTAAAATCAGGAATGCAATTTAGCTTTGATATGTCTCAAAGTGCAGCAGCCAGCACTTGTTGGAGAGAGAAACATGCATCACCAGGCTTCCCTTGTTTAATTGTTCATTTAAAGATGCACAGTGATTTTCTGGAACAACAGGATTATCTTTGAATCGAATGCCAATCAGTGTAAAACTATCACAGCAGCACAGTAAACATACTGTCTAGAAATGACTCAGTCAAACAGTAGGCCTTTAAAAGTATTAAGTATTAAATCACGTCATTACTAATCTGTTTCTTAACCACAACCCAATGCCAACAGGAGGAAGCATATCATTTTCGCTATATGCTGTGTGAGCATTTGTAGATGTTAATGTCACTGCAGTGGGCCAAGCTACATTACGTTCCTGCCCCGCTTGTTGACAATCCTTGCTACGCCTCTCTATAATCAGCCCTGATGCTTCAACTGGAGGCTGTACTTATCTGTAGAATGAGGCACATACCCACGCTGGATATCCCTTTCACTTAACAACTACCTGGTCCATGAGATTAATCTGGAAAAGTCTCCGCCAATGGGACTTGAGCACTAACATCCTCTGGTGCACATGCAGATTGAACCAATCCCACAGCTTGAAGGAATATCAGAGTGAACCAGCAGGCTCTGACACTTTTACTGCAAATAGGACTTGCAATAGTTCAAAACAGTCTCCTCTTTTATATGGATATTTAGATTGTCTGACGATGAAGGTGAGAACATAGACCTGTATATTGGTCACCCTTTTAATATCACATGGGGTGATGACAGTCTATTCTTCTGAAAGGCGTTGTTATGAATAGGAATATTATGATAGGGCCTCAGGCACTTAAGACCAGTCTCTTCACAAACTTTTACAGATAAACCTATGACCAGCTAGCTTTTATGGCAGCACCTGGCAAATGCCTATCCAATGCCTACACAAAAGCCAACATTGTTGGCATTGCCAGTGCTTGTTGTTCTATAATGGGTTGCGTGATCCAGTGCTTTAAAAAGGAAGACAAATATTGTATGGGTTGGCGAGCCCACCCTTGCTATAAATAGAAAGAACTATGTATCTCTATTTCCAGCATGTGCGGGCCAGCTTGCACTGGGGATAGAGAAAGGGTGTTTTGTGTTTCTAGCAGGAGCTGACCTGTTCCAAATAGAAAACATGTTTTTCATTTCCAGCACAGGAAAAGGTTGGAGTTCCTGTTCCTGGGGGTCATATACGTTAGGGCCTTCGGAGGAAAGCAGTCTGTACTACTCCACAGAGCCAGTGCCATCTTTCACACAGAAACATTTGGGTGCATCAAGTTTTCCTTAAACTGGTTTGTGCATGATGTTTTAGAGCAATGTACAATGTGTTTAAATATATTTAGTGGCTGAAATATGAAGTAAATGCTAGTTGACAGGTACTGTTCCTGAAATAAAATGACCTATTCTGTTGTTTTACAGATTATATTGAGAAAGGTAATGCCCATTTTCACTACGCCTTATGCAGATGTTCATGTTTTCCATGCAGATATGACCTTTTGTTTCCAGCATAAATGTGAAATATATCTCAGATATTCACATATTTTTCCACAGATTTGTGTTTGCTACTAGCTTTTTGCATAGGGGAAGTTGTTGTCATTTTCTGTTACGTATGCATAATCTACAAACATTAATATATAGTGCACATTTGTGTGGATTGGCACAGAAAAAATGAATTTGCTCAGGTTTTTCAATTTGCAATCTCCAAGGATGTTTAGGTACTTTCATTATTATTTCTGCAAGAGCACAAACAGAACACATTCAGTTATTAAACATAAGCCCACACCAACTCCTCATTGCTGAAGATTGCACTCTCAAAAGTTCCTGCCTGAGCCCCCAATCTGCTGAAGAATAAGGACCAGAGTGTCTAATGGCACATGAGTGCAGAACGGAAGGAAAACCAGTGCAATATAGGTAGGTGAGAGCAATGTTCCCTCTAATTATTTTTCTCTATGTGCGGAACCGGTTGGCTGTTGTGTGCACATTATTGTCCATGTGCGCAACTGAGACAGTTTGGAATGGAATTTCCTATACGAAAGCCACTGAACTTCTTTAAAAATCTTACACTTTTTCCAAACACATAGGCTAAAATAAAATATGACATGTGATTATACAGAAAATGCATCAACCGGTCCAAGACTTCCATATCTACCACAGTACCTTGCAAAGGTACTTCTGCACAGAGATAAATGTTGGCCTCATTACGAGTTTGGCGCTTAGTGGTAAAGTTAGCGGTAACTCCATTACCGCCAACTTTACCACTACGCCAAATTATGATTTTGAGCCTGGAGTGGAGAATTTACAGCCAGGAAAATCCTGGAGGTAAATCCTCCAACTGAATGCCGAAATCATCAGAATTTCCGCTGTGGTTAGTCTGCCAAAAAAGCCACATTGAGTCCAATGCACTCAATATGGACTCAATATGAATGGGGAATTACAGCGCCACCACCCGTTGTAATCCGGTGGCAATTCCTCTGGACCAAGTGGCAGTAACAGTAATTTGTTTGGGCGGTAGTCTGGCGGATTTACGCTGGGATAGCACCCCAATCGTAATGAGGCCCTGTATGTTTTATGCCACTGGAAAATCATTCATTTGTATTACAAAACACAAATATCTCTTGTCATCACTGATGTGGCGGTCAAGAAACTCAGACAGAACATATTTGCTGATGGATTAATGACAATTAAAACCAAGGTGTCAAAAACATGCT
Organism: Ambystoma mexicanum; assembly: GCF_040938575.1. Classification (NCBI taxonomy): domain Eukaryota; kingdom Metazoa; phylum Chordata; class Amphibia; order Caudata; family Ambystomatidae; genus Ambystoma; species Ambystoma mexicanum. The sequence goes on along the minus strand of NC_090929.1, from coordinate 1,434,864,397 downwards.
GAAAGGAGTTCAATTGCACTTTTAATGAAGTAATTCAAAGGCACGGAGAACATGCTTCTAGTAATTTGTGTAAAGATGATAATTGCATCAGAATAACTACACCTAGAATATGATTATACAAAATTCATGTGCCTCTGCTTACTACCCACATTACGTTCTCCTGTGGTTAATGATGACACCAGTCTTAGAGCTAAGAGACACATGCACCATGCATTTTTACTCCCTAACAAAGGGACATGTGCCTAATCAAAATGAGAAACAATGAACATATAATTTATTTTATTTATTTATTTATTTATTAATATTTATAAAGCGCACAGCAGCTTCAACCCACAAACCTCCAGTGATATTTTTATGAATTAGTGAGCAGCAGAGCAGTGACGTAGGAAGGAAGGAACTCTAATAATATTAATACCCAATCTCAAAAGGAATTTTATGGGGAAAGAACATCTTTTAATAAGCAGAAAGTCCCTATTGCAAAGCGAATTACTTTTTTACTCCCTGAAAAATCATTTGACTACAAGTAGGGAGCAAAATCTGATTAGAGCCCTGCTTGTACCCATGACATAGGGAAGGAAATGACAGGGCAAATAACAAAGTGTCTAGTTTTGCCCACTATTCCGCACCACAGCCTAGATAAAATTAAACAAGAGCTTACTGAGGTGTATTATGGAGCCCTGTTGAAGAAAATCACACATATATGGCTTTAAGTTAATTGCATCAATTCATCAGAGATACAATTGATTGAGTGCCTCTTCTGAAACTATGGATCCCTATTCTGTAATTCTTTGTGATCAGTTAAATAAGATGCTAGAGACTGCACACACAGAATACAGGGTTATATTGAAAAGCCCTCAGCAGTTGAGCATAGAAAGAAAAAGAAGGTGCTATTATCTAGATGGGTACTAGAATTTCCTATCCTTTAGCAAACACGCAACACATTTCCTTCAGTGTACTGCCGAAACATCTGACTTGGTCTTTGAAATGTGCCGCTTTGTTCATGACCCGCAAGGAGTGATTCTTCCACCCATACCCTTCGCCGGCCCCTGCCTCCTATACTAGTTGATAGAGCACTGTAAAAAGTGAGGGACTGTAGCAGTAAACAGTCACTGGGATATGTTCAGTCCCACAATACTTTGCAAGCCAGGCATATTTAAATGCTTCAACATATGTGCATTTTAAGAATGTCATGACTCTGCATGTGCACAATTCCTGTGTGTGCAGTCCATACAAGATTGTTTGCAACATACCCCACCCTTATATCATTGTGTGGGATTACACAAGTGCTCAGTGAAACTGTTTTTGTATAGAAGCAAGTTACCATATAATGTGTGAAGGTCTATGCCCAAAGGAACTCTGAACACCTGGAAACAATGCAGATTGTGTGAAAAGCATTCCCCTGTCTGAATATCTGGTGACCTGATACTATGGACGAGCAATCCCTGGCACAGTACATACCCATTATCCCTTGTAGGCTAAGTAAATGATGTTGAAATGTTGCTCTCTACTTATAGGGTATTGTAAGTAATGCTAAAGAAGGAGGCGCTGAGCATCACACTTGTCTTTTCAAAATCTTTAGAGGGCAAATTAATATTTCAGTTTTATAATGTGTTAACTTTCAAGAGGGCTGCTTCAAAGCACATGTATGACATATGTACAACGAGAAAGTACGGGATTTGGGTACACATCCAAGTAGCCTGCTTACTTTCAGTCTGTATACGCTATTTCAGCTGCTAGTTCGATTATATAGTGTGGGTGACGCTTTTGGTAGGGCACAAGGTATAACAGAAACTGGCGAGTGAACGTTATTCACGTTACAACAAACATAAAACAAGTGGATGTAGGGACAAGTCTGCTAACCTTTCGCAGAGCCAAGAGAGGAAGAGTCAAGGTTGTCCAGTAGGATCTTAACGTACTCTGGAGTAGAAGTTAGGGTCTTATGGTAAAAGTGTGGGGAGTCCAGGTTAGGAGTCATGGCTGGGGAGGGAACACTTTTGGTTAATGTGTAGGGCATATCTTGGTTAGATTCTTCTATTCACGGAGCCAGTTTTTCATATTCGTTTTTAACCTCTTGTGTTGTATTTTGCAGTTAGGGATTTTTGTGTAATGCAAATTAGCAGAATATCAAGACTAGTTGCTTATTTAAAGAGAAAGAACATTTCAGGTAATTGCTGTTGCTTGTGCCTTATAAAATCTTTTTCAATAGGCAAGAATTGTCTGTGTGCACTACTAAAAATCTTCTGAGCAGCACCCAGAAGGAAGCTGGGCAAGCGAACATGCACACAGCTTAGAGGGAACATTGGGTGAGAGATGGACACAGTGGTGAGTGCCTTTTCTGTAACTATGGATCCCTATTCTGCAATTCTTTGTGATCAGTTAAATAAGATGTAGGCAGATGCTAGAGACTGCACACACAGGACACATGGTTATATTGAAAAGGCCTCAGCAGTTGAGCATAGAAAGAAACAAAAGAAAGTGCAATTATCTAGATGGGTACTAGAATTTCCTATCCTGTAGCAAACACGCAACGCATTTCCTTCAGTATACTGCCGAAACGTCTGACTTGGTCTTTGAAATGTGCCGCTTTGTTCATCACCCGCAAGGAGTGATGCTTCCACACATACCCTTCCCCGGCCCCTTTGCTTGCTTCCTATACTAGTTGATAGAGCACTGTAAAAAGTGAGGGACTCTAGCAGTAAACAGTCACTGGGATATTTTCAGACCCACAATACTTTGCAAGCTAGGCGTATTTAAATGCTTCAACATATGATGTGCATTTTAAGAATGTCATGACTCTGCATGTGCACAATTCTTGTGCAGTCCATACAAGATTGTTTGCAACATACCCCACCCTTATATCATTGTGTAGGATTACACAAGTGCTCAATGAAACTGTTTTGTATAGAAGCGAGTTACCATATAATGTGTGAAGGTCTATGCCCAAAGGAACTCTGAACACCTGGAAACAATGCAGATTGTGTGAAAAGCATTCCCCTGTCTGAATATCTGGTGACCTGATACTATGGACGAGCAATCCCTGGCACAGTACATACCCATTAACCCTTGTAGGCTAAGTAAATGATGTTGCAATGTTGCTCTCTACTTATAGGGTATTGTTAGTAATGCTAAAGAAGGAGACGCTGAGCATCACATTTGTCTTTTCAAAATCTTTCGAGGGCAAATTAATATTTCAGTTTTATAATGTGTTAACTTACAAGAGGGCTGCTTCAAAGCACATGCATGGCATATCTACAAAGAGGAAGTACGGGATTTGGGTACACATCCGAGTAGCCTGCTTACTTACAGTCTGTATACGCTATTTCAGCTGCTGGTTCGATTATATAGTGTGGGTGATGCTTTTGGTAAGGCACAATGTATAACAGAAACTGGCGAGTGAACGTTATTCACGTTACAACAAACGTAAACCAAGTGGATGTAGGTACAAGTCTGCTAACCTTTCACAGAGCCAAGAGAGGAAGAGTCAAGGTTGTCCAGTAGGATCTTAACGTACTCTGCAGTAGAAGTTAGGGTCTTATGGTAAAAGTGTGGGGAGTCCAGGTTAGGAGTCATGGTTGGGGAGGGAACACTTTTGGTTAATGTGTGCAGGCATATCTTGGTTAGATTCTTCTGTTCACGGAGCCAGTTTTTCATATTCGTTTTTAACCTCTTGTGTTGTATTTTGCAGTTAGGGATTTTAGTGTAATGCAAATTAGTAGAATATCAAGACTAGTTGCTAATTTAAAGAGAAATAAAATTTCAGGTAATTGCTGTTGCTTGTGCCTTATTAAATCTTTTTCAATAGGCGAGAATTGTCTGTGTGCGCTACTAAAAATCTTCTGAGCGGCACCCAGAAGGAAGCTGGGCAAGCGAACATGCGCACAGCTTAGAGGGAACATTGGGTGAGAGATGGACACAGTGGTGAGTGCCTTTTCTGTAACTATGGATCCCTATTCTGCAATTCTTTGTGATCAGTTAAATAAGATGTAGGCAGATGCTAGAGACTGCACACACAGAAGACATGGTTATATTGAAAAGGCCTCAGCAGTTGAGCATAGAAAGAAAAAAAAGAAAGTGCTATTATCTAGATGGGTACTAGAATTTCCAATCCTGTAGCAAACACGCAACGCATTTCCTTCAGTGTACTGCCGAAACGTCTGACTTGGTCTTTGAAATGTGCCGCTTTGTTCATGACCCGCAAGGAGTGATGCTTCCACCCATACCCTTCCCCGGCCCCTTTGCTTGCTTCCTATACTAGTTGATAGAGCACTGTAAAAAGTGAGGGACTCTAGCAGTAAACAGTCACTGGGATATTTTCAGACCCACAATACTTTGCAAGCTAGGCATATTTAAATGCTTCAACATATGATGTGCATTTTAAGAATGTCATGACTCTGCATGTGCACAATTCTTGTGCAGTCCATACAAGATTGTTTGCAACATACCCCACCCTTATATCATTGTGTAGAATTACACAAGTGCTCAAAGAAACTGTTTTGTATAGAAGCAAGTTACCATATAATGTGTGAAGGTCTATGCTCAAAGGAACTCTGAACACTTGGAAACAATGCAGATTGTGTGAAAAGCATTCAACTGTCTGAATATCTGGTGCCCTGATACTATGGATGAGTAATCCCAGGCATAGTACATACCCATTTACCCTTGTAGGCTAAGTAAATGATGTTGCAATGTTGCTCTCTACTTATAGGGTATTGTTAGTAATGCTAAAGAAGGAGACGCTGAGCATCACATTTGTCTTTTCAAAATCTTTCGATGGCAAATTAATATTTCAGTTTTATAATGTGTTAACTTACAAGAGGGCTGCTTCAAAGCACATGTATGACATATGTACAAAGAGGAAGTACAGGATTTGGGTACACATCCAAGTAGCCTGCTTACTTACAGTCTGTATACGCTATTTCAGCTGCTAGTTCGATTATATAGTGTGGGTGATGCTTTTGGTAAGGCACAATGTATAACAGAAACTGGCGAGTGAACGTTATTCACGTTACAACAAACATAAACCAAGTTGATGTAGGTACAAGTCTGCTAACCTCCCGCAGAGCCAAGAGAGGAAGAGTCAAGGTTGTTCGGTAGGATCTTAACGTACTCTGGAGCAGAAGTTAGGGTCATATGGTAAAAGTGTGGGGAGTCCAGGTTAGGAGTCATGGCTGGGGAGGGACCACTTTTGGGTAATGTGTGCAGGCATATCTTGGTTAGATTCTTCTGTTCACTGAGACAGTTTTTCATATTCGTTTTTAGCCTCATGTGTTGTATTTTGCAGTTAGGGATTTTAGTGTAATGCAAATTAGCAGAATATCAAGACTAGTTGCTTATTTAAAGAGAAAGAAAATTTCAGGTAATTGCTGTTGCTTGTGCCTTAAATCTTTTTGAATAGGCGAGAATTGTCTGTGTGCGCTGCTAAAAAACTTCTGAGCGGCACCCAGAAGGAAGCTGGGCTAGCGAACATGCGCACAGCTTAGAGGGAACATTGGGTGAGAGATGGACGCAGGGGTGACATGGATATGCAAAATTAATGTATACTCTTATGTGCTCCCAGAGGTCCTTTTTGGCAATTCCTAGGTGAAATTCTACTAGCTATTATTCTGGAGCTACATATGACTCTATCCGCCAATATATTTTAATCAAGTCATTCATAGAAAAAGTATATTAAGAACAGATCAGTGCTAAATAGTTATGGGTCATCTCTGCCGAAATTGGCATGTTCATTGTCCGTGCTAACAAATGATTAAACAATCTTACCCAGAGTGGGCTTTCATCAAACACAAACCGTTCTGATAGGCTTATTTTCATGAAGTGCCACCTTTTAGTCAAGAATCCAAACAGGCCTTTCTCTGGTGGAGGAAAATTGCAAAATAAATGTGCATTAAGAATGGTGATGGAAATGGTAAATGCAAGTCAACAGTGTGTGCATTACGGGAAGTGTGTGCATTTGGAATATGAGGCCCGAAATCAGCTGAGAAATGGAAACCATTTTACATTGGGGGCACTCAACTAGAATCAAGATGAAAAGCTTAGCAAATAATGATGCATTTACTCAGCTGTTTCGAACTGCTGAAGTGGCACAAATATTTAGCAGGCATCATATGAACGCACACTGATAAGGGTCCCTTTCATGCCACCACCGTTAACAACATGTTCTATACTTAATTGCACGTGTTGCCTGCAGCTGCAGAGGAAGCTTAGTTTTGACCCAGGGTGTCTGGAATGGGCTGTGAATATCTGCTTGTCACTCGTGGGCAGTTTGAACAGTACTATTGTGAAGGCTGCTTGCAAGATTTAGTGGAAATCCGTGGGATCCTCTGAGATTCAATTCCTTCCTCCCCACTTCCAGCTGCACTACCTCTCTGCCTTTCTTTTTCAATTCTATAAATGATTAGTCATTAATAATGTAATACCTTCAAATAGTTATCGTAAAACGTGGCTTTGGCTATGGGACAAAGTCACAGAAGCGTTTTGTAATGGCAAAGCCCCATTGGAGAACCTATATCTGCAACCTCCTGCACCTCTCCCAGAGTTCACGCCTTTTTGCTTGCACTACATTACACCAGTCAAGCCAAATAATTAATCAAGACGTCCCACCTTCGAAACCCATGAACAGGAAGATTGTGGAAAGTCAGATAGCAAATGAAGTCAGTTTTCGTATATATGTCAAGAGTATATGATGGCTTTTGAAGATTCCCCGTACATATAGAGGGTTTGGAAATAGAGAAAGAGAATTGCTACTGGCAAAAGGCTTTTAGCTGCTTGACTGCGATTTTAATCATATGCATTAGCATATGAAACAAGTGAATGGAAGGATAAGTACTGAGTGATATGCAATTCACATGTAAATGTCTAATGATCCATTTTGATGTAATGCAGAGGAAATAACATTTCGGTAAATACATTTAAATGAACTGAGCATAAACTGGGGGGGGCATGGTTTTAAATGCAATTCAGAGTGGGGAATACTTTTTGTAATGCTCTGATGTGCTTCACAGGCTATTCTTATGCTGATTTACTTTTATTTTATTGGCATGTCCTTTTGTGGCAGAAATGCAAATATAAAGCACTTCAAGGCACCTGAAAGCGGGAGAGAGAGGATGAAAGTGGATTCGGGGTTAGAAGTATGAACGGGAATGATATGGAAGGGACGTACGGGAGATATTTGCAGGTGATCAGAGGCAATATTCCTGTAAGTCCGGAAGTGCTGGGAACAGGCAAAAATGTTTCAGGTCATGGGAGTAGCATAAATGTCCTGACTGAAGTTGGTTCCAAGAAATCAGAAAACTGTACAAAATCATCCTTTAGGTTTGCCATTGACCCACGGTGTGTATATAGGCAGTGCTTAATTTGTGGGGGTGGTTGCCAGTTCCCAACACCGGCACTCTTTTTTGGGGACCGGAACAGCATTGTGCGGCTGGCGCACGTGTAATTCCTTTGTTTGTTCACGCTTAAACAGTTTCATATCTCATCATAAATCATTCTGCTGCTGGGCTGCTGCTCTCCTTGCAGAGACATGGCTGGCTCCTAGCTTGCTGGGCCTACAGAGTACAACAACAACAAACAGCCAATGAAAACCAACATTCTGTTGTTACTATGTAGTATCTGATACATTCTGCATAGTAACACAGAATGCACAGTTTTCATTGGCTGTGTTGTTAACTTGTTGTCTCCACTGCAGGCTCCCCGGTGATATGATGACGTGAGTGTGTGGGGGTAGGGGTGTCACGTGGGTCTGTTGTTGAGCAGAGACAGGAGCAGTGAGCACACTTGTTAAGGCGTGGGAGGTACTTGAAACTCGTGTGTTCTGTGTGCTCCGCTCCGCCTCCGCACCCGGGCCTAGTAAGTTGAGTTCCTCGGGGGCAGGCAGCCAGGCACAGGCAACAACGCAGCGCCGCCGGCGGTATAACAGTAAGTGAAAGTTGACTGTTGTAACTTGTTGACTGTCCAGTGCGCGTCTCCACCCGCCGCTGTGAAATGTATGTGTACATGATGATGATGCTCAGTTCCACGGCGGCGGGCCGTGCGCCATGCCATCCATATGTCTGCGAGTGCAGAGACCCCCGCATGCATCCTCCCCCCCCCAACTTTGACCTGGCCCGGCCGCCGGTGTCGTGGGTGTCGTGTGGCATCACCGTGCAATGCAATGCTGCATGCATTGCAAGCGCATCAGTGTGTGCCACTGCCCCCGCGGCCGCTCGCCTCGTGGTGGCCGCCCTGCCTGATCCGCGCCTGGGCCTGGCCAGAGCGCGAGCGCCCGAGTCCGACTCAGTCAGCAGCAGGCCACAGTCTGCGAGGCAAATGCGAGCAGGCCACGGCCCGCAAGGCAAATGTGAGCGGCCGGGCCAGCGGCGGCGGCACTGGCTAATGGGATCATGATCTGCATGCATGCATCAATATTGCTGATGCAGATGATCCCATAGCCAGTGCGGCCGCTGCTGTTGACTGTCACCCAGGGGGTCTGACAGAGTGGCTGAGTGCAAAAAAGGGGGGGGCACAAAAGAGCAGGAACTGTGAATACAAAAGAGGTAAGGTAGCAGGCAAGGTTAGTGCAGGGGTGACGTAACTAGCAGGGCAGGCAAGGCTATTGCGGGGCTGGGGGCTGAGCTGAAAGAGTGGACAACCGGGTGATCTGTACCACGGCCTGGAGGAGGCTGGAGCTTGGGGCGCTGCTACAAACCACCTGACGCTGCACACACATGGACGCGCGGCAGGGGTGGGTGGCTTTTGCTGGGCGCGTTTGCTCCACCCTGGCTCCTTCACTGCCTGGGGTACCGACGGAGCACTGCTGTTTTGCACTGCTTGTTTCAGGCCTCTCAGGGGGCTGAGCTCGGTGATGCAGGTTGATGCCAAGAGGAATGGGCCTGCACTACACAGGTTGCAGGCTATGTTAAAAGATACACACTGCACTCCAGGGTTTACGCTGTTCTTCAGGGTTTGGCCCTGCACAGAAGTTTGCATGCCACACTGAAAGCGGACCACTGCACTGCAGGTTGTGCTGCAGGGGGCTGGGCCCAGCAGAAAAGGCTGCATGCTTTGCTCAACCATTGAGGCTGTACACACAATGACGCCGGCAGCCTCTGCTGATGCAAGTTGCATGTCTTGCAGTGCATGCATCCATGCATTGAATGCCATTCTGAGGGCTAAGCCCCATGAGCTGCATGCCAAGGGCTTGTCGACCGGCCCCACACCGTGTTAAAAACTTGGCCCAGCACTGCAGTTTGCATGTAATACAGAGGGTCTGTCCTTCAAGCTACATGCCATATTGAGGAGTAGCCACTGCGCTGCAAGCTGTATGCCGTGCTCAAGACTGGATACTAAAGCATAGGCTGCATGCCATGCTAAGCATCTGTGCTGCAGTCTACTTGTCATGTAAGGACTTGCTCCGTGTTCTGCATGTTTGATGCCACTAAGGGACTAGAACAGATGGGCTGAGTGCGATACTGAGGACTGAGATATGCCCTGCAAAGTGCATGGAACGTTGCAAACTGGCACATGCACTACACCCCGCATTCCATGCTGATGATTGGGCCCGGTAATGTAGACCGCATGCATGCTGATATGTGGAGGATGCATGTACTGATGACGGGCAGCGGGTCCTCTCCCGCGGGCTACTTTTGCCTTGCTGAGGTCTGAGAGATGCACTGCAGGCTGTATGCCGGTCTGAGGGCTGGGGCCTGCATTTCAAGCTGCAGGAAAATCTGCGACTTGCATTGTGGGGTTATTGCCATGCTGAGGCACTCGGCTCTACATTTCAGGCTTTCTCCAGGTCCTCTAACGCGCTGCATGCCAGGCCAAGCTCTGTGTCCTGCTTGCTGGCTGCATTTCTTGCTAAGGTCCAATGCCGTGTTTCAGGCTGACGACTGGGCTCATTAGTGCAGGTGGCATGCCAGGACTGTCTAGGCACTGACATGTTCGCATGACCTTGTACTTTATCAACTTAATCAGATCATGGCGCGCCACTATGGTGGTTTTTTGCATCCATATAACAAAATGTTCACAAATCGGGTAATGTGGAATGCTAAGAGGGATCCGGATTTGAACTGTCCCACTAATCAAATGGTATGCATAATTGCCTGTGGAGGAGAGATGCTCTTGACCCCTCGCGCCGCTGCTCAATCTGCCTTATTTGGTAGAGGTGAACATGCATGCCCAGTCCTGCATCCCCTGCACTGGCACGTCTGCTGCGTGTGCAGGGCACATCCACTAGGCCACCACAGTGCTAATATTGTATCAGAAACATTTCTCTCCGAATTTTGTGCTAAAGTGTATATGTGTGCAGTACATGACAAAAGAACAAACTACCCGAATAGTGTGCCTAAAAGTGAGATTATTGTACTAGACAAAATGTCAGAGAAGATTATTGTGCTACAAGAAGTATGCATCGGAATGCAACACATGAGAAAATACATTTCTGAATACTCAACCAGAAAAAAATCACATCAGTCTAATGTTCTGCATTGTGCTCTAAAATTTGATTTGAGATGTATACTCTTCCTGTGCAGTCTGAATAATAGTGCAACCCAGACTACTAGTGGTTTTAAAATCGTTATTTGAGGTGCCACACACATGCCAGTGCAGCGGTGCAGCATAGTGCTTGGACTGTGGGGCATGTGAATGTACCACAATATTTTTGACACATTGGCTGGGGTTTATACTGCAGGGTCTTTCCTACCATTTGTCACCTTAACAGCTGTTGGCTAGCTAATTATCATCCACCAGAGATGCACGCTTTTTATTTGCCGTGTTTTGTTTTCCATAGGGATTACTGCTGGTTCGTTGTCACTGTGAGTGGGGACGGGTTTAGTGCATCCCCTCTGATTTCAGGTGCTCGGGCAGGTTTACTGAGGGACCAGGTGTGCTGGGCTAGCAAGATAGCTCAGCAGGTTTAGCACTGGCATCTGCCAATCGAAGTTGGTTGGTATTTCCACCCACATGGAGAACATGTCTTTCATCCAGTTCGCAAGGGTGAACGTAATTAACTATTAGAAGAGTGGTTTGGCTTGGTTCCAAAAATTGCCAGCAAACACTGTAGTGGGGCAAACAATAAAACAGAACAATTACCATGTGAGCAGGGAGAGCCACCCCGTTACAATTTGAAATGGAGAAGCGTTATATAGCACCGTGCAACGTTGCTGTGCTGCAGCGCCAAACATGTGACATGGAGCAGCAGCAGTGTGATGGGCTGCTGGTGGGCCGATCTAGGTAAGTCTAGCACTGAACTGGCGCGGGGCGCATGTCCGCACTGCGGGTCGGCGCCGGCAGCGCATCCGCACTGCGGGTCGGCTCCACGCCGGCATTATGGGGCCAATATTTTTTGGGCACTGGCACTTATTTTTTTACAAATTAAGCACTGAATATAGGGTTGAGCCGACACCCCACAGCAGGGACTGCAGCTTGTCTCTGTGTTATCAGTGATGTCATCAATGACATTTGTAATGTCATCTTTGATGTCATTGGTGTTAGTCTTAGAAGTGCACAATGGTGGCGTGAGTTATGGAGGCTTAGCTTACCATAATAGGCTAATTTCTGGGGTTTTTCGGTTTTACTTGTAAGCATAGTATGGATAGGTTGTTGTTAGTGCAAAGTAGCTGTAACGTTCCTGTAACAAACGTTTTTGCACTGAAGTTGCTAGGTTGTTCTTAGGGCAACTGAAGCATAAAGTCCCTTCACCAATGTTTTTTCACTGAAGTTGATAGGTTTTTAGTAGGTCACTGTAACCAGATCCTTCCTTTAGCATATTTTTTTCAGTAAAGGGGATAGGTTTGTAGTAGTGCAACTTAACCATAACGTCCCATTAACAATGTTTTTTGTTCGTGAATTTGATAGGTTTTTAGTAGGGCATAGTAACCAGAACGTTGCTTTAGCATAGTGCTTTCTGTAAAGGTGATAGTTGTTTGGTACTGCAACTGAACCATAACATCCCATTAACAATGGTTTGTCACTGATTCCTTGGCTGACCTCATGATGAACTTGTGGAAAGGCCAAATTCTCCAGTGCATGTATCCATTTGTGCTACCCCTTCTTTTTCCTAATAGTGTTGGTGTATCTTAACAATTACAAATGTACATGGTAAATGTTGGCAAGTGTTTGTATTCTCTTTTTGTGTTAACATTGCATGGTGAATCTGTGCCGAACAGTACTGGCCGAGATGATTGCAGGTGAGCAATATGGATTTTTCCTAGGGAGACTGCACCTGGCCGGCATTTGGCAATCACACTGCAATTATCCATAGGACTACATTAGTGGCCGCCTGGCCGCATCTTCTAATGCACTTTTAAATAGTTGTGGGAGTGCAAGTGTATCCGTTGTACAGCTCTACCCATGTGTAGCAAATCCTCTGTGTGCTGGTAACACCGCCCCTGTCGCCAGCCCTACGGAATCATACGGTAGGCTACCGCATTTCAAGTACTCCTGCCGACTATGTGGGTGGCTCTGCAAACCTACCAATGTATGGCTGCAGCACGCCTGGCTGTATGAGGCCCACTGGTAAACAAGGAACAGCAACCTCCAGTGTAACGTGGGTGTGTTAAATGTTGCATTAATTTGGTTGATGTGCTGCTTGCCTTTCCATGACCCGTGAAACAGACACATCGTCTATCAACTGAGCACTGTGACAGAAAGTGTCAAGGGGTCGCCTGCAGGTCGTACAGTTGAAGAAAACATGTAACTGCAGGTGTGACAGTTTGTGGTGAGTCTGCAAAATGGTAAAGTTGGTGCTGCTTGGTCACGCACATACTAGTGCATGTAAAGGCAAGTAAGCAAACAGCAGAATGTTCAGAGCGCAAACAATGTCAATGGTGGTTAGAAAAGTACTGTAGCCGCATGGGTCATGCTGAATAATTATCTTCCTGCTCCACGTAATGAAGCTGTGTTTCGTGTTGTTGTAAACAATCTTGTAGTCCAGAATTTATGCATCTCCGTGAATGCCACTCCTACGGCTAATGGCGTTGCATGAAGTGTTTGTACTGCATGTGACGACAACTGAAATGGAAGCACAAGGGACCAATGGGCAGTCTACTGCCCTTCCAACAATGCAGTAGGGTAATTTCATGTACAGCATTTGCCACATCTGCTGCGGACAACAACAGAGGTACTCCTGAAGGGCAACAGAGCTCTAAAACATCCTTTCAGACCATATGCCGTGCTACAGACCCTTAACTGGGAAAGGGCATTGTATTGTGCATTTACTTCAACATGCTACTCTACAGAGGGAAGGTACTTGGAAGTGCGTGGGAAGGGTCCATCTGGGAGCATGAGAATGACTGGCGCCTATGTAGGTGAGGGCCACCCAATATTTTTGTCTCTGTGCACATCCCCTATGGTATCCATGCAGGTTCTGCCCCTTCTGTACCGGACCTTGCCTGCCATTCCTTCTGTGGTGTGTGTTAGAAGACCAAAATAAATAGAAATGAACTGGGAAAGGAAAAAAGGGAAATAAAAAAAGCTCCTTTCAGAGTTTAACAATGGAATTTCCAATGAACGGATGCAGGGTGGGGCGCACCGTGTACGCTCTACACAATCTGCGCAAATTCAAGGGAGGCGTGGCACTGTGCAAAACACTGTAGTGGAATCGGGTGGAAAGGGGTTCACTGTAGAAAGAGGTTTCTTTACATGTTGCAAAGCGTTCTGAAGAGTTTAAGTGTGCAACACGTACTACAAAAAATCTTCCACTACTTTCAAGAAGAGCAGCAAGGCAATTTGGATGGGATGTGCAGACATCGGGATGGCAGGAATAATAAGATGAATGTTATTGGTGGGGAAAACTGTTCGTGCTGTGAAACGTCATATTCCCATGTGTGAAGGACGCCATTGGCACATGTCGTAGAAAGGCAAAAATAGACTTCTTCCCAATGTACTGCGCTTTCTCCATTTGCAGACCAAATGAAAAATAATGCAGCCACATCAGTGTCTGCGTAATGCGATAGAAAGTTATGCAGGAGATCAAAAACAGACGAATTACCTGGGCAAGTGCCTCCTTCATCGCAAACGGCACTGAAACTTGTGTAACATGCTGTGAAATTTTCCCTCTACAATGAACAACAATAATGTCGGCATGATCGCGTGTCACCAAAGTTCACACAGACAAAGCAAAATCAGTCACTTCATTAGAGGTACTCCATAGCACTACACATCCACATGAAAGAATCCACAATAAGCAGCCACTGCACAGTGTTTTCCATTTACTTTCAATCAATGTATTTAGAACTCCCGCAAAACCTGTATGTTGTAGCTTGTAACTGCCATAACTGCACCCTCTGCATTTATGTTGCCAATACACTGTGTACCACAGTCTGTGCATACGCACCACACCCAGAAACCTTATTGACCAATCCCGTTGCCTCTACAGGCACTTTTCTTTGGCCGTCATCTGCAAAAGGGGCGTATGTAACACGCGCAACCCTGCACCTATCGCAATGTCCGCAAGCTTTTCGTGCTGTTGGTGCGCAGGAGTGGGGGAATACATTTCAACCACTGTAGGGGACATCGTTAGTTGTGGCGGCTCTGAAAAGTATTTTTGTGTTTTGTACATCAGCTCACATTCTTACAATAGGGTCTTCAGTGCAGCCTGTAGATTGTGAAATAAAAAGCCATTGCCATTGGTCGACAAAGACATGCCATTTGCTTTGAAAAGGTGTATATATCAAGAACCAATGTTGTCATTCTCACAGGAGAACATCCCAGCAGCACTCAAGAAGTCAAACATGCTTCCGTTGATGAGACCCCTTCTGATCTCTGGCTGGCGCCAGGAATCATTGGAATAGTCCCATACTATTCTCGGTGGTATACATGAGAAAATCACCTTGGCAGTGGGAAAAATGCGCTTCACTGCTTTCATCACCTTCTTCAGTTGACGGTACACACATGAGCAAGCCATGGAACCCAAATGGAATGCTCCATAGTGCACAACCACACCATGTACGCTAGCTTAAGTGGCCACTCGTCGACATACTGCAAGCACAGTGCCAAAACTGCACACATCGCCACAGCACCACAACGCCTCCACTCCCTCCAAATCGAAATTGCCATGAAAGCCTTTTTTGATGGCATACTGGAACAGATCTTCCACAAAGGCATCACTGACTATCAAGACAGTGCATCTCGCCATCTCTGCCTGCAACCCTCACTACACAGAGTAATGAAAAAAAATATTGCCGCCTTTTCATGTGATGCACACCCTGATTGAACAATCCCCACAGTCAGATTTCCATTGGCCAGCATGGGGAGAAGCACAGAATGTTGCAAGTGCGCTTCCCCAAGTACCGGAAGGGCTGCGCCCCAGTAAAGCAGGAGGAGTTCTTCTACTTATTGCCGCAATTTCTTGTGACGCACACCCTGAGCACCTGATTGGACAATCCCCACAGTCCCATTTCCATGGCTGCCATCCCCAAAATCCACATATGTGGCTTTCATGCTGCGTGTGGGTGTGGGGCAATAACTTGCAACCAGGGTAGGGGGGGTTCGTTGTAAGGGGCAGTTCTGAAAAGAGCCGTTTTTTAGATGCTTGTAGAGAAACACCTTTTTGTCGGTTTTTATTTGATTTTGTGTTGTCTTGTGCTCACATTGTTACAGTAAACTCTTCAACATATCTTGTAGACGGGAAAACAAAACAGCATTACCAATGGGCGACAACAAAATGCCATTTGCTTGGAAAAACTCTGCATTTCCACAACTAATGAGGTCATTGTGGCAGAAGAACATCCCACCAGCGGACAAAAAAGTATACATGCTTCTGTTGATGAGACATCGTCCTTAATCTGGCTCGAACAACTTCCAGGAGAATTGTCCCATACTCTTCGTGGTGTTATGGATGAGAAAAGCACCTCAGCAGTGGGAAAAAGCCTCTTCACTAGATTTAGCAACCTTTTCAGTCGACGGAAAAAACCTTAACAAGACACGTAACCCATATGCATTCTGCCGTGGTGGTTTACGTTGACATCTGCAGTAGCAAAACTGGCCAGGTCTTTGCAAAGTGCATGCATGCAAAGACAACCGCGCTCGTACACAGCGTTCCACAATGCGTCCACTCCTTCCAAACCAAAATTGACATCAAAGTGTCTTTCCAGGGCATACTTGTGTAGATCTATCACAAAGTCAAGACAATGCATTTCACCATGTCAGCCAGCCTCACTACGCAGAGTAATGTACGACAGTATGACCGCCCCTTCCTGTGAACCACACCCACAGTACCTGATTGGATAATCCCGAAAGTCCCATGTCCATTGGCCAGCTTGGTGAGAAGCACAGATCGTGGCACATGTGCTTCCCAAAGTACTGCGAGGGCCGCACCACAGTAAAGCAGGAGCAGTCCTTCTTCCCTTGCCACTATCTTTTGTCGACCACTACCTCATTGGGTACGGGTAAATAGGCACACACATTCCACCAATGCCATCCAAGACATTAGCATCTAACACTGTCAGTTCTGCACAACACTTCACAGGTACTGTTACAAAATCCGCCTGCAAGTGTCCTGTCACTCAAAAACACGTGCAGTAGAAAGTTCAGTAAAAGATTGCAAGATGTGTGCATCCACATACCTCCACGTGCGCCCCCAGCACCATAAACTGGAGGTATGAAAACATTTTCTGCAGTATGTTTACCACCGTGTTATAACTGCGTCTGTGCACGGTATCTGCCACTGAGCGTCCATTACATTCTTTAAAAGCATACTGTCTTTTTTCCCCCCATCCCCTACCATCGATTAGCACTTCAGTGGTAGGTGCGTGCAACGTTTACCCATATCATACATTGTCATATCGAAACAGGAGCTCTCTACTTTCCTTCTGGCAATGCTATGAAATGTTTTCCCCACTAACCCATCTCCTACATAGATCGGAAAGTTACACCACCAAAGGCGGCACTACATGTAGCTGACCAAGATAAAGCAAGTTTCAAAAAGGGCAATGTCTGCACAGCTGTGCTTCTGGCTAGGCTGCACTATTGCAACAGGCTCTTTTTAAATCTGCCCGCTTCTACTCTCTGCCCTCTGCAATGCATCCAGAAGAGGACTGCACAAATTGGGATGGTCTCTCCTCTGCACTGAAATGTCTGCAATAGCTCCCAGTGGCAGAGAGGAATAAGGTGAAAACCCTCTGCATTATGCACTGGGCCTCTGGGCCCTGGGACCTCAATAAATTCAGCTCTCACTTACTTTATATCTCTGTGCTCGAGCTCTTCCCCCATCCGCCTCCAACTCTTCAGGGTCAATCACTTCTGCAAGCAACCAGTTGGTGGTAGTTGTTTTTTTTTTGGCTGGGGCCTCCCTCTGCAACAGCCTCCCTGCCTCCCTGAAACCTGAGGAGAGCCATCACCGGTCCCAAAGCACCTCAAAGCCTTTCTCTTTGAGTCTGCATCTTCTCCTCCTCTCCCTGGCTGACTGCCTGGTGTAAACTGATTCTGCACTGCTTACCTGGTGTCTCTGTGATGTCGGGCTCATGCCACCTCCCCGCCAGGCAAACTCATGCACTGCCTTTCTAGAAAACCCTGCATTTGGGGACTGTTTTCTGTATCCCTAACAGATCCAGCACCACCTGATGTGTGCACTTATCCTTGCACTTGGCATAATCGGCCCATATTTTTACTTACTGTCATTTCTTCTTCTACCCATGTACTGCACCTTCCCCTTGCCCCACCCATGCACTTGGGTGATGTAAGTCACACTTGGCCTAGTAGGTTTGTTGTCTCTGTCTCCCCTCTGTTCCCCCATACCTTGTCTTGTTGTGCTTTGCTAAACGTGTGTATAGGTGCATTACGCATGCCATAGCATACAATTGCACATCATATCATATCATACATAAAATGCATTCACAGCAGTAGGATGCAAGCCACTTACCTTGTACACTGCACAGGTTTTTCTTTTCCGCAGTACCCCACTTACTGCACACTTTTCAAAAATGATAGTTCACAAACAGCACTGCATTCATGTTATGAACTTCAAACAAGTACATACAGTTCATGCATACACCCAGAATGCCTGCCCATTACCTTGCCCACTTCCACAATAGCCTTCTACACTTCTTTGTACAAAGAGACCTTCGACTACACTTTTTGCGTACACGCCACAACCACAAACCTCATTGAGGAGTGTCATTCGCTCCACAGTCCCATTTCCATGGCTCCCATCCTGAAAATGGCAGGAAATGGCACGTGTAATCCTAAAAGTATAGCGTAATCCACAGAGTTTTTTTGCAAGGAAGCAGGGGCATGGAGGGGGATTGGGAAACAGGGTAGGTGATTGGGTCTTTAGTGGTCCCTCTGAAAAGGTTTTATTTTTTCTTTGTTTCTTGTGCTTTTTATGTGTTTTTTTGTTTTTTACGAGCTTGCAAACCACCTTTTTTGTTGTTTTCTCTTTGTATGCCTTTCTGTTTGTTTCTCCTCCTTAATTTTTTACAGAATGAAGGGCAACACTTTGTGAACAGTGTACAAGAACATGCTAGTGCCAATGGTGGTCAAAGAAATGCCATTTGCATGAAAGCAGTGTATGTTTTGGAAATTCATGCTCTCATAGTGGGTGGACGACATGCCATTAGGGCCATAAATGCAGACATGCTTCTGTTCATAAGACACCTTCTGAGCTGTGGCTGGGGTCAAATTACACCGGCATGGTCCCATACTCCTTTTGGGGGTATGGGGGCGAAAATGACCTTGGCAGTGGAAAAAATCCACATCCCTGCAGTCATCAACTTCTTCAGGTGATGGGGCAAATGTCCATATGACATGTAACCCAAATGTAGACCTCCATAATGCACCACAACTACTTCACCAGTAACAATGGAGGCCACATATCTGCAAAGGTGAACCATCCCACCAAAACTGCACGTATAGAGACTGGCCCACAAACCGTGCACTCCTTAATTCCAGAAATTAGCAGCAATGCCTCTTTGCACGGCATACCTGTCCAGATCTTGTACACATGTATCACCCATGATCAGCACTGTGCGTCTCTCCATGTCCACCAACCTCATTACACAGAGAGCATTGGGAGAAAGTAGTACCACCCCTTCCTGTCAATCACACCTTTGACACATGATTCCATAATTCCCACAGTTTCATTGGCATGCCCAACATGCTGCGAATGGCAGGATGTGGCACCTGCGCTTTCCCAGCTACAGCGAGGGCTGCACCCCAGTAAAGCAGGGGCAGTCCTTCTCCCCTCTCCACTGTTCTTCTTCCAGCTCTCCCTCATTGAGGATTGTGAAATATTCACGCATGCATGCACCAATCACAGCCAAGAAGTCTGCATTCAACACTATAATTTCTGTACACCACTCCATATTTACCATTCAACACTCTGAGTACACGTCATGTGTGCCTCCAAAGCACCTTCCATACAAAGGTGTGGGAAAAAAAACACAATGTGTCATGATGCCTACCCCCGGAGCACCAGGCCAGGCGCAGCACCCCCGGAAGCAGGCATCATGCCCTCGGGTAAAAGCCCAGCGGCCCCTTATAGGGGCTCTTTGGACTCAGTCCTGGCGCCATAGGCGCCAGGTTCATAAAGGGAGGTGTTTTGTGCACTTACCTGATGCAGACCATGCTGCACGCTTCAGGCCTCCCTGAGACCTGAAAGGGACTATTTTTTCATAGGGACTATTTTTTCACTCGGGCGTGGCCCGGGAAGGATACATACCTAGTTGGGGAAGGATACATACCTGGGACTTCTTTGGAGGCTATTTAAGCCACGCCCAGACAGCAGCTCATGCTTCGCGTTGTTCTGCTTCCTGCAGCTTAACGCTGACCGTGTCTGCTCCTGCTCCTGGACCACAGCCACGCCCGCCTCGAACCTGGAAGACCTGCAAGGAAGGAAGAGAAGAGAAAGGTGAAAACCAAGGACTATTTCAAACTTCTTACCTGCATCCGAAATCTTCTCGCCAGCATCCCTGAAGAAAGACTTCCATTTAAACGCATCGCGTTGCTCGCTGCAGCGCCACGCTTCACTCACCTGTCCTCGAGACATCTCCCGGCTCCATCGCGGCTGTCAGCATCGGACGCCACATCTCTGCACCTAGGGGAGAGAGGAAGAAACAAAAGGTGAGCAGAAGGAACACAGAAGGAAAGCCTGATTAACAGCATAATACTTACTGGCTTTTCTTCCACATTTCGGGTCGGCGCCGCCCCTTTGGCAGGTACTGTACCCCGGGCCCTATGGGGAAAGGACAAGAGACATTTCTGGGGAATGATAAGGACATTTAGAGGGATCGCCCTCATCACTACTCACCTCAGCAGTTTAACCCCTCGAAGCATCGCCTTCATTCTGCACCTGAAATAAAGGACAGATCACAGGTTAGAAAGACAACATAAAGGGGGCCTCACTTGAACTTTGAACTTTCATACTTACGGCGCATCGCTCAGGAAAGTCAAGTGGATTTTGCCAGCGTCATTCTGAAAACCAGTGAAGTAACTGGACGAACGCGCGCCCCTGAAGCAGGATGGAGAGTTCATCCTTCCAAACCATAAGGTGAGCTTAAACCGGGGTTTGGGGAGGAAGTTAGAGAGGAACGAAGGGGGAAAGGGGGGAGCTAGCACACTATTCTGCAGACTGTTAATCCCCTTTCTCATCTGCAGAAGGATATTCCTACGGGCCAGGCAAGCACGATTTGGAGGTCCTGTCCAATCGGTGTTCCGGGTCCTGCGCATCACGCTAGAAGAGGCCACAGCAATCCAGACTAGACCAGCGCCCCCGTGGGCACCAAGTGAGCGTTACAGAACGACCACGCCCGGCAAGCGTAGGGGTCCGCTTGCCGAGCTTGAAAACTAACTCTCATACCTCGCATTTCATTGTGCCAATGGTCCTCGTAGATCCGGAACAGCCTAAACGGTTGCATGCTATAAAGGCATACATCGATAGCGGGGCTATAGGAAACTATGTGGATCGAGAATTGGTCTCTAGGATAAACCTCCCTCTACGTCCTAAAACCAACAAAGATGTCATCACCACAATAGATGGAACCGAAATTGCCTCTGGACCGGTAACACATTCCACAGCTGAGGTGACACTTGTAGCTCCGGATGGCCATCGGGAGGCAGTTGTGTTTGATGTAATCAAGGCTCCACAGTTTCAGCTTATTCTCGGAATCCCTTGGTTAGAGACACATAATCCTCGAATTGATTGGCGAGCGAAGAGAATAACCTTCCCGGATTGTGCACAAACCTGCTACCCAGAAAATCCAAAGATTAATCTAGCATCAGTAACCTCTGTCCCCATGCAACTACCTCCAGAGTACCAAGACTTTCAGGACGTCTTCCAAAAGGAACAGGCAAACACGTTACCTCCCCACAGATCGTACGATTGCCAAATCGATCTGGTGCCCGGTGCACAACCCCCTTGTAGCAGGATTTACGCCCTTACTGAACCAGAGAATCTGCATTTGAGACAATATTTAGATCAATACCTCGCCAATGGTTTCATTCGCCCGTCAAAGTCCCCGGCATCCTCAGCTTTGTTCTTCGTGCCTAAAAAAAAAGGCGACCTTAGAACTTGTATCGATTACCGCGCATTGAACCAGATAACTGTTAAAAATCGTTACCCTCTGCCTCTGATCCCTGAACTCCTTGACCAAGTGAAGGACGCTTGCGTATACACCAAGTTAGATCTCCGGGGGGCATATCATCTGGTACGAGTAAAAGAAGGCGACGAATGGAAAACGGCCTTCCGTACAAAATATGGACTATTCGAATACCAGGTGATGCCTTTCGGGTTGTGCAACGCGCCTGCAGCCTTCCAATTCTTCATGAACGATGTCCTTCGGGAACTCATCGATGTCTGTGTTGTTGTGTATATCGATGACATTCTTGTGTACTCCTCTTCGGAATCTGATCACAGAAAGCATGTCAGGGCCGTCCTAGAGAAACTGCGCCAGCACAAACTGTTTGCCAAGCTGGAAAAATGTATTTTCCATACCACCGAGGTTGAGTTTCTCGGATTCATCCTGACACCTAAAGGGGTCCGAATGGATTCACGGAAAGTGAATGCCATCCTTAAATGGCCATCACCTAGTTCGGTGAAAGGTGTCCAAAGCATGCTTGGTTTTGCCAACTTTTATCGCAGGTTTATCCCGGAGTTTTCACGTGTGGTGCAACCCATCACTGCACTCTTGCGAAAAAAATGGACCGAGGAAGCCGAACAGGCCTTTCAGGAGTTGAAAGCTAAGTTCACGTCCGCACCTATTTTGAAGCACCCGCGTCCCGATCTCCCATATATAGTCGAAACCGACGCGTCCAGCTTAGCCATGGGAGCTGTCCTGTCTCAGAGAGACCCTGAAACCAACCAACTGCACCCCGTAGCATTTTGGTCCAGAAAGTTCTCGCCGCCGGAGATAAATTATGCGATCACCGATAAGGAACTATTAGCCATTAAGTCCGCCTTTAAGGCTTGGCGGCATTATCTCCTCGGCGCCCGGCATACCATCACCGTGATCACTGATCACCGAAATTTACAATATTTAAAAACTGCCAAGGCTCAATCGTCTCGACAGCTCCGATGGGCTTTGTTCTTTGCTGAGTTCGATTTTGTAATCACCTACCGCCCCGGCTATAAGAATGGTAAGGCGGACGCTCTATCCCGAATTGGAATGGAGAAATAGACACAAACTCAGAACCTGTGCCGATAATTCCCTAACAAAGAATTTTGGGGATAACCACTTTACAAACCCTTGAAGACATTCAAGCACGAGTGAAACAATTCCTGGACTCTTCAGCCTTGCAGGATTGGATCAAAAGGGGGTCTAACTTTTCAGTCAAGGATGGCTTACCTTACTTCCAAGGACGCTTATTTTTGCCAGAAAAGGAATTGTAAGAACTGGTTATTTCCCGTCATCATGATACCCTGATGGAAGGACATCCTGGCATTGCCAAAACAGAGGAAAAGGATAAACGACAATCCTGGTGGCCTTCCTGGCGAAAGGATATTAAATCTTTCGTGATGTCCTGTGGAGTTTGTGCCCAAAACAAAGGTCAAAAGACAAGACCCGCCGGTCTTCTTCAGCCCTTAGACATTCCACCAGCACCTTGGCACACCCTGTCACTAGATTTTATCACAGACCTGCCCTCTTGGAATGGTTACAATACTATTCTGGTCGTGGTGGATTTATTTTCCAAAATGGCCCACTTGATTCCGTTGAAAGGATTACCTTCAGCCTTTGTTCTTGCCAAAGAATTCCTCGAAAATATCATCAGTTTGCATGAATTCCCGTCCATACTAGTCTCCGATCGGGGAAGCCAGTTTATTTCTCATTTTTGGAAAAAATGTTGTCAACTGGCACAAATCGACGTAAGACTCTCGACCAGCCACCACCCACAGACCGATGGTCAGACGGAGAGAACGAACCAGACCCTTGAACAATATCTACGATGTATGTTGCACCAATCGGAGGGTAATTGGAAGGACATTTTATGGGTGGCTGAATATGCATACAATAACTCGATACACCCTGGAACTGGTCAGAGCCCCTTTTATACCCTATATGGACATCACCCTCGTACTTCAGACTTGGACTCACCTCTGAGCCTTGAAATGCCCGCAGTGGACCATTTGCATTCTACGATTACTCCAGCCTTCAAGGATGCAACTGCACATTTGCAACATGCGAAAGGGAAATACAAAAAGAATGCGGATCTGCATCGAAGAGAGGCACCTCCATACCAAATAGGGGATCAAGTATGATTGGCTACCAAACACCTGTCACTCAAGGGGCCTCGAACTTTTAATCCAAGGTATTTAGGCCCTTACTCGATCAAAGCTACAATCAACCCAGTGGCAGTCAAGCTTGATCTACCAGCTAACATGCGGATTCACCCCGTTTTTCATGTGTCACTTTTGAAACCAGTGCACCCAGGAACCAGATTAACAAAGCCACCAGAACCGATTCAGATAGATGGGGAGCCTGAATTCGAGGTGAAGAACATTTTGGATTCTAAAATCTCAAAATCAAAACTTTTCTATCTAATTGATTGGAAAGGGTACGGGCCTCAGGAAAGGTCTTGGGAACCCAGTGATCACGTACATGCACCTCGGCTGGTAAAAAGGTTCCATCGGAATTTCCCTAACAAACCGAAACCTCCAGAAGGAACGACCTTGGGAGGGGCCTTGGGGGGGAGTGCTGTCATGATGCCTACCCCCGGAGCACCAGGCCAGGCCCAGCACCCCCGAAAGCAGGCATCATGCCCTCGGGTAAAAGCCCAGCGGACCCTTATAGGGGCTCTTTGGACTCAGTCCTGGCGCCTTTGGCGCCAGGCTCATGTTGGACATCAGTCCTGGCGCCATAGGCGCCAGGCTCATAAAGGGAGGTGTTTTGTGCACTTACCTGATGCAGACCATGCTGCACGCTTCAGGCCTCCCTGAGACCTGAAAGGGACTATTTTTTCATAGGGACTATTTTTTCACTCGGGCGTGGCCAGGGAAGGATACATACCTAGTTGGGGAAGGATACATACCTGGGACTTCTTTGGAGGCTATTTAAGCCACGCCCAGACAGCAGCTCATGCTTCGCGTTGTTCTGGTTCCTGCAGCTTAACGCTCACCGTGTCTGCTCCTGCTCCTGGTCTTCAGCCACGCCCGCCTCGAACCTGGAAGACCTGCAAGGAAGGAAGAGAAGAGAAAGTTGAAAACCAATGACTATTTCAAACTTCTTACCTGCATCCGGAATCTTCTCGCCAGCATCCCTGAAGAAAGACTTCCATTTAAAAGCATTGCGTTGCTCGCTGCAGCGCCACGCTTCACTCACCTGTCCTCGAGACATCTCCCGGCTCCATCGCGGCTGTCAGCATCGGACGCCACATCTCTGCACCTAGGGGAGAGAGGAAGAAACAAAAGGTGAGCAGAAGGAACACAGAAGGAAAGCCTGATTAACAGCATAATACTTACCGGCTTTTCTTCCACATTTCGGGTCGGCGCCACCCCGTTGGCAGGTACCGTACCCCGGCCCCTATGGGGAAAGGACAAGAGACATTTCTGGGGAATGATAAGGACATTTAGAGGGATCGCCCTCATCACTACTCACCTCAGCAGTTTAACCCCTCGACGCATCGCCTTCATTCTGCACCTGAAATAAAGGACAGATCACAGGTTAGAAAGACAACATAAAGGGGGCCTCACTTGAACTTTGAACTTTCATACTTACGGCGCATCGCTCAGGAAAGTCAAGTGGATTTTGTCAGCGCCATTCTGAAAACCAGTGAAGTAACTGGACGAACGCGCGCCCCTGCACCAGAAGCAGGATGGAGAGTTCATCCTTCCAAACCATAAGGTGAGCTTAAACCGGGGTTTGGAGGAAGTTAGAGAGGAACGAAGGGGGAAAGGGGGGAGCTAGCACACTATTCTGCAGACTGTTAATCCCCTTTCTCATCTGCAGAAGGATATTCCTACGGGCCAGGCAAGCACGATTTGGAGGTCCTGTCCAATCGGTGTTCCGGGTCCTGCGCATCACACTAGAAGAGGCCACAGCAAACCAGACTAGACCAGCGCCCCCGTGGGAACCAGGTGAGCGTTACACAATGTCAGCATCCAAAACCATCCAGAGCAGCACCCATCACGCCTTTGACATTCACAGAAGAGTCTTCTGCATGCCGATACCCATCACAACATAATGGAGCAACGCATGAGAACATGTGGCCATAAAGCACAATCCACAAACGAAACTTAGCCAGCATCACTTCTACCCAATCCCAGCACCATAACACAGCGATGCATGGAAACATGTCACAGTTAGCAGATTCCACAAACATACCACTGCCCCGCCACTCCTACCCACTTCCATGCACAAAGTATTATGTTACTGGCAACCAAACCGCATAATCCTCACAACATTGGGACTACTCCCAGGAAAATGCACAAACCAGAATGTCCAAGCACATCTCACATTCACTTCAACCCTACCCTCTTGTATACTGACAGCGTTCCAACACTGCATCCAATGGGCACACTGCAAGACTTTTCACTGCACAATCTCCAGCAATACACCGAAAACCGTAGGATGTTCCAACAATGACCGCACCCATGGAACCAACTGGTGTTCTATGAAGGGTAAAATGTGTTCCACAACTATTCTATGAAGGGGACCACCCTCTGAGAGGTGAAGGCCTTGGCTTTGGGTGCATGGCCTACGGCCTATGGCCTTTGGGCAAGGACCCAATAGTCTAGGCCTTGACCACACCCACTGCAACATAATGCAGCCATGCATGGCCACATGTCATCAAGTACCACAATCCACACACAAACCACAGCCACCAACACTCCTGCCCAAGCTCGGCACCGCCATACGGCTATGCATATAAAGATTCACCTTGTACCAGAATCTACAAACTTAACACAGCCTCCCGCGCCTTTACCCACTTTCATTCACATACGATGGTGTTACTGCCAACCCAACCAACCAACCAACAGTATTTGCATGTCAGCTGACTTCTGGTGCTCTATCAAGTGTACAATGTGCTCCACAACCATTTTGTAAAGGTGGGGGGTCTGTGACAGATGCAGTGTAAACTGCATTGCTGCGGTGGGTGAGGGCAAGGCCTAGACTATTGGGTTCATGGCCTACGGCCTACAGTCTTTGGCCATGCATCCAATATTCTAGGCCTTGCCCACACCCACTGCAACATAATGCAGGCATTCATACCATCATGTGCTCACGTACCACACTACACACACATGTCACAGCCATCACCACTACTACCAAACCTCCACACCATAATACAGCTATTCATGGAAACATAACACAGCCTCCGCACCCATACCTACTTTAATTCACGTAGTACGTCTCCCAGCTCTCTATTCAGTACAGAAAAGGAATACGTCATACTGTATTACAGAAGTCACCACTCCGCGCAATGTACACTACGCAATCTGATGTGATATGCAGTTTAGTCCGTCTCCACTGTTCACTCCAGTAGCTGCAGCCATGGATTAAACACTGTAGAATGTGCTCAGGAGCACCGCACCCATGCAATCAACCATCTATGCAATGCTAACTTACCACACACAGAAGGGAACAATGTGAAACCTACTAGCAACCACAGCACATAGTTGTCTCTGCAAGGCCTCTATCCTTGCAAAACACCAGAGTACACAGTATCTTATAAGGTGCATGTCATGTGCAATGCACTCCCCTTCTGCAATTGAGCTCCCACCAGTCACCACAGAAATAGGTCTCTGCACCAACTATTGTGCCGTAACGAATCCTGCCTGTAGGCAGAACACATGGGAGGCAGCTGTGCAGAGACCCACGAATTGGCACTGTATGCAAGGACAATGCAGGCACATCAACGTCTTTGTCCACCTATTGAATATCTCAGATGATTCACTTCTCACTCTCCCACCCTTTCCATCCCTTCCTCCCACTACCACATGGCGTAATATATGTTTTGAAATGCACTCCCCGCCTACTTTTCAGGTACCACCAGGCAGCATGGTAAGAGGTCGTCGCACAAGCTATGGTGCCGTAATGAAGGCTTCATGCATTCACCACACATGGTTGGTGCCTGTGCAGGGACCAGTGAATTGGCGCAGTACGCACGGGTACTGCAGGCACACCACCGTCTTCGTCCACCTAATAATCACATATCTCTGATGGACCACTTCTCTCTCCCCCAACCTTTCCATCCCCTCCTCCCACCACCACATGCTGTACATTATGTTTGTCAGTGCCTTTCGGCGGCAACCTGTACTCTGATGCACCATGGCAGCGTTTCCCAAATACTTTAACACAGAGCACGCTTCCCTCCAGCCAACCACAAGCCGCGTCCAAAGTTTGACGACAGCACGGCGTACTGCAAGCCAATGAGCCTGCTGTCGGCGGAGTGAACAGGGAAATGGGTCTGCGTAGCTGAGCCAGATATCCCACATTTTTTTAGATGTACATTTCAGTTCTTGCAACAAAGGTACTGGTCAGATTTCCACTAAACACACTAACGCACGCTTTCTGACCCAAGCACCTGTTCCTGCTGCAAATTTGGTGGAAATCCATCCAGCCGTTCGGCCTGTAGCCGTGCGCAAAGTTTTTCCCCATTCAGTCTATGGAAATGGGTCCGTAGAGCGGAGCCAGATATCACACATTTTTTGAGACTTACATTTCAGTTCTTTACAACAAAAGTACTGGTCGGATTTCCACCAAACACACAAAAGCACGCTTTCTGGCCCAAGCCCCCACTCCTGCCGCAAATTTGGTGGAAATCCGTCCAGCCATTCGGGCCGTAGCCATGCGCACATTTTTTCCCCATTCAGTCTAAGGTAAAAGAAATGTTGGGAACCCCCTATAACTTTTCCTCCCCTGCACAAAACCTCACCAAACTTGCCGCAAAAGATCAGAGTGGGCCATATACTTTTTTGCAAGGTTTGGTGAGGATTCCTCCAGGGGGAGCGAAGTAATAAGCGACCGAAAAAGTAGTCTTCCTATGAGTTTAGCAACATTAACCATAACTACACGGCCACTTCCGCGGGTCATGTAATGTATAGTTATGGTTAAGTTGCTCAACACATAGGAAGAGCACTTTGTGGGTGGCTTATAACTTCACTCCCCATGGACGAATGCTCACCAGAAAGTAGAAAAAGTATGTGGCCCACTCTGAATTTTTACGAAAAGTTTGGTGAGTTTTCGTCCACAGGGAGCAAAGTTATAGGGGGGGGTTCCCAAAGAATCTTTGTTTTCCTTCGACTGAATGGACAAAAAATGTGCACACGTGTACATCCCAAACAGTTGGATGGATTTTCATCAAATTGGTGGTATGATCAGTGGCTTGGTCCCGAAAGCATGCTTTTCTAAATTTGGTGATAATCCGTCCTGTACTTTTTTTAATAGCAGGTAAAATGTACATTTCAAAATATTAGCGATATCTGGCTCCGCTCCGCGGTCCCAATTCCCTGTTTGCTCCACTGTCAAAAAGCTGATTGCGCTGGAGTGTGGCATGATGTCGACGGACATTGGACGTGCCCGGATGTAGGCTGGAGGGAAGCGTGATGTGGGTCATAATTTTTGGTAATACCACCATGTTGCATCCGAGGATAGTGTGGCGCCAAAAGAGGCTGGAAAACATGCTTTGCAGAATCTGGTGGTGAGAAGAGGGGATGCAAAGGGTGGAGGAGTGAGAAGTGGTTCGTCAAATATATTTTAAAGATGGTGGTGTGGCATTTTAGACAGAAGACAGTGGTGTGGCAGTGGTATCCATGCGTACTGCGCCAATTCGCGGGTACCTCCTCAGCCGAGTACCTTGTGTGAAGAATGCAGGTAGCCTTCGTTACGGCACGATAGGTCTTGAGGTGACCTCTTTCTGTGGTGACTAGTGGCAGGCTCAATTGTAGATGGCGAGTGGATAGCAGATGATATGAGCATTTTTGCATAGGTTGTAGTATGCTGTGTAGTGTCTGGTAAGCTTGTAAGCTTGATGCATGGCTGGAGGCTTTGCACCGAAAAAAACGATGTCTACTGGTTGCTGGTAGGTTTCACATTGTTTCCTTGTGTGTGTGGTTTGTCAGCATTGTAGACATTGTTGGTTGCATGGGTGTGAAGATTGTTAGCACGTCCTCCAGTTTTGGGTGCATGGCTGGAGATGATGGAGTCAACAGTCCTGCTGTTTGTCCACTGGGTGAACTGTTGCAATTCTGTGTGTATAGAAGTGTATAGGGTTCCAGTGGATGGTTTATGTGGTTGGGTTGTGGCCATTGTGCAGATTAATGAGTACTGAACTGTATTGTGATGTATTGGTTCTTTGTAGTTAATAGAGTGTTGGGAGCAGGGGCGATGTTTTGAAGATTTTGTGGTTTGGTTGAAAGTAGTAAAACGGTATGTGAATGGAAGTTGGTAGGGGTGCTGATGGCTGTGTTATGTTTGTGGAGTCAGCTAACTGGTTACATGTTTCAGGCATGGGTGTATTATGTTGTGGGGGTTGGGTAGGACAGCCGGTGGCTGTGTTACATTTGTGGGTTCTGGTACCTGGCCAAATGCTCTCATGCAAGGCTGCATTACGCTGCAGTGAGTGTGCCCTTGGCCACACATACCGCAACGTAATGCAGCCATGCATGCCATCACTATGATACTGGTGTATGGATGCCACAAATATGTTTACGAAGGCATTTTTTTTCTCCTTCACTACTTTGCATAAATTGTTATAACCATACGTTGCTGCATCGTACACAGTTAGACCTCTGCATCTCTCCGAGGGTGGTCACCTTTACAGAATGGTTGTGAAGGACATTTTACACTTGGTAGAGCACGAGAAGTCAGCTGTCATGCATACACTTCCATATGGTGTAGGTTATAGCACTTGTTCCACATTAGGGAGCAACATGCCACCACTTGTGTTTGCTATGGTTAGCCCCTGAAGACACCCTTTGTTTTGTAAGTGCAGTAACCTATTGCGACATGAAAGGAATTGCTCGGCAGCACACATTTAAAATATGAAGAATGTACACAGCCACCCACATATAGTTGCAGTTATGTAGAACTTACATTTATGTACAATGAGACACTCTACTACCTCACACATGGTGCAATGAATGTAGAGCTGCCACAATATATAAAAGTACATTTACGGGCCCTATCAACTATTTATATGTGCAGCGTCTTACAAATCAACGGTCTATGTTGGCAGACTGTGTGTGGGATGGCTGAGCATACGTGGGTGGCATGGCCATCTTACACACTTTAGTGCCTTTTGGCAAGGACATTTCTGGCCCTCTAGGTCATGAAAGGAAAGAAATTACTTTACAACTCACTCAAAGATTGTACGTACTTTTCAATGTATGCAGTATAGTGACCTGAACTGGTTGTGTTGCCTGTGTGGTAGATTATGGCTATTGGTGGGAAGGTTTTGTTTGCAAGTGATACCTATCAGTGTGTGAATGTTGTAAACTTGCAGTTATTTTTCTTTCCATCTGCATTGTATGTTGAAAGCATTCACATTACGTATTGCCTATGTGATTGTATATGTAAGGTGCAGCGATTATCGAATTGCAAGGCCTACACAATATGCTATACTTTGCATTTTGTACAACTTGCTAAAATGGAATGGAATCACAGTTTGGTATAGGTACAGAGAGAAAGCGTGTGTTAATGACTTGTTCCTGAATGACATCATTGCAGAGGGTGCATTTATGTTTCCACATGTAGGAAGTCTGAAAGATTTCATTTGTGTGTATGGTTTTGCTTTCCAATACTTGTACTAACTACATTAAACCTCCTGTGGATCTCCTTGTCTGTTTAACATGCATTTACCATTCTAGCACAGTAGTGCAATTCCTGTATTATTCCTGACACTCTGTAACTGTTTCTAGGATTGTTAGCAGCATTTGAATGTAGGACTATCGTTTGTAAACACAACTGCTCTGAGCCGTTTACATAAATGTTTTCAATAATTGCTGGCATTTTTAATACATCACTGATTGCTACATTTCCACTATAATTTACTCCACTTGTATTGGACAATTGAATGGAACAGGCAGTTTTGTCTCTGAGTACTTTTTGCTTAGTACACATTGTAAACAAGATTTTTTTACACTAAAATGGTGTGGTGCTAACATTTTCATATGGTGGAAGGTACTTTTGCAAGCAGGTCAAAAAATGTAGGTTAACGAATGTCCTGGTTCTCCTGTGTATTTGCACACTTGACAGAAGTTCATAGTTTGTAGTATTTTCCTTTATCCTTTCTCATTGCCTTTCACATGGTGGTCGAGGAACTGCTGCTACGACTTGATAGAGGTGTGGCGACCGTTACACATTGATGTGCAAGCTCCTTTGTAGATGGGCCAAATTGGTTCTGTACCATCGACAGTGGCATGTAAGTATGATGGGGATATTTGTGAAAGCAGTGTTTTTTGTTCCATTATGCTATTGTCTCACTTTCCCTACCCTTGTAAAGTGCTATGTATGGCAATTTTCTTGCTTTGCACTTGTTTCTATGAATCTTCATTCAAGTATGGCTCTGTGCTGGTGGTGTGACTCTACTCACCTGTACTGCTGTTGCCAAAGCTATCTATGCTGATATTGCGTCTGTTTCGAAGTAGTGGTTGTAGTTTACAGATTCCTTTTGGCAGTGGTTTCCTTTTGTTTACAATTAATAGAAAGATGTTTCATTTGTAGAGCATTGCACTGTCTACATCAGCTTCCACAGTTACTGTTCTGTGGTAAGGTTTAAGCGGTGAGCCTCATTTCGCCCCTCTCTAGGACTATGTGGAGGAACTTTTCTTGTAAAATTCCTTTTTTTTGTTTTATTTTTTTATTGTTGATGCAGCTGTTAATTTCAACTTTTCAACACTTGTATACAGAGTTAATAAACATAAACATAATCAAACATGTTAACATAATCAATCACAAAAAGAATCCAATCAAACAAGAAACATTCAGAACTATACAATCACATATTAAAACAATTTTCCTAAGAGACGTTCATCAAGTAAAATTTTAAAAAAACAAAGATTAGGCCCTGTGAGTGAAGGGCTGTGAACTTCTTTCCTGCTGTTAGGCTGTGGCGAGCGCCTATTTGGAGTGCCTTTTGGAACTGCAACTGGACTACGAACTCGTTTCCATTGTGGTGCGTGTGCCCTTAAGGGGAAGTTGTTGCTGTGTCACCTGACTGTGTCACCTGACTTCACCTGCCTATTTGTGGCCGCCTCAAGCGCCCTTGCGGTGTTAAGCCCTGCGAGTGAAGGGCTGTGAACTTCTTTCCTGCTGTTAGGCTGTGGCGAGCGCCTATTTGGAGTGCCTTTTGGAACTGCAACTGGACTACGAACTCGTTTCCATTGAGGTGCGTGTGCCCTTAAGGGGAAGTGGTTGCTGTGTCACCTGACTGTGTCACCTGACTTCACCTGCCTATTTGTGGCCGCCTCAAGCGCCCTTGCGGCGTTAAGCCCTGCGAGTGAAGGGCTGTGAACTTCTTTCCTGCTGTTAGGCTGTTTGGCGAGCTGCGAGCCATACAAACTGCCGACGTGAATATTGCCGGTTACTACACCATCATTACCGGCTCCATCAGCATCAAGGACCCGCGCGCAAAAGAAGCGAGAGGCACCCGTAGAATCTGCTGTACCTAGCCACAGGGGGCTGACTAACAAAGTAAGTCGTTACTTTTCTTGTGTTTCAAACACAGAGGACTTTGATTGTCCACCCTCCCCCGCCTCTCGCGACTGCTCTAACTCAAGCATGCCAGCGGTTGTGTTTGTTCCACCAAATTTGAGTGAGTTACAACCGAGCGAGCACTACACAGTCGAGACGAGCGGGCCCGATGTTCATACATCATCTGGCCCGATTATAGATGTTTACAACGATCAAACTATACAAACAGACCTATCAACCGAGGATAATCAGGGAATAATGGTCACCGCAGGCAGAGCTGCCATAAACTCTACCGCGTACTCTGAGATCTCGCCCTGTGTGGAGACCACCCCTCCCCCCGTTTCATCCTCTGAGATGTTTGGGGCTGAACCGGTGGTCGGAAACAGCAGTGTACGCGGAAATTTAACATCAGGAGGGGGCGCTCGGCCTGCGGTGTCCACGGTATGTACAGAAGTTGCAGAGCGGCTGTCAACGCTGGGGGAGCACGGGTTGCCTCCAGCAGATGTTGGAAATGGTTGCCCTGAGGGTGAAAATAAAGTAAGCGCTCCAACGAGCGAGCCATTGGAACCTGGGGAGGGAGGGTCGGGCCCCGCGGGGGAACGCGCAGCATTTCAGATAGCTGGAGCTGATGAGGTAGCAGCTGATGAGGTACTTCCCCATGAGACCTTGCCCCGCGCCGCCCAACCAGCGGGATGGCCTGGTAGTCTCCAGGGTGAGATGTTGCAAGACGAAGTGTTTGTGGCGCCGCCTCCTCCGACAAACTGTTCCATAAGCACTTATGTCAGTGAGTCTCCCAAGGACGATGACCACATGCACGAAGATAATAGGAGAGACTCCTTGGGAATCGCTGACAAAGTCTTGGTTAACTTGATAGCAATGAACAAATCATGCCGTCAACTTATACACAGGGGTTTACTGCAGTCGCCACCTTCAACTGAAAGACTTTTAGTCAAAAGACCAAACTGCCAGCTGTCAGGAGCAAATGAGGACATATGGCACAAAGTGTGCTATAAGCGTGCAAAAATTGACGGCTGTTGTGAGTCTAATGTTAACTTTGATGACGCATCCACCCACTTACTATCCTCTCAAAAGAGGCTAGCTTCGACTCGTCATAACACAAACATTGTTAACGATTTGTCTACGGCTATGTCGGTGTCTCCTGGTTTAAACGAGACAAACCGAGTCGAATCTCAAGACTCTTCTTTCATGCAACGGCCATTCCCTAAAATACGTCAATGTAAGGAAGGTCCAACAACAAACACTGGGCCTATCAAGTTCATGAGTCTTCTCCTAAGGAAGACACCTGTACATCACCGAAAGACCTTCAAGCCATCCTGATGTCATCAACGACAATTGTGTTGGCTCCATTTATGAAACTATATGAAAACTTGCACGAAGCAACTAGGGATCTATCAACAACGGTGGCCTTAGTTTTATCCAAGTTAATCTACTTGGAGCAAGTGTGTGAGCGCTCATACCATACTCAACATGAAGGATTCAAGAGATTTGACTTATCCTTTAACCTCTTAAACGAGCAAAGGAAAAATGATACCTTGGACAAAAAACTATTGGCAGATGTTGCGAGAGAGGCACTCGCGATATTTAAATCAGAAGACCGCCTCTCAACCAGAGAACGTCACCCTAAAGAAGGGGCGGGCGAGAAAACTCTACCGGCCCCAATCATTGACTTACGGAGCGTACAAGGCCCGCTTGTGACCAATCTAGACAAGGAAGTGCAAGCGGCCGCTGAGCTTAGCACGTTGTCGAAAGTGGGCGACAAGTCCGGAGCTCAGCCGGTACCGCTGCTTGCTTCAATTGTGCAAACGAAGGAATCCTTGAGAGATACAGATCGGCTACAAACTGACCATCAAAGTAAAGCTCCTCAAATCTCTAGGAGCACAGGATGTGACCATTCTTTAGACATCTCCTTTAATACTGCATTTGAACAAGCGCGGAGCATCTCTAACCAAGCTCAAACGGATATCCAGGCGGCAGCTTGCTCGCAGCAGGCTTTGAGTGTAAACTCTTCCGCCGAGCCTACTTCAAAGAATTTGGAAGGGGCTCAAACAGCCACCTACCCGTTATTTAACAGAGGTCACCTACCTGTGGCAAACCTACCTCAACCAAAACGGACAAATGCGAATCCGACAACTCACCCAAAAAAAACAAAAAACCAACCGAGCCGGAAACATAAGTCCTTAAATGGCGCGCGAAAATTCTTGCGAAATATCAACGTTGTACAAAACGTAGCCAGCACTGTAAATAAATGCATACTCGGGTCAGCTCTGCTAAATAAGTCATCACAACAAACATCAGCCAGTCAACCAACTTCCACATGCAACACTGATTCGGTCTTAATAGACCAAGCTCAGGACATTTCAAGCGAAATGCTGAATATGTCAACTTACGAAGATGTAGACTATATAGATCTTGAAAACGAATCGACACCACCTGAGAGAGACGTGCCCACTGGCACCGAGTATCTGACGAGCATAAACGCACATGATTGTCTAAATGGACACCAGGCACCTGCAATGGAACCCGACATAATAAATAAAACTCAAAACCAAGAAGAGCCTCCTCAAGAGGCGCGACGGCTAAAGACTCCACATGGCAGAATATGCCAGATCATCAACAAAGACAAACGCGTGTTGTTACTCTCAAATGGTCCTGAGAGTCCACCCTTTTTAACTTTACAAGAAAAAAGGATGCGGTCCTTAGCTGTCCACCATCATGAGCACTTCAATACTGCAGAGTCAATTGCACCAGAGGTACCTAACCCTGTGCCTTTGGAGAAAAAAAATGGCCAAATAGGCTCTGCTGGATCGCAGTTACCAACACAAAACATGTGTCGTCCTTCCAACACAAAAGAGGTGCCAAAACACGTGCGATTTAGTAAAGGCTCATCGCCCAAAAAGAACTTCTCGACAATGCCGATTCATAAAATTATAATTGAGAGGCTGGAACTCTCGGACAAGCTAATACTGAATCGAGGTAACATTGTTAGACTGCTTCATTCGGTACCATCACTACGGTCCATAAGTTCTAACCACCTGAAGATCGTGGAATTCTACGATGAGAACAGAAATGATAAGGTAGTACTCCACGTGTTGTCCTCATTAATTGTGGCAACAATCTTGGAAGCGAATGCAGCATTATTTTCATTGGGCTTCGATGTTTATGAACTGAATGAATCACAACAGTCATTGGTCATCACAGACGATGCTTCTGTTCATCATAAGCCGGCAGCGCGAGTATCCATCTTGAAAACATTGCCAGAGAATAACGTGCTCGAAGACACCGGAAAAAAAAGCTTTTGCTAAAGTAACAACAAAAGTCCAACGCGCGTCATAAATAATTCACTACCAATTGACAAGGAAGCACTGACACAAACTATGGTTTCAGTGACTCAAAAAGACAAGATAACCATAACAATAAATGGAAATTCATCTCATATCTCCACCAAACTCTTAGGAGGTCAACCTGGAAATCCTAGTACAGAAGCCCTGGAGTGGCTCTGGCTGTCCGAGGCTTTGGGCAACACATCCCATCAATAACGCCAAAAACTTACTGCACGAAATGTGTGCAGTCTCGCATCCTGGAACACTCGGGGATTCATGCACCTATTCAACTCAAACTGGTCTAACGAACTGCAGATTATCTGCTTACAAGAAACGTGGCTAACAGAAGCCCCGGTCTCGAACGACTTTGAGGTTGTGCTCAATCCTGCCATAAAATCTAGGAAAGGTCGCCCTATGGCAGGGTTGGCCACCATGATCAGAAGATCTTCAGGCTGGAGACTTGTAAGCTCAACGAATCACTCGCCATTCATTCAGTCTACCTCCTTAGAACGGTCTGGCCCAGCAGGTTCGCCGGCCAATTCCCTAATAGTGGTAAACATCTACTGGAACCATAAAAGGGCCCGTGAACAAGTCTTTATAGACAAGACTATGGAAATACTGGACTCTCTCGTGGTGTTATCAGGTTGGCCTAACATAATGATATGTGGAGACCTTAACATTGACCTGCTGAAAACATTGAACTCGATAACAAAAAAACATCTGAAGCAGTCGTGGTTAGAAGAGATGGCTGCACGCAATTTTCAAATGTTAAACGGAAACATCCATAATGACGTGCCCCCTGCAAACACTTGGCACCGTGCAAATCAGGCCTCCATAATTGACTATATGTTCGTCTCAGAGCTGTTACACCCGCGAATAGTCTCACTGAAGGTCACAAAGAAAAATGATAGCGACCATGATATGCTAGTAGCAGAATTTTCCACACTTGAAAAAGTTCCAACTTGCACGTGGCAGCATAAAATTCAGGCTACCTCAAATAGAGTGCGATTAATACTGAAGAGAGATGAGATGGAGAATCTTACCAATGAATACTGCAGTGTTAGTCAGCGTTTGGAATACGAGCAGCTGCTGAAGCAGTTTAAACCTAAAATGGCAGGATTAAAAAACAGTAGCTATGTGCGTGCTCACAGCTTCGACTTGGACGTGCTGAAACACAAGCGTATGCTACGCAGCGATCTAAGACACGCGAAGTCCTTAGGCGAACAAGCTCGCTTAAAAGCTGCTAAGGCCGCAAAGCAATCGTATAAGAACTGGTTAAAATCGCACAAACATATTATACTCCAAAACGACGCTGAAGCGATGATGAGGACATTACAAAATAAGAGCACATCAGCTTTTTGGTCTCTTATTAACAATGTGCACGCGCCCCAAGATGCAATTCAAGCTTGCATGGTGTCAGAGGCTGACTGGATATCGCACTTTAGAAGCCTATATATCTCTACTGAGCCTGTGGATGCCTCTATGGAGGAATGTTCTAAACCATGGGATCTAGAATTTCGAAAAGAAGAGATAATGGACATAATTAAGAAAGCAAAAAACTCGCGTGCACCGGGACCCGATGGTCTCACGAACTTTACAATTAAACAGTTCCCAGAGATATGGGCACGACTGTGTGAGACACTCTTCAGAAGAATAGCACAAAATCGGCAAACACCTAAATCTTGGAAGTGTGCGATTATTGTACCAATCTTTAAAAAGGGCGATAGATCGGACCCTAAAAATTACAGGCCTGTTGCACTATTAGACGTGTTAGGCAAAGTCTACGCCACAATGCTACAAAAGAAACTATTAGCTTGGTCAAAATCATCATCACATGTTGACAAATGTCAATCAGGTTTTGTAAAACAAGTGGGTTGCTCGCTAAATCTTCTATTGCTAAACATAATCAAAATGGAGGCAATTAAAATGAATACAAAGGTATATTTAGCATTTATAGATTTTTCGTATGCATTTGACACCATTGACAGAACGCTCCTGTGGGACAAATTGAAGAACTGGGGATGTCCACCAGACTTAATGGCAGCTATCAAGGAACTCCACTCAAAGACCTCCATTCGAGTGAGACTGGATCGATCTGGCTTGTTATCCTCCTCCATCGACACATTCAAGGGAGTGAAGCAGGGCTGCCCACTAGCAACAGCCATTTTTGGGTTGTTCATTTCAGACATCGGCGACTCAATCAATGAAGTAAAATCCTTCCCACCTAAAGTGGCCAACACACATCTAAGCTGGCTGCTTTACGCAGATGACTTGATCATAATGGACGTGACGCCGATCGGGTTGCAAAGAAAACTAAATGCTGTGCAACGATACGTCACGTCCAATAAACTCATAATTAACACCAATAAATGCGAAATATTAGTCCTGCAGAACTTGAATGGCGGTGGAGTGAGTAACAGAAAAAGCATAACATGGGCTTTGGGACATGAAACGCTGCAAATCTCACAAAGTGTCAAGTATCTTGGGATTACAATAAGTTCGGCCATTAATGACGGGCCCTGGCTTGCGGAAACCAAAAGGAAATGCAACCAACTAGCAAACCAAGCACTGATAATCAACAAGAAATTTGGCAAATTCTCATTACGTCCAGTCTTGGCCTTTTACCAACAGAAGGTCATACCGGTTGTGACCTATGGCGCAGAAAATGCGCTGGGATGCCCCCACGAGACCTGGGCCACACTGGAAAATTGTTTCTGGACGAGAGTCTTAACACTTCCTAGGGGTGTGAAAACCTCTTGTATAAGATATGAACTGGCTTTAATATCCTTGCATGCAAGAATATATTGGAGCCTGTTGAGCTTATATCGAAAGACCTGTAGTCGGGCGCAGATCCCACAATTTGAGATCTTTTACAATGCCCAACCTGGAAATCACAAAATATTCCAGATGTGGTCGAACAGATGCGAGGCAATCTTGAAAAAATACGACATAACAGTCGACTTGCTTCATGAGAATCCGGATGCAGCTAAACTAAAGATCTGGCGTACAGATTGGGACGAGGCTTGTGCGGAAAGAGCTGCCGCTAGTAGTTCGCGCAACGCTCCATTAGAAGCACGTGCCTTTAACAGCCTTCAGAAATATGTGCTTCTATTCCCCAATCCACAGGCACGCAGACTATTTATACTGTTCAGACTGAACTTGTTCAAAACGAATGATCGCCTCCACTCATGGAGGGGTTTTTCCCACCTGAGACCTGAATGTAGGTTGTGCTTAAAGGGAAACGAATCACTAAAACATCTAGTCCTATTTTGCACAAAACTAAGATCTGAGAGGACCATACACTTGGGGCCCTGGAGCTTAGCTCATCCATCATTGTGTGCGGACGAGTGGTGGAGCTCAATGTTCCAGGGAACCGACTTAAAACTAATCCTGCCCTTAACGAGGTTGCTGGAAATTATAGAAGCACGTCTGCTACCAATAGTTGAAAGTTCTCTGGTGAATGGTGAACTTGGTTGAACTACCATAGATGGAAAAGAGTTGACAAAGTTATAGTAATGGATGTTATGTGGATGGGTCTAAGGAACTTTGATAAAGATGTGTGGAGAATTTGTGTCAGATTTTAAAGGTTTGTAAAAACCAATAAAATAAAAAAAAAAATAAAAAAAACAAAGATCTATAAGCTCTCACTATTTCTCTGTTTACAAGTTCATCACAATTCAATAGTTAAATCAGAATCACACTTCTAATTTCAAAGCATGTAAAAACTCACTAATGGCAATATACAAGGAGACCTTAGAATTACACAATATAGTCAACCATCATGTCTTGTCATTTATAGCTCCAAGATATTGACAATGTTTAGAAAAATGTATTTTACGAAGCTCAATTAAGGCAGGACAAAGTGAAATTAGATGTCCAAGAGTTTCACTGCAGGATTGATTTTGACAGAAACGTCAAAATTTCATTTCCCATGGTATTATTCTTCTATTTGCCATGAGATGTCGTGTAGGACAAAGTTAAATCTTAGGCGTTGAATGGCCAATGTTCTCATCTCCAAAAGGCT
Source organism: Ambystoma mexicanum (assembly GCF_040938575.1). Classification (NCBI taxonomy): domain Eukaryota; kingdom Metazoa; phylum Chordata; class Amphibia; order Caudata; family Ambystomatidae; genus Ambystoma; species Ambystoma mexicanum. Next base: position 1,434,823,994 of record NC_090929.1, on the reverse strand, counting down.
GTGTAGCAAATTGTTTATATGTCAAACATCGCTCTTGAGTCTTACTCCAGTCGTCCTGCTAGAGGCATTTTTTTACTTGGTCCGGGTTGGTTACCAACATTTCAATGGTTGCATCCCCTTGAATCAATATCTGATATATGCTCTCTAACCACCTTCGTGCAAATGTATGTTGATTAGCAAACATATAAATTGATAAAACCTTCAGCATTACATCTTGTGTGATGGAAATCAAACACTTCCTAAAGAAAGCACAGAGACGCCATTGGTGGAGATCGTGGAGCGAGACAAAACCCAGCTCATATCGCAGCTACGTGCCAGGGACACAGGATGGAAGATTTAATGTCTTCCGCCAAAATTTAGCTTGTAATTAATGTAGGCAATTAGGCGGTAGGGGTGCTCTAGTTTCTAGCTCATAAACCAAGCACGCACAGTTTTTTGTTTCCAATACATTAGCTCAGGTTTTACCGAAAATATTCTGTATTTGTGTTGGAGAATTCTTGTCTGCAATATGGCTGTGTCCAATTTCCGCCCCACGCTCTCCAACTGTCCTCTTGACTGGACTGAACTTTCAAAAGTCATGCCCAGATATAGATAACTGGGGACAACTTCCAATTTAACACTATCAATTGACCAGCACATATGGCCACTAGATGTTTGGGCGATATGCTACTATTTGGGATTTAGTGGTGTTAATTCTTAGTTTGTTTCTGTGGATGTATATATCAAACGCATTCAATAAATTCTGTAGTCCTGCCAGGGTTTTCGCGACAAGCACCGTGTCATCTGCATATAGTAAGACATTTACCATGCCCTCTTCGAGTTTAGGAGAGTCAGAACAAATGGTGTCAAAAGCCTGTCCGATATCATGGATGAAAACATTGAAGAGGGCTGAAGCCAGGATACAACCCTGCTACAGCCCTCGAGATGTTTGAATGACACTGGACAGGGCTCCCTCCATTGATAGGTGAAACTGCACCGAGGTGGTAGAGTGAAAGGCATAAATAATATAAATTAAGGAGCAGGGACACCCGTCTCTTTGTAATTTTTTGGAAGTTTTTGTTTCAATAACACTCTGGACACAGAGTTGAACAAAGCATGCTGGTCAATAAATGCAAAATAAATAGGTTGTTTAGTGATCTGCCACTGTGTTTTAGAGCATTTAAATACATAAGATGTATGCCGGTGCCCATGCCTGCCACAAATCCTGATTGCTTAGGATCACGCTTGCTAGATAATAACGTCCATGCATTAAAGTCACGTAGGATAAGGCATGCAAAGATCTTGCCTGGGGCATCGAGCAAGGCAATAGGTTGGTAATTAAGTGGAGACGAACAATCTCCCTTTTTAAAGATAGGTACTATCAAGGAGGTTCACCAAGAGTTTGGGATATCACAATTTGTCAAGATGTATTGGAAGATTTTATGCAAAATCGCTGCCCACATGGAGGGGTTAGATTTAAACATAACATTATGCATTCCGTCCGGGCCAGCAGTACATGATGAGCTCGCCTTTTTAATGAATTCTTCAATGGTGTCAGGGGAACATTCTACTGCCCAAGAAGGACATTGCGAGTTTTCATACACAAAGGAGTCGAACTGTGGATCAGCATACAAATCAGATTTTTTTTCAATCCACTAGTGTTCTTGGACTGCAGTAGACTGGGCACTGCTTTGACTATCAACTGAGCGACTATTTAGCAGAGCCCACATTTCTGCTGATGTGTTATTTGAAATGGCCAACATAATGGCTTGGTTATCTCTTTGGAACAGGCAGGTTTTGTGGCCCGAGTCCAATTTAGTTTTTTGGAATGCTTCATTGTGGTGACATTAGTATTTGTACATGCTCCATTACCAGTGTTAGGGAGAATTCCCCAGAATGGCTAATTCCCTTACCTACTGCGTCCCTCAGAATCTTTGCTGGATTTCTAGGATTTATTTTTTCACCTGGTAAGATTGTAAGCCTTTGTTCCCCCTCTTACATGTGTTTTTGGCTATGTGTTGTACATTTTGTGCTCATGGACTATGGAGTGTCACCTACTCCATAGGCATCATCGTCTTACTGTGTGTCACACAGCACCTTTAGTACAGTGACACAGGGTTGTCTTTTTAGACTTCCCACTATTAAATTCAATTTTTTGGGACTGACTACTGTCTCCCAGAACATGTAAAGTTGCCATTGACTTATACTAGTCTTTTATGGTGGTAGCCTCAAACTTTAATCTGCTGGACCCCTTTTATTTTTATTTGGTTCTGGTTGGGGTTATTCACCATTTCTTTTTGTAAAGATCTTTCTCATGTTTTACTCTGCGCACCAAATCAGGTTTGGTTCCTTTGATCGCCGTCCTTTGGTGGGCTTCTGCACAGAAGCCCTCCTTAGGTGCCTGGGTGTCTGTGTGGACAGGATGTGCGGGAGGGGTCTGAGGCCCCCTCCACAGGGTCTCCTTGGAGACCCAAGTCGCACTCTAGTTTGATTGGCTAGGTGATGGCCCTGCCAGGACAGCTACCCTGCTGTGTGATTGACAGCCAGGCTGTGTGAATGGGGGACACCTCCTTAAAAGCAGGTCTCAGGGACTTGGAAGGCAGAGTCACCACTGGAACGAGATAACCAATGAGGAGCTGAAGGAAGATGACTGCTGCAACTACTGGACATCCCGGTGAAGCCCTGCGACAGTGAAGATCCGCAATGAGTCTTCTCACCTTGAGCCTGGTGGGACCAACCAGCTCACAAAGCCACTGGACCTCCTCTTCAGCCTGGTCGAATTAGCTGTGCTACAGGAAACCGGATAGCTAGTGAGAGAGAGTCCCTTTGTACTTTTAAGGAGCGTACCTTTTATTCAACGCTTTGCTCTGCTGCTGGCTTCTTCCCTGGGCAGCGCAGGACCCTCCAGTCTTCCTCCTTCTTGTCAGTCCAACAACCGCTTCAGGAACCGTGAGCCTGCAGGAACTGCCAGGAACTACCGCCTCAACTACAGCATTCTTCTTCATCTAAGGTACTGTTCAAATCCGGTCGTTCTTTCTGTTCGACCACAGTGAAAGTGTTTTAAATCTTTCACCTCTCGGAAGGCTTTTCCTTCTCTACTCTTTTGAATAACTTTACCACTGACAAACTTCATTTTGAATGCTTGACAAAGACTTAACCGCAAATTACTCTGAACTGTGTGATCCTCTGCAAAGACTCTGAACCATTAACATTGGCCCAGGCCTATTGATTTGAATCAGAGTTGTAGTAAGCCTTTTCTAGATTGCCCTGCCTATCACTTGTTGGTGTTGTTGATTTTTGATAACCTTGTTCTTTCCCTCTCTTTTTAAATTGCTGGGGTGCCATTTTGCTCATACTTCATTTTGAGCTTAACTTGTCCAGAATTGATTGGGTGTTGTGTAGTGTATTAAGACTGGGATTTTCTTCTGCTTTATATTAATGAATTGTTTTATAAATGATGGTGCAAATAAATGTATATTCTTTTACTCAGAAAACTTGAATCAGTGTTTGTTTGAACCATAGTAATTGCTGTCCTTTGTGTAACTTCTAATACTGCTCACTTTACTCTTGAGATAGGTCTGGCTGCTCAGCCATTGCTACCACTTTACTGTGGCTTGTACCAAAGGTGAATTTGTACTTACACGTGTAGTCTTAATTGTGTGTGGTGTTCCCAAAGGATACTGCATATGATTCTGCCTAACAACCAATAGTGACAGTTGCATTCTTTTTACTACCTTTCTTTTCATGTCTACATTTTGAGAGAGGAATTACATTCTCCTTACTGGTAGGTGCGTTAGTATTCGTTAGTGACTGCATTAGCTGTTCCCTTACAACTTTCATTACAAATTCTGCTAGAGGTGGATGGCTACTTTCTATGCTTTTAGGTACAGCTGGTCTACTTTTTCATTGCTTTCTACAGAGTTCCTTTTTGCTAGGAATTCTGTAGTAGTTGTTGCAGAAAAAACAACGTGTGGGTGTGCACTTTTTGGGATGTATATGTGTGCAGCTTTGCATGAATGGATGAATGTGAGGATAGGAATATAGATAGAGGTGTGTGATTGTGTAATGGTATGTTAGTGTATGGTGGTAACGCTATATTGATATGTGAGAGTTAATATAATGGCGGCGACATGCTAACACAAAGTTAGGAACTGTTGAGGTGTAACGAGTAACAATAACGCGAACACCAATGGGTTGATGCAAATGTGTACCTGAAAATACAAGAACAGTGCACTGTCTCAGTAAGAAGTGAAGCTCCACGATAGCATCGCACTTACTTTGTTAGCTGTCGAGAGTAGGCGTACTCTGGGTTGCATTTTCAAGTTGACACACCAATGGCTTTCAGGACAGAGGTGCTTACTGCAACTTTGAAAGAAGATAATAAGAAAATATGTTTGCTAATGGCATACTGAGTGCATTTGGAGAATACATTACTTAAAAGGGTAGGGGGATGTGTTGGCAGGAAGACACATGTGTGTGTAAAATTGGAATGCTTTGCATATGAATGGAGACTTGGGAGCATCAGCATTGTTGGTAAGGGGGTAAGTGACTCACTTGTAAGTGTGCCATACGACGTGCGGTTTAGCAAGTGTGTGCATTGGTGTAGGAGTATTCACTTTGCAAATGCATTAGTCCTAGTTGTAGTAGGGTGAGAAAAAGGTGTACAGCTTGGAAAGGAAAATGTTTTTGTGTGTGAAATCCCATTACCTTTTCAGGCATATATGCTTCCTACATGAGTAGAGCAATTTTTCACTTGTTGGTTTTATTCATCCACATTTACGATTGGTACTGTTGTCAATGCACGGATACATTATTTTGCTTTTCTAAGTAATGTTACATTGTGTGAAATGTGCAAGGTAAGTGGCAGGCACTCTGTTCTCATGCATGCAATGTATGTACTTGGTTTAGGTTGGCAGGATGCATTTGGTGCTCCTTTGCAGCGTTAATTTTGTGACTTTTATGAGAGATGCGTTAGTGCGGGAAAAAGGCATACAATTGTCAGAAGCAAAGAAGAGAATAACTGTTTCGATATTGCAATGGCTGATATGTGTAAATGAAGACTTTCAAAGGCCCTACCAGTGCAAGTGGCATTAGATGGTAAGTAAGGGGAGAAAATACAGCATGCTTCTTGAGTACGTTATGGAGGTTTAGTGGCAGGCACCCTGCTCAGATGCACTTATAACAGAGTTGCAAAAGTACTGGATAAAATATATTGATACCTGCACTTTGTGGTGATGGGTGCTGATGTGGATGAATCTGGATGCAGAAATATTGCATAGTTTCACGAAACTTTGTACTCTGAGTGGATAATGGTACATATGGATTGTTGCACAGAAATGATATTGTTAGATGCAGAGGTCTTGGATGTCATTAGTGGATGCGTGTGTGACAATTTAACAGTACCCAGTGGGGGGCAGTAATTCTTTTTTTCATTGCTCTGTGTAGTGAGGCTGGCAGAGAGGGAGAGATGCACAGTGTTGATTGTGGGTGATGGCTTTTTGCAAGATCTGCACAGGTATGCCCTGGAAAGAGGTATTGCTGAAAATGTCGATTTGAAATGAGTGGAGGCTTTGTTGTGCAGTGTGCGTGTGTGCAGTTTCGGAGCTGTGATTGCACTTTGCAGAAATGTGGCCATTGTCACTACTGTTCATGTTGTAGTGGTGCACTATGGTGCCCTGCATTTGGGTTACATGCCTTGTGCACGTTTGCTGCATCAACTGAAGAAGTTGCTGAAAGCAATGAAGGGTATTTTTCCCACTGTCAACGTTCTTTTCTCATGCATACAACCAAGACAAGAATGGGACTATCTGAATGTAGTTTGTCCGCAGCCAGAGGTCGGAAGGTGTCTTATAAACAGAAGCAGGTCTGCTTTTTTGTGCACTGCTGGGATGTTCTACTGTGACAATGACATCCTTAATTCTAGAAATGTGTACTTTTTCCATGCAAATGGCATTTCTTTGACCACAATTGGAAATGATATATTGTTTTACAATCTGCAGGATTCTTTGAAGAGGTTCCTCTAAGAATGTAAGGAAGAGAAGAAAAGAAACCCCCCCCAAAAAAGGTGTTTGTTTGCAAGCACCTACAAAAGAAATCCCCTACCCTGGTTGTAATCTTTTCCCCCACTCCCGTACACAGCATAATAAGTCAGCGGAACCCCACAGTATTTGCAGGATCGCACATGCCACATCCGGGTCTTTTGAGGATGGCAGGCATGGAAATGGGACTGTGGAGGCTAACGGATTGGTCAGTAAGGTTTCTGGGTATGGTGTGTAAGCAGAGAGTGTAATGTTGCCAACTTGGCAAGTTTATCCACATATTTAGTGAGAATTCACACCCTCCTAGTGAATTTGTACTGTGAAAGCAGGTAGCAAGAAATCTAGCTAATTTCTTCCTTTGGTTTAGAAACTTTCACTTTTTTGTATTGGTTTCCAAAAAACTACAACCAGTTACAATTCGACAACAGGTATCTGACATCTGCAACAAGCCAACCGATAGTACATTAGCCAGAAACAACAAGTAAACACTGAAAACAAAGAAAGAAATGTATACCATCGCAAAAAAAGTTTTTTTTTTAATCCAACATGGATTTTCTTTCCCACAACTTCCATGGCTATGTTATACTGCAGTGCTTGTTACCAAACTCTACAATCTTAATGACATGACATAGCCAAAGCTTCACATACAAACTATACAAATCAAACAGTACACAAACTGTAGATTTTCAAATATTTGATAGATGTTTGATTCTATGGGTATGATCTATGGTGTGATATGCTGCGGTGCTTGTGGCCAGGGCCTAGTGTCTTGGTTGCATACATTTTAACTGGCTATATGGGCTACTGCATTGCATTTTTTATGTCCGCGGACAGCCGCGGTAACAGCGGACATGACGAACACATCAGGGAAACTAAAGTAAGGAAGAAAGAATGTGATGTTATCTTTGATGTCCTGGGTGTTAGTCTGAGCAGTGCATGGTGCAGGCGCGAGTTATGGTTGTTTAGCTTACCATTACTGGCGAATTTCTGGGATTTTTCGATTTTACTTGAAACCATAACGTCCCTTTAACAAAGTTTTTTCTTTGAATTTCATAGGTTTTTATTAGTCCAACATAACTATAACATCCCGTTAACAAAGTCTTTTCAGTGAATTTCAAAGGTTTTTATTAGTGCACCATAACATAACGTCCCCTTAACAAAGTTTCTTCATTGAATTTCATAGATTTTGATTAGTGCAACTTAACCATAACGTCCCTTTAACAAAGTTTTTTCATTGAATTTCATAGGTTTTTATTAGAGCAACTTAACCATAACGTCCCTTTAACAAAGTTTTTTCATTGAATTTCATAGTTTTTTACCAGTGCATGCTATTTTCCTACAACTTACTAATATCATACTTACCCAATATGGCAATGTGTGTGTCCAATTTACAAAGTGTCACCTTAACACATTGCCATTTCCCACCTTCTGGAATAATTTTTAACACTACTATATACTTTTTGCAACTAATTCAACTAGTTTTGCATCTGTAGACGTCTACGAACATCTGAATTCATAGTGGACATTCCGGACAGTGCCACATGACCATACGCTGGCGCGTGGCATGATGACGTGTCCGAGAACCCGTCCGCACTTCATGATAAGATCTCTGCTTCGTACAAAAAAGTACAAGAAAGAACAAAAACATATGTCATTTGTTAGATCTTCATTAAATCAGGTGTGATCAGCCATTTACAACATTAGATCTGCTACAGAACAGGAGTTATAAGCAATTACTTAGAGGGGGGCTAACCCGTAGTGAGCTAGTTAGCCCCCCTCAAACAAAAAATTGACAAAATGCAATGTCATTGGTTAGATATACGTTATATCCGGTATGATCAGGCATTTTTTGTGTTAGATCACAGACAGGTGCTGAAATATTTGGCTGCAAAGGAGGGGGGCTGGCCCCCCCTCAGCTAAATTTTGCAAAAAAAGTCATTCATTTCAATACATATTCGTTAGATCCGGTAAGATCAACCATTTTTAACATTAGATCCACTTCAGAACAGGAATTATAAGCAATTATTTAGAGGGGGCTAACCCGTACCCAGCCCCTCCCCCACAATCAAAAAATTTACCAAAATGTATGTCATTTGTTAGATCTACGTTTGATCTGATATGATCAAACATTTTCAACATTAGATCCGCTATAGAACTGGAGTTATAAGCAATAATTTAGAGAGGGGGGCTAACCCATAGTAAGCTAGTCACCCCCCTCAATAAAAAATAGTACAAAAACATATGTAATTTGTTAGATATTCATTAGATCCGGTATGATCAACAATTTTCAATGTTAAATCCGCTACAGAACTGGAGTTATATCCATTTATTTAGAGAGGGCTAACCCGTATTAAGCTAGTCACCACCTCAATCAAAAATAGTACAAAAGCGGTTGACATTTTTTCGATCTTTGTTAGATCCGTATGATCAACCATTTTCAACATTAGATCCATTACAGAACAGGAGTCATAAGCAATTTTTAAATGGGGGCTAACCCGTAGTAAGCTAGTCATCCCCCCCAATCAAAAATAGTACTAAAACATATGGCATTTGTTAGATCTCTGTTAGATCTGATATGATCAACCATTCTCAAAGTTAGATCAGCTACAGAACATGAGTTATAGGCATTTATTTAGAGGGGGCTAATGTAACGCTCACCTGATTCCCGTAGAGGCGCCGGTCTTGACTGGGCGTATACCGTATCTGCAAAGGTGATGTGTAACACACGGCTGGCTCTTTGGGCTGGACCTCTGTGCACTGTATGTCTGACTTGAAGGGTAAGATGTCTGCAGATAGAAAATATGGGATTAAGGAACTGGGTTATTGAATGTCTCTCTCTTCTTCCCTTTCTCTTCTCCTGTAGAACCCCAAAGGTTAACGCTCTCACCTTAGGTAAGTGAACGCGGTGCTCTCCATCTGCCTCGGGGCAGGGTGCTGTAACCAGTTTCTTCACTGGATAAGGGGAGCAGGCCTCTTGACTTCAGAGGACTGCTGTCCGTCGTTTACTGCACGAACGGTAAGTTTCGAGTAATTCTAATGTCTTTAAAGTCTTTAGTAATGATATTTCTTGTTTTGCAGGGTTCCGGCGATGGCGGATGACGGGCTGAAGTGAGTTGAAGATGGATCCCGTGTGATGAATAGAAGCGCCTGGAAGCACGTAAGTAAGTGCTTGTTGCCTGCTTCACGGTGCGCTCTAACTGTCTTTTTATTTTGCAGGTACAAGTTCGGAGCGGCTGCAGGGTGCCGGAATACCCACTGGGTTAGATGTGGAAAGGAGTAATGGCACGTGAGTATTAAAGTTCCCCAATGTCTTTAAACGCACCTTGTTTTGTCTTTCAGATGCGGGATGCAGCGCCGAAGGCCTCCGGAGCGTGCGAAGAGTTGGTAAGCTTTTGTCTTTCAGATGCCGGAATGCAGCGCGAGGCGTTGGTGACAGCCGATGGACCAGGTAAGTGAAGAGCTGTCACTGAAGACCGTAATGCTAACCTGTTCTTTCTTGTCTTTATAGGTGTTGCTGAAGACTGGATTCAGGATGGTAAGCCTTTTTCCTTAGGCCCAGGATCAAATGCAGAAGACACGATGAGCGTTCTGCTGCAGAGGATGCAGAATAACGCAAAGCAAGATTCATCCATCGGGTGTGGTTTAAATAGCCTCCTGTAGTGCTTAGGTGTCTCCTTCCACAGCCACGCCTAGGTAAGAAAAGAGTTCCTGCTTTCCAGAAGAGTTCCAGTGTTCTGAATCTAGGGAGTGGCTCCTGCCCCACCCAACAGGAAACGTAGTTCCAAACAGAAGAAGATCAGAGGCTCAACTGGCAGGCAAGTAAGCAGCATGGTCTGCTGCAGGTAAGTCCACCCAAGCATTATGAGCCCGGCGCTTCCAGCGCTGGGACTGGGCATATTTATGAGCCTGGTGCCACTGGCGCCAGGACTGGGTCCAAAAGGTCCCAATTGGGACTGGTTGGCACTCGGAACCTGGGTTATGGATCTGCTTCCAAGGGAGTTGGGAAAACCCTGACCTTTTGGAAGCAGAGATCATGACAGTACCCCCCCTCAAGGCCCCTCCCAAACCGGGCTTCTCCGGGGGTTTTGGCTTGTCAGGAAATGTTCGGTGAAATCTTTTGATTAGGCGAGGAGCGTGGACATATTCAGCAGGTTCCCAGGATCTCTCTTGGGGGCCGTAGCCTTTCCAGTCAATTAGGTAAAATAGTTTAGATTTGGAGATCTTGGAGTCCAGAATGCTTTTGACTTCAAACTCGAGTTCTCCATCAACTAGGATATGTTTTGGAGATTTAGTTAGTCGGGTTTGAGGTTGCACGGGTTTTAATAGAGAGACGTGGAAGACCGGATGTATCTTCATGTGCGGGGGCAAGTCCAACTTGACCGCTACTGGGTTTACTATGGTAGTGATGGAATAGGGACCAAGGTATCTTGGGTTGAATGTGCGTGGCCCTTTTAGAGGTAGATATTTGGTGGATAACCAGACTTGATCCCCTACTTGATATTGAGGGGCTTCCTTCCGATGTTGATCTGCTCCTTTCTTGTATTGTTCTTTAGCCCTTTGAAGGTGAGAAACAGCTTCCTTAAAGGCTTGGGTGATTGTAGAATGCAGGTAGTCTACTGCTGGTGTTTCAAGATCTTGGAGGGGATCCAACTCCGAGGTTCGAGGGTGACTGCCGTACAAAAGAAAAAACGGGGTTTTCCCAGTTCCCGAATGGACAGAGTTATTGTAGGCATATTCGGCTATCCAAAGGATGTCTTTCCAAGTTTTTTCAGTTTGTTGCAGCATGCAGCGTAAATACTGTTCCAGAGTTTGATTGGTCCTCTCGGTTTGTCCGTCAGTCTGAGGGTGGTGACTGGTCGATAGTCTCACATCAATTTGAGCCGACCGACAGCAACTTCGCCAAAAATGAGAAATAAATTGACTACCTCGATCCGAAATTAGAACCGAAGGAAAACCGTGCAGTCGGACGATGTTTTTTCGAGAAATTCTCGGGCCAGAGTTGCTTCTGTTGGCAAGCCTTTGAGCGGAATGAAATGCGCCATCTTGGAGAATAAGTCCACGATTACTAGAATCGTATTGTATCCGGAGCATGGAGGTAGATCGGTGATGAAGTCCATAGAAAGCATATGCCAAGGGCGAGGTGGGATGTCAATAGGGCGTAAGAGGCCTGCTGGTCTTTCCTTTTGACTCTTGTTTTGTTTTGGGCGCATACTCCACAGGACATTATAAAGTCTCTGATATCTTTTTTCCAAGACGGCCACCAGAAGTAGCGCTCTTTTCTGAGGTCTTGGCCATACCGGGATGTCCTTCCATTAAAGAATCGTGATAACAAGAGATTACTTTTTTCTGTAAATCTGTGCTGGGTAGGTATAATCGTTCTTGGAAATACAATAAGTTGTCCTTTACTGCAAAGTCCTTTCCCTGCAGATGCCAATTCTGTATGTCTGCTGGAGTTACAAGTTGCCTGGCCTTATCCTTAACTTCCTCTATGGATTCTGTGGCGATTACATCCAGAATTCTTTGTTCGGGAATGATTGGTACAGGTTTAGGGTTGATCAAGTGTTCTTCCACTCCCATCCGAGAAAGGGCATCAGCTTTACCGTTCTTTGTACCAGGTCGATAGGTAATTATGAAGTCAAACTCGGCAAAGAATAATGCCCAACGGAGTTGTCTAGAGGATTGGGCTTTTGCGGTTTTCAAATATTGCAGGTTTCGGTGATCCGTAATCACAGTAACGGTGTGTCGGGCCCCCAGCAGATAATGCCGCCAAGCCTTAAAGGCTGACTTGATAGCCGGAAGTTCCTTGTCAGTAATCGTGTAATTGATTTCAGGAGGCGAGAATTTGCGGGACCAAAATGCCATGGGATGCAACTGATTGGTTACCGGGTCCTTTTGTGATAGAACTGCCCCCATGGCAAGGCTTGAAGCATCAGTTTCCACGATGTAGGGGAGTTCGGGGCGAGGGTGTTTTAAGATTGGTGCAGAGATAAATTTAGTCTTCAAATCCTGGAAAGCTTGTTCCGCCTCGGTAGACCATTCAAAACGTTTGTTTTTCTTTAACAAGGCAGTGATGGGCTGGACTATTCGAGAGAATTCGGGGATAAACCTACAGTAAAAGTTAGCGAAGCCTAACATGCTTTGCACACCTTTTACGGAGGATGGTGATGGCCATTTGAGAACTGCATCGACCTTCTTTGAATCCATACGCACTCCGCCAGGTGATAATATGAATCCCAAGAATTCAACTTCAGTCACGTTGAAAACACATTTTTCCAACTTAGCGAAAAGTTTGTGTTGACGCAATCTTTCGAGGACCATTTTCACGTGTTTCCGATGTTCAGATTCCGATGAAGAATAAACGAGGATGTCGTCAATGTAAACAACAACACACACATCTATGAGCTCTCTGAGGACATCGTTCATAAAATATTGAAAGGCGGCCGGGGCATTGCAAAGTCCGAAGGGCATGACCTGATATTCAAATAGCCCATACTTGGTGCGGAAGGCCGTCTTCCATTCATCGCCCTCTTTTACTCGTACCAAGTGGTAAGCTCCTCTAAGATCCAGCTTTGTATATATGCATGCTTTTCTGACTTGGTCCAGGAGTTCAGGGATCAAAGGTAACGGATATCTATTCTTAACGGTGATCTGGTTCAGGGAGCGATAATCTATACAAGTTCTAAGGTCTCCTTCCTTTTTTGGAATGAAGAACAAAGCTGAAGAAGCAGGGGACTTGGAAGGACGAATAACCCCATTTGCCAGGTATTGATCCAGGTATTGTCGAAGGTGAAGGTTCTCAGGCTCGGTGAGGGCATACATTCTACTACAAGGAGGAGTAGATCCAGGTATCAGGTCTATCTGGCAGTCATAAGACCTATGAGGAGGTAGAGAGTTAGCCTGATCCTTCCGGAAAACATCTTGGTATTCTAGGTATTCGGGAGGTAACTGGGGAGTCTCTGAAGAAATTGCTGCCAGTGCAACACCAGGTGGAGGGTGACAAGTAGAGACACATTCTGGAAACTGGACCGTTCTTGCTCGCCAATCGATCAGAGTATTGTGTTTCTCTAACCAAGGTATTCCTAGAATAATCTGAAACTGAGGGGCCTTGATCACATCGAACACGATCTTCTCATGGTGTCCATCTTGACTTACTAGCGTCACCTCTTGAGTGGTATGCGTTACTGGCCCGGAGGCTATCTCCGTACCATCCACCGTAGTAATGACGTCCTTTACAGCCTTGGGACAAAGAGTTAGATTCATCCTCAAAACCATTTCATGATCCACATAATTGCCAATGGCACCGCTGTCGACGTAAGCTTCAATTGCATGTAATCGATCCGGATTATCAGGGCTAATGAGGACCATAGGTATCACGAAATGCGAGGTCACGGAACTGGTTTTCACGCTCGGCAAGAGGACCTCTATTCTTGTCGGGCGAGGTCGTTTCCCTGCTCAGAGTTTGTAACTTTGGTAACTGCAGCTCCTACTGCCTTCTTGGCAGGTTTCACCGGACAGTCTCGAAGAAAGTGCCCTGAGTTTCCGCAATAGAGGCATAATTGCAACTGTTTTCTCCTTTCCCGCTCCTTTTGTGTTAGAGGACCTTTCAGACCCCCTATTTGCATGGGTTCCCCGGAGTCTACTCCTTTGGAAGGAATTGGCGGTTTGGAAAATACTCGAGCATCAAACTTGGAACGATCGGCCTTCCTGTTCTGCAGTCTGTGATCTATTTGAACGACTAAATCTATATAGTCCGAACAATCTTGTGGGGGATTCACTACTTGGGCTAACACATCTTTGAACTCTCCACGTAGACCTCTATAAAACAGCGTAATCCTTTTGTCCTCAGGCCATTGAGTTTCCACTATCAGTCTGTTGAAAGACGCAATATAAGCCAAAAGATCTTGATTACCTTGTCGCAACGAAAGAAGCTCATTGTCCAAGGCCTGCCCCTGTGAATGTCTTGCAAACAGTTTTTCCATACTGAGCTGAAAAGCTTGAAAATCATGGAGGACCGGATCATCTTGATTTACTAGAGGGATCGACCAGTCTGCCGCATTGCCACTAAGGTACGAAAGCACGAAAGCTACTTTAGCTTGATCAGTTGGAAAGGCTGCTGGCCGGCATAAGAAATGCAACCGGCACTGATTGATAAATACTGCAAACCTCTTTGGGTCACCAGAAAATCGTTCGGGCGGAGCCAGAGGTACATTCCCAGGTAGGTTGATCTGCACTGGATTCATAGAGGATGTAGAAGGAAGATTTCCCCCAGATGCGGGTAACGGGGTCTGTCCGGCTTGTGACTGTAGCAATTGTCTAGCGAGATCATCTGTTCGCTCCTTGGAAATAATCAGTTCCCTTCTTAGAGCGTTCGTTTCCTGATGGGCTGCATGCACTTCTGCCCTTAGTTCCCCAAGTAACTGGGCTAGCTGGTCGGTATCCGAGGTTTCCATAGCGCCTGGACGGGAGTTTTGTGGTAGGCTTTGCGTTCTGTAACGCTCACCTGATTCCCGTAGAGGCGCCGGTCTTGACTGGGCGTATACCGTATCTGCAAAGGTGATGTGTAACACACGGCTGGCTCTTTGGGCTGGACCTCTGTGCACTGTATGTCTGACTTGAAGGGTAAGATGTCTGCAGATAGAAAATATGGGATTAAGGAACTGGGTTATTGAATGTCTCTCTCTTCTTCCCTTTCTCTTCTCCTGTAGAACCCCAAAGGTTAACGCTTTCACCTTAGGTAAGTGAACGCCATGCTCTCCATCTGCCTCGGGGCAGGGTGCTGTAACCAGTTTCTTCACTGGATAAGGGGAGCAGGCCTCTTGACTTCAGAGGACTGCTGTCCGTCGTTTACTGCACGAACGGTAAGTTTCGAGTAATTCTAATGTCTTTAAAGTCTTTAGTAATGATGTTTCTTGTTTTGCAGGGTTCCGGCGATGGCGGATGACGGGCTGAAGTGAGTTGAAGATGGAGCCCGTGTGATGAATAGAAGCGCCTGGAAGCACGTAAGTAAGCGCTTGTTGCCTGCTTCACGATGCGCTCTAACTGTCTTTTTATTTTGCAGGTATAAGTTCGGAGCGGCTGCAGGGTGCCGGAATACCCACTGGGTTAGATGTGGAAAGGAGTAATGGCACGTGAGTATTAAAGTTCCCCAATGTCTTTAAACGCACCTTGTTTTGTCTTTCAGATGCGGGATGCAGCGCCGAAGGCCTCCGGAGCGTGCGAAGAGTTGGTAAGCTTTTGTCTTTCAGATGCCGGAATGCAGCGCGAGGCGTTGGTGACAGCCGATGGACCAGGTAAGTGAAGAGCTGTCACTGAAGACCGTAATGCTAACCTGTTCTTTCTTGTCTTTATAGGTGTTGCTGAAGACTGGATTCAGGATGGTAAGCCTTTTTCCTTAGGCCCAGGATCAAATGCAGAAGACACGATGAGCGTTCTGCTGCAGAGGATCCAGAATAACGCAAAGCAAGATTCATCCATCGGGTGTGGTTTAAATAGCCTCCTGTAGTGCTTAGGTGTCTCCTTCCACAGCCACGCCTAGGTAAGAAAAGAGTTCCTGCTTTCCAGAAGAGTTCCAGTGTTCTGAATCTAGGGAGTGGCTCCTGCCCCACCCAACAGGAAAAGTAGTTCCAAACAGAAGAGGATCAGAGGCTCAACTGGCAGGCAAGTAAGCAGCATGGTCTGCTGCAGGTAAGTCCACCCAAGCATTATGAGCCCGGCGCTTCCAGCGCTGGGACTGGGCATATTTATGAGCCTGGTGCCACTGGCGCCAGGACTGGGTCCAAAAGGTCCCAATTGGGACTGGTTGGCACTCGGAACCTGGGTTATGGATCTGCTTTCAAGGGAGTTGGGAAAACCCTGACCTTTTGGAAGCAGAGATCATGACAGCTAACCTGTAGTAAGCTAGTCATCCCCCCAATCAAAAATAGTGCAAAAATATATGTCATTTGTTAGATCTTCATTAGATCAGGTTTGATCAACCATTTATTTTCAACATTAGATCTGCTACAGAACAGGAGTTATAAGCAATTACTTAGAGGTGGGCTAACCTGTAGTAAGATAGTTAGCCCCGCCACAACCAAAAAATTAACAAAATTCGATGTCATTGGTTAGATATATGTTAGATCTGGTATGATCAGGCATTTTTTTGTTAGATCACACACATGTACTGAAATACTTGGCTGCAAAGGAGGGGGGCTGGCCCCCCTCAACACAATTTTGGAAAAAAAGTAATACATTTCTTTGCATATTCATTACATCCGGTAAGATCAACCATTTTTAACGTTAGATCCACTACAGAACCAGAGTTTTAAGCAATTATTTAGAGGGGTGGCTAACTTGTAGCCAGCCCCCACTCAATCAAAAAATTGACCAAAATGTATGCCATTTGTCAGATGTTCATTAGATCTGGTATGATCAACCATTTTCAATGTTAGATCCGCTACAGAACAGGAGTTAAAGGCATTTATTTAGAGGGGGCTAACCCATAGTAAGCTAGTCAACCCCCCAATCAAAAATAGTACTAAAACATATGGTATTTGTTAGATCTTTGTTAGATCCGGTATTATCAACCATTTTCAACGTTAGATCCGCTACAGAACTGGAGTTATAGGCTTTTATTTAGAGGGGGGCTAACCGGTAGTAAGGTAGTCAACCCCCCTCAATCAAAAATAGTACAAAAATGGACATCATTTGTTAGCTCCGGTATGATCAACCATTTTCAACATTAGATTTGTTACAGAGCAGAAGTTATAAACAATTATTTAGTAAGCTAGTTACCCCCCCTCAACCAAAATATGCAAAGAAATCAATGTTATTGGTTAGATATATGTTAGATCCAGTATGATCAGGCCTTTTTTCTGTTAGATCACACTCAGGTGCTGAAATATTTGGCTGCAAACGAGGGCGGCCTGACCCCCTCAACATTTTGGGGAAAAGACATTCCTTTCAATACATAGCCATTAGAACTGGTAAGATCAACCATTTTCAATGTTTGCCTCATTCTGATCACCTGTTTTTCACTGTGTGAATCAGGGGTAAGGGAATCCGGCAAACAAAAGCCTAAAAAATCTAAATGTTTTATACATGTCAATGCGTCACATTGTTGGAATTTTTATATTTTTCTTGAAATACGAGCAAGCCATTATTGCAGATTTTACTGAATTCAGATGCAGATATAGGCTGTTCATATATCGGGTGTATTGATTTGAAGGGCTCTTGGTGTGTGGGTGATTAAGATAGTGTCGTCAGCATACGTTTATGCTGGTACAGGTCTCTCACCCATTTTGGGACATCGGCTTCACGTTCGAGTAATACTTCTTGGAGGTTATTAATGTATATTGAAAATAGCAATGTGGCCATAACGCACACTTGTCTAACCCCCGAGCATAACGGGATTCAGGGGGGTACAATGGCCTTCTATGCTACTTCTCATGCAAGTTATTTGTGTGAATTACCTTTAGTATGTCTACCAAAGATTAAGGGAAATTTTAGGACATATGCACATGCCAGAGTTTACTAGTTCCTTTTTGACGAATAAGGAATGGGCAGTCAATAAGAAGAGATTAAGACCTTGTTCCATTGTCCCAAATGAGAGGCGGAAATCCAGTTGTATTGGTGATGATATTGATTTATCTTTGACCCAATTTTCCAAGATGTTTAGCTGGTACCTTCAAAAAATCTTAAAGATAGTATTTAAAAGGGAAATGGGTCTGAATGGTTTCAGGCTACCTCTGTTACCTTTTTTATATATTGGTATAATAATCACTCTTCTCCATATATCGGGAATGGAATTCGTAGTTAAAATTGCATTAAACTCTATTGCTAATAATGGCCCTCATTAGCCAAGAAATGGGTGGAGGGGGGTTGCCCCTAGATGGGTGGACTTTCAATTCCGTTCTGCAGCTCTCCACTTGCGTTTCAGGGCTGCTGGATTAGAATCGCAACAATTGTTACGCTTGGTGACAGGTTTTAGGCGAATCCTCAGGACAGGTGAAAGATTGTCGAGAGTGTTAGTGATAGCAAGATGGACATTGTTGGGAGCAGAGTCAGTGAGTCAGGAGGGGGAGGGGGAATGAAGGTGGAAGCTAATGGAGCAAATGACACTCATTTCATCGGACACTTTTGTATTTATTTATTTGTATTTATTTGTATTTATTGTATGTGTATTGTGCTCCTGGCCCTGGGGCATCTGGGTGTATGTCTTACAGATATAAATAGCAATACAGGGCAAAACAACCTTTGTTCGAGGTTACAACATAATGAGAAGACAAATGCATAGTATTGAGCTGAAAGCCCAGGTTGACAAAGAATACAGAGGAATATTCATCAAAGACACAGAATAGTGCGGGCAGGTACATTACATAGGTAAAAACAAGTGAATATAACAGTGAAGGTTACATAGGAGGAACAAGATAAGATTATGCATTAAAGGAAGTTAATAGTAGGGGCAGGGTGGAATGGAGAGCCCTCCAGATCACCGGGTCAACAGGTAGCTAGACTTAAGAGTGCTGCCCATCATGGTCCACACCTGAAGCCAACATTTGGTTTTACTTTTAAATAGTTGGAAGGAGGGTTCGGCTCTGAGGAAGGAAGGTAGAGTTTTCCATAGCTTGGCCTCTAGGCCAGGGAAACTAGATCCTGCAGCTTTTTGGAGTTTAAATCTAGGAATGGATAGGGTGTGCGCTTGAGCTGATCTAAGGGGTCTTGTAGATGTGTGGGCAGAAAGTTGGTTGGTAGGATATGCTGGGGCGAGATTCGCCTGGGCTTTGTGTGTCAGTGCCAAGGTTTTAAGGGAGATTATGTGCTCAACAGACAGCCACTGAAGGTTTCGTCCTGTGTCAGAAATGTGAAGTTGCCTCGGGATGTTGAGGGCAGCCCTAAAGGCATTATTCTGGGTTACTTGGAGCGTGTTGATATTTCTTTAATTAATCCCTAGGGAAAGGGCATTGCAGTAGTCCATTTTGGCCATGACTAGGGTTCTAGCAAGGGTAATACTGTTAGTTTGCCGTGAGGAAGGGCCTGCACGCAGTAATTAGTTTGCATGTGTACGCTGATGCTCCAACCACAGCGTTAGTTTGTCTGGTGAGCGATAGTGTAGCATCAAGGTAGATACTTAGGGTTTTGGTATTATTGGAGACATTGATAGTGTTGCCATCGATAATGAAGGATTTGAAGGCAGAGTCCAGTTTATTAAGTCTAATGTGAGAGCCAAGGATTAGTAACTCAGTTTTGTCATCATTTAAACAGAGTCCATGATGCGCCATCCATGCTTGGATTACTGAGTAGACTTCATTCAGGGCTTTTGTGCCAATTGCGCAGTCACCAGTGATAGGGATGAGTATCTGGGTGTCATCTGTGTAGTTAGCGTATGTAACACCCAGATAATCAAGAATGTCGAAGAGAGGCTTAGTGAACACATTATAGAGAGTAGGGGAGACACACGACCCCTGCGGGACCCCTCAGAGGACTGGTGAGGTTTCAGCGGAAGCATGTGGTGAGAAAACCCTCATGGTTCTATTTGCAAGGAAGGATTTGATCCAAGATGTATCTTCATCTGAGAAATGGGCAGCTGTTTTTAGGTGGTGGCAGAGAGTTTGGTGGTTGACCAAGTCAAAAGCTGCCGATAGATCAAGCAGATGTAGGAATGCTAATGTCTGCAAATGAGGCTGGCAGAGCTGGGGGAGGTTCGGTCAGAGGGCCAAGAGGTCCCAGATGGTAGGAGAGGAGGGAGTGGTCAGACCAGGAAAGCGGGGTGGAGAGGGGGCTAGAGAGCAGAAGATCAGCCTGGCTGAAGGCATTGAGAGTTTGTCCAGCCGAGTGGGTAGGTCCAGAGGGGAGAATAGAGAGGGAGAGAAAGGTGCAGAGGTCACGGAAAGGGTGTGACTGCAGAGTCATGGTGGATGTTGAAGTCACCCAGAAGGAGGAGTTTAGAGGTAGAAGTCAGGAGAGAGGAGGAGAAATAGGCCCATTCTGATAGGAAAGGGGAAATAGAGCCAGGGGGCCTGTAGATAGTGGCAATGGTCAGAGAAGAAGTAGGAGAGAGGCAAAGCTTATAGACAAGGCTTTCCAAGGAAGAGTAGTGCTGGGTAGGTATGGGGGACCAAGGGACCCACTCGGGAAAGATCAAGGCTACTCAAACCGCCAGAACAGTTGGGATGGGGCTTAGAGATGATCTTGTAGCCATGAGGGAGGAGGGAGTCAAAGGAAGTGACTGAGCTGCCATTGAACCGCATCTCAGTGAGAGCGAGGACATTGAGATCAAAGTCTTCAAGGAGAAGGCAGATGTCTGAAGAATATTTTATAGCAGAGAGAGCATTAAGCATGGCCAAGTGAAGCTGGTCACCACCTTTGAAGTTTTTCCCAGCAGGTGCAGTACATCAGAGGAGGAGAAGGTGGTGTAGGGGAGAGAGAGGATGGAAGAATAGCAGGAGTGGGAAGGAAGTTGATGAGAGCCGGCAGAAGATTGGGTGCAGGACCCTGAGCCATGATAGTGCCACGATAGTGCCATTGCGTTATGATATATGATATGATAAGTCATTTATAACGTGCCTGTACACATGTGTTTCTAGGTACAACTAGACAAGGGAGGGTATGGAGGTGGGGACAAGATAAACAATCTTACTAGGCCTTGTGTCATTCAGATTGTGCAAGTGAGGCAACACAAAGTGCAGGGGATGGGGATGGGGAAGTGCAAGGGGGGAGAAGGTGAGAGTGCAATCAGGGCAGCATTGCTCTAAGTAAGTGCAGCTGGGACAGCGCGGCTCTAGGTAAGTGCAAGGAGGCTGGGGCTGTAGACGTTACATTTACAGACCCAGTGTGCAACAAGCCTGGAGGCAGTGCGGGGGAGACTGGTCAAGAGGAGCCAGGTACCTAGAGAGACTCTGAGGGTAACCAAGCAACCAGTGGTGCAGCAGACAGGTAGATCAGCAAGGGAGGGAGTGACAGAAAGCAGAGGAGAAAAGGAAGGTTTTGAGCTGCTTCTGGATCTTCAGCTGGTCTGGCTCAAGTTTGAAAGGAGCAGGGAGGCCATTCCAGAGGGAGGCACCTGCAGAGGAAAGCGATATGCCCCTTACTATCTGTCTGGAGAAGCGTCTGACCCTCAGAGAGTTGGTGGCAGCAAAGCGAAGGGCTCGAGAAGGACGGTATTTAGGAAGAAATTGTTGAATGTAGTGCAGGCCCCAGCCCCAGAAAGCCTTGTGGATGATGCATAAGGTCTTGAACTTGATCCTTGCAGACACCGGGAGGCAGTGGAGAGATGACAGGGCTGGAGAGATACAGTCCCTGGGCTTGAGGATAAGTCTGGCAGTCCTGTTCTAGATTAGTTGCAGAGGGAAGAGAGTAGAGGACGGCAGATTGAGAAAGAGGCTGTTACAGTAGTCCAACCTGGAGAGAACCAGGGGTCTGGAGACAAGAATCTTCTGGGGGAAAGTGAGAAAAGGAAGAGTACCTCTGAGCAGGTGCAGCTGGTAGGTGTCAGTCTTGGAAAGGTCAGTGATGTGAGGAGAGAAGGAGAGAGTGGAGTCAAAGATGACACCAAGGTTCTTTGCCTCATAGGAAGGCCGAAGGAAGAGGGCCCATGAATGGTGGACAGAGTGAGATAGGGAAAGTGGGACCAGGGGTCCCAATGAGAAGGATCTCTGTCTTACTGACATTAAGCCAGAGATTGTTGGAGGTGCACCAATTCTGAATCACGGATTGACAGTCTGGAATGTGCGAGAGAGAAGAGGAGGCTGTAGGGAGCCAGAAAGAGAGCTGTGTGTCATCTGCATAACACTGAAAGTTAGAGCAAAAAGTGGAGATAAGGTGGGCCAGAGGGATCACGTAGAGATTGAAGAGCCAGGTTAGAGCTTAGATCCCTGGTAACACCACATGAGGAGAGAGATGTGGTAGAGAGAAAAGATCAAAGTTGGACCTGGGAGGGTCGGTCCAGGAGGAAAGAGGTCAGCCACTCCAGGGCCAGGTCTGTGATGGCCAGGTTCTCACAGAGTCAGTTCATCAGGATGGTGTGATTGACCGTGTTGAAAGCAGAGGGAAGGTCAAGGAGGATGAGTACAGAAGGGGTGCTGGTATCGAGATTGGAGAGCAGTTCTTCACAGGTGTTCAGGAGAGCAGTTTCTGTGCCTCTGGCTGCTCTGAAGCCAGACTGGTGGTCATGGAGAAGGTCAATAGTTTCAGTGTGGAGAGTAAGCTGGGAGATGGCCAGCTTTTCCATACGTTTGCACAGGAAAGGAGTGATAGAGATCAGGCGATAGTTATCTGGACAGGTAAGATTGGCAGATGGCTTTTTAAGGAGGGTGTGCGCAAGGGAGTGCTTGAGCATAGAGGGAAAGTACCAGTGGTGAAAGAGTGATTGCAGAAATCAGCCAATACCAGAGCGAGGGTGTCAATGTGGTCCTTGATCGTTCTGGAGGAGCAGGTGAGTGCCTGTTTGGATGACATTTTAATAGATCAGACTTGTATATAAACATTGTCAGGTGTTATCAGAGAGAAAGAGGAGAAAGGAAGGGGAGAGTGAGAGGTGGCCAGAGTCAGGCCTAGAGTGGAGGAGAGATCGGAAGAGGAGAGCTAGGACAAGATATCCTGAGTTTTAGTAGTGAAGTGAGAAGCCAGGGCTATACAGAGGGCTGGGGGGGGGCAGGAGAGGTGGAGACTGCAGAAGGATTAGCCAGCTCTTTTCAGATTTTAAAGAGTTTGGCCATGTTGTTAGAGGCTGCAGAGATGCTGGCTTGGATGTGGACTCTCTTGAACAGGACAGCAAGTCTGTATTGCCTTTGGATCACACAGCAGGCCAGTTTGCCAGTGGATGCACCTGAAGCCCTCCACTTCCTCTCTGCCACCCTGTACTTGCATTTCAGGGTGGCGAGGTTAGAGTCATACAAAGAGTTGCACTCAGAGGTAGGTTTCAGACAGATTCTCATGGCAGTGGCAAGGATGTCCAGAGTATTGGAAATGGAAAGATGCAAATTTAAGAGGGTTGTTTCAGGGTGTGAATTGGCCGCAGAGAAGGTGGAGGCAAAAGCATCAACTGACACATGCTTGATGGGATGAATGACTGAGAAGGTAGGTGACAGTACTGGGGTGGGCTTTGCCAGGGAGACAGAGAGTGTCAGGTGAGATGAAAGAAGAAAGTCGTCAGTCCAAAAGAGATGAGTAGTGAGAGGGTTAGAGAGAGGGATGGCTGAGGAAATGAGAACATCCAAGGTGTGTCCAGCAGTGTGTGGAACAGTGGGTAGAATGGAGAGAGAGAGAGATAGAGAGTTGCAGAGATTGCGAAAGAACCCAATGGAGGGATCAGAAGCATCCAGGTGGATGTTGAGGTCTCCAAAGAGGAGAAGTTGAGAGGGAGAGATGTGGAGAGGTTAGCATACTCAGAGAGGAAGAGGGCAACCTAGCCAGGTGGTCTGTACATGGTGGCCACTGTCATAGAGAGGCCAGGAGAGATAAAGAGCCTACAGACCAGGCATTCCATGGAGGAGTAGCCCTGTGTAGGAATGACAGAGGCAGGGACCCACTCTGGAAAGATGAGAGGTTCTTACTCTCTGGGTTGGTTGTTTCTGGGCTCAGAGAGGATCTTGTGGCCCTCACTGAGGTGTAGAGTAGGAGCCAAGTACCCCCATCTCAAGCACAGCTGCCTTTTTGCCTATATGCTGGGATCCAGAGTGTGAGACACGTGGAGTACCAGTAAAAATACCTATACCGCAATAAATCATGGAAGTAAGGTACCCATTGAGGAAACCATATATGCATACATGACAATATGATGGCCATTTTAATGAAATCCCAGATGAAGTGTTAAAATGAGGAAGAAAAAGAAATTGGTGATGTCATGTGAAGCAGGACTGACGCACCCAGAAGAGATGCAGAGACGAGAAGAACATAAACATTCTATAAGTAGGAGGTGTTAATTATTAGCAACATTTCGGCTCAAGATGAAGATGCTCATGCTACAGAAATACTGAAGAAAATGCAAAGTCATTTTACACGTGTACAGGTGCAGTAAACGCAAGCAGACAAAGTAATCATGAGACTAGCTACGTAGTTAATAGATTGCGGCGATGTGCCAATACCGTATATGCATAGGAATGTATGGACTATGGATGTTCCACAACGCACTTTAGCAGAGCTTGGGCCCAATGAACAGAAAGGCTTTTTCATTGTGGCGCAGTTAGAAAATGACTTAAGGATGGAGGTGGATTCAAGAAAGGCTTGGTTGGCCCAGCATCAAGAAGTCAAAGCCTTGAGCCTGGATGTTCATGCAGTAGCTGCAAAACGTGTGAAAACAACAAACTCCTGTTTGAGGTGAGGGACGAGAACATTAAAGACATCCGAGGTTCATCATTTAATAGTATTTTAAGTACTGTGAAAGCTCTGAAACATGGTCTCCAGTCACGTGGACAGATGGAAATAGAAGTTGTGACGAGCTACAACGAAACCAAGAGACTGAATATGCCTATGCTCCCTCTTTATTCTCAGGCACAGAGTACAGAACCAAGGACATGTTCAAAAGCTAATGGATTGGCAGATGGCAAGAGTGATGATAGATGGCAGGCTAATTAGGTGGGAAGCTACAGTCAAGACCAGCCCACCTGCACCTGGGTGCAAGCCTGCATGCTGCTAACGTGTGTGGAATAGTACAGAGGGATGCAAGGGTGCCAAGCAATAACACAGGGCCCCGTATCAAAGAACCCTATAGTTTGTATAACCAATAGGACATCGGGTATTTGATGGCGTTCGTAGTGACTTGCAGTAGAGGAACGCTTAGTTGCCCACCTGCACCTCATGTTAGACACCCAATCACTTTCCCTGACAAGTATGGAAAGTATACCTAGATGTTCCCTCTAAACCTATCACTTTCTCAAGTAGGTTTTTGTAGTTTGCCATGTAGATTGACATCAGTGATGATAAGTTGTTTATGAAACTCGCTGAGTGAGAAGATCGAGCGTATATTCGTTGATGTTCGTTGTACTCCCTGTTTTAGACAATTGCTATTAAAACTGACTTACTTTACCAACTTCCTGAGTCAGTCTGGTTATTGATGTTTAGTATATTCTGCATCCCCATCTATCTCAAAGTATTGCTACCTCGTCTTGTGTGTTAGGTAAACAGGTTTAGAGGAGAGTTTCAAAACTTGTGATACAGGTGGCCATGAACCATGTCTCATTGAGAATGAGGACCTTCGAGGAGGTGGCAGATGTCAGATGAGTGTTTGACAGCAGAGCGAGAGTGGAGCAGGTTGGCACATTTTAAAGACTTCCGTGGAGGGGTTCACATTAGGGGTACACATTAATGATGCACCTGGATGATGAAAAGCCAGCCAAGAGTACTTCCCATCTAATGCCACCATTAACGGGTGAGGACGAGAAAGGGAAGAGAGTGGATATCAGGTGAGGAGTCCATAGGTGTGGAGAGGGGACAGAAAAGAGGATACCTTTGATAATCTGTCTGAAAGTAGCACTTACATAGGTGTCAGTGATATGTAAACCAGGATCAGAAGACAGGAGATCTTTTTTAAATGTTTTTCTTCCAGACTTTGTGAGAGAGGGAAGATGGGTGATAGAATAGCAGTTAGAGTAGATGAGACAGATTGAGAGTGCCATGAGGAAGGAAGAGAGGGGAGTGAAGGGATAGAAGAGAGAACTGCACAGTAAGACGCGACTCGCTAGGTGGCCTAGCAGCTGAACGAGGCAGGTAGATGCCCAACAAGAAGTCTTATGCTGAATCAGGCAGATCAGGAGGGATGGATGATCATCAGGAGGGTAAGCAATGGTGAGCAGTTCCATAGGGTGGCTACGACAAGAGTCAGGGCAGAAGGCCAGCAGAAGAGAATGAATGAATGAAGATGAGGCTCAGAATCAGCAGATGGCAAAGACTGAAATGATCATTGTTGCAAGCAGGCAGCAGCAGGCACCATGTTGCAGAGGAGCTCCAAGCAAACAGGAGGGCCTGCGAGGTGTAGATCAGTTGGCAGGATCCGCGGTGCGATGGAGAGCGGCATTAGTGGGTTGTAGGTGTAGCAATGAATTATTGCCACTCTTGTTTTAAGACAGTCCGTCCCTAAGGCTCACCTATTGGGAGGCCCCGGTCTAGTACAGGAAGTCAGAGATTGTGCTCCTTGCCGTCTGGGTACGCACTCAGAACTGTACGGCTTGTGCTGGTTTTTACTGAGCAGAGTGGTGCGTTCTCTGTGATTTGATGTAGTTGAGAACGGAACCCAGTTAACCAGCTGGTCTATTTTATTCTGCATGGGACCCCAAGGCTTCACAGTTTCACTTCTATAGGGTGACTTATAGCTCAGTGCGGTTCCTATTTCTTGTACATCTGAAACCCGCTTCCTAAAGGCCTCTCTTCTCCATGTTTGAGCATTACTTGTTTGGGCATTACTTGTGTGGGCATTACTCTCAGCAAAGGGTTGATCAAACAGCACCCCGACACCTCTGGCTTCTCCTTGTTGCTCCCTGCACACCTCCTCACCTCAGCAGGCAACGGCAAAGGTGGTGGTCATCTCCCCCTTAACTGGGCCCCTGCAGGCAAAATAGTGATGGAGCGATGGTTAAATCAGCCTGCTCCATGGGCTAAAGTGCCCCAGGCCCCTCTATTCTCAGTTGGGCCTCATTGTGGACGTGAAACCCCAGTTAGTCGATCTGTATGTGGCCCAGGAGAGGATCAAGCATAGCATGGCATAACCAGAGCTGCATCTGGGCAACCAGCAGTAAGAAATTAAGAAAGAAAAAAAGAAAGAAAGAAAGAAAGAAAGAAAGAAAGAAAGAAAGAAAGAAAGAAAGAAAGAAAGAAAGAAAGAAAGAAAGAAAGAAAGAAAGAAAGAAAGAAAGCCCCCCTAATCTCCCAGCATTCCACCTAGACGGCAGATACCACTCACTGAAGCATACGCACAGACCATAACTCGATGACAGCACTAAAGTAATCATGAAGAGGCAACATGGCTGAACACACTCACATAGATGCATTAGACGGTTATAGGTCAAAGGATCGATTCAAAAGGATCGAATGGTCAAAGGATCGATTCAAAAGGACTGAAAACAAAAGGATTTTTTAAAAAAAAGTGTACATTTTTTTGGGGGGGTCCCCCCAACCCCTGTTTTTGTGTTAAAAAACACTTTTTTTACCTATACGAAAACCCCCAAAAATATATATAATTAAAAAAAAAATTAGATCCTTTTGTTTTCGGCCCTATTGCGTCGACCCTATTACATTCGATCCTTTTGTAGTCGACCCTTTGACCGGACACCGCATTTTAGACTGTTGCACAAGAACATACATGAACTGCTCACTGACACCTAAAAGCAACTGACTTGAACAGTCATGAAAATAAAGATGGAAGCCACAGCTGGATTGAAATGAATGGAAGGCATTGGAAAGGCTCCAAACACAGGGAGAGGCCTGACACACTGATTTCCATGCGAAACGCAGACAGGGTTGGCAGTGCTGCTACTGTGCAAAGCCTTGCCAAGACACAGGACAGAGAGAGAATGTTTCGAGTCAACAGAAAATAAAGAACAGGACAGAAGGCTGAAATTCTTCATAAATGCAAGCAGAGAAAGTCAGTTTTGAGGTGCCTAAACACGTGATCTGAACTTGGAAAACAAGACCCAGTCTTTCAAGGCAGGCCGAGACCATTGTTCGCATCAAACTGAAGATAGCAGATACAAAGTGTAATACAGCATGAAATTGGAGACAGGAATATTCGAGCATGGGGCCAGGGGAGTCAGAGAGCTGGTAACCTTAGTGGGAAGAAAGCGGTACTCTGAGACCATTCTCCCCACCTCGCATTGTGCTCATCTGCTGGTAATTTTACCAAACGGAAAAAGCTCACACTGGCCTCTTGTGGGTGGTGCCAGGCGGAGCCACAGGATATAGCCTGACCAATAAGATCATTTATCCCCTATAAAATATAGGTTTACCTATACTGTACACCCAATCCCATCTCGCCTAAGATCCAGAAATATAACTTTTGGTTGTGATGTCACAGTGGAATAAAACCTCACTACCAGCCTGTAATCAGTTGAGTGTGCATTTGGAAGATTCAGAAATCTGTGGGCCTATCCCTGCTTTTCAATTCTATTAATAAAAGCAGTAATTTGTCACATTTCTGGGCTCCTCTGTTTCTCTGGCACAGGAGATTTTGCTCGAGCCAACCTCAGGTTTTTCATTCTGCTTCAATCCAATATGTAGGTTAGTAGCCAATCCATGGACTCCCTTTTACACAGATATTTACACCTACACCTAGTGTGTGGTACATTCATGAGTGGGAAAAAATAAGACAAAATTGGATTATTATTACTTTAGAGGGTTTTATTATTTAACCCACCTTTACTCAGAGAAGGCTGGCACCAATGGCAGCGTTGGCACTTCAAATTCTACTTTTTCACCAACTTAATTTATGTGTTTGAAAAACAATTCAAATGGATACAATTGAAAACATTTTACAACATGGTTATCTGATCAGATGACATTTTAGAGCATATTTATGTTGTCAAATACAGTACATAAAGAACTATAACTCACTATTTAAATGATCTAAATCATGCAAAAACTATAATTCTTACTTTGCTATTGTTGCCTGCACCTTCACATATATAACCACTTCTGCTAAGCTATGTACCTTATTAGCAGCAGCTATTTTTACAGAACGTGCCATATCATTATACAACTTCCATAGTTTTTTTTTCTACAATAAGACACATTGTGACATCCTTCAACATGCATTATTACTGCACCTAGAGCATACATGATACCCGTTACTGATATTTCATTTGGAAAGCCAGTGAGACATTGCTTTGTCGAAGGTGCCCCAATTCAGGGCTCGATTATGAAGTGTGGACCAGGCTTGGTGGTTATTGCCATATGTTTCTTGCAGTTCAGTGAACATTGACTATTTATGATTTTAGATGCATTTTCACTGCAAATTCAAAGTCAAGTTGCAGGTCATTGGAGTTAATTGGCCAAAATACACCACATCATTCTCGGGTTTGACAAGTAAATGTTTCAATTGAACTTGGAACATCTTTCAAAAAAATCTGAATGGTATTGCCAACATAGTCCTCAGCATTCAAGCATATAATCTCACCTGGAAGGTTGGTGCATGGGACCACTTCCATTAACAGTTGAGCTCTCTTTTTATATGTACTTTGAATAGGCCCATGTTTAACAAAATACTGAACCAAATTCAGAAAAGAGTTTCTGGAATTATTGATGATGTTTCTGTATGATGCATAGTCAACATAGATGCAGGATGAAATGTTCAAAAGATAATCAAATGGGCATGTGTTATTTACCTTGTAAACCTTATGATCTATTCTTATTGGGTTTAAACAGCTTCCATTTCTGAGGATACCCAGAGGCTTCTGTTGGTAAGGACTGTCAATTAATTGAGTGATTTCAGGATATGGAGATACATATGTATGTTTGTTCTTGGGAGTTTTTTTCAAGGAGTCCTTGGAGTTTGGTGACCGGAGATTAACTTTATTTTCTGTTTCAAAATCAGATGTAGTGCCATGCAGATTTGTTTCTCCCTGCCAGTGTTCTTCTTGTCGAAGCTCCATCACATTTACTTCTGTGGATTGTATGTCTGAAGTGCTGCTGTTTTCAAATGTTTTTCCCAATGGCAGTCCATTATCTTCAACACCAGCGCATGTGGATTAACTTCCTTTTCTTTTTCTGACATCATCCGTATTTCGATTGGCCAATACTTCTCTTCTGAAGATGTGTTCATACCATCTCTCTTTTGATTTGTTTCAGAACTGTTTGCAGCTGCTTTTTTAGTGCTCCCTTTAAGGGCCTTAAGATGACATGCAACAATCTGTCAACTCGCATTGGTTTAGGGTTGTGTTCTAGGATTGCATTTTTCAAGAGGCCAAATTCTCCCTCAACTGAAGCTGAAGAGGCTTTTTTGTTTGGCGATTGAAACACTGGTCGCATCACTGATGTCCAGATGGGGAAAAACTTTATCAGATTAAGTAGTTTTTTGGAAAAATTTGGACAGAAATAAGGGTTTGGTTCATCACCAATTTCTAGGAATGTTTTTGCTGCTTTGTGAGCAATGTCATTCACCCACTCGGACAATGATTGCGAACAATGGATTTCTTCATCAACAGGAAGTCTTTCAGGAACATCCTTATCATCAATGGTAGCATCAATAAACTCTAACTCCCCACTTTCAATGCAAGGACAAAGGTATAACTTTGATGTTTCACATTCTGACCTGTTACCTACAGCAACCTTACCTGTTGTATCACATCCAGCAAGTATTAGTGTACTGAGAAGTAGACTCTTAAGAATGTCAAATGATTCACAGTTGACCATAAGTCCAACACAATTTCCTAACAAGTTTTGCCCTTTTGGGATAGCACTTCCACCAGCAAACAGTATTAATTAGATGGGCCACATCTAACCTGATGTAGCAGGTGGGGGTTTCATTGTTCAAGCCACATAAGATTGACATGCAATTCTTTAAATAAGTATTAAGGCTGCATTCATTTAGAGCACGCAATAGCACTCCAAGTAAGGCATAGGAGAAGTCACAGGCATATTCCTTAGGCAAATTCTGTGCATCATTAATCCATTTTTCTATCCAAAAAGTGATTGTAGGAGTATCTTGGCATTCACTTAGAATTTGAGACACAGATATTTGAGTATTCTCGCTATTAATTACAATTGTGTATAAAAATATATGAGCAGACAATCCATGTGTTCGCTTTAATTTTAGTACCAAACTGCCTGTGGCATCCACTGCAATTTTAGGGAAAGATTGCTTTGAACAATACCTTCTAAAAATGTATATTTGTTCTTTTGACCAGTAAGGTATAAAAAATGCATCACAAGAGATGGTATGGATGTCTCCTATATACAGCTGAGTACTTTTCATCTCTGCAAGAGCCAAAAACGGATCTTTTATCTTGGGTGTATCAATTTTCGTGTTCATTGCTTCCTGCCTGGCATCCTGACAAATTCTCAGAGATGGTATATTGGGTGGCTATCTTTCTGCAAACCTTATTTCCTTATCAAGGTGTTCTCGCCTCCAGTTGAACGGCAATGTCTTTAACATTTCTTCTCCAATTCTACATCTTTTCTCACCTCTCAGCTGACTTTTCCTTGAATGTGGTATAGCCCTTGTGTCTGGTGCCCTTACATGAAGGATTAGTGTGTTGCCAGCATCAGGTTTCTCTTCTGCATAAACATATGTGAATGCTTTGCATTCTATGCAATGCCCCATTGCAGTGATAAATCTTCTACTCTGATCATCGCTCACTCAAACCTTGTTCCTCTTAAAAGATAATGCACATGGCCTTCCATGCTGCTTATGAAGTTCATCTGCAATTTCTGCACTCTGCACTTTTTTTTTTAGCACACCACGCCTTTTCTTGCATTTTCTTTCACTTTAAATGACAGTATTAGGCTTAATCTCCATGTTTTGTTCATAAGGTATTGATATCTGCCATACGCCGGATGGCTTATTTCAGTCTAACTGTTCAACGCTGCCCTCTGAAGAGTCCTCATCTGAACTACTTGAGTCAGATGAGATCTTGTGCAATATTTCTGCTGTCTTTGACAGAGGTGATGTGATTTTAAACTCTAGGAGCGTAAAGTTCTGCAGATCATGTCTATTTTGATATACATAATCATGGATCTGTTTCCGTTTCAAAATATACTATACTATATACTATACTAAAGGATTCATGAGAACAAACTTCTCTCCAAACAGGTCCCGAAGCTACCTTTAATTCGCCATTAGCATTAAAAATAGCAGGATAACCTTTCAAGACTTCTATAATAGTCTCAGAATCAGTGGCAGGTTTTTGAGGCATCCGGAAGTAAAATAGGAATGTGGAAAAAACATTTTTTTTCGTGTACATGAAAATATATAATAATATTATTTTCTTTAAAGTTTGATTATTTTTGTACAGTTTTGATGACATGAAAATACAGTATAATGTAGGCCTCATGGCGGCTCATTTCTGTCACTCCCATTTTACATACTTTTTGCTGCAGAGGGAAGGACCCCATTGGTGAATGTCCCATCACCCGGGTTGTTCTAATTTTGCAGAATACATCAGTCAGTGATCCACTATTTACCCATTTATGGGGAGCCACATGGAGAGCATCCATGACACTTATGCCACAAATGGAATCCATGGAATACTCCTTTCTGGGAAGCCCTACAGGGTATCATTTCCTTTGCTATGCAGCTAGCTACACCCTTGCTTAAATACCATTCATAACATTTTAACTCAACTTTCGTAGTAGTGATGTGTTCTTAAGACAAACACATACAATTGTGTTGCAAGTTACTCAGGGTTCAATGCAGCACAATGGTGAAGGAAAGACTATACCTTCTTGGTTTCACTGTAAAACAATGCTCTGAACAAATACAGTAACTAATGATTTTTGAACATTTTGTGCTAGTAATTTTTCAAACTTTGTGTCAGTAACATTACTTCACTTCACATTGTAAACCTTTCCGAGCCACTTGATATTTTTCTAACCAATGCTGGAGGAGGTTTGAGGAAAAGAAATTGTAAGCAAGGAGAGATCAATTACCTCAACCAATTAACTAGATGGATGCAGCAGTGTGCTGTTTCTCTTCCCTCAGCCAGGTGCAAAGTTTGTCCTTTCGCTTCACACGGAAGGGTTTTTCTTCTGTTATTGTAAGTATAGGTATAAAGGGTCATAGTATGACATTTGTGCATTCTTTGGTTGAAGGGGTGGGGGTGCTAACTAGCTCACTACGGGTTAGCCCCCCTTAATAATTACTTATAACTCCTATTCTGTAATGGTTCTAACGTTGGAAATGGTTGATCATACGATCTAACCATGATCGAACAAATGTCAACAATTTTTGTACTATTTTTGATTGAGGAGGGATGACTAGCTTACTACGGGTTAGCCTCCCCTCTAAAAAAATGCCTATAACTCCTGTTATGTAGCGGATCTAACATTGAAAATGCTTGATCATACCGGGTCTAACAAACATCTGACAAATGGCATACATTTTGGTCCATTTTTTGATTGAGGAGGGGCTGGCTACAGGTTACCCCCCTCTAAATAATTGCTTATAACTCTGGTTCTGTAGTGGATCTAACGTTGAAAATGGTTGATCTTCCTGGATGTAATGAATATGCACTGGGCCAGCCGCCCCTCCTTTGCAGCCAAATATTTCAGCACCTGTGTGTGATCTAACAAAAAAAATGCCTGATCATACCGGATCTAACATATATCTAACCAATGACATCGAATTTTGTAAAATTCTTTGGTGGAAGGGGGGCTAACTAGCTCACTACACGTTAGCCACCCCTCTAAGTAATTGCTTATAACTCCTGTTCTGTAGCAGATCTAACATTGAAAATGGTTGATCATACCAGATCTAATTAAGATCTAACAAATGAAATATGTTTTTGTACTATTTTTGATTGGGGGGATGACTAGCTTACTATGGGTTAGCGCCCCTCTCCTCTAAATAAATGCCTATAACTCCTGTTCTGTAGCGGATCTAACGTTGAAAATGGTTGATCATACCGGATCTAACAAAAATCTAACAAATGCCATATGTTTTATTACTATTTTCGATTGGGGGGTTGACTAGCTTGCTTAGGGTTAGTCCACCACCTTAATAATTGCTTATAACTCATGTTCTGTAATGGATCTAATGTTGAAAATGGTTGATCATACGGATCTAACAAAGATCAAACAAATGTCAACCGTTTTTGTACTATTTTTGATTGAGGTGGTGACTAGCTTACTACGGGTTAGCCCCCTCTAAATAAATGCCTATAACTCCGGTTCTGTTGCGGATCTAACATTGAAAATGTTTGATCATACCGGATCTAACATAGATCTAACAAATGACATACATTTTGGTCAATTTTTTGATTGTAGGGGGGCTGGCTATAGGTTAGCCCCCTCTAAATAATTGCTTATAACTCCTGTTCTGTAGCGAATCTAACATTAAATATGGTTGATCTTACCGGATCTAACGAATATGTATGAAATTAATGACTTTTTGTGTGTGATCTAACAAAAAAATGCCTGATCATACCGGATCTAACATATATCTAACCAATGACATCGGATTTTGTTAATTTTTTGGTTGAGGGGGGGCTAACTATCTCACTACAGGTTAGCCCCCTCTAAGTAATTGCTTATAACTCCTGTTCTGTAGCAGATCTAACATTTAAAATGGTTGATCATACCTGATCGGTCAAATGAAGATCTAACAAATGACATATGTTTTTGTACTATTTTTGATTGCGGGGATGACTAGCTTACTATGGGTTAGCCGCCCTCTAAATAAATGCCTATAACTCCTGTTCTATCGTGGATCTAACGTTGAAAATGGTTGATCATATGGATCTAACAAAGATCAAACAAATGTCAACCGTTTCTGTACTATTTTTGATTGAGGTGGTGACTAGCTTACTACGGGTTAGCACCCCCGTCTAAATAATTGCTTATAACTCCAGTTCTGTAGCAGTTCTAATGTTGAAAATGGTTGATCATACCAGATCTAATGAAGATCTAACAAATGACATACATTTTGGTCAATTTTTAGATCAAGGGGGCTGGCAACGGGTTAGCTCCCGCTCTAAATAATTGCTTATAACTCCTGTTCTGTAGCGGATCTAATGTTAAAAATGGTTGATCTTACCAGATCTAATGAATATGCATTGAAATGAATGTCTTTTTTCAGCAAATTTCGTTGAGGGGGCCAGCCCCCCTCATTTGTAGCCAAATATTTCAGCACTTGTGTGTTATCTAACAAATAAAATGCCTGATCCTACCGTATCTAACGTATATCTAACCAATGACATCAAATTTTGTTAATTTTTTAGTTGAGAGGGGCTACCTAGCTCACTACTGGTTCGCCCCCCTCTAAATAATTGCTTATAACTCCTTTTCTATAACAAATCTACTGTTGAAAATGGTTGATCATACCTGATCTAATGAAGATCTAACAAATGACATCCGTTTTTGTACTATTTTTGATTGAGGGGGGATGACCAGCTTACTATGGGTTAGCACCCCTCTAAATAAATGCATATAACTCCTGTTATGTAGCGGATCTAACATTGAAAATGGTTGATCATACCGGATCTAAAGAAGATCTAACAAATGACATATTTTTTGGTCCATTTTGTGATTGAGGGGGGGCTAGCTATGGGTTAGCCCCTTCCGCACTAAAGAATTGCTTATAACTCCTGTTCTGTAGCAGATCTAACGTCAAAAATTATTGATCAAACCGGACTAACAGAGATCTAACAAACCAGATAATTTTTTGTGAAAGATCATGAAAAGGGGGGACTAACCCAGGTGAAGTGACAAACCCCCTAGGATATAAGGGTGAAATGTAGACTGCAAGTACTGTGCTCCCATACCATAGAAGGCCCAGTGTGCTATACACAGGGACTTAAATTAGAAACATTTGGATATAGGGAGCCGGTGTAGTTGATGTATAACAGCAGTCATATGGGTGGGAAAAGGAACACAAGGTACAACTCTAGCTGCTGAATTCTGAAGAGTTTGCAACCGACATATTAGGAATAATGGCTGAGCTAAAAATAGGGAGTTACAGTAGTCACCTGTGCTCAAGACCAAGGAAGCCCCCACAGGTGTGTGAAACTGAGATGCTAGAAAGTGTAAAACCACTCGGAGCACTTTAAGTTTAAAATGCCCCGCTCGACAATCCTCTTAGGGGATACATTTGATAGGGTTTTCACAGTGGGTATCTTTTTAAGAATACTCGCTGTGGTATAGTCACAACAACTGGTGTTAAGCATGGCACAATCTCAGGTTTCCAACATATGGGAGGTAGGGGGGCTGGATTTTCTGCAGAGGCATGTAACTGCTCCTCTACTTCCCCCCCCTGGTTGAGTCATCAACCACCTCTTCAATGGTTTCCACATCTTGATATTTTCTCTTGAAAAAGTGCTTCTTTGGATTTCAAATCTTTATCACCCCCCTCAGGGCTCATGTCATGTAGTTGCACTTTCCATTCAGAATAAAATAGACCGATCATCCTGTGTACTTCTTATGATTCATTGGTACACCGTTCCTTCAGGTGCTATGATGCTGACCTCTATGTTTTTTCTGACATCTTCATCAGCATTTCCTTGGGTCCAAGCCCAGATTCAACATGATCTCCATTCCTACTGCTTTCTTTGCTGTCTTCTTACATTAGGCGAACACTATGCTGATTACACAGAATCCAAACATCACCATCACCAATATTGCTCCAAGAAATTTGAAGTTGTTAGCAATCCACTGCGGAATCCATGATTATATGGAAGCAAACCAACTGTCATTCGTAATGTCCTCTGTCTCATCTTCCATCTTGCTATGCAGGTTTGTTAGCAACGTTATGGCCTCTGTCAAGGTCCCATTGTTGTCATTGTGAGACGGTATGAACGTGCAACATGATGTCGCAATTTTGGGGAAAACTCCTCCTTCCATCAGTGTGATCATGTTAAGGACAAATCTGTTCTGCAGGGTCCTTAGTCGTATGACCCTCAGCTCTTCCTTGATAGCATTGAATCACTTTATGGTGGTGTTGATTGTCTTCAGATGCTGCCATCTTGTAATCTCCATTCACTTGGCATTGGCTATCATCTGGATCCCTGGCATGAATATAGTCGTAAATATTGAAGCAGTCTTGCTGAACAAACTGTGTTCTTAAATAATCGAGACATATGCTTCTATTGACTTGGTTGAGAAGTACTTCTCTCTTCTGGTTTGATTGAGAAATTCAAGTGTTCTTCATTTTCTCAAATGGGAATCTGCTTTTGGACATTCTCCAATGTTCAGGTTACTCTGAGGAATCACTAATGCTGGAACATGGATGAGCACCAAGGGGCATAATCCACCCCAATCCTTGGGCAACTTCATGTAGGCCCAGGGCCCACAAGCCCAATATCGATCCATGAGGATACCTGTCCCTTCTCACATCCTGGAAACGCCAACTGTAGTTTTGCAATCTTTGTTATCTCCCACAAAATTCTTTCCATGACTTTGGAAGCACAATGTCACATTTGCTAATGGGATCACATCCATTGGACCTGATTCATATTCTACCCATGTCAGTAGTTTGGCATGTTTAGCCCGTGACTTCAAACATCCATTGTTCACTCTCTGCACCTCTTGCACATGTTCTGACTTCAGTAGATGAGCTGCACAGGACATCAGTCATCCTTCCCATCCCTTTTTTGACTTCACTCATCCATAGACTAAGACTTGAGTTTGTTACCAACGTCCAGGCGATTCAGCTATTTCTGTTTAATCAGGGAAATCCATACTCTTCCATATCTTCAATGACTACCTCTTCCTGTTCTGCTGCAGGAGACACAAACATCTTGCTCTCCCACCCAGGTTCCTTTTCCATCTGTGTAGTCTTGATATAATCATCCTGGAATAGAAACAACCATTTCGTAAAGTGGCCCACCTTCCCTGAAATTGTCCTCTTGTCATACATGCTGCAAGATGAATGAGGCACCTGGCATTGTGTTCTGGAACTTCTCTGGAGATGAAAGCTCACACTGTATTCATGGCATAGGGGATGATAGCGCAGACGTAGCAACTCTCCTGACATGTTATTTCCCCTACTTCCCTCATGTGCTGATACCACTTATTACCCAAGTGTGCTGCATTATCTAGATAGGTATGTATCCCATCATTATCTTCCTCTGCATCTCTCCTGTGTCTTTTAGAAGCCTTGTACCATCCATGAAGTATATCAAAGGAAGTTCCCATAGTAGGAAGAATCATAGGGACCTCTACCTCAGTGGAAGTACTAACATGATAGAGACTGTGAAAAATGAAGCACAGAAAGAGAAAATGAGTAATCGTACAAGCATATATTATGCACAAAAACATAGGCATCAATTTTGTGTGCCACTTTTCCTTCTCTAAAACCATGCAGGCTTCTATGTTTCTCATCTTTAATACAATCATCACATTTCTTTAATCTCGCAACTAAAAAATCTGCTCAGTTATTGCAATGAGAAGTCGTTTTATCATGGGCCATTTTTAAGATCCTGTAAAAAGGTGTGAATATCAATGTCTCTTCTGACAAGAGCAGGATAAGCATGAAGTATAAACACAAAGACAGCAAGCACAAGTCGATGAACATCACTGTTGGTAAGTACCATATGTTAAACTGTTTAGAGCAGTTATTCACCTCAAAATGAATCTGGATACAGATCGTGTTTCCAATTTCTGATCAAGAACTGATGCTCAGGCATGACACTGATACTTCAATGTGTATCTCTGAAGTTCATTTTGGCCTACTGAAATTCTCTGCAAGTCTTTTCACTCACTGCTGAAATATCTATAAGTAGTGTTCATTAGAATTTCAGTCCAAAATAAATCTGTATCATACACTGGCAGTTGCTTTATTGTCCTTCTTCTTCATCATCGATCGAGTCTGCAAACGCTGAAATTCTTCTTCTTGTCTTGCTTCTGGATCAGCAATGGTGGGAAGGCGGGTCTCACCTTTATAGGCTTTTACTTCCCCTAGGTGAAACCAAGCTCGTCTCCCTTGGACCTTTACAGCTGAAGGGGTTATATTCTCAATGCAAAAGGGACCATTGAATTGTTGCTCATGCCACTTTCTAGTAAAGTTTTTAATGAGAACTAGGTCTTCAACACATAACTTAGGTGCCAATAGTAGTTTACTTGGGTTGGTTGTTGAATTGTCTTCTTCTGTGTTCTCAGACCAACCCCTCTTGCGCTTGACTTGATCTAAAATGAGAGAAATGATAGAGGTCATACATGTCAAATAGTCATGCATCTCATCACCTATGGTTTTAACTACACTCTGGGTATCATCAATTTTACTTCTAGATGGAGAAGTGAGGGGCGTTCTCATATGCCGCCCTCTCACTAGTTCATGAGGGGTGAGTTGATGCTCTGATCCTGGCTGATTCCGAAGGGCATATAAACCTAGGGGTAGGCAATATAGCCATCCCTGCTTCAAAGTCAATGTAATCTTGGGATTTTTTTGTTTAAGGAGGCCGTTGAGTCTCACATATTCCATTTGCTTGCGGGTGATAATCAGAAGAAAATGTGTGCTTTATATTCAATAGAAGCACTTTTTGGTCAGATAGCTCATTTACAAAATGTGGCCCATTGTCGGATCTCAGCACTTCAAACAAACCCCATCTCAGGAAAATTGTGTGCACTAAAAACTGTTCACGGACCTGCCTCGATCCACCTAGAGAATGGAAACACCATCACTAATAGATACCGATATCCATTACACACCTGCAGCATATCGACGTAGTCCATATGTAAATGCTCAAATGGACCATTCGGTCGAGGTATTGCCCCTCTAATTGTTCTTAGTGTATGCCGAGCAGTAAACTTTTGACACACAATGCAGTTTACTATAAATAGTGCAACATGCTCCAATAAATTCACAATGAAGCAGTCTTCTGCAATTGTAGCAGCAAAACTCTCTCTAGTTACATGTGTGGGGTAATGCAGCTGTTCAAGTGCAACCTTTAATAATGCTACTGGCATCACTGACTTTCCAGTGCTGTCTTGTAGCCATAATGCTTCTGTGGGGGATAAAAACACCCCCTTTGTTTCCACAATTCCTGCTCTTCCTGTAATGCACTCCCTTGAATCTCCATTAGTTGGGTTATCAACAATTTATGAATCCCTTCTTGCACTAACATGGTTGTAACTACTTTTTCTTTAACACTCTCAGTATCAAAACTCGAAATATCTGGGGAATATGCAACCGTTTTGACTTCTTCATCTGTGGCTTTGTTCCCGCAAGAGATAAAATCTATTTGCTTAGTATGCGCTGCGCATTTAAGACTGCTATGTCCACTGGTCATTGCAGTTCATTATTAAGCCTGTCCAATAAGGATGCGTGCTGCACCAGAGTGCCGTCCGCACTGAGGTAGCCCCTCCTTTTCCAATGTGCTAATCCTGAGTGTATGGTTGACGTCATATAGGTGGTGTCACTGTACACTGTCACTTCCTGCCCTTTGGATTTCTCGAGCATGACAATAAGAGCTACTAATTCTGCTGCTTGTGCAGAAAAGTGAGACGTAGCCTTGCACTTGCTACAACTTCAAATTCTCCATTTAATCTGTGTCCTACTACGGCGGCACCTGAATGTCTTTCCCACTAGTCTGATCAATTTTCAAAGAATCATCAATAAAGAGAATTTCCCCTCCTGCCAAGGCATTCTCCTTCACTCAGGGTATATCATCATAAAATTCAACATAATAAACTCAGTCATGCACATGATCACCTTATTCTATTGCCTCAGCTATAAACATGGCAGGATTCACTCATTTACATTTTACAATGTTAATCGCTGGATTAGAAATCATTACCTCATAAACTGAAGCTCTTTGGGATGTCAATGTGCCTTTGGGTTTCTCTAAAATGACAAATAGAGCATGCTCAACGAAGAGGGTCATAGAGAAGCCATAACAATACTTGTAGACTTCTCAATTGCGAACGTGGCAGCACCCAAAGATTCTTCACAAGGGGAGTGTCCTCTCATAACTGGGTCTAGAATCACACTGTAATACGCTAAAGGCGTGTACCCCCTATGTAGTTCTCTGCGTAAGCACGGCTGTCATGACTGTCCCATTTCTGTGTGAAAACAATTAAAATTCCTCAGCATAATTGGGAATTCCTAAACAGGGGCTGTACATATTGCTTTTTTCAGCTCCTCAAACCCTTCCTTCATTTCTTTAGTCCATTCTATTTTTACTTTATCCACTTATGCTTTTATTAAAGCTTGCAAAATGGGTCTTGTGTATGTACTGCAATCAAACACCCAGGCTCTAACATAGTTCCATAACCCCAAAAATGGTTGCATCTGTTTCACTGTATTTGGTCGCAGTGTTTCCTGTGGAGAGCGGCCTATAAAAATAAACTTGCAAGAAGAACCGTGACGATGGGCAGGTCCCCCTTTGATGAAATCCCTGCCCAGTTTCCACAGGCAATGGCGAAGTGGTCGTATTGCAGTAGGAGTCGATATCAAAGACCTCTGATTCGATTAACAAACAAATGGTGAGTAAACTAAGGGGAATGGCAAATGAGGGGATGGTATTGTGATCATTTTTAAGTAACATGACATATTGTGTGAAGAAAAGGTAGGGCCTACGAGTCCTGACTCAAGAGAGTTTCAGAAGGAGACATTTCAAATCCCAATGGGGTAGAGCAGTAACATAAACCCTATATCAGGTATAAAGTAAAGGCGAGAGAGAAACAGGTGATTACAGTGTTTATTAATGTGTAATGTTGACTAGTTTGCATGTTGTTTGTTTAGTAAAAATATTGAAAGGTTTGTTTGTTTATTGTCTGCTTTCTCTCTCCCTCTCCCCTGCTAATTCTTGCTGAAACTGCACTGTATCTGCAACTGGGCCACTCTTACCGACCCCGATCCTGGGCCCTGCCACTCTCGACTTGCACTGCCTACCTGGCAACCCCTCCCTGGCAATCCCTGCACTGCGGGACTGTCTCTGTATCCCGACAGCCCCCACTTCCCAGCACTTGTCTGCACTTACCTTGCACTTGCCACCAGCTGGCCCTCTTTATTTATTATTTATTTATTTTTTATTCTACTTACCTCTTATTTATTTATTTTTATTCTACTTACCTTGTACTGCACTTCCCCCCTTCCCCTTGCACCTTCTCCGTTCCCCCTACCCCTGCACTTGAGCGATCTGAATGACACCTGGCCTAGTAGGATCGTTGTCTGTCTTCCCTTTGTTCCCCCCTCCCTGCCTCGTCGCGCCTTGAAACACTTGTGTATAGGCGCGCTACAAATGCCATATCATATCATATCATATCATTTGTATAGCGCTCCAAACCCAGACGTAGAAGGGCGCTTAAGAAGACGGTTACATAACTGTGAAGTATCTTTGTGTTACATACTTAATACATACATACATACTTATACTACATACATATATTATATAAAGGTGTACAATTTTACAGCTGTATATTTAAACATTATACAGTTTGCAATATACAATTTCAATATACAGTCATTTACAGTACATGCAGCAATTTGCCGAGCAAATGCGATGTGAAGTCAGGTATTAGTGGTGCTACTCTTTGTTCAGGAGCCAGCTGATAACCTGCTTCCTAAAGATCTGGAAGGACTCGATAGTTTTGATTTGAAGAGGTAGGGTATTCCAGAGTTGGGAGGCAAGTACTGTGAAGCTGGCCCTACCAGCTCTTTTTAAGTGGAATCTGGGCACTGTCAAGCATAGAGTGTTGGAGGATCTAATGGTTCTGGTGGCTGGTTTCATGGTGAATTTATAAGTTAGATATGGTGGTGCTAGGTGATTAAGGGACTTGTAGGTAAGGCAGATGGTTTTCATATCAATTTTCTGGCATATGGAAAGCCATTTGCACGATTTTCTAGCAGTGCAGATATGCTCTCACCTGGGAATGTTGAGGGCTATGCGCAGTGCGTTATTTTGTAGTACCTGTAATTTGTTGATTATGGATTGGTTAGCACCTAGGTACAGGCTGTTGCAGTAGTCCATTCTGGATTGTATGAGGGCTCTGGCAAGAGTGAGGCAGCTATTGGATGATAAGTAAGGTCTGCTGGCTCTAATGAGTTTGCCGGTATAGGCTGAGGCTTAGGCGATCATATTGGTTTGTTTGGGAAGGTTAGTGTTGGCATCCAGGTAGAAGCCGAGGGTTTTCACGCTTTTGGCAATAGGGATGGTGTGACCATCGATCGTGATGTTATTGTAGCTGGGATTAAGTTTAGTTAGGTTGCTGGGGGAGCCGACAATGAGGAGCTCTGTCTTCTCATCATTCAGGAATAGGCCATGAGAGGCCATCCAGGCCTGAATGATGGAGAATATTTTGTTGATCCGGGTGACGTCTGCTTGGTAATTGCCTGTGATGGTGAGGAGTATCTGGGTGTCATCTGCATAATTTGTGTAGGTGACACCCAGACGGTCCAGTTGGTCAAATAGAGGCTTTGTAAATATGTTGTACAAAGTGGGAGATACACAGGAGCCCTGTGGGACCCCGCAAGAGATGGGGATGGGGTCTGCTGCAGCTGTTGTTGAGAAAACCCGCATGGTTCTATTTGCCAGGAAGGATTGTATCCAGGTGATGGCAGAGGAGGAGAAGTGAGCTGCGGTGGCTGGGTGACTGCAGAGGATTTTGTGGCTGACCAAGTCGAAGGCCGCTGAGAGGTCTAGGAGGAGTCGAATCGCAGCATTGACTTTGTCTTTAATTTCATCAATCTGGCTTTTGAGATCAACAAGGGCAGTTTCTGTTCCGTGTTGAGATCTGCAGCCAGATTGACGTATTCCTAGCAATTGGTTGGATTCCAGGTATTCCTGAATTTGGATGTAGGCGACTCTGTCCAGGATTTTTTGTAGGAATGGAACTGTGGTGATAGGCCTGTAGTTGGTGGCTATGGCTGGGTCTAGGGATTGTTTTTTCAAAAGTGGGAGAACCCATGATTGTTTTAGGTTGCTGGGGACTGAGTTTTTGATGAAGGATAGGTTAATAAGTTTGGTGATGAAGGGGGAAAGCTCTCTAGCTGCGTCTTTTATGATCTGGGTGGGACAGCTGTCTCCTTTGCAGTTCGATGGTGTTAAGGAGGTGATGATTTTTTGAACTTCAGCCGTGGTAACTTTCTTAAATGTGAAGCCCAATCTGGTATTGTTGGGCGCAGGTAGGCCAGGGTTGGTGACCTTGTTATTGGAGATTTGTTGGGGTTTGTCCTCAATTTTGGTTTGGAGACCTGTAATTTTGTTGTTAAGGGCGTTTTGGATGCTGGTGCACCAGGATTTGTCTTTCAAGCAGGTGTCTGGGGGGTGAAATAGGGTTTCTAGTTCTTTCAGAATTTTAAATAATTCTTTAGTGGAGGACCCTGCTTGAGCAATTCTGGTTTTGTATGCATCTTTTTTGGTGGGAATTATCTCCCTTTTGTATAGAGAGGATATATTTGTGAGGTTAGATTTGTTTTCCACGGAGGGGTTGGTCTTCCATGTGAGTTGTGCCTTAGCTTTCTTTTTTCTGAGTAATTTAAGTTCAGGGGTGTACCACGAGTACATATGTGCTTTTGGTTTATCTTTACGTAGTTTCAGGGGGGCAATGGTGTCCATCACCTTAGCCATGGAGTCATTGGATGTGTCAATCAGTAGGCTTAAATCAGCGTTGGATGGGAGAGCGTTGAGGGTAGGTAGGACCAGGGGTAGTAGAGCTTCGGCAGTAATGTTGCGTTTGTTCCTGGTGGGGCAGGCTGGTGCCAGGGGGTACTTATTGGGTAGTACATGATTAGTGTTGACCTCAAGAGGGATCAGGTGATGATCTGTCCATGCCAGAGGTTGGGGGTCCTTACAGGTCGTGTTGCAGTTGTAAGTTGCTACCCAGTCAAGGATTCTGCCCTTTTGGTGTGTGGGGAGTACATTGAGTTGTGTGAAGTCGTGTTCTGTTAGGACTTAGGTTATGGATGCAGCATGTTCATCATTCGGGTCCTGGTAACCAAGGTTGAGGTCCCCGAGGATAATAATTTTTGCTGAGGGTTTGGAGTTTTCAGCAATGAGAGATGTGAGGTCTTCTTCAAAGACCCCAGGAGGGTT
The DNA here is from genome assembly GCF_040938575.1 of Ambystoma mexicanum. Taxonomy (NCBI): domain Eukaryota; kingdom Metazoa; phylum Chordata; class Amphibia; order Caudata; family Ambystomatidae; genus Ambystoma; species Ambystoma mexicanum. The sequence goes on along the minus strand of NC_090929.1, from coordinate 1,434,779,389 downwards.
TGGGGGTCTATATATGAGGTGGAAGATGATCGTACTTGTGGGGGAGGTTTGCAGTTTGGCTGTGAGTATCTCGCAGGATGTGAATGACACTGAAGAGGCTGATCTGAAGTCTAGGGAGAATTTGGAGATGATCGCTATGCCTCCTCCTCTAGTGTTAGGTCTATCGGCTCTGAGGATAGAGTATTTGTCCGGGATGGCAAGCGATAGGTGTGATCCGGACGCTTCATGAAGCCAGGTTTCTGTTAGGGCTAGGAAGTCGAGATCATTGGTAAGAATGATGTCAGTGATTTCTGTAGGGTGGGCAGCCAAGGGTCTGACATTGTGTAGGGATCCTTTTTAGTGGGGGTGGTATGGGCTTATTAGGCGCATTGTGCTTCATATTAGTTTTGGTATTAGGTTTGGTGTTGAACCTACTAGTTGTAGTGAGGAGCCTGGTGCCTAGTCTGTCATTGCCGGCTGTGAGGTTAGGAGTGAAGAAGGAGGGCGTAGGGTGAGGAGGCTTGGATAGGGCAGGATGTTTGGTGTTCAGTTTGGTGTGGTGAGGCTTAGCGTTCAGTCTAGGGTGGCTGTGTTGAGTTGTCTGTGAGGCCCATGTTTACGGGGGATGTGTGGGGCTGGTGGAGAGTGGGTAGGAAGGTTGACAAGGATGGTAGGAAGGGTGTGGGGCAGGGGATGGGGTGGTGTCTTGGACATCCGAGTTTGGCCAGCCCATCCTTGTAGGCTATGTAGCTGTTACCGCTGCAGGGTACGTTGTCCAACGTGACGCAGAAAGGGAACATGATAAGGGCGAGCCAGGAGATCATGGTCTGGCAGCAATGGTACGTAGTGCTGGAGGCTAGAGTAGTAGCGCCAGTTGCTCAGCTCAAGCTATGACTAAAGGGTAGCTTTATATAGGTTTGGAGGGCCGTAACTAGTTTCTGAGTAGGACACTTGAGCTAAGGTGCATTAGGTGCAACAGTTTCTAGAGTTAGAGTGTGATGTTTGAGCTAAAATGCAATGGGGCAACCACTAGCTTCAAAATAACACCTTTGGTTAAAAGCACCTGGATTCAGATAACACATTTGGCTAGAAATGCACCCAGATTCAGATAACACATTTGGCTAGAAATGCACCCAGATTCAGAAAACACATTTTGCAAAATGCACCTAGATTCAAATAACACATTTGGTTAAAATGCCCCCAGATTCAGATAGCACATTTGGCTAGAGATGCACCCAGATTCAGATAACACATTTGGCTAGAAATGCACCCAGATTCAAATAACACATTTTGCAAAAATGCACCTAGATTCAAATAACACATTTGGCTAGAGATTCACCCAGATTCAAATAACACATTTTGCAAATATGCACCTAGATTCAGATAACACATTTGGTTAAAATGCCCCCAGATTTGGATAGCACATTTGGCTAGAGATGCACCCAGACTCGGATAACACATTTGGCTAGAAATGCACCCAGATTCAAATAACACATTTTGGAAAAATGCACCTAGATTAATATAACAAATTTGGCTAGAGATGCACCCAGATTCAGATAACACATTTGGCTAGAAATGCACCCAGATTCAGATAACACATTTTGAAAATAATGCACCTAGATTCAAATAATACATTTGGCTAGAGATGCGCCCAGATTCAAATAACACATTTTGCAAAAATGCACCTAGATTCAAATAACACATTTGGTTAAAATGCACCCAGATTCAGATAGCACATTTGGCTAGAGATGCACCCGGATTCAGATAACACATTTGGCTAGAAATGCACCCAGATTCAAATAACACATTTTGCAAAAATGCACCTAAATTCAAATAACACATTTGGCTAGAGATGCACCCAGATTCAGATAACACATTTGGTTAGAAATGCACCCAGATTCAGATAACGCATTTGGCTACAAACGCACCCAGATTCAAATAACACATTTTGCAAAAATGCACCTAGATTCAAATGACACATTTTGCAGAGATGCACCTAGATTCAAAATAATACCTTTAGTTAGAGATACGCCTAGGTACAACGTAACACATTTGACTAGAGATGCAGTGGGGCCACACCTAGAGAATCACGTGGTATAGAATGTGACTGTGGAGTCAGGGCATACATATTTGGTAGTCATAGAGGAGCACAGTGATGGGCAGAGATGAAAAGAGGAGATGCCTAATGGTATGCTTAGTGCTAGTTTCAGGTGTCAGGGCGAAAATGAAGGTTAGTTGCACAAGGCAAGTAGCTAGGCACGGTACAGGACCTTCTGCAGGTATCAGGTACAGCAGAGTATAAGGCGTGACATGATTGAGGGTTAGTTGTACAGTAAGGAATCAAGGCATGCACCACATGAGCTTGATGCTGCTTGACAATAACGGTGTGCAGCCGCAAGTTAGTAGATACGTAGGCAATGAGGTTAGGCTCCTTGGAGAGGGAGGCAGGTGGAGCGGTGGATTAACGCAGGATGGCAGATAGTGTCACAACGTTGTGGCGACTAAATGAAATGTTGGCCGTAACGTAATACGAAGGCAGTGCAGCGTGATTGAATAACAGTCGTCAGTCGCTGAGTGAAATTTGCACAATTGCACAGTACCTTGTGTGTAGCGATGGTTCACAGCATCAAGTTCCAAGGTGATCTGGCATTGTGGGAGGGCAACATCGTAGAGGAGCAACGAGGCGTTTTGTTTCAAGGATTTCGGAGGGAGATGATAATATGATCGAGCAGGTAGACCGGGGTCTTAACGGTTGTGATGGGCACATGTGTGGGGACCCAGGACGGAGTTGTGGGAATTTCGGGCAGCGTTCCTGGCCCAGGCTCCGACGACTCACGACAGGCTCTGGACAGGGAGCATTGGTGTGTGGCCTTAGGGGGTGGGCCGGCGTTTACCTGGCAGCGAAGTGGATTGGTAGAAGAAGTGTCGATGGACCAAGCAGGGCAAGCCTAGTCCCTTAGGAAGGCATTGAAATCCGGCGAGAGATGGCGGTCAGCCATTTTGGAGTTGGTTATGCCTCCACGAGGCTAATGGTGGCCAAAACAAAGATATGGTTTATGCAGCAAGAGTTGAACCAATCTACAAGGTGTGCTCTCTGAGCACATTCTGGTGAAATGTAGACATCAAAGCAGAATTCGATTTTACTCGGGGTGGCAGGGTGAAAGATGGGGGACGACAGGCTGGGAAGCAGGGGGGTTCATCCTGGCTTCACCTGGGCTGGAGGCAGCACTGCACCTGCAGTGGTGGAGGTCCTGTGCCTCCTAGCTGTCGCTCGAGCTGCGGCTCAGGCTCTGGACAGGGAGCCTTGGTGTGTGGCCTTGGGGGGTGGGCAGGCGTTCACCTGCCGGTGAAGCAGATTGGTAGAAGAAGCGTCGATGGGCCAATCAGGGCAAGCCTAGTCCCTTAGGAAGGCAGTGAGATCTGGCGAAAGATGGCGGTCGGCCATTTTGGAGTTGGTTATGCCTCCACGAGGCTAATGGTGGCCAAAACAAAGATATGGTTTACACGGCAGCAGTTGAATCAATCTACAAGGTGTGTTCTCTGAGCACCTTCTGGCGAAATGTAGACATCAAAGCAGAATTCGATTTTACTCGGGGTGGCAGGGTGAAAGATGGGGGGCAGCGGGCTGGGCAGCAGGGGGGTTCATCCTGGCCTCACCTGGGCTGGAAGCAGCACTGCTCCTGCAAAGGTGATAGAAGTTGTGAAGTAATCGAAAAAATTGAGGAGCAATAGTAATTGTGCATAGCAAAATGATTGGTACCAATCAAAAGGTAGAGATAGTAATCAAGAAATTAGAGGCTTGAGCAGCGATTGATGGTGCATGCTCATATTTGTTGTTTTAAAGACATTAAAAAGTGGTGATTTAAGCAGAAATATAAAGGGCATTTCATAAGTCTGGTAAATCTTGACAGTCAATTGAGACTTGTCATCATGGGAGACACTCCTCTTATGCACTTATGTAAAACATTACCAAAGCACATTCCCAAGCTCAAACAGTATAGTGCGGAATGGGTGAAAGGCACACCAGATAACATTTTCATGCCATGGCCACAAGGGGGATCATTGTCAAAAGTGTACGCTGCATACATGGGGAAGACATTAGACAAAAGATTCACTATTTTAGAGCTCTGGAAAATGTACCAGGACGAAAGGGAAGACCATCCACCAGAGGAGTGAATGCTTAGTCAGCTAAAAGAGGAAGGTGTTGAGCCTTCAGCTCCCCTTACCTCACCAGAATTAAAAGGTGCTAGCACAGAAGAAATAGGGTTGTATCTTGTAAAAGAGTTGAAAGCGGCGACAGGGTATAGCAATCCGATATACAAACCCCAGTTTAAAATAGTGACGATAGTCCAGAGGAAAGATCATACAAGACAAAGAAGTAAGGCGTAAGCTGTCGGAACTGTCGACAGAAATAGACAAGGGAAATTAAGAGATGGAGGAGAGAAGGATAAGGCTGACGAGATAGCGCTAATGCAGAACTAATAGATGGGAGGACAGATCTTACTTAAAATAGATGGGAAAAGTATCAAGGAAGTTAGGCAAAGAGAAGACAAGGATGAACAAGAAAGAAAGGATAAAGAATGACAGAATAGATTGAGAGAAGATGAGCAGAAAAGGAAGAGCAGAGAGCAACAAGAACAAATATATCATAAGGAGCAAGAGAGCAAAGAAGAATAGGCAGAAGAACAAAGAAAGTATGACAATAGACAGAAAGTGATAGAAGAGAGAGATGGACAGGACGAAAGAGGAGGACGCACAATGACTAAGGGATAAAAGATTGCAGAGCTGAAAGGAAGAAGAGGAAAGAAGGGAAGGAATAAGGAGAGTGGAAGAACAAAGGCACGAGGTAGAAAGAATTAGAAGGGATGCGAGAAAGTGAAGAGAAGTAGATGAAGAAATTAAACAAAAAGGGAGGCAACAGGGTCTTGATACCATTCTCACTCGTAAGGAACCACTAGGGATAAGCCCAGAAATCCAGTGGGATAGAAGAGAAGAGTTCCTTCCGATAAAAGACGCAATGCCAGGGGCATCTAGAGTTGCATTAGACGAAGAAAGATTTGATGCAGAAAGCATAGGAGAAAGGATCGATAAGGTTTGTCAACAGTTGAGGAGAAATAGCAAGTATGAAACTTGAGGGAACGATGATCGATCATCAGTGCCTCAATCACGAAGACAGGAGTGAAGCCTGTTCAGTGATGAACGTCGAGCATTGTCTTTAAGTAGATTGAATCTGGATAAGGGTGAAGGGGATGATAGTCACACTAGTTGGGGACAAGACATGTCAGATGAGGAAAGAGAGTCTACCCTCGAGGTAGGTGGAGGGAGCACGTATGCCCCTGAAGGAAGCCTGTAAATGGACAAAGAAGTGAGATGGCCTAATCTGGAACAATCTAAGGATAGGATGCCAGATCCCATAGCTTATCCTGAGAGTCCCCGAGGATGATCGTACAGTGAGAAGAGAGAGAGTCGCCACTGTATATGAGCAGGTTAAGATCGTTACCCACAAGGAGACAGACAGGGACAATCATCCCTGCCAGGGATAGACTAATAGTCAGATTTCACTGTGGGGCAGGGTTTACACAGTTTCCCTTATTGGAAAAAGGGTGACCAAGACCACAGTATATTCCATGGCTGCAGGTGGACAGGGATAATTTAAGGTGTAAGCTCCTGAGTTTGACTTTGGGCGCTGGGAAATGGATATACGAATTAGAAAAAATGACAGGAGGAAATACATTGACCATAGGGGAAATAAAAGGTCTCCTGGCAGCTATACTTGGGGAGAGAGCTGATGATATATGGAGAAGAGCGGGGTATACGAGTGTGACAGCACAGAAAACAGTGCATGATGGAGCAATGTTTAATAATTGTAGAGCAGATGTTTGGAGAGCAATCAGGGTACAGTATCCTCATGCATCAGATATGGGTGCAATTATGACATGTAAGATGAAGGAAGATGAAGACTCTATTGGATACATTCAGGATATTCAGGAGAAATGGCAGTTTGAAACTCGCAAGCTGTGGGAAAAGACATTGGCATTATTTTACCACATTTTATGTCAGGGGTTGCTGAGCCATTACATAGACAGATGAAGAACCAAGTGGGGATGAAAGCGAAGCCTTGACCTGAGGTACAGTTGACAATAGTACACCATTGTCGGTTATTACAAGAGAAAAATAAGAAGAAAAATGAGAATAGGAAAATTGAGGAAGCCAAGATAATTCAGAAAAAGTTGTCAAGATTTGCCATAGAAAGGGCGGTATTGACAAGCAGAGAAGTATTGGGAATGCAGGAACCAATAGGTACATCGCAGGTGAGTAATCTGCACTGGATTGATCAAGGTGGATATGGGTTTGTACCATGAGGCAGAGGTATGGGCTATAGAGGAAGAGGAGGAGGATTTCAAAATAATCAAGTTGGGTTTCAAGGTACACAGAATGAGAAACAGATTACTCAAGGAGGGCTTGTCAGACAAGCACCTCCAGTATGTTGGACTTGTGGGATGACAGGGCACATTGCGCGTGTATGTGGGAGCCAAGCAATGTACAAAATGGCCAATTTTCAAGAGGGGGACTGCTTATCCTCCAACACATAGCACACAGACTAGAGAAGGGTTCACCCAAGATCATAGATTGTATCAGATACAAGCACCATGAGTACAGCAGGTGCAACAGCAAGAACGAGTACAAATGAATCTACTGCAAGAGCAGTCACAACAATCCCCTATGCAGACACAGCAGCATGCAAATACAGGACCAGCACTGACATCCAGGGTAGGAGGTGTCACTGTGGTAGGAGGGAATCATGTCACAGGGACTGGGATGAGCCTGTACCGACAATAGGACAGCTCACAGGGTGACGTGATGTGTTCAGTACTATCTGTGACACCAGTCCCCCAAGAGGAGCAAAGGGTCAATGTGACGATAGGAGGAAAATCTCTTGCCTTTTTGGTAGATACTGGAGCTACTCGTTCATGTATACAAGAGGGAAAATATCCAATGTCAGGAATTGCCATGAATTCTCAAGTTTTCTCTGGAGCTACAAGTCAAGTTCCTTTTATTAATGATTTACCAGTCTCTATAGGAGAGTGTGACATGTCTGTTCCTTTGTTATGTTCATGGCAGACACTGGTTAACATTTTTCATTCACTGATCAAGGAATAGTGTGTTCCACTCCAGGAATAAACTATTTAAACGTGGGAGAATTTATGCTGGCATTCAAAGGGCAAGTGGCTCTGTGTGGCGTTCCAATAGGTCCAGAGATTTTTCTATATGGAGTTAGCATTCTATTGACATGGTTACCTGGTTTAGTGGGAAAAATTGTGAGGATACCTGATGAGTTTTTGTTTAGGCCACAATACCTAAGGATGAAGAGGGGGGATGGACCATCTCTATAGAATTGGAAGCAGCCATAGTACGAAAGGAATGGCAATGCTTGAACGGGTAGATAATGAGGGTAGACCATGGAGAACAATAATAGCTCTTGAGGAAAGGTACAGGTTGACTGACATAACTGATGACGACATGTTCAGGGAAGACCAAACAGACGATGAAATAGTGTTCTTCATGAGCATTACATACTGCATAATAATAGGGAAAAGGGAAGTTCCACAGCGAATGGCGATAATGCAGCAACGTTCAGCATTTTTTCAGGAAGATTTGGAAAAGATGCCAAGAGTCCTTATGACGTAGGTTTATTGAAGGTTATGGGGGAAGTTAAAATAAAACTTAAGCCAGGAGCGTTTTTACCTCGCGGAAAGCAGTACCCCATGTTTTGAGAAGCTGATGAGGGTATATTTCAGAGTATCTCAGCACTGATGAAACAAGGAATTTGGTGCCATCAGAATCATTGTGTAATACCGCAGTTTATCCGATTAAGAAATCTAAAGGAGGGTTGTGGAGATATGAGATCGATTAACCAGATTGTAGATGCAGAGTTTCCATGGTGATCGATTATAAGAATGCGTTTTTCTTGATCCTGTTGCACAAGGACTCACAAGACTTGACATCATTTACGTTCCTTCAAACCGACTGAAACATACTCATTCGCCTCAAGGGTACCGTGAGTCCCCATTGATCTTTAACAGGGTGCTACAGATGGATTTAGACAATATTGATCTTAAGAGTGCGGTCAAACAATACGTAGATTACAATTTTAATTTGTAGCGCTTCAGAAGATGAGTGTAGACAAGATTCTGTTCAGTTGATGACTATTTTAGCAGTCAAGGGACAAGGAGAAGTTACAATACTGTCAAGAAGAGGTGTTATATCTAGGCCAATTGATTTCACATGAAGGAAAGAAAGTGATGCGTGAAAGAGCCGAGGTGATTATGAAAACATCAAAACCAAACACATTGAAACAGACACAAAAATTCTTGGGATTATGCAACTATGTTGGAGCCTGGGTGTTTGATTACAGTACACACACAAGACCACTTCTGCAATATTTAAAGAAAGCAAGTGTGGAAAAAGTAAAAATAGAATGGACTGAAGAAATGGAGGAATGGTTTGAGATACTGAAAAAAGCAATTTGTACAGCCCCTGCTTTGGGAATTCCCAATTATGCTGAGGAATTGTATTTGTTTTCACACACAAATGGGACAGTCATGACAGCAGTGCTTACACAGAGAACTACATTGGGGTACAAACATTTAGCATATTACAGTGGGATTCTAGACTCAATTATGAGAGGACACTTTCCTTGTGAACAGTCATTGGCTTCCGCCACGTTCGCGAACCTATACAAGTATTGTTATGGGCTGACATTTAGCATATTACAGTGGGATTCTAGACTCAATTATGAGAGGACACTTTCCTTGTGAACAGTCATTGGCTTCCGCCACGTTCGCGAACCTATACAAGTATTGTTATGGGCTGCTCCATAACTCTCTTTGTGCAGTATGCACTGTTTGCCATTTTAGAGAAACTCAAATACACATTGACATCTCAAAGAGCTTCAGCATATGAGGTAATGATTTTCAACCCGACGATTAAAATTGTAAGATGTAAAATAGTGAATCCTGCCACTTTTATAGCTGAGCCAATTGACAAAGCTGGTCATGTACATGATTGTGCTAATTATGTTGAATTTTATGACAATATACCCCATGTGAAGGAAAATACTTTGGCGGGAGGGGAGATTCTCGCTATTGATGGTTCTTCAAAAATGTATCAGATTAGTGGGGAAAGGCATTCATTCAGGGGCCGCAGTAGTGAGACATAGATTAACAGGGTAATTCATAGAATTTCGCAGAAAAGTGTCGCAAGCGGCTGGCGCAGAGTGTCCACGTGCGATTGTCTGCGCCAGGCGCGTGCGCTAAAACCGATTTCCGCGCACAGCGTATTCATGGATTGTAGGCTCCCAAACCAGCCGTGGCGCAGAGTATCGCAGCGACCCTGCAGCAGCGCCAGTAACGCCCCCAAGAATGCCCTCGCGCAAGGAAAAGCCATAAAAATCTCTAAATCATCGCAAAGGGCTGCGCTAACCATGGACCAGTTTACAGGGCTGGCAAACAAGGAACGCAAAGCGGGTAACGTTTATATCAGGGGTACACGGGAAGTTTTACACGCGATTAGCCAGGGTACGTGTATTACAGGGGTACGCGGGAAGTTTTACACGCGATTGACCAGGGTACGTGTATTACAGGGGTACGCGTCAAGTTTTACACGCGATTAGCCAGGGTACGTGTATTACAGGGGTACGCGGGAATTATCACACGTGATTTGGCTGGGTACGTGTATTACAGGGGTACGCGGGAAGTTTTACACGTGATTTGGCTGGGTACGTGTATTACAGGGGTGCGCAGGAATTATCACACGCGATTTGGCCGGGTACGTGTATTACAGGGGTGCACGGGAATTATCACACGCGATTTGGCTGGTACGTGTATTACAGGGGTGCGCGGGAAGTTACACACGCGATTAGGCTGGGTGGGTCCTCACAGGTGTTCCCTGTACACCCTCCACGGCCCCTGCAGGCAGCCCACAAAACAGGGGACTACCCTGCACACCTGCTCATGTCCCCCAGCACCCCTACCCCCCAGCACTGTGGGCCACCCTACACCAGGCCCCCACTCATGTCCCCTTGCACCCCCAACCCCCAGCAGTCATGGGGCAGCCTCCACCAGGCCCCCACTCATGTCCCCTTGCACCCCCACCCCCCAGCAGTCATGGGGCACCCTCCACCAGGCCTCCACTCATATCCCCTATCACCCCCACCCCCCAGCCACCAGGGGCAGCCTCCACCAGGCTACCACTCATGTCCCCTATCTCCCCCACCCCCCAGCAGTGCAGGGGCAGCCTCCACCAGGCCCCCACTCATGTCCCCTATCACCCCCACCCCCCAGCCACCATGGGCAGCCTCCACCAGGCCGCCACTCATGTCCCCTTGCACCCCCACCCCCCAGCAGTCATGGGGCAGCCTCCACCAGGCCCCCACTCATGTCCCCTTGCACCTCCACCCCCCCAGCAGTCATGGGGCACCCTCCACCAGGCCCCCACTCATGCCCCCTATCACCCCCACCCCCCAGCCACCAGGGGCAGCCTCCACCAGGCACCCACTCATGTCCCCTATCACCCCCACCCCCCAGAAGTGCAGGGGCAGCCTCCACCAGGCCCCCACTCATGTCTCCCACCACCCCCACCCCCCAGCCACCATGGGCAGCCTCCACCAGGCTCCCACCCATGTCTCCCACCACCCCCACCCCCCAGCAGTGCAGGGGCAGCCTCCACCAGGCCCCCACTCATGTCTCCCACCCCCCACCCCCCCAGCACTGAGGGGCACCCTCCACCAGGCCCCCACTCATGTCTGACACCCACCCGTCCCCCCAGCACTGTGGGGCACCCTCCACCAGTCCCCCACCCATGTCTCCCACCACCCCCACCCCCCAGCCACCATGGGCAGCCTCCACCAGGCACACACTCATGTCCCCTATCACCCCCACCCCCCAGCAGTGCAGGGGCACCCTCCACCAGGCCCCCACTCATGTCCCCTTTCACCCCCACCCCCCCAGCCACCAGGGGCAGCCTCCACCAGGCACCCACTCATGTCCCCTATCACCCCCCAGCAGTGCAGGGGCAGCCTCCACCAGGCCCCCACTCATGTCTCCCACCACCCCCACCCCCCAGCCACCATGGGCAGCCTCCGCCAGGCTCCCACCCATGTCTCCCACCACCCCCACCCCCCAGAAGTGCAGAGGCAGCCTCCACCAGGCCCCCACTCATGTCTCCCACCCCCCACCCTCCCCAGCACTGAGGGGCACACTCCACCAGGCCCCCACTCATGTCTCCCACCACCCCCACCGCCCAGCAGTGCAGGGGCAGCCACCACCAGGCCCCCACTCATGTCCCCTATCACCCCCACCCCCCAGCAGTGCAGGGGCAGCCTCCACCAGGCCCCCACTCATGTCTCCCACCACCCCCACCCCCCAGCCACCATGGGCAGCCACCACCAGGCTCCCACCCATGTCTACCACCACCCCCACCCCCCAGCAGTGCAGGGGCAGCCTCCACCAGGCCCCCACTCATGTCTCCCACCCCCCACCCCCCCAGCACTGAGGGGCACCCTCCACCAGGCCCCCACTCATGTCTCCCACCCCCACCCCCCCCCAGCACTGAGGGGCACTCTGTCATGATCTCTGCTTCCAAAAGATCAGGACTTGCCCGACTCCCTTGGAAGCAGACCCATAACCCCGGTTCCGAGTGCCAGCCAGTCACAATTGGGACCTTTTGGACCCTGTCCTGGTGCCAGTGGCACCAGGCTCATAAAGATGCCCAGTCCCAGCGCTGGAAGCGCCGGGCTCATAATGCTTGGGTGGACTTACCTGCAGCAGACCATGCTGCTTACTTACCTGCCAGTTGAACCCCTGATCCTCTTCTGTTTGGGACTACTTTTCCTGTTGGGTGGGGCAGGAGCCACTCCCTAGGTTCAGAACACTGGAACTCTTCTGGAAAGCAGGAACTCTTTTCTTACCTAGGCGTGGCTGTGGAAGGAGACACCTAAGCACTACAGGAGGCTATTTAAACCACACCCGATGGATGAATCTTGCTTTGTGTTATTCTGCATTCTCTGCAGCAGAACGCTCATCGTGTCTTCTGCTTCTGATCCTGGGCCTAAGGGAACAAAGGCTTACCATCCTGGAATCCAGTCTTCAGCAGCACCTGTAAAGACAAAGAAAGAACAGGTTAGCACTACGGTCTTCAGTGGCAGCGCATCTCTTACCTGGTCCATCGGCTGTCACCAACGCCTCGCGCTGCATTCTGGCATCTGAAAGACAAAGGCTTACCTACTCTTCGCATGCTCCGGAGGTCTTCGCACTGCATTCCGGCATCTGAAAGACAAAATCTTACAAGCTCTTCGCACGCTCCGGAGGCCTTCGGCGCTGCATCCCGCATCTGAAAGACAAAAGAAGGTGCGTTTAAAGACATTGGGCAACTTTATTACTCACGTGCCATTACTCCTTCCCACGCCGAATCCAGTGGGTATTCCAACACCCTTCAGCTTCTCTAAAGCTACGAACTTGTACCTGCAAGATAAAAGGGACAGTTAGTACGCATCGTGAAGCAGGCTACAAGCGTTTACTTACGTGCTTCCAGGCGCTTCTATTCCTCACGCGGGTTCGATCCTCAACTCTCATCAGCCCGCCATCCGCCATCGCCGGAACCCTGCAAAACAAGAGATATCATTACAAAAGACTTTTAAGACATTTGAAGTGCCCAGAACTTACCGTTCGTGCAGTTAAAGACGGACAGCAGTCCTCTGAGGTCAAGAGGCCTGCACCCTTATCCAGTGAAGAAACTGGTTACGGCACCCTGCCCCGAGGCAGATGGAGAGCTCGGCGTTCACTTACCTAAGGTGAGGGCGTTAACCTTTGGGGTTCTACAGGAGAAGAGAAAGGGAAGAGGAGAGAGGCACCCAATAACCCCAGTTCATTAATCCCATATTTTCTATCTGCAGACATCTTACTCTTCGAGTCAGACATACAGTGCACAGAGGTCCAGCCCAAAGAGCCAACCGTGTGTTACACATCACCTTTGAAGATACGGCATTCACCCAGTCAAGACCGGCGCCTCTGTGGGAATCAGGTGAGCGTTACAGAACACAAAGCCTACCGCAAAACTCCCACCCAGGCGCTATGGAAACCTTGGATACCGACCAGCTAGCCCAGTTACTTGGGGAACTAAGAGCAGAAGTGCATGCAGCCCGTCAGGAAACGAATGCTCTAAGAAGGGAACTGATTATTTCCAAGGAGCGAACAGACGATCTCGCTAGACAATTGCTACAGTCACAAGCCGGACAAACTCCGTTACCCGCATCAGGGGCAAATCTTCCTTCAACATCCTCTACGAACCCAGTGCAGATCAACCTACCTGGGAATGTACCTCTGGCTCCGCCCGAACGATTTTCTGGTGACCCAAAGAGGTTTGCAGTATTTATTAATCAGTGCCGGTTGCACTTCTTATGCCGGCCAGCAGCCTTTCCAACTGATCAAGCTAAGGTAGCTTTCGTGCTTTCGTACCTTAGCGGCAATGCGGCAGACTGGTCGATCCCTCTAGTTAATCAAGATGATCCGGTTCTCCATGATTTTCAAGCTTTTCAGCTCAGTATGGAAAAACTGTTTGCAAGACATTCACAGGGGCAGGCCTTGGACAATGAGCTCCTTTCACTGCGACAGGGTAATCACGACCTTTTGGCTTATATTGCGTCTTTCAACAGACTGATAGTGGAAACTCGATGGCCTGAGGACAAAAGGATTACGCTGTTTTATAGAGGTCTACGTGGAGAGCTCAAAGATGTGTTAGCCCAAGTAGTGAATCCCCCGCAAGACTGTTCGGACTATATTGACTTAGTCGTTCAAATTGACCACAGACTGCAGAGCAGGAAGGCCGATCGTTCCAAGTTTCATGCTCGAGTATTTTCCAAACCACCAACTCCTACCAAAGGAGTAGACTCCGGGGAACCCATGCAAATAGGGGGCCTGAAAGGACCACTAACACAAAAGGAGCGGGAAAGGAGAAAACAGCTGCAATTATGCCTCTATTGCGGAAACTCGGGGCACTTTCTTCGAGACTGTCCGGTGAAACCAGCCAAGAAGGCAGTAGGAGCTGCAGTTACCAGGGTCACAAACTCTGAGCAGGGAAACGACCTCGCCCGACAAGAATAGAGGTCCTCTTGCCGAGCGTTAAAACCAGTTCCGTGACCTCGCATTTCGTGATACCTATGGTCCTCATTAGCCCTGAACATCCGGATCGATTACATGCGATTGAAGCTTACGTCGACAGCGGTGCCATCTGCAATTATGTGGATCATGAAATGGTTTTGAGGATGAATCTGACTCTTTGTCCAAAGGCTGTAAAGGACGTCATTACTACGGTGGATGGTACGGAGATAGCCTCTGGACCAGTAACGCATACCACCCAAGAAGTGACGCTAGTAAGTCAAGATGGACACCATGAGAAGATCGTGTTCGATGTGATCAAGGCCCCTCAGTTCCAGATTATTCTAGGAATTCCTTGGTTAGAGAAGCACAATCCTCAGATCGATTGGCGAGCAAGAACGGTTCAGTTTCCAGAATGTGTCTCTACTTGTCACCCTCGACCTGGTGTTGCACTGGCAGCAATTTCCTCGGAGGCTCCCCAGTTACCTCCTGAATACCTAGAATTCCAAGATGTTTTCCGGAAGGATCAGGCTAACTCTCTACCTCCTCATAGGTCTTATGACTGCCAGATAGACCTGATACCTGGATCTACTCCTCCTTGTAATAGAATTTATGCCCTCACCGAGCCTGAGAATCTTCACCTCCGACAATACCTGGATCAATACCTAGCAAATGGGTTTATTCGTCCTTCCAAGTCCCCTGCTTCCTCAGCTTTGTTCTTCGTTCTAAAAAAAGAAGGGGACCTTAGAACTTGTATAGATTATCGCGCCCTGAACCAGATCACCGTTAAGAATAGATATCCGTTACCTTTGATCCCTGAACTCCTGGACCAAGTCAGAAAAGCATGCATATATACAAAGCTGGATCTTAGAGGAGCCTACCACTTGGTACGAGTAAAAGAGGGCGATGAATGGAAGACGGCCTTCCGCACCAAGTATGGGCTATTTGAATATCAGGTCATGCCCTTCGGACTTTGCAATGCCCCGGCCGCCTTTCAATATTTTATGAACAATGTCCTCAGAGAGCTCATAGATGTGTGTGTTGTTGTTTACATTGACGACATCCTCGTTTATTCTTCATCGGAAACTGAACATCGGAAACACGTGAAAATGGTCCTCGAGAGATTGCGTCAACACAAACTTTTCGCTAAGTTGGAAAAATGTGTTTTCAACGTGACTGAAGTTGAATTCTTGGGATTCATATTATCACCTGGCGGAGTGCGTATGGATTCAAAGAAGGTCGATGCAATTCTCAAATGGCCATCGCCATCCTCCGTAAAAGGTGTTCAAAGCATATTAGGCTTCGCTAACTTTTACCGCAGGTTTATCCCCGAATTCTCTCGAATAGTCCAGCCCATCACTGCCTTGTTAAAGAAAAACAAACGTTTTGAATGGTCTACCGAGGCGGAACAAGCTTTCCAGAATTTGAAGACTAGATTTATCTCTGCACCGATCTTAAAACATCCTCGCCCAGAACTCCCCTACATCGTTGAAACTGATGCTTCGAGCCTTGCCATGGGGGCAGTTCTATCACAAAAGGACCCAGTAACCAATCAGTTGCATCCCGTGGCATTTTGGTCCCGCAAATTCTCGCCTCCTGAAATCAATTACACTATTACTGATAAGGAACTTCTAGCTATCAAGTCCGCCGTTAAGGCTTTGCGGCATTATCTTCTGGGGGCCCGACACACCGTTACTGTGATTACAGATCACCGAAACCTGCAATATTTGAAAACCGCAAAAGCTCAATCCTCTAGGCAACTCCGTTGGGCACTATTCTTTGCCGAGTTTGACTTCATAATTACCTATCGACCTGGTACAAAAAACGGTAAAGCTGATGCCCTTTCTCGGATGGGAGTGGAAGAACATTTGATCAATCCTAAACCTGTACCTATCATTCCCGAACAAAGAATTCTAGGTGTAATCGCCACACAATCCATAGAGGAAGTTAAGGATAAAGCCAGGCTACTGGTAACTCCAGCAGACATACAGAATTGGCATCTGCAGGGAAAGGACTTTACGGTGAAGGACAACCTATTATATTTCCAAGAACGGTTATACCTGCCCAGCACAGATTTACAGAAAAAGGTAATCTCTTGTTATCACGATTCTTTAATGGAAGGACATCCCGGTATGACCAAGACCTCGGAAAAGATCAAGCGCTACTTCTGGTGGCCGTCTTGGAAAAAAGATATCAGAGACTTTATAATGTGTTGTGGAGTATGCGCCCAAAACAAGAGTCAAAAGGAAAAACCAGCCGGCCTCTTACGCCCTATTGACATCCCGCCTCGCCCTTGGCATACGCTTTCTATGGACTTCATCACCGATCTACCTCCATGCTCCGGATACAATACGATCCTAGTAATCGTGGACCTATTCTCCAAGATGGCGCATTTCATTCCACTCAAAGGCTTACCAACAGCAGCAACTCTGGCCTGAGAATTTCTCGAAAACATTGCCCGACTGCACGGTTTTCCTTCAGTTCTAATTTCGGATCGAGGTAGTCAATTTATTTCTCATTTTTGGCGAAGTTGCTGTCGGTCGGCTCAAATTGATGTGAGACTTTCGACCAGCCACCACCCTCAAACCGACGGACAAACCGAGAGGACCAATCAAACTCTGGAACAGTATTTGCACTGCATGCTACAACAAACTGAAAAAACTTGGAAAGATATCCTTTGGATAGCCGAATATGCCTACAATAACTCTGTCCACTCGGGAACTGGGAAGACCCCGTTTTTTCTTTTATACGGTAGTCACCCTCGAACCTCGGAGTTGGATCCACTCCAAGATCTTGGAACACCAGCAGTAGACCACCTGCATTCTACAATCACCCAAGCCTTTAAGGAAGCCGTTTCTCACCTTCAAAGGGCTAAAGAACAATACAAGAAAGGAGCAGACCAACATCGGAAGGAAGCCCCCCAATATCAAGTAGGAGATCAAGTCTGGTTATCCACCAAATATCTACCTCTAAAAGGACCACGCACATTCAACCCAAGATACCTTGGTCCCTATTCCATCACTACCATAGTAAATCCAGTAGCGGTCAAGTTGGACTTGCCCCCTCACATGAAGATACATCCGGTCTTCCACGTCTCTCTATTAAAACCTGTGCAACCTCAAACCCGACTAACTACATCTCCAAAACCTACTCTAGTTGATGGAGAACTCGAGTTTGAAGTCAAAAGCATCCTGGATTCCAAGATCTCCAAATCTAAACTATTTTACCTGATTGACTGGAAAGGCTATGGTCCCCAAGAAAGATCCTGGGAACCTGCAGAATATGTCCACGCGCCTCGTCTAATCAAAAGATTTCATCGAACATTTCCTAACAAGCCCAAACCCCCGGAGAAGCCCGGTTTGGGAGGGGCCTTGAGGGGGGGTGCTGTCATGATCTCTGCTTCCAAAAGATCAGGACTTGCCCGACTCCCTTGGAAGCAGACCCATAACCCCGGTTCCGAGTGCCAGCCAGTCCCAATTGGGACCTTTTGGACCCTGTCCTGGCGCCAGTGGCACCAGGCTCATAAAGATGCCCAGTCCCAGCGCTGGAAGCGCCGGGCTCATAATGCTTGGGTGGACTTACCTGCAGCAGACCATGCTGCTTACTTACCTGCCAGTTGAACCCCTGATCCTCTTCTGTTTGGGACTACTTTTCCTGTTGGGTGGGGCAGGAGCCACTCCCTAGGTTCAGAACACTGGAACTCTTCTGGAAAGCAGGAACTCTTTTCTTACCTAGGCGTGGCTGTGGAAGGAGACACCTAAGCACTACAGGAGGCTATTTAAACCACACCCGATGGATGAATCTTGCTTTGTGTTATTCTGCATTCTCTGCAGCAGAACGCTCATCGTGTCTTCTGCTTCTGATCCTGGGCCTAAGGGAACAAAGGCTTACCATCCTGGAATCCAGTCTTCAGCAGCACCTGTAAAGACAAAGAAAGAACAGGTTAGCACTACGGTCTTCAGTGGCAGCGCATCTCTTACCTGGTCCATCGGCTGTCACCAACGCCTCGCGCTGCATTCTGGCATCTGAAAGACAAAGGCTTACCTACTCTTCGCATGCTTCGGAGGTCTTCGCACTGCATTCCGGCATCTGAAAGACAAAAGCTTACCAGCTCTTCGCACGCTCCGGAGGCCTTCGGCGCTGCATCCCGCATCTGAAAGACAAAAGAAGGTGCGCTTAAAGACATTGGGCAACTTTATTACTCACGTGCCATTACTCCTTCCCACGCCGAACCCAGTGGGTATTCCAGCACCCTTCAGCTTCTCTAAAGCTCCGAACTTGTACCTGCAAGATAAAAGGGACAGTTAGTACGCATCGTGAAGCAGGCTACAAGCGCTTACTTACGTGCTTCCAGGCGCTTCTATTCGCCGGAACCCTGCAAAACAAGAGATATCATTACAAAAGACTTTTAAGACATTTGAAGTGCCCAGAACTTACCGTTCGTGCAGTTAACGACGGACAGCAGTCCTCTGAGGTCAAGAGGCCTGCACCCTTATCCAGTGAAGAAACTGGTTACGGCACCCTGCCCCGAGGCAGATGGAGAGCTCGGCGTTCACTTACCTAAGGTGAGGGCGTTAACCTTTGGGGTTCTACAGGAGAAGAGAAAGGGAAGAGGAGAGAGGCACCCAATAACCCCAGTTCATTAATCCCATATTTTCTATCTGCAGACATCTTACTCTTCGAGTCAGACATACAGTGCACAGAGGTCCAGCCCAAAGAGCCAACCGTGTGTTACACATCACCTTTGAAGATACGGCATTCACCCAGTCAAGACCGGCGCCTCTGCGGGAATCAGGTGAGCGTTACACACCCTCCACCAGGCCCCCACTCATGTCTCCCACCACCCCCACCCCCCAGCCACCATGGGCATCCTCCACCAGGCTCCCACCCATGTCTCCTACCACCCCCACCCCCCAGCAGTGCAGGGGCAGCCTCCACCAGGCCCCCACTCATGTCTCCCACCCCCACCCTCCCCAGCACTGAGGGGCACACTCCACCAGGCCCCCACTCATGTCTCCCACCCCCCACCCCCCCCAGCACTGAGGGGCACCCTCCACCAGGCCCCCACTCATGTCTCCCACCCACCCCACCCCCCAGCACTGTGGGGCACCCTCCACCAGGCCCCCACCCATGTCTCCCACCACCTCCACCCCCCAGCCACCATGGGCATCCCCCACCAGGCCCCCACTCATGTCTCCCACCACCCCCATCCCCCAGCAGTGCAGGGGCAGCCTCCACCAGGCCCTCACTCATGTCTCCCACCCCCCACCCCCCCAGCACTGAGGGGCACCCTCCACTAGGCCCCCACTCATGTCTCACACCCACCCCACCCCCCAGCACTGAGGGGCACCCTCCACCAGGCCCCCACTCATGTCTCCCACCCACCCCACCCCCCAGCACTGAGGGGCACCCTCCACCAGGCCCCCACTCATGTCCCCTATCACCCCCACCCCCCAGCACTGAAGGGCACCCTCCACCAGGCTCCCACCCATGTCCCCCTGCCCACAGGCCCTGACAATCCTCAAGCATGGGCCTCATGGCCAGCCACCACAGTCCAAAGACACAACCAAGTATTACATGCACCCATGATACTACTCCAATGGAAACAATGTAAATCAACACATGTGTCTGACACACACACAATGGTTGCAAGTGAACCTGAAAACCCATATCATGACATGCATGAAAACAATGAGATGAAACCACACATTGAAGAATGAAAAAATCCAAATAATGTATTTATAACAACAGTAATGGCAATCAAAATGAAACAAAATACACAAGTAAAAAAAAAAACAAAATCAAGCTGCCTGTCCCTTTTCAAATTAAAACAATAAATGATAATCCTAAAACATTTCTGCCAAAGTTCAAGTCCATAAAAAGGAAATGAAGGGAAAAAAGAAAATGAAAACCATTGCTCCATGGAAAAAAATATCCATAGTAAAAAAAAATATCCAAATCCAAAGTCCAACTATGTACAAAGTATTCAGGGTCCATCATCCCAACAGAAGAAATGAAACCTACCAAAAAACCTATCTAAAATGGAAATATATACAAAAGGTGGAGCAGTGTCCGTCGACTCCAAATTAAAATAAACTATAAAGGAAACCTATCACTAAATAACTATATACAATGGCGGCGGGCCAGTCCAGCGACTCACTTAGTGGTGTTCCGGGCCAGGGCATCATCGAACTCCTCGTCTATGTCCCGGAGGCGGTCCTGTTCCATGGCCCCGAGGGTCCTCAGGGAGGCCGACATGTTCACCCCCAACTCCCTGCGGATTGCCTCAAGGCACTCGGCCCGCCTCAGGGCCCCCCGCATGGAGTTCTCCGCCCTGACCATCGCGAGCCGCGCCTCTTCCGCCCGCCGCCGCTCCGCACCTATCTGCTGGCCCAACCGCTGCCACACGGAAGACACTTCCCGTCCAGGGTCCTCCTGCCCTCCGGCCGAAGCCTGCCCCTCCGATGTTGAAGGCCCCGAGCTATCGTGGCTCCCACCTACAGCCTCCTGCTGCTGCAGCTGCTGCTGTCCATGTGCCCTGTCCGATGGTGCCTGCACATCCTCCTCCAGTTGGGGTGCAGTCGTTGATGTGGCCACCCCTGCTGGACGTCCGACTCCCGACTGTGGCAGGGATCTGTTGTCCACCAGCCTGGCCGCACGGTCGGAGGCAGCTCCACAGGGCACCCAGGTGACACATGGGTGGGAAGATGGCATGGAGGACGACTGGGGCATAGGGGGTTCAGTGGAGGAGGGGGTCGGAACAAGGTCCAGGAAACGGAGGAATCCAGCCCTGGTGAGCTGTCCCAGTGGGTCAACGCAGTCAACGAGCCATGCAAGAAGACGTGCAGACTCATCATGAAAAGACTGCAGGTCAGCTTGCATGGCCCGTTGACGCAACGCCACCCCACCCTGGACAGGCTCAACCTGGTGCAGGATAGCCACATCCGCAGGGAGAGGAAGGCCAGGTGTTGTAAGCCAATCCCCTCCCTGAGAACGGGTCTGGAGGTAGGCATCCCCGCTGGTGCAAGATGATGCAGTGACAGGAGCAGGGACAGGAATGCACACAGGCACCTCCGCGGTGGCCTGTGCTGCCTCCTGTCCCAGATCCTGCACTACACCACTAGCACCAGTGGAATCCCCACCTCCAGACCCCGCCTCTGTCGCTTGCACGGCCTCCTCCTCCTCCAAACTCCCCACCAACCTGGATGACTCCGTGCCATCTTCCTCCGTTGGGCCCTGTGGGGTCCCAGCTGCCCCTTCTGCTGCCGAGGAGTCCAACTCCAACCTCCACCTCCCCTCGGCAGCTGCGGCCTGGGACACGGCACCGGACTCCTCACTCCCCGTCGAGATCAGAACCTGGGAGGGGATCGGGGCCTTGCGTCTCCGGCTGGTGGTGCGACCCCTGCCGCTGTGCTCCACAGCACCTTCTCCGCCCTCTTCATCAGTTGACGCTGCAGACAGGGAGAAAGAAAACACAGGCATCAGGGCACTGTCCAATGGACTCATACACACATGACAGTCATACATAAGTGGCATTGGTAAACCTCAGACATGGCATCACAATACCCAACACACATGTCATTTCAACTTGCACACATGAGCCATACCACAGGCATATTGCAACAGCCAGCACCATCCATTCACATACAACAGCATGAGCAGCCAAAGGTCATCCACACATCACATGCAACATAGGGAGTACACTACACATGCACACACACCACCAAACTTGCATGTATGTGTACACCTCCGCCAACTGTCGCAGTGTTCCGATAGACATCCATGTCACACCTGACAATCATTCCTCCACATCCTGTGCCATGCAAGCCCACACACACAAGCACCATCCATGTGTCACACATGAGACCCCTCGCATATGTCACCCTCACGGCCCTGTACACCCCCCCTACTTGCCCACATAAAAATACATGTTCAACCTGCACACTCCTGGCACACCACACGCACAGCTTACAATCAGTATGCATGTACACTTACCGCTCGACTCCAGACGGTTCTGCCTCTCAAGGACCTGGACGTGGAGCGCTGGGGATATGCATTCCAGGACCCTCATCTGATCTTCTGACAAGTGGCCCCGGCGCCCCTTAGCATCCGCTGCCCTCAGGAGGCGCCGGGCCTTGTTGAGGGTCCTGGACCTGAAGTCCTCCCAGCGCTTCCTGACACGTTCGTAGTCGCGGACTGCCACCTCCTCCGCATTGATGGCAGTCACGATGTCCATCCAGATCCGAGTCCGTCCTTCCTTGTCGGCGAGCAACCTTCCGAAGAGGGCTTCATACTGCCCCAGGACATGCTCCACCAGGACACCAACTTCGGTGGCAGTGAAGCTGGTGCCCCTCTGCCTCCTTGGCCGGGGGTTGCCACTGGTGCCAGATGTTGCAGTGCCCGACATGGCAACCCCAGAGGCAGGAGTGGGTGGGCAACTGGGTCCTGGGGCTGGGCTGTGGGGCGATGGAAAAGCAGTCGGGAGTCTTCGGTTCCAGCAGGGGTGGTCACAGCAACAGCACCCCTGGCTGATGTGCAGGCAGCAAATGGCAGGGCACGTGGGCAGCAGGCAGTCAGGCAGCAGCAGATGGCAGGTGGGAGCGTGCTCAGGGCTCTGGGGGGCAGTAATTCGGCCTTCTGGGCAGGAGCATGATCTTCCGTGTGTGAACGCGTGGCCAGCTTGATACGGAGTGATTTTGCACGTGAAAATCCTGCACGTCTGCGTGTAATTCGAGGAAAGGCCCTTAGCGCGTAAGCGCGTCAGCACACGTCTGTACATTCATTGGCCCAAAGGCCACCAGCGTATGCGGGTCTATGAAGTCACGTGCACGTTGAATATGGCACACGTTTGAAATGTTGCGTGTTAAAAAAATGAAAGAGACGTCCCAGTGTCAAAGCGTGTAATTGGTGGAAATAGAGCGTACACGCGGAAGTGACAAAGCGTGTAAAAGGTGGAAAAAGCACGTGCACGCGGAAGTGACAAAGCGTGTAATTGGTGGAAATAGCGCGTACCCGCGGAAGTGGCAAAGCGTGTAATTGGTGGATACAGCGGGTACACGCGGAAGTGACAAAGCTGTAATTGGTGGAAATGGCCCTAGCGCGTACACGCGGAAGTGACGCTGGACGTGTGGGCCTGCATAAAAGGTACGTGTAGAACACCATTTCCTTGTACGTGCTTTTCGTGGAGAGCGAGTGGGTGAATTCCGTACTTCTTGTCGTTTCACACGCGATTTACTTCACGGCGTTTCAAGTTCGTACTCCCTGTTACCTCTGACAGCTTTTTCTCTTTTTTCTCTTTTTCTGGTTTTCCTGGGCCTGTTCCCTCAAACAGTGTTCCCTTCTACTGTTGTCCTGTCTCCTCAGACAGCGTACAAATCTTCTTTTGGCGGGGGTGTTGCCAACCAAACGCGCTTCTTTTTCACGCTCTTTTTCCTGGCAGACGGTGAGTCACGCATGTATCTAACATCTGTGCTTGCCCCGTGTGTAGCCTACCCCTTCAGAGGTCATTCTAGGCTGCGTGTGACACGCATACGTTCATTCTTGTGTTACTGGGTGCCACAGCGTAGTGCAGGTTTTTTTATCCGCACACGTGGTCTAGGAGGGGTTGCGTGCACGTCATCTCCCTTTTTTGGGCTTCCTGTGCGTTGCGTGACTCGTCATCTTTCCCCAGGGGTCACATTCAGCCTTGCTAGAGCACTAGGGTACAATTACCATCTGGTACCCAACCCCTTTGACCCTCAATTGCCCAGGACAATAGTTTACAGCCACTCCCATACGCACATTAACATCAGTGCCATGGTTGGGAGGCGAGTATTCCGTAAGGGTGGCAAAGGTGGACGAGCCACAAGTGGTGGCCGTGGTGGATCCGGTAGGGGACGTGGTCGTTACTTGCAGGGTGACCCTGTCCCCCCATGTGTGGAGGACCAGTCAAGGGCACCCATAATCCGCCCCCCCCTGGTTGAGGCTGATGTGGCTGACACCATCCATGCTCAGCCCTTGTTGGACCAGCCCATTGAGGCACCAGACCTGGCTGACTCCATGGCTGACTTCCAGGTCAGCAGGCCTATGACACGTGCGCTGGTGCACGTTGATGTCATCAGGCCAAGTGGACCAGGGGCAGCAAGGTCATCTGCTGCCCCAAGTAGGCAGGGTGGAGAGGCTGCAGGGGCAGCTGCGGCTCCATCCACCCCAGCTCTCACACACCCAGCCAGGACAGTGTCGGTCCTAGTCCATCCTGCTGACATTCCCCCTGACACCATTACACTTCAGCCAATGCCTGCACCAACTCCCATGCTGAGTGTGCAATCCCACACTCCTGATACAGAGTCCACCAGGGCTCCTGCCCCTAGTGTCCAGAGCGGCGTAGGACACTCAGGATCACCACCACCTTCCAAGCGGAAGAGGAACAGTGCTCGTCCGGCACAGGCTGATGCCCCAGACACGGCTACACAGTCCGGCCCGTCGAACAGTCTGGCAGACAGTTGCGGACATCGTAAGTGCCCTTGGAATCGTGAGGCGCACAGCCAATGATTGCTATAAGCGCTGGAATGACCTAAAGCGCAGGGCAAAGAATAAGCTGGCCTCAAGTCATGCCGCAACTCTAGTGACTTGAGGTGGGTCTCCAGTAGAAGACATGGAACTCACTCCACATGAGTCAGTCGCTGGGACCTACGTCACAGAGGAACAGATCCAAGGCGTGGGAGATCTGCCTGATTATCTGGCATTGTCCGGTGAGTGCACATGCATGTGTGTGTCATCCATGTGCATGGTGTGTGTGTGAGGGCTTCTGTTTGTGTGCCAGGTGAGGGTGTGTGCGCCTGAGTCGTTTGGGTCACCCATGTGCTTCATGCAATACATTCTGCGCAGCAGCATTTGGCCATAGCAGTATCCCTTCTGCCAACCGTAGACATCTAGCCCAACAGCACGCCAGTTGCCCTTGAAATTTCACCTTGCCACAACATTGTTGCTTATTTTTCTCTGTTCATTCAGGCAGATTGTTTGCATTCCACCACTTTTACTAGGCATTTCTCAGTCCTCTAGTCACATGTCTGACATGGCTATGGTAAAGTGGAGTGACTTTGTTACCTGGATATCAATTGTTCACACATGTCCCTGTGCAATCGGACCATTTTGGACTGGCAGCTCCAGGTGAAAAATCAGACCTGTTTGAATTAGAAAAGCTATTACATGCGGGAACTGGACTGAATGAATAAGTGCTGCCCTCCTCTCCATCTTCACTCAATAGCAATGGTACATGCCATCTGTGTGATGGCATGTGTATTTCACCTGGCAATCACAGGCCAATGTGTGATGCCACTGCCAGGCAGCATGCAGAAAATGTGTTAATCTTCCATCTTGGTGTCATCAGTGTGTGCCATTTGCCTGCCCTTCATACGCAGTGAGGGTGCATGCATGGGAGGGTTTTAGTCATATGGGACATGTGTCAATCAAGTACTGGTTCTCTTGCTTCTCAGCCCTCATTGTGTGCCATGGTGCTAATGCCTGTTTCCATTTGTTTGCTTTTATGTCTTTGCAGGGGAAGACGCACCTGATACTGCTGGGGTTGTGGAGATGGTGCAGACCCAGGAGGGGTCCGAGGGCCGACCGACCACCAGTGAGGGACGTGGTGTGGTGGTGGGTGAGAACCCACAACTGCTGCAGGTCGTGCTCTCAAGGGGTGTCTCTGGCTGCACCTCCCCCGAGCTGTACTCAGGTGTTGATTCGGATGATGAGACCTACGTGCCGTCGCAGGTGAGTGTTCCTGGGAGGGATTCTGTTCTGTCCCACCCACCTGCTCCAGGGTCAGAACCCTCAATGGGGATGTCAGTGTTGGCAGCTACGCCTTTGGTGGTTACGGATGCAGGGTCACACTCCGTGACATCTGATCCTGTTCCTGGGCCAGCAGATCAGAGGGGGAATGCAGTCCTGCAGCCTCAGGCAGTGCCGGCACAGCAAGGCGCAGTTCGCCTTGCCCCAGACAGGTGTGGTGCCCGCCGACGTGGTGGCCGTACGCCACCTGGCAATAACGCATGGGAGCAATCCATTTATGGTATGGCAACCCAACAGGCAGCATCATCAAAGATGATGGCTCAGGCCATGGATAGGGTGGCCACTTCCATTGTCCCCCCCGAAAGGCTGATGGAGCGACCAACGAGAACTACCAAACCCGCATGCTTGCAGCCATGGAGGAACAGACTAGGGCCTTGCGTGGGCTGCTTCCCATAGTGCAACCACCTCTGGATGCAGCTGCACAGGGTGATAATAGCGACAGCAGTGATACTCCCACAATAGGGTAGCCGTGTGGGCCATGAGCCCATGGAGGTGTTTTTTTTTTCCAAGATCCACACAGGTGGGTTTTGGTGTGCACCCTGTCCTCGGACCTCCTGGGTGGCCTCCCCAACCCCCCACCCCGGGCACATTAATGGCCATTTTTGATTTATTTTTCATTTATTTTTATTTTTTTTGGGACAATGTGTTGCCTTCTGTGGCTCCTGTAGGCATACGCTGCATTGTGGCTGGGCACATGCAGGCTTGTCATGTATTTGGTTCAGATGCTTGGGTTTTTGTCACACACACCCCTCCTGCTTCCCGTTTCCATGGGCTTGCAAAGGGTGTGCCCAAGTGACATTGACGTACACAGTGACATTGGACTCCCACTACATGTGTGGGTAGTCTAGTCAATACTGTGTATACATTCCTAGTGCATATTGCTGTTGTGTTGTACACTGCATGTTGCATTGATGTGTAACTCATCATCCGTGTCTACCTCCAAATTTGCAGGTCCTTTCCTCATGTCTACACAAGGCCCTCTACTTTGGAGATGGGGTCCATGTTGGCAGCAGTGCACCTACAACTCTACATGGCGGCAACACTGTACAGTTGGAAGTGGTGGGAGTGCAGGCATTTCCAGGTGGTGAGACTACTAATTCCTTACATTCGTAATGTCATGTTAATGGTAGTTTTGAGGGTCAGTGGCTGATAAGTGTTATTGCTAAATACCTGCTCAAGTGTGTTGTGGGTCCTGCATTACTGTGAGCATTTCAGGTGTCGCGAGTTTCAATTAAGGACACTGTACATTGTGACACTTGTGTCATGTTGTGGGGATTACTTTGTTTACCTGCACATAGCATGACATGGCACGGTGTGTCGTGTGGCGGTGCTGGGAATGGGTTGGGTGACATGGCACTGTCCTCATGTTGCATTTTGCAAGTGGGTATTCATTTTAGCTGCATTAATGTGTTTGCATTGGTGGTGTCTGTGTAGGTAGGGATGCACACATTGTAACACTTCCAGGTGAACAATCTCAGGCTGATATGGTTTTGACAGTTGATTCTCCAGACATTCAGGATCAGTGTCAGGTTGAGTCATCATTGATTGTCAGATGGTATGTGCCAGGGCACTGTGCACTCGACAGGGGTGTGATTTCTATGTGAAGTAATTAGCCACTAGCTGTGTACGGGCTGCCTCCCCCCGTGCTCTTTCCCCTCCCATGTGCAGCGGCCGTGCATGCGGTTGGGGATGTGGGGCCACCACCATGTCCACGGCCAGGCCCCGGCGTGTTGCAACGTTGTGCAGGACATATGCTGCCACTATGATCCTGCACACTACTGGGGGAGCGTATAACAGCTGCCCGCCAGAAGGGTCAAGGGAGTGAAAGCGTGACTTAAGCACTCCGAATGTGCGCTCCACTATGCCCCGGGTTGCAATGTGGGCTGTGTTATATCTTACCTCGGGTGGCGTGGTGGGGTTCCGAATTGGCGTCATCTTGTGGGGGCTGAGAGAGTAGGCACTGTCCCCTGTGGAGGTGGTGATTGGTATCATTGGTGGGGTTGTGACCTTGCTCAGTATCTGACATGCATGCATGTGCAGTGGCATTCATACTCACCAAGCAGCCATGTATAGCCATGCCGCCCAGCTTCTAGGTCCCGGCTTAGGGTGGACATTCGGTAAATGAAGCTGTCGTGGGTGGACCCGGGATAGTTGGCATATACTGAGGTGATGATTCCCTTGGCATTACATACTACCTGCACGTTGATGGAATGCCAGTGCTTGCGGTTCCTATAGATGTGCTCAGATGCCCTGGGGGGACGTAGAGCCACATGGGTGCAGTCGATGGCACCTAGCACTTTGGGGAATCGTGCCACACCGTAAAAATCCAGGGCGGCAGCATGCCTTTCTGCAGGTGTTCTGGGCAGGTATATGTGCCTGCGGACTGATGGGTGTGCAGTGATGATGTTCAAGACCTGGTGTAGGCAGCGTGACTGCGTGGCCTGTGACACCCCACCCACTATGGCACTTGTCCGCTGAAATGATCCAGTGGCTAAGAAGTGCAGTACATTGAGGACCTTCTCAAGGGGGCTGAGTGCTTGGGAGCACAGGGTGGGTGATGTGAGGTCATCCTCCCACTCACTCACCAGGTCCAGTATTATGTGTGGTGGAAACCTGTACCTCCCATACACCTGGTCATCAGGCATCCCGAAAAGGCTGGTACTGGGTGTGAATATTCTGGCCCTGACTATCCTCCTCTTCCTCCTTTGGTAGCCCACGGCCACTGCTGCTAGGAACGGTATATTCATCCTGGCGTCTGAGCTTGTTATTTTGTTTGCCGCGCAAATTTATGCGTCACGGGTCGACGTATGCCTGCTTCCTACTAGCGTACGTGTTTCTTTGCGCGTGTTGTAGGCGAGCGTGTGAAACTTCCCGCGCACCCCTGAAATCCAGTACCCAGGCCAATAGCGTGTGGAAATTCCCGCACACCCCAGTATACACGTGCGCTGATGTACTCGCGTGTGAAACTTCCCGCGCACCCCTGAAATCCAGTACCCAGGCCAATAGCGTGTGGAAATTCCCGCGCACCCCGGTATACACGTGCGCTGATATACTCGCGTGTGTAAGTGCCCGCGCACCCCTGAAATACACGTACATAGGCCAATCGCGTGTACGCGCACTTTTGTCCAATTGCACGCGATGACACTCTGATGTGCAGTCTTTCCACGTGTGCTCCGTCATCACGTGCTATGAGGGAAACACCCGTGCGGGTCACGTCACAGACGCGCTCACGCGCTGAGGGCCTTTGGTCCAATAGAATCGCGTATGCGTGCTGACGGGCTTACGCGCTAAGGGCCTTTCCTCGAATTTCACGCTGACGTGCAGGATTTGCACGTGCCAAATCACTCTGTATCAAGCTGGCCACGCGAAAACACATGGAAGACCACGCTCCTGCCCAGAAGGCCGAATTACTGCCCCCCAGTGCCCCGAGCAGCCTCCCACGTGCCATCTGCTGCTGCTGCCTGCCTGCCTGCCTGCCTGCCTGCCTGCTGCCACCGTGCCCTGCCATTTGGTGCCTGCACATCAGCCATCTGCAGGGGTCCAGTTGCTGTGTCCACCCCTGCTGGAACAGAAGACTCCCGACTGGGATAACATCGCTCCACAGCCCAGCCCCAGGACCCAGTTGCCCACCCACTCCTGCCTCTGGGGTTGCCATGTCGGGCACTTCCACATCTGGCACCAGTGGCAACCCCAGGCCAGAGGGGCAGAGGGGCACCAGCTTCACTGCCACCGAAGTTGGTGTCCTGGTGGAGCATGTCCTGGGGCAGTATGATGCCCTCTTTTGATCGTCCCGCGCCAGCAAGGAAGGACGGGAGAGGATCTGGGCCGACTGTGTGGTTGCCATCAACACGGAGGGGGTGGCAACCCGCGACGTCCAGAAGATCAAGAAGCGCTGGGAGGACTTGAGGTCCAGGACCCTCGTGAAGGCCCGGCGCCTCGTGGAGGGGGGCCGGGGCCGCATGAGTTCCATCCAGATGAGGGTCCTGGAACGCGTACGCCCACCGCTCCACGCCCAGATCCTTGAGAGGGAGACCCGTCTGGAGTTGAGCGGTAAGTGTCCAAGCATTGCTGTGTGAGACAGGGCATGTTGTGGTGTGCTGGTTGTCTGATACTTGCCTGTATGTGTGACATAGGCCATGTATGCATGTATGTGTGCAGGGACATCATGGTAATGCATTTGCGACCAGTGATGTGTGAACCACATGGTTGTTGCATGTGTTTAAATGCCACATGGGGAGCCCTATGCAGATTTTACACATGAGAGCATGGCAGTCTCTGTTCTTGGACATGGGTGGGGGTGAGGGATGGGTGCTGATGCCAGGTACATTTATGGTAGCCATGTCTGTGTGCCTGACCTGTGTGTCTGTGACTTGTGAATGCCATGGATGCATGACACATGTGTGTGACAATGCACAGATTCACTGATGCAGCCTAGTTACCCTTGTATCCGCTGTGTTTGGGGTGTATGAGGCCAGATGGATGTGACTGAGGTGAAGTGTGTGCATGTGATAGGCATGACCCATGATGCATGTGAGTTCCATATCATTGTATGTTTCAAGAGTCCATTGGACATGTATGGAAATGTCCATGGCATGCACCATGCCTGTTACTGTATGTGTTTTACCTGGACTGACCCATGTGTTGTGGAGGGACATGATGGAAGTGTACTTTGACAGTGGTTCTCATCTGCTATTGCTTCCTGTCTAGGGGACCATTGAACAGTACCCTGATGCTTGTGTTCTATGTCTCCCTCTACACAGCGGCTAGTCAAGAAGGGGGCGGAGACGGCGCTGTGGAGCAAGGCGGCGGGGATGCCCCCACGGCTGCAGCGGAAGGGATGGGTGAGCCCCCACAGGGGCCTGCTACGGCGGAAGACGGTGAGGAGCCATCCAGGTTGGCGGTTTCCACATAGGAGGATGAGGCCGCCACTGAGGCACACATGGGGCCTGGTGGGGGCATCCCTGCTGGTGCAAGTGGTGCAGTCCAGGGGCAGGGGCAGGAGGCAGCACAGGTCACTGTGGAGGGGCCTGTGCATGTCGCTGTCCCTGACCCTGTGAGTGCACCACCATGCACCAGCAGGGATGCCCCGTCCCAGGCCCGTCTGCAGGTAGAGGGGATGTCCATGTCACCTGACTCCCCTCCACCTGCGGACCAGGGGACCCGTGTCCGTATGGAGAAGGTCCTGATTGGGGTCGTGATGCGCGCGGGTGCAATTCGTGATGACGTGCGTGCTTCCCGGGAGGAGCACGCACATCATCACGAAGAGCACCGTGCCGACGTGGCCCAATTGGGATCTTCCATGTTCGGGGGTTTCCTGCATGTGTCGGCAAATCTGGCGGCCCTCTCCTCCTCTGTGGAGGCTATACGCCAGTCGTTCTCCTTGCCGTCTTCCGGCCCAGATGCCACCAGGGCCCCCTGTGGACCTGCCCTGACCAATGCAGCCAGCTCGGTGGGGATCCCATCCCTGCCACAGTCGGGAGTCGGAGGTCCAGGAGGGGTGGACACCACAGCAACTGTACCCCAGCAGATGGAGGATGTGCCGGCATCATCAGGCAGGGCACGTGCACAACGGCGTCGGTGGATTCCATCAGCCTGGATGCCGTCATGCTGGCAGAGGCAGTTGCGTCGGAGGCAGCAGCAGAGTCAACGTGGGAGGCATCATGGCTCGGGGCCATGAACATCGGAGGGGCAGGCATCGGCCGGAGGGCAGGAGGACCCAGGAAAGGAAGTGTCTTCCGTGTGGCTGCGGTTGGGCCAGCAGATAGGTGTGGAGCGGTGGCGGGCGGAAGAGGCGCGGCTCACGATGGTCAGGGCGGAGAACTCCTTGCAGAGGGCCCTGAGGCGGGCCGAGTGCCTCGAGGCAATCCGCAGGGGGTTGGAGGAGCAGATGGCGTCGTCCCTGCGGACCCTCGGGGCCATGGAACAGGACCGCCTCCGGGACATAGACGAGGAGTTTGATGATGCCCTGGCCCGGAACCCCACGGAGTGAGCCGCTGGACTTGCCCGCCACCTTTGTATATAGTTCTTTAGTTTTAGGTTTCCTTCTTATGATTTGGAGTCGACGGACACTGCTCCACTTTTTGTATATAGTTGGATTTTAGTTAGGGTTTTTTGTAGGTTTCCTTTGTTCAGTTGTGCTCATGGACCCTTGGATGTTTTGTACATAGTTCTTCATTGGATTGTTTTATTTTTTATTTTTGATTTATTCTCCATGGAGCAATGGTCTTTGCATTTATTTTTCTCTCTCGGATTGATTTTATTTTTAATGTGACTTTGAACAACATTTTTTTGGATTTGGATTTGTAGTTTTGATTTTTTTGGACGGACATGCAGCTTATCTTTTTTTCATTGCCATTGTAGTTTGTTTCATTTAATTTGCATTCAATTTTTTTAATACAATTTTGTTTTCATACTTCACTGTGTGGTATCATCTCATTGGTTTCATGCATGTCATGTTGGGTGTTTTCCCATTCATTTGCAACCATTGTGTGTGACGGACATGGGTTCATTTGCTTTATGAACATTGGGGGTGTAACATGTCATTTCCATTTCCATGTGGGTGATGGGTTACTTGGTAGGGCCTTTTGGCTGTGGAGGCTGACCATAACGCACATGATTGGGGATTGTGAGGACCTGGGTGCAGGGGGACATGAGTGGGGGCCTGGTGGAGGGTGCCCCTGGATGCTGGGGGTGGGGGTGGTGGGAGACATGAGTGGGGGCCTGGTGGGGGCTGCCCATGGTGGCTGGGGTGTGGGGGTGGGTGGGAGCATGAGTGGGGGCCTGGTGGGGGCTGCCCATGGTGGCTGGGGGGTGGGGGTGGTGGGAGACATGAGTGGGGGCCTGGTGGAGGGTGCCCCTGGATGCTGGGGGGTGGGGGTGGTGGGAGACATGAGTGGGGGCATGGTGGGGGCTGCCCATGGTGGCTGGGGGGTTGGGGTGGTGGGAGACATGAGTGGGCCCTGGTGGAGGGTGCCCCACACTGCTGGGGGGTGAGGGGGGTGGGAGACATGAGTGGGGGCATGGTGGGGGATGCCCATGGTGGCTGGGGGTGGGGGTGGTAGGAGACATGAGTGGGGGCCTGGTGGAGGGTGCCCCTGGATGCTGGGGGGTGGGGGTGGTGGGGGACATGAGTGGGGGCCTGGTGGGGGCTGCCCATGGTGGCTGGGGGGGTGGGGGTGGTGGGAGACATGAGTGGGGGCCTGGTGGGGGATGCCCATGGTGGCTGGGGGGTGGGGGTGGTGGGAGACATGAGTGGGGGCATGGTGGGGGCTGCCCATGGTGGCTGGGGGGATGGGGGTGGTGGGAGACATGGGTGGTGGCCTGGTGGAGGGTGCCCCACACTGCTGGGGTGGTGGGGGTGGTGGGAGACATGAGTGGGGGCCTGGTGGGGGATGCCCATGGTGGCTGGGGGGTGGGGGTGGTGGGAGACATGAGTGGGGGCCTGGTGGAGGGTGCCCCTGGATGCTGGGGGGTGGGGGTGGTGGGAGACATGAGTGGGGGCCTGGTGGGGGCTGCCCATGGTGGCTGGGGGGTGGGGGTGGGTTGGACGACATGAGTGGGGGCCTGGTGGGGGCTGCCCATGGTGGCTGGGGGGGTGGGGGTGGTGGGAGACATGAGTTGGGGCCTGGTGGGGGATGCCCATGGTGGCTGGGGGGTGGGAGTGGTGGGAGACATGAGTGGGGGCCTGGTGGGGGATGCCCATGGTGGCTGGGGGGTGGGGGTGGTGGGAGACATGAGTGGGGCCTGGTGGGGGATGCCCATTGTGGCTGGTGGGGTGGGGGGGGTGGGAGACATGGGTGGTGGCCTGGTGGAGGGTGCCCCACACTGCTGGGGGGTGGGGGTGGTGGGAGACATGAGTGGGGGCCTGGTGGGGGCTGCCCATGGTGGCTGGGGGGTGGGGGTGGGTGGGAGACATGAGTGGGGGCCTGGTGGGGGATGCCCATGGTGGCTGGGGGGGTGGGGGTGGTGGGAGACATAGGTTGGACATGAGTGGGAGCCTGGTGGTGCTGCCCCTGCACTGCTGGGGGGTGGGGGTGGTGGGAGACATGAGTGGGGGCCTGGTGGGGGCTGCCCATGGTGGCTGGGGGGTGGGGGTGGGTGGGAGACATGAGTGGGGGCCTGGTGGGGGATGCCCATGGTGGCTGGGGGGGTGGGGGTGGTGGGAGACATGAGTTGGACATGAGTGGGGGCCTGGTGGTGCTGCCCCTGCACTGCTGGTGGGTGGGGGTGGTGGGAGACATGAGTGTGGGCCTGGTGGGGGCTGGCCATGGTGGCTGGGGGGGTGGGAGTGGTGGGAGACATGAGTGGGGGCCTGGTGGGGGCTGCCCATGGTGGCTGGGGGGTGGGGGTGGTGGGAGACATGAGTGGGGGCCTGGTGGGGGCTGCCCATGGTGGCTGGGGAGGTGGGGGTGGTGGGAGACATGAGTGAGGGCCTGGTGGGGGCTGCCCATGGTGGCTGGGGGGTGGGGGTGGTGGGAGACATGAGTGGGGGCCTGGTGGGGGCTACCCATGGTGGCTGGGGGGTGGGGGTGGTGGGAGACATGGGTGGTGGCCTGGTGGAGGGTGCCCCACACTGCTGGGGGGGTGGGGGTGGTGGGAGACATGAGTGGGGGCCTGGTGGGGGCTGCTCATGGTGGCTGCGGGGTGGGGGTGGGTGGGAGACATGAGTGGGGGCCTGGTGGGTGATGCCCATGGTGGCTGGTGGGGGTGGGGGTGGTGGGAGACATGAGTTGGACATGAGTGGGGGCCTGATGGTGCTGCCCCTGCACTGCTGGGGGGTGAGGGTGGTGGGAGACATGAGTGGGGGCCTGGTGGGGGATGCCCATGGTGGCTGGGGGGGTGGGGGTGGTGGGAGACATGAGTTGGACATGAGTGGGGGCCTGATGGTGCTGCCCCTGCACTGCTGGGGGGTGGGGGTGGTGGGAGACATGAGTGGGGGCCTGGTGGGGGCTGCCCATGGTGGCTGGGGGGGTGGGGGTGGTGGGAGACATGGGTGGTGGCCTGGTGGGGGATGCCCATGGTGGCTGGGGGGTGGGGGTGGTGGGAGACATGAGTGGGGGCCTGGTGGAGGGTGCCCCTGGATGCTGGGGGGTGGGGCTGGTGGGAGACATGAGTGGGGGCCTGGTGGGGGCTGCCCATGATGGATGGGGTGTGAGGGTGGTGGGAGACATGAGTGGGGCCTGGTGGGGGATGCCCATGGTGGCTGGTGGGGTGGGGGGGGGTGGGAGACATGGGTGGTGGCCTGGTGGAGGGTGCCCCACA
This sequence comes from Ambystoma mexicanum, assembly GCF_040938575.1. Taxonomy (NCBI): domain Eukaryota; kingdom Metazoa; phylum Chordata; class Amphibia; order Caudata; family Ambystomatidae; genus Ambystoma; species Ambystoma mexicanum. Next base: position 1,434,744,167 of record NC_090929.1, on the reverse strand, counting down.
CTGCTGGGGGGTGGGGGTGGTGGGAGACATGAGTGGGGGCCTGGTGGGGGCTGCCCATGGTGGCTGGGGGGTGGGGGTGGGTGGGAGACATGAGTGGGGGCCTGGTGGGGGATGCCCATGGTGGCTGGGGGGGTGGGGGTGGTGGGAGACATAGGTTGGACATGAGTGGGAGCCTGGTGGTGCTGCCCCTGCACTGCTGGGGGGTGGGGGTGGTGGGAGACATGAGTGGGGGCCTGGTGGGGGCTGCCCATGGTGGCTGGGGGGTGGGGGTGGGTGGGAGACATGAGTGGGGGCCTGGTGGGGGATGCCCATGGTGGCTGGGGGGGTGGGGGTGGTGGGAGACATGAGTTGGACATGAGTGGGGGCCTGGTGGTGCTGCCCCTGCACTGCTGGGGGGTGGGGGTGGTGGGAGACATGAGTGTGGGCCTGGTGGGGGCTGGCCATGGTGGCTGGGGGGGTGGGAGTGGTGGGAGACATGAGTGGGGGCCTGGTGGGGGCTGCCCATGGTGGCTGGGGGGTGGGGGTGGTGGGAGACATGAGTGGGGGCCTGGTGGGGGCTGCCCATGGTGGCTGGGGGGTGGGGGTGGTGGGAGACATGGGTGGTGGCCTGGTGGAGGGTGCCCCACACTGCTGGGGGGGTGGGGGTGGTGGGAGACATGAGTGGGGGCCTGGTGGGGGCTGCTCATGGTGGCTGCGGGGTGGGGGTGGGTGGGAGACATGAGTGGGGGCCTGGTGGGTGATGCCCATGGTGGCTGGTGGGGGTGGGGGTGGTGGGAGACATGAGTTGGACATGAGTGGGGGCCTGATGGTGCTGCCCCTGCACTGCTGGGGGGTGAGGGTGGTGGGAGACATGAGTGGGGGCCTGGTGGGGGATGCCCATGGTGGCTGGGGGGGTGGGGGTGGTGGGAGACATGAGTTGGACATGAGTGGGGGCCTGATGGTGCTGCCCCTGCACTGCTGGGGGGTGGGGGTGGTGGGAGACATGAGTGGGGGCCTGGTGGGGGCTGCCCATGGTGGCTGGGGGGGTGGGGGTGGTGGGAGACATGGGTGGTGGCCTGGTGGGGGATGCCCATGGTGGCTGGGGGGTGGGGGTGGTGGGAGACATGAGTGGGGGCCTGGTGGAGGGTGCTCCTGGATGCTGGGGGGTGGGGCTGGTGGGAGACATGAGTGGGGGCCTGGTGGGGGCTGCCCATGATGGATGGGGTGTGAGGGTGGTGGGAGACATGAGTGGGGGCCTGGTGGGGGATGCCCATGGTGGCTGGGGGTGGGGGTGGTGGGAGACATGAGTGGGGGCCTGGTGGAGGGTGCCCCTGGATGCTGGGGGGGTGGGGGTGGTGGGAGACATGAGTTGGACATGAGTGGGGGCCTGGTGGTGCTGCCCCTGCACTGCTGGGGGATGGGGGTGGTGGGAGACATGAGTGGGGGCCTGGTGGGGGATGCCCATGGTGGCTGGGGGGTGGTGGGAGACATGGGTGGGGGCCTGGTGGAGGCTGCCCCTGGATGCTGGGGGGTTGGGGTGCTGGGTGACATGAGCAGGTGTGCAGGGTAGTCCCCTGTGGTGTCGGCTGCCTGCAGGGGATGTGGAGGGTGTACATGGAATACCTGGGAGCACACAACCAAATCGCGTGTAGAATTTCCCGCGTACCCCTGAAATACACGTACCCAGCCAAATCGCGTGTGCAAATTCCCGCGCACGTACCCGGCCAAATCGCGTGTGGAACTTTCCGCGCACCCCTGAAATCCATGTACCCTGCCAAATCGCGTGTGGGACTTCCCTCACACCCCTGAGATCCACGTACCCAGCCAAGTCGCGTGTGTAAATTCCCACGCACGTACCCGGCCAAATCGCGTCTGGAACTTCCAGCGCACCCCTGAAATCCACGTACCCTGCCAAATCGCGTGTGAGACTTCCCGCGCACCCCTGAGATCCACGTACCCAGCCAAATCGCCTGTGTGAATTTCCACGCACGTACCCGGCCAAATCGCATGTGAAACTTCCCGCGCACCCCTGAAATACACGTACCCTGCCAAATCGCGTGTGAGACTTCCCGCGCACCCCTGAGATCCACGTACCCAGCCAAGTCGCGTGTGTAAATTCCCGCGCACGTACCCGGCCAAATCGCATGTGGAACTTCCCGCGCACCCCTGAAATCCACGTACCCTGCCAAATCGCGTGTGAGACTTCCCGCGCACCCCTGAGATCCCACACACGTACCCGGCCAAATCGCGTGTGGAACTTCCCGCGCAACCCTGAAATCCATGTACCCTGCCAAATCGCGTGTGGGACTTCCCGCGCACCCCTGAGATCCACGTACCCAGCCAAATCGCGTGTGGGACTTCCCGCGCACCCCTGAGATCCACGCACCCAGCCAAATTGCGTGTGAAAGTTCCCGCGCACCCCGGAATACACGCACACGTTATTTTTCAGTCAGCAGGTGTCCGTGTTTGTGGGTACCCCTTTGCACGTCATTTGTCCTGGAGGGCCACAGTATAGGACATTCATCATGGCTGTATATAGGTGCTTTTTGTTGGCGCACCTTTTGGCGCACATTTATTACAGGTGCTGAGACGCTACCGCCTGCTTTCTTGTGGCGGTCGTGTTTGTACCTGTGCGCTGGTTTGACCGTGCGCTTTTTTGCCCTATTCGATTCCATGAATACGTGTTGTAGGCGAGCGTGTGGGCGTTCCGCGCACTTGCACCCTGTACTTCCCCCGTGACGCCCACATTTTGGCAAGTTGTTCCCCATTCCGAGTGTTACGCCCCGTGTTCCGCCTACTTTTGTTGTGTGTGCCGCGCTATGTGTGATTTTCGCTGTGGCCTGTGCGATTTTCGCTGTGACCTGGCGCACGCCGTTAGATGGCCTGTGCGCCAACGTGCGCCACGCACTTTTTTAGCGCACATCGATGGTTTTCTCGCGCTTCGCCTTCCATGAATCGATGTGCGCTGCTTTTCGTGTGATTTTCGCACTTGCACTGCGATTTTCGCTATTCCACTGCGAATCGCACATTTTTGGCCACTTGCGCTGCGCTCATTATTCCATGAATCGGCCTGTAAATTGGCAATTTAAAGTTGTAGCAAGTGCAGGATTACCGTCTCACCTTTCAGCGCAAGCAGCAGAATTAGTAGCGCTCATTGTCCCACTCAAGAAACACAGAGGACAGAAAGTGATGTTCTACAGTGAATCCGCCTATGTGACGTCAACTGTACATGCAGGGTTAGCACATTGTAAAAGGAGGGGCTACCTCCGCGCATATGGTACTCCATGCAGCATTATTGAAGAGGCTTATTAAGGCACTACAACTCCCATTAGCCATAGCGGTCGTTAAATGTGCAGTGCACACTAAGCAAAGAGATTTTCACGGTAATTCATGGAATTAATGTGCGCTGAAAACAAGGGCGCAAGTGTGAAAATCGCAGTGCGCACGTGCGAAAGCCATGCTAGCGCCCGTTTGGCGATTCATGGAAGGTACTGCGTGTGGCTTACCTGTGATCTGCGCTGAATCCGCGTGTGGTGCACGTGTCATTGCGACATCCCAAAGGCTGTGTGCTACACGGCCAGTCAAGGCGCACACCGGCCAGTGCAAACACCTAAAAAGGGAGCTGGACACGCGGAATGGGGAACAACAAATATGAAAATGTGGGCATTACGGGGGAAGCATTGCTGCCAAATCCTCGCAACGTCCACACACGCGTTAACAACACATATTCATGGAATCGAACAGGGGTAACCCGCGCGCCACAAAAGACGCACTAAGCCGGAAACACATACGCCAGGCAAAAGCTGGCATAAGCGCCCCGGCGCAGCATAAAAGTACACCCAAACAACAAACAAGCTCATACCGCTAAGATGAATGTACCGTTCCTCGCAACAGTGGTCATGGGAGGAGGAGGATAGCCAGGCTCCACATTTATTTACCCAGGGCCAGCCTTTTTGGGATGCCGATTACAAGGTCTATGGCAGGTATAGGTTTCCACCCCATTTCATCCTAGACCTGGTCGCTGAGTGGGAGGATGACCTCACATTACCCACCCTGTGCTCCCAAGCACTGAGCCCCTTGGAAAAGGTGCTCAATGTACTGAATTTCTTGGCCACTGGGTCATTTCAGTGGACAAGTGCCATAGTCGGGGGGCGTCTCACAGCCCACGCAGTCACGCTGCCTACACCAGGTGTTGCCGATCATGACTGCACACCCTTCAGTCCGCAGGCAGACATACATGCCGAGAACACCCGCCGAACGTAAGGCTGTGGTCCAGGACTTTTACGAGGTGGCACACTTCTCCAAAGTGATTGGTGCCATTGATTGCACCCATGGTCCTCCTAGGGCCACTGAGCACATCTATCGCAACCGCAAGCACTGGCATTCCATCAACATGCAGGTGGTATGCGATGCCAAGGGAACAATCACTTCGGTCTATGCAAACTATCCAGGGGCCACCCAAGATAGTTTCATATTCAAAATGTCACCCCTCAACTGGGACCTGGAAGCTGGGAGGCATGGCGACACATGGTTCATTGGTGAGTACAAATGCCTGTGCACATGCATGCATGTCACACACAGAGAAATGGCAAAACACAACTAACCACAACCATTATCACCTCCCCAGGACCCATTTGCCCACCCACACCTGCCTCTGGGGTTGCCATGTTGGGCCAAACTCCATCTGGGACCAGTGGCGACCCCCCGGCAGAGAGACAGAGGGATGTCAGCTTCAGTGCAAATGAAGTTGGCATCCTGGTGGAGCAAGTCCTGGGGCATTATAATGCCCTCTTCAGATGACCGTGCGCCGACAAGGATAGATGGAAGAGAATCTGGTTGGACATCATGGTTGCCATCAACGCGGAGTGGGTGGCAACCCGTGACTTAAAACACGTCCAGAAGCGCTGGGAGGACTTCAAGTCCAGGACCCTCAAGAAGGCCCAGTGCCTCCTTCGTGCAGTGGATGCAAGGAGGCACCAAGTCCAACTTACCATCGACCAGATGAGGTTTCTGGAATGCACACCAGTGCTTCACCACCAGGTCCTCGAGGTGCAGACCCATCTGGAGTCGAGCGGTAAGTGTCCGTGCGTTCTCATTCCACAGAGTGCATGTTGAGGTGTGGCAGAGGTGTGCAGGTTGGACATATGTGTGACATGGTCCATTCATGGATGTGTGTGTGCAGGGACATGACCGTGCTAGATGTGAGTCCAGTCATGTGTGATGCACATCAATGGTGTATGTGTTCAGATGCATGATGCTCAACTGCATGTGGAGATGCACACATGTTTGCATGTCTGGGTATGTACTCTGCCATGGTTGGTGTGTGACACATGGATGCTGGTCTCAACTTCATGTACGTCCACGGTGTATATGTGCGTGTGTCTGTTTGGTATGTGTGTCACTGTGAGACGCCATGGATGCATGTGACAAGGACATATGGGTACCTGATTGGCAGATGTGACATAGTTGCCAATGATTACACTATGACAGGAGTTGGAGATGTCCAGATGCATGTCTGTCTGGTGGCGTGTGTGCATGTGATCGGCACTCCCCATGTTGCTTGTGACATCATGCCACCATTTGGATGTTCATGCAGTTACATGTGTATGGTTGCGGATGCCTGTTGCACGTTCCCTGCATGTTTGTGCATTTGTGTGTGTTCAATTGATCTGAGTGTTGGGGAGTGTGATGACGTCTGTGATGTCTGACACTGCCACTGATGTGCAATTGTCATGTGCCTAGATGACCATTGTACAGGGCCCTGATGCCTGTGTTCTGTCTCTCCCTGTCTGCAGCATTGACTGATGAAGAAGGCAGAGATGGGGCTGTGGAGGCCAGCGGCAGGGATGCCACCGCCAGCCAGAAACGCAAGGCCCAGCTCCCACCCCAGGTAAGAATATCTTCCGGGAGTGAGGAGTCTGGTGCCACGTCCATGGCCGCAGCTGTAGAGGGAAGGTTAAAGAGGCCAAGGTCGGAGGTGGACTCCTCGGCAGCAGAAGGGGGAGCTGAGCCCCCACAGGGGTGTACTGAGGAAACAGCATGAGTCATCCAGGTTGGTGGGGGTGTGGTTGAGGAGGAGGCCTAATCAGCCCCATGCACAGGGCCTGGAGGGTGTGTGGTTCCACTAGTGCAAGTGGTGCAGTCCAGGGGCAGGGGCAGGAGGCAGCACAGGTCGCCATGGAGGTGTCTGTGTGTATCCTGTCCCTGATCCTGTGACTGCATCATCTTGCACCAGCAGGGATGCCTACTTCCTCTCCCTGTGGACGTGGCAATCCGTGACCACGTTGAGTCTGTCCTAGCCGGTGTCATGTTGCGTACATGTGGTATTTGGGATGACGTGCAGGGTTTTAGGCAGGACAATGCACGTAATTTTGCATACCTGTGTGCCCGCCTCGACTTGCTAGGACACGTCACCGGCACAGGGTTGCTCCGTGTGCTGGACGCTCTTGTGACCCCCTCCTCAACTGCACCCCCTATGTGTCAGTCATCTTCCGTGCCATCTTCCCACCCATGTATCATCTGGGCCCCCTGTGGAGCTGCCCCTGAGCCCTCGGCCGGGCTGGTGGAGAACACATCCCTGCCACAGTCGGGAGTCAGAGATCCAGCTGGGGTGGTCACACCACCAACTGGACCCCAGCAAATGGTGGATGTGCAGGCATCATCGAACAGGGCACATGCAGGATGGCGCCTGGGAATACCATCATCCCAGAGGCCGTCGTGGTGGCAGAGGAATTTGGCATTGAGGCAGCAGCAGGCTCGGCGTGGGAGGCGTCATCACTCAGGGCCAACAACATCACATGGGCTGGCATCGGGCGACGGGCAGGAGGACTCAGGACTGGGAGTGTTTTCCATGTGGCAGCGGTTGTGCCAATAAATCAATGCAGAGCGGTGGCGGGCAGAGAGGGCACAGCTCACAATGGTCAGGGCGGAGAACTCCATGCGCCGGGCGTTGAGGCGGGCTGAGTGCCTCGTGGAACCTTGCAGGGAGTTGGAGGAGTCCATCGCAAGATCCCTGCGAGCCCTCGAGGCCACGGAACAGGCCCACCTCCGGGACATCGACGTGGAGTTGGATGATGCCTGGCCCGGAATATCAAGAAGTGAGCCGTTGGACAAGCCAGCCGCCTTTGCATATAGTTATTTAGGGTTAGGTTTAATTTTGGTTTTTGTTATGATTTGGAGTCGACAGACTTTGCTCCACTTTTTGTATATAGTTGTGTTTTTTATAGGGATTTCTGTAGGTTTCATTTTGTTTTGTGATCATGGACCCTTCAGACTTTCAGTGTAAATAGTGCAGGACCTGTACGTAATTTATTTTTTTCTATCTCATGAAGGAATGGATTTAGATGGTTTTCGTTTTGGATTTCGAATATTGGACTTTGGAAATGGGTCACTATTCAGTCAAACATTTTTGGGATTTTCATTTTTCTGGGATTTTGCATTTGTTTTCACTGGACTGTTGTGACTTTTTCATTTTCGTGTTTTCTCTACATTTTGTCATTTATGATTTTTCTTATATATTTCACAACTGTTCATTATTGGTGTGGTGTACACTCATTAGTTTTGTGCATGTGTCAGTCAGCATTGGCTCAGTCATGTATCACTGCTGTGTGGCTCTGTTGGACATGTCTTTGGGAGCATGCATGTGTGCTATTGTGAATGTCATACCATGGAGCATTTACAGGGGAGTTGGTACAATGGACGGTTGTGTGTTTGCACTGGGGTGGTGCAGTGTGGGGTGGGATTTCGGTTGGCATTTTTGACATGGTCCTGTGTTGTGACAACATGTTTGTTGGGGACACATGTGTGGGGGCCTGCTGACAGGTTGCCCTCAATGGGAGTGGGGTGGGGGGCAAGAGTCAGGGCCTGCAAGCAGGTGCCCGTCACTGGTGGGGGGGACATGAGTCGGGGCCTGCTGGCAGGTGCCCGTCACTGATGGGGGGGACATGAGTTGGGGCTCACAAGAGCATGGTGCCATGTGGCCTGTCTGCGGGGCATGGTCAGGGTGGATGGGCTGCCTGCCCATCCAACCTGGAATACTGCTACGCGTATTGAAGGGGGTTCGCGGGGAGATTTTCACACGTTTTGTCTGTCGCAAGCAGGGTACGCATATTCAAGTGGGTGCGTGAGTTGATTTTCATGCGTTTTGGCTGTCGCAAGTGTGGTACGCATATTGAAGGGGGTGTACAGGAAGATTTTCACGCATTTTGGCTGCCGTGAGTGGGGTATGCATAGTTTTCTCAAGCGATTACAGTGTAGGGGGGCTGTAAGCTGGTCCAGGGTTAGCACGCCCCTTTGCCCATATTGGGGATTTCTATGGCTTTTTCTTGCACAAGGAGCGTTCTTTGGGGCGAAACTGGCACTGCTGGATGTTTGCTGCGCCACGGCTGCAAATGGCTTGGGAAATCCATGAATACGCAGTGCGCCAGAATGCTGTCTGGTGCATGTGGCTGGTGAACGCTGCTGCATGCTCCCTCTCTGCACTGGCCGCGTGTGCAACTTCTTCGCTGAATTCTATGAATTATCCCCTCAATTCCTTCGTCCCCACTTCCAGCTGCACCACCTCTCTGCTTTTTTTTCAATTCTATAAATATTTAGTCATTAATAAAGCAATACATTAAAATAGTTATCGTAAAACATGGCTTTGGTTGTTGGTTTGCATGTTGCAATGACTATGGGTGCTACTCTGCGCTGAATTCTATGAATGACCCCCTTTATCTCTTGCACAAACAACGCCACAGACAAAGAAGCCAAAAGGGTTGCATGGCCTAAGCAAGCCAAACTGCTGACATGGGTAGAAGATGAATCAGGTCCCATTGTTGTAATCCCGTTGGCTAATGTGACATTGTGCTTCCGAAGATATAGAAAGGATCATTTGGGAGACAACAAAGACTGTAGAACTACAGTTGACGTTTCCAGGATGGGAGCCGGGACAGCCGTCCTGATGGATCGATATTGGGCTTGCGGGCCCAGGGCCTACATGATTGGATTAAAAAGGATTAATGAGGAAAGTGGAATGGTTCAAGGTGAAAGAACAAGATCAACGAGTAGTAGGATGGCACGAGAGATGGATGACAATGTTCTTATGCATAATATGTGCTTGCATGATTGTTCTCTTTGTCTTTCTCTTCCTCATCTTTCACACTCTCTATCATGTTAGTACTTCTGCTGAAGGAGAGGTAACTAAAGCTCTCCCTACTGTGAGTACTACCTTTGATTTGCTTCATGAGTATTACACAACCTTTGGGAGACACAGGAGAAATGCAGACGAAGATAGTGAGGCCATAAATACCTATCTGGATAATACAGCACATTTGGGGAATAACATGTGGTATCAGCACATGAGAAAGATGGGTGAGAGAACATCTAAGGAGAGTTGCTACGTCTGCTTTCAGATGCCATATGCCATGAATATAGTGCAAACTTTCATTGCCAGAGAAGTTACAGAACACGATGCTAGCTGCCTCAGCCATCTTGCAGCATGCATGACCAAAGGACAATTTCAAGGAAGTCTGGCCACTTTGCGATGGTGATTGAAATTGTTGTTTCCATGCCAGGATGACTACATCAAGACTACACAGATTGAAAAGGAACCTGGATGGAAGAGCAAGATGCTTGTGCATCCTGCACCAGGACAGGATTAGGTGGTCATCGAAGAGATGAAGAGAATAAATGCCCTGATGTGACAGAAATAGCTGGATCACCTGTATGTTGGAAGCAAACCCAAGTCTTAGTCTATGGACGAGTGAAATCCAAGAAGCAATGGGTAGAAGCACTGATGCCCTGTGCAGCTCATCTGCTGAAGCCAGAATATGTACAAGATGTACAGAGAGTAAACGATGGGTGTTTGAAGTCATGGGCTAAGCATGCCAAACTGCTGACATGGGTAGAAGATGAATCAGGCCCCATGGTGGTAATCCCGTTGGCTAATGCAGCATTTGCTTCCAAAGATATATAAAGAATCATGTGGGAGACAACAAAGACTGAAGAACTACAGTTGACGTGTCCAGGATGTGAGCAGGGACAGCCATCCTGATGGATTGAAATTAGGCTTGTGGGCCTAGTGCCTACATTAAGCTTTCCAAGGATTGGGGAGGGACACGCTCCTTGGTGCTCATTCATGTTCCAGCATTAGTGATTCCTCAGAGTGACCTGAACATTGGAGAATTTCCAAAAGCAGATGCCCATTTGAGAAAAAGAAGATCTCTTGAGTCTCCCAATCGGACCAGAAGAGATAATTACTTCTCAGCCAAATCAATACAAGAATGTGATGCCATTCCTTATGAGCACAGGTTGTTCAGCAAGACTGCTTCAATCTTCACGACCATCTCCATGCCTTGGATCCAAAAGATGGCCAACAGCAAGTGGTTGCAGATCACAAGATGGGAGCTTCTGCATACGATCAATACCACCATAAAGGGATTGAATGCTATCAAAGAAAAACTGAGGGCCATACGAATAATGACCCTGCAAAACAGACATGTCCTGGACATGATTACAACGATGCAAGGCAGAGTTTGCGCCAAAATCGGGCCTTCATGTTGCACATTCACACATTCTCATGATGACAAGAATGGGACCATGACAGAAGCCATAACGTTGTTGACAAACCTGCATAACAAGATGGAAGATGAGACAGAGGACATTATGGATGACAGTTGGTTTACCTCCATATTCTCATGGATTCCGAAGTGGTTGGCAAACATATTCAAGATCATTGGAGTAATATTGGTCATGGTGATGTTGGATTATCTGTGATCAGGATCATAATTGCCAAATGCAAGATGACAGCAAAGAAGACAGTAGGAATGAAGATCATGATTGATGTGGAATCAGGGTTTGACCCAAGGAATTGACAGAGGTGATGAAGATTTGGACGCTGAAGAAGCACTTTGTTAAGAGAAAATACCAAGATGTGGAAACCATTGAAGACGTGGTCAACGACTCAACCAGATGAGGGAATGGAGAGGAGCAGCTGCATGCCTGTGCAGGAAATCTCACCCCTATCTCCTGTATGTTGGAAGTCTGAGACTGTGCCAGGCTGGACACCAGCAGTTGTGCCAATACCACAGCGAGTATTTGAGAAAAGGTATCCACTGAGAAAACCGTATTGAATGTATCCCTCGAAGAGACGACAATCTGATGGAGGAGCTCCCCGAAGGTATATGAAAAGAGTGAAAGAGAAGCCATTGACATCACAAGAGATGAGAGTGACGCACTGACAATGCTGGCTGAAGAGAATGCATGGATTTTATGGAAACTGATGATGAATATTAGAATCAAGTAAACTTTCACATGCAGAAAAGAAGTTTTACAGAAATGCAACTGTTCAATAATTCTAAAGATGCAGAAACGCAAGTAGATTAAGTGATCATAGAAGTTGGCTATACGTAGTGAATAGACATCTGGTGAAGCTGCCATTGTATAGGAACTGGACATCGGTGTCATGAATTTAGTAAGTTGAAACCCATGGAGAGGAAAGGCTGAGAATTGTGTTGCAGCACGAATAAGCTGAGATTGTGGAAGAGCCTGGAGAGGCTGTCAGGGCTGGTATCAAAACATAAGCAGCAAAGGTTGGTTATTTATTCTTGCAAGAAGTGAACGTTTGAAGGATGAATCACTCCTTATTAGGGGGCAAGGGAAGAACACCAAGAGTGCCAAGTTGTATTCATTTAAGACATTTACATACTGCAGAATGGACCAGAATCATGATCTCCTGTCACGTGAGCCGAGGATGGAAATAGAGTTGAGATTAGAGTCCTAGAACAACAATAGTAAGTGCTTGTACTCCCATATATTCCCACTTACAAGGATACATTGCATGGCCAAGTTCAAGGACAATCTGCATGGCAGAAGGAATGGGTGATGAGAGATGTTGGGTTAATTGGGTGGATAGGTAAAGTCAAGTCTACCCCGTGGCACCTGGGCATGAGCTTACGTGCTGCTAAGTGAACCAAATGTTCCATACATGGCACAAGCATACCAACCAATTGTAGAGGGCCATATAATAAAGGGCCTTATAGTTTGAGAGGCAATGGTAAACCGTGTACTTAAGTGTTGAATATGACATGTTTTGGAGGTATGCATAAGTTGTCCACCTGACATTAGACAGCCAATCACAATCCCAGTCCTTATAGAAAGTATACATAGATGTTTTCCTTGAACTAATAATAATTGGCTGCAGGTTTTTCATATTTGCCACGTAGTATGATCTCACAGTACTCAGTTTATAGGGTTTCTTCTTTTTTGTGTATCAATCTCTTACGCCCAGTGACTCAGTTCTCAGTATGTGATTGTTCTGTGTCACGCTTTTTAGAGTAACCGGCGGAAAAAATTCCACCTCTGCTAATTGAAAAAGTATGAACTCTCAATAAGAGCCTGTGCCACGTGTTAAAATTTGCTGTCATTTTTAATTATTTAGCCGGTTTGCTTTAACAAAATTTCCTTCCACATTTGTGCATAAGCCCTTCTTGATTACACGTGTTTCGGCAACATGTGCCTTTTTCAAAGCTGGGCATTAGTTCAGTTTATAACCAGGTACATGCACAGTGACGATACCTATCCTAGTAAACTGCTTGTTTAGCAGGTGGAATTATCCTTTTGAATTGCAGTTGCGTCAAACAGAACAAGAGAACATCCGCACTCTAATGTGGAATCTATTTGGTTATACAAGTTGGCGATGAGAGATGTTCGGCTAATTGGGTGGGGAGGTAGTGTCATGCCCTTTCTCCTTGCACCTGTGTCTGTGCCTATGAGCTGCTAAGTGAACCGAATGTTCCAGACATGACCCAAGCATGCCAACCAATTGTAGTGGTCCATATAACGAAGGACCTTAAAAAAAAAAAAAATGAGAAACCGTGTATCTAATGTTTCTGAAGATAACATGTTTAGAGTTAGGCATATATTGTCCACCTGACAGTGGGCAGCCAATCACAATCCTAGTTCTTATGGAAAATCTACTTAGATGTTCCCCTTAACCCAATCCCAACCATAAGTAGGTTTTTACTTATTTGTCACGTAGTATGACGTCACCTCCGAAGTGGTTTTGATATATAAACAATATTTTATGAAAAGATTGCTGCGAGAACCGGAAGTTGTAAACTCCCTGTTTTAGATAATTTTTAATAAAAGTGTACTTTGCCATCTTCCTGAGCTGGTTCGGTTATTTGTACTCGGTTTCCGTTGTCTAATCACACACACCTATTTCGCACTACTGAAGTCTGCAGTAACACCATCAAAATAAAGTGGTACTGGCGCATGCCAACCTCGCTGAAAGCTACATCATACTTGTTTCTGTGGTGTGCCGTTCCCTCACCAAACACCAATTTCATCAAAATCGTGGCCTGAGAAAGCAGATAACATGCAACTGATTTGAAATGCAGTTTATCTGTATCTGCTCTCAATTATTGTACGTATAGCTTTTCAATACATTATTAAAATGATCTCAAATAAAACGTGTTCCAGTTTTATCTATTTAATTTCCTTTATAGAAGGCAGATCAAGAAAGAGTGCATTTTGAGCAGCAACACTGCATAAAGACAATGGAATAAGGTACCTTGAAAGAATACATAGCTGTATTATTTTCCATGTACAGCATGTGCAAATGAGCACCATGGTGTGCTTTGTCTAAATGTAATGACAGTAGTCTTGCTCGAGACCACTGAAGTGACCAACCCATAGGTCCTTGAAATGTCTTTGACTTACCATAACAGGTGTTTTGTAGAGCACACCTAAATCCTCCATCTTGACAATATTGACCATTAACAGATGTAGATAATAAGCTGAAGTGCCGGATTCAAACCTGGGACCACGAAGTGAAGCTAGGTCTCTGCAGTGCATGCATTAGCGTGCTGAGCCACAGATCCGTCATGGCAGTTTTTTTTGTTGTTGCATGAAGTATATAACAACTATGTATATAACAACCACTGAGCACCACACCTACGTTAAGTCTAATAGTAAGGCAGAGCACGACATGCTGAGAGAGGAAATTCAATCTCACATCAAAACAATTCTTGTTTCTATGTTCTCGCCAGGCGAGATTTCACTCTGCGGCTGTTTCAAGTGCCACGAAATAAACATTACACGATGAGAAATAAATACTAGTGAATAAAAGATGAAGTTAAAAGAAAACCAGGATGTGTGAACCTGGTGACAATAAAATACAGACAAGCATCTGCAGACTTCTCAAATATTGCTGTGATTATTAATACCAGGACTCGAGGGCCGGGATCATTATGGGTTTTCACAATATCCCCTCATTAATATTCATGAGGAAAAAAGGTGCATACATTTAGAATCATTGTATGCAAATGTATCTCATGAATATTAATGAGGGGTATCCTGAAAACCTGACATGGATCCCTCCCTCGAGGCCTGAAGATGGCCAACCCTAACTCTATGCATCAAAAGAAGGGATACATGGTTGTTCCCCGACCATTCAAGGTATTATATAATATGTAAAACAACAATGGGTCAGGGATAATATGGACAAGACAACATATATGAAGAGAATGAATCTGCTCTGACAATTTTGGATCACAATTATTATGTATTTCTTGTTTAATATTGCAATGTGTAAATCATACAAAGCATACCATACCATCAAGGTATAGTGAGTTTAACGCCATCCCCATAAAACATACAATAGTCAACACAAAGATGTTTCGGCCTATCATATTTCGTCAGCTTCAATTGTAATGGCCTTCATCAGGACGGGAGTAGTGGAAGTGTTGCCTCACTGACTGTGGTGTGTGTCTACAACAATTCGAAAATTCCATCAAGGTATAGTGAGTTTAACACCATCCCCATAAAACATCCAATAGTCAACACAAAAGTGTTTCGGCCTATCATATTTCATCAGCTTCAATTGTGATGGCCGTCATCAGGACGGGAGTAGTGGAAGTGTTGCCTCACTGACTGTGGTGTGTGTCTACAACAATTCAAAAATAAGTCAAATTAATACTCGATGTCCAGAATATTCCTATAACAAGCTCCGAAATTAGTGAAAAACTGAACCCCTCTGGGACAGTGAAATGGCTTACTGTGTTGCAGAAATGGAACACGGGGTGTCTGGTATACGTCCAGAATCTGCACCACATGTGCATGTTTGGCAAAGCAGGAAATGTTCACCTGCGAGGGAAACACACAGGATGACCTTTCCTGTGCTTTTCTATTGCAATATAACTTAATTGTGCTATTCAATTACTACTTTGGTTTTGTGTGATATTCCAAGGCTATCTTACCTCATGGAATCACTAATAAGCAATCCACCAGGTGCATGTGTCTCCAGGATGCCCCCAAGGGATTCCGTTTTTCACTACATTCGTAGCTTGTTATAAGGAACCTTTTGGACATAGAGTATTCATTTTACTAATAATTGTGATCAAAAATTGTCAGAGCAGATTCATTCTCTTCATATATGTTGTCTTGTCCATATTAACCCTAACTCTATACAGTACTTTTGGTCTCTCCCAGTCATTTAAAATAATTAAAACAAAAAAATGGTTTTCAAAACTCGTTTCTCCACACCATTTTTCCAATATTAAAGTGGGCCCAGCACATGGAAACGGGTACAAGCTCAAACCCGGTCCATTGGCTCTCAGCCAAAACAATTGATTTTGTTCTGATTCTGATTCTTCTCTCCCCTTGAAAAGCAGCACAAAAATCATGTGTGCCACAATGTCAACCATTGAGACATTTTCACAAAAATCTGTGGTTCACAATTTCATCCATTTAGACATTTTCCCCTGGCTCCAGAACAACGTAACTGGGTCTCTCTTAATGGGTTGATTTGGTTGACTAGACTCAGACACAATCTGCGAACCCAAAATCGCTGTTTAGGCCCACAAAAGGGGTCCTCTGATTCTTCAATAGGTCACTGATTTTGAAATATCCATAGTGGTATGTTTGCCATGTTTGGGGATATTTAAGAAACTGCAGGAAGAATGTTCACCTCCCAAAAAGACCAAACCACAATTTCTCGTGAAAAAGCAGTTTTTACTTTAGGTAAGAGCATAAATTGACCGATAGATTGACCTATGAGAATTTGCATGGGAAATGGAAGTGTGAAGGGTGACAGAACCATAATGAAAACCCCAGAGCCAATTTCACTCTTAATATCTACTTTAGACCCATCTACTGAACGAGACCAGTTCCTGACCAAAAACTTGGATATTATGGTTCACCTGACAGAATGAGCCCCAGGCAAAGAAACATCAGTGCCTGCCTAATCCATGACCCATTGCACTGACTTGGCCAGAATAAAGGATGACACCCTGCAGAAAAGGCTTGGTAGAGGAAACAAACAGCAAACCTCTAAGGCCTGAAGTCCAGGACACATATACCAGGAGGCATTGAACTTCACACAATTGAGGAAAGTCTGGGGAAAATGGAAAAGAAATAACCCAAAAACCAGACGTAGTTTTGGTGAACATGAAACCGTGCTCTGCTTGAAACACCCAGTGCCCTAATGTTCCCCAACCCCTGGAAGGACACCTGATACATAAACATCTCAGGTTTGTCAGATAAGGCTGTAAAATAACTCAGGGTTCAGTGACCAACTCTTGAACAGAGAAAAAACCACATCAACATCCCAAAAACAAGACTATTTGGTGGAATATGATGCTGAGAAATCCCCTCTGATGCAACATCACTCTAAAGCCATTTTCTCCAAAACGTCCCTGATTTCTTGGTGAGTGAAATGAGGATTCTTTCTAGAGAAAAAACAGCTCTTATGGGACTTCTCTAATGGGGAAGGTTTGTGAACTCTAATCATAATCCCTGTCTAATTTGAAGAACCAGAGGGTCTTGAGAAAAAAGTGATACATTTTGCATAAAGAAGCTCAAATTACCCACATAGGGGAGGTTACACTCATCCAGTGCCAGCAGCTGCCTTCGAAATCAGAAGCTCTGTTTATTGGGTTCTCAGATGGAAAAATCCCTACCTAGATCTCTGTCAGACTGCATGTAACTCGATCTGTCTTGGGGTAGAGGGACCTAAAGAACGGGACCCCTGCACCCGACAAGACCCTGTTATGGCCAGCCTGTGAACAGACCTGGGGAGAAAATATCTGTTTTAAAGAAGATCAAGCCTTCTCCAGAGAAGCAAATGTGCTTACGCAGCATACCAACTCCTTCACAAAGCTATGTCAAAACAACAAAGGCTTGAGTCCTCAGCTCCTTTCATAACTAGTAATACAACCAATATGGTGCTGATTTTAAGAAATACGCCCTTTCTCCTTTCTTGTAATATGGTGGTGTTAGCATCTCACAGGAAACAATGCGCCAGTTCAGACCACTTGTAAACCTCAGCTGGATCCAATGCCACCCATGTTGCTTAGACTTCCTCAGTCCGATCCAAGATCTGAACAAGGGCCCCAGAAATGTTTATAAGTCTTTTCACGCAAGATTGCTGAGTCCTACCCAGCCCTTCAGAGATATCCCCCCAAACTTCAAGAACAAGGTAACCATCTTGGGCTCTTTAACAAGGGTAGAGGCTGAAGCTTATGGTAGGGAGGGCTTAGGGCACTTGGTCTTCATCTTGCTCCTTGCAGATGATACCATTTTACAACTGCATACTCCCAGCAGATTGCAAGGGGAGCCATTCCTGGAATTGTGATGTCTCAATAGATTTGGGGAAAACATGGGGTTATGTGTAGTAAGCACATTAGGAATTCTTGTGGATCTTCCTCTGTGTTTATGGTGAATCTAACCATTCCTGCACAGTAGTCATATTCATGTCTTATTCCTGAGACACTGTGGATCGTGTCAGAGTTGTTAGTGGCATTTCTGTGTAGGACAAGCATTTCAAAACACAACTGGTCTGAGCCGTTTAAGTAAATTATGTCCACAATTGAGGTCAATTGGAAGAGAAGATTGATTGCTACATTTGCATAGCAATATATTTCAGTTGTGTTTCTGAATTTAAAAGGACCAGCAGACTTTGTCTCTCTTTTGTTTGATGGTCGTGTATTTGTTTTTTGTTTTTTTGTTGGGATTGTGGGGAAATCTGGTATGGCGTCTGTTTGCACTAGTTGTATTTCTAAAGGTTTTCTTTTTTCAATTACAGGGAACATATCCAGATGTGGAGTGTACACCTCATGTAGCATGTTGGATTTTAGGATACAAGGAAAGCCAGAGTTGAGTTTGTTTGCATCAAAGTAACTAAGAATAGATCATTGAGTGTACAAAGCTATGAAAGGGCTAAGTAACTCATACCTTCTTTACATACTGTGCCAATGTCAATAAATGCATAATCGAGGGTTGGACCTTGTAACTCATGAATAGTGACAGCATATGCAAGAGACAGATAGAATTGTTTTCTGCCTGCCTTTGAAAAGAAGGACATGTGCTTTTCTTTCTGGAATTTTATTAGTTTTTGCAAGTTTGACAAAATCGATGTTGACAATCTGGGTATCATTTTCATTTGCATATGTTTGGAAGCCAACGACTGTTCCAATTGCTCCATTGTCTAAACCTTGTAATACATCAAGGTTATATTTTAGTATCACTCTGCAGTTTATACACAGAGTTAATAGTTGTTTCTAATCCAACTGCGCTTGAGATACATTTTTCTAGGTTATTCAGTCATGCTGTTGCTTGTTAACACATAGGAAGTGTCATCCCATGCACTTCCAGTTTGCATGTGGAACGAAGATGCACTATAGGTCACTTTTATTTTTTCAACATTGTTTCATTTAATTGGTTACAGCTTGCAAGGGTTGGCATTAAGCACATGCATTTTTGTTTTTGTTGACTTAATTGTTCTATTACATCAGAGGCAAATGTGTTTCATCCATACAGCTGATGTATTAGTCTACCTTCTAAGGTAGATTGTGTGTCTCCAGTAAGCAGACCAGTTGTAATGCTTTTTTAAATGTGAACATATGTTAGATCTGCAGACTGTTGCAGGTTTTGTGTAAGTCTTGTGTAGCGAACATGCCACAAATGTACATTGCAAATGCTGCTGATTGTAGTACAGCATTCTTTGTGTCCTCATGGTTTGAACATGGGTTGGCCTTTCATTGGTGTCAACTTTACGGGGTCTCTAAAAGCAATAACATGTTTTCCTCCAAAGAGTCCTTCGTAACCAGTTTTTAGGACTTCCAGCATTCTTAGATGAATTCAAGCCTGCATGAGGTTGAAAACAAGGCTTACTTCATGTACTAGGAGGACTTTCATTTGTCGTAGAATTCTGAATACTTCAGTTGCAGCGTCTGCTGACAATTTGTAATATTCTAATTTGTTTTGGTGTTCTACTAGGAAAAGAAGTGGTCAGTGCAAAGTTACACATCCTATGGTTTAAGCATCTAGACCTGTGGAAGCTATTACAACAGCAGAGAAAGCTTGTTTGTTTGTCTTCCACATTTTTCTTCCACACATTTCCTGATTGTTTTAATTAGGAAGAGGTTGTCAGAACCAGCTTCACCACTTACATACAAGAGGAGAGGTTTGTAAATTTAACAAGTGTAAGTTTTATTTTCATTTTTTTTGTCCATGTTCAATCTCTTCAGTGACTTCTAAGTAAACGGTGAGTTGCTCATCATTTAGCTGTGATTTGAGCACTGACAAATTGTCTATAAATTTAATGAGTGGTTCTCCAATTGATTCTTGGCTTCCTGCAAGAGAAGGTTGACTCCCTTCAGGAGTGTTTTTATCTAGTCTAGCATTTTTTCTATTTAATATTCTTCTTGGCGTTCATTGTCCACCATTTCTTTGTACTGATTCTCATTTTCATTTGTCATACTGTTTTTTCTTTTGCCTTAAATGCAACTTCAAATATGTCATGGCCACCTAACAATTCTTCCTCTTTTCTCCAGGGTTTGAATAGTTGTAGTAAGGCAATGTAATAATGTTCTCTCTGCTCTGTAGATTTAAAGGATAACTTTACATGGTTAATTAGGCTGCGTTTTGAAACCTTTACTAGGCTGCCTTCACAATTAAAAACGGAGTATTTGGCAGTTCATTCATCTGGCATAATATTTATACAGGTGTAGTTTTGGTCTACATCAAGTTTTCCAAAGCAGTACTTCTATTTCGACAGTATCTGTTAATCTTGGCTTTTGGGATCGTTTGTTGCTATTGTTTCAATTTCTTGATAGGATTTATGTACTCTTTTTTGTGATAAAGCTGGATCAAGGTTCAACCAGACAATGTTGTCAGATTTGCCATTTAAGGCTGTAGCTGTTAAACCATCCGCAACTTCCTAAGACCCGCATTCTCTGTGTGACAGCATTTTGACACTAAAGCTGTGTAACTCAGTTTTCTCAGCGTTTGGTGTAGGACAGGCTGTGATATATCTTGCAATAGCAGTTTAATTGTCTGAAATGTATTGAATTCCTTTGTTTGCATTCTACAAGAGGGCAATGATGTTATTGTAATCATTGATGTATTTAGATGCCTCATCTCTTTTAATGCTGTGTGGGTTTTCGGGAGTTTTGCCTTTTACACTGTGCCTAACAGAAGACATTAAACCATTCACTTGACCGCTGGTGCAAACTGGTCTAGGGAATCCAAATCGACATTTGGCAAAATATTTTTCTTTGTTTTGATATCGACATCTACAGTATTTGCCACACATATGTCTTTGGAAGTGTAAGATTTGTGTCCGTAGGCCATTATGTCTGTCCAATGAAGGGATGTCACAGGTAATGTATTTTTCAAATAATTTTAAACAGTGTCATCACTGTCATGGCCAAATCTGGAGCATTTTATATACACAAGAGCTTGTGTATGTGCGGTGCTCGTCTGGATTGATATTCTTTTCTGCAAAAGAAGTGTTCTATTTCTCTGAGCGGAGGACACTTTTTATTACAGAAGACGTGCAGCATGGCAATGAAACAATGGTGAAAGTATCTTGAGAAATTGACTGTATCAAGAGAACAGAGTTCTTGTGGACTTTCTATGTCTATTCCTTCTTTATTTTGGTTTGCATTGTGTAGAAAGTCCTACAAGTCATTGCATGCATATTTGGCACAAATTAAAGTTCCAAACCAAGTGGGTGGGCCTAGGTTCCTTAACATACAACACACATCAGGATGACGTTGGAACCAGTATTCTTTTGTATCACGCATATTTGCCTAGTGATTTGTGATTCTTTGTTATTCTTTATTGTTGTAGCTGATATGTTTAATAAATGGGTGTCTGTTTCTACTGTGTGTGCAACTCTGTAGCATAGAGTTGCTAGTTTGCTTTCAAACAAGAGGTGGAAAATGTATTCAACAGTTTGCCAGTATCACAGATCTTCAGAATACATTTGTAGAGAACGATATTCTGATGCACTGATTTGTATGAGTCTTTCATCGTGTCTTCCACTGTTGACTGTAGGAAAGAGTAGTGGAAAATAACATGCTTTTACAATTTTTTCCCATTTGCTCATTGGAGACCTGTAGGCTTGAAGCATTAGATATGTTTCCAATGCATCTTCCCTGGTGTCTCTAGAATATAGTGGGTGAATTTTATATTGGTCTAAAATGCTGTCCAAAGGACTTCTTTAACTTTGTTTAAGTCAACTAGTTGTTGCCAATAAATGTTGTCTTTAGTTGGCACACCATTAACTTGAACAATCAAAGATTGTTGTACTGGTGGCCCTACTCCTAGTGTTTCCACGTTTTCATGAAGGTCAAATGGTAAGTATACAACTCTGCCACAAATGCCTTTGAGTATTTCTGATGGAGGCAAGGTGGCAGCTTTGGGTTGGAGACATATTATATCTTGGAATGGGTGTACTGTTTGAATTATGATACTCTCATGCAGGTTAAGTTGTTGAAGAGCTTTTGGAAGTATAAATATTTAGTTGATGTTTTCTAAATTAACTTTATTGTCTAAGTCTACTTCAGTTCCAAAATATATACTTTGTATGTGTTCTATTTGTCTGAACAGCTTTTTGGCTGTTCTGTTACGGAGATTTTCACGTAATGTTTGTAGTTCTAGAGCAGTACTTTTTGCATTATACAATCTATGTACGAGGTTTTGCATTGTAGACTGGTGCGTGCTGCATTGTTGACATTTATGATGTGATGGAAGGTGCTTTTACAAGCAATTCCTGAGATGTAGGCTAATTAATGCCCGTATACTCCAATGTGGTTGTGCAAAGGGCAGGAATCCATGGTTTGTAAAGTTTGTATTCTACTTTTGTCTAACATAGTGATTGAGGAATGGTTGTAAACATTTGAATGACTGTTGACGGACATTGCATATTGATCTGCACATCCATTTGTAAATTGGACAACTTGTTTGAACAAAAGGAACACTTGTTTGAAAGTTTGTTGTGGAATACATTTCTATTAAGGTTTCTTTTGTCATAATTGTGTCTGCTAGTATTTCATAGGCTTGTCCATAATTGTCTATGCCAATTGGGTTTGTTTGTTGTTGTTTATATGCTTCTTCCTTGAAGTATGGTTCTGTGCTACTGCTGTGAAACCATTCACCTGCACAGTTAGAAAAGGAATCTATATTGACATTGCACCTGTTTGGGAGTTGTTTTGTAGTTTTTCAATTGATTTAGTTAGTGGTTTCATTCTGTTTAAAACTAATATAAAAATGTTCTCTTTAGTTTAAGTGCGCTGTCAATTGAGTTCTTCAAGAATAATTTTCTCTGGTAGTTTTTAAGTACAGAACGTGGCTTTTCAAAATCTGTATGAGATTGCCAAGAACTCTTTGCCAGAACATTTTTTGTGCAGTTGATTTCTTTGAATGTTTTACTCTTGCTATATCAACATTGGTAGATAACGTTTGGTATTGAACTTCAGTTGTAGTTTCTTTACTACATATTTTTTTACTTGCATTTTTTAAAAGAGGTGGATTATTTTTCTTAGTGCGGACTATTTTAGTTTACATGAGTACAGTTACTAGTTCTTTTGTTTGAATATTTTCTATACATTGTTTTAGTGGGGGGTGCTATATGACTTTCTTTTTATCTGCTCAATCGTTTCTTTGTGTTCTACAGAGCTGACATTTGGTTGGCTTTGTTTTCTATTTGTTAGAAAAAAGAACTTGTGTATTGTAAAGTTGTAGAAGGTGTGCGTGTGTGTGTTGCTGCACAGGGATGAGTTTTGCCTGGGTGTAATGGTAGAGGGTTGATAAAGAGTGGTGTATGATTATTTAGTGGGATGTGGAAGAAGTATACATAAATGGTGGGAGGTATAGAATTAAATATTTATTGAGGTGGTACATATGTGGTATAGTGCTATGAGGAAGAGGGAGTTGAAGTTAATTATAGTAATGTGCTTTCAGTAATAAATGGTATGAAAGGGGGATGATGGGTGGAATGTGATTCTTTAGTTAAGTAATATAAGAGAGTGTGTTGTAACTATGAATATATACATCTATGTTGGGAACTGGGAAGAGGAAGAGGAGTGTTGACATTATGGAATGTAGATTAAAGTTGGATAGCATGCTGTGGAAGTGGAATGTATATTTAATGTGAGGTATGTATTCAAATAACTATAGAGAAAGAATGTGTTGGAGTGTGGTGTAGTGGTATGAGGAAGAGTGTTGCGGAGATACATTAAAGTAGTTTGATTTGAGAAAAGGTATAAGGATGGTGAAATATAAGAAATAATGAATGAATACTTGTTAATTAAGGTATATCAGAGAAAAAGAGTAGAGTAGGAAAGAAGATGTAGACTATTGTTCAGGACTGAGATGAGGAAGAAAGTTGTATAGGACACAACATGAGGTATCTATATATGATAGATATGGTTGGAACTGTGGTGTTTTGGGTAAATATTATATTGCAATTGGGGGAAGTGTTGTGTGCAAATATTATGTGTGAATGATGGGAAATGTGTGATAAAGTGATTGCACTAGTATCTGTTGCACAGTGGTTGTATCAGTGAATAAGGGAGTGGTGGTCGTATTGAATAAGGAGGAAATGTGTGCTGTGATGGAAAACACAGTGAATTCTGAAATGCATGAAACACTGTACAGGAATGAGGGTTGTGTGGGCATAAAAGGGATGAGGAAGAGTGGCAATGGGTATTAATGTATGCTTATATTTAGTTATGAAATGAGGAAGATAGTTATTGGATTTGATTTGAGTAATGGTATGAATATGGGGGCATGTACAAATTCATGAATGAATGAATTGTTGGTTGTTGGTGCAAATCCTGGTATACCAGAGATCTGGGTATTGCTCTCCTGAGAGCCCGGCAACCCTCTTCCCAGAATAACAGAGGACTGATCCAAGGGCAAGTTTTGGCCTCAACTGGCGTCATCATCTGTGCCCTCCCCCAAAAAACGTTCTCCCCTATGGATTGGGTGCTTAGAGTTTTATCACCTATGGCTACCCCATATAGAGGTTATTCTACAGGCCCTCGCATGTCATGTGGCTGACATGCCCATCCCCAAGAAACTATCTATTACATTGTTGCAGGGTTGTCGACTTACCATTGGCCCTTGCCATCTGCCATCAAACCCTGGATTTCTGTCTCTTGATTGGTTAGACCTGGTCTCCCCAGTCCTGGGACCCAGCACAGTTCCCAGCCCTCTGTACACCTCTTCAGGGTGATGTGAAGTGACTATGAGTCCCAATTGTACCTGGTAGTGACACCATCTTTGACTATGAGAGTGTGCTCCCCATGCAACATTTGTTTCACTTCTTGTCTGCGTTTCTGAGAACGGCTCGTCTTCCCACCATGGGTGAATATCCATTGTCTAGTTCAGCTACATCACGTGGTTGTGGACCACAAAATTGAGCTCTTTGGGTCTGCTTTTATGAGGATTTATTCTGTTTTCCTGCAGTTTGCCCCTTGTTGTTTGGAGCTTGGAATGCACTTGTTTATCTCTGACCTTGGCTGTGAGTTCGGTCTTCACTCCATGCAGCCTGAGCCTGCTTCCCCTGTTTGGTGTCCTGTAGCTTGAGGCCTTCTGTAATTTTCCTTAGACTTATAATGTGGTTTCTACATGTTCGCACTGTGCTATGTTTCCTACAGGTTAGTTGTGCGTGGTCCTACCAGACTCCATATATACTCCTATAGTCACATAGAGTTAATTTGCCATAGGCATCTGCAAGCTTGCTCAGGATCTCTTGTTACCTTGCGCTTAAGCGTTACTGCATTTGGCTAATGAGAAAAATAATAAAATGTTTTTACAGTATGCATATGTATCTGTCCTCTATTTACAGAACTGTGTAAGCATGTTCTTCTTGTATACAAGAGTGTGTTTGTGTAATGCTGTACAGGGCTGCGAGTTTGCTTCATGACTAACGCTGCTACATTGTGGTGTCACTGGTGACATTGGCTCATGGTTTTTATGGTATTTAATCAATGCAGTCGATTAGAGCGTTTGCGTCCACGATCACCGTCGAGTCACCTGTATCTGAAAGGATATTTGCCTTGAATACGGTTGGAATGGCTGTCTGAGAGGATACCACTCTGCATACGTGAAGTCAGTGGTGTACTTGGGGATCGTCCAAATAATGAGTGTTCTTGGCTCTTCAGGCCGTCATGTTCATGGGGGTGAGGAGGGGCATTCCTGGGACCCTTTCTTCATGGTAATGAAAGTTTAGGAGTGGAAGTGGTGATGTTAGTAAATGAGGGGTTGCTGGTGGAATTGAACAAAGAGGTATGTTGTGGTGGAATGGTAAACAGTGTGATTACTGAAATGGAATTAATCAGTGTGTAATACAATAGTGTACAGTGAAAAAGGATTTTGTTAGGCTAATACACAGCAAAAATGTTATTAAATTAAAGTGACATGCATGGTTATTAATGTACTTTATAGCAATCGGAGTGTTTTCTTTCTTCTGTAGTTGTCGGCAATAATCTTTTTTTTGTAAATGGAAAAGAAAGGTAGTTGGTACTTGTGATAATTTTTGACTATTGTACGTTTTAGGGTCTGACATTTATCATGGTAGCAGACCTCATTCAAAAAGCAGTAAATTAAGTTGCGCAATGTCTGTTGGAGTGAAGTATGTTAAAGGAAAAGATATATTATATAGTGGCATTTAGTGAAGTGCTATTGATGGCAGCAGTGTTGACTTGTGTATAAGGATGTGGTATTTTCTAGGTAGTAATGCACCTATGAATTCTGTGCCTTTTAGTGAAGTGGTGTTAAAAAGAGGCATTAATGATCACATCCGTTTTGGATATTGTAAAAGGATATGGTACTTTGTAGGTGGTGTTATTAGATGGCAATGCAGCTGTAACAGTTTGCAACTGCTCCTATGAAGTGCCAGTCAATTGTGTTATGGAGGTTTTTGTGTAGTGCATTTTACTAGTTTGTACAAATTGTAAAAATATTGGCAGTGTTAATGCACATATAAGTTTAAACTATTGCTAACATTTGAATACTTTTAAGGAAACAATGAACATGCACTTGCCCAACAGTTCCATATCATTAATAAACTGGCACTTGATGTGAGCTGGTGCAACATGTTGGCACTTCGTGCCAGCTGATAGCACTGCTTGGAAAATACTATACCCTTATAACAAGGTTGCCTTTAGAATTGGCTGTCTTTAGCAGCACTTCACTTAAAGGCACAGAATGAATAGGTGCATTAGGAGACCCACCATTGGAAGAAATTTAGAACTAAGGGAACTGCACTTGGAAAACATTCCTACAACAGTATTAACTGGCACTTGATTTGAGCAGGTGCAACATGTTGGCACTACATGGCATCTGATAGCACTGCCTGGACAATTCTGTTGCTTTATATATAAGCAAGCCTGTTTCCTTCAGCAATGCCTATTTTTAACAGCATTTTATTAAAAGGCACAGAATGCATAGGTGCATTAGTAGCTGCAACATTTTTACATTGTTTAGATGTAAGGAAATGCACTTGTAAAACCCAAGCGATGGGGATTCAGCCCCGACATATTGACAGGAAAAATTGAAATAGACGACCTGTACGGGAAATTAAGAGCCACAGGTTTTATTGAGTGCAATATTAAGACCCCAATTGAACTTTTTTCTGGATGATGGAATCTGGTGACACTAAACAATACGAGCTATGAAATTGATATTTTAAAGCACTTTGCTAGACAGAAAATTACACTAGGATTAATATTCAGTGAATCTTAAGAAGGTAGCCTTGAGAACGACTTTATTGTCGAAACACGTGTCGACTGACAGAATTTGTATAATAAATACTGTACAAATCATGGATGCTGAACTTTTATGGATGTGTACACAAAGACACAAACTGACTGTATATTGTAATAATCTCTGGAGGAGCGTGAGTGCGTGTCATCATCACTAATATGTACACTTGTCAAACCTTCCTGTAGTAACATTAACTGCCACTTGATGTGAGCAGGTGAAAAAATTGGCACTACGTGCCAAGTGATAGCACTGCTGGGATAATATTATACCTTTACATATAAGCAAAACCGTTGCCTTTAGGATTGCCTCTTTTTAGCAGCACTTCACCAAAAGGCACAGAATGCATAGGTGCATTAGGATCCCCACCATGTTTACATGTTTTAGAAGTAAGGAAAATGCACTTGCAAAACATTTATACAATACTATTAACGGGCACTTGATGTGGGCAGGTGCAACATGTTGGCACTACATGGCATATGAAACCACTGCATATAAAATACTATTGCTATATGTATAAACAAACTTGTTTTCTTCAGCAGTGACTCTTTTTAACAGCACTTCTCTAAAACACACAGAATGCATAGGTGTATTAGCAGTGCCAACATTTGTACAGTTTATTTTATAGAGGTAAGTAAAATGCTCTTGCCCAACACTCCTTTGGTAGTATTAACTGGCACTTGATGTGAGCAGGTGCAAAATGTTGTACGTACATGGCCAGCAGTGGTTAATAAACACCATATCATTATAGATATGCTTATATAT
Source organism: Ambystoma mexicanum (assembly GCF_040938575.1). Classification (NCBI taxonomy): domain Eukaryota; kingdom Metazoa; phylum Chordata; class Amphibia; order Caudata; family Ambystomatidae; genus Ambystoma; species Ambystoma mexicanum. The sequence continues at coordinate 1,434,716,387 of NC_090929.1, read as the reverse complement.
ACAAAAAGGTGGTACAAAAAATAACTTTTGAAAATGAAAGCATGCCTGTAGTATGTGATCTTAGTTGTAGATTGTGGAATTTAGATCTTCTTGACTCTGCAAACAGAAATCTGTACAAGTTTAAACTGTAGTTTGTGATAGAGGAGGCTCGGAAATGCAGCACATATATATTGATAGCTATGTACATGTTTACCCAGCAGGAGGTTGATAACACTCGTCATTTTCTGGCATTCTGTTAGCAAGTGTTTGGCTGTCTCCAACTGTTCTTGCTCATTACATAAATGACAAAGTCGTAATTCCGTTGCAATCTTATCCCTTCTACTAGTGACCATTAATGTAGGTAATTGTTCAAACCTTAGTAGTAGCATAAGGCGTCTGAGTCTTACAGCTGGGCACAGGTTCAAATAGCTCTGTTTTTAAAAAAAAAAATTGTATACTCTATACTGGGCGAACTGGTAGCTTTTTAGTTATCGGAGATGATCGTAGTTCTCTATTCGTTTTCCCAGTGCCCTCTGTGCATCGTCTGGGTCACTTCCTACCCGCATTTGCCACCTGATATCGGTAAATAATTTAGTAATCTGTTTCCTGGTTGTAGACAGCGAATTTGCCCTTGACCTTTCTTGATGGGCTGCTATTAATAGCCCATTCCTTGTGTTGCTAATCATTTTCAGATAAAGTGTAGCACGCTTTTTCAGTACTAACGCTTTTAATGAGATCAACCCAAGTTCCAGTCTTATTATTGTCATCGGTATGCCAGGTAGTAATCCCAGTATGGAGCGCCAAAATTTCCCTTCTATCACCTGTAACCATTTCACATCTATATCAAGGAGGGCTTCCAAACAATAAATTATCATCGGGGACAAAACTTGCATATACAGTTGTCGTGTGACCTAGATGGTGAAACCTCCCAAATGAACGTTGAATCTATAGAGCAATGTGGTCAATTGTGCTGCTCTAATAGCACGTGTCTTTTTGCATAATTTATAGCCATCAGTGATCTCAAATTTTATACCCAAATATCGATACTGTGGAGTGTAAGCAATATTCTCTATGCCTACCCTAAGATGTACATGGGATATATTCCCCTTGGTGTATCTCATGACCTTTGTTTTTCCCAGATTAATCTTGAGGCCATTTTCCTCTGTGTATTCCCAAAGTGCAGTGGTCGACCTGCGTAACCCGCTGATAGTATGATAAAAAATTACTAGGTCGTCTGCACAGGCTAATACAGGGTAGAGAGAATCACCTATTTTAGGGGGACAATTTATTGTAGCACTTATAGCTGCAGGCATGTTATGGACATATATGTTGTATAGTAAAGGTGCTGTGACACAACGTTGTTTGACCCCCCTATTTTGATAGACACTTCTAGTGGTATGGCCTTCCTGATCTAATTTTAATTTTACTGAAGTATCCTGGTGGAGCAGTCCAAGATAGTATATCAGGCCCTCAGAGCAGCCCATTAATTTTAATTTCTGCCACAGACGGCTTCTCTAGGGATAGAAGTGAATGCCGCCGAGAAATCTATATAGAGGGCATATAGGGGAGGCTGCCCCATTGACCTCGCTCTGAACTGTAACAGGTCCATTATCATGATTTTATGAACCGTAGAATATCCCTGTCTGAACCCGCTTTGGCATTTACATAAGATATTTGATTGCTCCACCCAGAGCTGTAATTCTTTTAATAGAAGTGAGGTGAATATCTTCCCCGTGGAATCTAGCATTGAAAGGAGCCTATAGTTACCAGGGTCTAGGCAATTCCCCTTTTTAAAGATGGGAATAAGGACCGCTGTTTGCCATGATCGTGGTATTTCCCCTTCTTTTAAGATTTTATTGAATAAGATGACTAATAGGGAAGCCCACAATTCAGGATGCGGTTTCATGACAATATTTGCCAATCCATTTGGGCCTGGAGCACGGGAAGATTTGAGTTCTTTGATCTTATTCACCACCATTTTGTATGATGCATTGATGGATGGAGTTAATGGGGGACTGCCCAGTTGGCTGACTCCCTCAATGTCTATCTGGGCATTCTGCTTTTCTAAAAAAGTTATCCATATAGCAGCCTCAATAGCGTTAGCTAATGGACCTTTCACAGCTCCCCGTGCTCCACCCAAAAGAGACCAAATATAGTGGGTCCCTCCTGTTCAGATTGTCTTTACTAATCTTTGCCAAGACCGGACCTTGTCTGCCTTTCTTTTCGCTTTAACAATAGCTCTATATCTGATTTTAATACGTCTTACATTAGTAAGATATTTATTCAGGGCGCAGGCTTGTTTCTTGGCTTGTCGGAGCTCTGCTCTGAGTGCTCTTTTGGCATCTCTAATCGTCTTATCATAGGGAGGCTTTTTGTCCCCAGTACTTATCATTGTCCATATAGGGAGCGCAGCATGCTTACCAACAAGGATATGGATCCAGTCTTCAATAGAGTTAACTGTCATCTCCCTAAACTTTGGTAAGAGATGTGATCTATCTATAGCCAATGCTTCCAGGGCCTGTTGTTATGCTCACCTGGCTCCCACAGGGGCGTCGATCTGAACTGGACAGCTGCGGTCTCCACCATTGTGACGCATAGTGCAGAGATGACGGCTGGACTGGCCCACCTAGCTTCGTTTGCTTGGCCCGTAGGAATATTCTTCTGCAAATGGAGAAAGGGAATTAACCACCCGTGGAGTTGAGCGCTAACCCCTCCCCACTCCCTCTGTTCTCCCCACTGATCACCTTTGATGTCCCCTCTTCTAATCTCACCTGATGTTTGGAAAGATGAGCTCTCCATCCTGCATTGAGCGCAGGGGCGCGTAGATAACATGTTGCTTCATTGGCTCAAAGGAATTGGTGAGTTCCAGAACAATATTGACTCTGAGATTCCCGGCAAGACGCCGTAAGTGTGTAGTTCGTAAGAGTTCAAATGTCGGACTTTCACTCTGGCCGATTCCTTGCAGGTTGCAGCTTGACCCTAGTGAAGAGTTCCTCGTGGCAACCGGTAATATTCAGGTAAGGATTTGTATTATCCAACACAGGTCGATAAAATAATGTCAATATGTAACCTGTTGCTTTCTCCCTTTTTCAGGCGCTGAGAGAAAGTATGAAGTCTCGGGGAATAATGCCTTCGGCGGTAAAATCAGGTAAGTCTATTGTGGTGAGGAGGGTTCCCCTTGTTTGTCCCTTTGTTTCACCTTGCTGTCCTTTTGTTTCCCCTTAGGGGCCGGGTTTCGGCGAGGATGCAGTGGAAGCTGCGCCGACCCGTGCAGAGGAATAATACCCCCGGTGGTAAAATCAGGTAAGTCTATGGGGGGTAACTAATATTGCCTCTGTGTCTTCCCTTGGCTCACCTTGCTGTTCTTGTCTTTCCCTTAGGTGCCGGAGTGCGGCAGGAACATGCAGAAGGATGCGCTGGAATGTGAAGATGCTGCGAAGGCCGGTGAGTTCAGCGCAGCGCTGCAGCAGGCGAGGCGACGCGCATTAAATAACTTCTTTCTTCCAGCTCGAAGGCGTGATGGATCGGGAATTCAGGTAAGGATCAAAGGTATTGCTCTTGTTCTAACCTTTTCTCTTTCTTTCTCCCTTTTTCTAGGAGCTCCAGACTCGAGGCGGGCGTGGCAGAAAACTGTTTGCAGACTTGCAGGCACAGTGAGCGTTACACTGCTGGATGCAGAATAACGCAAAGCGTGTGCTGCTCTTTGGGCGTGGTTTAAATAGCCTCCAAAGTAGTCCCAGATAAGTATTCCTCCCCAGCCCCACCCAAGTAAAAAATAGTCCCTAGGTTAAGTAGTCCCTTCCAAGCCTCCTTTGGCTTGGAGCTCTTGCAGCATGGTCTGCATCAGGTAAGTTTTAATCTATGAGCCTGGCGCCTATGGCGCCAGGACTGACTCTCCATATGAGCCTGGCCCCATAGACGCCAGGACTGCACCCAAATAGCCCCAAGCAGGGGTTGTTGGGCTTGCTTGGAGTAACTTGATGCCTGCTTCCGGGGTTGCTGGACTTGGTCTGGGTCCCCGGGGGTAGGCATCATGACACCTGTGCAATGTTTTTATCTGACCAACTGGTCCTTGTACATGCTTTATTTAGCTTTATTTTGCCCATGTTACTTATAGGAATATCCCTCTCCGTGATGTTAAGCTCAAATACCAGTACAGCGTGATCGCTCCATTCATTATGGATCACTTGCATGTCTTCCACATTCAAGTACATCCTAGGGCATGCAAATATATAGCCCAATGTTCTACAGGAGGTTCCATTTGACCATGCATGGCAGCCAGGATGATCACTAATAGTTCTGCCATTAATCATTTCTATGTCCCAGGACTCAAATAGGCATTCCCACCCATGCCCTTCAGGATTCTTTTTAGTATGTTGCATGGAAATTTTGGCTCTCAATTTAGGATTGTGGGACTTCCCTCCATTCCTGGTCATGTGGCAGTTGAAATCACCAACAACAAATACCCCAATATTCCCTGATTTTATTAACCAAGTAGCCAATATGTCGTGGATAGCCTCCTGCAGTTGTTCCCTTAATATTGCTCCAGGAGGGTGTACAGACTTACTAGTAGGAATTTTTCCGTTACTCCCCTATTGTGATAGGCCACTTCTACAGCAATCATATTACTTACTAGTTGGGTCTAAATTTGTCTCGAACCAAGTGCGTTAGCCACCCCCATAATTAGGCCTCCATATGGTCTACCCTTTTCAGCTTTTTTTGCCACAGATTGATAAGTATTAAATCCATCTAATATCAGAGGCTTCATTGCTCATATTTCATGGAGGCAAATACAACTGTGTTTATCTAGTACTTTAGTTGAACCCTCTGTTGATAGTAGATGTTGAAAACTGCAGCAGTTCCATGTCAAAATTGTGAGATCTCTTTGTTTTGAAAGTACCTCAGGTAGCGAATCTGCCAACCATTTTAATACTTGTTGGATGTGCAAGACTTCCAACTTCTTCCCTTCAGGCAATTTTGGACAGTCAATAATGTCTGCCGGTATGTCTGCCTCTCTGGTCAAGAAACTTAGGTCAATTTCATTCAAATCAGCATTAACCTCTAGATCTACTGCTTTCAATTCACCTTTGTAATTTCTAATCAGTTATGCTGTTGACAGAAACTTACAATGGAGCGCTGAAACCTGAGGATTAGGGCCTTTCAGAGGCTCCACAAATTGAAAGTCATCAGATTTGAGTACCCGCAGTTGTAGCACATAGTTCAGTCTGGTTGGCAGTTCTGAGCACGATAGCCATCTCAGTTCTCCACTTGGGTATACATTCTTTATCACGCGGATGCAGTTGCCTTCGATCACTTCTTTAACTTCAGCCGAAATCAGTGCTTTAGATGTTGGGACGGACTACTCCGGTAAGCTGATGGGGATCTCATCTTCGATTATCGCATCTTCTTCACTCACAGTGTCCTCCTCCAGTGCATCTATCACCACTTCCGGTTCATTCATCTTTTCTTGTTCAGGCATCAGCCAACTAGTCAGGCAACCCTCAACAGTAGTTTTTCTTTTCTATGCTCTTGCTGCTCTCTTCTTGGCTTTCTTGGAGGGGAGACTAACGGGATCTGCTTCGGTCCTAGGTAAGGCCATAGCATTAGATCTTTTATTCTTTTCGGTCCTCCTGGCCAGTCTTCGCTGCTTACGTGAGAAGAATGGTTCAGCATCTGCCCCAAGATTTTGCTATTCTTCGATCTGCTCTTCTTCAATCTCTTCTATCTCTTCTACAAACTGTATAGCTTCTGAGAGATTACATTCTGCTGAGGGATTATATTCATCTGTTTCACAGGCTTTCTCCCTCCTGGTCTGATCAATGATTAGAGCGTTAGTATTGTCCAATATCCACCCAGACATCTGTAATAAAATCTTAAGGGCGAATTGCAAGGATGCTAATGATGGCTGAATATCTGCAATCTCGTCTGACCCTGAATAGACATTGTCCAGACAGTCTGTTTCAGCATCGGGTTGTGTGGGTCTTTTCCCGGAAGGCATCTATGCTGTCCAGACAGTGGCACGCCTGAGATGAGAAGACCAGCTTGAGGTCCCTTTGTCTTCCTATTGGGCGCTCTATACCAAGAGTTGTCGCGGTGGAATAATACCTCTAGAGTGTTACTAGGACTTAGGGCTACTCAACAGGATCAAAGGCTCGTGGCCCGCAGTCTCCTGTTGTTGTCTTTCCACTGGAAATCCCACCGGTCAAATTGGAAACCTTATAGGAAGGCACACGACTGCTTCAGTATGGTATCCCCTTCCACCAAGATATGGTACAATAGCCATCGTATGCTTGCATACACAGTACAGGATTCACTTTACCCTTTATCCCCAGTCTCTGTGTGATAGGGTATATGCTTCCCCCTACAACAGAACAGGGACAGTAGTGAACTAAGCTAGTGAATGCCAACCTGAATTGTAAATCACCTCCTGGGCTTAATCAGTGCATACTGATATTTGTAGGCTTATATCAAAATTGGAAGCAAGCCCCCAGGTAAAGCACAGTAGGCTTCAATCGCCTAACAATCAGTGCGCAAAACATGTAATGCTAAGCAGCCATGGCAGTCTCAGCCTACTTACCCGTTACTCCTGAGAAGATCCCTTGGAGCTAGGGGCTGCTCAGAACTGGGAGGTCCTCTTAAGCGCGTCAGACCAGGCAAATGGCATGCTTCCTCAGCTCTCTCTTACCGCTGTCATCGCCTTGTAAAGAGCGGTTCCGTAGAGAGAGCGATTCCGTGGTGGAGACACAGAGCCACAGAGTCCAAGAGCCAGGAGGTAGGGGGCAGTGCTCCGCAGTGCTCCGCGTCTCGCGTCCCGATCAAAACGCTGAGCCGCCCCCGCTGTGTTGTTCGTGGAAGGGACCTTGCTTCTGCAATGCCGTACGTGCTCTGACAAGGAAGTGTAAAACAGTACTCAGCACCTCAACTGCACTCTACTGCTCCCAAGGCTGCTTCCGATTCCCAGGCAGGTAACCACCCTGTTATAGAATAAGAGACAACATTAAAGTAAGAAAAGAAGCAGCAAAGTGAAGGTAAAATCAACTATTTGTCACCTTACAGTCTGTGGAAATATTCTCCACCAGAAGAATTCACAGGGGCAGAAAAGTAGAGGATGTCATGATGTTGGGTGGTGTAGTGTGTAAGGGAAGTGTACAAGCCTTGAGTATGTTATGTTATGTTATTTGTGCATGTATATAGCACTCTATCTATCATTGATATGACCTCAAAGCGCTGGTAGGTTGAACGCCCTCGAGGACTGTAGTCGAGGTCAGTCGAGAGGGAAGGGTATCATAGGGTGCTTGTGTGCAATGATTATGTGCGCAGCTGATACGATTGCCTGATGGTAGCTGCACCCTAGCATTAGGTGTTACAGTATTTGATATCACTTGAATGTGTGCAGTCCGGAGGGAGGTGCCCAAGACTGGGTTTCCGCTGTGTTAGGCCTGTGTAGGACACTTATGTGTGCAGCTAGCCCAATTTTCGTGGATATAGCTACGTTTGATCAGTGTTGAGGTGTTCATGGAGTTGCGTTTGTATGTGAGCAGCTAGGCCGAATTGATAGAGGGGTTCTAGCTGCGCTCTAATTGTGTGTCAGTGTAGAGTAGAGAGTGAGCATAGTGATAAGGAGAGGTGAGTGTCTGGGTGGAGTTGTGATCTAACGTTCTCTGTTTGCCTGATTTCAAGTGCGCGTTTGCGCTTGCTGCATTCAGAGTGAACTTATTAGGTACTTAATAGGCGCATTTGGATGCGTCATTGCTCGGGATGTCATCGAACATCTGTCATCGGGTTGCAGGTCTCAGTCGCCTTAGATGTTCTTAGTCAGTTTTATGGAAAGAACCAGGTTTTTAGGGCTTTGTGGAAGGTCATGTAGTCTTGGGTGTGTCGAATATGAGGGGGGAGTGAGTTCCACAGAGTTGGGGCTAAGGTTGAGAAGGCGGATCCTCCAATCCTTACAGAATTAGAGGCTGGAATCAATAGACATAGGGCAGTGCTTGATTTTAGGGTGCTAAATGGGAGGTAGGGTTTTAACTTCTCTTGTATGTATGTTGGGCCGGTCTTGTGCACTGCTCAGTGGGTAATGCATAGTGTCTTGAGGGTGGCCCTTTGTCCGACTGGGAGCCAGTACAGGGTTCAGAGAGTGGGTGAAACGTGGTCTCTGTGTCCCAGGGCGAGGAGGAGGTTGGAGGCAGCGTTTTGGGATCTTTGGAGTTTATTGAGTTGGTATGCCGGTGCACCCAGGTATAGGGAGTTGGCATAGTCCAGTCTCGACATAACAATAGCCGTAACAGCAGCAAGTCTGTTTGGGTAGGAGAGGTAAGGAACAATGCGTCTAAGAAGTTTTGAGGTGGTAGTGACAGCATTTTGAAACATTATTGATCTGAATGGGGAGGGTTAGGCCAGACTCCATCGTGCAGCCTAGGTTTTGACTATATCAGAGGGAGGGGGTGGTGGGCCGAGTGAGGGGTCCATGGGAACAGATGTGGGAGAAGGGCAGTATTGCCGCACACCATGATTTCAGTTTTACCAAGGGTTCAGAAGGAGGTGGTTACTTGTCCATCGGTCAATATCGCAAAGACATGCTTCAAGGTCACGATGTGGGTTGGTGTTTGTCTTGGGGATTCTTAGGATAATTTGAGTATCTTCGGCGTAGTTGTAACAGGATAGGTTGCGTGTGCAGATGATTCCTGGTAGAGTGGTCAGATAGAGGTTGAAAAGGAGAGCTGCGAGGCATGCGCCTTGGGGTACTCCAGTGTTCACTGGGCGAGCAGTTGAGGAAAAAAGGGGAGAGGAAGGCGATTTGTTTCCTGTTGCTGAGGAAAGAGGCAATCCATTTGAGTGCTGAGTTATGGATTCCAAGGCAGTGGAGGCCGTCAAGGAGGATTAAATGGTTAACCGTGTCAAAGAAAGCAGAGAGATTGAGGAGAATCAGTGCTGCGCAGTCCTCAGAGTCTGCAGTGACCTTGAAATCATCCCAGATCGAGATCAGAGTGGTTTCTATTCCATGTCACGGTCTCAAGCCTGATTTTGCGGGGTCGAGGGAGTCATTTAGTATTGTTCTTGCATGTTCTCCTGTGCAGGTAGAGGAGAATATTTATTTCAGTAGAGAAGCGGACAGAGATCAAGGGGCAACCCAGAGGAGTCGAAGGTCGGTAAAATGGACGTTGGGGCAATGGGATCAGGAGGGGTTGGTGTAGGGTAGGGGGTGAGCAGCGACAGTTTTGTGTTAAGGGTTGCCATCCTGTCAAGAGTGGTGTTGTAGAAATGTAGCGAGAGGGAGTCGCCGAGTGAGTGTCTGGGAGTGGATTGGGCAGAGGTGCAAGTAGGTTTTACGAATTCAGAGATGCTCTTGTGGAGTTCTTTGCTGCTGCTGCCACAGTTCACAATTTGTTTATTGTAATAGGCGTTTTTAGCCTTTTCGGATCTCGGATTTGTAATTGCGATGGTGGAGGGTGAACATCTGCTGAGATCGGTTTTAAATTCTTGTCATTTGCATTCAGGAGAGTTATTTTGTTTTTTGACAGTCCTCAGGTGGGGCGTGTAGATTTTGGGGGATGGTCCTTTGAGTGAGGTAGCGGAGCGCGGGGGATGAGAGGAATTAGTGATTCATTAAGCCAGGAGTCGACAGAATCAATGGTTAAGTGTCTACTACAGGGCAGCATTGTAGGGGGATGGGGGAAGCAGGGCTTCAGCTAGGTCAGGGAGTACCTTGACTTTGTTCCAGCATTTGTTATCAAGGGTGGGGGTAGCGGGAGCTGTAGGAGGAGGGGCAGGTGTGTGGATAGAGAAAGGGATGGCAATGTGGTCTGTCCAGAAAAGTGCTTTGGGACTGGATATATAAAACAGGCCAAAGGAGCTCAAAATCGCATACAGGGTGTGCCCACCTGAGTTGGTTGGACCAGTGGTATGTTGGGAGAGCTTGAGTGCATCAACGGTGTCAACCAGTGGATGGGTCATGGGGTTTTTTGGCATATCAAACCAGATATTGAAATCTCCCAGGAGTGTAAAATATGGGTGATTTACCTGAATGGTAGCTATTGAGTCACAGAGATTGTTGACGAAATGTGTGTCATATCCAGGGGGTCTGTAGATGAGTAGGAAGGTGTGGGTGAATGTCGGTGATAGCGAGAGTTTTACCAGAATGGATTCACAGGAGGCGTTGCATGCCTGTGATTCAACAAGTGAGATGCTGAAATGGGGTTTGTAGAGGATAGCCACTCTGCTTCCTCTGGAGGGTCCATTGTGGGTGATAAGCAAGTAGCCAGGGGGGAAGGCCTTGTGTGCGACTGGTGCTAAATCTTTGGAGAACCAGGTTTCAGTGATTTAAATGAGGTCTGGAAAGTTAGAGAAAAGGAGGTCAAAGATGCTGTGTCTGTTTCTTGAATGTGACTTCATGAGGGGAGGTGGTTTTCGTGATGCTCATCGCAGGGAGTGCTTGGTGGACATGGGTGCCAGAAGAGGTGGGGGATGTGGTAGGATTATTCTGGGTGATAGAGACTGGCAGGCTGGGGGATAGAGGAGTAACTGGATGTCTGTGGACTTTGTGTCTCGCGTTAGAGGGTTACGTCGATGGGGGGCTGGAAGAGTAGGCGAGCAGTGGTAGGTATGTGAGAGATGAGGATGGGGATCAGGGGCTATTGGGAGGGTGGTGAGTGGATCACTTGAGGTATGGGGATTATGCAGTTTGTTTCTGGTTCAAGTCTGGAGGGCACTGGGGGTTTAGGTGTATTGGGTGAGAAGTCAAGAGCAAGGGGGTGGAGACTGGGAGAAGGGGGAGGGGAGGGTCCAAAGGTAGGGGAGGCACAGGCTGGGAGGTTGGACCGATGGAGAGGTGGTGAGTAAGGGAGAGGACCAGTCAATCTTTTGGCATTTTGTGGGTTTTGGTGCCAAAGGAGTGTGGGAAAGGGTAGGAGGGTCAGAGGGGGAAGAGGATGAAACAACCATTCTTGCAATGAGCCACTTTCAGAGAAGGGGAGGGTCATGAAGCGGGAGGTCTGTGAGCAGTGGTCGAGTAGGGGCTGAGGGGGAGGGAGAGATCAGCATTGGGAGGTAGGTTGAGAGGGTGGGGAGTTATTCAGTGACTCTACTCTTTTCAGCTTTTTTTGCCACAGATTGATAAGTATTAAATCCATCTAATCTCAGAGAGTCCATTGCCCATATTTCTTGGAGGCAAATACAACGGTGTTTATCTAGTACTTTAGTTGAACCCTCTGTTGATAGTATATGTTGAAAACCGCAGCAGTTCCATGTCAAAATTGTGAGATCTCTTTGTTTTGAAAGTACCTCAGGTAGCGAATCTGCCAACCATTTTAATGCTTGTTGGATGTGCAAGACTTCCACCTTCTTCCCTTCAGGCAATTTTGGACAGTCAATAATGTCTGCCGGTATGTCTGCCTCTCTGGTCAAGAAACGTAGGTCAATTTCATTCAAATCAGCATTAACCTCTAGATCTACTGCTTTCAATTCGCCTTTGTAATTTCTAATCAGTTATGCTGTTGACAGAAACTTACAATGGAGCGCTGAAACCTGAGGATTAGGGCCTTTCAGAGGCTCCACAAATTGAAAGTTATCAGATTTGAGTACCCGCAGTTGTAGCACATAGTTCAGTCTGGTTAGCAGTTCTGAGCATGATAGCCATCTCAGTTCTCCACTTGGGTATACATTCTTTATCACGCGGATGCGGTTGCCTTCGATCACTTCTTTAACTTCAGCCGAAATCAGTGCTTTAGATGTTGGGACGGACTACTCCGGTAGGCTGATGGGGATCTCATCTTCGATTATCACATCGTCTTCACTCACAGTGTCCTCCTCCAGTGCATCTATCACCACTTCCGGTTCATTCATCTTTTCTTGTTCAGGCATCAGCCAACTAGTCAGGCAACCCTACCCAGTAGTTTTTCTTTTCTATGCTCTTGCTGCTCTCTTCTTGGCTTTCTTGGAGGGGAGACTAACGGGATCTGCTTCGGTCCTAGGTAAGGCCATAGCATTAGATCTTTTATTCTTTTCGGTCCTCCTGGCCATTCTTCGCTGCTTACGTGAGAAGAATGGTTCAGCATCTGTCCCAAGATTTTGCTATTCTTCGATCTGCTCTTCTTCAATCTCTTCTATCTCTTTTACAAACTGTATAGCTTCTGAGAGATTACATTCTGCCGAGGGATTATATTCATCTGTTTCACAGGCTTTCTCCCTCCTGGTCTGATCAATGATTAGAGCGTTAGTATTGTCCAATATCCACCCAGACATCTGTAATAAAATCTTAAGGGCCAATTGCAAGGATGCTAATGATGCCTGAATATCTGCAATCTCGTCTGTCCCTGAATAGACATTGTCCGGACAGTCTGTTTCAGCATCGGGTTGTGTGGGTCTATTCCCGGAAGGCATCTATGCTGTCCAGACAGTGGCACGCCAGAGATGAGAGGACCAGCTTGAGGTCCCGTTGACTTCCTATGGGGCGCTCTATACCAAGAGTTGTCGCGGTGGAATAATACCTCTAGAGTGTTACTAGGACTAAGGGTCACTCAACAGGATCAAAGGCTCGCGGCCCGCAGTCTCCTGTTGTTGTCTTTCCGCTGGAAATCCCACCGGTCAAATTGGACCCCTTATAGGAAGGCACACGACTGCTTCAGTATGGTATCCCCTTCCACCAAGATATGGTACAATAGCCATTGTATGCTTGCATACACAGTACAGGATTCACTTTACCCTTTATCCCCAGTCTCTGTGTGATAGGGTATATGCTTCCCCCTACAACAGAACAGGGACAGTAGTGAACTAAGCTAATGAATGCCAACCTGAATTGTAAATCACCTCCTGGGCTTAATCAGTGCATACTGATATTTGTAGGCTTATATCAAAATTTGAAGCAAGCCCCCAGGTAAAGCACAGTAGGCTTCAATCGCCTAACAATCAGTGCGCAAAACCTGTAATGCTAAGCAGCCGCGGCAGTCTCAGCTCACTTACCCATTACTCCTGAGCAGATCCCCTTGGAGCTAGGGGCTGCTCAGAACTGGGAGGTCCTCTTAAGCGCGTCAGACCAGGCAAATGGCACGCTTCCTCAGCTCTCTCTTACCGCTGTCATTGCCTTGTAAAGAGCGGTTCCGTAGAGAGAGCGATTCCGTGGTGTAGACACAGAGCCACAGAGTCCAAGAGCCAGGAGGTAGGGGGCAGTGCTCTGCAGTGCTCCGCGTCCCGCGTCCCGATCAAAACGCTGAGGCGCCCCCACTGTGTTGTTCGTGGAAGGGACCTTGCTTCTGCAATGCCGTACGTGCTCTGACAAGGAAGTGTAAAACAGTACTCAGCACCAATAAGAGACAACATTAAAGTAAGAAAAGAAGCAGTAAAGTGAAGGTAAAATCAACTATTTTTCACCTTACAGTCTGTGGAAATATTCTCCACCAGAAGACTTCACAGGGGCAGAAAAGTAGAGGATGTCATGATGTTGGGTGGTGTAGTGTGTAAGGGAAGTGTACAAGCCTTGAGTATGTTATGTTATGTTATTTTTGCATGTATATAGCACTCTATATATCATTGATATGACCTCAAAGCGCTGGTAGGTTGAACGCCCTCGAGGACTGTAGTCGAGGTCAGACGAGAGGGAAGGGTATCATAGGGTGCTTGGGTGCACTGATTATGTGCGCAGCTGATACGATTGCCTGATGGTAGCTGCATCCTGGCATTTGGTGTTACAATATTTGATATCAGTTGAATGTGTGCAGTCCGGAGTGAGGTGCCCAAGACTGGGTTTCCGCTGTGTTAGGCCTGTGTAGGACGCTTATGTGTGCAGCTAGCCCAATTTTCGTGGGTATAGCTACGTTTGATCAGAGTGTTGAGGTGTTCATGGAGTTGCGTTTGTATGTGAGCAGCTAAGCCCAATTGAAATGCGGGGTTCTAGCTGCGCTCTAATTGTGTGTCAGTGTAGAGTAGAGAGTGAGCATAGTGATAAGGAGAGGTGAGTGTCTGGGTGGAGTTGTGATCTAACGTTCTCTGTTTGCCTGATTTCAAGTGCGCGTTTGCGCTTGGTGCATTCAGAGTGAACTTATTAGGTACTTAATAGGTGCATTTGGATGCGTCATTGCTCGGGATCTCATCGAACATCTGTCATCGGGTTGCAGGTCTCAGTCGCCTTAGATGGTCTTAGTCCGTTTTATGGAAAGAACCAGGTTTTTAGGGGTTTGTGGAAGGTCATGTAGTCTTGGGTGTATCGAATATGAGGGCGGAGTGAGTTCCACAGAGTTGGGGCTAAGGTTGAGAAGGTGGATCCTCCAATCCCTACAGAATTAGAGGCTGGAATCAACAGAAAGAGGGCAGTGCTTGATTTTAGGGTGCTAGATGGGATGTAGGGTTTTAACTTCTCTTGTATGTATGTTGGGCCGGTCTTGTGCACTGCTCAGTGGGTAATGCATAGTATCTTGAGGATGGCCCTTTGTCCGACTGGGATCCAGTGCAGGGTTCAGAGAGCGGGTGATACATGGTCTCTGTGTCCCAGGGCGAGGAGGAGTTTGGCGGCAGCGTTTTGGGATCTTTGGAGTTTATTGAGTTGGTATGCCGGTGCACCCAGGTATAGGGAGTTGGCATAGTCCAGTCTCGACATAACAATAGCCATAACAGCAGCAAGTCTGTTGGGGTAGGAGAGGTAAGGAACAATGCGTCTAAGAAGTTTTGAGGTGGTAGTGACAGCATTTTGAAACATTATTGATCTGAATGGGGAGGGTTAGGCCAGACTCCATCGTGCAGCCTAGGTTTTGACTATATCAGAGGGAGGGGGTGGTGGGCCGAGTGAGGGGTCCATGGGAGCAGATCTGGGAGAAGGGCAGTATTGCCGCACACCATGATTTCAGTTTTACCAAGGGTTCAGAAGGAGGTGGTTACTTGTCCATCGGTCAATATCGCAAAGACATGCTTCAAGGTCACGATGTGTGTTGGTGTTTGTCTTGGGGATTCTTAGGATAATTTGAGTATCTTTGGCATAGTTGTAACAGGATAGGTTGCGTGTGCAGATGATTCCTGGTAGAGTGGTCAGATAGAGGTTGAAAAGGAGAGCTGCGAGGCATGCGCCTTGGGGTACTCCAGTGTTCACTGGGCGAGCAGTTGAGGAAAAAGGGGAGAGAAAGGCGATTTGTTTCCTGTTGCTGAGGAAAGAGGCAATCCATTTGAGTGCTGAGTTATGGATTCCAAGGGAGTGGAGGCCGTCAAGGAGTATTAAATGGTTAACCGTGTCAAAGAAAGCAGAGAGATTGAGGAGAATAAGTGCTGCGCAGTCCTCAGAGTCTGCAGTGACCTTGAAATCATCCCAGATCGAGATCAGAGTGGTTTCTATTCCAAGTCACGGTCTCAAGTCTGATTTTGCGGGTTCGAGGGAGTCATTTAGTATTGTTCTTGCATGTTCTCCTGTGCAGGTAGAGGAGAATATTTATTTCAGTAGAGAAGCGGACAGAGATCGAGGGGCAACCCAGAGGAGTCGAAGGTCGGTAAAATGGGCGTTGGGGCAATGGGATCAGGAGGGGTTGGTGTAGGGTAGGGGGTGAGCAACGACAGTTTTGTGTTAAGGGTTGCCATCCTGTCAAGAGTGGTGTTGTAGAAATGTAGCGAGAGGGAGTCGCCGAGTGAGTGTGTGGGAGTGGATTGGGCAGAGGTGCAAGTAGGTTTTACAAATTCAGAGATGCTATTGTG
This sequence comes from Ambystoma mexicanum, assembly GCF_040938575.1. Lineage (NCBI taxonomy): Eukaryota > Metazoa > Chordata > Amphibia > Caudata > Ambystomatidae > Ambystoma > Ambystoma mexicanum. The sequence goes on along the minus strand of NC_090929.1, from coordinate 1,434,700,745 downwards.
GAGTTCTTTGCTGCTGCTGCCACAGTTCACAATGTGTTCATTGTAATAGGCGTTTTTAGCCTTTTCGGATCTCGGATTTGTAATTGCGATGGTAGAGGGTGAACATCTGCTGAGATCGGTTTTAGATTCTAGTCATTTGCATTCAGGAGAGTTATTTTGTTTTTTGACAGTCCTCAGGTGGGGCGTGTAGCATTTGGGGGATGGTCCTTTGAGTGAGGTAGCGGAGCGCGGGGGATGAGAGGAATTAGTGATTCATTAAGCCAGCAGTCGACAGAATCGATGGTTAAGTGTCTACTACAGGGCAGCATTGTAGGGGGATGGGGGAAGCAGGGCTTCAGCTAGGTCAGGGAGTACCTTGACTTTGTTCCAGCATTTGTTATCAAGGGTGGGGGTAGCGGGAGCTGTAGGAGGAGGGGCAGGTGTGTGGATAGAGAAAGGGATGGCAAAGTGGTCTATCCAGAAAAGTGGTTTGCGACTGGATATATAAACCAGGTCAAAGGAGCTCAAAATCGCATTAAGGGTGTGCCCACCTGAGTTGGTTGGACCAGTGGTATGTTGGGAGAGCTTGAGTGCATCAACGGTGTCAACCAGTGGATGGGTCATGGGGTTGTTGGGCATATCAAACCAGATATTGAAATCTCCCAGGAGTGTAAAATATGGGTGATTTACCTGAATGGTAGCTATTGAGTCACAGAGATTGTTGACGAAATGTGTGTCATATCCAGGGGGTCTGTAGATGAGTAGGAAGGTGTGGGTGAATGTCGGTGATAGCGAGAGTTTTACCAGAATGGATTCACAGGAGGCGTTGCATGCCTGTGATTCAACAAGTGAGATGCTGAAATGGGGGTTGTAGAGGATTGCCACTCTGCTTCCTCTGGAGGGTCCATTGTGGGTGATAAGCAAGTAGCCAGGGGGGAAGGCCTTGTGTGCGACTGGTGCTAAATCTTTGGAGAACCAGGTTTCAGTGATTTAAATGAGGTCTGGAATGTTAGAGGAAAGGAGGTCAAATATGCTGTGTCTGTTTCTTGCATGTGACTTCATGAGGGGAGGTGGTTTTCGTGACGCTCATCGCAGGGAGTGCTTGGTGGACATGGGTGCCAGAAGAGGTGGGGGATGTGGTAGGATCATTCTGGGTTGTAGAGACTGGCAGGCTGGGGGATAGAGGAGTAACTGGATGTCTGTGGACTTTGAGTCTCGCGTTGGAGGGTTGCGTCGATGGGGAGCGGGAAGAGTAGGCGAGCAGTGGTAGGTATGTGAGAGATGAGGATGGAGATCAGGGGCTATTGGGAGGGTGGTGAGTGGATCACTTGAGGTATGGGGATTATGCAGTTTGTTTCTGGTTCAAGTCTGGAGGGCACTGGAGGTTTAGGTGTATTGGGTGAGAAGTCAAGAGCAAGGGGGTGGAGACTGGGAGAAGGGGGAGGGGAGGGTCTAAAGTTAGGGGAGGCACAGGCTGGGAGGTTGGACCAATGGAGAGGTGGTGAGGTAGGGAGAGGACCAGTCACTCTTTTGGCATTTTGTGGGTTTTGGTGCCAAAGGAGTGTGGGAAAGGGTAGGAGGGTCAGAGGGGGAAGAGGATGAAACAACCATTCTTGCAATGAGCAACTTTCAGAGAAGGGGAGGGTCATGAAGCGGGAGGTCTGTGAGCAGTGGTCGAGCAGGGGCTGAGGGGGAGGGAGAGATCAGCATTGGGAGGTAGGTTGAGAGGATGGGGAGTTATTCAGTGAGCACAAGGGTGGCATGGTTTTGCAGGGGGACTCACAATGTTTGGAGCACCAGAGAGCTCCACTGGCTTGTGAGTTTGTTTTTGGGCGGGGTGTCTGGATGGGGAGTGTGGGGTTGTTCTCAATAGATGCTAGAGGGAAGGTAGATGTTGATGTGTTTGGTTGGGTTGAGGAGTGGGGGTGAGCGTTTGAGGAGACAGGTGTTCGGCGTGCCAGAGTGCTCCTCTGATCTTAGAGTTGGAGGAGGAATGATAGTGGGAGGGTGGGCAGGCGGCGTCTGGTTGTATTGATGTTCAGGTGCAGGGGTTGTGGATTGCAACCAGATGCAGCATAAAGGTGGGGTTCATGAAGTAGGGTGCTAGAGCGTGGGTTATGCGCCGGGAGGGGTGAGTCAAGGGGGGAGGGTATGGTGCAGGGAGGCTGGGAACAAGGACGAGTCAGAGAGATGGTCTTTATTGAAGCGGAATCTCCATCCCGGGGATAGGTTATGGGCAGCACCTAGTGATTGATGTTCTTGTAACAATGGATGCAGTGACTCTAGATGAAGAACCGGCGTCTAGAATCTGGGCACCGCGACAGTTGGAGAGGACCAAACATGGGTCAGCAGTAGAATGCAGCAACTTTGGATGTAAAATCTTTATGCCTGAGGGCCAATGGTGCGCATAACAAATGTAATGTAATGTAATAGCAGCGCCTAGAATTGGGACACCTAGACAGAGGGAGAAAGGCACAACACGGCACAACAGTAAGTGTAGTAACAGAGAATGTAATAAACCACTAGCAAGCGGCACCGCCTTGGAATTGGACATCTGAATAGTGGGAGCGGGTCTAATAAGGGCACAACAGTATTTGCAATAACAGAAGGTGTAGTAACCCTAGATGTAACAGCAGTGCTTAGACTCAGGGTACCTGGATCGAGGGAGAGAGCTAACATGGTGACAACAGCAAATGCAGTAGCAAGTATTATACAATCACCCGAGATGTAACAGCAGTGCCTAGACTTGGGAAACCTTGTTAGAGGCAGAAATGGCCTAACACAGGGGGCAATTCTATAGGGGAACTCTATAGATGTGGCACAATGGAGTATTAAAAGAATGGTTCGGTCAAAAAATGTTATTGCCCCTACGGGCCGGCCATGTGTTTTTAAGCTTAAGTCGCTCGATTTTAGAAAAATTTCCTATGGACCTTACCCGAGTTTTCGTCCATTAAACACATGCGAAAACAGGCACCAGGGAGATGCCATTTTGTGATAATCCTATCATTTCCTCCATCACCCTGGCTGACCTGCTTTTGCGGCACTAAATCATATCCCCCGCCCCTGAGCCTGTCATCAGCAGACGCGTACCGCCCATTTCACAACGCCAAAGCACGTCTCGTGTCAACATTCGTTGCACTTCAGCTAATGATGTGTCGCCATGGAAATGGCAGGACGCCTCTTTCCTCAATAAGTATAAACAGACCGTTTCACAACACACAGCAGCAGATTTCCGATTCCATTCCTCTCTCTGTGCTACTTTGAGTATTATGTGACTCGTTGCTTGTAGCCCGTGTGAACAGATACCAGTACCACTGCTATCAATTATTTTAGTTTGTGCAACACACAATTGTTACGCTCACCTGACTCCCACGGAGGCGCAGGCCTGGTTTGGAGTGCTGTTGCCTCTTCTATGGTGAAGCGCAGGTCTCGGAAGATGGACAGGACGGGACCCTCAAATCTGGCTTGTGTGGCTCGCAGAATTATCCTTCTGTGTGTGAAAAGGGAGTATTAACAATCTGCGGGATAATGTGTAAGCCTCCCACTCCCTTCTCAACCCTTCTGCGATTCCCCGTGAAGTCTCACCTTAGAGTCTGAAAGGACGAGCTCTCCATCCTGCTTCTGATGCAGGGGCGCGTTGTAATCCAGTTACTTCACTGGATCTTGGATTGTAGAGAGTTCAAGTTTGCTTGACCTTCCCGGTAAAATACTGTGAGAATTCTGTTTATAAGTATGAGCCCGAAATAATAATTGTCCGTTGTCTCTATTTCAGGTGCAGAACAAAGATTCCGAGATGAGCAATGGCACCGACGAAGGAAACTCAGGTGAGTTGCTTGATGAGAGGTTCCTTTAGTGTCCTTGCATTAATGCACTAATCCTTGTGTCTTTTTTCCCCATAGGGGCCGGGGTTCGGAAATGCCGGAGATATGGCACCGACCCGAAGTGAGAGGTGCAGTTCCAGTAGATATCAGGTAAGTCTTGATGAGAGGTTCCTTTAGTGTCCTTGCATTAATGCACTAATCCTTTGTGTCTTTTTTCCCCATAGGGGCCGGGGTTCGGAAATGCCGGAGATATGGCACCGACCCGAAGTGAGAGGTGCAGTTCCAGTAGATATCAGGTAAGTCTTTAATGAGCGTTCAGGTAATGTCTTAGCATTCGCTCACTAACGCTGATGTCTCTTTTTTCCCCTTAGGGGCCGGGGTCCGGAAATGCCAGGATGCGGCAACAACAGGTTAGTCTTATGATGGAAAATTAAGGTTTTCTTATTCTCTTCCCTAGCTCACCTTTGTTCTTGTCTTTTTCTCCCTAGGCGCTGAAATGTGGCTGCGGATCCAGATGGTCGCTGATGAACATGGAGGCGCCCAGTAAAGGTGAGTGGAATGCGGCGCTGCAGCGATCGATGCGATGTGCTTTTAAAATGAATGTCTTCCTTTTCAGGATCGTCGGCGAAATGTCTCCGGGATGCGGATTTAGCAGGTAGGGACTCTTCTTTCTTCTATTCTCTTCTCTTCTCCTTTTGCAGGTGTTCCAGGATGCTGGCCGGCGTGGCAGAAGTCAGGATGCAGGAGCAGACACGGTGAGCGTCCAGCTGCTAGATGCAGAACAACGTGAAGCGTGAGTTGCTGCTTGGGCGTGACTTAAATAGCCTTCAAAGTAGTTCCAGGTATGTATCCTTCCTCTCAGGTATGTATTCTTCCTCCGGCCACACCCGTGTGGTTAAGTAGTCCCCAAAGATAAAGAAGTCCCATTCATGCCTCTAGATGGCCTGGATGTTGCAGCATGGTCTGCATCAGGTAAGTTTACATCAAGCACCTTTCTACACAAAGTCATCTTTTATGAGCCTGGCGCCTATGGCGCCAGGACTGTTGTCCAATATGAGCCTGGCGCCAAAGGCGCCAGGACTGAGTCCAAAGGGCCCCTATTTGGGGCTGCTGAGACTTCCCTCGGGGACATGATGTCTGCCTCTGGGGTAGCTGGGCCTGGTCTGGCTCCTTGGAGGTAGGCATCATGACAGTACCCCCTCCCAAGGCCCCTCCCAAGGTTGTTCTCTCCAGGGGTTTTGGCTTGTTTGTGAATTTTCGGTGGAATTTTTGTATTAATCGCGGCGTGTACATGGTCGCTTGGTTCCCAAGATCTCTCCTGAGGTCCATACCCCTTCCAATCAACCAGATAGAAGAGTTTTGACTTTAACACCTTGGAGTCCAATATGTCTTTAACTTCAAATTCTAATTCCCCATCAATCTGAATTGGTTCTGGTGGTTTGATCAGTCTGGTTCCTGGTTGCACCGGTTTCAACAGTGAGACGTGAAAAACGGGATGAATTCGCATGTTCGCTGGTAGATCGAGTTTAAAGGCCACCGGGTTGATTATAGCTTTGATGGGATAGGGTCCTATGTATCTGGGGTTGAAAGTCTGCGGTCCTTTGAGAGGTAAATGTCTAGTTGCTAGCCACACCTGGTCCCCTATTTGGTACGGAAGTGCTTCACTTCGATGTAAATCAGCATTTTCTTTGTACTTTCTCTTGGCTTGCTGAAGATGAGTCGTAGCTTCTTTGAAAGCTCGGGTTATCGTGGAATGCAAATGATCTACCGCAGGCATTTCCAGGTTTTGAGGAGGGTCCAGGTCTGAGGTTCGAGGATGATGACCATACAAGGTGTAAAAAGGGGTTTGTCCTGTTCCAGAATGTACAGAATTGTTATATGCATATTCTGCGATCCAAAGAATGTCTTTCCAATTGCATTCAGATTGGTGCAACATACACCGAAGATATTGTTCAAGGGTTTGGTTAGTTCTCTCAGTTTGGCCATCGGTCTGGGGATGGTGACTGGTGGATAGTCGTACATCAATTTGTGCCAATTGACAACATTTCCTCCAAAAATGGGAAATAAACTGGCTTCCTCGATCTGAGACTAATATGGATGGAAAACCATGCATACGAACTATGTTCTCCAGAAATTCCTTGGCCAAGATGGAGTCTGAGGGTAGCCCTTTTAAAGGGATAAAATGGGTCATTTTGGAGAAGAGATTTACAATCACCAAGATAGTGTTGTATCCATAGCAAGGAGGCAGGTCGGTAATAAAGTCCATCGACAAGGTGTGCCAAGGTGCCGGTGGAATATCCAAAGGTTGTAGAAGACCGGCTGGTCTTTTCTTTTGACCTTTATTTTGGGCGCAAACTCCGCAAGACATTACAAAAGATTTTATGTCTTTTCTCCAGGATGGCCACCAGAATTGTCGTTTGATCTTTTCCTCAGTTTTAGCGATACCAGGATGTCCTTCCATTAATGTATCATGATGATGGGCAATAACGAGTTCTTGCAGTTCTTTGTTAGGCAGAAATAATCGCCCCTGGAAGTACGGTAAATCGTTATTAACGGAAAAGTGTGACCCCTTTTGGCTCCATTCTTGTAAGGCTGTGGAGTCTAATAGTTGTTTAACTCGAGTTTTAACGTCCTCAATAGTTTGTAAAGAGGTCAAACCCAAAATTCTCTGTTCAGGTTGTCGGGGAGAAGCTGGATCCCCCCGCCCCCAGGGCAGTGGGGGGCCAGCAGCCATGCCCTCACCAGCTATGGGAGGCCCCAACACCTCCCATATGGCCCCCAGAAATGCAACAGAGTCCCAAGCAGGCAGCAGCATGTTTCAAACTGCATTTATTTCTAGGCAAAGAAAAAAGAAAAAAAGCAAAAGAAAAGCATAGAGCATCGTGCATCGCGAGTTCAGGCGCCGTCTCCCCCGGGGCTGGCTTGCAAGTCAGCTTTATAATCACACTGCAGGCTGACCTCACAGAATTGGATCAGCTCCTAGAAACCTATCTCCTCCTGCTATTGGCTGCAAAGTGGTAGGTTACCTATGTAGCCTTTATAGAGAGCCTGATAATTGGATATTAACCTCTTGCGTCAGTGGGTTGATTTAGCTGTGCCAGCCCTCATTACCTAATTCTTAACTTGTTGCAATGTGACTTTGTTCCCATAACTTTTTAGCTGAACAAACAGTTCGCACCTGGGCTCTGGGCTGCGCCATTGTTGTTACAACTCATGTTTCAATGTTGTGCGAGTCCTTGAGAAAATATCTTTCTTTCCCGGAAAGAAAAAAAAAGCACACTGGGTTGCCGTGATTTATTCGCATTTGCGGATAATTAAAAAATGTCTGTCTGCAGAAAGCAATTTTATCTTGAATTTGCGGCCTTGGCAGGTCGGATGTTTTGCGAGGAATGTTGATGAAGGCTCCCGCAGCCAGTGTTCAGTGAGTGAAATGAACTTAGCTGTAATTTTCCTGAAACATGGCTTTACACTGTGCATTTAGACCATGTTAATTCATATAGGCATTTGCAAGCCTTTAAACAAGGATTTTTGTGCTTGTAGATTCTGATATTGCAGCATTGATTCTAATGTAGCATGGAAGTTGCACTGTTGGTGAAGTGGGTGTGTTTCAGCATATTTGTCACCCATGGGTGCGCTGGGGCCTGGTTCAAATGATAAGTGTGCTCCTTGTTCTTCCTGCTGTTCTTCTATATATGCGCTTGGGGTGAGGGGGCATGGGTTTGGTCTCGATTTTCCCTCTTCAGTCCCCCCTCTGGTCGACTTTGTCGACCACACCACCAAGCAACATTCACCTCCTTCCGCTCTGCATATCTTTGTCAAATCCTTGAAGTGTCCATAATTTTCTGCATTGTTGTTGATGAACAGTACATATAGGAGTGTTCTCCTTCTGTGTTCCACCACACTCACTTCCCTTCGTACTTCCTCTGATCACAGGGAGTGGCCACCTTTATTACTGCTGGAACCATGTTGCACACCGCTATCTTAGTCCGGCTCTTCCTTTCACCATGTCTCTTATTTGCATTCCGATGTCTCCTTCTGATGTTCTCTTGCAATGTATCTCTATCTTGCACAATGGTGCTGTGCTCGGTACTCGTCCTTCCGTTATCACCTTCAATCAACCAGGCAGTCATGATGTCATCCATTACCATGCAATCACTAGCTAGTTCTTTGCTTTCTCTTTTCAGATGCATTTTTTTTTTTTGCTGATCATTCTTTGGTATGCTGGTACTTCACCCAATCATTCTTCTGTCTCGCTCGAGAAGTAATTCCCCCCTCTTTTTACTCCTCTGTCTGTTTCTCTTCTTCCGTTGTTTTCCATCTTTGTTAATGTGTCACTCTTCACATCTTCCTTGGTCATCACCAACAAGGGCATGCTGATGCGCACCAATGAACACTCTCCTCCCCAATTCAGTGGTAGTTTCTCTTGATCTTTAGATGCATGTGCTCAATAGTAGTCCATAAGCAGTGATGTTCCTGCTCTCATCTCGCAACTTCTCTCAACCTTCTTGCATCCAGCATGATTGTCCACTTCTTGTCACTGTTGTGCTGGTAACATAACGTTGGTACCTTAACAGTATACATCCTTCTTCAGTGACCATCTTTGCTCTTTTCTCTCACTCTGTTAGGCACTTATCATATTTTTGTCTCTTTTATTTTATTTTTTCTTCTCTCTTTTTGTTTTTCTTTCTTCTTTCATTATTTATTTATTTATTTATTTATTTTTATTTTTTCAATCTCAATGTTGCTGTCTTCCCTTGCAATCTTCTTCGCACCTTGTCATACATGGGCGTCGTGCTCTGCTGTAGTAATTTCTGTTGTAATCAATTCTCTTCCGGCATGTGTTAAAGAACAGTCAGGACAGCTCTCTCCAGTGGTGTCCCTACCAATTTTGTACATGTGGGCATGCTGTTGGTCACTTCTGATATGTGTGTTATGTGTATGTTTTACTCCCCTTGTGTCTGCCTTTAACTCTCCTTACTTTAGCAGCAGCTTTTCCTTACCCACTGACGCCGTAACTCTTCCTGCTTAGGTTAGGGAATGTTAACAGGGGATACAGCGGTAATGCTCACTATTACATATAATTTTCAAAGTACCACCCCCATAATTTCGTTCATCAGTAATAGTCCCATCGTGAAGGTAAAAGTCCTTATTTGCGTGCCCATAACCACTTACGCTGCTGGGTCCTTGCAGCTGATGAGATGATAAAGTTGCCCGCCTGAAAATCGCAAGAAAGGCGTTAATACGTTAGTACTTGTTAGTAACCTCAAGCTCCGCGAACTAAACAATCACTAAGGGCAAAAATCAAACCTCCCCCTGGACATTTCGTGTTTTCAAAATTTCTCAATATGGGTAGGGAAAATCTTGGGCTGTTTATTCAATGGAAGCAAGGAAATATACTTCAGGTAAACATGCTCTAAGGGGTCTGAGGTTCTTGATAGGGTGGGCAATTGAGTGGGGAATGCTTCACAATGTTTTACTCAGTAGACCTCACAATTTCTAATGGAAGATAACATTAAGGAAATTTCCTACACATTTCTAACAGCATACATACGCAACAACCTGCATGTGCGGGGAAAAGAGAAGAAACAAAACAGTGTTACAGCTGTAGGTGCAAAAAATGTAATATGAAACTCAATTAAACTTTGGAAATGCGTGTGTCAGTCCCTATTCTAGTTGCTAGTGTGCGTTGGACCATGGGATGGCCATGTTTCCCTAACTCGGGAGAGTTCGTGCTATTTTGCAGTTCATGAAAATCTCTTGCGTTGGCCCTGTTGATCGTTGCTCCCTCGTTGCCAGGGTGGCCACCGCTTTGTAGGGCTTGACGCCTTACACTTCTAACAAAGTCTGTCAGGAGGGGAAAATGTCCCACTGTAGTCCATAGCCATTGGGTGTTGGTTGTCCGTTGTCTTCAGGCTTGCCCTGGGTCCTTTGTATCTGGCGAGAAATGAAATGGAAGCGCTTGAGACCTGAGAATTTACATATTCTTCAATTTCTTGACCTAACCTCTCTGCACTACTCTCACACTATTCAGTGTCCTAGTGGGAGGAGCCAATGGTACACCTATGCACCATCCTGTCACCACCTGGTGGCGTTCAATGGCGGTCTGACTGTAAATTATTACACAATTCGAAATGTACCCAGAAAATGGGTAGGCACTTAATTTATGTGAAGATACTCATTACACACTTGGATCATATATATGCAATTTGGGTGCTAGTGTACAAATGGGCCTTTGGATCTTTATATTTACTGTGCTTTTGTTGTAAGCTATTTATAGTGCGTGCCTTTGTCCCGTGGGGCATCAGGCACTGACAAGCTAAATAGGGAAACATCAGGGTGGTAAATTTGTCATATAGGGTGGCTGTGTTTCTAAATTAAGTGCACCATGTTACTTAGTTAAGATAGTCGCAGGGTTTTTAAATCTTTTTTTTTTTTTTTTTTTTTCTATGGCTCCTCTCACACTTCTCAGGGCGTGCCTCGCCGTGAACTGCAGGCACTTTAAGCTGGTACTAATGAAATCCGCTACCAATTTACTCCCATTCTCTCTATCCCACCCCATGTCCACTTTTTAAAGCCTACCTACTCTGTTAATTACTCATTTAGTCTAGTATTTTATTACTCCACTACTGTAATTACTGTTACATTTAAACAATATATATTTCTCCCCCCAATATCTGCTCTCAAATTTTAATACAACCATCATGCTCCAGTTCGTGCAGCAATGACCTCTTTCCCTATGTGTGTTGGCTAATGCATTTGTGCCAGTGCTATTTTCAAAAGCGCTAGTGGCATCACCACTTGCACTGTTATTTTGTCGCCAAATTAATTCTGTTGGGAACATGGATCATCCACCCTTTACCCCTATTTCTCTCCTCCTGTGGTGAACTTTCAATGAAATGTAGGCCCCCCCCCTCAAGTGCACCTTCTTCCACCTTGTGTGTGTCATTTAATTGTTCTGTGTTAATCCTGTATTCATGAGCCCAGTCTCCTCACTGAAAGATGTGTGCTCAAAATGTAGCTAAATGTACTCTCTTGTGATGCGCTATCATTATGCACCCCCCTCTGTACCGTGCACCCCCATTATGCTTAAACAATCTTCCTTACTTTCAACATGTGTATGTCTGGTGTTTAACAAGTTATGGATTTCTCTGTTAAAAAGGTGGTCATATCCACATTGCTCATGATGTCACAAATCTCTCTTCCCTAATGCATGGCCTAGTCGCCCCACTGTCACCCAGAAAAGAAAATGTTTTGATACCTATCACCACCCCTATGCAATTGTCCTCTGCATTATTAAGTGTGCGTGTCGGCGCGCGTCTCGCCCGCTCTGTCGGGGAGGTGGAGCATGAGTGTGTGTGGCAGAGTGAGTCAAATCAAGTTTGTCTTGGGCTGTCCAATTAGCGGTATAATGTCAATCTATGTCCTTTGAAAGGTTTGTTCCCCATCAGGAAGACCCCTCCCAGTCATGCAACCGGTACCATTGCTATTGTGTCAGTGTTCTGTATGGGTGCTGGCTGCTGTGCAGTGCCCCTGTGTTGTCATTCTAGTCAGTCCTGGGGTAGTGGTGCTGTCATTTGTTGTGTCTGTACATGTAGTGGTAACAGTACCTGCGTTGGTGCTTGTGGTGTCTGCTGAAATGATCCCATCCTGCCCCATGTATCCTCCCCACATGGGCGGTGCATATTGTGGTGATTGTTGACACTGCTATTGTTATTCTTGTGCGTGTGTGTTGAAGCTGTTTTTAACTGCCCCTCCCATCGCATGCTTGAATGATTTATGTTGTGCCTACTTGTCCTCATCTGCCTTTCTCTGCCCCTGTGTCATCAAATATTACACTCCCGGAGGTTCAGAAGGGTGAGTCCCCTCTTCCCTCTGCTCGCGCTGGTTCAGCATCAGCTGACCCCTCGCATTTTCCCTTTCCTTCGTGCACACAGTTCAACTGTAGCCATGTGCTTTTAAAGCTATTCCCGTGTAAGTGCTGTGCATGTGTGTCCTTAGCGATTGCTGCACGCTTCTGGAGAAGCCGCCTATGAGCAGCCATGGTCTTTTTAATTTACCTTCAGTACTTTTGAATCTTTGCACACTATGTTTTACTGACTTATTTCGGCATGGAAGCTGTGTGCTACACAACAGGTGAAGGGGAGTCATTTCTGTATTGTGTGATACATTTTACCTCTATTCAATTCGAAAATTTCGATAGTCCGCTGTTCAGGGAGCAAAAGTTAGAAGATAATTGAACATTTTTCAACTTCTGTGAGCCTTCTTGGCTCCACACCTTAGCCAGTGCACTCCACGTGCAGCCCATCTTCACCAAACCATTGCCTTCTCCGGAACACCCCCACAATCTTGCGCATGTGTCTTCCACACACCGCCTCTGGGTCACCTATTCTCCAAATCCAAAACCACACCACTATCTCCTCACCATCAAAACTTTGTGTCCTATGCATCAATCTGAGGATGACGTCACCAAACTAAAAACACAATGCAAATGAACAGACAAATGTGCATACACAGAACAATAACCCATTTCTCCCAACCCCACAAAAATCCCAAAATAAAACCCCACAATCCCCACAGCTGTCTTCCTGTCTCAACTGGAACAAGGTAAACCACAAAAACTCTTATAATTGGACTGCACACGCTGCTTCGCCTCACGTGTGATATGCTCCTCACCAGGGGACCTTAACCAGCCAACTATCTTCCGCACTCGGGAACAATCTAGCTACCTCCTGCGGGAAAACATCATCCACTCACTGAACTAAAACGCTCAATTAGCAGGGAACCTCATCTACTCATTGATCTATAACGTCAATTCATAGGAAATCCAGACCCCCGTACATGAAATCACCATCCAGACCAATCAGCGCGGCACTCCTGTTCTATATGTAGGGAGTCACTACCCCACCCAATATGCTCAAAAACACAAGAAGGGACCACTGCCACCACCCCAGTCCCAACTACAATTCACGTGCCGATCACCACCAATGCGCTGAATTTTGTGACAATGTACAATCACCCACCACCCACTTACAATCCCTCCCTCAGTTTCTACCCAAACAAAACACTTTAACATTTCTACTTTAAACATTTCCCCCCATCAAAGCCCATGTTGCTGGTTGACTTACATTTTCCTATGCTGCACTGGCAGTTGCACCGCTGCTGGACACCCCCTCAATGCGCTTCACCGGATCCCTTCTCCTGCAGGGCTCTCACCTGCCATCAAGCAGGGTATTTCCAAGTGGCCCCCGAAGCCTTTAGCCGGTTACGCGTTTTCCGGTGGTCTTCAGGTGCAGGCGAGGGTCCCACAGCTTCCTTGAGTGGGCGGCAGGGAGCTCAGTCCACCGCAGGGCTTGCGCAGGCAGAGCTCATTTACCCATGTTACAATGAGCAATGAGCCTCACAGAGGGCACCAACTTGTCGGGGAGAAGCTGGATCCCCCCCCCCAGGGCAGTGGGGGGCCAGCAGCCATACCCTCACCAGCTATGGGAGGCCCCAACACCTCCCATATGCCCCCCAGAAATGCAACAGAGTCCCAAGCAGGCAGCAGCATGTTTCAAACTGCATTTATTTCTAGGCAAAGAAAAAAAGAAAAAAAAGCAAAAGAAAAGCACAGAGCATCGTGCATCGCGAGTTCAGGCGCCGTCTCCCCCGGGGCTGGCTTGCAAGTCAGCTTTATAATCACACTGCAGGCTGACCTCACAGAATTGGATCAGCTCCCAGAAACCTATCTCCTCCTGCTATTGGCTGCAAAGTGGTAGGTTACCTATGTAGCCTTTATAGAGAGCCTGATAATTGGATATTAACCTCTTGCGTCAGTGGGTTGATTTAGCTGTGCCAGCCCCCATTACCTAATTCTTAACTTGTTGCAATGTGACTTTGTTCCCATAACTTTTTAGCTGAACAAACAGTTCGCACCTGGGCTCTGGGCTGCGCCATTGTTGTTACAACTCATGTTTCAATGTTGTGCGAGTCCTTGAGAAAATGTCTTTCTTTCCCGGAAAGAAAAAAAAAGCACACTGGGTTGCCGTGATTTATTCGCATTTGCGGATAATTAAAAAATGTCTGTCTGCAGAAAGCAATTTTATCTTGAATTTGCGGCCTTGGCAGGTCGGATGTTTTGCGAGGAATGTTGATGAAGGCTCCCGCAGCCAGTGTTCAGTGAGTGAAATGAACTTAGCTGTAATTTTCCTGAAACATGGCTTTACACTGTGCATTTAGACCATGTTAATTCATATAGGCATTTGCAAGCCTTTAAACAGGGATTTTTGTGCTTGTAGATTCTGATATTGCAGCATTGATTCTAATGTAGCATGGAAGTTGCACTGTTGGTGAAGTGGGTGTGTTTCAGCATATTTGTCACCCATGAGTGCGCTGGGGCCTGGTTCAAATGATAAGTGCGCTCCTTGTTCTTCCTGCTGTTCTTCTATATATGCGCTTGGGGTGAGGGGGCATGGGTTTGGTCTCGATTTTCCCTCTTCAAGGTATGATTGGTACTGGTTCTAAGCTCGAATTTGTTTCTTCCATCCCAATCCGAGATAAAGCATCCGCTTTGCCATTCTTGCAACCAGGGCGATATGTGATTACAAAATCAAATTCCGCAAAGAATAAGGCCCACCGGAGTTGACGTGATGATTGGGCTTTGGCTGTCTTTAAATATTGCAAATTTCTGTGATCTGTAATCACTGTGATGGTGTGCCTTGCGCCGAGGAGGTAATGACGCCAAGCTTTGAAGGCTGACTTAATAGCTAGTAGCTCCTTGTCGGTGATTGCGTAATTAATTTCACGAGCCGAGAATTTTCTGGACCAAAAGGCTACAGGTTTTAGTTGGTTAGTTATTGGATCCCTTTGAGACAGGACAGCTCCCATGGCTAAGCTGGATGCGTCGGTTTCAACAATGTAAGGGAGATCTGGGCGTGGATGCTTGATCACAGGTGTGGAGGTGAATTTAGTCTTTAGGTCTTGAAAGGCCTGTTCTGCCTCATGAGTCCATTCGAAGCGTTTATTCTTCCGTAAGAGAGCTGTAATGGGTTGGACCACTCGAGAAAATTCCGGGATGAATCTTCGATAAAAATTGGCAAAACCAAGCATGCTCTGAACCCCCTTCACAGAGCTAGGAGATGGCCATTTGAGGATGGCGTCCACCTTTCGCGAGTCCATTCGGACTCCTTTAGGTGTCAGGATGAATCCGAGAAACTCGACTTCTGTGGTATGAGAAACGCATTTTTCAAGTTTTGCAAACAGTTTGTGCTGGCGCAGTTTTTCAAGAACTGCCCTGACATGTTTTCTGTGATCGGATTCCGAAGAGGAGTACACCAGAATGTCGTCGATATATGCGATGACACAAACATCGATAAGTTCCCGAAGAACATCATTCGTAAAGTATTGAAAGGCGGCAGGTGCGTTGCACAATCCGAAGGGCATCACCTGATATTCAAAGAGCCCATATTTGGTGCGGAATGCAGTCTTCCATTCGTCGCCTTCTTTTATACGCACCAGGTGATAAGCTCCCCGGAGATCTAACTTGGTGTACATACAAGCATCTTTTACCTGGTCGAGAAGTTCAGGGATCAGAGGCAGAGGATAAT
Organism: Ambystoma mexicanum; assembly: GCF_040938575.1. NCBI lineage: Eukaryota > Metazoa > Chordata > Amphibia > Caudata > Ambystomatidae > Ambystoma > Ambystoma mexicanum. The sequence goes on along the minus strand of NC_090929.1, from coordinate 1,434,685,360 downwards.
GATTCTTAATCGTTATTTTATTTAGGGCGCGGTAGTCAATACATGTTCTAAGGTCGCCTTCTTTTTTTGGCACGAAGAACAGAGCTGAGGAAACAGGAGACTTTGACGGGCGAATAAAACCATTGGCAAGGTCCTAATCTAAATACTGACGCAAGTGAAGGTTCTCAGGTTCAGTAAGAGCATAAATCCTACTACAAGGCTGTTGAGCATTGGGTACCAGATCGATTTGACAATCGTACGACCGGTGGGGAGGTAACGTGTTGGCCTGTTCTTTTTGGAAAACGTCTTGGAATTCTTGGTACTCAGCCGGTAGTTGTATAGTGGCGGAAGTTACTGAGGCCAGGCCCACATTTGGATTTCTTGGATAACAAGTTTGTTCACAATCAGGAAAGGTTATTCTCTTTGCTCGCCAGTCTATTCGAGGATTATGTGTTTCTAACCAAGGAATTCCTAGAATTACTTGAAACTGCGGGGCCTTGATTACGTCAAACACAATGGCTTCCCGATGTCCATCCTGACCCACTAGTGTCACTTCTGTAGTGGAATGAGTTACCGGCCCTGAGGCTATTTCGGTTCCATCAACTGTAGTAATGACATCCTTGTTAGTTTTCGGACGGAGAGGGAGATTAATCCTGGAGGCCAATTCACGATCTACATAGTTTCCAATAGCTCCACTGTCGATGTATGCCTTTATAGCATGCAACCGCCGAGGCTGTTTCGGATCCATGAGGACCATTGGCATGATGAAATGCGAGGTCAAAGAGTTTGTTTTCAAGCTCGGCAAGCGGACCTCTACGCTTGTCGGGCTTGGTCGTTTCCCGAATCAGGTTCTGTTAAATTGTTGTCAGTGGCTCCAACCACCTTCTTAGGTGGTTTTACTGGACAGTCTCGTAGAAAGTGACCAGAAGCCCCGCAATAGAGACATAATTGCTTTTGCCTCCTTCTCTCCCATTCCTTCTGCGTTAACGGACCTTTAACTCCACCGATTTGCATAGGTTCTGAAACGTCGGTACTCTTGGGGTTAGCGTGAGTTTTGATCAACACTCTGGTTTCAAACTTGGATCGATCTGCTTTTCTATTCTGAAGTCTGTGATCAAGTTGGACCACAAGGTCTATGTACTCCGCGCAGACTTGTGGTGGATTTACTATTTGGGCTAGCACGTCTTTAAGTTCTCCGTGCAGACCTCGATGAAATAATGTGATCCTTTTATTCTCTGGCCACCCAATTTCCACAACCAACCTATTAAAGGTGGCGATGTAAGATAAGAGATCCTGGTTATCTTGTTGTAAGGAAAGCAGTTCGTTGTCTAGGGCCTGTCCCTGAGAGTGGCGAGCGAATAATCTTTCCATGCTTGCCTGGAAGCCTTGAAAATCCTGGAGAATTGGGTCATCTTGATTTACCAAAGGAACTGACCAATCGGCAGCACTGCCGCTGAGATAAGATAATACAAAAGCTACCTTGGTCTGGTCATTAGGGAAGGCCCCGGGTCTGCATAGGAAGTGTAAGCGACATTGGTTCATAAAAACGGCATATTTCTTGGGGTCCCCAGCAAAACGTTCAGGCGGAGCCAAAGGCATGTTTCCAGGTAGATTGATTTGTACCGGGTTATTCAAAATCATAGAAGTGGGATTACCCCGGAACTAGGTAAAGGAGTTTGTCCTGCCTGACCCTGCAACAACCGTTTGACCAGGTCATCAGTTCTTTCCTTAGATAGGATCAGTTCTCTTTTGAGAGCGTTAGTCTCCTGGCGGGCGGAGTGTACTTCTGCCCGTAATTCCCCCAAAAGCTGGGCCAGCTGGTCTGTCTAGGAAGTTTCCATAGCGCCCGGGTGGGAAATTGTAGGTAGGCTTCGCGTTCTGTTATGCTCACCTGACTCCCACGGAGGAGCAGGCCTGGTTTGGAGTGCTGTTGCCTCTTCTATGGTGAAGCGCAGGACTCGGAAGATGGACAGGACTGGACCCTCAAATCTGGCTTGTGTGGCTCGCAGAATTATCCTTCTGTGTGTGAAAAGGGAGTATTAACAATCTGCGGGATAATGTGTAAGCCTCCCACTCCCTTCTCACCCTCTACGAAACCTTTCTGCGATTCCCCGATAAGTCTCACCTTAGGGTCTGAAAGGACGAGCTCTCCATCCTGCTTCTGATGCAGGGGCGCGTTGTAATCCAGTTACTTCACTGGATCTTGGATTGTAGAGAGTTCAAGTTTGCTTGACCTTCCCGGTAAAATACTGTGAGAATTCTGTTTATAAGTATGAGCCCGAAATAATAATTGTCCGTTGTCTCTATTTCAGGTGCAGAACAAAGATTCCGAGATGAGCAATGGAACAGACAAAGGAAACTCAGGTGAGTTGCTTGATGAGAGGTTCCTTTAGTGTCCTTGCATTAATGCACTAATCCTTGTGTCTTTTTTCCCCATAGGGGCCGGGGTTCGGAAATGCCGGAGATATGGCACCGACACTAAGTGAGAGGTGCAGTTCCAGCAGATATCAGGTAAGTCTTTAATGAGCGTTCAGGTAATGTCTTAGCATTCGCTCACTAACGCTGATGTCTCTTTTTTCCCCTTAGGGGCCGGGGTCCGGAAATGCCAGGATGCGGCACTGACCCGAAATGAAGTGGGAATGACCCAACAGGTTGGTCATATGATGGAAAATTAAGGTTTTCTTATTCTCTTCCCTAGCTCACCTTTGTTCTTGTCTTTTTCTCCCTAGGCGCTGAAATGTGGCTGCGGATCCAGATGGTCGCTGATGAACATGGAGGCGCCCAGTAAAGGTGAGTGGAATGCGGCACTGCAGCGATCGATGCAATGTGCTTTTAAAATGAATGTCTTCCTTTTCAGGATCGTCGCCGAAATGTCTCTGGGATGCGGTATTAGCAGGTAGGGACTCTTCTTTCTTCTATTCTCTTCTCTTCTCCCTTTGCAGGTGTTCCAGGATGCTGGCCGGCGTGGCAGAAGTCAGGATGCAGGAGCAGACACGGTGAGCGTCCAGCTGCTAGATGCAGAACAACGCGAAGCGTGAGTTGCTGCTTGTGCGTGGCTTAAATAGCCTTCAAAGTAGTTCCAGGTATGTATCCTTCCTCTCAGGTATGTATTCTTCCTCCTGCCACACCCGTGTGGTTAAGTAGTCCCCAAAGATAAAGAAGTCCCATTCAGACTTCTAGATGGCCTGGATGTTGCAGCATGGTCTGCATCAGGTAAGTTTACACCAAGCACCTTTCTACACAAAGTCATTTTTTATGAGCCTGGCGCCTATGGCGCCAGGACTGTTGTCCAATATGAGCCTGGCGCCAAAGGCGCCAGGACTGAGTCCAAAGGGCCCCTATTTGGGGCTGCTGAGACTTCCCTCGGGGACATGATGTCTGCCTCTGGGGTAGCTGGGCCTGGTCTGGCTCCTTGGAGGTAGGCATCATGACAGTACCCCCTCCCAAGGCCCCTCCCAAGGTTGTTCTCTACGGGGGTTTTGGCTTGTTTGGGAATTTTCGGTGGAATTTTTGTATTAATCGCGGCGTGTACATGGTCGCTTGGTTCCCATGATCTCTCCTGAGGTCCATACCCCTTCCAATCAACCAGATAGAAGAGTTTTGACTTTAACACCTTGGAGTCCAATATGTCTTTAACTTCAAATTCTAATTCCCCATCAATCTAAATTGGTTCTGGTGGTTTGATCAGTCACGTTCCTGGTTGCACCGGTTTCAACAGTGAGACGTGAAAAACGGGATGAATTCACATGTTCGCTGATAGATCGAGTTTAAAGGCCATCGGGTTGATTATAGCTTTGATGGGATACGGTCCTATGTATCTGGGGTTGAAAGTCCGCGGTCCTTTGAGAGGTAAATGTCTAGTTGCTAGCCACACCTGGTCCCCTATTTGGTACGGAAGTGCTTCACTTCGATGTAAATCAGCATTTTCTTTGTACTTTCTCTTGGCTTGCTGAAGATGAGTCGTAGCTTCTTTGAAAGCTCGGGTTATCGTGGAATGCAAATAATCTACCGCAGGCATTTCCAGGTTTTGAGGAGGGTCCAGGTCTGAGGTTCGAGGATGATGACCATACAAGGTGTAAAAAGGGGTTTGTCCTGTTCCAGAATGTACAGAATTGTTATATGCATATTCTGCGATCCAAAGAATGTCTTTCCAATTGCATTCAGATTGGTGCAACATACACCGAAGATATTGTTCAAGGGTTTGGTTAGTTCTCTCGGTTTGGCCATCGGTCTGGGGATGGTGACTGGTGGATAGTCGTACATCAATTTGTGCCAATTGACAACATTTCCTCCAAAAATGGTAAATAAACTGGCTTCCTCGATCTGAGACTAATATGGATGGAAAACCATGCATACGAACTATGTTCTCCAGAAATTCCTTGGCCAAGATGGAGGCTGAGGGTAGCCCTTTTAAAGGGATAAAATGGGCCATTTTGGAGAAGAGATCCACAATCACCAAGATAGTGTTGTATCCATAGCAAGGAAGCAGGTCGGTAATAAAGTCCATCGACAAGGTGTGCCAAGGTGCCGGTGGAATATCCAAAGGTTGTAGAAGACCGGCTGGTCTTTTCTTTTGACCTTTATTTTGGGCGCAAACTCCGCAAGACATTACAAAAGATTTTATGTCTTTTCTCCAGGATGGCCACCAGAATTGTTGTTTGATCTTTTCCTCAGTTTTAGCGATACCAGGATGTCCTTCCATTAATGTATCATGATGATGAACAATAATGAGTTCTTGCAGTTCTTTGTTAGGCAGAAATAATCGCCCCTGGAAGTACGGTAAATCGTTATTAACGGAAAAGTGTGACCCCTTTTGGCTCCATTCTTGTAAGGCTGTGGAGTCTAATAGTTGTTTAACTCGAGTTTTAACGTCCTCAATAGTTTGTAAAGAGGTCAAACCCAAAATTCTCTGTTCAGGTATAATTGGTACTGGTTCTAAGCTCGAATTTGTTTCTTCCATCCCCATCCGAGATAAAGCATCCGCTTTGCCATTCTTGCAACCAGGGCGATATGTGATTACAAAATCAAATTCCGCAAAGAATAAGGCCCACCGGAGTTGACGTGATGATTGGGCTTTGGCTGTCTTTAAATATTGCACATTTCTGTGATCTGTAAACACCGTGATGGTGTGTCTTGCGCCGAGGAGGTAATGACGCCAAGCTTTGAAGGCGGACTTAATAGCTAGTAGCTCCTTGTCGGTGATTGCGTAATTAATTTCAGGAGCCGAGAATTTTCTGGACCAAAAGGCTACAGGGTGTAGTTGGTTAGTTATTGGATCCCTTTGAGACAGGACAGCTCCCATGGCTAAGCTGGATGCGTCGGTTTCAACAATGTAAGGGAGATCTGGGCGTGGATGCTTCAACACAGGTGCGGAGGTGAATTTAGTCTTTAGGTCTTGAAAGGCCTTTTCTGCCTCATGAGTCCATTCGAAGCGTTTATTCTTCCGTAAGAGAGCTGTGATGGGTTGGACCACTCGAGAAAATTCCGGGATGAATCTTCGATAAAAATTGGCAAAACCAAGCATGCTCTGAACCCCCTTCACAGAGCTAGGAGATGGCCATTTGAAGATGGCGTCCACCTTTCGCGAGTCCATTCGGACTCCTTTAGGTGTCAGGATGAATCCGAGAAACTCGACTTCTGTGGTATGAGAAACGCATTTTTCGAGTTTTGCAAACAGTTTGTGCTGGCGCAGTTTTTCAAGAACTGCCCTGACATGTTTTCTGTGATCGGATTCCGAAGAGGAGTACACCAGAATGTCGTCGATATATACGATGACACAAACATCGATAAGTTCCCGAAGAACATCATTCGTAAAGTATTGAAAGGCGGCAGGTGCGTTGCACAATCCGAAGGGCATCACCTGATATTCAAAGAGCCCATATTTGGTGTGGAATGCAGTCTTCCATTCGTCGCCTTCTTTTATACGCACCAGGTGATAAGCTCCCCGGAGATCTAACTTGGTGTACATACAAGCATCTTTTACCTGGTCGAGAAGTTCAGGGATCAGAGGCAGAGGATAACGATTCTTAATCGTTATTTGATTTAGGGCGCGGTAGTCAATACATGTTCTAAGGTCGCCTTCTTTTTTCGGCACGAAGAACAGAGCTGAGGAAACAGGAGACTTTGACGGGCGAATAAAACCATTGGCAAGGTACTGATCTAAATACTGACGCAAGTGAAGGTTCTCAGGTTCAGTAAGAGCATAAATCCTACTACAAGGCGGTTGAGCATTGGGTACCAGATCGATTTGACAATCGTACGACCGGTGGGGAGGTAACGTGTTGGCCTGTTCTTTTTGGAAAACATCTTGGAATTCTTGGTACTCAGCCGGTAGTTGTATAGTGGCGGAAGTTACTGAGGCCAGGCCCATATTTGGATTTCTTGGATAACAAGTTTGTTCACAATCAGGAAAGGTTATTCTCTTTGCTCGCCAGTCTATTCGAGGATTATGTGTTTCTAACCAAGGAATTCCTAGAATTACTTGAAACTGCGGGGCCTTGATTACGTCAAACACAATGGCTTCCTGATGTCCATCCTGACCCACTAGTGTCACTTCTGTAGTGGAATGAGTTACCGGCCCTGAGGCTATTTCGGTTCCATCAACTGTAGTAATGACATCCTTGTTAGTTTTCGGACAGAGAGGGAGATTAATCCTGGAGGCCAATTCATGATCTACATAGTTTCCAATAGCTCCACTGTCGATGTATGCCTTTATAGCATGCAACCGCCGAGGTTGTTTCGGATCCACGAGGACCATTGGCATGATGAAATGCGAGGTCAAAGAGTTTGTTTTCAAGCTCGGCAAGCGGACCGCTACGCTTGTCGGGCTTGGTCGTTTCCCGAATCAGGTTCTGGTAAATTGTTGTCAGTGGCTCCAACCACCTTCTTAGGTGGTTTTACCGGACAGTCTCGTAGAAAGTGACCAGAAGCCCCGCAATAGAGACATAATTGCTTTTGCCGCCTTCTCTCCCGTTCCTTCTGCGTTAACGGACCTTTAACTCCACCGATTTGCATAGGTTCTGAAACGTCGGTACTCTTGGGGTTAGCGTGAGTTTTGATCAACACTCTGGTTTCAAACTTGGATCGATCTGCTTTTCTATTCTGAAGTCTGTGATCAAGTTGGACCACAAGGTCTATGTACTCCGCGCAGACTTGTGGTGGATTTACTATTTGGGCTAGCACGTCTTGAAGTTCTCCGCGCAGACCTCAATGAAATAATGTGATCCTTTTATTCTCTGGCTACCCAGTTTCCACAACCAACCTATTAAAGGTGGCGATGTAAGATAAGAGATCCTGGTTACCTTGTCGTAAGGAAAGCAGTTCGTTGTCTAGGGCCTGTCCCTGAGAGTGGCGAGCGAATAATCTTTCCATGCTTGCCTGGAAGCCTTGAAAATCCTGGAGAATTGGGTCATCTTGATTTACCAAAGGAACTGACCAATCGTCAGGACTGCCGCTGAGATAAGATAATACAAAAGCTACCTTGGTCTGGTCATTAGGGAAGGCTGCATAGGAAGTGTAAGCGACATTTGGTTCATAAAAACGGCATATTTCTTTGGGTCCCCAGCAAAACGTTCAGGCGGGGCCAAAGGCATGTTTCCAGGTAGATTGATTTGTACCGGGTTATTCGAAATCATAGAAGTGTGATTACCCCGGAACTAGGTAAAGAAGTTTGTCCTGCCTGACCCTGCAACAACCGTTTGACCAGGTCATCAGTTCTTTCCTTAGATAGGATCAGTTCTCTTTTGAGAGCGTTAGTCTCCTGGCGGGCGGAGTGTACTTCTGCCCGTAAATCCCCCAAAAGCTGGGCCAGCTGGTCTGTCTCAGAAGTTTCCATAGCGCCCGGGTTGGAAATTGTAGGTAGGCTTAGCGTTCTGTTACGCTCACCTGACTCCCACGGAGGAGCAGTCCTGGTTTGGAGTGCTGTTGCCTCTTCTATGGTGAAGCGCAGGACTCGGAAGATGGACAGGACCGGACCCTCAAATCTGGCTTGTGTGGCTCGCAGAATTATCCTTCTGTGTGTGAAAAGGGAGTATTAACAATCTGCAGGATAATGTGTAAGCCTCCCACTCCCTTCTCATCCTCCACGAAACCCTTCTGCGATTCCCCGTGAAGTCTCACCTTAGGGTCTGAAAGGACGAGCTCTCCATCCTGCTTCCGATGCAGGGGCGCGTTGTAATCCAGTTACTTCACTGGATCTTGGATTGTAGAGAGTTCAAGTTTGCTTGCCCTTCCCGGTAAAATACTGTGAGAATTCTGTTTATAAGTATGAGCCCGAAATAATAATTGTCTGTTGTCTCTATTTCAGGTGCAGAACAAAGATTCCGAGATGAGCATTGGAACCGACGAAGGAAACTCAGGTGAGTTGCTTGAGGAGAGGTTCCTTTAGTGTCCTTGCATTAATGCACTAATCCTTGTGTCTTTTTTCCCCATAGGGGCCGGGGTTCGGAAATGCCGGAGATATGGCACTGACCCGAAGTGAGAGGTGCAGTTCCAGTAGATATCAGGTAAGTCTTTAATGAGCGTTCAGGTAATGTCTTAGCATTCGCTCACTAACGCTGATGTCTCTTTTTTCCCCTTAGGGGCCGGGTTCCGGAAATGCCAGGATGCGGCACTGACCCGAAATGAAGTGGGAATGACCCAACAGGTTGGTCATATGATGGAAAATTAAGGTTTTCTTATTCTCTTCCCTAGCTCACCTTTGTTCTTGTCTTTTTCTCCCTAGGCGCTGAAATGTGGCTGCGGATCCAGATGGTCGCTGATGAACATGGAGGCGCCCAGTAAAGGTGAGTGGAATGCGGCGCTGCAGCGATCGATGCGATGTGCTTTTAAAATGAATGTCTTCCTTTTCAGGATCGTCGGCGAAATGTCTCTGGGATGCGGTATTAGCAGGTAGGGACTCTTCTTTCTTCTATTCTCTTCTCTTCTCCCTTTGCAGGTGTTCCAGGATGCTGGCCGGCGTGGCAGAAGTCAGGATGCAGGAGCAGACACGGTGAGCGTCCAGCTGCTAGATGCAGAACAACGCGAAGCGTGAGTTGCTGCTTGGGCGTGGCTTAAATAGCCTTCAAAGTAGTTCCAGGTATGTATCCTTCCTCTCAGGTATGTATTCTTCCTCCGGCCACACCCGTGTGGTTAAGTAGTCCCCAAAGATAAAGAAGTCCCATTCAGGCTTCTAGATGGCCTGGATGTTGCAGCATGGTCTGCATCAGGTAAGTTTACACCAAGCACCTTTCTACACAAAGTCATCTTTTATGAGCCTGGCGCCTATGGCGCCAGGACTGTTGTCCAATATGAGCCTGGCGCAAAAAGGCGCCAGGACTGAGTCCAAAGGGCCCCTATTTGGGGCTGCTGAGACTTCCCTCGGGGACATGATGTCTGCCTCTGGGGTAGCTGGGCCTGGTCTGGCTCCTTGGAGGTAGGCATCATGACACAATGGATACAATAATGCCCTACATGTACGAGCCCGAGTATGCTGAGGAGGAACTACTGGAAAGGGAAACACGCAAAACGATGGGTCTTCGGACGGCAGTTGGGAGGACGATTCAACAGCTGAAGAGCCTGGACCTAGTCGCATGGACGGTGTTTCCACCTGGTGCACATGCAATCGGTGCGAGCTAATGCCAACCGAGGACGAGAACTGCTGCTGCTGTGAAAACCCGGGATGCGTGGCCTACATTTCGGAAGGCGATCCACGACCGCAATGCATCACCGAGCTGCCAGACTTCAGGGCAGCCTGCCTCACACGGTCCGTGTTGAGGATAATGATGGTGCTTATGCACGAACTTCGCGCAACTGTTCGTCCTCGTAATCCGAGTAACGAGTAAGTATACTCTGCTTGTCATCCCACTCCCATTTCATGGTCTTCTACTATATCCAAAATTACATATACATATCATTGTAACGCACAAAAGTCTTTCAATAGTGTGCAGTGTCTAGATAATATTTGTCCGAGCAGAATGCCATTAGTTACAAGAATTGTCATTGACAACAAACGTTTATTAAACTTATCTTGGTCATTTAAAAACAGTTTGTTTCATTCCTTTTCACAGGTGGTACATGCTGGTGGCCTATCGTTCCTTTACATGGTGGCTTCACGGGAGGCTTGGACACCGCGTTCGAAGAGTGATACCCGCCTGTGCCGTTCGTGCCATAAGAGAAACGTTCCCGAGTGACAGCGGTCAATACAGGGGATTTTCTCTTGCTGTGCTGCAACCTGAACTGTACAATGTGTAAAGTTTTGTATTTTTGTGTCATCAAAATAAGCTACAAAATAAAACACCACATATATTTTAACAACGGTTGTTTCGATTTTTTAAATCAATCAAGTGTGTCTCCATTCAAGGATGGACGTCAGACACCTGTGCTCGGAATGGGTGAAGTTCAGGTCGCTGTGAAGCGGGGTGGTCACTATCTAAGCTAACATAATATATTATCAATAATGCATGCACTAAATAACACTTGTTCAAAGTCTTACAGTCGGTTATGTCTCTATAAAAGTCACACATATATCAATACTATCAATTAACATTGGATTATACAGGCCTGTTTGAAGTGTGGGTCTGTGCTCACAAGAATCTCCAATATGTGGCATTTGTTATTGATAGGCAACGATATACTGCAGTAGGGGTCTAATGTTAGTTGGGGATCTGCTAGGTGGCCAACATGGCGTGGTCAGTGGTCTGGCACATGAAGAGAATACCTTGCAGGCACGCAGGGTCAGAATGGCAGTAACTTTCCACTGGCGAGGGTGCGTGGGCAAGGACACGTTTGTGGAGATGAACGAGCCATGTGCTTGGTTCAGGCCGGTTCACATGCAGAACCGTGATCTCAGAGAGTGATGTGTTACATTTATTAGCTGTTGCAAATACCTCTGGAGTTTTCCAGTCAGAGTGGGAACGAGGCTGTGGGCCATGTGCTCTGCGTGCTGTACTATCGCAGTGAGGCCTGGTCACCAAAATGGAGTGGAAAGGGGGTACACAAATGGATACCCCGTGTCCTGCTCAGTGTTCCCATCTACGCGAATGTCATGCAAAGTTAACATCACATAAGGGCAAGGGACGGGCGCAAACGGCCAAGGTGCCAAATAGCATGTACACTTCAAAAGGTACCCCACGCCCATGGGCCATCGCTCACATGGCATCCTCAGACCCCGTGTCTCCAGGCAGGCCTCCCCTGAGGCAGGCCGCCCCCCCTGCAATCCACATAAATGTGTCTCCATTCAGCAGTCTTCCTGTGCCTTATCTGCACGCCCCAGGCCCATCCATCTCACCCCCTCTATCAAAGGCGGTTCGCACCCGGGGATGAGCGCTGGCATGGGGGGCTGTGACGGGCGCAAACGGCCAAGGTGCCAAACAGCATGTACACTTCAAAAGGTATCCCACGCCCAGGGGCCATCGCTCACATGTCCTCCTCAGACCCCGTGTCTCGAGGCAGGCCTCCCCTGAGGCAGGCCGCCCCCCTGCAATCCACATAACTGTATCTCCATTCAGCAGTCTTCCTGTGCCTTATCTGCACACCCCAGGCCCATCCATCCCACCCCCTCTATCAAAGGTGGTTCGCACCCGGGGATGAGCGCTGGCATGGGGGGCTGTGACGGGCGCAAACGGCCAAGGTGCCAAACAGCATGTACACTTCAAAAGGTATCCCACGCCCAGGGGCCATCGCTCACATGGCCTCCTCAGACGCTGTGTCTCCAGGCAGGCCTCCCCTGAGGCAGGCCGCCCCCCTGCAATCCACATAAGTGTGTCTCCATTCAGCAGTCTTCCTGGGCCTTATCTGCAAGCCCCAAGCCGATCCATCCCACCCCCTCTATCAAAGGCGGTTCGCACCGGGGATGAGCGCTGGCATGGGGGGCTGTGACGGCGCAAACGGCCAAGGTGCCAAACAGCATGTACACTTCAAAAGTTATCCCACGCCCAGGGGCCATCGCTCACATGGCCTCCTCAGACCCCGTGTCTCCAGGCAGGCCTCCCCTGAGGCAGGCCGCCCCCCTGCAATCCACATAAGTGTGTCTCCATTCAGCAGTCTTCCTGTGCCTTATCTGCACGCCCTAGGCCCACCCATTCCACCCCCTCTATCAAAGGCGGTTCGCACCCGGGGATGATCGCTGGCATGGGGGGCTGTGACGGGCGCAAACGGCCAAGGTGCCAAACAGCATGTACACTTCAAAAGGTATCTCACGCCCAGGGGCCATCGCTCACATGGCCTCCTCAGACGCTGTGTCTCCAGGCAGGCCTCCCCTGATGCAGGCCGCCCCCCTGCAATCCACATAAGTGTGTCTCCATTCAGCAGTCTTCCTGTGCCTTATCTGCACGCCCCAGGCCCATCCATCCCACCCCCTCTATCAAAGGAGGTTCGCACCCCTGGGGATGAGCGCTGGCATGGGGGGCTGTGACGGTCGCAAACGGCCAAGGTGCCAAACAGCATGTACACTTCAAAAGGTATCCCACGCCCAGGGGCCATGGCTCACATGGCCTCCTCAGACCCCGTGTCTCCAGGTAGGCCTCCCTTGAGGCAGGCCGCCCCCCTGCAATCCACATAAGTGTGTCTCCATTCAGCAGTCTTCCTGTGCCTTATCTGCACATCCCAGGCCCATCCATCCCACCCCCTCTATCAAAGGCGGTTCGCACCCGGGGATGAGCGCTGGCATGGGGGGCTGTGACGGGCGCAAACGGCCAAGGTGCCAAACAGCATGTACACTTCAAAAGGTATCCCACACCCAGGGGATATCGCTCACAGGGCCTCCTCAGACCCCGTGTCTCCAGGCAGGCCTCCCCTGAGGCAGGCCGCCCCCCTGCAATAAACATAATACCACGACATACACACGTCATTCATTCACAAACACACCCCTGTTTCTAATACTTTATAAACCACTTGATATGTCTCATGAGAACATCTGTGTGCTTTGCAAGTCAACTCCTGAACCTTCTACCTGAGAAGCACTGAGATCTATTCTAATCTGCTCGTCGATGGCTATCTGTGACTGCTTCGAGCAAACTTGTCAGTGTGCTACCTGTGGCCATCTACCTGTTCTCCTACAACATACTGCTCGGCCTGCTGAATCCAACTGTTTGTTGGTCAAGGTAAGACCATGTATCCTAGTCATATTTCGGTAATTTTTACATTTCAATCAATTTCCTATTACAGTACCCAATAGAGCTATGGTCATTGGTCTCATTGCTATTGACTTGAGTTTCAATTGTTATGCTATCAATAGATCTATTTATTTTCATCTGTGTCAATTGTCATCGAATTGCATCCTTCGGGGGTCCAGTCTATAATGTAAGCATGGTTCCTTTTTGTGCAAGACAGAACATCCAAGGGATGAGTCACATGTTCAGAGTTTAGTCACATATTTTAAAACATTTCTGTAACTTATGCAAATACTGAGCCGCACATGATGAACTGGTATAGTTCCGGTGACCAAAACAAACCTTGCATTGAGCATGGTATGGTTCATTTACTTTTTTATGACATTTTTATTCATCAAGGTTTTATAATAATCTTGATATTTACTTTTCAGAATTTTTAACAATGCCTGCCTGTTCGATTAGCGGTTGCCCTTGGAAGACCCATGCTAAATCTGAAGGCACTACAATGCATGTATTCCCGAAAACTGTTGATCGAATAAGAGAATGGGTCAGACATTGCGGATATCCACTGGATGAGCTGGAAAGTAGAGCCCAACAAGTCTTTGAGGACAAGAGGGGTGATCGATACCGCATCTGCAGCCGGCACTTTCCCTCGAACATGTACACCACATCTTGGGTAACAAAGAAGAATAAACGGCGATCGACACGAAAATTGCTCGCAAACGCTATTCCCACTCTATTTGTCCACAAACCGCCACTGGTGAGTCAAGTGTCCGTTTTTAGCTTTAGGTCTTGCGGTAGTGTGTAGGTAGCCGAATGGATTCATTGATATTTTAGGTGTTGTTTCCAATTTGTAATACTTTCGACATTGATATGAGTGTATAGCTTTTTGAATAATGACATTTATCAATATATTATTTTTAGATTTCATAACCCACAAACAAAATCTATATATGGGCACAGGGAACTGTGCTATATTGTGCATTACTCAAGTATTCTGTCTCCTTACGTGGCAATTTTAAATATTGGCATTTCATTATCAAACAATAATTTACCTTTACAACTTCTTGACTATCCCTTGAATCTGAAGCAAGAACATTCTACTTCCGTCACATGCTCGCAGTTATCAACCACTTCTAGCGCGTATCAGGTAATCATACTTGGCTATTCCGCTACAGACTTGTTTTATGCATGTCAAGTAATAGTTTGTATGTATCGTGTGATTATTTTACCAATGGTTTGGTTAGTGCTTTCCAATTGATATACACCTTAGTTGTCGTCCCCTGGTGTTTGTTTTCAGTTATAATTAGTGTTATCCATACTAATGCAAGTACTGTCTTTCAGGGAGATGCTGAAGCATCCACCACATTGACAACAGCCCTAGATGTTCTTCAGCAGCCCGAGGTATGGATACTGACAGCTCAACTGACCGTGATCATCAGGACTGGAACACTTGTCGTTTGATTGTTCTACACCATGTTTTATTTGTGGTTAGCCGTTGATATGTACCTGTGCGGTCGACCCCAAGCGTGTGTTGTGTTTTCAATATTGTAATCCTTACTAATGCAAATACTATGTTTCAGGCAGTTGTTGAATCGCCAACCCACGCACTTGATGCAGAGCCTGACATTCAAGTAATTCCGGTGGAAGCGGGACCATGCGGATACGAATCGGCGCAACAGCTTTCGGAAGTATGCACCACATTGACAACAGCTCTAGATATTCTTCAGCAGCATGAGGTATGGATACTGACAGCTCCATCGAGCGTGATCATATAACGTGATTCCATTTGCTATACTTTCTTCCCTATTAACGCAAGTACTGTGTTTCAGGGAGATGATGGAGCTTCCACTACAATCACAAGATCCCATTTGGATGATGCAGATGTAAAGAAATCAGAGAAATAAGTCGATTAAATCTGATCATTTTTAAATATTCCTTGATTCTTTTAGACAATGCAACATTTGTGGTTATCTCTTTATATGTACCTGTGCCGTCGACCCCAAGTGTGTGTTATGTTTACGATATTGAAAACCATACTAACGCAAGTACTGTGTTTCAGGGAGTTGCTGATGCCTCCTCTTCAATACAATCATTCGTGGCAGTCCATGTAGAGCCAGAGGTATGGATACTGACAGCTCCATCGAACTAGGTCATCAGAGCTCGAATACTTGTCGTTTGATTGTTCCACACAATGTTTAAATCGTGTTTGGCTATTGAGATGTACATGTGTGTTCGTCCTCACGTGCGTTTTATGCTAACAAGATTTTGATACACAGTAAGGAAAATACTATGTTTCAGGGAGTCGATGGAGACTTGTTCCGTGCTGTCTATGCGGATACAGAAAATATAGTCGAAGCAGCGCAAGAGGAAGGGGAGACATGCGGATACGTATCGGAGCAACAGTGTGCAGATGTTGAAGGTCGAGTCAAAAAAGTTGCAAAGAAAAGAAACAAAAATATGGTTAGTTACAAACAGTTCATAACTTTAGAAATGTTTTTGTGCTGGGACTATTTTATGTTTTTTTCCAGTCAATTGTACTATACTTTATCTTGGGCCTCATTACGACCCAGGCATTAAGGGTTAACGCCGTCGTTAACCCTTAACGCCTGATTCCAATAGCAGCCGTTAAAATCCATGCCGCTAACCCGCCATGATGCTAATTACGCAACCGTAATTTACGGTGGCGTAATTAGCGCCTTCCCCATTCCCATTATGCCCTATGGGGCAAAAATGGGAATGGGGAAGGGAAAATGGGAAATGGGGATTTACCGCCCCACTCACCTTGGAATGGGGCGGTAAATCCGCCATCCACCATGGTGTAAACGTAGTTTACACCATGGTGGTAAAGTTGGCGTTCTTACCGCCTGGGTCATAATGACCCCCCTTGTGTTTAAACTGAAGATCCCTTTTCCAATCTGTCCTCTAGTTACCCGTGGGTCTACGAACTATACAAACACAGACAGTGAAGCGAATGAGAGATGTTGCTTGCCAGACCATTTACACTATGGAGGAACTATTAATTCAGACGCTGCATGTTGAGACTCGGGATGCTCATGTCCAATGGCCAGAACATGAAATGAATGTGTCCGGAGAATCCAGCAAAGTTGTATTGGACCATTGCTACAGTACGACCGCACCGCCGCAACAACATGATGCTGGATGTATTGAAGATAGCTCTGAAGTAGTTGCAGATCAATTCACACAAACTACACCCGCCCAAAAATTGCCACCAAAAAAGCTGTCGACATTGTTGTGTTCTCCCATCAATGTTGAGGTAGCAAATGTTGGAATGACAGAGAATGAACAAGCAGCAGCATTCACCGACGCATCAGAACTTGATAGCAGCAATATTTCTTTCAAATGTGGTGATATGTCCTCAACGTCACAGGCCGAAACAACTTTGACGCAGGATGACAGTCTAATGAAAGAGGGCAAATACATAGTATTCGACAGTTGTTTGATGGATATTATAAGTATGCTGAAATGTGGGCATTCCGTCAGAAGGAAAGTATGTGGGAAGACATTGATTCATGTGACTCGTCAAAAACAAGGCAGTAACGTAACAATACATGCCGCCTGTAGATTACATCATACATTCTCATGGTCTGCACAACCGATGCTGGGGAAACTGCCAGCAGGCAATCTACTGTGTGCAGCTGCATCACTTTTTAGTGGCTCCAGTTTTAGAAAGTTAGAGTCTTTCTTTCAGTTTGTGGGACTCCATTTCATTTCAAAAACGCAGTCCTACAAATACCAACATGATTATCTGTTTCCAGCCATTAGTGATGCTTGGAAAATTGAACAATTGTCTCTAGCAAGTACATGCGAAGGCAAACGATTCAGGCTAGCTGGCGATGGACAGTGTGACAGCCCTGGATTTTCTGCCAAGTACTGCACCTACCACTTTCAGGACATGGATAGTAAGAAAATTGTGAGTTTGGTGGTCGTGCAGGTAACACAATGTACATCCTCAGTGGCCATTTCAATTGCCAAGACAATGAGAGAGCTGTTCCAACATATTAAACATCAATTTGAATCTTGCTAAATCAATCAATAACAAAATCTCGGCTGCAGGGAAAAAAAAAGGTTTGGAAAGTATTTCAGAGTGGTCCCAGTCTATCAGCAACCATCTTTGGTGGAGCTCCAAAACTTGTGAAGGGTCAGTGGAAATACTACTTGAAAAATGGCGGTCACTGATGCACCACTGTACCAACGTGCACCGCTGGTCAGAAAACCTACATTTCCACCAATGTGAACATGGCCCTTTATCCCCAGTGGAGGCACGGAAGAAGAAGTGGTTGAATCCATCTTCACCGACACACAAAGCCATTGAGAAGATTGTTTTCGATAAAACTCTATCAAGGGATTTGAGGGGACTGACAGAATTCTGTCACACAGGAGGTTTGGAGGTGTTCCACAATATGTGCCTAAAGTACAGGCCAAAGCGCTTGCATTTCAGCATACAGTGCATGAGGCATAGGACTCTCCTTGCCGTCTTGGCCCATAACGAGAATCTCGGCCGTGAACAATCTAGGACTAAGGGTAATGTAAGGATGCCTCGCTCCACTAAGGCCTTTTCAAAAAGAAGTAAGCAATGGGTGATCAAACCAGTCTATGAGGAAATGGAGTTCGACTTTGTCAAAAGCCTTATTGTTGCTGTATTAGAGAAGCACAGATATGGAATTTTGAACGTTTCTGTGCAGAGCACTGATCCATTGCCACCCAACATTGCCACTGTGCCATGTCCACCCAAAGGAGAGCTGGTTGTGAAGTACAAATCCTGGTTTAAATAATTGTAATACGATTGTCTTTTTGTAAATACATTTTATTGTACAGTGTGCATACAAAGTACGCTAACCCTAACCCCTACCTTCACCATCCTGGGTGCCGAACTACCTGGGTGTCATCTTTGAATTCTCTCTCTATTCACCTCATATTGCTGACCTTGTCTATATGTGTATGTATATATTTTTGTTGATGTAACACATTTTCGCAATCTCTTATAAATGCTGGGCACTGTTAACCAAGGGGAGGCTTGCATATTGCAAATAATAAAACAAACAAACAATAAATCTCACTTTCAACTCAACTCCTCGGGTACTTTATACTTTCCCTGACCTTCCCCAAAAAATTAAAAGTCTCAATAGTTATGGTTCTTTGGGGCTTCAAAGCTCGCAGACAACGAGGACAAAATTGGGGCCTTAGAACGCGCCAAGCGAGCCGTTGCAGATGGGAGAGAAGCCAGTTCGCATTTGCACATTGAGGCGCACTACATAGATGGATTCGAAACTTCAAGTTCTCACAGATGGCTTTACTACGGGATGTTGCAAAGAAAGAATGTATGCTCATTTCTAGTGAAGGTCAGCGGCTTTGATTTTCAGCTCGCGCCCTGAAGAGGCCCACAACTCACACTGGCAGTATAAGGCTCTATTGTTTTTTTACCTTGAGAGACAGGGACCATGCAGAAAGAACTTCATTTGAAGGGGGGATTGGGGGGTGCAATAACGTAAGAGACGATAAGGCAGAACATTCTTAAACTAGACCGAGTTTCATGTTAGTTCAGTATACGAAAAATCGTTGTCAAGAGCACAGTGGGATTTACGGACTGCATTACGCAGAGACACAATGGAAATTGCAAATATAATGTAAGTAACTCTTTAGACGCTTTTATACCGGAATGAAGAATTAATGAATGGATGCATGAATACATGAATGAATGAAGAGCTTTGAAAAGGTTTGTGGGATCGTCCTTGTAGCGGGCACATGGGCATGCAGGTCCACATTCCACACGCATGTAGACAAAAAGTCGTTTCTCATTGTGTACTAACCTCGATTTATTTCGTTAGTTTTCGCATTGATTTTAGAGCCGAACATACTCCATTGCACTATCCTTGAAAGCAAATAGTTTCAGCTCGGCAGTAATAAATAAAATGAATAATATTAATAAAGATCGGCTGCCGAGACTAATTATAAATTTTATGTTTTCAAAATAGGTATTTCCTTCCCTTTTGCCCCTGCCACCAGTTTCAGACACCGGCAGATGGTTTCTTCAGCCGCCAGCTGCAGCTTAATGTAAACAACTGCACCATTCTGATGATCTTATGGGACGATCGCCAAGGGCCCATATGCCCTTACGCGGTACTAGCGGCTAGCAGCAACTTATCAACCTTTACGCTGGCCTAGTGCCTACTTGATGGAACAGCCTTGCGGTTTAACGTGCGACAAAAGTGCTTCTTTGAACGAAAACCAACACCCTGTGTACCATAAAGGAACAGCGCGTGACTCACGATAACATTTTACGGATTTGCGGATAGAGATAAAAGAAAATAAATGACTTTCGGAGTTCATATGGCAATTGCAGAATATTCTATAAACATTTAATGTCAAATAAATGTACTTTACCAAATGTACCGTGTTGCTGTTTGATTTTAAAGTACAGTTTCATATTCCGAATTGTGGCGCGCTGTGTTGTGAGTTTATCTGTGTTGGTTTCCGCGTTCTGTGTGAAGTCGCGTAGAAGGCGACTGGGCGCGTTTGCCTACGGAGCACAGTAACGTCATGGAGAGAGGCGGGGAATATGAATGTTTTGATAATGTCAGGCTCAGGAGCGGGGGATATGATTTAGTGCCGCAAAAGCAGGTCAGCCAGGGTGATGGGGAAATGATAGGATTATCACAAAATGGCAGCTCCCTGGTGCCTGTTTTCTCGTGCGTTTAATGGACGAAAACTTGGGTCAGGTCCATAGGAAATTTTTCTAAAATCGAGCGACTTCGGCTTAAAAACACATGGCCGACCCGTAGGGGCAATAAAACATTTTGACCGAACCATTCCTTTAACAATTTTCAAGCTAACATGGTGACACCAGCAAATGCAGTAGCAAGTAATATACAATAACCCTAGATTTAACAGTAGTGCCTAGACTCAGGGTACCTGGATCAAGGGAGAAGGACCTCCTAACACAGGGGGCAATTCTATAATGGCACTCTGTAGATTTGACAGAGTGGAGTATTAACAGTTTTCAAGCTAACATGGTGACAACAGCAAATGTAGTATCAAGTAATATACTCAGCCTAGTTGTAACAACAGCGCCTCGACTCGGGAGACCAGGATAGAGGGAGAACAGACCTACTACATGGAGAAATTCTATGGTGGCGCTCTATAAATGTGACACAATGTAGAATTAACAGTTTTCAAGGAATGCGACATAGGTCAATATTCACCATTCACTAAGAGGGCGAATGTAGGCCACTATTCGCAGTACTATCTCCAAGTGGGACTTTCTGGGTGTGAATCACTGTAGCATTAATCATTTCTCTTAGTGTGTGACGCAGGGATATAATTCACAGTACTGTCACAGTGTGGCACTTTCTAGGTGTGAATCAGTCCAATATTAACAATTTTCAAAGTGTACGACACAGGCAATTAATTCACAGTACTATCTCAGTATGGCAGTTTCTAGGTGTGAGTCAATATAAGATCAACAATTCTCTAAGTATGCGACGCAGGCAAATAATTCACCGTACTAGCTCAGTGTGGCACTTTCTATGTGTGAATCAATATAACATCAACAATGGTCTAAGTGTGCGACGCAAGCTTGTTAAGCGGGTAGGTTGAGTGGCAGGGCTTCAGAGTACAGTGATTGCTCTACTCCACAACCAGGCCACACCTACCTTGGTTGTTTCTGCTGGATTACAGGTGGTCACTGGCTTCTCCTGCTGACACCTGCAGACACACCCTGGAGCCACCTCTTTTGGAGGCACCCTTTGCCTCAGAGCTCTTAACCGCAGGGGCTGCATGGGCAGAGGGCTCCCCTGGGAAGGCAAGTTATGAGCACTGATCTGACCTATCAGGGTCAGGGGCCGGACTGGGAGGAAGGAGATGGGAGGGAGGGAAAGGGGAAATAGAGAAACCAGGGAACGAAGTGTGCAGGCCGAGGCAGGGGGCTCAAACAAGGAACAAATCAGTAAAAAACAAAGGCCCAGTAGGGCCTCAAGCTAACTCAACTCACCTGCAGTGCCAGATGAAAGGAGGCGAGCAGGGAGCTGAGCTGTCGATTAGGCCAGGCAAGGCAGACCTCAATGGACTATCAGGGACGGGGGGCGGGCTGCGAGGTGGGAGGATGGGGGGAATAGAAAAGCCAGGGAATTAAGTGCGAAGGCCAGGGCAGAGGGCTCAAACAAGGAACAAATCACAAAAAACAAAGGCCCAGGAGGGTCCTAAACTAACCCAATGCACCTGCAGCACCAGATGGAAGAGGTATGGCTGAAACACTTCCCACATGTTACACTCTATGCTTGATATTTTGTATGCCAGAGAAAAGGTGTTGGGCTGAAAATTATTTCTCTCACCTTTTTTTCTTCCCTGCTATACAAATGCTCCAGTATTAGCTTTAGCATAGAATGTAATGCTAATGAAATTGTTGAACATTCTCAAAGAGTCTAACTACTTGAAGCATAATTGTAAAGTAGGTGGAGTCTACAACACTAAATTATTTTTTCATTCTATGTTTAAACTTTGAAAGTCAGTTCCCCATGGAACCTTTTTATTTTTAAATTTTGTGTCTGGGATTTTTTTATGTTTTTGGTGGGAGGCAGTTGGAGGTAAGGAGGGAGTGTGGGGGAGGGAAGGGGCACCAATCACCATAAGGGAGGGTCGGTGGACAAGGGACAATGTAGGACCTGATGTAAAATGTAAGGTACAGGGAAATTCTTCTCATGCAACCTTACATCCACTTCAAAGGTGCTCCTGAATTGTTCCCCCCTGCAGATGAGTGCATGGCAGTACACACAGAGGATTTATGACTGTGAAAGATATGGATCAACAGCCTCTAGTATTTCCTGTGAGGCAGAAGGAAGAATCCTCTGCCCCACAGAGGTTGATTGAGTGGTGGCAGGAGCGGTTGATGAAGATTTAGGAGAGGAGGTAACACTACTATTTCGGAAGGGAACTGCCTTCATCAGGGCCGTTGCGTGGAGTGTGCACAGGGAGCAAGTGCCAAAGGAGTACTGCCCCCTTTGACCATGACTGAGTGTGCAGCTTACATGGGCAGTCTGAGCTTTTGGTACCACTCCTACGGTGGTGAAAAATCTCAAAACGCATGACTAATTCCAATCACCTGATGTAGTAGGTACCTCCTCTACTATATCTTCCTTTTCCTCCTGCAGTGTCCCTGTTCCCCTGTCCAGGTCCTCCAGCTGGTGGTGGTGGCCCCAGAGGGAGGACCGATGGTCATAACAGCAGGTACATCTATTTCAATTTTAAGCAGCAGGTAAATGTTCTTCTCCCAAGCTCTGCCAGGTTGAGAATGAGTAAAAGCAATGGGTTGGTGGCCTTGGGGGAACCATCCATGGTCTTTCATCATGTCCATGGAACTTTGGAGGCCAAAAAAGGCAGTGAAAAGTTGAGAAAAATATAGAGATGTTATTTATTTATTTATTTATTGTGTATTTATAATACACAATGTGTTTCAAGCAGATGAACTAAGAATGGTACTAGTAGTTGTGCAAGGGCAAGGTTTTAACCTGAAAGTTCCTACAGTGGCCAGAAATGTGTTTTTAAGATGTCCGTGGAGCACGAGCACCAGTCAAGGACACATCATTACACTGCATGAGTGCAGTCATGTGATGACGTTTGTGGGCATCCACAACGTGACAATGTGACAAGTCCCTGAACCTCGTACACCAAAAATGTTGTTAAAAGACGTAAAACGTTTATAGGAATATTGTGAATGGTACTAGCAGTTGTGGAAGAGTAAACTTTCAACTTCAAACCTTCTAGAGTGGCCGGAAATTGGTTTTTAAGATGTCATGACACTGGTTGCAGACAAGTCATTTCATCACACAGGTGCGGTCACATGATGACATTGGCGAGCATACACAACCATGTCACGACGTTCGCGAACTATAATACACCCCTGTGACATCATGCATATGCGCTGTGATGTCTGCAACTGTGCACTGACATTTGCAAATTGATCATATGTGTGTTATGTGACAGTGGACATGACCTTAGATCGCAAATGTTGGCGCATGGTGTGATGTCACATGCTGGCGCCCAACTGAGACCGGGACTAGGTGCTTAGATTTGCAAACTAATCATAGGTGCGTCACAGGAGTGGGTCATGTCCGTAGAACGCAAACATTGGCACATGGTGTGATATCACATGCGGTACCTAAGTGACACAGCGACCGTATGCTGAGGTTCATGAACTAATTAAAAGTGTGTGGATGACATTGCGGACACAGTGGTATGTTCGCGAATGTCAGACACCCATGTTACATCGCCACAATGAGCTTCAGTGGATACAAACATATATATAGTCCACTGACCTTTAATTGATATTTTGAAAAACAATGACAATAATTTGCCACATATGTATATTATATTTACAATAAGGTACTTTGAGATAAGGATGCAGAATCAGAGTGGGACCCACAAATATGCCAATCTGGGGGTGGTTCATTATCATGGTTGGGTGAATTAGGGATAGAAATGTCATCTAAACTTTTATAATTACTGTTTTCTGAGAAGGATTGGCGTGATTGCTTGGGGAAAGGGTCACAGGTACAGGTGGGGCAGTTAACATCAATATGGCATATGGCATGGCTTTTGACACATGTAGATAGCTCTGTAATTTGATTTCTCAATTCCATCATCTGTACAGATAATTTGGTCATCTGATTTGGAGGTTTTTCTAATTTCTGTTTGCTGTTTTCCACTTTATTTTCCTGTGTTTCCTACTGTTCTTCATTATGGAGTATACGATATATGAGAAAGATAGATTTTAATAACTTACGTACAAATCATATTATTTTATTGGGTTGTAACATATACATGTATTTACTATTAGTACTTCATCAGTTATATCTTCTTTGGGGAAGTACTTCTCCAGTCACTCAAGTGTGCTTGCCATTTCTATGAAGATATGTAATGGCCATTTTCAGTTATGAAAAGAAATGTTACACAATTATTACATTTCTGTTCTGAATATTTATAATAAAAGAGGAGGTACTGTGAGGTGTTCAAGTAAATTGTTTACATAAGGTGTACAGTTATGTTCAGTATAATCCCAAAATTCTGTAATGTTTTACACATTACTTTTTCAATTGTGAAAGGTGTAATTTTATATACATGTACATTTGGGTTTTTATTAATTGTTTGTGGTGTTGCTTTATGTAAAATGTGTGTGTGAAAAGAAGAAAAAGAATATGGTGTTGCCCCCTGTGCTTTTGGGTTAGATTGATGCCACAAGGTCGCAGGTATGTCTGCAGACTTTAAAGCTACTGCATAGCAGGGAAGAATGATTTTTAGGTGTAAAGTTTAAAAAGAGAAATTAGACAGTTGCAGGAAATTAGGGTGCACTGGTAAAAACCTATGAAATTTAGGGAAAAAACGTTGTTATAGGGACATTGTGGTTAAGTTGCAATAATTAAAATCTATGAACTTAAGTGAAAACACTTTGTTAAAGGGATGTTATGGTTAAGCTGCACTAATAAAAAACAATGAAATTCAGTGAAAAAAACTTTTCTAAAGGGACGTTATGGTCAAGTTGCACTAATAAAAATGTAAATGGACATTATGGTTACAAGTAAAACGGAAAACCCTGTGTGTGGGTGTGTGATCCCATAACTCATGCCACCACCGTGCACCCAGGACATGAAAGATCACATCACAAATGTCATTGATTTATTTATTTAATTGGTTTTGTTATAAGGCACCTAATACCATACCTGAGTTTGGATTCTAAGCACGGATCCGGGATTTGAATTTATGTTGCTCTGCATTGTCTTGCTTCCAAGAGCAGCTCGTTGCCCCTGTGCCATCCTCTGTACATTACTGATGACATCACATGTCTGGGCTAGGGATGTAATGGTATAACAGTATACCGTTAAAGATACCGTGAACCACTTAAATGAACAATAATAACCGTCACATTGTTTATACCGGTATACCGTTTATACCGTTAAGTGTGCTTTTCAATCTGATTTGTAAAGGCTGCAGTAAGCAAGTGCTGCACAGTCTTGGTCTTGCACTGTTGGATGTGCCGTCTGCAAAGTAGTTTCAGTTGGAACAGTTTTTAATGCCATTCCATAAACCACACGTCCCTGACAAAAAATCAATATGTTAGCTATAGAAAGAATAAATATAGTGCCAAGAAGGAAAAGGGTTTACTTTGGGGTTTATATATTTATAATGGATAATGTTTGCTAAACTTATGACAATGGGGGATTTCCCTGGCTCTATCATTGAATTTACATATAAGTCACACTGCGAAATTCACTAATCTCTGTGGGTATTCCCTGCTGCCATACCAAAGGGTAACATGTCTTTGATTACTGAACACCTTTTGGCCCACAAGTAAACTAAAGGTTGTAACATAAAGAGAGAGTGAGTGTGTGTGTGTGTGTGTGTGTGTGTGTGTGTGTGTATGAGCACAAGCGTATACTACCATCAGCCTCCATTGATCTGTGGCATGCAGGTTATCAAGATGGCAACATGTTCGTCTTCACCAGTAGCCAGTGGGGGAGCTAAAAGCCTAAATGACCACTTAAGAAAAGCTATTCAGTTTGCTTTGCCAGTCTCAGCAGGGCTTCCCCCCCCTCCTCCTCTCCACACGTGTGTTTGTGTTTGGTGGAAGCAAGGGGTGACATTTCAGTGGAAAGTATGTTGAAAAGCCCAATTCTGGCCCTGGGTGCCTGGTTTTGTTTGTGTTGATAAATCTGACAATTTATGACCTGGAAAATATTTGTTAAGATTAGTTAACTCCACCTGCTATACCGCGATAACCATGATACACCGTCATTTGGCAAGAAGGTTATCGTACCGTCATAAAACTAATACCGTGACACCCCTAATCTGGGCCTCTTGTTTTTGTTCACTAACATATGTAGGCCAGTTGCTTTGGTTCACTGACAGTGAGAATTTAAAAAATCCAAAAGGTGCTATATATCTAGACATTAACCTTCTTGTATGTTCTTAAAGTAATTTCCTTAGGGTTTGGCTTCATCTCATGGTGCACATACATGGGGCAATAAGCAGGCCTAAAACACACAATTCATGAACTCTAATGTTATTGTCATTTTCTGTTGAGGTTGTTTCTTTCCTACTTAATGGAGTGTCTCTGTATATGCCTCAGATTGCAATGCATTGGGCCTCATTACAACTCAGGCGTTAAGGGTTAACGCTGTCGTTAACCCTTAACGCCTGATTCCGATTTTAACGGCTGCTTTTAGCAGCCGTTAAAATCCATGGTGCTAACCCGCCATGATGCTAATTACGCCACCGTAATTTACGGTGGCGTAATTAGCGCCTTCCCCACTCCCATTATGCCCTAATGGGCAAAAATGGGAATGGGGAAGGGAAAATGGGAAATGGGGATTTACCGCCCCACTCACCTTGGAATGGGGCGGTAAATCCGCCATCCACCATGGTGTAAACATAGTTTACACCATGGTGGTAAAGTTGGCGTAATTACCGCCTGGGTCGTAATGACCCCCATTGTGTCTCTTTATATACATTATTTGTACTAACATAAGTGTGTAGTAAATCTTGCATTGTTAGGTAATACTTTCAAGTTTAACTTTAGGCCAAATTATGATAGCCTTGCATTCATTATTTTACTGAGTAATATTACCAGATTAAAAATAATGTACTTCTGTGTCCTCAGAATTAATTTGATATGTGATATCATCAGTGATATCATCAATGACATTTGCGATGTCATCTTTCATGTCCTTTGTGTTAGTTTTAGCAGTACACATAGCAGAACCGTTCAGAGTCAGGTCTAGAATGAAATTCTAGAATTATATTTTGTGCAATGATGTGTTTTTTAATATGTTTTTACCGCAATGTTTGGGGACAAAGGCGGGCATTTCTGAAAATATGATGCACCTAACGATTTTCCCCATCCTATCAGCGGGCACGTCCGATGTGCACAGACATCATGCCGCTCTCTGTGCCAATAATTTTTTCGTTCACGGACCGAACAGGGATGCAAGTCAATGGACCGAACCCAGATAGCACACATTTTTTTACCTACTTTTTGGTCATTTAAAAAAAGAAATACTGGACAAATTTACACCAAATTTACAAAAGCACGCTTTCGGGACCAAGCTACCACTCCTGGCACAATTTGGTGAAGATCCATCAGCAGTTGGGCTGTATGTGTGAGCAACATGTTTTTTGATTACGCCTATAAGGAATTTTAGACATTATGGGACCCCACTGTAACTTTGCCTACCCCGGATGAAACTGCACCAAATTTCGCAGAATCATTCCAAGGGGGCCATATACTTAACACAAGGTTTAGTGTGGATTAGTCCGGCCGGGGGGGCTATAAGCCTCCCAAAAATTGCCCTTTCTATGAGTTGTACAACTTAACTATAACTAAATGGCCACTACCTCAGGCCCTGTTATAACAGTGCCCATACTCTGCAGGGGTTCTGTAGACAGACATTTTAACACTCATCAATTGATTAAATCATTGATCCTGTAGGTCACTGTTTCGAGCCGCTTATCGATTGAAGTGCTTTGCACTCTGAAGCAAATTGCGCTGTGAATGGGCATCTGTGGCTGGCTGACATACCCTGGAGCAGACTTGGAGGGGAAGCAACAGTTGGCATGCTACAGCATACTGGGATCTTCTGTGCCCTCTCCCCATCTGTCGCCTCTCCCTGACATGGTGCAGTGCATTGCGATGCAAATATCTCAGAAATGGTGCATCCACGGGCCTTGAAACATGGTTTTAATGGTCCCACAGCCTGTGGGAAGGTCATATGGTACCATTTGCAGTGGTTGCTTGACCCCAACTTTTTAAAAATGTAAAGTACTGCTTGTCATCGTACTAGGTCTGACCCTGCTCAGTGGCACATTAAGATGCCAGAGCTCTGACCTCCAGGTGGTGTGGGGTTACAGAGACAGGTGAAACTGCCGTGTGCTGGTACAGCAATTTCTTTTTATCGTAGTAGAAGGAACAGGTGCCCTACTAGGGGCATCCTGCCCGGAGCAGTCAGGAATCGCATACATTATATTGAGTCATGGGTGAAAATGCAGCGGGTACTTCCAGAAGCCACCAGCAGCACATTTCTTCTCTTTCTTTGTTGACAGAGCTGCACTCTAAGTGGGCAGGGCAGGTGTCAGACCAAAACAAACACTAAAAACTCTCCTTAAACAACCTCTTGCCAGACATCACAAGCCACTCACACATTTCACATTACCAACTTGAATAACACATTAACTAATACTC
This sequence comes from Ambystoma mexicanum, assembly GCF_040938575.1. Classification (NCBI taxonomy): domain Eukaryota; kingdom Metazoa; phylum Chordata; class Amphibia; order Caudata; family Ambystomatidae; genus Ambystoma; species Ambystoma mexicanum. The sequence continues at coordinate 1,434,657,046 of NC_090929.1, read as the reverse complement.
CAGGCAACTCACGAAATGTTGAAAACTTACCACAGAGCAGAATGCACACATCCATAATGCAACAAAGCAGACTTGCCTCTAATTCTATGTTAGTTCAACCCCTTAATGTGGATGTATATTAAGCCATTTGAATGAAGTCACACAATGCAGACATTGATGCAGCAAAAGACAGAGCTGCGCTCTAAGTGGGCAATTGCTTGCAGATCGGGCACAGTGAACATATATTATGTGCCCAGGCTCAAACACTTTGGTTCATCAGTGAAGCCAGAATGTTCACTCCCTCAGCAGTTTAGGCACTTAACTATACATATTCTGAGCTCACATTTGCACAAATATTTATGATTTGGCTTGTAAGGAATACATTACTGGTTTATAGAGATTACTTGTAAAGTATACACACCACCAAGTAAAGCACCCTGACAATATATAAACACTTATAGCAACATGTAATGCCAAAATAATTTGATAATAGCTTTATTTTCCACTTCCTCCATGGAAAACGGAATGTGCCAGAATGCAAAGTAATACAAGCATGAAAAATGTCCTCTCTTTTACAGCACTACACTTTCACCACTTATCGACACATAATAAAATTAAATGTGTCGTTAAGTCATTGGCCACTAGCAATTGCTTGGCACAAACTTCCAGATTGTTGCTATAAATGATAGTAAAAAAAATCTAAATGTACCCCAAAAGCTATCCTTTTTTGGCATTTCAAACTAGCAGACGAAAGCTTTAAAAAAGGAGTTTCATTACGTGAATCACTTTAACGGGCCGATTCATGGAATAAATGGGTGCCTAAAAGGGGAGTGCAAGCGTGAAAATCGCAGCGCAAGTGTGAAAATCGCAGTGCACGCATGCCAAAGCCGTGCACATCGATTCATGGAATTCAGTGCGCCTGTAAATCCTGGGATGTGCGCTAAAATCGTGGGTGGCGCATGCGGGCACACACGTCATTAAACAGCGTGCGCTACACGCACAGGGATAGCGCACATAGCGTTGCGCACACAAGAAAAGTGGGCGGAACACGGGGCGTAACACGCCAAATGGGGAACAACGCGTGACAATGTGGGCGTTACGGGGGAAGTACATGAGGTAAATGCTTGCAACAACCACACGCGTGCCAACAACACGTATTCATGGAATCAAACAGGGGAAATGCGTGCGCCAAAAAAGACGCGCTAATCTGGAAACACGTACACCAGCAGGAAGCAGGCGTAAGTGGCCCAGCGCATCATAAAAGTGTGTGCAAACAACAAACAAGCTCAGAGGCTACGATGAATATACCGTTCCTCGCAGCAGTGGTCGTGGGACACCGCAGGAAGAGGAGGATAGCCAGGCCCCGCATTTTATTACCCAGGACCAGCCTTTTTGGGATGCCTGATGACCAGGTGTATGGGAGGTACAGGCTTCCACCACACATAATCCCAGAACGGGTGAGTGAGTGGGAGGATGACCTCACATCACCCACCTTGTGCTTGCAAGCACTGAGCCCCTTGGAAAAGGTGCTCAATGTACTCCACTTCTTGGCTACTGGTTCATATCAGCGGACAAGTGCCATAGTGGGGGGTGTGTCACAGGCCACGCAGTGACGCTGCCTACACCAGGTGTTGACCATCATGACTGCATGCCCCTCAGTCCGCAGGCACATATATATGCCCAGAACACCTGCAGAAAGGCAGGCCGTGGTACGGGACTTTTACGGGGTGACACACTTCCCCAAAGTGCTAGGTGCCATTGATTGCACCCATGTGGCTCTACGTCCTCCCAGAGCAACTGAGCACATATATCGAAACTGCAAGCACTGGCATTCAATCAACGTGCAGGTAGTATGTGATGCCAAGGGAATCATCACTTCAGTATATGCCAACTATCCAGGGTCAAGCCATGATAGTTTCATTTTCAGAATGTCACTGCTAAACTGGGACCTGGAAGCTGGGGGCATGGCGACACATGGCTAATTGATGAGTATAAATGCCTCTGCACATGCATGCATGTCAGATACTGAGTAATGTGAAAACCCCACTAATGATAGCCATCATCACCTCCCCAGGGGACAGTGCCTACCCTCTGAGCACCTACATGATGACGCCAATTCGGAACCCCACCACACCACCTGAGGTAAGATACAACACAGCCCATATTGCAACCCGGGGCATAGTGGAGTTCACATTCGGATTGCTCAAGTCACGCTTTCGCTCCCTTGACCGCTCTGGTGGGCAGCTGCTATATGAGCCCCCAGTAGTGTGCAGGATCATAGTGGCAGCATGTGTCGTACCCAACGTTGCAACCCGCCGGGGCGTGCCGGTGGACATGGTGGTGCCCCCACATCCCCAACCACATGCACGGGCGCTGCGCATGGGAGGTGAAAGGGCACGTGGTCAGGCAGCCCGTACCCAGCTGGTGGCAAATTACTTCACCTAAAATCCCACCCCTACAGAGTGCACACAGCCCTGGCACATACCAGCTGACAATCAATGATGATGACAAAAGGGATAGTCAACTGTCACAACCATACCAGTCTGAGATTGTTCACCTGGAAGTGTTACATTGTGTGCATCCCTAGCTACTTAAAGACACCCAATGCTGTGTCACAAAAATACACACATTCAAGCAGCATGAATGACTACCCCCTTGCAAAATACCACACCAAAATGGTGCCATGTCACCCAACCCCTCCCCATCTCAGCTACCCAACACACCATTGCATGGCATGCAATGTGAAAGAAAACAAATGAATGCACAACACATGACACAAGTGTCACAAAGTGCACTGTCCCTAATGTAAACAGGCCACAGACAATATGCTCTCAGTAATCAATACGAAACAGCACACATGAACAAATACTTACCAGCAACACAAAACATCAGTACAGGATGAAAAAGTGGCAATATATGACAGCAAAAAATTAAAGTACTGCGAGTGTCACAACCTGACTCGGATAGCACATCGACCCCTTCCAACTGCAGACTGTTGCTGTCAAGGCAAATGTGTCAGTGTACTGCATACAACATGAACTGCATCTGCAAAGGAGATGGGCTTGTTAAGACATTAAAAAGCTGCATGTATATAAGGATAAAGACATGGTTGCACAAGCAAATATCAATCCACCATGCAGTGGAGAATCTAACAACAATCCCAACTAGGGATGTACACACAGTTTTGACTACAGACTGGCCACACAACTCATGGGAGCCCAATGTCACTGTGTAAGTTACTGTCACTTGGTCACACCCTTTGCAAGCCCATGGAAAGGGGAACCAGGAGGGGTGTGTGTGTCAGGAACCCAAGCATCTAACCCAAAGACAGGACAAGCCTGCATGTGCCCAGCTGGAATACACAGTGGATGCCTACGGGAGGCACACAAAGCAACACACTGTAAAAAATAAAAATAAACATTTAAAAAAATCAAAAATGGCCATGTGTGGACCGGGGGGAGGCCACCCAGGAGGGATTAGGTACAGGGTGCACCCCAACACCCACATGCGTGGATGTTGAGAGAAAAAAAAACCTCCATGGGTTCATCGCCTGCAAGGCTACGCTACAGTGGGAGAACTGTCGTCGCTGTCATCACCCTCTGCTGCTACATCAGGAGGTGGCCGTGATATGGGAGGCAGACCACGCAAAGCCCTGATATGGTCCTCCATGGCAGCAAGCATGCGGGTGTGGAAGGTTTGGTTTTGGAGCATAATGGAATGGAGATCCCCATGCAGCACCTCACAGGTAGCACACATTTCTGCCTGCATGGACTCGCGTGATGCCCGGATCTCCTGATGGGTTGCCTGGAGCTCAGCTGACAGTGTACGTGTCAGCTGCACCAGCTGCTGTTCTGCCCTTGTACTCCGGGACACCTCAAGTTCACCCAGAGTATCTCTGAGGGAGCTGTGTTCTAACCTGAGGGCTGCCCTGTGGGCCTGTGACTCTACAGATATGGCACCAACATGTCCTCTCTGTGTGAGTGGCAAATGGAGTCTGTTGCCTGCTGCTGGAGCTCCATCTGCCTTTCAGGGGGGAGAATGGAAGTGGCCACGCTATCCATTGCCTGATCCATCATTTCACACAATGCCCCTGTTTTGCTGCTATACTGTACATGGAGTTCTCCCACACAGTATTGCCTGGTGGCACACGGCCACCGCGTTGGCTGTCACCACACCTGTTTGGGGCAAGGCGATGTGCAACTTGCTGTGCTGTCACTGCCTGAGGCTGCAGGACTGCATTCACCCTTTGATCTGCTGGCCCAGGAACAGGAACAAATATTGTGGAGTGTGACCCTTCATCTGTAACCGCCACAGGCGGACTTTCCAACACTGAAATCCCCATAGAGGGGTCTACCCCCGGTGCAGGTGGGTTGGACAGAACAGAATCCCTGCCAGAAACACTCACCTGCGACGGCACATATGTCTCAATGTCCGATTCATAGAGGTCTCCGGAGGTGTACCCAGAGACACCCATGGATAGCATGGTCTGTAGGACAAATGGGGTTTCACCCACCACCACCCCACATCCTCCAGTGGTGCCCGGTTGTGGCTGTGATTCCTCCTGGGTCTGCACCATCTCCTCCTCCTCAACAGCATCAAGTGCCTCATCACCTGCAAAAACATGAAAGATAACAAATGGAAACAGGCATGAGCACCATAGCACACACATAGGCCTGACGAGGCAGAGATCCAGTACTTAAATTACACATGTCCCACATGACAATAACCCTGGCATGCATGCACTGTCAATGAGTTGGAAGGGGAGGCAAAAAGCAACACTGAGGACTCCAAGATGGAAAAGCAACACATGTGCTGCATGCTGAATAGCACTGGCATCACACTTTAGCCTGTGAGTGGCATGTCCAATACACATACATGACACATGCCAGCACACAGATAGCACGCAGCATAGCCATGGTACATTTGACAAGTACAGCCATATGGTAGGAAATAAGTACTGTCACCCATCCATGTGAGATGGACATCATGAGATAAAACATGCAAAATAGTGTGACAAAACACGTATGTGCCACACACTGCAACAAATCCAGTGTTCACTGATGCAGTGATGGCAGGCAGATGGATACATCAATGGTTGGTCACTTCAACATGACAGAAGACAACAGTCATGTTCAACATTCAAACAGGGCCCAAAAATGATTGTGTGCAGGCCATTACTCAATCAGCCTGAATGGTTAAATCATTCCCATAACAAGGTTATAAATGTGGCCCATTGTGGGGTGTAATCTATGACAGAAGTATGTTACATTTGTGCCAGTACGGCAAAACAATGCGTGGTATAAATGGCAAGGATTAAAACAATCAGGGTGAATGAACAGGAAAACATTTTGAACAATGTTGTTGCAAAATGACAGTTGAAGGGCAACTGCAGTAATCTGGTGCAAATTGGCAACTGTGGTCAGAAGGGATACTGTCATACCCAAACCCAAGGCCGGGGAATGGTTTGGAGAGACCACATGGGTGACCCATACCAGTCATGACTACACAGCCTTATCTGGCACTCAATCAGAACACATCACCCAAGCAACATACACATGGATTGCACACACATGCATGGGCACTCACCGGACAATGCTTCAAGATCTGTTAGGTCTCCCAAGCCTCGGATCTGATCCTCTGTGATGAAGCCTCCAGCGACAGACTCATTTTCAGTGAGTTGGTCGTCCTCTGGTGGAGACCCACCGCCAGTCACCAGAGTAGAGGCATGATTGGAAGCCAACTTGTTCTTTGCTCTGCGTTTCAGGTCATTCCACTGCTTAGAGCAATTTTCAGCTGTGTGATTCACAAATCCAAGGGAACTAATGCGGTCCGCGATGGTCTGCCAGTGGGCCCTACGTTGAGCAGGCGTAGTCTTGCACCCTGCAGTCACCACCATTTCGCGGCTATGTGCCAACACATAGGCCACAAGTGCATCTAGTTTGGCGTCATTGAAACTAGGCTTCCTTGACGTGCCGGAGTGTGCAGCCGTGTCTGGGGTCCCAACCTGTACTGCAAGAGCACCCTTCTTCTTCTTGGGAGGTGGTGCAGACCCTGAGTGGCTTACGCCGCTCTGGTTGGTAGGGGCAGAAGCGCAGGTGGACTGGGCACTGGAATTTTCCAAAGGTACAATGACCAAAGGTCTAACAGCAGGCATTGGCTGCAGGGTGATGTTGGCAGGACCAACCTCGGTGTGATGGAGTTGGACCGACACTGTCCCGGCTGGGAGACTCGGAGCTGTAGTGGATTGAGCTGCAGCTGCCCCTGCAGCTTCCTCACCCTGGCTTCTTGGGGCAGCAGATGACATTGCTGCCCCAGATCCACGTGGCCTGGTTACAGCAACTTTCACCACCACACGTGGTTTAGACTTGGTGACACGGAAGTCAGCCTGGGAGTCATCCTGTGCCAGTTCAGTTGACAATATGGGTCGGTTTAACAAGGGCTGAGCTGGGATGGTGTCAGCTACATTTCCCCCAACCATTGGGGGGGGCATAGGTGTCCCCAATTGGTCCTCCACACACTGGCCAGCACATCCTGATCACTTCCCCTACCGCGCACACCTTTTTGAACTCGACCACCTTTGCCTCCCTTACTGCTTGGTTGCCTCCCAACCATGGTACTGATGTTGTTGTGCGTTTGGGAGTTGCAGTTAACAATTGTCCTCGGCAACTGGGGTGAAAGGGATAGGGTACTAGATGGAATTCATACCCTAGTGCTCTAGCAAGGCTGTCTGTGACCCCTGGGGGGAGATGACGGGTCACGCAATGCACAGGCACCCCAAAAACAATATTAAACGTGCACGCAACCCCTGGTAGAACACGTGCGTGGAAAAATGAACTCGCACTACGCTGTGGCACCCAGAAACACAAAAATAAGCGTACACATGATACACGCAGCCTACAATGACCTCTGAAGGGGTATGCGACACACGGGGGCAACCACAATTGGAAAATACTTGCGTGAATCACCCTCTGCCTAGCAAAAGAATGTGAAAAAGATGCGTGTGTGCACGTTGGCAACCCCCCTGCCAAAAGAAGAAATGAATGCTGTCTGAGTAAACAGAGAGTACGAACTGGAACCGTTGTGAAGTACGAGAATCACCTGCTCACTCTCCACAAAAAGCATGTACGATAAAATGGTGTCATACGCGTTCCTTTTGAGCCAGCCCACACATGAAACGTCACTTAGGCGCGTACGCACTAAGGCCATTTCCTCCAATTGCATGCAGTGACACATGGACGTGCAGTTATTGCACGTGTACAATCAACATGCACCCGTGTTGAGGGCAGCGCCCTTGCGCGTCACGTCACAGACGCGCTTACACACTAAAGGCCTTTGCTCGAATCACACGCTGACGTGTTGTTTTTTCACGTGCTGATTCACTATGCACCTGTGTTGAGGGAAACGCCTGTGCACATTACGTCACAGACCTGCTTACGCGCTAAGGGCCTTTCCTCGAATTACACTCTGACGTGCAGTTTTTTCACGTGCCAAATCACTCTGTATCAAGCTGGCCACGCGACAACACATGGAAGACCACACTCCTGCCCAAAAGTCAATTTTCCTGCCCCCCAGAGCCCCGAGCACACTCCCACCTGCCATCTGCTGCTGCCCATGTGCCCTGCTATTTGGTGCCTGCATGTCAGCCATCTGCAGGGGTCCAGTTGCTGTGTCCACCCCTGCTGAAACAGAAGACTGCCGACTGGGATACCATCGCTCCACAGCCAAGCCCCAGGACCCAGTTGCCCACCCACACCTGCCTCTGGGGTCACCATGTCGGGGCAAACACCAACCGAGACAACTGGCGACCCCCAGCCAGAGAGGCAGAGGGCTACCAGCTTCACCGATAAGGAAGTTGGTACCCTGGTGGAGCAAGTTCTGGGGCATTATGATGCCCTCTTCACACCATCGTGCGCCAACAAGGAAGGATGGGAGAGGATATGGGAGGGCGTAGAGGTTGCCATCAACGTGGAGGGGTTGGCAACCCGCGACATCAAACACGTCCAGAATCACTGGGAGGTCTTCAGTTCCAGGACTCTCTGTTATGGTGATGTCTTAGCATAGTCTTCTATTAATGTGCTGAGTGGAACTCTGGTGAGTGATGCTATGACATGATGCTATGACATGTAAGTTCTGGAGCATTGCTTATAGAATGTTATTGCTTGACTAACCAGTCAGTTGATGTTACACTGTGGAGATGGTTGGGGGTCTCTACTACCCAGTCTTCCTTATAAGCAATAAACCATCTGTCTAACTCATGTTGCTTGGTTCTTTGCCTCTACATTTTGCGACGAGGATGGGATTGCAGTGGTACTGTCTATCAACAAAGCGATGACTGCAGCAGATTTTTATTTGAGGATTTGAGACCCCCAACCGCAAGGCCTGCTGAGGAGAAGCTGCCTCACTCCTCGCACCAACCGCATGAGGAGAGACGCTCCTGCACTCATCTGTGTCTACCTGGTGGTATTCGGAGTGTAGATTTGGGCTGGCATCTCCCTTTTCTGGCGGTGGCTTGGCGAGATCCACAGATCGCCCTGAATCGCTTCTGTTGCAGCATCCCCACACACAATCTGCGTGTGAGTGGGGTGAGTGCCAGTTCTTCTGCTTCATCGGAGTCATTTTCGGGAAGAAGGCGTGCGGCGAGCACGATGGAAGGACCCCGTTGTTGAGCCCGTGAGGAGTCACGTGCCACGTCACGTGTGCGGAAGTTAGGACAGGAAGTTAAATTACATTGCTTGTCTCCGCCCAGGGCCATTTGTGGAAGGCAGCAACGTGGGATAGCATTGTGTATCAAAATATTGCTATCCAAACGAATTCTGGACTTGCCAATGGAATTATAACTGAGGTGAGCATCAAGTAAGCAGTCTTCATTGCTCTGTGGATTTGTGCGTGCCATTCGGAAGTTTTGCAGACAAGATGGCCTTGTCTGGAATTCCGGGACCCCAAATGTCCCTACCATCTCCTGGCCCTCCAAGAATCAAATGGGGGCCTTGGAAGAGAGGTTTCTTACATTATGTGAAGGCCACCTGTGGCAATGGTATGTCAGTAGAAAGGAAGGTATCTATGCTCATGCATCTTCTGGGTTATGAGGGGCAGCGAATTTTTGAAACATTGCCTAATTTGAGTGAATTGGATGTTGAAGAAGGTATGAATGAGTTTGATGCAGCATTGGCAAAACTAGACAAACATCTTGAGGCAAAAATAAGTACTGTGTTAGAACGCTATCATTTTGGCATGAGAACGCAGCATGAGGGTGAGATGGTGGAAGAATACATTACTGCCCTAAGACAAGATTCGGGAAGAAGTGTGGCTAAAAGATGATCCTTGCCTTGATTAAGTTGTCGCTATTGCAAAAAGAATTGAACACACTTTGCAATGTGTGGCGAAGTTAGCCACAAAAGAATCCAAAGTTGTTCAACAGGTTGAAGTTCTAAAAGTGGGTGACAAAAAAAGGGATGCTGTCAAAGACCAAAGAAAACAGAAACGCAAAACGTCCAAACGTGGTGACACGTACCAAGGGAAGGGTGGAAACGCAGCCCAGACAGCAAATAAGTCTACCCAAAGAGAAAATATTCCAGGGGGAAAAAGGAGAGAGGAACAACTGTGTTTTCGTTGTGGGAGTGCCCGTCACCTATCCACCTCTCCGATCTGTCCTGCGAGAAAAGCGAACTGCAACATTTGTAAAAGATGGGGCATTTTGAGAAGTGCTGTACTAATTACAATATTGGCGCTGGTAGGAGTATTATGTTTGTTGAGGAGGCTGATGATCCATCGTCTGAGGACTGTGAGGGTTCAGAAAATGAAATTGTTACTGTGAACATGGTTAAATGTTCTGAAGTTGATGAGTGTGATCACCCTTCTGCCTGGATTGAAGTGAATGGATGTCAGGTCAAAATGCTTGCTGACTCTTGCTCCAAAATCACTTTGATGTCTAAGGCTGTTTTTGAGAATGTTCTGGGTAGTAGGATGGATGATTTAAGCCAGTCGGACAAGACGCCTGGGGGCTATAATGGTGGGAAAATCGATGTATTAGGATGTTGTTTGGCAACTTTCAAATTCAAGGATAGAGTTACGTATGGAAAACTGTATATCACCAAGAAGGGTGAGACATTATTAGGATGGAAGGAGCAAAGGGGATTATGTATTAAGCTAGATCCAAATAGCAAGGAACAGGTGTTAAATGTGGAGAAAGTGTCTGTGAGTAGCAGTTTAGATGACAGTTCCATGGGTTTAATTGCCAAATATCCTGATGTTTTCAGCAAGGGTGTCGGTTGCCTCAAAGGGATGGTCCATAAAATTGTCTTGAAGGATGGTTGCACGCCCGTGGTGGCAAAACTCAGACAGTTAATGCTGTGAGAATAGAGTTGGAGAAATTGGAGAAAGCTGGTATTATTGAACCAGCCAAGGCTGTTGAATGGATTTCTCCTGTCGTTGTGGTTAAAAAACCTGGTGGGGATTTGAGAGTATGTATTGACTTGAGAGAATTGAACCGTTGTGTGGTAGCAGAACATCAAACACTCCCCAACATGGGAGAACTTTTAAGCAGAATCGGGAATGCCAAATACTTTGCCAAATTAGATATGGCCAGTGCCTATCATCAAATTAACTTAGATGCTGAGTCACGAAAGCTGATGGCCTTTATTACATATGAAGGTATCTATCAGTTTAGGCGCATGCCATTCGGATTAATATCGGCTTCCTCTGTTTTCCAAAAAGTCATGGATGGATTATTCAGGGGTGTCACAAATGTCTGGTGTTTCCAAGATGATGTGTTAATTTGTGGAAGAACTGAAGAGGAATTAAGAAGGAAAGTGGAGATGGTTTTAGACATTTTCAGAGTACGCAGTATTACTTTGCGAAGTGAGAAATGTGTTTTTTCCACTCAGGTGGTGGAGTATTTAGGGCATGAAATATCTGAGGAAGGGCTGAAGCCGAAGAGAGAGCTAGTAGATGGAATAAAGATAATGAGGTCTCCAAAGAATAAGGCAGAACTTCGATAATTTTTGGGGACAATAGAATTCTACCACCGTTTCATAGAAAATTATGCTGACAGTGTTGCCGCACTGAGGGCATTATTGAGGAAAGGGGTGGAATTTGTTTGGGACAGAGAGTGCAAAAGAGAATTTAATGAGATTAAGTCCAAAATCGACATGGCCAAACCCCATAGCCATGTACGACACTCGAAAAAAGACGATATTGTCAGTGGATGCGAGTGAAACCGGCATTGGAGTGGTGATGTCGCAAGTTGGAATTGATGGAGTATAATCGGTGGTGTTGCATGCTTCCCGAATGTTGAGGGGCCCGAAACTAAATTACTCTGTGTTAGAAAAAGAGGCATTAGCGTGTCATTGGGGGATAGAAAAACTAAAAAACTTTGTGTGGGGTCAGGATTTTGTATTGAGAACAGATCATAAGCCATTGAAAGCCATTTTTGAAAGTAAAGGTCTGGACAAAGTTTCTAGAAGAGTTGCTTGTTAGGTGACCAGATTACAATGCCACAAGTTCAGTATTGAGGTTGTGGCGGGTAAAAACAATGTGCAGGCAGATCATGCGTCGAGAATAAGAGTTGAAGATGAGGATGATGGAAGGCCGTCTGCAGAATTCGAGAATATGGTGTTTGCCACCGTGGAAGGTGTGATTCACAAAGAAGAGTGGGTTCGAGCATTGACATCAAATGAAATGTGGAAGTGCATAATACATTTCATTAGAGAGGGGTGGCCCGAGAAGAGGTTACTATCCGTTGAAGAAAGGGCTTTGTGGGAGGTGAGATTCGAACTGTCGGTGAAGGACGGTTTGATATATTGGTGGGACAGGCCTGTGGTCCCTGTTTATCTAAGGAGAAGTCTTATTGCCATTGCGCATCAGGGTCATATTGGGACATATAAAACCAAAGAAGTAATTAAGGCTGATTATTGGTGGCCGGGTTTAGACCGTGAAGTTGAGAAGGCAGTTGGTGGGTGTGTAGATTATGAAATGTCTGGGAAAAACATTTCTGCGGTGGTGCAGCCGTTGAGAGGAGTCGAAAGTCCAAAGGGTGTCTGGCAGGATCTGGCCCGGTAGATATGGGTAGTGGTCGTGGTAGATTTGTGCTGGTTTTGGTGGATATGTTCTCTCGATGGACGGAGTTCAAAATAATGAGGGATGTCATAGGAGAGTCTATAGTGGCATTCTTGGAAGAAATTTTTGAGAGGGAAGGGTTACCTAGGAGCATGTTGACAGATAATGGTCCGCAGTTCACTGGGGGCATCTTTCAGGAGTACATGTACAAGTGTGGTATTAAACATAAAAAGACAGCACTATATTACCCTCAAGCCAATGGTATGATTGAGAGGGTTAACCGCTGTATAATGGAGGGTATTAGGGGGGGCAAGTGCATGTGGTTTGGACAGGAAGGTTGTGGTCAAGGACTGAATGTATGCTTTGCGGATGGCTCCTAATATTGAAACAGGGGTTAGCCCATTTGAGTTAATGAGAGGCCAGAGGGGCAACACTTTATTGTCTCTGGCTTGGTTAGGTCGGTTGAGAGAAACTGATAAGCTGGTAGATGAAGTAAGAAGAAGAATGGATGAGCGAAAAAGAAAATGGGTCAAGAAAATTAATGAGAAGTTTCCAAGAAGGAGGACGGTTCTTGAAGTTGGTGATCTGGTCAGAATCAGAAAAGCTGTTATCGCAAAGAAAGGTGATCCCCTGTATTCGGATCCAGTTAGGGTTGCTCAAGTTTTCGAGGGTGCTGTTAAATTGGAAAGTGGACAGGTGTGGAATTTATCAAGAGTAGCCAAGATGAGGAGATGAAATGCACGTATATTATCTTTCAAGTTTTGAATATTTTTTTTTGTGTGTGTATCATTTAAAATATATCTGTACATAGTTTTTTTATTTCGATAAGGGAGGGGGGTGCGTTATGGTGATGTCTTAGCATAGTCTTCTATTATTGTGCTGAGTGGAACTCTGGTGAGTGATGCTATGACATGATGCTATGACATGTAAGTTCTGGAGCATTGCTTATAGAATGTTATTGCTTGACTAACCAGTCAGTTGATGTTACACTGTGGAGATGGTTGGGGGTCTCTACTACCCAGTCTTCCTTATAAGCAATAAACAATCTGTCTAACTCATGTTGCTTGGTTCTTTACCTCTACACCCTCAACAAGGCCCGGCACCTCGTGAAGGCGGAGGATGCAGAGGGGTGCTGGGTCAGCCTGGCCAACATCCAGATGAGGGTCCTGGAACGCATAAGCCCAGCGCTCCACGTCAAGATCCTTCAGAGGCAGACCCGTCTGGAGTTGAGCGGTAAGTGGCCATGCATTGCTCTGTGAAACAGGGCATGTTGCAGTGTGCTGGTAGTCAGCTAATAGCCTGTATGTGTGACATAGGCCATGTATGGATGTGTGTGTGCAGGGACATCATGGTAATGCATGTGAGACCAGTCATGCGTGAACCACATGGATGGTGCATGTGTTCCAATGCGACATGGGAAGCAGCATGCGGAATGCCCACATGAATGCATGCCTGTCTCTTTTCTTGGACATGGATGGGGTGTGAGAGATGGGTGGTGCTCTTATGTACATGTATGGTGTACATGTCTGTATGTCTGAGTAGCGTGTGTGTGACTTTGAAATGCCATGGATGCATGACACATTTCCGTGACAATGTGTTGATTCACTTATGCAGTCTAGTCATCCTTGTATCCACTGTGTCTGTGGTGTACAAGCCCTGATGCATGACCCTCCGGTGATGTGTGTGCATGGGATCAGTATGAGCCATGATGCATGTGAGTTTGAAGCCAAGATTTCTGTCAATAGAGGCCCTTGTACATGGATGCTAATGTTGATTGCATGCGCCGTGCCGGTTTCTGCATGTGTGTTGCCTGCATTGACCCATGTGTTGTGGAGGGACAGGATGGAAGTGACGTTTGACAGTGCCACTAATGTGTTATTGCTTCCTGTCTAGGGGACTATTGTACAGCACCCTGATGCTTGCATTCTATGTCTCCCTCTATGCAGCGACGAGTGAAGAAGAGGGCGGCAATGGCGCTGTGGAGCAAAGCGGTGGGGATGCCTCCACCGGGTGGCGACACAAGGCCCAGCCACCCTCCCAGAAATTGCCATCATCTGGGAGCGAGGAGACTGGTGCCGCGTCTGCCACTACGGCTGTAGCGGAAGGGCAGAGTGAGCCCCCACAGGGGCTTGCAATGGCGGAAGATGGTGCGGAGACATCCAGGTTGGTGGTCTCCACAGACGAGGAGGAGGCCGCTACTGAGCCGCACATGGGGCCTGGTGGCGGTAGTACCACTGGTGCAAGTGGTGCAGTCCAGGGCCAGGGGCAGGAGGCAGCACAGGTCGCCGCTGAGGGGACTGTGCATGTCACTGTCCCTGACCCTGTGACTGCACCACCATGCACCAGCAGGGATGCCCCGTCCCAGGTCCGTCCGCAGGTAGGGTGGAGGCCCACGTCATCTGGCACTCCACTACCTGCGGACGAGGAGACCCCTGACCGTATGGGTTCCGTCCTGATTGGTGTTGCGTTGCGCACGCATGTCATTCGTGATGACGTGCGTGCTTCCTGGGGGGACCATGCACGCCATCACGAAGAGCTGCGTGGCAATGTGGCACAGTTGGGAGGGGCCCTGGTCGGAGGGGTCCTACATGTGGTGAGCACTCTGCCGGCCCTCTCCTCCTCTGTGGAGACTATGCGCCAGTCGTTCTCCCTGCCGTCTTCCGGCCTAGATTCCACCAGGGCCCCCTGTGGACCTGGCCTGACCAACGCAGCCAGCTTGGTGTAGCTCCCATCCCTGCCACAGTCGCAAGTCGGAGGTCCAGCAGGGGTGGACACCCCACCAACTGGAGACCAGCAGATGGAGGATGTGCCGGCATCATCGGCCAGGGCACATGGAGAGCAGCAGCAGGCTCAAGGTGGGAGTGATGATGGCTCGGGGCCATCAACATCAGAGGGGCAGGCATCAGCCGGAGGGCAGGAGGACCCTGGAATGGGAGTGTCTTCCGTGTGGCAGCGATTGGGCCAGCGGATAGATGCGGAGCAGCGGCAGGCGGAAGAGGCCCGGCTCACCATGGTCAGGGCGAAGTTCTCCATGCGCCGGGTGTTGAGGCGGGCTGAGTGCCTCGAGGCAACTGGCAGGGAGTTGGAACAGGCCATGACTGCATCCCTGCGAGACCTCGGGGCCAGGGCAGAGGCCTGCCTCCGGGACATTGACATGGAGTTCGATGATGCCCTGGCCTGGGACATCACAGAGTGAGCTGTAGGACTTGCCCGGCGCCATTGTATATAGTTAGTTAGTTTTAGGTTTCCTTTCTGTTTTTATTTATTTTGGGGCGCTTGGACAATGCCCCATGTTTTTGTATATAGTTCTTCATTAGGTAGTTTTTTTTTATAGGTTTCATTTCAATGATTGGGCACGTGGACCCTGGAATTGTACTATGTAAATAGTTCGACAATGGATTTGGCTTCTTATTTTTTTTTTTCATGGATCAATGGTGTTTTATTGTTTTTGCACTTTGGATTTGTTTTGCCGGACTGACACTTTGGACATGTGCTTTTGGATTGCTTTGGATTTTGCTACCATGCATTTTTGGTTTATATTTTGGACATGCAGCTTTTCATTATTTATTTCCATTTTTGTGTGTTTCATTTCATTCCCTTGCTTTTGTGTTTAATACATTTTTATTTCCTACTTCAATGTGTGGTATTCTCTCATTGGTTTCATGCATGTCACAATGTGTGTTTTCTCAATCACATGCACCCATTGTGTGGGTGTGACAGAAATATGTTGATGTGCATACTTGCCATTTGGGATGTATCATGTGATGGGGATTTCATTGTGGGGTGGATGTCATACTGGTTGTGTGTTTGGACTGGGGTGGCGTGGGGTGTGATTTGGGTGGCCATAAGGCCCATGATTGTGGAGCGCCATGAGGTGTTTGGGGGTGACATGAGTCGGGGCCTGCTGGCAGGTGTCTGTCACTGCTGGGTGGGTGGGGGTTCAGGGGGACATGTGTCGGTGCTCACTTGTGCATGGTGACATGTGGGGTGGCTGGGGGGCATGGCCAGGGTAGATGGGCTGCCTGTGGGGCATGGCCAGGGGTGAAGGGTAGTCCCCTGTGTTGTGGGCTGCCTGCAGGGCCTGGGGAGAGGTGAGAGGGCACAGCTGGGAGGACACACACTTCCAATTTGCGTTGGGGCACACCAGGAGTACACGTACCCCTCCAGTGGCAGTGAAAACGCATGTAAAACTCCCTGTGCACCCCCGAAATACATGTACCCCGCTCCCCAAGGCATATCGCGTGTGATTCTCACCAGGCACCCCTCGGAATACACGTACCCCGCTAGCCCAAACCATATCACGTGTGTTACTTCATGCGCACCTCCGAAATACACGTACCCCGCTCCCAAAGGCCTATCACATGTGATTCTCCCCACGCACCCCTCGGAATACATGTACCCCACTAGCCCAAGCCCTATCGCGTGTGTTACTTCAGGTGCATCCCCGAAATACACGTACCCCACTCCCCAAGGCCTATCGCGTGTGATTCTCACCACGCACCCCCCTGGAGTACACGTACCCCGCTCACACAAGGCCTTTCGCATTGGATTCTCCCCGCGCACCCCTCGGAATACACCTACCCCGCTCGCACAAGGCCTTTCGCATGTGATTCTCCCCGCGCACCCCTCGGAATACACGTACCCCACTAGCCCAAGCCCTATCGCGTGTGATACTTCATGCGCACCCCCGAAATACACGTACCCTGCTCCCCAAGGCCTATCGTACGTGATTCTCTCCGCGCCCCCCCAGGAATACAAAGTCCCTGCTCGCACAAGGCCTTTTGTGTGTGATTCTCCCCGTGCACCCCTCGGAATACACGTACCCCGCTCGCACAAGGCCTTTCGCGTGTGATTCTCCCCACGCACCCCTCGGAATGCACATACCACGCTAGCCCAAGCCCTATTGCATGTGATACTTCACGCGCACCCCCGAAATACATATACCCCACTCCCCAAGGCCTATTGCGTATGATTCTCCCTGCACACCCCCCGAAATACACGTACCCCACTCGCACAAGGCCTTTCGTGTGTGATTCTCCCTGTGCACCCCTCGGAATACACGTACCACGCTTGCACCAAGCTTTTCGTGTGTGATTCTTCCCACACACCCCTCGGAATACACGTACCCCACTAGCCCAAGCCCTATCGCGTGTGATACTTCATGCGCACCCCCGAAATACACGTACCCTGCTCCCCAAGGCCTATCGCATGTGATTCTCCCCGTGCACCCCCGGAACACACGTATCCCACTCGCACAAGGCCTTTCGCGTGTGATTCTCCCCACGCACCCCTTGGAATACATGTACCCCGCTAGCCGAAGCCCTATCGCGTGTGATACTTCACGCAGACCCCCGAAATACACGTACCCCGCTCCCCAAGGCCTATCGCATGTGATTCTCCCCATGCACCCCCCAGAATACACGTACCCTGCTCGCACAAGGCCTTTCGCGTGTGATTCTCCCCTCGCACACCTCAGAATACACGTACCCCGCTCGCACAAGGCCTTTAGCGTGTGATTCTCCCCGCGCACCCCTCGGAATACACGTACCCCGCTAGCCCAAGCCCTATCACGTGTGTTACTTCACGCGCACCCCCGAAATACACATACCCCGCTCCCCAAGGCCTATCGTGGGTGATTCTCCCCGCGCACCCCGCGGAATCCACGTACCCCGCTCGCACAAGGCCTTTCGCGTGTGATTACCCCGCGCACCACTCAGAATACACGTACCCCGCTCACACAAGGCCTTTCGCGTGTGATTCTCCCCGTGCACCCCTCAGAATACACGTACCCCACTAGCCCAAGCCCTAACGCGTGTGATACTTTGCGCAAACCCCGAAATACACGTACCCCGCCCCCCAAGGCCTATCGCGTGTGATTCTCCCTGCACACCCCCCAGAATACACGTACCCCACTAGCACAAGGCCTTTCACGTGTGATTCTCCCTGCGCACCCCTTGGAATACACATACCACGCTCGCACCAAGCCTTTCATGTGTGATTCTTCCCACACACCCCTCAGAATACATGTACCCCGCTAGCCCAAGCCCTATCGCGTGTGATACTTCACGCGCACCCCTGAAATGCACGTACCCCGCTCCGCAAGTGTTATCGGATGTGATTCTCCCTGCGCACCCCCTGGAGTACACGTACCCCGCTCGCACAAGGCCATTCGCGTGTGATTCTCCCCGCGCACCCCTCGGAATACACGTACCCCGCTCGCACAAGGCCTTTCGCCTGTGATTCTCCCCGCGCACCCCTCCGAATACATGTACCCCACTAACCCAAGCCCCATCGCGTGTGAAACTTCACGCGCACCCCCGAAATACACGTACCCCACTCCCCAAGGCCTATCGCATGTGATTCTCCCCGCGCACCCCTCGGAATACACGTACCCCACTAGCCCAAGCCCTATCACGTGTGTTACTTCACGTGCACCCCCAAAATACACGTACCCCGCTCCCCAAGGCCTATCGCATGTGATTCTCACTGCACACCCCCCTGGAGTACACATACCCCGCTCGCACAAGGCCTTTCGTGTGGGATTCTCCCCGCACACCCCTCGGAATACACCTACCCCGCTCGCACAAGGCCTTTCACGTGTGATTCTCCCCGCACACCCCTCGGAATACACGTACCCCACTAGCCCAAGCCCTATCGCGTGTGATACTTCATGCGCACCCCCGAAATACACGTACCCCACTCCCCAAGGCCTATCGCGTGTGATTCTCCACGCGCACCCCCGGAACACACGTATCCCGCTCACACAAGGCCTTTCACGTGTGATTCTCCCCGCGCACCCCCCCGGAATACACGTACCCCGCTCGCACAAGGCCTTTCGCGTGTGATTCTCCCCATGCACCACTCAGAATACACGTACCCCGCTCGCACAAGCCCTTTCGCGTGTGATTTCCCCCGTGCACCCCTTGGAATACACGTACCCCACTAGCCCAAGCCCTATCGCGTGTGATACTTTGCACGCACCCCCGAAATACACGTATCCCGCTCCCCAAGGCCTATCGTATGTGATTCTCTCTGCGCCCCCCAGGAATACAAAGTCCCTGCTCGCACAAGGCCTTTTGTGTGTGATTCTCCCCGTGCACCCCTCGGAATACACGTACCCCGCTCGCACAAGGCCTTTCGCGTGTGATTCTCCCCACGCACCCCTCGGAATGCACATACCACGCTAGCCCAAGCCCTATTGCATGTGATACTTCACGCGCACCCCCGAAATACATATACCCCACTCCCCAAGGCCTATTGCGTATGATTCTCCCTGCACACCCCCCGAAATACACGTACCCCACTCGCACAAGGCCTTTCGTGTGTGATTCTCCCTGTGCACCCCTCGGAATACACGTACCACGCTTGCACCAAGCTTTTCGTGTGTGATTCTTCCCACACACCCCTCGGAATACATGTACCCCGCTAGCACAAGCCCTATCACGTGTGATACTTCACGCGCACCCCTGAAATGCACGTACCCCGCTCCCCAAGTCCTATCGGATGTGATTCTCCCTGCGCAACCCCTGGAATACACGTACCCCGCTCGCACAAGGCCTTTCGCGTGTGAAACTTCACACGCACCCCCGAAATACACGTACCCCACTCCCCAAGGCCTATCGCGTGTGATTCTCCCCGCGTACCCCACGGAATACACGTACCCATCTCGCACAAGGCCTTTTGCATGTGATTCTCCCTGTGCACCCCTCGGAATACACATACCCCGCTCGCACAAGGCATTTTGCATGTGATTCTCCCCGTGCACCCCTTGGAATACACGTACCCCGCTAGTCCAAGCCCTATCGCATGCGATACTTCATGTGCACCCCTGAAATACACGTACCCCGCACCCCAAGGCCTATCGCATGTGGTTCTCCCCGCGCACCCCTCAGAATACATGTACTCCGCTCGCACAAGGCCTATCGCGTGTGAGTCTCCCCGCGCACCCCTTGGAATACATGTACCCCGCTATCCCAAGCCCTATCTTGTGTGTTACTTCACTCGCACCCCCCGAAATACACGTACCCCACTAGCACAAGGCCTATCGTGTGTGATTCTCCCTGCGCACCCCTCGGAATACACGTACCCTGCTCGCACAAGCCCTTTCGCATGTGATTCTCCCCACGCAATACACGTACCCCGCTAGCCCAAGCCCTATCGCGTGCGGTACTCTATGGGGGCTCAGATGGGAATGGGGAAGGTCCGGGCCCGGGTTCCTGGAGGGAGGAATTACCGGGCCCTCCAAACTCAGAATGGCCCGGTAATTCCCCAGTCTGGGAACACAGACCTGGACCCGATTTCGGCGGCAGCCATGCCGCCAATAGAGGCATGGCTACCGCCGAAGTCGTAATGAGGCCCTTTAAGTCCCATTCACTATTCATCCCCTTTGGGTTGAGGGAGGCGAGCATGTCTATCCATGCAATCTCTCTGTGCAGTTGCTTCTTGACCAAATCACCCCCCCTCGTGTTTCCCATTGTCACCTGTTCTAGAATCACGCATTTCAATTGGGCTGTATTATATCTTGCTTCCACAAAGTGTGTAGTCACAGTTGATTTCTGTTTTTTGTTCACATATTTGATTTATGTTCTGTCCACTGGATTTTGGCCTTGCGCATTGTCATCCTCACGTAGTACAGACCACATTGTCATCTTAGGCCATACACTACATTCTGTGTGTCACAAGTGCATGAGTGTCTTAACTCTAATGCCTTCCCTGTGTGTGGGTGTGTGATCATATTGCCTCTAATAACATTACTGGAATGTTGACAGTTAAGACAAGGTAGCGTCCTTTTTTGTTGTGCTTTTGATGTTTGCATTTCGAACAGCTCTCACTTGGGTGTTTCTAAGTGCTTGGCTGTTTCTATAAGCAAAGGTTGGAGGTTCTGGAAAAAGTCTCTGCAAAGTGTGGTCCATTTGTATTATGTTCCAGTTCTGCTCAACTATTCTCTTGATCTTGGTGCTTTGTGTGGAGTGGGTCGTATAAAAATATACCAATGGTGGATTCACCTTTGATGGTTTTGGTGTCAGTAGGGTCTCCCTCCGTTCCTTCTTGACTCTCTCTGATATGCCCTTGATCAAGTCAGTGTTGTACTTCCTCTCCAGAAATGTTGTTTCTAGTTCCACTGCTTGTTTCTTGTACTCATCTTCATTGGATATGTTTCTCCTATGCCTTAGACATTGACCAAGTTGTATGCTGTCAATTCTTCTTTTAGGGTGAAAACTGCTTGCAAGCAAAATGCTATTTCCATCTGTAGGTTTTATATAGATCCTAGTGTTGAGACCACTTTCCTCATAGTACACCTCAACATCCGGAACATGAATTTTGGTGTCACTGGACTGTGTGGTAAATTTAAAGGAGCTGTTCATTAGCCCCAGTTTCAATAACGCAAGTACACATACCCTGTCACCTGAACAGGTATCCAATTCTAGTAGGATCCATTCCATACCTTCCAAACCTGATTTGTGTACAATGATGGTGTACAGAGAGGTTACTTCCATTGTGAATATTGTGTCTTGTCCCTTTACAATCTGATATCATTTAGTTTGGATAGAAAATTCGTAGTGTCATTTACGTAGGTTGGACTCTCTTGAATCAGTGGTTGTATCACTGTATTTGATATCAAGGTATTTTGCCAAGGGTTCTAGTAGACTGCCCATCACAGCAATAAAGGAGTGTCCCAGAGGATTTGTAAGACTTATGGATCTTTGGTAAGATGTAGAATACCGGCATAACAGGGTGCAAGACTTCTAAGAATGTTCTTGTATGCTTGGAAATTACCTGCCTCTTCTCGGCTTCATCCAAGACTTCTTTAATTAGCACCCAGACTTTCTCCATTGGATCAAATTGGATCTCTTTGGTATGTCTCGTGGTCCCTCAGTTGTCTTTCAGCTTTCTTTTAAGTAATCCCCTTTGTCCATAAAGACAAGGGCCCCTCCTTTGTCTGCCGGTTTGAAAATCATCTCTCGGTCGTCCAACAATCCCTTAAGATTTTGACGCTCCCTGCTTATGAAATTAATATTTCTCTTTGGATGAAATGAGATCTATTTGAGCTCCTCTAATACCATTTATTCAAATGTTGTTAAGATAGTGTTCTGCACTGTTGGAAAAAATGATTTGCTTTTCGGTGACATTTCAAGGTATCCTGAAGGTTCTTAACTGTCAGACTGTTCCTGTATTACACTTTGAGGTTTAATTTCCTCACCAATCTGAACAAAAATTAAATATTCTTTTAGAAGTGTACTGCTGTGCTGAGGCACAAATGATAAGCCTTTCTTTAAAATACCCAATTCAATTTTTGAGAGTTGGTAAATCGAGATATTGACTACCATGTCTTTTTTATGGTTGTCTTCTTTCTCTGCGTATTTTTTCATTTTTCCCCTTCTAGTGTTTTTTTTTCTAAAAAAGGCACTCCTACAGTGACATTAGTATCCGATGTTGACGCTTGAGCTTCTGCTGCTGCTTCGGGAGTTGCTTCTAACTGGAAACTGGAAACGTCAGAGGATGTGGTTTCATCACTTGGTACACCTGGTTTGGGCGTTGGTGGTTGATAAGGTTTAGAGGCTTTTTGTCCAAAAGACTCTTGCCAGCTGTAGAGAATATCAAGTTTATAATCCTGTGTGTCTTTCCTGAACTTTCTTATTTTCTTCACTTCCAATTGATTTTGATATTTATCTAGTTTCTGGTTGTTATCCTCAGGTATCTGTTGTATTTTTTCCAACAATAAATTGCCACTAAGACTGATTTTGATTGTGTTAATGTCCTCTTCTAAAGTACTCAAATTCTGTACAAGCTCTTCAATCACTACAGCCAGCTAAGTCTGTTTTGAAGGCAAACAAATTACAAGACAAAGGTAAGTACAGGTGGCATGGAGACAACGTACAAGAATCTCTTACTGGGCTGAGATGGGTGACGAGTGGAAGCAAATTGACATAGGTTAGAGATAGTCATGGGTGTGGAATGGGTGGGTAGAATGCCTAAGGAGACCTGCAGGGTGTGTTCCTCTCCAACCTCTTCATGATTGAATACTCTTAAACAAATCATACAAATTGGCGGCATTCAGAACTTACTAAGTCTGACTGTGATATCCAAATAAGTCACATTTGTCAGTCAACTGTATATAAGATTGTTTTAAGGCATTTTGTGGGCACGTTTAGGAGAAGACTGGCTTATTAAAAATATAGAAACCAGGGGTTATGTAATAAGGATTGTAGATTTGAGGCAGGGGAGGGTTCAGTGGGACGTTGCCGGGGCATCCTAATTGGGATGCACGTCTTGGTAGCTGAAAAGTGTCTAGTTGTTCCATGAAGTCAGGAGTCAGGATTGTGAAGGACCATGGTCTGAGGGACCGAGGTCTGTTGTGATGTGCTTTTTTCTGGCTGTGCCTGCCTTGTATAGATGTGATGTCATGAGTGTTCTGAGACTGGAATGTGGTGTGATTGCTCCCTGCTGAATGTTCCTTGGATGGCAGTTGGAGAGAGGCTGGCTACAGAGAGGGCATGCAAGTAGATGTTCCCCCTTGTATCAGTGTTACGCTCACCTGGTCTCTGCAGAGGCGTTGGGGCACAGTTGCAGCCCTCCCTGGAGTTAGATCATCCCCTTCTAGTTTCATCCCCTGCAGATCGGCTGTGGGCGGTGACAATCGGTGGCACTGCTCCTGCGTGGATATGGGAAAACGTGAATGCGCTGATAGGTGACTGTGGTATGTCTCAAACCCTTCGACCCAAGGTGCGATTTCTGTGGGCACGTACCGGCCCGTAAGGCTCACCTGGTAAGTGTGAATGATGAGCTCTCCATCCTGCTACTTCTGGCAAGACTTGTTGATGGAATTGAGTTCCTTCACTGATTCCTGAGTAATAGTCCAGTCCAGCTGCGACTAAACTCTTTCTGCTTTCTCTCAATGTCTCTTGTCTTTTCTCCTCTTTCTACTTTCTCTCAATATCTCTTGTCTTTTCCCCTCTTTCTGCTTTCTCTCAATGTCTTGATGTTATTGCTCTCAATGTTGTTATTTTTCACTGAATAATGCTCTTCTCTGTTTTCTCCCAAATAGATGTAAATGCGGCCTGACAACGGCTGTGGAAGCATGGAACGCAGCTGAGTGGAAGATGGATGTGACCGAAATGTCCCGCAGCAGGTGAGTGATGGTTTTAGGGAAGGTGCAAGGTTTAATGGCAGAGCGCCCGTAACGTAATGTCTGTTAAGTGTTTAACCTTGTCTTTTGCCTTTCCTTTGCAGGTGCTATGAGTTTGGATGGAGTGCCTCATGCCACGGTGCCCAGATGATGCGGTCTGCGCTGCAAGATGTTTGCAGGTGAACCGCGGTGCCAGGGAGGAGATGCCTGCGCTCCGAGATGTCTGCAGGTGAGCCGTGATGCCAGGGAGAAGATGTCTGCAATCCGAGATGTTTGAAGGTGAGCCGCGGTGCCGGGAAGAAGCGTACAGGTGAGATCAGAATCCTCCAGATGATAAGTATGGATGTAGATGACAGGATCTCTTCAGGTAAGTTGAATCCCAGGTGACGGTGAGCGTTACGCTGCACGGAGGTGCAGAATAACGTGAAACGTGTGCTTTGGGGTTGGGCTGGCTTTTATAGCTGAGCTCTTAAGGCCACGCCTCCTAGCTCAGTCCTGCTTGCCACACCCTGCCACTCCTAGAGGTTGCACATGCAGATGCAGATGGAGGCCACACCCAGACTAGTTACACACAAGTGAGAAGTTCTTGAGAGTATTCCTGCCCTTAATAAAAGAGTTCCGTTCCATTCCAGCACTTCTGCCCATAATGAAAATGTCTTGTTTAAGTTCTTTCATATGCCTGGTGCCAAAGGCACCAACACTGCATCCAACCAGGCCCCCCATGTATAAATGTCCCAAAGGGACATGCATGAATCATGATGCCCCCTGCTCTCTCCACTTGATGGTGCCGCTCCTGTGATCCTGGGCAAGTGGCCATGACAATCAGTGTTCAGTGTCCTGTGAACTTATGGACTTACCTTTCCTGCTTCTGTAACTAATGAAGATGCTCCACTGTAAGGTTTTCCACTGTCGGTCATTCTGTTTGGTGTAACGAGTATTCTACGAACCCCTTCACTCCAGATCCAAACTCTTCACCTCTGCCACTTTTACTGTGGTAGGCTTTGAATTTGATTTGGGAGTTTTGGGATTATTTTTATACTATCCAGCTTTCAGGTCCTCATAAATCCTAGTAGCCTGTAAAATCACCCATTCAAGAGTTCGCAAATCACCGAAGTCCTGCACTAATTGGGTGATTATGTATTTTGGAAGTGCATGGAACAATTTGCTAATAAACTCTCTCCTGTTGGTACATACCTGCCGAGAAGTCTGTGAGAATGCACGCTTCAACTCTTGAGTGAATTCTCCTAGAGATCTGTTCTTGTCACACACCATATTATATGCAGCTTTGTGGGCCTCTTGTGGGTTTCTATGGGTAGAAAAATGTTTTAAAATGGGTGCCTTATAGTTACACCATTTACGGCGAAGATGGTCTTCCAGCCTGCAAAGAAGCTGGAAAACCCAGGAGAAAATGTCCATTTGACATATTCCATGAGGTTAAAATCATTCCTTATTCCAAATGAGGACATCATTTGCGCATAAAGCTCTAGTTGTTCCCACAGAATATTTGGCACTTTTTATGATAAATGGTCATACATCCTTTGATGCCTTTCATTTGTTTTATAGGGTCTTTGATTATATCTATTGGGATATGCCCTGTTTACGTCCATGAACCTGAGTCCACTCATCCTCTGAGCCAGAGCTACTGCTGGAACCCCATTCCCTATTGTCTTCTGGGCCCTCCCTACTGTTCTGATTTCAGAAATGGCTTCTAGATGTACATGACACAGACTCTTTTTTTGTTCTTCTCTCTGGGAATTTTCAGGGTTATTTTCCCAGGATAACTGTTTAGAGGTCAGGTAATATGGGGTTTCTTCTTATGAGGGCTGAAAATAAACAGTGCCTCTTCCCCTGCATGGGTTAGAAGCATTTTCTCAGTCTCTAAAATGGGAAGAGACTTTTAAAATTCCCTTCTTTAACTGAAGCTTTGTATTTCCAAGTGGGCTAAATGATTTCTCTGCAGGATCAATTTCTGCAATTTCAGATCTCTCAACCCTTCATGATATTTTTCCTCAGGCCCAGATGTATCTTCATTTCCACACCTGTCTCCTCCTGACATACCGAATGGTATACCCTCCCTCCTTCTCACTGGTGAAGGTCAGAAGTCATCTGTATCAGATAAGGAATGTTCTTCTTCCTCATCAGAAATATTTGGGAGAAGGGATGTTGGACACCTCTCAGCCTGCCAATAGGAAGTGGTAGGTATGTGAAGTGAGGCCGTTGGCAAGAGGGAAGCATGCCCTATGTTTGAAATACATGCGTCTGGTGGTTGTTTGCTGGATAATGCTAGGGACATGTTATGATCCCTTGCTTCTTGGAGTAATTTTCTTTTTTTTACATTTCCATAATAATTTTGGCTGGGCTAACAGCGCTCTCAAATCACATATGCCTGCCCGATGAGCTTCCAGCATTTTACTATTGAAAATTAACAAGTCTGTCTTGTTTTTCAATTTCTGGGGTAAACATTAATTCTCGGGCTGGCAAGTTTGAATTTCACTATCTCTTTCTTGAATGTTCTCTTGCCAGTGCTTCATCTATTTTTCAAAGAACACTTTAATTGAACTGCCTCTTTTAGGCAAGTTTCTATTTGTTCAAGTTTGTCCTGTAGAGGCGAATTTGCATTTTTCACCTTATCTAATTCTTGGAAAGGAACTTGGTTCGAACCCTCATTTTCCTGAACCTGTTCGAGTCTTTGGATCAGTTGCTGCTTCTCATGATCTGGAGCATCAGGCTCTTGTGCAAGTTGCTCTCTCTGTCTTTGTGTAACCGTTAAATTATGATTAAGTTGTTCAAATTATTTTTGGAACACAACTTCTTTGAGAGTTCATTTTTCATTTTCTTGTTTTAAATCTGATAAATTGAGCTTTAGTGTCACAATGTTCTCTAGCAAGGGATTATTATACACAGATAGGTCATAATATGTTTCTTGTAGCTTATTTGTGGCTTCCATACACTGATTATAAGTGTCCTTGAGACTCAAAAATTGCGTCTGATTCTACAGTTCATCACGAGATATCTGAATTTGATCCATGACATTTTGCTGTTGTAATATGGAAACATGGCTTTCTTTCAGTGATTCTTGCTGCTGCACAATGGGCCTCATTACGAGTAGCCTAGTAAAAATGGGTTAATTACCGGCATGCCGGTAAGAGCGGGTCCGTGCTTGTATGAACCCGCCAATGGCGGGTGATTACGAGTGCGCGAGCACCCGCAAACCCCCATGCCGATAATGGCAATACCAGCATGCCGCTAAAGGCCCTCCAACACTCCTATAGCGGCATCGCGGGACCCGCCGATACCGGCACCGCCTCGGAGCAAACCCTAAATACCGGCACGGTAATACCACCATGCTAATACCGGATTCGCAAAACCGGACCCATAAATAACGTCATCGCACAGGAACTGGAAATGGGCCAGCGGCCATCTTTAAAAACACAATCCATTGCCATCCTCCCTAACCACCAGTCATTTTGTGTCCTGCTGTGTCAGAAAACCCTGAGGATGTCCAAGGCTACCAAAAGATTACCCCCCCCGGAAGCGGAAACAGCGTTTCTCTGACGCTGAGCTCAACATGCTGGCGGACACTCTGGCCCAGCATGCAGACATAATCAAGTCAAATGACATGAAGCATGCTGCCCAGATGAAGAAAAAGCAAATCTGGCAGGAGGTTTCCCAGAGGGTGTCGACCGTGGGGACCACCCCACGCACTGTGCGTGACTGCCTCAAGAGGTGGGATGACCTCCGCTTGAGGGTGAGAAACATCCTGGCAGTCAACAGGAGGGCAGCCATGGCGACAGGTGGGGGGCCACACTCACCAGCAAAGCTGATGCCCTGGGAGGAGACTGCCAGCTCATTCATTGATCCCGAGTCAATAGAGGGATTCGGAGAGATGGAGATGGGCGCCGCATCATCCCCAGAAGGAGGTGAGTGACCCTGCACATCCCTGTAGGGGAAACCATGATGTAGCACAAGTGACGTGGAAGGGAGACTAGGCAAGTCAATGCATGTCCCAGACCCACATCAACATATCCAGTCAATAATGCGTGCCACACCCTGCCACACACAAATGCATGCTAAGTGCCAATCCCAACACCAACACACGGGCAACATAACATGACCGTGCCCATGTAACTCAACACACAGACCACATATCAATGGCATGCCACCTGACATGCATTAATAGCCTACATCCCCCTTCAGAACACCAATTGCTACACCCCTGTAATAAATGGATGCATGAATGTATGAATATATCACAGTGCAATAGTATGTCGCTGGCATGTGACACCATCACTGATGACCTGCATCTCTTCTAACCCTCAGGCACCGATGAGGAAGATGCCAGTCAGGAGAGGGGTGCAAGGGCATCAACATCACGCCGTGGGACAAGGGCCACCGCCACCACCGACCCCCAGCCAGAGTAACAAGCCATACCAACACGCAGTGTGCCAGACCGGGTTAAAACCCAGCAAAAAACACCTGCTGCCAGTGTGGGCCACACACATCAAGACCAGCAGCCGCCACCCACAACAGTGGGAGGGGTTTCCGTTCCTGCACCACCAACCACCGTGGACGTTGCAGATGCAAATGTGGACACAGAGGGTGTCACAGTCGTGTCCACTTCACCCACCCCAAGCCCCCTGACCACCTCCCCACCCCATATGGAGGCCGACAGCAGTGACGATCCCTGCCTCCATGACTCCGACCTCGGAGATTCCGACATGTGTCTCTTCGAGGAGGACAGCACCCTGTGAGTGGGCCCCACACAAGCACCATCCATCGCCCCGGCCATCACCAACCCGGCTACCACCACCCCGCCTATCACCACCCCGGCCACGAGCACTCCAGCTACCACCAACACCTATGAGGCTCGCCTGTCGAGGGTGGAGGCACAACAGGAGTCAATGCTTGATCTAATGCGGCAGTATATTGCCAATGGGGAGGACACCAGGAGGGCCATTGCTACTGCCATTGGGGAGACCACAGCAGCCATTGCTGCGAACACTGCTGCCGTTAACGCGTCTGCAATCGTCATGAGGGACTGTCTGGGGGCAGTAACGCAAGTGCTAACGTCCATCCTGCTCCATATTCAGCGGCACGCCTTGGAGCAGGCGTGGAACCTGCCTCTGACACGTCCTCTGCTACAACACCTTCAACCTCAGCCCAAACAAGCCCTGTGTGGCTGACTCAGAGGAGTGTACAGCACTCGGAGATGCCACCCCCGGATATCAAAAAGGCCAAGAAGTAGATTGGCCAGACAATGGCCGTTGGACACATGGTTGTTGGTGAAGGGAACAATCATCAGAGTACATTTGGGGACATTTGGGGTTTGTAGGGTGGGTTAGGGAGTTCACTGGGGGTTATTGGGGTTTGTAGGGTGGATTACGGAGTTCACCTGGGGTTATTGAGGTTTGAAGGGTGGGTCAGGGAGTTCACTGGGGGTCAGAGGGGGAGTGATAACATTGTTGCCTGTTTGAGAAATACACCCGTTGTGTGCCAAAAATTCAATGGCTGGACATTCTTCATTTTGTGCATGTACATTTAATGTGTGATGGTGTTCAGTGGCCAACTCCCAACAATACAAGTGTGCATGTCCACATGGACCCAGTGTGTCACTGACACATGTCTATCATAGTCCCTGATTTTCAGAAGTATTCGTGAATTAGGGCTTGGCGTAGAGCATGGCCATCCCGTGCATCACGTACTGGCAGGGGGGCTACTTCACCTCCGTCTCCATCCTCATCATCCTCACCCGGGCCATGCATGTCAATGTCAGGTGGCAGTGGTACATTTCTCCGGACGCACATTTTGTGCAGGATGACACAGGCCATGGTGATCTTTGACACCTTCTCAGGCCTATATAGGAGTGCCCCACCAGACCTGCTGAGGAAGCGGAACCACGCCTTCAACAGGCCAAAGGTCTGCTCAATCACAACACGGGTACGGGTGTGCACACGATTGTACTCCTCTTCATGGCTGTTCTGCGGGTTCCACACAGTGGTAAGTAGCCACAGCCTCAAGGGATATCCTCCATCACCTGCAAGCAGATACAAATAGGTGCCTGTCACTCTGAACTGCCACCTTCAGGGAGCACAGTCATGGTGGCAGCAATTTGGTGTGGGCATGCACATGTCCCTGTATGCATGCAAAAATGTCACCAAAATGCAATCTATACTGTCATGAGGTGTGGTAGTCTGGATGGCGTTCAATAGATGATGCAGGGTGTAATCATGCATGCTGAGGCAGATGTGCTGTGGTATTGCAACAATGTTTAGCCTCCAATTCATGCTGTTTATTCTTCACTGTGCATGGTCACACTGACCACATTGCCTCAGTTGCTATCCTGTTCATTCATGCATTGCTTGCCATCACCATGGTGGCCTGGTTGTGCCTCTTACTTGTCATCGATATGCATAATTTGTGAAATGTGGCCCAGTGATGTGTCATGTTCCGTTTGGCCGGTTCAGGTCAGGAGTGTTTAGCTCTGCATGCATTCTCCAATCACCGGCAATTGCACCTAGGTGGAGTATGCCCTCCCCTTTCCCACCCAGGTGGAGTATGCCCCCCCTTTCCCATCCATGTGGAGTATGCCCCCCCTTATGCATCCCTACACATCAGTACCGCAAAGCACTGCCATGGGACAGTTGTGAAACTCACCAAGCAGCCAGGCACATGGTCCAGCATGTCGCTCCATGTGACGGGGTAGCGTGGAGTTGCGCAGTACCATGGCATCATGTGTTGATCCGCGAAATTGGGCGCAGCAATGTGTGATGATCTTTCTGGAGTCACATACCATTTGCACATTGATGGAGTGGTATTGCTTGCGATTGCGGTACACCGCCTCTATGGCATGGGGGACTACCTATTCCACATGGGTGCAGTCGAGGGCACCAACACAATTGGGCATGCCTGCCAGCGTATGGAAGCCTACTTTGGTGTCGGCTATCTCCTGGGCAGTCCGTGGTAGGGATATGTGGCTGCTTGCGTGCTTCAGGAGGTCATCCAGCACCTGGTTCAGCATGCGTGAAAATAGTGGCTGTGAAATGCCATGCAGCTGGCCCACTTTGTGTTGGTAGGTGCCTGTGGCCAAGAAGTGGAGCACAGACACCACCTTTGGTAGCGGGGGGATGGCAGTGCGTATTTCAATGAGGCTGGCAATGTCGTTCTGTATCATGTCCACTATGGTGGTGATGGTGTCACGGTCCAACCGGTACAGAGTGTGGATCTGCCCAGGGGTTAGGCTAAAAGGGCTGGGTCTGTTGCGAGCGATTGGTGGTTGCCTACGAGGCACTGCTGGCTGCGCTGGTGGTAATTGCTGGGCCTGTCTTACCCTCCTTCTCCTCCTGTGTCTCTTCTGTGCTGCCTGTTGTTGCTGCGGTAGTTGTTGTTGTTGCTGTTGTTGCTGTAGTTGTCGCAGTATGGGCATGTCCTCCAGCAACATGATTGCAACAGCTAGTGGTAGCATTTTGGTGCTGGAAGGGGTGTGGTGTGTGGGTGTGCTTATTTTATACTGGCCCAGCCTCCACTTGTGGGGATTGTGTGCACCTGTGGCAGTTGCCTTGTATCCTGATTGCTGTTTACGGGTGGTCCGCGATGCCTGTTTGGGCGGCATCGTGCAGCCCGTGGATACCGGCTTTGTGATGCCGGTATTTCCATGTCGGCGTGGGTTGGGATTACCTTCTATTACCGGTAGGCCGGTATTTGCTCCCCGGAGGGGCGCGTGTACGCTGACATGCCGCTATTAGTGCCACCGTTATTTAGGGTGCTGCTAATAGCGGATTTACGCGTTGTGATGCACCGGAGTGGTAAGCGATGCCGGTAATGCATTACCGGCATCGTTTTTTGCTTACGGGCAACCTCGTAATGAGGCCCAATGTCTTGCAGTTTGTCGCTATTCAATTGCTTGTTTTTTCAGCAGTTCTTCAGAATTTTTGCACCCCATTTCTTTGTTTAATCTGAACCTCCCTGTCTGCTTATCTGCCCTCCACCAGTTGGAGGTGAAAATACACGTCCGCAGGGAGGAAGATCAGCCTAAAGTTCTCTTCTTTGACAGTGGAAGTCATATTTAGCCTCTGGAGGGATTGGTTTAATGAGGCATGTTCATTTTAAATGTCCCCGCACACTGAGGCGATTCTGTCTAACATCTCTATCTTCCAAAGGTCAATATTTGTGGCTGTCCAATCCACTTTCGAATATAAAATTTCAAAGGGCATGGGCCTTGGTCACAGGTACTGCTATGTCAGACATTTCACAGTTTAAATGTGTCAACCTGCCTCCCGCAATTTTCACTAAGCAGAAATGCACCCTTTTCTTACTCCTATTTTAACACTGCCAATCTATCACTTACAACTCCAATTCTAACCTCTAATAATTTTCTATGTTTGCAAACCAGAGTGTTTCCTCATGAGTCTGTGGGAACAATAACATGTAATTCAATGCAACACAAAGCTTTCACGCACATTCATGAGCTCTGCACAATTTAGGTATAAAGGCTCTAGGTTGCAATGACACTAGCAATCCTAGAAATCATATCTCCGTGGGACCTCCAGTTCTGTAAGATGTTTTAACTGGGCAATATCTCATTAAAGGGAATTTTACATATTCCCCAAACCAGGTAAACACAATTCTCCTTTATTCCATGAAATTATTTTTAAGAATCTGAGACCCCCAATTTAATAGAATTGAGTCCTTACAGCTTCCCTCTCCTTTTGGGACAAGAAACACACAGGGTTGCAAAGAACACCTATTTATGAACGATACAGAAATAATGGAATCATATGAAAGATATGCTAATTGTTTCCAAGGCCAATGATAAGAAACAATCAACACAACAGTCACTTCAGTTTTCAATGCTAGAGTTATGGAAATAGAGACTTAGTAACACAAACATCACCATAGGTATCTATGTATTTAATTCACTCAGAGCATGCAGGTAGCTTGGATTGGATGCATGAGAGTCCAGGAGGAATCTTTCATTTGTGCAAACAGAAAATTAGTTAAGAACTCCCTGCCTATCCACTTCTCACTACTTTTGTTCTTCAAAATACCACCCGCTTCCTCGATACACAGGTCACAGTCTCAATTAGAGTCTAACCAACTATTGGACCTTCGGGTATGTGAACGGCTTGTAGAAAAGAAAATGTATGTTCAGCATGTATGTTGGCAAAATTCCCTTCACTTAAGTTTCAATTCAATAACCAAATAAAATGTACATTTCTCCCTTTCGATGGGCACTTGAACAGCGGAAAGAAATGGACAGCGAATAATAACCCTCTCCCGATTATCTAGAGCAATGTAGAATTAACAACAGTGTATTCTACTTGATTGTATATCCAGGAAGTGGCTTTAATTATTGATTTGTCTAGGTATGCACATAGTGAGCTGTCCTATGCTCTCTGGGCTTGTGCAATGCACACAGAAGGAATCAGGGGATCTCACTATCTACACACCATGGACCTAGTATATCAATCATGTTTTTCCAGAAGCACATACACTTTTTGAAATGGTTTCTAACTTGACGCGATGCACAATTAATGTACCTATTTCGACCCCTCAGTGCACACTAACAAATAATAGGGGCCAGGACTTACTATAATTCCCTTTAAAGGATCAGTCACCCACAAAGTTAATTCACTTTTAGATAATCACATCAGGATTTATTTTTGCTAAATAATAAACACGGGGACACCGCTTCTTAAGGACTGTTTCAATTCTCCCCCTGCGGGAACAGATGGGCGTCAGCCAGTAATATAAGATCAGATTTTGTGCATCAGCCAGTAATATAGGATCAGATTTTGTGCACAACCTGTCTGCTTTCATTTCCACTAATGAAGGTCTGGAACTGTAACTCTTTCTAAGCCCCACTTTCAGGGCTCTGATTACAATCCAAAATGGGCCCAAACAGAGAGCAATTTATTTAATCTCCTTCTGGTTATTTTCAATACTCCTTTCTCTCCTTATTCCCTATCAGTGAGTGAGTAAGCAAGTGAGTTTCTTCAATGAATCTCCATGAGTAAATGTCTGAGGGCCTCATTACACGTTAGGCGGTAAGGGTTTACCGGTACCGGTAAGGGCACCGGTACCGGTAAACCCTTACCGCCTTACTACGAGTTCCCTTTGCGGGACTCGACCTTAACGGCTGGTTTTACCAGCCGTTAAAGTAGGGTGCCGCAAAGGGACCTCGGTGCTAATTACGGTACTGCAATTTGCGGTACCGCAATTAGCTCCTTCCCCATTCCCATTATGCCCTATGGGGGCAAAAATGGGAATGGGGAAGTGCCTTGGTGAATGGGGAATTACCGCCCCCGCTCACCTTGGAGTAGGGCGGTAATTCCACCATCCACCAAGGCTGACACAGTAAAATACCGGCGGCAACCATGGCGCTAATAGCGCCATGGTTACCGCTTACCGTGTAATGAGGCCCTGAGTCTCTTCAGTCTCTGTGTGTTTGACTTTTATAGAACACAAACCCCACCTTTTCGAGGTTTGTACATTCCCCAATCTAACATCACAGTAGACCTTCCCTTTGGTAGTCGTTGGGCATATTAATGAAAGGGGGAATCAATTGGAGTAACTTCTGCACCCAATTTCGCTTCCATTTAATAAGATGTTATCTCAGAGGTTTTTGGCATTAAAATATATCACATTCTGAAACATTAAATTCCACCTATGTGACAACTTTAATAATTTGCTCTGCAAATTCCTCACTTTGGCGCAAATCAATTCACACATTCATTATCATTATAGCATGAATAACTTCAGAGTTATAGATGTTCCCCTTTATCTCACTTCTACATTTATATTCAAATTATGTTTCCATCTCAACATAACAGGCTCATCCATGCGAATGCTACGATACATGACACACTAGCATTGTGGAATATATTTACCCACTCATCTGTACTGCCTTCCATAACCAAGCTGCACTTCAGTAGAAGCAGCAGAAAGGCTGCGCTGGCTCGTGTGAGCACCGCTGCCTCACAGCAAAACTGTGTTTTGCAACTACAAAAAGATGGCTGCACCATCTTGGCAAGCACATATTGGGCAGGATGGAACAAGGAGGCACACTGAGAAAGCCTGCCAGTGTGTTCTTACATGTACAAAAGAAGGGGAGTGAAAAAGCAACAATGCTTTGCTACAAGTCCAAAGTTCCCATTGAAAAAGGGAAATATTTACTTTACTAATGAAACCCTGCTATGCCCATCCACATTCACATTGTGCTCCAGCAGACAAGAGCAGTATCCCTGAATGACAGACTGTTGTTCAGGTCTGAAGAAATCAAAAGAAGCTGTACTTCAGATACACAGGAAACGCTTTACTTTTGGGGCTACAAAATATCACAGATCAATGCATCAAAGAGGCCCTGGCTCTCTGGGCCAATGTCAATTTCAGTGCATCTGTGTTTAAATAAATTGCTGCATACAAGAAACTAACTCTGGCTACAAAACAATGTGGGAATTCAGAGGGAAGAAAACAATTGAATTTGCAAGCAAAATATGTTAGCAGTCACCACATATTTAAATGTATTTTTGCAAATAAATAAAAATACTTGTTTAAAAGTGTATGTTGGATAAGGCCTTGCCCTTATCTAGCAATGTGAAGGGGTTTTGTGCTGTGAAACATATAGGGGAGATATTATTCAACAGGCTTCTTTCTGATTTATAACACAAATAAATAAAATAAGGAATTAAATTGCATTGGCTACATGGAGGAAATAAGCCACAAACAGATTTCTGCTTGGGGGTTGCCAGCAACAGAAGGCCCCTCAAGAAGATGCTAGAACACACAAGTGATAATTGCTACCTTGGTAGACTTTTGTCTGGGCTGAGGCTTCTTACAATGGAACTTCTGGGGCACTAACCTGTGAAGTGGAGGGGGCTATAAACATTCAATTAAACTGGGAAACCCCCTCCCCGCACTGGGCTTAAATTGACATTTTCTGGTAGCTGAAGAGAAAAATAAATGGTTCCAGTGAAGGACAAAGGATGCCCATTTGTTTCAAAAGACTATTTTAATAAGGAACTTTTAAAATGGTTATTTTTGTAACAGAAACTCGCAGGAATGTAAAATGTTAACAGTTTTAATGTAATTTTGTGGGTTTTAATTTAAGATGTTGTAGCCTTCATTGCCACCTTGGAAACAGAAATGGCAGAGAATTGGGTATTCCACGGAAGGTGTACCTGATGCCAATGTAAAATTCAATACTGACATGCCTGATGATAATCCATACACACGTGTAAAGTTAGTGAATTTTAGGCCGAATATTTCACACTAAAAATGTCTCACAAACTGGAGAGTTGGACTGCATTGTTTTGCATGAAGTATGTAACCTGCTTATGGAATTTGTTAAAAGGCCCCAACTGTACAAATGTGCCATTTATGGCAAAACTGGATTTTAGCTAAAGTAACTGTGGGAGGTTCTGGACATTGGGAAACTCACATCATAAATCTGACATCATGCCCCTGAAACCCAACCAGTTGAGAGGAAGGCAGTACCTATCACCCCTGACTAATCCAGTTATTTAGAGGCTTGTTTAGCTAAGCCTGTCCTACCATATAATTCTATGATATCACCCTGCTCTATAAAAAGGCCAGCTGACAGAACTCTAGACACACTCTTCCCTGAATTTCCTGCACCTGCGTTCCCGATCTTCTACCTTCATCTTGCCACATTCCAGATCCCAGTGCAAAGCCAAAGCATAGCTGATTCCAGATCCCACTGCAAAGCCAAAGCATAGCTGGTTCCAGATTCCACTGCAAGGCTAAAGCTTTGCTGACCATCCCAGCAAGGCCTCAATCCAGAAATCCCACTAAAAATCCCAATAACCTAAAGGAAAAGCTGTGGTATTCTTTTGGGAAGCATCCTGAGACCAGCCTGGCTTTTTGCCCACTAACTGCATGCCCACTGCAACCCTGCCATCCAGCTGTCCTGATTATCCGGTGACCAGACAGGCCCAGCAGTTGTTCTGCTAGGAGAGTCCGCTGCTACCTGGTGACCCGAGCCCTGGAGTCCAGAACCTGGTTGACTGTTCCTAATCCCAAATCTAAGAGCGGACTGTGAGTATCCCACACCCCATAACACATAGTCTACCCCATCTTAACTTTTGTCTTTGTTCCACTCTCTAAGAAACCCTATCCATACCCTGATCACTTGTCTAGACTGTTCTAATTT
Organism: Ambystoma mexicanum; assembly: GCF_040938575.1. Classification (NCBI taxonomy): domain Eukaryota; kingdom Metazoa; phylum Chordata; class Amphibia; order Caudata; family Ambystomatidae; genus Ambystoma; species Ambystoma mexicanum. Next base: position 1,434,619,718 of record NC_090929.1, on the reverse strand, counting down.
TCTGTGTACCCTGTTCCTGTTTCCTAGTGTTAGCGCAATTCTTTCATTCACCTTATCTTGTAACTCATTAGTAATATTTGGAGTAATTTAAATTAATTCCCACATAGATCAGAACCCAGAGGGAAAAGGTTGACATCAAGAATCAATCTTTGAATGTACCGTGGCTTCCTTTAACAATATAGTCTAAATAATTTAGTTTAAGTAAAATTTGCCTTTCATTTTTAAAACCGATTTTCTCTTTTGAACTGCTCTATTTTCCTAACAACAAACCTTTTTCTAACTTCCAAATCTCTCTCAATTCACCAGCTATAGCCCTCCTTTCAATTCTATACTGTCCCTGTGCTGTGCATCTCTCAGTCGGCCCAAAAACCGGATTCAGATTTGGTATTTTTCACCCGTTTTTTTAAATAAAACATTTTGGCATTTAAAACTGCAAACTAGAAAAAATGCAACTTTTCAATGTGTGAATTCGGCTGCACTGGGTTTTCCATTTCAATCTGTTTTGTGGACTGTATTCTTTTGTGATACCTTACCTTATGGTTGATGGTGATACAACATCCCTAATACTGTGATAAAACATATGCATATCATTATTTAAGCACCCATATCATTAATTATTTGTCAAAATCCGACTGTTCTTTTATGCCTTTGCAAAGGGTTTAAAATCTGTGTTTGCTTCTTCTTTTGTGAGGGAAGGACAAATTTTGATTCTGTTTGCTGTCTCGTATGCCTGGGTACCTACTGCTTCTTTCTATTATTTGTGAAAAAGTGCTCCTATGACTTGTGCTTTGGATATGTTCTACTAGAAGGTTAACCACATGCATTGCTTCCATTTCCATTGTCATTATCACCCCATTGTGATTGATGCCCAATATTAACATGTGTGTGATTTTTGTGAATTAAAAAATATATATATTTTGTATTCTCACCAACCGGCCCGGTTCATGGTCCATTGTAACCCGGGGTATTTGTGAAAGGGGTTGTGAGACGGGTCGGGTACCGGCTCAATTTGAATTCATTGAAATTAAAGAAAAAGCATTCCTATTGAGCACCACATCCCAGGCTAAGACAATCATTACGATTTTGGCGGTAGCCATGCCTCAATTGGCGGCATGGCTGCTGCCAAAATCGGGTCCGGGTTCCCAGAATGGGGAATTACCCGGTCATTCCGATTTCGGAGGGCCCGGTAATTCCTCCCTCCATGAACCCAGGCCCGGACCTTCCCCATTCCCATTCAGCCCCCATAGGGCTGAATGGGAATGGGGGAGGGAGCTAACAACGGGCCGATTATGACCGGCTCGCTGTTAGCTCCCTATTGAACGGCATATTGAAACGACATTAAAAAAATAATTGTTGGTCCATCCAATATAGATTTTTAGCTGAACGTTTCAACACCTAAATGAGTTCTCAAAGCGGTTCAGTTCCAAAGAATTATGAAAACAATTCAATGTACATTTTGCACGTTTTTTTCCTTCATACAAAACATGGCATTGCATTTACAATTTTTATGCCTAGGTACAAGAACTATGAACATGTTGATTTTATATTAAGTGAGGCTGGAAATGTGCTCTTGTTGACTCAGGCCTGGCCCATTTATTCTTTATGGCTCAAGGCCTGGCTGATGGAAAAGCCTTTGTATGGTGTTACTTCTGTCTCCTCTTGAGAAGTTTCCAGACCTGTAGTCCTGCCAAGTATTTGTTTCTTATTTTCAGGAAGGACTGCACAAATGGTGTTAATAGATTTCACTGAGCAGGACCACAGAGTCTTCTGAGCAAAAAAGCATTTTTTTAAATGTTCTCATTAACAGAAACACAAGGCGAGTAATACAACTCCACAATTAAACTTTTTTGCTTAATCTTGTATGTTTTGTGCTTGGGAATGGAATTTATCTATCCTCCCATCCTGTGTGTGGGGGGGGAGGGGAGGGTTGAGATCTTTGTGAGTTGAAATGAATCCTTATGTCAGAATTCAGTGCTGGCTCCATTTAAAGTTGGTTTCAGTCACAATTGTAACTTATAATGTGCCTATTTTCATAAAACGACACAAATCTGTTTTTCTTTCTATAACTGCTGTTCTTTCTCCTCAGATTAGGCAATTCCACATGTTACCAAAAGTTGCAGGTTATTTTCTGGTACTTGAAATGTTCATCTCAGCCCTTGTCAGCTTTGGTTTCAGGGGACTTGAAAATATTACACATTATGCTTTCAAGTGTGTTTTTCACAAACTGCTGTGTGCATGCCGTAGCATAAATATTGTTTTTAAAATGATGTCTGGCTCTGCATCATTTTTCATGAATCAAATGTCAATAAAATACCCCTCATTAATATTCATGAGATACATTTGTATACACTGATTCTAAATGTATGCACATTTGTTTCCATGAATGTTGGTGAGGAATATACCGAAAACCTGTGAGGTTTGCAGCCCTCAAGGTCCAGAGTTGGACAACCCTGAACTATATGCTGGGAGGAAGAGGTGACTCTTCATCGCTTTTAAAAAACCTTCTGGAGAGTATTTGCTGAGAATTTTGTTTTAGAGTACGTCTACATACACTAAAGGGATGCCCACTTTTAACAATCTATAAACTGCTTTGCATGGCATTGATAGACAGAAGTCTGTCTTTCTGCCTTTCATGTTTCCTCTAACTCTTTAAAATTGTCTGTATAGGCCCAGCTGTCAACACTACGGCTTCCAGGACTTGGCAGGCAAGATCATGGCCCAGGACCGGGTTTTAGTCTGGTGGGAGATGAGCAGCAAGATGCTTGAGTCCATTCTTGGATGCTGCAGAAGATGAACAGCATGGCCATGATTATAATTAGAGCAGGGCCTTGGCAGACCAGGGAAGCCAATGTTGCTAGCAGGTGGTGAAAGCAAGAAAAAGAAAATCAATGCAAGGGTAATGAGGAGTGTGAGCTCTGTCCAGTCACTGCAAGGCTAGGATGGTGCTCCATGTGATTTACCATCAAGTCCCCTCAATGCTGGGCCACTGTAACAGGTTATGCTGTTATGCCCATTACCTTCTTTGTGCGTCAGCTCTGATAACAGGATATACAATCAAGAGTTTCAATCAGTGTAAGAGGAACACACATGGGGAGTGAACCAAGGCTAATCCAGTGAGGAGGTTGGCAGCAGCAAAGTGAAGCAGTGAGAGAAGATCGATCTCAACTGTAATCAGGATAAAGTGTGCAGCAGTTGTCGATTTTCAGAAATCTAGATTGTGATTTGGGTGCCTCCAATTATTTTGACCTGTTTGCGTCAAGTCCAATGAAGGTGCAATGTCGATTGCCAACAATCGTTGCTGTTACAGAGGGCCTGCAATTTCTCGCTAGTACAGACCATATGCTACTGCTTTTTAATATCTACAGTCACAGTCCACTGCATGTTTCATCTGCCATGGAGCAGGATGAGTCAACATTGGTATTTATATCTGAGAGATGTTTCCTGCATTTTACATTTCAAGACATTTTTTACTGAAATATTTTCTCTCTACCATTATCAGTTTGGAATTGCCTTTCCCTGTTGAAGTAGATGTTCTCTGTAACTAAATCAGTCTTATTCTGCTGTGGGCAGCCTGGGCTCTCTAGATGTTTTCTTTCCCTACAACTCCCATGATCCTCACCATTCAGTATGCCGGCTGGGGCTGATGGGAGTTGTAGGCTAAAAGCATCTGGTGGGCTGCAAATTCCCCACCACTAGTCTAATATATGAATCCATCTATGGAGGAACCTGGATAGAACTTTGCACAACGAGTGCTATTTCCTGAACAGTCATTTGTTAATTGCAACATCACACAGAGTGTAGCCTATAGGCAAAGACTCACATTGAAGTAGGTTTGAACTCGAGCTCATGTGACTTAAGCGCTGGAGTACCACAAATGGCACAGAACATACCACTACTTAGAAAAGGCAAAACGCGCAAGGCAGTTGCTTTCTGCTTTGGAAGAGACTTTTCCCTCCAAGAATCCTAACTGCAAAATAGGATTCATTTTATGACCATTTAGAGTACAGCACTATCAATTAAATTGAACAAAATAGAATAGCAGTATTGATTAAACGCAATAAGGATTTTCTATAAAACAGTCCCTTTCCCTCCCTAGAATCATCCCTTCGGATACTATAGCTAGCCTCAGTAAAATTCAACATCAGAAGTTTCCTCAGCAATTCTTACACCATGAGTTCATACTTATAACAGAGAAAAATGCTTCATTAGGATCGCTTTAGATGTGCCGTGTTCCTCACTGCATATTCAGGGTGATCAATAGGGTAACCTAAGTTTGCAACCCACACTCTGCATGAATGTGTCAGTTGCATAGAAACTGTTTTGTTTCTCTTGCATTTTCATTGCACTTTTATAACACACCGTTTTTCATGGATTGCCATTAAGGCCCCCCTTCAAAGGATTCTGCAATTAAATGTGAAGACCGACATATTTTGAACTTGGAACATCACTTGGTGAGTAGAATGAACACCCTGTGGCAGTAAAGCACAAGCTTGTTTAGGAGCTTCCAATGGGACGGTGAATTATAGGGCAGGTAGGCTCCCCCATATCTACATGTGTTTAAGAAATGGGTATCATTATGAAGTGCAACGTACAACATGATCAAGGAATACAGAAGGAGGCATGCTGGGGGGTGGGGGGTGCTGCAGTGCCGAGTGATCAATACATTCTGACATTGCATGCGGTAGTCACACTTTAGCAGAGAAACAGGAGGTCACACAATGATGTTTTGGCAGGTGTAGCGTTTTTGGGAAGGAAAGATAGGTTAGTGATAAAAGGTAATGGAACAGCTCATCGAAAAACGTGGCATTGGCTTTTCCTGTGCACAATCTTTTCAAGACCATTTGCTTTTAGTGCATAGAAGTACTCCTTCCTTGAAAGTATATTTTTTAGCACAGACAAAAGGAGGCGGAGCTAGAAAAGATCACGTGCAGTCATCTTACCCACAACTGGATGCTGTGAAGATGATCACTTTGATGCACGGTAACCAGCCTGAGTTCCACTAACACACCATTTCCCAGAAGCACCACAATCCATCGACCCTTACCTTAAAAAGAAAGTATTTTTGAATAGAGCCTGTGAGGTGAGATTTGGGAAGGATGCTGAATTGAAAACAACTAGGGGGTGATCCACAAAGGTGGGCAGCCAGTCACATAATGTATGCAACGTGTATATTGCAGCGACGTGTAGATTTTAAAGTATAACTGAACATTGCATTCATCAAGAGCCATGTCCACAGAAACATAACTCATTCACTCCCAGTATTAAACTTATATTTTTACGTATTCATAGAGAAAATATACTTAAGGCTGAAAAAGTTGGACCTGTGTGCATGAACCTTGTGAAAAAAAGTGCAGCAAGTGGTGGGTGAGTCTCAAGAAAGTGATTTAAACGTTTTCACTTTTGACTGATTGCAAATAATTTCCCACAGGCAATGTTCACAATTGTACCTGCACACATGCTGCCATTTTGATGTGACTGTAGTGTATTTAACAAAACCTTTCATACCACTTACACACCCGTCACAAGCTACGACTCTGCCGCTGTGGTCAACACTTGCACTGTCTTTCGCTAACGCCGCCTTTTGAGCGTCTACATGTGTACATGTAGAGGTACATTCCATGGGAAATAATGTACCCATGTGTACATAACATACACAATGGTAATTTAATCACACGATTTTTAGATTTTTTGTGCGTATCCTCGTACACAAGCGCATGCATAAATGACACTTTATTCCAGGCATAAGTGATCTGTAAAGCGAATAAACTATACTAAACCAGCAACAAGTACTCTTTGAGAACTGGCTGCACTGAATGTTTCTTAAGGTTATATTGAAAACTGTGTTTACTGTGTAACATATCCTGCATTTAAATGAATATCCTTCTTTTCCATTTGACCCCTAGTTGAAGACAACCAGAGCTGTTACATTACAAAAACATCAGAAATGTCTTCTGTGTGCCCAAAAGCAGCACCATGATAGAAGTAGAAGATTCCCCAGGTTGCTTTGGTTTATCAGTGTTCCCCGTGTTCAGAAAGAGTGCCTGTTAAAAGTGGAAAGCCAGAAAGTTAAAGCAAATGACTGCCCTCCCTAGTGGCTGGCTGGACACCCGCTTCTGCCTTCTCTGATCATGTTATTATCAAAGCACACATTGTCCACCAACTCCTGTGAAGGGCCAGTGTAATAACAGCAGCTCATGAAATTGAAAATTCATTAAATACTTAAAATAATCCCCTTTCGAGTATTAGAAGAGGCCCAGGGGTGGTTGCTGTAGTAGTTTTGTTTTAGATTTAATTATGTCAACATCGCAGCTGTGTTGGGATGCGTGTTCATATACTAGTCCCTCTCAAGCGATTGTCATTGTGGAAAGTGTACTAATACGCAGGAACTACACAGAAAGTACGTACAGGCTGAGGGGGGAGACTTGCAGGTGAATGGCACAGGGCATGCTTATTATAGGACTTTATAAGACAAACAACTAACAAGCTTCAAAGAATGTTAGGTGGATACATTGCATGCATACAACATAAATATAGAATGGATCTTTGACATCATATTCGGCGGTAGGCCTGAACCCTTGCAGGCTGTCTTGGGCGCACAAAACAACAAGCCCTCATGTTTGAATAATAGGGAACAGAAAAACACAGACACAGATACATCTTGTTACAGCTTTGCAAAAATAAGAAAGGAATGTGAGTGGTCCATCACAAGTAAGGAGTGCAACCGGTTGTGAAGGGCAATCCCATGGGAGCCAGGGCAGAGGTCTTGAACTGCCAAAACACAAGCAGAGATTTAGGACACCAGCGCCCCCCAGTATAATGGCCATCCCATTTGCACTACCTGATGCCCATGAGCAAAACTCCTAAATTCTTAGTCTTAGACTGATTAGTGGGACCTGCAGGAAACCCAGACCTGCCCCTCGGGAGGGGTAGCCGATAAGCGGGGAGCAGAGGACAACAAAGTCTGTGATTTGTACTGGGGAGAGCAAAGGATGATGCCAACCTCTTATAAGATTACGTTGGAGAGGCAGGACGGGGGCAAATGTGTGTCTGTGATGAGAAAAGGGGTGCTTTATTCACAAGGACCAGACTGACCTTGAAGTTATCCACTGAGCTCTGGTTGCCGGCCAGGTGCACATCACTAAGGGGGCCTAAGTTTAGGGTAGTGTTTTCAGAAACTTAACCAATCATTTTACAGTGACCCAAGGTGAAGAGATCGTCACCCACGTGTGAAGATGTTGGAGCCAGAGATGACACGATCAATGGACTAAGGCTCTATATGTCATTATTAGAATTTAGATAGGCGATAGCCAATGAAGGTGGGGGATGAACACTATATATTGAACACATCATGAATGACGATTTTTCCAGTTATGACATGCTGTCTGCTTTGAAGAAGACAGAGAGCTCTATGGAATGGACTTATATACCCTGTCATAATTTTACTTTTTGTATACACAATAAAGCTATTGTTCTTCTCACAAAAAGGTGCACCAAGCCTTTTTCTTTAGCTGGTTGTTATTCTTTTGGTCTGGTTGTTGAGAGCTTAGCTTACTCTACAGCTGCTAAGAGCCAATCTATAAGCATCGTAATCCACACTGAGATAATGGTGATGCCGGTGGTGCTCAAGCCATCTTGCCATCAGCATGTCTGCAGTGCAAACCAAGTCACTGCGGGTCTGTAGGAAGGAGGTCCCTTGGTGGCTAAGGGGGCAAGTTGTATGAAACTGTTTTCAAACAATCAGAGCGCCTTACATAGTACAACATTGGAAAAAGTAGGAGCTGAAAAAAGAAGTTCCAAAAATGTTTTCAGGAAAGGATAGGAGGTTAGGATAGACAAGTGATAGCAGTGCAGGAGGGCAGGGATATGTGTGGGGAAACAGGTATATTTTGAGGCTCTTTTGGAAAGTGGTGATGTAGGATGCAGTGCATGTGTGGGGAAGTAGGGTGTTCCATGCCCTGGGTGGCTAGTGGGTAAATGCTTGCTTTTGTGTGCATGTGGGTTGCAGAGTGAAATGTGTAGAAGGAGTTGACCAGTGTTTGTGTTTGTGTTGGAATTGAGTTTGTCATGAATGCAAGGTGGAGTTTTGAGGTAGATGGCGTTGAAAACAATGCAGAGTCTGCTGAAGGCAATTCTATGAGGTACAGGGAGCCATTCGAGCTGGCTAAGAGCGGGAGTGATGTGTGAATGTTTGGGTAGGTGGAGGATGAGTCTGGCTGCTGCATTTTGTATGGCTTGCATAGGGGCAAGGGTGCTGTTTGGGAGTCCAGTGCGGAGAGCATTGCCAGAGTCCTGCTAAGAGAGAACCAGTGATTGGACTGCTGTGAGGAAGTCATGAGGAGGATGGGTATGCCTGATTTTGCACAGACGGTGTAGTTGTAGGATGCATGTTTTGGTGACAGAGGCTATGTGGGGTGTGAAAGAATGGTGGCGGTCGATGGTGAAGCCAGGTATTTGAAATGCATGGAAAGGGATATGTGCGGGTTGTGTATGGCAAGTTTTTGTATACAGAGGGTGAGGTCGGGTTTGTGCCTGGGACGAGCAGATGAGGAGGAATTCTGTTGAGTTTGAGGAAGTGGGTGGCCATCCAATTGGTGATGGTGGAGAGACAGGTTTTGAGGGGATGAAATTTGGAAGTATATTTGTATGCCATTTCTTATAGGTGAAATGGATGCTATTTTTCCTAATGGTCTGTCCAAGGGATTCAACATCTAGGTAGAAAAGGAGTCGCGATAGAGAGGAGCCACATGGGACCTCGTACTTGACTGGGGTGGGGTATGATTGATAAGAGGGCATGGAGTCAAAGTGTGTCCTATCAGGGAGAAAGGAGGTGAACACATCAAGTATGGTGCCAGAGAAATATATTCTGTGGACTGGTATGGCTAGTCGAAAGGTATGGTTGATGGTGTTGAAGTCTGCAAAGAGGTTGAGAAGTACAAGTAGTGCTGCGTGTCCAATGTTTGTGATGTTGTGGAGGTCAGGAAGGACGGGAAGAGTAGTACTCCCAGTGCGGTGTACTGGTCAAAAGTCTGATTGCAAGTGTGAGAAACCAGAAGGTGTCTCACCCACTAGTCCCCTGGGATCTGGTATCCAGGTGGCCAGGACACGGCCATCACTTTTGGATCCAGTTCCTGGGGGTGGACCAGTGTGGGAGGACCACCTGGGTGAGGGGTCTTCGGGGAGTGGGATGCTGGTTGGTCAGAAACAGTATCCTCTTCTCTATAACACCTTTACCCCATCCTACCAGGTCAGATATTTAGGAACTCTACCCCCCCTTTACAACATGAACACTTTCTCACGGAAAGCCCGCTATGAGAGAAAACAGACTAACACCCAAGCAGTATACCTGACATGTCCCAATACAATGGTCAGGTGAATTAAGGCAATTACTGACCATCAAACACACCTCACTTCTATTAAGCCTCCCCACATGGATAAAAGGCAGAGCACGAGAGCACACTCTGAGCAAGGCAAAGCACACAAGGAAACAGCAGTTTCGATACAGCAGCTGAAAAAGAGAGGAAATATGGAAAAACAGAAGGGTATTGCAAGGAGGGAGTTCCTTTGACCTTTTCAACAAGGAACCATCACTTTCCCAAAACCTTGAGAATAGAAAGCGTAAGAGCAGGAAACCAGGCTGAAGAATCCTGCATTGTTTGTCGGAGGTACCCGCAGCCCTCCCACGTCAATAATCAAGGCAGGGAAAAGTGCCAGCTGCCGTTGTACCGTCCTTGGCCCCAAGAACAAAGCAGTATCAGCAAATCAACACAGTCAATGTGTTGGGGAAACCGATACAAAACCAATCTGTGCTGAAGCCAAGGTTACAATCAGTAACATTGTATGGCGAGCGCTGGAATGAGCATTGTTAAAAAGTATGTGATAAGAGATGGAAGTAAAGTTGAACTGCTGATGAATGATTGAACTTTAAAAGCAAGATACAATACCTTTGACAGAGCGGTCCGGCACTGCGTGGGTGCTAAGTCGAAAAGTCTCTGTAAGGTATCCTAAGAATTGGCAAAGTGAAAGTAAGAAAAGGTTCTATCAAGAAGAGAACGAGTAATTGTGAATCGAAGTGGTCCTGCGACGGGTCAAGCTAAATTCTGCACACAGTCGAACGTCTTCGATTTTGATAAAGTATATACATTTGGTCCGATACCGGCAGAGGGAGACCAATTGAAGGTTTTGTGTTAAAGTGGGTCTGAGCCCAGCAGAGGGAGACCCATGGTGAAGAGTAAATCACCTGAGACATTGTATGTGTGAAATCCTAAGTAGAAAGGAATTTTAACGTTTGTTGTCTTGCATCAGAACCTCTGAAATAAGAGACTTTGAATGGCAAAGACACTTTGGCACAGAAGGCCTTGATGTTAAGGTTTTGAACTCTGTCCTGGTGTTAGAGAAGGCAGAGAGTGTGCTAAGCTCTAGTGTGCCGCCTTGTCCCGTGCTGAAAACGTGGGGAAGTATCCTGACATATCGTTTCATGAACACTTTTCTTTTGCATAACATTGTTTCCAACACTATTTGTATTTAGAAGTAAGGTGTGGCAATAGGTATATTAGTATAGGCCCTTTTATTTTGACAGACTCTATTAGGACTGCATTATTATTTTTTGATGGTCGTAGCTTGTTCCCATCTTTAGATTTACGATTATATAGGCATTTTTCAATCCCCAATTGAAGTTCAATAAACACTCTTGAACTGTGATCACTTGTGTCTGTCTTGCTGTTTCATGCCATGCCTTCCTTATAGAAGGGGTTGATTAGTTTGTTTGTTGTGATGTGGTGTTGTAGTTGGGTAGTGACAAAGCTTACCATGATTCTGGTGATGTGTCGTATCATATTAATGGGGCAGTAGTTTTTTTTATGGAACGTGGGGTCGAGAGGTGGTTTTTTGAGGAGGGGTGAGAGTTATGAGTGCAGCTGCGATAGTACTATGTGAGAGAAATGAATTGATGATGTTGGGCCAGTGCGAGCTAGGGTGGTGGTACAATTGGATGCAGCTTGAGGTGGTCAGGCATCATCCAGGAAGTGTGCATGTTTTGTTTTGGCAGTGCAGGTTTCAGTGTATATGGGGTGGAAGGTGAATGGAATGCTTTGGAGTGCAGTGTTAGATTGGGAGAGCTGAGGGGAGGGCTTTCCTGCCATTGTGTATTTTGTACCTAAAATAGTTCCTGAGGGAGTTGCATACTGCAGAGGATGGGAGTGTGGAAGGTGTGGATGGTGGTTTAAAAAGGGGCTTGACAATGCTGAATAGTTCTTGGGGACGAATGGTGATGGATTGGAGTTGTTGGAGAGGATGATGGATTTTTAGAAGCATTCATACATGATGCAACAGAATAACAATAAAGTGCATAATGCAATAATGTAATCAAAGCGAATCTAAGAAGCATCGCATGTTATAGGATATAAAATCTATCGTATTTATCTAGTTACTTTAGATAGGTCTTTGTACATCCAGTTTAGGTAATGATCGACACACTGCATGAAAACACAGCTAGAACACATATGCAAGGCAGATATATGTGATGTTTGTAGATGTAAGAATTGCATGATGTTTAAAATGTCTATTACTTAGAATCTACAAGAGTGAAGCACAAAGTAAGCACTAATTGATCACTAGTGTGAGTACCAATATATACCCCAAGCGATGTTTAGATTTTAGATTTAGGAATGCCTACAAAACAGGTATCAATGTTCAAGGGGAGAAATGGTAGGAAAAGACAACAAAAACAAATTAACAAATGGAAAAAATACTTCACTCCATTACTCAAAGGGAGTTGATTTCTTTGCATTCAAATGTTATATAAGATGTGCCGGTGCCCCTTGCATATATTTCATATGTAAACTTTACCATTTTACAAGACCTGATATAGAAATGTAGTTATGTTGCATTAATATTACAGACCAGTCTAGATGTTGCTCATAAAGTGACAGCTGGCAATTTGTGAGAGAAAACAGATATTAGCATTGAAACCAGAATTCCTCATTCCAATCTTCTCTCACTTTTGTCCAGTCGGAAGACAGCTTCTGTTCTTATCACTTCCTCTAAAAGATTCTTTGTGGAAAAGTAGACAATTGGCCATGACAATTACCTCAAGTGCACACAACTGTAGAACACACTGCCTTCTCCAAATTGTGGGTAGCAGAGATCTGAAAACACTCTTTCAAATAGCATAACATAGGAGATGACAGGCTTGAATTAATAGAGAGGAAGCAATAACTTTGTAATCCCTGCAACCTTACAATCATCCTTATCATGTTATGGAGCTGAAATGGGGGACAAAGTGGCGTTGAAGGGTGTAGTTTGGACAACACAGACAGAGTCTGCTGGGGGAGAAAAGCTGGTGAAGGTGCAGAGTCTGGCAGAAGTGGAATAAAGTTGACGGCGGCGGATGGACTTATTTGGGCCCAGGGCAGTAAAAAGCCTAAATACGCCACTGCCCAGTGCAATACCCCTTCTTTAAAACAAAACACCATGGCTCTCAATGCACATTTACACACTAAGTCCTACTTCCATTTTGGCTGATACAGTTGAATTCATCAAAGTTTCAGCCATCTTAGTACATGTCTTTGTTTTATATAAGCAGCACTGTGTTCTACAATTATTTTTTATTTTTTTATTTCATTTAGTTGTAAAATTCAACTTTACAAATATATTTCTATATTTAAAAACAGAAAACACATTTTTTCCAAACTTTTGTTTAAGAACACAATTTCACAATGATAATTGTTTTCTTCCTTTCCATCAGAAGCAAAGAACAAGTTAAAATTTTGAATATAAAAATCATCCGTAACAATTATAAAATCACATAACTAACTTCATACAATAATCTCCAGTCTTATTACTAAAACCAGATTCTAGCATCTAAATTAATCTAGTAAGCATATATAGCCTGCGGTTCTAAAGTTTTTAGTTTAATTAAATATCTAATTAGTGCCAAATTTAAAGATATCCGCTGAGCATTACATATCATTACATCGTTTCCCAAACACTTTCTCTATTAAGGTTGCTATGGTCATTTAGACATTGAGCAAAACATTATTTTCTAATGTCAATAAGATTTTTACAGTCCACCATCACATGCTGAAACGTCTCTATTTCTTCAGGCATTTCGTAGAATCTACACTTATTATCACTATGTAGATTATTGTTCTAAACACAATTTTACAATTAGAATTGTTTTCTTCCTTTCCATCACAAGAAAAGAACAAGTTAAAATTTTGAATATGCATTTTCACACTTTTGTTTAAGAACACATTTTAAAAGAAGTGCAAAGGGAAAATAAAAAAAAAACACAAAGAAAGAAAAAGAAAACTACAACAATTAAACGAAGAAAAGAAAATCATCCGTAACAATTATAAAATCACATAACTAACTTCATACAATAATCTCCAGTCTTATTACTAAAACCTAATCTAGTAACCATATATGGCCTGCGGTTCTAAAATGTTTAGTTTAATTAAATATCTAATTATTGCCAAATTTAAAGATATCCGCTGAGCATTACACATCATTACATCATTTCCCAAACACGTTCTCTATTAAGGTTGCTATGGTCATTTAGACATTGAGGAAAACATTAATTTCTAATTTCAATAAGATTTTTACAGTCCACAATCACATGCTGCAATGTCCCTATTTCTTCAGGCATTTCACAAAATCTACACTTATTATCACTATGTAGATTATTGTTCCATTTGGCAAGAACAGCTTTAGTTGGTATCAAATTAAATGTAAATCTCATTATTTTACTTCTATACTGCTGATTTGGATGTTTTTTCATATTCTTTGCTATTTCATTATTTTTTGTGTGTGAAAATACACCATTTTGAAAACACTTATATTTAACACACTCTGATCTAGTTCTGATTCAGTCCAACCACATCATCTTTTGTTTTGCCTTCCCTGGGTTAGTTAACAATAATTCATCCAAAATACCAGCTTCATCCATATTATTTTAACATCTGTTTTTATTTTTTACTGTATTCTGATAACATCCTTCACTAATGCATTTTGCATACAGATTTAAGGAGTTCCAGTCAATAATTGCTTGCAAGGAAGGCAAATCTAATTCCAATCGTAGCATTTTCATCAGAACATTTTTGGGAATGTTCAAAATATTCTTCCAATATCTCCCTTCTATTTGCACCCAATTAGGTTGTTCTTTCAAATTTTTACATGTAGCACCATACGTAATTGTTGGTATGACCTTTTGGCAGTAGTATGTAATTATTGGTATACTTGTGAATTTACCATATTGTTTTTGTATCAGCTTGGCTTGTAAACACAATGTATTCATTTTTTCCAAAATGTCTTTTTTGTAGGGGCCATTCGTATTGGAATCATTTACATTCACACCAAGGTACTTATAGTGTTTCACTACTTTTATTGTTTCACCATTAATTTACCTCCTCTTATCAGGTTTTCTTTTAGACATTAGATTGCCACCAATGATCATGATGTTAGATTTATCTGAATTAATCAGCAATTTATCCTCCCTGGCATGAGTTTCCAAGGCTTGTATCATATGGTGCAATCCTATGTCTGATCAAACATTATCAGATCATCTGCATATAACATGTATCTAATCTGTATCTGATTTATTCTGGGAGGGTTACATTTTATCTTGTTAAAATATGTGTTTATGCCACTGATATAAAAATTAAACAAGGTGGCAACTAATAAACAACCTTGCTTCAGGCCCATATTGGTCTCAATTTCTTTTGTAAGGAGACCCTCTTTATTCAGTTTAACTTGTATCGATGTTCCCGTGTATAGCTGCTAAATTAATCAAATATTCTGGACATCCTGCACTTTTCAGTGTTTCCCATAGCAAGGGTCTGGATACCATATCGAAAGCTTGACGATAATCTATAAATGCAATATGTAGCTTTTTTTCCCATCTATAGTCTGATTTTTCAGGGCCTGTAATATATCTAAATTTGGTAATGTCCCTATACAAGTTACAAAGCCCGCTTGACAAGGGTCTAGTAAATCATTTCCCTTCAGCCACGCCTTAAGGTCCTCCAATATGAGCTTTGCATATATTTTACCTGGAACATCCATGGTGGCTAATGGTCTATAATTTTCAGGTATCAAACGATTTCCTTTTTTAAATATCGGTATTATAATAGATTTCTTCCAATTTATTAAAATCATACTCGTTTTGTGTACTTGCTGGAATATTAAGAACAGAATTTTTGCCATTTTTTCAGGATGTTTTTTCATTGTAGCATTCGATATCCCATCCAGTCCCAAGGCACTGGATGGACTCAACTTCTTTATTATTCTTTTGATATTTTCCAAATCAATATCAAGCTTAATTTCTAGTTCAGAAAGCTTACTAAATTGTAATTGTACAATAGTGTCATCAAAGAACAATTTCTTGAAATGTTTCATCCAGTCTGCTACACCTATTGCATTAATTATATTCAAACTTGAGTCTGTATCTGATACCTCTTTAAGTAAGGTCCAGATCTGAGCACTTGATTTCGTATTAATCACTCGTAGCATTCTTTTACCTTCTTCTTGCTTCTTCATGACTCTATGTTGTTTCCCTTGGTTTCTGTAGGTATTTTTATTGCTTTTCTTTGCTTTGCAAGGTCAATTGGTCTTTTTGCTATTAAGATTCTAAGTTCTTTTCTTTTTTGCCTTTTTTTGTCACGTAACATAGAGTCATGCATGATCTCTCTCCTTGGGCTTTTTTGACACTTGATTTCTATTTAGTCTTCAAATTTATGCAGTATTCTATGTATGGCTTTTCATGAGATAAACCTATCTCACTTAATAGTCTTTCCAATTTTGGTTCAGACCACTTTATACGAACCAATCCTTGGTTAACTTGTAAATCTTTTACATGATAAATTTCCTTACGCTCCTTAGTTTTAATTTTACATGTTATTTCCAGCACATTATGATCATTCAAATCGCTTTCGACTATTTTAAAGTCTACTATTTTATTTAAGGACTGTCTAGAAATGAACACATAAACGATAACAGCAGTTAGTTTAGGTGGGACGTCTCCTTCAATACAGCCATTTAACATAATCATATTGCATGCTTCCATCAAGTTCAACAATTTTTCAGCTTGTTTAGACAATAATTTCCTACTATTCTGTATACAGTGACTATTTAAATCACCGACTACTAGGGTCATGGAGATGGTAGGGTGGTATCTATTTCATCTAACAGACTGACTATCATTTGCATGAAGTTATCATCTGTAATTCTCAAGGGATTCCAGTAACTATTTATAATTGCAATTTTTATTACTGTATTCTCTATTTCAAGTTTAATTAGCTGTAAACCTGGGTGAGGGTTTTTCCACTGTTGTATTTTATCTGTAAAAGTCATCTTTAATGCAGCTAGTAAGCCCATCATTGGACGACCTTTTTTTTGCTTGATGGCAGGAATCCAACATAGCTGTCGGTTAGGCCATAAGGGTTCGGACATCAACCAGGTTTCCTGGAGCAACAGTAGGTCATACCCGTCCAAAAATCCAGCATTATCTTTACTCATTAAATGAGCATGGCCTCTAGTGTTCCAAAGTCCTATTTTAAGATTTGCTGTCCCATTCTGTCTATCTTGCCAGGTCGAAGTATTATGCTTGGTTTCATTTTTAGATTTTTCCAACCAAGCCCATCTCACTGGTTTTGTTTCTTTAACTTTCTTTATTTCATTATCATAGTATACATCACATCGTAAATTGCCTGACACTCCCATGCAATTAATTATTAATTCATCCTGCATATATTTTTGCTCTTGTTTGGAGGCTTTCACATCTTCTATTGCCATTGCATCTTTTCTTCTTCTTTTTAAATGTAGAGTTTGTATCTGAAAACCATGCTCCTCAATTTTTCCTCTCTCTTTCAATATCATATTTCTAATTACTAAAGATGGTACATGTATCTCAACAGTGTCCCATCTTCTATTTTTAGTAATAGTAACTGCTTTTAGGTCCTGAGATCTTACACCTTCCAAAGACTCTATGCTGCCAAATAGGGACAATAGAACAGGTCTATTAAGATAGGAATCTTTGTATTCTCTCACCAACATTTTTAGTTTAGTAAATGTGCTTTCCTCACTATATTAGAGATATTCTTTTCCTCTACAGGCATCATATCTATCTTTTTTATGTTCTTGTTCTTCATCAGAGGTGTCTTTATCGTTCTTCTCATATGCCCCCTGCACTCTTTGTCTTATGTCTATATTCCTCCCAGAATTTTCAGTGTGCTCCGCGCAGTTAGGATTAACAAATTCCAAGACATTTTCACCTTCCTGATCATGTAACTCATTCTGCGCATCATTTTCTATAGATGTATTAGTATACATTGTCATATTGATGAATGTACTCATGTTAAGATCTTTTTCTTTCTATGACATTATACTTGTCTTGCTCTTTACAATTTGCTGTATTATTTTCCTCAACTACTACAATTTTCCGCGACACCTGCTTTTTCGTTGTTGTTTGCATTTGCGTCAGCGGTAAATTCAATGCTTGTAAACATTTTCTTTTCTCAGCATTCAGTTTTTTTTATTTTTGAGACCAATTTGATTTTTCGCTTTTTTCATATTTTCTGATCTCATTTTGGTTCTCCCCTTTTTACGTTGGTAAAACATGTCATATACTTGGTCCTTTGATACTTGCTAATTTCCTTTGTTACCACTCATTACCACTTGTTCCACAACTGATTCATGACATGTATCTTCATCTTCTACATACTCTGCAATACTATTTTCCCTTGAATTATTTTAATTACTTTCCATCGTTTGTATAACTATTTCTTCTTCTAGCAAGACAGTACTAACAACGTCATCTATTATATTTTGGTCATTTGTCAGCCCAACACCCACAACATCCTTTTGGTTATTCATCTTATAATTTTCATCACATCTTAATTGGAGGTTTTTCATCTCTTCAAATATTTGCCTTTTCATTTCCGTCATTTTTAGTTTTATTTGATTCAATTCAGACAGTGCTATATCGAAATTTGTGTTAAATCCAAGTATACTCTCCACATTTTTTGCCATTTTGTTTTCTATGTTTTCATACAATTTGGTTAAACTAAATATACCCGTATTCACAGCAGCTAACGTAATGTCATGTGCCAAAGGATGGTCTGGGCATTAGTCTGATATAAGATGCATCAGTGGATACCATAGAATTCATAATTTCTGATTGCCCTCTTGGCGATAAGATAGGAGAGTCTGAGAGGTTTAATTCATCACTTTCTAAATTTTGCACATTATTTCCCAGCTCTTCAATATCACAACCATCGTTTCCCAAATCTACAACATTTTGGGTTTCAGGAACACATCTTATTTCATCCTCTTTGACATTATTTATCGTTTTCACGATGTAAGGGTATTACATTTATCACTGAGACTTTTAATTTACTAGACACTTCTGTCCCATCTTAATTCCACTCTCAACTACTGCAACATTCTTCAATAAATTGTGCGCGTTCACGTCATCATCTGACATAGACTTCATATTACTGTTCACATTTTCCTCTTTATTATTAGTTCTACTAATTTGTAACACATCGCTTCCTTCCTTGTTTCAAAGTAGTCCTTCATAATATTCGCTGTAGCCAAACCATCTGCCTGTATTTGTGATTTGCCATGCAAAACCGTGTGTGAACAAAGGTTTGTAGCAGTCGTGTTACCATTAGCATGTATTTCAATCATCATCTGTTTGAAGGTGCCTTGCACTGAGGCGGAGCTTCTTGTTTTTTATTTATGTGCTCAATCTCCTCACAAACTTGCGTGTTAAGCAACAATATTTCTTCATCAGTCACGTGCATACAATTATTTATTTTGTTCTCACTTATGGAGGTTGATGAGTTAATTGGCCGTAAATCAAGTAGCACACACAAGTGTGTTCTCTTTTAACAGCAGGTTTAAGGCTTGCTCACCGTCTCTCGCTGTTTCTTGCAACTCCACTCTGTTTTCGTTAGACGCAGAGTCTAAACTTACGGAATGCCTTTTCGGCATCCATAATTTTCGCAAGTTAGCGCATGCGCTTACTGACATAATCTTTCCTTTCAACTTTCAGTTTACGGGCAACATTAGTTGCCGCAGGTAGCGTTGTATTTTGTGCAGGCGTATTTTCATCCAGGGAAGCTGGTGCAGAGGGGTGAGTTTTTTCTTTTAAAAGGGATGTCGCTTTTGTATGGGACATATTTGATGTTAAATTGTATACTTGATACTTCAATATGAGAAGTGTTTAAACACTAATTACAACTGGACCCAGCCACAGTAACATACAGGAAACTTACTCGATTTACTTCAGCAACTCGGAAAAGGCTCAAAGTCACAACAAAATCACAGCAACAACGCTAACAATCAGTGCACCAAACTCCGAGCGCTAGCTGCTCAGCTGAACAGCGAACAGCCAGCACTCTCAGTCAGCACTCTTGCAGGAAGCGTGTGGCCAGTAGTTTATGAAGATTTGTGGGTGAAGTGAGCGGAGCCTCTAAAGAAAGTATAGAAATGAGGGTAAATACTACTTCAATTTATACCAATAAAGTCCATAAATGTTGACAAGCTCTATAGCATACCACGTTAGACAAAACAGAGGTAAGGTATGTTCAAATAAGTCCAAATGTGAAATGGCGCTCCAACAGGCAGCCAGAAACCAACAGGCAGGCAGAATCCCCAGCCGAACAGCCAGCACTCTCTGTCAGCACTCTTGCAGAAAGCGCTAAAATACACTGTGTTTGTCAAAAGAAACTCATTAATCAAAGATTTCTTTTTACTTCAACAAATGGATTAGGGTTTATGTGTACATTTGCAATATGTGGAGTAGTGTTAAATTCTCCAACATATAAAATGGAATGAACTGCCGGTGCCATAAATTCACAATGAACAATGCTAATAAAATAAATTGAATGAAGCGTCATCTTTTACGGGCTATATAAATACCATAGATTAAGTTAGAAAAATGTACAGAATGGAACAGCTAAGTTACATGAGCTGTCCAATTCAATTTGTTTGACAACAATTTGTATCAATTAATAGACATCTGACCATTATCAATGGAAAATCAAAATAAAGTGCCTAGTGCCGAATTAGAGCAAAAATCTGTATTCTTTCCTATTTATTGCAACATTGCAAATTGCTGTAAACATGATCAAATGTTTATTGCCCCACATAATTACCTCGGTAAAGTGAAAGTGATTATAATATCCTGCATTGAACTAAATTCACGCATTCTTTAAAGTGCATAGTGATAATATCCTGCACAGAACGGATGATTCGGCATCCAAGATATTTAAATAATTCTTACCCAGCTCTGTAATATTGCTGTAGAACAAACCGTAAATGGTGCTCAACATTGGGCCACTCATGAATATTGTAAGCTATTCCGAATGCACCCATCTGTTCTAGATGGTGTAGAAACTCTAAAAATAAGGTTCTAACATTTGAGCCAGCATAAAATTGTCTCGAGGGGGTAAAACATCTTTTGTCACACAAAAAAGGTGGTCTCCCCTACCCCACAAAAATAGAGTGACCATATAATACAGTGACCATAATTAAGGTTTTGAAATATAACATATAAAATATGTAGTCCTACCATTCAATGCTGTTTTATCATTGAAACACAGATTATACATTATTTTTCAATGTTCAGTTTGATAACACAATTGCTTTCAAGAAGAAAAGGGGGAAGGGAAAGTGTCTCGAAAGAAAGTGTCTGTGGAACAGTTAATCCAGAGAATATACGTAATGTCATAACTTTAAGCATAATCATTTTACAAATTGCCTCAGTGATACATAAACTACAAAATGTAAAAAGCCAGGCACCCAGAAAGAGCAAAGTCCTCTACATTCGGAGATTAGTATCCAAATGGAACCACAAATGCAGCAAACATGTAACTCTAGATTCAAATCCTAAAAAGAAGTCCGTTTTAAATTGTGATTATTGTAATATTCATAAAATTACAAATTACAAACAAGTTTACAGTTCCTCGTGGATGTTATATCCCAGACGATATGTGGTCTCTTGCTGTCTGAGAAGTAGCTCCCTCTTTCACCTCTTGGTGATTTGCATTCGAATGCAGACCAAAGAAACGGAGGCCTGTCAGCTTTCATCCATGTAATTCTTTGAAGTGTTTGTCCATAGGATAGGTGTGTTTGTTTTTTTTATTGCTTGACTATGTATATATTACCACAGAGGATAACTTTCTCCCACCCTTTCACAAAAAAACCCAGTTTCCCCTTCCTTTAACAATTACAGGATGGAGAGGAAGTCCCAGAAGGCCATGCCACTAGATAACCTTCAGTGCTCGACCTATCCCACTTTTTCTTACTTCAAAGTAGCCCACATCCTTTAGGTTGTGAAAACAGTTCAAAAGGCTGTAAAATACAACGTGTGGTTCTGGCAGGGTGGGTGATTGCCTTTCACGTGCAGTTTCAGAAAGTGCATCATACTTTTAAAAAAAATGTTTTATTAAGAATTGATTTAGTTGACAATCAACTTTTTCAATTATGACATTAGTTCTTAAACACATTATTATTGTCAGCTTATCTGCATCCAACATTGATAACAGACAATAGATAAAATGGTAATTAAAACATACACAAACATTTATAAAAACTTTTGAACTCGAGCACTAAGCATAATGTATAAAATTGACTAAAAGATACAGAGTGCAAAACAGCTTTAAACAGATACGTTGTTGTCCGCAGTTTGGAGGTTAAGTTTGACTACAAACTTAACTATGTCAATTAGTAAGCTGGCCTTAGAAGCGTTAAAAATTTAATTCCACATCTGTTCCTTTGTTAAAATAATTATGTGCTTAAAATGTTTATACAAATGATTTCCCCTTAATTCAGATAAAGACTGACATTCAATTATTAGATGCATCATAGTTTCATGTTGAGCTTCCAATTTACAGAATCTACAGATGGGAGAGACAGTCAGCCCCTTATCATATGATGCCATTTTTACATTGGTTGGTAAAAGGTTTAGTCTAAATATTAAAGATGTATCAGCATAGGCTCTGTCTGGGAACGCTTGGATGTAAATTGGAACCACATTCAAGAGCTTCTCATTAAATGCTTCTAATTTGAACGCTTGGTAATTCACACAGATTTCCCTCGTATCAATCCAATCTTTTCTATACAATTTAAGTTTCGCTTTGTCCGGAACTTCAAGTAGTAAGTCTACAGATATAGTAGCATCTAATAAAATGTCTAAGCATTGGTTCTTCCACTTAGTTAGGGAGTTAGTGGATGGATTCTTTAAAAGTTGTTTTAGTACGAGAAATAGATTTTTTGTGGTGTCTGATGAAAGGAGCACTTTTCTATACAGGGCCAGCATTGATAAATTTACAGCACTTTGCAGGGAGATGAGGCCCATTTCATGACGTATTAGAGCAATTGGAATGCTCTGCGGTACCGGTAATATTGTTTTCCAGAATATGCCTTCAAGGGAGTCCCATCTTACCTCCTTAGTCGGTAACTTGGTCTGTGCACCGTAGGTTATGATGGGCATGGCCTTTTGTAAGTAAAATATTCGCACTGGCATTAAGGAAAATCTTGCGATGAATGGCTTTAGCCTGATTCGCAATCATACTCATTCTTATCATCAATTCTTCTTTGTAAGGATAGTCTTGTGGATGAGTGTTCAAATTTACTCCTAGATATTTGTATGACGTGATTTGAGCCAGATTGTTGTTGGCTAACTTCCAATTAAAGCTGAATTTGTGCTTTTTGTTAGCTGCGTTAAACACCAGAATATTGGATTTTTTGGTGTTCATGGTTAGGTTGTTATTTTACGCAAAAGTGGTAAGTGCAGCTAGTTTTCTATTCAAGCCAATCGGGGTTCTGTCGAACAGGACTAAGTCGTCGGCATATAGTAAGTACGGAATGTGATGGTTGCCTAGTCAGTGAGAGAAAGAACGCGTGTTAGACAGGGATTTATAAAAATCAGATATGTAGAAATTAAATAAAATAGATGCATACGGACAGCCCTGTTTCAAGCCCATGTTTGTTTCAATGGGTTCCGAAAGAGCACCATCCGTTGTTAATTCTACTTTGATAGATGTATTAACATAAAATTGTTGGATTAAATAAAAAAATTATCGAGGACAGTTGGCTTTATCTAGTTTTTCCCATAGTGTATTTCTAGAGACCAAATCAAAAGCTTGTTTAAATTCAACCAGGGCGATGAAAATAGGATGTTTTTTCCTGAAGGCATCATTCTTGATGGCCGCAATAATGAGCAGATTTAGAGCCGTTCCAATGCCTGGGCCAAATCCTGATTGAAATGGATCCATCAGGTCATACTGGATCAGCCATTTGGTAAAGTCACGAATGATAAGCCTTGCTATGATCTTCCCAGGCACGTCTAGGAGTGCAATAGGCATGTAGTTGCATGGGTCTAGGCTGTCTCCTTGCTTAAAGATTGGAATGACAATTGCCTCTTGCCACGATGGCGGTATTATAGTAGATTGTAAGATGTTTTGAAATATTGTATTCAACAATTCTGCCCATGCTTCAGGATTTGCTTTAAGGATGAAATTTGACAGCATGCCCGGGCCCGGAGCTCTAGATGAGCTTAGTTGTTTTATTATAATAACAATATCCAAGATATCAAATTTTAATTCTGATAAATCAGGTTGCTCTTGTAGAAGTTGTAGGTCAGTAGTGTCGTTAAAGAGTAAATTTTGATAGAATTTATTCCAAGATTTTTCATTAATACCATTCAACTGCATAGAATTATGTGCATTTCTAGAAGTTGAGTTTATGGTCTGCCATATCTGCGTTGTAGATTTGTTCAGTAAGGCTTTAAACATTGTTTCTGCATCATTTTGTTTTTGAGTATGCAGGATCTGTTTAATTTTATTGTAATATTTTGTTTTTAGGGATGTTTTCAAGGCAGAGTTGGCGTTCCAAGGCAAAACTCTTATAGCTTTCCTGAGTTCTCTTTTTAAATTAGTAATTTAATTGTTTGGTCTGTGTTTGTATACAAGCCTAGGTTTCTAATTCTTTGCATTGTTTTGAGCTATGATCTGAATATGATCATTATAAAACAACTAGGTATGTTGAGGTTCAGCAATAGTTGCGGATTCAACTTTGGTTTGTAAGAAATGAATGGATTTGGAGTTCCATTTCATACGGTTCTTAGCTGAATTTATTTCAATTGAACCTTGAAAGTATTTTTCTGGACTCGTTTGGAAGGGGAGCCACTGTACTTCGAGGATGTTGCGATCGCTTGCCTTGGTGGAAATGACTTTGAATTCTTGTACCAGTCTATTTGCGTTACTTGAAACAAATATGTAATCAAGTACAGAATGAGAGGACGCTCTAGACCAAGTCGGTTGTGGCGGGGAATCACGTTTAGAATTGCCATTGAGGACATAGAACTGCCTTATGTCCATTAAAGCCTTCCATTTGTCCACTCTAGAGTTTTTAACTCTGTTAGAGGAATTTACTAGATCCATGTTGAAATCACCAGCAATAATAGTTACAGCGTTGTTGGAATTTTGAAGAATATTGTCTAGCAAATCTTCATTTTTATTAAAAAAGAGAGGTTCAGAAGGAGACAAGGGGTTCCAGTAGATATGTATTACTGTTGTCATAGGGAAGAAAGGGTGATTTTTATTTTTAGTTCGAATAATAACAGGTTGGATACCGTGATCAGGAGATGGTAAGGCTTCCATGTATAGTTGGGAGTCAAGGCGAACTGCCATTAGTAGCCCTGCAGTCGGTCTCCCTTTGGCCTGTTTAGAAGCAGGAACAACAAGGATTTGGTGGTCTGGCCAAACCGGAGAAGTAGTCATCCACGTTTTTTGGAGTAAAACGAGATCATATTTGAGTTGAGTAAATGTGAGAACCCTTGTGTATTCCACGAGGCCATTGAGCAAGTACGCAGGTCTATTGACCCTGCCAGCTAATGGCTGTTTGCTGTTTTAGCAGTTGCCAACCATGACTATTTGGAGATTGGATCAGGTGCTACTGGAGCAACTGACTGATTGCACTTCCAGCCAGAGTTGGATTCTCCTTTGTTGCATTCCCCATTCTATGTTTGTAGCAGCAGAGGACGGGTCAGGTTGGCTCAACTTTGGTCGATTCACTATTTCTAGAGCTAAGCCCTTGTCATAAAGGAGATGTCTCTGTTGCCAGATGTAATTCCTGATTATCAATGAAGGTATTTCAGTGTCAACGGTGTCTTGGTATGCTGGTTTCGGATAGGGAAACTCGTTGAATGTCATTGGAATTGATGTGTCGTAAAGCAGGAATACACTGGAACACAGTCAATAAAGTGACTCGGTTAGGAAATGGGTCAGAATGAATTCTGTCAATCATTGTTATTCTTATGTTAGATTCGTCTAGATTCTCCTCTGGGGCCAAATTTCCAGTTGGGCATGATTGCAACTGTTCAGGCTCTCGGACTGGGGGACATTAGGAGGGCATTTGTGGAGCAAGATTAATTTTGTTCGCTTGTCCAATTCACACCGACGTAGGAGAAGTTGTAAATGGAGTTCTTTTTATTATATCTTTTCGTTTTTGTTCAAGGGTTTTGAAGGGAATACTGAAGTTATTTAAATTCACACAGAACTTGGGGCTGTGATTTGTTTGATTTGGATTTGGATCATGCAAACTTTGACGGACAACATCAGTAATTAAATCATTATTGTGCGAGTATACAGACATATTCATTAGTTCATCTTGAGTAACCAAACTCCCAATGGTGGGGCATGAGACTTCCGGCAAATTTTTATCAACAGGAGGAACAACAAGAACTTCAAGTGTCTTACCTGGGACGTCAGCCCGGTCGGGCGTAGCCGCAGGCTCAACTGCCTGGGCCACTAGCGCCGGAGACTCGGAAACAGCAGGGGCGGGGGATTTGTCATTGTTGCTCAGAGTTGAAAGGTTAGCAACAAATGCCTTCTTTTTTATTTTTCTTTGAGACTGGCATGTTCTTAGACGTTTTCAGATTGCTGGGCTCATTGGAGGTATTTAATACCACTCTCCACTCATCCGTTCACGCCCGATTTCATCTTTTTTTCCTGTGCATCTTCTGAGATTGACGACAAAAGACGTCGTAAAGCGGCGGGTCGACCTTGGCCCGAGGAGAGGGTTTGATTGTAATTGCTTGATTTTTTGGCAATGGGACTATTATCATTGCATTCAAGAACGGACGAAGACTGTCTCAGAATCTCAACTGAGGAATTAAACTCTTCAGTCACTGCCACATCGACAGGATGGGACACTGGAAGCTCTTCTTGCTCAACATTCAGAGATGCATCGATTGGGGCAGTTTTTGGTATAGCTGTCAGATTCCATGCCAACCAATCGACCTTGTTAGTAAGCATCGTCATTTGGTTCTCTTGGGTCGTAGCCTTCATTTCTAATATTCCAAAAATTTTGGTTAGGGCTAGGATGGATGTATTAATGGCATTTAGTGCTATGTCAAGCACAAGGTTGGGAACAGGCGGGAACCCAAATGAGGGTCTTGCTAAAGGTTTGGCATAAGAAAGATCCGGCCCTCATTACGACCCTGGCGGAAATCGAAAAACGATGGCGGAAATGCAATACCGCCATCGAATAGCGCTCGGTGCGATTATGACCCGTCACCGTAAAGTACGATGCCATTAGCGACACTGCAGTGAACGCCAACCCTAGCGGACATGTACCTAACGCCATCAAGCATGGCGGAAAGTACCATTCCGCCATGGTGAGAAGTACGGCATCGCGAACCAACCGTAAAAGGCCCTACTGAGTGCCTGTACACCACTCCCTGGCCACATTGCACAACTCCTCGTAGGTTGAATGAAGTCACACAATGCAACCAGTGAAATGTACAAGTCACCCATGCATGCCAACGAACAAATGAATGTAGGGGCTCCAAGTGCCTTGTGAGTGGCCATCCATATTTGCCATGGCACCATTGCCGTACTGATGCAGCACAGGCATGTGAAGGTTCAAGTACAGCAACATGACCAGAAAACTGAGACAAACAAAAACAGGCCCCCCATCGCTTGACACCAGTGTAAGGCAACATTCAAAGCAGTATCCTGAGTGAGACTGCACCACCCCTGTACTCCTGCCAGTAAACAAACCAACCATCAGCATAAGCATGTACCACACAAGTTGGCAGAGTGACTGAGCAGCCAGGCACATCTCAAGAGGGGCCAATGGGAGCTGCAGGGCACAGATGGCACGAATACAGAAGCTATTCCAATGGACATGACCTCAGTCTCCCTCCAAGAAACGCACGCAAACACAGGCACCTGTGACCAGCCATATTCTGATAATCACATCATTCCACTAATCCACCTGGCTGACCGGCATCTGTTACACAAAAGCTAATCCCCCGCCCATGAGCATGACATCATTAAAACAGTCATAATGGCAGCCCCTATCCCTGACCTTACTGGGCTTCGTAGGCAAACGCGCCCAGTACAGTACCACGCAACTATACTCAGAAGCCGGAACCCAAAGCAGATCTTCTCACAATACATCGCTCCACAAATAGGAATATGCTACATTACTTGCAAAGAATAACGCTACACGGTCAATATCATAATCAAAATTTAATGCACAACAAAATCACCAGGCCCATACAGCTATTAGGTCATGAACTCCAAAATATATTTCATTATTGTGGGCTGCATCCGCAATAAATGACCAGCTTCTTCTTGTGTGACGCCCTGTTCCTTCATGGTACACAGGGGCTACATTCACGTTCAAAAAGCCAACATGGAAGCGCCTAGAACCGCAGGGCCGTCCCATTAGGTAGGCACTAGTCCAGCTGAAAGGTCGATATGTTGCTCCTAGCCACTAGTACTGCGTAAGGGCATGTGGGCCATTGGCGATCGTCCCATAAGATCGTAATGGTGCTCCACTGATTAACACGAAGCAGCAGGTGTCGGGAGTAAAAGCCATCTGCAGGAGTGGCATACAGATGGCAGCGGCAAAAGGGGAGGAGATACCTGTCACCCAAATGAAATGAAAAAGAATAGTATGGGCATCAGAACTTCATTTGAATTACTCACTTCAATGATCACACTAAATCCACAGCCATATGCATGCTAGCCCACTCAAAAGGATTATTCCCACCCAAAAATCACTTGCGAATCATAACCATATAAATCGAGGTGAATACACTATTACAAACGAGTGTTTGTGTGCATGCGTCTGTCAAAACAGAATCCATTAGATGGGATTAGTAACGTGCATAGACACAAGTGTTTGAAGGCGCGTCGAGACAGGGAGGGTTCAACAAGGGCAGATAGACGATGGTCCCACTATGGCAGCCCTGCATCACATAGCGCAGGGGAAGTGGATAGATACCAAAAAGCCATGTACATGGCAAACTCTCTATTAAATCATCTGTCCATGCATCCATACATCATTCCCTCATCCCTGTATGAAAACGCCTGATTATTTACTCACATAACATGTGAAATTTCCATTGAGTCTGTGCGAAATGCAGTCTGCAAAATCCTCTGTGCTCCAGCCCGGAATCCTAGTGCTGTGAAGTAACATGTATTTGGGAACGTCCTGCCTTATCGTCCACTACGCTATTGCGCATCCCATACTATTCATATCAATCATTGCATTCTCGCCATGGCCCCTGTCCCAAGGACATTAAACAATAGAACCTTATATCTGCAGTCAGACCTGTGGGCGTCTCCTCGCTGCTAGCTGGAAACAGAAAGCGCTGTCCTTCGAATTCCTCATTTGCAACATCACGTCGAAAAGGCATCTGTGACCGCTTGAAATCACAAATCCATCCATGTAGTGCGGCAGTGTGTGTAAATGGCAACTGGCTTCACTCACACATGGGACGCCCCGCCCGTCGGTGAACCGCGGTACAGTGCTGCATGAGGGTCCACCGTCAATCGAGTACTACATTCCACTGACCCTTCACAAGTTTGTTCGCGACTGCAAAGATAGTATGTGAAACAATGGGACCATAGCAGAATGAACATATGAACCAATATCTCACTGCCATCGGGATGAAATACATGATTGTAATAGCAAGATGCCATGCGTCGAATTGCAGCGTTGTGTGCGGGACGTGCTCGCCCAAAGGGGATTGCAGCTTGCACAGGTGGAATGAATCACCACAGGTGGAGGCTATACAGCTTGAAAACACATAAATTGCACACCCAACCCCCTCCCACAACCACACCCACTCCAAAATGCTACCGGCAGGACTAGCGATGTTGGCCCTGGGGGACCTGATAGCACTGCAAGTACTCCAACTTCAAGAAGAAGACGAACACCAACTACTACAACAACCGGCCGCACAGAGGAGACGCAGGAGGAGGGCAAGGCAGGGCCAGCAAGGCCCACCAGCACAGCCACTACCACCACGCAGGCAGCCCGCAATCCCACGCCTCCGAGCACTTCCGTTCAACCTCACGGATGAGCAGATCCACACCCTCTACCGTTTGGACCGGGACACCATAACCGCCATTGTGGACATGACACACGCTGACCTTGTCAGCATGATAGATAGCCCAACCGCCATCCCACCCCTACTGAAGGTGGTGTCTGTACTCCACATCCTGGCCACAGGCACCTACCAGCACACAGTCGGACAGTTGCATGGCATTTCACAGTCACTGTTGTCACGGACACTATTGCAAGTGCTCGATGCCCTCCTGAAGCACGCAGACGACTACATCTCTCTACCACGCTCGGAGCAGGAAATTACGAACACAAAAGTGGGATTCCATGCACTTGGCGGCATACCGGGTTGCATTGGTGCCATCGACTGCACCCATGTGGAATTGGTTGTCCCACATGCCATGGAGGCCCAGTACCGCAACCGAAAACAATATCATTCACTTAATGTACAAATGGTGTGTGACTCCAACAGGATCATTACACATTGTTGTTCCCGATTTCCTGGATCAACCCATGATTCTATGGTCTTGCGGAACTCTACAATACCACGCTACATGGAGCGACACGCAGGGAACAGATCCTGGCTACTCGGTGAGTCTCATTTCATGCATGATAATGTGGGGTATGTGATGCGGCAATGACCTGGCAGGAAGGGGGGGGGTGCGTACGTAGCAATGTCATTCCACAAACATCCTTTATTGTCCACATACAGGTGATGCCGGGTATCCACTGAAGAGATGGCTCCTTACACCACTCCGGAACCCACAGAACCAGCATGAGGAGGACTACAACCATGCCCACTCACGTACCCGTGTAGTCATAGAACAGGCATTCGGCCTACTGAAGGGTCGTTTCCGCTGCCTCAGCAGGTCTGGCGGGGCACTCCTGTACCGCCATGAGAAGGTTGCAAAGATGGTCATGGCATGTGTCATGCTACACAACATGTGCGTACGTAGAAATGTGCCCATGCCCCCTGACGCAGAACTGCAAGCACCTGAATATGGTCATGATGAGGGTGGGGATGTGGCAGCACCTCAAGGAGTCCGCGAGGCACAGGAGGGCCGTGAAATTCGTCAGATCATCATAGATTCATGCTTCTAGCACTCACGCCTGGTGGCTGATACATGGACACGGGACTTGTGGCAGTGTGTGTGTCTGGAACATGCACAATATGGACTGTACGCCTATAATGGCCTCGTACACAAAGATCAATGTCCACACATCTCATTGGATGATTGTGAAATGTTTATAGCATATGTGAAATTATGTTACACACCCCATCGACCCGCAACCCAAGTAAGCCCAACACACCCCCTCCACCCTCCTACCTCCCCCCCGAACACCAGTGTCCAAAGATGCTCATTGTCAGTGGGCAGACGCTATTGCAAGCCCCCTCTCCGGGTATCAGGGGCACCCCTGCCTGTGGAGCGCAGGTTCCTCCCAGATCTACGTTGGGGGCTGCCCTGGACGGAACTTGCAACGGATGATGTCTCTGCCTGCTCACGTCCATGCATGTCCCTAAGGGTTTGTCAGAGCTCAGTGAGCACACGGCGCACAGCGGCAAGTTCAGCACATACGTCTTTGGACGTCGCATGCAGTTCCCCCCTCAGGCTCTCGGTGCTTCTCTCCATTTGTACTCTCAGGCTCTCGGTGCTTCTCTCCATTTGTACTCTCAGGCTCTCGGTGCTTCTCTCCATTTGTGCCCTTAGTGTCTCAGTACATGTTTCTATGGCTGCCTTAGTACCCCCACATTCACCAGCATGGTCCTTGAGGAGCGTGGCCAGTTGCTGCTGTTGCACGATCACCTGGTCGAGGGACTGTTGCCTCTGCTGGGCCATGGCCATTTGCGGTGGTGTCACAGAGGGGCTGATCAACTCATGTTGCCTTGACACAGGGCTTGTGGGGGATGGCCAGTCGTCGTCTTGTGGGTGCCCCTGCATGGTATCCTCATGGTGTACGGGATGAAACAAACAGGGGGATTGAGACAGGTCATGGATGGATCCTACATCGAGATCACCGTTTTCTGTGTCGGAGCATGCTGCCATTAATGCAGTGTCACCTATGGTGCTGCTGCCACCAGAAGCAGTGCCTTCTGTGGCATCCATTGGGGGGGCCTGTGGTGGTGTGTTGTGGGCATGCTGGCTGCTGGGGTGCCTGTTGAAGTCCCCTCCTGTGTGCTGCCACTTGATTTGTGCTGCTGCCGTGTCTTGATCCGTGCAGCTGAGGTGGAGG
Source organism: Ambystoma mexicanum (assembly GCF_040938575.1). Taxonomy (NCBI): domain Eukaryota; kingdom Metazoa; phylum Chordata; class Amphibia; order Caudata; family Ambystomatidae; genus Ambystoma; species Ambystoma mexicanum. The sequence goes on along the minus strand of NC_090929.1, from coordinate 1,434,588,119 downwards.
GTCTTTGGCCGTTGGTCTTGGCCCTCTTTGCAGGTGTGCTGGTAGGGGTGTCCTGGAGCTCGTCGTTTGATTCGGACCCTGTGGTGGAGTAAAAGAGGGCGAGCGTTATTAATGGGTCTGTGGAAATTGGAATGGCAATGTATCACATGCATTGGGGTGGTACCTGAGGGTGATGTGGGTCAGGGCCTTTGAGGTGGTTTCATTTTTGTGTGGATTGAGGATGCAGTTGTTTTGCAGCCTGCAGTTAGGGGTGCCTGCTGCACGTGTAGAGGGTGTTTTTAGGAATTTTAATTATTTATTTATTTATTTTGACTTTTAATGTGCGCTATCAGGCCAATGTATGTGGACGTTCTCCTGGACATGTGTTTCTGTTGCACTATGTGGACACATGGTACTTCACATGATTGGACATTGTGGATTTAGCATTGTTTTATTTGGGACACCTACCTGATTCTTCGGATGTCTGCACTCCTTTCTCCATCCCTCCGACTCCCTCTATGGTCTCCATTCCAATGGTGGAGGCACAGATTTCTTCCCAGGGGGTCAACTTGATGGGTGATTCCGATCCTCCCCCGGTAGCTGTGGCAATGTTACGGTTGGCGGATAGTATGCTCCGTACGCGTATCCGCAAGTCGTCCCATCGCTTTCTGCATTGCTGTGGGTTGCGGGGTGCGGTCCCCACCGCACTTACCCGCTGTGCCACCAGGGCCCATATGGCCTTCTTGTTCGCAAGTGCGTCCTGGTCATTTGCGTCGAGAAGACGACGGCAGCATTCTCCTGGAGGGTCTCTGTGAGCACTGTGAGTTCCTCACGGGAGAAGTGGACCTGCCGCTTGCGGTCGCACGCTTTTTTCGCTACTTTTCCCATTGTTATTGTTTTCACTAGGGTGGATGACGGGTTGGGATGTGTCTCTGGGTAGTATTTTTAATGGTTGTGTGGGGATTCTGATTTTATAGGTGTACGGCGTGCAGTTTCCCGTTCCGGGACCATGTTTTTGCTTCCGTTTCCGTATATTTACGGTCACCGTATTTTCCGATTGCCGCTCATTACGGTGACCGCTATGATGGGTGGCGGAATTGCACCTAGGTCGCCGTACGACGGCGGTGAGGGGCGTTTTGGGGACATTTCCGCCATCGCGGACTTTGCACTTCCGCCATGGCGTAGTGCTCGTGCCCGATGGGTCAGAATTAGCCGCACTTTACTCCGTCTTGTAATGGCGGAAACGCTATTTACGCTATGGCGGTCAGGTCAGTTGATTTCCGCCAGGGTCGTAATGAGGGGGACGTGTTAGACTCAGGTGAAGAAATTATGTAATTTGGACGATCTGTGGGGTATAATTCTGGTGATATAGATAGTCTATGATCGACTATACCCTCAGCATTCACCTTGTAGCCTGAGATAGGGTTAGTGGATATTGCTTGAGTTGAGTGCGCAACGGGGCATAAAGGGTCAGTGTGTAAACTTGATGTCGGTAAAGAATGTGCAGTGTGAATCCCAGATTCTGCAGCTTCAGCCACAATCGTCAGTCCTCTCAGAATTTCCAAATAGAGGGGTTGGGGAGTAGGTGAAATCATGGATTGGGAGAGAGAGATGTTGTGCTCGAACTGTGGAACCCGAAAGGAATCAAATGTGCCTAAACAGGGATCCTCGGTTGTGTGAATATGATCAGTATCATAGGATGCCATAGTGTGATCAGAAAGAAATTGAATCAAGGGAGCAGCATTTCGGGCGGTAGGCAAGTGAATGGGCAACTTGCGTGTGCCTTGTGGGAGCTGAGTTGGCAACATGGAAGCGGGAGGTCTAACCGGGGGGACCCCAAGGAGGCTAGATGGAAACCAGGGTGTGTGGTTAAGGGCATCCGCTGATAACAGAATGGAGGGGGAGGCATGCCGGCCGTGAGCCGCAACATTGTAGAGTGACAAACCTTTTTTTTTTTTTTTTTTTAATTTATGTCTGGTATGTTAAGCAGACAAAGCTTGACTCCTTTGTTAAGAAGGCACCACTAATTAATGGAGCAGTAAACGGCTCAGGTAACAAGGATTGCAAAGATTGCACAGTTTAAATTTACAATTGTTCATTTAAGATTGCCCACAAACTGGTAACGTGAAAGGGAAAGCCTTCAATTTGAGCACTTGGCTCGAGAGCAAACACAGAGAGTTTCAGCAGGCCTGCAAGACAGAGTGCACTTGCTAGCGGCTGGGGAGAATTAGGACGAAGTTCTTGAAAAGTAGAGCAAGGTGGATTCGTCCGTCCCCCGATGCTAGCAGCCGGCTTCTTGAAAGGAAACGTACACAAGTTTGTCAACCGCAGCGCACTTCGTAATAGTTAGCAGCACAGCTGACACTGTTGGATCCCCTAGTGCTAGGGTTGGCACACCCTTATGCACCGATTTATCTATAATCGGGACAGCTGTTTGAAATTAGTTTTAGAGAATATTAGATACTCTGAGACACGGCGGTGTACGCCGGGTGAAAGCAAGAAACAGATATAAAAGGGAGCACGCCGGTCAGCATCAGCGTCAGAGACTTGGACATGGAGAAGGACGGGAAGAGGTTAACATACAACACGGGTGGACAGGAAGGGGAGGCAACCACTTAACAAAAAGAGTTGGCAAAAAGAGTTGGCAGCAAAAGGGATAGAGGAAAAGCCAGGGCTAAGCAAAAAACGAGTAAAGGCAGAATTAGAGGCAAGGAAAGAGACAGAAAAGCGAACAGCGGACAACAGACAGTACTCGTCGGTACTCGCTTCTGGTGCGTGCGCGCTGGAGCGCACGGGCTGTTGCTTTATAGGCAGGTCACGTGAGCAGGCGGCGTGGCTAGTGGGCGAGAAGAAAATATACAATTAAAGCTCGTTGTTAACTTGATGTTAGGTTCATAAAGGTTCATAAAGGTTCGTAAAGGTTCATAAAGTTCATAAGTGTTGATAGGGGCCCTTGTTTTCCAAGTGGAATGTGCGAGTAGCGTGGCGGTTATACCCAAGTTAAAGTTGCAGTGTCGTGTTGATCCGGGCAGCGTGGGAAGCAGAACAGCAGACAGTACTCGTCGGTACTCGCTTCTGGTGCGCGCGGGCTGTTGCTTTATAGGCAGGTCACGTGAGCAGGGGGCATGGCCAAGTTAAAGTTGCAGTGCCGTGTTGATCCGGGCAGCGTGGGAAGCAGAACAGCAGACAGTACTCATCGGTACTCGCTTCTGGTGCATCATACTAAGAAAGCGGTCTGAAACCGGCACGTCTGTAGATTTCTTTGGGAATACTACTCCTATGCTATGCTGGCTAGGGCTGATGGGAGATGTAGTCCAAAACATCTAGTGAGCCAAAGGTTTCAGACACCTTCACTAAGGTCCTTGTGTCTTACAAGTATGTCTTACGGTAGTATGCCATTCAATGCATTGGTATCATCCTGATTTTTGATTAGTGACTGTTGTGTGAAAAGTGCCATCATCTCACTACCCACATATTTATAACCCTGTCTCATTCAGCTTCAGACGTCCCAGTATAAAATAAGATTTACACATATCTCAAAGAAGCAAAACACACTTGGATATGATTTTTATACAAGCATGTATCAAGTTAAATAACAGTGACAGAGGTCACTCTGAAAGCTACACTAATTTACGACTATGACAATGTTCTGAACCTATGCTTGGATTCATTCATGCTAACATTTAAGCGTTTGTAATAAACATTAAAAATAAATAACTTTCAAAATGCGATATAGCACTTTCGCCAAAGCACTTCACATAACACACTCATATAAAAATATTATTACCCGGCAAGGGAAATGAATACTATTTCGTCGACCGCAGAAGGATACAATGTTGAATAGACCATGTTTGTCAAACCTGTGACTTTCAGATCATATAAAGGTTTCAGCAGTGAGCACTTAATCCCCTCAGCTATTTTGCCAGCTATTTCTTCTTCAATTTGCATACCTGCACGTTTAGTAATGCGTTGGCTCTGGGGGTTACATTTCTTATCAATAAAGCATGCATTATCACAGTGTTTTGAAGTGGGAAGAATATGTCATGGTCCAACAGTGAATGTGATAATAGTAGAGTTATATATGTTTTAATGGACTGGCAGGGACAGGAGAGGGAAGTGGGAAGATATGCTAATAAATATTTCTTCTTAACTGCACAGTTGATTAAACAGCATACTCGTGTCGCATTTGGACAGCTCAGCATGCAAGTTAAACCCTAACATGTGCCCGCCTGCACCGCCCACGTTCATAATTCAGCTGCGCTGAATCATCCCTTTCATCCTTTTGAGGTTGATCAATTAGTACAATTACATTTGGTGGCAATAACACCTAATTGTACAGCACTTAGAAGGAGTCTGACATTAAGCGCTATAAATAAAATTATGATATAATACCAACTATTATTACTGGATATGGGAAAAACTAGGGCACAGTGACATCCACGCATGGATTATTTTTTGCACAAAATGATAGGTCTTAGAAACATAAAACAATTAAAAGTTGATTGTAAATAAGAAGCTCTTGGTGCAGGGCATCCTGTCTGTCTAGCCTGTGTAGACCAACACCATTCTCCAACTGTACCTGTGTGAATCTTGCACATTAAAGAAAGCCAAAACACACGTGAAATAAAAATGGCTCTGGGCAGGGGGCATTACAATGGAAATGTCATACCACAGTTCACATTAGCAGCAGTGTTAATAAATAAATAAATAAATAAATAAATTAATTAATTAATTTACATTTTTATAGCGCACAGTAGCCCTGAGGCATCGTGGCGCTGTTACAAGAATGTCTGCTACAGGTAACAGTAAGAGAACTCATATCTGGTTACAGTGGAGCAAAAGCTGTTACAGGCAAGAATCATGAAATGGAGGTGCAGAGACGTCTATGTGTGCATACTTAGTTACAGTTGTCAGAATCCATGGCAAGGAGATAGAGATATCGGAGGGTCACTTGAACAGGGTGGTTTTGAGGCCTTTGCGGAATGTGGTAAGGGAGGTTAATAATTGGTTATTTATAACGTGCTTCACACCGAGGGATTTGTAAGCACAGACCTGGCGATCGAACCTGTGTTGCTCCACGTCATCTTGCTTGCAAGATGAGCACGTTGCCCCTGAGCTATCCTCCCGAGACATGTGTGCTCAGTGTTCCTCTGACTAGGGGGTACAAGGTAGGCGCATGGTTCATGACCCTAGATACTAGTGGAAGATGACATATGTTAAGCGACCATGACATGATCTATGCAAGATTTTTTGTGTGGTCAGTCTTCAAATTGACCCTACAAATCATATTCATGGTAAGTGCAATGGACCAACCAAAGGTTGTTAGCTTATCCTAGCTGCATTCAGAGTGCCTTAGCAACATATCTATGCACCCCACTCAAACTGAAAGGGAGGGTTTTTGTCTCTCTCTGATTCGCGGTGCCACTGGCATAGTACAAAAAATAGCACTGGGACCGCACCAAATGTTTTGCACCAGACCTCACCAAATCCTGTGACAGCCTTGAATAAAGGTGTTTCCACACGCTACTGCTGTATATGTACCAGTAAGGACGTCAATAATTTGCCGTAAACCTGCACTCAGTTTTGTTAGAAAAGAATCTACAAAACTGAATGCTGTAAGGAGCACCCTAGAAACAAAAACCTAAGATCACTGGTCAATTTCTCTTCCCCCATGTGATCTTTCAATGCTGGGTGGTAACTGAGGAATCTCATGATCAACCCATTCTATCTAATAAACATGAACGTGAAGAGAAACACAGGAGTTGCGTGACAACACCTGCCCACAAAGGTCTAGCTAAGAGCTATAGCAGAAGGCAAAGTAAAGGCTGGACTGAATGAGAACAGGAACCAGTAATGTCATCAGAAAGGAAAGCCTTCTTTCTATGGTCTTACCCAAAGCCCATTCCCATGTTTTGTCTTCCAGAGACTATGAAACAAGAAGGTCAGGTGAAAAAACCTGTTGTTTCTTTTGGTTCTAAGAGCATTCCAAAATTATTTCCATTGGAAAACACAACCCCCCCCTCCCATTCACCATAGTGCAGTCCCCAGCCCAATTAGGGGTCAGCTAATAGGGCTACATGTCTTGCCCCTAGTGGGAAAATAATACATAAAACCACAGACACCAGGGTGGGGTAAAGTTGTATTTAGTGTTTGTGTTCTTCTGTTTACTATGTAGGCTTAGCTGTGTTTAGAGTGACTAAACCAGAGAGCCTAGCAAGTGGCTGGGTTAAATGTTGACAGAGAAAAAAGAAGAAGAATGGAAAGGTTTTCACTGCCCAGGAGTGGACTGGACAGTGGCGAGAAGATGGACAAAACGGATCAAAAGTTAGAATTAACCTCTGCAAGAGGAGGGAAACCAAGAAGGAGGTGCCAGAAGCTCTCCATGGGGGTCATGGCCTCGAGTGCCCCCTGGACCTGCTAAACCCTGGGCCAGGTTGGATGACAGTAGCTCGGGAGGTCCAAGAATAAAAGACCCCAACTGAGTGTGCGGGGCAGCCTGGGGAGGAGACCAGGGCCAACCAGCCCCAAGCCACGTTTGTGAAGCAGCCCATGACCAGTCGCCAAGGCCATGTTGCTTGTCAAGTAAGTGCAGGCCCAAAGAAGCAACATTGCATCAGCCTCCCCGAAGTCTGGACAGGTGGTGCTGATAAGAGAACTGCATCTTCAAGGTGGCCCAGGGAGAATATCATAGCTGCCCAGTGGTGGGTTGCATGTGTGTGGCAGTCAGGGACCAGGCGGCATGGCCATGTGGTTTGTGGGCCTGCCCAAGGGGCAGTCTGGGTGTTCCCAAAGAAGATAGATTGGGTAGGACTGCCAGAAGTCAAGGTGGGTGGGCCTGTGGTAAGAGAAGTCCTGGGCTGCATCCTACATGTCGCTCGGGTAAGGATGGTGGGGCGCAGGCCCAGCTGGAGCAAGGAGGGGAAGCCGGCATGAAGGAATGTCCTGAGCCACGCCCTGCAGGCAGCTTGGGTGAAAAGATGCATTTCTACTGGCGCCAGAGCACAGGGAGCTAAACAGAAAGGCAGGGGTCCCTGTCTTCCAGACTCTGGGAACAATCATTGTAATATCTGAAAAAGTGAATGAATTATGAATTAACTGTACATTTGAATTATTAACTCATAAGTGAAAATCAATTGGTTTTATTTATATTTCTACAATTTCAAGAAAGATACAAAGAATAGCACAATGGAATTATTCATTCAAGAATTCAATTAATTCAACCCATACATTCAATCCATCTATGTGCACAGTTCAACTATACATTCAATAGATCTGTGTACAAAAACCATTACAACATAGAGGAACATTGTAAATGAAAGAACAATAAAGCCAATGAAAAATATTTGGAAAAATGTATAATTTGAAATGTAGACAGGAGAAGACTAAAATGGCTCAATCCTGCCCTTGTTGACTTCCTGCTACTCCAAAAGAAAGCACCAGCAGCATCAGCAGCAGTGACGGCGGTGGTCCCCTAGGGTAGGGGGCCACCATTTGAAGAACCATGGAGCACATGTGGCATGCACGACACACCCTCTTGAAGAATCCTTTTAGTGCGGTGCCTGTGCAGAAGGGATTGAGGTGCCCCCCTCTGTTGCACAATGAACAACTGTGAAGATAACAGTATCCTCCTGCGGGCGAACAAGCCCCTAGAGACAGCACGGAGGAGCAGGCCCTCACCATCATATCAAACAGCCCAGAGAGAGGTTCTTTGAGGTGTGTGATTGACTGCAACAGTCACACCCATATAAAAACTGTATATAATCGTGAAGTGTATATTATTATTTATGCATTTATATATTTATTTGGCTAGGTATGCAGTTATTTGTTCATATATGTATTAATCTGTTTATTCAGACATGAATACATGTATGGTTGTGTCAGTAGATGGGTGGTTATTTAAGGGCAAACGGTATGATAATGGGTGGGAACTGGTTAGGAGGTATTGGTACCTTGGCGTGATAGGCTGGGTATGAGTGGCAGTCTGCCAAAGGCCACAAATGGAAAGGGACCACCTACCTGGCCATCAGTGTATATCGGAAATGTAGGAAATCCGAGGGTATCCCATCTCCTGTTGCAGGAAAAGTAATAATGGTTTTATTTTGCAGGTTGCCTAGTGCCCTCTGTTTGCAGCTGATCTGTAGGTAAGGGGCGGCAAATGGTCCCTCCATGGCCTGGGGTAAGGAGTATTAACATATCATAGGCTAGGGCCAGAATAGAGGAAGGAAGGGGAAGGAAGGAAGGAAGGAAGGAAGGAAGGAAGGAAGGAAGGAAGGAAGGAAGGAAGGAAGGAAGGAAGGAAGGAAGGAAGGAAGGAAGGAAGGAAGGAAGGAAGGAAGGAAGGAAGGAAGGAAGGAAGGAAGGAAGGAAGGAAGGAAGGAAGGAAGGAAGGAAGGAAGGAAGGAAGGAAGGAAGGAAGGAAGGAAGGAAGGAAGGAAGGAAGGAACTGCCAGCCACAACCCCTCGAAAGGCCACTACGTTTATGGATGTGGCTGCTGTGGGCATGACATTCTTTTTTGCTTTACCCTTGATGCACAGTAACTGTGCATCAAGGTTAAAGCACACAGTGTTATTACATGGCTAGACTGGCCTACATTGATTGTAGGCCCTTATAGCCCTTTAATAACTCTTATAATGTTTGCTTTAACCTTGAGGCCAAGTCGAAATGCTATGTCACATTAAGAATGCATATGTATTGGCGTGTAGAGCATCTGCACAATATGGCAGCTCCAAATTAAAGCTCTGTGTGCACACTGTGATTGCCTACTGACAGGAAGGCCTACTGGTGACCAATCCAAAACTCAAAACTCATTGTGTGGTGTCATAGTTGGAACAGCTGGTGACACTGTGGATGTGACTTGGGAGAGGCTACATTTTAATTTTTTTTTTGCATTTTTAAAGCGCTCACACTCGAGGTGCTGTTACAGGAATTGTTAGTTTTTTAGTGGTGTAATATTTTTTTTTTATCTTAGTTGCATATTTATAACGCGCTAACTACCCAGTGGTTTCTAGGCACGGACCCCGGGATCGAACCTATGCTGCTTTGTGGTATCTTGTTTCCAAGGCGAACACGTTGTCACTGAGCTATCCTCCCGGTACAATGTGACAGCGATGAACTTGAGTTCTCTGCAAAGTTTCATATAGGTTGTACTATTTTCAGATGCAAACATAGCCTAGGCCAGCATGTATGATAGTAGCCTGCTTGCAGTCTTGTTTGACACGTGCAAGTACGTTGGTACCATGCAAGAAGTGCATAATATTTGCACATCCATTAATACAGCTATTAAAAGCCCTTTCAATAGGTTACAAGTGATAGTCAACTGCATGTGCCTTAGCTGGAAATATTCAGTTATAACTGTACTTTATTTCTATACGCTTGAAGATGCTCTCAATTCTTTGTTTTAGAGCAAGGTGTCCAGTGGGCCCCCCAGCCTCCCGCTGGCACCCTATAATCCGCCCACCTGCCACCAAAAGCTGCCTCCACTTGCTGTCCCATGTGTGAAAGCTCTGCTAATTTTAATATGCTTCTCCACTGTGCATGTGTTCATTGTCGAAGGAACATCTTGCATCGTGCAGTCAGAGAAGGACAAAACACGTCTCTGTAATCCTTTGTGTGGGCTCCATTTCCAACTATGGAAAACTCTAAAAGATAGGAGATCCTTTTATCTTAAGTAGGAAACCTATTTGCAGAGAGAGAGTCAAAGGGCTGCTTTTCCTTCCATACGCTTTGCTTTTCTTGTGAGGTTGCTTCTGTTCATTTTCAGTGTATTACATTTCTGGTACAATGTTTACGTCATAATTTATGTATGATATGATATGATAGTTTCCTTATATAGCGCCTATACACCATGTGTTTCAAAGCGCTTCACGGCAAGGGAGGGAACAAGGGAAAATACGACATTCTTACAGTCCATGAACAACAAGAGGTGAGGGAGGGGAAGGAGAAAGGAGGGAGAGGAACAAAACAAGTGACTACAGTACAGTATGAAGCCTGACGACATTTCAGATAGTGCTGGGGGGGAACGAGTAAAGGAGGGGGAAGGAGATGTTGCGTATTACACAACGGTTGTGCGCATGCGCGAGCCTCGGTTGGGCCCATGCATGCGCGGTTAATAAAGGGAGGTCCCAGGATGGCAGTTGCTGCCGGGACTCCGTACCAGCAACACGCGTCCTGTACTTCTCTGTATGCAAGTGTGTGGGTATGCGTGCGGGTACCGGGGTGTGCCCTAATACTAACACTGGCGAGGAGGAGGTGCTGCAGGCTAGTGAGCGCGACACTGCTCCATGCAATGAGTAGCGTTGGAGAAAGTGTTTTTACTACGCGACCACGGACAGCTGCCGGCGGCCAACTTAAACACACGATAACGACAGTTGGGGCCCACACGGGTGCCCGTGCGCTGTCTATGACAATTGTTTGTGCAATTTATGGACACCCCATGGCTGTTGGAGGACCAATGGCCATGGTTACCATGCATTGAAAGGGGCAAGGAGCAGACAAAGGTGCTGTGGAACCTCCTACATCACGACTTGGCATAATTAACTAATCTAGACCACCAGATGTTTCATCCAGCAAGTGAAGGTCAGTGAAACAGGCACAGTGCTGACACAGCCACAGGGCCCAGGGCTGATCCATCACCAGTACCATCTCACAGACTGTCGCAATGGGAGAACAAGGGGAAGAAGATGCTGCACCCATGCCAATACCACGCAGGCTAAGCAGAACCCTGGCACCCATGCCTGAATTTGATACTTCAGGTCTGCCATCCAAACTGGGTCCCAAATGGTTGCTGTTGTTGCTATCATACTAGGTCCAGGGACAATTCTGATAGAGTAAGTGCATAGAAAAAAGTAAGGGAGGGTGGGAAGAGAGATGGAGAAGGGAGATGAGGAGAAAACAGAGATTAAAACAGTGAGAAAAAAAATACATATATGTATAAATATATCACTACAAAAAAAACTTGTTGAGGGGACGTTATGGTTAAGTTGCCCTACGAAAAACCTGTGCACTTCACTAAAGAAAAATGTTCGCCCTCCCCATTGTGGTTCAAATTAAAAACGAAAAACCCCTGAAATTCGCCAGTTATGGCAGACTCAGCCCCCTTACTTGCCATCGCCACTGTACACTGCTAACACTAACACCCAGAACATGAAAGCTGTCCTCTGAAATGTCACTGATGACATCACATGTTTAGCCTATTTGTTTTCGTTGCCTGCCATATATATATATATGTACATTCAGTAAAAAAAACTTTGTTAAAGGGATGTTATATTTCACATTGAAACCAAAAAACACTGCACATTCCCCCCATTATGGTAAGCTAAGCAACCATAACTGCCCGCACCTACCCGTTACGTGCCCCGGGATCCTACTCTTTTATAAATGTAACAGACGCAGCACAATTTTGTCACGTACCTGTTGGCGGGTGACTCCCCTTGTGTGGCTGTCAACTGAGGACACAATTTGTGGTGGCAGATAAGGTCCACTTGGTGCCATGAGATGGTGGTGCCCTCTCCACAGTGGGCTCTCCGGGGCGGAAGGAAGTGGAAGGGAGGCTGCGTTCTAGTGACACACAACGGTCCACTCCCACCTCTCAGACACCAGCTGACAGAGTAGTGAAGGGTAGCATGGATGGGTGCTCCCAAGGTGACAGGAAGATGACTGTGACTGAGAGGGAGACAGAAGGGTGGCGGTGAGGCTGCTGATGGGATCAGGTTCATGCCTCATATCCCTCTTCCCTTCCAGTGAGCATGGTGGGCCTGTGATGGCAGTGGTCATCTTAGAAGGCATATCAAAGTATGGTGAGCCATTCAGTATAGGGGGCTCAATGCTGGAGACCTGCCTCGTAACCAGTGATCACTGTGAGAACACAGATGAATGTCCTTTTGTAGTTGTATGTATGAAATAGACCCATGCTGAGGAAGCTATCTCTCACTGGACATGGCTTGTTGTGACTGCTGTTAGAGAAATACGTATGTGCAAACTCACTCTGCATAGGCTATCATGCCTGGTGGGACATGTCAGTCTCAAATTTCCTTGGGCGCTCATACCGTTCTTCCTGGAATGGTGACTTGGTGGGGAGGAAGAGTGGAAAGGCATGAGGTGCCTTGTGGAGCTGCCTTTCTGTATTACTGACCAGAAGTGGCGTCCTGTGTGGAGTTTTCACGTGCCTAGCGAGGCAGCACGAGGGGAAGTGTCAGTTTGGTAGTTTGGTAGCTGGATATAAGGGAGGTACCATGTTTGAGCAAGGGGACATGATGGCTTCTAAAAAAGGCTCTGAAGTTTGATGCTCAGAGGAGATCTCCTCCCAGTTCCCCAAATGGTGTCCCATCTCGTGTTCTTCCCCCGAATCCGCTTCAGGGTGGACTGGCACAAATTATGGAGGAGTTGTTGTCCATACAGAACACTGTTTCTACCATTGACAGGTGCACCCAAGATGTTTAAGATGAAATGAGGTCCCTTAGGAAAGAGATGGGAGCATTTGGTGGTTGTATTTACATTGCAGAGCAGAGGATTTCCAATTTAGAGGACATGATGGAAGGGATGGAGCATATATAAGGACGAGTGGGTGAGTTGGAAGTTGTGGTATTCCAGTTGGAAGACAGAAACCGCAGAAATAACATCAGGCTCTTTGGGATCCTGGAGAGGGCTGAGGGTGCAGATGCCATCAAATGGTTGGAACAATAGTTACCTCAAGTACTCCAACTGGAATTTTCTACCCGCCTGGAGATCCAGCGAGCACATATAGTGGGAAGTGTGGCGGGAAGTAGGGATAAGAAGCCAAGACCTCTGATCGCATGGGGCTCCCATGGCTTTGGGGGTCACAGAGATGTTGAAACACGACTCTCATGCTATAGAAACCAGAAAGAAGGGGGGCCAGGATGGTGGTGGGGATGAGTAAAAGTCCTAGTGTGGGGTCCCCAGAGGTAGAGGCGAGTGGCAAATCGAGGTCGCATTTGAAAAGTACTAGGGTGCCTGGTGCTGGGGCTGCAAATGGCTGAAATTCTATTGTTGTTCATGTGGATGTTTGCAGGGGGGAAATCTATTTGGGCAAAGCACATCGGGCTGTGTGCAGTCTCGGTTGCTGTAGGTCCCGGGGCAGGGCAGGAGTCTCTGGGTGGCTTGTGTGGGTTGCTTCCACTCCATCAGTGACTCTATTTGCCATGGGTGTGGGGTTAGCACCCTTGGAATTAGAGAGCATTTTGATTGGCTTCTCTGTCACCAGTAAGCCATACAATAACAGTATAAAAAAACTGTTTTTCTATGCTAGAGGGCACCGTATGTGTAGGAGTTTCTTAAGGGAAAGCCGCTAGTCATTGTACATGATATGTTCTTCTCTTTTGAGAACTTCTGCCAGAATCATCTGTCAAAAATAAATTTGTGATAGATTCCCTTACATGTCACTCAAAGTTGGGTCCTACCAAGTTACATAGCCTTTCCACACATAACACTGCCCCCTCCAGGGAAGAATACATCACTTGAGGCCTAGTAGCTGGCCAACATTATGCAGTCATGTAACAGACCAACCAACAGAGGAAATTAAACCTCTGCTCTCAAACAGAAGTTCAGAGAGGGTAAACAAGCATAAAAAAACAATACAGACATGATGCTACTATCCCCCTTTTGCAAGAGGGGTCAGATATAGTACACATGTTTGCATGTTACATATGTAATCCCTAACATTTAAGACTATACATTTACTAAACACTTATTCCGAGAACCAATACTCAGTGTCTGGTGTTCTGTGTGTTTAGTTGTGTGGTTTACCTGAGGGATTTGGCTGATGTGGAGGGTCATCTCAGGACAGGAAGAGAGGTTTTAAAATCTCATGTGGTCATCTTGGATTTCAATGCCATTTGTATTTTATTTATTTATTGTGCATTTGTAAAGCACTTATACATCAAGTGAATTGTGTTTTCAAAGCGCCCACAGGGCAACAGGGAGGGCACATGGGAATGAAAATCAAATAAAGCACGAAAGATAGAGGTGGACCTACTAGGCCTTGTGAGCATTCAGAATGTGCAAGTTCAGAGGGAGAGAGAGGGGGGATGAGGGAGTGGGGGTAAGTACTAGGTGTATCAAGAGGGAAGTGCTAGGGAGTGAGCAGCTGTAAGTGCCTAGTTGGAGTGGTCAGCTGCCAATAAATAAGTAAGTGCAGGCCTGTGGTGGCATAGGCTAGTGGGTGCCAAGGCAAGTGCCGGGAGCGGGTGGAGGCTGAAGGCAATTGCAATTGGGTGTGGGAGGCCAGGACCCAGGAGGACACATAAGGGCCCTGGTCACCAATCTCAGCAACTGTGAGGTTTAGCAGAGGAGAGAGGAAGAGAAGGATGAGGTGAAAAGGAAATGAGGAGGAATGAGGAGCTTCCAGAATTGGAGGAGATCTGGCTCCAGACAAAGAGGAACGGGGAGGCTGTTCCATAGGGGGGAGCCTGCTGTGGAAAGAGATTGGCCAGGATCTTGCTGTTTAGCAAAGCTTTTCTCACACAGAGAGTTGGTGTCAGAGGATTGTAAAGATCTGGAGGGAGAGTATTCAGTGAGAGCAAATTGTAGATAGTGTGGTCCCTGGCCCCAGACAGCCTTATGGATGAATCAGAGGGATTTTATTTTAATTTTTGATAACGCGCCAACTTGCCTGAGGGCCTCAGGGTGCACCATTTGAATTTGTTCCTTGTAGCAACCAGGAGCCAGTGGGGAGTTTTTAGGGCTGGAGAGATGTGTTCCCTTGGCTTGAGGCCAAGGATAAATCTTGCAGCCCTATTCTGGATTAGCTGGAGAAGAAGAGAGTAGATTAAGGAAAAGGCTATTGCAGTAGTCTAGCCTAGAGAAAACCAGGGCTCTAGAGACATTTAGCTTCTGGGGGAAAGTGAGGAAAGGAAGAATTCCTTTGAGGAGGTGGAGTTAAAAGTGGGCCTTCTTGGCAAAGTCCTGAATGTGAGGGAGGAATGAAAGTGAAGAGTCAAACATGACTCCAAGATTTCTGGCTTTAGCTGAAGGAGAAGGGGGAGAGCCCATACAATATAGCCAGAGTGAGGGGAAGAAAGAGGGAGCAGGAGTCCCAGTAGGAAGGATCTCACTCTTGCTGGAATTGATTGAGGCAGAGATCATTCGAAGTACAACAGGACTGGATGGCAGTTAGGCAGTCAAGAATGATGGAGGAACTAAGGAGGGAGTCAGAGGTTGTGTGTCATCTGCGTAACACTGGAAGTTAGAGGAGAAGGTGGAAATGAGGTGTGCAATCGGTTCAAGATAGGTGTTAAAGAGCACGGGAGAAAGGTTGGAGCTCTGGGGGACACCACAGATGGAGAAAGAGGTGGGGGAGGAGAAATAACCCAGAATAACCTGGGGCAGATGGTCATTGAGGAAGGAGGTCAGCCAGTCCAGTGCCCACTGAGATACCCAGTTCAGTGTGCTTGGTCAGTTGGGGGAAGACTAATTGTCCAGGAGTTTCACAAGGAATGGGGTGATAGATATGGGGCAGTAGTTGGCTGGCCAAGACGGGTCTGCAGAGGTTTTTTTCAGTAGGGGGCACACAAGGGAGTGCTTAAGGGAGGAGGGGAAAGATCTAGTAGCAAAAGAGTGGTTGCAGAAATCAGCAAGTGCAGGGGCAAGAGAGACAATATTGTCCTTAACAGTTCTAGAGGAACAGGGGGACACTTGTTTGAAGGAGACCTTCATGGAGCGGACAACTGAGGTGACCTCATCAGGTGTGATAGGAGAGAAGTAGGAGATAAAGTCAGAGGGAGGATGGGAGGTCATAGGAGGCAGGGATCTGGGGGAGGTGAGGGTGAGAGGGATGCAAAAGTTCTCAAGATGTGCAGTGAAGTGTGTGGCAGTGCTTTGCAGAGGGCCTGGGAGGGAGGAGGTGAGGAGGAGACTGTGGAAGGGTTGGCTAGTTCCCTGTAGATTTTTCTTGCCGTGGATGGAGAGTCTGTGTTGCCTTTGGAGCAGGCAACAGGCCAGTTTACCAGAGGGTGAGTCTGAGGTTTGCCACGTCCGTTCAGCAGCTCTGCACTTGTGTTTCAGGGCTGCGAGTTCATAGTTGCACCAGGTGTTACGCTTGGAGGCATATTTCAGGTGGGTCCTCCTGACTGGGGTAAGAATGTCAAGGATGTTAGTAATGGCAAGATGGAGGTTGCTCAGAGCAGAGTCAGAGGCAGATTCTGTAGTGCGGAGAGAGGGGGGATGAAGGTAGATGCAAAGGCAGCAGCTAACACTCATTTCATTGGACGGATGTTCATGATCGAGGTTGGCAGGGCTGGGAGAGGTGCATTCAGAGGACCGAGAGGACTGAGAGGACACAGGTGACAGGAGAGGAGAGATTGGACAGACCATGAGAGAGGAGTGATTAGTGGGGAGGAGAGTGAAAGAACAGCGTGGATGAAGTCATCAAGAGTGTGTCCAGCCAAGTGGGTAGGGCCAGAAGGGAGAATGGAGAGGAAGAGCGAGGTGCAGAGGTCACAGAAGAGAGTGGATGCCATGATTGAGGAGTCAAGGTGGGTGTTGAAATCTCCCACAAAAAGGAGTTTAGAGGTGGTTGTGAGAAGAGAGGAGGATAAATCATCCCGTTCAGAGAGGAACAGAGTGGTAGAGCCGTGTGGACTGTAGATAATGGCAGTGGTCAGAGAGGAGGTGGGAGAGATGACCAGCTGCAAAACAGGCTCTCGAAGGAAGAGTAAGGCTGGGTGGGTATGAGGGAAGAAGGGACCCACTGAGGGAAGATCAGAGCAACCCCACCGCCAGCATGGGCAGTGCCGGCTTGGAGATGATTTTATAGCTATCAGGGGGAATGGAGTCAAAAGCAATGACTGAGCTGGCATTGAACCATGTCTCAGTAAGAGTGAGGATATCAAGATCAAGCTCTTCAAGGAGGAGGCAGATGTTGGATGAGTGTTTGATGGCAGAACAAGCATTAAGTGTGGTTAGATGCAAGCTGTCTCCACCTTTGAAGATTTTCTGAGGAGGGGTACAGGGGTGTGTTATAGCAGTCGGAGGAGGGACATAGAGAATTTAAGAAGGAGTAGCAGGTGTGGGAAGGAAGTTAATGAGGGACGACCCCTGCCGGTCAAAGAGGAGGAGGTTGGGCTGAGGGCCGTGAACCAAGATAGTGCCGGTGTGATCGACATTAATGATACACTTGGATGATGCGAAGCCTGTCAAGAAGACTTCCCATTTAGTGCCACCATTATTGCGTGAGGATGTTGTAAAGGATTTTAAAGATGCGGCACACTCCAGACAAGGACTCTTTCTACTTTCCAGAGATTCAGCGCACAATTAAAGCGCTTTTAAATTTATTGCATTCAGATTCAAGTTTTGAGAAGGCAGCCGACCCGTCTCACACCCCCTTTGTACACCCCGTGTCGTAATGGACCATGAACCAGGCCGGTGTGTAATAATGAAATATTTATTCTTCAATTTTCATACAATTTTCAACATATTCACATGGGGCTGGCACAATAAAAGTGCCTGCCTTTGCAAAGACTGGTTTGACAGCAATTTCTGGGCCTAGCCATGATGTTGAAGTTCTTTTTGTGGGAAAAAATAAACTACACAGAGTACAATTTACTTATATTTTGGCAGCTTTTCTTCCCAACGTATATAGTTTTGTTTCTGGGCATGTTACAGTATTATTTCCCTTTAACTTGTACAAATGCCACTCACTGCTTTGCAGGTCAGTTCAACACAGGTTCATTTTACTTTCCCATGTCATTTACAAATGTGATTTTCCTGGCATCTTTATTCTGAACATTTCCATAGGTCTGGTCAATTTCTAATACACAGGAATCTGTTCAAAACAAGAGTTCTTTGAAACTGACGTAAGCAAAGTGAGAGAGAGAGCTTCTTGTGATGAGTTTTGTCTATGTTACTTTGTTGCAAGAGTAAACGCTTGCCGTACGGCCTGAAACAAATTTCTTGGCTCTTTCACAGTTTTTGCTTGACACACAGTGCCTTTCTGGGAGGAATGACCCTCCTTTGATGCTGTTCATCCTGAAGATAGATGGGCATGGATGTGACTTACTGGAACCAAACTGTGTAATCCTGAAAAGAATGAAAATAACATCAGTGCACAGTCATTTTAAACACAGAACATTTTCTCTTTCAGTTATAAGTCTTGAGCTGGCAGCTGCTTTTGAGTTCTTCATTTTGGTGCACATGAAGAAAATAAAAGCAGCCATTCTTAGGTTGTTCTATTTTCATCTTGCCCCATATGCGCTGAACAGAGCCAGTGCAGCCATTACTTTTGCAACTGCTAAAACACAGTTTTGGTAAAGCAGGGGAATATGTGCTCAGCAAAGCCAGTACAGCCATTCTCCTTGTAATTGCAGAAAATGTAGTTTGGTGGTGCAGGGGAGTTCTGCTGAGCTGGTAAATGTACCCCACAATGTGAGAGGAGAGAGACTAGATTTGAGATGAGGAGTCTATAGATCTGGAGAGGGATCAGAAAAGAGGTTATCAGTGAAGATCTGTCTGAAAATTGCACTGACATAGGTGTCTGCGATAGGTAGGCCAGGGTTAGTGGTCAGGATATCTTTTTTCAGCTTTTTCTTTCCAGACATGAGAGAATGAGGATAGGTGATAGTGTAGTGTGAGAAACCTGAAGGTGTCTCACCCACTAGTCCCTGATGATCTGTCGTCCAGGTGGCCAGGACACAGCCATCACTACTGGATCCAGTGCCTGGGAGTGGACTAGTGGGGAAGGATCACCTGGGCAAGGGTTCTTCGGGCAGTGGAAGTGGGACACTGAAGTTTGCGATGCAGTGACCCCTTCCCTGTAAAACCTTGTCCCAATCCTGCACTGTAGGTTATTTAGAAGCTCTACCACCCCCAATTTTTCCACACGAACATTTTCTTACACGATAACAGAGAATGGACTAACACCAGAGACGTTTACCTGACATGTCCCAATACACGGGTCAGTCAGAGTCAGGCAATTGACAATAATCATGCACACCTGAGGGCCCTTTACCTTCCCCACAAGGTCAAAAGGCGGAGCACAAAAGCACACTTCAAGCAAGGTCGAAGGCACAAGGAGACAGCTACACAAAACCAGCAGTTCAAAAGGAGAAGAAAGGTGGTGAGACCTGGAAGGACGACAAAGGGGAAATTGCCCTTGCCCTTTTCACCTCAGACCTGTGAAGCCCTCAAAAGGGAAAACATAATGTACAGGGGAGACCCCTGGCTTGCCCATAGAGTTGGGGTTTGCTCCGAAGTACTTTAAGACAAGATAGCTGCACCTTTAGATGGATGGGGGCGCAGATTTATTACTCCAACACGAATCAATAAGGACAACTCAATGGTTTGGCAACGTGGAATCTGTTTAATGACAAGTAAAAAAAACAGGGAAACATGGAAATCAACAGTGATGCGATAGTCTGTCTCGCTTCAACTCCCTCGAACTTCATACAAACAGTAAAACTTATACACAAAACTCCTCATCATTGACGTGTAACACTCAAAAGTTAACATGCAATTCTATTGGTCAGGAAAAGATAACTTTTAATATAGGTGCTATATCTGTATATGGTAACGGAGTGAGGGGATTGGGTAAACACTATCAGTTGGCTGTCTAAGCCCTTCCTTCAAAATTGACTACTGTAGACGTCACTAAAAGTACGACGTCCCATTCGTTCTACTAACTATAGGACCCTGGATTATTTGGTCCATGGTGATTGGGTTGGCATCAACCCCATGCATACATTTCCACTTTGCTTAGCAGCACGGAGAATGGTAAACCAGGTGCAGGATGTCCCCAACTTCACCCTGCCTTCCTTCAATCAATCATCACTTTAAGGGCTAGGTGTCAATTAGTTCACTGCGGTTGGCCTCAAAACTGCATCTTCTTGTCTCGAGAAAGTTCTGATATCTCTGTCTGGGTGGATGCCAAGCATACGTGTGAACCAGTGCTTCTTCTTGCTCGGATGGTCACATGCTACCACACCATGGATTTGCCTCGTTTCTCTCAATTTGTGTATTTGATTTTCGTTTCACCCGCCACCTGCCGATCCTTCAGAGGCAGGATATTCTGTTCTTAGCTTCAATTAAAAGTAGCTACCGTTCATAGCTTCTATTAATTGACCTTGGCTTCCCTGGCACAAGCTGCCTCTGCCGAGTTTCGATTCAGCCTTCTTTCCTCATGTTTGCTAGAATATTAATCTTCTTGCGTTTGGCCTATAGTAACCTGGGTTGGTTCTGCTTCTAGTGCAAAGTGGACTAGTGCTTATATAACATGCTTCATTTTGAGGTAGATTGTGTACAATGGTGCTTGCTGCTCTATTCTTCTACTTAGCATAGCAAGCTGCACCGTTTTCTTAGCTTTCTTGCAGTTACAAGCATTTGTACAGGCGTTAGCTGCTTGAATATCTTCACCCTGCTTACAGTTTAAGCTCCTTTGTCTTTCATCAACGTTCTCTTCTTTCAGTTTCACGATATCTTTATTCATGGCATTTTGTCTCTTTGTGTCATCCTTGGGTTGTCATATCTTCTATGGGTGCGTTAGTCCAGGCCCTTGTGACGTCACCATTCGTCTTCCATTAAGGACTTTTTGGTTTCTGACTGGACAGTACTTAAGTAATCTTCATTTCGTTTCATTTGCTGGTAGGGTTTTCTTAATGGTTACCTTACTGCCCATGGTTGTCTGGTTATTGGTACTTCAATAGGTATTGTTCTTCTGCTAGGTAATGGGCAGAGCCCTACTGCTGCTCTCTGCTGGTTTATTTGCTCATCCTATGTCACGTATTTCGGTGTGAATGTTCCTGGTACTTCAAAATGGGCGATTGGAATGCACGCTTTATTTGGGACCTCCTCTACACTCTCCCCTCTGGGCGATTCATCAACCACTTTCACTTCCTCCTTTGGATTCATCTCACTTGGTTCCTCTGTATTCATCTTCACTTCATCTTCTGGGTTAATTCCTTCTTCATCTTCTGGGTCTGTACATGATGGTTTGAAGAAGTGTCTCTTTCGAGTCCATATCTATGTTACTCCTCTCGGGCTTCCTGCTGTCCTTACATGTTCGTCTTTGTTTCACGTCATCAGCTGACATTGTCCATTTGGGCTGAAGAAAATCCATTTTCCTTCATAATTTCTGCGCTTCCTGGGATAAAGGAACTTTGTACCTTCTAGTGTGTGCTTGCTAGCCTTCACATAATCTCTTATTTCTTCATCAGTCAGATCTCAGGGCTTCCATCCTAGTATGACATCAATCATGATCTTCATCCCTATGGCTTTCTTCGCAGTTTTCTGGCATTGCGAGTTTATTATCTTGATGACACAGAATCCTAATAATATCATCACTAGCAGGGCTCCAAAGAATTTGAATGCATCCGCCATCCATTGTGGAACCCATGAAACAGTGATCCAAACCAGCTGTCATCATCAACTTTGTCGGTTTCATTGATCATCTGATTCTGCAGGTTTGTCAGCATACTTATAGCTTCTGTTAAAGTTCAATTTTCCTTGTTGTGAGAAGGTATACATGTGCAACATGATTCTCCTATTTTTGCACAAACTCCTCCATCCATAGCTGTGATCATGTCAAGTACATATCTGTTCTGGAGAGTCATCAGTCGGATGGCTCTTAACTTCTCCTTGATTGCATTGAATCCTTTTATTGTCCTGGTGATGGTTTGCAGTAACTCCCATCTGGTTATCTGCAACCATTTAGTATTTACTCCAACTTGGATTTGTGGCATGAAAATCGTTGTCAACACTGATGAGGTGAGGCTGAACAGCCTGTGTTCATATGGGATTGCATGAAATGCTTCTTCTGATTTAGCAGAGAAGTAATTCTCTCTCTTCATTCGGGTTATCAGTTCCACAGATCTCTTCTTCAGGTGAGCATCTGCTTTCGGGAAATTATCAATGTTCAGGTCACTTTTCGGGATCACTAATGCTGGAACATGGAAGTTCACTATTGTGCAAATACTTCCCCAGTTCTTCGGCAGTTTGATGTATGCTTTGGGTCTACATGCCCAATAATGATCCATGATCACTGCAGTCCCATGAGTCATTCCTGGAGTCTCAAAAATTTGTCTGCAGTTTTCATTCTCCCCCATTTTTCTTGTGCCATTGTTCCTGAAGCAAAAGTTTGGACTTGCTACTGGCACTATCTGCAGGGGTCCTCCTCCCTCTTCGACCCATGTCAGTAATTTAGTATGTTTAGGCCATAGTGGTTTGCACATTCTTTGTGAGTTTTCAATTGCCTCCTTGCAGCCCCCGAGGACCATCGATGCTCTGCAAATCACTACTCCCTTTTCCCAACCATCTGGTGAAAGCACTGTTCCCCAAATCTGCATTTGGACTCCTCTTCTGGAGTTTTTCCTTGGACATTTAGTTTTGGGTTCACTTCCCATCTTATTCCTGTTCCTTTAACTCCAGGCTTCTCGTACCTGATCACATGATTCCTAGTATGGGCTCTGTTTCTCATCTTAATGTCCTGGACATAATCATCTTCATCGGGATAAGCTCTTTCAGTTGCCCATATCAAAGAGGCATCACTTCCCATGAACTGGCCTCTGGTATTGCACATTGATATGTGTGAGAGACAGTGTTCTGTCGGGACATCGATCTCTACAGCCACAAAGATCTTGGACTTCCCCATGCTGTATGGCAGGAGTGCGCAAACGAAGCATTCCCCTTCGAATTTTCATCTTCCAACTTCCTTCATGTGCTGGTACCAAATGTTGTTACCTATGTGTGCTGTGCTATCCAGGTAATCGTTCAGTTCATTGTCGTCTTCATGCATGCTTCTCTTGCTACTTACGGTTTTCATGTAGTTTGCTATTACTACATCTCTGAATGCATCTGTACAGCTCTTTCTTGCTGGAGAGTTCTCAGGTATCCTGGTCCGTGGTGCAGGTCTCTTCACCTGTGCCATTTGAGTGTACAGGAGTCTGGCAGCTCTTTCCTCGTCCTCATGTATCTTTTCTCTGCTGCGTGCAAATGCCCATGCCAACCAGCCTGACACTGGTCCAGTATATGGCTGCATTGTGGAACTGTTACTTGTCCCTTGTGTTGAAACATATATGCTGGGTAATGCAGTCTGTGTGGTTTTGTTTTTCAGTTTCTCATGCAGTTTCCTCGCTCTGGCTATGTGTGGGAATAGTAAGTCTACTAACATTCATGTCCTTGCAGAGAGTTTTTCTGAGTTGGCCCTTGTTTTCTCAAGAGTTTCTGATATGACTTCTTCTGGTGGCTTTTCTCTTAACTCTTCTTGTTTTCTCATAACAGTTTCTGTGAAGTTCCTTATGGCAGGCAGTCTCTTCTTTTCTGCTGCTTTGGTTTGTGGTTTTTCAGTCATTGATGCTAGGCCTGTTTCGTGTACATTCACAGGCCGATTCATGGAATCAACGTGTGCCGAAAAAATGGCGCACGCGTGCGAAAATGTGCGATTCGCAGTGAAATAGCGAAAATCGCAGTGCAAGTGCGATTATCGCAGTGCAAGTGCGATTATCGCACAGAAAACATCGCACATCTATTCATGGAAGTCCGTGCATGCGCAAAATGTGGGATGTGCGCTGAAAAAGTGCGCGGCGCACGCTGGCGCACGCTGGCGCACAGGTCATCGAACGCCGTGCGATAAGGCCACAGCGAATTCGCACATAGCGCGGCGCACATAACAAAAGTAGGCGTAACACGGGGCGTTAAACGCAGAATGGGGAACAACTAGTGAAAATGTGGGCGTCACGGGGGAAGTACAGGAGGCAAGTGCGCAGAACGCTCACACGCTCGCCTACAACACGTATTCATGGAATCGAATAGGGAAAAACAGCGCATGGCCAAAGATGCGCACAGGCCCATACATGTCCGCCACACGAAAGCAGCCGGTAGCGTCCCTGCGCAGGAAAAAAATGTGCGCCAAAGTTCTACACGCGTGAGAAGTACCACACGCGATCGGGCCTGGGGGAGCGTGTGCGTGTATTTCAGGGGTGCGCGAGAAGTCCCACATGCGATTGGCCTGGGTGCGTGTATTTCAGGGGCTCGCGGGTGTTTTCACACGAGATTGTCCTGGGCGCGTGTATTTCAGGGGTGCGCGAGAAGTTCCACACGCAATCGGGCCTGGGGGAGCATGTGCGTGTATTTCAGGGGTGCGCGAGAAGTCCCACATGCGATTGGCCTGGGTGCGTGTATTTCAGGGGCTCGCGGGTGTTTTCACACGCGATTGTCCTGGGCGCGTGTATTTCAGGGGTGCGCGAGAAGTTCCACACGCGATCGGGCCTGGGGGAGCGTGTGCGTGTATTTCAGGGGTGCGCGAGAAGTTCCATACGCGATCGGGCCTGGGGGAGCGTATGCGTGTATTTCAGGGGTGCGTGAGAAGTCCCACACGCGGTTGGCCTGGGTGCGTGTATTTCAGGGGCTCGCGGGTGTTTTCACACGCGATTGTCCTGGGCGCGTGTATTTCAGGGGTGCGCGAGAAGTTCCACACGCGATCGGGCCTGGGGGAGCGTGTGCGTGTATTTCAGGGGTGCGCGAGAAGTCCCACTCGCGATTGGCCTGGGTGTGTGTATTTCAGGGGCTCGCGGGTGTTTTCACACGCGATTGTCCTGGGCGCGTGTATTTCAGGGGTGTGCGAGAAGTTACACACGCGATCGGGCCTGGAGGAGCGTGTGCGTGTATTTCAGGTGTGCGCGAGAAGTCCCACACGCGATTGGCCTGGGTGCGTGTATTTCAGGGGCTCGCGGGTGTTTTCACACGCGATTGTCCTGGGCGCGTGTATTTCAGGGGTGCGCAAGAAGTTCCACACGCGATCGGGCCTGGGGGAGCGTGTGCGTGTATTTCAGGGGTGCACGAGAAGTTCCACACGCGATCGGGCCTGGGGGAGCGTGTGCGTGTATTTCAGGGGTGCGCAAGAAGTCCCACACGCGGTTGACCTGGGTGCGTGTATTTCAGGGGCTCGCGGGTGTTTTCACACGCGATTGTCCGGGGCGCGTGTATTTCAGGGGTGCGCGAGAAGTTCCAAACGCGATCAGGCCTGGGGGAGCGTGTGCGTGTATTTCAGGGGTGCGCAAGAAGTTCCACACGCGATCGGGCCTGGGGGAGCGTGTGCGTGTATTTCAGGGGTGTGCGAGAAGTCCCACACGCGGTTGGCCTGGGTGCGTGTATTTCAGGGGCTCGCGGGTGTTTTCACACGCGATTGTCCTGGGCGCGTGTATTTCAGGGGTGCGCGAGAAGTTCCACACGTGATCGGGCCTGGGGGAGCGTGTGCGTGTATTTCAGGGGTGCGCGAGAAGTCTCACACGCGATTGGCCTGGGTGCGTGTATTTCAGGGGCTCGCAGGTGTTTTCACATGCGATTGTCCTGGGCGCGTGTATTTCAGGGGTGCGCGAGAAGTTCCACACGCGATTGGCCTGTGTACGCGATTCCATTGGACCAAAGGCCCTGAAAGCGCAGGCGCGTCTGTGACGTGACACGCGCGGGCGTGTCCCTGCACCCGGGGGAATGTTACAAGACCAAAAACTGCGCGTCCGAGTGTCAGCCCGCGTGATAGGAGGATAGTGCCTCAGTGCGTATACGCGGATGTGACGTTGGACGTGTGGTGCGGTTTAAAAGGTGCGTGTAGTACGTCATTTCCTTGTACGTGCTTCCCGTGGAGAGCGAGTGGGTGAAATCTGTACTTCTTGTCGGTTCACACGCGATTTACTTCACAGCGTTTCTAGTTCGTACTCCCTGTTACCTACTCCCTGTTACCTCTGTCAGTATTTTTCTGATTTTCTCTTCGACCTGTTTCCTCAAACAGCGTTGACTTCTCCTTTTGTCCTGTCTCCTCAGACAGTGTACAATTCTTCTTTTGGCGGCCGTGTTGCCAACGCGCACACGCGCGTATTTTTCACACTCTTTTCCCAGGCAGACGGTGAGTCGCGCATGTATTTACCAACTGTGCTAGCCCCGTGTGTAGCGTACCCCTTCAGAGGTCATTGTAGGCTGCGTGTGACACGCATACGTTAATTTTTGTGTTTCTGGGTGCCACAGCGTAGTGCAGGTTCCTTTTCCCACGCACGTGGTCTACGAGGGGTCGCATGCACGTCATTTTCTGTTTTAGGGGTGCCTGTGTGTTGCGTGACCCGTCATCTTTCCCCAGGGGTTACATACAGCCTTGCTAGAGCACTTGGGTACGAATTCCATCTAGTACCCTACCCCTTTGACCCCCAATTGCCCAGGACAATTGTCCACTGCAACTCCCATACGCACAACTCCATCAGTGCCATGGCTGGGAGGCGAGCAAGTGGTAAGGGTGGCAAAGGTGGCCGAGCTTCAAGAGGTGGGCGCGGTAGGGGACGTGGCCAGGATTTGCAGACTCCCCCAATCCCCCCACGTGTGGAGGACCAGTCAGGGACACACACCCCCCCCCCATGGTTGAGGGAAACGTGGCTGACACCATCCCTGCTCAGCCCTTGTTGGACCGGCCCGTTGTGGCACCTGACCTAGCACAGGGTGACTCCCAGGCTGACTTCCAGGTTGCCTAGTCTAGGCCATGGGTGGCGGCGCAAGCCAGTGTTACCAGGCCACGTGGTACAGGGGCAGCCATGTCATCTGCTGCCCCGAGTAGGCGGGGTGGGGAGGCTGCAGGGGCAGCTGCAGCTCCGTCCACCCCAGCTCTGACTCCCCCAGCAAGGACAGTGTTGGTCCCGGTACATCAGACTGAGGTTCCCCTTGCCATCATCACACTTCAGCTAATGCCTGCAGAAAGTCATGTGGTCAGTGTGCCATCGCACACTACTACTACACAGTCCACCGGTGCTCCTGCCTCTAGTGTCCAGAGCGGCGTAGGGCACTCCGGATCCCCACCACCCACAAAAAGAAAGAGGAAGAGTGCTCGTCCAGTACAGGCTGATGACCCCGACACGGCTACACGGTCCGGCACGCCAAGGAAGCCTAGCTTCAATGATGCCGAACTGGATGCACTTGTGCAGTATGTGTCCGAACATGATGCCGAAATGTTGGTCACTTCAGGGTGTAGGATTACACCTGCTCGACGTCAGGCACACTGGCAGTCCATCGCGGACAGCATAAGTGCCCTTGAGTTTATGAGGCGCACAGCTGTTGAGTGCTACAAGCGCTGGAACGACCTTAAGGTAGGGCAAAGAAAAAGCTGGCCTCAAGTCATGCCGCAACTCTGGTGACTGGAGGTGGGTCTCCACAAGAGGACATAGAACTCAATCTACATGAGCATGTTGCTGGGACCTACGTCACAGAGGAGCAGATCCAAGGTCTGGGAGAACTGCCAGATTACGAGGCATTGTCCGGTGAGTGCACATGTGTGTGTGATCCATGTGTATGTAGTTTGTGGGAGGGGATCTGGTTGAGTGCCAGGTCAGGGTGTGTGTGCCTGAGTGTTTTGTCCCACCCATGTGCTTCATCCAATGCATTCTGCGCCCCGGGATTTGGGTATTACAGTATCCCTTCTGGCCACAGTAGGCGTTTTGCACTACATTGCGCCAGTTGCCCTTGAAGTGGCATCTTGCTACCACATTGTTCCGTATTTAGCTGTGTTCATTCAGGCTGATTGTAGGAATTCACCTGGTTCTACTGCGCATCACTCTGCCCCATTGTCACATATATGACATGCCCATGGTACATGCCATCTGTGTGATGGCATGTGTCATGTATGTGTATTGGACATGCCACTCACAGGCCAATGTGTGATGGCACTGCTAGCCAGCATGCAGCTGATGTGTTGCTCTCCCATCTTGGTGTCATCAGTGTCTGACATTTTCCTCCCCTTCCAACTCATGGACAGTGTATGCATGGGAGGGTTATAGTCATGTGGGACATGTGTAAATCAAGTACTGCTACTGTAGCTTGTCTGGCCTAATAGCGTGCCATGGTGCTAATGCCTGTTTCCATTTTTTGTCTTTCTTGTTTTTGCAGAGGATGACGCACCTGATGCTGTTGAGGGAGAGGAGATGGTGCAGGCCCAGGAGGGATCTGAAGTACGACCAGGCACCAGTGGGGGACGTGGTTTGGTGGTGGGGGAGAACCCTCTCTTGCTGCAGGCCATACTGTCCCGGGGTGTCCCTGGCTGCACCTCCCCAGAACTCTTTTCAGGTGTTGATTCGGATGAGGCCTATGTGGATTGCAGGTATGTGTTCATGGAAGGGATACTGTTCTGTCCGACCCACCTGCACCAGGGGTAGAGCCCACTATGGGGATGTCAGTGTTGGTAGGTGCGCCTGTGGTGGTTACGGATGCAGGGCCACGCTCCGCAACATCTGATCCTGTTCCTGGGCCAGCAGTTCAGAGGGGAAATGCAGTCCTGCAGCCTCAGGCAGCGCCGACACAGCAAGGCGCAGTTCGCCTTGCCCCAGACAGGTGTGGTGCCCACCAACGCGGTGGCCATCCGCCACCAGGCAATACCGCATGGGAGCAATCCATTTACGGTATGGCCAACCAACAGGCAGCATCATCCGAAATTATTGATGGTCTGAGTGACCACTGTGGGGGGGCATACATGATAATGGAGATAAAGATACAGTTAATAGCCGAAAATTATCAAAAGACTGCGAGCAATCAGTTTCACTTGTATTAATTGTGCGGATGATTCTTTTGAAGTAAAGCACCCGGGCCGTTTCTGTTCTGTCATACGGGTAGCCAAATCTTCAATAGTCTTCAGCAGTTCATTACACTATGCGCGGCCAGATAAAAAAGGACTTGAGTGTAAATCATTTTTGTAAGGCTCAATTGACACGGCTGCCATTTAGCTCGCTTCTCAAACACCATTGCAATGCGTGCAGAGTATGTTTAGATAACAGCAAAAACAGCGTTATTGACGCCATGTCGCAATCCCCAGGTTACCAATTACAAAAAGCTTACAGTACTGCATCAAGGAGAACTGCGACATCCCAGGGAGGGCCGCATATCAGGTTCAAAGTTGTAATGCCCAATAGGCCCACACACCAGGCCAGCGTAAACTGGTTTTGGGGCCTATGTAGGCCACTTAACATATGCAGTCCAGTTCGCTGATGGTGGTTTCAAAGAATATTGCTGGCTTAAACTTCTACATGTTTTTTTTTAAATTTTATTTTTAAATGGCTTCAAAACAAATTGTGGATTCTGATTGTGTGCCAACCTTGTGTGTGACTGCCTGGGCTTGAGAGTCAGCTATCAGCCACTTGCTTACAAAGAAGGATTCATTGCTACTCTGCAGGGAGCTGAAACACTGAATGCCCGCTGAATAGCAATGAATCCTCCTTTGTAGGAAAGTGGCTGGCATGGAGAAACCATTGTTGGATGGCAACGAGGTTGCACTTCTGTTTTCCCCAGTAGAAGCGAAGCAGACCAGCCACGCAGGACAGTGCAGTCCAGGAAAGTGTTCATTAACTGCTGCAGACCTGCCACATGTTGAAGTACTCTCGCAGGAGAAAATGGGGAAAAATAAGGGGACTGATAGGAGGTGCAGGTGACGCCCCTGCCATTCAAGCAGAATGCATATCAATGTGTGTGTGAGCAGAGAGAGAAAGGGCAATCATGTGAGAGTGCACAGAGTGTGGGCGTAAGCGAGAGACAGAAAATTATGACAAAGTGATAGGGAGAGTTAAGGTGAAGCGACAGAGAGGGAAGATTGAGATGAAGAAAGATGGACATAACAGAGTGAGCGGGTGGTAGAGAGAAGAGCCAGGAGAGATAGAATGAGACAGGAATAGTAACATGGGGAGAGAGAAAGAGAGGCAGAGTGGAGCAAAATAAAGTCAAAAAGAGAGAACTAGGGGGGCGTGGCCAGCGTGCGGACGATGCGGACGTGAGCCGAGTGAGCTCCCGCAAGCGCCAAAATAATCCTGCATTTTCATCCTGATTCCTGGGGATTTCGTGCGGCATAAACACTGCGACGGAGCCCATAAAGCTACGGGCTCGGATTGACGGAGGTGGTGGCACCTACCTGCCCAGACGACGGAGATAAATCTACATTTTGCCGAGGCCCGGCAGCGGAGCTACGTGACCAAGATGGCCGCCGGTGTCTGAGGACGGACTTCCTCCGCCTGATTGAGAGGCCCGAGACGACCTGACACGGCGGGGCACGGGACAGAATGTGAGGCGGACGTCCGGGACCATCCTCTCTTCCTCCACCGCGGAATCTGAGACTATTCACCGGCTGAGCCCCGCTGACACCCTGAAGACACCCGGACAGATCTGATCCGCGAGAGAAGTGGGAGGGGGAAATGGTGGCCCTCCTGAGGTCCCGGTGGTGTGCGGCTCCTACCTCCTGACTCATATCCATTTTGGGACACCACGCCGCGACAACAACCACGTTAGAAGTAAGTGATCGAACCTTGCCAACAAGGTGCCCGCTGAGGACTGTACCGTACCAGCGGAGGGGGGACCACCACCTGCTCGGGTGAACAGCTAGAAGCGCCGGAGGTCCGCGCGTATTGTGAAGGCCCACTAAAGGGCACTGGGCCTCAAAGTACTCTCGTTATTGGAACTCACCCCCCCCACTTGACTCGCTGCACGGCCACCATCCCACACACCTGGGGGGTACAACGGCGTACATACAATAATTCCCGCCCCGTCGTAGCAGACACCCCACAACTCCCGAAAATATGGGGAAGGACAGGCAGAAGAAACCATCTACACAGAGCACCATGGACCAGTTTGCCGTCTCTACTACCCCGGCCCCGGCGGACCCAGCAACACGACCAAACTCCCCCACGGGAGATGAATCCCTCTCCTTACGGGACGTAATGGCGGCCATCGCCAACTCTCGCTCCTCCATGGAGACCAAAATAGACAGTATGGCAGCGGATGTCTCCTTCCTACACCACGATCTGCAGAAGTTGACTTCCAGAACAGGAGAGGTGGAACACCGCATCTCCGAAGCGGAGGACAACATCGGCGGGATCAATCGTCAGCTGTCCCAAGCCTTAAACCGCCTGAAAGCCTTGGAGTCGAGAGTGGATGATGGAGAGGGAAGGACCCGCCGCAACAACGTTCGCATCCTGGGCCTGCCGGAGGGGGAAGAGGGACAATGCACAGAATTGTTCCTGGAGCAGTGGCTCGTGGACATCTTCGAGCCCCAATCCTTCTCAAAATTCTTTTCGGTGGAGAGGGCTCATAGAATACCTTTGGGCAAACCACTCCCGGGTGCTCCGCCCGGACTATCATCGCTCGCTTGCTTAACTACCGCGACAGGGATGCCCTTCTGCAACTGTCACGCTCGCAAGGGACGATCACCCATAACGGCTCCCGAATCGCCTTCTTCCCGGACTATACCCGAGAAGTGCAGAGGGCACGGCAATCCTTTAAACCACTCAAGAAACAACTTGCTCAGATGAATGTGAAATACGGCCTGCTCTTCCCGGCCCAACTTAAGATCTATCATAAAGGCACTACCGTTCACTTCAACGACCCACAAGAGGCCTGGAAGTGGGCAGAGGCTCACATAGAAGGCGATTGGACTGCAAGACCAAGGAGACCGAGAGGACGACCCCGACCCGGACCGAGGCGGGCCTCCCCGCGGGGAAACCCAGAACAGGGGGGACAGGAGATCCTGGAGCCAGCGGCACAACAAGAAGAGGAATGAACTAACTATAGTCCCCTACTAGGACCTTAGAACACTGCTGGGACACACGGGTGTGTACCGCCCGCGCCTCCAATATCAACGCGCAATCTACCCACCATGGAAGAAGTCGACGATGGGCGCAAGGTGGGAACTCTGGGGAAAGGTCTGAACTCTCTCCTGCTTGGACCTTTCTTTCCCCCCCGCCCCCCTCTCTTTTTCTTGCTGATTTCGACCCTATCCAAGGGTCTGTTTTTTGAGCTGACACCTTAAGTTGAAGGATCAGCATGTTTGGGCGACAGGTACTTCGTGTTGGGGTGGAGTATGGGGTGGGGGTGTGTTGGGAAAGTTCAAAACTTTGTTGGTTACTTCAGGACTGCCACTTGCTCATGGGCCGAACTACTCACTGTCCCTTGTTAGGGACGTCTTGCACTATTCCACAAGGCAACCCTGCTTTCTTAGTACAGGCGAGAAATACACCGCCATCTCTTATGGATCGCTATACCCTGAAAATCCCCATCATACGTAGTAAATATCCTCTACACAAACTCACACATCCCTCATGCAGCACACTAAATCCTTGAAACTCCTCACTTGGAATGTGAATGGGATGGGGTCAGGAATCAAACGGCGCCTTATCATGCAATTCCTAAATAGACATTCCCCTGATGTGGCCCTCCTGACAGAAACCGACTTGGCTGGGGTAAACTGTGCTTTTTTCCAGAGAACTAACTATCGCCTTGCCTTTCATGCGGGGTACACAATGGGCTCCAGGGGCACCCTCATTCTGATACACAAACGTATACCATTTATTCAACATACCGTAGAACAAGATCCCAGGGGCCGATACGTGTTCATCCTGGGAATGATCTGGGGTCAAAAGGTGGCAATTGTCTCGATTTATTCTCCACCGGGTCTGGGACAGGAATTACTGGATGACCTCACCACCCTTATAGGGAAACATCACCCTGACATATACATCCTACGGGGGGATTTCAATGACATCATGAACAACAACACTGACCGCTACCACCTCCGGAATCGTAACCCAGATACCCCTACCAAATTAGCCAACTTTACATCTGCTCTTGGGTTCCGGGATGTATGGAGGGAGCTACACCCCGAGGTTAGGGAATATTCGTTCCACTCTGGTGCCCACGGTTCTATGTCCAGACTGGATTATTTTCTTCTATCACACACCGACCTTTACAGGGCAATGTCTGCAGAACTGCTCCCTTGGGGCATCTCGGACCATTCACCGCTTTCGATGGAAATATGTATGCAGGGCGCCCTCCCCACTAGAATGTGGAGACTTAATAGCTACTACCTGGGGTTCCCAGAGCTGATAGATCGCCTAGAGGAAATATCCACCGAATACTTCAAAATCAATGAAGAATCGGTAGACAACCCCGTGACAGTATGGTAGGCATACAAAACAGTGCTCAGGGGTGAAATCCCCTCCTGGACGACACATAAAAGGAACACCCGGCTCCAAAAGATACTAGAGGCCGAGAAGGAAGTGAGCGACAGGGAGGCTAAACATATTTCCGATCCCACGTCTGAAACCCATCGTTCCCTCCAACGCGCCCAAGAGCGCCTTCGGAACAGAGCGATGGATGACGCTAAGCAGGCCCACTGGCAGGCTAAAGCGAGAGTATACGAACTAGGGGACAAAGCTGGCAAAATGCTCGCCTGGCTGCAGAAAAGAGACGAAGGACAACGCCATGTCCGGGAAATAGTCACACCACAGGGCGACAGCTATCACTCAGACGCTGAGATTGCTGAGGCCTTCTCGATGTTCTACACAGACTTGTACCGAGCCCCAGCCTCTCCACTAGACCCCTCCCTCTTAGACGAGCTATCGTTGCCGACGCTCTCCGTGCAGCAGAGGGAACATCTGGACTCCGCCTTATCAGAGGCCGAGATTTCAGAGGCAATATCTCAGCTCCAGCCGGGGAAAACACCGGGCCCAAACGAATTCCCTGTTGAAACCTGGCAAAAGCTAGGAGCAGACAAAATGGTGGCCCCCCTGCACAGAATGTTTCTTGCCGCCCGGGAACAAGGGACTCTCCCACCAGACCTGTGTAAAGCGACCATCGTGGTCATACCCAAACCTGACAAACCTCCACACAAATGTGCTTCCTACAGACCTATATCATTGATTAATGGAGAGGCCAAGGTCCTCGCAAAGCTCCTGGCGAACCGGTTACAACTGGTTGCATCCACCCTGATTCACCAGGACCAATGTGGATTTATGCCCCACAAATCGACTCGGATGAATCTACGCCGTCTCCATCTGGCAATGGAGAGATCTCCGATTATAACCGGACCTCTGGCCCTGCTGGCAATCGATTTTGAAAAAGCATTCGATTCAATTTGATGGGACAGCCTTTGGGAGATCATGCGCCGTATGGGATTCGGAGAAGTCTTTTTAGGATGGGTACAATTACTCTATACTAACATCCAGGCGGAGGTAAGGGTAAATGGATGGTCCTCTCGATCCTTCCCCTTGGGCCGAGGTACGCGGCAAGGATGCCCGCTCTCCCCCCTTTTGTTTGCCCTTGCAATCGAACCACTCGCTATTTGGCTTTGCCAAAATACTGCCTGGACGGGGTTTAGTTGGCCAGAGGGCTATGATGACCGTACATCTCTTTACACAGACGATCTCCTCATATACCTGGGAGACCCGCCTCGATCCTGCCCCATCGTAACACAGCTGCTCGACCGCTTTGGTAAATTTTGCGGACTCAGAATCAACTGGGATAAATCAGTTTTCTTCCCTGTAAAGGGCGGAGAGCAGGCTATCCCCCAGGAGTGCCTGTACCGAGTTGAACGACAAGGCTTTCGATACCTGGGAATCTGGATATCCGGGGACTTGACAAGTTATGTAGAACACAATCTCCGACCGATCACAGACCAGTTCATTATCGATGTCCAACACTGGAAACTTCTCCCCCTGACCCTTATGGGTAGAGCGGCACTCTTTAAAATGATGACCCTTCCCAGATACCTTTACGTCCTTCAGAATGCCCCACACAGAATCCCAGATTCAGAGTTTCACCTAGTAGAGACACTTCTTAGGGACCTTATATGGGGGGAGGTCAACCGCGAATAGCGTTGACCACTCTCCAGAGATCGATCTGGGAGGGGGGAGTGGGAGTCCCCCGTCTCCAAACCTACTACTGGGCATCACAACTGGCTGTGGTTAATGATCTTCTTCACGGGAATCGGGACCTACCTCACATACGCGCTGAGATAGCTACTATACAAAATGCAGACCCGCTGACCATTCTCTATCAACCCCTCCCGAGAACCCCCCCAACGCACAACTACAACGCACCTCACTATGGTCTGGAGACAAGCACACCGGTTTGTTGGGTGGGACAATAAAGTCACCATCGCACAACCTCTCTGGCAAAATAATAATCTAGCTGCATCCCGTGAACTTGAGCCATGGCCCAACTGGATGAAAGCAGGGGTCACGAGAGTGGGGGATATGCTCACAGATGGGAAACTGACCACATTTGAAGATCTACAGTCACATTTCCAGATCCCAAATACGGAACGGTATCACTACATACAACTAGCCCACGCTTTAAGAACCCACTTAACAGCAGACACAAGGCTACCGGACTACACCCCCATAGAGCGCAACATCCTACCAGCGTATATTCCCACCAAATGCACCTCCATCTTATACAATGCCATATCCTCCTTTGCTACCCCCGAATTGAATGAGCTCAAGGCGAAATGGGAAGCGGATGTGGGGGAAATAGATCCGGAGGACTGGATACAAGTCCTCATGCATCCTCGAGAAATTGCTATCTCCTCTAAGCTCCGACTGGTGCAGTTGAAGATACTGCACCGGGTTATTACCCTAGGACGCGACTATACGGCTGGAAAAGGGCCCCAAACCCAAATTGTCTCCGATGCGGGGAGGAGGAGGGAACCTTCTTTCACATCTTGTGGGCATGTCCCCGGATACAAACCTTTTGAAATGCATGCTATGGGGAGCTCTCCAGGGTCCTGGCCCGGACCATACCACTGGACCCAAAGGCCCTACTCCTGGGAGTACCTAATGAAATCGAGGCTAACAAGTGGGAGAGATTGCTCCTACACACGGCAACAGGGCTGATCAAGCGTAATATAGCGCAGAAATGGGGAGCCCCTGACCCCCCGACAATGGATCAATGGAAACTGGATATGGACGTGTGCGCCATGATGGAGCATAG
Organism: Ambystoma mexicanum; assembly: GCF_040938575.1. Taxonomy (NCBI): domain Eukaryota; kingdom Metazoa; phylum Chordata; class Amphibia; order Caudata; family Ambystomatidae; genus Ambystoma; species Ambystoma mexicanum. Next base: position 1,434,552,427 of record NC_090929.1, on the reverse strand, counting down.
GATCTATTCTGCAAGGGGCTGTCCCAACAAAGCCTCGAAAATTTGGGATAGATGGGAAGAAGAAGCGATCTAAGACTCCCTCCTGCATGCTGGGGAGCGTGCAATGGGTATTATGTACTACACGCCAATATATGTACTAAGGAAGACTCTTGACCACAGCTGATATGTGTACTGCCTTTGTTGATTGAGACTGACCATGATAGTCCTTATGTTGATTTGTTTTTGTTCTTGTGATTGTTGTAATACAATAATAATAATAAAATACTTTATTAAAAAAAAAAGAGAGAGAACTAGTAACATAATAAGAGAGAAGGAGAGAGAAAGAAAGAGTGTCAGAAATAGTAACATTGGTAGAGAGGAAGAGGGGAGAGAAAGACAAAAAGAGAGAGTGTGACAGAAATAGTAACAAGGAGAGAGACAGAGAGAGGAAGAAAGACAGACCAAGTAAAATATGAGAGAGAGAAAAACAGAAATGGACTGTATGGGTATGTATTCATGGTGCATGCTTGGTAGTCTGTATGGTGGGGGGTCCGGGTCTGTATGGGTATGTATGCATGGCGTATGCTTGTTAGTCTGTATGCTGGGGTGGGGCTTGGGGGGTTTGGGTCTGTATGGATATGTATGGATGGATGGTGTATGCTTGGTAGTCTGTATGGTGGGGGTTTGGTTCTGTATGGGTATGTATGCATGGGGCATGCTTGGTAGTCTGTATGCTGAGATGGGGTGGGGGTGTTTGGGTCTGTATGGCTATGTATTCATGGTGTATGCTTGTTACTCTGTATGCTAGGGTGGGGGGATCGGGTGTGTATGGATATGTATGCATGCATGGTGCATGCTTGGTAGTATGTATGGTGGGGGTTCAGGTCTGTATAGGTATGTATTTTATTTATTTGTTTATTTTATTTATTTATTTAAACTAATAAAGCGCACAGCACTCCTTAGGCATTGTGAAGCTGTTACAGTATATTCTCTTAGGTACATATTACATACAAATCTGACGGATCTTCGGTACAAATTACATAGAATCTGACTAATCAGATGGCTTTACAAGAAGTTCACAACAAATAATGTAGTATGAATGTTCCATGGTTACTGAGGAACACCTTCAGGAACAATCTAGGTGAAGAGCTTAGTTTTCAGCATCTTTCTGAACACAGTGAATGAGTTTTCCTTTCTGAATTTGAGTGGTAGTGTGTTCCAGGAGTTTGGTGCTAACACCTCAAAACTAGCACTGCCAGCTTTGGCTCTTTTGAAGGCAGGGACTGAGAGTTGGTGTGAGTATTGGGCACGTTTTGGTCTGTGAGATGGCGCCTGATGAATTTGTTCTGCGAGATAGGAGGGAGCAGGCTGAGATAGACATCTGTGTGTGATGGCGAGGCCCTTGAACAGAATGCACTCTTTGACTGGGAGCCAGTGGGCGTCTCGTCTGGCGTGAGAGATATGCTCTCTCCTAGGGATACTTAGACCTGCTCTGAGATCATTGTTTTGCATGATTTGCAATTTGTTTAGGTTTTTAGATGAGATACCTAGAAGTAGGACATTACAATAGTCCAACTTTGCACCAATGGTGGCTCTAGCAATGTTGACGCAATTTTTGGTCGATAGGTGAGCTTTTACTGCCTTGATGATTTTTGTTGTGAGCGCTGCTGCTGATGAAATTGCACTGACTTGCCTTTTCATTGACAGTGTGGATGGTGTATGCATGGTGTATGTTGGGGTGGGGGGGGGGTTCGGGTCTGTAGGTGGTAGAGGGTGAGATTGTGCGTTCAGGATCCAGAGGGGAAGGGGTGTAGGTGTGTGCTGCCCAGTGGAGTACAAAGGTCCGACATGTTGGTGAGGTACCAGGAGGCAGCACAGACGGTGATCGTGGACTCAAGCCTACATTCCTGGCCTCCTGATTAGTCAGTGCCTCTCTCCCCTGGGTACCAATACATCACTTACCCAGGGCAGCAATTATGTAATCTGGTGAAAACCTAGTGATGGAATGTTTTAACCATCATGTTTCTCAAAAAAACTAACAACTCTATAAATGGCCCACACATCCTACCTGAGAAACCATTGAGGGGTTATCTCAGACGAAACAGCAGACAGAGGAGTCCTGATGGCTGCTCCCAGCTCCATGGCATGCAGCTATGGGAAAATGCCTCTTGAGATAGAGGCACACCCATTTCCTTTTCATTTCTTTCCCCACACTGTACCATCAGTGCAAAACCTATTGAATGCCTCGTGTCTATTTGACACTGCATGGCCCTTCTTTCCTTAATGTTCTGCTCAATGAAAAACTGTGTTTGGCTGGGGTGTGGCGCCCGTGGGGCAAAGTGTTTGGTTGGGGGCCATGGGGCATAGTGTTTGGTTGAGGGGTGGGGCCATGGCGCATATTGTTTGGTTGGGGACTGGGGGCCATGGGGCATAGTGTTTGGTTGGGGGGTGGGGGCTAAGGGGCATAATGTTTGGGTGGGGGCCATGGGGCATGGTGTTTGGTTGGGGAGTGAGGGGCATGGGGCATAGTTTGGTTGGGTGTTGGGGCAATGGGGCACAGTGTTTGGTTGGGGGCCATGGGGCATAGTGTTTGGTTGAGAGCTGGGGTCCATGGGGCATATTGTTTGGTTGGGGACTGGGGGCCATGGGGCATAGTGTTTGTTTGGGGGTGGGGGCCTTGGGACATGGTGTTTGGTTGGGGGCCATGGGGCATAGTGTTTGGTTGAGAGGTGGGAGCCATGGGGCATAGTGTTTGGTTGGGGGGTGTGGGCCATGGAGCATAGTGCCGCACTCCAAGAGTGAACCCAATAATAAAGTTAAAACAGGCACAAATAGGAGATGTAGATCTTTTGCTTTTTGTGAAAACCTGACTCAACAAAGGTGAAGCTCCTCTTTACCAACCCAAGCAGCAAAGTATAGGAGTCCAAAATAACAGAATGTCCAATCAATCGTCAATGAAATATATATACTTTAATTAAACAGAAGATATGCAATAACTAAATAGAAATAAATGATAACAATGGGAAATGTGTAGTATAAAATGTAAGTTTGAAATACAAATAAACAGTTATACCTCAAAAATGTATTCTTTTCCCATGTGTTTAATGAAAAGGGGGGTTGAAAAAGGCCCCTGCCACGCCATGCCACGCCTACCGCCCCACCCACATTTACTTTTCGGCCCACTATAGGCATCATGTAAGGTACTTTCGGCCCTCACAAATTAATGTCCCGATAGGGCAGAATGGGGGTCGGGAGCATGGTTGCACCGGCACCGTATATAAAGGTGCTGGTGCAATGATGAGTTCTTCTCACGGGTGCCGGTATGCACGCCTAGTCAGACCAGGCGTGCAGTCCAGCACCGGCGAACAGAACTCGTAGTGTGGTGGAGAGGTAACTACGGCGCCGGCAGCACTACCGGCGCCGTTGTTGCCTTTGCGCCACACTCATAATGAGGCCCTATGTGTCCTGAGTATGCTCTAATCATTTCACATACATTTGAGAAGTGCATTCCTGGAGTGGAGCATACTATGCCCTCCTCAGTGAACGAAATTGTCATGTTCAACTTTGTCATTAAGTCTCGACCCACAATGTTTATTGGGGTCTGACGTGAATATAATAAAGGTACATTCATTTCACACTCTCCTATGGGGACTGGGAGTGTGTTTGTAAAGGTAACTCTACTGTGAGCTCCTGTAAAACTCTGATTATCTATGGCCTCGCCGGACAAGGAAAACTTGCCTTCACATATGCATGAGCATGTTGCACCCGTGTCTACTAGGAAGGAATATTCTTTACCCCCTATAATGACATCCACCCTAGGTTCCCTGTGAGGGTCTGGTGTCACTGATAGGATAGAGCACATCAGGGTTCCCAGTGAGCTGTCCTACTTCATATACAAATTTGGCCCACTGTGCACTTGTGGATTTCCCCCATTCCCATTGTTACTTCCCCTTCTAGGGTTTGCAGTCTGCCCTGTGCTCATTGCCTGTGACACTTGCAATGGTGCCTGTTGGGATTGTCCTTGTGGAAAATTGCCCATGCTCTGAGGTTGCTCGCCTTGTTGTGCTCCTGGCGCTTGTTGTTGCACCGTCTGATTCTGTGCAATGCCCTGTTGTAAAACTGCAGGTGGATTCATCATGCCTGCTCCTGTTCCTTGGCCGTTCTGTATCATGCCTTGATTTCTGCATGTGCTCGCCAAATGCCCTGTCATTCCACCCAGCCAACATACTGGCGGTGGTCGGATTATTTGCCCATTTGACATATCCGGGTTTCCATTTTGCATGTTTGGAAGCCTCCTTGATTATTTTGGAAGCCTCTCTGATTGCTCTGCCACCCTCTTCCCCTAAATCCTCTTCCCCGTGGGTAAACCCCTAGGTTACCCTGATTATTTTGTTGTGGACTAGCCACCTGCTGCATGCTTGATTCAGCTGTGCTAGTTAGCATGGCTCCTTCAAGAACATACTTTGATAATTTCTTCTGCACCAATTTTGCTTCCTCGCCCTTTCGAGTTGCTTCCTTTTTGCAATTCTTTTCCTGCAGCAGTCTACAATAATGTGCGATAGTCAACTGTATTTCAGCCCAAGGTTTAGCCTCAACTCCTACCAATTTTCTGAGTTGTTTCTGCACTGGTTCTGGCAACCCTTTGCACAATATATGGTAAAACACAGGTATTGATTACGTCCACGATTCATGAGTCTCGAGTATCCATGCGTTTTGGAAATTCTGTATATAAATGTATGGATCCTCAGAATCCTTCATTTTTTGGGTCATTATAGGTCCCATATCAGTAGTATCTGGATACAGCACTCGTAGCACTTTCCATACTGCGGCTCAACAATTGTTAAATGGCGCTCCGTCATGCGCGGCATTAATTGTGGTTACACCAGGGTAGCCTGCTCGTGCCCACACATTGTCTGCTCTCTCACCAAGTATGGTGATTAAAAGGCCCTTCATGTCCCCTATAGCTAACGTGTTTCCTCCTGTTATTTTTTATAACTCATGTATCCATTTTCCAGCTCCCGATGTCAGCATTGGAAGCTTGTTTTTTAAATTTTCTCGACCCATGTGTGGTCATGGAATATATTGTGGTCTTATTCCCCCCTTCTCTAGTTACAGAAATTGGAATGCGTAGCCCTCTTTCTCTTCTCTCATTGTTCTCCTTTCTATTGCAGGGGTAATATTCCCACATCGCCGTCTACCTGGCAATGTCCTTAGTCTGTCTATATAGGGCGGTAAATACACCCCCCTCTGACCATGAGGTACTCCTTCAAGTCAGTCAGACTGCGTGGCTGACTCTGATGCCCTCAGTGCAGACTCGCTAGTGTCTGACCATTGTATCCCTTTTTCCTTGGGAGTTGTCTTTCGCTCCGCCTCCCTTCTTCGTTTTTCTGGTGCTCGTCCCTTTCGAAGTCGGACACTGTTTTTCCCCAATTCACGCAACTTCTTGTGTCTTCATTGTTTCTACTGATATCTAATCTGTCCAGGAATATTTCCCTCTTCCCACTACTTCGGGTGACATACTCAGTGTCATACAGCTGAGTGCTTTCCAAGTGCTCGTCTTCCCCCTCTTCTTGGGGTATTTGTTCTAGCCCCATTTCATCATATATTTTATCGATTGTTTCTCCAATGCTTCTGACGTCAAAGTCATCTTCAATATTTGCCCTAGACATGCCTGGTACTGACTCGTACGCAGGAAAGAATTCTTCGATGTCTTCCCAGTCTACAACTGGATCAGGTTTTTTAACCTCCCTCTCCAAATACTCAAGATCGCGTTCTCTCCGTCTTCGCCTACATTCGATCTCGTCATCAAATTCTTTGCACTGCCTCGCCTCTTCTCTGACCCTATCTTCTTCCTTTCTCTTTTCATTTCTACATTCATCTGCCCTTCAAATTTCCTCATCTCTTCGTCTTCTTATTCTTTTCTCACATATTCTTCGCTCTTCCTCTATCCTTTGCTGTTTTTGTCTGTCTTGATCATTGGCTGCTCTTGGGTTCGATCGAGCTGTCTATCTTGCTCTTCACGATATAGCTGTTCTCGCTTTTGTCTGTCTTTCCTTTTTATTCTTTCATCTCTTAACTCCTTCTCCTCCCCCTTTCTTTGTGTATCATTTAACTTCTCCTTTTGTTCCGCATCATCAATGCCTTTGCCATCGAGTTTCAATAAGATTTGTCCGCCCATCCATTCATCCTTTGCAAATGCTATCTCATCAGTGCTTCCCTTCCATCTCTTCTCTTCTCTTTCCTTGTCGAGAGACGCACTTGTCTGTGCCTGATCTCTTCTTTCATCATCACATCTCTCCTTGTCCCTTGAGACTACGGAGGTAATATTTTTGTCCTTATCTTTCCCTTGATTTTCGTCACTACTGGGTGTAGGTGACTCGTATGCGGGATTGCTGTACCCTCTGGCTGCTTTAAGTTCTCTTAGTGGGTACAATCCCTCATCCTTACTTTCTTCAACTCTTGTTTCGGGTGGGGCATGTGGCGCAGTAGGCGTCACACCCCCCTCTGTGCATATATTAAGTATCCAATCTGTTGGTGGCTCTTCCTCCTTTCCCTGTTCATACATTTTCCACAACTCGAGAACAGCAAGGCGTTTTTCTAACTACTTGCCAGTATATGTTGCATGCAAATATGTAGTCATATGTTGTAAAACGGCTTGGGATAAAGACCCATTTGGAGACCATGGCATAAATACCGTGTGGGCGGTACCTTTAACCCACTCGGTACTGTATTTCTTTAGCTTGGGTGCATGTTTTCGCAACTGCTTGCATAAGTGTGCTAATGGAGTCATGTCCTCCATGCTTAAATATGTTCCCTTTCCTCTTATACAACACTTGTCAATGCTTTCGTGTGGTTTAAACAACTTCTGACAATATGAGCGAGCACCAAACACTGCAAGATCCAATCCAAATTTTCACAAAATTGTACATATTCAAATCTACTCCAAAAACATCAATTTGTGTGCGATTCTATCTCAGCTATTAAATCGCAACATTTTTAAATCAGTTCTCCCAAAAAATATTTTGCGCATGACGTCACAACAAAACATGTAAAACAGACGCTTGACAGACTAGATGGACATCAGCTGGACACAGATATCTCTGCCTCTAATCATTACCCCTTCATGGAGTGTAAACGTACCCTTTCATGACGTCTTTAAACGTTGTGGTAGGCTATTCATTCCCCATTATGTGGGACTTTGGGTACACGTTTCTTCTAGCCGCTATATTAAAATGTATTAATAAGGCGAATACTCTCAGTTCTCTGGGCGTCTCCGCTGGTAACCTCTCGCTTCACGGGTGTCCTCCCCAGTAACCTTTATTTATTTAATTATTCTCGAGTCATTATCCCCTTATATATATATATACAGTCTTCTCTACTTATGACTAGTTTCGTTTTCCCGCCTCCCTCCATACCTTTTCCCTATTTGCCAAAGCATTCCATTTTTTGTTTCGCTCACCGTTCGTATGGTTCGTCTCTGGACCCTCGGGATCACCGCCTTCGTTGCCGCCTTCATCTTTTTGCCCGCTCAGCTGCCCATAGGAATGGGAAGGGATGTGTTGGGAAAACGGGTCCCCTCTGACCCTGACTGCAGTCGCTTCTTATCTACCACTGTCTACGGGGAGCTTTGCAGTCTACTCAGCCGAATGGCAAAGGACTCGTGATATTGTCGAAGACCTAGAGTTACTTTATGTCGACGGTCAATAGGCGTCTTATTTTAATCAATAATTGATAGTCGATAAACCATCCTCTGCTACCAAGTGTACTGGAGAGACCCCCGGCCGGCCAATTGAGTCGGGTTTGCTCCGAAGTACTTTAAGACAAGATAGCTGCACTTTGAGATGGATGGGGGTGCAGATTTATTACTCCAACACCAATCAATAAGGACAATTCAATGGTTTGGCAAAGGGGAGTCAGTTGAATGACAAGTACAAAAAACGGGGAAACATGGAAATCAACAGTGATGCGATAGTCCATCTCGCTTCAACTCCCTCAAATTTCATACAAACTGTAACACTTATACCCAAAACTCGTCATCATTGACGTGTAACACTCAAAAGTTAACATGCAATTCTATTGGTTAGGAAAAGGTAACTTTAATATAGGTGCTATATCTGCATGTGGTAACGGAGTGAGGGGATTGGGTAAACACTATTAGGTGGGCATTTAAGCCCCTCCTTCAAAATTGACTACTATAGACGCCACTAAAAGTACGACGTCCCATTGGTTCTACTAACTATAGGACACTAGATTATTTGGTCCATAGTGATTGGGTTGGCATCAACCCCATGCATAAATTCCCACTTTGCTTAGCAGCATGCAGAAGGGTCAGCCAGGTGCAGGGTGTCCCCCACTTCACCTTGCCTTCCTTCAATCAATCATCACTTTATGGCTTTGTATCAATTAATTCACTGTGGTTGGCTTCAAAACTGCATCTTCTTGTCTCGAGAAAGATCTGATATCTCTGTCTGGGCGGATGTCAAGCGTAGGTGTGAACCCGTGCTTCGTCTTGCTCAGGTGGTCACATGATACCACACCATGGATTTGCCTCATTTCTCTCAATTTGTGTTTTTGATTTTCGTTTCACCCCCCACCTGCCTTCGCCATCTTATCTCGATCCTTCAGAGGCAGGATATTCTGTTCTTAGCTTCAATTAAAAGTAGCTACCATTCATATCTTCTATTGATGTGACCTTGGCTTCCTTGGCACAAGCTGCCTTTTCTGAGTTTCGATTCAGCCTTCTTTCCTTGTGTTTGCCATAATATGAATCTTCTTGCGTTTGGCCTATAGTAACCTGGGTTGGTTCTGCTTTTAGTGCAAAGTGGACTAGCGCTTATATAACATGCTTCGTTTTGAGGTAGATTGTGTACAATTGCGCTTGCCGCTCTATTCTTCTACTTAGCATAGCAAGCCGGACTGTTTTCCTAGCTTTCTTGCGGTTACAAGCATATGTACAGGCGTTAGCTGGTTGAATATCTTCATCATGCTTACAATTTAAGCTCCTTTGTCTTTCATCAACGTTCTCTTCTTTCAATTTCACAATATCTTTATTCATGGCATTTCGTCTCTTGTGTCATCCTTGGGTCACCATATCTTCTATGGGTGCGTTAGTCCAGGCCCTCATGATGTCACCATTCGTCTTCCATTAAGGACCTTTTGGGGTTTGCCTGGACAGTACTTAAGTAATCTTCATTTAATTTAATTTGCTGGTAGGATTTTCTTATGGGTACCTTACTGTCCATGGTTGTCTAGTTATTGGTACTTCAATAGGTATTGTTCTTCTGATAGGTACTGGGCAGAGCCCTACTGCGGCTCTCTGGTGGTTTATTTGCTCATCATACGTCACATATTTCGGTGTGAATGTTCCTGGTACTTCAAAATGGGCGACTGGAATGCAGGTTTTATTTGGGACCTCCTCTACACTAAGACGGGAGCTACAACTGGTGTGCAAAGCAGCAGACGACAATGGTACAAAGGGCCTCCCATTTTTATAACGCACGCGGAGAGGCAAGCTGGCTACCGTGGTACTACCCTTGACTCCAGAGAACAAAGAAGACAACTGATTCAGCACAGCCGATGAGTCAGAGGAAGCTTATAGTAAAGCAAACTGTGTTGAGCCCAAGGTTGCAAGTGACAAAAGGTCTTAATGCAAGGAATCCGAAAGACAAATAACTTGTGTATATGGTTGAACTTTAGAGAAAGTGCCGTTGAGGTACAGGTTCAGAGGGATCCAGCGCCATGTGGTATCTCTTTCGAAAAACTCTGATCGGGACCGATTCTTTGAAACTACAAGAATCAGAAACACTAGGAAGGTGTTGCCTGAGGCATCATAGTGGTCCAATAAGGGTTACTTCAAATCCCTTATACAATTGAAAGTCTCTGACCCATAGCCAGAGGAAAACGAGGAGATGGGAACCCCGCTTTCCAGCAAGATTGTGAACTGTGAAATAAGGCAAGTGTGAACCCGACAGAGGAATGCCAGGTCCAGGTGGAAAGGGGTCCGGTGCCATGTTGGCGCTCATTCGAAAGACTCTGACCGGGAACTATTCTTTGAAAATACAAGAAGCAGAAACCCTAGAAAACTGTGGCATGAGGCACCAGAGTGGTCCTCTAAGGGTTACGTCAAATCCCTTATGCAATCGAAAGTCTCTGATCCATAACCAGAGGAAAGCTTGGGGAAGGGAACCCTGCTTTCCCACAAGATTGCGAACTGTGTCAACAGTGAACCCGACAAAGGGATGCCAAAAGAAAGCTAGAAGGAAAACCCTGCTTTCTGATGAAAAAGAGCAATGAATGAACTGTGTTAGAAATACATGAACTATGTTAAAGAAAGGCAGTAGTGAACCCGGCGGAGAGAGGACCAAGGGGGATGCGAGCCTGGTGGAGGGAGATCCTAGGGCAAAGAACAATCATTCAAAGTGCAAGATCAGTGAGAGAACTTTTATGTATCTGTTTGTTTCTTTGAATCAGCTAGCCTTCTCAGGCAAGAGAATTTTGCAAGAAGGAGATTTAGCCTCTAAAGGCTTTTTGATATAGTTGAACTGAACTGTGAACCTTGTGCTGACGAGGCCGAGGAGTGTGCTGTGCTCGAGAGTCCCGCCTTGTCCCGTGCTTCAAATGTGGGGAATGGAGACCCAACCATACCATCCTGACTTTTTATTTTGTGACACTTCTTTCTTTTCTGGTGAACATTATCCCAAACTCTTTTTACAATTTAGCAGTAAGGAATTGGCAATATTTTTATTTTTTTGTATAACCCTTTTTATTTGACAAGGCAGCACTAGGACTGCCTTATTTTTATTTGATGGTCGTAGCTTGCTCCCATCTTAGATTCATGTTTACATTACGCGTTTATCTCACCCATTATAAAGTTCAATAAACACCTTTGAACTGTGATCACTTGTGTCTGTCTTTACTGTTGCCACCATAAGTTCCTTACAGTAGCAGGTAGAGAAGATAGGGGAGATGGTAAGTATAATAGGGGCGTCAGAGGGTAGTTGGAAGAAGGAGGAGGGGCTACACAGCACAGTCCGAGCACAACTCACCAGGCAGCCTCGTAGCCAAGGCAAACAAGAGAATAAATTCACTGGGAATACTTTGCAACTGCAGATAGGTGCAGAGATGTTAAAAAGACACACACCAGGCTTTTAATTTGCATAAAAAGACACACAATGCAAGGCATAATGGGGTGCAGATAAGTTAAAACACACCAGGCTTCGAATTAGCAAAAAGGCCCAAAATGCACTACAGAATAGGGTGCATCGAAGTTATAACACATCAGGCTTTGAATTTGCAAAACAGACACAAACCACAATGCAGAATGGGGTGCAGAAAAATTAAAACACACCAGGCTTCGAATTTGCAAAAAGACACAAAATGTAATACAGAATGGGGTGCAGAGAAGTTAAATCACACAGGCTTTGAATTTGCAAAAATACACAAAATGCAATGTAGAATGGGATGCAGATAATTTAAATCACACCAGGCTTCAAATTTGCAAAAAGACACAATATGTGATGATAGAAGGAATACGTGAGATTAAGTAGGACAAGGAAGGTGGAATGTTATGGGCACACATTGGATCAACAGATGTTAGGGTTAGTGGGGAGGCAATGCCAATGTCCAGCCGCCACTCACTGGTATCCTGAAAGGTGCGCAGAGTTGCAGAGACCCAAGTTCATGGTAGCAGGCTGACTTCCTGGTGACTGTTCCATGGTTTGCTGCAGGGGCAAAAGGGGGAGGGACCCTCCCAGCCCAGCCCTCCCAGGCCCGGACAGGCACAGAAAGGGCATTAGAAGTGGGCCTTTGCTGGGCCAGCCTTCTACCTCCCGGGCTGACCTGATTGGCTTAAGAGAGTGAGATTGAGCCAATCACAGAAGAAGCACTGGGAGAAGAAGAGGCACTCTGGTGCATATTGGTATAACAATGGCACCGGCCATGTTGAGGGTGAAAAGGCAGATGCAGGTAGCAGCCCCACAGGGCTATTATGGTGGTTGGACTCAGCGCCAGCCTGTAAAACAATGTTGATTCACACTAATTCTGTAAAAAATGCAGAGTTGGACAAATTACACACAGAATAAACACTCCTTGTTGCTGCGCACCAAACCAGATACAATTCAGCCACTCATAGCCAACGGGGCTTACCTTGTGGTTCTGAGGTGTCTCTGGGCTATTCCTCCTTGTGGTCATCAGGGAGGGTTGGGAGCGCCTGCAGCACAGCCAGGAAAGAGATAAATGGGAGGGAACCCCCATTTTGGCTGTTGTTCAATTCTGGCGAGTATTTGTCTTTGAAGTGAAGCCTTTTGATCAGAGGCTAGTTTTCTATGTTCTCCTGGATTATCAAGGGTGATCAGCTTTATTTCTGTGTCTACAAAGGCCTGCATACTTTATTTTATTGTTTCATTTTTATTTTATTGTTTAAAGCACAGACCCAGCACGAGAGCAGCAGAGTGCTGAACAGAGTGTGGATAGCCAGCATTTGAGCGTGCATCCTTTACCAGTAGAGCAGTACTGTGAGGTCTGTGCGTCAATATGCCCGTCGATTGGAATTATTCCTTGGTCAGGTGTTGTTGAAAGAGATTTGCAAAATTGGAGAATTGTGGGGATATTCCGAGCTGACACCGGGATCGAGCTCCAGAGGCAGGGTGCATGGCAAGAGAAGGATTGTTTGCAGGTCGTCGCTTTGTGGACGTTTTGTGATCCAAGCCGGTTGGTCGATTTGCTGCACAAGGAGCGTGTGCCAGCTGCTATGCTAGGTACTCTGGTGTACTATCAAAACTGCTTTGTAGATGATACATGCAGTCTTGAACAGTATCCTGGCTTGGAGTGGAAGCCAATGTAGGATGGGGGTTATTCAGCCAAATTTCTGTGTTCCCATAAAATGTGCTGCAGCATTGTGGACTGCTTTAGAGAAGTCAAGTGAGCAGGATGAATCATTTGATTTTTCGAAGGGTAGAGTTTCTGACCCAGGCTATTTGGGTCTTCTTGGCTATGTGTTTCTGGAAGGACATATCGATGTCAATGGTGAAGCTAAGGATTTTGCAGTGTCTGAGAGTTGAGGATCAAATCCTTCTATGCACATATCATTGAGCCATTGTTGGACAAGTTGTTTTTTAGTGGCCGGACTGATGAGGATCAATTCAGTCTTGGATAACTTTAGATTGAGGAAGGCTGTTGGCATCCAGGATTAGATGATGGCTTGGTAATTGCAGAGATGAATTGTGTCCTTCACGCTATTTACCCTCATGTACAACTGAGTCTAATCTACGTATTGATGGATGGCTATATTGGGATCTTTGAGGAGAGTACCCAGAGGCTATATGTAAAGGTTAAAAGGGATTGGTGAGAGGATGGAGCCTTGTGGGACTCTGCAGTTAGAACGCAAATAGTTCATCTGGACAGCCTGGTGTCTGCCTGAGGTAGGAGGTAAACCAATTCAGGACAGTGCCAGAGAATCCCATGCTGCCAGCAAGGAGGGAGAGAATGATGCGGTGGTCGATGGTATTGAATGTAGCCGAGATGTCAAGGAGGACGAGGTGGCATGAGTCGCCCTTATCCATGATTTGGAGAGCATCATCCACCACCTGGATGGTGGCTGTCGCGATGCTACACTTTGGACAGGACCCTGACTGATAGTCATTTAGGAGGTTGAGTTGCTCGATTCTGCCGAGTAGTTGTGCAGCAAATATTTTTTCCAAGATTTTGTCAATAAACCGAAGGTTCGCAATGGGCCTGTAGTTGACCAGACTGTCTGGATCTAGGGTTGTTTTTTTTCAAAAGAGGTCATATGAGACCAGTCACGAGGGTGTCCGGGAATGATCCTTCTGCGCAGGGCCCATCAATTGTTTAATGATCAAGGCCAGAATTACATCCCCAGAGTAAGAAGTAGGTTTGAGGGAGGCAATCATATTTAGGAGATCCGGGGGAAAGAAAGGAGAGAATTTGGTCCAGAGGTGCAGTGTGTGTGCCAGGGTGCAAGGGAATGCTAATGCTGTGAGAGGTTGATTCTATTGTCTATCAGATTTTGTCTAGTTTTTCAATAAAAATGTGTTAATTCTGTCGCATTTTTCTTGAATTGCTGGTACCTCAGTGTCGGGTGAGGATTTGGTGCATTATTTTACAACTTCAAAGAGGGCTTTGCCCCTGTTAGAGGCTGTTGCAATGGTGGTGAACTAGTAAGCAGCTTTGCCCTCAGCAATCAGAATCCTATGGTTTGAGCGCAGAGATTTGAGGTTGGTGTGGTTTCCTGAGTTATGGTTTTTGCACCACCATTTCTCTAGGGCTCTGATTGAGCATTTGTGTGAGGCTAGCTCGGGGGTGTACCATGGGGCAGATGGTTTGTTCTTAACCTGGCTGGAATTTAGTGGTATATGAGTTTCCACCAGTTGATGTGAAGGCTAAGGGCCTGATCACGACTTTGGCGGTAATGCCGGCGGTATTACCGCTGGCGGTATTAGCCCTACCGCCGAACTCCCCGGTGCTAATAGCACCGGATCACGAGTTCGGTGGTAATGTAATTCCCCATTCCCCATTCAGCCCATTCGGGAATGCCCCATTCCCCATTGGGCTCAATGGGGAAAATGTGCGCTCTTACTGCCGGCAGATTTCCCGCCGGCGGTAATAGCGCAAATTTTCGGCGGATTTCCCCCCAGCCAAGAGCTGGGGCGAAATCCACCGAAGTCCTGATATGGCGGACCCTTAAATCCGGCGGTAATAGCGCAACCGCCGGATTTAGGGGTTACCGCCAAAGTCGTGATGAGGCCCTACAAGTCTAGGGTGTTGCCTTTGTTCTGTGTGGGAGAGAGCACAATTTGCTTAAGGTCCATGGAAGCGGTCAGTGCAAAAAGCTTGCTTCGAGTGCAGTTGTCAGCCTGTGATTCTGGGATGTTAAATTCACCAAGAAAGACATTATTTGAATATGCTAATTTACCAGAGGAGAGTAAGTTTGAGATGTCTGCAATGAAAGAGTCACTCCTGTGAGGTGGTCTGCAGATGAGGTGGACGGTTATGGATTCCTTGTGCAATAGAGGGAACCTGTAGGAAAGTGATTCAAATTAGCTTGTTCTGGGAGAGGGGATGATGGAGCATGGCCAATCGCTCCTGCGAATGATTGCCACTCCACCTCCTGTCATTTCTGGCCGGTTGGCATGTTGGATGCAGTATCCTTGGGGTAGGAGGACGTTGAAAACATGTGGGGAGGATGTGGTAAACCATGTTTCAGTGATGAACAGGGCATCAAGGTCGTTGTACGCAAAGAGGTGAGCGATCTCTGCAGCGTGAGCGACTGCCTAGCGAGCATTGATCAACATGATAGGGCGTATGTATGTAGTCGATGGGCGTTGGATGAAAGCAAGGGCAATATTGATGAGGTTTGCTGGGGCTGCCCAGGGCACTTTGCCATTCAAACCCTTGTGAGAGTGTGGATGAGCTGTGGAGGGAGGAGACACATGGTGATGTCTTTTGGTGAGTAGCAGTAGTAGCGATTAGTTTGCAGGTGAAATGCAGGATAGCGGGTCAGGCCCTTGGAACCTATCAGGCCCGAACAGGCACAAACAGATGAGGTCCTGGTCTTCATACATTCTTTGCTGAGGACACCAGCGACGAGGACGCCTAAGGAGGACTGATTAAATAGGTGGTGGGCATGACGAGCAGCCTACGCAATGCTGCCTGCCTGGAGCTGGCCTACAGTCCTTAAGTGGAGGCTTGGAGGATGCAAAAACTGGAGGTGGGTGGAGCAACTGAGTGGCAGGGAATGGTCACGTGGCCAGCAGCCTAGTCAAAGCTGTCTGACTGGAGCTGGCCTACAGTCCTTAAGTAGAGGTTTGGAAGACGCAAAAATGTGCAGGTGGGCAGAGCAACTACATACAAAGGATAAGAACCTTTTGTGTATATGTGTGAAGCTAGAGGGAATTTTGGTTTGTATTTGTAATGCTATAGCTGGGAACTTTTTACATCATGGTAACTAATGTGGGATTTCAGGGGTAGGATTGAATGCAAAGAATATGAAGCACATGGACAAACAATTATAGGACATTGGGACAGTTTAGATTATAGATATTCAGGAGTTAGAATATCAATTAAATAAGTAGCAGAAAACAATAACAATTACAGAGAGAGCCCTTACAAGAATTTAGAGACCCCACCCAGTTACTCCACCAATATAATTGTATTATAGACAGACTATAACAGGAATAAACCAATAGCTCTTTATTCTTGCAAATATGGCATATTACAGTAGAATGCAATGTTTACCAGCATCCCACTCATCACTAACAAAGTGCCTGCGATCACTAATACACCCCTGAGATCCCTTCACGCTTTGTTTCCCTGTACTGCGATTTTGGCAGGGAAGGCAAAATGGAGGCTAAAGAAGGGATAAGAACAGCCCTGCGGCAGAGTGTGGTTGTGTGGTACGCGAGGCAGATGCTGTGGGTAGCAGTTCTGTCTGTCTTGCTCCCCAAAATTAGGCAGATACTCCCCAAAAGGCAGGGAGTGGGAGATTAGCGAGTGTCGCCCCTTTTTGCTGATGTGATTGTGTATTGATGAGCTCAGACAGGGGGCATTAGTCGGGCATGCCACGTGGCGGTGCTCTGGTATTGGGTTGTATGATCTGAAGTAAGCCTGTAAAAAATGTTTTAAATGTGTGCATTCATGTAACGACTGGGCATAGAAAACGTGGTTTAAAACAAGACTACCTTATGTTATTTAAAACAAAAATTAAGATGTGCTTTTGCTTCAGTCAACAATTAGAACACAGTTTCGGCTACTGAGGATTCTTTTTCTGTCTGCCTCCATAGGTGGGGAGTGCATTCCTCTGACCTCAGAACCTTAAGTGGAGCTCTGGATGCAATACCGAGGGGAGCTTGAAAACAGTACTCATTAAACCGTGGCAAAGGATCTGCGTGAAATGACTGAGTTGAAAAGTCTGACGACCAAAGTCTGTTTGCCCCTCCCATTTGTTTTCATATATATATATATATATATATATATATATATATATATATATATATATATATATGTGGGGGGAGACCCCCACAGCTCCCCCACCTTGCGCCTATACATTTTCTATTAACCCCCCCCACATATACATTTGCGAACAAATTGGGGTCGGACTTTTGGTACTCGGTCCTTTTGACCTCTGTTATTTTGGCCTAATCCGTGGCAAAGACTTGATCGCCAATGCTGATGTGTGGAGTGGAGACTGGGGCACCACTCCTGTGCTGGGAGAGTGCGGGATCACTTCTATGGCTGTTTTGGAGCAGCCCCCCTCTGTTTAACCTGGTGCATGGCCCAAACCTCTAGCAGTTGTCTGTGTTCCTGTGTGCAGTTCCGGATCCTGTTGCAACCCACACATGTTAATACAAAGAAACGGATGTGTGTTCCACAGGTTTATTAATTTAATACCACCTGGGCTTTGAAAGATTTTCCAGTGTATCTACTGCCCAAACCCTCATGTATCCTGCTACTGGTAAAGGGCAAAGGTGTGGGTGTCAGCTTTACAGTAAACCCATTTTTTGTGTGATAGATTTTAATGCAAACTCACCTGTTTCTTTTAAAGAATGTCCAAGTGTTCATACTCCATGCATTACCATTTCTCTTGCCCCTGTCTCCATTTTCAGAGCAAATGCATGTGTCCTTTTCTGCTGATTCTCTTCATTCTGGGTCTGAAGACTATCCCAGCACTCTACACCGACACCTGTTAACCTAACCAGGCCACTGCAGCTCACGCAATGGGGGTTGGGAGGGGTGGCTTGTATGCAGATTATTTGCATAGGAGCCCAGTAACCCTTAAAAGTTGCCCAGTCTAAACAACAACCCTGGAATCCTCAAAGGCCTAACGGCATAGCTCATTGACTGGGCAGCAGCCCAAGGACTATATCCTCTCCATGGAGCCTGTGAATTGAAAGCCAGCCTATCCTGCAAGTGTCTTCGGGGTCACCCTGAAAGCCCTACTATAGAACCGGCCATTCATGGCTGAATAGCCATAGAGTGAAGCTGTCGGGGCGCAAAGGTTCTTACATTACTGGCTTGTAGAAAGAAAGATTCTCTCCCCTCTCTTCCGTGTGGTTTCATACGTTAAGCAGAACTCAGCAATAGGCCATTTTGCATCTGTGGGCATGAATAACAAACTTACTTTGTGAACTCTGCCCTTCACACTACCTTGCCTTTTGTTGCCAACAGCATTCACCTCTCACACATCCTAATCTTGGATTAGGCTACTTTCTGAGTTGGGTTTACAGTACCATGATTAGAGAGAGCAGTGATTTTAAGCCTGCATACCGGTATGTAGTAATTTTAACGAAGTCAAAACAACGAAACAACGAATGGAATGTTTAACGAACCCAAAACATCTATATACAAAAACATGTTTTAAACTATACATATGTAAATGGGAATGAGAATAGTATTTTTGGGGGTGGGTGAAAAGTATGCATTTAAAAAAAAGGGAGGCATGGGGGGAAGGCCCTCCCCCATCCGAAAAACAAGGAAAAAAATGTGTTATTTTTGTTAAGAGATGTTTTTGGTTCGTTAATAATTCATTCGTTGTTTTTTGATTCGTTAAAATCACATGTAACCCTGCATACTTACCAGACTCTCAAGTCCCACGCACATGCAACCCTAATCAATCTCCATCTAGTGGCACATCGCATAAGCTCATTACATATCGCTATCGTCTTGGGAGAGGTGAGGCCTGAGCCTTTTCCTGCTTCACCTCTCCCAAGAAGATAGCCAATATATAATGAGTGAACACGCTTCCATTTTAATACAGGCATTTAGGCCTGCCCAACTCCCTCTGTGTCTAGAAGCTCTTGTCTGGCTCTGCTTTTTCTCTCTCCTAGTACTCCCTTGATCATGCGATTTCCCAGCAGACTAAGGTTTGTGAAACCCGTGCGGAGGCACAGTAAGCCTCAGACGAGGCTTGAGGCCTCACAAACAACTACGCTGGTGATTTGGCACAGTTTAAAAGTAGGGTAACACAACAAACAAAAAACCTGAAGAGTGTTTTTGTCAGACTTCACAGCATCACGTACTAACCACATCTTTCCTCTTCCTCCCACTAATCATACTCACCCATTATTGTTGCTTTCTGCCAGAGCACCTGAAGACCATGCAGATGGAAGCAGTGTTCGGTACAAATCCTGATAACATAACCTTTGCACGTTGCTAAAAAAACACTTACAAAAGGGGGTAATGATGTGCACACGCTGATCCCTATACACCAAAGAAATTGCTTAAATGCTGCACGTCTCATTGAGACCATCCCCGTGCAATGTATGCCTCTTATTTGCTATTCAACTCTTTCCTCTGCAAGAAAGTGGGGATGTTGTGATATTTGTTTTCGTTACATACATATTTGCCTATAAAAACTATGTGTCCCCAAACGTGTAGGACTCCTTAGTCCCTGTCTACCCCGACACTATGAGAATAACTGTTATCATATGCACTTCCTGCTTCAGGTCTTGAAACTGCGCATGTAAGTGGCCAGGAAGATATCAGAGTATCCTTTTCAGGCCCTACAGAAGTCTGTCTGCTGGCTTACATTGGGAAGGTCTTAGAGCATTGACTGGATTTCCCAGAGGTTTAAACGAAAGACTACTGTACACAGGGGGGTGTTACAGTCCTTATCTATGCAGACCAGCAACTTGTAATATTAATGATGACTGACACCTCCATCACAGCTTAGGAGTTTACTCTATTGTTTCCTGGTAGTTTCCCCTCGTCCCCTCTCGTTCTGCTTTGCTCAGGTTTTCTCTACACATTCATCTATACACATCCAACTCTTGCCACTGACATATCTGTTGGCGGGTTTGGCAAAGCCAGTTCTCTGCTTGGACGCAGTGTTTCTTTCAAACTCTTCTGGTAAAAGTCTCCACACTACAAGCGTCCCCTTGAGCACATCTCAAGTCCATCACGCAAACACAAACCAAATGCCCCTTGTACTACGCATCATCGAGTCTCGAGATTGCCATCACAGGAAAGCGCCTTTCTTTTAAACCCAATTTTACATTCTTGAAACGTATCTCATGCCTACTGATAACTATTTGAATTTGCGAAACATGCATCCCGCCTCCAAAGTACCTCCACCTCATCCCACGTACCCTTGACCTCCTGTATTTGTTTCTCTACTGACTAACCCCCCTTCTTATCTCCAGCCCACTACCTAACCTGTGGGCTGGAGATAAGAAGAAATATTCAGTAACATTACATATCAGTGCTGCATATTGTTTGCCCAATTTAACATGCAGCCTTTTCCTGCAGGCGTGAGTAGAGGCTGTTAATGTTTTTGTTTTATGGAATGAAGGAAAGTCCTGTGTGGCTCACGTTTAGTTTTGGGAGAACATTTTATCTCCAGCTCATTGTGTGGACAAGTACTCTGTGAGAAAACCCCACAGACAAGCTATTTTCATTATCGTTAATGAGGTGATTTATCTTGGAGTTGTAATGCAATAGTTTTCGGTTGGATAGCTCAGGGGCAACGTGCTCGTCTTGGAAGCAAGATGACACAGAGCACCACAGGTTCGATCCACGGGTCCGTGTTTAGAAACCTCTGGGTATGAAGTGTGTTATAAAGAACCTATCATATCATAGCTTTGCACAGGTGCAAGGCGTGTTGGCATTGTGCACATACTATCATTAACTCAGGCACACAGCACTACCTTTTCCTACCTCCTCTCTGTCAGCTGACCACTCCCATCTCCTTGCCATCCACAGGATCCAACCACAGTTCCCCTTCAATCAGATAAGTTCCTGATCCTTACTACAAAAAAGCTAACTTCTGCTGTAGTCTTAAAATAAAGGGACACTGTCACTGCTTTTCAGAAATCTGTAGTAGGGTAATGTTATCATAATAAGTAATATTGTAATATGTTAATAATATTGTGATAGCCTGTGACGATTTGGATTGTGCTCCACTGGAGTGCAAGGGTGAGTAGTGTTAAAATTGCGTCTGAGCCCTCACACTCCTACAAACCAACACCCAGCGCAATCACAAAGGTAAATCAGGGACAGGTAAGAGATATGTCTCCTTTGCCTTTTGTGGTAACGCGGGCTGAGGGACGGCTCTACTCTTAAGAGCGGTGCGAAAGTGATCCAGTCGTTACACAAGTAACGCAGTAACACAGTCCAAAATAAAGGGAATGTCCGATCAAGGTTCTATCAAAATATGTAAACTTGAATTGAACATTCCAGTTGCAACAGAATGAAATGGAAAACCTGTACAAAAACCCAACACTGTGAAAGACAAAGAGGAGGCAAAATTCCTGTGTGGGTCACGTTTAGTTTTGGCAGAACACTTTATCTTCAGCTCATTGGGAATCATGAGGCACTCTAAAATGTAGCACTCTTGTCAATTAATAAACTCCTACCATGTCACTCACATGTGCGCACACAGAGATATGCCTTCGCCCATTGCACACAAGGGTCGAGCACCTATCAGCTAAGCAGCTGCTGGCAGGAATTGACCACTTTTACGGCTGTGAGGTGCCCTCGGGCACCTATTTGAGCATGAGTGTCCCTGTGCCTCGTTTTCACAGTCGAAGATTGACACCAGCGATGCTTCTGTCATGGAACTGCACGCGCAGGTAAAAGGATGGCATTTCAGAAAAGTGGGAAATACATCCATCACTGCGTGCCAGCTGTCCCAGCTGTGCGCACTTTTTAATTGGTGAGAATCTAGCAGCTCTGCTCCATGCCAACCTGCAAATTGCTACTGAAGAGGCGCTGTTAGGGCTGCTCCTTTCCTCGATCTGTCATCCAGTTTGCTGCTTGTAAGTTCTTGACGGTGTGTGTGGAAAGGCCACCGCTAGGATTTTACTGCATGGACATCTTAAGGGTTCCTGTTGCTGAGAAAGATGAATTGCTCTTCGGGTTGAAACTGTGAAGATATGATTGGCTTGTTCTCCTTTTGAAAGCAGGTGATTTGATGGGCCTGCAGAGAATGGTTCAGGCTGGCAATGGCATTTTCACGGTTCCTTTCTTTCTATAGATTGGCAGTGCAATATGTGGTTGAGATAGTGTTATAAAAATGAAATTTCAGTGGACAAGTACTCTGTGAGAAAACCCCACAGACAAAATATTTTCATTATCGTTAATGAGACGATTTATCTTGGAGTTGTGATGCAATAGCTTTCGGTTAGATAGCTCATGGGCAACGTGCACGCATTGGAAGCAAGACGACACAGAGCACCACAGGTTCGATCCCTGGGTCCGTGCTTAGACACCTCTGGGCATTAAGCATGTTATAAATATCATATCATAGCGTTGCACATTTGCAAGGGGTGTTGGCATTGTGCACATACTATCATTAACTCAGGCACACAGCACTACCTTTTCCCACCTCCCTCCTTTGTTAACTACCTCCACTCTGTCAGCTGACCACTCCCACCTCATTGCCATCCACAGGATCCAACCACAGTTCCCCTTCAATCAGACAAGTTCCTGATCTTTACTACAAACAAAGCTAACTTCTGCTGTAGTCTTAAAATAAAGGGACACTGTCACTGCCTTTCATAAATCTGTACTAGGGTAATGTTATCATAATAAGTAATATTGTATAATTTCAATAATATTGGGATAGACTGTGACAAATTGGTTTCTGCTCTGCAGGAGTAAAAGGGTGAGTAGGGTTAAAATTGCCCTCTGAGCCCTCACACTCCTACAAACCAACACCCAGCCCAATCACAAAGGTAAATCAGGGACAGGTAAGAGATGCGTCTCCTTTGCCTTTTGTGGTAACGTGGACTGAGGGGAATAAAGCGAATGTCCAATCAAGTTTCTATAAACATGTGTATACTTGAATTGAACATACCATTTTCAACAGAATGAAATAGAAACACTGTACAAAAACCCAACACTGTGAAAGACAAAGAGGAGGCAAAAGACTGGAGAAGGTAGCCCTCTGACGTGTCTACAGGGTTGATAAGCAATTATCAACCGCAAAAGGATACGTCTTAGAAGAAAGAATGTTGTCAGGTGACCTAACCAGTCTCCTGGGTACCAATGGACCAAGGGGACAGTTCGTGGTTTACAGTACCTGGATTTGGTTCTTGGTGGTTTGACGGATGTAGAACACTGCGCCGAACATAGATGCAAGCAGAACAATCTCAGTTCAGGCCAGTTGGATCGAGCGGGCCCAAGCAGCAAGCAGCCGTTGAGTAGGGGCTAACACGGTCCTTATGTGCGGTTGAAGGGGGGTTGTTAGCCATGCAGGCTGGGGTGGTGCAAGGATCGCTTCACAGTTGGGCTAGGCCTAGTGCTGGGAGGCGTCTATGTGTGACTCTCCAGCGGTTACCTTGTACTAGGGGAACTGTACAAGCGGAACTGTAAACCTCCTAGATAACTGGCGGGCCAGTCTCCTTGCAGGTTTGTCAAGACTTGTACGATTCCTCATCATGCTGCTGACAAAATCACTCCTATTGCCGTAGTCCATATAAAACAAGCTTTGTCAAAGCCAAAGGTTTTAGGTTTGACTAGCCATGGGATAGGCATTTGCCAGGCACTGTAACATATGTTCCTTGTTTTTATAGTGTATGAAGCAAATATCATTTTTCTTCT
This sequence comes from Ambystoma mexicanum, assembly GCF_040938575.1. Taxonomy (NCBI): domain Eukaryota; kingdom Metazoa; phylum Chordata; class Amphibia; order Caudata; family Ambystomatidae; genus Ambystoma; species Ambystoma mexicanum. Next base: position 1,434,528,895 of record NC_090929.1, on the reverse strand, counting down.
TCGTGAATGGGTGTTTCTGGGGGTCTTCAGAAGATTTCTATAATTTAGAACAATATATCTGTACTTTTTGATTTGCAAACCTTTCTTTACTTTACCCAACACGTGTGTTGTATGTAAGCAGAGTATGCTCTGTAGGGATCCGTGTATAGAGACTTCATATTTCCTTTTTTTCATGGGTTGTTATGATGGTATTTTTTATTTTATTTTATTTTATTGAGCATTTGTTAGGCGCCTATACATCAGAATTGTGTTTCAAAGCACCACAGGGCTAAATGAGAAGGGAACAGGGGGAAATAACAATAATGGCAAAAAACAGTAAATATACAGTGGTGGTCCTATTAGACCTTGTGGCATTCTGACCTGTAATTGCAGTGCGAAGAAGTGCAGGTGATAGGGATGGAAGTAGGGGAGAGTAGAGGAGTGGACAAGTGTTTGTGGAGTGTCCGGGAGAGAAGTGCTAAGGGGAGCCCAGGAGGAAAACCTCAGCCTAAGTACAGGTACAGGTGACTCCCAAGGTGGGGTGCAGAGCCACCAAGCAGGGTCCCACAAGGGTACTGCAGTGGGGAGAGGGTGCTGGTATTGACTGGGAAGCAGGGCCTGCCATCCTGTGAGGTTCATGAGGATCAGGCCACCAGTCACAGAGGCAGTGGGTTGATTAACAGGGAGAACCATCTCCGGTTCCGGAAGCACCTCAAAACCTTCCTCTTCGCCTCCGCTTTCTCTCCCCCTCTCCCCTGCTAAAGTTACTAAACTGCACTGAATCTGCAACTGGGCCACTCACCTTCTCGGTCCTTGGCCCAGCCACTCTCCCCTGTACTGCCTCCCTGGCACCCCCTGCACTACGGGACTGTGTCTGTATCCCTACAGCCCCTCCTTCCCAGCACTTATCTGCACTTACTCGCACTACTGCCACTAGCTGGGCCTTGTTACTTTCCTGTATGCTATTAACCTGTACTGCACTTTCCCCTCTCCATTTCCCCTTGCACTTCTCCCTTTCCCCTCCTCCCTTGCACTTGCGCGATCTGAATGACACCTGGCCTAGTAGGATCGTTGTATGTCTCCCCTTGTTTTTACCCCCCCTGCCTCGTCGCGCCTTGAAACACTTGTGTATAGGCGCGTTATAAATACCATATCATATCATATCATATCATATCATATCATATCATATCATATCATATCATAGGAAAGAGGTAGAGAAAATGATAGTTTCTAGCAGTTTCCAGAACTTAATGAGGTCCGGCTAAAGTCTGAGAGGGGCAGGGAGGATGTTCTAAAGGGAGGCACAAGCCGAGGAGAGAGTCCCGCCCCCCACTCTCTGGCTGGAGAAGCGTTTGACAGTGAAAGAGTTGGAGGGGCGTATGGCTCTAGCAGGGGAGTATTTAGGGAGGGAAAGTCGGAGATAGTGTGGTCCCGGTTTTGACCTAAAACATTTGACCTAATCACATTTGATTGAATTTATTTGAACTTTATTTCGGTCTAAAATGTAGGGGGCGGACCCTCGCACCACCCCCCACTTCCCCTCAACCTAATATATACCCTTTCCCACCCCCATATATATACATGTTTAATTAAATGTGACCCAAAAAAGGTTAAATAAAAGCAATACAATTTTTAGGTCAAATGTTTTTTGGTCAGTTATGCTAATACCACGGTCCCAGGCCCCAGTAGGCCTTGTGGATGATGCAGAGTGTCTTGAATTTGATCCTTTAAGCCACCGGGAGCCAGTGGAGAGATTTAAGGGCTGGAGAGATACGGTCCCTGGGCTTGAGGCCAAGGATAAGTCTTACAGCCCTTTTCTGGATTAGCTGGAGGGGGCGTAGGGAGGAAAGAGGGATATTGAGTAAGAGGCTGTTTCAGTAGTCCAGCCTGGAGAGGACCAGAGCTCTGGAGACATTGAGCTTCTGGGGGAATGGGAGGAAAGGACAAATGTCTCTGAGGAGCTGGAGCTGGAAGTGGGACTTCTTTGAAAGGTCCATGATATGAGGGATGAAGGAGAGAGCAGAATCGAAAATGACCCCAAGGTTTTGGCCTCACAGAATGGTGGGGGTAGAGGGCCCAAAGAGGGTGGGGCAGAGGGTAGGAGGAAAAGAGGGCACAGGTGTCCCAATGATAAGGATCTCAGCCTTGCTGGCATTAAGACAAATATCATTAGCTGCACATAATGCCTGAATGGTGGACAGACAATCAGGGATGAGAGAGGAGGAAGAGGAGGTGGTAGAAATTAGTTTAAAGGAAAGCTGTGTGCCATCGGCATAATGCTGGAAATGAGTAGAGAAGGAGGAAGATCATGTGAGCAAGAGGTGCGAGATAGATATTGAAGATCCATGACGGTTGGATAGAGTCCTGGTGGACGCCACAGGTAGAGAGTGTGGTGGTGGAGGAGAAATGGCCCAGCTGCAGCTCAGAAGGGCGGTTAGTGAGGAAAGAGGTCAGCCAATCCAGTGCCCGCTCAGTGATGCTGAGGGTGCCACAGTGTGGTTTGGTTGACATTGTCAAAGGCAGAGGAGAAATCAAGAAGAATGAGAACAGCGGGAAAGTTGGAGTCTAGATTTGCGAGCATGGTTTCACAGGTGTTCAGGAGAGCAGTTTCTGTGCCTCTGGAAGCCCAGAATCCAGATTGATGGTCATGAAGGCAACCAACAAGATCAGTGTGGAGGCTAAGTTGGGAGAGGACCAGCTTCTACAGGAGTTTACCCAGGAAGGGGGTAGTGGAAATAGGGTGCTAGTTAGCCGAGCAGGAGGGGTTAGCAGACAGGGTTTTTACAAGAGGGTGCACAAGGGAGTGGTTGAGGGATAGAGGGAAAGACACTGTGGCAAAGGAGTGATTACAGAAGTCCGCAAGAGCCGGGGCAAGAGAGGAGATGTTGTCCTTAATGGTTCTGGAAGAGCAGGGTAGAAGCCGTTTGGAGGAGAACTTCATAGAGCGGACCACTTTAGAGGCCTCATAGGTGCTATGGGCAGGAGGGAGGAGAGTGGGGGGGGTAAAGGAGGGGAGCCAAGGGAGGCAGGGGAGAAGGTGTGGGAGTGTAGATGGGGGTGGAGGAGAGCGAGGAAAAGATGTCCTGTGTTTTTTATGTGAAATGGGAGGCCAAAGTGGTGCAGAGAGCCTCGGAATGAGAGAGGTGGAAACTGCAACTGGATTGGTGAGTTCCTTGCAGATTTTGAAAAGTCCAGGCATGTTGTTAGTGGCTCCAGAGATACAGGTTTGGAAGTGGGCCCACTTCTTGGAGTGGATAGAAAAGCGATATTGCCTTTTGGAGCAGGTGGACGGCCAGTTTGTCAGAGGGTAAATCTAAGGTCTGCCATTTCTGTTCAGCAACTCTGCACTTGCATGTCAGAGATACTATATCAGAGTCGTACCAGTTGTTGTTCTTCGAGGCAGGTTTTAGGCAGATCCTCATGACAGGGGCAAATATGTCAAGGGTGTTAGAGATGGAGAGGTGCAGGTTAGCAAGGACAGAGTCAGAGGGAGTGTCAGAAGTGGGAGTGGGAGGGGGGATGAAGGTGGAGGAAAAAGCAGCGACTGACACTCTTGTTCAGTGTGACTAACACTTGCTTCATTGGTCGGATGACGGCAAAGGATGCTGGCAGTGCTTGTGGTGGCTGGGATAGAGGGCCAAGGGCCCGCAGACGGGAGGAAAGGAGACAGTGGGCAGATCAGGAGAGTGGGGTGGTGACAGGATTAGAGATAGGGATGTTGCCAGAGATGAGGGCGTGCAGAATGTGACTGGCAGAGCGGGTCTTGACTGGAAGGAAGAATAGAGAGAGAGAGGGAGTCACAGAGGACAAAGAACTGAGAGGTGGATGATTCAAAAGAGTTAAGGTGGATGTTGAAGTCACCAAGGAGGTGGAGTTTGGAAGAAGAGGTTGAGAGGGAGGAGGCGAGGTCTGCCCATTCAGAGAGGAAGAGAGAGACAGGGTCAGGGGGCCTGTAGATACTGACAAGGGTGAGAGAGAGAGTAGGCAAGACCCCAAGCCTACAGATGAGGCATTCAAAAAGGAGTAAGATTGAGTGGGTATGATGGCAGCAGGGACCCACTCAGGGAAGATCAGGGCCAATCCACCTCCAGGATTGTTGGGTCTGGTTTTAGAGAGGATTTTGTATCCCTCAAGAAGGAGAGTGTCAAGAGCAGTGACAGAGCTGGCACTGAACCACGTCTCGGTAAGCACGAGGGCATCAAGGTCAAAGTCTTCGAGAAGGAGACAGATGTCAGAGGAGTGTTTGATAGCAGAGCGAGCATTCAGAGTAGCTAAGTGAAGTTACATATTGTCTTTCTAGATACATCTACTTTTAATTTCCTTTGTTTAGTCTTTTCTATCACAGACTGTTGTATGCTACCCTATTAGTGGCCATTTCCTTTTATTTTTTATTTTCAATAGCTTCTTTGTATAACATAAAATGTGACTCTCTTAAAATGCCACATTTTGCATGAATTGTGAAGAGTCTCCTTCTTCTGATAGAATGTGTGCTTACAGAAACATTTGTAGAAGATGAGTGCAGAATATACATCCGTAACCACATATTCTGTTAAAAGGTGAATCTGCATAAATAGCATTACATTATAGTGATTCACTGTATTTAAACCCTTATTTGATATCTCCCTCAATGACTGAACTTGAAGAAGAATGTGTATGTGGCTTTGCATAGTGGAAATGCACTTTGTGAGTGTTTTGGGGTTTTCGTGGCCTATCACCTCTGAAAAAATAATCGGGCATTCTGAAAAGGCAAAAGAATCAACAGAGAAGAAGGTCCTTTAGAAAGCCAGAAGAAATGACGTGTCATAAATATGAACAGTTATAAATATTGAGCAAAATGAAATCAAAGGAAAATGTCATTAGTTATCTGGGGCAGGGGCCTCACTCTTATTTGACCCATGGCAATAATATAGTGCCTAAGGTAGCCAATTCCACTACAAGAATTGGTTATCTCTGAGCAAAGAAAAACAGTTATTAAAATTCTGTTAATGTCAGTTCGCCTATCACTTTTATATCTCTATTATGCAAATGATTTTCTTTTTTTGCAGTGATGGCCTGCTGTCGGTTGTCTTCGGAAAATAATGAGCAGATTCGCTGTGGGTGCATCCAGGGACGTCGTTTAGAGGTCGGCAGACATCGCAACTGCGACCTCTGAGGTCTCCCTTGCGACCTCTTAAAAAAAAACCTTATTTATTTATTTATTTATTTATTTATTTATTTGTAATGCAAGCTCCTGGGCTGTAGCCAGCACCATGTGGCTCTTAACTTCCGGAGTGGCTGTCTTTCTGGTTCAGGCCCATTAAGAACAGGGGGCACCACAGGTGTAACACATTGAGCAGTGACCCTAAATAAGAAAGAATAGGAATACCAAATAATGCGTCTTTCTGGAATTATATCCAATAATTGCTAGACTCATTAAAGGTTTATTTCAGGTACACTTCAGCAGGTGAGTCTGTTCTTAAACGCCTCAACTCAGCCTTTCATCCTTCTGAGGTCGATATATGAGTACCAACACAGGTTGGGTGATATTGGGTGCATATTTTTTCTATATAAAGCACTTAAGCGTAAGCGCTATATAATAACACATCATTATCATTTGGTCATGGACGTCTGCTTGCATTCACAGTAATTTGGTAATATGGGCCTGTACACACTGATCTTAACGATACATATGGCGATCCATTCTTGTATGAAATATACATCACATTTTAGTGATATTGTAACCAAATTTGTCGTAGTGTACAATGCTATGTGACGTCACTTCCTGTTTTGTCAATGGGTGAAAGGTTGTGTTCCATCGCTTCCCGCGATGTCACTTCGGGGTAGGGTAAAATGGTATCACTTCCTGTGATGTCATAAGGGGGTCAAGGGTAGTGTGATGTCAATTCCGCTACCCCTGGCCAGGGGTTATAAAGAAACATAAATAACATCAGCGAAAGAATGCTTGTCATTATTGACACCTCAATCACAAGAGAGTAGAAAACTTAAGAAATTGGAGACTCCTATGGTATTTGTATCATGCTATTCCCTGCAGAGTAGCAGAATAAAAACAGTAATACTCAAAAACTGGCAAATATTGAGGAATGATTCAAGGGTGGAACATCTATTTGAGGATAACCCGATTTTCGCATATAAGAGGAGCAGAAACATGAGAGACAGACTGGTAAAAACAAGACCTAAAATGCAACAACCTATAACACGTAGAACAGGCACATACCCATCTCTACACTGCAGTAATTGTAACTTCATCACCAAAGGGAACATCATTAATCACCCTCGCACAGGAGAAAAAAATGAACAAAAAAGTTTTGCAACTCGTGATACAACAAACATAATCTACGCCATTAAATGCCCATGTGGTATGTACTACGTGGGACAATCAACAAGATCAGGCTGACTCCGGTGGAATGAACATAGATCGAATATACGTACAAACAATAAAAATTCTGCAGTAGCAAGACATTGGGAAGAAAAGAAACATACCATCAACCAAATCAGGATTCAAGTCCTGGAAGTAGTCAAACCAAGAGACAGACATGAGGACGTCACTAAGAGACTCAATCAAAGAGAGTCCTACTGGATAGACAGACTAGACTCATTGAGACCTGGCGGAATCAATGAAGAAATAAACTATGCATCTTTCTTGTAACATACAACAGACAAGGAACAGTCAAAGGACAACACAACAAGAACTTTGAGTATTGCATTGGATTAAGTCGAAGACTTCTGTACATTCTACATTTTCATGGTATTTTTTATGTTTAGGGTAACGGTGATCTTGATGATGTTGAACAAGATGTGCAGTGTCCGCAATGGGGGGACATTCCCGTTCAGAACCCGTTTTTGAACGGGACCCAAGGCAGGAACTTATCTCCTGTCTCGTCCGCCCATGTTTGTGGACACTGAAATTAACTGCAGGTCGTTGGAATTATTAATTTTAGTGAAACTTTACCTCCACTCTCTCATGTTTCTTATAGTTTTTGTATAACTACATAGAATCTCTAGATAACAACAGATATACACGTTAAGTGTTTATAAGCAGTGATCCGAAATGTAATCCACATAATCAGCTGGTTTTTGTATAAGTGACGTCTATACAATTATATAATCTGAATGTTATCTAATAACATAATTGTACAAGGGACTTGAGTTCACATTGGCAGCATATGTAGAAACAAACACACTGTCACTTTAACACACTGATGTTGACAGGAAGGTCGGCGCGCGGCAAGGACAAGAAAATGAAAGTAACTTTCCGACGCGCCCCGCGCACGCGCGGGTCGCTTAGTAATGGAATCCAAACATTGAAAACCAGCGTCTAGCGAGGACGCGGGTTTTCACAAATACGGGACGTTACGAGAAGCCCATGGTTGACAGAGGTAAGCAAGGGCTAATATATCATAACAAATGGGTGATTAGATACGGGAGACACATTAATGTAAACACGGTGACTTATCACAGGTCAGCATTGAATACACAATACTGAGGCATAACAGAGTATCACGAGAGAAGGGAGGCTTACACAGCCACTTAACAGGTACATTACATGTATTGAACAGTAGTTCTAAATGCACAAAATACCCGACTTAAACACCCATGTGCATTTAATTATTATTTTTCTGTTTACCTATGGTAACACACACCCGGGGAATTGAAACCTGCGACAATGGTATGTGTTTTAACTTTGATGTATTCAACTATATGATTTGACTTGTTTGATTACATTTGCTGCATTGAACTGAATACTTGTACGCATATATTATGGTTACATTTTGAAACAAACAACCGGTGAATTTTAGGAATATTATGAATTCAAATGATTTTGGTTCATGAATGTATACACATATCATCATTATTGTTATGTTTCTTTTTTTCTTTTTTTGATCTTTTTTTGACCTATTTAACAAATGTGCTGATTTAAATATTGCAAAATGATAGTCAGAGCGCCAAGATGACGGACAATGTCCGAAATGCATTGGCACAACACACTAATGGGAGCTGAATGATAGCATGACGTCTAAACCTCAGTAATAAAACAGAAGATAGTAATCTTCATGATTTTATCAATTGAGTACAGAGTGATGATTTTGGAATTAGTTAATATAATCACATTGCAACAGATCTGGAGCAACTCCGTTTGGAGAGCAAGGGGTAGTACACCTAGGACCAGACTGAGCTCTGACTCCTTTTTGTTTTGTTCACTTTCACCCTGTGCCAGGGTTTTAAGGTGTGCCCCAAATATTGAATAAACATTAATTTAATTTAAGAAAAAAATTCTAAGCATTCAGCAGTGCCCACGCTTTCCAATTCATTCAATTCCGCTACCCCTGGCATTTTGGTGAAATTACGTCCCTGGGTGCATCATTCCAGTTGTAGTTTCGGTGAGTAAAGAAACTGTGTTTGGTTATGAAGTGCACAGTGTGTGGGAAAATGGATTTCTGCTTGGTACTCCCTGTTTGCATCAGTCTCGTGCTTCCCACACGCTTGCCTGTTTTTTGTTTAAATGCTCTCTTTCGTGTTTACTGCTGCTCTTATTCCTGCCCTCCCAGTGCTCCCATTCCCTCGCCACCGGCCCTCGTGACCAGAACCCTCACCAACAGCACCAGAGTGCTTATTTAGAACAGTGTTTCCCGCAGCTCAGAAGTTCAGGTTGGCATCAGCCTCAGGCTCCGTGCACACTTGCCTGTGCTTGGTTTACATTTTCTCTGCCTCAATTAATGGGCTTCTCTATCTAATTTTCGCTGCTTGATTAGGCCGTGCGCTCCTTTTAATCTAAGTGATCTTTCTAAAGAGCCTTCCTATGCAATTGTTGCTGCTTGGTTAGGCCCTGTGCATCTGTTGAATCTAGGTGTACTTTATGAAAGCTTTTCCATTTAATCGTTGCCGCATGATTAGGCCCAGGCACCTGTGAATCTAAGTGTACTTAATAAAATCATTTGCTATTTAACTGTTGCTGCAGGTTAAGTCATTTGCATCTTTTGTATCTAGGCATGATCTCCAGAACCTGTACACCTTTGAATCTAGTGTCAATGCCTCCCCATGCTTCCTGACCTCCCTTCCACCATGCCAAACAGTTCCAAGGCCAGAGGAGCGTACCAGAAATCAGAAGACCTCCTCTCCAACTCCCTCCCCTTGCCCCAGCCCCCACGTCACCACACCTCAGCCAGCACCTTCATGTAACCCCACCCTTATACCCTCTCAATCCCACCGACCAACTCCCTTTCCACCACTCCTTCCCACCCCTCCATAACACACAATGGCCAGCCCACTCCACCCACCACTCCCTAAAACCCTATCAAGCCCAACAAACCCTCCCGTTTCAAACTCCCTGCATCACCAAATTCCCCCCACTCCACCACCCATCCCCTCGAACTTTTCCCCCGCCCGACCCTCCTGCCTGTGATTTAGCGTTCACATTTCTAAATGCAGCCCACACAACTCAGGATAAGACACCCCTCTCAACAGCCCATCCAACCCTCACCCACTCAACCAAGGTACCCACTTTTCGTTGCAGACACAGAAACCTCCCCAAACACAAGCCATCCTCCAATTTCTCCTCTCCCACTATCCATCCCAGATCGCATCCCATCCTACTCACCTACACCTCTACCGCCTGCCCCCCCAGCCCAACCCTGTCCCTCCTCGATTGCACTCTAAAGATAACTCATCTTGCCCCCCCCTTGTTCAGCCCCACCAAACTGCAGGCCTACCCGCTTCTCCCTGAAGCTACCCCCTTTCTCCCCATCTGAAATACCCCAAATCTGCCAACCACAACTCCTACATCCCACTTCACATCAATCACCTACCACCACGCACACCCCTATCCCACCCTGTGCACAGCTCCCCTCCATCACTCCCTTGCATAATCATCAATGCCAGATCTGTCAGTAGAAACAAGCACTTGATATTTGACCTTATCTCTGACAAGAATCCAGACATTTTCTTTATCACTGAAACATGGTTCATTGACCTTTTTCTTTCTACTGCTCACAAAGTCTTCCTGCCCCATTTCTAACAATCGCTTAATTGCCAGAATCCCAGAATACCACGGCCTTCTAGACCCTGCTCAGTCAGGTTTCAGACCCCTCCATGGAACCAAAACCTCTCTTGTCTCATTCTGGGACAGCCTGAAAAGTACAGCAGATTCAGAAGGCTGCTCCAAACTCATCCTACTGGACCTCTGGGCATCTTTCGACACGATCAACAGCACCACTCTCACTAACTGACTCTTTTCCTTAGGCATTAGGGTTTTGCCCTAAAATGGATCGCCTCCTTGATTTATGACTACTCTCAAATCTCCTTTCTCCAACATTTCTCATCTAATCCCTGGCCAGTCACCCATGGAGTCCCTATCCCCTCGCCTTTTCAACCTTTACCTATCCCCACTCCCCGGACCCATCTGCTCTGACACCCTCACCTGATACAACTACACTGACGACACACAGATCATTCTCAAGATCCTAAGTCCATGTCTTCATCCCACCCTGATCTTGCATCCTGCCTCACAGACCACTGGATGATGAACAACAACCTTCTCCCCAACCCTGGCAAAACAGAAATCCTAATCTATGGCAAAACGGCTCTCCTTCCCCAACCCACCCCTTGGCTCCCCTCCTTAGGACCCCCACCCACTTCATCATCCTCAGTCAAATTCCAGGGTTGCACCCTCAGCTCAGACCTAACCCCAGGTTGCCACATCAGTGCTGTCTCCAGATCCTGCCACTTCCAACTCTTCATGCTGAACAAGATCTTTCCCTATCTCTCCTACCATCACAAAATCTCAGCAATCATGGCCATCATCCTATCTGGACTAGACAACTACAATGACCTCTATTTCTGTGACCCTGCTTTTCAACTCAGAAAGCTCCATTGGATCCCAAACTCTGCAGCAATGCTCCTCCTCTCTCTCCCACAGAGAGCACATCTACCCTGCTCTCAGGGTGCACCGATGGCTGCCCTACAGCCGCTGGGTCTCCTTCAAAGCCATGTTCATTACCCATTGCACCTAACACAGGAAAGGCCCTAAATTTGTCCAAAAGAAACTTAAATACTACCACCCCAACCTAATCCTAATATCAGACTCTGCACATCTCCTGGTGGTCCCTCAGTTCTATATCTCCAGCCTAGACGACTCCTCCTTCTCCGTCCTAGGTCCCACCCTCTGGAAATCCCTTCCCTCACCATCCATCTCATAGAGGACCACCTATCTTTCAGGGAGGCCCTTAAAGGCTGCCTCCCCCATGACCTGAGACAGGGCCGCAACCCCTCAGACACAAGCCCAAGGCTGCAACTTCTAAACCCCCTGTGCTGCTTCATCTCCACTTAATTACTTACTTCACTCCTCTTTCTTTTTACTGGGCCCTGCTCCAACTTTCTCCCCTTTCTCTCCACTCTGCCACTGCTCCCTTCCCTCCCCCATTCAGTTACTTCACTTCAGTCCTCCATCCTTCATCTGGACCCTGCCTCAACCTTCTCTGCTTGTGCTCCCCCATGCCACTGCTCCCCTACCCCGACAGAGGGGTCAGGATATGGCACCCGGTGGAGTCTTGGGGGTGTCCTGCTTCCCCCACTTGGAAGACCTTCAAAAGCAGGCATGGTTTTGCACCTGCATGGATTTGAGGGCAGGCCATGTGTCACACCTGAATGGATTTGGGGGTGGACTAGGTAATGCACTCAGACTGTCTAAGGGTGGGCAAGCTATCACTCATCAATGCTTTCGATGGGTGGGCATTTTCTCTGCACTTGAACTGCCCTGATGGGGATAAGATATTCAATTTGGACAGAAATGAGAGCGGGCAGCATATTGCTCTCAGGCGAACACTGAGGTGGGACTAAATAGACTGACTCTTGAAGTCAAGAAATGTGTGGCACCTGGACAGACTTGGGGTGGATTATGTGCTTCATCTGTGTTAGGGAGAATTCTCATTCTATGGCTAATTTCCCTTACCTATAGAGTCCCCCAGCAGCTTTGCTGGATTTGAAGGGTTTGTTTCTTTTGACCTACTAAGAGTGAGATTCTTTTTCCCACTCTTAGGCATTTCTGCTATGTGTGTTCTAGGCTATTTGTGTTTAATGCCTATGGCATTTTCTCTCACCCATAGGAACCATCTTCATTCACATGTGTTACACAGCACCCTCAGTGCAGTGACACAGGGGTGAGGTAGCGACCCCCAAACATAGACCCCATACCCTGGGACTGACTACTGTCTCCCAGGGCATGTAAAGTCCCCATTGGCTTTACTAGTCAAATCTTACGAATTTACGAACTTAACCAGCCCAACCCATTTTACTATGGAGGTACTGGAAAGGGTTAATAGTTTTTCCCTTGGGTTCATTTTCGAGGGGGTACCTTAAAGTCCCGCTCTCTAGAGTTTCTGGCTGGTGGCAGTGGTTACTACCAAAAATATTCAACCGCAAATATTTTCCTATGGGATTTTCCCATTGTTCGAGGCTAACACTTTTACTGACAGCCTCTAACATACCGCCAGTTTATTTTATTATTAACTTTACTCTGGTAGGTTTTATTTGCCAGAACTTTAATATAACTTCTTTCTCGTGTCTTACTCTAAACTCCTAACCCAGGTCGGGGATCCTTTGTTCGCTCTTTTGGCGGGCTTCTGCAAAGAAGCCCTCCTTTCGGCGCCTCTGAGTTTGGGGTGGGTCTGTTGTTTGGGAGGGGGAGTAGAACCCCTGGACAGAGTTGCTGCAGCAACTCAGGTCGCACACTAACCTGATAGGCTGAAGGGTCTCCCGCCAAGAAGACCACTCCACTGTGTGAGTGACAGCTACGCTGTATGAATGGGTCTCTTTCTGCATAAAAGCAGGGTCCTGAGGACTGGAAGAGCAAGACGTCGGCAGTGGAACTATGGAACCGAAGGGGAGAGAAGCCACAGACATCTTCAGCATCTACACCACCAGTGAAGCCCTGCCGGATAGTCTCACCACTTTTCTTCCACACGACGAGAGGAGATCTTCATCGAAAGAGCCTTCTTCCCTTGAGCTGGTGGGAACAACCAGTTTGCCCAACGCTTCTCCGGACCTGCCTTGGTCAAATCAACAGTGCCCAGCACTTGGAGACCAGATAGCCAGGAAGCTATCGACCCGGACCGCGATTAAAAGGAGCGTACCTTTTAAACTTCGTTTGGCAGCACCGCGGCTGGTTTCATCCCTGGGTAGTGCAGTGACTCGAACCTTCCTCCACAACGAGAGCCTCTCTTCCTCTGCTGGACCCCTCGAACTGCAGGAACTACCAGGAACAACCGCCACCGCAGGAGCCACTTCTTCACGTTTAAGGTACATTGTTCCGCCAGGCCTCCCTTTCCCCATAGTAGCCCTAAAGGTGTTTTAAATCCTTTATCTACCTGTTGGGTTTGCCGCCCTCTCTCTTAACATTGTCTTTCACTATTCGTTTACCAAAGACTTGACTGCAGCTACAAGAACATTTTTGCTCCTAAACTCTTGGTCCTGTACCACCGACTCTGGCTCAGGCCTATTGACTCTGGCTGATTTGTTAGATCTGCTCTAACTAAATTGATTTTCAAAAAAGAAATGTGTTGATACACCTGAATCTTCTAAACCCCTCTTCCTTCCTACTGTTTTAACTTGTGGAGTGCCATTTTGCTCAGTTTTCATTCACTTATCTTTCTGCTAAAGTGTCACTGTGCATTACTTGTTCACAAAACTTCAGGGAAGTGTTGCTAGGGGGTGTCTGAAGTTATTTCGGTTTAACTTGTGCTTTCCCTCCCTCTTGTTAAATTGATAGAGTTCCATTTGTAGTAGGTTATTAATGTGCCGTTTTGCTCAGTTTTCACTCTACCGCAAACTTGTCTACAATTGAATAGGGAGTTGTATATACTTTTCCTTGACTGAACTTAACATACTTCATCAACTGTGATTTATGTGTTGAACTAGATGTGTATAGAATAATTATATTTTCTTTTTGATACAAAGCTTTGGTCAGTGTTTCCTTGTTCCATATTACTGTGATACCCATTGTGTAAACACTGAATGCTGCTCATCTCCCTCTTGAGATAAGCTACCAACTAAATCTTTGTGGTACAGACTGTTACCAAAGGGGATTTATTGCTCTCACCTGTAGTCCTAATCTGGTGTAATGCTCCCTAAGGGAACTGCACTGGATTCTGCCTAACAATCTGGACTGCTTAGGGGTGGACAATGGATTACTCTTTAAGGCATCTTTAGGGTTGGCTTTTCTCTCTGCACCCAAACTGTCTGATGGGGAAACATATTGCAGTTGGACAGTCCTGAGAGTGGGCAGTGTATTTGCACTCAGATGAACACTGAGGTTGTGCAATATATTGCACTTAGATTGATACCGTGAGTCGGCAGCTTTTCCACTTAGATGGGGTATCCAGTGATTGTTGGTGTACAGCACCTGGAATGGTTGCACTAGGGAGTTGCACTTTGTCAAGTCCACAATGTCGTCCAAAGTTTCAGTCTTGCAGTTGGCCAGGGTGCCGTGCCAAGCTAAGTCCATGAGGGCAACCTAGTTTTGGTTTCTAGGCAATTGTAGAATATGCTCCACTACCTGTAATGCAGGTATTTGGCGGATTGCTGCTTCCACAGCTAAGTGAGGTCTTGAGGAAAACAACCTAATGATAGCTGGAGGCATGCAGAATGCACCCACCATAAGTTATCAATCCAGATGTATCAGAATTGTGCCAAATTTACCAATTCTAGGCTTTCTCTTGATTTTCACCAAGGCTACTATTTTTCCACTCGCAATCCAGGCTGTTGGAATGAGCCAAAGGCACGGCCTTACTCTGCACACATCTGCTCTCATATAGAACGCGCATGACACTCTGCTGTCATAAGAACCTAGTTACCTTTCACTACAAAAAATGTAACCATAGCTGCATATACAATTGACTATACTCTTAAACACCCCCATGCCTATTTCCCTAGTATACCACTCCCCATACATCCACATGCCATTTAGAAATGGGCCGCCAAGCCCTCATATCCTTTAACGGTCATTATGCTCACACGCATATTAACACCTCCTAACATTCATAGGGTTCGAAATGATGTCCCTCCGTGGGCATTCAACCTACAACGCGTTGGGATCATACCCATGGTGAAAGGTGCTATACAAATGACGAAATGAAAGGATATGAAATAAAGCAAGGGTTAGATGTTTCCTGAATCACGCTTCAAGGATACATTGATTGGTTTTATTAACAAATGTGCAGTGCAAGCCATGTCTTTCATGCACTAGGCACTTCCTCATAGCCAAACATAGTTTGTAGAGGTTAAACAAAACGTGGTTTTGTGTTTTACCCTCAACCATGTGTTTCAAACAATTGGTAGTCATTAAAAATTGAGATGGTCCTGAATAAATCTTTGTTTGTGAGAAGGTTTTCATGGTACTTTGTTTTAAATGACCAGGAGTTGGGGGAGTTTTATTATTATTATTATTATTATTATTATTATTATTGTTATTATTATTATTATTATTACGACTATTACTATTATGAGGTTTAGAAAAATTATCGTTTGCGATACTTCGTGGTTAGGATCAAATCCAAGGCTCCTGCAGCTGCTAACTTGCAAGACGAAGGTTAAAACAGACATGCCGCTAACAATGATGGCAATGATGTGCGCTTAAGCACAAGTGAACCTAGTTGCAGTTCAAGACATCTTGGTCTAAGATCTTGGTGAGCATTGTGGTTTAAGCAAGCATGTGCAGTCTACATTGAATCAACAGGAGAAACCTAGTGCCCACCCCCTCCCTTGGGCACCCCACTCCTGCATTTCCCCCTCTTTCCCCCTCCCCTGAATTTACCACCTTGTCTTGAACTTGCACGGTCAGAATGTCAAAAGGCCAATATACCTGTTTTTTGTTCTACTTCTTTCCGATGTTCCCCTCAACCCCCAACTTGTCTTGTGGCACCTGGAAACAGTGTATAGGCGCCATACAAATGATCAATAAATAAATAAAATAGTGCTGAAAGTAGAGCACTTCCCATGGCCCCATCTCAGGGATATTTTTGGACCTAAAAGTAGCCTTATGTGTCAATGAAATGGCTGTTAATGGTGATAAAAAAGAGTGATAAAAACCAAGTCATACTCTCAAGTACTGTATTGTACTGATTCTTGTACTGATTCTTGAGAGGGAACATACCTATGATGAACATCAAAATAAAGCAGGGAAACTGATGTGCAGATTTCATGAGTTTATTTCCTTTTTCATGACTAGCCTCCAAGATTGATCATGCAATGCTGCATTAACGCAGAAGTCCATATTTGGGAGTACTGCTGTCATATTTTATGGGAGCCCTAATGTTTTTGATTTTTCCCCTTTGGTTTTCTAAGATCTTTGATTCATTTTTGTGGCCTACTGAAGTCCCCCTTGCCACTGCAACACCTTTGTCTATATGACCCTAAGGTAGTCCATGCAGATTCTATAACAGGGTGCTAAAAATCATCCTAGGACCAAAATAGGGTGCTTGTAATCAGTTTTTGGTTTTGTTGAGCAGGCTGCTGGTAGCTGTGCTTTAATCTTGGCTTCAACCAGGATAAATTGAATTTTACCACTTTAGTAGGTCAATGTACCTGTTAGTACCCATTGCAGTGATACTGTTTTTGGTTAATTCTTACTCTCAACCATTTTGTTTTTAGTCCTTTCCTTTACTGGGGGAAATTATAAGGCAGACCTGAAATAGCATTCTTACTAATATAGGCTCACTCCGAACCCATCTTTGCTCCCTCTGTATTTCTTTGAGCTGGTTTAAACTGGTCGCTAGCCCAATACAAAAACTGAATGGGTGCACTTGTATGTTTGGTGGTTTTTATGGCTAGCCTTATTCACTGGCCACTGAAACCTTTCTTTGTCTGCCTGTTTGTGTGATTGGAGAGCTGGCTTAGGCCAGCGAATGAGTGAATGGGTATATCTAGGGAGACCATGGCTCTTCCTCAATTCTGGTAGGATCTTAATAGGTTTACGTATCTGCTGCTAGGAGATCATAGCCACAAAGCTTGACTGCTGCTTTTAAGGACCAGGTGTGGCCATAATTATGGAGATGGCATCCATTCCTTTATCTCTGAGTTTCATTGATGCTTGCCGGGTATCCTTCCTGGGCTGTCCTTTGTCCCCTGGTTCCCTCACCGACTGGGCTGGATGCCCTGTGCTCAGAAAGTTTCTGGGCAATTTTCCCACATTGTTCCCCAAAATATTCCCCTAAATAAATGCCTTAGGGTAAGAAGCTGTTGTCATTCACAAAAGTTGGTCTAACACGACTTCTCCACATTTGCTCCTCATTTGGGCCATCTTGGGTAGCGTCCTCCAATGTTCTTGTTGTGGGACACATTTTTGATTGCCTGACTGCTCTATTTTGCAAATCTAGCCACCGGAGACGCTTAGTTACGTTCAGCCACCTTCCTAATGCATGTGCTACCTTTGCTTTCACTCCTGGCAGGTGTAACACCCTATTGGGAAGACGCATGGTTCTTCTTGTTACAATCTGGGACGTCATTTGTCTAGGGTTTAACTTCTTGGGTGATTGGATCCTGTAGGTGGACCTGCAAGAAAAGGTTTTACTCGCTGAGTTCTTTCATTATTCCTGAGGCACGAGAGCCTTGATCTCCTAAACTGTCAATGTGAGCACTCAACGTATGATACTGGTCTGGCAGGTTATTATTGAAAAATACACTGGCGGTAATCTGGTTCCTTGATGTGGGTTTCTGCTGGGCCTCTTTTACAGCGGTTTGCCTTTGGTTAACAATGGTACGAATCCTGATTGGCTTCCTTGGGCTTCTGGGTCTCGACTCTGGAGCTGGAAGTCTTCAAGAGCATCTCCTCTGGTGTCCATTGTGTTAGGTTGCTGTCTCCTCTGCACCTGCCGGATAGAACTCAAACTTACCTGAGTTTTATTTATAAAACCTGCCTTTGTCTCAAAATGTCCTATTAGGAACTCCTTATTTATTTTTTATTTATTTGGATTTGTAAAGCGCACTACAGCCCTTAGGCATCGAGGTGCTGTTGCAGGAAGATGTCTTAGTTATAGGAATGTGGGGTGCGCTCGTGGGTTACAAGGAGCACGACCTACGCATAATGAGAAAGAATGCAAGTACATGGAGAAACAACGTGATTCATAACTTGAAAACACCAGGTTACGTTACAAGGGTGATGTGTTACATAAGCAGGCAGGGTGCAGTTTTCCTTGGAAAACTCCACCTAAGTGAATTTTAAGGTTACTTACCTGATAATGGTCTTTTATTCTGGGTCCCCCCTAGTGCTTGGAACTTTCTACGTAGAATTAGAATTTTAGCTTACACCAGCGATTTTAAAAGTATTACCCTCCTATGAAAATGCCATACGTTTCTTTGTATAAATTCTAGTTATTACTGTCGTTGTTTTGTATGTGTGTAATTAGACGTTTTAGGTCTGGTGCTATACAACCACCCACTCCTAAATTATGGTTATCCTATTGGCTTGGCTGTGAAAATGTTAATCCCTTTTTCTCCCTCCTCCACGTGCTGTGAATAGTGTGACTATATATGATATGAATTGTTTTTTATATCGCGCTCATACACAAATGTTTCAGAGTGCAAAATGTGCAATTTGGTTGGGGGTGGGACCAGAGGAGGTGCATGGGGGGGGGGCCGCCATTACAAAAAATACTGGTCATAAATGTATCAACCAAAAGTGCACAAACAAAGTGCACTCGTTTACAAAGGTGTTTACTAACACGCAGAACCATGTTTGACCTGTAGTACTTATTTGAACCTACATGCTATGTCTGAGTTTATTTTAAAGTGACTATATTTCAGCATGCCAGTGTGGTGTATTCCCTGTGGGTGACTATGAAAAATAACTGCACCCCACTACCAGCCCGACCCATCCTCTGGAGTTAAGGCTGACTGATCTGCCACGCCAACTACTTCATAGAGGTTTGTCTAACTAGTGTTGGGAAGCACTGTTGGGTCTTTAGGTTAAATGGTTTTACATGCCTCACCAGATTGCCATGTATAATCCCCCCCCTAGCCCGTTGTGCGATGTGCTTGCTTTCATCTAGTGATTTATATAGTGTAGGTAACCCGGCTTTCCTGAAGGAATTCTGTCTATGTATAGTGCTTGACAGGATAGACGCTGACCTGGGTGTGGCTCTGTGTTCTGCAGGGGTAGGTTTCTTGATGAAACGTACACACACTCTGAAATATAATCAAAGTGCAAAGTTTCCTTTGTCTGGTTTTGATCTGTTTGAAGACTTGCCAGACCCCTTGCGTAGTACCTGGCTGAAGTAAGAGCTCCTGTCGCCCAACCGATGCTCCACAGCACAGCAGGTTTTAATCAGAACGATGTAACGTGGTGATTAAGCTTGCAATTATCTCTGCTGCAAAACAAGTACCCTTAGATGCTAAATCTTTTAATAGGACTTCAAACTTCTGTCACACAACTACCTTGCTGCTTCTGAGCTTGCTTCTTTCAAGCAAACAAATGGTAACTGCAGTGGAACCCATGTTTATAATGTTAATTATTGCTTACTTTCCTCCTGCTTTTTATGGTTGTATCCTCTTTCTCAGTCCTTAGTTTAAAGAATTTTTAGTTTATGATTTAGTTTTTATGATAGGTAGTTTAAGCAAGTCAATATTAGCTTGCCCTGGAACTGAGATAGGCGCTCTTTTGGTAGCCATACAATGGATGCTGGTTTAGGAAGTTGGCCACACTAGTAAGCATTGTAGGGGGGAGGCTGAGCCCTAAATAAGTCTTATCTTTAGAGATCGGGCACAGAAAGCGACTGGATCTAGAGGAGGTAACCAATTGGCTACCTCATGCAATTCACACCAGTAAAGTCAGTCTAAACACATCCAAGAATCCAACGGTGGAATCCTGTACTTTGGAACCTGCCTCACCCTCAACATTCTTCCTCGCATGCACTGGAACCCCGACCCCCTGCATGCACTGTACAGTTTGGACTAGACAATTGGAGCCTGCAGCATGTGGGGTCAGCAACAGCGTGTCGGTCTTCCTGCGTACGACTATGCAAATGTGATCAATACACTGTCCCGAGCAAATAGCGTGATTTCACTGGGGAAGAGGAGCAGAGAGCAGGGCCAGACACCACCAGCCGCCAAAGAAGCAGGTGCACAATCTTTTCTGCTGGCAACGTAGCAAAGTTTCCCATGTATACCCAGCTACGCCAAGAGCAGTGATTTTTGCCATACCCCTTCATTAGGCACATGCCATTTCCCATGAATCCCCTGTGCGGCTAAAATATCACACACATGTATGTGCACGAAGCTCATAAAAATACAGCTGTGCTGAGAATGAAAATATGCATAACCGATTTTAGAAACATATTTCTTGTTAAAGTAAATTTTGTGGAAAATAAACCACATATAACCACATTATTTATTTATTTATTTATTCGGATGTGTAGAGCACACGTCAGCCCGGGGGCATCGTGGCGCTTGTTACAGACATATCTTAGTTGCATATACACGAGTAATACATAATTTACAGTATGACATTTGTACACATTTACAGTGCAGTATATTTACATAGATTAGCGAATGTCACATATTATTGTGCAAGGAAAGGGGTCTTCAGTTTCCTACGAAAATTCGGGAGTGAGTTCTCCGCTCTAATGTCTGAAGGTAGAGCGTTCCAGGACTTGGCAGCAATGTAGGGGAAGCTTAGGCCACCGGCTTTGGCTTTTTTGATGCGTGGGATATGGAGTAAGTTAGTGTATTGCATCCTGGTGGGACGTGAGGAGGAGGGTTTGAAGATGGTCTCTGATAGGTAGGAAGGGGCGGAAAGAGAGAGGCATTTGTGTGTGAGGGTGGGGATTTTGAGTGTGATCTGCTCTTTGACCGGGAGCCATTGGGCTGAGTGTCTGGCCTGAAAGATATGCTCTCTTCTTGGGATGCTAAGAGCGGCCCGGAGAGCATTGTTCTGTGTGACTTGTAGTCTGTTTAGGTTTTTTGCCAATGTGCCTGCTAGGAGGGCATTGCAATAGTCAAGTTTGCCTCCAATGGTTGCTCTGGCTATTGAGAGGCAGTTAGGTTTTGAGAGGTATGGCTTGATGCCGTTTATTAGTTTGGTGGTATGCGCAGATGAGGAAGTGATTGCGCTGACTTGTCTGGTCATTGATAGTGAGGAGTCTAGGTATACTCCCAGTGTCTTGACAGCTGTGGATATGGGGATGATGGAGTTGTCAATGGAGAATTTGGCATACAGTTTGTCCAGTTTGTCTAGGGTGCTCTGTTGACCTAGTATCATTATTTCATTCTTGTCTCCATTAAGGCAGAGGCCATTAACTGCCATCCAAGCCAGGATGATGGAGTTGATCGTGTTGAGTGCCTTGGCGTCTTCGTGGTATGATCCTGAGAGAGGTAGAAGTACTTGTGTGTCGTCCGCGTAGTTCGTGTACGTGATACCATGTGAGTCGAGTTTGTCAAAGAGAGGCTTAGTGAACAAGTTGTAAAGTGTGGGTGCAGTGCAGGATCCTTGAGGGACCCTGCAATGGATTGCGGTGGGTGTGGCATTAGCAGTGTCCGAGAAGACTTTCATGGCTCTTCCCTCGAGGAAGGAGGTGACCCAGAGAGCTGATTCTTTAGAGAAATTGGCTGAGTGTGTGAGGTGTGAGGTGAGGGTCTTGTGATCAACCAGATCGAATGTGGCTGAGAGATCTAGGAGGAGCAGTAGGGCTGGCTTGCCCTTATCCATGATTTGGGTGATCTGACTCTTGAGATCCACCAGGGCTGTTTCGGTGCCGTGTCCTTTCCGGAAGCCTGATTGCCTGGTCCCTAGGATGGAGTGGGTTTCCAGAAAGTGTTGGATTTGGCAGTGCGCGGCTTTGTCCAATAATTTCAAGAGGAATGGGATTGTAGTTATTGGTCTGTAATTGTTGGGTTGTAGGGGGTAGAGGGTAGTTTTTTTAGGAGGGGGCGTACCCAGGCCTCTGTGAGGCTAGCTGGGATAATGCCTGATTTAAAGGACACATTGATGAAGGCCGTAAAGAGCGGCGCAAAGCAGTCTGCACAGTCTTTGATGAGCTTGGGTGAGCATATATCACCTTTACAAGGGGAGGGTTTGAGATTTTGATACCTTCTGGTTCAATGACGTCCCTGAAGTAGAAGTCAGGTATGGTGGGCTTGGACGAGGCGGGTGTGGAGTTGGTAGGCTTGGTCCCTGTCTGTTGAGGTAATGCTTTGCAGTGGTCCTTGATTTTCTTTTGGAGAAGGTCAATTTTGTATAGCATGGCAGCTTGGATACTAGCACACCAAGCTTCATCTTTGATTATTTCATCAGGTGTATTGGGGGGGGGGAGATGAGCTCATTAAAAATGACGAAGATTTCTTTAGAGTGCGATTTGGCATTAGAGATTCGTGTGTTGAAGGCGTTGGCTTTGGCAGGGGTGATGGCTGTTTTGTATTGGTGGGAGATTAAGTTGAATTTGTTTTTGGCACTGCTGCAGGGGTTGGTTTGCCAGTTTTTTAGTGCTGCTCTTTTGCGGGAGCGCACTGAGTGCAGTTCTTCAGTGAACCAAGAGTTGGTGTGTAGTGATTTCTTTTCTTTTTTCCATTCGAGTGGTGCTATTTCATTAATAACTTTAGTGATGACATCTTTGTAGATGTCTGCTAGAATATTGGGGTCATTCGCATTTACAGAAGTGTATTCATGTTCAGTGCATGACATGAGCAGAAGTTGAGGGGCATGTCTGAACGGAACGGACGCCATCTTGAGTCAGCCTGGCTACTCCCGCTTTCACTCTCTGGTGACTGTCTCTTTCCATGGGGCCTTGTATTTATTTATTTTTAGATTCCTCCTAGGGGCATTCAGTTGAATGAGGTAGGGGTGTCTTGCCAAATATGCTAAGTGACAAGATATATGCCCAGAATGTCTTATAGTGGTGGGAGTGCATACGCTCAAAAAGTTAGAAAGTTCACGTAGGAGGAAGTCCTCACAAAAGTGTAGATGAGTAGCAGTGTGCAGTAAACTCATAAACTAGTGTCCCATTACTGGGATGAAGTGCTACACCATAAGCAAGACCTGCTGGATGCTCTGGGCATGCAGGTGTGCGGACCTGTAAAACCCTCACCACGACAGAGCCCTGCAACAGCATCAACAGGCATAGATAAGTGAGATCAAGTGAACCTCTACATCTGCATATAATTAGATACGGGCTGACAATGCACTTAGCTACTAACTGATAATGTCCTCATCTGCAAACTGGCAGTCACCTGCCAATGCTGAAATGATGGTGCAGTATAGCGAACACTCCCCATGTTCACCACCGGCATTATACTAAATCACTGCACGGCTGAGGAAAGGGCACACACTTGTTATTTGGCTCTTCCTATCCTGTCCCACCCCAAGCACCACAAAAAAACTCCTTTTCCCGCACATTCACATCTGACTTTTAATATGCTTCCCTGACATCATCTTTAGTAATGACCCTATAACAGGACCCTACTTAGTGGGAGATTATGTGCCAGGCACCAAATGCTACTCCCCTCCTTCTATGGCAACAGGTGATATCAGGCTAGCACCTTCACTGTGGTGTACTATAAAAAGTCATAGTTACATTTCTGCATCCCTGCCCCCCCCAAAACACTGAAGTTGCTGCAAATGCCAATCAACTGCATAATGCACGTCTGGCTGCTGCTCCCAATCAGTGTCTGGGTTCATAGATTGAGTTTTGAATGAAGGGCTGCCAAGACAGCAGCTAGTGTGTCAAAGCACAAGACTAGCATGTTGGATCCCAATGATTAATGTATTCTCGTTGCATAGCGGAATATCTCATAACTTGGTGTAATCAGACTGAAGCATTCACAGTGTGGAACAGCATAGCCAAACTCATCAAAAACACACCCCTGACTTAAGGAGGGACGTCTTTGCTCCTGCACTATTCGTGGATTTACACACCTTGGTTTTCCAGATATGTATGTCTACATGTCCCACAAGGCCTAGCCAGCATGGTCAGTGGTGAGGGGTCATGGGACTTGCATTTCAAAAACATAACGAAGCATTCAGACCTCAGTGTCTATGACTATGATACTGTTTGTGTTACTGTACATCTGTGCATGATTAATTATTCTGTATCCTTGCTCCATCCAAGAGGATCTGGTTCCTATTTAGACCTCCTTTTTGTTTTCTCTCTATCACTGACTTTGGTCTCTGCTTTTCCTAGTCGCTCTTCAGACCAAGCACTTCTTGCTTTGTCTAGTATTCCTCCAATAACATTTACACTTCTGTTTTCAACTCTGCTATTTCTTCTTCTCTTTCTTCTTTGCATGAACTTGCCTTCTCCTCAGTGATCTATGCTTTCTCTTCTTTCTTCACTGCCGTATCTGATGCTCTCGATTCTCTGTATCCTGCATCTCCGTTTACTGCTATGCAGAAACCCCCCTCAACCTTGGATTACTCCTCTACTCCACTTGCCACGTCGCTATCTGTGCCGCACTGCACTGTGCGCTGCTGTTGAAAGTCACAATCCTATGAGAATCTGTCTCTTTTTTCCTCCCTACATACCTCTTACGATACTGCTCTACTTTCAGCCAAACAACACTACTATTCTGATCTTCTTGATTCCTATTCTTCACATCCTCGTCGTGTATTTCAGACCCTGTCTCGTATTTGATCTCCTCCCCTCCCTGACGCAGCAGTATCCCCCTCTCTCTCGGCATCAGATTTGGCAACCCGCCTATATACTAAAGTTGACCTTCTTCGCTGCTCTATTTCCACCTCCATAACTTAATCTGCCCCCCACTACTTTCCCCCCTGTGTCGTCTTCTTTGTCTTCGTTTCTCCCTCTCTCTGATGCTGATATTGCTACTTTTCTTTCAAAAACCCATTCTACTTCTGTTCCCACTGATCCTGCTCCACTCTGAAAATACAGAAAGTCTACCCTTCTCTTCTTCCTCACTTAAGGTCCCTTTTTAATGCCTTTCCCCAATGTTCCGTCTTCCCCACTCATTTTAACCATGCCACGATTTTTTCTATTCTAAAAAACCCTCACTTGTACCCTCCTTGTCTTCTAACTTTAGACCAATTTCTCTTCTTCCCTGTCTCTTGAAGCTCTTAGAGCGGGCGGCATACACCCAGGTTTCCTTGCATGTCAACTCTACTTCTCTCCTTCCTTATTTCCAATCTGGATTTTGACCTTGTTACTCTAATGTGACGGCTCTTCTTTCTGTCACTAACTCCCTTCTCTCTGCTTGCTATTCTAAACACTCATCTCTATTGGTCATCTTAAATCTGTTGGCAGCATTCAACACTGTTGATCACTCCCTTCTGCTTATCTCCCTCGATTCTCTTGGCTTGAAAACTTTGGTTCTTCAGTGGTTGCATTCTTATCTTTCCAACTGCACATATTTTGTTTCTTGGGTGGTTGACTCCTCACCTACATTTTCTCTCAATCACAGTCATCGGACAGCCTCAGGGCATGGTCTTGGGTCCCCTTCTCTTTTCTTTGTACACTATTCCCCTAGATTCTATTATTTCTTCCTTCGACCTCTCTCATTACATTTACACTGATTATTCTAATTTCTTTCTTTCTTTCTTTCTTTCTTTCTTTCTTTCTTTCTTTCTTTCTTTCTTTCTTTCTTTCTTTCTTTCTTTCTTTCTTTCTTTCCTTCCTTCTTTCTTTCTTTCTTTCTTTCTTTCTTTCTTTCTTTCTTTCTTTCTTTCTTTCTTTCTCTCTCTCTCAGCTATCACTCCAACCATTTATGAAACCATCTCTTCCTGTCTCCTGAAGATCCAGTCTTAGATGTCCAATCACTTTCTTCACCTCAATTACTCCAAGACTGAAGTCCCTTATTTTCCCACTAGTATTGTTCTCCCCCTCCTAACTCCCTGTTGATTCCTTCCATTTGTCTCCCTATCCCTTTATCTGCATGTAACCCTGGCATTTATTTTGAATCTTCCCTTACTTTTGCCTTACAGATTTCGTTTCCTCATACCTGCCACTTATATCTCTATAACCTTCGGAAAGCAAGACATTTCCTCTCCTTCCATGCCACGAAGCTTCTTGTATCCTCTCTTATCTTCTCGTGTCTCTTCTAGTGCTCCTTCTTTCTCTTTGGACTTCCTATTTCTCATCTATATCCATTGCGTTGGTCTATAATTCTTATGTTCATCTTCTTTTCGCTCCCTCCACGCGTGACTCTGTATGTCCAACTCTAGTCTCTTTTCGCTGGCCTTCTTTTTCACTCTAATCTCCTTTTTAATTTCCTCTGCCTAGTCATGTTTCCTCTTAGTGTCCCTCGCCACCATGTGCCCTCTGCCGTTTCCGTTAGTTTTCCTAGTTGGCCCCCTATCATTTTAACGCTTTTCCTCTTTCTCTTCATTCCATTTCCTCTTAAGACATGTTTCATTCATGTTTGAAAGACTATCTTCTCCCTCATTAATTCCTTCCATATCATATTTTGTTTTGTACCATTTTGTTAATTTTTGTACAGCGCTTTGGCATAAAGCACTATAAAAATCCAAATAAAAATATGACTGTTACTGTTTGTGTTACTGTACATCTTTGCATGATGTACAGGGCTTGCGTCCTTGGTCTCCGTCCCAGGGGATCCATTACAGGATCCCTTAGACAGGATCTGCAAAGTTGTGTACAAAGCAGTTCTACACCAATCAGGGGAAAGGGTGCTGCGGCATGTCATGTCTCGCGTACTGTTGACATAGTTACATCAATATGATATGCCCTACCTGCATTTGGAAACTTCAAACAAGTCTTGCCAAGTCAAATCTAGTGTTGTGTTGAAACTTAAAAACATGGATTCTGGTGTCTATCAGTAAGAATGATTGCTGAAGGACACAGTGCCATGCCAGCTGCATGATTGTACTGGAGGACCACTTTTCCTTCATCAGGGGAGAAGGACACAGAGTAGTGCAATGCAAAGCAGAACAGATCAGATACTGTAAGAACTCAGTTCCACTGTCTTCACTTTTTACAGCGAAACAAAATAAAAAAGAAGAGGTTACGCACAGGCATTCATCACTTCGGCCCAAAAACCCTATCTACTTCTATCTCACTTTGAGCTTTGCCCACCTGTGCAGGATGCCCCAATTAGCATACAACTGGCTCCATGTCCCAGACACATGCCTGAATGTGATTAAAAGCACAGGTAATATTCCAATGTGACACCATTGTTCCCACCATTAGACTACGTCCAGACCATGGAACCAAAGAGGACCAATGCTTTGCCACGCAAACTGAAGTTTGATTGGCCCGAACTAGGACGACCACTCCTGCCCCAAGGCAAACATGCTTTGATGCCCAAATGTACCCGAAAAAGCCACCTGCCAAGCCTGCTAAGGTAGCAAGGAAGAAGATGAAGGTGCTCCATTTTCAACAACTAAGCACGTTATGATACAGTAAACACTGCCGCACTTACTGCAATGTGGGCTGTGTACAATGTGCATTCATTCCTGTTCTGTGTAGTATATAATGCTACTGACAATGTCAATCATATGACCCCTCGTTCTCTCTCATTCCAGTGTAATCTTTGTCACAAGGAGTTCTGCAATGTGGAAATGTGCTCAAATATTTTAACACACTCTAATATTTTAATATGAATTTCTTGAACAGAGACCCCCCAATAGTTGGTATTGCCCCACCCTCAGAAACAGAACATGGGCTGCGTCAGCCGCATCAAAGGCACTGGAAAAAAGGTACAGTACGTTCTGTCTTCAACATGTTAAGGAACTATGCAGTGTGGTACTGTACTTTGTACCAAAGGTATCTCTATATATATTGGGCATGTCTTTCTTTTTTCTCTCTTACAGTAGTGCAAGGTTTTCTTGAGTATAACATGGCTTCATTATGTTATGTTACCATACATCGTGTAAAGCACTGCACTGATGATGTCAGTCACAATTCATGTATTCATGTTCTCTCTCTGCCTTTCTCTCTCAGTGCGGTGAGGTCTTTGTGAGAATGTTTTTCTGGCACTTTATGTATTGATGTGCTGAAGTATTCTACCATACTGTAGTATCACGAAATGACTTTCCTTAAGAGAGGCCCCCAAGAGTCAAAATATGCCTACCTGCAGATACAGGACAGCGGTTGCACCTTTTCACTTGGAGGTACTTCAAATGGTACCGTACATTCTGCCATCTTTATGTTCTATTACTGTAGTGTTCGTGCAATTTACCTCACTCATATTGTTCTCTGTCCACAGTATCTCTCTCTTACATCTTTCTCTTTTTTGTGTCACTTACAGTAATGCAAAGATTTCCTGTGTACAAAGTTGGTTCAATATATTATGGTATTGTATGTTTCTTTACAGTGTATACTGCACACCACTGAGGATACCAATCACATGGCATCTTTCTCTCTCAGTGCAGAGAAGTCTTTGTCAGAATGTTTTATGCTATAGTATTTGTTGATGTGACCGAATATTCTAACATAATATGGCCACCCAACCAAACTGCCATGTGGACCCAAGCTGTGCTCTTTCCACCCACACACCAGAATGGATGTTCTCTGAGCTAGAGTTTGACTTGTGTCTTTTGCAACATCTTGTACATAAAGTGCGCCAAATCAGTGCCAATGTGGTCATGCTACTGGAGAGAAAAGTGGGGCTGCAGGTTCCAACCTTAGCGAGAGATATTTCAGAGGAGATGAAGGAGGGTGATGTTGGAGTCTCCTCATTCATCACTACCCATGCACCCTCATCTTTTCCCAACCAGCCACCACCCTTGCATGCCCTCTTTCACCTCACATGCAACCAACCTTGTATCCCCTACCTTTTCGTCAAATACGGCACCCTGTGCTTCCTGACTTCTCTTTACCCACCCCAACCTTGCACTTCCCCCTTCTCACCCAATGGAATCACCCCCTTCTTCTCACCTGCAACCAAACCTGTGCCCCCACCTTCTCCCTACCCCTACCTATTTTGAACTCAACCCTTCTACTCACCCACCAAAACCCTTGTACCCCTAGCTTCTCAACTGCACCCACCCTCATTTTCTCGTCACCCCCACCCACCATTACAGTGCCTGCCTTCTCATCATCCTGACCGATGCAGATCCCACCAGCTCATTTTGCTCACCTGAATTCAAAACCCACTTTACCGTGTGAGGTCCCACTTACCACGTAGCTCCAATCCCATCCTATCAGAAGAGTTTTGGTCTCCTGTTGTTCAATTATGCACTGCAAACCATTTCAGAAGAGGATGAGAACGTGATAAAAAATACTTGTAGGCATTGCCTCAGCGATATGGCATTCATATTTTGTAAACATTTGATCACTTTTCAGCAGTATGAACACTGCTGCAAAAGAGTAAAACATGATAGATCAGAAAATAAGGGAGGCTTTCTGTGGCTGACCATCCTTGCTGCTGTGCATTGTGAAGAGTCCCTGGATGCCATCACTTCTCCCTAGGGGGAGGGCCTTCACGTGAGGCCAGGGAGGTGAGGCTGTTACCCAATAGTCCCCCTGGGGTGGTACTCACCTGTTGGATCTCATGGGGAGGGAAGGCCCCTATGGGATTAGTGACAACCTGGGGAGAACATGGTATCCACATAGCCCACATAGCCCACCTACCTCCCTCCACCAACACTTTCCCTAGTGTTCCTATATGTTTCTGTCATGCCACCAATATAGGAAGTACTGAGACAAGGAAGAGTTTGGACTCCTCAATGATCCTGTATCCCTTAAGTGCTCAGACAAGAGAGAGACCAATTGACACACTGTAAGACCTAAAGATCAGTACCTGAAAGCTAATTGGGGCAAGACCCATTCAAAACTGAAGCAGAAAACCAGGAAAGAGAGAGAGGCCCTCCCTGGAGGAACCACGAGCACGGGCAACACTTGGAACAGCAAAGGACTGGTGCAGTTGCAGAAGGGTTTACCGGGCAGGTGGAGAAGCTCTTATCTGGTCCAATGTGCACGTTACCTACCAGCTTGTTTTTCAGGTGTCTGCAGATGACATGCAAATCCATGAAAAAAGAAAGAGAAAAACCTGAAAAACCTTACAAGATGACTGAATCCCATTTTCTGTTTGATGATGTCGAATTCCCTTTGCTGTAATGGATTCAAACCATTACGGCAATGGATTCAAACAAATAAGAGATTATCCAGTGGGCGGAGCAACTCATATTACTACCCTATTTGAATAGTCTATTTCATTGGGCGCTGCTCATTTCTGGACCCAGCATGTAAAAAATAATACTGCAACTTATCTGTACTGCAGTCCCATCCTTCTCCATCAACATTAACACTGCAGTGAAAGGATTCATCTTGCAATTATCAATGATACATAAGATTCGGACTCTCTGACAAACAAGCCACCATATTCAATAGAAACATCCCTATGGATGGCAAGTATTCTGCACTGAAATGTGATGTAGTCTTGTCTGCCACAAAGGAATGACTGATAGAAGACCGAGAGTGCCAAGCCAGACTGCTGGACTGTCCATTAACCATAAAAAAGGGACCACATCAGACCTCTTTGAGGTCCACTGCTGACACAAGGACAGCAGGCAGGTATCTGATAACTTCACCTTTATTGTTCACAGTTCAGTATACAGGTAAGCAGCCCGATAGGCCTTTGTGCTCCCTCCAGCATCCCTCTTCTTTCTCTCTGCTTTCAAACCCACACATTTCATCTTTCCAGCTTAATTCCATATTCTATTAGGGTTCTAAACATCAACAAGATTAACAAATAAACAGCAGAGTAATCTTTCTCTACCTAACACATCTTCATGTACAGCATTAACTTATAATTAATTCATCACAAAATGTAACATACCTCCTTCCCGTGCTTCCACGCGCACTGCACATCATCCCATTCTCTGTTCGACACTGCCACTCTCTCTTTGTACCACTTCTCTCCATTGCACAACCGCACAGCATTGCCCATGTCCTCCTCAACCCTAAAAGGTCCTGAGAATTTTGTTAAACCTTTCTCTACCCTTCCCCCCAATTTTACTTGAATCATGGTTCTTTTTGACATTGCTATGTCTTTCACGCAGTTCCTCCGGTCATACATTTCCTTATTCCGACATTGATCATCCTCCTCCTCACAACACTCTCTGATACAACCTCTCTATCACTTCTGTATGTATTCATCCATCTAGGATGAAATCTCGAGTTTTGGCTTCCCCTCAGTACCTCAAAAGGTGACGCTCCTGTCGTTTGATGTGGTGCCAATCTATATTGAACTACTCTTTCTATCACTGCGTGTACCTCATTCTCTCCCTTTTGCAACCGCAATCCTTATTGCATTGATTAATGTCCTATTAAAACTCTCCACCACTGCATTCACTTTGGGATCGTACAATGATGCTGTCGATTGCTGCACAACATTCTTTTGAAACAATTCTTCCATCTCCCAGCTATGAACTGCGGCCCATTATCCGACACAATTTTTCTGCGAAAACCTTCCCTCCAGAATATTGATTTAAAAAACTGCACTAATGTCCGTGACTACACATACTTCCGGTGACTTCAACAACATGTCCACTGCCACTATAACATAGTTTCCTTGACCTCCCCTCACAGCAATCGGTCCCAATATACCTACTGCCACCACATTCCACACCAAACTCGAAGGTTCTGTCTCATTCATTTCTCTTGTGATTAACACCTTTTCACTGTTTGCACATCCCTCACAACCCTTCAACAACTGCTCTATATCACTGTCCATACCCGGCCACCAATACTCTTGTTGAATCATACCCTTGGTCTCTCAGATGACCTTTCTGAGCAGTTTTCATAATGTCTCCTCTCCGTCCTTCTGGCACCACCAACCGAGGCACCCACACAAGCATTCCTTTCTCTACACTAAACTTATTTGTGCACCAATACAAACCAAACAGCTTTATCAACATAGTCAAATCCAGAGATGCAGGATGGAGACGAACCTGATGGTACGCTGCCTTTAAATCTATTGTTGAAAATATCCCAGCACCTGATATTTCTGCCAACAAATCACTTATTTCCGTCAAAGTAAACCTGTCCGGAACCACATTTTCATTTAGTGCCCTGAGAGCTATACATAATCTCACACTACCATTAGGCTTTTGTACAACCACCACGGGCTGACCAATTCCACTTCTTCGGCCTCCTCTATGATGCCTTTCTCCATCATGCATTTTAGTTCTCTCTCTATTTCCGATCTCAACGGTATAGGTACCAGCCTTACCTTAACCATGACCGGCATTGCTCCTGGCCTTAGCTTGACATAATGTACAAATCATTTAAGACAGCATGTTGGCACCTCAAATACACTCAGGTACCATTCCTTTACATCCAATTTCTTCCACTCCATATCACACTTCTGCTCTACTAAAACCTGAGACAGATGCTCTGGATCTAACCATATACCCAAATCCGCCTTCATGTCCCATGACAACAAATTGCCTCCCTTTCTCATCACCATCAATACGCCTGTCACACTTGGCCCTTTAAATCCAAACTGTGACTGTAATTCTCCCACTATGTCAAAAGAAACATCCCTGTAGGCATTCGCTGATACAGTAGCTTCCTCTAAATTGCAACAATTGAACTTGCTTTGCAAAGTATTCATATTCATCAGCGTATAATCAGTGCCACTATCAATTAATAGTTTGACAGGCCCATTGGGAATCCCGATCTCAGCATGTGGCTTCACCCTTTTGGGTCTGGCATCCACCGCATTCTCCACACATCGTCCTCTTGCTCCTTCCATCTATTCCGTGATTACACTACATCCTACACACATTATACTTTCCCAAACTTTGTCCATTGTTTACACCATCGTGGGAGGTGCCCTTCCCTTCCACATTCCCTACAAATCAAAAGTTGACCAAAACACTGCTTGTCATTGGCAAGCTGCTCTGTGCTGCCGTACCGAAAACACAACCTTCCACTAGTCTCCCATGAAACCCCTGTTTCATCTCAGGCCTTTTCTTTACCAATTCATTGCTTTCCTCTTTCTGTTTATATTCTTTGTGCTCCTTGCTGCACTCAACTTGGTTTGCCCCACCACCAGCTGCTTTCTGAGCACCTGCATCAAGTTCTTTTAGGCATGACTCTGTGTGCTCAAATATCTTTCAACCTCAATGGCCCTCGCCATACTTATATCTCCACTACTCCCTCCTTCACTCCACAACACCTCTCTCACTTTGTGATTACTGCAGTGTATCATGAGTTGGGCCATCAGATGTTCATCTCTGCAGCAGTCTCAGTCACACTTAATGGCCAACCCACATAATGCTGTTATGAATTCCTCTATGGTTTTGTTTGGACATTGATCCTTAGTTTCAAAGTGATACCTAGCAAGAAATGTGTTCTCATTGATGATAAAGTGTCTATCCTTTTTGGCCGCACTCATCTCAAATAAATGTAAAACATCTGTGTCAGCAGCTAGGAAGTTTGGCAACCTTCTATATATGGCCTGACCATCCCAACTTAAGCAGTGCTAAAGGAGCAAGTCCTTCCTTTCAGCAGCAAAGTTTGCACCGTATACCCCGATGTAGGTACTTGTGAAATCGCTCTCTCCATTCCTGCCATTTTATTAAGGGCTTATCAGAAGTAGTCACGAAAAGTGGAGGCCCCAGAATATTTGCCATGTCCTTTATCCAGTTTTCCACTTACATATGCACACTTGTCTAGCAATTCCCCTTGAGATTCCTAAGCATTCCTGAATCTTCTCAATGCAAGTTATCCATGCAGTACATCTACATCAGAATGGTTGTGGCCGTACAGTATGAAAGTCTGATGTAGATGCGCTAAATAGCTTGACAGCATTCGATGTAGCCTGTTCCTGACTTCAAGATGGTGCATCTGTGCTTTTCACAGAGACGACTGGCCAGCCGCCTGACTTAAAGATGGCCGCCAGCATGCAGACTCAGGGCCTGGTCACTCACTGCCTTGTAGCGTACTTGATGAGAGAGCTGATGTCGATAGGTGCACAATGCACCAACAACACAGAGATGTACCGAGCTGGGTCACCTTCACCACACAGTCAACAGCAATCCAGGCAGCCACAGCATTTGCTGGGGCTGTTGAGGCACATCTCATCAAGATCCTTGTTGCCAGTATTCGGTCCGCTGATGTAACAAAGATAGCAGGCAGGTATTTGATAAATTGACATGTATTGTTCACGGTTCAGTATATAGGTGGCGCCCTTCATGGGAATGCTTAGAGAGTGCTGTTCGTGCTGTTGGACTCTCTGTTGAAAACCTCCTGAAGTGGATTAACTTTGGACTCGAAGCACTCTGTGATTCGCTTCCAACGTTACAATATTGAGGTGGGTAAGTAAGCCCTGCCCCTTTTTCCAAGTGTACACCATTTGTACCCGGATGTGTGGGAGTGCTTAGAGAGTGCTGTTTGTGCTGGTTGTCACACTCACCTGTGTCTCTGCAGGAGCGATGGACGAGCCTGCCTTGACCCCGAGTCTTCACTTCCCCTGTTTCATCCGGAGGAATACCTGTCAAATACAAGGTGTACACTCAGACCTGAATTCACCCGATTCCCCTGGGCCCTTCCCTTTTCTTTACTGTGTGCTGTGATGTCCCCCTATGGGCTTACCTTGATCTTTAGTAGGGTGTGCACTCCATCCTACATTTGCAGGGGCGCGATTCACTCATGTGATTGGTGCCAATGTCTGTAGGCTGAGTTCAGATGCCAAACGCTGTTTTATGCCTTCACAGCGAGGCCGAGAGTTCAAGGCGCCAGTTTCTTCACTGGCTAGAAACTCCTCCAAAATTGTCCATATTGTCTTTGTTTGTCGGTATTTTTGTGGGTGAGTAGCACTGCGTGTAGAGTTAGCTGCTGGTAGGTTTGCGCAGCGCCTTCAATTCGAGCGCGGCTGGTAATGTCTCTCCCTTTCCCTTGCAGGAGAAAGTATGTGGTATTAGCGCCTCAAGTCCGGGTTCAGCGCTACTGGAGACTTGGTGGTTAGGTAAGTTTGCACACTGGATTTTGGTAAGTATGCACCATGTAGAGAGAGAGAGAGAGTGCAGTGAAATAAGTGTCTGCGTTATTGGAGCGAGCGCAGTGAATAATGTCTCTTCTTACTTACAGGGGTTTGTGCGCTCGTGCAACTAATCTGGATTCCAGCATCGCAGAAAGATTTGCTGAGCATGCGCAGCGTTACTGATGTGCATGTGTTAAAGCTGTTCTTCCTTTTTCTTACAGGTGCCGGTGTAGAAGTCCCCTCTTGACTGGAGATAGCTGTGGCGTGGAGTAAGAACCAGGTAAACTGAAGCTGAATGATCCAGAGCGGGTAAGCAGAAGTAGGATGATCCGGAGAAGGTAAGCAGAAGCAGGATGATCCGGAGTAGGTAAGCAGAAACAGGATGATCCGGAGCAGATAAGCAGATGCTGGCTGATCCAGAGCACGGCAAGTGTGTTGCTGATACAGCTCACAGTAAGCAACACGAAGCACTGGAAGAATCTTAGGTGTGGCTTATATGGCCAGCCACACCCAAACACTAGAGAGTTCATGAGTTATCATGCACTTCCTGTTTGGCAACAGGAAGTGGTAACCAGGAAGTTACTACAAACACTAGGAAGGAATGAAAGGAGGGATTTGTTATGGGTTCTTTGTGTGCCTATGCCAGGCCTGCCAAGCCTCCACCAAGCTTGCCCCAACTACCTGCCCGATACCCATTACACTGGTGGACTCTCTGTTGACTACCTCCTGAAGCGGATTAACTTTGTACTAAAAGCACTCTGTGGACATTATTTTGCTCCCAACTTTCCAATATTGTGGGTACTTAATGTCCTTATTCCTATTTTGTGTATACAGCTGGTAAAATATAGCTATTTAAACAACTTGTCCCCTATTTTATTACAGTGGTCGAGTAAGCCCCGCCCTTTTTTTCCAGTGTAAACCATTCATACCCAGACCTGCGCACATTCGTGCATGCACGTGCTTCATGGGAGTGCTTAGAGAGTGCTGTTTGGCTGTTCAACTGAACAGCCACTCCCTTACTCAGCTTGCTTTTTACCCTTGTGCAGCGTTAAGTCTGTTAGTTTTCCTCGTCATATCCCCTGGTATTCCCACTGTGTAATTGTGCACATTCAAGATCCATGGAGCCCTGTACCCTAAAATAGAATATGCCACTGCATGTTAATTCATTACCACTTCCGGTAATAGTACCGTTAGCTTTACACCCAATAACGGAACCTTCTACTTCGAGTGATAAAGCTAGTAACCAAGGAAAAAGAAAAAAAACAACCTAGCCAAAACGCTGGGCACTGATATGAGAATATTTTGTGTACCAGCAAACCCTTTCTATCACTCTGATGTAATCCAAGCCTCACCCACTTCGCAATCTGCATTGCCAGGTGCAGTGGATATTGAGACTCTGGCCCTGTACATCACGGACAAGGAACTGCTTACAAAGCCGACACAATCTCTTGCAGTCACCCCGGAAGCGGTTGTAAAAAGCGCAGCCCCTCATGAATTCCCATCTGTTTGCTGTCCCCTGGCTCCACCGCATACATTTACACATGACTGATTGGGATGACATTCCAGTTTTATACTCTCAGGTTCTTAAGTTTAATAAGTTACAATGACCGGATGTTATCATACAACAGTCCCAGCAAATCAGGCGTGAAGTGTCTCATGAGGGCGTTCCTCAAAATTGTACGGCTAGAAATGATATGCAGCCCTCTAGCAATCGGGATGCAAACTGTTGAGCAAGCCCACTAAAAGACAATTATGATCATGTCCTACCAAACAGCTCGCTTAGCCAAGAGAGAAATTGAAAAACTCAGCAAGATCATTGCAATGTTTTGTCTGACACAGAGGGGAAGGCAATTTCCGGAAACTCAGCTGGATGAGTTTCTTGCTTCCCATGTATCCAATTTGTCTCATTCTCCAATCTTGTACCCCTATTCTCCTGGAACTACTGTGAACTCTTCTGTTTTGATCAATTATGTCATTTGTGAAATCCACCCCGAGGCCATCTTTCGGACTGAAACAACTACAGTTTGTAAATTATGATACCAAAATAACAGCATGAATAACAGTGTATATACATTAATTAAATTATACGAGGCTCTTGACAAAAAATCGGACACCCACACGGTCACACTAGGCAACATGTGAAATTGGACTTTCTAGCTGTCTCAGTAAGAGATCTGAATGGGAGACTAGTTGACCGAACATCGGAGTCAAAAGGCCTTGCCATTAGAAGTGAACACCCAATCTTATAATGCGGCCCAGAAGGATGTAATCGAGGTGGGTTTTAGGACACATGAATTGACAGTTGTAAATGCTGTGCATGAAAACGGGACTGGTTGTTATGCACAATACCAGCTCTCAGTGGTCGAAATCTGTAGCACGCAAGAGGCTGGAACAAGGGTATGAAGTTTTCCACCACATTCATGGGAAAAAGAAAAGAACGCAAGTGAAAAAGAGGGAACCTAAGAAAACTAAAAACTGCAGTATGCAAACGAAAAGAAAAGAAAATAAAGACTTAGGGGGTCATTAAGAGTTGGGCGGTAAGGGTTAACAGTCACCGGTAATGATGCTGGTGCCGGTAAACCCTTACCGCCCTATTCCGAGGTCCCTTAGCGGGTCCTAGCAGGAACGGCTGGTTTTACCAGCCGTTCTCTGCGGGTCCAGTAAAGGGACCTTGGAGCCAATAACGGGCCCGCAATTTGCGGGTCCGTTATTAGCACCTTCCCCATTCCCATTGAGCCCTATGGGGGCTCAAATGGGAATGGGGAATGGTCAACTGAATGGGGACTTACCGGGTCCGCATAGGTCGGAATGTCCCGGTAAGTCCCCATTCAGCCAGACCGGACCCGGACCCGGGTTTGGAGGCAGAAATGGCGCTAATAGCACAATGGCTACCTCCAAACTCATAATGACCCCCTTACCCTTGAAAATTACAAAAAGCCATTACAAAGCATTCATTAATGCCCTAACCGCCCCACAGAGAGCAAAAAAATCTAAAATGAGAAAACGTGTTACTCTGTTGGAACAAGTGTTGTCACCAATCCCAACAGAGGAAAATTTAGAAGACCTGGACGGTGTATTAAATTGTTCAACTTATTCTATTACAACACCCCCTGATACTAATGTTGAACAAGTGGGCACAGAAAAGTGTTACAATACATCTCATCGAATCCTCACAGTAGACATCCAGGATAAAGCGAATGAGGCATTTATTACCATTCAACAGAAAAGACCTCTTATCACAAACCATTGTAAGATAGGACCAGCAGCTCCCATTCAATTTAAGATTGGCATAGCAGAAGAACTTGATAGAGTTGTCACTACACGCTTATGGAGCCAATTAGTGTTGACAAAAGAATCTTTAGAACTGACCCCAAAGCACAGAGGGCTGACACCAACGAGAAACTTGGGTGGAAACAAAACAATTTGAAGTGTCCCCTATAAGGACACAACCAACAGGGATAAGGAAATCGATCCCCTTGCACGATAAGTTAACCCTATAAATGAAGGACAGAAAAAGGGTGAATCCATTCCCTAATAGAAATAACATTTTCACAATTTTTAGGAAGATAAAAAACCTGAAAAGTAGAATAAAGAGATATAGAAGCACTTCAGTTTCAGAGATCCCACAAAATGGATACTGTAATTTTCACAGTGTCTTCTCAAATAGTGAAAGAAACAATTTGGAGAGAAAGAACCCTATTAGCAGAGGAATGCATCATATTGTCAATTCAGAACCGACATGCGTCCCATAGACCTGTTCGAAAGTCAAATGACAACTCCTTGAATCAAGAATTTACTCAAAGAACCGTAAGTTCTAAGTCTAGTACTTTTAACAAAATGAGTAAAAAAAGCACTGATTGTGAGGACGTTAGCGACCAAGTTAAATATGTAATACCTGATGACAACACCACTAAAATAGAGCAACAAACCTCTTGGGCATGGCCTAGAAACACCCTTAAGGATGCAGGGCGCATGCTGAAACAACAATGCCAAGAGAATGTAATCCACTCCTGTAGGATGGCAGTGTGGAATACCAGAGGGTTTGCACATCATCTGGGTACATCTAAATCACACCATCTGGCAAACTACAATTTAATTATATTACAAGAAACGTGGCTGACTGCCTATCCTATATGGCCAAATTATGAAATTGTGTGGATTCCTGCCATCAAACAGGCGAGAGGGATTGCCCTTAAAAAGAACTGAAAGAGAGTCTAATTCCATGGTCATCGCCCCACCCCTGTATTCAGCTAGATAAACTTATATTTCCTGATGCCTGTAACCCAATGTTCTCCCATACTGCCATTCTAAATGTGTATTGGAACCCGGCCCTTCCGAAAGACGAGGACTGTTTTACCTATGTAACACAGTTGTTGGATTTGGTGGTGCTCGAACAGTAAAGGTATACAGTCTTTGTAGAAGGTGACCTAAATATCTTGTGCTATAGCCAAAAGAACAACTTGACAAAATTAAAAGCAAAAAGGTGGTTACATTTGATCAAAGACTGGAATCTTTACATGTTGAATATAACATTTAATGATGATACCCTGCCAAAGACAACATGAAAGAGAGAAAATTCCACTGCTATTTCAGATTATGTTTTTGTATCTGAACATGCCATACCAGCAGTGCTTAACTTTTAAGTTATAAAAACCCTAGAAAGTCATCATAATATATTGGAAACAAGATGGAGGAAAGCGCCTTCATTACCATCCCAGTACTACAATAACCAGATTCACCTTTCGCAAGGAAAAAATAGAATGAAATGGACAGCGCCTAAATTAAACACTCTTATAGAAAAGCTCAGATATTGCATTGTATTGTATTTTATTTATATAGCGCGCCGAACCCTGAGGCACTAGGCACATTTCTTGGGTACATATAAGGTGCATATTTACAATTACAGGCATAGTAAATAACATAATTTACCAGCATAGATTAACAGGTAATACAGATAGTACACACAGTTTGCAGGCATAGATGGTACACAGCAATACGTATATACAGTATAGAGAAATTACAAACCAGAGTATTTATAGCTAAGCAGTGTTTGGAGATTGGTGATGAGGTGGGTTAGTTGTCATTCAGACAGAGCCAGGATTTGGCCTCACGGCGGAATTTGTGGATGGAGTGTTCTAACCTGATGTTAGGAGGTAGTGCATTCCAAGTTTTGGCTGCTAGGACTGGGAAGCTTTTGCCCTCTACCTTTTGCAGTTTGATCTTTGGTATGGTGAGATAGTTGGAGTTGGATGATCTCGTTTATCTTAAAGAAGATTTGATGCTGAATTTGTCGCAGAGGTATTTGGGTGATTGATTATGTATACATTTGTGTATGAGGGAGAGAGTTTTGAATTAAATTCTTTGGTTGATTGAGAGCCAGTGAACACTGGGCTCAATTCTGAG
Source organism: Ambystoma mexicanum (assembly GCF_040938575.1). NCBI lineage: Eukaryota > Metazoa > Chordata > Amphibia > Caudata > Ambystomatidae > Ambystoma > Ambystoma mexicanum. The sequence goes on along the minus strand of NC_090929.1, from coordinate 1,434,488,635 downwards.
ATGTGTAGCTTTCTAGGGAAGTTGTTGGCGGCTCTTAACGTGTTGTTTTGGTAGATCTGTAATTTATTTAGATTGCGCTGACTAGTGCCTAGGTAAAGAGCATTGCAGTAATCTAGCTTGGTTAATACAAGTGCTCTGGCCAGTTTGATGCAATTTGCCGTCATCAGGAAAGATCTGCATGCGTTGATGAGCTTACATGTGGAAGCAGTCATAGAGGCGGTAGTGTTAATTTGCTTGCCAAGAGAGATGGAGGAGTCAATGTACATACCTAGAGTTTTGACATCTTTGGATACTTTGATGTTATTGCCGTCAATATTGAAGGTGTCAAATTAGTTGTCAAGTTTGTTAAGTCTGGCTTGTGTACTCACGAGCAGAAGCTCAGTCTTGTCATTGTTGAGGCAGAGCCCGTGTTGTGCCATCCAGGCTTGGATGATAAGTTAAATGTCGTTGAGTCATTGTGAGTCTGTGTTGTGGTTGCCTGTGATGTGTATGAGGATCTGTGTGTCGTCAGCGCAGTTAGTGTAAGAGATGCCCAGTTGAACGAGTTTGTCAAAAAGAGGTTTTGTGAATATGTTGTAGAGTGCAGGGGAGACACAGGAGCCTTGTGGGACTCTGCAGGTGACAGTCGATGGGGGTGTAAAGGCAGATGGTGCGAACACTCTGGTTGTTCTGTTGTTCCTAAATGACTGGATCCAGGTGCCCGCTTCGTTGGAGAAGTGGGCTGCTGAGGAGAGATGATTGCAGAGGATTTGCTGGTCGACCAAGTCAAACGCCACTGAGAGATCTAGTAAGAGAAGGATGGCAAGATTGCCTGAGTCCTTGATGTTTTTTGATTTGGGTTACTAGATTTATTAGGGCTGTTTTGGTTCCATGACTGGGTCGGAATCCGGATTGGAGTAGCCCTAGCAGATTATTACTTTCAAGGTGGTGTTGGATCTGCAAATAGGCTGCTCTGTCTATGATCTTCCAAAGGAAAGGTACGCTGGTGATGGGTCTGTAGTTGGATGGATTATTGGGGTCAAGGGATGGTTTTTTGAGGAGTCGCATGACCCACGCGTCCTTGAGGTTTGTGGAGATGGTATTGGATTTGAAGGAGGCATTGATAAGAGAGGTGATAAACGGGGCGATCTCCTTCACTGTTTTTTTATGATAGGTGCTGGGAAAATATGATATTATGATGCTTGTGTAGCTATAGAAGACACACCAGAATACACGCAAACACTAATGGTCTTTGTAGCATGTCCAAAATATGGCAGAAAGTTGTTAAACAATTCAAGTTAAAGAGAACGCAAGAAGCAAGTGAGCGAATACTGACAGCTCTAGCAGCAAAATCTAGTGCGCTAATTTGGAAATTATTAAATTACGTTCCTAATAAGGTATCCACAACAATGATGTTAAATTCCATATCAGAAGCCACTTGGTCCTCTTATTTCTCAGATATTTATGCTGATTTGGATTTTCCAGATTTAACAAAAATGCCTGGAGTGGATCTAAACCCACTCCATTCCAACCTAGTAGATATCAAGTTGCTGCTTAAAAAACTAAGTACATCTAGAGCGCCTGGCTCTGATGAGCTGTCAAATGCTGTTTTAAAGGCTAACCCAGAAGAATGGTCAGAAGTCTTATATATGTTCTTTTGTAGAATAATACAATCAGGAACCATACCAGACACATGGAAAAAGTCAATTTTATTCCCAATTTTTAAGAAGGGTAATAGGAATCCTCTGGAGAACTAACGACCGATAGCCCTCCTGGACAACCCGGGCAAATTATTCGTGAGCCTACTTCTTAAAGACCTAAACAACTGGCTAGTATCATCTCAGTTGACAGATCCCCATCAATCAGGATGCGTAGCAGGGCTGGGTACTTCGATAAATCTCATAACTTTGACAGCTTTAAAAAAGCAAGCAGAAACCACAAACCAACCTATTTACATAGCATTTATTGATTTCAGAGTGGCTTTTGATTCAATCTCCAGGAAGAAACTATGGTAAAAACTCACCCAAGGGGATACCCAGAATACAGTCTTCAAATTCTCCAGCAGTTTTACTCAAACACTTCAATACAGATAAAACTGACCCATGATAGCCTCCTATCTCAGCCAATAATGACAAACCAAGGCCTGAAACTATACTGTATATTAGCCCCAACTTTATTTAATTTCTATATCAAAGATGTGCGGAAACTGTTTTTAAACACACAAACCTTTCCTCTATAACTTGGTGATCATTCACTCCATATCTTTTTTTATGCTGACGATCTCGTGATCATTGACCAGACCCCAATAGGTCTTCAAAGGCAACTGCAAGAACTAACCAACTAGGTCGACGAAAATAACCTATACATAAATATCGGACCTAAGATTTCAAATTCAAGTACTTAAATCTCAAGCTAAATTGATTCAGACAAAATATGGTAGTTTCTCATATCTATAAAGTTTTACAAAGGCAAGGTTGCCCCGGTAGTAACATATGGTGGCCATACCAAGGTACCAGAGGGCCAACCAGATTTGAATCTCCTTGAGGGGGCTTTCTGGAAGAACTTACTTCCAATTCCTGAATCCTTTCGATACAATTTGTTCGTTATGAACTAGGCCTGACCTCATTGAAAGCCATTGTAGAATGGAACACCTTGATGTTATATACTAAGTGCCTAACAAAAGATCTATACCCAGTCTCGATATTGCCGACCCCAGAGGTGGGCATGGGCAGCAATAAACCACTGGAGACATGGAAACAAGCATGCTGCGCGACAATGGATAGGGCCGACATAAAAATAGAATTGCTAGTTTCAAACCCAGCTAAAGCCAAATTAAAGTTATGGTACAACGATTGGAATGACACATAGCAAGAGTGTAGCAAGTACAAGCTATTTAAATCAGGGTTATTTATTGAAAAAAAAAAAGCAGTATAGAGCTCTCATCATGAGACTCCGTTTTGACCTTTGGCTAACAAGAGCAATCCAAGCACTAAGAACGAAAGCAAATGTAGACTCTACATGTCACTTTTGTAACATCGCGGAACATGCCAAGGCACTAAAACATCTTTTGATTGAATGTGGTAATTTAAAAGCTCTAAGGCGTGATTTTTTCTTCAAATTCTTTGTTTTTTTTAATAATGTCCATGCAACAAATGTGGGAAATGTTTTTTAATGTGCAGCAGATATCATTAAATCTAGCAACAATACTTTACTTAAAAAAACGAGACATATACGTGTATCAGTAAACACAAACAAACTGTGAATTTGTAAGTACTAACATTTTCCTGTCTTTGAGAATTGTATAAAAGAAGATTTTAGATGTCAGATTGTTAACTAGTGTGTTAAGTGGGTTGCCAGAGGATCTTCGAAATTGTTTTATATGTTTTATTTTGTTTTTTTTTGTTAACTAAAATGTGTGAAGATAGTGAGAGAATAATATGGACTGGTAAAATTTGAAAAGTTGTATTTTACAACTAAAACAAATTAAAGAAATTTTAAAAAGTATATAGGTTAGCAGCCCCATATGCCATCCTGCTGCCTCCAGCCTCCCTCTTCTTTCTTGCTGCTTTAAAATCTACACATTCCATCTTTTTCTTCCATGCAAGGCAGCTTCATTCCATATTCACACCAGGGAAAAACAGATTGACCAATCACAATCTGTCTTTCCCGAGCGCAATTGTGCATTCACTGGGCGCAGTAAAAAAAATTGTAAAAAGTCTGCCACCATTGAAATAGAAAAGGGACATACCCCTTTTTCCATTTTAATTGTGGCAGCCATTTTTTTGTAATTTGTTTTTTACTCCGACAGGAGTTTGGCTCCCGCCGAGTTCATCGCCCATCAGACAAAAAAAAAGAAAACTATCCACACCCTGGTAAATCCCGGGTTGCGAATAGCTTTCACGCCCCGTCTGGGGAGCGGACATGGGGAGCTACAAAGCTTGGGCTGGTGGGCCGTTAAACCCCATGTCCACCTCTAGCTGGGACATGAAAGCTATATTCCACTTGGGATTCTAAACAGCAACAACGTTAACACATAACACTTATCTATGTACAGCCTTTAACATATGATTTATATATCACAAAATGTAACAATGCACTCACACTGGGAACCGGGCCATACTGTGCAAGGATGTTTTGATACCCCAGTTGGGCTTATTCAGCCCTGACATTTTCAGAGGTCCATACACTAAGTGACTAAAGTGGCTAATAATGGTGGGAGGGATTATTGCAGAGCCTAGAAACTGGCAGAATACGGAATGACAGGTTATATAAATCTTATTATTATTATTATTATTATTATTATTATTATTATTATTATTATTATTATTATGAAGATGATTAAATACATTCAAGATTCTACACATTATGGTCAAGGGACTACTTATAGAAAATGTCCCGGCCTTCTATTACAACCAGGATTCTCAGCTCATCTAAATCTCAGATCATCAGCCAATCAACATTCAATTGAGAAAGGATGTCGGTAAATCCCTGGAAAAATTGGACATCTAAACCTATCTGTGAGAGATCAACTGAACTATCTTACATGAGGAAAAGATTTGGTGGATCAGCATTCTCCTGCTTAGCTGGAAAACCTTGGAACTCCCTCCCCAGAGAAATGCAAACTATGAAGGACCATCTAAAATTCAGAAAACTTATTAAAAAAAACCTGGCTCTTCAATTCCAACAGGATAAAAACAACTGAACAACACCCACGAACAATGAAATGAACACTCAACAGAGAAGGAGTGGGGAATAGGCCGGACCAAAGTAGAATGCAGGGAAGATGAGAGATGTCTGAAGGGAAGCAGTGGTTTTGAGACCTAGGGTGTACCCCTCGCCATGGAGGGTCAAAGGGGAAACAGGGGAGGGAGATGGGTCTGACTTAATTGGACCACTGATAGAGGGCCTTAGATGGAAATAGGGGAGAGAGAGGTATCCTGATCTCAGAACGGATGGACCACAGGGAACAGGGAACCCATTCCCCATGGAGGAACCTGTGGGGGTGGTAATTGCGGCACACCAAAATATACTAAAGGGGACCAAGTCTGAACACTGGGGGTAGAAAAGGTACTGCCACTGAACCCTACTAAAAACCCACAGTCCTGCATACTGCATAGGGGTGGGAATTGCAGAACACCAGAATGTACGACAGGCAAAGGTATATGGCCACTGTTAGTCATAACAGCAGGGGTAGGAAAGGGTACTGTTGGTAACCAACCCTACTAAAAAACATACCCTTCTGCATAAACCTCTCAAATTCTGAACTAAACAAAACCATACCTCTACAACACAACAAAGCGCACGCACTTCACTACACCACAACAAAAAAACAAACCACACATAGCCTCGCCCAACAGCACATGGCAGCTACCAACTGAAAAACACACCTATGCTCAGTGAAGAGTGTCAAAAGAACTGAAGCTGCCGACAGTACATCACAGCTCTCTTGCTCCTTTCTCCCGCTCATTACTACTAAATTATCCCCCCTCTGCCCTTGCTTTACAGATACGTCAGAGCGCCAAGAAACCATGCAGGTGGCAACGGTGTGCGGCATAAGAACCTTTAACATAACACAACATAACCTTCAGACAAATGTCCAGGATTGAATATTATTTTAAGGAAAAGCAATTCTCGTCTTGTGAAATGTGGAATTGAGTGGAAAATTGAGTCCTCGGAAGACCAACTAACTGATTACTCTGGAAAGTTGAAATGGAAAGTTAGGATTTTGATTGGGGGAAACAGAATAACTAACTAAGGAAGTATAATTCATGAATTGAATAAAGAAATGTAATCAGGAAATATAATACTGTACCGGAGTATCTCAGTAAATTTCCATGCAAAGGGTACAGAGAGATCTATTTAAGCTAAATGTTCTATATACCTCAAAAGTAAAAAGCGATTGGACCCCACTGGGGTATCCCCAGAGAGCAAAGAGGATGTTGCCTGTGCAAGCAAAATGGAGATTTAGAAAATGGGAAACATTTGATTATGTCTTGTCTAGAGACTAGAGTAATTTAACAAAAAATATTAGGGCATTTTGCCAGCGAACCAGCATGTGTGTTTTCAGATAGTTTATAGAATTGTTTTCTAAATGGAGTTCTCCGACATGGGGTCTGGCATTTATTCACATGCTAATGAATATTCCCTGTTGTCATTCATAATTAGTGTATCAGTTTAAATAAATAATTTGGATACGTTTCTATTGAATTCAGTCCTCTGGATATACTTTTTCAGTGCACACTGTTGTGATAATTCCCCAGTCCAGAGTGTGGGGTATCCCTGCTTTTCCGCGCACTACATTACAGTGGCAGTGGACATTGCTGACACGGGTTTCCGGCAGATGGGAAACAGTGTCTGCCTTCATCAGCAGGGATAGTTGAAGGCCAGGAACTTTGGTAAGAACGAACATGCAAAGGTGTTGGATATGCCCTTCGATGGAGATAATATGTTCAGGAAGGCAGTCGACGAATCTCTTCAAGCCATAAGGCCAGATATGTATACGGCACGTTTCCTAGGCACTCTTCAACAACATTGCTCATCTTCTTTTCGCTCCTCCTGGGGTAAATCGAGCAGGACATTCAAGGGATTCTACAAATCATACAAACAACCTCCCTGATCTTCCATGCAGGAAGCCTACACAAGTTGTTCCCAGGCCTACGGTAGCAGAGGTCAGTGTCGCCGTAGCCCGCAAGGTGGGGTGGCAGCGCCAAGCAAGCTGGAACTGGCCAAGGCGTTGTGCCTCCACTCGTGCACCCCAGTGGAAGGCCGGCTGATGAGGGTCATCCACGAGCGGAGGAAGATCACCACCGACAGGTGGGTGCTGGACGCTCTCGCCCTGGGACACACCTTGAGTTGCAGGTGCCCACATATTTCACTAGTTCCCCATCAGGAGCTCCATGTCCCACAGCTCCTGGAAGAAGTGTGAGCCATGTTAGAAAATGTGGCCATTGAGCCTGTTCCCCAATGACTCTGAGGCTCCAGACTCTATTCCAGACACTTTCTGGTAAGAAATAATACAGGGGGGTTGGAGACCCATCCTGGATCTTCACTGTCTGAACAAGTTCCTGAAGTCTCAAAAATCCAGGATGGTCATGTTGCAGCACGCGCTCGCCCAACTGGAGGAAGGGGATTTCTCAACATTTTTGGACCTAGAGGACGTGTACTTCCATGTCCCCATCCACAGGAAACACCAAATGTTTCTGCGGTTCGTGGTGCAAGGCCAGCACTACCAGTTCAAGGCACTACCATACGGCTTGAAATCGGCCCCAAGAGTGTTTACAAAATTCCTGGCCCCAGTGGCGCCCCATCTGCGTCTGCAGGACATACACGTATATCCATACTTGGACGATTGGCTGATACCCACACGCTCTCGAGATCTGGCAGACGAGCACACAAAGGAGACCATTCGACTTCTTACTGAGCTGGGATTCTACATAAACTATCCGATGTCCTTCTTGACGCCATCGCAGAATGCGCTGTTCCTCAGTGCCAGACTCAACACAGTGACTTGCCTGGCATCGCCCACAGAGGAGAGGCTAGCAGCCATTCAAGGAAAGGTGCAAGACAGCCACAGTGCGGCCCATCAAGTCGTTGCTGGGCATGATGTTGTCCTTCATCTACCTCGTCCAGCTCTGCAGGTTGCAGATGCAACCCTTACAGGAGTTATTGGATTCACATTGGATACAAGTGTCCCAGAGTTTTGCAGACAAGATCCCTCTCAACGAGGAGTTTTGGGGGCAATTGAGTGGTGGGGGGTGCGCTCCCACATCACCCAGGAGACGAGATTTCAGACCCCGCTATACCAGGAGACGGTCACCACCGACGCCTTGCTGGAAGGTTGCAGGGCTCACACTGGACGTCTTCACACCAGAGGTCTGTGGCTTCCAGAGGAGAAGGATATGCACATCAACATCCTGGAGCTACGGGCAGTGTCTAGGCCCTCAGGTCTTTCCTGCCATCTCTAAAGGGCAAGGTGGTGAGGCTCTTCACAAACAACACCACTACCATGTTCTACATCAGGAAGCAAGGGGGTACTCAATCCCCAGTGCTCTCCAAGGAAGCTCAGGATTTGTGGCACTGGGCCATCGGACAAGGGATGTTCCTCGTCCCTCTCGAACTGGCAGGCATCAAGAACACTATTGCAGACTCCTTCAGCAGATATCTGCACTCCTGCCAAGAGTGGTAACTTCGTTAGGATCAGGTGGAACGCCTGATCGTCAAATGGGGCATACCCCAGATCGATCTTTTTGCCACAGGGCGACCTCCAAATGCCAGAAGTTTGCCAGCAGATTCCACCAAGCAAGAAGCTTAGGGGACGCGTTCTCCTTCCCGTGGGAAGATCTATTTCTGTACACTTTTCCACCATTTCCTCTCGAGCTACGTGTCATCAACACACTCAGGCTGTGTTGATGCAAGATAATACTCACTGCCCCAGCGTGGCTGAGGCAGACCTACTATGCCTGTCAGTGTCGCCTCCAGTCAAGAAGCTGGTACTTCCAGATCTGCTCACCAGAGAGTGAGGCACAATCCTTCATCACAACCCAGGATCTCTGAACCTGAAGGCATGGCTCCTGCAGCCTTAGAGTTTGGAGGTTATGAGCTGCCGGCAGACTGCAGGGAGGTCCTCGTCAAAGCCAGGGCATTGTTGACCCTAAAGTGCTATGGCCATAAGTGAAAGCATTTTGCTACGTGATGCCGGACACAGAAGATTACCCTTCTGAGGGTCACGGCCCGGCAGATTCTTCCATGATTGGTTTCCTTGGCAAAAGCTGAGCTGGCTCACGCATCCATCAAGGTACACCTGGCGGACATCTCAAGCTACACCAGATCCCTGCGAAGATCCTTGCTGTGGTCCCACAGACTTTCTCAGGTGGCTTTTTGGATCTTACCCACCGGTAAAGGCACCTGCCCCAGCATGGGAACTCAACGTGGTCCTTACAAGACTCCTGGGGCACCTTTTGAACGTATGCATGAAGCCCCACTCAAATTTCTCTTGTTGAAGACGACATTCCTTGTGGCCGTCACCTCAACCAGATGAGTGGGTGAGATCCAGGTCCTATCCAGCAAGCAGCCATATCTCACTCTGCACGAATCAAGAGTGGATCTGCGTGCCCACCTCACTTTCATGCTGAAGGTTCTGTCGGATTTCCACTTCAATGCGCCTTTGGTGTTATGTGTTTTCTTCCCAAACACTTTGTCACCGGCCGAGAGGACCTTGTATTCACTGGATGTTGTTCGTGCCTTGAAGTTCTAAGTGGCGCGCATGAAGAGTTTTAGGAAAACTCCTCAATTGTTTATGAAATTTGGACCTGTGAATCATGGGAAGGCCTTGTCCAAGGCTTCCATCTCAAGAGGGCTCTCCGGCTGCATCATGCACTGTCATCAGCTGGAGAACTGGCCTCTGCTGGGCCGCCCGAGAGCCCACTCCACCAGATCAATCACTGCGATGATGGCATTCATTTCTGGTGTGCCCCTGCTCCACACCTGCAGGGCTGCAACATGGAGGTACACGTTCTACCTCGTCAACAGGGATTCCAGGGAGGAGTTGAGAGTCTGCCAGGCAGTGCTGCACAACCTGTTCGCTTGATATGAGTTTGTTTCAGGTGTAAGTGTTAATTACTTCTGTTGAGCCTTGCCACCTCCTGTGCTTGAGTAATGTTGTACTGCTGTGTATTTGTTATTTATGAGCATGTGAATCCATCCCAGACCCCATGCTGGAGAAGGTTTAAGTTACTTACCTGTAAGTATTGTTCTCGAGCATTGGTCTCTCATGGAATTTACACGTGAACCCTCCATCTGGCCCCTCTCTGGCTCTTTTTGGTCATACTGCCACATTACGTGCTTACCAAATCTGAAGATGGCTGCCAGAGGTGGGGCTTAGGGAGAGGACTGTCATTGGAGGACAGTGATTGGTTTGGAGGAGAAATCCAGTTTTTAAAGTGAAATTGAAACAGTTTTTTTTCTTTTACTTTTGTTTATTCTGTATTGTAATCTAATAGTATAACAGTGTATGTAAAACATAACTACTTAAATACAAAAATTAAAAAAAATTCCAAGATTGAACTGTTGAAAGATTAATTTGACGGATACAATACTTCATATTGTGATGAATAAGACTGATTGAACAAATGAAGGTACAAATGAATATGATGGCTGGGATTTGGTGGACCCGAAATAAGTACAGGAATTTCTGATAGGCCAAAACAGCACAAGTTCAATGGGAAGGATTCCAGTTTGGTCTGCTCAGTCAGAACTGCTGACTCCCTAGGTAAATTAGACAAGGAAATCTTAGCCCCACAGTCACTGGGGAGGTTTGCTGGCCCTATCGAAGGCCCAGCTCACTTTCAATGTACTTTTGTGCATTTTGTTTGGCTGAATGAGTATGAGTGTGGGGGGCAGACTCACAGAGTGATTTTGTAAAGGGGTTTTATTACTCTTTTGTGGACTTTTGTATAGTAATGTGATTTAACTAAATGGTAAAGGAGTATTTAATACTTGTTGAACCATATTTACTCCCAATTCGCTAAGGGTTTATTTAGACCTTTTTATCATTATTCCTTTTTCCCTTACTTTCCCATATACAACTTTAAAGAATGCCAAATAAAGTGCCCTATGACCTTTCTCTTGTTTCTTTTCCCCTTAGTGTCAACCCAAAAACGTTTCAAAACTTTCCCAACTCATTTGTTTCCCCCAAAAAGTGTTTTAAAAAGTCCTTTAACATGTTGTAGTTCTAATCATGTTCCATTTTCTATTTCCAATTGTTTGTAAAAACATAAACACTTATCGTTTTTTTGCGTGAACCAGAACATTCATCCTGTGTTTTAGTTTCCTTCCTTTACGTCCCAGAGATACCTTTCCAATTATCTGTGTGATTGTCATGCTAATCCATTTGCTTACCCTATTATGTGCCTTTGTTTTAAAGGAATTGAAAAATCATGAAGCAGTGCTGGCTGTTCTACTCAGAGATAGGGCTAAAGCAGGATGAAGAATGTTGCCAAATCTTGAAGCAGAACAGTGAGCCTCTGTGCTTTTGGTGTAGGCCATAATGCCCATTGCCCAAAGCCATAGAAGGAATTTCCTGAGGTGACAAGGAAGGTTTGCTGCAGCCAAAAGGGGAGAAGGAGGTAGAGGAGGAGTAGGAGTAGGAGCCAGGGCCTTTGGAGGAGGTCATGCTGGATCAGGGAGTATAGGTAACTAAAGCAGTGGAATGAGCTGCTTAGATGTCTTGGGAGTCAAACTGAGAAGGTGTAGAGGTTCTGTGTGATCATTTGAAAAACATCTTCAGGGCTGACAATGTTTTTTTCTCCTACAAATAGGTGGGGAAATTGCTGGATAGGGGGAGAAAAAAAATGTTTTTTCCAAAACAATGTGGCTCATTACAAAACTGGTGATGTGGGACTAAACCGGTGGTAAATCCGTTACTGCTTTATTTTGGCAATTATGGAATTACTGGATTTTTTATGCACCACTGAATTAAAAAAGTTAAAGTGAAAGATTTACCTCCAATTACAAGCTGGGGTGAATCACCACTTTAGCTCCGAAAATCAGCGGATTCACCGCACAGTAATTCCACTCGTGCTAAATGTGCCAAAAATCCTAATGGAGTTCTACGGACTAAACAAATTGGGAATTACCACTACCATGGGATCAAGTGGCAGAAACAGTAAAGTTCCATAAGTTGTTCAATCCTTGGATGGTGAGAGGAGTTGGTGGAAGCTCAGCAGGGAGATGGTGCTGCAGAAATGTGGTAAGAGTGGCGCACTCCCGAGAAGGACAATGGGGGAGCAAGTGATGCTGCAGCAGATGGAAGATCAACAGGTGGATGAGATCTTAGTGGTTCCTAGCAGATGGCCCAAAAGGAGGAAAACGCTCAGGCCTCTGTATATGTGGCTTCCCTTGCAAAGTGAAAAGGCAGTCACAGGAGTCCCTTGTCAAGTTTCAGGGGGGCAGGGTACACACCCCTAATCCAAGATAGTGCATGAATCACTCTGAGTCTTAGAGTACTTTAGCTTAATAGAGTATACAGGGTATGCCTGTCAAGGAAGGGGAGAGGGTGCCCAAACCTTGGCCCTCTCTGACCTGGATGGTGGCAATGCCCTTTTGGAAGGCCTTCCGGAAACTACCCTGGCACACCTGAGATGTGTCCTGCATGCTGCAGCAAGACTCATTAAAGGACTCGCAAATTAGAGCACATCACCCAGACACTCCTCTAACTGCACTGTCACCTGCTGCAAGCCTGTATCATCTTCAAATCCTGTTGCATCATCTACAAGGCTGTCAGTGAGGTAGCTTTACATGTTTGCATGGACCAGAGAATCTCTGGAGGCCTGTGATGCACCAGAAGTAAGGAACTGTGCAGACTTGAACATCTTTGTCTACGCTGCAAGACTCTGGAACATCCTCCCTATCAACATCAGACTCACCCCATCACTTCTACAGTCCTTGAAAGAGCTCAAGACCTTTCTCTTCAAGGAATAGCTCCACCTTAACACCTAAGTCCACATACCCTCCACTCACTAGCCTACCTGAGACTCAGTGATCTGCTCCCCACTGTCTCCTCCCCTGGTTGCGTGTAGATCTCTACTGCCAATTGCCCATCGTCACCCTCCCCTGTGAGCCTCTGCTCCCTTTTACTCTGTTTCCCTGACTGTGCTCTTCCCCTACAGTTGTATAGTGCAACATTGCTTCCCAAAGCTAGGTCCATGCTCAATAAATCTCTCTATATTTTTGTGAAAGTGTGTTTGTATGTTCTGGGTTGGCTCCAGCCCCATAACTGTTGGTGGGGTGCAATTTAGGACCAGGGTTGGCATACAAGTCTGGGGTGTACTGGCGATAGTGAAATTTGACCAAGCCCACCCATTCACACTGCACAGGGCGGGGTCCGGCCCTGTGCTATCCGTATAGGCGATTTCGGAAGATTGACAATTATGCGATTGTTCAATTAGGACACAATATAACATACACAAAGCTATAGCAAATCCCCATGTGCATGTCAGCTACAGATCCGGGCAATGTCGGGTGGGGGTATGGCTAGTACCCTAATAATAATAATAATAATAATAATAATAATAATAATAATAATAATAATAATAATGATAATGCACTGTGAAAAGCAAACTATGCAATAAGCTAGTCAAGCCTAGTATACTAAGGAAGGATTGCACATTACTAACTATAGAAATACACAGGCTTATGTAACGGTTGCATAATTTGACTTCTCAGACAGAGTATACCTCAGCTTCCACTTTCCCATCTTCCTCAGCACTCCCTAGCTGTGTGAGCAGCCCTGAGAGATTATTTGTGGATTGCTCTCACAAGGAACACCTGCTGGTCAAAGAAAACAGTGACATAAGCATCCCACAGTCGCCCTCCCTCTAAACATGCACTCTAGCTCTGTAAATACTGTCCCAACTGAAAAAGCACCATCCAGCCTGTATTGCCACTATCATCACCACCACCACAACACCGTGTTGATATTGGTGGTGGTGGTACCATTGTGGGCATTGTTACATTGTGTATGTGTACAATGATTATGGCATTTAAGGAGGGGTGACTAATGCAGCATGCAGGCACAGACTGTATTGGTAGTAGACTGTCGGTCTGGGGAAAGCTGAACCCCATGGTAGAGGAGGACCATATTTCCCCTTGTAGATGCCAGTCAAAAGGACTGGAAAAAAGCAAACATTTTGGAGTGACTGTCCTCAGATTCTGAGGGTCTTGGCTTTGTGATGAGTCTCTTCTAATGTGAAATAGGATCTGAATTAGTTGTAGAAGCCTCTTCCACAACGTATTGTTTTGAAGAAACATAATTCAACCATATTGAACATTGTAAATTCCAAGACTGTCTGGAAAAATGAGTGAATGCAGAATGTGTTTCATTGACCAAATATTACTGAATCTAGTGTTGGCCTCTGATAGCGCATGGAAACTGTCACAATGTACACTTAAAGCAGAAATCCAATTAATGACATAGCTTCATGTTTTACATATTTGCTTTTTTTATCCACATTATGCAAAATGCTTCCAGACAGGAATGCCCCCCTTGTAGAATTATTCTGTCATGAAGGTAAGACAAAGCAGAACATGCAGTTCATACTGTGGAAACCTATCGAAAATGCATAAAGCCACTGAACCAGTATTGATAGATGTATGGGCCAAAAAATATAAAACTTTGAAGAAGATATGAGGTGATAGTTTCAACACCATATAGTCAACTAAGAATGCTTCAACATTATACTTTGTTAACTTTGTGAATGTCCTCTTGTCATTGATGGGGCTGACAATGGGCTTTCTTAAGCAACTACTTAGATTGTTGCAATTCTGAAAGTGGACAAGAAAGCAGTTAATGTCATAACTTATTAAAATGTACCATGGCAAATGAATGCAGTTAATAGTGAAATTAGATAAAGTTTGTTCAGAATATATGACTGGCTCTTGCAGTAGTTGGAAAACACTTCACTGAAATGTCACATGTGCTTCAGTGCTGGACAAACTTCAGTGGGAGTTCAAATTCACATGTTTCTTGATGTTGTATAGCAGGAAGGGGCTGGAATTTCCAAAGATGTTCATGATAGTAGCTCTCATTTAATTAACAGAGGGAAATCCAAAAATGTCCAGTGATACTGACTGTGTGTGTCCTGAGGAGAAAATGGCTCTGTGTGCATTACTTTGTTTGTAAAATACGAGGAGCAGGACTCAGGATGAGAACAATAGTAGTACAAATGCTACTGGCACATCATACTATTGCAGTCAACGAGAGACCTGTATTAAAGGTCTACACGATTGTTACTAGTCTTGTGCATGATGATGCAAAATATTGCACTGCAAGGATGCGGTACCCAATTTAGCCCCTGTCTTTTCCCGGCACACACTTTTCCTGGTCAGCGTGCATGTTTTGAGATACTTTCGAATTTTTCCTGTATGAAAAAATTCCACACTTTGGATTTTCTTGGTTGGCCAGATGTGTCGTAATATGGTCTTATGGTCCTTAATTTGGGTGGTCTACCTGCCACATTCTTTTGTTTTACACTTTTTGATCTGCAAAGTTGCATATGAAAGACACTGTATAAAGGTGGAAGTGAAGTATTTGTATTTGGGTTTATATGGTATGGCCTACTAATGAAGTGTAAGAGTATTGTACATGTAATTTGGGGTTACCAAAGTTCATTGGAAGGGAAGGGTACATGTTATAGTAGCTTAGATATCCCAAACATAGTAGCTGTAATGTCTTATGTGGATACCAACGGCCAAGGGTGCACGTAGCTGACCTCTGGTGTCCGAACAATTCCTGCGCCCATCCACCCTTACTGGAAACACTATCAGCTAATGGTGATCACATCCACATGGGTATACAATGCGTGATGAGGACTATTTTGTGTTCTTGCCTCAGGAATATGGTGTTGTGGAAAAGCCCCCTCAAGGATGATCTTACCCATGTTCCACCTCTAATGTATCTCTGCACCCAAATGCCAATTTAGATTGGTAATAGCACATATCATGATTGCTGGATCATGGCTGGATGCAAATTAAAAAGTCATGCCACAGTAAGAAATGGCTAGACTGGCCGGACCAAAATGCTGGTCTAGTCAAGAAATAACACATATCATGTTTGCATTATCATGGTTGGATGGTCATTAAAAATGTCTTGCCACATGAAGACTTGGCTATACTGGTTTTACCAAAATGCCAGTATGACCATGTAATAAAACATATCACGGCCATCAAAAATGTCATGCCTCAGTGAGAAATGGCTAGCTTGGCTGTCTCAAAATGCCACTCTGGCTACAAAATACCACATATTATGCTTGCTTTTTCATGGATGGAAAATGCCATAGCAGCTCAAACACCTTCCACCACACCTCTCACACCCCCAACCCTTGCTGTCTACCACAGCAACTCACCAACATTAGCTCCTTGGCAGCTGACCCAGCACAAACACACATGCATACACATTCAAACAGCATTCTTGGACTCATTTACTCACACCATTCACTCACTCATTCACGCACACACCCAGCCCTCCATACACTAACTTATTCACATACACCTTACATAATACATAATACACCCTTGCATGCACACACTACGATTCCAGAAATAAATGCTCTGACATCAGAAAGAAATTATTTAATTGTGAAGTTGGACAGACACCCTTTTCGCCCCCATGAACATGATGCAGTGGGGCTCCTTACACTGCGAGGGCTGGGAGGTCCCCACTTCACCAGTGCATATGTCCCGGATTACAAGACCGAGCACCAATTTAAACTTTACACACCCTATTTATATAGTTTTAGCCAGAGCAATCTCTTTGCCATATGCTGAATGAAATAAAAATTAAAAAAACTCCACTTGCAGGAGTTGGGCAATATTCTGGTGATTCTGAATTTACCTGCATTAGTTCAGTAAGTCTTACTGGTTAATGAGTAATGCTATCCTGTCCAGACTCTAACCACAGATAATGCAGTTTGTAGGAATTACACCAATCATCAGTTCAATTCCACTCCATGTTTACCCTCCGTATTGCTAACTGCTTTCATCATTACCTTTGTTAGAGATATTTTTGGACTATATTTAGTATCGCATTGTATTTTTTGGTATATTGGTATGGTGGTATTTTTCTTATCTCTTGGCAATATATTGTGGTAAACTTGTTGGGGTGTGTTCATAGTGGTGAGACTCATTTCAGAACACTGCTTAATAATTATTTCACAAGGGTCACTAACGGTAAACAAGTACTAGACTCTGAATAATTAGCTCATGTTTTCCTGTGATATTTTATCTACAATATCGCTTTTTTATGCCCTTGTGGCTTGTATCCCAGAATACATTAAACATGCAAATGAAATACAAAACATTAATTCAGCCTCTCAGAGTAAAAGAATTTACTGTGACTAACTTAACGTTATTTTTCTTACCGCACATTTCACATCTCTATGCATGCCAACTCAATGAGACTGAGTGCAGAGTAAATACACTGAGACTAAATTACCTTTTCAAATTATTATTCTTTATCAGAAACTAGAAATATGCAAGTTACACAGAATGATACATGCACACATGTTGTAACACATGTTGTAATTCAAACATAAATAAGGTTTTCCTGCAATGGATTTTAATGCACTATCTGCAATAATTTCCAGAGCTCTGTTTATTGTCAGCCTTGAACTTCGCATTAAAGCTGGCAGAGCCTTTGTTACTCTGAATCGCAGCAAGACTTGGAGAAATATAATCACAAGATGCACTATTAACTCTCTTTGACATGCATTCGTGTGAAGTGAAAGGCGCACCTCATTGGGATTGGCCCTCGAGGTGGGTGGGCTGCCATAGCCCCTAAGGGTTTACCTGAAAAGATTTGTCTCGCGTCCCGCGTCGTTGTAGAATGGTGGTACGTTCCCTGCTTCCTGTAGTGTAAATGTGGTTGTCATAGGAACCTAGTCCTATGTCTGTTTCGGATAAGGCTGTGTAAGGTTGTCGGCCATGTTTGAAGGTGCTTCTGTATTCTGTATTACGGGAAACTGCGTTACAAAACCCAAGTCCCAGTTAGGTCGTAATAATTTGTTTCAACAAGAAATGCAATGATATTTAAATAATGTGCTGATTTGTTAATTAAACAGTGATGTTCTTGAAGTTAAATTGTGGTGGGGCACGGAGCTTGGACCAGAACAACTAGTCCACCTTGTCTCATGCAGAAGGGATGTGACCTAGCAGTTCGGGCTGGCCTGTCCCTTTTGGGTTGGTACCAAGCCTGATTTGCATACAGTCTTTCCCCTTTTGTAAGGGCTTGGTAGGCGAAGAACGATGGTCTGGAGGGTTGCCCAGAGCAATGCCAAAGGTTAAGATTAATTCTAAACCTTCAGCCATCACCTCTTTTGTTTTGCTGTGGTCACCCCGAGTGGGACGGGTATGACCAGACGTGGGTCCCGTGCCTGCTGGGGCTAGAGACCCAAGCTAATCCTCACTGATGAGGACTAACGAGGCCGAAACATGTTTGGGGTTTCTTGTGGTCTCGTGCAGAAGGGATGTGACCTAGCAGTTTGGGCTGGCCTTCCCTTTTTGGGGTGGGATCAAGCCTGGTTTACATATGGTCTTTCCCCTTTTGTAATGACTTGGCAGGCGAAGAACAATGGTTTGGAGGGTTGCTCAGAGCCAGACCAGAGGTTTCGATTAATTCTAAACCTTCCAGCCATCACTTCTTTTGTTTTGCACCTGTTGAATGGTAGCACTAGGTGTCACCGAAAAATAAATGGGCACAATTGCGGTTTTGTAGTGCACAATATTCATCCGAACACTGCACTGTAACACTGTGAACTTTGATCAAAGGTGCAGCCCTAATTAGATCCTCCAGCCCAATTATAACACAAAATAATTGTGAACAAAGGACAGTTGCTACATTTGTTTCTTATGACAAAGCAAGTGGTGTCTATACAAAGTGGCCACCAGTCACACCACTGATAAAAGTAGCAACTGCAAACCACATCTAATAGTGTTGCTATTATGTGAATACTGCAAAAATCACGGGAATGATGGAGAACGACATATCTAACATGAAGTTATCTTTGAAATTAACAATCTCAAGCTTTGATCTAAAACCTGTACAAAACAACTATGGTTTCTGTACTTTACCTGTGTCCCAGTGTTAATATTCAGATAAAGAATGTATCATCACATTTCATGTCATTAGTCAATGTTAATCACCTGCGAGTTGACTAGATTTGAATAGATCATGTTATTTTTGGTAACACAGCCAGGACAGCTATTTATCGAAGTACATTGACATATTAATTTTTGGACAACCCACAAAACCTGCCTTTACCACAGCTGTCCTAGGTGTGCCGAGGACTTTCAGCAGGCCAACTCACAGATGCTTGTTTTGTTGCACATGGGATACAATGTATTGAGGTGTGAGAGAGAGAAAGAGAGAGAGGGATCAACAGGGGCAGTGTGAGGTCGTGAAATGGGACTTGTATGCAAGTGGCCAGTGGTGCGATTGTATTGTTACCAGATGTTTTGCCTTGTAAGGCCGTCTCCCCGTTCCCATGACTAACTGTCTCTCTTCTAAGATCTCCTAGCACTTTAAGCAATACACACAAACCGCCCACATATGGCCACCACACCCCCAGCCCTTAGCAAATCAACATTAAAGAAGCCACGACTAAGCTCTCCTCTTTATCCCTGTCACACTCTCCCACATCAGTGGCTAACTAGTCTAAATCTGTAGTCTATGCGTTTTGGGCTATTCCCGATGAATAACATAACCCTAAGTTTCTCCAATAGTGGCAAATGAGCCCTATACAAATCCACTTACATTACATAACATAATACCTGTACACAAGCCAAAACCTTTGCCTTTGTTAGTACTTATTCTACTTGAATTACAAGGCTTACTACTGCTGAGCCGAAGTCAGGCTTTGTGTCCTTGAGCACTTTGCACAGAAACACAATCCTAGGACCTATAAACTCCTTGTGGTACCTGTTTGAAAACTTGGCAAATTCAGATTTCTGACATACATACAATGCCTCCAAATGTTTCTGGGGGCCTAGGTAAGTAAATAGAAGGGCTTTGCCTTCTGTGTTTTCTTGGTGGTGGCTTCTGCATGCTTAGGGTCACCATGAGGTCAATACAGCTCATTGCTGTCCCCCATAAAAAGACAGTTGAGTCCCACGATAAATGTGGTCCAATTGCAAACAGAGCTCCTGCACATTGTCCTTTTCATGCCTTCCTGAGCATCTTATCTATCCTCCACTCTCATCCCAACTTTGCTCCTCCCTACCACTACTGCACGTTCTATCATACTGCTCCTTTTCCGATCTGACAGGCAGAGCGCTTCAATGCCATAACCAATGACAGGAGGAACTGTACAAATGTAAGATAAGGTAACATAACATTTAAGGTGAACAAAGCATGCTTATTTTGGTGCGTTACTTACCCAGCTAATGAGCAGAGAGTATGGAGAAATTCTTTACATTAAATACCATAAACTTGGCCTCAAAGGGTAACTTCTAAAATGGCACAGTTAACAAGCCCTAACAAATAACATGTTAAGCACACTACCTGTTTAAAAGCAGATTAGGATCATGTAGTATGGGAAGGGCATCACTATTTAAAACAGGTGCTCACGTTTAAGTAAAGAAACATGAATGATGGTTCTGAATAATATGTTGTGTAACATTTCTACTGTTTTAAATGACTAGTGAAATCTTTGCAATGGTAGTCACATTCATTACAATCATAATGCAGTGGGAGGTTAATATTGGCAATTCAATGAAATCACGGATCTTTGGAAAGATGCTTGTTTTGGCTGTTAAAGCTTGCGAAATCACTTTAAAAAAGAAAATAAATAAATAATGCATACTTTACTCTAAACGCAGATGTTTCAATATGTCATACTATATTTCAATTCAGGAACTACTCGATATTCCAACTAGAAGGTCTGGGGCTTTCCACATTTTGCAACAGAATTTCATTTAGCCAGTGGACCTGGTATTCTTTTTATTGTCATGGGAAGGGTGAAATGGTGGGTTGGACCCACATAACATTGTAACCTGAAAGCCACAAAGAGACCTTCGTAGCGGCGTCATTAAACCGCATAGGGGACTTGCTGACTGAGGACAGTTATGGTTTTCATAAAGTCTGTCTGATTTCTACATCCAACATTATACTCTTGCTTTGCTTTCCATCATCTGAATGCAGTTTCAAATGGAGATGTGATGTCAGCAATTCTCAATGTGACTGTCTGAATTACTCTTTTCCTCCTTGAGCGCAATTTCCCTTTCTTCCTTCTTTGTTTGTTTGTTTGTATGTTTGTTTATTTATTTATTTGATATAGCGCGCAAAACCCAGAGGTAACATGGCGCAACAGAGAGCAGAGGAGTAAGTATACATAAAGACTTGGTCACTGGGTAGGAAACAGTTGAATGGTGAGCAGAGCATTACATTACTTATAGGGTCTGTTAAGTAGGCATATATACAAATATACATACAGTATTGTACATTTAGCAGGTCAGTTTATATACATATATACAGTAAGGTATACTTTCACCTAAACACTGGAGTTCTCTACATATCCTTGTCAGTCCCCTCCTTGGACATTTTTTACTCCCCCGTCAAAGAGCACTTCCTTTCTCTCGTGTCTTCTTCTTAAACATTTTCAATAATTGCAATCTATTCGAATTGAAAATTAATCTGAGACGAAAGAGCTATATAAATTCAGTAAAGTAAAGGAAACTTGCAATGCTCACAGAACAATAGTCCCCCAGCCTGTTTGCAATTGAAAGCATCAATTTTACTTTTTTATTTCATTATTACACAAGTATATAATTTAATATAATCTCCAATTGAGAGCAACAAGGCGTCCATGATTCATGATTCACGTTACTTTGTAAAGCAGTACCCTGCTGCAGATTCAAATGAGTGACATCCATGTGTGCTGATATATATGTGTTTGTGGTGGAGGAGGGCTAGAGCATCCACTTACTGCCGCCATTAAGCACACAATCACCACAAAAGCGGCCTCTCTCTGGGCCCTGGGGCTCAAAGATCAGGCTTGTTATGAATCAGCAGTCGTACACCTTGTTACAGACGAAAAGGTCACGGGCACTTTAAGGGAGGGGGGAACAAACGAGTGGCAGGTGGTAGGCGGGAAGAGAAAGGAAGAGGAGGCGAAAGGGCCGGAAAGAAGGTCAGTTACGTGACGATAATAAAGGTGATAAGACACACACAGCAAGGCTCTGTGTCGTCTTCATTACCAAGGTGCGTAGTGAGTGATAGGGTGAATATGGTCAACAACTGGCAACGAGACACGAACCGTGCTGCATCACGCAGAGGTACAGACCAGAGGGGGAGCTGCAGGCCCTCCTGGATGTACACAGGCACCGGCAACACGAACCGGACAAGAAGAGAGAGCGGGAAGAGCAGGCCTGCTCGCCAGCTGGTGCGGAGGGAAGACAAAGCATTGAAGTGCGACCGGCCCACCAGCTCCACCAGGACGAGCGATCCAGTTGGCAGGCCAAGGACACGACTGCATGAGGACGAGAGTCACGAGACACCATCCCAATGGCCCAGAGCGAGCCAGCAACCCACCAGGACCGCAAAGGAGGCCGCGAGTGGCTGGCCCACAGTGAGAGGAGAACAAGAGACATGCTACATGCAAGGAGGAGGAGCCATCTACAAATTAGCACTGCGGTAAGGAGGCCCACTGAGAGGTTGAGGGACAGACCACGACACCAGAGTGAGGGGAGACCAAGCAACACGCTGCGTACAAGGAGGAGGCACCAACTATAAATTAACACAGCAGTAAGGAGGCCTCTTGAGAGGGTGAGGGACAGCCACAACTCCCATACAGAAAAGCAGCCACGAGGTGGTCATGTTCCTAGACATACACGAAGAACAATCCCAAGGAACACCAGTAGAAAACAGCGCCCACAAGACAGCAACAAGGAGGCCTGCCAAAGCAACAAAAATGTCAAGCACACAACGCTAGCCCAAAGAAGCAGCACACTTACCAACAGGAGACCTGGTGATAAATCACTGATAGCTACCCAACGCAGCAAAAAGGAAAAAATGTCAGAGGGGGCGCAAGAAGCTGCAGGAGCAGCGCAGTGGCAAAAGTCGACATTGGTACAGGACCGATATCTAGGGCAACGTTTCTGCGACGCCTCAACCCGTTCACATTACAACCACACCAAGACCAGGGCCAAAGATAGGAATTGAATTGAATTGATGTTTTATTTCTGTCGCGCTGGTACACATGTGTTTCAGGCCGCAACAAGGCAAGGGAGGGGAACAGGGGAGAACAAAACAAACAATCTTACTAGGCACAGTGACATTGAGAACGCGCAAGTGCATGGAAGAGGGAGAGGGGAAAAGTGCATGGAAGGGGGAGAAGTGGAAAGTGCGGAGCAAAGGAGAAACAGATAAATAATAATACATAAATAAATAATAAAGGCAACAAACAGTGATAGTGCAGCCAGCAAGTGGCAAGTCCTGGGTTTAAGGCAGCAGACAGGTTAGGTCTGATAACTGCAGGAAGAAAAAAAGGGGCGGGGCTGTATGGGTACAGATACAGACCCCAGTGCAATCGGTGGTCCAAAGGCAGTGCAGGAGGGTGGCAGGGTGAGCAGGTACCTGGGCCCGAAGGACATAAGGTGGCCAGGTGCATGGTGCCAAGAGAGAACAGATCAGCGGAGAGAGGGGGGCAAAGGCAGAAGCAAAGAGGAAGGTCGTGAGGTGCTTCCAGAACCGGGGATGGTTCTCCTCAAGTTTTAGAGTGGCAGGGAGGCTGTTCCAGAGGGAGGCCCCAGCCAAATACAGAGATCTATCCCAGCTTGTTTCTTTGAAAAATGTCTGACCCTGAGGGAGTTAGAAGAAGAGGAGCGGAAAGCTCGAGATTGGAGGTATTTGCAGAGTGATAGCTGGAGGTATTTTGGACCCAGGCCCCAGAAAGCCTTGTGGACAATGCAGAGGGTTTTGAATTTAATCCTTGCATCCACTGCGAGCCAATGGAGAGATTTAAGAGCTGGAGAGATACGATCCCAGGGTTTGAGGCCAAGAACAAATCTTGCAGTCCTGTTCGGGATTATTTCAGAGGGCGCAGAGTAGAGGCAGGTAGATTTAGAAAGAGGCTGTTACCTTAGTCCAACCTTGAGAGAACCAGATCTTGGGAGACAGTGAGCTTCTGGGGGAAAAGGAAAGGCAGAGTTCCTCTGAGGAGGTGCAGTAGGACGTTTGACTTTTTAGAGACATCAGAGATGTGGGTGGAGAAGGAAATTGTGGAGTCAAATATGAGATAACCCTGAGGTTCTTAGCCTCGCAGGTGTGGGTAAGAGGAGGGCCAAAGAAGGCCGGCCAGAGAGTGTGGGGAAAGGATGGTGAAGGTGTGCTTATGAGGAGGATCTCTGTCTTGCTGGCATTCAGATAAAGATCGTTGGCAGCACACCAATCTTGAATGGCAGTTAGGCAATCAGAGATGAGAGAGGGAGAGGAGGTGGCAGAGGGCAGCCTGAAAATGAGTTGGGTGTCATCTGAGTCCTTTTCATGCCTTCCTGAGCATCTTATCTATGCTCCACTCTCATCCCAACTTTGCTCCTCCCTACCACTACTACACGTTCTATCATACTGCTCCTTTTCCGATCTGACAGGCAGAGCGCTTCAATGCCTTAACCAATGGCAGGAGGAACTATACAAATGTAAGATATGGTAACATAACATTTAAGGTGACCAAAGCACGCTTAGTTTGGTGCGTTACCTACCCAGCTAATGAACAGAGAGTATGGAGAAATTCTTTACATTAAATACCATAAACTTGGCCTCAAAGGGTAACTTCGAAATTGGCACAGTTAACAAGCCCTAACTTAGCACAAAAACAAATAACATGTTAAGCACACTACCTGTTTAAAAGCAGATCAGGATCATGTAGTATGGGAAGGGCATCACTATTTAAAACAGGTGCTCACGTATAAGTAAAGAAATATGAATGACGGTTCTGAATAATATGTTGTGTAACATTTCTACTGTTTTAAATGACTAGTGAAATCTTTTCAATGGTATTCACATTCAATACAATCATAATGCAGTGGGAGGTTAATATTGGCAATTCAATAAAATCACGGATCTTTGGAAAGATGCTTGTTTTGGCTGTTACAGCTTGGGAAATCACTTTAAAAAAGAAAATAAATAAATAATGCATACTTTACTCTAAACGCAGATGTTTCAATATGTCATACTATATTTCAATTCAGGAACTACTCGATATTCCAACTCGAAGGTCTGGGGCTTTCCACATTTTGCAACAGAATTTCATTTACCCAGTGGACCTGGTATTCTTTTTATTGTCATGGGAAGGGTGAAATGGTGGGTTGGACCCAATGTACATAACATTGTAACCTGAAAGCCACAAAGAGACCTTCGTAGCGGCGTCATTAAACCGCATAGGGGACTTGCTGACTGAGGACAGTTATGGTTTTCATAAAGTCTGTCTGATTTCTACATCCAACATTATACTCTTGCTTTGCTTTCCATCATATGAATGCAGTTTCAAATGGAGATGTGATGTCAGCAATTCTCAATGTGACTGTCTGAATTACTCTTGTCCTCCTTGAGCGCAATTTCCCTTTCTTCCTTCTTTACTTTCACCTAAACACGGGAGTTCTCTACATATCCTTCTCTGTGCAGTCCCCTCCTTGGACATTTTTTGCTCCTCCCTCAAAGAGCACTTCCTTTCTCTCGTGTCTTCTTCTTAAACATTTTCAATAATTGCAATCTATTCGAATTGAAAAATAATCTGAGACTAACTTTACTGTTTTAAATATGCACAGTGCTGGCGAAAGAGCCATATACATTCAATAAAGTAAAGAAAACTTGCAATGCTCACAGAACAATAGTCCCCCAGCCTGTTTGCAATTGAAAGCACCAATTTTACTTTTTTATTTCATTATTACACAAGTATATAATCTAATATAATCTCCAATTGAGAGCAACAAGGTGTCCACGATTCATGATTCACGTTACTTTGTAAAGCAGTACCCTGCTGCAGATTCAAATGAGTGACATCCATGTGTGCTGATATATATGTGTTTGTGGTGGAGGAGGGCTAGAGCATCCACTTACTGCCGCCATTAAGCACACAATCACCACAAAAGCGGCCTCTCTCTGGGCCCTGGGGCTCAAAGATCAGGCTTGTTATGAATCAGCAGTCGTAAACCTTGTTACAGACGAAAAGGACACGGCCACTTTAAGGGAGGGGGGAACAAACGAGTGGCAGGTGGTAGGCGGGAAGAGAAAGGAAGAGGAGGGGAAAGGGCCGGAAAGAAGGTCAGTTACGTGAAGATAATAAAGGTGATAAGACACACACAGCAAGGCTCTGTGTCGTCCTCATTACCAAGGTGCGTAGTGAGTGATAGGGTGAATATGGTCAACAACTGGCAACGAGACACGAACCGTGCTGCATCACGCAGAGGTACAGACCAGAGGGGGAGCTGCAGGCCCTCCTGGATGTACACAGGCACCGGCAACACGAACCGGACCAGAAGAGAGAGCGGGAAGAGCAGGCCTGTTCGCCAGCTGGTGCGGAGGGAAGACAAAGCATTGAAGTGCGACCGGCCCACCTGCTCCACCAGGATGAGCGATCCAGCCGGCAGGCCAAGGACACGACTGTGTGAGGACGAGAGTCACGAGACACCAGCCCAACGGCCCAGAGGGAGCCAGCAACCCACCAGGACCGCAAAGGAGGCCGCGAGTGGCTGGCCCATAGTGAGAGGAGAGCAAGAGACACGCTACATGCAAGGAGGAGGAGCCATCTACAAATTAACACTGCGGTAAGGAGGCCCACTGAGAGGTTGAGGGACAGACTACGACACCAGAGTGAGGGGGTTAGCAAGCAACACGCTGCGTACAAGGAGGAGGTGCCAACTATAAATTAACACAGCAGTAAGGAGGCCCGTTGAGACGGTGAGGGACAGCCACGACTCTCATACAGAAAAGCAGCCACGAGGTGGTCATGTTCCTAGACATACACGCAGAACAATCCCAAGGAACACCAGTACAAACAGCGCCCACAAGACAGCAACAAGGAGGCCTGCCAAAGCAACAAAAATGACAAGCACACAACGCTAGCCCAAAGAAGCAGCACACTTACCAACAGGAGACCTGGTGATCAATCACTGATAGCCAAAACTACCCAACGCAGCAAAACGGAAAAAATGCCAGAAGGGGCGCAAGAAGCTGCAGGAGCAGCGGCAAAATTCGACATTGCTACAGAACCGATATCTAGGGCAACGTTTCTGCGATGCCCCAACCCGTTCACATTACAACCACACCAAGACCAGGGCCAAAGATAGGATTGAATTGAATTGATGTTTTATTTCTGTCGCGCTGGTACACATGTGTTTCAGACCGCGACAAGGCAAGGGAGGGGAACAGGGCAGAACAAAACAAACGATCTTACTAGGCACAGTGACATTGAGAACGCGCAAGTGCATGGAAGAGGGAGAGGGGAAAAGTGCATGGAAGGGGGAGAAGTGGAAAGTGCGGAGCAAAGGAGAAACAGATAAATAATAATACATAAATAAATAATAAAGGCAACAAACAGTGATAGTGCAGCCAGCAAGTGGCAAGTGCTGGGTTTAAGGCAGCAGACAGGTTAGGTCTGATAAGTGCAGCAAGAAAAAAGGGGGCGGGGCTGTATGGGTACAGATACAGACCCCAGTGCAATCGGTGGTCCAAAGGCAGTGCAGGAGGGTGGCAGGGTGAGCAGGTACCTGGGCCCGAAGGACATAAGGTGGCCAGGTGCATGGTGCCAAGAGAGAACAGATCAGCAGGGGAGAGGGGGGCAAAGGCAGAAGCAAAGAGGAAGGTCATGAGGTGCTTCCCGAACCGGGGATGGTTCTCCTCAAGTTTTAGAGTGGCAGGGAGGCTGTTCCAGAGGGATGCCCCAGCCAAAGACAGAGATCTACCCCAGCTTGTTTCTTTGAAAAATGTCTGACCCTGAGGGAGTTAGAAGTAGAGGAGCAGAAAGCTCGAGAGGGAAGGTATTTGCAGAGTGATAGCTGAAGGTATTTTGGACCCAGGCCCCAGAAAGCCTTGTGGACAATGCAGAGGGTTTTGAATGTAATCCTTGCATCCACTGCGAGCCAATGGAGAGATTTCAGAGCTGGAGAGATACGATCCCAGGGTTTGAGGCCAAGAACAAGTCTTGCAGTCCTCTTTGGGATTATTTCAGAGGGCGCAGAGTAGAGGCAGGTAGATTTAGAAAGAGGCTGTTACCTTAGTCCAACCTTCAGAGAACCAGATCTTGGGAGACAGTGAGCTTCTGGAGGAAAAAGAAAGGCAGAGTTCCTCTGAGGAGGTGCATTAGGACGTTTGACTTTTTAGAGACATCAGAGATGTGGGCGGAGAAGGAAATTGTGGAGTCAAAGATGACCCTGAGGTTCTTAGCCTCGCAGGTGTGGGTAAGAGGAGGGCCAAGGAAGGCCGGCCAGAGAGTGTTGGGAAAGGATGGTGAAGGTGTGCTGATGAGGAGGATCTCTGTCTTGTTGGCATTCAGACAAAGATCGTTGGCGGCACACCAATCTTGAATGGCAGTTAGGCAATCAGAGATGAGAGAGGGAGAGGAGGTGGCAGAGGGCAGCCTAAAAATGAGTTGGGTGTCATCTGCGTAGCACTGGAAATTTGAGCAGAAAATGGCAATGCAGTGGGTGAGAGTTGCCAGGTATTGGTTGAAAAGCCAGGGCGAGAGGTTAGACCCCTGGGGAACACCACAGGTAGAGAGGGAGATAGATAATAGGAAGGACCCAAGTTGGACCTAGGAAGGTCGATCAGAGAGGAAAGAGGTCAGCCAGGCCAGAGGATGATACTCATGGAGACGGTTGAGCAGGATGGTATGGTTGACCGCGTCGAAGGCAGAAGAGAGATCGATTAGGATGAGGACACAAGGAATGTTAGAGTCAAGGTTGGAGAGCAGATCTTCACAGATGTTCAGGAGAGCATTTTTCATGCTTCTGGCAGCTCTGAAACCAGACTGGTGGTCATGGAGACAGCCAACAGAATCAGAATGAAGTTTAACCTGAGAGATGGCCAGCTTTTCCAGGAGTTTTCCCAGAAAGTGAGTAATGGAAATTGGGCGATAGTTAGCCAGACAAGAAGAATCAGCTGTGGGTTTCTTGAGAAGAGGATGCACAAAGGAGTGCTTCAGAGGGGAGGAGAAGGATCCTGAAGCAAAGGAGTGGTTGCAAAATTGGCAAGGGCTGGAGTGAGGGTATCACTGTGGTCCTTGATAGTTTTAGAGGACCAGGGATGAACCTGTTTGGACAAGGCTTTCATAGATCGGACTTTTCTAGCGACCTCATCACGGGAGAAAAGAGAGAAATGAGGAAAGGAAGAGAAGGAGGGTAGGGGTGTGGTTGAAGGAGGGTCAGCAAGCACAGACGGAGAAGGAGAGGAAGGGGAGGGAAGGAGAGGATGGACAGGATGTCCTAGGTTTTTGAGATGAAATGAGAGGCAAGGTCCTTGCAAAGAGTCTAGGAGGCAAAAGGAGGGGTAGAGACTGCAGCAGTGTTGGCCAGCTCCTTGCAGATTTTAAAGAGTTCAGCCGAGTTGTTAAATTATGCAGAGGCACACGCTTGAATGTGGACTCTCTTCTTGGTGAGGACAGAGAGTCGGTATTGCCTTTGGAGCAGGCGACAGGCCAGTTTGTCAGAGGATGAACAAGAAGCCTTCCATTTCCTCTCAGCCACCCTACACTTACGTTTAAGTGTAGCTAGGTCGGAGTCATACCAGAAATTGCACTTGGCTTTGGACTTCAAACGGATCCTCATGACAGGGGCAAGAGCATCAAGAGTATCAGAAATAGAAGAGTAGAGCAGAGACAGGGCTGTGTCAGGATGTGAGTCAGCCAGAGGTGGAGGTGGGAGGAGAGAAGGTGGCGGCAAAAGCCTCAACTGACACACGCTTCATGGGCCGGATGTCCAGGAAGGTAGGTGACAATGTTGGGCTAGGCTGGCTTGGGGGGGAAGAGAGGGAGAGATGAGATGAGAGGAGGGAATGATCGCTCCAGGAGAGATGAGTGGTCAGAGGGATGGAGAGGGGGAGGTCAGAGGAGATCAAAATATTGAGTCTGTGCCCTGCAGAGTGAGTCAGGCCGGATGGGAGGATGGACAGGAAGAGGGAGTCGCAAAGGTCACAGAAGAGTAAAGAGGAGAAACAAGGAGAGTCTAAATGGATATGGAGGTCACTGAGGAGGAGGAGTTGAGTGGTAGAGGCCAGGAGGGAGGAGGAGAGGTCTGCCCACTCAGAGAGAAATTAGCTGATTTGTCCAGGAGGCCGGTAGATGGTACCCACAGTAAGAGAATGGGTAGGAGAGAGAGCGAGACTACAGACAAGGAATTCAAAAGAGGAGTAGGTCTGAGTGGGAATTATAGAGGCAGGAATCTACTCAGGAAAGATCAGGGCTACCCCCCTGACAGGCCGGGAGGATCTGGGTGCGGAGAGGATCTTGTAGCCATCAGGGCAGAGAGTGTCAAAGCTCCTGACAGAGCTGGCCGTGAACCATGTCTCAGTAAGACCAAGAACATCAAGGTCTAGTTCCTCAAGGAGGTGGAAGATGTCAGAGGAGTGTTTGACAGCAGAGCAAGAGTTGAGAGTGGCAAGATGAAGAAGGTTGCCATCCTTAAAGACCATCCGGGAGTAGCACCGATCAGAGGTATGCCCTGCGGAGGAGAAAGAACCCTAGGAGGGGCAGAGGAGGAGTAGCGAGAGGGCAAGGTAGCCAAGGGGGGAGAGGAGGGGACTGCAGGCGATGAGAGGAAATTGATGAGGTGAGGGAAGTGCCTATCAAAGAGGAGGAGATTGGCCTGAGGTCCTTGGACCATAACAGTGCCATTTAAGGTAGATATTAATGATGACTGTAGAGGAGTCAAAGGAAGCCATGACAACTTCCCAGTGAGTGCCACCATTAATGGGAGAGGAGGAGATAGGACAGAACACAGAGATCATATGATGAGTCCATAGATCTGGCGAAGGAACGACAAAGAGGTTGTCTGTCAGGGTATGTCTGGAGGAAGCATTGGAGTAGGTGTCCGCGATAGGAAGACCAGGGTTAGAGGCCAATACATCCTTTTTGAACTTCTTCCTGCCAGACTTAGTGAGAAAGGAAGGATAGTCAATGGAGAAGCAGTTGGAAAAGATAGGAGAAACAGAAAATGCCATGGGGGTGGAAGCGAGGAGAGGAGGGAGAAGCTGGGGGGCTAAAGCAGGTAGGTGTGGGACAAAAGAGAGTATTGAGGTCACTGGGCCGGCAAGTTACAGAGAAGCAACAGTGTACAAGCAATGTACAGAGAATTTAGCAATGGGCAACAAGCTTTGACTTTCCAGCAAAAGGCAAAAACGGCAAGATTTCACTTTCCAGAAAAAAGCAAAAACAGCAAGATTTGACTTTTTAGCAAAAAGAAAAAACACCAAGACTTGACTTTCTAGCAAAAAGCAAAAACAGCAACTTTGACTTTCGTATCAAGGATTCAGATGTTAGCAAAGGATTTTAAGAAGTACTGTGCATCAGAATGACGACATGGGATAAACAAGCAGAAAGAACAGCTATAGTCAAAGGTGGAAAGAGTGAGTCCAGAAGGAGGGAAATAACCCATAGTTCCAGAGGTGACAATGTCAAGGCAGTCCAGATTTCCTAGAGAAGTAAGGTTGCAGCATCATTGAGGTTACGGTGCAGGAAGGACCCGATAAGTGGACAGGGAGCAGACAGGGGCCTTAGAAGGGGGCCTTGCTGAAGGGGACGGCTAAAGCCTGCTGTCCCTGGTTGGCTGGAAGAATACACTCAGCATCCAATGGGAGTGCTGCACAGGGAAAGGCAGCTCAGCCAGCCTGCCTTCACAACAAAGAAAACCATGGTGGCCATCTTGGAAGTGCCAACAATCAGTCAAATAAGCAGGCAACAGTGGGCAAAACTCATGCTTTCAAAATAGCAAGCCAGCTTAAGTTATTAAAAAGCTCACAAAACAACAGCACCATGAAAAGTGCAATAAAACAGTGCTATTCCAACAATTTCCAGCAAATTTTGTTTTTTCTTCTTATTTCTTTAAGAGTTTGAGGATTTTATGAGGGACATAGGAGACCAAGATTCGCCTAACAAAACAGACAACTTTACCAACCTTGCAGGGAAAGAAATCAAAGGCATCTTCAAAAGGATTACAGCACAAGAAAAGAACATGTACCATAACAGACATCAACAGAAAATTAATAGTTCTACCCAACTGAGATAAGAAGTACACATTTAACCAATGTGCCGAACTGCTGCATGAAACAATCAGAGAATTCATTCTTCACCTTGTGGCATGTTTTAACCCACTAGTCTATGCCCTGCAACATTACTGTGCGCTGCTTGCATCAGAAACAAGAGAATGGCAGCTGAAAAGCCTTAAATCTGCTAGAAATCGCTGAGAAGTGCGCAGGAAAACCTGAAAAATAGGCTGCCAATCCATTTTTCCTATGTCAGTGGTAACACAGGAGACCACTGCCAAAAGCTATCATTTGGCTGCCCACAGAACCAACCCGTCAGATCCAGTCCAAGATGCCCTGCAGAGACCAGAGTGCCTTGCTGAGTGCAGAACCAAGCGCCTGAATCCTGTCCGGTGGCTAGCAGATTCCAGTCCAAACCTTTGACCAGATCTTGACGGGCCTATTCCAAAACAATAGTTGTGAATATTTAGCATAGAATTGTCCCTAGCCAATCTCTCATGCTTAAGTAATCCTATCCAACCAATTCTATCATATCCAGAACTGCATTATACAATCTCTTTTGTCTGTCCTGAATCCTTCTTTCATCCATATAATCCTGTGATAATTGTAGTGATAATCATCTTTGCGCTAATATACATTTTCTGAAGAAAGGCAAGTGTTGCAGTGGGCAATGATCAGACAGAGGCGCCCCTGGACTGGTGGCTGTACCGTTGGTATCTCGCATCTTCATAGCCTCTTAGTGTAAAGCCAATCCTTGTTTGTAAATCTTCAACAGCATATCTTTCGTTTGAAATTTTGACTCTTTTTGAGAAAAATCGACCTTTACTAAAACCTCTGTAACTTCTGAACCATACATGCTAGGAACGAATCAACTTTCAAACGAATCCAAAACCGCATTGAAACTCCTTACAGTTGTGCCACAATCGCGTTTCCCGTGCGCGGAAAAGTTTGCCACGATTCTGCATTTGGCTCAATTTCATCCAATCTAAAACAGCTATATTTCTTGCCTTTAACCTCTGAATTCAGTTTCCTATCTACTGGTCATTGAACCATCATTGCTAGTGTTTACCTGGTGTTTACCTGGAACTATCCAAAGCAGCTCCCACTAGTTCTGAATCCATTTTAGAGAATTAAATAAATTTTTAATTTCCCATTCATTACAAAACCACATTCAAAGCATTTGTCCTGTTTTAAAATCATTCCTGTTTTTCTCTAAGCTTGCTGGGGGAGTTGGGATTGAAACTGCATTTAAGAGTGTTTATTCCTGAAACCTGTTTTCTCTCTTTCCATCTCTAAATTGCATATTAAGGGGGGATTGAGTAGTGTCAGGGGGAAAGAGTGATTATATTGCATTCAATTGAATTATTATCAAGTTTTATTTCTGTGCTGCATTAATCTCATATCATTGCTATTCATTGAACCCACACTAAGTTTATTCTATGCTACATTATTATTCTCATTCATGCTCCTATTGATTAAAGAGATTATTGAGTATTGTAATATCACCCAACGCTGATAAATGTATAAATATTAATACGTGTGATGTCTAGATATTGTTCATATTCATAAAAGTGTGATATATATATATATTGTTCAAATCCATCAAATAAATCTTTTAAATTTGCAAAACAACCTTCTTCTTGGTTCAGTGAGACCAGGGGGATTCAAAGAGAGGGGCGTGATATAAGGGTACATCGTTCAGAAATAAAAGAACTTTAGACATAGAAATATATAATTAAGGGTTCCAGCTGGGCATCACACGCTAGGCATTGACTTAGGTGGAGTGCTGGGTTGAAACCACTTACAGATTGGGGGCTCGTAGCAGGATTTCTGGATTAAATATACCACTTGTGCCAGCTTAATACAGTGTGCTAACTGACAGGGTACAATCCTGTTGGGCTACCACGCTGTGTTACACTGTGAAAAGCACCCTTCAAAAGGGAACGCTCTAAGGAAACGGTCTGTTTTGCAAAAATAAAATAAAACTTGTAAGTCAGGAAGGAAATCAATATTTCCAGAATGCCGACATTGGTAGAGATCAATATGACTAGAGAACACCTATTGCATAAGCTATTTGTGAGAGGTGAATGGACAGAGCAGGATCAGAATGTGTGGTTGCAGGCAATCACACAACAGATCACTGCAACAGGCTTAGATACATGGAAAGATCAGGTTCCCTTACATATGGCCCTGAGTGAACTTTATATGGCCCCTAAGGCAAAGGATGAGCAAAACAAGATTGCCAAAATAGCGGCATATCTATATCTATCTATTGGAGCCATACAGGAAAAATATGCTGAAGGCCAAGATCTGGCAAGATAAATTTCAACAGGGCGTGCGCAGAGCAGGTAGTCACCCTGCAAAGCCAACTAGATAGAGAGAAAGAGGAGAGCAATACATTGATTTTGAAAGACCTGGATATCCAGGCAGAGTTTGATGAAGAGCGCCAGAAAGCTGGTGCGCTTCAAAGACAGAGGGACGACCTGGCGGTACAGAGGCAGGCTCTTACTCAGGAAAGGGACACCTTAGGCCAGGAAGTATGTCATTTAAAAGAGAAACTGGAAGAAAATCACCTGGCCCTCCAGGGACTGGGTGACCTCCAAAAAGAGCATGAAAGATTGTTAGAGCACACAAGGAGGGTGGAAGAGGCTCTGGCAAGGAAGGAACAGGCCAGTATGGACAGGGCTCAGGAGGTAACCCTCCTGCAGCAAAGACTGGCCGAGTACTCAAAAGCAACCCAGGAAGCACAGACAGGTAGCCATGCAAGAGAGATTGATAGAGACTAGTAAGGCCTTGATTGAGGAACAGAAAGCTAAGGTTCTTGCATGGCAACAGCGAGCAGGGACTGATAGAGACGAGGTTCGCTGGGAAATGGAAACACCTGAGCATAACCTCAGGAACCCTAGTACCAGAGGCCTTCATCTCTCCCAATCCCTGGACTCTGCCACCCCCATCTCCACTGGCGCACATGAGCCCAGGGCCACGGGGATGGCAGATTTCAATCCAATCAGAAGTATGGGGCTCATAGACCTTCACCTCCCAGGAATGGATGGGCGGCATCTGGGTATGGGTACCCAAGCTCTGTGAAATTTAGTGGGGAACTCCATGAGAGTAGGCCCACTAAGGGCATCCTGAAAACCTCTGCCCAGTTAGGACAGTGGGGGTGGTACCCATCAAATCCTGGGAGCAAGGAGGAATCAGAAGACTCCTCTGAGCGCCCCAGGACACAGGAGACTAGGTCCCCACATTCTGCCAGCCATTCCCAGGCTCGCAGAATCTGGGAAAACCTAGAAGACCAGACGGGCACCTCTGGGAGCAGTGCCTCTGAGTCAGAGGAGGAATGGACCAGGGTTACCCGAACAAAGAAGGCCAATAAGGCAAAAAAGGGCCTTGCTTAAAGACCCCTGAAAGCAAATCAAGGGAATAAGGAGCGTCATCACGCCTTATCATAAGAACACTAAGTATTCTGTTTGGGAGCACTTAGAGCTCTTTGAGCAGATGATGGAAACTTTCCATTTGAAAGACAGCAGTAGCTGTATTCAGTATGTGAAATGGACCTTCTCACCCGAATACTCCAGCTTCTTTGCGGGGCTGGAGGACCAAAATCATTCTAGATGGTCCACTTATAGGGCGGCCATCTTGAAGCATTTTTCTGTATATAGAAATCCTCAGGAGGCTCGCAAGGCAGCCTACAACTTGCAATGTGGGGAGGATCAGGTCCCACAAGAATCTGTGCAGAAATTAAAGCGTGCCTTTGCACAGACCACCAGAAGGGTGCGCACGGACAGCAAAGAATTTGTCAATACTTTTTTCCATGCTCTACCAAAGTACATCATGACCCAGCTAGTGAGAGATTTTCATGAGAAAATATCACTAGACTGGGTCATTGAACAGGCCACACGAATTTATGAGGTGCAAAAGCCCATAGAAAACAAGAATAATGCTAAAAGCCCCAAAACAACCAACACCCCTGCTGCTGCCAAGGTGGCAGAGGTGAAGGTTGCCCCCATTTTGGATTTGGAGATGGGGGGGCCTAAAAACCCGCCAGCACAGCTAAATAATCCCAAGCCCAGAAGGTCCTCTGGCCAGTCACAGACAGGGAGCCAAGGAGGTAGTCCCACAAATGGGATCCCTCACTCCCCTGACTACAAAAGTCCCCGCTACAAGGGAAACAGACCCATCCTGGGTTATGTGTGGACCCCTCCTGCCCAAGGGGGGTATCCAACCAAACAGCACCTAACCCAGGGGACTTCCCTCCTCACTTCCCCCAGGAGGGCAGAAATTCCCCAAATCCTGGACCAAACTTCTTCCCCAGGTACCCGCCAAACTTTCAACCCCAGAACAAACCATCCTTCTTTCCCCACTTTCCTGAGCCCAGACAACCTAATCCAGGATATGGGAGGCCAAGGATGGAGGGGTACCCAAACTTTCCAAACCCGGGATATTTTCAGCGAAGAGATAGCTAACCTTCCCGGGATCAGCCCAGGGGAGACAACTGAACCCCTTATCAGCCTGAGCGGGTCTCACAGCTATAGCGCCAGGTCCAAAACATGGCACAAGATCTGGGTCACATGCTGAGTGCTCAACAGAACCCTCAGATGAGCAAGCCGGTGCAGAATGCCCCAAAATCCGGACCTGGTGCTCCAGAACAATGACGGGGGCAGAACCCCGACAACCCACCGGTTCCCAGGGAGGAGGTACAAGGGGAAAGGGGATGTAAAGCCTTGGAGGAATCTTCCTTCCCCACTTGTAAAAAGCCCCTGGAAACCCAGGAACTGGAACCAAAATCTCCTGCCCCTGAAAGTCTGCCACCCAAGGAGCATGGGGGGGGTAGGAGAAACAAAGAACCCAAACAGACCCATTTTGAGGAGGAGGTACAAGTCTTCCAATTTGAAGGAGAGGGATCCTCAGAGGATCCTGGGAAAAGGATCTTCTCCTTCAGAGATGGGGAACTCCTCCCAAAGAAAAATGGGTCTCAAAGGATTCAAATCCAGACTGGGTAGATGTGGGGACTGAGCTAGCGCCACCCATCATCCACCACCAGAACCAACAGCATGAAAATCCCCTGGTTCAAACCCATCCTGATGACTGCCTCCAAAAAGGGGGGGGGGGCGGTGCAGCACCAGAACCAGGGAACCCAAAACTTCTACCATATCGAGTTGCCACCTTTTTTTTTTCAGATTCCCAAGACTCCCGACAGAATTCTGCCCAAATCACCTCCTTATCAGGGTCCAAAAATAGAAAACTAACCCACCAGTTGTCCAAAAATGTACATTATCTGTGCCCCCTTGCAGAGGTGGAGGGAAGATTCTCTTCCCCGGTACAAATACAGGGGCAGGGTACAATTTTGGCACTGGTGGACACTGGATCCCAAGCTACCCTTCTGTCCAAAAAGGCCTTTGATAAACTGAATTCAGGAAGGGGGGATAATTACCAAATTCCTCTCACCTTTCTTCCTGGACAACTTCAGAATTTTGACGGGAAGGAAATTCCCGTCGAGGGGACTGCGGATTTGGACATTAAAATTGAGCGACACAAGGTGAAGCACCCGGTCATAGTTGTGACTCCAGAGGGCACCCCTTGTTTACTAGGGAATGACCTCCTGTGAAGGTTGTCACCCCTAATAGACTGTGTAAACAAGGTCCTCTGGACCCAGACTAGCCGATCGATAAAATTAAAACAGAGTGTCTACCATGTTAGTTTAAACGGCACCTGCCACATGGTTGGACAAAAACCTGACCAAGTAGAATTTCACTTCCAGAACAACCAAATCCCAGACGTGACAGTAATAGCAGTAGGACAACAACTGACTGGTGATGGGGGGCCCTCTCTATTTCTGAAAATCAACCTTCCTTCCAGTCTAAGGTGGCATTCCACACTGGAAGGAAACACTCTGAAATTCTTTACAAATCCACAATCAGACATTCCCATTCCTATAGTCCAGAAAGATGAGAAATCAGCTCAGAGCCTGGCTGATATTCAGCAAATTGGAGAGCAGTTGTTCATCCCTGTTCAGTTAAATGAAGGGAAGGACTCTGTTCTCGCCCGAGTGTCTGTGAACAACGGTAAGAGCTTCATCAGCGAAGCCATGTTCCGCCAACTCCCAAAAGATCCAGCCATTCCCACATTTAAACTGATAGACAAATGGGAAATGGATCTGGAAACACCCAATTCCAAACATCTCTTGCCAAGCAGGTGTATGGTCAAAATCTCCATAGGCAACAAGAGCATAGTCCACAATTGTAGGGTCGTGCGAGACGTCACTGCCGCCTTTTACTTAGGCAGTGACATTCTCAATCGCTTTGCCATGAGTTTGGACCTAATAAACTTCAAAGCTTGGTCCCGATTAGCGGATAATCCCATGGGCTTTGATGACCCGGAGAAAGCATTTAGGTCAGCTCAATTACTTCCTGGATTCTGTCAATGCAAGGCTTTCCTGTGGAGGTCAGATATGGCCAAAACAAGAAGAGTCCCCTCACGCAAGGTCTGGCTGACTTGCATTATTGTGCCAGAGAAAACTGTCTCGAGGACGAGAGTCTAAAAATCAAGGACAAAATGGAGGCATACCTCAATTCCCCACACAAAGACTTTGAAGAAGACAAGTGTGAGGGAATGCCCACTGTCTATGTGGATGGATGCTCTTAACATATTGACAACAACAGGGAAAAAGAACTTGTGGCCGGCGTAGGGAATGCATGGGTGAATGAGACCCCAGAACCCTCCGCTGGGTACAAGATTGGTCCCTGAAGTAGTCAAGTGGCAGAGTTGATGGCTGTGCATCAAGCCATCCTCACTGCTGTCCAACATCAACTCCACGAACTGGTCATAATCACAGATTCGGATTATGTACGGAACGGGTTCGTGGAGCACCTGTTTAACTGGAAAACCAGAGGCATGTTATGTGCTAACAACAGACCCTTGAAACTTGGGAAATTAATTCTAAATATTGATGATCTGGTCACCTCGAATGGGATGACCATCTACTGGAAAAAGATCAAAGGTCTTTCTAAAATAGAGGGACCAGACAAAACTGGAAATGACTTAGCTGATCAGCTGGCCAAAACCGGAGCCATCTGTAACGCTCACCTGATATCCACGTGGACGTCACTCAGCCGGTCCGGACTTCTGACCACTTTGAACCCTTCCCTGGTCTTGCTCAACCAAGCACTGGGCCTGAAACACAGTATTATCAGAGGTCAATTCCCTATTGGTCTTGCTTGTCTGCCCCCCCTTTTCTTCCCTGGGTCCCAACCTTCCCCCAGACCTCTCCTCATCTTGTTTTTTGATGTGGGGTGCTCTCCGTCCTGCCTTCGATGCAGGGGTGCGTTGGGTGATGTGGGCTGGAGGGTACATAGTTGCTTCACTGGCACGGGTCCGGCGGACGGGGCTTGCTGCGGCTTCAGCACGACCGGTAATTGGAATGAGTCTTACAAAAGTTCTGATGGCTCTAGTCCCTTTAATACTGCGTCTTTCTTTCCTTAGGTGATGAAGGTCTTGAGGATGGTGATGCGCTGCTGAAGTAAGTAGGAATGCGCAGCCTGGCTTCCTTAGCACTAACCAATGTTGGTCTTTTCCGTGTCCTTTTAGGTGCCGCGGTAACCCAGCATGGAAGCGAGCTGAGGAGATAAGCTGCGGTGAGAAAGCGCGATGTGCGGCGCCTCTTAAATATTTTGCGCTAACCTGATGTGTCTTTTCCCCTTTTTCAGATCGGCGGGATGCTCCGGAGCAGAAGTTGTCCGATCAACGGGAGTTCCGGTAAGGATTAAACTCTATTTGCAAATTCGAGAGAGCTAAGTATTGCAGAATGCTTACTAACGTCTTTTCTTCTATTCTTCTCCCCTTTGGTAGGGCGCGACGTGCCGAGATGGAGATGACTCTGCCGTAGGAATCCGCAAGACTGGGAAGAGCTGGACAGAAGTTGGATGCTCTTCGAGGTGAGTATTGGCAACGAAGTTCTTATTCTTGCAGGTGCGCTGGCACTGAAGAAAGAAGTGGGCCTCTTCAGGAGATTCGAGCACGGTGAGTGTGACGCTGCAGGTGCAGAGAAACGCAAAGCATGTTTCTCAGGCTGGGTGTGGTTTAAATAGTCTGTAGGTATCCCAGGTATCCCTGGGCTGAGCCACACCCGAAATACTAGACCGCTCATCCAGTTCAAGGACTGTGTGTGAGCTTGGTGCCAAAGGCACCAAGTCTGAGTCCGAGTAGGTGTCTGGGTAGATGGAGAGGCCCTTAGGGGCCGACTAGGTGGCCGTGACCTGGCTCCAGCCTGATATGCCGGGGGGATGGGGGCAGGAATCGTGACACATCCAAGGGGATCTACTTGAGATCAAATCCCTGTTGGGGGAAATCCAGGTCACTGCTATCACTAGGTCCCAGACACATGCTCACAATGAACTCTCAACTGCACAATGGAGTAAGGAGACCCCAGATGCTGATTTGATTACCGCTCAAAAAGGGGATCCAATAATTGGTAAATTTTATCAACACATTGAGGACCCTGAGAACTTTCCCCTGACGGATACAGATTCCATAGGGAAAGAGGACCTTCAGAGTGTTCATGAAATGTCCAAAAATGTTCCGATACGAAGACGGTTTGTTGGTAAGGAGTTCCCAGCTGGCCATGATCAGTTGGTGGTCCCTACCTCATTCTGAAGCCTGATGTTAAGTCACGTCCATGATGCGGCCACAGCCGGTCATAGGGGGTTTCATATAACACTTGAAATCTTAAGAGAGGTTGCATACTGGCCACACATGGTGTCAGACTTCTTACTTCTCCGCAGAGGCAGCACAAACGCGGCTAGAACACCTCCCTCCCCGTCGGGTCTTGGTACCTGGGAGCAAGTAACGCAGGCCGCCTTGACCCTTGGGGGAAAGAGGGTTAGGGTCCGATGGTTGGATAGGTAGAGGTTGTTTGGGAACACCGGAAAGAGGGAGAGGAAAGAGTTATGGATGGGGATGGGGAAGATCAGGGTAACATGCTCCTCAGCTCCGGCTCCAGTATCTGGAGTTCTCCGCCCTGGTGCTTCTGCATTCACTGGCACTCTCTTGCTCATACCAGACGAAATGGGCCTTTGTACTGGAGCCCCAGACCAGTTACTATGTTCAATTCACATTCAACAATACACTCAGATGCCAGATGCTGTTGGGCTTTTGTACTGGAGCCCTCTACCAGTTTCTGGACCTTAAGTTCTACCGCTACCCACCCATTACTTCATGGAGGGAAGCTGTGTCTGCATTACATCATACAGAATTATACAATGCCCAGTTTCTAAACATGCCCTTCAGTAACAATGGAAATTGCACTTAGCTTCGGCACTGCCGTGTAGTCTTCTGGTCTTTTCGGGCTGCTAGACCCCTATGACGTTCTGTACCTCACAAGCACTGCAAGAGGCAAGACATAAGTCAGAACGAAAGCGTACATATGAGCGGAGTCGCTGCTAGGGATTAATAGTTCAGAATTGCACTTCTGCTCGGGTGTCTTTTCAGTCTAAACACATATAGGAAGCATGCTTCATCTAGGAACACAATCGCGTGTTAATGGTGTCTCATGCTGGGTTATTGGACGGAGCGCCATGCATTCCCTAACCGCCTCGGGCGCGGTTCCAGTTCGGAAGTTCAAGCGTGACTCTCGCTAATGAACTGTCTCTCTAGAATGCTGCCGGAACGTGCGCGCTTGCTTGGCACTTATCTGATTAGTCACGCGGGGCCTGGGGTGGCTAACAGGCGGCGGGGAGCCCGGCGTAGGCGTGCCGTCAGGAGCTCAGGCTCTGCACGTCCTTCCTCTCTGCTGGCCGGAATCGCAAGCGTGGGACTTCGGGTGTGGCTCGCGCATGCGCATTCGCGCGGGCGTGGCTGACTTCATCCCAGCAGGCCTGTGCCACGCTCGGCCTGCTGGGAAACGTAGTTCCCGGGCTGTCCTTCGTCCCAGAGACTGCTTCCTGAAATAGGGATGAAGGACACGCCTGGGGAATAATGTAGGATGAATCCTACGCCCCATTAGGGTACCTGCCACACTGCTAGAGCCCCCACCAGCCTCAATCATGACACATGGGGCAGGACCTCGACCAATATTTGAAGGGGTGTCTTGTGTGTGCACAATTTCAGCCAACATCCCTCACACACCGTGCGCCTCTCCAAAAGAGGGGGATGACACTGCCTTGGTCAGATTTACAAGTCGACTATATCGGGCCCGTGAGTCGCTCATCTAGGGGGAACAAGTACATGTTGACAGTGACATGCTTGTTTACTAAATGGGTGGAATGTCTCCCGGCCCCAAACTGCAAGGCAGAAACAGCAGCTGCCCTGATGATCAACCACATCTCTCAAGATTAGGGGTTGGCAGAGATGTGGGCTGCTCAAAAATGCCTAAACTGCAGGATCGGATTGGGAATAAACTACAGTTCCCAGCAGCCTTAGGGTGCTGGGTAGTTCGGCACATAGGCGGAGGACCAGCTGTAGGGAATCGAGCACTGCTTATTAGCAGGCAACGGAGAAATGCAGGTGTGACTTATTTTGTTCGATCAGGAGGAAAGCAGGCATGCCGCACGCCGAGGACTGCCCGAATGGATGCGGAATGAAAGAATCACAGTAGTGGTATCAGGAGCAGCAGGAGGGGCCGCTGAGAGCGTGGGTGATTCACAGCCACAGTAGCGGTGTCAAGAGCAGCAGGAGGGGCCGCTGAGAATGCAGGTGATTCACGGCACGAAATTCAGCGTCTGGGTAGCCCCGACGGGCTCCTAGACATATGATAAGTACATCAGGAAGTGTGTTTGTTGTGTGAAGTACTTGAAACCTGTGTAGGGTTATTGCTATGCATTCTACACCTGGGAAGTCCCATGGGGCTTCCAGGCATAAGATAAGTACAGGAGTCACAATGACAGGGATGGGATGTTCAATCTAATGGGCATCTATTATATGTTCTCTCTCCACAAGGGATCAAAGGAGTATTGGTTGGGGGCACATGAAACCCACGCATTATGTCATATTTAAAGGACCCTAGGAAGTCTCACTAGTGAATCTAACTAATGTGGGATCATTCTCTGTTGTTTATGTTGCTTATGCTGCCCACAGGGCCATGTGTCTCTGTATAATCATGCTGGGAGTAATCCCTATTATGTGTTTCATTCTGTTGCTTGCTATTTGCGTCTATTGTGGTTGTCACGTGTAGTACATGTAATAAGGTGTGCTGCTTCATGTTATGCAGAGTTGAGAGTTTGATGAATAATCAGGGAAGCGCATTATTGGTATGATTAGAGGTCAGACAGAGTAGGGTTCTTTCCTGGTGCTTCCCCAGTCCTAGCCACTGTAGGAGTTCCTTACCTTCTATCCGGTGTTCCTACTT
The DNA here is from genome assembly GCF_040938575.1 of Ambystoma mexicanum. Taxonomy (NCBI): domain Eukaryota; kingdom Metazoa; phylum Chordata; class Amphibia; order Caudata; family Ambystomatidae; genus Ambystoma; species Ambystoma mexicanum. Next base: position 1,434,445,577 of record NC_090929.1, on the reverse strand, counting down.
CCCCCATCCAATCCACAACCTCTCCCTAACCCCTCTTCCCCCCACTGGCTGCCACGTGGCGACCTGTTCTCGCCAACCAGGCGCCTGTGCCAACCATGGTGGGAGGGTCGAATTCATTCGGCTTACGTGGTTCGGGGGAGAGTGTCGATCTCTCTTCCCTTATAAAAGTTGTGATTTGTGACAACATATTTTCGCGTTTTGGACTACCCCAAAGGATCGAGTCAGATCGATGTATCCATTTCACTAACGAAGTAATGACAAAGATGTGGGAGATACTTTGGGTCAAAAGGAAGCTGCACATTGCTTACCGGCAGCCTCTGGTGGTGCAGTAGAGAGATACAACAAAACAATTGTGAGCATATTAAAAAAGTTTGTGGCAGATTCTGAGCCAAGTTGGGATATTCAATTACCTCTTGTCCTAATGGCCATCAGATCTAACCCTTCATATGCAACTAAAATGTCACTGTTTGAGCTGGTTATTGGACGCAGGATGGTGCTGCTCCAGCATCTGCTCTGCAGAACCCAAGAGCAGACATTGATCAATGCCTCCACAACTCATGAGTATGTTGAAAATCTAAGAAAACACCTTCAACATGCTTTTGCCTATGCTCAGCGAAATCTAGAAAGATCTGCTGACTGCATGAAGACCCACTATGACTTAAAGACTACCAGAAAATAATACAATGTAGGAGACCGGGTCTACTTATACAATTTCCAAAGGAACCAGGACAAACAGTGCACATTTTTGCTTTCCTGGAGGGGTCCTTTTGAAATTGTAGACAAAATCTCACCAGTCGCCTACAAAATCTGCATCCCCAAAGGCAGTTGGCGGAGGGGGAAGATAAGTGGGTACATAATAACCAACTAAAGTGTTGCCATCCTAGGCACACTCTGCAGCAACTGGAGGAGTCTTCTGGAACCCCAGAGGGGGTCACTCCAGCTCCCTAGAATTCCAACTATAAAATATTCCGTATATAGTCAATAAATTACAATCGAAAAATGTGTCCTGATTTGTCAAAATGTATGTGTCCGCACCACTACATTAATAGTGGTGGGGAAATGTCTACAAATATTTTTTTGCTTTGTCATCCTAGGATTGCAAACCATGGAGACTAAAACCAAGGAGGACCACCCAGGGACTGGGAGCAAAGATCCAAGGGGCCCGGAGTATCTCTCCATACTCACATCAGGACTGGGCGAGGAGAACTGGTCGATCCACCCCTGATGGAAGAAAAGATGATGAACTTTGCCCTTTTGGAACCAAAAGAAATGAGACTGACATCCCAGTCTTGCAACTTCTCATTGATGGACGGCCAATGCCAAATCGCAAGAGGGGGGCTTGTGGGATGTTTTAACCCACTAGTCTATGCCCTGCAACATTACTGTGCGGTGCTTGCATCAGAAATAACAGAATGGCCCCTGAAAAGCCTTATATGCGCTAGATATTGCTGAGAAGTGCACAGGAAAACCTGAAAAATAGGCCGCCAATCCATTTTTCCTTTGTCAGTGGTAACACAGGAGACCACTGCCAAAATAATTTGGCTGCCCACAGAGTAAAATGAAACTACTTGAAAAAGCATTGCTGCATTGCAAGGGAAACCCAGAACTGCTTTAAAAATCATTTTTTCCTTGGCTCTGGGAAGTGCAAAAATAATGATTCTCAAACAGCACAAAAGATCCAACATCCTTATTGGGTGTAAAATATCACTCTATTTAAAGAATCCACTTAAGCACAAATGTCAGCAGAAGCATATTTTATCAGAAGAAAATCCGCATTCAAAGATGCTTGCATGGGAAAAATATGTCAGATATGTGCGCAGTACCACCGCTCGCCTGTGTCAGAAACTGTCATTTATTTAACCTGTCAGTTTAAAACTTGTACATTAAAATCAAAGTATGGAAAAGAAGAGACTTCATATCAAAAGCAATATAGGGTGACAATTCAATCTCTATGTTTTAAAAAGGCTGGAATTAAGAGATTTGTGGCTTTATTTGTAAAAAGGTAAATTGTATTTTAGAAAAAGACTATTTTAAACATTGTCGTAAAAGTAAGTTAAAGCCAGCCACACTGAGCTTCAAAGACATTCCACAGTTTCTCCCAAACAAAGGAATCTTACCCCCTGCTCTCTGCTGAGGAACTGGCAGGGAGGTGTGAAAGGAAGTGGGAGGGGACTTTGGCCTATTGCTCTGACAAGAAACAAAAGACTCCCTTGAATGAAAGGAAATGCAAATTTGGGTGTGACAGAAAACAACTGCTGGCAGGAAGAAGCCTGGGACTGCTCTGGCCCAGCCAAAACCTTGGGGGGCGGAGACAGACAGTTTTGTTTATTCGGAGAGCACAGAAAAGATCTTTTTGAAAAAGACTCATCGAAAACTGAACAAAATTGGTAAAAATCTGTAAATATAGTGTTGTTAAAATGAAATTTCTGCTCACATTTTAAAACCACTCTGGAATGTGTGCGATATTCAGAGACAGAACTATCAAAATGTGGACTTTGTAGCAGTTGTGATAATGCTAAAAATATGAAACTTCACAGGAGTATGCCCAGATGTTATGCGCATGTATCTGGAATTTTTTTTAAAGATCTGGCAGTGGGTAACCAACCAAAAGTGCGAATAACTGTCATTTGTGAACCGAAACTCTTAGGAAGAGGGGACTTGGACAGATACGTGCCTTATTTAATCTGTAATGTAAATATGTATTATTAGCAAGTTGGTGATATTGGAAATATGTTTTATACGAAAAACAGATTTTCTGTGTAGGAACAAAGGGGAGGTTTTTCCCAGGATTGTAAATTGCAGCATCACTATGACACATTATGACACACTGTTTCCTTCTCAAATCAGGAGCAAGGGAAGACTTTAACCAATAGGCTTATTAGAGGGTTGAGCTTAGTATAATCAGCCTACCCACCCCTTTGTGAAATACATAAATAGGGACTGTTGAGGACCTACAGACACAGACATTCACCCATCAACTGATTTACTGGCGAAGCACTCTGCAGGTAGAACCCCGACCAAGACTCCAGAACCCAGATCAGGGCTCCAGAACTCTGAAGCAGAAGGCCCATTCCATGGCTGAACCCTTCTCAGCTGGCCTTTAAAATCTTACAACCTGATTTTAACCCCAAAACTTCCAAGGGGCACAACCAATTCAACAGCCGGGCTGTGCTGTTTTTCTGCTTCTTGCCAAGAACTCTTGGTAGAACCCAGAGATCCAAACCAGTAGAGCAGAGCTGTAACCCAGAACCAACCTGTCAGATCCAGTCCAAGAGGCCATGCAGAGACCAGAGTGCCTTGCGGAGTGCAGAACCAAGTGCCTGAATCCTGTCCGGTGGCTAGCAGATGCCAGTCCAAACCTTTGACCAGATCTTGACTCGCCTATTCCAAAACCATACTTGTGAGTATTTAGCATAGAATTGTACTTAGCCAATCTCTTATGCTTAAGTAATCCTATCCATCCCATTCTATCATATCCAGAACTGCATTACAGAATCTCTTTTGTCTGTCCTGAATCCTTCTTTCATCCATACAATCCTGTGATAATTGTAGTGATAATCATCTTTGCGCTAATATATATTTGCTGATGAAAGGCAAGTGTCGCAGGGGCAAAGATCAGACAGAGGCACTTCTGGACTGATGGCTGTACCGTTGGTATCTCGCATCTTCATAGCCTCTTAGTGTAAAGCCAATCCTTGTTTGTAAATCTTCAACAGCGCATCTTTCATTTGAAATCTTGACTCTTTTTGAGAAAAATCGACCTTTACTAAAACCTCTGTAACTTCTGAACCGTACATGCTAGGAACGAAATTTAAGTGTCAAATTGAAGCTCATCCTCAGTTTTCAAAAGAATCCAAAACCGCACTCCTTATAGTTTTGCCACAATTGCGTTTCCCGCGCGCGGAATGTTTGCCACGATTCTGCATTTGGCTCAATTTCATCCAATCTAAAACAGTTATATTTCTTGCCTTTAACCTCTGAATTCAGTTTCGTATCTACTAGTCATTCAACCATCATTGCTAATGTGCACCTGTAACTATCCAAAGCGGCTCCCACTAGTTCGGAATCCATTTTAGAGAATTAAATCCATTTTTACCATTTTTACCATTCTTTACAAAACCACATTCAAAGCATTTGTCCTGTTTTAAAATCATTCCTGTTTTTCTCTAAGCTTGCTGGGGGAATTGGGATTGAAACTGCATTTAAGAGTGTTTATTCCTGAAACCTGTTTTCTCTCTTTCCATCTCTATATTGCATATTAAGGGGGGATTGAGGGATTGAGTAGTGTCAGGGGGAAAGAGTGATTATATTGCATTCGATTGAATTCTTATCAAGTTTTATTTCTGTGCTGCATTAATCTCATATCATTGCCTTTCATTGAACCCACACTAAGTTTATTCTATGCTACATTATTATTCTCATTCATGCTTCTATTGATTAAAGAGATTGTTGATTATTGTAATATCACCCAACGCTGATCAATGTATAAATATTAATAAGTGTGATGTCTAGATATCGTTCATATTCATAAAAGTGTGATATATATATATATTGTTCAAATCCATCAAATAAATCTTTTAACTTTGCAAAACAACCTTCTTCTTGGTTCAGTGAGACCGGGGGGATTCAAAGAGAGGAGCGTGATATAAGGGTACACCGTTCAGAAATAAAAGAACTTTAGACATAAAAATATATAATTAAGGGTTCCAGCTGGGCATCACACGCTAGGCATTGATTTAGGTGGAGTGCTGGGTTGAAACCACTTACAGCCTCCAGACAAAAATCACCTATTGCGACTTTGCCAACTTCAATAATGATGAGGCATGCAGACTGAGGGTGATAGAAGGCTGTACCTCGTCGCAATTGAGAAAGCACCTCCTAATGAAACCCCTTCCCCTACAAGAAATCGTCGACCTAGCAAGGATATACGAAAGAGTGGATGTCCAAGCTGCAGACATAGAAAACCCAAAGAGGAGCGAAACCATGGCAGCAGTGGCCACCAGATCCCAGGATACATCCGGCACCCAGGGCCACCAGGAAGACAATGACCCAGGAGCCTGCACCGCCGCCCCCAAGGAGACAGACAATGCTATAGGTGCGGGGTTGAATTTTCCCACAAAGGTCAGTGCACAGCCATAGGGCAGATGTGCATCAGATGCGGTCAAGAGAACCACTTCCAAGCAATATGCAGGGAAAAATCACCACTGTTACCGGCATACCAGCAGCCACCGTTGTCCAATCCTGCCAGGAGGCCCGAACAACTGAGAGGCCCATACTCACACCCATTCCACGAACAAGACCTCCCCAAAATGTCCCAAGAGAGATACATGCCACCCAGCCCAGGGCAACCCGGATTCATAAGAGCAGTTGAAGGCCTCAACCTCGACCAACCAGCAAGATACCCTGACACGAACGACCACGCATCCAACCTCCCATCAGAGCACTCTCCTGAACAAGCCTCCTATCGGGACTGGGACAGAAACACCCACCCCTCACCATAATACCCCCATGACCCCTACGAAATCCTGCCACCAAATGAAGAAACCTACCGAACAGAGGACCAATACACAGTTCACAACAGATACAGCAAATAGTATGTGAGACTTATCGGCGGCACGTCGGAGGACAGCACAGCACCAAAAATAACCATCCAAATAAGTAGCCTACAAAGTCAGTTCATTGTAGATACAGGGGCGACAGTTAACATCATGAATGAGAACATCTACCGCTCGATAGCAGAGGCCTACCCACTACTCCCATCTCGGGCCAACATATTCCAGTGGGGAGCCACACAACCCCTCAAATTTAAAGGACAATATCGATGTGATCTACTATACAACGGACAAAGAGTTTCCACCACCATCCATGTTATTCACAGCCCGACTACGGGGAGATATCTCCTCAGCTATCTCACTGCTAGAGTGCTAGCACTGATCAACATCCAAAACAACCCATCAGAAGTTGTGCAAGGCCTTTCACCAGCCGCTTACGCTGTAAACTTGATCGGTTGTCAAGAGATGGACATTCAGAAACTCAAATTGGCATTCCCGAGACTATTTGAAGGAGTTGGAAAACTAAAGGACACAGTCATCTCACTCCACATTGACCCCAGTGTCCGCCCAATTCCCCAGCACCAGCAAAGGGTTGGATTTCACCTTTAAGGCCAAGTCACCCGTGAACTACAACTCCTGCTAGATAATGACATCAATGAGAGGGTAGAAGGCCCCACTCCCTGGGTATCCCAACTCTTAGTAATACCAAAAGACAATGGCCGCCTGCACCTCTGTGTGGACATGCACATCCCTATTGCAGCAATCCAAAGGGAAAGACACCCAGGCCCCAAAATTGAAGACATTGTGGTGAGACTCAACCAGGCTACCCGCTTCTCCAAGCTCGATTTAAATCAAGGGTACCCCCAGAAATTACCCCACCTCCAGATCTATTTATTTATTTATTTATTTATTTGCATTTGTTAAGCGCGCTTGCAGCCCATAAGGCATCGAGGCGCTGTTACAGAGGATAAGCAAACTTAGGATTACAGACAGTTGCCAGGAGGGCTCTTAGTTACAGATTGGCAAGCATATATGCAGTGGAAGATACAGGTTCCGGTTAAACAAAGAGTCTGGTTTTGATAGCCTTACGGAAGGCTAGGTGGGATTCAATGAGTCTATCACCACCATAGCATCCTACAAAGAACTCTTCCACTACAAGCGGCTCAACTTTGGGATCTCTTCCGCTGCGGAAATTTTCCAAGAGACAATACGCAGGCTAATATCCCCAGTGCCAAATGCACTCAATTACAGCAATGACATCCTCATCTACAGAGTCAACCAAGACCAACATGACGCAGCTCTGATGAGAATATGCGAAATTCTTCATGAGGCAGGACACACCCTCAAGGGCCCGAAGTGCACCATCAACAAGCGCAGCCTGCGTTTCTCCAGACCGAATCTGGAGAAACATTTTTTCAGACCGAGTGATCACAGCCGACCCCAACAAAATCAGTGCCATCATCGGACTGGCAGCCGCCATTGGGGTGATGGAACTATGCTCATTTCTGGGGATGGCGGGCTACTGTGCTTGCTACTTGCCCAACTACGTCACCCCCTCCACAGAAATCTCCTGAAAGATGCACCCTTCCATTGGGACACACGCTGCCTGGAAGCCTTCAACACCATCAGGCAAGAGCTCACCAACAATAGGCGACTGGCTTACTTTGACCCAGGGAGGGACAGGGAACACATTGTGGACGCCAGCCTCATGGGCCTGGGCACCATACTTGCTCAGGTAAACCCCAAGGAATCCGGCAACCCCACCATTGTCACATACGCCAGCAGAGCACTGTCGTCCATAGAACAAGCATATTCGCAGGCGGAATGGGAAAGCCTTGCCGCAGTGTGGGCTTGTAAACAATTCCACCACTTCATAATAGGAAGAAGGTTCACGCTCACCACAGACCACCAGATGTTGTTGTCCCTGTTTGGCAACTCTAAGACTAAAATGCCCTGCACATCGAGTGATGGGGCATTCAGCTTCAAGAGTATGATTACTGCATAATACACAAGCCGGGAGGTGAGGCCAACCTGGCAGACTACCTGTCCAGGCATCTGGCAGGAGGAACAGAAGGCCACATGGAACGAGAAGCAGAGGACAACATAGCCTATCTATCACTCAATGCCCTTCCCACAGCAGTGATGATGGAATCGTTTGCCGACAGAATCAGAGCAGACCCCACAATACAAGCAGCAGGACACCTCACCAGGTCCAACAGATGGAAGCATATCAACACAGAACAAGTCGGTGAGGGGGGAGTAGACAAGAAAGACTTACACAGAATGGCTAAAATCAAGACGGAACTAGCCACGAGTGACCAAGGAATACTACTGTGTGGAAATTGCCTAGTTGTCCCCAAAAGACTGAGGAAGACACCAGTGTCCATAGCTCATGAAGGCCAACGGGGGGTCGCGAATACCAAGAAAATATTGCATAACCAAGTATGGTTCCATCCATGGACACGATTGTGGAGGACACCTTAGCCCGCTGCATACCCTGCCAGAAAACTGCATCAAACAGCTCCCCACCCCCACTGCAAATAGTATCCCTGCCAGATATGCCCTGGCAGAGAGTTGCCATTGACTTAAACGGCCCGCTGGAGGCAGGAGGACATCTTCTAATGCTAATAGATGAATATTTGCAGTTGCCCATGATAAAACATGTACAATCGACATCATTCCTTCACGTGGTAGGGATCATCGACAAGCTTTTCAGTGAGCGGGGCATCCCCAATGTTGTGAGACTGACAACGGTCTACCCTTCTAAGGGCAATCATTCCACAAGTTTGCTGCATACCTGGGCTTCCACCATCAAAAAATCACCCCACTATGGCCACGGGCCAATGACATGGAACGCTTTATGGCCAAGATCAAGCAGACTCGACAGAAAGCTACCACCACCAGACATCACTCCCCCAAGCCACATGCCAGATGCTAAGAAGCTATAGAAACACGCCCCACGAAGCCACAGGGTGGATGCCATTAGAACTGATGGTAAAGTACAGATGCAGAACACACCTCTTACAAATAGAAGACTACACACCAGAGGAGGATGTGGATATCTGAGAGAAGGGCTAGGAAAAGAAAAGGAAAGCGAAAGAGTGGGCTGACCGAAAGAGAAGAGCGAAAGAACCCCAATTCCCTGTGGATGAAGTATTTCTCATAAGGCAGAGACAACAGAGGAAGACTGATGCGTGGTACAATCCAGAGCCGGTTCTGATAACAAAAGTGAAAGGCCCAATGGTCACGGCAGTAGGAGAGTCGGGCGAAATAACCCAGAACGTCTCGTTCTTTCGGAAACCACACCAAGATGACCCAGAGCAAATAGAAGACGCAACAGAGGAGGAGGAAAACCCCCAGGAAAGGGAAGCAAGTGACCCTCCCAGCTGAGAAGAAACTGGATAAATCCATGAACCAGCAGGGTGACCCCAGAGGACCACGCAGAAGCTGCTATGCCTCATCAAACAGATGTGACAATGAACCTCCCTGATAAGCAAGGGGGAGGTGTTACAGATGAAAAGGACATGGCTACTGTAACGGGAGATGGACAAATGGGTGGGAGACAGGAGGCGGGTAGACGGAGGAAGAGGAGGGGAAAGGGTTGGAAAGAAGGTCAGTTACATGAAGATAATAAAGGGATAAGACACACAAAGCGAGGCTCCGTGTCCTCCTCATTACCAAGGTGCGTAGTGAGTGAGAGGGAGAATACAGCATGTAATAGCAGGTGTATGGGTGATCAGCCCCAGTGCATGTGTCAAATACCTTCCGGGGGTCTTGTGACATCAATTTACCAAAATGCCAGGGGTAGCAAAAGTGACATCAGACACCCAGTGACATCATAGAAAGTGACCTTTGACAACGACCACATCATAGGGAATAACATTACATGGCCTTTAACCCTCATGACATACCAGGAAGGACTCACGGGTGTAATAATATGTGCTTAAAATACCAAATAGGTTCTAAAGCTGACTGATGGCAATCATATTTTCATTAGGGTACTTCCTTTATGAGCCATGTATAGGGTATGATAGGACAAGGGTTCACTTAGAAGGAGCAACATAGACATAGGGGACTGCTATTCATATGCCACTATAGCATTGCATGGCCATCGTATGTCTGTTACAGCCAGAATATGGAAGGTACAGACTTACATATGCCAGACACAGCCTCAAATGTCCTGTGATGCCCCAATGTCACTTAATGCCTCATACACCTGGTATAAGCACCAAATGTAAGGATGAGCCTGACATGTCTAATCAGACCCTCCACTTTATAGCGATTTTGCGATCCCGCAAAATGCAGCGAAACAGCCGTGTTGCGCAAAATGCCGCAAAAACGTACGTTTTGTGCAAAAACAACATCTTTAAAAATAAAAAATAAACATTTTTACATTCTTTTTTTTTTTAAGTAATATGCAAAAATTACTGTTTTAAAAAAAATAATACTCAGGGTGCCAGGTTCTCAACTTTTTTTTTTTACACAAGAAATGAAATGCGCTGACATATCTCATCACTTGAGCCCCAAAAAAGTGCAGACCAATCCACAAGGGACACATGAATGGGCACATTTTATATGCGCGCCCATTAAGATGGCCTTTTTCACCTCCTTGATCAAATAAAGTGGCGTTTCTGCCAATTTAAAAGCGCATCCCTCATTTTCAAGCAAGATGCACTTTTAAATGTGCAGAAATTGTAGGCAACCCTATGCGCACGGGATGTGGGGCTGCCACTGCACGACAGGGTCTTTCCGGACCCTGTCATGCATTTCTTTTAAGGTATGAACCGCTGCTGTGTCGCTTGCATTTCTGTTCCTCAAACTGGATAAAAATGTATTTTTTGGGTCGCATTTTACAGCGGCAGGCACCTGGAGGGCCTGTCCCTGTGAAAGGCGCTGGGAGCTTGCAGAACACTGTCGGGGGAGCGATTCTATTCAAAGTACTGCCCATTTTGATGACAAAAATCTATCGAATGTTACAATTTGACCTATTTCGTCCAGTACTATTCGATCGATTTTTATTAATACTGAACATGTGTTGCGGGGGTGTCACCCGCTCCCCATGTTAAGTATTTTTGGTCTAGGGTGGTGCAGAAATGTTTTCCCCTTTTTCCTCCAACTTGGAAGCGGGGACAGAAAAAAAAGAAAAGAACGAAAAAGGGACCCTGCAGAGTTGGATGCGACCCGCATTAGAGTGACGGATCTGGCACCGCAGGGTTGCAGGGGAAGCAGCAGCGACCAAGCAGTTAAGTAGAGGAGGGGGTGGGGTGGTGGTGAAAGGTATATTTTGGGTTGTTTGGTTGAAGTGCAAATCAATTCGCAGTGAAATTGACTACGGTCAAATCCGCCGCAAATAATTACACTTCGGTCAAACAACCCAGAACACCATTCAAGGCAGCTGGCCAGCGCACAATTTGCGCTACAGCTCAAGCCTGTGGAAATGCGCTGGTCACCTTTGAGAATAAGGTGGCCTGCTAATTTCCAAAAATGGGTTGTCTAAAAATAGCATATCCTCCAATGTTTTTTTTAAATGCCCCATTATTTGAGGAACTGGGTCAAAATCTACATTTAAAAAAAAAAATGGTTACACTATGAGAGAGAGGGAGAGTGATGGGTGAGATGTGAAGTGATAGGCAAGAAAGCAGAGGGAGAGCAGTGGGTCAGAGGAGGAAGCGCTGCACAAGAGAGCAGAGGAAGCAGTGATACGGTGGGCCAGAAATCTGAGAGCGAGCAGAGGTACAGAAAGTAGAGGGAGCGTGTGGTCAGTGAGCCAGAAAGCAGAGAGGAAGCAGTTGGCCAGAAAGAGGCAGTGAGCTGCAGATTGGGAAAAAGGATGAGGGAAGAGTGCGATAGAATGGGAGAAAGGATGCAAGATGCAGAAGCAGCACAAAAGAATGAAGGACTGTATATTGCGGGAGGAATTGTAGAGTGTAAAGTGTGAGTTGGGAGTATGATTTGGAGTGTGGCAGGGGCTGGGCAGTGCAAATTGTGACTTGACAGTGTGACATAGCACGTGAGTATTTGTATGACAGAGTGAGAGGTTAAAGAATGTAAGTTGTAAAGGAGAATTGGTGAGATTTGTGTTGGTGAGAGAGGTGTTTGGGTGTTTGGGGGATTGGAGAACATAGAAGGGGAATATTTTCAGCATTACAATTGATCATTATCAATTTAGATAATACTATTAAATAGGCATGAACATTAAACCAGAAATGTAGCCAAATCAAACACTGTTCTGCCAAGCCAGAGACATCTGGGACTATTCCTATTAAGTTAATACAAAAGATACATAATAATGATACCGTGGCTCTCTTGCAGCCTTGCACTCTGCCTATTTCCTGCAATGTGGCAATCTTACACCCTCCAGTTAATACAAAATGTCCCATAAAAATGCCGCAATAAATAAAGGTTTGTGCCGCAAAATTTGCCATTTCATGCTGCAAAATTTGCCATTTCATGCCGCAAAATCCTGGAAGGTCTGTCTAATTGCTGACATTGTACACTATGTGAAATGCAGTACCAAATGCCCCAGAAATAATTACATTCTCTGCCACTAAATAGCTTTTGTGCATGATATAGGACACTGGTATAAGGCACTGTGTGTGCAATCTCACTTGAGTGTGAATGGTGCCATCATATGCCAAGTGCAGCCTGAAATAACCCAACAATGCCATTCAAGGCAGGTTAAGGCGCCATATGCACGGTGTAAGGCACCACATGTAGTGCTCAGCATTGCATGTATAATTGCTGGTATCATATGCCAAAAGCTACTTCAAATGCCCCAATAATGCAATCCCAAGCTTCTAAAAGCTTTATATGTATGGTAAAAGCCACCGTATGTATTTTACAGGCTTTCATGTCTAATTGATGCTATCATATGCCAGGCACAGCCACAAATAACTTAATAGCATTCATGGCCAATTAATGTCTCATGTATCAATAACAAAAAAATCAGGATGAGAGATCCTCAAGCAGTTAGACAATCTTTGGACATATTTATTTCAATCTCAAAGACAGTTTTGAAAGTTTACATAGCTTTCGCTAAGCACGAAAGTACCATGGACAAAATTCGTACTAAAAACGGAGATACAGTTATGCACAATCCTCAAAGGTGTGGAGGAATAGTTCCCTGGTACATAGCACAGGTGAGTACAAAGATTGAGTGAGAGGTAGCTCGAGTGAGTGCTGCCCGAGGCTGCTATTCAGTCCGGGTGTGTTATACAAACGGTGTACACAACACTATATAGAAACATACAGCAAGGAGTTTTAAGACGGTTGTGACACAGGTCATCGACACTGTTCTGTTTTGACCACAGAGGCTTGATTAAAGCTTGCAATTGTGCTGGCCTTCATCAAGACGGACTTGTTGGGTCGGTCTGTCCGTGGGTGTTATCGTCCAACAGGAGTAGGGCGGAGCAGCTGCCCTGTTGGCAATCCTGGGGTCAGTCCTAAGAATGGTGGTGTGATAGATACACCGTAGAAAGTGGACCTGCAGTGCCAGGATCTAGAGTTTCAAGTAGCACTGGGCTTGTGATTAGCCGTAAAATCAGCTCTGTGAATCGCTGGAGACTTGCTGCAGAGCCGCGAACGCAGCAAGCCTCCAGATATTCACAGAGCTCGGCTACCTCGCAGGCACGTATGATCCATAATAGGTACGGTAAAATATCCTATTCTGCCGTAATTACCTTCTACAAACAGAAGGTCATATCGACGGTCTTGTACAGTGCCAAGCCCAAGCCACTGAAATCTGAATTGTTCTTGACCCGACTACAGGGTTCCTACTGGAATTGTGTACTAAAATTACCTCAGTTGCAACCTATGTACATCATTAGGCACACGCTGGGCCTGCTTTCTCTGTATAGTATATATGTATAGAAGTTACATTGCCTTTATAGAAAATGCCTGATGGACTCCTAGCCAGGAACTCTATTGAACATTCTGTCACCATATCTGGCCACTTCAGAACATCACTTCGTAGACAATTGGAAAAAACGGATCACAGACATCATGGACACCCCAGATATTCTCCCTGAACTATTGGTCAGCAACCTGACCCGAGAAAAGAAAATAATTTGGCAAAATGACTGGATATCTACCAGGGAGTTGTGTCTCAACTATGCATCCTTCACCAACAATTGTCATGGCTTAAAAAAACTTGTAGTCCCTGAACCTTATTTGGTCAAATTTCCCTCCCCAAAATGTAGAATGGTATACTTACGCTTCCACTTAAATTTCGGCCAGACAAAAGATCAAATGGCGAGATGGAAAAAGATATCCAAAACTGAACATTTCTGTAGATTCTGTAATAATGCGTATCAACCCGAAACTCCTCTAAAGCATCTGATTACTGAATGTCTTAAAATAGCAACCAAAATAATTTTATATTTTAGAATGCAATTTAAGGAACAAAGAATTTTGACATATGACATAATGTGGAATTAATTATTTACCACCACTCGGAATGCTCTGAGGATTGCAACTGTCAGATTTTTTATTTCACTCAATCTTGTTTGAACTGCTTGATTGCATTGCTTAATTGTTATGATCTGACCTCTTTAACCATATATTGCAAATCTTTTTCTTTGTTTGTTAGCTAAAGAATCTGGCTTTTTGCGCCTGGGGCGTATACTTAACAATTCTTTATTAATTCTATTTCTTGACATGTTTCTAATGATCTCTTCTAATTAGTGTGTTCTTTTGATTTCTTTACTCACATTTCATAATGATTTAATTGCTGAAAGGTTTATGAATTACTTTGTTGTTCAACCAAGTCAATAACATATTTGTTTAAAAAGGAATGAATTGCCAATCGCAACTGTGGGCCAATTTTTCATTGGTGCCCAAGACACTTTTATGCCCCAGTCCGACCCTGCTTGTCTCTAGGTTGAGGACTCACAGCCTCAGGAATAGGACACAGAAGGCATACAGGTGGGAGGTGGCTTCAACATCTTCGCATAGTCATGGTAGTTGTTATTTTCAATGGTGTACTGCAATACGGATCTTCCGGATAGATGGATGTTCCAAAGGGACACTCAGTTCGTAGGAGCATTTTCACAGAATCTTTAATCTTTAATATGACACAACACAAGAATCAGCCCATTTACAGAGATGCTATTGGACTCCTTACTGGATGAGCTGCTTTAAGAAATGTATCTGATGATTTACTGGATGCAAAACACCTCTGGCAAATGCTATTCGGCTGTGCAATTTGGGCGAGACATTAACAGACCATTAATAACTACCTGACAAAATGAGTTAGGCAGAACATAACATTGAGGCGTTTAACTTTTTAGTTTGCAATGGTGCCCAGGAAAGCACGGGTGTGGTCAGCCATGCAGAAAGTAATCGGATGTTCAATTTAATTGTAAATGAAAGATGCACCTTGATGGAGATTATCATTCTGAGACATCACCAATGGCCAAGCTAATCTAAACCCCAGGCTACCACTGGTGATGCACACACAAGCCGTTACACCCCAATATTTAAAATAAAAAGTGCATTCATTGCGCCGAGGAGCGGTGCAGCGTGGATAGCATGCTACTGGATTTTCATCTTTGCTAATGCTGCAAAGGCAGTTCTGCTATGCTGGCAGAAAGATAATGAATAGATGAGGCCACACTCATAGGGGGCTCTGCCTCCCCTGGATGGTTCCTGATTCTGCCTTGCCTGCCCTGAAATGATCGCAGTTGGGAGTTCAACTTCCTGGAAGGGGCTTGATGCTCAAGTCCTGATTACCCATGGGTATTCTTTAATAATAGCAAGCTTGTTCGTTGGAAGGTCCCACATTTATATTGTGCGTGCCCACATTCAAATGAGTGAACGCGCAATCCTAAGGAACCACACACACATTCTGCATTTCAGAAGAGGCCCTATACTCCCATCCTGTGCATCCCCTGCAGAGCAAATGACGCATTATGCTGTTTGTGCAGGGCGGTCGAGCCTCAATAGATAATGAGGTGCCAGGTGTTCAGAACTGGCTGGGCGAGGCTCATAAAACTGTTTATTGGTGCTTGCTGTGATTTTCGAAAGGAATCAAATGAAAAGATATATGGATATATCTTTTCCTTGTATAAATATTAAATAGTGATATATATATATATACATATATATTTTGTTCAAATTCATAAAATAAATCTTTTAACTTTGCAAAACAACCTGCTTCTTGGTTCAGTGAGACCGGGAGGATTCAAAGAGAGGGGCGTGATATAAGGGTACATCATTCAGAAATAAAAGAACTTATAGACAAAAATATATAATTAAGGGTTGCAACTGTGCATCACACGCTAGGTATTGACTTAGGTGGAGTGCCGGGTTGAAATCACTTACAAGGCAGCCTTCGTTATGGCATGATAGCTCGTGCCGCATCCTCTTGCCGTGCTGCCTGGTGGTACCTGGATAGCAGACGGGGAGTGCATTACAAAACATATATTAAGCCATGTGGTGGTGGGAAGAAGGGATGGCAAGGGTGGGGGAGAGAGAAGGGAATAATCTGAGATATGTCACTAGGTGGGCGAAGATGTTGATGTGCCTTCAGTGTCCTTGCATACAGGGCCACATTGCGGCTCTCTGCATAGCTGCCTCTCATGTGTGTTGCACACAGGCAGGCATCATTACAGCATGATAGCTGGTGCAGAGAGCTATTTCCGTGGCGACTGGTGGGAGCTCAATTGCAGAAGGGGAGTGCATTGCACATGACATGCACATTATAAGATACCGTGTACTGCGGTGTGTTGCAAGGATGGACGCATTGCAGCAACAACTATATGCCGTGGTTGGAAGTAGGTTTCAGATTGTTCCCTTCTGTGTGTGGTACGTCAGCATTGCATAGATGGTTCATTGCATGGGTGTGGTGCTCCTTAGCACATCCTACAGTGTTTAATCCATGGCTGCAGTGGAGATGGACTAAACTGCATATCGCATTGGTTTGTATAGTGTGCGTTGCACGGAGTGGTGACTTCTGTACTGCAGTATGACATATTGCTTTTCTGTACTGAATAGAGAGCTGGGAGACGTACTATGTGAATGAAAATGGGTCTGGGTGCCGGAGGCTGTGCTATGTTTCCATGAATAGCTGTATTAAGGTGTGGAGGTTTGGTAGCAGGTTTGGTAGTTGTGGCGGTGGCCGTTGTACGTGTGTGCAGTGTGGTACATGAGCTTTGTGGTACTTGATGACATGTTGCCATGCTTGGCTGCATTATGTTGCAGTGGGAATGGCCAAGGCCTAGACTATTGGGTGCATGGCCAAAGGCTGTAGGCCGTAGGACATGCCCCCGAAAGCCAAGGCCTTCAGCAAACCCAATGCAGCAATGCAGTTTTGACTGCATCTCTCAGAGGGTGGTCACCTTCACAGAATGGTTGTGGAATACATTTTACTCTTCATAGAGCAACAGATGTGCGCTGACATTGTTGGTTCCATGGGTGTGGGCATTGTTGGAACATCTTTGGTTTTCGGTGTATGGCTGGAGATTGTGCAATTAAAACTCTTGCAGTGTGCCCACTGGATGCAGTGTTGGAGCACTGTCGGTATACAAGAGGGTAGGGTTGAAGTGAATGTGCGATGTGCTTGGACATTCTGTTTTGTGCAGCTTCCTCGGTGTAGGCCTAATGTTGTGAGGATTGTGCGGTTTGGTTGCCAATGACATAATACTTTGTGCATGGAAATGGGAGGGGTGGCAGAGGCAGTAGCATGTTTGTGGAATCTGCTAACTGTGACATGTTTCCATGTATCGCTGTGTTATGGTGCTGGGGTTGGGTAGAAGTGCCGCTGGCTATGTTACGTTTGTGGATTGTGATTTATGGACACATGTTCTCATGCATGGCTCCATTATGTTGTGATGGGTGACGGCAAGCAGTAGACTCTTCTGTGCATGGTCAAAGGCGTGATGGATGCCATTCTGGATGATTTTGGATGATGACATTTTTTCCCACACCTTTGTACGGAAGGTGCTTTGGAAGCACATGTGACGTGTACTAGGGGTGTTCAACAGTAAATATGGAGTGCTGTACAGAAATGATAGTGTTGAATGCAGACTTCTTGGCTGTGATTCACACAGTTCTCTTCTGGATGCTTTGCAGAGGGTGGAGAGTAGAAGTGGGTAGATTTAAAAAGAGCCTGTTGCTGCTGTTGTTGCTGCCTAGCCAGAAGCACACCTTTTGGTAACTTGCTTTAGGTTGCTAAAATACATGCAGTGCTGTTTTTGGTGGCGTAACTTCACAATTTATGTAGGAGATGGGTTAGTGGGGAAAACATTTTGTAGCATTGCCGGAAGGAAAGTAGGGAGCTCCTGTTTCGATATTACAATGTATGATATGGGTAAATGAAAAGGTTGCAAGCACATACCACTGAAGTGCCACTTGATGGTAGGGGATGGGAAAAAAAGACAGCATGCTTTTAAATAACGTAATGGATGCTCAGTGACAGATACTGTGCGCTGAGGCACTTATATTATAGTGCTAAACAGACTGCAGAACAAGTTTTCATACCTCCAGTTTATGGTGCTTGGTGTCCATGTGGAGGAATGTGGATGCACAAAACTTGTAATCTTTTACAGAAATTTCTACTGCATGTGCTTTCGAGTAACAGGGTACTTGCAGGCGGATTTTGTGACGGTACCTATGAAGTGTTGTGCAGAACTGACAGTGTTAGATGCTAACGTCTTGGATGGCATTGGTGGAATCATGTGTGCCTATTTACCCGTACCCAATGAGGTAGTGGTGGACAAAAATAGTGGCAAGGAAAGAAGGACTTCTCCTGCTTTACTGGGGTGCAGCCCTTGCAGTACTTTGGTAAGCACACGCGCCACAATGTGTGCTTCTCACCATGCTGACAAATGGAAATGGGAAAGTGGGGATTATTTAATTCAGGTACTGAGGGTGTGGTTCACAGGAAGGGGCGGTAATACTATTTTTCATTACTCTGCGTAGTGAGGTGAGCTGACATGGAGAAACGCATTGTGTTGATGATTTTGGGTGATGACTTTGTGGTAGATATGCACAAGTATGCCCAGGAAAGACACTTTGATGGTGATTTTGGTTTGGAAGGAGTGGACGCATTGTGGTGCGCTGTCCATGTCCGCAGGTTCGGCGTTATGCTTGAGCTTTGCAGACAAGTGCCCAGTTTCACTACAGTGGAAGTTGCCATTGTGCATTATGGCGGCATGCATTTGGGTTACATGGCTTGTTCACGTTTGTTCCATCAACTGAAGAGGTTGATGAATGCAATGAAGAGGCTTCCCACTGCCCAGGTGGTTTTCTCAGCCATACCACCAAGAAGAGTATGGGACTATCCTAATGTATGTTGGTCCCAGCAGAGGGAGGGTTTCATCAACAGAAGCATGTGTGATTTTTTTTGTCTGCTCGTGGCATGTTCTTCTGCAACAATGACATAATTAATTCTCGAAATGGAGAGTTTTTCCATGCAAACAGCATTTCTCTTTCCAGCATTGGTGATGCTCTTTTGTTTGCCCATCTACAGGTCAAGGGTGTTAGTCTTAGCAGTGGTGGCGTGAATAATGGTTGCTTAGCTTACCATAACTAGCGAATTTCTGGGGTTTTCCGGTTTTACCTTTTACCATAATATGGATAGGTTGGTATTACTACAGAGCAACTGCAATGTCCCTTTAAAAAACTTTTTGTACAGAATTTGATAATTTTTTCTTAGGGCAGCTGAACCATAACAACCCTTTAACAACGTTTTTTTCACTGAATTTGATAGGTCTTTAGTAGTACAACTTAAACATAACGTCCTTTTAACAACGTTTTTTCACTGATTATATATATATATATATATATATTTATATATATATATTTATACATATGTATATATTACATGGACGCAGTAGCGTCCATGTAGTTATGGTTAAGTTGGTGTTTCCATAGGAAGAGCATTTTTTGGGTGGCTTATAACTTCGCTCCCTCTGGACGAATCCTCACCAAACTTTGCAAAAAAAAAGTATATGGCTCACTCTGAATTTTTTTGCACAGTTTGGAGAGGTTTGGTCCAGGGGGGGCAAAGTTATAGGGGGGTCCCAAAACGTTTGTTTTTTCCCATAGACATAATGGGAAAAAACTTTGCGCACGCCTACAGCCCAAACCGCTGGACGGATTTACACCAAATTTGCGGCAGGAGCGGGGGCTTGGTCCCGAAAGCATGCTTTTGCAAATTTGGTGTAAATCCGTCCAGTATTTTCTTTTTAAATGACCAAAATGTAAGGCAAAAAAATTTGTGATATCTCCGTTCGCTTCGCGGACGGACTTCCCTGTTCGCTCCGCGGACAGTGCCCTGATTGGCCGAGTGACACCCGACGTGTTCGCTGATTGGACGCTGATTGGACGGCGTGGTGAGTGAAGCGCGTCAGATTTTCTGTGGCGCCCGCCATCTTGCATTCGCAGACGACCGTGGACAGCACGGTGAAACTTGGATTAAAAATTGTATTTAGTGGAGTGTGTTGGTGTGTAAGGGTAATTGGGGAGGGTGGGGGAATATGAGATAGGTTCAATGTTCTGTTTTTTTTATATGCTAGACGCTTTTGTTGTGTTCGATTTGTCTGCGGACAACACGGCTGTTCTGAAATGTTCTATATAAATTAAATGGTGGGGTGTTCTGAGGACGGAGTATGTGTCCATTTTGTTCGCAAGCAAGCTAAAATTGAGCTAAGAATACTTGCGGTGTCCTTAAATGTTCGTACATAAACAAAATGGGGGTGTCCTGAGGACGCTGTCCGTATTGTACTCTGGCAAGTTGAATGTGTTCTAAGAACACTCGCGGTGTCCTGAAATGCTCTCATTACCTACCGGTAATCTTCATTTACTCCTAGTCCTACTCTTCCTCGTCACAGTACTGACGACCCTCCTCACCCTTCCTGCGGGGAAGGTCCCATGCTCCGGCTTGGTAATATGAAACTGAGTGATGTGGATGTGGGGGAGGAGTTATAGGAATTTAAAGAAATAGAAGAAAGTCCTGTGTCGGAGGCAGGGGCCTCATGAAGTAAGTACTGGGACGAGGAAGAGTGGACGTGGAGGTAACGTTTTCAATTAAACAAAATGGGGGTGTTCTGAGAACGCTGTTCGTATTGTTCGTTGTCAGGTTGAAAGTGTTATAAGAACCCTCCTTATGTCTGTTGACATTACAATTTCCTATGGCCCTTACCCGACTTTTTGTCCTCTAAACAAACGATAAATCAGGCTGCTGTGCGTCGACATTATGTGATAATCCTATCACTTGCCCCATCGACCTGGCTGACCTGCTTTTGCGACACTAAATCATATCTCCCGCCCCTAAACCAGACATTATCAAAGCGTTCATATTCCCCGTCTCTCTCCGTGACGGTACAGGGTGCGTAGCCAAATGCGCTCAGTCATCTCCAGTCCTACGCGACTTAAGACAGAACCCGGAAAACAACACACATCATCTCACAACACAGCGCGCAACAATTCGGAATATGAAACTGTGATTTAAAAGCAAGCAGCAAGATTGTACATTTCGTAAAGTACTTTTATTTGACATCAAATGTTTAGAGAATATTCAGCGATTTGCATTTGTCTTTGCTGTCGATCCACAAAAGTTCATCTTGAGTCACGCGCTGTTCCTTTGCGGTTCCTACGCGACTTTACACAGAACCCGGAAAACAACACAGATCATCTCACAAGACAGTGCGCCACAATTCGGAATATGAAACTGTGATTTAAAAGCAAACAGCAAGATTGTACATTTCGTAAAGTACTTTTATTTGACATCAAATGTTTAGAGAATATTCAACGATTTGCATTTGTCTTTGCTGTCGATCCGCAAAAGTTCATCTTGAGTCACGCGCTGTTCCTTTGTGGTACACAGGGTGTTGGTTTATGATAAAATAAGCACTATGGTGGCACTGATAATCGGAAGGCTGTTCCAACAACGAGGCATTAGACCACCATAATGGTTGGTATGTTGCTTCTAGCCGCTAGTACCGCGTAAGGGCATATTGGTCCTTGGCGATTGACCCATAAAATGGTGAGGGTCAGGAAGTTGTTTAGAAATAGCTGCACCTGGCAGTTAAAAAATCCGTTGGCCGGGGTATGAAAATCGTGGCATTCACAGTACGGGAGGACATACCTGTTTTAAAAAACATAAATTAGTCTCACCAGCCGATCTTCATTAAAAATATTCATTTTATTTATTAGGGCGTGAAACTATTTGCTAGCGAGGATAGTGCAACTGAGTATGTTAACTTATTCCCATTAACCCACCCTCTGTCCTCTGCCTTTTTTAGAGCCCTCTAAGCGACAGGGGACCAATTCGGCGGTGATAGTGCGTGGTAGAAAACACTATGCCACATAGAAGGAACAAGTACAACTTCACCGGGCTTTAACACCACGCTATTGTTATTATATTCTGGTACAAAATAATCTAAAGGGTTACTTACATTATATTGGCATTTTCCATTGTCTAAGCGTAGTGCAGTCCCAAAATACGACTCCGTCTGTGCCAACGATCTTTCTCATAGTGATATAATATATAAAAGTGGTTTTGTTTCAGAAATAAATGAATAATGAAATGATAATTGTTTTCTTAATAGATTTTTGTGGACTGTGAAATATGTAATAAGTAGCTAATAAAACCCATGTATTACATAATTGTATTTCTATAGAGAAAACAGAAAGAGACAAGAACACATACCAATATACATATACATAGGGTAAATAGCAGCTTTGAAACAGAGAAATCATCATTTATTTGCTAAAAAATAATGCTGTCTTTAAAGCTTGTGTCTTCCCCTATGTATATGTTTCATATGATGTGACTGGACTCTAAGGGAATTACTATAAGAACCTACTTGTAGGATACGTCTACAAATAAAATACAATTTTTAGTTTCTGACTGTTACTGAAGAAAACCATGTGAAAAAGAAAAAAGAGTGAGCCAGAAGAACACTTGCAGTGTCTTGAAATGTTCGTACATAAAGAAAATGGGGGTGTTCTGAGGACGTTGTTCGTATTGTTCGCTGGCAAGTTGCATGTGTTATAAGAACACTCGCGGTGTCCTGAAATGTTCGAAAATAAACAAAATGGGGTGTTCTGAGGACGTTCTCCATATTGTGTGACTGCTTAGCTGTATGCAATGAGGGAATGGCAGAGAGAGTGAAGTGGAAATGGTAGAAGGGCTGTCCAAGAGTTACGAGGTCCGCGGACACCGCGGCTGTCCGTGGACAGGGTGTGCTACATCCGGGGTTTTCCAGCAAATCCAGCATGGAAAGAAGACTGTAGGGATCAGCCAATCAGATGTTGAGGTTGTGGATTTGTGTTGAAAAAGACTGTTTGTAGTGAAGATGGCAGAAGTGGAGAAAGTCAGGGTGTTGGTGCTCGGAGATATGTTTGTGCATGGTTTACAACAGTATGCTCAATGCAGGCATGTTGCAAAGAATTTCGATGTTAAAGGAGTGGAGGTCGTGTGGAGCACTGTGCCTGATTGCAATGTACAGGGAATTGTACAAGTTTGTGAAGATATGGGCAGGATCAACAGTCCCCATGTGGTAGTTTTGCACTATGGTGCTTTCCGTTTGGGCTATGTCAGTGCCCCTACTTTGTTGGCAGATTTGGAACACTTGGTTCAAGCAGTAATGAACATCCTTCCAAATGCCAAAGTAATTTTTTCTGGATTACTACCTAGGGCAATATGGGAGAATAGTTCAGTTTTTTGTCCTCAGCAAAACAATGCTAGGTGTGTAATCAACCGAGGCACGTGTGCCTTCATGCTTAGAGCTGGTATGTTCTTCTGTAATAATGATAATATTGATTCCAGTAATGCTGTTTATTTCCTTATCTTTTATGGGAAACGCCATGCTGTTTTGGAATGTAAGGGTTGCTTTGGAGAAGGTTATGTGAAGATTTTAGGAGTAAAGTAAGAAAAAAAGAAGAAACAAAATAACAGGTGTCTGTCAAGCATCTGCAAAAAAAACAAAAAAAAAAGCTCTTTTCAGAGCCAACCTCAATGGGGAAATGGGGCACACTTTTTAAATTTACATTCACCACGCTCAGATTTTCAATATGTCCGCGGACATGGCGGTAGTCCGCGTACATCGAAATCACTAGCTAGGGGTTCAGTATGTTCTATGTTACATGTATTTAAAGTCAGGAATATTATGGTTAAGTTGTGCTACTAAAAACCCATGAAATTCAGTAAAAAAACGTTGTTAAAGGGACGTTATGGTTAAGTTGCGCTACTAAAAACCTATGAAATTCAGTGAAAAAACTTTGTTAAAGGGACGTTATGGTTCAAAGTAAAACTGAAAAACCCCTGAAATTCGGCAGTTATGGTAAGATAAGCAACCATAACACGCGCCACCGTGCACTTCTAACTCTAACACTCAGGACATCACTGATGACATCACATGTGCATTTACTTTTCATAAAAACTCTGTACAAGGGATTCTTATAATGCTGACCAAAAACTGTCAAGGATCATTGGGATAAATATAATGAGCTAATTAGTGCATTAAGCATTGCATTGATATAAATAGCATTCTATTATGAAGTTCTATCCAGTATACTAAGCTACTCATGCAGAAACATAGGCAGTGTGTGCAGCATACATGATGAAGGTGCCATATTCATAATCTTGCCATGTTGAATAGTGAAATGATAACTGCTTTCATATTAGAGTTTTTCGTACTGTGAAACATGTAATAAGTAGATAATAAAACCCACTTAATACATAATTATTACAGACAAAACACAAAGAGACAACAACACATACAAATATGACTATATACAGGGACAGTGAAGTAAACAAAAAAGCAGAAGTAGTAGCAGAAAGAGTTCATTACCTAACTGATTGTCTTTATGCAGAGACACTATTGCTCTGTTTCAAAGCTGCTACTTACCATATGTATGTGTATCACATGATGTGACTGTACCCAAAGGAAAGGAGAGTGAGTATAATGTATACAAATATGAGCATATACAGGGAAGGTAGAGTAATAAAAATAAAACTATGAGAAAGTGCTGATAACCCTAATGATTATCTTCATGCACAAAAAGGATTGCTCTCTTTCAAGCCTGTGTCTTCCGCTATGTATATGTTTCATATGATGTGACTTGACCCTAAGTCTACAAATATAGTACCTTTTCAATGTTTACTTCCTGCCTGTTACTGAAGAAAACTATGTGGCTTAGATATGTCAGTAAAGGGAAAAAAGGGAGAGCCAGCCATGTGATGTCATCAGTGATGTCATCAATGACATTGGTGATGTCATCTTTGATGTCCTGGGTGTTAGTGTTAGCAGTGCACTGTGGCGCGAGTTATGGTTGCTTATCTTATCATAACTGCCGAATTTCAGGGGTTTTTCGGTTTTACTTTGAACCATAAAGTCCCTTTAACAAAGTTTTTTTCACTGAATTTCATAGGTTTTTAGTAGCGCAACTTAACCATAACGTCCCTTTAACAAAGTTTTTTTACTGAATATATATATATATATATATATATATATATATATATATATATGGTAGATTGCTGCTATTGAAAAGAACACCATCTATATCAATCATTTTTGTAACAGCAAAAAGACCCTGATTATGGTAATAATAACACCTGATTTTACAAAGCAGTTGGATCTACAGGAATTGTCATGAAACACCATAAATGAACAGCAATTCATTACTTGTATTAATATCCTTTTAATATGCTCCTCTCCATTGCATCATTTCAGTTTATCAACTATCGTGTTTGCAATCCATTCAAAAGCGGAAGCAATACACAGAAATAAGGTTCTTCTTTCAAAATAAACTACGGGTAGATTGTACATTTTTTTTGTCGCCAATGACGGAGTGCAATATCCCCTCCCCTTCATTTGCGCCACAAAATGTATACAGATGTGCCCAATCAGATTAACTTTTCTTGTAGCTGCAAATCTCGGCACTTTTGAACACATTTCAAAGCCCATCCTGAATTCAAAATCTGCATGTGCTTTGCAATGCACGGAAAACAAACACATTCACGCGTAAGCTTGCTTGAAACAAGCTAAGGGGGTGTGCAGTCCACAAGAAGGTTATTTCTAATCTTGACATGCATTTGGTGTAAGTGTGATAGCAGTGGTTTTAACTGCTGCTGTCCCACTTGCATTCCCATCCATTGCTTAATTTGTGGGGGTGTTCGCCAGGGCTCAGCCCTGGCACTTATTTCTGACCCCCGGAACTTAATTAACATTTGGGGTTTGAGCAACTTTATTGTTGTTACTGCCAATCACCTAAAAAGCCTCTATAAAATCAGAAAGAAATGTAAACACTGATTGTGTTTGGTAGACACACTTAAGCATGTGTCTCATATCAAGACACAACAAGCATGCTATTTTATGTTATGTTGATTTGAATTTGTAAATCACACATCTACCATAGTCAGTACATCCATCAACCCCAATGAGCCAGTGGGAGTTGCAACTTTAATCCCATACGTGTAAAACTGAGGGAAGCAGCCGTGGGTTGTGTCAACAGTGAGCGGAAAGCTACCCATCCTGATGTGTCATGGGTGTGCTTCAAAATATTGGAGCCCTGGCACTTATTCTTTTACAAATTAAGAACTGGCATCCACCATACTTGGTTAGAACAATTTGAATTACCTTTCACATTGATAGGCCCCTACACGTTTATCACAATGAGCGTTTCAGGGATGGTCATAAATATGAAGGGTGACCATTAGTTCCACGAAGAACAGGATCATGTCAGATACAATCGCTGGCAAATGGCCCAATCAAGTTCCCATCCTGCATGGACAATGTGCAATGTGATCTTGCCTATGGGGCACACATGATAATAGTGTGAAATATCTAGAACACATGTCACATCTCATTGATGCGACTCCATTCCTGGTCCATCTACTGCAGATTGTGGTATGCGTGGCCATGGGCACAGGTCATGACAGACCTCCATTTGCACAATGGTATGTGTAGCATTGTGTCTGGTCACCTGACCCGGTGACATGCAGAGGCGCACCAAGCCCAGTCACATGACCAATGCTGATGTAAGTGTGCATGGCGCAAATAAGCAGTTCACTGTTAACCTTGATACTGAGTGGCAGTGTAATCAATTATTGATGCATGTAGGCCCACATGTCCTGATGTCTCAGATCTAGGATCTGAAACTAGCGATGAGGAGGTAAGCCCCATGGCTGCTACCCACGCACCTCGCCAGAGCAGTTCAGTGCACCCGCCGGGCATGAAAACAGCCTCTTCCCTGGCCATCCCGACTGCTCGATAGCACCCGGGTGAGGCAGGGCTTCCATGGTATCAGCGGCCTGCCTGCACCTGCTCCTCTGCACACAGGAGTACGTATGCAGCATTTCCCAGGTAGCAGACCCGGCCCATCTCGTGTGTGCCTGCACTACACACATGGTGTGTTCAGGTATGCTAAACACCATGCAGCCGGCCTCACACACCCAGAAGAGGGTCCCAGCCACAAGGTTCACCAGGCAAACACAAGAGATAATAAACGCCTCCTAAGGGCACTACTTCCAGTCCACTACAACACTGGGGGCATGCCCATGGAGAGTAGATGTGTGCCCGCACCACCCAGAAAACAGAAAGAAAAGAGGAAGCATATGACCCAGGTGAACAACAAAGAGTAGATTACCCCAGCCCACCAGCAGCCACATGACTGTGCCTGCACAAGACCAGGGTAACTGTGGGATGCATTCCCACTGCCATCCCTGCTCCCCTTTGACACTACAGACACCACCTGCCTAGGCCCAAGATGGAACAGGTGAATGAAGGAGTTTGACGCTTACCTTGAGGCCCTCGGCCTGCAAGAGGACAAGCGTGTCATAGCACTGCTCACCCTCACAGCTGACCCTGAAGTGCGGGACATCATTTTTGAACTGTCAGAAGATGTTGACTATAAATACCAACACCTCAAGCGCATACTGAACAAACACTTTGCAATGCACAGGAACGTAGATTACGAGAGACGCCTGTTCAACACCATGATGCAGCTTCCCGGGGAGAGCATGGACAAGTTCACGACACGCCTCAGACCATAGGTACAAAATTGTGAATTTCACCTCTATACCATTGAAGAAGCCATCAAATCAAAGTCATAGCAGGATGTGAATCAATACCTTTAAAAACAAAAACAGATACAAGTACCACACACGCTAGCTGAATTTCTTGTTCTAGTGAGGACATCCTCGGCACTAGACCTTCAGATTTCCACCATGAGCAAAACTCACATCTCTTCAGCGCCCACAATAAAAGAAGAAGCCGAAAAAAATTCATGGCACACCAACACTCCACACAAGATGCAAGACTGGAGAAACGACAGTGCTTCTGATGCGGTTATGACCTCCCACATGATGGTTCCAGCCCAACCATTGCCCAAATATGCTCAGTCTGCGGGGGAGAGGACCACTTCTGAGCGATGTGTGGCAACCCCAAGGCCTCCAGAACTAGTCCAACAGATCAGAAAGCACACCTACACAACTCACCACCCCGCCAACACAGTGAAGAAAGACCCAGATTCTCAGAGAGATGACACCACAGAGAGAGGTGCCACATCTGGAGGGAATAATTCCCTGTCCAGCGACGCTCATCGTAAAGGAAGGAGGCAGATTCATCACCTACACACAAACACGCTGTCTACAAGCAAATCCAAGTCCAAGTCCAGCATGGAACAGAGAAAGAGGGGATATCTGTATGATCTGGGCAATCCCGCAGCCTCGAAACATAGCCCCACGTTACTGCTAAATATCCAAGGAAAAGACTTGGAATTCCTCGTCAACTCAGGAGCTACAATTAATGTAATGCCAGAACGCGAATACCGCAAGCTCGCACAAAGCCCCAAACTAAGGAAAGCACAAGTAGCCATCAAGGCATACGGGGCAAAGGAACCACTTCCATACATAGGAGCCTTCACAACCTTCTGTTGACACAAAAATAAGCAGGAACGCATACTCATCCACGTCCTTGCCACGGATGTCACCAGTGGGTGTGTATTGAGTTTTAAATTGGCTATACAAATGGGACTCATCCACATACTATATCAAATAATGGCGGACAAATACATCTCATCCGCCGTCAGGAAACAGGAAACTTCCCCAGACTCTTCAAAGGGGTGGGAAAGCAAAAAAGGGAAAAAAGTTCAGCTGCACATAGACAACACGGTGAAGTCAATGGCAGAACAACTCTGCAGCATCCCATTCAACATTCAACACCGGATTGAAAAGAAACTACTCGCCCTTGTTGAAGCCGACATAATAGAACCAGCATCTGTCCTGAATCCATGTATCTCCCTGGTGGTACCAGTCAGGGCCGGACTGGGAACTAAAAGTGGACCTGGAATTTTTTTTCAAAGTGGCCCCATATTTCGCCGTAGGAGTGAGCACAGCACGTGAGCCCATGAAGCCAGCTCCTACCCCAGGCAGTAATTATCTACCTAAACAACCCATACCGTGGGCAGTATCCCATCACTAGGTACCCATCCCTAGCCCTAGGAAGGCTTCCTCCAGGAGCAGGGCCTCCCTAGAACCCTCCGCGGATTCTGTGTCCCCTCCACCCTCTTCAGAATCCCTTTATTTAGGAAACTCTCTTGTGCCCCACAAAACCACCCCTATGCCGCAAACCCACGCCAATGATCTGTCCCACCACAAACCCAACCGATGTCTCAAGAGAGCCTTTTTCCAACGCATACCTCTCATCCTGTTGAAGCAGCAAAGCATGTGCAATTGGGTGTTTTAGTGGGTGAGATCCCATTGGAGTCTGGACGTGCACGAGGATTGCACTGAGCCCATGGGAACTGACACCTGCCTAATGACCGCGTGGTATGCCTCAGGAACCCATATTTTGGCATAGAAACATAACACCAATGCAGAAACCCATCTCCTGCACTAACTGCCGAACCCCGTGGTCCAGGGAAATATCAGCTGCCCCCAACCTCAACCACCCAAAAGAGCAAGGCCCCAATATTCCAGCCTGTGGCAGGTGAAAGAAGTATGCTCCCGGATTATGCTGCCCCAAGCAAATCGCTATGCTGGTGCCCCCTTCCTTACAATAGGGTCAGCTCATATATTTTAGGGCCAATAGCTTAACAGATTGCCTGTCTGTTTGTGGCGCCCTAGGCAGCTACTTGCAGTTGCTTTATTGTCGCAGCAACCTGCCACAGAATCCTGCTGCCCGCACCCCAAAAATCTGCTCTGTGTGCCCCAGGAATGCATTCCCTGTGTCCCCAGGAACCACCCGGCCCGTTGCACATCTCTAGCCAACATCTACTCCAGCACACTCACTCAAGCCATCGATTTCATTGCCCCGCTAGAAGAAAAAAAAGGGAAAAAATCAATACACTGCAATTCCTGGTTCACTGAAGAACTATCCGTCCTACGCACTAAGAAACGCAAAGCCCCATCCAGGTGGCAAGCAGCGCCTAACCAATCCTCGCTTATTGACTTTAAAGAGATCTCTCTGACCTACAAAAAAGCCATATTCCTTGCTAAATCCGAATCCTACAACCAGAGAATCACTAATGCCAGTTCCAAATCAAGAGAAATTTTCTCCATATTCAAAGAACTCACCACACCAGCCTCCAGCCCAGACGAAATCATCAAGGATGAAGCATGGTGTACAGGCATCCAGGCTGCTCTCCTCAACAAAGTTAAATTACTCCAAGACAAAATAGCCTCCCAACGCAAAGCTCTCAACACCCCCACCTGCCCGCCCATACCTCTCACCTACAACTCTCCTTCACAAACACCCCTTTTTGCCTTCAGAGAAGTCTCAGAGACGGAAGTCAAGGACCTCCTTAAAAAAATCAAACCCTCCACTTGCAAAGGGGATATCTGCCCACCCTCCGTAATCAAAGAGTGCGCAGAATACCTCACCCCCATCATCACGGCTTTTATCAATGCCTCTTTCGCATCTGGAAGTGTACCACAACGCCTAAAAGAAGCCTGGGTCCGCCCGCTCCTAAAAAAACCCTCTCTCGATCCTTCCTCCCCTAACAACTATCGCCCCATCACCACCGTCCCCTTTCTCCTTAAAATCCTAGACAAAGCCGCACACAATCAAATCCAACACTACCTGGAAACCAACACCATCCTAGGCAAAAGACAGTCAGGTTTCCGCAAAGGCCATGGGACTGAAACTGCTCTTCTAGATTTAAAAAATCAAATTACTAAAATAATGGACACAGGCAAACCTGCCCTCCTCCTCCTACTCGACCTTTCTGCAGCATTCGATCTGGTCGACCACAGCATTCTCACATCGCACCTCTCCAATGCTGCACACTTCTCTCACAAGGCTACCACGTGGATCACATCCTTCCTTGAAGGCAGGGCCATGAAAGTGTACTCTGACCAGGATAGCACCCCCCCCACCACTATCAATTGTGGAGTCCCACAAGGGTCCTGCACCGCACCGACCCTCTACAACCTATTCACCAAACCCCTCTTTGACTTACTGGACTCCCTCAACATAGCGTACACCAACTACGCTGATGACACGCAGGTCCTCCTCCCCCTCTCTGGAGACTACGACCTTGACTCAGAAGCCCTCCTCAAAATCTACTCGACTATCCAAACATGGATGGCTATCAATGGTCTCTGCCTAAACGGAGACAAAACCGAAATCATCATCCTAGCCCCTAACGAAACTCTAACCAAACTCAGCCCTGATTATTCGCACATGATCATCGACAGTATTAGCATTCCTGTCTCCTCTGCCGTCAAGACCTTAGGAGTCTACATTGACGCGACACTCTCAATGACAAGACAAACCAGCGCCATTGTCTCAGCTTCTGCTCTGACTACCAAACTCATCTACGCCATAAAACCCTACCTCACCACGCCCAACTGCCTCTCCATAGCCAGAGCTACTATAGGAGCCAGATTGGACTACTGTAACGCCCTCCTGGCAGGCACCTCGTCAAAAAACCTAAACAGGCTCCAAATAGTGCAAAACAATGCCCTCCGTGCTACACTACACATTCCCAAAACTGACCATATCTCACAGGCCAGAAGACGCGTCCACTGGCTCCCAGTCAAGGAAAGGATCAACTTTAAAATCCTCACCCTCACACACAAATGCATCAACCACACAGCACCCCCCTACCTATCTGAAACTATAACCAAGAACTCCTCCATCCGCCCCAGAAGAAGTCATCACGCCAACCAACTCCAAGTACCCACTGTAAAAAGAGCCAAAGCCGGCGGCATTGGCTTCCCTCACATAGCACCTAAGCTCTGGAATGCCCTCCCCAACTCGCTCAGAGCAGAACCATCTCTGTATCTCTTTCGCAAATCCCTCAAAACCACGCTATTCAACTAACTCCACCTTCCCTTCACCCACTTCAGCTCGCACACATCTGATACGAAAAGTGTTCGACACGAAATGCTTCCTGTAATGAAAATTTCTTTGTAACCATCTTCCTTCCATTGTAACCAGACTATGTATGTATTCATGTAACAGCGCCACGATGCCCCCGGGCTGACGTGCGCTTTAAATAAATCCGAATAAATAAATAAAAAAATAAATCCCGTCCAGTGGCCAGCTACAGCACAGGGAAAGAGGCATTTGCTTTGATTTCAGGAATGGAATTCGGCAATGCATGAAAATGCACCGTGTTTTATTTCTGTGTTATGGCATCTGAAAAGGCCAAGGAGTGAGCGTGGGAAGTTTTTAGATCGTTTTTGGCAGCAGGCACTAAAATGCAGACAGGATGTGGACAAAGGTTAACATGAGAGCATGTCAATGTAAGCACTGCTGGGGCTATAAGGCATCAGTGGAGATAGCCGACACTGATGGCCTATAAGGTAATGCTAAAATGAAACTCACATTGCCTGGCTTCACATATATGACAGGACACTGCTGACAGAAACACTCACTGATGCTGTCCGTAGAGTGGGCAGTGCTGGGAAAAATAAAAGAAATCACACTGCACCAGAGTCCTATAGTGCTGTCAGGGAAGCTCTGTGATGCTGACACTGCTAGTCCTATGGCATTTTTGGAGAGTCTTCACACTGCACAAGTCCTGAAGCACAGATAGGACACTGCTGGAATGAATCTCACACTGCCTAGTTTCTCGTAGATGACAGGACACTGCTGGCCGAAACACACACTGATGCTGTCCGTAGCATAGATGGGACACTGCTGGGAGAAATCACATTGCGCCAACATCCTATAGTACTGTCAGAAGAGCACTGTGAAGCTCACACTGCTAGTCCTATGCCACAGACAGAGCACTCACAGAGATGCTTCACACTGCACGAGTCCTGAAGCACAAATAGGACACGTATAAGAAGCTCAAACTGCTTCAGCCATGAAGCACTGACAGTGAACTGAAGCCACACTGCTAGAGGCCATAACACAGAAGGCAACAGGATACTGCTGGGCACAGTGGGGGTGTCTCTAAAACCAATGGACCACTGCACATAGGACACTGCTGCAAGGATATCCACAGTGTTAGAGCCCCATATCACTGACCGGGCCCTGCTCCATGGGACTGACAATGCCAGAGTCTTCCAACACAGGCAGCATACTCCTGTGCAGAAACAAAAACTGCTGACGCCCTACATGACTGGCAAGACACTGACCCCTATGTTTACCATGCTCACCCTCTACCCAGGTGCCAGATATCCTGTTTCTATTCTCCCCCCTCCCACCTCCTCTGTCCCTATTTATTCACCGTGGACCACTTTCACCAGCCTGCCCCTAGGCCCCACTAAACTCTGCCCCAGTTCCCTATCAGCAAATAACGCCATAGGCCGTAGCTCACCTTTAGGATGCCAGTTCAACAGAGCTCCGAAAATGCAATTAACAGCATTCGCAGGCTTCCCAACCCGGAAAGAAACCCCATGCCCAGCCCTGGGAAAAAAAATAAATAAATAAGCAGGCAGCGCCAGCATCGGCTGTCAGCGTGCTATCGGTGGTGGCAGCCAGCAGGCAGCCAATTCATGGAAAACCACTCAGGCGGAATTCACGCGACACACGTATCCTTCCACCCAAAGAGGCCCTATGCCCAGGTGCCTACCCGGGGATGTCCCGGTGTCCCGTTGGGGCAGTCCAGCCCTGGTACCAGTACCTAAAAAAGGGCCAGAAGGACAAAGAAGACTCTGCATAGACATGCATGCACCAACCAAGCTATACTTAGGGAACACCACCAATCCCCCTACATCACTGATATGATGCATCTACTCAACGAGGCTAAAGTTTGCTCCCATTCTGACCTAAACAAGGGATATCATCAAATAGAACTCTGTGAAGAATCACGGTACATCACAAGCTTCACCACCCATCTGGCACTCTTCCATTATAAACGCTTACATTTTGGAATATCTTCAGTAGAAGAGATATTCCAAGAGGAGAACCGAAAATGATCTGCCATATACCAGACTGTATTAATTACAGTGATGATATCTTCAGCCAATCACAAGAGGCCCACAATGCGACACTGTTGAAAGTCTATTTGGCCCTCAACAATGCGAAAGATCCGGACATTAACAGAAGCACCTCGCCCGACAAACTTTGCACAAGTTTCTGGCAAGCTACTGCACCCGCTACTGCACCCGCTATCTGCTGGATTTTGAGTCCAAAAGTGTCCCACTACAATCCCTAATGAAACAGGACCATCTCTTTGAGTGGGGGTTGGCACAACAGAAGGCTTTCCTTAAGATCTGTAGAGACAGCGCTGCAGTTGTCTGGTATTTTGACCCTAACATGCATACCGAAGTGTAGAGACGGGCCCAGTGGGTCTCGGAGCCATTCTCGCCCAACATTCGGGTATTGATCATGCACAAAGACCAATAGTATCATACTCCAGCAAACAGCCTCACTGAGGCTGAACAGCGATACCCCCAGGCCGAGAAGGAGCGCCTAGTTGTGGTCTGGGCCTGCAAACATTTCCACCTGTTTCTGTATGGCAAACCAGTTACTATCATCACAGACCACCAGGCCCTTATCACCACTTATGGAAAACCAACTGCTGAAACGCACCCATGATCGCAAGATGGGGACTCCGCCAGCAGGAGAGTACAAGTATGTCATCATTCACAAGCCGGGCAAGGACGAAAACCCTACAGACTTCCTATCCCGTCACCCGCTTGCTGGACCCCAGTCATCAAACAACCGTGCAGATGCATACATAAATTACATCATCTACCACGTGGTGCAACAAGCCATTGATATGGCAGAACTAGCAAGGTGGCCCAGGGATGGTGCAACCCTAGCCCTCGCAACCTCATGCATTCTGAATGGGTGATGGAAGTCAGCCGAGCCATTGGTACAGAACAATCAGACACTTGATGCGCCGCTGTTCAGGTCTCTCGCAAGATCAAAGGATGAACTATCCCTGTCTCGCTCATCTCTGATACTCGAAGGAGACCAAATTGTGCTGCCAGCATCCCTACACCAGCGAGCGATTGACATTGCACATGAAAACCACAGAGGCATAGTGTCAACGAAGTGCATGCGTCAGAGAGAATTGTGGTTCCCCTGCATTGACAAATTGATTGAAACAACGCTGAAGTCAGGCCATATATGCCTTAGCCTGCAACCCCGATCGTTCCCTGAACCATTACTCATGACAACCTTCCCGGAGGGAGTATGGGAGGAAGTTATGATTGACTTCTATGGCCGTTAAAGTCTTGAAAATATGTGCTTGTAGTACTGGACGAACACTCAAGATATCCTGAAACGGAAATACTGCCATCCACAACTGCCACAGCTGTGATCCCTGTTTTGGACCAGATATTCTCTACATAAGGTGACCCCAAAGTGGTCAAGTCTGACAACGAGCCCCCATTCACCAGCAAGGACTTCTATAACTTTGCAAAATATATGGGTTTCCACCATAGGAAAATTACGCCACTGTGGCCCCAAGTGAATGGGGCTGTCGAACGATTCATGGCAGACTTCAAGGGGGCTATCAGAATAGCCAACATCACCCATGTGGCCATCGAGCAGTCTCTGTACCAGCTCCTATGGGATTACCAGAGCACACCCTATGACTCCACAGGAGCATGCCAGACAGAACTGATGTTTGTCCGCCCTGTGCGCTCAAGGCTACTCTGTGAGGCCCAACCCGATGAGGATGGCCCACGAGAACAGGAGGTGAGGAGAAAGGGCAGAGAAAAAGACAAAATTAAGGAATATGCTGACCACAAGAGTCGGGCTTGGGAGCCCACTTAAGGGTTGGCGATTATGCCCTTGTGCGGACACAATCCCACAAGGACACACTACTATTTGACCCCTCACCGCTGACCATCACCAGCATGAAAGGGCCGATGGTCGTGGCCGAGAGAGCAGGCTGGACAGTGACAAGGAACAGCTCAGTCTTCAGGAAGGCATGCAACAGCAGGCTCCAGATGGATCAAGCATGGAGTGAAGATGAAACCTGTGTAAGGGAAACATCTGGTTACACAGGAGATGAAGACAAAATGGATGAAGAGGAGCAGGTCCATTTCGACTTGGAAACGGCCAAAGGGGGAATACAACCCCAAGCAGACAAAAGGTCCCTTGCGCACCATTCAGAAGCCAAGACGATGGATTGAAGAAATGGGGTAGGACGATGTTATTTTGGGGGGAGATGTAGCATTGTGTGTGATCACCCGACCCGGTGACATGCGGCAGCGCACCAATCCTAGTCCCATGAAAAAAGCTGATGTGAGCATGTGTGGCACACAAATAAAGCAGTTCACTGTTAACCTTAATGCTAAGTGCTCGTGTCATCATTCATTGGCGTGCGTAGCCCCGCGCGCCCCGATATCTCCGATCTAGGATCTGATAGTACGTAGCACACAACAGACAACAATGATGCTACACAGTGTCAGAGGGTCGAAAAGTTTCAACTCTTTAATAAAACTACTGAATCATGTGCCCCTGTGGAACAAAACATATTCTTGTCAAATATACAATTGCATTGAATTATCAAAAAGAACAATAATGTCCTGGCCCTTAATCATACCCAAGACAAAACAGTGTCTGCTTACAGAGTTTAGGGACTAGAGGTGGGTGTGTGTAAAAAGTTGTGTTAGGATTGCAGAATCTGTTACCCCTCCTCTATTTTCTTTTCTGAATTTGCTCACAATCTTGGTGTCATTTTTAATCTCTCTCTTTCCTTCTCCTCTCACATTTTTAATAATGCCCACACTTGTCGATTCCATCTTTATAATATCTAACTGTCTTTATAATTGTTATTGCTATTGTACGTAATTGTTTTTATGGAAATTGTTGTGCGTTTCCAATATAAACTTCTATGATGATAAATATCAATGACACTTGGTCATTTGTATGCTTCAATGCCACTGAGTTCCTCATCTCCTCTCTTATCTTTTCTCGGCTACTGCACTGCTCTTTTCGTTGGGTTCTCTGTATCTCACCCTCCGCCTCTTCGTTCTGCCCTCAACTTTGCTGTACACTTTCTTTTTTCCCTTTCCAAGTACTTCTTTCATCCCTTCTCTCTTGTGAATCTCTTTGCTCCCCTTCAATTCTCGTCCTATTTTCCACTTTCTCTGTGCCGTCTATAACGCTCTCTCTCCACTGTATCTCTCCTCTTTGGTTTCTCTCTATCAAACTTGTTTCTTCTTCTTTCTCAACCACAATATCCTAGTTCAGGTCCTAATCCCCCGGGAACTCATTCTGACGTTCGCTCCTTTTTCTTCCTTGGCACCTAAACATTGGCACCTAGTGCCACTTTCCATTAGCTCCTCTGCATCGCTTGCCATCTTTCGCCTTCATCTCAAAAACCATCTTACTTCCACTGTCTATAACTGACAACCTCCACTTCGCCAACGCAATATTGTTCTTCTCGCTATTTTATCATAATGTGTACCATTATCTTCATGTGTACAGTGCTTTGGCGAAAGTGCTATAAAACTCCCAATAACATTTTTTAAAGAAATACAAATACTCCCCATAATGGTCTAGGGATCTGAAGTGGGACTTAAGTATACCAAATGAAGGGGCCCAAAACATCAAAGAGTGCACATGAACCTACTTGAAATGTGTGTGCTTTTTGCATTGGAGTCTACTAGCATTGTATTATGGCGGGTTTGTGTGTGCTGTTTGCAGGGGAATACCTGCTTGCATTAAACGATTAATGTGTGTGTGTGTGCGTCATCGCGGACAAATGTGAGTGATGGATGCACTGTTCACTTTCTGCAACAAAGTATACCGTTAGAAATGGCTATGCACTTTACAAATATTTATTTAACTTCTTGGGAAAAATGGTAAGGCAATAGATAAAAATTGAACCTGGGACGTTCTGCATAAAAGTATTTCTCTATTCTTTCTTTTTTCTCTTTTTGCTCGTTTTTATTCATTACCAATTCAATGATTCATGTATGTATACAAGGTTTATGTTATGATATGTTTTTGTAATTTGTTAAATGTTATTAGTACTCGGCGAGAGCCAAGCAGAATGTAACACGCATTCTGATTGGCTCCCGCTGGGTCGTTACCAGGATTCCACGGCCATTGTTCCCGGCGGGGGCGTGGCAGCCGCTCAGCCAATGAGGAGGCTTAAAGCGGGGCCATCCCCGCTCCGAGCCTCCCCGCGGCTGAGAGGCTGCCTTCGCCCCCCGCAAGGGACTCGGGTAAGTCTTTTTTTTTAATTCCCTTCCCTCCCACCGCCCCCCCCAACTTACCTTCATGTTCCTGTGGGCCACTCCCGCTCCGCACCTCCACACGGCTGGAGGCTTCCCTCGTCCCTCGCCGGGGACGCAGGTGTGTTTTTTTTTTCTCCTCCCCATCCCACTCCCACCCTCCCGACCCCACTTACCTTCTTTTTGATCCTGTTTCGGGAGCGGACGCGCTGGGAACACTTGGCCGCCATGGAAAGGGAAAACGGACTCCATTTTCTCCATGTGTCTGTCAGGGTGCAACTGCTTTATAGTGACCTTACTGTTTTGAAGTCACTTAATGATGGAGAGGGGCAGACTTCACATCAGTTAAACACAAAGGGCCAGTCTCTCAAAAAATCTTTTCCCCCAAGCGCATCTCGTCACTTGGGTCAAAAATGTTGCAACTTATTCCCAAAGAGCATCTGGATGCACTCGGTCAGATCCTTTCCCATTCTCTTTATTTGCACAAATGTACATTTGAATGTGCACCCCAAATTTACAAATGGGATGTCCTTTGAAATGTGCAGAAATTAGGCACATTTCAGTGTGTCTGTTGGGAACAGTGGCAGAGGGATGTGCAAAGCATGACGGTATTTCTAACCCTATCATGCATTTTTCGTTGTGTGACAGCAGTGTTTTAAACCACTGATGCCACGCTTTAATTTCTGTCCCAGAACAGAGATAGAAATGCTTTTTTAAATGTTTGTTTACATTTCATTGTGACAAGCCCTTTATTGGGCCTTCACTCTGACATGCTCTCCCAGAGCACCCCTGTGGGCGATGGGAGCTTGTTATACGTTAGTGTTGGGTGTATGCAAGGAGCCGGACAGCACATGTTTGCACTTCAGCATAGCCCCCAAGAAATGAAAATGTGTATCCTCTGCGCTTTTTTATATTGGTCAGTTTTTGAGAATCTACCCCATCGGTGTTATAGCCACCACTGAATGGTAATTATGTATCACTGAAGCCAGTTGCTATGGGAACCAACCGTCGCTGTAACGCTGTACACTTCTGGTTCTCTGGTTAGGCCGTTAAATGATACAGGGCTCCGCATTGCTGTCATGTAAACATGAATACAAGTTTTACATGGACATATACATTTAGCAAAAAAATAACTCTTGAACATAGATTCTTTGAATGCAGTGAGTGCCTGTTTTTACTGTGAGTGCTGTGATTGCTATGCCTTTATGCCTGCTTGTCATGATTTAGTGTACAAGTGGGAAAACAAACAGGTTAGCTCTAGCGCTGTACTTTATCACAAGAATAGCAACTTGGCTGACTCACGTCCCCCGGTGCTAGGAAAGATGGCAGACAACAGATAGGGTGATAACGAACAAATGACTGTTAGCTTACCTTCCAGGCATGTCTCTGCTGCTTGTCTCTTAACTTGCTGTCCCTCTGTATACCACTAT
Source organism: Ambystoma mexicanum (assembly GCF_040938575.1). Classification (NCBI taxonomy): domain Eukaryota; kingdom Metazoa; phylum Chordata; class Amphibia; order Caudata; family Ambystomatidae; genus Ambystoma; species Ambystoma mexicanum. The sequence continues at coordinate 1,434,406,050 of NC_090929.1, read as the reverse complement.
AACTATCCTGGCAGCCTATCTTCAAACTGTTTTTGTATATTATATGCTTCTTTGTAAACATTATGTAACCAAGTTTAAGCTGTTTTGACCTCTACTGCGCCCGGCTACCTAAAGGGTTTGGCGGGCATTATCAAATAAACAAACAAACAAACAAACAAACCACACTCAAGGTGCATAGCAGCATCCTTCTCAGATAATCTGGCTCCTGGGGCGCGTGTGTGTGTGCAGTGCTGTAGCAGTGCTGGCCTCTGCCTGCTGTATGGTTGAAATGGGAAGAATAGAGCCAGTTGCAAAGAAAGTCAAGCTGGTAGAAGTTTCACTACTAGCAGTTCCCATGGCCTTGCATTGTAGGTGCAGTGAGGCTGCCTCCCTTCTTCTCTCTTAGCCCCCCCACCCAGTATTACCGGCAGGGGGTGGGAGGATCTCTGCCTAACTTTGTCACCTGCCACTGGAAAGGTGGGCACACCCCTCGCCCTCCTTCTCCTTAGATGCTGAAGCACCATACTGGCCATTAGGTCAGCCATTTGTATTAAAATGTGTAGGCGCTGTAAGGTGCAGGTGTTCTGATTGGTATGAGCTGTCACTTATTTTGGTTATCAAATCACTTGCTCACTTCCATGGCAAAACATGCTCCAGTTTGTGATTGGTGCAAATGGCGATGGGCATGTATGGGGGTAAATAATGTACACTACCTTTGTCGAGGCGTATCTCACAGATGCATATTCCAGTGAATCATGTGCATATTTTCCTTGTGCAAATCTTCAGGTTTCTGGAACATCTTCTACTTGCGAAACAACGCTTTGAATCATCTGGGGCTTTCGTGTTTATGCAACACGCAGGTTAGTGTTAAATTCAATATGAGGCTGAAGTTAACACCCTCAAGGTGCAGATGTAGGTGCAGGACCAGGCTTGTACATTCATTTTGGTGCTATTGGATGGGGGCTAGGGGGAGGGGGCGATACAGAATACCTAGTCTATAGACACAAAGACCCGAAGATAATGATTTGCGATTTACATAGTGACTCTGAAGGTTCACGCATTCCTCTGTACTTGCCAAGTTACGCTGAGAAGAAATAATAACAGCTGCAAGAAAAAATCTAATCTGTTTTCCGGTGATAGAGCAGAGCCTCCTACAGAGATAGAGTGATAACCCCATCAACCAGCATCCCCAGAAAGGTATGAAGCACTGCGTGATGATGGAGATTAGTTGTCAGATCTTGGAAGCCCCAAGTGGGGTGACCAGCAGTAAATGCATGAATAATGATCTAACAACATACCTGACACATACATGGATGAAGGGAACACCGCGGTACACAGAGAATCAAATCATTACAAGTCCCCCGGTATCCCTGCCGGGCGTACTGCTGGGTTGCCGCCAGATTTGCAATATTTACCAGTGCCTGGCTTGCCGGTAACACTGGGTAATTACAACCCCAGCATTCCGGGAAGTCAGGCGCCGGTAAATGGTAAATACCCATTCCTATTTCAGTCCAATAGGACTCAAATGGGAATGGGGACCACAGACACACTGGTGCTTCCATGAAATTTTGCGGGCGGGTGCCGTTCCGCCAGCCAGGTCTGACCCTGGCAGGCAGGACTGCACTCGCCTGCAGAGTCTTACTGTGCTGGTCTGGTAACAACGGTGCTGGTAAGCTTAGCGGCACCGTTGCTCCCGGATCGGCACAGTCATAATGAGGCCAAGCAGATGTGACTTACTTAATTACATTCAGAGCCAAAGCCGCCCGTCAGTGCCCTGGAAACGCAGAGGAACAGCAAGCACAGATGTTCACACACATCATGCTTTCTGGAAGCAGTTTTCGTTGAATCTGTTTGAATTTAAGGCATCTCGGTGCTCTCCTGCACTTCTGCAGACTCTTCAAAGGCTCTGCTTTGGCGCATTGGCATAGTCAGGCCATGCATACCATGTGCTGCGGTGCTGTGCGCTACGTCCCCCAGAAAAATCATGCCCTTGCAGTTCCTTGCATTCCTACCACCTCGTGAGGTTTATGCTGGTCTCTGCACCATGATGGGGAGGATGACTAGTCGTTTCTTTAGACAGTTTCATAATTATACAATGCATGTTTTATAGACATACACATATCACTCTACGGTTGGCATGCAGACAAGTAAAGGAGGCTACAATATTTTTCTGACTTCTTTGCTGCCGCGGATCCTGAATATGAGCTGAGCTGACCATCACCACCTTCCTGTTTGCACTTTATGAAAGAAGCACTTCATCAAACAATCCAGTACTGCATGACGCTGCGTAACATGTGTGTGTGTACATATTTTGCACATATATCACATTCTTGTAACTGTGGCACAATTAGTGGCCCCACTGCTGCTGCCAAGCAGCTGAACTGAGGATGCAGGAAATGTGAATAGCTCAAGTACATTAGATGTTCCTATAGTGTGGACCTGGGATGTTGCAATGCCCTGAAACTGATATTGACATGAAATGCTGCTAAAAACTCCCGATTCATGGTTCCGCATACAAGGACTTTATTGCTAATTCCGCTAATTGTCTTCACTCTAAAAACCAAGAAAACCTAGTGGCTGCTCCTGTCATACAGGCACATTTCTTGTATTGAAGATAGCATCTTCAGCTGCTACATTAAATTGATCAACTATAGGTTATTTACACCTGATGTTTGATGCATTGAAACACACAAGGATACTCTGAACCTGAAGTGAACTGCAGGACTTGCATCAGGAATGCCGGAAGCCTGGGAATCCCGCTGAGCCTAATCGAAGAGACTCTGTGGATATCGGAATGCCTGTGTTCCATGTGCTCAACCGGTCCCTGTGTCTGTGGAGCGACTGGAGACGTCCACCCCAACTCTCACAACTGTATTTCTTCATCTACACAAATTAAAACTCACACCTGAAGAGGAGCTAAAGCTGGAAAAATGTAGAGCTCACTTCTTCAACGTGGCCTTAAAGGAGACAGATCAGAAAAAGCAGGCCACGCCACACTCTGGGGCTCCCAGTAATGACACGGATGGCACGTGTTACGTTTCCTTTTTTGCATAGACAGGTTCCAGCCATGCAAAAGGGCAGTGCAAAAAGGCAGCGTACAAGCTGGCAGACGCCACATAAATCCCCATCATTTGCTCCGGCATGAAAATCCATGGCAGTGCAAATGCTGAAGTACTTGTAGGGTGGAGAAGCAGGGAGTGGCGGAAAGGTTCCCCCCATCCTCTCCTACATGCAAATCCATGAAAATGGGCTGTTACGGTAATCCACTGTGTAAATGCCTTATGCAAGGCTTTTACGCTGTTGATTGCCATCACAGCTCATTTACCCAGGGCTCAAAATTAGCTTTTCTGTGTTTGTTTTTCACTCCAGTTCCCTTCTGTCTGAGAATTGGTATTGACTGTGGCCCTAACTTCTTTGGGTTAGAATGGGCCTAAGTATAAACTTTGCGGTAGCCGTGCCCTTATTAAGGGCACGTCTACCGCCAAACTCGCTACCGGCCCGGCACCTGCAAATGGGCCATTCCCGGCCCATTACGAGATGAATTGGCCGGTAATGGCCCATTTGCAGGTGCCAGTATGGCCGGCCTCCTGATCCCCATTCTGCCCCATAGGGCAGAATGGGGGTCGGGAGCATGGTTGCACCGGCACCGTTAATAATGGTGCTGGTGCAATCACGAGTTCTGCTTGCGGTTGCCAGTCTGCACGCCTGGTCAGACCACGCGTGCAGTCCGGCACCGGCAAGCAGAACTCGCAATGTGGCAGAGAGGTAACAACGGCACTGGTAGCACTACCGGCACCGTTGTTGCCTTTCCGCCACATTCATAATGAGGCCCAATGAGATTGCGGTGGCTGGTCTGAATCCTTATGACCCATGGTGAAAATCTTGCCTTCGATGTATGAATAGGCAGGGCCAGACACCTGTGAAAGGATCATGCCAGCAACAGACCATGGGGCGGGTGGAGTTGGGGATGCATGGATCAGTCTGACTCCTACTTTGGGTGCCCTGTAATGTCTGCACCGGTATGGGCCTTGCAGACGTCCTGGCTAGTCCACAGCCTTGGACAGGTCAGCAAACCTGCTGTGGCATGCATACATTGAATTTTAGGACAAACAAGTCTACTGAGAGTCTGTTCACCACAGCCTTACGGCCCTTTAAGGACAGAGACAATACGTTGGTGGTCACAAGACCATGCCCTGCTGCACAAAAGCAATCCCAGGGAGAGTAACCAGGGGATCCTCCCCAATCCACTTTCGGGTCCACAATCACTGACTTGGGAAGGCCCCTGACCCGCTGAGTCACTCCCCCGGTATCCTCTAGAGTCATATAGGGACTGTGGCACAATGTGTAAAAGTAGGTTGAATTCAGGAAGATTAAATTCAATTCTAGCTGCTGTGCTTATACATGGCAACCTGCATTACCACCTCTTTTCTGGATGAGTAAGAAAAGGCACTAGAATCCAGGATCTTTGGACATCTAAGCCTTGTCTTCGTTTCTATCAGAAATGTATGTATCAAAATACCACAGAGAAGGCAGCAGACATGGTCAGGGATATGGTCCTTTCCATGGGATGTAAAACCCACTTAAAATAATCATCTAACTCAGATTAAAACTCACTGCCCACTCCCAAAGCGTTGCCATCTTTGACTAAAGTTTCCTGTATTTACAAAAAAAGGAATTAAACCCCAAGACAATTTAAAATACTGATGGGGTTCTTGCTGGAATCTAAAAAGAACTATTGTAAAATATCAAATTATTTGATAGACATGCAGAGGTATTGGAAGAATGGGCATTTCAGATGGAGGCACAACTGGGCAAAGATAGAAATATTCTAACTGTAGAAAATAAATTGAACAAGCCAATCCAGCAGTATTGGTGCATTTTAGGCCGGTTTTAGGCCACTTCTCTATAGCCCTTATCTGGAAATACTAGAAGAGTGAGCGGTGACACAACAGCTGCAAGCCTTTTGGAAAAGCATGAACGGCTGGTACATAACCAAGCTGCTGTCACTCCTAACCACGGAACCGAACTGTACTAACAATGATTCTGGATGATCCAGGGCTGGAGGTCAACTGCAATGGAATAGGGATTTGGTCTTTTGGGGTATTTCTCCACTATTTGATAGCGTGGAACACACTATTCAGATATCTGGGCTACCAGAAATAGATGTTTGAGTTGGGGTGCTCGAACTTCCTTCCTGAAATGTGCTCTTTGGGAAAGGAGCAATTTCCTCTCTGGCTTTGACCTGCCTGGTATTTTCACAAGATTTGCTGAGGGTGCTGCCTTCCAATTGAAAGCCCAGAGACATGAGAGGCGAGTATTACCAGCTAACCAGACACCCTGAGCCATTTTAAAATGGATGTGAGGGACTTTAAACGAGCCAACTTTCTTCCTGCTTCCCTTTGTGGGTTTTGTTTCACCATCGAATATTGAGTGTACAGGACAGACTCACAGATTGGTGCATTTGGCGGAAGCTTTAAGTGCTTTTCTTGAGTCTTGGGGAGAGTTTTGGAGGATGTTGTTAGTTCTTTGTGATTTATTGGTTCTGCTTGATCCCCCTTTGTCTGATTGAATATGTTCTTTAGGCTCTCCCTATATGTTTACTGCCTTTTAAAACAATGTGTAGTTTTCTGCTTTTTCCTTCGTGGTACACCAAGTTGTTTAAAAAAAGAAAAGATTCCTAGCATATTTACTTTCTTGTGTTGCACCATGTCTATTTGAACCACACAAGTCTTCCAGTCGTGAATTCTGTCACCTATCACTACTATTTGTGTTTTGAGAAATGTTTCCCATTCTGAGAGCCTTGAGACGATTCCTTTGTCTTTGTCACTTGTTTTTCACATTGGCAAGGTACACATATCAAGCACCTTTGTGGGCACATTAGACACCATGTGCTTTTATCTGGATGGAGTGCCCGGGTGAGAAGACGAGGAGCTTGATAACTACTCCTCAGTGTCAGAGGTTAAGAGAGCCAGCCAGGATACAGAGCCTTAGGCAGAGGGGTAGATGATGTTGTAATGAAATGGAATGGAGGCAACAGTGATGGAGGAGAGGAAGATGGCGACTGATGAAGGGGAGAAAGTGGTTGAGGCTGGGGGGATTTTTTGAATGAGGAAACAATAGTTGAGAAAGGGACACAGTATGAGGAAATGGAGTAGGATAGGGGGAACAAATAGAGGATGTGACAACCAACCAGGAAGAGGCTGTGATAGAGTAAGTATCTTCTGCAGAAGGTGGATGAGAGTCTTTGACTTGCCGGGGAGGAGACTGTGCTGGAAGAGCAGCAAGGATTGGTAGCCACCAAGGTGTAGCAGAGGAGAGGTGGAGGGAAGAGGAGGTGTTGGTGCTACAGGAGACAAAAGAGCATGAGGTTGAGGAGTTAGAGTAGGCGGTTCAGAAAGAGTTGACTGCGACCACTGCAGCGTAGACTGCCATGTGATGGGCTCAAAACAAGACCAAAACAGGACCAGACGTTCATCAAGAGGGTGAAGGCGGGTCATAAAACATAACCACTCATTAAATCACTGCTCATGAGTGTGAGAATACTTCAGCTTGCCAGAGGGTGTGACTGTCAGGGCAGATGATACCTTGGGCCAAAAGTCAATTCATTGGGGAAACCAAATAAGAGTGCCTTGTAGCGCCTTTGGTAGAGAGGTTCCTTAGTCTGTGAAGCAAAGATGTGTTCAAGGAATGCACATAACCCACCACAGATGCAGCTAGATCAGCCCCTATCTAAAGCAGTGATGGTGGCTGCAGGGGAGTGTCAGAGGATACTTCAAATGGCCAGAGGCCAGGTTCTAGCAAGCAACTCCCGACGCCCCCTGTCTCTGAGCAAGCCAAAACTTCTCCCACCGCCCCATGTCAGGCTCACTACTGTCAGTGGCACCAAAGACTAGCAGGGCCATTTTACTACTGCTAGCAGTGCAGTCTCTTGTTGGTGGTGGTAGCATTCAGTGTTTAGTGCCATATGGGCAGAAAAGGCAATGCAGAGCAATGTTGAATGCAGGTACATGCTGCATGCATTATGTGATATCTGTCAATGGGAGTGAGCTGGATGATAAGGTAGTGGTGAATACCATGGAGAACAATGTGCTACAGCATCACCCCCCACTCATCTAGATGTCTGGGCAAGAGGCTACTAAAAGGGAGAACACAGTGCAATGGGAGAGTGCTGAAAAAAGGCATTTTTGCGACGCCACTGGTTGGTAGTGCCAAATGCACTGAGGCAAAACCTCCAGACAGTGAGAATTTTAGTAGGACTGGGTGAGTGGCTCCACTGGTTGGTAAAACTACAAGAATTGAGGAAAGACATCCATTTTGAGAGCATTGTACTAGGACTCAGTGAGGGGCTGCACTGGTTGGAAGAGCCAAATAAATGTAGCATGATGGGAAAACTAAAGGTTTTCTTTTGCAATGCACTCAACCAATACTGTCAGAGTCTGTGTCCACAATCTTTCATCATTCCACTACATCTATGTGACTGCAGCTGTCTTTCACATCAATCGCTTGTGTGGTCTTCTTAGTGATGGGAGTGATGTTTTTTTCCAGCTCTAGTCTTTGGCGATAGTGTGCTCGTCCATTTTATTTTTAAAGTAAGCTCTTGCATGCGTCTGTGTTGAGGAGGTGGCTCCTGTTGTCTGAGAGAATAGGCACAACAGTGCCAAAAGCCTGGCCAGACTCCATGTCAAATGCAGCTTAGACTTTCCACAGCTAAAGGAGCAAGTACTGACAGCTTCCCAAGCCGGCATTTCAGCAGATAGTCATCATTACCCAGCTGAGGCATGTGTTTAAACATAGCCATAAACCGCCTGGTTTGCAACGGCCGTTGAATTCTTTTGGGGGCCCTCATACAGTTAACAAGTCGGACTGGAGATGAGTCTGTCCCACAACCTCTTGCAGTTTTCCACTTCCTGAAAGCTACCTTTAGCACAGCTGTCTGGACTGGTGTCACAGGTTGTGGAGAATAAGTGTGAACTGTCAGATGAACTTCTTTGCATCATGACATCTCACACTGGGTTGTTGTTCTTCAAACTTTGTCTCTTTCTTTTTGCTCAAGCCAGGATTTTAAGTGACTGTTTAGTGCTTCCTTCCACATGGATAGCAAGTCCACATTTGAATGCAAATGGTGGCATAGTCCCCCCCCCACTCACATACTGTTTAATGCTAAACTTTGGGTCTAGGAAATTTGCCAGCAAGTACTCCACATTGCGCCTCATACCAACAATTAATGGATCCTGGCGGACGTTTAAGAGCATATTTGCAGCCAATTGCCCTGCGTCTGCATCACTAGACCGTTCATGTTCATGTATTTTGTTGGATAATTCTAACTCGATGAGATACAAAAGTGGCAGAAGTTGGTCGAGTCATGTGGCGTACACTGTAGCCCACTATGTGGTCTCTTCAACTGGCTGCAGCAAAGAGCAAACATTGTCCAACAGTTGATGCTGTGTCAAGTAGGCACCATCCAGTTGCCACCTCTGTCTATTACAGTATTTAGTAACAGCGTTGCACTCTTTTCAGAAATGTTCCGGCATATGAGAGGGTTGCACTCGAATGAGACAGCATTTCAGTTTTCATCTTTTTCTAAAGGAGCTGGCGGCATGACTGCAGTGTTCATAACGTGTTATCGGCACTGTAATTGTGGCGAAAGTGGGCACAGGTCTTATTGGCCACATTTACCATCACATCTAGCCGAGGGTATTGGCTTATGAAGCAGGTCACCACAAGATTGAGCATGTGGTCAAAGCAGGACATGTGCATTATTTCACTTTCTCTCATGGTGGCTAGATTAGATCCATTGTCCGCAGCCACAAAGCACACTTGTGAAACATGAAGCGTAAACCAATGTGCCATCATCCCCCTTCCTTTCTCCCAGAGATCAACTGTGCCGTGGTGAACCTGCTGTCTAACCATACCATACACCAGGTTGCCTGCTTACACGTGACATGCGGTGACTGCTGTGCTTGGCTTTGATGAGGAGACGTATGGGCGAAGGTAGCCCAGTGCCCAATGGTGGCTGTGATATTAGTGCCTTGAGGTCTTGTCCACGAGTCCATTGTTAACTTTCTTATCCTCACAGGGCCCCAATGCCATTCCCACGGCTTCCACGGCATGATGATTGAGAAGTTGTAGAGAGGTTTCATTGAAGTACTACTGATTTGGCAATTCCAAGTGGGGATGAATGAATCCAAGGCACTTTCGGAAACCTCGATTGTATACAGAGGAAAAAGGGCAGGAAATCCATTGCCAACACTACAGCAATATTGGCATTGACCAGAAGCAGATTTTCCTGTCTTTTGTTATATTTTGTGATGCACTCAAAGCGTAAGCAATGGTGGGGTGGCACATTGAAATAGGTTCTGTGCTGTGGTATGCAGGTAACAACAGTGTTGCAAAAATGCTTGTGAAAATCTGTACCGTGGCAAGATTCTCCAGTGAAATGGTGTGGAATGGATTCTAATGTGCCCATTGACTGCAGTCTAGTGTTGGTGCGAGGCTTTCCTGTCCCTATTTTCTTTTGCCAAGAATTTAGGTGATGTTGTCTCGTGTGGCCCCACAGAGAAGAGGTGCCAAATTGCTAATGGGCTTCCCCTGCAAAACACTTTTCTCGCGTGTATGGCAGACGGAGAGAAGAATTGTTTGCTTTTCCGATGTAAAATAACTTAACACTCCTGATTTCCTGGAGGGGACCTTACCTCCCCTTATTCCTGAGCTATGCTTGGTATTCTTTGCAGTGTATGCTTCTGACTGAGGGGCCATTGATGTTCATGTGAATGGCTGAGAGATGGTACTACCACTAGGATGTTTATGGTCAGACCACTCTACACGGGCTCATGAGGAGTGTCTGAAGCGTCTGAAGCTTCCTGCTTGTGTACAGTGCTTGAACGTGAAAATTGCACAGGTTCATCAATGCCTGCACCTATTGCTCTGTCTGTTCTCCCCCGCTATATGTGGTATTGTCAAAGAGTTGTCTGAGTCTTGATCTTGAATCAGAGGATGGAGCATAATGGTTGTCATGTTCTTTGTTGTCATCTGTTTCCATTTCCGAATCGCCCCTTTGTCCTCATCCATGGATCTGTCTCTTGGTTGCTGAGCTGATGTCATATCTTCTCCATCTTGTGCCTTGGATGTTTGTGGCTCCCCTGCTTCCTCTTCCTCCTACATTCCATCCTCTGGCACCTGGAGCATGTGCAAAGGCACTGCATGCGCATTTACCTTGTTTTCCACTGCGCCAGAAACACCTGAATCAGATGTCCCTGTTTGTTTTTACGAGGAAGACGTCTGCATCTATTGATGGACTGGCGTGGATGGCACCGAGATCCACACTCTATCTGTGCTTCTCCAACACAAACTGCTGCTGCAGTAACAGGTGAAAAACACCCAACAGAACCATCCTTTGCCCGACCCGTGCTATGGTATGCCAAAGGGAATTGTAAAATGCCTATACACCTTTAAAAGACATCTTAGTATTGGCAGTCGGTCAAGATACCACGAGACATATCCACCACCAGAAGAATGCAACTTACTTTTATGGAAACAAAAATGTCTTTAGTTTATGACTTAACTCCAGATGCGTAGCATTAAGGCAGATAACTGGTGTAAAAGTATTGCACAGTTTAGCTGCCTGGATTAAAAAGGAACACACACTCTATTCACATGCCTGTCTTTAAGAACAATGTAGCAGCTGGGGAAAAGTAATCTAAACATGCTGGTAGCTTCACCCTGCATACATTAATTTTGTAGGAAAACAGGGGTCTTGCACTTGCTGCTGAAAGCTTAAATCAGGCATTGAAGATATATATGTTCTCAAATTGGCAGCGTTTACAACTTCAAATCCGAAATGTAAATCTACAACTATCAGATTTGAACAGGCGGGTAAAAGCTGTTCCACAGCATCATCCAACGTTTTGTGGGTGAGGGTGGTAGATATACTAACAGGAAGTCAGCTGACATTGTAGGGCCGAATACCCATTTTGAATGACGAGCATAAGCTGAACCTAAATTAGTAAAGACGTTGTTCACAATTTGCATAGAGCTTTTACACCCATCCCCTTCCTTGATGGGTATAGTCCTGTTAATTAAATGCACCTTTCTCTATATAAAGTATTGCGGGTTTCTCAGTGCTGCAGCATTCCCCATTGCCTAGTAAATTCACATGGGATTATGAGTGCAATGGCCTTCTTCTATGCCTAGTAATTGCACATAGGATTCTCATTGTGCTGGCCTTCTCCACATACTAAGTGCATAAAGGGTGCTAAGTGCTTTGGCCTTCTCTAATGCCTATTGAATGCATGTGAGGTTCTCAGTGTTATGGCCTTCTCCTCTGCCTACTCATTGGGATCTCTTAAGCCATTCAAGAATGGCATTGGGTACCCGTTGCTAAGAAGGCTAAGTTCAAAGCTTTGTGTCTGGTACACAAAGCTTTTCATAACAAAAGACCATCCTTTCAATAGTAGCTGGTTTTCATGCTATACTCCAGACAGGAATTGAAAATCAGTGTCATCTGGTTTATTGGCAATTCCCAGATTTACATACCAAAGACCGGGTGGTGATTAAATTGCTGTTTAGGCATCACAATTGTGGATCCCTCTTTGAAACCCTGTTTTCTCTCTGTAGTTGTTTGAGCTGTTCTTGATGTTTCTTGGTCCATGTTGTATCCCCCTTTGTTGTTTTTTGTCTGTTTTAAGGCACTTCTATAATCTTTAAAAAAAAACACAAAAAAATCCTTGCATTTTCCCTTTCCTTCTCTTCCTCTCCCTTGTCTTTCCTTCCCTTGCCCCTTTCCTGTGTTTGTAAAAAAATATTTTGTGGACCCAAGCCGTTTTCCTATTTCCCATTGTGTAAGTCTTGCATGAATCCCTTTGTTCGTCTTAGTCACTAATGTTTCGCTTTGCACATTGACACCTTGGGCAAGATGTTATTTTATTTGAAGGGAGTGCCTGGAGAAGAAGGTGAGTAGTTGCACTACATCTCAACCTCCATGTCAGAGTTCAAGGTAGTCAGCCAAGAGGGGAGACCAAGCTTGATGAAGGACAGGCAAATGTTAAGCTTAAGAAAGGCGAAGCCGTGCTTAAACAGGGGTTGGTGGAGATTGTGGAAGGGCAGTCAGAGCATGGGCAGGTGGATAAAGCTGGCTCTTTGGAGGGGGCCATGTCGGAGCAGGGAGACTTTGGTTCAGACACAGCAGATGAAAGAGCTGATGGAGTGATGAAGGAAGATGTAGGAGAATGTGTGTTATATGCAGGGCTATTTTACAAATAAACATATAACGGGAAATAGCAAAGTCACCTTATCATTCCCAGGGAGGAGGTGCTACCTCAGCAGCACCATGTAGAGATGTGCAGAAAGACAATTGACGGAGGGGAGAGCAGAAGGTGTTGATGATGCTGCAGGAGAACTCCACGGGAGGAGCCAGATTTGGTCCCCCTGCAGATGGCTCAGGAGGGACAGCGTAGGGCCACAACGCCATTAATTGCCCAGGCACAGGGGCAGGGAAAGCTCAGGTTTTCATTATGAAGGTGAAGGCAGGAAAAACTGACCACATGGTCACAGTGTGTAAGTGAGTCCCCTTGCAGGCGCTTAAGACTGTCGTTTGAGATGAAGGCATAGGCACATGTCATCTCGGATGGAAGAGTGTTATCTGGGATAAAAAACAGAAGAGTGCTGTGAGAGTGGCAGATGCTATCACGAAGCAGAAATTCCAGCACTTACCCACGCTCCTGTAGGTGACATGACAAGAGGGTAGAAAAATGGGAGACATGAAGAGTCCAGAATAAATACAGGGGTGACTCGGCTTAGGTAGAGCTAAATAAAGTGAGAATGAACCCTCAGTTTAGGAGTTAGCGAGTGGCTCCGCTGGTCGATAAAGCCAAACTGATTGAGGCAAACCCACAACTGAATCAAACAATTAAGAAATTAAGTAAGTTGAATAACACTTGTATTAACGTTTGAAAATTAGGGAGTACTGGCTACCCAATAATATTTAGAGTTGAAGTCACAACCACATTTTCCTCTGACCCCCATCTGCGTGACTGCAGCTGCATTGCACAAACAACTTAATCATCTGAGGAATCTTTAGTGAACTTTCATACCCTTATCTTCACTGATAGGATACTTGTTCATTTTCATGAAAATAAGCTCTCGCTCTCTCTCTCTCTCACTCTCTCTCGTGTTTGTCATTGAGTCATCGCTTCTGGTCTGCTAATTGCCCATCCACATTTGATGCTAGCGGGGGTGTGGAGGGAACTTACAGTTTTGCCAGCTAATACAAAGTACATCCTTCCACATTGAGCACTTGCCAAGCCAGATTTGCAGTGGATCGCCATCAGTATCCAACTGGCATGTGTCGAGAACATAGGCATATTACAGTGGGCCCAGGGAAATCTTACCCTTCCTCACCTCTATATAATCTTCTCTGACTGATGTTTCGATGGGGAGGACGTTCCAGAGTCTGGGGATGCAGATAGAAAAGGCCTGGCTTCTGGTTCTTTCCTTCCTGCACTGGTGGAGTTCAAGTCAGCACATATCCTTACTTCTGGTGGATCGTAGGCTTCCAGAGATGCTGAGTTTCTCAGCTAAGTAGTTTTTGACTTCGGGGCAATGCCTTCTAGATGATTCAGCAGTATTTGAAGATGATACGAGCTTGCAGTGGGAGCAAGTGAAGTTCGATGAGGCTCAGGGTGATGTGGTAGAATTTGCATAGTCCTTTGATGAGTCAGTCGGTAGAGCTCAGGGGTGCCAGGGTAGTCACCAGAAGGCTTTCCAAAAGGGCATTTCCACCAACCAAGTGGGAGAGGACCAGAGTTTGGACAGGAGATATGAAGTTGTTTTCTCGGATGAAGGGCTTGGTTTTCCAGAGGAGACAAGGTCAATGCCAAGTCAGTGTCTTTGTTGATGCTGAACCCAAGAGATTGGGCACAAGTGGGAAGCTGTGGAGTGTAGCCCTCAAGGCTCATGGCAGAAAGCTGGTTCTGGATGTCATATCTTATTGGCCAGGGGAGGAATTTGGTCTTGTAATGGTTGAGCTTCAGGTAAGCACTGTACACCCTGGTCTGGATCAATGTGAAGCAGGCATTGAGCTTGTGGATGTCTTCAATGGAGGATGTCTGGAGGTAGAGCTGCGTGTCATCTGCATATTAGCAGATATGGATGTTGAATGTAGCCAGGGCAATTCTGAGCGGTTTCATGTAAAGATTGAAGATCACACGGGAGAGGATCGATCCTTGCAGGACTCCACAGATGACAGTTAGAGCTAGTGATCTGGAGGAATCCATTTGAACAAACTGGTGGTGGCTATCCAGGTAGATTTGAATCAGCTGAAGATGTAGAATGCTGGTGAGTGTCTGGTGGTCTACTGTGTCGAATGCGGCTGGGAGGTCAAGGAGAAACATGAAACAAGTAGGATGGCTATCATCGAGGATTTTAAGGTTGTTGTCGATCAATTTGACGGTAGCCGTTTCTGTGCTGCATCTGGAACTGAAACCAGACTGTTAGGATGAAGGAGGTTGTTCTCTGTATGCTAACAATAGGTGGCATTTTGCATTTTAAATTAAAGGCATCAGTGTGCTAGCTACACATTTCTCTAGCAGTTTCAAAACATCGCCGAATGTTCATATGTCATTCCAATGAATGTTATTGCCCAATTCACCAGAACATCTACATACATCAGTGTATTTTTCCAAAGAAGTACCTGAGTCCTGAGATTTGTATACTCTCACATTTATGTTTTACTTTTTTTAAGGGAACACTGTATTTTAAGGGAAAATATATGATTAAAGGAACAAAGCATTATAGTAAGATTTAAATTATAACTACTATCAATGCTGTGTCTCAGTGTTTAATATTCTCCTTAATGTTTTACACAATCTTACAGAATGGGTGCCTTTGTGCAGATGTATCATCATAACATGGTGTAAACTTTGTACATTGACCACAGCATAAACTGGGCCATTCGTTGGTACGTAAATGTTGCGTCTTATTATTAAATAGCTGAACGGTAAGCATTTTGTCTTCCTTGAAAGGATGAAAGGTTGAGATGGCTCTAACAGGCTTTGATTGATTCAAAACTAGTCATCATCCTTTGGTTTTGCTTAAAGTAAACCCATTTGGGAAGGGTACGATCAGATTGTGGTCCCGAGCCTGTGGCACCTATAGATCCAAGCTGCACTTCACTGATGCAATGAAAAATGTCTCTGGTTGTTTGTGACCCAGCAGCTTGGGTGGGAATTCCCCTTTTAGGGTGGGAACAATCCTGGTTTGCATATGATCCTTCCACTTTTATAAGGCCTTGGCAGGCTGAAAAACGTTGATCTGGAGGGTTTCCCATAGCAATTCCCTGGTTATGAATGTTCAGCCATGACCTTCCACTTAAAGTCACCCCACATGGGATGGGTATGACCGACTATGGTGCTGAGCCTGCTGGGCCTACAGACCCAAGCCGCACCCTCCTGGCCATGGCCAGTGAGCATGGAGAATGTCTGGGGCTGCTTGGGGTCTTATACAGAAGAGATGTGGCCTAGTCGTTTGAACTACACATAGTCCTTCTCTGCTGTAAACGGCTTGGCAGGCTGAATAACGGTGGTCGCCTGCTTCTTTTGGTAACGCCATTAACATGAATGTGAAATGTGCTTGGAAACAGGATATTCATTTCTGCGTATCAATAATTGTAACATCAACACACGTCTTGTTAAAGTACTAGCTGAAGTTCTACCCACTGCTATGCATGTGGCTCGCTCATCTGATTTCTACTGGTTGGGGGACCTTGCCTGGCTAGCAGCCTTGTGTAAAGTTTATTGGGTCATCATAAGAGGTGGGGCTCTTCTGCAACTGTTGGGATATTATTCAGGTGCTTCTAGAATTACATGTGTTGACGTGCGAGGAAGTAGACTTGCAACCGCAGTACTTTGTTTTTGATGTGTAGCCTAATGCTCTATGTTTCTCTCCGATTATCATCCATTGCTATCAATGTCTCCTTCTTTATCTCATCCTCTCTCACCTTCGACAACTAATGACCAATCCATTAAATCCTCTCCCTCTTGCACTCTCACCCTTCTCTCCCTCTTACACACACTACTTTCTCACTTGTACTATCCTATCATTTCTTTCATTCTTCTCCCTCGTTTCCTCTTTTTTTCGTTCTTCTCCCCCCTACCTTTCTTTCTATTTTGTCTGTCTCTCCCCTTCTTCCTTCTCTCGACCAATCACATCGTTCCCGGGTCTCTGTCATTCTCCCTCCCTAGATTTCAATCTTTCTTGCTCTCTCTCTCCCTCCCAATCAGGCCAGTATAAAATACTTCTTACCTAACATGGCCTCCGTCTCCCTCTCTCTTTAGCCCCCTCTCCCATGGCCTCTCTCTCTCTCTCTCTCTCTCTCTCTCTTTCTCTCTCTCCTCTTCTCTCTCTCCTCTCTCTCTCTCTTTCTCCTCTCTCTCTCTCTCTCTCTCTCTCTCTCTCTCTCTCCCCCAGACTATTCTTCATTACTCTCCCCTACCTGCCTCTCGCTTGATGTCTTTATACACACGCAGACAACGGTAGTTCGCGGCCACTTTTTCTTTTTGCAGTTACGTCTGCCAGGTTGAATGTACTGTAAACGTTCAGCCATTAAAAATAAAACAATGAATCAGTAACAAAGTATTCCCATGTTTCTGTCGAGAGAAGACCGCAGACACTTAGACAATCACACGCTTTGCTAGCAATCATTCGATTTGTTGGAGTGTGGATCTCTTATTTCACACTTGACCATATAACCACTAAATCACAACTCTCCAATGACCCCTGGAGAACAACATGAGCATGGGATATTTGATCACATGGAATTCGTTTGAATTGGTTCACGACCCTGTATTACCCTAAGCAAACGTGCAGTACAGCCATCAATGTCCTATTCCATGAATTACTTTTCAAGTAGTGACAGTTTGCGTTTTGGGATTCAGGGCCAGATTCTCAAAAATGAGCAGAAATGAAAAAAGTGCAGAGAATGTGCTTTTTTATATTTGCGCTCATTGCCTAAATGCGCAAGCCAGATTATTCCCAAAGATGGCCTGTGCATTTCAGGAGAAGCGGGACAGTTGCGCAAAGATGTGCTTGCAAATTTTAGAATGACAGACTGCCAGCAACCACCAGGTTGCTGGGAGCGCATTTCACAGAGACTGGCCCTTAAACGACATAGGTGACAGCCATGTTTTAAACAGCAGCTGTCACACTCAAAGAAAAAACCATGACAGGCCCAGGGGAATGACCATCATTTGTGCACTTTAAAAGTGCATTCCGTTTGTGAGGTTGCGATGCACTTTTAAATGTGCAGAAAGGCCCCCTTATTTGCACAAAGGCATGCAAAGGGCACCTATGCACTCATTCAGATGCCCTTTGAGAATTGGGCTGCTCCTTTGTTGGCGCAAGTTGTGCTAAAACAACTTTTTAGCAATCTGTCCCTTACAGTTTTGCTTTCCCATTATAACGTTAAGCCTACAAGTCCCCGCATGAAAGGGGCTACTGGGTAAAATATAGGCCTTGCTCAAGGTTTCACCAATGGAACTGGCCATTTGGGTGCTATAAAATAGTTTTGCCAGGAACCTTTGAAAGTTGAACGATACTTTATACCTCCTCTTTACATCATTTAAAAAATATGATTAGACCTGTTTTACCGGCAAGCAAGCATTTGCCACTGTTGCATGATAACCACACGAGGAAAAACACCTTCACACTGTACATGCAACCCCCATGCTACGCATACACTCACAACAGCACACACATGCACCCCACAACCTGCTCAGACACTTGGGGCCCGATTCCTGGAAAAGCATGCATTTATCCCGCAAGTGCTGCATGCCGAGAACAACACTGTATGAGCCTGCATGCAGGCAAAAAAAATGCACGCTTCGCGTATTCATGGATTTGTTTGCGCAAAGTACCCGTATATGCAAGTCATGGCCAGAACGCCCTGACACGCTCCTACACAAAGCAAAAACAACCAGAACAGCCACTTTTGTGTGCTCCCACATGGCGCGTATAAATTCACCCTTCAAACAGTGCATGGGGTTTCCCCAGCAAGCAGGCCTGCATCTCAGGGACCATGCGTGGGATCCCCCGTAAATGTTACCGGCAGCCCAACAACATACGTACTATACTTTCCAACTCGGGTAAAACTCAGAAAATCTGCGTGCAAACCCCTGTAAACTGTTCCTGCACCCCGCTACACTGCGTAAACGTACCCCTAAGTCTGATCGGAATCACGGCTGGGTGCAGGCACCCCTAAATCCGACACCCGATCTTACCTAGGGTGATGAATCCTATGTGAATTTATCACACGCTCCACACGCACACTATGTGTACTTATCAGACACTCCACATGCACTCATACACTGCATATTCATAGCAACCCTACACATATATAGCCACACCACAACTACATGCCCACACGGCCCAGAATGCACAGATATCCTCAGACCATGCATGCCTCCACACACTGAGCATACATACACAAAAGTACCCCAACAAAGACTTCTTAGTGTGACATCAAGTTCTGTGCATTCTTCTTATTTTCTGCTAGATTTTATTTTAGCCCTCTCCTTTAACCTGTGACCATTAGTGATGATGAAACGAATTCACAGATTAACCAAACCAGCAAAAATCTGAATCTTTGGAGGTCCTGCGACCATTTACATATTTTCCAGAGATTCATCTGAGAAGTCTGAGGTTACCCTCAAGGTTCTAGTGCGCTGGAAATAGAAAATGCAAACCTTTCTTTGGCAATGGGGTATAGGATGGAGGCCATGGGAAGAAATGAGTTGTAAGAGGCCTGAAGTGTTTTTGGAGTTAAAGGAGGCTATATTTTCACCACTAAAAGTGACCCCACAAATATTCACTTTTAGGGAAGTTCTTCCAGTTTAGTTACAAGTTGAAGTGTGAAGGTGAATTTGCCTGTGTTTTAATCTTTACATTTCTATTCCGTTTAGGAAATGAAGATAATTGCATGGCTGGAACCTCTTTCACTTAAGTACAAACATTAACAGAACCCTTCAGTGCAATTTATACATGTTTAAATGACCCCTATGTTTGTAGAACTTGGGCAACTTCATCCTATGGCTAATTTGCACTTGCACCAATGCAAGGTTTCTGTATCACAAGCGCGGTGCTTTGTGGGATTGTTGTGGGATTGTTGTGAGCCTCGCGCGCAGCGCTTGGTGTTTTCCTGATAATGGTGTATTTTTGGTGAAAGGTACGTCCATTCGTCTGCGGTGGCAATGTGATACAATTATTTAATGCTCGACGCCGTATTACATCGTAGGTTATTGTGTCTTTATGCTTCCACAATTAGCTGCTATTTTATGAGGAATTAAAAATTTCACACTGCGTAATCCGCCGTTCCATGAAGGTTTACATCAGGAAGCCAACTGTGGAGGTATTTTGTTTTACACTCTACACGTGTTTTATATTTTTACACGTGGCTCACTATGGCAATCACAAGGGTGTTTGTACTAGTATGTGGGGTCAGTACGGCAGAGTGACACGAGAAGGGTGACTTCACGAGTTTGAGGTGATAACACTGCATGCTTTCTACTAAGGATTGGTATCTGGCCGTAAATCCATCTTTGTTGTTTTGTGTAATATCTAAGGTACTGGCTGGTATGAGATGACTATTTCCAAGGTTTATGAATGCAACACTGAATAGTGGTGCTTTCCCTCATTTTGCCATGCCTTGTTTGTTTCCACTTCCCCACAATTTACTTAGTGGGCTCTGTTTTGATTGTAGGTCTAAATGAGATTTCCGGCTACTTTTGGGCCTTTTTCGAATTGATGCAAAATTGACAGAGGAATTTTGGAGCTAGTATTGTATGCACTGAAGGCAGCAGCTACGCAAAATACCACTCAAGGTACATTGCTTTATATATGTGATTGTCGAGGTAGTGATTCTACCTTTGGACTTTGTCCAGTGGCTCTGATGTTTTGGGGAGGCCACGGATACATTGTTAGTAATGTCACGTGTTGGGCGTTGGCCTGAGTATATATGAAAAACTGGGTAGAGGTGTACTTTAAAGGTCTCTTATGTGTTTTAATTTTAGGAGCAATTTTTGCTTCATGCTATGGAATATACCAACATGTGGCCCTGGAATGCATGGTGTTTAACAAGAAAATAGTCTTCTCCCCTGAAGAAAGTTCAAGCAATTACAGCCTGGAAGAACTGAAACATGTCGGGATTGTTTTATGTCATTTGAGTGATAACTCAATGAGTGTATTCATTGTACTATGCCATTTGGTTGTTTTTCTGTTGTTCAATTTTTGAGTGTAGTCACCTTTTATGTATTAGTTGTTTTTTGGTCTTTTTTGTTCATCATGTATGTAATGTTTGGGTCTAAAACATTTGTTATGAAAATAATTTCTTAAAGAGTAACTTTCTATTAAATATTGTTTTATAAAAACCTTTTTGGTAACATTGGACCTATACTGAGTCTATATTTTCCAAGACTATCAGTTTAAATAGTCCCTTCTCTCTCTAACCCAGTGTAGTATACATCAGCAAATTTAGTATACATAGAATCAGGTAGGAATTCCCTTTCTGCTCTTATATACATATATGACTGAGCTAGAGAGGGATTTGTTGTGTGTTAGAGGTTATTAGCCTTTAATAAAGTTATTATTAAGGATTATATTGGGCATGAGAAGGATTGCTTACTTGTCATGTGTTGCCATTTTGATTATAGGGGTGGCCAATCACCTTTGTCAAGTAATGGCTGGGTCAATTTGCAGCACATGAGTTTCAGGTATCTGATGTGTCCTTACAATGAGCATTATATTTGTCAGGAACAAAACAGATGCCACTATTATTGGAAACTCGATATTTATTTTTCTACATTTGAATTAACCTGTACATTTCTATGTTTACACTGTAAACAGAATGATTTTTCTTGTAACTATTATTTGTATAAAATGATAAAGAGTTATTTATAGAACGCTTTTGCCAAAGCAATGTACATAGAACATTGCCCAAATGTAACTCCTGGCATGACTCGGATCTCGTCACCCTTAAACGCAAGTGCAGGGTAGCAGAGAGGAAATGGCGTGCTTCATGTTCATCCTCTGACAAACTGGCCTGCCACCTTCTCCAAAGGCAATACCGTCTCTCCGTTCTCACCAAGAAGAGAGCCCATCTCTGCGGCATCTAACAACTCGGCCAAACTCTTTAAAATCTGCAAGGAGCTTGCCAACCCTGCTGCTGCCTCTACCTTTCCTGTCCCCTCCCAGGCCCTCTGCACTGCACTGGCCTCTCACTTCATCTCTAAAACACAGGACATCCTGTTCTCACTCCCATCCTATCACCTCCCTCCTTCTCTTCCCGGCTCTTCCTCTGGCCCTTCTACAGCCAACCCTCCTCCCTCCTTCTCTGCCTTTCCCCTTTTTTCTGCCGACAAGGTTTCCAGACAAGTCCGATCTATGAAAGTCTCGTCTAAACAGGTTCACCCCTGTTCCTCCAAAACTATCAAGGACCACATCCACTCCCTGACTCCAGCCCTGGCTGACTTTTGCAACCACTCCTTCACCTCTGGAGTATTCCCATCCCCCCTTAAGCACTCCCTTGTGCACCCTCTTCTTAAGAAACCCTCTTCTGACCCCTCCTGCCTGGCTAACTATCGCCCAATCTCCATCCCTCCCTTCCTGGGCAAGCTCCTGGAGAAACTGGCCATCTCCCAGCTTAACCTCCATGCTGAATCTGTTGGAAGTCTTCATGACCATCAATCTGGCTTCAGAGCCGCCAGAAGCACGGAAACTGCTCTCCTGAACATCCGTGAGGACCTGCTCTTGAATCTCGACTCCAACACTCCGTGTGTTCTCATCTTGCTGGACCTCTCTTCTGCCTTTGACACTGTCAACCATGCCATCCTGCTCAACCGTCTCCGTGATAACCTGGGTATCACTGGTCAGGCTCTGGCGTGGCTGACCTCTTTCCTCTCCAATCGACCCTCCCAGGTCCAACTGGGGTCCTTCCTCTCTGACATCTTTTTCTCCACCCGTGGTGTCCCCCAGGGATCTAAACTTTCCCCCTGGCTGTTCAACCAGTATCTGGCACTCCTTGCCCACCACATCGCCGCTCTCTGCCCCAACTTTCAGTGCTATGCGGACGATACCCAGCTCATTTTCAGGCTACCCTCGGCCTCCTCCTCTCCTTCCCTCATCTCTGACTGTCTGTCTGCTATCCAGGAATGGTGTGCCGCCAATGACCTCTGCCTTAATGCCAGTAAGACTGAGATTCTACTCATCGGCACCCCCACCCCCTCCTTCCCTGCAGCTCTCTGGCCGGCCTCTCTTGGCACTCTTCCTGCTCCTACCTGCAAGGCAAAAAACCTCGGGGTTATCTTCGACTCCACACTCTCCCTCTCTCCTCATATATCTGACGTCACTAAAAAAATCACACTACCAACTGCACCTCCTCAGAGGTATTCTTCTCTTCCTCTCCTTCCCCCAGAAGCTCACTGTCTCCTGAGCCCTGGTTCTCTCAAAGCTGGACTACTGTAATAGCCTCTATCTTAATCTGCCTGCCTCCACTCTCCGCCCTCTGCAACTCATCCAGAACAGAATTGCGAGACTTGTCCTTGGCCTCAAGCCCAGGGACCGTATCTCTCTAGGACTGAAATCTCTACACAGGCTCCCAGTGGCTGCGAGGATAAAGTTCAAAACCCTCTGCATTGTCCACAAGGCCTTCTGGGGCCTGTGGCCTAACTACCTTCAACTCTATCTTCCTAAATATCTTCCTTCCCGAGCTCTTCGCTCATCTGTCTCCAACGCCCTCAGGGTCAGCCGCTTCTCGAACCTACGAGCTGGGGGTAGATCTCTCTCCGCGGCAGGGGCCTCCCTCTGGATCAGCCTTCCTGCCTCCCTGAAACTTGAGGAGAACCATCTCCGGTTCCGGAAGCACCTCAAAACCTTCCTCTTTGCTTCTGCTTTCTGTCTCCCTCTCCCCTGCTAATTCTTCGCTGAAACAACTGCACTGAATCTGCAACTGGGCCACTCTCACTGCCCCCGGTCCTGGGCCCAGCCACTCTCCACTTGCACTGCCTCCCTGGCAACCTCTGCACTGCGGGACTGTCTCTGTATCCCTACAGCCCCCCCTTCCCAGCACTTGTCTGCACTCATCTTGCACTTGCCACCAGCTGGCGCTCTTTATTTATTTATTGATTTTATTCTTCTTACCTTGTACTGCACTTCCCCCTCCCCTTCCCCTTGCACTTTCTCCCTTCCCACTATCCCTGCACTTGCGCGATCTGAATGACACCTGACCTATTAGGATCGTTGTCTGTCTTCCCCTTGTTCCCCCCTCCCTCCCTCGTCGCGCCTTGAAACACTTGTGTATAGGCGCGTTACAAATGCCATATCATATCATATCATATCATTTACATACAATTATCACCCAACCACAGTTGGTAATCATTTATCGACCGCCGAAGCATGACAGGCTGTGTTGGCCTTGCCAGGATTCGAGTCTGCGACCTGCAGATCACACAAGGATTGCAGAAGCAAGCACTCAACCCACTGAGCTATTTTACAGGTAAAAGAAAGTAAATACCCACTTAAATGTGATACATCTAGGCTTTACCTCTATATATATTTTCACTGAAAAAATCTTAGTTAAAATGCACAGATTTATGTCAACAAAACCCTTGAAATTCGGAGGATGTTGGAAGTCATGACCAGCTTAACTCGGAGCACTCCTATTGATGTCCTCCATGTGAATCCCTTCTCCTATAATATGTATGTGGTCATGGGCTTTGCAAAGGGCATCTGCTGAATTTCAAGTGTTTTGTTGTGTTGAATCTGCACAGCTTAACTACACCTTAATTAAGGTGTTTTCAGTGAATTTCAATGGTTTTGTTATTCCATAGTTTTTTTTTTTTTTACAAGCCACTAGCTATGTCCTTCGGCCATGTCCACTGCAAATGTTCCCTAATATGTTTCTTTTGGACCCACTAGATGGCCAGAGCCTTTGTCTGTGGCCACTGTATCTTTTAAAACACTACCTTTCTTTACCGCTCACTAGCCATGGCTTTCGCCCATGACGGCCCCAGTCTTCGGCCGTGACCCCTTTAGATATTACCGAAATAGCTTTCTTCCAGTCCCACTAGCCACAGCCAGTGCCCATGGCCTTTGGCCATGGCCACTCTACATATTGCTACGATAGGTTTCCCAAACAGGCCCACTAGTCCTGGCCTACATCCACAGCCACACCACTAGGTTTCTTTTGGGCACACTAGCCATTGCCTTAAACTGTGGTCCCTTGACATTTTGCTACAGTAGGTATCGTCAGAGCTCACTAGCCATGACCTTCGGAGATGTCCCCTTTCCATACTGCACCATTTGGTTCCTTAAAGTAACCCAATAGTCACAGTATTCGGCTACACCCATTACCCTCCCACCTCTCTGTAGCTGTAATAGTTCACTTTTTTTATCAATCAAATTTTTTTAACTCTCTTTTTTGTTTAAAATGATTTTCCATAATTGTGGTTAGTATAACCTCACTTCAAGTAATGTACTACAAATAACCCTGGTTATTCGTAAAAAAGTTCAACCTCTGGACTTTGTCCCCATCATCCAAACCCAAATTTGACAGTGTCCTCCTTCCTCTTTCCCCCTCCGACCTGTAGCCTGATGCCATTTCATCCCGTTCCCTCCTCCAAAAATATTTTTTTTTCCACTTTTCGTTGTTGTTTTCGTTTTCGGAAATAACCCCAGTTATCTCTCGCACCGAAGAAAAGAAAATTGCAGCTTTTTCATTTCATGGGACATATAGCTATACTTTTGGGAGAAGGGGGCATGTTTTTCTCTGTCAAATATTGTATCAACTACTAGACGGAATAACCCCAAATCCCTCCCGGAAATCTAGTCAACACTTCGTTGTTTCATATCTAGTCGAATTCCGTCAAACGGTTTTTGCTGTGCACTGCACAGAAATGTTGACTTAGTCTGTATGGGCAAATTAATGGGAATAGTCTGAAAACAGTGTTTTTTTGCTTTCTTAATAACCTTTTCATTTTTTAACAGATCGTTACCAAAATGTCCAGTAGGCGTACAGGCTGGGGTTTAGGCAGGGTGGAGGGGGCTATGAGGGGCCATGACAAACCTTTTGTTTGCAAAATATCAGCCAAATCCGTCATGAGAGTCAAAAGTTATTAGCAATTCAATTTTCAGGTTCCTATGGAACTTGATACTCAATTATAGTGGGGCGACCGGCACACTAAAATATATGGGGATGATGGCCTCAGAATAATATCTCAGTCTGCACTTTAGACAGCAGCTCTGAGAATTCGAGGAAACAGTCGCTGGTGTTCTGCTGGGAACTCTGTCCGGGCTGTGATATGCTGAGAAGCAATAATGGCAGCTGTGAGAAAGAATCACTGTTCCTGCAGAGATAATAGCATCTGACAACTGCCAGAGAGAGAGGGTGATGTAGCGGTCTAGAAGGATACAGTCTATTTGAGTTTAGCGGCTCCCTGTGCAGTGCTCAATGATAAATTCACGTATAGCTAAAAAACAGACACTGGATGAAAACATGGCTGAAGAAAGCCCAGGACACACAGACAACAGAATTTAAGAAAACATAGTTTCTTTTCCATAGTGATGTTTGTGATTGTAGCTGGCAAGATGACAGTGATGAGCAAGGAGAGGGGCAGAAAACAAACAAGGCAACTGGCGGTGGCATCCTTTCATGCACTGCACACATGCACAGTCAAACACTTCATGCGCATTACTGCTTGTGGCTGGGTCCTTGTATAAGGTAGCATGCTCCCCTCTGGGCAGGATTTATCCCTAACGGTTATTGCTCAGAATCAGGGGAGGATGCCATGTGGGAATTAAGTGAGAGGATGCTATTCAAGATGACATATTTTGCTCATTGAACACTAGCAGGAGACACATTACCGAAACTTTGCACCGATGCAAGTGCAAAGTTGCACTCTACTGCACTGTGTAAGAGGATTCAATTCAGCACTACAGCCAAGTCAACGCCTAGTCTAGAATACTGAATGAAAACCCTTATTGATATATCTTTATGTCCAGTTCATGCGTTCTGGATGACTACCCCTATATAACACCTCTCTCTTGGAATCCTCCTGACCCCACTGAGCCAAGAAGTAGTTCTGTTTTGCAAGTTAAAAGGTTTAATTGATAATTTAAACAATATATATATATCACGCTTTATAATAAATTAATAATTGAATAGCACACTTAATCTGATATGATAAAGATTAACAACGGAGAATCTGGCACTAGCACACTTCTTTATAATCACTAAGGAGTTGACATGAAATGGATAAGATAGCAACAATACTTTTATGGTTTCAAATGAATGCAATGTGGAATGAAATGCAGTACAGAAAATAACTTGATAGGATTTCAGCAAAAGACAATGTAATCACTTTCTTGGACAATTCACCCCCCCTTTTTATGCAATGCAAGGAAATGGAGGGAAGCACCCAGTTCTCAGAAATGCAATCAAATGTGATTCAGTTCACCCCAGCAACTTAGACTACAGAAGTTGAAAACACAGGCCCAAATGCTTTTAAATGTGCTGGAAATGAAGAAAAAATATGCTAAAATGCTTTTAATTCCCTCTAGAGGTTCAGGGTGAGTGGTATCTAGTTAATATTAGTACAGGCTCACACTATCAATGATGCAGGGAGGGTTTTTATGAGGCAAACGAATTTCTTTCAGAGGAAAGCAAAAGCAGCTATCTTTTTGCAAGTGGAGAAATTTGCAAATCGCGGTAAAATTCGCAAATGCGTCTGAAGTGATTACAGAGGAACTACAAGGGCTGGGGTCCTAGGAAAGCCTAGGATCTCAGCTTCCAGATGAAAGTTACTGCAAGTCTCTAGCACAAACGGTCACGGAGATATGAGCGATTAAATAAAGGTCGTTTTTCAGATTTGAAATTTTAAAGTTCAAAAAGACAAGTGCAGCTTGCAACTAGAAAATGACAAGTGACAGCTTTACAAATGACAGGTGACAGTTAGGAGGCAGTTCTACTTAGATTAAAATAGCTTGGATTATATTATTTTAACTAAGAGATTGGTTCTGCACAGTTTTCTAAGTACTCACTATATATTCTTGAGTGAAATGGGCCACGCCACGGATCTGGTCAGGTTTTAGACTCGCCTCTGGTCTCTGCACTTCACAGTGATCTGGGTCAGCTCTCTCTCTGGATTCTGAAGATTGAGGGATTTAAAGTCTGGATCTTTCTGCACAGCTTTCTCTAGAGATTGATGGAGGTAAAGTATGGATTTTCCAGCAGAGCGTCCCGCAGCAAATGGATTTGAAGGTCCCTATCTGTCCTGTCTCTCTGCTTTTATGTGTTTTGAAAATGGGTGTGTGTGAGCAGCATCACTAGCCAGCCCCTCTCCACTTGTCATTGGCCACTTCATCCGCTTCCACTTGATTGGGGGAATGAAATGAAGTGTCATCATGATGAGGTCTGTTTATGATACAGAGAACCCACCCCTGTCAACTTTACACACAATCTATATTTGCTCAAAAAAACATATTTGCACAGGTACACATTTGTTTAAAATTACATGCACCCTTCACATATCACAGGAGGTATACCCTGTCCAAATCTGCTCTTCCTGGGGGCTTGCATTCAAAAATGGCACATATTTCACTTTTTAACTGGTTTCGCAATTTCGGACATTAACCCAAATTTACACACATGTGCGCAAGGAGTATGGACATTAGTTGATGAAGTGTCAGATTTTTCACATGCACACATTTTGAGTAATATCCTCTTTTCCGCTAAAACCCCCCTGAACATACCACCGGGTCCTAGCACGTCTTAAAATGTGGGCAGAAAAATCACAAGAATTATGGTGTCATTTATACAATTTTCACATGTCCGCTCTATGAGTTATTCATCTTTTTAGAGTTATGTTCTGGCCCCAAAGGGGTGTGGTTTTCCTCCAGCACAAGGTTGAATTTCTGGTTTTTCCAGTTCTGCCAAGCCAGCTTGCTCTCACAGGCAGTGCCCCTCCCCTTTGCTTCCAGGAGAAATCTTCATTTACGACTCCCGTCATAAAACATTTGCCTGAGTCAAGACAGGGCTTTGTTCAATTTCCTGCAGAGCCCAGGTAATTCAATCAGGGAAGTGTCATATCCCTTTTGGTGTGAGCAGCAAAAGGGCAGCTAGGCCTGGGAACACAGCTGTGACTCAAGTTTCACTCCTGATGGGGGTAGTTGCCAGGCAAATTGGAATCTCTTTAAGCCAGTTTTTAGCTACATGTCATTTCTGTTCCCCAGTTTCTGCATTCAAATAAAACTAAACATTTTCACATATGCAGCTAGAAGGCTGATTCTAAGTTTAAAACTATGACATTTAAACAATTGCAACCTATGTGACACTCAAAGTAGGTCACTCATTTCTGTTAAACATTTAGATTTGTAGTGTCTTTCAGTCCAAATTTACTTAAACTGCTGAAATCCACAGCTCAGCCAGTCTTGTTATAAACCTTCAAGTCACTTCAGAATATAACTTTACATTGGATCCACCTCTCAGTAAGTCTTTCTTTGGCATGTTTTGGGTTCATTTATTCAGTTTTCTACAAAAAAGTAAAATCTGGTGGTTTTAAAACGCCGGCTTTTGGATAGTGGTGAGTACTGGTACTGCACCCCTTTTTGGGATTTAAGAAAATGAATTCTCAACAGTTATGGGTTTGCTTTTGGCAATCAGCATTGCCACTCCCAATGGTTTCAGACTACTGTGTGGGTAGTCCAATGGTGGTTTTAGGCAGTGTCCTTCTGTGCCCATAACATCGGCAAAAATGAGCGGCAGCCTATTCTTCATGCATTTCCCTGTGCATTTTCTGGGAAGCTCTGGCCATCATGATGTTTTCCATGTCAGTACTGCACAGTTTTGAGGTAGGGCTCGGATGCATGGGTAAATACATCCCACAAGCCCCCCTTCTTGCGGTGGCCATCTGATCCTTCACTGGTGGGACTCGCAAGATCTGGGATGTAGTTCTCATCTTCTTCCGGTAGATGGCACAGTTCAGCATCTTTTCCTCCATCCGGTACTGATCGATCGGTTCTCCTCGCCGGTCCTGATGGGAATATTGGGCGGTACCCCGGGCCCATTGCGTCTCTGCTCCCGGTCTCCGGATCGTCCTCCTTGGCCCGTTTCCAGGTTTTCTTTCTCCTAGGACGACAAAGGAAGAGCGGCAATACCTATCCATAGACATTTTTCCCCCACCATTGATGTAGTGGGGCAGCATATGCATTTCATCATAACGAAACATTACATTCTTATTTTGAAAAAAAAACAGTATAACTAAGAGACAGTTTCATGCAAATCACAATATTTTAGAGACTAGATGTGGTATGTTTTATGGTTGGAACTGAATTAGTCTGAGACAGTACCCACTAGGATTCCAGAGGATTCCTCCAGTTGTTGCAGAGTGTGCCTGGGATGGCAACATTTCAACTGGTTTATGTGGACCCACTTGTCTTCCCCCGCTGCCAAAGGACCTTTGGGGATGTGGATTTTGTAGGCCACAGGGGAGATCTTGTCGATGATCTCAAAGGGTCCCTTCCATGTAGGCAAGAATTTCCGCTGTTTTGCCTGGTTTCTTTGGAAGTTGTATAGATAGACCCGGTCCCCCACCTGATATTCCTTCCTGGAAGTTTTCAGGTCATAGTGGGTCTTCATGCTATCAGCCGATCTTTCTAGATTCCGCTGAGCGTAAGCAAAAGCATGTTGAAGGTGTTTCCTTAAATTCTCCACATACTCATGAGTTGTGGAGGCATTTATCAGTGTCTGCTCTTGGGTCCTATAGAGCAAATGCTGCGGAAGTACCATCTTGCGCCCAGTCATCAACTCAAATGGTGACATTTTGGTTGCAGATGAAGGGGTAGATCTGATGGCCATTAGGACCAGAGGTAATCGGATATCCCAACTTGGCCCAGAATCTGCACAAACTTCTTTAATATGCTCACAATGGTTCGGTTATATCTCTCTACTGCCCCAGAAGAAGCTGGTCTATAAGCATTATGCAGCTTTCTCTTGACCCCCAGTATCTCCCACATCTTTGTCATTACTTCACTGGTGAAGTGGCTACCCCTGTCTGACTCAATCCTTTGAGGTAGACCAAAACAGGAAAAGATGTGGTTAATCATCAAGGCAGCTGCGGTTTCTGCCTTGCAATTTGGGGCTGGGAGACATTCCACCCACTTGGTAAACAAGCATGTCACAGTCAACATGTACTTATTCCCCCTAGCAGAGCGAATCACGGGGCCTACAAAGTCGATTTGTAAATCTGACCATGGCAGTGTCATCCCCCTCTTTTGGAGAGGCGCACGGTGCGTGAGGGATGATGGCTGAAATTGTGCACACACAAGACACCCCTTCAAGTATTGGTCGAGGTCCTGCCCCATGTGTGGCCAATATGCAACCTCTCTTAAGATTTCCAATGTTGTGTGAAACCCCCTATGACCGGCGGTGGCCGCATCATGGGCGTGACCTAACATCAGGCTTCGGAATCAGGTAGGAACCACCCACTGATCGTGGCCAGCTTTGGATTTCCTTACCAACAAACCGTCTTGGATCCGGAACATTTTTGGACATTTCATCAACACTCTTAGGTCCTCTTTCCCAATGTAATCGGTATCCGTCAGGGGAAAGTTCTCAGGGTCCTCAAGATGTTGGTAAAATTTACCAATTATTGGATCCCCCTTCTGAGCTGTAATCAAATCAGCATCAGGAGTCTCCTTGCTCCATTGTGCAATTGAAAGGTCATTGTGAGCATTTGTCTGGGACCTAGTGATAGCAGTGACCTGGATTTCCCCCAACAGGGACTCAATCTCAATTAGATCCCCTTGGATGGCCCCGGTTTTGGCCAGCTGATCAGCTAAATCATTTCCAGTTTTGTCTGGTCCCTCTACTTTGGAATGACCCTTGATCTTTTTCCAATAGATGGTCATCTCATTCGAGGTGACCAGATCATCAATGTTTTGGGTCAACTTCCCATGTTTCAAGGGTTTATTGTTAGCACATAACATGCCTCTGGTTTTCCAATTAACCAGGTGCTCCACGAACCCGTTCCGTACATAATCCGAATCTGTGATTATGACCAGTTCGTCGAGTTGATGCTGGACAGCAGTGAGGATGGCCTGATGCACAGCCATCAATTCTGCCACCTGACTACTTCGGGGACCAATTTTGTATCCAGCGGAGGGTTCTGGGGACCCATTCACCCATGCATTCCCTACGCCAGCCACCAGTTCTTTCTCCCCGTCGTTGTCAACATGGTAAGAGCATCCATCCACATAGACAGTGGGCATTCCCTCACACTTGTCCTCTTCAAAGACTTTGTGTGGGGAATTAAGGTATGCCTCCGTGTTGTCCTTGATTTTTAGACTTTCGTCCTCGAGACAGTTTTCTCTGGCACAATCATGCAAGTCAGCCAGACCTTGCGCGAGGGGACTCTTCTTGTTTTGGCCATATCGGACCTCCACAGGAAAGCCTTGCATTGACAGAATCCAGGAAGTAATTCGGGAATTACTCACATTTCCGGCCCGGATTCTGTCACTTTGGAGATATTGCAGAGGCTGGTGTGGAGTCTCCACTATGATGTGTTCCCCCTGGATAAACGGGCGGTAATTCTTCAATGCCCACACCGTTGCCAGGAGTGCCTTCTCACAATCGTTGAATTTTTCCTCCACAGAGGATAAAGTTTTGCTCGCATAGGAGATTACTTTATTGACCTTGTCATGCTTTTGGTATAATACTGCCGTCAAGCACGTATTAGAGAACCCTGTCTCCAGGAAGAACTCCTTGTTTCTGACAGGGTAAGCTAGGCAAGGCGCTTGTGAGAGGCTTCTTTTGAGTTGTTTTACCGCCTCGGCTTGTTCTGGACCCCATTCCCACTTGACCCCCCCCTTCAGGAGATGAATCAGGGGTCTGGTGATCTCTGCGTAGCCCTCAATGAACTTTCTGCTGTAATTAGTCAGTCCAAGGAGGCTCCTTAGTTCTCGCAGAGTTGTGGGGTCTTTCAGTTTCTGAAGTGCTTCCACTTTCTTTTCCTGGGGACAGAGACCCTGAGGAGTAATCTCAGGCCCCAAGAAATTAACACGGGTTCTACACCACAGTGCTTTTTGAAAGGAAAGTTTTGCTCCGGCGGACCTCAACTGGGTCAGAACATAACGGATCTCCGCTATGTGTTCCTCCACAGATGAACTTTTGATGAGGACATCATCTGCATAAGCCAGGTTACCCCTCGCACCCAGGTCGGGCATGGCCTTATGTAGGAAAATGTTGAATTCATTGCCGGAGTTGAGGTATCCGAAAGGAGTCCGGGTCCATGTGTACTGCTGGCCCCCAAAGGTAAAAGCCAGTTTGTATTGGTCCTCCCTACTGACAGGCACGGTCCAGTATCCATTGGTCAGGTCTATTGCAGTGAATACCTGTGACCCCTGGATCTGGGCCAGCCCTTGGTCAATGTAGGGGAGAGGCCATCGGGAAGTATGGACCCGTTTGTTGAGCTCCCTGAGGTCAGCACAGAGTCTCCACTGGCCGTTTGGCTTCAATATTCCCAGCACCGGATTATTGAAGGTGCTGTGGACTGGACGGATTATTCCCCGGGACTCAAGGTTCTTAATTATTTCAGTAAGGGACTCCATTGATGCGAGAGGCAAGCGATATTGCTTCACAAACACAGGAGTCATGCCAGGGTCCGTGGGGATTGTGGTTGTGTGGATGTCGGTGCGACTACAGTCATATGAGTCTACCGCAAAGAGATCTTGGAAATCCAAGAAAACTTGTCTCAACTTTTGCTTTTGTTCCAGAGTCACACAGGCATCAGCTAGGTTGACTCTCTCTTCCACCATCTGCCTGAAGCCTGGAAAGACTTCTGGTTTGGCTATTTCAGCGGCCTCCTCCAACTGGGTGGAGAAGTCCCTGGTCAGAGTGCTGATTTGGACCGGAGGCTTCAGGTGGGAAAGGCAGCCCTCATGGACCTGGAAAATCACCTCATCCCTCCTGAAGTCACAAGTCACATCTTCCTTACCATAGGGGCAGGAAGTGTACACCAGGAAGTTCCCCCCATGCCGGGTAAAAATCCTGTCTGGTGTTGTATTGTCATCACTGTCACTGTCAAAGCAGTCCTTGGGGATTGGCCCTAACAGTTCATTTCCTAAATCTATGGAAAAATGTCGGTCATCAACCGCCATTCCAATAATGGTGCCTGCGGCTAGAGTAATACTCTTTAAGTCGCTGTTATCCACCTCTATTGGAATGGTGTCATGTTCTATGTTGACTAATGGAGTTGGGTTTACCCCCAACCCTTGCTGTTGGAGAGAAGCGTTTAGATGTATGTAAGCATCAGGGTTTTTCAAATGTTGTCCTCTTTTAACTTTCACTTCCAGGGAGAATTGTCGGGTCCTTTCTGGGATAGTGACTTCCTCTTTGATCTGAATTTCTACTGCATAAGGTAGCAATTGAGCTGACCTAAATGCTTTTTCTGGATCATCAAAGCCCATGGGATTATCCGCTAATCGGGAGCAAGCTTTGAAGTTTATTAGGTCCAAACTAATGGCAAAGCGATTGAGAATGTCACTGCCTAAGTAAAAGGCGGCAGTGACGTCTCGCACGACCCAACAATTATGGACTATGCTCTTGTTGCCAATGGAGATTTTGAGCATACACCTGCTTGGCAGGAGCTGTTTGGAATTAGGTGCTTCCAGGTCCATTTCCCATTTGTCTATCAGTTTGAATGTGGGAATGGATGGATCTTTTGGGAGTTGGCGGAACATGGCTTCGCTGATGAAGCTCTTACCGTTGTTCACACACACTCGAGCGAGAACAGAGTCCTTCCCATCATTTAATTGGACAGGGATGAACAACTGCTCTCCAATTTGCTGAATATCAGCCAGGCTCTGAGCTGATTTCGCATCTTTCTGGACTATAGGAGTGGGAGTTTCAGATTGTGGATTAGTATAGAATCTCAGAGTGTTTCCTTCCAGCGTGGAGTACCACTTTAGACTGGAAGGAAGGTCGATTTTCAGAAATAGAGAGGACCCTGCATCACCAGTCTGTTGTCCTACTGCTATTACTGTCACGTCTGGAATCTGGCTATTCTGGAAGTGAAATTCTACTTGGTCAGATTTTTGTTCAACCATGTGGCAGGTGCCGTTTAAACTAACATGGTTGACACTCTGTTTTAATTTTATTGGTCGGCTAGTCTGGGTCCAGAGGACCCTGTTTACGCAATCTATTAGGGGTGACAACCTTCTCAGGAGGTCATTCCCTAGTACACAAAGGGTGCCCTCTGGGGTCACAACTATGACCGGGTGTTTCAACTTGTGTCGCCCAATTTTAATGTCCAAATCTGCCGTCCCCTCGACGGGAATTTCCTTCCCGTCAAAGTTCTGGAGTTGCCTAGGAAGAGAGGTGAGAGGAATTTGGTAATTCTCTCCCCTTCCTGCATTCAGTTCATCAAAGGCCCTTCTGGACAGAAGGGTAGCTTGAGATCCCGTGTCCACCAGCGCTGAAATTGTACCCTGCCCCTGTACTTGTACCGGGGCATAGTATCTTCCCTCCTTCTCCTCAAGGGGGCACAGATAATGCACATTTTTGGACAACTGGTGGGCTAACTTTCTGGTTTTGGACATCGCTAGCGAAGAGATTTGGGCAGAATTCTGTGGAGAGCCTTGGGAATCTGAAAGAAAAAGTTGGCAACTGGAGAACAGAGCCCTTGTGGGTTCCCCTGGCTCCGATTCCGGGCCGCCCCCCCCTTTTTGGAGGCAGTCACCAGGATGGGTTTGAACCAGGGGATTTTCTTGCTGTTGGTTCTGGGATGAGATGGTGGGCGGCGGTAGCTCAGTCTCCACATCTCCCCAGTCTGGATTTGCATCCCTAGGGACCCATTTTTCTTTGGGAGGAGTCCCCCCCTCTGTGAAGGAGAAGATCCTTTTCCCAGGATCCTCTGAGGATCCCTCTCCCTCAAATTGGAAGACCTGTACCTCCTCCTCAAACTGAGTCTGTTTGGGTCTTTTGTTTCTCCTACCCCCCCTCTGCTCCTTAGGAGGCAGACTTTCAGGGGCAAGAGATTTTGTTTCCGGTTCCTGGGTTTCCAGGGGCTGTTTACAAGTGAGGAAGGAAGCTTCCTCCAAGGCTTTACACCCCCCTTCCCTTTGTGCCTCCTCCCTGGGAACCGGTGAGTTATCGGGGTGCTGCCCCCGTCATTGTTCTGGGGCACCAGGTCCAGAGTTGGGTGCGTTCTGCACCGGCATGCCGATCTGAGGGTTCTGCTGAGCCCTCAGTATGTGACCCAGATCCCGCGCCATGTTTTGAACCTGGCGCTCTAACTGGGAAACCCGCTCAGGCTGATACGGGGCCCTGTTTTCTCCCCTGGGCTGATCCCGGGAAGGGTAGCTGTCCCTCCTCTGGTAATACCCCGGGTTGGGAAGATTTGGGTACCCCTCCACCCTTGGCCTCCCCTCTCCCGGATTAGGTTGTCTGGGATCAGGGAATTGGGGAAAGAAGGGTGGAGGATTTTGGGGCTGGAAATTGGGTGGATACCTGGGGAAAAAGTTCTGCCCAGGATTCGGAGAATTTCTGCCCTCCGGTGTGAAGTTAGGAGGAAAGTTCCCTGGGTTAGTTTCTTGGCTGGATCTCCCCCCTTGGGCTGGAGGAGTCCACACATAACCCAGGATGGGTCTGTTTCCCTTGTAACGGGGGCTTACATAATCAGGAGAGCGAGAGACCCCATTTGTGGGGCTGCCTCCCTGGCTCCCTGTCTGTGACTGGCCCGAGGACCTTCTGGGCCTAGCATTATTAGGTGCAGGTAGGTTTTTAGGCCCCCCCATCTCCAAATCCAAAACGGGGGTGACCTTTACCTCTGCCACCTTGGCAGCAGCAGGGGTGCTGTTGGCTTTGGGGTTTTTCTGGGCATTACTTTTGCTATCTACCGGTTTCTGCACCTCATAGATCCGGGTAGCCTGTTCAATGACCCAGTCTAAAGATATTTTCTCGTGAAAATCCCTCACGAGCTGGGTCATTATGTATTTGGGCAAGGCATGAAAAAATGTATTGATGAATTCTCTACTGTCTGTGCGCACCCTTCTGGTGGTCTGCGCAAAAGCACGTTTCAGTTCTTGCACAAATTCTTGTGGGGCCTGATCCTCCCCACATTGCAAATTGTAGGCTGCCTTGCGAGCCTCTTGAGGATTTCTGTGAACAGAAAAGTGTTTCAAGATGGCCGCCTTATAGGTGGACCATCTTAAATGATTTTGGTCCTCCAGCCCCGCAAAGAAACTGGAGTATTCCGGGGAGAAGGTCCACTTTACATATTGAATACAGCTTTGGCTGTCCTTCAAATGGAAAGTCTCCATCATTTGCTCAAACAACTCTAAGTGCTCCCAAACAGAATACTTAGCGTTCTTATGGTAAGGCGTGATGACGCTCCTGATCGCCTTAATCTGCTTTAAGGGGTCCTTAAGCAAGGCCCTTTTTGCCTTATTGGCCTTTTTGGTTCGGGTAACCCTTGTCCATTCATCCTCTGACTCAGAGGCACTGCTCCCAGAGGTTCCTGTCTGCTCTTCCAGGTTTTCCCAGATTCTGCGAGCCTGGGAATGGCTGGCAGAATGTGGGGACCTGGTCTCCTGTGTCCTGCGCAGTTCAGAGGAGTCTTCAGATTCCTCCTTGCTGCCAGGATATGATGGGTACCCCCTCCACTGACCTAACTGGGCAGAGGTTTTCAGGATGCCCTTAAGGGGCCTACTCTCCTGGGGTTCCCCACTGAACTGTACTGTACTTGGGTGCCCATACCAGGATGCCCACCCCTCCATTCCTGAGTGGTACTGGCCTATGAGCCCCATACTTTTAGCTGGATAGTAATCTGCCATCCCTGTGGCCCTGTGCTCATGTGCGCCAGGGGACATGGGGGTGGTAGAGTCCAGGGACTGGGAGAGATGAAGGCCCCTGGTGTTAGGGCTCCTGAGGTTATGGTCAGGAGTCTCTCTTTCCCAGCGGACCTTATCTCTATCCGCCCCTGCTCCCTGTTGCAATGCAAGAGCCTGCATTTGTGCTTTCAGTTCCTCAGTCAAGGCCTTACTAGACTCTATCAGTCTCTCCTGCATCGCTACCTGTTGCTGGAGCCTATCATTGTGCTGGCAGTGAGCCTCATTCTCTCTCTGCGTTTCCTGATTGGTCCTGGAGCACTGTTGCTGGAGCCTATCATTGTGCTGGCAGAGAGCCTCATTCTCTCTCTGCGTTTCCTGATTGGTCCTGGAGCACTGGGCCAGTCTTTGCTGCAGGAGGGTTACCTCCTGAGCTGTGTCCCTATTGGCCTGCTCCTTTCTTGCCAGAGCATCCTCCAACTTCCTGGTGTGCTCTAACAAGTTATGGTGTTCTTTTTGGAGGTCACCCAGTCCCTGGTGGGCCAGGTGATTTTCTTCCATTTTTCTTTTTAAATGGCAGACCTCCTGGCCTAAGGCGTCTCTTTCCTGACTAAGAGCCTGCATCTGTGCCGCCAGGTTGTCCCTCTGCCTTTGAAAGGCACCAGCTTTCTGGCGTTCTTCATCAAACTCTGCCTGGGTATCCAGGTCTTTCAAAATCAGCTTGTTGCTCTCTGCCTTCACTCTATCTAGATGACTTTGCAGGGTGGCTACCTGCTCCGTGCATGCCCTGTTAAAGTCTAATTGTTGCTCCAGCTTTTTCTGGCTCTGCAGTAAGGAGTCCAAACTGTCTTGGTGCTCCTTCTGCAGGGCCAGAAATCTAGTATCCTGGTCAGCCTTTTCCTGTTGCAGTATATCCATGTCCTCCTTTATTTTACTGATATACTGCCTACTGTCATTTTCTGACTCCTGGCTCCTGAGCAGCCTCTGCTCAGAAGAGTCCAGCTCAGATTGGGCCTTCTGTAATGCCAGCAGTTGCCTACTCGCCAGATCTTGGCCTTCAGCACATTTGTCCTGCATGGCTCCCATATGTAAATATAAATATGCCGCTACACTGGCAATCTTGTTGTGCTCATCCTTGGCCTTAGAGGACATATATAGTTCACTCGGGGCCACATGTAAGGGACCCTGATCTCTATATATATCTGACCCTGTTTCAGTGACCTGTTGTGTGATTGCCTGCAACCACGCCTCCTGGCCCTGTTCGGTCCATTCACCTCTCACAAATAGCTTATGTAAGAGGTGCTCTCTGGCTATTTTCATGTCTACTAAGGTCGTCATTCTAGAGATTGGTCTCTGTCCTGACTTACAGAAGTTTGTATTTTATTTTTGCAAAACAGACCTTTTCCTTAGAGCGTTGCTTTGAGGAGTGCTTTACAGCGTAACACAGCGTGGTGATCCGACCGGATAAGTGTATCTGGTCAGCTGGCACACTGTATTAATCTGCACAAATGGTAGATCTAACCCAAATGTCCGGTACGAGCCCCCAATTTGTAAGAGGATTCAATTCAGCACTACAGCCAAGTCAACGCCTAGTCTAGAATACTGAATGAAAACCCTTATTGATATATCTTTATGTCCAGTTCATGCGTTCTGGATGACTACCCCTATATAACACCCCTCTCTTGGAATCCTCCTGACCCCACTGAGCCAAGAAGTAGTTCTGTTTTGCAAGTTAAAAGGTTTAATTGATAATTTAAACAATATATATATATCACGCTTTATAATAAATTAATAATTGAATAGCACACTTAATCTGATATGATAAAGATTAACAACGGAGAATCTGGCACTAGCACACTTCTTTATAATCACTAAGGAGTTGACATGAAATGGATAAGATAGCAACAATACTTTTATGGTTTCAAATGAATGCAATGTGGAATGAAATGCAGTACAGAAAATAACTTGATAGGATTTCAGCAAAAGACAATGTAATCACTTTCTTGGACAATTCACCCCCCCTTTTTATGCAATGCAAGGAAATGGAGGGAAGCACCCAGTTCTCAGAAATGCAATCAAATGTGATTCAGTTCACCCCAGCAACTTAGACTACAGAAGTTGAAAACACAGGCCCAAATGCTTTTAAATGTGCTGGAAATGAAGAAAAAATATGCTAAAATGCTTTTAATTCCCTCTAGAGGTTCAGGGTGAGTGGTATCTAATTAATATTAGTCCAGGCTCACACTAGCAATGATGCAGGGATGGTTTTTATGAGGCAAACGAATTTCTTTCAGAGGAAAGCAAAAGCAGCTATCTTTTTGCAAGTGGAGAAATTTGCAAATCGCTGTAAAATTCGCGAATGCGTCTGGTGCGATTACAGAGGAACTACAAGGGCTGGGGTCCTAGGAAAGCCTAGGATCTCAGCTTCCAGATGAAAGTTACTGCAAGTCTCTAGCACAAACGGTCACGGAGATATGAGCGATTAAATAAAGGTCGTTTTTCAGATTTGAAATTTTAAACTTCAAAAAGACAAGTGCAGCGTGCAACTAGAAAATGACATGTGACAGCTTTACAAATGACAGGTGACAGTTAGGAGGCAGTTCTACTTAGATTAAAATAGCTTGGATTATATTATTTTAACTAAGAGATTGGTTCTGCACAGTTTTCTAGGTACTCACAATATATTCTTGAGTGAAATGGGCCACGCCACGGATCTGGTCAGGTTTTAGACTCGCCTCTGGTCTCTGCACTTCACAGTGATCTGGGTCAGCTCTCTCTCTGGATTCTGAAGATTGAGGGATTTAAAGTCTGGATCTTTCTGCACAGCTTTCTCTAGAGATTGATGGAGGTAAAGTATGGATTTTCCAGCAGAGCATCCCGCAGCAAATGGATTTGAAGGTCCCTATCTGTCCTGTCTCTCTGCTTTTATGTGTTTTGAAAATGGGTGTGTGTGAGCAGCATCACTAGCCAGCCCCTCTCCACTTGTCATTGGCCACTTCATCCGCTTCCACTTGATTGGGGGAATGAAATGAAGTGTCATCATGATGAGGTCTGTTTATGATACAGAGAACCCACCCCTGTCAACTTTACACACAATCTATATTTGCTCAAAAAAACATATTTGCACAGGTACACATTTGTTTAAAATTACATGCACCCTTCACATATCACAGGAGGTATACCCTGTCCAAATCTGCTCTTCCTGGGGGCTTGCATTCAAAAATGGCACATATTTCACTTTTTAACTGGTTTCGCAATTTCGGACATTAACCCAAATTTACACACATGTGCGCAAGGAGTATGGACATTAGTTGATGAAGTGTCAGATTTTTCACATGCACACATTTTGAGTAATATCCTCTTTTCCGCTAAAACCCCCCTGAACATACCACCGGGTCCTAGCACGTCTTAAAATGTGGGCAGAAAAATCACAAGAATTATGGTGTCATTTATACAATTTTCACATGTCCGCTCTATGAGTTATTCATCTTTTTAGAGTTATGTTCTGGCCCCAAAGGGGTGTGTTTTTCCTCCAGCACAAGGTTGAATTTCTGGTTTTTCCAGTTCTGCCAAGCCAGCTTGCTCTCACAGGCAGTGCCCCTCCCCTTTGCTTCCAGGAGAAATCTCCATTTACGACTCCCGCCATAAAACATTTGCCTGAGTCAAGACAGGGCTTTGTTCAATTTCCTGCAGAGCCCAGGTAATTCAATCAGGGAAGTGTCATATCCCTTTTGGTGTGAGCAGCAAAAGGGCAGCTAGGCCTGGGAACACAGCTGTGACTCAAGTTTCACTCCTGATGGGGGTAGTTGCCAGGCAAATTGGAATCTCTTTAAGCCAGTTTTTAGCTACATGTCATTTCTGTTCCCCAGTTTCTGCATTCAAATAAAACTAAACATTTTCACATATGCAGCTAGAAGGCTGATTCTAAGTTTAAAACTATGACATTTAAACAATTGCAACCTATGTGACAGTCAAAGTAGGTCACTCATTTCTGTTAAACATTTACATTTGTAGTGTCTTTCAGTCCAAATTTACTTAAACTGCTGAAATCCACAGCTCAGCCAGTCTTGTTATAAACCTTCAAGTCACTTCAGAATATAACTTTACATTGGATCCACCTCTCAGTAAGTCTTTCTTTGGCATGTTTTGGGTTCATTTATTCAGTTTTCTACAAAAAAGTAAAATCTGGTGGTTTTAAAACGCCGGCTTTTGGATAGTGGTGAGTACTGGTACTGCACCCCTTTTTGGGATTTAAGAAAAGGAATTCTCAACAGTTATGGGTTTGCTTTTGGCAATCAGCATTGCCACTCCCAATGGTTTCAGACTACTGTGTGGGTAGTCCAATGGTGGTTTTAGGCAGTGTCCTTCTGTGCCCATAACATCGGCAAAAATGAGCGGCAGCCTATTCTTCATGCATTTCCCTGTGCATTTTCTGGGAAGCTCTGGCCATCATGATGTTTTCCATGTCAGTACTGCACAGTTTTGAGGTAGGGCTCGGATGCATGGGTAAATACATCCCACAACTGTATTAGCACTAAGGCACTGGATTAGCACTAAGGCACTGGATTAGCACTAAGGCACTGGATTAGCACTAAACACTATCAGCACTAAGGCAAAGTGCAAAGCCATGGTGCAAAAAACATTGGGTCCATTTTAGAAAGCCTTTGCTAGTCACATGTTTTGTTCTTCCCCTCCCTTTCTGCACCCCTCTCCCTCACCTTTTGTGTTTCTCTGGCTCTACCAGAAATGTCGTCAGGCCTAGTATGGTAGTCACCTGTCTGTTTCCATTTCCTTCCCACTCTCCCCCTCCCTTCTTTATCTATGTCTTAGCTCTTGCACTATCGGTAATGTCGTCAGGCCGAGTATGATAGTTAATTTCACATCCTTACTGTTCATGGCCTGTAAGAATGTGGTTGTATTTTCCCTTGTTCCCTCCCTTGCCTTGAAGCGCTTTGAAACACATTGTGTATAGGCGCTATATAAATAAACAATCATATCATATGACAACTACAATCTTTCGTGGTATGAGCAGTAGGTGCAAAGTAAAGAAGCATTAGCAATGTCAATAGTGTGGGCTTTTGGATGGGTATTTGACAGTTGTTCCCATCATATGTGCAGGTACACTGACCATAAGGGACTAATCAGTACAGCATACTCATTTCAAAAACGTTGTATAAATAGCCTTAGTTTCAGGGTGGTACCCTCCTTTTGTATGTATAGCGGTTAGTGACCCAAATCAAAATGTTTC
The DNA here is from genome assembly GCF_040938575.1 of Ambystoma mexicanum. NCBI lineage: Eukaryota > Metazoa > Chordata > Amphibia > Caudata > Ambystomatidae > Ambystoma > Ambystoma mexicanum. The sequence continues at coordinate 1,434,363,962 of NC_090929.1, read as the reverse complement.
AGCCTTTTAATTGTTGCAGCCAGTTTCATACAAGCTGGAAACTTCCTGCCGGATCTACAGCAGATGCATTGAACATTTGCCAGATGCTCTACCATGAGCAGCTTTCCATGTGCGCCTCTCTGCTTAGTAGCCTAAAGGGAGACTATCCTAACCACACCCATTCATTTGGAATATTGAAATAATTGACACCACATTCTCTAATGGGCATTTGCATAAAACGGCTGGTTTGTTAAAAGTAGTGACCATAACAAATTCACAAAACAGATGCTTTCTATAAAACATTTCAGCCTCAAATGATATTAAAAAAACAAGACGAGGTAACTAAGCTGTAGCTATCCGCCCAAGTGAGCTGATGAAACAGAAATGGAGCATTGGATTGTGATCGTAAATAAGTGCACATCTTTGCATGATTTGTGTCCTCACCTGCAGCTCACCATAAACAGTACCAAACCTCAGAGCCCTTTATTTTTGCTTACCATGACCAGGGCAAATATAACATGTTTTCGCTATTTTACCTAGTTAATTATAAAGGCCTGCATACCAGCATGACATTTTAAAAGCATTACAGCATAACAGCATATTCAACTGTAATGAGTAGAGAAAGCACAGGATTTAAAATATATGTTACTAACATCTACTTTGTGCATGCATATCCAGAAATCTGCGCAGTAGGAAAACGTTACCTATTTCATTGAGCAGTTTTACTGGATCATGAACCACTGGTGAGTGCAAGTTGGAGTAGATAGCCAGAGAGTATGTCATGCGCAGTTGTCAGCAGCCCCAGAACGACTGTCATTGTAGATAGCAAATGTAGTTTGCGAAAGTGATGTTGCTAAATTACTCCTTCAAAATGGTCACAAAGCTCCCATGCAGCTGCCCATGTTTTTGCTCACTGCGTCCCCCTTTTCACACTAGTTTCCCATCCTCCAACATTTGACAAGGGTTTTCTGTGCTACAGAGTAAGCTGATGTGAATGCTTTTAGATCACTATAAGAAATATGAATAGTGTCAATAAGCAATGTAGTTCAGCTGGTTAAGACACCGGTTGTGTGAATTGTTTTACTAGAAGGCTGCATGCACCAATCCATCACAAAGTAAGTATAGTCTGTGGCCTGAAAAGCCAGATATGCTCAAAGCCTGGGCAAGGGGAACCTGTGAGTCTGTGAGTGTGTGCATTAGTTCATTCCTTAAATGGGAATTTAAGTTCAAAATAACGAGACAGATGAAGCTTTAATACATGGTCAGTGACAGATGCCTTTTCAGTGCCAATGATCAAGGCTGGAACTTCTAAGTCATGACAAGCTAATGAAGAGAGGGTCCCTGTAATGGCCCATGTGTCCCCTATACACATGACAGCCCGAAGACTGAGAAACGAGAGATACCAGTCGCTCTTTGGCCAGCCCCCAGGAGGGCCAGTACATCCAACATATGTGAGCAGATATTCTCTTAGAAAATCGTTCAAACCCTATCCAGCTGATGTCTTCGTGGATACAGGTGCCACATCACCAGACCAGATTGACTAATGATAAATATCCAGCCGTGCTGACGTCATTAGTGATACCACAACTTAGTAACATTAGTCACGAAGTAAACTCGCATCCCTGCACGAAGTTCCACAGACATGCCTGTGCACACACAAAGAACATCCACACACAGTTCTGTAGAGGACAGATATATGTGCATACTGTCAGGCGATTTTTTCCCTTTCATTAGCCAAACGCCGAAATGCAAAAAAGCAATAGTCACACAGAGCAAGCTTGCAACCGCTTATTGCAACTAACCATATGGAACTTTGGGAACGCATAATGAACCTGGAAGAGCCAAATACTACTAAACCCAAAGGAAAATACCAACATATATATATGTAGGGAAACCCTAGAATGACTGTAGTGAATGCACATGAAGCCACCGGCCTTAGAATAATGAACAAAGAGATGCAGATTCTGCAGCACAAAACAAAGGGCCCGTGCTTGCAACCAAGGACAAGGGCGGGTGAAACATTCCTGGCTCTCAGGGTAGGGCGCCACCTGCAAAATAACAGAATAAATCCTCACTAATTGCAGACCGACATGCTCTGTTTTGTGGTCCACACGCATGTGACTCAGCCAAGCCGAACAATAGCCCTTTTTAAGATAATTTAGAGCGGAACTTGTTTAAGGTTATATGTTCACCAGACACACTAGTATAAAAAATTAAATAAAAAAGAAATAGTCCTTTACCCGTTGGTGGGAAGGGAAGCAGTTCCCAGCTGAATTGTTACATGTGTTGCCCAACAAACATTGCATCCTGCAGGCACTCTCTCACGCTAGGTGGCTATACCAATGGCAACAATTGAGACACACTGAGTACTGTGAACAGAGCATTGTCCAAGGCCTGGGGAGACCTGTTCCAACCAATCAGGGAGCCCAAATCCTAGGGTGGTGTTTAATGGGCATGGGCAAATGGCCCTCCTGCAACCATTCAACAACGTAAAAGATTGTTTTTTGTGAAGTCACAGGCAAACCCACCTGACATGGAATGACCTGTAAAACCACTCATATAGGGTACACCTAAAGGTAATAGTACCCAAGCTACCCAATAGAAAATGCTCTTAGGATTTTGGGGAAGGGTTACCTATTGTGATGTCATAATACAATACAAGCTCGTGACACGGGCTCAGGAGTTGCGATTGCTGGAGAATTCTGTTTTTCCTGTATGATCCCTGTCTGTTTTGGAAAATAAAGGACATTTCTAACTTGTCCATGTCTGAATCCTCCATCATTGCCGGGGGAGGGTTCATATGGCCCTGGGTACTCTGCTGAGCGGTGATTGTGTAGCGCGAACCCCGGTCCTCTGGCATACCTTTACAAATTGGTAGCAGAGGCCGGTTCGCTAGGTTCGTTCGGCACAGAACCACCTCTTCCTGCGGAAAGGCTGGAGGGCTGTAGGGCAGCCCACGGAACGTGAGGACCACACAGAGGTGCACCCCATGCAGAGGCTGTCAGGAGCCGCCTCAGAGAAAATCCTACCCGCAGTCTGTGAGAAGCCCAGCAGACCAGAAGGGCAGGGTGGCAGCTTGGGGATAGCCAGTGGCCAAGCAGCATCATCTGATCATGGAGAGTTACTATTGACTCAGCCATACAGCAACTAGGGGAGGTGATGAAGAGATGGTAGGTGTGGGGTGGTGTTGAGTAGTGGTGAGTATTGTTGAGTATTGTTAAGTATTGTTCAGCAAGGAGCCCAGGTAGATGTCACTTGTTCGTGGTTAAGGAACATTTGATCTTGAGGAGATTGGTTGAGGCAGTTAGCTTAGACTAATGACTCAAGCGTACAGAAGACATACATTATGTAAACATTGGATTTCCTGTGGATTGGGTGTTGTAGCTCGGTTCATGGATGATGGCATCCATATGGATAGGGCTTAGCAAGTGAAGCTAGCTTGAACTGCAGACGATGTTCTTCTAGTTAAGTCTTGCAGAGTCGTTATATCTACAAGGAAACGCTATAGGTACAGATTGAGCACATGAAATATTGGTATTCCCTGTTGGGAGGCAGGAGGACGGCCGTGGGTATATGTCATTAGTATTTGTCACAGTGTCAGTGGGAAGTGTTTTGGTAAAGTTTGGTAAGTGGGCGAGTATCAGCAGGGTTGTGTTTCCTTCACTTATGCTTTATAGAGGTGATGTCACCAGTGAGATTTCTTTATAGGACTTGATGAGCACGAGAAGGTGCGACAGAGTTGTAGTGGTGCGCAGAAGGCGCATGCGCAAGAATAGTGAGTGTGCCTGAAAAGACACAGGGGTGTAAAGAGTAGGTGCGTGGAGCATTCCCAGGATATTGATTGAGAGCCGGAGAGGCTTGCAAAGTAGTAAAATGAACTGTTAATGGAAAATTTGAAGGTAAAGTAAAGTGTATTTTTTGAGTAGCAGCAGAAGTGTCGAAAGCCCTGACTAGGGGTCAAGTAAGTATTAAACGAAATGTATCATGGAAGTAACGTGGGGGACACACCCCTACAGCATACGTGCTGGTCCCTTCCATGATATAAGGACAACAAAATGTGTAAATATAGCACAGAATAGACACAGGGCACAGAGGGTAAACTGCCTAAGCCATGGCCAAAAGGTGGGAGCTTCTCCAAATATGTGCAGCAACCACTACGTACACATATACAAGAGGTCTCCAAGGGAAAGAAATTGAGCAAAGCAATGGCAATTTTCGAGTTGTGAAAAATGTTCCAGGACGACGGAGGGGATGTGGCACAGCATTAATGGATGCTGAACCAACAGGAGCCCCTGGCCGAAAAGCCGTCGGCACCCACTCCTCCTCCTCCTCCTGAACATGAGAACAAAGGGGCAAGAACAGGGGTGCAGGGATTATGATATGATGTCCTTTCATCGTGAAAAATATGTATATGGGGCGTGGGTGTTCAGGAATAGATAAAACATTAAAGGGGATGAGGGTTTGGGGGGGACCCCCCAAAAATAAAAAATAAAAAAATTCAATTTGTTTTTTTGTTAAAAATTCCCATGGAGAAAACCCCTGTGAAATGTCATCCCGCGATGAAATGACATGGAACTGAGATTATATCCAGCAAGGGAATTGAGAGTAGCGGCAGGGTACACAAACCCAATGTTTGTACCTCCTGTGTACAGCAAAAGGGAGGGGCAGAATGAAACTGGACAAACAGTCGCAGGAACAGAAAGCACAGAAGGCGAAATGAGAGAGCGCAGCGAGATCCAAACGCACGTAAAGGAATGACCTGGGAACAGAGCAGGAACAGGAAGGACTGGAGAATACAACATCGAACGAACGGGTGGGAGGACACATATTGCTTAAATGAGATGGGAAGACAGTGGGAGAAGTTGGAGGACTAACCAACAAAGCAATGGGCTGTAAGGACACAGGTGACGCAAGGGAATGGGCAGAAATAATGGAACAGGTAAACAGATGACAGAAATAGGAAAAGGAGGAGGTGCAAAGAGAAAAACAGCAAGTAGAAATGCGAGAACGTGAACAACGGAAGATACAGAGGCAGCGAGAGCTTGAGGAAATGGCGGGGAAGACCAAGAAAGGGAAAGGCAAGTACAGATAAAGAGTGAAAATAGGAAGTTAGAAATAGAGCGGCTCATGAGAGAGCGATAGCACAAAGAAGAGGACGAGTGCGCAATGAGGGAAGTGAGAGTAAAGTTGGGTTTTGCACATTTTGAGGATAACATGGGGAGGGAAGAGCAAGTAGAATGAGAGCAAAGGAGGGGATATGATAGGGCAGCTATGCTGCTGAAAAAAAGCAATATCAGGTCCTCTATGAGGGGGGGACTGCAGGAGCATGATTGACATAGAAGAAGGGCAGCGGTGAGGTGCAGTATTAAGACAACTAAGCTTCCAAGACAATATTGACAGTGACAGTAGAGATACAGAGTCACACAATAACTTCAGAGCAAGTGAGGATGAGGGACTAGGGTGACCGGGCCGAGGGAACAAATGGCAATGCACAGACAGAGACACAGGGCCTCATTACGAGTATGGAGGTAATGAAAAAAGGAAGGCGGAAATGCATTACCGGCATCGTTAACGGGTCTGGGCCATTACGAGCCGACAACCCGCCAATACCGCCACCACCCATACCGTGCCCCTTCTCACCAGCATTCGCGCATACACGCGCCCCTTCGCAGCGCCAATACTGGGATGCCGCTAACAGGAGGATATCACAAGTTACGCGGGCATGCACTTACCGGCATCCCGAAGGCGCTATTTAGGGCTTAAACAACGGCGGCAATGCAGACATTGCGGAACACCCGTAAATAGCAACCTGCAGTGCAGGCAACTGCCATAGGGGCACACAATCACCACAGGTGGAGTCAATGGAGCCTGTCCCAGTACAAAAGGAGTACACCCATACACCACACCCCTTCCTACACCAAAATGATCCCACTAGCTGTTGCAATCATGGGGCTTGAGGACATGCCTGTACTGCTACAACAACAGCAACAACAACAACAACTACAACTACAACAACAGGCAGCACAGAGGAGATGCAGGAGGAGAAGGAGGGTGAGACAGGCCAAGCAAGCTCCACTAGTGCAGCCAGTGGTACCACGTAGCCAGCTACCAATCCCTCGCATCAGACCTAGTCCATTCAATCGAAACCCTGAGCAGATCCACACTCTGTACCGGTTGGACCGGGACACCATCACCATCATAGTGGACATGATACACGACGACATTGTCAGCCTGATAGAAATCCGCACTGCCATCCCCCCTCTACTAAAAGTGGTGTCTGTGCTCCACTTCCTGGCCACAGGCACCTATCAGCACACAGTGGGGCAACTGCATGGCATATCACAACCACTCTTGTCCCGCATGATGACCCAAGTGCTTGATGCCCTCCTGAAGCATGCAAGCATTCACATTTCCCTACCACGGACTGGCCAGGAGCTCGCTGGCACCAAAGTAGGCTTCCATGCACTGGCAGGCATGCCCAATTGCATTGGTGCCCTCGACTGCACCCATGTAGAATTGGTGGTCCCTCATGCCAACAAGGTGGTGTATCGCAATCGCAAGCAATACCACTCCATCAATGTGCAGATGGTATGTGACTCCAGCAAGATCATCACACATTGTTGCGCACGATATCCCGGAACTACACATGATGCCATGGTGCTGCATAACTCCATGCTACCCCGCTACATGGAGCGACATGCTGGACGACGTGCCTGGCTGCTCGGTAAGTTGCCTGACTGGGCATTGGCAGTGCATTGGGGTTGTGAGGTGGGGGGGATGCACTCCACCTGGGTGGGATTGTGGGGGATGTATACTGCACCTGGGTGGGATTGGGGGGTTAATGCATACTCCACCTGGGTGGGATTGGGCGGTGAGTGGACAATGCACTCAGAAATAAACACTATTGTCCTGAACATCCCAACCTGAACATGACACATCAATGCCATACATAAGACCAATGCCGCACATCAATGACAACATGCCAGACGCACAAGCAGGCCACCATTGTTATGTCAAGCGATGCATGACTAAACATGATTCCAACTGTGCCAAAGCTGCTAGTGTGATTAGGTACAGAGTAGCATACACTGCAGTAATGGGTGGCAAGACATCATTCTGTACATCTGCATCATCATGCAAGTGAACACCCTGCATCATCTGTACAACACAATCCACACAAGTAGTCCATTGTGCAGTACACAATGCATCAAATGAACCTGTGTGCATACATCCAGGGACATGTGCATGTCAAAACCAAATATCTGCAGCCATGGCCGTCAATCCTAAATGTGTCAGCTCAGATTGACTCACACATACCTCTTTGTGCTCCCATGCAGGTGATGGAGGCTATCCATTGAAGCTGTTGCTACTTACCCCTGTACGGAACCCGCATAACAGGCACAAAGAGGAGTACAATCGGGTTCATACCCGTACCTGTGTTGTGATTGAGCAGACCTTTGGCCTGTTGAAGGCATGGTTCCGCTGCCTAAGCAGGTCTGGTGGAGCACTCCTTTATGGCCATGAGAAGGAGGCAAAGATCACCATGGTCTGTGTCATGTTGCACAACATGTGCATCCGGAGAAACGTACCTCTGCCTCCTGACATTGACATGCATGCACCGGGTGAGGATGATGAGGATGATGATGGAGGAGAAGCAGTACCCCTGGCAGTACATGATGCACAAGATGGCTGTGCTGTACGCCAATCACTGATTGACAATTACTCCTGAACCACAGGGACGTTGATGGTTATGTGTCAGTACTACACTGAGCACTGGGACCGTGTGGACATGGACACAGGGTGTGTGGGGAGTTGGGCACTGTGCGCTGTCATGAATAGAATGAACACATACGAAATGAACAATGTCCAGGCATGAATTGATTTTGAACACAACAGGTGTATTAAGAAAAATAACAATATACTGCTTCCTCCCTCCACCACTCACATGCCCTCCCCCAAAACACCCAATACCCCCAAAACACCCCATACCCCCAAACACCCAATACCCCCAAAAATCCCATACCCCCCAAACAACCCAGACCCCCAATAAACACCCCTTTAATCCCCTTAACACCACCAACACCAACTCCCCCCTCACCCATTGTCATCCCATACATGATGTGGTTGGACTGGCTATTTCTGGACATTTTTTGTGTTGGGGCAGCATTTCTGTGTGCCTTGCACTGCGCCTCGTCATCCGCACAGGGCTTGAGGGAGTCAAGCTTGCAGGTGTGGTCGATGGTGTGGAGGGGGATGGGTTTTGCACCGCCGCTGCATGTTTTCCAGCATTGTGTTTAAGACCTGTGTGATTGCCCCCAAACTGTCACGAATGATTATGGCACTCAAATTGATGGCCGCAATGGTTCCAGCATTCGCCTCCCGGATCTCACGGTGTGTTTGCTCACCCTCAGCCACATACTGTCGCACCAGTTCGATCATTGAGTCCTGGCGGGCCTCTACCCTCGACAGGCATGCCTCCATGTCAGGGGGGGCTGTGGAGGTGGAGGGTGCTGCGTCTGGGTGGGCCATTGCAGGGCTGGCCTCTGATGTGCTTTCCAGATGCAGACTCCGCAGTTGAACCGCTGGTTCCTCAATGTGGCTGGACGGTGTGCCCTGTGTGGAGTGGTGGGTTGTGGACGGGGGGCTTGGTGTGTGGGGACATTTGACATGGATGGTGCCATCAATGGGGGTCATTCCGACCCTGGCGGAAGGGGGTTAACGGCACCGTAAGGATGCCGGTGCCGTTAACCCCCTACCGCCACATTCCAAGGTCCCTTAGCGGGTCCCACCAGGAATGGCTGGTTTGACTACCCGTCCTTAGCGGGACCCGTTAAGGGACCATGGAGCTAATAACGGGCCTGCTATTTGCGGGCCCGTTATTAGCTCCTTCCCCATTCCCATTGAGCCCTATCGGGGCTCAAATGGGAATGGGGAATGGTTTTCTGAATGGGGATTTACGGGGTCCTCCAAGGTTGGAATGGCCCGGTAAATCCCCATTCAGAGACCCCGGACCCCAAATGTCCTCGTATTCCTCCGCTTGCACATCCACTTCACTGAGGGGGGCTCTGGCTGCTGCCTCACCCACTGAACTGGTCGCAGCAGACTGTGTGCCATCAGCCTCGCCTTCAGCAGTTGTTGCCAGCTCAGTATTTGCAGTCTCGTCCGCTGCTGTTATCTCCTCCTCAGACGGCCTGGCCTGTACAGGTGCCCTGGGTTGCACTCTGGCCCACGGTGCTGCCCGGAGGTGGTAGGCCCAGTGCCCTGTGGTCTGGCCCTGGATGTAGATGTCCTTGGGGCAGGGCCCTGCCCTTCACCTTCTGCATCAGTGCCTGTGGGGGAACAAGAGATGCAGGGCATCAGTGATGGTGTTACATGCAAGATGCATGAGTTGATGCTGTACAGTATTTGATTTCTCATGCATTGCATTCTTCTAGGTGTGTCACACAGGATACTTTCAAGGGGGGGCATATTGGCATAAGCCATGGCCTCTCCATTCGGCACTGATGTGTACCAGGTGGCGTACAGTTGTATTGCGGTTTTTGTGATGTGTGACATGTGAATGGTCCCTGTGTGTTGGGTGTCTGTTGGTAATGTGATTAGCACGCAGCATGCATTTCATTGTGCCAGGGTTTGGGCCTCCATCTGGACATGGATCTGTATATGTGTGTATGATGGGCCATGCATTAGCTTGGCTCACTTACACATCTGTTGTAGTACGTCATGGTTTGGCCTATTGGGATTTGCAGGGTCACTCACCTCCATCTCCCAATGTCTCCGCAACCGTCTCCATTTCACCAAAGCCCTCTATGTACTCCATATGTGTGGTCGTGCTGCAGGTCTCTTCCCAGCACATCAGTTCTACTGGTGAGTGGGCACCCCCGCCTGTGGCCATGGCCTCACTGCGATTGGATGCCAGTATGTTACGGACCCGGAGACGTAGGTGATCCCATCGTTTTTTACAGTCTTTGACCGTGCGGGGGGTGGTACCAACAGCTGACACTTTACGCACAACCTCCCCCCATATTTCTTTTTTTATTAGCTGGAATATCGGGGGTTGGAGGGACTTTAGCGGCATGGCGGTGCAGCCATTACCGGCATGGGGGTTCGCGCTTGCTCGCGCACTCGTAATCAGCCGCTATTAGCGGCGTCAAGGGTGCACGGACGCGCTATTACCTCGATGCCGGTAATGACTCTGTTTTTAGCGTGTTTCTCGTAATGAGGCCCACAGTAGGGGGATTAGACAAAGACACGGGTGGATTATGGGGTGACAAAGATGAGAGAGCACATACCTCTAGGGCCTTATCCTGCAGCATAGATAGCATCACCCCATATACACAGAGGCTCAAAAACCTTCCAGCGCACAGGTGGGGAGAATTAGCTAGGGTGTTCACCGCCACCAAAGACACTGAGAGAATGGATGTGGAGATCGGACTGACACAGTGGCCCTCATCAGGAGGTTGGAGGTAACCATGCCGCTTTTAGCGGCATGGTTGCCTCCTTACCGCAATCCGGGCCCGGGTCCTTCGAATGAGGACTTACCGGGCCATCGCAACCTTGGCCGACCCGGCAATTCCCCGTCCGAGGAACCCGGACCCGGTCCATCGCCATTCCCATTCGAGCCCCCATAGGGCTCAACGGGAATGGGGATGGAGCTGACAACGGGCCCATTAATGACGGGCCTGTTGTTAGCTCCCTGGTGTCCTCGCGGGACCTGGCATAGATGCCTGGTTTTTCCAAGCGCCCATTGCGGGTCCCGCAAGGAGACCTCGTGGTAGGGCGGAATGGGTTTACCGCCACCGGCACCTTTACCGGTGCGGTAAACCCATTCCGCCAACCTTATGATGAGGGCCAGTTTCCCTTACTAGAAAACGGAGGGGGTGACCTCAATACATACCATGACAACAGATAGACAAAGACAACTTGAGGTGTAAGCTACCCTGTTGACTGCGGGAGTGGGTAAATGGATATATGAGATGGAAAGACAAAAAAAACTCAGACATTAGCAGTGGGCGACATGAAAAGTTTACTGTCCCGGATTCTCTGAGAGGTTGCCAATGACGTATGGAAAAGGGCCGGCTACCCAAGAGTAACTGCCCAGAACACAGTGCACGATGGGTCACCATTTAACAACTGCCGAGTGGCTACATGGTAAATTCTACGGATGCAGTAGCCAGACACCTCAGACATTAGCATAATCACGGCACGCAAAATGGGGAAAGACAAAGACCCCTTACAGTATATTCAGGTGATTCAAGAGAAATGGAGACTTGAAACGGGAGAACCGTGGGACAAGAGAGTGTGATTATTCTGTCATATGCTATGTCAAGGGTTGCGAGAGCAGGTGCAACAGCAACTCAAGACGTTAGTGGGGATGGAGGCAAAACAGTAGTCAGAAATTCAACCCACCATAGTACACTATTGCAGGCTAACACAAGAAAATGCAAGAAAGAAACACAAAGAAAGAAAGCAGGAGGAGGCAAAGTTAGTGCAGAGGAAATTGTCAAAATATGCCTTGAAAGGGGTAATGTTGACACCTACGGGACGACAAAGTGCATCACAAACGCAGTATGCACCGTCCCCCATAGGGGGAGGTTTCATGGTGTGGGGGGACAAGCATCATGGGTTCAGAGGAAGAAGGGGGCCACCTAGGGGCCACAGGGTCGGGTACACAATACAACAAGGTCCAGAGGGTTTCCCCGGGGGGGTACCCGAGGCAAATGAGGGAGCAACCCCAGTGCTGGGTTTGTGGATAGATAGGGCACGTCTCTAGGGTGTGTAGAAGGAGAGGGGGAATGCAGCAGAATGGGGGAATGCAATACCTGTCATGATCACTGTTCCCAAGGAGCCAGGACCAGCCCAACGTCCTTGGGAGCAGGCCCCTAACCCTAATCCTAGGCACCAGCCGGTCCCTACTGGGACGTTTTGGACCCTGTCCTGGCGCCGGTGGCACCAGGCTCATCAAAACCATCGGTCCCGGCACTGGAAGCGCGGGGCTCATAATTGGTGTGAAAGTGCTTGGGTGGACTTACCTGCAGCAGACCATGCTGCTTACTTACCAGCCACTTAGAAGCCCTCTGTGAACAGGAACTACTTTCTTACCTGGGTGGGGCAGCTCCACTCCCTGGATACAGCACTGGAACTCTTCTGGAAACTGGAACTCTTTTCTTACCTAGGTGGAGCCGTGGAAGAAGACGCCTCATCACTCCAAGGCTATTTAAACCACACCCGATAGATGAAACGTGCTTCGCGTTATTCTGCATCTGCAGCAGAACGCTCACCGAGTCTGTTCCAGCCTTTCCTCTTTCGATCCTGAACCTGCAAGAATTATACTTACCATTCCTGTATCCAGTCAACATCAGCACCTGCAAAAGACAAGAAACAACAGGTTATCAAGACAAACTCTACACACGGTGCTTTCTCACCTGATCCATCAGCAGCGGCCGTGTCTTCACGCTGCACCTTCGCCTGCAAAGACAAAAGCATTGTTATACTTACCGGCACGCCGTGAATTCTGGATTTCTTCATTCTGCATAGCCGCCTGAGAAGACAAAGTATAGTTAATACTTACTAGCATTCCGCTGACTCCGGCGGTGCAAACCAACATCTGAAAGACAAAAGAAAAAGACATTAAGCAGGTATTTACTCACGCCCGTCACGCTCGTCGCAATAAAACGCCTGCAAATACTCCAGCGTCTCTTTAACCCGAACTAAGCTGCAAGGAAAGAGACAGTTAGAGCGCTTGCCATACTTACGAATTTCCAGGCGCTTCACTCCATCTTCCATCCCAAGAGTCCTGCAATACATAAGGGAAAAGCATTATACAGAGTCTTCAATATTAACGTGCCACACATTTAAAGACTATAAAGACAAAAGGTGTCCAGAAACTCACCGCTCGTGTAGATAACGACGGTAACCATCCTCTGAATTCAAGAGGCCAATGTTTCACCAGTGAAGGAACTGGCAACGGCACCCTGCACCAGACGCAGATGGAGAGCCCAGCATTCACCTATCTAAGGTGAGCACGTTGAACTGGGGGGGGCTCTACAGAAAAGCTGGGAAGAGAGAGAGAGAGAGGGACATTCATCAACCCAGGCCATAAACCCCCATATTCTTTCACCTGCAGAAACCTCACTCTTCGAGTTCGACACACAGTGCGAAGAGGTTCGACCCCAGAAGCCAATCAAGTCCTGCACATCACTTTTCGAGTCACAGACACCTTCCTGCCAAGTCCCGCGCCTCCGTGGGAATCAGGTGAGCGTTACAATATCAGCCAACACATCACAGGAAACAGTACTATGCACAAGACCAAGGGCAGACACTGAACGCATGCTTGCAGACATGCCAACCCATGACGCAGATGCCACAGATGCAGACGCCAGCCCAACCATACCCAGAGGGACCACATATACCACAGATGCAGATTAATACACAGCCACTATACTCGCCACAGCAGGGTGATGGAACACTGACGAGCACAGACTCCATGGGAAAGACTCCCATTCAGAAACTAGGCGGGTCTACCGTGGTGGGGGGCAATCCATTCACTGGGAACAGAATTTCATTATACCCTCAATAGGACAGTCCACAGACACACCTGTTGTGTTCCATCCTATCGATCACACCCAACCCGGAGTAGGAACCATGTAGAGGGGTGACGATAGGCAACAAGACTTTCTCCTTTCTTGTAGACACAAGGGCAACTAGATCCTGCATCTGGGACTGGGGGTATAGAATGTCAGGCAAGCCATGAATGTTCAGCGGGCTAATGGAATTGGTTCCTTTTACAGACAATCTTACACATTCTATAGAAGAGTATGACCTGGCTCTACTCTTATTGTATTCCTGACAGACACCAGTAAACATATTGGGAAAGAGCCATGAATGTTCAGCGGGATGGAATTGGTTCCTTTTACAGACAATCTTACACATTCTATAGAAGAGTATGACCTGGCTCTACTCTTATTGTATTCCTGACAGACACCAGTAAACATATTGGGAAAGAGATATCATGAGTAAACTTAACATGACCATCTCGTTCACTGACAAGAGAATAGTGTATTCATCCCTGGAATTCACCTTGTAAATGTGAGGGAAATTATACAAGCCTATTGTGGACGCATGGTACAGAGGGGGGTGCCAGCAGATGAAGAACTATTTTGGTATGGAGCTGAAATTATACTAAATAGCTCCCCGGAATACAGGGAAAACTGTGGCGCCTTCCAAATGAGTACATGTTCAGACTAGTGTTACCATTAGACGAGAAAAAGGGGATGGTAATACCACTAGAATTATAGGCAGTACTAGTGGGAGAAGACAGAATAACAGTGCACGGGACAGATGACACCGGATGAGCATGGAGGTCCATGATTGCGGTAGCAGAAGGAGACGGGTTAACGGCAGGTAACAGACAAAGAAATGGTCAAGACCGCCCCTTCCATCACATACTTCGATACTTTTTCTGTACTAGTGCCGCTTTATCTATCTTCCTGTCCTCCAACATCTTATTAATCTTCTCCTGCCATAGCCTACAATGATAAACGATCCTGAGCTGTATCTCTGGTCACGCCTTTTGTCCCAAGGCTCTTGAGTTTGAAGGTGCCAAAGCTCTTGAATCTCCTGAATGGGGCAAAGGGTTTTTGACTTCCCTCATTTATTCCGAGACGTAGTTTCCCCAATGTCCGATGTGTCTTTGTAGTGTGACCTTAGTGCTTGCCATACAGCTCCCCTACAGTTTGCAAATGGGGAACCATCGTATGCTGTGTTTTGTGTCGTCACCCCCGGGAACCACGCCCTTTTCCATACATCATTAGCTGCATCTCCTAAGATCGATACTAACAGACCCTGTGTGTCCCCCACAGCTAGCCTATGTCCAGCTGTCATTTTCTCCATCTCATATATGCACTTTCCAGCCCCTACACTCAACAATGGTAGCCTACACTTCACATTCTCCTTGTCTGTATGCTTCCATGGTACATACTAAGGTTGTACCCCTCCTCTCTCTAATAAGGGCATCTGTGTGAACGCCGCCTCCTCCTCATGCGTCCTTCTAGTCAATCTGACTTGTCGGTCCCCTCTCTCGCTATCAATGCCTGTGCATACAGCTATTGGCTCTTGTATGGGTACTCTGGTGCTGTCGTCATATCTCCTTGTCAACCGTCCCCTTGGACAAGCCATTGCTGTCTCCCCTTTCCTTCATCCTGGGAGGTCTCTAAGCCTATTGATATATATGTGGTGGTGTCATGTGGGGTGTGCAAATCATTTGCCCGCCGTGCATGCTCCTCTGATCTGCCCCCTCCTTCTCACCCTGCGTGTGTCCTAAACTCCCATGACACTCGCTTTTCTGTTCCTGCCCCTGTTGGCTGGGATTGGGACTGCTCCCTCCTGTCGTCCCCACTGTATCTGTCCTCATTGTCAGATCCTGTGTGCATGTTACTACAAAAATCATCTGCAAAACTCAGCCTCCTCGATGTCAAGTCTGTGTTGGGCCTTGTGCTGAGGTCGATGTCCCTCAAGTCGTGCCTGCTTCCTCCTCCCCAGTCCATTAGGCCTGCCCCTTCCCTGTCTACTGTGCTCCTGCCTTGTGAGCTTGTGCTATCTAGTTCTGTCCATCTGTCCTCCTCAAGTCTGACGCCTCCCGTCTAGAGCTCCTTGCGTCTTTACCACCCTTATTGCTCACTCGTCCTTCTCCCTGCATGCTCGTTCCCTTGCCAACCTATCCAACTGTAACTTCCTCTGTTCCCACTCAGCTAACTTGGGTTTTTCCAGCTCTGCTACTCCTCTTTGTCTTTCGAGCTCTTCAACTTGCCATGTCTTACTATCCCGCTGCTCTTGCACCGCTCTCTTCCTTTCCTTGATGTCTCTTTTAGTACTCTTCTCTTGTTCCCTTTCTATGTATTCTTTCTCCTCCTTCTTCCTTTGCTCCCGGTCCTCTTGCTCAAGTTTCTCTTCTCGTTCCTTCTCCTTCTTATCCTCATCATCCATTATCTCCTCCCACTCTGACACTTCGCTGCTCCTCTTCAGACCCTCCATTGCCTCAGTAGCCCCTTCTGCCTCTCTATCAGTTTTCCCTTGCAGCTTCAGGAGTATCTACCCTCCTGTCCATTTGTTTGTGGCTATGCTCTCGAGCCCCTCCCTCGTGCCCTTCTGTACCTCGCTGCTTGCCTTTTGATCAGTAGTTGGCTGCCCTACGCCATTTGGCCTCTCCTCCTTAGTGCATGGTGGTGACCTATATGTCGGATTTGAGTACCCCTCTGATGTCCTTAATTCTCGCATTGGATACATCCCTTGCTCATCATCTGTGTCATCGGATGCTACAGTTGGAGGAACATGGGGATGTGCAAAGGAATGAGTCCCTGGCTGCCTCCTTTACCTCCTGCTGGCTCAGCATCTACTGACGCCTCGTGACATCACCCTCACCCTTCTGAATCCTGCACCACAACTCAAATATGGCCATGTGTTTTGTTAGCTTTTTATCCTTATAGGTACCCTTTATGTGTGTCAGAGTAGTGATTGCTGCACGTCTTTGAAGAAGCTACCACAAGGTGGCCATGGTTTTGTTCACTTTCCCTCGGTACCTCTGGACCATTCTATGCTATACTTGCAAATCTTCTCCCTGTAAGGTGGGAGTGTCTTACACAGGTGTTGAAGGGGTGTGTCCCCCTGCATCTCCCCTGATACATATCCTGTACCTTTCCCTGACCTCAAGTCGCAGGTTTCAACAGTCCGCTGTTTAGGAAAAAAGGTACAGTAAAATGCAATACTTTTTCAGTTTCTATGGACCTCTCCGGCTTCACAACTTATCAGGCATGCTCCATGCACCGCCCCTCCTTCACAATCACTTCCTCCTCAGGGACACTCACAATCCTGCACATGCGGCCTACCACATACTGCCATTGGTTCACCTCGTCTGCCAATCCCAAGTTCCCATTACTAGCTCCTCACCATCTCCCGCTCTTCGTGTCCTATGTGCATACCTATGGGTGACGTCACCAGTCTAAACAAAGTAGTGCAGAAAAATCAAATACTGCACGCACACTGTAATAGCCTGTTACTCCCAACCCACACAAAACCCCCACAGCTGCCTTCCTGCCTCCAGGCAGAGTATACCACTATTCTCTTGTGATCGAACTGCACCTGCTGCATTGCCTAACATGCAAAACGTCTCACTCCAGGAGACTTAACCAGTCGACTCACCTTCCTTAATCTAGGCCAGCTCCCTTGCTAACCCTTATGGGGATACCGTCATCTATCACCTGAGCTAAACACCCAACCCACAGGAATACCGCTATTTACATATCTTCTGTAACCCATGCCCTCGAGTCAATACCTAGGTTATTCGCCAGAACTGTTTACCTCTAAAACCAAATGTGCCATAAACATAGAAGAAGGACTTCTATCTCCGCTCCAGTGCCTACTAACTTTGATAATGCTAGACAATACTTTCACAATACTCGATGATACGAAACAATACTTCACAATACTCAATACCCTTACACTCCATCATCTGCTAGAGCTGCTCTGCTGCCGACTCCTCCTCAAGACGCTCACCTCAATGTCCTGTTCTGCCTGGACTATTCGCTGACTTCGGGCAGGATGATTTCCAAGGGGATCCTGATGGCCTTTACATAGGCACGCATATTTCCCTCCTCTCGAAATATGCGAGGGTGCTGCAGCCTCTCAGGTTCAGCGGCAACAGAGACGACCTGGTGCCGGGCTCGCACAGCCAACCATCACCTCTGCTACCAACTTGTCGGGGACGGACTCCCAGGTATTCCAGAGGGACACTAGAAGTCTGCAGACTTGGAGAGCCCAACACCCTGCCCTGGGATACACAGAGGACTCAGTCAACGGCAAGTTCAAACCGCAGTTTATTACAGACAAAACCAACAGGGATCAGCACAGAAACAGGAACAATCCATTCACATCTTGCTCTTCCTCGGCTCGCAGGCCGGTTTTACTACCCAATGACATCAGCATTTCGGCACTACTTGGGCCCTTCTCCAGAAAACCTATTTGGCCAAGTGATTGGGTATTGAGTATGTTATTACCTAAACAGGACATTATAGATGTTAATCTATGCATGTCAGGTGGCTGGTCCATCCTCAAGTTACTAACTATAACATTGTTGCAGTGTTGTGGACTTACCATTGGTTCTGGCTCGTTGCTACCCACCCCTAGGGTACTAAACTGTGATTGGCTAAAGCTGACGTCCCCAGTTCTGGGATCTGCAAAGATTCTCAGCTCACTGTGTACCTCTTCAAGGTAATGAGAATGACTACGTGTCTGCATTGTAACTTGTGTGTTTCACCTTAGCTTGTGAGAGTGCTCTCCTGATCGGCACAACACGTGTTACACATTGTTGCATACTTGCTACCGTCTGTGTCTTGCGGCCTGGGATCAGCTCTCCTTTGCCAACGCTGATGGCTGTCCATTGTCTGCTTCGGCCGCGTCACGAGTTCAGAGACCACAATTTTGATCTGCACAGCTCTGAATTATGAGCATTTATTAGTATTTTCCCAGGCGTGCTTACCGTGTCCCGCTAGGGGACCTCGTAATGTGGCGGAACGGGTTGAACGGCGCATTTACCTTTTACGGCGCCGTTTAACCCATTCCGCCATGGTCGTAATGAGGCCCTCTGTCTCACACGTCTTGCTCTCTGTCCAGCCTGAATCAACTCAGCTTTTTTCTTGATCAGAGGCCTGTGGCCTGCTGTAATACTCCTAAACTATAATGCGGTTTCTACAGTGTCTATGCTATACTAGGTTTCCATAGGTTAGTCACGCTTGGCTCTGTCAGGTCCCATAGGTTCTCCTGCAGTTCCATTGGGTTATTTGCATGTCAGCATCTGCAAGCTTTGCTAAGGATCTCTTGTGTCTTGCGGTTTCTGTGTTGCTGCATTTGGCTAATGGCAAAATAATAAAGCAATGACAGTATATATACATGTATCTGTCCTCTAACTATAGAACTGTACGAGCGTGTTCTTCAAGTATTTGAGTGCATGTTCGTGTCCTGAAGTGCGGATGGCACGTGTGCGTGATGTCTAACGCTGCTATGTCGTGGAGTGTCTGATAACGTCAGCAACAGGGCTTTCTGGTGTTTTAGTCCAAGCTGTCCATACAGGTGTCCTTAATCATTGCCTGTGGCTCTTCATCCACACATGGATAGATGTGTATGTCTATTGATCAGTATGGCTGGCTGAGCGGATACCTCTAGGCATACTTGTCGATCATAGGTCCATTGGGAATTCGTCCAAAATGGAATGGGTGATAGCAGTTTTTTTTTGGCCTTCTTCCATGTCATGAATTTAGTAGCGGGGGGGCTGGTGTCAGGCTTCCCCATCCCTCTTCAACCACACAAAGAATTACCTTAACAACCTGCAGAAAACATTACATGCTGACACAGACCACACTGAGAATGTCTAAAACATGTACATCCCACATCGAGCCTTATCTTTTCACTTCTGCACACTTTAACATTGTAACAAAGCAATCTTGTCCTGCTGCCCTGCTACTAAATTTGTTCCCTAGCCTACCTCTTGCTGATCCTGAAGCACCTTGATATCAAGATAAAGGAAGAAGGCATGCTAGCCAAGAGTCAATAACATGTTATAACAAGGCATAGAAAAGAGTTTCACTTCTTCTTAGGGGCATAATTCTGGAAGGCCCAAACTTCTTCTGTGACTGGCAGCAGGGCAGGAAATTCATGCTGGTTCAGCTGTTGTCCCCTCCACCCCACCCCTTTAAACACAAATCTTTGGTATACTGAATGTCTGGTGAGAATATCTACCTGTACATTTTATTTATATGGTACTGTGTGAGAGCAAATGAAACAATAATTCTATAGTAGGTCATGGAATTGGAGGAGGGGGGTGCACTAACAGAGAAGCAAGAGGATGTTGTACCTAAAATCATTAAACCCACCCCATTGTTAGAGTGTCTTTTTTCATAAATTGTGAAAATAATCTCTTCTAAGGACTCCAGGGGGTGCAGTTATGTCAGAGGGAGATTCATTGTTTGTCCAGAATCACACACTTTAACTAAACAGTGAAGCAGAGAGTTTAACTCACTGTGCAGTTTAAGCACTTGGCCACACACCTAGCAAGCTTTATTTGGTAAAAATATTTAAAGTTTTGGATTTGAAGGCCTACAATAATACTGCTGTACAAAGTTCACTTGCAGAAAGCAAACAGTAGGGCAACCTGACATGTAAATCCTTATAGAAACATCTTAAGCTAAAACATTGCGTTATTTTTCACATCTTGAAAGGAAAACGAAGTCCCAGTGCAAAATAATAAAAGCCTGAAACATTGCCTTATAACACCCGCCGTACGTGGTTTCCACTTTCAGACACAGACTGAAAGAAGTTGTAGAATAAACAAGGTTAGATATGGAGATTGTGTCACAAACTAAAGAAAATGGTTTCCTAATTTAGAAAACCCACGTCCCCTGAACACTATCTGTAAGGTCTAGGCCTGTTTGAATTTTTTTTTAGATATTAGAGGTTTAAGGTCTGTAGTCCTAGACTCCACAAAGGAAGAAAAAGACCAGATTCAACCTCTCAGTTTTCTAGACAATTAATGTTACAGTTCTAAAATATTGCTATCCTTGCTAAACCAAGGTAATTTCTCTGAAAAGACACAATTTGTATTTGACAATTCAAGTATTGGTCCAAAACAAGTATTTATTCATAATTAAACAACATAAAATTTTATCTGGCCCAACGCGTTTCGGATTTACTTGTACTCTTCATCAGGGGCAAACATTATTTTTCTTACACATCATTTTTGTATGGAGGAAAAAAGTTACAATCCAATGTTAGTTACACATTCCAATACATATTATGTTCATATGTATATTAATTTTATTTTAACATTACTTCAAAGGCATTGATTAATCCTAGTCACTCCAAATTATTGCTTACAAGAGAAAGGCATGAATAGCGTACAGAGTTAATGACAGCCATGTCTCTATTTCCCTAACTGTCCAAGTAAGTATTCATATTGTTAATGACTAAATGCATTATATCAAAAATTAGTAATTTTGAACAATCGTGGCAGATATCAAAAAGATCAAAGATAGAAGAATCTAATGAGTGGAATATGGATCACTGATCAAACAGGGTTCCTATATTCAGCTCCTACTTAGGTATTATGGCTACATGCACAAATGGCTGACTTACTTGAAAATAAGGTAGGGGGATTTGGATTCTCCAAAGGTGTCCTCCTTTGTATCAAAAACACACTAATTTCTGGTCAATAAAGTTGTTTAATGGATAGCAAGGCTTCCTGGTCCATCCTAGTATTCAAATAATGATGAAGGTAAGTATCTATACAGTCAACACCAAGTCCTGTTCGAAGCAACATTGAGGACAACTTACATCCAGTAGCTAAACTTACATTTTTGGAACTAAAAAACAAAAGTAATTTTAATCCACAAGTGAATCATTCACTCATTAACCTTTTCAAACAGAAAACTACCAAAGATTTGAAACGCCTCAAGTATGAACCACCGAAAACCAGAAACCAGAAATATGCGCAAACATCAACTACTGGTTATCAAACAATTGGCAGATGATAACAGTTTAACCCTACAACAAGCGGTCAAGGGAAGAGCGTCAGTGTTAATGGATACTTCACTACACGACATGGGATGCTTAAAACTCCTTAAGGACACCAGGACATACTTACCACTGGATGGCGACCCTATCTTGAGGGTCAAAAACATAATTAAAAATGTAGTAGACAAAGCAACAGACATGAATTGGATCAGTGACAAAACAGCAGATTTCCTCACTCAGAAATATCCTGTTACTCCAGTCTTTTAAGGACTATCCAAAATTCACAAAAATAAAAATGATCCTCCCTTTCGACCAATTGTCGCAGGGACAGACAGTGTATTCCAACCACTGGCAATTTATTTAGACACAGCACTAAAGCCGTTTGTGCAAAACAACAGTACTTACCTGAAGGACACAACTCATTTTTATAAGTATAATCAACTCATTGAACCTGGTAGAGGAGAATCTCATTCTCTTCACCATGGACGTCAATAGCCTGTACACCTCAATACCCCACCAAGAAGGCATAGAAGCTATGGAATGGTTTTTACTCTCGAACTAAGATGTCCAGAAA
Organism: Ambystoma mexicanum; assembly: GCF_040938575.1. Lineage (NCBI taxonomy): Eukaryota > Metazoa > Chordata > Amphibia > Caudata > Ambystomatidae > Ambystoma > Ambystoma mexicanum. The sequence continues at coordinate 1,434,341,854 of NC_090929.1, read as the reverse complement.
AATAAAGTGTACGCTATAGAATTAATAAATATCCTCTATAACAACTACTTTAGAAATAACGGCCAATGCTATCTTCAAATATCTGGAACATCGATGGGCTCATCAGTGGCCCCATCCTATGCAAATATCTTCATGCATCAATTTGAGACTATTCATGTACTAGAGAACCAACAATGGAGAGAAAAAGTGAAGTGTTGGCGACGATACATAGATGACATTTTTGGGATCTGGCATGGCACTGAAAGTGAACTACTAACATTTTGGGAAACACTGAATGGTTACAACCAAAGAATTGGCTTCACAATAGAGATTGGTAAACCTAATGTTAATTTAATGTATATAACAGTTGAAAGGTCTGGTATGGGACTCAAAACTAAAATCTACAGAAAACCAACAGATGTCAATATCTGCCTTCACCATATCAGTTTTCATCCTAAACATCTAAAGGAAAACCTTCCCTATAGCCAACTACTTAGGCTCAACAGAATAACATCTGATAAGAATACATTGAAGAGCGAATATGACGCCATGAAGCAAAGATTTCTGGAAAGAGGGTACCAACAGAAACACTAGACAAAGCGATTGTTAGAACTAATACACAAGAAAGAGCAGAGCTACTCCAGGGTAACACCAAGAAGGAAACAAAAAACCTGATCCATACACTAAAATACTCTAGCCAGAGTTTTCAAGTGAAGAGAATTATACATAGAAACTGGGACCTCATTAAATCAGACACCACCTTGAAAGAACTGTTTCCGGATCCACCTCTGATGGAATACAAGCGTGGAAGAAACATCAGAGACCAATTAATCAAAGCAGAAAAACCAAAATTACCAACTCAAACCACTTTATGCAAACAGAAAGTAGGCACGTTTGCCTGCTTACACTACCAACATTGCAACAACATCATTAAAGAAGACCATGTGAGACATCTCCACACAGGCAAGAAAATTATGCTTAGACACTATGCCACGTGCGACACAAAAAATGTAATTTATGCAATCTGCTGCCCCTGTGGGATGTACTATGTAGGTAAAACTAACCGGAAAGCCAAGGAGAGGTGGACAGAACATAAGTCCTGCATTAGGACTAAAAACATCAAATCACCCGTTTTTAGACACTATTGAGATCAAAAACATAACATCTCACAAATGAGAATGGTGATTTTAGAAGTTCTACATCCATTACCACGAGGAGGTGATCTCCCTAAACTTCTTGCACAAAGGGAACTTTTCTGGTTCCAGAAATTAGATGCAATGATTCCACTGGAGATGAATGAGGAGTACTATCTAGGACCATTTTTGCATAACCATAAACACACTACAAATCAGAGTAATGTTCACCAAATTCCCAAAAATCTCTAAGAAGATCTCATGTCTTCCATTTACTTACATTAGAGTACTATTATAATATCATACTTAGTCTAAAAAACAATAATAGATGAGAGATAATAAGCAATAGATCCCTTGTACAGATTGGCTTTAGCCTCTCTCTACACTGATTAGGAGGCTCAATTAACAAAGAAAGGTCTGGTGATGAGATTGTACACCCCACTAAGAGGGTCAGTCAGTGTTTTACAAAAGATGTATGATAAACCATCTATATATGTATATTCTCTCGATGTTGTAAATGTAACCATCCATCAAAGGGAATCATGACAAACATGTCTCAGTAAATATAGCAATAGTCCATAAATATAGCGATATTCTGTACTCTCCAGGATTGGAACATTCCTTCAACCGTGGGTCTATTCCACTATCACAAGACAGTTACCCATCCTGACTTCTTCAAACTCTTCAATCATCCTCTGATGGTCTAGTGAGCACTCCCTAGCATTAAACATCATGGGGTCTTACTATATCCAGTAGGGCCTTTATTTTACTTTTGATAATTCTCTGCTCTACAGGTATGACTTATACAAGCCCTACCTGCATTGACTTGTACACAATATCATGATTGGTGATATGTGAACATTAATTACTCCCTATTCGTTTTTCTCACATGCTCTAAAAAAAATGATGTAACCAACTTGTTCTTGTGCTTTTTATTTACCATAGAGACACTTACAGTAGTAGTACCACTGCTGTCAGCACAAAACAACATAAAGATGTATTCACGTCATTTCGCGCATGCGCGAATGACGTCGGCTATCCAAAATGGCCGCCCCATGACCTCATCTCGCGCATGCGCGAATGACGTCACACGCGGGTATAAAATCCGCTCCACTTCTGTAAAATGGCAGAAGTGGATGGGCAGCTCCTGCAGCAGTCACCCACCACTACCCGGGGAAGACTTTTTACTGGAGGTGACCGGCTTTTTGTCTAACCAAGTAAGTTGACCAGTAGTATTTGCCCTGTTAGAACTGGTACCCCATTAGCTTGATTATATATGTTTTAAAAAAAAAACGTTTTTCTCTCTCCAGGGACTACTACCTTTCCTCAGAACCCTGAGAAACTATTTGTCCAGAAAATTAAGAGGGGCGCCCTTCTTGCCTCATTTTTGACTAGAGTTCACACAAAGGAAGTGAATGAGATAGAAGCTTTTTTAACAGGACTTGGTGTTGAATGTATAGATACTTACCTTCATCATTATTTGAATACTAGGATGGACCAGGAAGCCTTGTAATCCATTAAACAACTTTATTGACCAGAAATGAGTGTGTTTTCGATACAAAGGAGGACACCTTTGGAGAATCCAAATCCCGCTACCTTATTTTCAAGTAAGTCAGCCATTTGTGCATGTAGCCATAATACTTCAGTAGGAGCTGAATATAGGAACTCTGTTTGATCAGTGATAAATATTCCACTCATTAGAGTCTTCTATCTTTGACCTTTTTGATATCTGCCACGATTGATACAATGCATTTAGTCATTAACACTCTGAATACAAACTTGGATGGTTAGGGAAATAGAGACATGGTTGTCATTTACTCTGTACGCTATTCATCCATTTCTCTTGTAAGCAGTAACTTTCAGTCACTAGGATTAATCAATGAAGTAACGTTACAATTATTACACATATGAAAATAATACGTATTGGAATGTGTAACTAACATTGGATTATAACTTTTTTTCCTCCATAGAAAAATGTTGTGTAAGAAAAAGAATGTTTGCCCCTGATGAAGAGTACAAGTAAACTTGAAACGCGTTGGGCTAGATAAATAGTAATGTTGTTTTATTATAAATAAATACTTGTTTTAGACCAACACTTGAATTGTCAAATACTATTTGTGCCATTTCAGAGAAATTACCATGGTATAGCAAGGATAGCAATATTTGAGAACTGTAACATGAATTGTCTAGAAACCTGAGAGGTTGAATCTGGTATTTTTCTTCCTTTGTGGAGTCTAGGACTACAGACCTAAAACCTCTAATATCTAAAATATTCAAACAGGCCTAGGCCTTATGGATAGTGTGCAGGGGACGCGAGTTTTCTAAATTAGGAAACCAATTGTCTTTTGTTATATTGTCCAGCCAAGATACCAAGGCTGAGTACTTCTCCCCTGCACCTCATATTACATTTACCAAACAACTATTTGTTTTTTAAAAAACACTTCAATCATTTGAACCATAATTGTGAATAAGGTGTGCTCTGCGGTTCTTAGCTTTTTCTGATTGTGTCACAAACTCCCAGCTTGTTGTTATGCACATTTGTTGCATATGTTAATGTTAAGGACATGTTGCCACCTTCATGAAGGTAAACTCTTTTTGTATGTTAAGCTGGACAACATCATGGATATAAACAAATCTTTAAAAGGGGATGTAGCTGTTAACGTCCTTTACCTGACTTTGAATCGAGCACTAAACTGGTGCTGCTTCGAGTCTTTCAGTTGTAAATTACTCATCAGCGTAAGAAGGCTCTGTGATAAGAAGCTAAGCTCAGCATCGTGGCTTTACTGAATAAGACACATGTGTTTGCAAGTCTTAAGGTGCTAGCTTCAGGGCCCGGACTATCCTCTGTGTGTGTCTGTCTCCACCGAGCCGCGACGGACAAATGGGCAGTGCTTGCTCTCCTAGCCAACCTGATTCCAAAATATGCTCAAGAGAAAGCAAATGTGGCATTTACCAATGCTTTGAATTACAACCAATTGTGCGTAAAATAGCCCAAACCGCAACCCTCTATCATTCGCTCGCTCATGACGTTTCAGATCACATGAGGCTATGTGCATGCAGTGCCGTCTTCTAACAAAGCCTCCCCCTCAATCTTGTAACTAGAGTGATGACAAATCTAGAGAATGACAACATCATGCATTAAGTTGCCATATTTATTACCAATATGGTGTTAAAATATTGTGTTCTAAAGATGTATTTTTTAAACTTAAAAGAAAAATTATGCAGAATAAGAAAATGTCTTGTACTTTTTATTAAAACCCAATTAAATGTAAGTTGCAATAAAGTGCTCAATTTTGTTCTGACCTGTTAGAGTCTTATGAAAAGCAGTAGTAGTTTATCATTTCAAGATGGGCATACTATTTGCAGGTCTGAAGTGCAAGTGGATGCAAAGGAGTCCCCCTTGGGTGTGTTTTGGGCGGGGATAGGTGGGGAGGGAGAGGAAAGAAGCATAAGCCTTAGTATGGCCATGGGCTGCAATGGGCAGGGGGGGAATCAAATATTCCTCATCAGAACCCATCTTTTATATCTCCCCTCCACATGGCAATAGTTTTGGCTTATGGGTGGCATGTTCAGTGCCTGGTAATATCAAAAACTAAAAACATACACTTTCAATGCATTTTAGCACCAAGGCAATCTTTGCCCTAGTGCTAATACGGATGGTGCAAAAATGCATTGAAAGTGTATGTTTTTTGCACTAGGGCAATTTTTATGCTGGTGCTTATACCATGAAAAATTGCACTTTTCCGGGTGCAAAGGGTAAAATTACAATTGTTCTTTTATAACGCAGTTAATAACGTGGATGGTTTCTAAGCGCGAGCCTAGGATTCAAACCTGTGTTGCTATGCGTTGTCTTGCTTCCAAGACAAACATGTTGCCCCTGAGCTATCCTCCCGGTTTTCTAATATGGCCCTAAAGTGTTTTGCACTAGGGAAAACTTTGCTAATATCGTGCAATTTTGCACTTGCACTGGTGAAAGGTGTTTGTCCTTTGGCTCCAGTTATAAGGGAATTTGTTTTCCTAAGAGCTGTTATGGTTCTGGGTTCCCGGAGTTCCCGTTCCTGTGTCCAGTCTTCAATGTCTCGTCTCACCTTATTGATTCATCATACACGTCGTCGAATGGCTGCCCCATTTCTGCAGCGATGGCAATTATCCTGGAAATGAACCATGGCGTCCTTCCGTGTGAGGAAAAACGTTGCCATGGTTTCCACAAAGACGGCACATCATGTGACCATGGCTGATACTACCCTCACAGGCTCCACCCAAAGAGACATATTTAAAAGCAGTGTCTTTCCAACACACGCTGCTTCTGTTTGTAGCATTTCTTTCCAAACACTTCTGAGTCATTGTTTCCCGTTACCAACCTTGCCTTGTTTCCAGGATTCTCTCTTTGCCTGACATCTGGTACCTTTTTGACCCTCTGTTGCCGAACCCAGTCTGGCTCACGGATCTCTCCTTGCCTGACGTCTTGTGGCTTTGATCTATCATTGCTGAACCCAGTATGCTCTACGGATTCCTTTTGCCTGATGTTCTGCTTACCTGGGTCCCCGCTGTTGCCGAATTCCGACTGTCTCCCGGATTCCAAAGTCTTTTCCAGGTACTTGTTTCTGACATACCATTACTGACTCGGTCTGCATACGGACTGAGTGGCTATTTCCTGTGTTTGGGTTCACAAACCCTGTGCGTTGTTCCACACCCTGAAACAGCACTCCTCACTATATTGCTTACCATCAACCTACTCTGTACACCTCATCAAGTTCTCCCCATTTCAGTGTTCATTATCAACTTAACTCACGTTTGGGCTCCTCAAAGAAGCCAACATTACCATGACATTTCTACAGGACTATCTTTCAGGAGCAGTGCACTAAGAGACGCTCTGCAGCCATTGTGCACCAACCCGGCTCTAGTGCGACCCTCGTGCCACCCGGGTTACTACCTTACTCACTCCTTTGTTTGTTATTTTCTCCCTGTCGTTGTATCATGGACTCCTAATCACCTTCCAGCTTCTTTTTCTCCTATTCTGAACTGGTAAGATGATGTCCCTTATCATTTTCTTCGTCAACACTCCTTTTCTAGTGTAAGGGATTAATTCTGGTTATGGATTGTCCTTTTAGGAGACCTGTACTCCTCCAAACCACTGCTAGACCTAAACAAGAGAGAAGGTATTTACTATAGGGGTAGAATAGTAGTTAGGAAGTTATACGTCCACTGCCTATTGTTAACCTGTTGTTTTCTTTCCTTACAGCTTGGTCATCTGGCGGTGCGTGTGTTCCCCACTCTTTTATTTGATTTACCCCTCTGTCTGTTTACTTACCACAGCAGAGGAGTGTATCATAGAAAAGCGCTCCCTCAAGTTGAGGAAGCCTTGGTTTAGGAAAACCTTGGCTCGCCAATCCAATACCAAGGAACATCGGCTTATCTCATCTCTCCGCCTTTTCAAGCTGGTGAGTAACAAGAGCAGTGCTGTGTAGTTCAATGGCACTTCAAATATTGTGGCCACTATACTGGCAGCTCAAAGATGAGTCAGTAGCGCAAAAGCAAGATACCATTAATGGGGCTGCCTATATTGATGCCTACAACTCTATTATCACTTTTGTTTTTCTGCTTCCTGTGCTTTGATTGTGGGACTTTTTTTGCTCAGTAAACCACAGTTATGGCCACCCTCATTCTGGTTTAAATGTGTAAAGTGAATTCCGTTGACCGGGAGGAATGGAGTTCCGTTGTAGATGGCCACCACTCTTCACCAGTACAGGTTTATATACAGCCATACATGGTTTTAATGTACACTGAATAACCTGATACACAAAATAACAGACTGGGAGCTAAGAAAGACAATAAACATAGGTGTGGGTTCAATAAGGCTACAACCTCATTTATTTTTTAAAATACAAAAGCCCCTTGATAGATCACGTGTTTGTGCCTGCCAACATGCCAACAAGCACTTCTGATGGTGGCCTGGAGGCAGTGTCATAGGGGTCTTCCTTTCCCCAAATGTGCTTATTCATCCTTCAGCCCCCTGTGTTGACATCCCCATAAATCTAAGCTGAAACGAGGTACCTGCTTTCCAATGAGTGCTAAACCCATGCCAGAGCATCCTGTTCTGACTCATCTAGTCTCATGACTAGATGACACATTGATTGGAGCGAGTTGAGTTGGAGCACCAGATGGCCCATCTGGAATCTAGTATTATCACAGAAAATGCCATTACACCACCACCATCTACAGGTGCCACATCTCTAAAGGAAACCACCAATTACTAATCACACACACACACATACACACACACAACCAGAAAACTGCCCTTCTGGGCAAACTCACAACTCTATTATAATAAATTTCTCATGAGGGATTTCCTTCCCTGGTTACAGGTTAGGGATTCTTCTGACCTTACCTCTTGCTCACCATAGCAAAAAACAACTTGATTCCTTAACCTTTTAATGCAGCGACCAATGTTCCTCCAGGCTGTGCGCATGTGCGCTTGCCCAACTTCCTTCTGGGTTCCGGTCAGAAGGATTTCAGCAGTGCACACAGACAATTCCCACCTATTCAAAAAGATTTAATAATGCACAAGGCACAGCAAGTACCTAATATTTGCTTTCTCTCAAAATGAAGCTAAATTACATGAACTACTATTGATATTCTGTTCTAGCTTATTTACATTGCCCTTCTATGCAAGCTTGACCTTAAATGCCCCCAAATCCTAAAAGTAGAATACATAAACAATAGGTTAAAAACTAATATGAAAAAGTTACTGCATGAACAGAAGATATAATTAAGAGATGTCTGCACACATTAACCAAATGATCTCCCCTACCTACCCATGACTCCTATACTTGACTCTACCACCCTTAGACCTTACTTCTCAAACTTCCACCCCAGGCCTCAATCAGATATATTACCAGACAACCTTGACTCTGACTACCTTGGATCATCTACAAAAGGTTACCAGACTTGTACCTACATCCACTCGTTTTATGTTTCTAATATGAATGACCTTTGAGTGCCAGAATTTCTGTTACTCATGGCGCCTTAGCAAAAGCGTCACCCAGACTATGTAGCTCAACTGTCAGCTCAAATATCAGATACTGAGTGCAAGTAACCAGACTACTTGAATGTGTAACCTCATCCCATGATTTCTATTCTTTGTACATATGTCACACAAGGAATTTGAAGCTACCCCCTCGCAAGTTAATGCATTCTAAAATTCAAATATTAATTTGCCCTCTAAGGTTTTTTGTAGGGAAATGTCATGTCTACTTTATAAGCGGATAGCTTGCACCATCGTTTACCTGGACTGCAAGGGATAATGGATATGAACTATGCCTGCCATTATTCATATATAGTATTAGGACAACGGATATACAGATTACTGCAATGCTTTTCACACAATCAAAACAGTTTTACTGAGCATTTTTATAGTCCAACCCAACAATTTAAAGGTGGGGTATGTTGCCAACAATCTTGTATACACTGCATAGTAATTGTGCACTTACAGATTCATGGCTTTTTCTTAACCTGCACATAATATCATGGTGAGGTTTCAAATATGTTTTGCATTACACAGTATTGTGGGCATGCAAATATCCCAGTTAGTGTTTTACTGCTACAATCCCTCACTTTTTACAGAGGCCCGTCAACTGGTATTGGAGGCTAGCACAAGAGCCGGGGTGTGGTACAGATGCAAGGGCACACACTCCTTTGGGGTGAAAACCAAATCAGCAACACTCAAAAACCAAGACGTTTTTGCAGGGCAATAAAGTGAAGGAAATGGTGTTTGTTTTCTGAAGGATATTATTCTCTAGGAACAGTTTAGGAAACTGTGTGTTCAGTTTCTTTCTCTGCTCACCTGCTGGGGGCTTTTCAATAAGATGATGTGTTTGCGTTTATTGCCTCTAGCATCCCCATGTATCTTGTCCAACTGATAACAGAGAATTTCATAAGAGGGGTCCCTAGTTAAAGAATAAAGTACTATATCTGTTGTACCTATGAACATTGCTGCTATTGACTTAAAGGGCAAATATATGTCATTTTCTTCAACGGTGCTCTAGACAAAACATCAGTACGACTCTAGTGGAATTGTGTCTAGGCTGTGGTGAGAAAGGATGGGCATAACTGTAAGCTGTATTATGTATCCTGCCATATCACTTCCTATGTCACTGTTACAAGGAGGGCTCTGCTATGCTGTTACTCCCTACTCCAAATCAAATGATTTTTCAGGGAGTAACAAAGTAATTAGTCTTGCCAGAAGGGATATTTCATGTTTATTAAAATATGTTAATTCTCCTTAAAATTCCTCTTGAGATTGGGCAGTAGTATTATTTGAGTTTCTACCAATGCCACTGCTCTGCGGGTCACTGATTCAAAACAAAATATCAGTGGAACTTTGTGGGTAGAAGCAGGGGTTATGTTCCTCTATATTTATGGTTTCCCGTTTTTGTTGGGAAAATGTTGCTGTTTTTAGGGAGTAACAATGAATTGTGTATATGCTTCTTAGCTGTATGGCTGGTTTTGAGCAAATGTCACAACTCACAGGATCATGTAATGTGGATAGCAAGCAGAGGCCCAGGAATTCTGATCATCATATTCTGTGGTGCAGTTATTCAAATGCGATTATCGTCCTTACACACATTTTGAGGCATGTTCTCCTGGCCCTTGAATTATTTCATTAAAGTGGCACTTGAAGTCCTATTTGCATGTTTTCCGGCACATTCCTTTTAGTTGGCATTATTTAATTTGCAAAAATGTTATCCTGTCTGAAATTTTTGACAGCCTCATCAGTGATAAGTGATATTTGTTTTTTTATTTTAATAATAAACATGAGTATTTTTTTAATGGTTTTACAAACTTTCTGCATAGTTTCTAAGCAGTGTCGACAAATGAATAGCAACTAATAAACCTATTGTTTAGCCCGACCATACAAAGCTTTTCTTGTGCATACACATTTTTTTCTATGCACATGAGTCATTTTGATAAGGAACTATGGCATATCTTGAAGTCTTGGACTGGTTTATGAGCTCTCCTTATAACCACATAGAATATATGTTTTTTTTTAGCCTATGTGTTTGGAAAAAGTCTTTCAATATGCACCTTTTACTGATTTATGAAGAATTGCAGTGATTGGGAAGGAGAAATTCTGTTCCAAACTGGAGATGGTAGCTCACCAACTCTGCATGCTCACACAGTAGGGTACCTCGTAATTTAGTTGCGCACATGGAAAATAAGTAGTGCACGAAAGCTAAGCATTTCCGCACTTCGGGAAAAATAATTAGAGGAAACATTGGCAGCGACTGTCAAAAAAGTTAATGACTATCTGCTAAGCAACAGTGAGAGTGCACCACAGTTTTGCCACGAGCATCTCGACCCAGAAAACAACAAGTGGTGGAATTATTGGGATTATTGGACCATGAATTCTCCTTGGCACCTTGTTGGTGACTACCTAATTAAGGCTTTATTGTTAATAAGATCCCAGCTAGGGGAATCCTTTTGATATTCTTCTGCTGGATAGCACCTAGAAGCTGTAAAAGCTGGAGTGCCTTCTAGCTAGTTTTAATTCAGGGTTATCTTAAAGACTGCTGCCTTCGCTTCTGAGGCTACCCAAACCTGAAAGAGTAGATGGCTTACTGTTTGATATCAAGACCCACCATGAACAAATAGCTTTTCAGTTTGTGGCAGGACTGACATATAAAGAGAGCTGTTGTTGTGAATGGGGAGACTCTGTGGACCACCTCTTCTTAAGTGCAAGCATTTCCTGTCAATATCACTAGACAGCATAAGTTGTGTTAAGGGCTATTTCTGCAGTACCCATTGTTTCAGGGAATTCTTTCACTCCACAGTGAAAAGTGCCACACCATATTCCTTTTTGGTTCAATCTAGAACTGCATATGGCTCACATAACACCACACTGTTCCCTCATTCCTGTGCCTCAGATAGCCAAGAAGCAGGGCAGTTTACAGAAAGAATATATATTTGTTAATGAATAGGAAAATTCATATTTTTATACAATCACAATTCATGCCACTTACTCCCAAAAGCTTTTCTTTCCTAACAATTCTTGTTTGTTTTACATAAATTAAAAATGCAGTTCAGGATAGCACAGTTCACTGATTCTTTAACCCCACAACATGTACAGTAAAACACTTGCCTGGTGTTCCCTTTTACCAGGATGTAGCTCCATGAAACATGACAGGATCATAAGCTTGACAGTCTATTTTATGTGAAGTTTAATTTAAATATTATGCAACACTTGTCTATTAGCACAAACAATTTCACACATGTAGCGCTTTCTATTTTTAATTTCCCTGTGCACTTGAAAATGCTAGGAGTTTGTTTAAATTATTGTTTCATACAAACTAAGGTTCTACTTTGTGTGCCCACCCAATCAATAATGGGAAAACTATTAAATTAAACAGATTTCCACCAAGCTTGGTGTGGATGGACAAGTTTACTTAGATACATATCTCTGGATTCGCGCTCAAGAAAAAGGAGATCAGGAATCAGCTCATCTTAAAGGTACAGTAGAGGAAACAGAAGAATCCACCATAAATCATGGATATTCTCCAAGCTCAATGCCTCTATGTTGTCTCTCGTTGGTCATTGATCCCAGCCCAGCCTCTGTCCCTTATCCTGGTTTCCTCCAGCAATCTTATCAGCAGTTCCAACCCCGGTAATTTCAATCTGTCTCCCCTGATTTTCATTGTGCGTCCCATTATGAATCTTAAACCACACCCACAAAAGTGTCTAAATGATGCCATGCCAGCTCATTAGTCATATGTTTTGATTGGACAACTATCTTCCATCTCCTTGTTCAAGGCCGACCCTCTCGTCTTTGATCGGCCCGTTCAGTTGCCAAGCCCAAATTCTGGGAGGGATGAGGCCACCCACTTGAATTTGCATTTTTACACATATCACTCAAAAACTCTAAAATGGCAAATATGTTTAATTTACAGTTAAGCATAACAATATATTTATGCCTGAAACAGTTTGCCCATGCCGAGCCTAATGAAACCTGTCTCATCACGGCACGATGTTGCAGGTTTGAATGCCAATTTCTTGCAAAGTACTTAGAATGTATAACAGTAATTAACTCAAAATGTTCTACACTGATATCTAATTTAATAAGCTATCATCTCCCTGAATCTCTCCGTCGTGACACTTTCTGGGGAGTTAAAACCACATTTTAAATTATAACTACTGTTGCCAAGGAACATTTTTTATGAGAGTTAAATCAACAGATAGGCTTTTTTTTATCAGCATTACATTGATTGTTGTCCCATTATTGTGCAATCTATGGTTTCTGAGAAAAAGAACAAAGTATGATCTTCATCGTAACCCTATGGCATTGCATTAATTACAAACATATTCCTGTCATGGTCTTGACGTCAGGGGCAAAGGCATGCAGGGGTTGCATGCACAGGAGACTTGGGTGGACACTGTCCTGGCGCCTTTAGCACCAGGCTCATGAACAAAAGTAATCAAAAACATCCATTTAACACCAAAATGCTTTTTTATGGACATAGCACTTCAGCTACATTAACCTTGAACATTCCATCCATTAAGCAGGATGCATTAACCTTGAACATTCCATCCATTAAGCAGCCCCAAGTATATTCTTGGGTGTGGCTGCTAATGGATTGCCTTCACATGTGCCCACTCTCTAGGAGTGGCATGGTGTGGCTGGTAAGCCGGCCCTAATGGGTGTGCCCACAATCTCAGCTATATAAGCTGCCCCGATCCTCAAGACAGACGCTTCGCGTTATTCTGCACTTGAAAGCAGCGCAACACTCACTGTTGCCTGAGGTCAAACTTACCTTTGAAGGCCCTGCTTCCTGGACATCCTGCTTCCTGCCTGCATACTTACCAACTGGGGGAAGCTGTTCTTACCTGTACATCTCTTTGGCGAACCAAGTATTCATCTTTACACTTGCCGGAACGCCGAAATCTTAATCTTGGCACCGCAGCTCGACACGCTCTATCGTTGACGGCAGCCTCTGCAAGTAAAAACAGAAGAGAAGGTTAGACATCGAAAGAACAGTCAATTTAAGGTTGTGCTTCGCCACACTTCGCGCTTTCCTTAAACCACCACTTACCAGCTGTTGAACATTGCGGTAGCATCCATCTTCCATCCGGCCGCGTCTCACGTCTCACATCTGCATTGAGGCCACATTTCCATCTAAGGGAATAAAACAGAAGAGGGACGTTATTGCGGGCATAAATAGGAGCAACATATAAAGACAATAAACAGAACAAACAGCATCACAAAAGCTCAAGAAAGACTTACCACTCATAAGGAGACGCAGAGTCGCAGCTGGACTGGACTAAACCTTATCAGGGATCAGTGAAGGAACTAGATCCCATTCAACGCACCCCTGCCAGAAGTAGCAGGACTGAGAGCTTATCTTCCATAATTCACACGTGAGATTTATGGGCCGGCGTATGCTCACAGAAACCATACTTTGGGGTGAAGTTTTCGAGAGGTATAACAATCAAAGATTGGCACACTCGCACACTCTTATATCCATGCAGGAGCAGTATCACCACGAACCACCGCTCACAGTTATTATACTGAGGGAGAGGCCTGAAGGGGGTGATTCAAGTTCAGGGAGGGCTGCAACCATGCCCCAATGCCTCCGCAGAGACCAGGTGAGCGTAACCATTCCTTCAATTTCACATTAAGTTTAATTTCTTCTAAATGAACATGTGATCTTTCAATTTTTTTACAGTGTTGATATTGCCTACAATAAAGTCCAGCAACATTCTTGCATAGTCAAAGGCCAGGTTAATGGTGATATGTTTGCCTATCTTAAAAAGCAAAGGCGATTGTCCCACCTCCATGCTCATGGAAAATCCCTCAGGAATAGGCCTGTGATCAGTATCTCTGAGCTGACCACAAATTAGAATTTTATATTCAGGAATTGTTCAACCCATTAAGGGCTGGCTCTTTGTTTACACCACGCATTAACACCTCTGTCATGCATGAATACAGCCTCCTCCCTGGCCCTGAAACTTCAAAGAGGTTGTCTTTCCGATAGACAGCAGAGCAGAAGCCTGGTATTCATCGGTGAAGGTGGCTCTGAATCTCAGTGTAAAGTTAGTTCAAATAAACAGAAATCTGTACTTTAAATTTCACCTTTGTTTCTTTAGACATGAGGCCTGCATCATTAATTAACCTCATCTCATATGCAGTTTTCTCCCGTACCATGCCATCAATGTTCCTCCTTACATCCTGATATATATATTTCACATAATTCTGACGGTTCCTAGTGATTTTTCGAATGGCAAAGTTTCAAATGGCAAAGTTTTTTTTAAAAATGCATCGAAAAAAAGCATTTTTTTAAATACTTTTTTTAGTGGGGGTCCCCCCAACCGCTGTTTGTTTAACCCATTTTAGTAAAAAAAAATCTTTCCCTACAAAAAAATTCTTTTTTTTGCTGCTTTTTTTTCGAAACTTTGGCATTCTAAACTTTGTTTTCGAAACACTGCCTGGATACCATTCTGCCAATGTAGATTCATTTTCTAATGTGTTTATGCTTCCAATTGCACAATGTACACCTTTCTCCATGGCATTTTTCTTTTGGGAAAAGTGCACTTTGGAGCCTCAGTCACCTGTATTCAAAAGTAGGCCTTTAGTTTTGGGCTTTGTCAATCGCATCCAATTTAACTTCTCTTAAACAGCATTTTGAAACAGATTTTTGATATGACAGTTGAGAATGAAATGCTGCCTGTTCTGTTTGACAGTCATCTCTGTGTGTTTTCAATTCTCTGCATTTTGAAGCAAAACATTTCTAAATTTCCTTTTTGTCTTGGGCTGGTTTAGAACACCACAGCTTCCTTCTGCTGTACTCAAAGCCATCCATTTACTATGCCTGTTTGGTTAGAGCTCAGAATATTACATCTCACACTGTCCTCTTTGTGGGATGTTCTAACCCACTAGTCTATGCCCCGCAAACATCACTGTGTGCTGTTCTCATCAAAAACAACATAATGGCCACCGAAAAGCCTTATGCGCGCTAAAAATCTGCGCAGGAAAACCTGAAATATAGGTTGATACAATTCAATCTCTATGTTTTAGAAAAGGCTGGAATTAAGAGATTTATGGCTATATTTGTTAAAAATGTTAGTTGTATTTTAGAAAAAGACTATTTTAAACAGTGTTTTAAAAGTGAGTTAAAGCCAGCCACACTGGGCTTCAAAGACATTCCACAGCTTCTCCCAAACAAAGGAATCTTCCCCCCTGCTCTCTGCTGAGGAACTGGCAGGGAATTGTGAAAGGAGGTGGGAGGAGAACTTTGGCCTGTTGCTCTGACAGGAGACAAAAGACTCCCTTGACTGAAAGGAAATGCAAATCTGGGCATCAACAGAAACCAGCTGCTGGCAAGAAGAGGCTCGGGTTGCTCTTGGCTCAGCCAAACATTGGAGGTGGGGCTAGACTGAATTGTGTATCTGGAACTGGAGAAAATATATTTTTGAGAAAAAGACTCATAGAAAATTGTGCCAAATTGGTAAAAATCTGGAATTTAAAGGTTGTTAAAATGAAAATGTTGCTCACAAGTAGAAACTACTCTGGAATGTGTGCGATATTCAGAGACTGAACCACTATAAATGTCGATATTGTAGCAATTGTGATAATGCTAGGAATATGAACATTTACAGGAGTATGCCCAGAAGTTATGCGCATGTATGTGGAAAAATGTGTACAGATCTGACACTGGGTAACCAACCAAAAGTGCGAAAAACTGTCAATTGTGAACTGAAACAATTAAGAAGATGGGACTTGGACAGATATGTGCTTTATTTAGAGGCCGATTCATGGAATCAATGTGTGCTGAAATTTTCAGCGCAAGCATGCGAAAGCATGCGAATTGCAATGCAAGTGCGTAAATCGCAGCGAAACCCGCGCACAGCAATTCATGGAAGTCCGTGCACGTGTAAATCCCTGGATGTGCGCTAAAATTCTGCGTGGTGCACGCTGGCGCACACGTCTCCAAACAGCCGCACAGCGAAAGCACACATAGCGCAGCGCACACAACAAAAGTAGGCAGAACAGGGGGCGTAACACACGGAATGGGGAACAACGTGTGAAAATGTGGGCGTCACGGGGGAAGTACAGGAGGCAAATGCGCGGAACGCCCACACGCACGTCTACAACACGTATTCATGGAATTGAACGGGGCTAATGCATGCGCCAAAAAAGACGCGCTAATCCGGAAACACGTACGCCAGCAGGAAGCAGTTGTATGTGGACCCGCGCAGCATAAAAGTGTGCGCAAACAACAAACAAGCTCAGACGCCAAGATGAATATACTGTTCCTAGCAGCAGTGGTCGTGGGATACCGCAGGAGGAGGAGGAGGATAGTCAGGCCCAGAATATTTACACCCAGAACCAGCCTTTTTGGGATGCCTGATGACCAGGTGTATGGGAGGTACAGGTTTCCACCTCACATAATACTCGACCTGGTGAGTGAGTGGGAGGATGAACTCACATCACCCACCCTGTGCTCCCAAGCACTGAGCCCCCTGGAGAAGGTCCTCAATGTACTGCACTCCTTGGCGACTGGATCATTTCAGTGGACAAGTGCTATAGTGGGGGGGTTTTCACAGGCCACGCAGTCACGCTGCCTACACCAGGTGTTGGCCATCATGACTGCACGCCCATCAGTCCGCAGGCACATATACCTGCCCAGAACACCTGCAGAAAGGCAAGCAGCCATCCAGGATTTCTATGGGGTGGCACAATTCCACAAAGTGCTAGGTGCCATTGATTGCACCCATGTGGCTCTACGTCCCCCCAGGGCATCTGAGCACATCTATAGAAACCGCAAGCACTGGCATTCCATCAACGTGCAGGTAGTATGTGATGCCAAGGGAATCATCACCTCAGTATATGTCAACTATCCAGGGTCCACCCATGACAGTTTCATTTACAGAATGTCAACCCTAAACCGGGACCTAGAAGCTGGGCGCGATGGCGATACATGGCTGCTTGGTGAGTATAAATGCCACTGCACATGCATGCATGTCAGATACTGAGTAATGTCACAACCCCACTAATGATACCCATCATCACCTCCCCAGGGGACAGTGCCTACCCTCTGAGCACCCACATGATGACGCCAATTCAGAACCCCACCATGCCACCCGAGGTAAGATACAACACAGCCCATATTGCAACCCGGAGCATAGTGGAGCGCACATTCAGAGTGCTCAAGTCACGCTTTCGCTCCCTTGACCGCTCTGGTGGGCAGCTGTTATATGCTCCCCCAGTAGTGTGCAGGATCATAGTGACAGCATGTGTCCTGCACAACATTGCAACACGCCGGGGCCTGCCGGTGTACATGGTGGTGCCCCCACACCCACAACCACATGCACGCCCGCTGCGCATGGGAGGGGAAATGGCACGTGGTGAGGCAGCCCGTACGCAGCTGGTGGCTAATTACTTCACATAAAATCACACCCCTGTGGAGTGCACACAGCCCTGGCACATACCAGCTGACAATCAATGATGATGACATAAGGGACACCCACTGTCACAACCATACCATCCTGAGATTGGTCACCTGGAAGTGTTACATTGTGTGCATCCCTACCTACCAAACACCACCAATGCTGTGTCATCAAAAGACATACATCTATGCTGCTAAATTCATTACCCCCTTGCTAACTACAACATGAGAACAGTGCCATGTCACCCAACCCATCCCCAGCTCCACCACCAAACAGACCATGGCATGTCATGCAATGTGAAAGCAAACAAAGCAATGCACAAGACCTGACACAAGTGTCACAAAGTACACTGTCCCTAATGGAAACTGCCCACACACAATATGCTCCCAGAAATGTATAACTAACAGCACACCTTACCAAATACTTACCACCAACACAATGCTGCAACACACCATGGAAAGATGCAAAAACATGACAGTACTAAGTTCAAGTAGTGGTAGTCTTACAACCTGAATACACCAGCACATTGACCCCTTCCAACTGTAGGGTGTTGCTGCCACGCAAATGTCTCAGTGTACTGCATACAACATGAACTGCATCTGCAAAGTAGACGGCCTTGTGAAGACATGAGGAAGGAACCTGCAGTTTAGGAGAAGACATGGATGCACAAGCACATATCAATACACCATGCAGTGTACAATACAACAACAATATCCACTAGGGATGTCTACACAGTATTCACTACAGACTGCCCACACAGCTAATGGGAGCCCAACGTCACTGTGTAATTCACTGTCACTTGGTCACACCCTTTGCAAGCCCATGGAAACAGGAAGCAGGAGGGGTGTGTGTCTCACGAACCCAAGCATCTAACCCAAACTCAGGACAAGCCTGCATGTGCCCAGCCGGAATACAGTGGAAGCCCACGGGAGCCACTCAAGGCAACACACTGTAAAAAAAAAAATTAAAAAAATCAAAAATGGCCATGTGGGGGCCAGGGGGTTGGGGGAGGCCACCCAGGAGGTTTGAGGACAGGGTGCATACCAACACCCACCTGCGTGGATGTTGCGGAAAAAAAACAACCTCCTTGGGCTCATGGCCTGCATGGCTATGCCATTGTGGGAGAACTTCTGTCGCTCTGCTCATCCTCTGCTGCTGCATCAGGAGGCGGTGGCACTATGGGAGGCAGCCCACGCAAAGCACTGGTATGGTCCTCCATGGCAGCAAGCATGCGGGTCAGGAAGGTCTGATTCTGGATGATTCTGGAGGATTAAAGTGCGGAAATCCCCATGCAGCACATCACGGGTTGCCTGCATTTCTGCACGCATGGCCTCATGTGATGCCCGGATCTCCTCACGTGTTGCATGCAGCTCAGCTGAGAACGAACGTGTGAGCTGCTCCAGCTGCTGTTCTGCCCTAACATTTCGGGAAGCCTCAAGTTCAAGCAGACTCTGCCTGAGGTTATGGAGTTCCACCCTCAGGGCTTCGCTCTGGCCCTGTGACTCTATTGATATGGGTTCACGCATCGTCTCCACTGCCGCCCGTCGGTCCCTGTTGGACAACATGTCTTTCCTGTGTGATTGGCAAATGGAGTCTGTTGCCTGCTGTTGTTGCTCCATCTGCCTTTCAGGGGGGATAATGGAAGTGGCCACCCTCCCCATTGCCTGAGCCATCATTTCTACTGATGCTGCCTGTTGGGTTGCCATACCGTACATGGAGTTTTCCCATACAGTATTAACTGGTGGCACACGGCCACCGCGTCGACGGGCACCGCACTTGTTTGGGGCAAGGCGATCTGCACCTTGCTGTGCTGGCACTGCCTGAGGCTGCAGGACTGCATTCCCCCTCCTATCTGCTGGCCCAGGAACAGGATCAGATGTTGTTGAGTGTGACCCTGCATCCGTAACCGCCAAAGGCGGACCTACCAACACTGACATCCCCATAGAGGGTTCTTCCCCTGGTCCAGGTGGGTTGGACAGAACAGAATCCCTGCCAGAAACGCTTACCTGCGACTGCACAAAAGGCTCATCATCCGATTCAGCACCTGAATAGAGGTCTGGGGAGGTGCACCCAGAGACACCCCTGGACAGTATGGTCTGCAGTAACATTGGGTTTTCACCCACTACCACACCACGTCCCCCACTGGTGCCTAGACGTGCATGAGATTCCTCCTGGGTGTGCACCATCTCCTCAACCTCAACAGCACCAAGTGCGTCATCACCTGCAAAAACATGAAAGACAACAAATGGAAACAGGCATGAGCACCATAGCACACACATAGGCCGTGACAAGCCAGAGATCCAGTACATGATTTACACATGTCCCACATGACTATAACCCTGCCATGCATGCACTGTCAAAGAGTTGGAAGTGTAGTCAAAAAGGAAGACACTGGGGAGAGCAAGATGGAAAAGCAACACATTTGCAGCATGTTGGGTAGCACTGGCATCACACATCAGGCTGTGAGTGGCATGTCCAATACACATACATGACACATGCCACCACACAGATGTCATGTAGCATAGCCACAGTAAATTACAAAACTACAGCAATATGTCAGTGAATGAGTACTGTCAAAAATCCATGTCACATCCACATGATGCGAAGATTGATGCTGAATAGTGTTGCAAAATATGCATGTGCCACACACTGAAACACATCCAGTGTCCAATAACACAGTCATTGTGGGCTGATCAATGGTTGGTCACTTCAACATTACAGGAAACATCTGTCATCTTCCACATGCAAACAGGCCCTAACACAAAATGTCTGCAGCCCAATACTCCATCGGCTTGAATGGTGTAATCATTAACATAACCAGGTAAAAATAGTGGCCCTGTGTGGGCTCTAAACAATGACTGAAGCATATCACATATGTTGCAATAGGGCAGAATAATACATTGCAAAAATGGGAGAGTGGAAACAATCAGCCTGAATGAACACTTACAAAATCTGAACAATGTAGTTGCAAGATGTGGGCCTAATTGGCAACTGTGGGCAAAAGGGATACAGTCATACCCAAATCCAAGGCACGTGAATGTATGGGAGGAAGCAAATGGGTGACCCATAACACTCAGGAGTACACACCCTCAACTGGCACTCAATCAGAATCCGTCACCCAAACAACATACACATGGATTACACACACAAGCATGGTCACTTACATGCGTCGTAATCAGGTACATCTCCCACACCTTGGATCTATTCCTCTGTGACGAAGGTCCCAGCAACAGACTGATGTTCAGTGAGTTTGTTGTCCTCTTGTGGAGACCCACCGCCAGTCACCAGAGTAGCGGCATGATTTGAGGCCAGCTTGTTCTTTGCTCTAAGTTTCAGGTCATTCCACCGCTTGTAGCAATCATCAGCTGTGCGCCTCACAAATCCAAGGGCACTTATGCGGTCCGCGATGGTCTGCCAGTGTGCCCTACGTTGACCAGGTGTGGTCTTGCACCCTGCAGTCACCAACATTTTGCGGCTATGTGCCGACAAATAGGTCACAAGCGCATCAAGTTCGGGGTCATTAAAGCTAGGCTTCCTTGACGTGCTGGACTGTGTAGCCGTGTCTGGGGTCTCACCCTGTAGTGCCAGAACACCCTTCTTCCTCTTCTTCAAAGGTGGAGTTGAGCCGGAGTGGCTTGTGCCGCTCTGGTCAATAGGGGCAGAAGCGCAGGTGGACTGGGTACTGGGAGTGTGCGAAGGCACAATGAGCATAGGTCTTGGTGCAGACATTGGCTGAAGTGTGATGTTGGCAGGGGCAACTTCAGTTTGATGGACCAGGACTGACACTGTCCCGGCTGGGAGACTCAGAGCTGGGGTGGATAGAGCTGCAGCTGCCCCTGCAGCCTCCCCACCCTGCCTACTTGGGGCAGCAGATGACATTGCTGCCCCAGATCCACGTGGCCTGGTGACACCAACTTGCACCGACACACGTGGTTTAGACTTGCTGACCTGGAAGTCAGCCTGGGAGTCATCCTGTGCCGGCTCAGGTGCCACAATGGGCTGGTCCAGCAAGGGCTGAGCTGGGATGGTGTCAGCCACGTTTCCCTCAACCATGGGGGGGGCATGGGTGTCCCTGATTGGTCCTCCACACATGGGGGTCTAGGGGCACCCTGCAAATCATGGCGACGTCCCCTACCACGCCCACCACACCCACCTTTTGGAGGTCGGCCACCTTTGCCTCACTTACCGCTTGGTCACCTTCCAACCATGGCACTGATGTTGTTGTGCGTATGGGAGTTGCAGTAAACAATTGTCCTGGGCAATTGGGGGTGAAAGGGGTAGGGTACTAGATGGAATTCGTACCCTAGTGCTCTAGCAGGGCTGTCTGTGACCCCTGGGGGAAGATGACGGGTCACGCAATGCACAGGTACCCCAAAAACAAAAAGCAACGTGCATGCAACCCCTCGTAGACCACGTGCATGGAAAAATGAACCTGCACTATGCTGTGGCACCCAGAAACACAAAAACAAGCGTATGCGTGTTACACGCAGCCTACAATGACCTCTGAAGGGGTACGCGACACACGGGGCAAGCACAGTTGGTAAATGCGTGCGCGACTCACCGTCTGCCTGGAAAAAGAACGTGAAAAAAACACGCGTGTGCGCCTAGGCAACACCCCTGCCAAAAGAAGAACTGTACGCTGTCTGAGGAGACAGGACAAAAGAAGAAGTGAATGCTGTTTGAGGAAACAGGCCCAAAAAAAATAAAGAACGCTGTCAGAGGTAACAGGGAGTACGAACTTGAAACGCTGTGAAGTAATCGCGTGTGAACCGACAAGAAGTACAGAATTCACCCAATCGTTCTCCACGAAAAGCACATACAAGGGAAAGGGGTCCTACACATACCTTTTAAAGTGGCCCACACGTACAACGTCACTTACGCGTGTACGCGCTAAGGCCCTTTCCTCCAATTACACGAGCTGACACTCGGACGTGCAGTTTTTGGACGTGTATGATGAACATGCACCCGTGTTGATGGAAACGCCCATGCGCATCACGTCACTTACGTGCGTAGGCCCTTTCCTTCGATTACATGCATCCTAACGCGGACGTGCAATTTTTTCACGTGCGCTGAACCACTATGCCCATGTCATGAGGGAAACGCACACACGAGTCACGTCACAGAAGCGCTTACGCGCTAAGGGCCTTTGGTCCAATGAAACCACGTACTTGTGCTGACGCGCTTATGCGTGAAGGGCCTTTCCTCAAATTACACGCTGACGTGCAAGATTTTCACATGCCAAATCACTCCGTATCAAGCTGGCCACGCAACAACACACGGAAGACCACGCTCCTGCCCAGAAGGCTGAATTACTGCCCCCCAGAGCCCCGAGCACGCTCCCACCTGCCATCTGCTGCTGCCTGACTGCCTGCTGCCCACGTGCCCTGCTATTTGCTGCCTGCACGTCAGCCAGGGGTGCAGTTGCTGTGCCACTCCTGCTGGAACCGAAGACTCTCGACTGGGATACCATCGCTCCACAGCCCAGCCCCAGGACGCACCCACTCCTGCCTCTGGGGTTGTCATGTCGGGCACAACACCATCTGGCACCACTGGCAACACCCCAGCCAGAGAGGCAGATGGCCACCAGCTTCAGTGCCAGGGAAGTTGGTGTCCTGGTGGAGCAAGTCCTGGGGCAGTATGATGCCCTCTTTGGAAGTTCGCGCACCGACAATGAAGGACGGACCAGGATCTGGATGGACATCGTGACTGCCATCAACGCGGAGGGGGTGGCAGTCCGCGACTTACAACATGTCAAGAAGCGCTGGGAGGACTTCAGGTCCAGGACCCTCAACAAGGCCCGGCGCCTCTTGAAGGCAGCTGATGCCAAGGGGCCCCAGGACCACCTGTCCGACCACCAAATGAGGGTCCTGGAACACATATGCCCAGCGCTCCACGTCCAGGTCCTTGAGAGGAAGACCCGTCTGGAGTCGAGCGGTAAGTGTACATGCATACTGATTGGACGCTGTGCATGTGGTGGTGTGCCAGTAGTGTGCAGGTTGCACATGTGTTTTCATAGGGCCATGTAGGGATGTGTATGAACAGGGGCGTGAGGCTGCCACATGTGAGTCCTCTTAGGTGTGAGACACATCAATGGTGTATGTGTTGGTAAGCATGCTGTGCAAATGCAGGTGTGGGAGCACACATGTTTGAATTTCTGTGTATGTACGTTGGCATGGTTGTGGTGTCACACATAGATGGTGGTTCCTGCTGCATGTATCTGCACTGTGTACATGTGCATGTGTGTGTATTTGACAAGTGTGCAACTGTGATGCAACATGGATGCACATGACACTATTATGTAAAAGGCTGAATGCCAGATGTGACATGTATGGTGATCGCATCACTGCGACAGTTGGAGGAGATGTAGACATGCATGTAAGTGTGGTGGTGTGTGTTCATGTCTAGTGCACTCCCTGTGTTTCATGTGATGTCAGGCTCACCTTCGGCTGTTCATGCTGTTGTATGTGTATGGATGTTGCTGCCTGGTGCAATATTGCTGTGGAAATGCTCATGTGTGTGATTTGAAATGACATGTGTGTCATGGAGTGTGATGCCATGTCTGAAGTTTGACACTGTCACTCATGTGCAACTGTCATGTGTGTATCAGTCCATTGTACAGTGTCCTGATGTCTGTGTTTTATCTCTCCCTGTCTGCAGCGTCAACTGATGAAGAGGGCGGAGAGGGTGCTGTGGAGCACAGCGGCAGGGATCACACCACCAGCTGGAGACGCAAGGCCCGGCTCCCCTCCCAGATTGTCATCTCGTTGGGGAGTGAGGAGTCTGGTGGAGCATCCCAGGCCGCAGCTGCCAAGGGTAGGTCCAAGAGGCAGAGGTCGGAGGTGGACTCCTCGGCAGCAGAAGGGGCAGCTGAGACCCCACAGGGTCCAACAGAGGAAGATGGCACAGAGTCATCCAGGTTGGTGGGGGGTTTAGTGGAGGAGGAGTCCGCGGAAGGGACACACACGGAGTCTGGAGGTGGGAATTCCGCTGGTGCTAGTGGTGCAGTGGGTGAGGTCCCTGCTGGCAGGTGCCCCTCACTGCTGGGGGGTGGGGGTGCTGGGGGACATGTGTGGGACATGAGTGGAGGCCTGCTGGCAGGTGCCCCTCACTGCTGGGGGGTGGGGGTGCTGGGGGACATGTGTGGGACATGAGTGGGGGCCTGCTGGCAGGTGCCCCTGACTGCTGGCTGGTGGGGGTGCTGGGGGACATGTGTGGGACATGAGTGGGGGCCTGCTGGCAGGTGCCCCTGACTGCTGGGGGGTGGGGGTGCTGGGGGACATGTGTGAGACATGAGTGGGGGCCTGCTGGCAGGTGCCCCTGACTGCTGGCGGGTGGGGGTGCTGGGGGACATGTGTGGGACATGAGTGGGGGCCTGCTGGCAGGTGCCCCTCACTGCTGGGGGGTGGGGGTGCTGGGGGACATGAGTGGGGGCCTGCTGGCAGGTGCCCCTCACTGCTGGGGGGTGGGGGTGCTGGGGGACATTTGTGGGACATGAGTGGAAGCCTGCTGGCAGGTGCCCCTCAGTGCTAGGGGTGGGGGTGCTGGGGGACATGAGTGGGGGCCTGCTGGCATGTGCCCCTCACTGCTGGGGGGTGGGGGTGCTGGGGGACATGTGTGGGACATGAGTGGGGGCCTGCTGGCAGGTGCCCCTGACTGCTGGGGGTTGGGGGTGCTGGGGGACATGTGTGGGACATGAGTGGGGGCCTGCTGGCAGGGGCCCCTGACTGCTGGGGGGTGGGGTGCTGGGGGACATGTGTGGGACATGAGTGGAGGCCTGCTGGCAGGTGCCCCTCAATGCTGGGGGGTGGGGGTGCTGTGGGACATGAGTGGGACATGAGTGGGGGCCTGTTGGCAGGTGCCCCTCACTGCTGGGGGGTGGGGGTGCTGGGGGACATGAGTGGGGGCCTTCTGGCAGGTGCCCCTGACTGCTGGGGGTGGGGGTGCTGGGGGACATGTGTGGGACATGAGTGGGGGCCTGCTGGCAGGTGCCCCTCAATGCTGGGGGGTGGGGGTGCTGGGGGACATGAGTGGGACATGAGTGGGGGCCTGCTGGCAGGTGCCCCTCACTGCTGGTGGGTGGGGGTGCTGGGGGACATGAGTGGGGGCCTGCTGGCAGGTGCCGCTCACTGCTGGGGGGTGAGGCTGCTGGGGGACATGAGTGGGGGCCTGCTGGCAGGTGCCCCTGACTGCTGGGGGGTGGGGGTGCTGGGGGACATGTGTGGGACATGAGTGGGGGCCTGCTGGCAGGTGCCCCTCACTGCTAGGGGGTGAGGGTGCTGGGGGACATGAGTGGGGGCCTGCTGACAGGTTCCCCTGACTGCTTGGGGGTGGGGGTGCTGGGGGACATGTGTGGGACATAAGTGGAGGCCTGCTGGCAGGTGCCCCTCACTGCTGGGGGGTGGGGGTGCTGGGGGACATGAGTTGGTGATCACTAGTGCAAGTTGACATGTGGCTTGGCTGGGGGGCATGCCCATGGTGGATGGGCTGCCTGCAGGACATGACCAGGGGTGCAGGGTAGTCCCCTGTGGTGTTGCCTGCCTGCAGGGGCCGTGGAGGGTGTAGAGGGAACACCTGGGAGGACCTACACTGCCAATTCACGTGTAGGACTCCCCGCGCACTCCCGAAATTCACATACCCCGCTCTGACAGCAAAATCGCGTGTGAAACTTCCTGCGAAGCCCAGTTATTCACGTACCACACTCGCACAGGGCCAATCGCGTGTGAAACTTCCCGCGAACCCCAGTTATACACGTACCCCACTCGCACAGGGCCAATCGCGTGTGAAACTTCCCGCGAAGCCCAGGAATACACGTACCCCACTTGCACAGGGCCAATCGCGTGTGAAACTTCCCGCGAACCCCAGTTATACACGTACCCCACTTGCACAGGGCCAATCGCGTGTGAAACTTCCCGCGAAGCCCAGGAATACACGTAGCCCACTTGCACAGGGCCAATCGCTTGTGAAACTTCCCGCGCACCCCAGAAATACACGTACCCCACTCGCACATGGCATTTTGCATGTGAAACTTCCCGTGCACTCCAGGAATACACGTACCCCACTCGCACAGGGCGTATCGCATGTGAAACTTCCCGCGCACCCCGGAAATGCACGTTCCCCTCTCCAATCGCGTGTGAAACTTCCCGCGCACCCCAGGAATACACGTACCCCACTCGCACTGGGCATTTCGCGTGTGAAACTTCCTGCGCACCCCTGAAATACACGTTCCCCACTCCAATCGCGTGTGAAACTTCCCGTGCATCCCAGGAATACACGTACCCCACTCGCACAGGCCCTATCGCATGTGAAACTTCCCGCACACCCCAGGAATACACATACCACACTCGCACAGGGCATTTCGCGTGTGAAACTTCCCGCGAACCCCTGTTATACACGTACCCCACTCCAATCGCGTGTGACACCCCCCATGCAGCGGGGTACGTGTATTCGGAGGGGTGCGCGGGGAGCTTTACAGGCGTTTTCGTGGTTGGGGCCTGTGCGCCAGGTACGGGATTTGTGCGCTGTGCATGGCGCACGGGGAGGGGTTGGGGCGTAACTGGCGCTGGTGCAGGGTCACTACACCACTCTGCGCCACGGCTGGTTTTGGAAGCTAAAATCCATGAATACGCTGTGCGCGGAAATGGATTTTAGCGCACGCGGCTGGCGCAGAAATTCGCACGCACACACTGTGCGCCAGCCGCGTGCACCACTTGTGCGCTGAATTCTATGAATTACCCCCATAAACAAAGATATTGGGCCTCATTAGGAGCGCAAACAACAGTAGCGCCATGACTAGCTCCAACAACCGGACCGTGTCCGCCCTCGTTCAATGGGGACTTACTGATCCAGTCCGACCTTGGCGGGACCGGTAAGTCCCCATTGTAAAAGCAATTCCCCATTCCCATTTGAGCCCCCATAGGGCTCAATGGGCAGGCGTCAATAACGGTACCACAAATTGCGGTACCGTTATTGACCCCGGTATCCCTTAACAGGTCCCGTCCATAACGCCTGGTAAAACCAGGCATTAAGGGAGGGACCCACTAAGGGACCTCGGAATAGGGCGCAAAGGGATTACCGGCCCCGGTGTCATTACCGGTACCCGGTATCCCTTTGCGCCCACCTCAGAATGAGGCCCATTGCGTCCGAAGCATCTAGCAGTTATAAGGCATGGGTAAAAGGACATCAACTGTCTCTATATCAGCAGGATTCTGACGAAATGTTGAGCAGCTGAGTGCCCGGAACCCACAAGAATTCTGGTCTTTGATAATATCTACAGAAGCCGCATCTAACGACGCTCTTGTGAGCACCATAGGTGAAGCCACTTGGGTAAAACACATTAAAACTCTATTTCACTGCCCTGCAACTGTTAACCATCTAGGCCCAACTACGCCAAACAAGCAGTGGGTTGACTTACATGACAGAGATTCCATCATAGATGTCATTTGCAAATTGAAAAACTCAATAGCGCCAGGACCTGATTGAATAACTAACATGACTTAA
This sequence comes from Ambystoma mexicanum, assembly GCF_040938575.1. Taxonomy (NCBI): domain Eukaryota; kingdom Metazoa; phylum Chordata; class Amphibia; order Caudata; family Ambystomatidae; genus Ambystoma; species Ambystoma mexicanum. The sequence goes on along the minus strand of NC_090929.1, from coordinate 1,434,313,808 downwards.
AGAACCATCCTGAGCAATGGGCAACATGTATCAGCACAGTCTTCCAAAGAGGCATGGTGTTAAAGGAATTGCCATCATCCTTGACCTCATCAATAGTTGTCCCCATTTTCAAAAAGGGCTGCAAAAACGACCTGAGAAACCTCCGCCCAATTGCATTGCTGGATATAATTGGGAAAGTATTCGGTTCGCTCCTGCTAACTCTATATCAAGCATGGGCAAATTCAGCACCATTCGCCGACCCTCTTCAGACTGGCTTTATGAAAATCATTGGAACAACTGCAAACATTATGATATTGAGCATTCTTAAGAGCAAGACCTTGGAATGTGGCCCCAGGATTTTTCTCACGTTCATTGACTTGGCTCAAGCATTTGAGCAGGTCAATAGAGACAAACTCTGGCACAAGTTGGCATCATGGAACTGTACCCTGACCATTTTGGACCTGATAAAGGCGTTACATACAAACACCAGGATGAGAGTACGCTTGAAACGTTGGGGCCTGCTACCCGAGGAAATACCTACAACCAGAGAGGTCAAGCAAGGTTGTCCCCTTGCTCCAGCACTCTTTATAGCCTACTTGGGAGACTTCCAACACACCAAGGCTGGGGTAAGATCATTCCCTCCAAAAATTGGCCAAGAAAAAACATCTAGACTTTTGCATGCGGACAACATGATCTTACTGGATCATACGGCTATAGGTCTCCAGAGACAATTGAACAACCTATCCAAATACATTGATACCAACAATTTAGAGACCAAAAAAGGAAAGACAAAAGTGATGCCGCTAGAAAAGTCCAGCAGGAAAAAGGAAAAACTGAAATAGAATTTGGAAGACTCCCAGATAGAAAAAGTGAGCGAATTTAAATATCTAGGAGTGACGCTCGATAGCTCAAGAACTGAAATTTCAATGCAGAGCGTTCTTCATGAGAAAACCAGAAAATTAACATTGCAAGCTAAAGCCGTTGACAAAAAGTACAGGTGATTCTCACCTGTCATCAATTTTTATAGAACAATGTGTGTGCCATCTACAACCTACAGAGCGGGGGCCATGCCAAACATACCAAAAAAAATATGGCTGTCATTGGAAAGCTACTTCTGGCAAACAGTTCTAAATCTGCCTAAATCGACTCTGATGCCCCTGATCACACGGGAACTAAGCCAATTGTCATTGCAAGCAGTTATCGAACATGACAGCATGATGCTCTACAGGACAATCTTACTGCCAAATCGCCCTTGGATATTCAGCCTGATCTATATGGAACTAAGGGGAGGCTGCTGCAAAATGCTCAAACTGTGGGAACAAAGTCCCAAGAAAAAAAATGGCAGAGATCCATAGTTCTGATGAAGAATTGATTCAAAACCCCCAAAAAGTGAAAAGGAAAATGGCTGAACTGGACTGGATTAACACCCTAGATGTAGCATTGAAGTACAAAATGACCTTACATCTACCCCCGCAGGCGAGAAAATTAAACGCGTCGCAGGAGTTTTTGAAAAAAATACCCAAACAGAGCCCTAAGGAACACCTTTATAAGAGCTTGCCTGAACCTTCTTGAAACAAATGAAATGTTGGCAATCAGAGGTTTATCTAATTCAAACAAATGCAGATTTTGCGAGGACCCCGAGCAGATCGAAACCATCAGACACCTTCTGCTGACTTGTCCTGGTATCCAACATATCAGAGGCCTTTACTTGGGAAGCCTTCTTGCTGCTTCGTGAATCTTTGAGGAAGACTTTCGGTGGGCATGATTGATAAGCAGAGGCAAGACCTCATGCGTAACAGCGATGGCAAAGATTCTGAAACATATACTGCCAAACAAGGAAGAAAGAATGGCCGTAAACTCTCAAACCAACGAGGTTCTTAACATCTGAACTTTAGGATGGAGTACGACAGAATAGATACACAAACAGAAACTGAACATTTTACGTTTTCTTTTTAAGTAATCTTCACTTCATTTAAGATGCATCGTGTAAAATCGCAATAGTGATCCAAACAAGTAAATACATTAAAAAAATAATAATAATTAAAAAAAATAGGGTGGCAGAGCAACAGAGGAGGCAGGAGGGTGTTCGAAATGTACATCATGCACTTTAATAGACACACAGTAAAAGATAGTCAACACAAAATATCTCTTGAAAACATAATTATAGAGGAAGGGCAAAGGTAAAAATGACTACAAATACAGGTATGTAAATCATTGTAAGATAAAAGTGTAAATTCAGGAACAATAGATGAGGTCTCTAAAAGTTATTGGCAGTTCTGAAGTCTTTTTCAGAGAAAGGAGATAACTTTGATAACTTTTAAGAGATAATGTGACAGAATTACATCTGCGGGGGTAGGCAATCCCATTCTGTTTTGATGATTGTAACACAAAGTTATGCTTTTAATTCTTCCTCAGAAAGTGAGCTCTGCTATTCATGGCTCACTCTCTGAATGCTGAATACTGAAAAGTATAGTGCACTTGTTGTTTCTTCACTTGGCCCTGGCAACTTGGCAACAACATGCACATTCCTGAAAACATGACTGCAGGAATATAAATTAGATCCTGCCAATGGCAACTCTTAAAAGTGGGCCTACATGATCCAAATTATATATAACTGTGTACCCCAAGAATTGGTTGCAGATTGATAAGATATAAAGATAAAGCTATATCTGGTTTGATATAGCGGTCACTGATATAAATGATCAGAATACACCACCTCGTGTCATTTTATTGTCAAACTGGTGTCTAGTGATTCATACGACTGCCAAGGTTTTTCTGTATAACTGTGTGGTGCTGAGTTTCACCAACAACAAACTATTGGGTCCAGTCATAGAAGCTCCCTTTGTTCTTTGCTGGGAAGGTTTGACACCTTCCTAAGAGGACATGATATACCCCAGTGGGTAAGATGTGGACCAGTGCTTCAAAGGAAATGCTGCCAGCTCAATGAAGAAATATCACCAGGGAGATAACGACTGGAGTCTCTCTGCTGTAAGCCAGACATGAGACAGGGAGGGGAAGTATAGAGCAGCTTAGGGCGATTATGTTCCCAAATCAAGTTCCTCATCCTTTTGAAAATGATTTGCCCACACTTACTTCCTGAGCCCCCTCACAGCTTTCTGAAGACTTGGCTCTACGGGAGCCGACATTAGAATGCAAAACACTTGTGGCAACATCAAAGATTGGCCCCTTGGAGAAGCTTGAAATGGACCAATTTTTGTTGAATATTCTTTGAACTATAGAAGGAACATGTCCGTGGAACTTCATTTGGGGGTATGGTCTGCCCAAAGTTCTCAGCAATTTAAGTGAAAATAAACCCTTCAAAGGCGGGCCTTGGAGGAGTATTTGAAGGGACCTTCTATTTGGTCAAGACTTGCCTGATGCTCAGACCCTGCTAGACTGGACTCTGTCCACTTGATGTGTCAGACCCTGCAAGTACTCTCTGGCAACTTTCCCAGCTGGGAAGGGCAGATGATGGACTTATCTAAGCCTGAAAGTACCAGGACAACGTCCCACAGCAACAAAGAACCAAACAAATAGCTTTGGGCCCTATTTGTTGCTTTGAGTTGCTTTTCAAGCTGAATCTACCACTTTCGAGGTATTTACTGTTTTTGAAGGACTTTAGGTTGTCAACTCCACCATCGCCTTCCTGTTCAAAAGTAGTCCTGATCCAATCACCACTGCAGATCCACATTGCTTAGTTGTATCCTGTTGAAGTGACTCAATCGCCTCAACACCGACTCAACCCATTGAGAAGTGCCCATTTCCACAGTCTCAATGTTGATTCGACCCATTGGTAAGCATCCAATTCGACTATCTCTATGCAGACTCAACCCATTGTTACAGGCCCACATCGAACATCTCTATATCGAATAGACCCATTGGGAAGCGTTCAACTTGGCCATCTTGATGCCGACTTCACTCATTAGAAAGCAGCAAGAAGCCCACTCATCCCTACCGAGCCCCAGGAGCAAGACTGAAAGGCTTCTGGCATGGTCTTATCCCCCTGGATTTAAGTGATGTAGTGACATTTAAGACCAAACTATTTATCTTTTAATTAAACATTTTTTTAACGTGAACATTTCTGCAAAGTTAATTGCTGCAGTCCCCTGTCTTTGTATCCAGAGTGCCTCCTTTCATCCAAAAGTCTGCATAGTGCATGTTTCATTACAGGCGTGGGTTGTTAGTGTTTTTAATAGCGTCAATGATTTTTAGTTTTGATTACAGTCTTGTATTTTTATAGAGCCTTAAGTGGACATTTCTTTTATTTTGGCACCACAGTACTATTGTTGATTCGGATACTTCCCTGTTGGCTCACAACCCGCCTACCCTGGGCTAATGCTGCCTTCAACGGTTGAGGGAGGGGTACCATTCAGGTTGTCCCTGTTTCACCTTTATAATTGTGAACACTGCTGATTTACTAGTAGTAGTGTGAACATGAGCAAGAGTTTAGAAGCTGTTACACATCCCTGCAGTTGTTTGCTCTTCTACAGGTGTCAGAAAGAGGCATATTCTGGGAACACCACATTTGCAAACAATACCACAAAGCAACCAATGATGTAGTTTGAATGATGAAATTACCACATACATGCCACCCACTTACAACTAATACATTGGTTCCAATTGACATGTGGAAGATGGACAGCTTTGCAGCCATATGTGGAAGGGTGTGAACACACATTGTATAGTACACATCAAATACTACTAGTGACAATGGAAACATGGCCACACAAAAGCAACATTGTCAGTAAGCCAGTGCACTGAACGTAATTATCTGCAACACTTTTTTAAAGCTAGAAAACGTCAATAAATACAGTGTAGCCTTGAAATGATCATGGGCTGCATACTTTCAGAAAATTAATATATGTCAATGTTTAATTAAAAAGGCACACAAATATTAATTTATCTTGATATGTTTCAATGGGAAGTACAGGATAGGACTCAAGCACCAAGCAGTAAACACTCTAGTATTGCACCACACTTATTTTGGAAGCAACTAATGTGCTAGGCATCGAGCATGGCCAGGTACCATCCACCCCCATACCTACCACTATCTTTCCCAGCTCATAACTGCTGGATCCTTCAAAATAAATGTTAAAAAGGAACAAAGTAATCCATATCAAAAGTCAATAAATTACAACATGGCACATTAACTGTGACATAGCTGTACATTCATTTAAAAAAAATGTTTATTTTATTGTTTAAAGCGTGGACATAGCTCGAGAGCAGCAGAGCGCTGTACAGAGTATGGGTAGCTGGTTTTTGGGCTGGCATCTTTTAACAGTAGCGCAGTACTGTGAGGTATGTGCGTCGGTATGTGTGTCCATTAGAATAAGTCCATGATCAAAGGTTGTTGAAAGAGGCATGTTTTGAGAAATTTGCAAAAATGGGGAATTGTTGGGCCTTCTGAGCCAACACTGGTATTGAGTTCTGGGGGCGGGTGTATGACAAGAGAAGGAAGATTTGCGGGTCCTCTCTTTGTGTTGTGATTCAAGCCTGCTGGTCATTTTGCTATGCAATGGTCGTGTGCCACCAGATATGTGGAGCTTAGCCGGCAGCTATGCTGGTGTGCTACTCATGACTGCTTTGTAGATGATACATGCAGTCTTGAACCGTATTCTGGCTTGGAGTGGGAGCCAACATAGTTTGCAAAGGATGGGGGTAATTCAGTCAAATTTCCATGCTCTCGTAATAAGACCTGCTACAGCATGGTAGACTGCTTTTAGGGAAGCCAAGTAAGCAGCTGGGAGCCCTGTCAGGATTGCATTTCACCCATCGATCTGCGAGACCACAAGGGCCTGCACTACGGTCTGTAAGTCCTGCGGCGGGATGAAGGGTTCGGTTTTTCAAAGGGTAGAGATTCTGAGTCAGGCTATTCAGGCATCTTGGCTATGTGTTTCTGGAAGGACAGATTGCCGTCAATGGTGAAGTCTAAGGATTTTGCTGAGTCTGAGAGTTGTGCATCTATTCTTTCAAGGCACATATCGTTGAGCGATTTTTGGATAAGTTGTTTCTTAGCGGGCGAACTGAAGAGGATGAATTCAGTCTTGGATGGGTTTAGTTTGAGGTAGGCAGTCGACATCCAGGACTGGATGATGGCTAGATAATCGCAGAGATGAATGATGTCCTGCGTGCTATTTACTCTCATGTACAACAGAGTATCGTCTGGGTATTGGTAGATGGCTATATTGGGATCTTTGAGGAGAGTGCCCAGAGGCACATGTAAAAGCTAAAAAGGATTAGGGAGAGGATGGAGCCTAGAGGAGACTTCACAGGAGACCTGGAGTTGGTTAGAATGCAACAAGTTCATATGGACAGCCTGGTGTCTGCCTGAGAGGTAGGAGGTAAAACAATTCAGGTCAGTGTCAGAGAATTCCATTCTGTCAGCAAGAAGGGAGAGAAGGATGCAGTGGTCGGTGGTGCTGAATGCAGCCGAGAGGTCAAAGAGAAGGATAAGGAGGCATTAGTCACCCTTATCCATGATTTGGAGAACATCATTCACCACCTGGATGTTGGCTGTCTCGATGCTACACTTTGGCCAGAACCCTGACTGATAGTCATTTAGGAGGTGGAGTTGTTCAATTCTGTTGTATAGCAAATACTTTTTCCAAGATTTTGCCAATGAACGCAAGGTTTGTAATTGGCGTATAGTTGGCCAGGTCACTGGATCTAGAGTTGTTTTTTTCAAAAGAGGTTCTGTGATACCAGTCTTGAGGGTGTCCAGGAATTATCCTTCTGCAAGGCAGGCATTGATGATGCTGAGGAGCGCATTGAGCCCCAAGCCTGCCAATTGTTTAATGTTGGAGGCTGCAATTATATCGTAAGAGTAAGAAGTAGGTTTGAGGGAGGCAATCATTTTAAGGAGATCCAGGGGAAAGAGAGGAGAGAATTCGCTCCAGAGGCGCAGTGTGGGGGCTGGGGTGCAGAGAATGCAAATGATGTGAGAGTTTGATTCGATGGTCTCTCGGAATTTGTCTATTTTTTCAATAAAATAATGTGTTGTTTTTGTCACATTTTTCCTGGGTTGCTGGTACCTCCAGGTCAGTGAGGGTTTGGTACAATGCTAACTACTTCAAAGAGGGCTTTGATACTGTTAGAGGCTGCTGCAATGGTGATGGAGTAGTTAGCAGCTTTGTCTTCTGTTATCAGAATCCTATGGATTGCGCACAGAGATTTGAGGTTGGTGAGGTCCCTTGAGTTATGGTTTTTGTGCCACCGTTTCTTAAGGGCTCGGATTGAGCATTTGTTGGAGGCTAGCTTGGAGGTGTGTTATGGGGCGAATGGTTTGGCGCTAGGCTGGCTGGATTTTAAGGGGGCATGCAACACACACTCATATAAAGCCCAGATTTTGTGTAGTTTCCACAGGATGCCATACGAAAATATTTCCCTGATTGAATTCACAATCAACTGCTATGATTTCACTACAGTGAGATAGACACATTTCTCTACTAAGATTTGGGATTAATTTCCTTTATAATTTGTTGTGTTAAGTACCTTCTATCCTCGCTCTCCCTCCATGGTGCCTTAAATCTCCCCTATCTTCTCAAACTGCTAATCTATCACCTCTCCTATCTCTCTTTCGAAGTCTGGAATGAAAAAGTTAAAGAAGGATCTCCTGGTCTCCAATCCAGGCCTGCCCATTGTTGACACATATGGCAATGTTTTTTCCAGGCAGACTGTCACTGACATTTTCTTTGTCATTCCCTCTCTTGACCTTTGGATTCCCCATATGGTCTCAGTGCTCTCCCCTTTCTCTTCCTCACCCATTAATGGTAGCACCCATTGGGAAATACTCTTGACATATTGACCATTCTCTAGGGCCATCATTAATGTCTACCTGAATGGCACTGTCATGGTCCAGTACTCTGAGCCCAACCTCCTCCTTCTTGATAGGCACCTTCCGTCTCTCATCAACTTCCTCCCTTCTCCTGCCACTCCTCCTTCTGCTTCCTCTCTGGCCCCTCTGCCACTACTGACGAGTGTACCATATTTCTGTACCCCTCCCCAGAAGACCTTCAAAAGTGGCAACTAGCTCCACTTAGCTACCCTCTACTCTCGCTCTGCCATTAAACACTCTTTGGACATCTGCCACTTCCTTGAAGACCTCAACATCTTCGCTCTTACCAAGACATGGTTCACGGCCAGCTCTGTCACAAGTTTTGACACTCTCCTCCTGAAGGGCTACAAGATCCTCTCTAAGCCCAGGTCAAACCAGTCCAGGGGCGGAGTGACCCTGATTTCCCAGAATAGTTCCCTGATTCTATCATGCCCCCTTGAACCTGCTCCTCCTTTGAATGCCTCATCTACAGGCTTTGAGTCTCTCCTATCCTCTCGCTGACCCTGGCCACCATCTACAGGTCCCCTGGTCTGGTCTTCCTCTTCCTCTCAGAGTGGTCTGGCCTCACCTCTTATCACCTGGCCTCCACCAGCAAGCTGCTCCTCCTTGGAGACTTCAATATTGACCTTGACTCCCCTGATGCTGCCTCTGGACTCATATGCAACCTCTGTGACTCTCTTTCCCTCTTCATTCTTCCCTCTGGTCCGACGCACTCAGCCAAATACACCTTGGATGCTCTCATCTCAGCAGACATCCCCATCGCCAACGCTCTCACTGCACCTTTCTCCTGGTCTGATCATGCTCTCCTGTCCTCTCACCTTGATCTCCTGGGTCCACCGGCTAAGCCCCCACATGTACTGACCGTCTCCTTTTCGTCATTCAACCAATGAAGCGAGTGTCAGTTGTGGCTTTTGCTGCCACCTTCATTCAGTATCCCACTCCTGCAACTGACTCTCACCCTGACACAGCCTTGCTAACCTTCAACTTCTGACACTCTGGACATCATTGCCCCTGCAATAAGGATCCATGTGAAGCCAGCCTCCAAGCACAACACCTGTTATGATTCTGATCTCGCCTCTCTGAAACACAAGTGCAGAAATGATGAGCGGAAGTGGCATGTTTCGAGAACACCCTCTGACAGACTGACCTGCCGCCTACTCCAAAGACAATACAGACTATCCATCCACTCGAAGAAGAAGGCCTATATTGAGCCCTGCATCTCTCGGGTCACTAACGACACAGCTGAACTGTTCAAAATCTGCAAGGAACTTTCCAATCCTACTACAGTCTCCATTTCCCCTCTGCCTTCCCTGGCCCTATGCACTGTACTGGCCTCTCACTTCATTACTAAAACTCAGGACATCCTGTCCTCACTCTCCTCTACACCACTCCGTTCTCCCTCACCTGCTCTCAGGCCTCCCTTGGCCCCCCTCTCCCATTCCCTCCTTATCCTATTTCTCCCATATCACCTGATGAGGTCTCTAGACAACTCCACTCTATGAAAGTCTCATCCAAACAGGTGCTCCCCTGCTCCTCCTACCAAGGACAACATTGCATCCCTTGCTCCAACCTTGGCTTATTTGTGCAATCACTCCTTTGCCACTGGATCCTTCCCGCTACTTCTCAAACACTCCCTTGTGCACCCTTTCTTCAAAAAGTCTTCTGCCGACCCCTCCTGTCCGGTCTAACATCTCCGAGCTTATCCACTACAATTAATCTGTTGGTTGTCTCCATGACTAGCAGTCTGGCTTCAGAGCAGTCAGAGGCACATAAACTGCCCTTATGAACACCAGTGAAGACTTGCTCTCTAATCTTGATTCCAACTCTCCTTCTGTTCTCATCCTTCTTGACCGTTCCTCTGCCTTTGATACAGTCAGTCATTCCACTCTTAGAAATCGACTCTTTGCACTACAGACCGGGCTCTGTACTGATTGACCTCCTTTGAGGAAACACGTTGTCGGGGTGAATGCCGGAGAACAGGACCCACGACGACCGTGCACCAGAAGACAACACGTCTGGCTCTGCGACTATAATACGGAGTCCCCTACTACCTGAAGACACGAGAGATACTGAGGACCTGAACGAGGCCCCTGCTGCCTCTCCAGGCTCCCGCGAGGCGACCGCCTGCGCACCTGTGCAGTGGAGTCACTGGCTGCAAGATTTCGCAGTGTGCCTCCCTCGCAGAGACTAGAAGGGCATGGAGCACCAGAACTTGGCGAGCTGCAGCACCTGAAAGGGAAGACCGTGTGACGCCGTCCTCTCCCCCCACGGAACTAAATAGGTGTGATTGCATACCAGTGCTACAGTCCACAAACAGGCACACAGGAAGCGGGACCAGAATTGAACAAGGAAACCGCCTGGCGGACTGCCTGCGGTGAGTCGGCGGTGACCTGCCCTTTTGTATGCAGCGTCCCCCTCAGCCCACATAGCATAACTCCCCAGGGAAAATACACTGCCAGCCGGCACTCCTTCCTTCTCTCCCCTCCTGATTCTACCTAGGTAGGTGCACGGACCATGGGGGGAATAGGGAGACAGCCTGCACCTATATAATAAACAGACACTGGGCTGATGGAGAGTGTCATAGACCACATAGTCAGACATATGGTGCCATAGTTGAAGCGCGCTCTGACCAGAAATCGGCACCCAAGAACGGCGCATGTAAGATCCGTTGCTCCCCTGATGGATCAATCTGGCCTGACAGTGTGGTTGAACGTACAGCACAATTAAAGCGCACTGACCCACTGCCCAACAGAGGTGGAGCAAAGCAAGGAGCCTGCTATTAAATGCCTGCACCTATTAAATGCCTGCAAAGAAGAGCTGACGTTGAACGATAACATGAGAAATGGATGAATGTGTGCACTTGCCCCTCCTGGAATGAAAACAGAATAGCATACTACACTAGCAACAAAGAGATGATAAGGGGATAACCCTCTGTGGGCACAGAACGGTGGTGCACAGGGGAACTCAATGCCAGACCCGCAGAAACAAGGCCGGTCCCTGTCCGACACTTATATCCATACTTAAATACACCCTAGACCCTGACACGTGAAAAGATAACGGAGAGTGTTAAAAAGTATGAACTGCCCGTGAGATCACTAACCAACTTATTGCACATAAATACTTGCTATCACTACATCAGCTGGAAGAAGCGGAAGTAATCTGTTACCACCCACGAGAGCTACGCGGGGCAATAACCACACTATACTTTAGAACTCTACTTGACCCTTCCCCCCCTTATTCGACCCCAAGTGGCAATATCTCCTGCTGTCCCAGCACACCGACATACCTGTGTCAACGCAGTGAGAGACAATTCGACTCTGCGATCGGAATCTGCAGCCCTTTTCCTCCTTGAAGACTGCCAGACCGGAACATGGGCAATGATAAAACAAAGAAAGCGTCCCCACAAAGCACCATAGACCAATTTGCAACTAACACCTCCACCTCAATGATGGACACTGAGCCATTGACGACCTCCTCCTCCTCCATTGAAGCCCTAACACTGAAAGACGTTATGGCCACCATTGCCAACTCTTGTGCCTCCATGGAGAAAAAGATGGACGGCATCTCAGCGGAAGTATCATCCTCTGTCACAACCTTCAAAAATTATCTTTGCGCACCAGAGAAGTGGAACATCGTGTCTCGAGAGTAGAAGACGACCTCGGCGGGGTACACCAACAGCTCTCACAGACAATGACACATCTGAAGACCCTGGAAGCGCAGTTTGAAGAGGGTGAAGGAAGATTGTGCTGTAACAATATTCATATCCTGGGCCTTCCAGAAAACGCAGAGGGACCCAGCCTGGAACTCTTTTTGGAACAATGGTTGGCAGATCTCTTTGCACTGAAATCCTTTTCTAATTTCTTCTCAATAGAGAGAGCTCACCAAATACCAGTAGGAAGCCCGATCCCAGGTGCCTCTCCAAGAACCGTCATAGCTAAACTTTTAAATTATCGAGACAGGGATGCAATACTACAGATGGCTCACGCGAAAGGGACGATTGCATGTATTGGCTCCAGAATCGCCTTCTTCCCGGACTATACCCAGGAAGTGCAAAAGGCCAGACAATCCTTTGAGCCCCTCAAAAGGAAACTTCTCTCCATGAATGTCAAGTATGGATTGCTCTTCCCGGCCCAGTTAAAGATCCAGCATAATGGAACCACAGTTCACTTCGCTGACCCGCCAGAGGCCTGGAAATGGGTGGAAAACCATATAGATGGGAACTGGGACCCAAATGGCCCGGATCCCGGAGGCAGACCTCGACCCCCGAGGAATCGGGACTGACCTGCGCAACATCCCCCACTGCCGGAACAGAATGACCCGGGCCAAGAAATAGACTTCTAAGATCAGCGATCCGGATGTGATGGACAAAGGAATACAGAAGATTCAGAGGCGGATAAAGGCGACACACCCACTGGGGTACCAAAAGAACTCACTCACACTCTACTTCTGCCAAATGAAACCACAATGACGGCGGCCCCCAGGACCACGATTCTAGACCCTAAGTCTCCAGAAGGGGCAGTAAGTCTTTGGTTAAATTGAAGTCGGGATATTTCAGGTTACTAAGTTAACGCTGATGCTGTACTTGTCAAGTCTCAGCAATGTTCGGGCGACAGATACTTCATGTTGGGGTGGAGTATAGGGAGGGGGGAGGGAAGAGCTATAAAGGCCCTCATTCCAACCCAGGCGTTAAGGGTTTAACGGTGCCATCGGCGCCGTTAACCCTTAACGCCTGATTTCCACCTTAACGCCTGCTTTTAGCAGGCGTTAAGTACCAAGGCGCTAAGCGTCCTTGGCACTAATTATGCCCTATGGGGCAAAAATGGGAATGGGGAAGGGTAAATGGGGATTGGGGATTTACCGCCCCACTCACCTTGGAATGGGGTGGCAAAATATTCCCCACCAGGGCTCAGAGACGTACTTCTAGATGAAATAACCGAGCTAATAGCGAACCATCAACCAGACATATGGATCCTGGGATGGGACTTTAACGATGTAATGTGCAATCCATTAGACTGCACTCACATCCGAGGTCGCATCCGAACATCCCTACAAATAAACTCTACAACAGTTGATATGGGAAGCTTACAAGGAGGTGCTTATAGGGGAGATAATCTCCTGGATGTCCAACAAAAAAAGAGAACATCTGTGTAAAGTGGCAGAGGCCGAGAGGGAGGTGGGGGAATGGGAGTCTAAATACATTCTTGATATTACCCCCGAAACTCACCAATCCCTTCTAAAGGCTAGGGAATATCTCTGTAACATTATGTAAGATAATGCCAAACAGGCACACAGGGAGTGTTGAGGGCTCAGATCTATGAACATGGGAATAAGGCAAGCAAAATGTTAGCCTGGCTGGAGAGGAGGGATCAGGGTCAACGACATGTTATAGAGATTGTAGATTAACACAATGAACGGACCCAATCGGATCATGAAATGGCAGAGGCTTTCGCTAGTATCTATGCCACCCTTTATTGTAGTCCGACATCCTCAACTGACCCCTCCTTCTTAGATAACATCACATTGCCATGTCTATTCAAGCAGCAGAAGATACAATTAGAAGGTGATCATACTGAGGCTGAAATTGCCGAAGCCATGCCCAGCTGCAGTCGGGGAACACGCCGAGTCCTAACGGATTCCTGGTTGAAACCTGAAAATAAAATAGGCAGCGAAAAAATTGCAGTTCCCTTCACAAGATGTTTCTTCGGGCTAGAGAGCAAAGTACCCTCCCGCCGGATCTGCATAAAGACACCATTGTGGTAAACCCACATCGAGTAAACCCCCTGAACTGTGCACCTCATACAGGCCCATATCATTGATCAACGGAGAGGCCAAGATTCTCGCCAAGCTCCTAGCCAACAGATTGCAACAGGTTATTTCCTCTTTGGTCCACCCTGACCAATGCGGCTTTATGCCACATAAATCAACGCAAATGAATATATGATGGCTCCATTTGTTAATGGAGCGAGCCCCTATTCTTGATACGCCACTTGCGCTACTGGGAATCGACTTTGAGAAGGTGCTTGATTCAGTTATATGGGACAGTCTCTGGGAAACTATGAGGCGCATGGGGTTCGGCAAGACATTTTTGGGCTGGGTGCAATTATTGCACGCGGCTCCACAGGCAGAGGTGAAGGTAAATGGGTGGCCCTCTGGATTCTTCCCACTTGGCAAAGGAACACGGCAGGGATGTCTTCTTTCCCCCCTCCTATTTGCACTAGCGATCGAATTACTTGCATCATGGCTCTGACAGAGCATCGCCTGGACAGGGTTCAAATGGCCGGAAGGTAATGAAGATAAAGTATCCCTTTATGCCGATGATCTTCTAATATACTTAAGTGATCGAACCCGAACCTGCCCGGTAGTTAACAAATGCTAGCATGCTTCAGCGAGTTCAGTGGGCTGAGAGTCAACTGGGGGAAATCGATCTTCTTCCTGGTGAAAGGTGGGGAACATGCAATTCCCAAACTGCCCTTACCGACTAGAGCATAGAGGTATTCGTTACTTAGGGATTTGGGTCTCCGGAGACCTTTTGAACTATGTGACACACAACCTGCACCCGATCACTGATCACCTTGCGAAAGATGTTCGACACTGGAAGCTCCTCCCCCTAACGCTGATGGGCAGTGCTGCACTCTTCTTTATTGATGGCACTACTGCGGTTCCTGTATGTTTTACAAAACACCCCATTCAGGATCCCTGATCCCGAATTTGACTGGGTAGAGAGCCTCCTTAGGGAACTTATATGGGGAGGAGGGCAGCCCTGCATCGCATTAACCACATTGCAGAGATCAGTCTGGGAAGGGGGTATAGGAGTGCCACACCTTCAAACGTATTGCTTGGCGGGCCAAATGGCGGTGGCCAATGACCTACTTCATTGAGACCGGGAATTACCACACATTAGGGAAGAACTGATCAATGTCCACAATACCAAGCCACTTCACTTGATCTACCAGCCCCTTAGTAGGCCTCTCCCGCAAACAACAGCAGCGCATATCGCCGTGGTTTGTAAGCAAGCACATATCTTCATTGGGTGGGGGAACAATGTGACCACAATGCAACCCCTATGGCACAATAGTAATCTTGCCGAATTAGGAAAACTCAGGTCATGGTCCAAGTGGACAGAGGCGGGGGTCACTAAAGTAGGTGACGTCCTTGCCGAAGGCAGCATAGCCCCGTTTGAAGCCCTGCAGTGAAAATCCCAACTCCCGAATACTGAGCGCTACCATCACACGCAATTGACTCATGCTCTGAGGAAACACATACTAACAGACACCAGTGATCCTGAATGCACACCACTAGAGCGTAATAAACTCACTGAATGCATCCCCACCAGACTCACCTCCATCCTCTACAATACCATGACAGCCTTTGCCATCCCGGAACTGGCAAATCTTAAAGCTAAATGGGAAGCAGACGTAGGAATTATAGAACTGGAGGACTGGATAGTGGTGCAGTTGCACCCTCGCGAGGTTTTGCAATCTCCTCCAGGCTCTGCTTGATTCAACTCAAGATACTTCACCGAATCTACTATCCCAGAACTCTATTGTATGGTTGGACATGCACCCCAAACCCAAACTGCCTACGATGCCAAGAAGAGGAAGGTACCTTCATGCACATCCTGTGGGAATGCCTCTGAATAAAAATCTTCTGGGTCAAAGGCTGCGATAAACTGTCTGAGGTCCTTGTCCGTACCATATCACTGGACCGGAAAACACTGCTGTTGGGTATCCCCGATGAGTACACTGTTAATAAATGGGAAGGACTATTCTTATCCACAGCAGCAGGTCTGATAAAATGCAACATTGCTAAAAAATGTGGAACCCTGGAATGTCCGATCCTGGCTCAATGGGCCGTCGATATGGACGTATTTGTTGCCATAGAACATAGAATATACACAGCAAGAGGCTGCCCTATGAAGGCAAACAAGATATGGGGAAAATGGGAGGAGGGAGAGAATTAATGATCTTTTGTGAACTACGGAGACATGGGTGTGTGGTGAGACATGGCGTTTATGTGATTTATGCAATTTATTAATGTGATTTTGTACGTGACCGGTAATTGTAAGTTTCTTTTTCTTTTTGGTTTGTTCCAAAATCAATAAAAAATGTTATATAAAAAAAAATGACCCCAAAGTTTCTGGCTTCAGTGGAAGGTGCAGGAGTAGAGCCCATAGAGGGTGCCCAGAGTGCAGGAGGGAAAACGGGTAACAGGTGTCCTGATAGGAACAATCTCAGTCGTACTGGAATTAAGACAGAGATCATTAGAGGTACACCAGGACTGAATAGTGGACAGGTAGTCAGGAATGATAGAGGAGGTAGAGGAGGAGGAGGAGGGGGGGAGGTTGAAGAAGAGCTGGGTGTCATCTGCATTACACTGCACATGATGAGAGAAGGTGGAGATCAGGGGAGCAAAAGGTGCAAGGTAGATGTTGAAAAGCCAAGGCAAGAGGATAGAGCCCTGAGGAACATCACATGTAGAGAGTGTGGTGGTAGAGGAGAAGGAACCCAGGAGCACCTGGGAGGGGCGGTCGGTGACGAAGAAGGTCAACCAATCCAGTGCCCGGTCTGAGATACCAAGGGTATCTTGGGGCCCCTTTATGAGGATAGGGGATATTTTTGTACTCTGCCCGATGCTGTGTGCCCAATGTGGTTTCTGGGGGCAGCGGAGCTGCAGAGAGCTCCTGATGCAGCCCTGTTTCCTGGCCTTCAGTTCGGCCATAGCAACCCCTCAGACAGCTCCACCATGGCCGTCTCCAATGCCCTCACTGACCTCAGCTTCATTCAGCAGATCACTGCCCCAACCCACAACAAGGGCAGAACCTTGAATTCGGGAAGCGGATCTGAACAGCCGGATCTCTCTATATTACCCTGCACCTGGTCAGACCATCACATTGGGCCTCATTACACGGTATGCGGTAACCATGGCGCTATTAGCGCCATTTTTGCCACCAGTATTTTACTGTGTCTGCCTTGGTGGATGGCAGAATTACCGCCCTACTCCAAGGTGAGTGGGGGCGGCAATTCCCCATTCACCAAGGCACTTCCCCATTCCCATTTTTTCCCCCATAGGGCTCAATGGGAATGGGCAAGGAGCTAATTACGGTAACGCAAATTACGGTACCGTAATTAATACCAAGGTCCCTTTGCGGGCCCGTTACTTAATAGCTGCTAAAACCAGCCGTTGAGGTCGGGTCCGGCAAAGGGACCTCGTAGTAAGGCGATAAGGGTTTACCGGTACCGGTGCCCTTACCGGTACCGGTAAACCCTTACCGCATTCCATGTAATGAGGCCCATTGTGACCTTCACCTTTCAACCATTGAAACAGCGGCCATCCGCCCCTCCTACCCTGCTTCCCACCCTTTCAATGGGCAAGGAGCTAATTACGGTAACGCAAATTACGGTACCGTAATTAATACCAAGGTCCCTTTGCGGGCCCGTTACTTAACAGCTGCTAAAACCAGCCGTTGAGGTCGGGTCCGGCAAAGGGACCTCGTAGTAAGGCGATAAGGGTTTACCGGTACCGGTGCCCTTACCGGTACCGGTAAACCTTTACCGCATTCCGTGTAATGAGGCCCATTGTGACCTTCACCTTTCAACCATTGAAACAGCGGCCATCCGCCCCTCCTACCCTGCTTCCCACCCTTTCACGCAGTACCCGGAAAATCACTAAAATCTCCATCTCGCCTCTTCTCACACCACTCTCACCTGAGAACCATAACTCCACAGACCCCAAGATCTTAGCAGCCATATATTCAAATACCCTAACCAAGGTTATCAACTTGGTGGCCCCACTGATGCCCAGGAGAGCTAAACCTGCGGGTCAACTCAACTCTTGGTTTATCTCTGCATGCTTGCCCTGCGCCTTAGAAAAATCCATGCAGAAACCCACTGGAGAAGGAACCCGTCACACCAGCGGAAAGCCTCTTTCAACCTGAAAGTCCAAAGAATACAAACAATCTATCATTACACAAGTCACAAGAAATCTTCAAAATCCTCAGGGAATTAGAAACACCCTTCCACTCCCCCTAAAGCCATCATCAAAGACAAGACGTGGTGCATAATCATACAAAAGGCTTTGTGATCCAACATCACCTCTCTGCAACAGAAAATAAAAATGTAACAAGCCCTCATCTCCACCCTCCACCACCCCGTGAATGAGCAACCCTCATCCCCTTCCAATTTAGAGAAGTCTCAGAAGGAGAAACAACCAACATACTCAGTAAGTTTTGTATAACAATTCATGTTTAATTTTCTATTGCATCCATTGCCTATGCTCCAAGAACTATCTAAAATAATATATATTGTCCAATTAATATTTTAAGCATTATTTAACTTCTTCACATGTTATTATGTTTAATCTATGTCTAGTTTTAGCAATTAGTTCCTCCAGATGTCTGTAACTGGCATACACATGTAATGTTATTATTACTTAAAATAATACAAATTATGAAAATAAAAAAAAGGAAGAAACAAGAACACCAGAATGATTGTGGAACTCATGGCTGCAGACAACGAAAAGTGTGAATTTGAAAAGGTACTGGGAATGCATGAGTGGAGCATGAACCATTGAGCACAACCACATGCCAGGGGCTATTCCAGAATCTAAGTGGGTCAAACACTTCACAAACTTATACAAGGAGCAACAAGCTTTATGATAGTGGTTGTGGTGGGGACAATTGCATTGCTCAGGTTGTGCCCATGTGGAATCTCACAGAGGGAGAATTAAGTATTGCCCTTGAGTCACAAAAGATGGGCAATTGGATATGATTCCGGTGGACTTTTTTGGTAATGAACCATTGATATAGGTCTCCTATCTGACAGTAACTTTTAATGCCGCTCTGAGTATGAACAGGGTGCTTCAGTCTTGGACTCGGGCAGCTATAGTGCCCATCTTCAAGAAGGGAATAGAGGTGATCCAACAACCTATATGCCTATCTTCCTTCATGATGCTGGTAGCAGGACTTTTTCTAGGGCACATTGAGGCATGGGTAGGGTAGGCTGGAGTCTTGAGCCATCTTCAAGCAGGTTTTCAGTGGGGAGTGAGTACTTTGAACCAGTGCCTAAGACAATGGGCCTCATTACAAATCAGGCGGTCCGGAAATAA
Organism: Ambystoma mexicanum; assembly: GCF_040938575.1. Classification (NCBI taxonomy): domain Eukaryota; kingdom Metazoa; phylum Chordata; class Amphibia; order Caudata; family Ambystomatidae; genus Ambystoma; species Ambystoma mexicanum. Next base: position 1,434,294,892 of record NC_090929.1, on the reverse strand, counting down.
CGGTGGCGGTAAACCCGCCGCCACTGTTGTTTCCGGACCACCTGATCCCGACTCCTCAGGTGGGAGGTGATGTTCCCACCAGGTTTGACCTGGGGGGTTTAACACCGCCCGCCTGCAGGCGGACGAAGAAACACCGGCAGCATTACGAGATGCTGCCGGTGTTTCCATGATCCCCATTCCCATTGAGTCCCATAGGACTCAATGGGAATGGGGATTAACACTATTCCGCCTCCGTGATTCCCAGAAAACCGGGGTTGTAATGCCCCGGTAATTCCGGGAATTACGGCGGCGGAATGGTAATACGAGTCCAGCGGCAACCAGGTGGTTTTACCGCCTCGGTTACCGCCAAACTCGTAATGAGGCCCTATGTCTCCTATGTGATAAATATGTAGCCCTGAGGACACGCCATCTTTATTGACTAAAGAGTGGCGTTGAGCACAATTCCAAGAACTAGGCTCTGCGCTCCATTTGGGGACATGGGCATCCCAAATGGACTGTTGAATGCCATTAGGGCTTTGCACGTGGATAACGGGGCAAGAATACATTGGGGGTTGACAGGAACATTGTCTGCATCAGTTAATATTGAAATGTGGGTTCGGCAGGGCTGTGTCCTGGCCCCCTTGCTGTTCTGCCTCTTCATAAATGGTGTGATGAATGACCAGCTAAGCATTTTTGAGGGCTTCTGCCATGAGAACGATGTCTCCATCAACACTGAAAAGACCAAGGAAATGGTACTTAAGGGGAGCAAGATGAGGAAACAAGCTAAACTTAAACTCTCCTTGAAGGATCACCCAATTGAACAAGTACATGCTTATGATTATCTTGGCATAAGACTTAAAGACAATTTCACATGGTCTGATCAATTGGGCAAAGCTGCACCGGTGTTTGCTAGGTACAGTGGTGCCCTAGCTAAGTTTACCAGGGAGCACTGGGCGGGTTGCATGGGAGTAACCCTAGAGGCATACAAAGCCCAGGCCAGGCAGGCAGTGCTCTTTGGTGCAGAACTGTGGGACTGGTCAAACAAGTTGCTCATGGCCCGAATTGAAAACAAGTTCCTAAAGAACCTGTTGGGCTTGCCGACTTGAGCACCAAACTTCCCTGTTGGTCTAGAGCTAGACCTGTGGCCAATTGCAAACGTCTGAAGGGCCAGACCAATATTCTACTGGGGCAGGCCTTGGACTAGTGATTACCTGGAGAAATATAGGCCGTCACTTGATGATGTGCTTACCCAGGAAGGGGTGGGTATTTACCATGGTTCATGTTTGCAAAATATGAACTGCAGGCCATTGGTCTAAATGAGTATTGGACTTGCCCTGGTATTATTAATGGAGATTTTAAAACCCATATTATAAATGCTCTTAGGACAGCAAGGGAGGAGAAAATGTGTGCAAAGCTGGCGGCATCGGATCAGTTTACCAGATACTGGTCACTGAACTCCTTTCTAGGGTATGAAGATTATCTGGACCAGATGCAACTGAAGCAGATGCAAAAATTGTTCATTAAGGGTTGCATGGGCATTTTGCCCCTGGCAGCCTTAAGGAACAAATGGAATTGTGATGTTTCTCCACTATGCAAGGTCGCAATGGCAAGCATGGCTCACTTTCTCTTGCTGTGCCCGCATTATGGTGACTTGAGGAGAAGATCTGTAAAGCCTCTCCTGATTGACCTAGACATTCATACAGTGGCAGAGGCCTCGTCCCTATGCATAGTAGCTAAGGATCCTGCTGCAAAGTTTGCTACTGGCTGTTTTTTAAGTAAACGTGCTGGTTGATGGAGGGAGGTCCTCCTGGCCTGCCTTTTACCCATCTGACATCTGGTGTAGTCCATTCACTTTGTGACCTAACCAAGGTATAGTGGTAAAGGTGGCCAAGTGGTAGATGAACTTTAACTGCCTGTATGATGGAACTCTGACCCTCCAACTGTCCAATAACCATTGAGAATGATTGCATATACGTATCTGTTTTCTACTTCTTCTTTGTCTTATTACATTCCATAATTTGTACTTTGTCATTTTACGATTAGCTCTAAATGTTTGTAATGACTTGATGGTTTATTGTGTTCGTATTGTTTTGTATTGTATCACTGCTTTTTATGGTAACTTTTATTTAAATAAAGTACAAACAAACGATTGAGTTGCTATGACATCAGTGTCTCAGCCCAGGGTTGACCATTTCCCAAAATGTTTTGGAATTGGGAAGTGAAGCAGCTAATACCATATCTTCCCTATCATATTCTTCTTGTTGTCATTTCTCGGCGTGGATCGCTCTCTTATAGGTGGCTCCTGCATGTACAACCCTTTGCTTGTCCATGGGGAATGGCCTTAAGGCATACATCAGCTCTGCTTTGGTTTCCTTACATTCCTGGTTAAACTAACTGGCCACCCTCATTCCCTGAAGATCCCTCGTCTCCTTAACCAAACTAGAGGAAATACTTGGGATTAAATGCTTGTAATAATGCAAAAGCCTTTCCGTGACAAACCCTTGAGCTAAAATAGCAGACAGTAAAGTCATGCTTTTACCTATAATTCCCATTTGGGTTTTTTCACTAATGCTAGCATCCCATCTAATTATTTTTTTATTTGCAGTTACAACGTTATTGACTCGAGGGGCGTACGGTTACATGCAAGCTTCCTATAGGTTCCCCAAGATTAGGGACAATGCATAGTGGTCGGTTACTAGATCCATCCATACTTTAAATTCCTTGGTGGATTTCCAAATACTTAAAGGAGTACACAGGTAATCTAGTGTTGATTTATTTTAATGATTTATAAACATGTATTTACCCGGGATATCACACTCATGTCAACCATTCATTGATCATAATACCCACTCATAAAGCCGATGGTACAACTGTAATCCGTAGAGAAACAGAGGGAGGCTGAGGGGCCCACTCTAGTTCCCAGTGTTGAATACCTGCAGCATTTCAAGTTGCTGTTCTCCTCCAAGCACTTTCATGTCTCTAACAATCTTCAGGGAGGCTGTCTTTTCAGGTGTTACAGATTTGTCTCAATTGGTCTCAAGGAATTCTGGTAGCTGTAATCTGTTTTTGGTAACCAGGAACCAACTCCCCTCCAAAAGCATACATATTTTCCTGGTGGGGGGAGGGAGGAAAACCAATGATGTGGCTCTCCTGGGTAGGGCACGGTGGCCCCGGTGCTGCTGCCTCTGACCGCTGCCTCTAAAGCCCGGGACTTCTGAACCACTATGTCGAGAAACAGAGGGAGGGTGAGGAACTGTAATCCAGTTGCACAGGTACAGGGCACTAACATGCATGGTAATCAAATTTTGAGTCCTCCATGTCATCCAGGACCCAGCTTTCAGGTAGCCATCGCCTATTTTAAGATTGAAGTCGCCCCAATATAAGCCTTGGGGTTTTTCCTGCCGACAATGTCAATAGCTGGTCCACATTTAATTTTAAATTGCCCAGTGTAGTTTGCACAACATAATTTTCAACCAGGTTGTAAAAGTTGCCTATTATAGCAGGGGGCCCTCTTTAGTTAATCTTATAGTGGTGAATTGAATATTGTGTGAGTAATCCTGTGATGGGATTGATGCAGCACCCAGGGAACTTTCACTAATGTTGCTAGGCCTCCGTAAGGGCGGCCTCTTGCCTTTGTATTGGCACTAATCTAGAATGTAGTTTAGCCATCAACCCCTATGGGTTCCAAGGCCCATGTTTCCGACAGGAGGATCACATCATACAATTGTAATTTATGAAGGCCGTGCTGGTTCGACAGCCTATCTTATTGGCTTGCTAAATTCCATGTCAAAATGGAAAAACCTGTGCCACTTCCCCAAATATTCTTTCTGTACCCTTTATTCCATTGGGAGGGATTGAACTGCTTTTAGGATTATCCTGGGGTAGGCAGTCAATTTCCTCTAGGGATGTTAGTACTTGGAATCAGTTTTCTGTCAAAACTGCACCCATGTGAGGTCTCCTCTGGTTAACGTTTCTTTGGATCTTAGGCAGTTCTGTGTAGGGTTCAGTGCAGGTATTATCATTTCACGCTCTGAAACACTTGTGTATGAGCGCGATAGAAATAAAATATCAATATCAATATCAATTTCCATTTGCAATCTCGAGATTGTGGTCAGCCTCTGACAGCGTACTTTCAGGATGGGTTTCCTTGAAACTGAACAATTCACTAGGAAAGAAGGATCTGTACTGTAAAAATGGCTCAGTGAACAAATCGTAGTTTTCCTTCTGGGGGATTGGACAGAAACATTTGAGTTCAAGACCCTATGCATGATAGCCACATTTGAGAAGGTGATGGTTACACAAACTCAATTTAAATATTTTATCGTGTTCCCTAACCATGCAGTTCATCTTGCCATTAGAATGCTACAAGGGTCTTTCTTGGGTCCATTGAATTGGGTATTGAGCCAATGGGTATTCCTGCGAATTTAAGAAACAGTTGACTCCCTCTCATTATGTTTGAGAGGTTTGAGAGGGTCTATCGTCACCACAACCCCAACTAAGTGGGCGGCTGCCAGAGGAAGCTGTAATATCAGTTGCACCTTCAGGTGTATATTTGGAGGCACCCCCTATCTCGCCTCCTCGATGGTTTCTCCCCTACCAGGTGAGGCCACTACCTGAGCTAAACACCCTTTTTGGCTATCTCCCATCATTGCAGATCTATTATGAGTGGTATGTTGATGAGGATCAGAACTCGATGGGGGGAATTGCAGAACCCTGTTTGATGACCGCCTGCTGATCTTTTTGTTTATGGTTCTAATCAAATCATCCATAATGTTTAGAGACCCCAAGACTGATTGCCTAAATTCTTTTAAGGAATCACAGATGTTATTAACCTTCAAGTCTGTGAAGTCCTTTAATGCTCTTTCGATCCGTCCTAGCAAGTAAGGTAAATAGAGAGTGTTAATTCCCTCGTCCTTCATCAGTGATATTCACCTGTCCCAGACTGGGGCCGGTCTCTATGGGACATATTGCTGAATTATTCTCTGTGTGTGGGACTAAGGGGTTCATAGGTGTATCTGATGCCCCGTTTTGGTCCTGTGCCGATTGACTTTAGTGTTGGCATTTGCAAATGCCCTTTCAGCTGACTGAATTATTTCCTCTAGTTTACCTGAGATGGCTTTTAAATAATCGTCCAGTGTGCCCTCCATTTTCTTGTTTAAATTCCCATTATGTTTCTTTTGTTTTTTTTCCTTTGGTTGACCCTACCTGCTGGGTTGCTTTCCTTTTCCCCATCTCCTCTTATTTGCCCACATAATACACAATGCCGGTCACGATGGGTTCCTCAGGGAGCACACGGGGGCTGGGCATTTGCCTGAGTCCATTCGCCCCGCCCCACATTATTGGGCCCGCTTGCAGGTCCTAAAGGAGTCTCTTGCAAAGAACCTTTGAATGGGCAGATGGGCAGGGCCGGTCTTACAACAGATTTTACCCCAGGTGGGAAGCATCTTTGTCGCCCCCTCTCCCCCGACCTGTGATCTCATGCATGTGTCATGTGCTGAGCAGCGGGAGTGGGAACTATGATTTAACACAATTGCCAATGCTGGCATCTGCTGAATTTCATGAGCATCAGAAAACAGCAATAAGAGGGTCAAACCCGAACAGGCCTGGTTATGTTAGTCTGCTTTTGCTCTTCATTTTTAGTAACAATTACCAGTTTGCTGCTGTGACTCAGGTCAGAGAATCGACAATTTCAGATCTACACTAATGTCATTCGTATGACCTCAAACATTTAGCCACTCTTAAAAGGTGATGAACTGGTCTTGAACAGTGTTACTCAAACCTCCAAGAAGAACAAGCACCAGCAACATACCCACCGATAGCTGTACAAGCCCGTCTATATAAGCATTAAAATACATGCATTTATGCAATATGTAGTGCATCAAATATTTCACGGGAAGTTAAATATATTTGGGAGGGACACACGTAAACAATATCACTACTCCATGTGAGTGGTAAAGTCTACTTTAAACATATGCAGAGAGTTAACATGCATGTACAATTCAACATAGCTCCCAATGTTAATGTTGGAGAGGTGGCGTTCTAAAATTATGACATTACAAATGTGGACTTTACATTGAAACACACTGCAGTGCATTACCACGGTAGAGAAATGGCAGTTCGAGTATTGGGGTTTGTTTCGCTCATGCTTGTGAACTCTCAAAATTCTTAAATGTTTCCTTCGTGATCACTATTTTTAGCTCCCGACAGCACCATGAAACTGTAAGATCGCAAAGAAAAACGATATCTACCATCCCAACATAAAAACAAAAACAATCAAATTCTTAAAGGGTGGAAGATGACCTTTTCTTGGGACTCGTTAAGTTTACTTTTTGAAAATGACTAATCACATGCTGCTTGAATAACAGCGGCCCTTGCACATTGTGCAGTGTATAGACCAATTTAATTTCAAGGGACTTGGAGTACTGCGGGTATCATGGGAAGCATCTCCAGTGTACCCCAAGCGTAGTGCGCTTTGCCCGCCACCCCCACCCCCGCAGCCATGCAGCCCTGCGCTTTTTCACATTCTCCATTATGGTAAAGAACATTGTCCCAAGCTTGGGAGAGAAATGCACTATGCAGAAGGAGCTGCCTCCCGAGGGTGTGTTTAGCTGCTGGTGTATCAAATGGCGAAATTGGTGGCATCTAGAGCCCCACGCTCTGAAACATCTTTTGCGCACTGGTTGGTCACACGACAGAAAGTGTGAGAAGGTGATTCCCCAACACTTGAACCATTCTTTTGAGACCTGGCCATAAATTGATGCTACAGCATGTCGCCCCTTAATGGAACAAAGAAAGTGAAGCATGCATCCTGCACGTCTGGGTATTTGCATTATACGGATGACTGGCCAACCGTCCACAGGGACAGTTTCTACTGTAGTTGCTGAGTCGCTTTCCCAAGCCAGCTGCCGTGCAGACTTCACTCAGTTTTTGGTCCAGCGCCTGCATCCATCCTTCACACCATCATTCACAAGGCACGTTCGTGTAGGTGTTTGTTTATCTCGTTAGAATAGCGTGATTGCTATTCCAAACAAAAGAAGCACAACAACAAAGAAGAGTATAAGACAAGTCTGAGCGAACAGTGAAATGTATGAATATCTTGCACTAAAATAAAGTCAGCAGTGCATGCCCAGTAAAGAGGGAACGACGATCAATATCCTCGGGAGCGGGAACTAGGGGGTGAAGTAACCCCCAAACTGGCCTAAGTGTGGTACCAGCCCCCAGGGCCTCGCCCTCAAAGTGATTTTGGCCCGGCCAACGGACCAACCAATCCAACCCCGCTGGAATGTGTAACTGTCTAAGATCTGCTGACGATGACACTCTGCCCAGGTCTTCCGAGAACCGGCCTTTTGATCTCCTGAGGAGAGTCCACCACCAGTGCTCGCTTCCTTTTTCATGACTACTTGAGCCTTCACAAAAGTGTCTAGCTTTGTGGCCTCCAGAGGCTGTTCTTGGATGGCCCAGTCATCTCCGCAATACCATTTTAAAATAAATAAAACGCCTATGCAGCAATAGGCCTCACCTGCGAGGATGGGAGCAGGAGGAAAGAAGTGTACTTGCCTCGGCAGGCTGTAGTTACTGCCGGGTTTCCTGAAACAAGGCCAATCAGCGAGGGCAGGATGCAGCAACTGTTTGTATTTGCTGATTCTGCTGCTGCTTTTCAGTGTGTGCTTGTGATGGGAACAACTTCAGGATTTAGTGACCCACTCGCTCCTCTTTTCTGTAATGGCTGGGACCGACAACACCAGCCAGCCCCAATCGATCCACACTTCAGTGGCAGTGCGCGCCCATAGCCTGGAGGAGGGCACACCGCACGTGCGCCCATGGGCCTGGCTGGTGCCAGCAGCGCCGACGCCACCCGGGGCCAGAGGAAGGTAATAAAGCAACAAATGTTGCTAATTTATTTGCCAATTGCCCTGCCCTGCCTGAGGGCCGAGGCCAGGCCTGTTTCTTGGCCTGGACGAGGCAGGCAACTGCCTGGGTCGCAATAGCTACGGGAGGCGCAATTGTCCCGGTCCCTGGAACCTCTGGAGGGGATGGAATTCCCCAGTTTGTGGGGCGGCGCGTTGACATGGGGAAAGTTCTGCAGGTCAGGTGCTGGTGCTGCCCCTTCCGACTGTAATGTCACTTCATTACAGAAGTCAGAGGCTCCCCGTGACCACTTTCGCGCCACTTGGGGTGGGGGGCATAAGCACACCAACAGAAACACTTCAGGTCCCCCTGCAGCGAAGAGCAGCCCCTTCCATCACAATGCCGGCAGAAAACTGCTAATGGTGGCCCATTAGTTACTAAATGGTTTTGTGCTGGCATTGAGATTGGAGGGGAGGTGCAGTGTGCTGTGGAGAGTGGGCGTGCCTTGCAGGGACGCACCGTGGGCCCCGACACAGTACAAACGGAGACCCGTTTGGGCCCATGGTGCATCCCTGCAAGCCCAGAAAATGACCAAAATAATAGTTTAAAGCAGCGCTATTTCTTTCATGCCGCTTCTTTTCCAAACTATATATCAATTATACTTTAAACCACTTCATTGGCACTTTTGATGAGTTACTTCACTATGCGGATAATAGTTTTGACCAGTGTTGCTGGGTTAATATTCTTTAAGCTACGAACCGGTTTATTTATTTATTTATGCAATGTTTGTCGGTTACATAGAGACGGATAATTTATTTATTTATGCAATGTTTGTCGGATACCTGTATCCGACACACACTGCATAAATAAATAAATATGCAGGTACCCGACAAACATTGCATGAATAAATAAATAATCCTGGTCCATGTATCCTTACAACATTCAAGACTTTACTGTATCAAAGCATAACCCTTGATTCCCATTCAAAGAATGTTAAAGTGATTGTTTATTGAGTTCAGGTGTCTCCTTGTCATTGCCATTTTGGCTTAGGTTGCCTCCAAACCCCCTTCAGCATCTTGTGTTCTTTGTTGGTTGTATATACTCCATCCTATGCCATATTCATGGTCTCTTGGTTGGTGTGCCCAGTCCTCATTATATGCAGCCTAAGTGGGACTGAGGCATAAAATTGTCTTGGGCACCAGTGAAAAAGCGGCCCACCGTTGCAAATGGCAATGCATTCCTTGTGTGACGGACTGTTTAACTTTGGGTAGGAGTTCCTTAACGGGGTAGTTTGGGAATGGCGCGCAAGGTGCAGTGGGAGTGGTGCGCGGGGTGCGGTGGAAGTGGTGCGCGGGGTGCGCGGGAGTGGAGCGCGGAGTGCAGTGGGAGTGGCGCATGGGGTGCGGGGGGGGTGCATTCCTAGCATTTCGCCCCGGGCACCAAATGGACTAGAAACTGCCCTGGCCGAGGCCACAGCCTGCAGCAGTGCCAGTGGTAGAATACACATATAACACGTTTGTTTCCTAACATTATAAAAATGAACAGGCACATTCATTTTTATAATGTTAGGAAACAAACATGTTACACGTGTATTCTAGCACTGTGGACTGCTGGTGCAGCGCCCCCTAGAGGCTGACTGACGTCAGGCAGCCGCCTGGGCTGCCTGACGCAAAGACCGGCCCTGCAGATGGGGTTGGAATGTTCAAATAGAAAATACAAATGCACAAAGGCCCCAAAAAAGTCCCAAAATCCTGAGGGCGGAAATCAGGACATACAGGGATTTAGGGGGAACCCTGGCATTGTTCTTACCATTGTGTTACCGGGTTTCAAGGGCTGCCTATTCCGTGTTGAGTATTGGTGAGTGTAAGTGAGTGTCTCAGCATAGATGATGTTATCAAAAGTACTCCAACTCACATGCACAATCTTGGAGCATCCAGCATCTTGCCACCCGCGGCTCTCCTCTAAGCTCTACTCTGAGGAGCGATCTCTTCGAGGAGCCATACATGCGAGCTACCACACTGGGAGATGAATGCCAGAGTTCAACAGCAGGGCAACAGCTCACCCACTGACGCTCCGCTGCGCTATGCTGCCGCTACATTTGGGGCTGCAGCCTTCTTTAGTGCAGAATGCAGGGTGCAGAAATCATAGGACCTGTGCCTCCTCCACAAATACCACGAACAGCAGAGCAACAGCTCTCCCACCACCCGCTCTGCAGTGCTACCATTGCTGTCTGGGACTGGGGGCTTTACTCACAACAAATGATGGGCCCAACCCTGGAGGGCCCTTTTGTTCTCTTCTGGGAAAACATGACACCTGCACAAAGTACCAAGATATATCCCAGGGACAAGGTGGGGACCGGTGCTTGTCAACACAATGAAGAAGTCCGTCAAGGGGAAAAATCTCAGGAGCTTTTTTTTTTTTTAAATCTCAAGCAGGTAGTATATGGGGAAGTATACTGTAATTTAGCAGAGGATCTATCCCCCCAGGAGATGGGTACTACCATATTAAGGCCACACTTGCATCCTGTAATCCCACCTAACGTCCTGCACACAAAGCAGTCTAGAAGTGAACATCAGAAGGCAAAATCATTGTTAGAGCAGCAAGGATTGACCCCTTACAGAAGAATTGAAATGGACCATTCTGCTGTGACAAATTGCTTATGTAAAGTGGGCCAGGCACCCCTTTACTAAACCATCTTTGAAATCTTCTTTGGACTCATCTTGAATAAAACATAATGAAGAATCCTCTCTAAAAATGAATTCACTGGAATCTAGCTGGGAAAAGTGTGCCCACATTTGCAGCCATTGCGTTGAAGAAAATGATATCCAAAGAGGGAGCAGATATTCGTCCTAACTGTGACAGTGGAGCATTTGAAGTGACCTACTGCTTGGAAACTCTGTCTACTATTAGAACACCTGTACCCAGGACTTTGCCGATTTAAGTGGCAAACCTGCCAGTGTTCCTGGAAACCTTCCTGTCTGCGAAGGGCAAAAGAAGAACTTACTCTTTACTCAGAGACACTTGACAGGGCCTCACAACACCCCATCATTAAAGGAAGCAGCCTCTGGTTCTCCCTGCATCGTTGAATTGCTGCAAGCAGCTTTGAGTGTCTTTGAGACCCTTTGAGCTGCTCCAAGATGCTGAGGGAGCTGCTTTTGACATTCTACCATTTCAAAACAATTCAAACATTTGTAGATCCTGCTCAATCTGTAACACGGGCCAATTCTTTCTCAGTAAATCAATATTTTTTCAAACAGGCCCAAACATAGTATTGAAGACACATTCTTGTTTAGCTGTGGATGGCTCAGTTGCTTATTGAAAAGCCCCTCGTGATGTATTCACAGTTTTTTCAAATGCTTATTCTAAGACCAGTTTAGGATGCACTTGTGATTGTATTTTAAGTTTCACTCCTGATTCCTTCAAATAGTTTTCGGAATGTTAACAGATTCTCTATGCTCTTAATAATTGTGAGTATGGGAGTGTTTGCAATACATTTTTTGGATGATATGAATCCCATCTGAGACAATAATCCCTTCAGTGATCTTATTATAAACTTTAAACAGGATACAATGGAACTGTTCTATCCTGAAAAGTGAACTATAGACAACAGATAACCACACACTTGTGGATTTCTCCCGTCCCCTGCACACCCAAAAATATTGCGAACACAACCAATTAGTGAATGATTCCTATATGTTCAATTCTGTAATTCAAAAATAACACTTTGCTAATAACTCTTGTCTTATAAAAATTCTTTACTCAAAGAAATGTATATATACACACTTATTCATTTATGTTAGACCATACATAATACCAAACTGTTGAATTTCAAATTTTACTTTGTTGATCATTTCACAATTCGAAATAGACAATATAGGGTATGACGTTTGATTATTCAATAATAACCCATCTGGGCAATATTTTCTAGATCCGTTAACTTGTGTCTCTACGCGTTTCGGGGTTTGATGCTCCCCTTCTTCAGGAGTTGTCTATTTTCTTCAAAGGTCTTGTAGTTCCATCTATAATAAACAATTTAGATTTATAGGTTTTAAATTCCATTATTCTTTTGTTTTTCACTGTCACTGTCACTTTAATTATGATCTCATAATTAACTAGGTGATTTTGACTAATTCAGTACGGTTTCTCACTCATTATCAGAATTGCCTGTTCAACTTAATGCCAACAATACCAGATAAATAAGAATAGTTCAATCCTTTTACACTAATCCAGTTAAAAATATATACCCAGATGGGGTGTCCAGATTTTAGCATGTTAACTTCTTTAGTTAGATCCATTAAAATATTCACCTGTGTGATACTTCCAATGGTGTCTCCCACTTCTGTTTGGAATCTCACCACTGCTTGTGCAGTAAGCTGCCCTTGGTGATGCAATTAGGTCCCTCCTAGTGCCAATGATGTCCTTTTGATTATCTCAATGTGTAGACCGTTCTGTGAATAAAAGTTCACAGTTTGTGGTAAACTGTCTCCCCAGTTATTGTATTACAGAAATTGTAGAGACTTTATTGCTTACCTATCTACTTGGTTGTTGATGAATTAATGTTGGCTGAATATTGCCCTTCGTGATCACTATTCGGAATTTGGTTCATCTGAAAACTCTCCTTTAGTTCTAAGGGAAAAAAATCCTTTATCACTATATTGTCCTCTTAAAAATGGGGGGGTTGAACTTAAGGTCAATGTCATCATACATGTTAAACTATATTTTCTATCTCCAGCATTTACCTTGTCAGACAGAAGTCTCTGTATCTCTCACTCCCAAGTGCCAAATTCTGCAGCCTTGCGTGCGAACGGCCGCAAAATGGCCGCCATTCTATTTATTTACGTTCTATGTGTGACGTCATCACGTGATAACGCGATGACGTCATACGCACCACCGTTCTGTCTTAGTTCGATGTGTTTGTTCGATGTGTTCGTTGTTTATGTTAATATCTCATGGTTTGTCGACCTGCATGGATGATATCATCACATGCCGCTGTTCTTAGTTGTGGCTTTGTCCTTTAAGGATGGTTTAAAAAAGGCCCTTGTGGTGTCATTAGGCAAATTACTATCTGATGGGTAATCCCATATTTTTTCACCAGGGGTGTCTCAAGTTAATTCTGAGATCATAAACGTGCTCACAATTCGTTTTACTATTTCTTGGAAATGAAGATGAAAGTATATCCAACCATTAGACATTAGTCATAATGTATTGTTCGTTCTCTTCTGTACATTCTGAATTGTATATATAATGTATTCCCGTTCATCTCCATGATGTTACCACATTTCTTTCTAAGACCAGTTTAGGATGCACTTGTGATTGTATTTTAAGTCTCACACCTGATTCCTACAAATAGTTTTCAGAATGTTAACAGATTCTCTATGCTCTTAATAATTGTGAGTATGGGAGTGTTCGCAATACATTTTTTGGATGATATGAATCCCATCTGAGACAATAATCCCTTCAGTGATCTTATTATAAACTTTAAACAGGATTTTTTCAGAGACCAATGGAACTGTTCTATCCTGAAAAGTGACACCAGTGGTTCACATTGTTATGGTGAATTTAATCAATTGATATATGTTGTTGACATATCCCAAATAATCATTCAAATTTTCCACATCACCTGATTATAATATGAATATATCATCTATTTATTTAAGCCAAAACATGCCTCCAGCTTGCCATTAATTTGAAGATGAAATTACTTTTTGATCTTTTTTTTCCATAAACAGGTTAGTGTATAGAGGCACAAATTGAGCACCCATCTATGTTCATTTTAATATTTAGAAAACTCGTGTATGAAATCTGATTTAACCGTTTTCAAGAACCAGATGTAATAAATCACAAAGGAACTGGTGTTCAACATCCTGTACATGATAACTTTGCAGATAACCTCTGATGGCTGAAATCCCCTCTTCATGTGGGATGTTTGTGGACAGACTAGTTGCAATCACAGTGGACAGGAAGTAAGTGCCAGTTGGGAAAGGACATCTCTTTAGTTTTTCAATAATGGTTGTAATGTGCCACGCATGTAGATACAGATTTCTTCAAAAAGAGAATCATTCTGTGCCACAATTGGTCTGGCTGGTGGATTTTCTCTTTTTATAGTGATTTTTAATTTTTATATTTATTTATTTATAAAGTTTCACAAGTAGATAACCGATAAATCAGTCAGAACAAATAGTACAGTACAGTAAAAATATACAGAACAGCACAACATTATATATTCATAACCAGCAATAAATCAGTAGATATTCAGGAAGTCATCCCAAATTTTCCCGTACACACTCAACTTCCTTTGTCTCTTAAAAACAATTTTTTCCATGGAAGCCAGGGTAGACATTCCCTCAATCCAATCATCAAGAGTTGGAGCATTCCGTGACTTCCAGCCCCTCAAAACCATCTTTTTGCCCATACTAGCACCACGGAGCAGAAATTTCTTTCGAGACATAGAGAGATCCTCCATCAACTCTCCTCCTCCCAAAATCATAGTCATAAAATCCAATTCAACATTCAGATTCAAGACACGCAGACAGGCACAACAAACATCATGCCAGAATCCCTTTACACGTACACATTCCTATAGTAGATGTTCCAAACTTCCCTGTCCATTCCCACAACACCAGCAATCATCCAAGTCCATCCATCCCCTCTTAAACATCCGTTCCGGACTCCAAAACACCCTATTGAGTATCTTTATCTGTCTCGATCGTTCCACCAGATCAATAGCACAATGTTTCGTACACATATCCAGCCACATCTCTGGCAAAACCTCACACCCCAATCTCCTTCCCCATTCCTCTCTCAACATCGAATTTTCCTTATAAGTAGACACTATACAATGGTATATCCTGCTAGCGATTGAACAACCACCTGGATCCCTTTCTCTAAGAAAGAGATTAACCATTGAACTTCCTTGCTCCGTCACATCACCTATACACCTCTTCAATCTTCTGAAATCATCAGATCTAAAATTATCAATATGAAATTTCGCTCGCAACTCACGCTCTCCAATCCACTCTCCATCCACCAAAACATCACCAATCCAGAGAACTCCACCTAGAAACCAATCCGGGAAAATAAAGGCTTACTCGCGACAGAAATCAACGGATTCAACCAAATGGATGCATGAATGGTCTTTGAGGCAACCGATCCCATCAATTCATGTATCTGCCTCCACGTTTCTCTCAAAAAGATAGTCAAAGGTGATTTCTTACCCATTCATCAGGCTGATCCATCAGAAAGGGAACAATAAAATGATTGAAAAAGCCAAATGATATGCCTTAAAGTTCAGTACCCCCAGACCCCCTTTTTCCACTGGCAACTGGAGTTTCCATAGTTTTAGCCGTGGCGGTTTATTATCCCACAGAAACGACTGCAACAAGCCATCAATTTTTTTCCAATAGAGTTGGCCAATTTTCATTTTTATAGCGTTCACCTTGCCCCACAGGGACAAATGAAGCAAAGACCACCTCAAAATGTTCATTTTAAAATCATTACATTCTTCATTCATATTCACCACAGCCATCTCATCCACTATTGGGGTAAGCCATATACCCAAGTATTTCAATTTCTTGTCACACCACTGAAACCCAATCTCAGTAATCAGATTCTTGTCACAGTAACCCGAAATCGGCAACATCTCAGATTTAGACCAGTTTACCTTAAATCCAGCCACTGCATGAAATCTATCCAAAACATCTAGCAAGGCCGGAAGGGACACTGTTAAATTCCTTAATAACAATAACAAATCATCCGCATATAACCACAACTTCTGGTAGGCACCATGAAAATTCAGACCCTGTATCCCAACGTCACACCTCAAGGCAATCGCCAGTGGTTCCATGGCCAAAACAAATATCAGGGGGGATAAAGGACATCCCTGTCTTGTGCCCCTCTGTAATACAAACGAGTCTGACAATTGCCCATTAGTTCTGACAGCGGCAGTCGGACAAGCATAAAGCAAGGTAATCCATGAAATAAACTCCTCTCCCAAATTCATAGCATGCAATACTGAAAAAAGATAGTTCCAATCAACGCGATCAAATGCTTTCTCCGCATCCAAGGAAAACACTGCAATATCATCCTCCAAATCCTGAGCATGAGTCATCAACAACAGCAACTTCCTAATATTACTAGAAGTCCTCCGGTCGTGAACGAAGCCGGACCGATCAGTGTGTACCAACTTCATAACAAGAGTCTGCAGATGCAGGGCCAATAACTTTGCTAGAATCTTACTATCTGTATTAATCAAACTGATTGGACGATAGTTCGAAGTCAAACAACCATCCTTACCCTTCTTAAGAAAAACCGATATAATGGCATGACTAGTAGAAGCAGGAAGCAAACCCTCCACCCTGGACTCCAGGAACACATCTCGTAGAAGTTCCACCGCCGAATCAGGTAATATTTTATAAAATTCAGCAGGCAAACCATCCCGACCAGGGGACTTGCCCGAGTTTAAATTCCCAATCGCAGATTTCAATTCATCCACAGTCATGGCCTCTCCCAACATGGCTTTCTCCAAGTCATTTACCCTCGGTATATCCAACCCTTCCAAAAATGACTCATTCATTCCATTGACACCCAACTCATTCTGATATAACTTCATATAATATTCCTTAAATGTCTCATTAATCAGTTGTGGATCACAAGTCACCTGACCATTCTCTCTTTTAATAGAAGTGATAGATCTTTCAGATTGCTGTTGTCTTAATCTGTAGGCAAGCCAGCGATCGCATTTTTCACCATATTCAAAATAAGAACATTTCAATCTGAACAAATCTTTTTCAGACCTCGTTTTCAAAGTCTCATTCAGCTCTCTCTGTAACTCCTTAAGATTCCTCCTTTTTTCCAGATTTACCGAGTCATTTATCAAATCCATAGAAAGCTGCTTAATACGTTCTTCCAAATCCAAACTTTTCTTTTCCAAACATTTCCTCTTGTTACTGGACAAACCCAGAACCAAATCCTGCATCGTACATTTAAATGCTTCCCAGACCGTCCCAACACCTATCCCCTCTGTCCTATTTTCCACAACAAAATGATCAGCCTCCGATCTGATCTTCTCCACTATCTTTTCATCTTGTAGAATTGAGGTGTTCATTCTCGAACAAAATGACCTAGGAATATCAAACTGCAAACCCAAATTCATAAACACAGGGGCATGGTCAGTAACAGCAATACAGCCGATCTCACAGCTCGCCAGATTCATGGTTACCGAACCAGCCGTGAGAAACATATCTATGCGAGAATGTGAACCATGAGAGTTAGAATAAAACGTGTATTCTCTCAAATCCGCATGGAGGTATCTCCAGCAGTCCTCTAAGGCAAATTCAGAAATAAGTGAGTTAAAAGAACAAAATGTCGGATCCCGCCTGCAAATAGCACTGGGTCCACTTCGGTCTTTAGCATTGTCAACAACCAAATTAAACTTTATGAATCTTTGGTAGTCAATAGAAAAACAGAATAGTTGGATGATGTTTGATTCTTGCTTGAATTTCAAAAGTATTGGAAAATATCTAACAGGTTGTATGTTGCTTGATCAAGTCTGTCCAAATTGGCAATTGCACCACCTTTATTAGCAGGTTTAATTGTTAGTTCAGTAATATTACATGAAGATTTGAAAATAGAATATTCATGTTTGGTCATATTCATCCTCCTATAATTGTAAAATGATAATCTTAATGCAATTTTATAAATCCATTTCTCAAAATCCACCAAAACATCAAAACTTGAATTCATATTCCAGAAGTTATAAAACTGGGGAACATATAGCGCTGGATCCACGAATGGATTGCAACATTGGGCAACATGATTCACCAAATCAGTGGGCCTCATTACGAGTCCGGCAGTAACCCTGCCTGTGCTCCAGCGGGTTCCCGCCGGACTCGTAACATTTTACTGCTGCCTGACTTCCCGGTGCCACCAGGAGATTCTAAGTATGGCTGCGCGGGAAGTCAGGCACCGGTACAATGTAAGTCCCAATTCCCATAGAGTCCTATAGGACTTCTGTGTCCCCACTCCTATAGGTCCTATAGGACTATATGGGAGTGGGGACACAGAAGCACCGGCACCGTTGCTAACGGTGCCAATGCTTCTGTGACTGGTCTGCCTACTGTGGCCGCTGCACCCAGCAGGGTCAGACCTGTTGGGCACAGCGGCCACGGCAGGCAGACTCAGATCCACAAACAAGGGTGCCGGTGAGCTTACCAGCACTTTTGTTTCCAGACCGTTATACTTATAATGAGGCCCAGTGTCTTTTCCGGATTTGTGTGACAGATTTCATTTGCTGAGAGGAGAGCTCTACACAATACAACAACAATAAGGAGAAACTTTATATCCCCAAACATACACCTCTTCAAATAAACCTACGCATAGAGGAATTTGCTGAGAAATGTATCACAACTCTGTACCAAGCAATCACTAGCTTTACCTTGCCACCATTAACCATCTTAAGAGAAAAATGTATATGAGACGTAAAAACTCTTAAAGAGGAAGACAGAATGGAGCCTCTAATGTCTGCAAGAGAGTTGTGTGTTAGTAGAAGGCTACCTTTGATTCAATATACAATTCTGCATTGCACTTACTATTGAAGGACATGTTTGCACAAAATGGTCTGGTTCCCTGACACAAAATGCCTCTGGCGTAGGAGGCACTTTTACCTCCTAGCGTAGAGCTGCCCCAAACTATAACCATACTACACAAGGATTTTTAATACAATTTCCAGGATTTTGGGGCACCAGATACCAAAAATGCCCTAGAATAGCCCTTCTACATATTTGGGGCGAAAATTACATATCGAGATGGAAATGAAAATGTATCTCAAAAGCACTGGTGGTAGCTAAGAGAGATATTGCCTCTAAGTGGGGATCGATCGAAAGACCCAACACCCTCAAACTTGAAGGAGGGGCTGTATTGATGGTGCCATTTAGAGGGAAGGATGAATAGATCCAGAAATCGCCCAGGGAAACATAACATGTTTTGGGACAAATGGATAGAGTTTAGCTGATAGAGAAACTGAGCTAATGAGATTGGGAATTGACATAGTCAATAGGTCTAGACTGGTTTGCTCCACACCATTGTCATCACCTCACACAATGTGCAATATTCAGGTGGGCATGGGTCAGGAATGTAAAGGGGGAAGGGCTCGAACCTGGGGTTTCAAATGTTTTACCTAATGCAAATGCTGATACTGTATTACAATTTCATATGTAGTTGTTATTTTTCCAAAAAATAGTAAATGCCATTATATAAAAAAGAAACTTTGAATTTATATCTAAGCAAACAAAATGCAAACATCTTTGTAATACCAAGGCTTCTTGAGATTGAATAACATAACTTGATGAGTTAATCACTAAGTTTCCTTTTTTTGTAAATCTTGCTTCTCGACTTCTGTTTTTCTTTTGACCTATCCTTGTTTTTTTTTTTTTTACTAAAAAAGGTGTTAAAGGCATCTCAATATGTCTGGGCATTGATGGTTGAGAAAATAATTGTAAACTGTTCTCCTACTCCAAATTGGTAAAAAGGAACTTAAACGATTTGATTCTGTATCAGCTCCTTTCTCTACGGTCTGTCATCTTAAAAATGTATTTTTAGTCAAAACTGATTTTTCTTCCATTTATACATGATCAAATTGATAATCTAGAGTATCTCTTAGGAATGTACTTAATTTAATTTTGTTGAGCACCTGTTGATATTCATCTTATATTTTATTGATATTTTTCCAAAGCTTCTTGTAAGTCTTCCACTTTTAGTTAGGGTGCTAAAGCTTTTTTGGATTTCGTAAATTCTATTTCAATTTTTTAAATCTCTGTGGTTAATTATTTTATGGGAAGTAAAAGTACATCCAAAGAGAATGCATTAGTGATCCTTCTCCATTTGATAATACATCTTTTATTGTGTTTGCTCAATGCTGTATGTAATCAGATGTGTAATCTGTGAGGAATCCTCTGTACTTGCTAATATTGGGCCAATGTTGTAGCTTGCCTAGCATATTAGTTTGTTTCTTTATTAGCTATTCTAATTTTTTCAGTGAGCTAAATTTCATTGATCTTTCAATAAAGAACCTGACTTGTCCAAAATGGTAACGATTTCAGATGCAAAAATAAGTGATTCACCTTGGTTGTCTGTTCTTACTGCTATTTACTCAAAGGGCACTACAATTTGGTAAACAATGTGTATTACGTAGTATTCAATCTTTCATAAAATATTTGAAATAGCTGCTAATCAATCAGTTTGACCAATGGTCATAAAGCACAAATACATTTAAGATGACTGCACTCTAATATATTTAGAACAAAAGGTTAGAAATAAATGGCTTGAGTCCCGTCTCACATATTAAAGATCCCGTTCATAGATCTTCACAAGTGCACAAACAAATTATCCAAAGAATCACCCTCTAGTATCTGAAGCAGTAATTGACAACTGAAGACAACTGAGAGTCCTGATGTTGATCCAAGTAGTAGACATGGTCTTCTATGTTTGCAGTTGTTTGCCCAGTTTCCATCATTGATCATGCACCCATAAATCCGTATCACTCTCAGAGACGAAACCGCAGGTGAAATATCCAACACAAAATGAAAACTTGTATCTATTGTTCATTAAGTGAGCCACCCAAAAATAAATCAACAATGCCCTACCTGATTCCAAAGGGTCTTGTAAATGGGTGTTAATAAATGCACCTGTCAAAAAATTGACACAAGAGTTCTAATTAAACCTGTGTCATAGAGGATCAACATAAAGGAATCCATATCTGTGTAGACATCATAGGACATTTGTCAACACATATAACAAAACTCCCCCAATGCTTGCAATTCATGAAAGATGTCCTGTTTCCACGTAATCTTAAAAGGACCAAATTCGGGACAACTATGTTACTTGCAGTGCTTGTTTGAAATTAAACTCACCCCCCATCAAGGACGTGTTGCAAAAACATCTTCCAATGGGATGCCCAGACACAAAGCGAGGTACACTCTGCCGGCTGACCCGCTTTATACCAGCATATATCAACCAGAATATGAAATCTTTAATGTTTAAAAAGACACAGCGAGTCGAAAACACTAGGCACACAAATACAGAGGCAATTTGCATCTTCTTTGGCTGCAATTGGCAGCCATGTTGGAAGAACAATAGCACAACCTAGATTCTATTGTCTTTGAAGGCTGCCATTTTAAAGTGGTAGACGGATACTGAATTATATGCATTTCCACGTGTGCACATGAGGAATCGCTGAATGCTGTGGGGTGTCTAGTCACCTAAAATGACCAATGAACTAGAAAGCTCATGGCTGACTTCCAACAAATAAGAGAGGGGAATGTATTTGTATACACAGTCAACAGGTATCAGAGACTACGTGAATACATGTGAATGCGTACATATATCATGAAAGCTAAAAGGTATCTGATGGCTAGACTGTCTCTTTAGGCATGTTTTAGTTGCCCAACAATTAGTGGGCAGCTCAAGATAACATAGCCAGCCAATATAGGTCCTCATTCAGACCATTTACGTGTGTACGTGGGTGGTGTATCCAAGTTTGTTCTAGTTTGAACAATCGTGCGGTCAATGAAAACTTGTACTGGCCAGGTTTAAATTGATAAATTACAATCCATTGTATGTCATCTTTACAGTGGTTTCTTATGTAAAATGTTGTACCAGAGGTGCTGTAAGTATGCCGGTATGGATACGTGAGCAGTGTTCTTTGATTCTAACAGACACTTTGTGAGTGGTCATACCAATGTACAAAAGTGCCCAGGGGCACTTAATAACATAAATTACATTTGTAGAATTACAATTGGTAAAGTTATTAAGATTCCAATTGAAAGAGCTGTATGTGAAGACAGTGCTTTTGCTTATATAAGGGCATGCACTGCAATTACCACAAAGGTGATTTTCCACGACTGTGCCAGACTATGTTCCCAAGCAGTTTGTAGGGTGTTTTGCATCATATTCAAACCTCTATTGAGTGCACATTATGGAACCTTTGAGACAAAGCCTGTGCTGGTCACCAAGTTACATTGCTTTTTGATAAGCTTTTTAATCTGAGTGCTATGTTTAGTAAAGGTTGTAACACACACCAATTGATTGGGTTCTGTTGAGTCTATTCTGGGGGTCAAAAGAATCTCCCTAGTCATGTATCATGCTCATTTTGGAACACGTTTGACTATGTTGCGTGGGTAACCACACTGTGATAGTTTGTCTGTAAGGACAGGTGCCTGGCTCTCAAAATCTTCAATACATGTGCAGTTGCGCTTGACCCGTAAAAATTGAGCGTAAGGCAAATTATTGTTGAGGGCTCTTGGATGCTGGTATAGCAGCAAAGTGTTGCGGTAAGTCAGTTTGCTGTACAGATTGGTATAAAGATAACCATCAGGTTGGCAAATGTGAAGGTCTAAAAATGATAAAAACGTCTTTATCATGGTTGCACGTGAATTTCAGATTGCCATTACATTGGTTTAGCCAAGCGACATAACTCTCAAGCCTGCACCTAAGCAAATCTTCCTGCCCACCACAGCTGCACAGATACATGCCACAAAAGGAACTATTTTACTCTGCAGCCCACATGCCCATCGTAATTTCACCCCTGGCCTGCATCCATGTGGCATTGATGGCCCTCCAGGCAGCAGAAAGGTAAACCGCAATAGGAAGCAGTACCATTCATTGAATGTACAGGTGACCTGTGATGCTAACCTCATAATCACTGCTGCACCTGCTTTCCTGGTTCCACCCACATAGCCATGGTCCTGCGGAACAGCACACTATCTGCCTACATGGAGTGCCACAGAGGATAACTTACGTGGATACTGGGTAAGTACAAGTGCCATCATAAGTTACAAACTTGCACCACAAGTGAAATGGGTCCTCACAGGGGGAGGACACCCATTACAATAACTAATCAAAGCTTCATGTCTGCTTAAACCGGCAAGGCATTCTTTCAGACGAAATACCCACTGAACGAGGAGTAAAGCAAGGCTGCACTTTAACACCTGCTCTCTTCATCGCCTTCTTAGGTGATTACAAAAATTCCGAAGCCAAGATAAGATCCTTTCCACCTAAAATCGGCAAAGCGGCTGTATCAAGCATCCTGTACGCTGACAACCTGATCTTAGTAGATCAAACGCAAATCGGTCTACAGCGCACACTTACAAATCTAGCACAATACATAGAAGAAAACAACCTGGAAATCAATAAAACATAAACAAACATCCTGATCATTGAAAAATCTCAGGGAAAAAAACATAAAAACTAAAAAGAAGGTAAACAGCAGTTTGAACTGGTTCTTGGACAACACCAAAATAGAAGTCGTGACATACAAGGCCTTAGGAGTCCTGATCGATGGATCAGCAAGGGAGACCACAATGCAGATGACTCTTTGGGAAAAAACGAAACTCTTCACGGCACAAACAAGAGCCATCGACACTAAATACGGCAGATTCTCGCTTCTCCCAGCCACTCAGTTTTACAAGACTAAACTGGTTCCTTCACTCACACATGGAATGATGCCACCTTAAACATGGCAACTTCGATAAGGCCAAAATTAGATGGACTCATATGGAAATCAGTTTTGGGCATGCCCAAGTCAACTTCTATGGCAGCAATCAGGCGCGACCTGGGGCTCCTGTCTCTGGGAGCAACAGTGGAGCAGCGCACCATGAAACTATTTAGAAAAACACTGTTGCCGGACAGTCTGCCGATCTACCAATTGATCGCTGAAGAAATCAAAGGTGGGAAGTGCAAAGTGTTGAATGCACGGGTGACGACCCAAAAAGCCAAATTGAATGAGGTAGCGTGCACTGAATCAGATCGGAAATTTAACCCTCAAAGAGTAAAAGTCAAAATGGAAAACCAAGACTGGATTGTCACAAATGAGAAAGCATAAGGAAACAAACTGTTGCATCATTTACCCTCAACTTTCAATAAAGTCAAAGTCCCACTGAACTATTGTGCAAAATTCCCTGACAAATCCCTGAGGAAACCTTTAGGAGGACTGGGTTGAACTTGCTAATGACTCATGAAATTCTGGCTATTAGATCATGTAGTGGCCCAAATGGGTGACGTCTGTGCAAGAGCCCGGGCCAAACTGAAACTTTCGGACACCTCGTGATGTCGTACCCAGAAATGAGACAAGAAAGAGGGCATATCTATCACCGCTTTTGGAGGGCTCCAACATCGCTAAAGAAGATTTAGTGTGGAACCGTTTGATTGCGGGCGAGACCACAAGATGGACTTTGGCAACCGTTAAGCTGCTAGACATAGCTTTTAAAAAGATCTAATAGTGAACGATTTCGCTGTACACCGTGTACCACACTGCCTGTCTTGAATGCTCTGTCCTCTATAACTTGGTGTAGCCGTCTTTCAGCTCCACAGAGTCCAACATTTTCTTCTTCTTCTTCTCCTTCCCCTTCCCTCTCTTGTCTGCAGCTTTGTAAAAATCTTCCGGTGTAATTACTGTATGTTAATTCTGCAAAGGGTATTTCCACCGATTTGCCCGATTGTAAGAGTAGTCTACCAATACATGGCAGAATTACTGTCTGAAGATGCTTTTCGGCAGTAATTCTGCCAGATGGAATGACTGTTACCGCTGAAGGTCTGTGCGCACTCCTCTCAACTTGTAATGCAGCGGCCATTGTGCTAGAGCCAACAGCAGTAACGGTTATTCCGTCCGATGGAACTACTTCTGTACACACTGCCCAACACGTAATGAGGCCCAGTGTTTTTGTGTGCATTACCCACCAGAATCAGAAAGCATCTGAAAATAAGTTCAATAACATGCAGCAAATCCAGGGTGCTATAACTGCTGTACCACGTGATAAAATACAAATAGAACATAGTTACCACCTGCAAAAACATTTGCAAGAGCTGCAGCAGAGATATTTGTCATTAGAAATCAAACATAAGAAGGAAGCAACAAAAATGCTTTGTAGCGTCTGAAATATGTCCAGGTACCTGGTCTTCTCTTGGGAGATGATCTTTGAGGGGGGCTGGGAGAGGTTTGATAAATGCTATGGAGTATGGAAGAAAAGTGTCAAGAGTCATATTGCTTGTCACATTAATTAATTGCTGTCTAAGCAGCAGTCAGGCTGGGAAATTAAGGTAAACCCCCAGATGGCTGATACATTGCATGAGCGAAAGCTGAAATGAAATTTGAAATTCATATCTGAGGCAGTGGCAGTGGAAGGGAGCCTGATTGTCGGATTGGGTTTGTCATTGCTGTTTGTGTAAGTATGTAGGGAAATATATTCCTGCTTACTATTTCAGCTGTTCCGCTTCAAATTCATTTGGGTTCTTGCATATGCATGTCAGCTTTGGTTAAGGGTGCTATTTACTAACAATTTAAAAAGACAGCACAACATAGAGGCAGCAATTTTGAAAAAGATTAAGCCCAATAATTCCATAGGTTAACTCGCTCAACATACTGGTATAGCGTTATTGTCAAGCGTCACACCAATCCAACTTTGTAATATGAAGCTAAATGTTCTTAATGTATATATTTACGTATGTACATCCAATGTCCCTTCTTGGAGGATTTGCATCCGGAGTAAAAGAAATGTAATCGTAAATCCATTATTATTCGATAAGGCACTTGGGCCTGTGGGCCATTAGCTTAATGTCTGTTGAGCAATGGTTGGTGTCCTTTGCTCAATTTGCTCAAGCCCCTGAGCAGCTTCTTGCCATGCAGAACATCGACCTTGCTCACAAACCTTAATCCTACATCCTCACCGTTTTCCAATGGATGTGCTTTTCCCCATCGCTCACTTAACTGAGTTGCAGCACCGGATCCTGGAGGATTTTCATTTTTCTTTCCGAAACTTGCCTTTTCCTAATGGTTTCTCCTTGCCTGCCCTACCTCTCCCACGTTCCTCCAGCTTGATGTCCTGGAAGGGGCCTTTGGGGTGCAGTGTCCTCGGAGCACCAGGACTCTGCAGGCCAGCAAGCATGTGCAACCTCATTGAGTAGTCCAACTATTGCACTCCTCCATGTCCTCTTAATGTCAAATCATCAAAGGAAGGTGCACCACCTATCCCAATTCTGAACAGTTAAATCCATCCATGCGTGTGTTCTTAGGCAGCTCTGAGTAACTGTAGTAGGATATTGCGTGACAACTTGCATGGATTTTGCAAGCTCTGCATAAGCAGGAACCAAGCCGCTGGCACAAGTCTGGCACATGCCATTGGTTGCTATTAGTGATACCAGACATGGCTCCCTCCTGGGGTTCACCAAAAGAGAGAATTATATTGGATTAGAGTTACAGATGGCATTGTCTTTAAACCCTTTATGTGATAGATCAGTCCATCTGGTTATCCAGACCCCCCCTCTAATTCTCTCAGAAACAATGCAAGATCCACATTCCCTGCATTCTCTGTGGCAGACGCTTCAACATCTGCGTCCCCCAACAATAGTATGAGCTCCTCAGGAATTTAAGAACATAATCTGATTATCTTTTCATTAGAAAATCCTCAGGATCTTTCTTTTCAGCAGATTGTGTCCTCTTTGGTGTTAAGGCTGTCTCTGACAGTAATGCCCCACTCCATGAGTCTGTTAAATCCACAATGTGCCCTTTATTAAGGCCCCCAAAGTTTCTGCTGATTCTCTTATTGAGCTGGAGCACAACACTTGCTTCACACAGGTGTAGCCTTTAAGGCCCCAATAATCCAAAAAGAGGAACTTCTTCTTTGGGAAGAAAGTATTCTGATTGGATGTTCACTGTACAGAATAATGGACACAGGCATATTAAAATTGTCTAAGTGGATACAAACACACACACACACACACACACACACAGACACACACATAGGGCCTCATTACAACTTGTGCGTAATGGGTTTAACGTCACCGATAATGGTGCCGGCACCTTTAAACCCACTCTGCACTATTACGAGGTCCCCTCGCGGGACCCGCTCTGGACGTCTGGTTTTTCAAGACATCCATAGCGGGTTCCGCGAGGGGACCAGGGAGCTAACAACTGCCCCCTTCGTAATGGGCTATTGTTAGCTCCCTCCCCATTCCCATTGAGCCATATGAGGGCTTGAATGGGAATGGGGAAGGACCGGGCTCGGGTTCCCTGAAGGAGGAAATACTGGGCCCTCCATACTCGGAATGGCCCGGTATTTCCCCATTCAGGGAACCCGGACCTGGACACGATTTTGGAGGCAGCCATGCCCTTATTAAGGGCATGGCTACTTCCAAAGTCGTAATGAGGCCCATAGTCTCTCTCACACACAATCGCTCACCCACTCGCACACTCCTGGGAATTTACGTGGAATCCAGCCTCCAGCCTATACTAGGATATAGCAATGTAAGGTTTTATTTCTTTGTACATTGGGCCAGAGTTTGTAGGAATGTAAGTAGGGAGCATTTCATTTTGTATCATTGTATTATCTGCATGATTAGTAGTTAAAATGGCATCAACCCTGCATCTTACTGTGGTCATAGGGTATAAATAGGAGGCAGATATGGCATATCATCAGGTCTGTGCTAAAGCACTTTTATTAACGGATAGACTATTACACAAGCATTAGCAATGCCAACAGCTTCAGTTTCTATGTAAGCATTGGTACCAGGATATTCCAAGAATGTCTATTTATCGCCCTTGTCCTCAGGGCACTTGTCAGCTGTTGGCAGATGTTGACACTTCTAGTACCATTATTTTTTAGTAGTGAAAATTGCAGCAACCCTCCATTTTCAATTAACACTTCGCTATAGATTAGGGTTTACTTACATTAATAGCATTGGCAATGGCAACAGTTTCCGATTTTGTGTAAGTATTGGTAACATCATATTTTAATAACTTCTATTTTCTTCAGGGCACTTGTCACATGTTGGTAGATGTTGACACTTCTAGTCAGGTCGGTGCTATATGCTACGTTCAGGTGCCCACATCATGAGGCATATCAATGATTTATGTA
Source organism: Ambystoma mexicanum (assembly GCF_040938575.1). Classification (NCBI taxonomy): domain Eukaryota; kingdom Metazoa; phylum Chordata; class Amphibia; order Caudata; family Ambystomatidae; genus Ambystoma; species Ambystoma mexicanum. The sequence goes on along the minus strand of NC_090929.1, from coordinate 1,434,267,164 downwards.
TGCAATAATTCTATCAACAAGTCAACGATTTCAAAGCAATTCTTCATGACCAAAGAAATGAAGGTGAAAAGTGGGATTTGCCACCAAATCGGCCCCTTTACTCTAGCATGTTCACGGTATAGATCAATGTTGTATTAAGTGCATAAGCACGCGCTGCATTTTTATTCTACACATTTGGTAAAAAGACAATGCGAGCTTGTACACTGCAGAAATGCTAATGTTTTAGGTTTTGTATTTTTTTTTAGAAACATGGCTTATAGCTCTACCAGTCCATTGTTTTAATGTTTGTCAGAAGCAATATGAATTCATTTGTTTTGTGAACAATCGAAATTATACCACAGAACTGTCATAAAATAAATGTTGTATCAGTGAAATTGAATACTATACAGGTAATATTATTGTTAAGTGTCAGAAAAGTCAACGCTTTGTTAATTTACATACAAAAATGATCAGTCTGTATGAGTCACCCGAAGTAGCTAACTGGCTACAGATGATACTGCTGGAGTAATCAGGACCTCAAAGAAAAGGGGCGGCCTCCTTAGTTGGCCAAAAGATTTAGCAAATCGCCACAAATTCAGACAAGATATAATGTTCAGCAGGGCTGTCAGAAGATGTGGTGAGGCCCGGGGCAAAACATTTGGTGAGGCCCCCTTACAATTTCTTGCACTCGGCCAGCAGCGGCACATCTGCAAACAGGAGATTCGAGAAATCTACCCTTGAGTTTGTGTGCCGGATCCCAAATATGGTTTATTACTACAACTCCAAATCAACTACAGCAAAGTTAGATTTCTGTACTGAAGAAAGATTCATGCCAGACTAACTTTTTTAACATATGAATAAATATATATAAAATGGTATGAGCTCTCCACTGCGCCACCTCCAATTCTCTGAGGGTCAGTCACTTTTCCAAGCAAAGAGTCGAGGGCAGATCTCTTTCTTCGGCTGGGGCCTCCCTCTGGAAACAGCCTTCCTGCCTCGCTGAAACTTGAGGAGAACCATCTCCGGTTCCGGAAGCACCTCAAGACCTGTCTCTTTGCTTCTGCCTTCTCTCTTCCTCTCCCTTGCTGATCACCTGCCTGATCCATGCACTGGTCACCTGGTTCAGCTCTGAATTCGGGCCCAGGTCCCTGCTTGTCCTGTTGCAATCCTGCACTGCCTCTTGGTTCCCCTGCATTTGTGGTCTGTATCTGTAACCCTACAGTCCCGTTCTTGCTCTCATTCTCCACCTGTTGGCTGCATTTAAGAGTACCCACACTTGCCACCCGTTGGCTGCACTCTTGTTTCTCCTTTGTTACTGCACTTCTGCATCCTACTGCATTCTACCCTATCCTCGGCATTTCTCCGCTTCCCACTTCCCTGCTCTTGCACGATCTGAATGACACAAGGCCTAGTAAGATCTGTGTTTTGTCCTACTCTTTTGTTTCTCCCTCCTTGCCTTGTCGCGCATGGAAACACTTATGTACAGGCACGTTATAAATGCCATATCATATCATTAAGGAGCACCCTGCCCTGGTGTGTGCATTAAAACACACATCATACACAGTGACAAATGATGTACTGTGGAGGCTGGTACATTTCTGAACTTAAGAGGCTTAAAAGTGTGTGCTAATTATACAGGGTCAACAGAGCACAGCGAGGGAGCCCAAACCAAAAAAGGGTTGCTGGGTAGAAATCCATATGGTTTGCAATTGGTTTTGTATGGAAGCACATGGAAATTCCCAATAGTTGCAAATCACAAATTGTGCATAGGAACATTTTCCAATACATTTCATGCCACATTTCCACGCGAGATATGCTAGTATAAAAATATATTCATGCTGGTTGTTCTAATTATGTCGATGCACGCTGCATCGATATATGCCATTATTACCATGTACGGACTCCCAGCCAGTAAAAATGCCATGCCACAGAAAGTATATCCAGGCTGACTGTGCACCATAAGTGTTATTACTGGCTAGATTGGCCTAAATTCAATGTGGGTCACTTTAGCCAAGTAGTATGTTTGCTTTAACCTTGATGCATAGTCCTGTGCATCAAGGGTAAAGCAAAACGAGCACTGGCAATGCTAACAGTGTGGGCATACGTGTAGGCATGGGAAAGGCACTTCTGTATTGGTATTAGCTGGCCATTGATAGTGCCAGTGCAAAATGGTTTGAGTACCTGAGCAGCTAATAGCAGTGCCTGGTAAATGCCTAATACTTATACACAATCCAAAACTGTTGGCTTTGCCAATGCTTATTTTTAAAAGAACTTCAGTGAAAGACACGCAAAGTGTTTTTAAATTGAGTGGCCAAAGGCAGACCTGATTAAGACATTTTTATTACACCAGTTACGTGTTTACAACTCTGATGAAGTCATGAAGTCTGAGAAGACTCCTTTGAGGAAACACTTCCAGGCACATTGAGGGCAAAAAGCTAGCTCAAAGAGTTCCAGTGAGGAGGTGTTTTTGGTGGGGAGGGCAGGAACTGGGTGAGAATTGCCATAGGGATTAGCATAGCCATGAGAAGTCATTTCGCTGTTAGCACCTGCATTCATATCCATACATTTTTAGGTAATTGAAATCGTGATGTGGAGTTAGCACCTGCATGCTAATTCTCACAGCAGTCCTTAAGTGTGATGTTTCAGAATTGAAGGCAAGAGGTAGCTGCTTGTAACATTGAAGCTGCACCAGAATAGTCTCATTCGAAATGTGGAAAGATGTTAGGTGCCCCCACACAAGGAAGTTTGCCCCTTCCTCACAGCTTCTGACGTTAGCACCTCTCCCAACATTTGAAGTGTTAGTCCCCTTTCCCCCCTGACATTTTAGCCTAGGTGCACCTAGGTGGACCTAGGTGGCACCACCTGATGCCATGAACCCACCCCTTAATGAAGTGGCCCCCAGGGCGGCTACATTTAGGGGTGGTGCTGAAAACACACTCACAAAAAACACTTTCACCCATACATTCATCCACCAGTTACACAACTCCATAAATGCATGTATACATAAAACGAAACACAGCATTGACACAAACACCAACATGCACGCATGCATTCATACACATGTACAAACTAATTTAATTTAAATACACATATACAATTTTAATTTTAAATGAAAAGCACTTACCTTACCTCCGTGCACCCTTAAAAAGCATCCACACAGCCGACATGTAGACATGCTGCCTGACAAGAGAGAACTCCTCTCCCATCAGTCAGCGTGATCACGCTGACAACATGAACACACTGGCTGACAGGAGAGGAGTCCTCTCCTATCAGTCAGCGTGGTTATGCTGAGCAGCGTGAAAACACTGACTGACAAGAGAGAACTCCTCTCCCATCAGTCATCGTGGTCACGCTGAGCAGCGTGAACACACTGACTGACAAGAGAGAACTCCTCTCCAATCAGTCAGCGTGATCACGCTGACAACATGAACACACTGACTGACAGGAGAGGAGTCCTCGCCTGTCAGTCAGCGTGGTCACGCTGAGCAACGTGAACACACTGACAAGAGAGAACTCCTCTCCCATCAGTTAGCGTGATCACACTGACAACATGAACACACTGGCCCTCATTACAACTCAGGCGTTAAGGGTTAACGTCACCGTTAACCCTTAACGCCTGATTCTGATTTTAACGCCTGCTTTTAGCAGGCGTTAAAATCCATGGCGCTAACCCGCCATGGTGCTAATTACGCCGCCGTAATTTACGGCGGCGTAATTAGCGCCTTCCCCACTCCCATTATGCCCTATGGGGCAAAAATGGGAATGGGGAAGGGAAAATGGGAAATGGGGATTTACCGCCCCACTCACCTTGGAATGGGGCGGTAAATCCGCCGTCCACCATGGTGTAAACAGTTTACACCATGGTGGTAAAGTTGGTGCACTTAGCACCAAGGTTGTAATGACCTCCACTGACTGACAAGAGAGAACTCCTCTCCTGTCAGTCAGCGTGGTCATGCTGAGCAAAGTGAATACACTGACTGCCAAGAGAGAACTCCTCTCCCATCAGTTAGCGTAATCACACTGACAACATGAACACACTGACTGACAAGAGAGAACTCCTCTCCTTTCAGTCAGCGTGGTCATGCTGAGCAACATGAACACTCTGACTGACAAGAGAGTACTCCTCTCCCATCAGTCAGTGTGGTCACGCTGAGCAAAGTGAACACACTGACTGACAAGAAAGAACTCCTCTCCCATCAGTCAGTGTGATCACGCTGATAACATGAACACACTGACTGACAGGCGAGGAGTCCTCTCCCATCAGTCAGCGTGATCACGCTGACAACATGAACACACTGACTGACATGAGAGGAGTCCTCTCCTGTCAGTCAGCGTGGTCATGCTGAGCAACATGAACACACTGACTGACAAGAGAACTCCTCTCTCATTAGTCAGCGTGGTCACGCTGAGCAACGTTAACACACTGACTGACGAGAGAGAACTCCTCTCCCATCAGACAGCATGATCACACTGACTACAGAAACACAATGACTGACAGGAGAGGAGTCCTCTCCTGTCAGTCAGCGTGGTCATGCTGAGCAACAGGAACACACTGACTGACAAGAAAACTCCTCTCCCATCAGGCAGCGTGGTCATGCTGAGCAACGTGAACACACTGACTGACAAGCGAGAACTCCTCTCCCATCAGTCAGCGTGGTCACGCTGAGCAATGTGAACACACTGATTGACAAGAGAGAACTCCTCTCCCATCAGTCAGCGTGATCACGTTGACAACATGAACACACTGATTGACAAGAAGGAACTCCTCTCCCATCAGTCAGTGTGGTCATGCTGAGCAATGTGAACACACTGACTGACAAGAGAGAACTCCTCTCCCATCAGTCAGCATGGTCACACTGAGCAACATGAACACACTGACAAGAGAGAACTCCTCTCCCATCAGTAAGCGTGATCACACTGACAACATGAGCACACTGACTGACAAGAGAGAACTCCTCTCCTTTCAGTCAGCGTGGTCATGCTGAGCAACGTGAACACACTGACTGACAAGAGAGTACTCCTCTCCCATCAGTCAGTGTGGTCACGCTGAGCAACATGAACACACTGATTAACAAGAGAGAACTCCTCTCCCATCAGTCAGCGTGATCACGCTGACAACATGAACACACTGACTGACAGGAGAGGAGTCCTCTCCCATTAGTCAGCGCAATCACGCTGACAACATGAACACACTGACTGACAGGAGAGGAGCCCTCTCCTGTCAGTCAGCATGGTCATGCTGAGCAACGTGAACACACTGACTGACAAGAGAGAACTCCTCTCCCATCAGTCAGCATGGTCACGCTGATCAACGTGAACACACTGAGTGACAGGAGAGGAGTCCTCTCCCACCAGTCAGCGTGATCACGCTGACAACATGAACACACTGACTGACAGGCGAGGAGTCCTCTCGCATCAGTCAGCGTGATCATGCTGACAACATGAAAACACTGACTGACAGGCGAGGAGTCCTCTCCTGTCAGTCAGCGGGTCATGCTGAGCAACGTGAACACACTGACTGACGAGAGAACTCCTCTCCCATCAGTCAGCATGGTCACGCTGAGCAACGTAAACACACTGACTGACAAGAGAGAACTCCTCTCCCATCAGTCAGCGGGATCACGCTGAGTAACATAAACACACTGACTGGCAAGAGAGAACTCCTCTCCCATCAGTCAGCATGATCACGCTGACAACAGGAACACACTGGCTGACAGGAGAGGAGTCCTCTCCTATCAGTCAGCGTGGTCATGCTGAGCAACGTGGAAACACTGACTGACAAGAGAGACCTCCTCTCCAATCAGTCAGCATGGTCACGCTGAGCAATGTGAACACACTGACTGACAAGAGAGAACTCCTCTCCAATCAGTCAGTGTCATCACGCTGAGCAACATGAACACACTGACAAGAGACAACTCCTCTCCCATCAGTTAGCATGATCACACTGACTACATGAACACACTGACTGACAAGAGAGAACTCCTCTGCTGTCAGTCAGTGTGGTCATGCTGAGCAACGTGAACACACTGACTGATAAGAGAGAACTCCTCTCCCATCAGTCAGTGTGGTCACGCTGAGCAACATGAACACACTGATTGACAAGAGAGAACTCCTCTCCCATCAGTCAGCGTGATCATGCTGACAACATGAACACACTGACTGACAGGAGAGAGCTCCTCTCCCATCAGTCAGCGTGATCACGCTGACAACAGGAACACACTGGCTGACAGGAGAGGAGTCCTCTCCTATCAGTCAGCGTGGTCATGCTGAGCAACGTAGAAACACTGACTGACAAGAGAGAACTCCTCCCCAATCAGTCAGCATGGTCACACTAAGCAATGTGAACACACTGACTGACAAGAGATACTCCTCTCCAATCAGTCAGTGTGATCTAGACCTAGACATCCTCACCTTAACAGAAACGTGCTATACGCAGCCTCAGGCCCCTCCATCAGCCTCGCACTCCCACCTGGCTACACCCTCTTCCACAAGTACAGAACCTCAAACAAAGGAAGCGGTGTGACGCTTATTGCCAAAGACTTATTCGCCATCAGACAAATCAGCTCATCTATAGATGAACTCATGGACTCGCTAACCGTCAAACTTGCCCTATCTCCCAATGAAACCATCACCATTCACGTCATCTACCACCCTCCTGGCCCAATACTAGACTTCCAAGCCAATCTCCTTCACCAGGTTGGCGAGAACCTAAAAAAGTATTCCAAAACAATCCTCCTAGGCGACTTTAACCTAGGCCTCAAAGACTCTAAAGACAAACAGAACAAAGCCCTTGAAAAAGTACTCCTTGACATGGGCTTCATCCAAAGAGTTATTGACCCTACCCATGTAAAAGGGCACACTCCGGATTGGATAGCTGACCACAACTGTGCCGTGGACATCAGCTCTAACACCACCATATACATTTCAACATTCCCACGGAAACCAAGCCCAAAACTATCAAACCTGTACCCCCGCATTGGCGAGATCCTCCAGGCTCCTCACTAAGGAAAGGCTAATCCCTCTCCTCAAAGCATCCCTTGGACTAAAACCCCCATTCACCACAGACCCCTTAGCACTAGCAGACCTGTACAACATGACCCTACAAACAGCCCTGGGCTCCATCGCACCCCTAACAATGAAAAAAGCGGAAAACAGGATACACTCTAACTCATGATTCACACAAGAGTTACTAGACCATAGAGCTAAGAAGTGCTTAGCGCTCACCACCTGGAAATCCCACTCATCCTCCACCTCTTTAGAGGCCTACAAAACTCTCACCTCACCATACAAAAAGGAAATCACCAAAGCCAAATCCTCATCCTTCAATTCCAGAATAGCCAATGCTAAGTCCGAATCAAAGGAACTGTTTGCCATCTACAAAGAGCTGGCTGCCCCGCCAACTAACACACAAGAAACAGTAAAGGATGAAGCATGGTGCAACAACATTCAAAAAGCCATGATAAACAAAATAAACACCCTCCAAGGATAAATAAAAGCCCACCTCAATGCCCTACCGAAAACTACCACACACCCTGCTGCAAACGGTCACCCTGTCAGAGAAGTTACTGAAACAGAAGTCATAGCCCTCATGAAAGGAATTAAACCCTCTTCCTGCAGAGGGGACAACTGCCCTGCGGCTCTCATTGAGCCTTTAGCCCCATTACTCACAGCATTTATAAATGCCTCACTCTCCTCAGGTATCGTGTCCCCTCCCTCAAAGAATCATGGGTTTGACCGCTTCTGAAAAAACCATCACTCGATCCAGTCCAACCGAACAACTATTGACCTATAACCACATCCCCATTCTGTTAAAGATACTAGATAAAGCAGCCTACCAACAGATTCAACACCACCTGGAAGACAACAACATCCTGGGCAAGAGGCAATCAGGCTTCCGGCCACGTCATGAGACTGAAACTGCCCTTCTTGATTTAAAAATGCAGCTACAGCAAATTATGGATGAAGGGAAACTGTCTCTGCTCCTGTTCCTAGACTTGTCTGCTGCTTTCGATCTTGTGGCCACAAGACTCTATGCAAACACCTCAAAGACGCAGCACATTTCTCCCAACAAGCCATTTCCTGGATTACCTCCTTCCTCGAAGGTAGACACATGAGAGTATTCTCTGACCAGAACTGCGCAACCCCCCATCCACTGCGGAGTCCCCCAAGGACCCAGCACCTCACGCACCCTCTATAACTTTTTCACCCTCCCTCTTGTCAGTGACCTTGATGATCACGGCATAGACTACACTAACTATGCCGATTATACCCATGTTCTTATCCCACTCAATGGTTCTTATGAACAAGATGCAGCCACTCTGAACAAGATCTACGCCATCATCCAGGCCTGGGTGGCGGCAAATGGGCTATGTCTCAATGGAGACAAGACAGAAATACTGCCGGTAGGTCCCAAACAAGTCTTCAGCAAACTGGACAGCAAGTACGCATCCTTCAACATTGACAATACGACCATCACCACCGCAGCAGCTGCCAAAACACTAGGGGTATACCTAGACTCCACACTCTCCATGTCACATCAATTGAACATGATTGCATTCTCTGCAGCACGAACCACCAAGATCATAATCACCATCAAACCTTACCTCTCTCCAACAAACTGCCTAGCCATTGCAAGAGCCACTGTGGGAGCGAGACTAGACTACTGCAATGTCCTACTCCTAGGCACATCATCCAAAAACATGACTAAACTACAAAACACACAAAACAATTCTCTAAGAGCAGCCCTTAGCATTGCCAAGAGAGAGCACATCTCCCAGGCGAGAGGAGACACCTATTGGCTCCCAGTGAGAGAGCGCATTCTCTTCAAGACTCTTTCCATCACACACTCTTGCCTATCCCAAACAGCTCCATCATACCTATCAGAAGCCATTCACAGAGCCACTTCAAACAGACCGAAATGACCCAACACTACAACCAGCTAGCGATTCCAACATACAAAAGATTCAAAGCAGGTGGCTCCAGCTTTGCTGTCCTAGCCCCCAAGAATTGGAATACACTCCCACCTGCCTCTCAGGAAAGAGCCCACCATCACTCTTTTCCGCAAGCTACTCAAAACACATCTCCTCTGCTATCCCAGCACCACCTTAGGATGACTCATTTGTACCACTACCACTATCACAGTAGCTCGACATGCGTCTGCTTGCTAGCCGAAACAAGTCTATGTATCATCTCACTTTGAAAATTGGCTGTTTCACTATGTAAACTGTTTGTGTCGTCCTAGTTAAGTCACCATGTAAATTGGTTACAAATTATGTAAACTGTCTGTTCGTCCAAGACAAGTATCCTGTAACAGCGCTGGGCCGCTGGTGCTTTATAAATCAAAATAAATAAAAAATAGAAATCTTCAAAAAGAGAATCATTCTGTGCCTCGATTGGTCTGGCTGGTGGATTTTGTAAAACTTTACGCATCTTCGGTAGTCGGTAGAATAACAAAATAGTTGATGTTTAAAACATTTCTTTTTCTTATTGTCACTGTTACTACCTTTTTCTACATCCAGGCAGTAAACTTGTTTGATTATTGTTTGAATTTCAAAAGTAGGGTAACACATCTAGTGGTTTATATGATGCTTGATCACGTAGTTGTTTAAAGAACTCTTCCATGTATGTTATGGTGTCCATTATAATAGTGGCACTGCCTTTATTAGGCATTCATAGTCTTCATAGAGGAATTGGGGGAAGAATCTATTACAATTCTGTAGCATGCAATCACTAGCTTTACCTTGCCACCATTAACCATTTTAAGAGACAAATGGGGATCAGATGTGAGAACTCTTATGGAGGAAGATGGGATGGAGGCTCACTTTCTTTAATAGAGTTGTGTATTAATAGCAGACTACATCTGATCCAATATAAAATTTCACATCAAGCATGCTATTTAAGGACATGTTTACGCAAGGTGTGCTAGGTCCCTGTCACAAAGTGCAGCTGGCGTGGGAGGGAAGAAGGCCCCTTTCACCACCTAGCATAGGGCTGCCACTAACTAAAACTCTACTGGACAAGAATTTGTAATACATTATCCAGGACTTTGGGGCATTAGACACCAAAATGCACTAGACTAACCCTTCTACATATTAGAGGCAAAAATGGCATAGTGATATGGAAATAAAAACATTATCTCAACAGTACTGGTGGAAGCCAAGACAGATATTGCCTCAAAGTGGGGATCGACCAAAGACCCAACACCCTCAAAATTGAAGGAGGGGCTGGATTGCTGCTGCCATTTGAAGGAAAGGATGAATAGATCCAGAGATTGCCCAGGGAAACATAACAAGATGTGGGACAAACAGATGGAGTTCAGCTAATAGAAAACTGAGCTAATGTGATTGGGGATTGAAATAGTCAATAGTTCTGTACTGGTTCACTGCACAATATTGTCATCACCTCACACAATGTGGAATATTTGGGTGGGCAAGGATTAGGAATGTTAAGGGGGTGGTGCTCAAACCTGGAGTTTCAAATGTGTTTACCCACTGCAACTGCTGATATTGAAGTAGTTTTTCCCAAAAATAGTAAATGTTATTATCTAAAGAAAATGGTAATTTATATGTGAGGGAACAAAACTCAAACCTCTTTGTAATTCCAAGACTTCTTAAAATGTAGTAAGATAACTTGATAGATTATTCACTAATATTCTTGCTTTTCATTAAACTATCCTTGTGTTTTTTAGTTTAGAAAAAATGTGCCGAATGCTTCTCAATATGCCTGAGTGTTGATGGATGTGGGAGTAATTGTAAATGTTTCTCCTACTCCAAATTGGTAAAAAAAAAGAACTTGAACAATTTGATTCGGTATCAGCTCCTTTCTCTATGGTCTGTCATCTTAGAAACATATTTTTTAGCCAGAACAGTTTTTTCTTCCAACCATTTACATATATGATCACATTGTTAGTCTAGACTATCTCTTCTGAATTTCTTAATTTAATTCTGGTTAGACCCTCTTAATATTCATATACTATTTTATTGATGTTTTCCAAATATTCTTGTTAGTCCTCCACTCTCAGTTGTTGTTCTGAAGCTTTTTTTTGATTCTCTAAGTTAAATTGAAATTTTTTCAATCTCTGTGGATATTTATTTTATGGGAAGTAAAAGTAATCCAAAGAGAATGTATTGTTGATCATCCTCCATTTGATAATATTTCTTTTATTGTGTTTGCACAATGGTGTGTGTAATAAGATGTGTAATCGGTGAGGAAGGCTCTGTACTTGATAATATAGGGCCAATATTCAAGTGTGCTTAGTTATATTAATTAGGTTCTTTATTACATATTCTAATTCTTTCATTGAGCTATGTTTTCATTTGATCTTTCAATAAAAAATCCGACTTGTCCAAAATCTTAAGGATTTCAGATGCTTCATCTTCTGTAGAAAAAAAGTGATTCATTGCTGTTGTCTGTGCTTAATGATATTTCCTCAAAGTACACCATAATCTGGTCAACAATGTGTATTAAGTAGTATTCAATCTTTCATGAAATTTTTGAAATAGGCGTAAATCAGTTAATTTGACCGCTGGCCGAAAAAACCACGGACTATTGAACTGTATTTAGAACAAAAGGTTACAAATAAAAGTTGTGAGTCCCTTCTCCTATATTAAAGGTCCTGGTCATAGATCTTCACATGTGCATAAACAAATTATCCTGAGTATCACCCTCTTGTATCAGAAATGGTAATTAGCAACTGAAGACAACTTCACGTCCACCTTTGCTTGGCACCTCCACTTGGCACCCAAGCCATGCACGTTGCTCATGTGTGCTAGTTTCGTTCGCACCCAGATTCAAATTTCAAACGCCTATTGAAAATGGCTGCCTAATTTGCCACTACACCTCCAGGAACTGTGGCTTTGTCGCTGATTGGACTCCTGACCACCTATCTGCAGTTCGACTTCACAAGACGCTGAAGCCGGCCCGTAGTGAGACAAGGCCCAGGTGTATAAGGCCCTGTCTGAGTCTGTCTGAGACGTCGAGCTAGAGCCAGGAACTCCTGCCCCTCCACTATCCGGATTGACCACTGTAACCTCCGGACCATAGCTCTGCACCTACGACCTCCAGAACGAGTATCTGATGCTACCATTCACCATTGGGGTAAGCGCTCCACCACATCCCTGTCCAGTTTATATAGCCTCCTGCCAGCTGCAGACTACACACTATCTGTGCCCCTGAACCCTCCCATCTATTACTATCATTCGGCCCACTTCGCTATAGGCAAGGGACTCCTCCCTATTCAGCTTAATTTATCTCATCTTGCAACGGCATACAATGTTTAATGCCGCCCACCTAAGGTGCTACATATTACATGGCATGCACCTCACTGCCTGAACCTTCACGCCTGGCATCATATGCCACTCCCTACCCTCCTGCCATTAAACAACCACGGATGCACTAAGCCTATATGCCAGCATTAACTGAAGGCACCTACCTACGTGCCCCTACAAACTATTTGTGAACCCTGCCTGCATCGACTGCTTTCACCCTGTGCCTATGTGTTAGTATTAAGTGATTGTGAACCTACCTATGTACTACTATTGTTTGATTTTGTACTCTGACCACTGCCCATACAAACTATTTGTGAACCTTGCCTGCATCGACTGCTTGCACCCTGTGCCTATCTGCTAGTATTAAGTGATTGTGCACCTGCCTATGTACTAGTATTGTTTGATTGTGTACTCTGACCACTGTCTAACACTAATTACTCACTATACCCTGCCACGTACTGTTAGGTCTGATATTAATCCCCTACCTTAGACTAATCTTCCACCCTAATATCAAATCTGCTTGCTCACCTGCGCAAGTGACGGCACGCCCAATTGCAACTACACTAGTGCAAGCCCTGTTTGCTTCCCTGACCAGCACATTGTATGCTTCCGCATGCCCACATGCTGTACAGCATAACGCTGCGGTGCCCCCCTCTAGACATAGCCCCAGCTTAATTGCCCTTTGCCACCTCCACCTGCCTCAAAATTACCTAGACCTTAACTTGCTCAGACAACCAAAACTCAGCCATGCACCAATCATGGCTAGTTACCACAAGTGCATTAATCAGTCTAGCAACATACATTCTCTGCAACATGGCAGTTCCTGCCCTTGGCACTACTGCCCCTAGATACGCAAAAGACTCTTATTGGAATGCCCAAACTATACCAAATAGAATTGGCATTGCCTTATGCATAGCCACTAAACTGCCCCTATCGAATAGCTTCAAGCCTACAACTTTCCTACCCCATTTTGACAAAACTATCTCCAAACTCAAGAACCTGACTTCATCCATGTCAAACACATCCCAACTACCTACTCCTGAACAATGGATAAAACTATATGCCTCTCGACCTACACCCAACCAACCTTGCCCAACTGCAACTAGAAACCACAGACTAGGTTGCAGATTCACCAAAAACCTTTAAAAAAACAACGCCAAACCTGCCACACTTGCCAGCAAAACTAACAAAACAATCTACTTAGACAAAAACCTGTGAGGAACCAAAGGGGCTAAGGGAGGATAAAACTCCTTCCATCAAAGGGGGTCTCATCAATACCAGATCATTAACAGCCCATGCACTAGATATCAATTACCTCATAAACTCCAATGACCTCGACTTCTAAGCTATTACTGAGACCTGGCTCCATACTACCTCCGGACCTTCTCTCTCTTTAGCTAATCCAGACAAGTACACCATTATCAGACAAGGCAGAACATCGGCAAAAGGCAGTGGCATAGCCTTCATCGCAAAAACCTCCTTAGGCCTTAGACCCCCCATCACCTGAACCTTCCCCTCCGGATAACTCCTTTCAGTCAAGCTACCCTTGTCACCTACGTGAACCCTAACTGTACACCTTATGTACAGACCACCTGGCCCTCTATCCTCCTTTGAGGAAGACACAAGCTTACTCCTATCAGCTAACTCCAAGCCAGGCTCACAAGTTATGCTCCTGGGAGACTTTACTTAGGACTTCACAACCCAAATAACCCCAATGCATCAGCCATTGCTAACAACAGTGTGAGTTTTCATTAATCCCTTTGATCTCTTTCTATCGACTGAAAGTGGCACCAATTTTGACCTATGGTGCAGAAACATATTTCATGTTGGCTGAGAATATCTGACCAAGATTGGAAGGAATCTTTTGGTGTACAGTGCTGGGTTTGCCAAAAAGCAAACTGATTCCCATAGTGAGAATAGAACTGGCTCTAACATCGCTAAAAGCAATTGCCAGATGGAAATCGATATCACTATACCGCAAATGCTTAGAAGAAACCCTGAAGGCGGCTTTCCAGATGTTAAAAAAGGCAATGACAGATCTGAGGGGAAAACTCCTCAAGGAATGGCAAACCATCTGCCAGATAACGATCACTGATTTGAACGAATCCCACTGGCATGGGAGCCGGGAAGATTAAGAAAAAACGATATACTAATGATTGGATAGACACATTGGAAGAGATCTACAACTATAAAAATCGAGATGATTTCTGGTCTTGTGCCCGAAAGCTAAAATAACTTTCAAAATATATACAAATCTTCCCAAACTGGTTCCTGAAAATTCAATTAATGCGATTTTGCCTAAACATTAAATCCCCAACCTTATGGTCAAGAAGAAGGAAGGATAATCAAAGCGCCCTTACATGCAGACTCTGTCAACAAGAAAATGAGGTAGAATCATTAAAACACCTGGTGCTTGGGTGCCCTATGTTTAATGAGGAAAGCATCCAAGAAATGGGACCCATAAATGCAAAACAGGGACAACGGTCAGCCAATGAATGGTGGACGATATTAATAGAAGGAGATAAACCCCACATTATATTGGCTCTTACAAAATTCCTGATACTAATCTCTGCAAATCTGGAATTAACTACACGAACGGGACAGGATAAGTCCCGGAGGCAAGTATCCTAAGGGTTCAGAGATGAAGTTGACTGGAGGGTCCATTGTCAAAATGCAAAACACCTGAGTAAGAGGGAATATCTAACCGGATAATAACCATCGAAACAATGCTGTCTGGGCCAGACTCTGGTCTGTACCTGGATGGCTGTCCATGGTTGCCATAGGTACCCAGTTTAGTAGTGTTGAAACAGTGGTGACGCCTTGAACCAGTAAACTGTTGCCAAATGGACAATTCTAACTTTGTTAACAGCAGAATCTGCTGGATCAGTATTATGCGAGAACTTTAAGAGTATTTTTTAGTATCGTAAATTTTCTTATTTGTTATTGCTGTATATTTTGAATAAGGTTTTCAATTTGGTAAACCATTTTAATAAAAAATTTGGACAGAGCTGCCTACCTTCAGATTCAACATCACTTGGAAAGAAAAAACTTACTAGGGCTCTGTCAATCAGGCTTACGACCAAGGCATGGTACGGAAAAAGCCCTGATGGATTTAGTAACACAAATAGAAACTATAAAAGACAAAGGCAACCTTGCCCTCCGCCTGTTACTTGATCTATCAGCTGCCTCAGTAGACCACAAAACACTGTGCAACCATCTCTCATTGGCGGCCCATTTCTTTGTTGATACTATCTCCTGGACTCAGTCATTCCTCAGTAACAGAACCAGTAGAGTGTTTGCCCCGCCGGCATCCACCATACCTGCTCCTGTGACATGCGGGGTCCCAGAGGGCTCCTGCATCTCCTCTATACTTTATAACATATTTACAAAGCCTCTATTCGATGACCTAGATCATTTGGGTGTCTCATACACGCTGACGACACCCTAATTCTGATACCTATTGCAGGTGACTACAATATAGACTCCAAACTCCAATATAGACTCCAAACGCTTAAATGACATCTACCTAATCATTCAAGCTTGGATGGCTAAATAGGGACACTGTCTTAATGGTGATAAGACGGAGTTACTCCTTGTTACACTCGTTGGCTCTCAATCAACCAAAGAATTAGACTTAAAACCTTATTACTTACCTCCAAATGCGTAAGTAACCTAGCTCCAACATACCTCTGTGACAATTTCAAACTAAACTCCTCTAACCAACCTCCTAGATCCTCACAAGCTAACTGCCTTATCGTCCCTATGTTTAAGCTCCAAAAGGCTGGAGGCAAAAGCTTACCCATCCTAGCAGGTAAAGCTTGGGACGTTTTACCCTCGACCCTCAGAGCTGAACCCTCCTTTCACAAATTCAGAAATAATCTCAAAACTTGGCTCATCATGAACGTGGACTAACAACCAGCCACTTTAAGCTGTAAATCTCACAAAGCCACTGCACACCTGCTAGAATTACGACACAATGCCTATGTAATTTGTATCCATCCAACATCATATGTAAATAATGCTATATGTAAATATTATTTGTAACTGTAAAGTATACTATGTAACTGCAACAATATATTATGTAACTGCAAATTCCTGCTTTCTTCTCCTGCCATGTACCTGTGAGAAATGTGCCCAGATGCCCCAGGGCTTGGCGCACTATTTAGATAAAATACAATGCAATACAATACAATACTTTTAGAATGCAATTGCAAACACTTTCTTTTTTAATTAGCTTCTGTGCTTCCAGCGCTATTTTTTGAGGAGAAGAAAGCCTTTATAAATCTTCCTCAGGCTACCCAAACAAAATGACATGACACTACATGTGCATGATCCAATCTATCCGCAGGTGGCTGAAAAAATTAAATTAAACACATACATTGAAATAGCAATATTCACAACAGAAATTAACAACAACGTTCCAATTATTTTAATCATAAATACTATAAATTTAAAAAAGGCTGAAACCCTGCATAAAGGTCTTAACTGTATACCGAAGAACACACTAAAGACGTACAGAGTGAAAATATCAACACTGACCCCCTGCCCTTGAATCCGGGTCAGACCGTCATTTAAATCCATGTTAATGAATGGATCCCTAATCCAGACACATGCTTTTACGTGAAATATCATGCCATACATGTTAAGACTGTTTTTTTTTACTTCCAACCATTCTTCGAACCAGGTGCAGTTACATCATTTTGTTCAGGTCACCTGATGAAGATTTATAATTGTTTTAGTTTCATTAAAAAATTGCTTTAAAAGAACAGAAAGTAATTAAAATAAAATAAAAATGTTCAGGCGTGCATGCTAAAAGTGAAGTTGTGTTCAATTGTCAATTTCTGCTTTATATACCACAGGGTGATACTCTCTATTTATTTATTGAACATTTAGAAGTCACCTATACACAAGTGTTTCCAGGTACCAAAAGACAACATAGGGGGTTAAGGGGAGGGGCAGAGGAAAAAAATCAACAAAAAACAATAAACAGTTCTACTAGGCCTTGTAACATTCGTACCGTGCAAGTGCAGTGAACATTATGTGCGGGAGGAGGGGAAAGGTCAGGGCGGTAGGGCTGGGCTGAGGGAAGGCGGTGCAATGGGGAGACCAAGGAGGGCAAGTGCCAGGGGGAAACCAGGGTTAAGAGTCAGCCAGTGCGAGAACGGGGTGTACCAGATACAGCCGAGTCAGGGAGGAATGCCCAAGGGCAATTGCTAGTTACGGTGCTGGTGAGTACTGGTTGAGGATGGCCTGGTCCCTGTAAGACTCATAGGGGGCCAGGCAGCAGTCACAGCGGCAGGGGGACAAAAGGAAGAGGAGAAAAGGAAATTCTTGAGAAGCTTCCGGAACCTAAGGAGATTCGGCTCAAGTCTGAGAGGGGCAGTGAGGCCATTCCAGAGGGAAGTTCCTGCCAAAGAAAATGATCTACCTCCCCATTCTCTGCTTGGTAAAATGTTTGATCTGCAGTGAGTTGGAACTAGAGGACCGAAGGAGGTATTTACGGAGAGAAAGTTGGATGTAGCGCGGTCCCAGGCCCCAGCAAGCATTGTGAATGATGCAGAGGGTCTTGCATTTGATCCTTGCAGCCACCGGGAGCCAATGGAGCGATTTTAGGGCTGGAGAGATGCAGTCCCTTGGCTTGAGGCCAAGAAAAAGTCATACAGTCCTATTCTCAATAGGTTGAAGAGGGTGGAAGGAGGAAGGAGCCAGATTAAGGAAGAGGCTGTTGCAGTAGTCCAGCCTAGAGAGAATCAGAGCTCTGAAGACATTGAGCTTCTGGAGGAAGGTGAGGAAAGGGAGAATGCCTCTGAGCAGGTGGAGCTGAAAGTTGGACTTCTTGGCAAGGTCTGAGATGTGAGGGGAGAAGGACAGAGAGGAGTTGAAGATTACCCCAAGAGTGAGGGGAAGGGACCCAAGGAGGGTGGCCAGAGAGTCGGAAGGA
This sequence comes from Ambystoma mexicanum, assembly GCF_040938575.1. Classification (NCBI taxonomy): domain Eukaryota; kingdom Metazoa; phylum Chordata; class Amphibia; order Caudata; family Ambystomatidae; genus Ambystoma; species Ambystoma mexicanum. The sequence continues at coordinate 1,434,248,978 of NC_090929.1, read as the reverse complement.
AACATGGAGCAGGTGTCCCAAAGAGAAAGGTATCTGTCTAAATGGCATTACGACTGAGATCATGAGCAGAGCACCATGCCTAAATAGCAGTCAGGCAGTCAGGTATGACAGAGGAAGAAGAGGAGGTAGAGGAGTTAAGCTTAAATGAGAGCATGTGTCATCAGCATAGCACTGTAAGTGAGGAGAGAAGGTGGAGATCAAGTGGGCCAGACGGGTAGGGTAGATATTGACGAGCCATGGCGATAGGATAGAGTCCTGAGGAATGCTGCAGGTAGAGAGTGGGGTGGAAGAGAGGAAAGGGCCAAGTTGCACTTGGGAAGGTCGGTTAGAGTGGAAGGAGGTCAGCAAGGCCAGTGCCCGGTCCATGATGCCTAGGGTATCACAGAGACAATTTAAGAGGATGGCATGGTTGACCGTGTCAAAGGCAGAGAAGGATCAGAACAGATGGAGAGTGATAGCAGGTCATCATTGGTGTGCATGGGAGCAGTTTCCATGCCTCTGGATGCTATGAAGCCAGACGGGTGGTCGTAGAGACAGCCAGCAGATTTGTTGTGGTGGGTCAATTGGGGGATGACCAACTTCTCCAGGAGTTTGCCCACAAAGGGAGTGATAGAGATAGGGCAATAGTTCGCCAGGCAGGAAGGGTCTGCAGATGGCTTTATTAGGAGAGGTTGCACAAGGGAGTGCGTAAGGAGTTGTGGGAAAGAACCAATGGCATAGGAATGGTTACAGAAGTCAGCCAAGGCAGGGGCGAGATAGACATTGTCATTGATAGTTCTGGAAAAGCAGGGGAGCATCTGTTTGGATGAGAATTTCACAGAGCAGACTACTTTAGAGACCTCATCTGGTGCAATGGGCGAGAAGGAGGAGAATATGGGGGAGAATAATAAAGGGGCCAAGGGAGGCAAGGGAGGAGGGGGTGTGGGGAGAGGGGTAGAGGAGAGTGAGGACAGGATGTCCTGAGTTTTGTAGGTGAAGTGGGAGGCCAGTGCAGTGCAGAGGGCTTTGGAGGGAAGAGAAGAGTTGGAGATTGCAGTAGGATTGGCAAGTTCCTTGTAGATTTTGAAAAGTTCCGCCATGTTATTTGTGGCCCCAGAAATGTGGGCTTAGACATGAGCCCTCTTCTTAGAGCGGATGGAGAGACGATATTGCCTTCGGAGCAGCGGGCAGAGCAGTTTGGCAGAGGACGTACTCACGGCCTGCCAATTCCAGTCACCAACTCTGCACTTGCGTTTCAGAGCAGCCAGGTCGAAGTCATACCAAGAGTTGTACTTGGAGGTGGGCTTTATGCGGATCCTCAGGCGTCGGCATTGGAGGCAATAGCAGGGGTCGGAGGTGGAGGTGGCATGAAGTTGGCGGGGAATACAGCAACTGACACATGCTTCATCAGTCAAATGAAGGAGAAGGAGACTGGCAGTGCGGTTAGGGGCATGATGTGGTGCCTAGGAACTCCAGGTTGAGGAGAGGAGAGAGTGATCAGTCCAGTAGAGAGGAGTAGTTAGAGGGTTGGAGAGAGGGATGTCTGCAGAGATGAGCGCTTCCAGGATGTGTCGGACAGAGTGGGTGGGACCGGAAGGAAGAACTGTGAGGGAAAGAGTGTCACAGAGGTCATGGAAGAGTACACTGGCCGCACACGGAGAGTCCAGGTGGATGTAAAAATCCCTGAAGGAAGAGAAGTTTGTGGGGAGAGGTCAGGAGAGAAGAGGAGGGGTCAGCCCATTCAGAGAGGAAGAGGGTGGTAAGTCCAGGGAGCCTATAGACAATGGCGAGAGTGAGGGAGTGGGTAGGACAGACACTGAGCCCACAAACGAGGCATTCAAAGGAAGAATAGGGTTGAATGGGAATGATGGTGGGAGAGACACATTCAGGGAAAATCCGAGCCACTCTGCCCCAAGACCGGGTGGGCCTGGGATTGGATAGGCTCTTGTAGCCATCAGGCAGAAGAGGGTCAAAAGCAGTGATAGACCTGGCCTTGAATCCTGTCTCATTGAGAGCCAGGACGTCAAGGTCAAGGTCTTCAAGGAGGTGACAGATATCAGAGGTGTGTTTGACAGCAGAGCGTGAGAGGAGAATAGCTAAGTGACGCTGATCCCCCCATTGTAGGCCGTCTGGGGAGCGGTACAGGGGCAGGGTACAGACCTCTGAGGGGGCACAGAGGTCAGAGGGAAGGCAGAGGGATGAGTGGAAGCGGAGAGAGGGAAGTTAATAAGAGAGACGGGAGACGCCTACCAAGAAGGAGAAGTTGGGCTGAGAGCCCTTGGCCATGATAGTTCCATTCTGATATACATTAATGATACACTTGGAGGATGAGAAGTGAGCCAAGAGCACTTCCCATCTGGTTCCATCATTAATGGGCGAAGAAGAAAAGGGGAAAGGACAGAAACCATATGGGGAGTCCATAGGTCTGGAGGAGCAGTGACAAAGAGGATGTCAATGATAGTCTGCGGGAGGATGCATTGGTGTAGGTCTCTGCAATTGGCATTCCTGCGTTGGAGGCCAGGAGACCTTTCTTAAACTTTATCCTTACAGGTTTCGAGAGAGAGGGAGGATAGGTGGTAGTGTAGCAGTTACAGTAGATAGGGGAGATGGAGAGAACCATAGGAGGAGGGGCAGAGAGGTAACAAGGGAAAGAGAGGGGAACGGAGAACTGAACAAAGCACGTACAAACTCACCAGGCGGCCTAGCAGCATGCACAGGCATGGAGGTTCAGGGGCATGACTTCCCATGAAGGGCAACTAGATTCAAATTTCCAGCAGAACAGTGAAATGCAGTTCTAAAAGCAGAATAAGAAGCAACTAGATTAAAAATTCCAGCAACACAGTGAAATGTGATTCCAAAAGCAGAATAAGGAGCATCTAGATTCATAATTCCACCAGCACAGTGAAATGTGATTCCAAAAGCAGAATAAGGAGCATCTAGATTCATAATTCCACCAACACAGTGAAATGTGATTCCAAAAGCAGAACAAGGAGCATCTAGATTCATAATTCCACCAGCACAGTGAAATGCAGTTCTAAAAGCAGAATAAGGAGCAACTGGATTAATAATTCCACCAGCACAGCGAAATGCGATTCCAAAAGCAGAATAAGGAGCATCTAGATTCATAATTCCACCAGCACAGCGAAATGAGATTCCAAAAGCAGAATAAGGAGCATCTAGATTCATAATTCCACCAGCACAGTGAAATGCGATTCTAAAAGCAGAATATGCTCCGGATGATATGTTTGTGCACATCTATGGAGATCTATGACCTGGAGCTTTAAATTATGAGATGTGACTCAAGAATGTATTTGTTTTTTTAACATCTGCTGGCATTTAGACTGTGCAATGTAACTAATGCAATCACTAGTATCTTGCAAAATGTCCTTTAATTGTAAATGCAGTGTGGTGTGCCAAACATCACTCCAACAAGATTCAGAATTCCCCAGAAAACATGGCATACATATTCCCAATAAGGTCTTGCCTGTTAATGCATGAGGCGAGATGTCTGATATGTATACCATGCCAAGAATTGTGCCTTTTCATGCCTGCTCCTTTCAAACTGCAGGTGCTGTTTTTGTATTGCTTCAGTTATCGTTCATGATTAATTGTACCGTTATAATTTGTAAGGTTGTGAAATATTGCAGAGAGGTCAGCTACGTATGTAACACAAAAAACAATTCTGCACTACAACTTAACTCAAATCACAGGTAAAATTACCAGGCAGAATGTTTGCAAACGGCTCTTCTGCTACTTTCCAGAAGGCATTGGGATTGTAAGACAAGATACACATTCAATGCCTGATAGACTCACAAAAAATGCAGCATTAACTCCAGCAGATCACTTACATGCTGGTATAGTATAAATCAGACCCTTGTGTCTTGCTGCCTCACATCTCCTTCTAGGAATAGGAAGGCATCGATATGAAGGAAACACAGGCCTGCTGCCTCAGGTGTCCTTCTAGGCATCGATATGAAGGAAACACAGGCCTACTGCCTCAGGTGTCCTTCTAGGCATCGATATTAAGGAAACACAGGCCTACTGCCTCAGGTGTCCTTCTAGGCATCGATATTAAGGAAACACACGTCTGCTGCCTCAGGTGTCCCTCTAGGCGTCGATATTAAGGAAAGACAGGCCTGCTGCCTCAGGTGTCTCTCTTGGCATCGATATGAAGGAAACACAGGCCTGCTGCCTCAGGTGTCTCTCTTGGCATCGATATGAAGGAAACACAGGCCTGCTGCCCCAGGTGTCCCTCTAGGCGTCGATATTAAGGAAACACAGGCCTGCTGCCTCTGGTGTCCCTCTAGGCGTCGATATTAAGGAAACACAGGCCTGCTGCCTCAGATGTCCCTCTAGGCAGCGATATTAAGGAAATACAGGGCTGCGGCCTCAGATGTCCCTCTAGGCATCGATAGTAAGGAAAGACAGGCCTGCTGCCTCAGATGTCCCTCTAGGCATCGATATTAAGGAAAGACAGGCCTGCTGCCTCTGATGTCCCTCTAGGCATCGATAGTAAGGAAAGACAGGCCTGGTGCCTCAGATGTCCCTCTAGGCATCGATATTAAGGAAACACAGGCCTGCTGCCTCAGATGTCTCTCTAGGCGTCGATATGAAGGAAACACAGGCCTGCTGCCTCTGTTGTACCTCTAGGCATCGTTATTAAGGAAAGACAGGCCTGATGCCTCAGGTGTCCCTCTAGGCGTCGATATTAAGGAAAGACAGGCCTGCTGCCTCAGGTGTCTCTCTTGGCATCGATATGAAGGAAACACAGGCCTGCTGCCTCTGGTGTCTCTCTTGGCATCGATATGAAGGAAACAGAGGCCTGCTGCCCCAGGTGTCCCTCTAGGCGTCGATATTAAGGAAACACAGGCCTGCTGCCTCTGGTGTCCCTCTAGGCGTCGATATTAAGGAAAGACAGGCCTGCTGCCTCAGATGTCCCTCTAGGCAGCGATATTAAGGAAATACAGGGCTGCGGCCTCAGATGTCCCTCTAGGCATCGATAGTAAGGAAAGACAGGCCTGCTGCCTCAGATGTCCCTCTAGGCATCGATATTAAGGAAAGACAGGCCTGCTGCCTCAGATGTCCCTCTAGACGTCGATAGTAAGGAAAGACAGGCCTGCTGCCTCAGTTGTCCCTCTAGGCGTCGATAGTAAGGAAACACAGGCCTGCTGCCTCAGATGTCTCTCTAGGCGTCGATATGAAGGAAACAGAGGCCTGCTGCCTCAGATGTCCCTCTAGGCATCGATATTAAGGAAACACAGGCCTGCTGCCTCAGATGTCTCTCTAGGCGTCGATATGAAGGAAACACAGGCCTGCTGCCTCTGTTGTACCTCTAGGCATCGTTATTAAGGAAAGACAGGCCTGATGCCTCTGGTGTCCCTCTAGGCGTCGATATTAAGGAAAGACAGGCCTGCTGCCTCAGATGTCCCTCTAGGCATCGATATTAAGCAAACACAGGTCTGCTGCCTCAGGTGACCCTCTAGGCATCGATATTAAGGAAACACAGGCCTGCTGCCTCGGATGTTCTTCTAGGCATTGAAATTAGGAAGGAACTCAGTGGCCCAAATACTGATTATTTCAATGACTGTGTTTTCAGTAGCAAATTCAAGTTATATGTTCATCTGCACAGAATAATGATTAGTGCAAATAAATTGTCATGGATTTGACAACACTTACAAAGAAGCTGTATTCTCAAATACTGTCCTAGAAAAAGTGAACGGCTGAAATTGCAGACACCTTCAATAAGAGGGCGACGAAACTACACCAAATACAGCCGTTGAGCGACAGAAATAACTGGAATTAACTCACCCCAAAGTGAGACATTAAGAATTAATGTTGACCTGCTTATGCTGGAAAAATTAACATATATCTTGCAGAACCCCTATGTCTTCAAGACCCTTACTCTATGATAGTAGATAGAGGTTTGGGAGTGAGAGAATTCATGAGTCATGCAAGGCCAGAGCCAATGTAAGGTGTCTAGCTTGGCCCTAATAGCCTAACATGGACCCAGTTTGCAAAATAATGACAATGATAAAACTGCAAAGAAGAATTGCATAGGCGGTGCATGCATGCATCACGCACCTCGTACAGCATTACTGTCATCCTTCCTATGCGTCCCAAACGAGCAGTAGCTGGTGTCCTGTCTCGCAGCCAACCACAGTGTAATATCCCTACTTATTGACATGTCCCCACAACAAAACTAATAAAGAGACAAATGAAAGGGTTAACCGTCCCTATACCTATGTCTCAATTGTTTGTTTTATATAAAGTACACGACACACTTGTTAGAGTAAATATAAAGTATTTATATTCAAAGGTAGAGACCCACTGGTCTAATAGCACACATCAATATAGAGTTATCCACTCTAGTACATAGAGCAAATATGTAACAATATCACACAAACAGTTTGAGATACATTAGGACTCAAAAGTCAATACAATCAGGTTAGAACAATATCAAGCCTACTGTCGCGTGTGTCACAACAGTGGTCAGGATAATGGTTACTACAATAAAGCAAACAAAACATAAGAATTTGTCCATGTAACAACGTGTTGGCAAATAAACACTGCACTACTGGTTCAAAAACTGGTCTGCACAAATGTGTTTCAGCCCTCTTTGACTGTTGTGCCAGCCAATCTTGAAGGGGCCTTCATCAGGACAAAAGGAGCTGGAGTTACTGCTCTATGTGTGTGCTGCCTATGGGGTGAAACTAAATAGGCAGGTGTCAGTACTGGGACACTTAAGGTATAGGCAGGGGAGTTGCTAGGTCTGGAAAAGACCCGGGGCTAAGCTGATGTCAGAACTGTTGGGACTGGGGGCTAGCTAGTCTTTTGGCTGTACCTCCTGAGATTCTATCCGGGGCTACAACCAAAAGATCAGGGGCTACAGCCCTCTTACCCCCCCACCCCCTAGCAACGCCCCTGGGTATAGGTCAGGCATAAGGATGGTTAATGATTTAGTTGTCTATAAATGACTTTCTTACCGTGGTAGAGAACGCACAGGTTTTGAAAAGAGAGGTGGTGCCCATGATGATTCGGGTGACCTCTGTAGTTGAAATTCTACAACGGAGATTGGATAACCTGTGTGGTGAAGACAGGTGTAGGAATCAAATCAAGTTAATCTTCAAATCCCCCTAATTGAGGGTAGAGTTAAAGGTATCGGGCTAAGAGAGGAATCCATTAGCTTACCTGTATCAACGGACATCCTGAAGTGGGAGAATGGGATAACACCCTCCCCCAGTCTCATCCAGACCATGGCCCGGGGGATCACGACCCAAGCACCCCCCACAAGAGGAGTTCAAACAATTCCCTTCCTTACCAGATGACAAAGTATCCTGCTTCAAAGGCATACACATACAAGGAGCATGCCCACTATCACGCCCTAGTCAAGCTGACGCATGCGCCATGGACCAGCTCGATTAGACACCAACCACGAAAATCGCCATTGTTAGAGATGCCATGACGACATAGCCAACGGACAAGAGCACACGTGCCACCATGCCCACTGGTAACTCACACACCAACCCACACGAAGAATATACTCAGTGCCATAACGTAGCCGACTGACATACCCACGGACATGCATCGTTGTTATTTTTCACATAGGCCTTCTACAGCACCGCAGAAACGCAAGATGCCTGAAGAGCTTGTGTATATGCTTGCTGATGCTTTCTCACTACCTATTCCTATGAAGACGCCACCATATATACCTAATGCTGCATATAACACTCTGTCACCCCGCAACCTCCATAGTATGGATTATGTACCGCCACCCACGAACTAGGCCCAAGTAGGCCGCAAGCAAGAGTCCCCATGCAGGTGCCTCGCAAACAAAAACCCTCCCAGAACTAAATGCAAGTGCTGACCATGCAGAACGAGCCCCCAACGAGAGCCCACAGCCAAGGCTACGATGTTGCAACCCGCATGCTACACGTCCAGCGCCAAGTTATACCTGCAGGTGCCAAGCCCTCAGAGGCAGAATACAAAATCTAATGCTCATAATTCTACTCCAGCTACAGTCTCCCCACAAGTGACCAAGCCGAACTGACAAGATGCCAAGCCCACGAGACAGAGAACCGCCAGGGTCCCACGTCTGGGACACAATCTGCAACAATGAAGCAACAAGTTGGACACCTACAGCGATGGGAAAGACATGCACACCAGCACGTAAGCAGACCTGTCTATTGTCTACCACAAACACATAGTGCACATTGTTGCTAATGTCAGGTGCACCGCGAGCTGGGAACGACGATGGTCCCAGGCTTGGGGGCTAGCGGGAGAACCAATCAGAACACAAGGGGCTCATCACTGACGCCATCACTCTTAGCCAATCACCAAGGGTCCCCTTGTAAGAGCCCAAGCGTACCACCTGACCCGTCCTTATCCACTAATATTTCCTCCCATATGGTAACTATACTAACCCTACCACTCGGGGAACCAACCTGAAGTGGCAATAGGTTTTGTGATGATTTTCCCAAGTGACGCAAATAGCGCGACATGCTGCTGTAAAAAGGGCCTGCAAGCCTCAAAAATGACGAGAGCCTCTCCGGATGCATACCGTCTGAGCGTATCCCTTCTGTTACTCTAATAAACAGCAGTAATTACCTTGCTCCTTGTGTGTGTCTCATACTCCTTTTGGGACGTGGGAGGAGTTGGGGGCCTCCCCAGCCCCGGAGATCCGTGGACAGCTTTGCCGGCCCCCAGTAAAATCACCCCGACAAGTTGGAGGCACTGCTGAGATCTGTTTGAGGTCTACTACCCTGAGAGCATCGTTCAAAGGCCTCTTGCAAAGAGGTAACACGGTAGCGCGGCCCTTTGCCGTTGCCCCCTTTTGAGGACTACAGGACCATTGCGGAACTGCGCAAAGACCGGACAGCACAATCCGGATATTGGCCCTCGGGAGCCGACTTGAGAAGTATCCCGCCCGTGGCTGGCGAGAGTCCAGACGTGGTCCAGACGAGGGGAGGTGGCGAGCTGCTTTGGAGGGGTGCACGCGGTCGCGCAGCCCCGGTTCACGAGGACTTGGTGAGTATGACACACCCAACAAGCAATGTAATGTTGTATGGGAGGGGGGAGGAATTGTGAAAAGGGTGGTGGGAGGTGTTTCCGGTGTTTTGCAGAAGATTTGATTAATAAGTGATGATAGACGAGTGAGCAGTAGCTGGACAGGCACAAGGGCCATCTTCTACCATGTCACAAAGTAAATTGGGTGGAGCCGAAAGGCACCACGTGTGGTTGTTAGAAAGCACTGATTTGTCCAGATCGCGGGCACCTGAATGGGAGGGGTGTGGCTTTCCTATGAATTGGCGTTATAGATCAATGAATAGACGAGGATTCCTACTAATTGAGGGTTGAAGCTCATTAGATAGATGAAGTTTCCCTGCAGGAGGTAGCAAGTTTTTGTTCTCGAGTGCGGAAGACGATTGGCTGGTTAAGCTCCCAGAGAGAGGGGGGGCGTTTCAAACGTGAGGCGACGCAGCGTGTGCAGTCCGATTGTAAGAGTTTACTGTGGATTACCTTGCTCCAGTTGAAGTTGGAAGACAGCTGTGGGATTTACGAGGGACAAAAGGGTTAAAACATATTGCACGCTTTTGATATTATAAAGGTTTCTTACCGGTGCTAGTTTGCTGAAGTTGGTGACGTCACCCATAGGGCTTTTATAGGACATCGCGACCATCATGTGTTGATCAAGGTGTTGCAGGGGGATAGGAAGTGGGAAAGGGCGGGATAGAAGAGGTGAGGAGGCCACGCACAGAGAACGCCGGCAACTCTCGATACGGGAGGGGCGAAAAGGGGAGAGGTGGCTGCGCACGGAGAACGCTGGTCACGCTCAGCAAGGGGGTTGGAAAAGGGGAGGGAGAGGTTTGACAAAGAAGGAAAGGTGTGGCGGCTTTAAAAGCACACCACACAGGGCACGCAGCCGCAGAGGGCTTCGTGCATCACGCCGCAGGGGGCCATACTAGTGACATCAAGGGGGACAAATAATAAAGGAAAAGGAACTGTATATATGCAATTGTATTGCTTTTCAGCGGGCAGTCGGAAGTCCCCAGTTTACGGGGCCAGGTAAAGAAAGTTGATATTGGGAAAAAGAGAACTGTAAAATGGCTACATACTACGGGTCGGGGACTGGAGTGAGAGGGAATGCTTTAACTACGCCCCTTCAGCACATTTGCACGTCGCTATCACCACACAAGGAGAAAATCATAAAGTACAGTATTGACTGGACACAAGGGACAGACAACAAAATACTAACACCATGGCCGCCTAACGGCAGCTTTGACTCATACACCCAACACTCGCTATTGACATACATACACAACACGTACAAAGGAAAGAAATTAGCCCACCATATAGAAATGTTTAACTTATGGAAGATGTTCCACGGTGCCAGGCCAGGGGCAATGGGAATGTTTACCATAGAAGGGGGAGCAGAAGAGAAAGGGAGCAAGGAAATCAAGGAGGATAAAGAGGAGAAGGAGAACGGAGGGGGCGTGGGCACGGCAAGCAGCAATGCACTATGCATACAAGAGGGCAAGAAGGAGAAAGAAGGGTGAGTTACAGTATCAGAAGCAAAGATGAAAAAGGAAGGGACAGACGATACGCCTCTGGCGAAGGTAGTAAAGAAGGAAGAATGAGGGTTGTACCCAGTAACAGAATTAAGAGAAACCGCCAGACAACAATTAACAGTAGCTGAGGGGTACTCACCCCCACATACAGCCCCCACCATATGCCCCTACAGAAAGCTACCAGAGGGGGGCAGCGGCGATGGGCACGATGGACTTGAACACCGCACAGGCAGGCACGGGGGGAGGGAAGAAAAGCAGGGAACACATCGCAAACATAGGACCAGATGAATGGATAGCAGCACAGGTGCTCCTAAAGCTCCAAGGGACGCTAACAGGGGAAGAAAAGGATGCAGTGAGGAAGGTGAACAAGGAAGAAATGGACAACACACAGGCAGGGACCGAGGTGAGTAAGCAAGAGAAGGACAACTGTCACAGGTAGAGGAAGAAATGTTGGAGGAAAGGTTGGCTGAATTAAGAGATGTACGAAGTGCTCTGATAAGACAGTTCGAGCAAGAAGCATGAGGAAGGAAGAAGGAAAGAAAGGAGACTAGGGATGAACAGGCGAGGCTTAACCGGGATAAAATGGAACTCCTAATTGTAGTCCCGAAGGAAACCCTAAAAAAACTGGACACCAAATACAGCAATTTCAGCATTGAAAACACGATCATCCCAGTCTCAACTGCAGTGAAAACACTCGGAGTCCTTCTTGACTCCACGCTCTCCATGAATAAACAAGTCAGCTACATCTCCTCATCAGCAGCTCACACTAGTAAAATCATTAACGCGGTAAAACCCTACCTCTCTGCCAAGAACTGTCTCAACATTGCCAGAGCCACCATAGGAGCCAAGCTGGACTATTGCAATTTCCTTCTGCTAGGTACGTCTGCCAAGAACATTAACAGGCTACAAATTGCACAAAATAATGCTCTCCGAGCTGCTCTCAGTATCTCCAGGAGAGAGCATATCTCCCAGGCCAGACAAGCCGCCCACTGGCTCCCTATCAAAGAACGCACTGTTCAAGGTGCTCACAATCACACACAGATGTCTCTCCCAATCAGCGCCCCAATACCTAGCTGATAGGATACACCCTTCACAATCACTCAGACGCAAGCAATAACTCTACACTGACTAACTTGCGGTCCCTGTCCTTAACAGAGCCAATGCTGGCGGTACTAGCTTTGAAGTATTTGCACCAAAATCCTGGAACCTACTACCCCCCAAACTCAGGAAGGAAACATCACTCCTAGCCTTTAGAAAGTCTCTAAAAACCATATTATTCAAATAACTGTTTGTTCCACTGTAACCAAGGAACTGTCTATCGCCTAATATATATGACCCTCTTATCGCCTAATACATCATGACCCTGAACAGGAACTGTACACTGCTTTTTGCCTGCACCCAAGTGAATATGATGTAACAGCGCCACGATGCCCTAGAGCTTTTGCACACTTTATAAATGGAAATAAATTAAATAAAATAAATAAAAGAGAGGAGAAGAAAGGAAGAGGGAGGATGAGTGGATAAGGGCAATAGCAGAAAGGGGGTCACACGCGGAACTACGAGAAATGAAAACGAAGGATGAAGAAAAGGACAGGGAAATAGAACTGTGGAACAGGAAGATACTATCTGAAAGCGTAAGGAAGTATGAAGAAGGTAAAGTAATAGAAAGCATACTAAGAAGGGAAGGGGGAAACTGCAGGAGAAAGGAAGAAGAAGATAGGATATTAGCAAAGGTAAGTACAGGGGTAATGGAAGAACTACACAGGAAGAGAGCGGAAATAGGTGGTGAAATAATGGGAAAAATGGAAGAGGAGAGAGGAGATAGGAGAGTGGAGCACGGAGTAAAAACATACACACGCCAGGACTCGGAGGTGGCTACAACGTCATCACAGGGGGCAGCTGTTAAAGGAGGTGAGCACAAGGAAGCAGACTTAATAGATTTAAGGACAGTAACAGTGAGGGGAAAACACACAGAGTGGGGACTATCTTTTCCTGATGGATTTTGCAGCGAGGAGGAAGAATGTTGGGGAAAAAGTGGAAGAGAGGGCAGTAGAGAGAGTTTAGAGAAGCTGTACATTACACGCATTAACTGCGAGTCACCATGGGCATGCACAAAAAGGGAAGGATAAAAGACAGGAGAAGCACAGGTAAGAGAGGCAACAAGGAGAACGCCACAACAATTAACACTGACACCAGTACAAACACCACTCCCACTAACACCACGCCCACTAACACCACGCCCACTGACACCCACCCCTGCGCACACCCCTTATGTCGGCAGACTTAGGGACCTCCCAGGACGCAGGCAGGAAGAGCGGACAAGCACACCCACGGTGAAACAAGAGGGTAACAGGAGAGGGAGGAAGGATGAAGGGGACGATAGAACAAACCACTTTAATATTGACATCATTACAGAGTTACCTGACACAGAGGAAGAGGATGAATACACTGACATAACCCCACCGGCACTGGGGGAAATGAGGGGATACAATTTAATGCCATTTCTGGAAAAGGGAGGGACCAGACCACAATATGTCCCCTGGAAACATGCCGATAAAGAGAACATAAAATGCAGACTTCCATCACTAAGTGGAGGAGCTGGGAAGTGGATATATGAGATGGAAAAACACACTGCGGGGCAAAAGTTAGTGGTGGGGGGCGTCAAGGGGCTCCAGATCTCAATACTGGGGGACGCTGCAGATGACATTTGGAAAAGGGCGGGTTTCCCAGGAGTTACAACAACAGACACGTCATATGATGGAGCACCATTTGCTAACTGCAGGCATGCGCTGTGGCAGGTATTGAGGGTCCAGTACCCAGACACGTCAGACTTAGGAGCAATAACGTCATGCAAGATGCGTGAGAATGAAGATCCTGTTGATTACATCCAAGAGATTCAGGAGAAGTGGCGCCTGGAAACGCAGGAGCCGTGGGATAAAACACTAGCAATTTTCTACCATATATTAATACAAGGGCTCCCAGACCAAGTGCAAAGGCAGCTGATGAAAATAGTGGGAATGGAAGTTAATGCCTGGCCAGAAACACAACTAACTATAGTTCACCACTGCAGGATGTGGCAAGAAAAGATGAAACAAAAGGAGGAAGAGAGGAAGGCAGAGGAGGCAAAATTGGTACAGAAGAAATTATCAAAATATGCCATGGAAGGAGCACTAATAACTACACCCGCCCCCACACAGGTTACGGCTGCATCAGACACAACACAACAACAAGCGGCACAACTACAGCAGCCAGCACAAATAATAACACAACAGATGATATATGCAGATGGGAAATGGGTATTTAAGCAACTACAGGGGGAGGGGAGGAATGATGAGAGTGAGGGGATACGGCCCGCCCACACAACAACAGGGTGGGGGGTTGAGAGGCTACTACCCAAACGGACAACAAGGATATGTAGACAACATGGGGGATTTCCCACAGCAGGCCAGGGAACCACCAATATGCTGGATATGTGGGATGGTGGGACACATGTCACACACCTGCAGGATGAGACAAACACAAATAGCATGGGGAGAAAAGGTGCAACAAGGGCCTATGGGGGAACAACAAGTTTACCAAAAGCAACAAGAAACCCAGCAATGCCTACCACAACAACAAGCGCCACTGCCACAACCCAGCCACAAACACTAGCCTACCTACAACCACCACAAATACAGCAGGCACCACTACAGCCACAGATATGGGTACAAACATACACACCACCACAGCAACAGGGGATAACAACACAACAAGTTCAAGTACAACCGGCACAGCAGCTCACACAAATACAGGACAATGTAGTATCAACAACTGATGCACCCCTACAGCAGACACAACTAGGGAAGGTGACAATATTGGGCCACAACCCTTACACAGGAAGCAGTCAGTCACTAAATTCACAATAGGACAGCCCACAGATGTGTTTGATGTGTCCCATCCTATCGGTCATACCTAATAGTGTGGAGGAACCACACATACAGGTGGCGATAGGTGGCAAAAAATGTTCCTTCCTAGTTGACACAGGGGCCGCTAGGTCTTGCATAAGGGAGGGTAAGTTTAAATTGTCAGGCGAAGCGATGAACACTCAAGGATTTTCTGGGGCTCGAGGGTTGGTTCCCTTCACTGATAACATCTCATTATCTATAGGAGATCACAACATGTCTCTTCCGCTTCTGTACTCGAAGCAGTCACCAGTAAACATACTCAGAAGGCATATAATGAGCAGGTTGAATATGACCATCTCCTTCAAGGAGAAGGGCATAATTTGCTCTACACCAGGCATTAACATGCTCACAGCATGACAAATACTGAAGGCGTACTGTGGCAAAACAGTGGCCTTGGCTGAGCCAGTAGTTGGAGACCTCTTCCAATATGGAATAGACATGGCAATAGCATAGTTGCCCAGCATTGTGGGCAAAATTTGGAGGAGGCCAACAGCTTGACTATTCAGACCAGAGACACCAGCAAGTGAAAACGAAGGAAAAATGATTTCAGTGAACATAGAGAGCATTAAGGCTACTGCCGACTACATCGCAGTTCACACCAAAGACAGGGAGGGGAGGGCCTGGAGAGCTGTAATAGCACTAGCGAGGGGTGTAGGCTTACACAGGTATCAGATGAGGAGCTCTTCTCAGACGACAATGGAGAGGGAGAGATGGTGTTTGGAATGAGCATTAACATCTGGTTGAAAGTAACATACAAGCAAGTGGCACTAAAATTGGCTATGGCCCTAGAGGCACCTGCCCCTATGCCAGTGCCATTTTACGAGGAAGACATGGCAGCTGTACTAACATCCCTGTGGACCACCAGTCCATATGACGTTGGCTGCATCAAAAGCATTCGAGGAGTAAAAATAAAACTGAAAAAAGGATCAATGCTACCGAGGGTGAAGCAATACCCACTATCAAAAGAGGCAGATGAGGGCATATATGAAACAATAACAGCCCTAATAAACAATGGTATATTAGTACCATCAGAGTCACCATGCAACACCGCCGTATACCCTGTGCGCAAAGCAAAAGGAGGGTCTTGGCGTTTTATCCAGGACCTTAGACCTTTGAACCACATTGTAGAGGCAGAAAACCTCATAGCGGCTAATCCAGCCACCATACTATGTGGAATACCAGCAGATGCATCACGGTTTACTGTGATTGACCTCAAAAATGCTTTCTTCTCGATACCTCTGCACCCAGACTCAGAGGACCTGACAAGCTTCATATACCGTAACACAAAATGGAAAAACACAAGGTTGCCCAAAGGGTACTGTGAGTTGCCATCCATCTTCAACAGAGTGATACAAATGGAGTTGGGAAACATTGAGATGGAGAGCATGGTGCTGCAATCTGTGGATGGCATCATCATTTGCAGCACCACTGAAGAGAGGGGTAGGAAGGACTCAGTAAAGCTGCTCACAGTATTAGCCGAGAAGGGGTACAAGGTAGACAAGGAGAAGTTACAGTACTGCCAAGAACAGGTGCTCTACATTGGTCAGTTCATTTCACAACATGGAAGGAACATTGCACCACAAAGGGCACAGGCAATAACAAACACACCACAACCATAGACAGTGAGAGAACTACAGCAGTTTCTGGGCCTATGCAACTACTGCAGGGTGTGGGTTTTTGACTACAGCTCATACATAGGACCCCTACTAGAGGCCCTGAAGGAAGCACAGAAAGGGGATAAAAAGTTGGGATGGAGAATAGAAATGAAAGAGGCATTTGATGAATTAAAACACGCTATCTCAACAGCACCAGTACTGGCCACCCCAAACTATGAGCATCAATTGTTCGTTTTCTCACATTGCGACTCAGCAGTAATGAAGGCAGTACTGACACAAAAAACAAGCATGGGACACAAACCTGTAGCATTTTACAGCGGACACTTGGACCTGGTAACGTTAGGTCACTTCACTTGTGAACAGAGCCTGGCAGCCGCGACATTTGCGGTGGAAAAATCATCATCAATAACAATGGGGTGCCCTACCGCACTATTTGTGGAACACGCCCTCTTTGCCATACTGAACAAGCCCAAATCGACATTGACCACACAGAGGGCATCAGGATATGAGATTATTTTGTCAAGACCAGAATTACCGATTGTTAGATGCAGTAATGTAAACCCAGCAAGATTTATAGGAGTGGTAGTTGAAGATGGTGACTACGCTCATGATTGCACACAAGCCATTGAAATATACTCCAGTGCAAGGAAAATTGAGGAAAATGCCCTAGAAGGGGGTGAGATAATGTACATTGATGGGTCCTCAACAATTCACCAGAGTGATGGGGTACGAAGGACAGGAGCAGCAGTGATTCGTTTGACAGAGGATTGGATGTATGTACCAGTAAAATGTGTCCAACTACCACAGCATTTCTCAGCGCAGAATTCTGGCACTAAAAGAGAACAATGACAAGAGGGTAATAATATATTCAGACAGTGTATACGTCACATCGACAGTGCACTCAGGGTTAATAAAATGGCAACAAAGGGGGTTCAGAAGAGCAGATGGAACATGCCCTCTTCCTTGCTGAACTGATTGAAGTAGTAAATGACCCTAAAGAAATAGCTTTGGTGAAATGTCAGGCACACACTAACGGGGATGACCCTATCTCAAAAGGTAATGAAACAGCAGACGCACATGCTAAACATGCCGCGTACTTTGGCGAAATATGGACCGTCCCAGAAAAACACAATGATAGGGGAAGGGCAGGGGCAAGACAAATGTTGATGAAAGAGGGGTACACACACATCCCTGAAACACAAATTATGGAATTACAGGCAGCAGCACCTTTGACGGAGAAGGAGCAATGGGTCAAAAGAGGGTGCACAATGTCCCCCACAGATGCATTATGGCATCAGAATAATACAGGCAAAGTAGTGATGCCCCTAGCTCTATTGAAAACAGCCCTGGCTCAACTATGCCATCCCACACACACAGGAAAGGAAGTGATTGCAGCACGAATAAAAGAGGCCGGATTCTGTCCCAAGCTCAATTCACATGTCACAAACTTAATCAGCAATTGCCTAACCTGTCAACAATTCACAGCCGGTCACACGTTGCAAGTGATAAAAGGTACTATACCCCGGCCAGAAGGACCCTTTCTGCACTTACACATTGACTATGTTGACATGATCAATGTATGTCAAGGATACAGATACATGATTGTGGTGGCATGCCCATTCCCAATGTGGATCGAGGCTGGACCCTGCTCTCATGCAGACGCCTTCAGAGCAGCAAGGTTCCTGGTAAGGGAGGTCTTCCCTAGGTGGGGGGTTTGTGAGGTGCCGCGGTCAGACAATGGTCCGCACTTCGCAAATGAAATGTTCGAACACATAACTACACTGCTTGACATTAAACACAAATTTGCATGCACATACCACCTGCAGGCTAATGGTATTTGTGAACACCTGAACGACCTCCTAAAAGAAGAGATTGCAAAAATCCAGCAGACAACTAAGAAAAGCTGGTTGTACTGCCTCCCCTTGGCCCTGTTTGAATTAAGAAATAAGCCAGGGTTGGATCACCACCTCGCACCCCACGAGGTGGTGATTGGACGTCAGATGCGCCTTCTACTTACTCCACCATCAAGGGCCAGGTCAGACTATCATACCTCTTCTAATATTTTTGATGACGAAATGAATGAATATGTGTCTTCCTTGATTACTAGTGTCGCCTTTATCTCTCAACAGCTCGAGCGGACGCAGGGCGGGTCGAAAATCACCCAACAAGAAGATATAAATGAGGAACAGAAACAACCACTAAACTGGACTGTTAAGGAGGGTAACAGCATTCTCCTCCACAACTTTAAAAGAAGGTGGAACAGCCCCAGATTTACGGGGCCCCACCAGGTGGAAGCAGTAGGTCCTAGAGCAATTAAATTGGCAGATAAACACGTCTGGAATCACCTACATGACGTCAAGCCCTACAAAGGTCAGACCCGCCCTTGCGTTGACAACAGGGCCTCTGCAACAGCAACAGAAGACAACACGACAGCAACAGCAACCAACAATAACTGCAATAAAGCCCCTATCCCCCCCAAGAAACAGACACTACCAAAGACTCAAATGAACAATTGCCCATAGCCCACCCCATGGTAACGAGATCTCAGAGTAAACAACACATTGCCCTGCCCAGCCCTACCCATGCTACTACCCAAATGAAGGACATTGCAAAACAAATTGTTACATTGCACAACACTTGTAGACACGTGCATGTTCTCTCTCTTTTTTTGTCTCGCACATGCGGGCACTGCGCACTTCTGTTTATGTATAAAGAAAAGTGAAGAAACTAACATTGTGTTTTGCCCAGGGGTAAATGCTACCCACAAACGACAACACCCCAGAAGCACTGTCATACCAATTTGTATATGCTATAAAAAGACCAAAATATCTAAAAAAGAGGAGGATACGTGTGTATTACAACACGTTCATTTTGACCATAGAACAATTATTCCCACATCTCCACGAGCACTTACCAGCTCTGAGAGATAGGTCATTGAGATTAGCGTGGGAGCAGCTTTTCGCCTGGGCATTAAACGACTACTTGATAGGTAGAGTTTGAATAAAAAATACTAACAACATTAATGCGTATTTTTTAGAAATTTTCAGGCGGATAACTATAACGTCAAAGACAATAAGCTGCGGGACCGCAGCAAAGGTAAGAGAAAAATGCCAGTGATATTAGCTATTGTAATAAAATTAATAGGTGTGTTAGTTATCACTGGACTATTGGCTGCCTCTGTCTGGAAGACACACTATGCTTATAATGTTATGGCTGCACCCAAAACTAATTTACCCCCTGCAACAGGTACGGTGTCAGGTGGTACAAGTACACAAGAGGCAATGGGAACAGGGTTAAGCGTAGTACCTCTATGGATAACAATGGGGTGGACACATACCTCACAGCATCCGCACACGTCTCAAATAACATGTGGTATCAGCACATGTCCCAAATTGGTAAGCAGACAACTAAGGACAACTGCTATGTGTGCTCGCTGATCCCATACGCCACGGGCGCATCAAGGACATTTGTTGCTACTGAAGTGCCAGCAAGAACAGTAGAATGTCTGATATATATGGCGATGTTCCAAACAAAAGTACGATTTCAAGGAAAAGTAGTAATGTTGCATTGGAAGACAAGGGACTCATACCCATATGAAAATAACTTCATCAAAACATTTCTGATGTACAATAGTTACCGTCAACATACTCAAGGGTCCAGTATGTGACGGATGGTCCTGAAAAAGGAGAAATGAAGAAAGCAACATTAAAATACCTGCCGCGCGATTGGTATGCAAGCGAAATTGCTGGTAAACAGGGTTGCTAGGAAAGACCGCTAATAGTAATACCTGGGAAGATATATACAAATGATGGATGGACAGAGGGAGTAGTGGGTAGCAATATGGTAACATCCGCAAATGAAAATGTAGCCAGAATAAATTAAACGAACCACAATTGCTGGACAGAATGGGTAAAGAGCGTACCACTATTAACATGGCTGGAAGACACAATAACTATACTATCGCAAACTGCACCCACGCTGTGCTATCAACAAACCGGCGATGTTGATGTTGCAAGTAACAACAAATGTAAAAGTACAGTACTGATACCTGAGGGGGGTGCCGGCACAGCAGTTATAATGGACCACTATTGGGCCTGTGGAGATAAGTCATACCACAGCTTACCACCATCTTGGAATGGAATATGCACTATGGCACATGTCAACATACCATCTCTGGTTGTGCCTCAGAAACATGTCAACTTGGCCAACTTCCCTAAGATGGACGAAGGGAACAAAAGGAGGAGAAGATCTGTGATGATTGAAGATGGTGCAGGAAGAAACAACACAGACATCTTGTCAAGAGTGAAAAGACAAGGAGAACCACTGATGGGACACTACCTATGGGGAAGATTGGAAACAGCACTAAGTGACATTCCTGCAGGACACAGACTGTTCAGCAGAGCGGCAATGTTCTTGTCATCAATAATACATCCAGGCCTGCAAGCATATGCAAATGCAAAATGGCTTCGAATAACACGATGGGAGCTAATGATGACAATAAATTCAACAGTTAATGGATTTAATGCAATAAAAGAAGAATTGAGGGCAGTGCGAATGGTAGCCCTGCAGTATAGTTATGTGCGGGACCTCCTCATGGCAATGGAAGGAGGAGTTTGTGCAAAAATTGGAAAATCATGTTGCACATTCATCCCCGCTAATGACGCGGACAATGGAACACTTACTGAGGCAGTATCACAACTCGCCATGATGCACTAAAAAATGGTGGAAGAAGCCAAAGGAGTAAAAAAAGATAGCAGCTGGTTTTCATTTTTATGGTCATGGATACCTTCATGGCTGTCAGATTGATTGAAAATGATAGTAGGATGTATAATATTGGGAATGGCTGTATTGCTCAGAATGAGGTTATGGAAAACAAGAACAGCACGAACAGCGGACAAAATGATGGACATGATCGGCATGCACGCCCTACTACCAGCTGATGATGACAAACAGACAGACATTATTATAAAAGAAAGAGAAAGGTTGCGCAAGCAGATACTACAAAACGACTTGGACCCATTGTCGGTGAAAATTGAGAACCCGAGGAACTCAAAGAGCTATGTTGGAAAGTGAGTATACTGCAAACCCGGTGGTGGCTGCGTCTATATGTATTGTTCATTTGATGATCATGTTCACCACTATGGACACCTGGCTGGAATAACGAAAATATGGAGGATACGTGGAGACAAGCAAATGGACAATTTTGTGGTCGACAAGTCGACCAGAGGGGGGACTGAAGTGGGAGAATGGGATAACACCCTCCCCCCAGTCTCATCCAGATTATGGCCCAGGGGATCACGACCCAAGCACCCCCCACGGGAGGAGTTCGAACAATTCCCTTCCTTACCAGATGACAAAGTATCCTGCTTCAAAGTCATACACATACGAGGAGCATGCCCACTAGCACGCCCTTGTCAAGCTGACGCATGCGCCATGGACCAGCTCGATTAGACACCAACCACTAAAATCGCCATCGTTAGAGATGCCATGACGACATAGCCAAAGGACAAGAGCACACGTGCCACCATGCCCACTGGTAACTCACACACCAACCCACATGAAGAATATACTCAGTGCCATAACGTAGCGGACTGGCATACCCACGGACATGCATCGTTGTTATTTTTCACATAGGCCTTCTACAGCACCGCAGAAACGCATGACGCCTGAAGAGCTTGTGTATATGCTTGCTGATGCTTTCTCGCTACCTATTCCTATGAAGATGCCACCATATATACCTAATGCTGCATATAACACTCTGTCACCCCGCGACCTCCATATTATGGATTATGTACCATTACCCACGAACTAGGCCAAAGTAGGCCGCAAGCAAGAGTCCCCAGGCAGGAGCCTCGCAAACAAAAACCCTCCCAGAACGAAATGCAAGTGCTGACCATGCAGAATGAGCCCCTAACGAGAGCCCACAGCCAAGGCTACGATGTTGCAACCCGCATGCGCGCCTCCAGCGCCAAGATTATACCTGCAGATGCCAAGCCCTCAGAGGCAGAATACAAAATCTAATGCTCATAATTCTACTCCAGCTACGGTCTCCCCATACATGACCAAGCCGAACTGACAAGATGCCAAGCCCATGAGACACAGAACCGCCAGGGTCCCACGTCTGGCACACAATCTGCAACAACGAAGCGACAAGTTGGACACCTACAGCAATGGGAAAGACATGCACACCAGCCCGTAAGCAGACCTGTCCATTGTCTACCACAAACACATAGTTGCACATTGTTGCTAATGTCAGGTGCACCACGAGCTGGGAACGGCGATGGTCCCAGGCTTGGGGGTCGCGGGAGAACCAATCAGAACACAAGGGGCTCATCACTGATGCCATCACTCTTAGCCAATCACCAAGGGTCCCCTTGTAACAATTCCGACATAGCAACTGTTAGGGACAGCCCAAGCGTACCACCTGACCCGTCCTTATCCACTAATATTTCCTCCTACAGGGTAACTATACTAACCCTACCACTCGGGGAACCAACCCGAAGTGGCGATAAGTTTTGTGATGATTTTCCCAGGTGATGCAAATAGCGTGTCATACTGCTGTAAAAAGGGCCTGCGAGCCCCACAAACGACGAGAGCCTCTCCAGATGTATACGGTCTGAGCGTATCCCTGCCGTTACTCAAATAAACAGCAGTAATTACCTTGCTCCTTGTGTGTGTCTCATACTCCTTTTGGGATGCGGGAGGAGTTGGGGGCCTCCCCAGCCCCGAAGGTCTGCGGACGGCTTTGCCGGCCCCCGGGAAAATCACCCTGACAGTCCGCTTCGAGATCTAAGTGTGCATCTAAGGTTGTCGCAAAACTCGTGTGACCCGCTGGTTAGTGATGGGCCACCGAGGTGCTGGGTGCTCAAAGTGTGTTCCCAGTCCTTGTGGAATAAAGCAGGGAGGGTCGATTAGATGTCCATTTCTCGGTAGGTCACATTGTAATTTAGATGTGCACCGGCGTGCGTTAAAAAGTATACACGTTACCTGTATTATGCACTGTTGGCCGAGATATGGGAAACATAGTCGTGCACTTGTCGCTGTGAAAAATTCTGTGACGATCACCCTCATGGGAGTATCAGCTAATGTATAGGTCCAACTGCCCGTATCTATGGGGGTGGGGATAAAGAGCAGAGATCATTGTTAAATGAATGGGGTCCCCAGAATGTCGAGGCTGGCATTTTAGTGCCATGTGTTGTTCTATTAGAAAAAGGAGGAGCGGCCGCTTACCTATGTGTGCGAGACAGTGTCTTGAGGGATTCCCAGCATCGAGGCGTTGTCATGGCAACCATTGTTTATATAGCCGGCGGTCATTTTGAATAAGTGGCCGCATCGTGGTTCTTAATATGTGTGCACCGTCATTGTGAACGATAAGGCACTCTCAATGATGACTAAACGGTAATGCTAATTGTAGATCACTAAAGTTAATGTCACTGGTTGTCAAGGTAACTGTTGACAACACTCAGTCTTTCTTCTAGATCGACTGATCGGTGCACGTTAATCTGTATAGATGTGCACAAGAGCCCTGTAGTAGGAAGCTATACCACATAGTTTGTGTATGAGAATCTCTATATCTATAGAGAGGCATTGCTGAATGCAGCACTGCAGATGCACATTCATGATCCATATGAGGGTGATTGGATGTGCAAAACTGAGTGTGCTCGCAACACACCTGGCAGGCAGCCCGAGAGGGGGGTTAAAAAAGTAATGATCATGTCTCGAGTGTTATTGTCATTAATGTGGAACCATTAGGGAGACATTAGGAAAACAATTAGAAGGAAATGTATATATTCACAGGGGTGATCTTGTACCCTCAGAATCATAACATATCACTCCGATTGTGGGAGATGCTGAAAGATATATTCTCCTGACACTCGTGAACCTACCTAACAAAAACTCCTTCCTGGTGCCCTGATTCGCCACAACAAAAGGCCCCTATCTGTTTTCTTTTTTTCCCACAGAAGAAAGCCCAACTGAGTGACCTACTGCTCTGCACAACTGGGTGACCTACTACCGTGCATCCTGCCTCTCTACCCCCACAAAACAAGACCCATACCTGGCATTTCTGCCTCCTATATCGCATCATGACACCACTACTGGCATCCAGCCTCCCCACCTCTGCAACACGGAGCCCCAGCTAGCACTCTGCCTGTCAACAAGACCCCACAGCAAAAGACTGCTGTCGGGCTTCCATAGCCCTAAAAACAGAACCCTACCTTGTGCCATCTCCCCCCAACAAAAAACCTTACCTGGTGGCCTGCCAATCCCGCTCACTCATGACAGAAGACCAATTTCCAGCGACCTACTACTCCACCCAACTACTACTGTCCTCTACCCGGAACCTCCCATCGCAGCACACACAACAGAAGAGCAGTTAATGGTGAACTAAGTTTTTCCTGAGGTTGTGCTGTCAGCATTGACATGGAAGGGAGGTGGGTGGCACTGCAATAGCCACACCGTTTTCTAGAGTCTTTTTGTAGGAGCCGGCGGCAATGAAGGAACCTGCGTGCCCCTGCATTTAAACAGAGAGGAGAGTGGAGGGAGGGTGAAGGACCTGCCATCTCACCTGCATCTTCTTATGCCATCCCTTATGCCATCCCTTATGCCGGCAACTGTGGAATTGTGAGTGCAGGAACAGGAAGTGAGGTACCCACCACCATTGTGATAATCCTTCAAAAGTCACATTAGTTCCTATTTTGGGGAGAGTTTGGAGAGTTGGGAATATTGGCCTATTTTTGTTTCCATTCAACCCTGTTTCCGAATAATGGGTGTTAAGATGGATTTCTGAACTCTGTCCTGGAGGGGCAGAGGTTCAGATGTCCAGCCTAGTTTCTTGAAACAGGGTAACCTCTGGACAAGCCAGACCAATCAGGGTAGCGATGGCGGCAGTCAAGACTAGGTCTCAAGAGGGGTGAGGGTGACTGAAAGCCCGCAATGAGCACACAAAGCAAGGACGCTTACAAATTACTCCAGACAGGTGTTATAATAAAAATATAGACACATTTATTACAAGGCCTTTGTATCATTGACCATAGTAAAGAATCACAGTAAAACTCCTGTAAACCAACACATCAAAATCAATACAATATATATACAAGACCGAGGGGTTTAAAGAGTTAGAAGCATGAAATAAGCAGACCACCTAGATGGGGAGGTAAACAGGCAGTGCAAGTAATCGTTAGACCCAGTTCGACATCAGAGGCCACCTAACTAGAAGGAAGTCCGTGCCCTACGAAGAGTGGAGCCTTGTGCTCAAAAGTACCTGCACACGCGGGTGCCAACGGGGAGAGGAGAGTCTCTTCCGGGAAATCAGGCAGTTCAGAAAGGTGGACGAAAAGATGGTGAACAAATCCCCGTGACTCAGGCAAGGCCTCCACTTGGGGGCAGAAGCAGGGCGTGAGTTCAGGAAAGGGTTTGCTGTTTACAACAGCGGTGGAAAGCCACAGGCTCCTGCGGGAGGGCGACCGGTTAGGGTATTGACTACTCACCGGTTCCTAATGCAGGCAGACCCAGGCTTCTCTGGTTCAGTTTCTGTACTGGCAGGTTCAGATGCGATCATAGGGACGTCTCGACGCTGTGTAGATTCCGCGACAGCAGGAGTCAGGGTCGAGGGTGTCCCAGATGCAGCGAACACGCACAGGTTTGTTACCACATCAGGGCAACTCGGCAACCGCGTGTATTCCGGTCCCAAAGCACACGTTTCACTTCAGACCTGGGAACGCCAAGTGAATGAATCGTGTGAGAGTGCCGAGGACACAGGATTAGCAGTAAGCCAGACGGCGGTGACAGAGCAAGGTTCCTGTGTAGGCTGGTCAGTCCACTGGATGGCCCAGGGACACTTCCGAAGGCTTACGTACAGGATTTGGTGAAGATGCCGAGAATAGTTTTTTCCAACATTCTAAAGGGTCGAAGCGCCTTTGCAGACCTTCTCGTTCGATCAGAGGCCACGTGGTCTCGCAGGACGACAGCAGTGCAGGGTGCCAAACCTTCAGCGGGTCACCAGCGATTCCTCGACTCAGCTTCTTAGTTGCAGGATAATTTTCTCCTTACCCTTTGTTCGTGAGAACTCAGGAGATCGATCTGGTAGTGGTGTTTTCAGCCTCCTCTTATCCAAAGTTCCCATCGCGCCAAAACGGAGAGGGCCCAATGGGAGATCCGCTCACAAACATTCACATCATACATGGACTTATCACGGACCACGGTGGTCCCAGGCATTCAGGACACTCTAGACTCTCTGGCACCCAGGATGTGCATTGGGAACAGACATCCCAGCCCACATCCTGGAGGCACAGACAAGGCATGCAGAAGCCCGCGAAAGCGTTGTGTTTCACGGGAAAGTGCATGACCAAATAAGGACTGCCCCGGGTTGGCTCGACCTGGGTGAAGGTGAAGGGGCAAGACGTTCAGCGGACAGGACAAAGAACCTCGTGGCATGGCCATTTTGGAGGCCAGGCCACCCATTTGGGCCAAACGCGGGAAGCGCGGTTAACATGGCAAAAAGGGGTTCAAAACACAAAGAAACGATAGCTGCCACCAGTCCCATCAGTAACACACTTGCACATTTCATAATAAGTCCAGCGAGAGTTTCTAGGGCCTCTGGAATGACTAGAGACCCAAGAGCACAGTAATGTAAGTTACGGTGCACTCTTGTTTCATGTTGCTCAAAAGCTGCAACATGAGGAAAGGACTAAGGGAAACAAAGTCTCCCAGTACTGACTGTCTTAAGGGCATGTAAGTGTCCCCAGAAGAATTGAGCAAAAGCCCAGAGGAGTGCGGCGGAAGGCTGCGCTTCTCTGGCAAAGTCTTTATCAGGGTGTAAAACAACAGCAAAAAGTTTGGGGGTTGCCACATGGAAGGAAAATTACCTACAATTATGAAATCTTTCCTAACAATGGGCCTCGTTATGAGTTGGGGGGTAACTGGTAAAATAGTTATTCTGCCACATTATAAAAACACAGTGCAGTTACCTCCACCAAAAAGTTGGAGATAAATGCATAAGTTGATGGTTATTAAGCCACAGGTGCACCCAAAAGACTCAGAAATGGTACATAGTGCCCACACCTTCCCCAACCACACTTTCAAACACCATGCTGCCACTAGCAGTCAGTAACCTGGAAATTCAACCGCAGAGAGGCGGAGGAGACACCATGAAATTTAAACATTCATGCCCCGGGTCAGGCCATCACCTGGGGCATTAACAGATGGCCACCTTATAACGCTGTACCAGCTCAACAGGGAGACTATTGCTGAAGTACTCTCCCTGATCCAGGAGAACATCCAGAGCAGGATCAACATATGACCCTCTGAATCCCCACTGATCAAACTCATGTTGGTGCTGCATTTCCTAGCCAAAGGCACCTACCAGCACACTGCGGTCATGCAGCATGGCAGCTCACAGCCCAAATTGAAACGTGCTTCGGCAGGTGCCGGATGCACTCTTGTGGCATACACCCCAGCACATCTCCCTGTCCATCACCCCGACACAAATACATGCCACTAGGGAGCTACTTTATTCGGCACCCCACATGTCTAATGTCATTTTATCCCTGGACTGCACCAATGTGGCATTGGTGGCCTCCCAGGTAGCAGAAGTGGCATAAGGCAACAGTAAGTAGTACCATTCATTGAATGTACAGGTCACCTGTGGTGCTGACCTCATCATCACACAATGGGGCACCTGCTTTCCTTGTTCCAACCAACCACGAGGCCATGGATGTGAAGAATAGGACACAGTCTGCCTACACGGAGAGGCACAGAGGACAACAGACATAGATACTTGACAACAAAAAGTGCTATCACAAATTACAAACTTGCACCACAAGTTAAATTGGTCCTCAAGTGGGAAGGACACCTATTACAATAACTAATCAATGCATGCCCTGCCACAGCCCGATGCATGCAGGACCTGGCCACTCACCCCATACATCCTCATATCCCTGCTACTGACACCCTTGCCCTTTTCTCTTGCAGGTGAGTCTGGATCACAGCTTCCATGGCTGATGACACCTTTGTGCAATTAACACACACCACAGGAGGTGGCCTACTCACCCCATACATCCTCATATCCCTGCTACTGACACCCTTGCCCTTTTCTCTTGCAAGTGAGTCTGGATCACAGCTTCCATGGCTGACGACACCTTTGTACAATTAACGCACACCACAGGAGGTGGCCTACAATGAGGCACACATGAGGACCAGGCTTTGCATTGAGCAGACCCCCAAATAGCTCCTAAGCATCTGCCTCTACCTCATCTGCAAGGACCTGCAGCTCTGCGTGAATGAAATTTAGCTTTTGCGCATCTGCATTTCTGACTCTGTGGCTTTTCCATTCTCTTGGGACATTGTTTCCCCCAATTCTGTGTTCAGATGCCCACAGAAAATGGGAGATTGAGGACGGATTGGATTTTTAAGTATGGCTGCTGGTAGACTTCCCATTTGCCAAATGATGCTATTCCCAGTCGAGTGCTAATTCTTCCAATGTAATTACTGTACGTTAATTGCGCCAGGGGCCTTTCCACCATCAACTAGTAATGCAAAGGTAATTGCACTGGACTCCACATCGGTGACGGTAATCCCGTCCAATAGAACTACTTCTGTACACACTGCCCAACTCGTAATGAGGCCCAATGTTTTTTGTGTGCATTACCCACCAGAATCAGAAAGCATCTGAAAATAAGTGCAATAATATGTGGATTTACCACCTGATGAACTAAAAATAGAACATAATTGCCACGTGCAACAAACTTTCCCAAGAGCTGCAGCAGAGATATTTTTCATTACGACCTAAGTATAAGAAGTAACGAACAAACTATACAGCGTCTGAAATCTTTCTAAGTACCTCTTCGTCTCTTGGTAAATCATAGGTGGGCGGCGGGTGGAGGGGGTGCTGAGAGAGGTTTGCTAAATGATAGTGAGTATGGAAGAAAAGTGTCAAGAGTCATATTGCTTGTCACATTAATGAATTGCTGTCTAAGCAGCAGTCAGGCTGGGAAATTAAGGTAAACCCCGGGATGGCTGATACATTCCCTGAGCGAAAGCTGAAATGAAATCTGAAATTCATATCTGAGGCAGTGGCAGTGGAAGGGAGCCTGATTGTCGGATCTGGTTTGTGTCATTGTTATTTGTGTAAGTATGTAGGGAAATATATTCCTGCTTATTACTGCAGCTGTTGAGTTTCAAATTCATTCGGGTTCTTGCACATGCATGCCAGCTTTTGTTAAAGGTGCTATTTACCACATTTTATTAAAAGACAGCGCAACATAGAGGCAGCAGTTTTGAAAAAGCTTAAGCCCAATCATGCTATAGGGTAACTCGCTCAATATTCTGGTATAGAGTTATTGTCAAGAGTGGCACCAAACCAACTTCGTAGCTGGAATTTCTAATGTAATCATGTCTTTGTGGCTTCAATGGATCTCTCAGCTGCCTTTGACTCAGTCAATAGGAACCTGCGATGGAGCAAGTTGGCGAGCACGGGATACCGAAGGGGTTACTAAGACCGGATGTTCTATTACATAATAACAGGAATATTCAGGTCAGGCTAAGTAACGAAAAAGATTCACATGAACACAGGTGTGCGGCAGGGCTGTATTTTAGCCCCATATCTTTTAACTTTATATTTATCACATTTAGAGGATGAGTTATCTACATTTATTTTTGCCCCCCACCCCCTGCCTAAAATTGCACTGTTTAGGTTATATTGGATGGTTTATGTGGATGATATAACGCTCGTTGATTGTACGCAACAGGGTCTACGGAGACTGATCTCCACATTTGCCTCCTATGGTATGAAACATTGGCCCTCATTACAACTCAGGCGGTGGACCCTGGTGCTATTAGCACCATGGTCCATGCCGGATTCTGCCATGGTGGATGGCGGAATTACCACCCCATTCCAAGGTGAGTGGGGCGGTAATTCCCCATTCACCATTTGCCCTTCCCCATTCCCATTTTTGCCCCATAGGGCATAATGGGGATGGGGAAGGCGCTAATTACGGCACCGTAAATTACGGTGCCGTAATTAGCACCAAGGTCGCTTAGCGCCTTGGACTTTAACGCCTGCAAAAAGTAGGCGTTAAAGTGTGAATCAGGCGTTAAGGGTTAATGACGCTGACGGCGCCGTTAAACCCTTAACGCCTGACTTGTAATGAGGGCCATTGCTTTGCAATTATCCCTGATAAAATAAAAAATATGAATTTGAGCAGTTTTAATAAATACTTAAATTATTCTTGGCTCTTAGATCAACATAAGCATAAGAAAGATTTATCTACTTAGGATTCCCGATTCTTAATAAACCTGACAAGGCGAAGATCATGGACTTTTTAAGAAATAAGGCAGAGCATCTGGGTGCCCAGATGCATTTGATAAATAGGAAGCATTGCACATTCTCGGTAAAACCTCTGGTGCCCTGGAGTCCTTCTATGTCAGAAACGTGGTTCCGAAACTGCTGTATGGTTTGGATGTAATGCAGATATGGGTACAGGAGAAAATCGATTTTTTTATAAGCAATACTCTGGAGGAAAGCCCATAATCTTCCAAGGTGTGTGCCAATATAATTTATTAGGGATGAGTTGGGTTGAACTCTCTCTTATCTAGCTCAGGTGAAAATACCTGAGTCTAATGTGGAAACTCTTAGACCCCCGAAAGACTCGCTGTGTGAAGATATGGGGGTCCTTCTAAAAAAAGGGTTCTAATGAGACGTTGGCCCGATTCGTGGAGGCTTGCACTGAGATAGTGGAAGAACTGGGCTTTCCTCTGAAAGATATACCGACAAATGAATGCTCATTAAGAAAGAAATGTTTGTTGTGGAGTGGAGTGTTATGATGGAAACTTTGCATACCTATAGTTCCTCAGACCATATGAAGTATGAGCATAACAAGATCAGTATTCCCCCATCATATTTAAGCTTATTGCCGAAGAAGAGGGCATGAGATTGGTTCATGCAGTTTCGCTTAGACATTTTCCCTATTAATGAAGTGCAAGTGAGACATGCATGGGCCTCATTACGACCCTAGAGGTAACCATGGCGCTATTAGCGCCATGGTTGCCTCCAAAATCTTACCGATTCCGCCATGGTGAAAGGAGCAATTACCGCCCCATTCCAAGGTTGGCGGGAGCGGTAATTCCCCATTCACCATGGCCCTTCCCCATTCCCATTTTAGCTCCCATAGGGCTCAATGGGAATGGGGAAGGTGGTAATAACGGTACCGCAAATTGCGGTACCGTTATTACCTCTAAAGGGCCTCATTACAACCCAGGCGGTAAGTTCCCTACTTTACCACCATGGTGGATGGCGGATTTACCGCCCCATTCCAAGGTGAGTGGGGTGGTAAATCCCCATTCCCCATTTACCCTTCCCCATTCCGATTTTTTCCCCATAGGGCATAATGGGAGTGGGGAAGGCGCTAATTACGGCACCGTAAATTACGGTGCCGTAATTAGTACTAAGACGGGTTAGCGCCTTGCATTTTAACGGCTGCTAAAAGCAGGCATTAAAATGGTAATCAGGCGTTAAGGGTTAACGGCGCCAACGGCGCCGTTAAACCCTTAACGCCTGGGTTGTAATGAGGCCCAAAGTCCCTTTGCGGGTCCCGTCCTTAATGGCTGGTTTTACCAGCCATTAAGGGAGGACCCGCAAAGGGAACTCGTAATAGGGCGGTAAGGGATTACCGGTACTGGTGTCCTTACCGGTACCGGTAATCTCTTACCGCCCGGGTCGTAATGAGGCCATTCTGCAAAGACAATAGCATAGTCCTTGAAGCATATTCTTAAGTGCCCATCGTTGCATTTTAAGCGTATGATCTTTTTTAGACATGTTATATATATGCCTGATTTTATTAATAATGAGGTCCTATGGTCAATTGCATTGTGTGGCCACTCAAATCAAGTTATTTTCTCACTTTTAAACTTTTTTAATGCCATTACATTGGCCCTCATTCCAACCCAGGTGGTAAGCTCCCTACTTTACCACCATGGTGTAAACTCTTTTTACATCATGGTGGATGGTGGATTTACCGCCCCATTCCAAGGCGAGTGGGGGGGTAAATCCCCAATCCCCATTTACCCTTCCCCACTCCCATTTTTGCCCCATAGGGCATAATGAGAGTGGGGAAGGCGCTAATTACGGCACCGTAAATTACAGTGCCGTAATTAGCGCCAAGGACGCTTAGCGCCTTGGTACTTAACACCTGCTAAAAGCAGGCGTTAAGGTGGAAATCAGGCATTAAGGGTTAACGCCTGGGTTGGAATGAGGGCTATTGAGTAATAATGATCCTGTGATATAATGAGGAAATGTGATCTGCAAGATTATCTGTAACAACGTGAGATTGATGCTTATATTTTTCTCTATGTGTCTTTAACGGTTTGTAATTGAGATATTCTAAAGGTATTTATTACCATATACAATTAAATCATAAAAGAAAATGTATATGTTCACGTCTGTACATCCAATGTCCCTTCTTGAAGGAATTACATCCGGAATGAACGAAATATAATAGGAAAACAATGTTTATGCCATTCTTCGATAAGGCGCTTGGGCCAGTGTGCCATTTGCTGAATCTCTGTTGAGCAGTGATTGGTGCCCCTGGGCAGCTTCCTGCCATGCAGAACATCGACCTTGCTCACAAACCTTAATCCTACATCCTCACCGTTTTCCAATGGATGCACGTTTCCCCATTTCTCACTCAACTGAGTTGCAGCACTGGAGGATTTTCTTTTTCCTCGTGGCTTCCCCTTGCCTGCCCTACCTCTCCCACGTTCCTCCAGCTTGATGTCCTGGAAGGGGCCTTTGGGTTGCAGTGTCCTTGGCGCACCAGGACTCTGCAGGCCAGCAAGCATGTGCAACCTCATTGAGTAGTCCAACTATTGCATTCCTCCATGTCCTCTTAATGTCAAATCATCAAAGGAAGGTGCACCACCTATCCCAATTCTGAACAGTTAAATCCATCCATGCGTGTGTTCTTAGGCAGCTCTGAGTAACTGTAGTAGGATGTTGCGTGACAATTTGCATGGATTTTGCAAGCTCTGCATAAGCAGGAACCAAGCCGCTGCACAAGTCTGGCACATGCCATTGGTTGCTATTAGTGATACCAGACATGGCTCCCTCCTGGGGTTCACCAAAAGAGAGAATTATATTGGATTAGAGTTACAGACGGCATTGTCTTTAAACCCTTTATGTGATAGACCAGTCCAGCTGGTTATCCAGACCCCCCTCTAATTCTCTCAGAAACAATGCAAGATCCACATTCCCTGCATTCACTGTGGCAGACGCTTCAACATCTGCGCCCCCCAACAATAGTATGAGCTCCTCAGGAATGCACGAGCTGAAATTGATTATCTTTTCATTAGAGCCCTCCTCAGGACCTTTCTTTTCAGCAGTTTGTGTCCTCTCTGGTGATAAGGCTGTCTCTGACAGTAATGCCCCACTCCATGAGTCAGTTAAATCCACACTGTGCCCTTTATAAAGGCCCCCAAAGTTTCTGCTGATTCTCTTATTGGGCTGTAGCACAACACTTGCTTCACACAGGTGTAGCCTTTAAGGCCCCAATAATCCAAATAGAGGAACTTCTTCTTTGGGAAGAAAGTATTCTGATCGGATGTTCACTGTACAGAATAATGGACCCAAGTGGATACACAAACACATGTGCACTTAGTCTCTCTCACACACAATCACTCGCACACTCCTGGGAATTTACCTGGAGTCCACCCTGTGGCCTATACTCAGATATGTTATGTTATGTTATGTTACTTTGCATTTATATAGCGCCTTATGTACCATTGGTATGATCTCAAGGCGCTGGTAGGTTGAACGCCCTCGGGAACCGTCGTTCAAGTCAGTAGAGAGAGAGAGAGAGAGGGCCAAAAGGTGCGTGTGTGCACCGGATATGTGTGCAGCAGGTGTGGCACTCACATGATGGATGCTTCTTAGCGGTAGGTGTGGTGGTTGAGGGATCAGGAGTATGTGTTGGTTCTGGCAGAGAGATACCAGACTGATTCTGGCTGCATTAGGCCTGAGGAGAATGCCTAGGCTGGCGGGTGAGCAGCCAGCTGTATTTAGCTAGGATGATGGGGAGTATGTGACTTGTGTTCTTATGAGGACAGCTATACCGAATGTGTCATAGTATCGCTGTGTTCTAGTTGAGTGGTGGTGTATAGAAGAGAGTAAGCGTGGTGATGTGATTTGGTGGTTTTCTGTAGGTGCTTGAGATCGAGCGCCTTCACACTCTTCACCCGCTCCACACTCTTCACTCGCTCCACACTCTTCACCCACTTCACACTCTTCACCCGCTCCACGCTCTTCACCCACTCCACACTCTTCACCCGCTCAACACTCTCTACCCCCTTCATCCGTCACACGCACTCCATCGGTCCCATCCACTCCGTTCCGTCGCAGACACTCCATCCAATGCACGCACTCCATCCGTCGCACGCACTCCATCCTTCGCACGCACGCCATCCATCCCATCCACTCCGTCCCTCCCATCCACTCCATTTCTCCCATGCACTACATCCCTCCCATGCACTCCGTCCCTCCCATGCACTCCATCCCTCCCATGCACTCCATCCATCCCATGCACTCCATCCTTCCCATGCACTCCGTCCCTCCCATGCACTCATCCCTCCCATGCACTCCATCCGTCCCATGCACTCCATCCATCCCATGTACTCCATCTTTCCCATGCACTCCATCTGTCCCATGTACTCCATCTGTCCCATGCAATCCATCCGTCCCATGCAAAACATCCTCCCATTTACTCTGTCTGTCCCATGGACACCATCCATTTCATGGACTTGATTCAT
Organism: Ambystoma mexicanum; assembly: GCF_040938575.1. NCBI lineage: Eukaryota > Metazoa > Chordata > Amphibia > Caudata > Ambystomatidae > Ambystoma > Ambystoma mexicanum. Next base: position 1,434,214,079 of record NC_090929.1, on the reverse strand, counting down.
TTATTTCATTTGTTCCGTTCATTCCATACTCTCTGTCATTCCATGCCATCTATCTGTTCCGTGCACTCTATCTATTCCGTGTACACCATCCGTATCATGTACTCATCCTTTCCATGCTCTCGTCCATTTTATTCCTCTCATCCACTGTGTTCCTCTCTTCCATTTCATTGATTTCCTCCATTTCCTTGATTTCATCCACTTCCCTGTTTTCATCCAGTTTATTCCATTCATCCACTTTACTAATTACATCCACTTCACTCGTTCTATTCGGTTTATCCTATATAATTTACATTGGCATGTTATTAATTTTCGATTTCTCGCTCAGGTCATGATGCTGGATTGTTATTTATGATAAGGCAGCTTTGGGCTAGGGTCATTGATTGTTGTTATCCAATTGACTTAAGAGTCGATTCTAGGGGAAGAGCCATGTTTTCAGTAATTTGAGTCGGATGTGGGGTGGAAGTCTGTTCCACAGAGTGGGGGCTAGGGCTGAGAATGATGATCCACCTAACCTGAGTTGGTTTTTGGTATGACTAGGAGGCTGACAGAATTTGATCTTAGAGTGTGTGGAGGATGGTAGGGTTTTAGTTTATCTTGAAGATATTGGGGTCCGTTTTTATGCACCGCCTAGTGAGAGATGCATAAACTTTTGAAGGTCACCCTTTGGGCAACTGGAAGCCAGTGCAGAGTTTTGAGGGCTGGGGAGATGTGATCTCTTGGGCCCAGTGCTAGTAGCAGTTTGGCAGCGGCGTTTTATGCTCTTTGTAGTTTAGTCAGTTGGTACACATGGACTCCGAGGTAGAGGGGGTTAGCATAGTCTAGTCTTGACATAACAATTGATTGGACCGCGGAGAGTCTGTTCGGAAAGGAGAGGTATGGAAAAATGCGCCTATGAGTTTTAAGGTGGTAGTGGCAGGACTTGGAGACGTTGTTGTCTTGGAGCGAGAGGGTTAAGTCTGAGTCTAGGGTGCATCCAAGGTTTTTTACTAAATTTGAGGGTGCCAGGGAATTTCCCATGGCAGATGGCCAGGGTAGCGGGTGCGGAAGAAGTTCGGTGTTGCCACATAGCATGATTTCAGTTTTGGAGGGGTTTAGCAATAGGTGGTTTGTGGTCATCCAGTGATCTATGTCGAGGAGGCAGGAAGTGAGGTCGGGTTGGCAGTTGGGTTTTGAATTCAGGAGTTTTAGGATTTGGTGTGTGTCGTCAGCGTAGGTATAGCACAGGATATTGTGCAAGCACATTATTCATGGGAGGGTGGACATATAGAGGTTAAACAGGAGGGCTGATAGGCATGCTCCTTGTGGAACTCCAGTGTTGACTGGTCGGGCGTGGGAAGCATAGGTGGAGAGAAGGGTTATTTGGTTCCTATTGTCGAGGAAGGACGCTATCCATTTGAGAGCGTTTCCACAGATTCCTAGGGAGTGGAGGCGGTCAAGGAGGATTGAGTGGTTGATTGTGTTGAAGGCAGCTGTCATGATCTCTGCTTCCAAGAGGTCAGGACTTGCCCAACTCCCTTGGAAGCAGACCCATAACCCAGGTTCCGAGCGCCAGCCGGTCCCAATTGGGACCTTTTGGACTCTGTCCTGGCGCCGGTGGTGCCAGGCTCATAAATGTGCCCAGTCCCAGCGCTGGAAGCGCCGGGCTCATAATGCTTGGGTGGACTTACCTGCGGCAGACCATGCTGCTTACTTACCTGCCAGTTGAGCCTCTGATCCTCTTCTGTTCGGGACTACTTTTCCTGTTGGGTGGGGCAGGAGCCACTCCCTAGGTTCAGAACCCTGGAACTCTTCTGGAAAGCAGGGACTCTTTTCTTTCCTAGGCGTGGCTGTGGAAGGAGACACCTAAGCACTACAGGAGGCTATTTAAACCACACCCGATGGATGAATCTTGCGTTGTGTTATTCTGCATCCTCTGCAGCAGAACGCTCATCGTGTCTTCTGCATCTGATCCTGGGCCTAAGGAAAAAGGCTTCCATCCTGAATCCAGTCTTCAGCAACACCTATAAAGACAAGAAAGAACAGGTTAGCATTACGGTCTTCAGTGACAGCGCTCCTTTTACCTGATCCATCGGCTGTCATCAACGCCTCGCACTGCATTCCGGCATCTGAAAGACAAAAGCTTACCAATTCTGCGCACGCTCCGGAGGCCTTCAGCGCTGGATCCCGCATCTGAAAGATAAAACAAGGTGCGTTTAAAGACTTTGGGGAACTTAAATACTCACGAGCCATTACTCCTTTCACATCTAACCCAGTGGGTATTCGGGCACCCTGCAGCCACTCCGAACTTATACCTGCAAAGGAAAAAGACAGTTAGAGCGCGCCGTGAAGCAGGCAGCAAGTGCTTACTTACGTGCTTCAAGGCGCTTTTATTCATCACACGGGCTCCATCTTCGCCATCGCCGGAACCCTGCAAAACAAGATACAACATTACTAAAGACTTTTAAAGACATTTGAATTACTCGAAACTTACCGTGAGTGAAGAAAACGACGGACAGCAGTCCTCTGAAGTCAAGAGGCCTGCTTCCCTTATCCAGTGAGGAAACTGGTTTCAGCACCCTGCTCCGAAGCAGATGGAGAGCACGGCGTTCACTTACCTAAGACACCTTACCCTTCAAGTCAGACATACAGTGCACAGGGGTCCAGCCCAAAGAGCCAGCCGTGTGTTACACATCACCTTAGAAGATACGGTATACGCCCAGTCAAGACCGGCGCCTCTACGGGAATCAGGTGAGCGTTACAGAACACAAAGCCTACCACAAAACTCCCGTCCAGGCGCTATGGAAACCTCGGATACCGACCAGCTAGCCCAGTTGCTTGGGGAACTAAGGGCAGAAGTGCATGCAGCCCGTCAGGAAACTCAATGGCCTGAGGACAAAAGGATTACGCTGTTTTATAGAGGTCTACGTGGAGAGCTCAAAGATGTGTTAGCCCAAGTAGTGAATCCCCCACAAGATTGTTCGGACTATATAGATTTAGTTGTTCAAATAGATCACAGACTGCAGAACAGGAAGGCTGATCGTTCCAAGTTTGATGCTCGAGTATTTTCCAAACCGCCAACTCCTTCCAAAGGAGTAGACTCCGGGGAACCCATGCAAATAGGGGGCCTGAAAGGTCCTCTAACACAAAAGGAGCGGGAAAGAAGAAAACAGTTGCTATTATGCCTCTATTGCGGAAACTCAGGGCACTTTCTTCGAGACTGTCCGGTGAAACCTGCCAAGAAGGCAGTAGGAGCTGCAGTTACCAAAGTTACAAACTCTGAGCAGGGAAACGACCTCGCCCGACAAGAATAGAGGTCCTCTTGCCGAGCGTGAAAACCAGTTCTGTGACCTTGCATTTCGTGATACCTATGGTCCTCATTAGCCCTGATAATCCGGATCGATTACATGCAATTGAAGCTTACGTCGACAGCGGTGCCATCGGCAATTATGTGGATCATGCAATGGTTTTGAGGATGAATCTAACTCTTTGTCCCAAGGCTGTAAAGGACGTCATTACTACGGTGGATGGAACGGAGATAGCCTCCGGACCAGTAACGCATACCACTCAAGAAGTGACGCTCGTAAGTCAAGATGGACACCATGAGAAGATCGTGTTCGATGTGATCAAGGCCCCTCAGTTTCAGGTTATTCTAGGAATTCCTTGGTTAGAGAAACACAATCCTCTGATCGATTGGCGAGCAAGAACGGTCCAGTTTCCAGAATGTGTCTCTACTTGTCATCCTCCACCTGGTGTTGCACTGGCAGCTACTTCTTCAGAGACGACTCCCCAGTTACCTCCCGAATACCAAGAATACCAAGATGTTTTCCGGAAGGATCAGGCTAATTCTCTACCTCCTCATAGGTCTTATGACTGCCAGATAGACCTGATACCTGGATCTACTCCTCCTTGTAGTAGAATTTATGCCCTCACCGAGCCTGAGAACCTTCACCTTCGTCAATACCTGGATCAATACCTGGCAAATGGGTTTATTCGTCCTTCCAAGTCCCCTGCTTCTTCAGCTTTGTTCTTCGTTCCAAAAAAGGAAGGAGACCTTAGAACTTGTATAGATTATCGCTCCCTGAACCAGATCACCGTCAAGAATAGATATCCGTTACCTTTGATCCCTGAACTCTTGGACCAGGTCAGAAAAGCATGCATATATACAAAGTTGGACCTTAGAGGAGCCTACCATTTGGTTCGAATAAAGGAGGGCGATGAATGGAAGACGGCCTTCCGCACCAAATATGGACTATTTGAATATCAGGTCATGCCCTTTGGACTTTGCAATGCCCCGGCCGCCTTTCAATATTTTATGAATGATGTCCTCAGAGAGCTCATAGATGTGTGTGTTGTTGTTTACATTGACGACATCCTCGTTTATTCTTCATCGGAATCTGAACATCGGAAACACGTAAAAATGGTCCTCGAAAGATTGCGTCAACACAAACTTTTCGCTAAGTTGGAAAAATGTGTTTTCAACGTGACTGAAGTTGAATTCTTGGGATTCATATTATCACCTAGCGGAGTACGTATGGATTCAAAGAAGGTCGATGCAATTCTCAAATGGCCATCACCATCCTCCGTAAAAGGTGTGCAAAGCATGTTAGGCTTCGCTAACTTTTACCGTAGGTTTATCCCCGAATTTTCTCGAATAGTCCAGCCCATCACTGCCTTGTTAAAGAAAAACAAACGTTTTGAATGGTCTACCGAGGCGGAACAAGCTTTCCAGGATTTGAAGACTAAATTTATCTCTGCATCAATCTTAAAACACCCTCGCCCCGAACTCCCCTACATCGTGGAAACTGATGCTTCAAGCCTTGCCATGGGGGCAGTTCTATCACAAAAGGACCCGGTAACCAATCAGTTGCATCCTGTGGCATTTTGGTCCCGCAAATTCTCGCCTCCTGAAATCAATTACACGATTACTGACAAGGAACTTCTGGCTATCAAGTCTGCTTTTAAGGCTTGGCGGCATTATCTGCTGGGGGCCCGACACACCGTTACTGTGATTACGGATCACCGAAACCTGCAATATTTGAAAACTGCAAAAGCCCAATCCTCTAGACAACTTCGTTGGGCATTATTCTTTGCCGAATTTGACTTTATAATTACCTATCGACCCGGTACAAAAAACGGTAAAGCCGATGCCCTTTCTCGAATGGGAGTGGAAGAACACTTGATCAACCCTAAACCTGTACCTATCATTCCCGAACAAAGAATCCTGGGTGTAATCGCCACACAATCCATAGAGGAAGTTAAGGATAAAGCCAGGCAACTTGTAACTCCAGCAGACATACAGAATTGGCCTTTAAAGGGAAAGGACTTTGCAGTAAAGGACAACTTGTTGTATTTCCAAGAACGATTATACCTGCCCAGCACAGATTTACAGAAAAAAGTAATCTCTTGTTATCACGATTCTTTAATGGAAGGACATCCCGGTATGACCAAGACTTCAGAAAAGATCAAGCGCTACTTCTGGTGGCCGTCTTGGAAAAAAGATATCAGAGACTTTATAATGTCCTGTGGAGTATGCGCCCAAAACAAGAGTCAAAAGGAAAGACCAGCAGGCCTCTTACGCCCTATTGACATCCCACCTCGCCCTTGGCATACGCTTTCTATGGACTTCATCACCGATCTACCTCCATGCTCCGGATACAATACGATTCTAGTAATCGTGGACTTATTCTCCAAGATGGCGCATTTCATTCCGCTCAAAGGCTTGCCAACAGCAGCAACTCTGGCCCGTGAATTTCTGGAAAACATCGTCCGACTGCACGGTTTTCCTTCGGTTCTAATATCGGATCGTGGTAGTCAATTTATTTCTCATTTTTGGCGAAGTTGCTGTCGGTCGGCTCAAATTGATGTGAGACTATCGACCAGTCACCACCCTCAGACCGACGGACAAACCGAGAGGACCAATCAAACTCTGGAACAGTATTTACGCTGCATGCTGCAACAAACTGAAAAAACTTGGAAAGACATACTTTGGATAGCCGAATAAGCCTACAATAACTCTGTCCATTCGGGAACTGGGAAAACCCCGTTTTTTCTTTTATACGGCAGTCACCCTCGAACCTCGGAGTTGGATCCCCTCCAAGATCTTGAAACACCAGCAGTAGAATACCTGCATGCTACAATCACCCAAGCCTTTAAGGAAGCTGTTTCTCACCTTCAAAGGGCTAAAGAACAATACAAGAAAGGAGCAGATCAACATCGGAAGGAAGCCCCTCAATATCAAGTAGGGGATCAAGTCTGGTTATCTACCAAATATCTACCTCTAAAAGGGCCACGTACATTCAACCCAAGATACCTTGGTCCCTATTCCATCACTACCATAGTAAACCCAGTAGCGGTCAAGTTGGACTTGCCCCCGCACATGAAGATTCATCCGGTCTTCCACGTCTCTCTATTAAAACCCGTGCAACCTCAAACCCGACTAACTAAATCTCCAAAACCTATCCTAGTTGATGGAGAACTCGAGTTTGAAGTCAAAAGCATTCTGGACTCCAAGATCTCCAAATCTAAACTATTTTACCTAATTGACTGGAAAGGCTACGGCCCCCAAGAGAGATCCTGGGAACCTGCTGAATATGTCCACGCTCCTCGCCTAATCAAAAAATTTCATCGAACATTTCCTGACAAACCCAAACCCCCGGAGAAGCCCGGTTTGGGAGGGGCCTTGAGGGGGGGTACTGTCATGATCTCTGCTTCCAAGAGGTCAGGACTTGCCCAACTCCCTTGGAAGCAGACCCATAACCCAGGTTCCGAGCGCCAGCCGGTCCCAATTGGGACCTTTTGGACTCTGTCCTGGCGCCGGTGGCTCCAGGCTCATAAATGTGCCCAGTCCCAGCGCTGGAAGCGCCGGGCTCATAATGCTTGGGTGGACTTACCTGCGGCAGACCATGCTGCTTACTTACCTGCCAGTTGAGCCTCTGATCCTCTTCTGTTCGGGACTACTTTTCCTGTTGGGTGGGGCAGGAGCCACTCCCTAGGTTCAGAACCCTGGAACTCTTCTGGAAAGCAGGGACTCTTTTCTTTCCTAGGCGTGGCTGTGGAAGGAGACAACTAAGCACTACAGGAGGCTATTTAAACCACACCCGATGGATGAATCTTGCTTTGTGTTATTCTGCATCCTCTGCAGCAGAACGCTCATCGTGTCTTCTGCATCTGATCCTGGGCCTAAGGAAAAAGGCTTCCATCCTGAATCCAGTCTTCAGCAACACCTATAAAGACAAGAAAGAACAGGTTAGCATTACGGTCTTCAGTGACAGCGCTCCTTTTACCTGATCCATCGGCTGTCATCAACGCCTCGCACTGCATTCCGGCATCTGAAAGACAAAAGCTTACCAATTCTGCGCACGCTCCGGAGGCCTTCAGCGCTGCATCCCGCATCTGAAAGATAAAACAAGGTGCATTTAAAGACTTTGGGGAACTTAAATACTCACGAGCCATTACTCCTTTCACATCTAACCCAGTGGGTATTCGGGCACCCTGCAGCCACTCCGAACTTATACCTGCAAAGGAAAAAGACAGTTAGAGCGCGCCGTGAAGCAGGCAGCAAGTGCTTACTTACGTGCTTCAAGGCGCTTTTATTCATCACACGGGCTCCATCTTCGCCATCGCCGGAACCCTGCAAAACAAGATACAACATTACTAAAGACTTTTAAAGACATTTGAATTACTCGAAACTTACCGTGCGTGAAGAAAACGACGGACAGCAGTCCTCTGAAGTCAAGAGGCCTGCTTCCCTTATCCAGTGAGGAAACTGGTTTCAGCACCCTGCTCCGAAGCAGATGGAGAGCACGGCGTTCACTTACCTAAGACACCTTACCCTTCAAGTCAGACATACAGTGCACAGGGGTCCAGCCCGAAGAGCCAGCCGTGTGTTACACATCACCTTAGAAGATACGGTATACGCCCAGTCAAGACCGGTGCCTCTACGGGAATCAGGTGAGCGTTACAGCAGCGGATAGGTCAAGAAGGAGAAGTGTGGTGCATCCTGGAGAATCAGCAGTGTTTTTGAGGTCATCCCAGATTGAGGTTAGGGTGGTTTTGGTTCTGTGTCGGGCTCTGAAACCTGATTGAGCGGGGTCTAGGAGATTGTTGGCTTCCACAAAGGCATTTAGTTGGGAGTAGGCGGTTCGGTCAATGAGTTTGGCAAGGAACCAGGTGTTTGAGATGGGGCGGTAGTTTTTGGGTTCGAGAGGGTCAAGGGAAGGTATTTTTAGAAGAGGCTTGACATGAGCAATTTTGAACGCTTCGGAAAAAATTCCCAAGGAGAGGGAGTCGTTTATGATGGTTCTTGCGTGTTCTCCTGCGCAGGTAACTGCAAAGATTTCCTTGAGGGTTGTGGCTGGGCAGGGGTCGAGCGGGGAGCCGGATGGTTTGCGGGCATCGAGAAGTTTGAGAAATTGGTCAGTTGATATTGGAGTGAAGGAGTTGAAAGACGGTTGGGTAGTGGTCGCAGGTGGTGGGATGGCAGGTAGGGTGGGTGGATTGCATGGTGGGTGTAAGAGAGCTAGTTTATTGGTTAGAGCGTTTGTTCTTTTGAGAGCTGTGGTGTAAAAGTGTAGAGAGGGTGAGTCGCACAGTGATTGCGAGGGGGTGGGAAGGGTGGTGGTACATGATGGTTTGGTGAATTCAGCGATGATTTTGTGAAGTTCTTTGCTGGGGTTTTTACGGTTTAGGATTCGGGAGTTGTAATGGGCTTTTTTAGCTTTCCGGATTTCGTCCTTGTAGAGGCGATGGTGCCGGGCCAAGGAGGATCTGCTCAGGGATGTTTTGTCTTTCTGCCATTTGCATTCCAATGATTTATATAGCTGTTTAGTGGTCTTCAGTTCTGGTGTGAACCATCTAGGAAAGGGCCCATGGGAGCTGATGGTTTTCAAGAGGGGGTGAGCAGGATTAGTGAGGTGTTGAGCCATGAGTCAAAGGTGTTGGAGGTTAGGGGTTCTTCGGGTAGGCGAGCAGGAGGGGGAGACTGAAGGAGTGCATCAGCTAAGTCGGGAAGGATTTTTAGTTTCTTCCAGCATTTATGTAGATTCAGGGGTTCTGGGTCGGGTAATTGGAGCGGGTTGGGTGAGCGAATGGTGAAAGAAACAATGAAGTGGTCGGACCGATGACAGGGGTGGGGGGGTTTATATGTATCTGGTTGTGGGAGCTGAAGATGGCATCAAGTCTGTATTTTTCATGGTGAGTGGGCCCATTTATCTGGGTATGGAGGTTAATCGCGTCTAGGCCGTCAACCAGAGAGTGGGTCATAGGGTTGGTGGGGAAGTCAAGCCAAAATGTTGAAATCTCCTAGAAGGGTGAATGTGGGATGGTGCAGTTGGAGGGTCGCAATAGAGTCACTGAGGTTGTTTTGAGAATTGTCTATCATATCCAGGGTATCTGTAGATGAGTAGGAAACTGTGCGAGAACGTATGCGGGAGGGATAGTTTCATGAGGAGTGATTTGCAGGAAGGAATGGATGGCTGGTTGTTGATGATTGAGGCGTAGAAGTGAGACTTGAAGGCGATTGCTATTCCTCCTCCTCTAGAGGGACGGTTCAGTGGGATGAGGGAGTAGTCTGGGGGGAAGGCTTCATTGGCGATAGGGGTGAAGTCGTCAGAGAACCAGGTTTCCGTGATAAAGACCAGGTCCGGTTTGCCAGAGGCGAGGAGGTCAAAGATGCTGTGTCTGTTTTTTGCTACAGATCGGGCATTAAAAAGGATGCAATTTACTTTGGTACAGGAGGATGATGAGGGAGTTGCGTTGGCGGGGGGTGGGAGGGGAGAGGGTGGAAAAGGGGGACCTAGGAGGGTGCTTTGTGGTCGATGGGAAGAGTAGGCGGGCAGTTGGATTGGTGGGTTTGGGGGGAGGATTTGGACTTGTGTGACGGGTTGATTGGAATTGGGTCGGAGCATTTGATGGTGGGGTGTGAGGGGTTAGGAGTTTTGGTTGTGGTTGGTGAGAATTCGAGGGAGAGGGGTTGCAGGTAGTGTGAGGCAGGGGGGTGGGTGGTGATGATCGAGATTGGGAGGATGAGGAGGTGGGTTGAGACAGGAGTGGCGATGAGTACTGAGAGATTGAGGGAGACCAAGTACGTTTTCTCTTCAGTGTTTTTGTTGCGGTTGGTGTGTGAGAGAGGGTAGGAGGGTCAGAGGGGGAGAGGGAAACGGCTACTGTTCTTGCCAGGGCGAGGCATGCAATTTTTAGGGAGGGGAAGGATTGGGGTCTGAGGGGGGAGATGGTGGGAGTTGATAAGGGGAGTGAGGGGAGGATGGTGGCGGGATGGGTGTGCTTGGGAGGTTAGGCTGGCCGTTAGTCAGGGCAGAGGGTATGATGGTAGTAGGCGGGTGTGTGAAGGGGATCGGAGGAGCAGTGGTCTTAGGACGGTTGGTTCACCATCGTGCCCCTCTAGCTTGGTGTTTGGATAGGGGATGGGTAGGGGATATGGTGGCGGACAGGATGGTTTGGGGAAGAGGGGATGGAAGGTAGGGCGGGAGGGAAGGGCGGTGGGCGCAAGGTGTTCGTTTCTGGCGGGTTTTGGTGGGTTGGATGGGCTCATGGTTTGGGTTAGATTGATCTGTGTTATAGTTGGCGTTGGATGATCGTTTCTGGCAGGTTTTGGTGGGTTGGATGGTCTCATGGTTTGGGTTAGATTGATCTGTGTTATAGTTGGCGTTGGATGATTTCGTTCACACCTTCCCACTTCAACTATACCACCAGATTTAAATTGATCAGACTCTCTATGGTTAACTGTATTACGACTGTACCACAGCGATTATTTGCACTTTCTAAGTTCAGCTATACCACTGGATGAGAAAATAGACAGTTTCTAAATTCAACTATACCATGGGGTGAGATTAATCACAGTTTTAAAGCTCAACTATACCATAGGGTGGGATTATTTACAGTTTCTAAATTCACAGTTTCTAAATTCAACTATACCATAGGGTGAGATTATTCACAGTTTTAAAATTCAACTATACCGTAGGGTGATATTATTCATGCTTTTTAAATTCAACGATACCGTAGGGTGAGATTATTTACAGTTTCTAAATTCATCTATGTCACAGTTTTTATTTGTACTTTCAGAATGCAACTAGACCACAGATATGCTAATGGGCCGATTTTCAAAATGCAATTGAACCACGGATATGCTAATAGGCAGACTTTCTAAATGCGACTGTACCACAGATAGGGTGTTCGGCACATTTTCTAAATGCAACTGCAGTACAGATGTGCTATTAGGTGGACTTTCAAGAAGCAAACTACACCCCAGATATGCTATTTGACACACTTTCTAAATGCAACTACAGCACAGATATGCTATTAGGTGGACTTTCTAAAAGCAAATTGTACCACAGGTATGCCATTTGGCACACTCTCTAAATGCAACTACACCACAGATATGCTAATTGGGACACTATCAAAATGCAACTACAGCACAGATATGCTACTCGGCACACTTTTTAAATGCAATTATACCATAGATATGCTATTAGGGGTACTTTCTAGATGCAATCTAGATCACGGATATGTTATTTGGGACACTTTCTGATTGCATCACAGATCTGCTGTTAGGTGGGCTTTCTAAATGCAACACAGATATGCTATTATGCAGACTTTCTAAAGTGCAACTAGATCACAACTAGATCACAGATATGCTATTATGCAGACTTTCTAAATGCAGCTAGACCACAGATATGGGGCCTCATTACGACCCAGGCGGTAAGGGGTTTACGGCAGCGTAAACAGCGCCGACCCTTACCGCCTGATTCCGAGGTCCCTTAGCGCCATGGAGGATTTAACACCTGCTTTTAGCAGGTGTTAAAATCCATGGCGCTAAGGGACCTTGTTGTTAATTACGCCACCGTAATTTACGGTGGCGTAATTAACGCCTTCCCCACTGCCATTATGCCCTATGGGGCAAAAATGGGAATGGGGAAGGGTAAATGGGGATTGGGGACATACCGCCCCGCCTACCTCGGAATGGGGCGGTAAGTCCGCCAACCACCATGGCGTAAACATAGTTTACGCCATGGTGGTAAAGGTACGACCCAGGCGGTAACTTACCGCCTGGGTCGTAATGAGGCCCATGGTGTTCGGCACACTTTCTAAATGCACCTACAGCACAGATATGCTATTAGGTGGACTTTCAAATGCAAACTACACCATGGATATGCATTTCGGCACACTTTCTGAATGCAGACTACACCACAGATATGCTATTAGGTGTACTTTCTAATTGCAGACTAGACCACGGATATGTTTTTAGGCACACTTTCTAAATGCAACTACACCACAGATAAACTATTAGGTGGACTTTTTAAATGCAACTATATTACAGATAATGTTATTAGGTGGACTTTCTAAACACAATTATACCATATATGTGCTATTAGGTACACTTTCTAAATGCAAACTGCCCCACAGATATGCAATAAGCTGGACTTTCTATACGCAATTATACCACAGATATGCTATTAGGCACACTTTCTAAATGCGAACTGTACCACAGATATGCTATTAGGCACACTTTCTAAATGCAAACTACACAACAGGGATTTTATTAGGCAGACTTTCTAAGTGCAAACTACACCACAGATATGCTATTAGGCGACTTTCTAAATGCAAACTACACAACAGGTATTTTACTAGGCAGACTTTCTAAGTGCAAAATACACCACAGATATGCTATTAGGCACACTTTCTAAACGCAATCATCCCACAGATATGCTGTTAGGTGTACTTTCTAAATGCAACTACACCTCAGATGTGCTATTTAGGCACACTTTCTAAATGCAACTATACCACAGATATGATATTAGGCACACTTTCTAAACGCAACTACACCACAGATATGATATTGGGCACACTTTCCAAATGCAAACTACACCACAGATATGCTATTAGGCGAACTTTCTAAATGCAATTATACTACAGATATGCTATTAGGCACACTTACTAAACGCAAACTACACTATAGATATGCTAGTAGGCACACTTTCTAAACGCAATTATACCACAGTTATGCTATTATGAACACTTATAAATGCAAACTGCACCACAGATATGCTATTAGGTGGACTTTCTAAATGCAAACTACACCACAGATATGCTATTAGGCGGACTTTCAAATGCAAACTACACAACAGGTATGCTATTACGGAGACTTTCTTAGTGCAAGCTACACCACAGGTATGCTATTAGGCACACCTTCTAAGCAATATGAGTGTTTTTTTTCTCTGTACATTGGGACAAGTGTGTAGGAATGTAAGTAGGAAGCATTTGTTTTGTATCATTTTATCACATGCATGATTAGTACTTAAAATGGCATCAACATTTCATCTTGCTTTGGACATAGGATATACCCAGGTGACAGATATGGCATATCATCAGGTCGGTTCTACAACCCTTACATTAACGGATAGACTCTTACACAAGCTTTGGCAATGCCAACAGTTTCAGTTTGTATGTAAGAATTGGTAACAGCATATTCCAAGAATGTCTATTTATCATCCTTGTCCTCAGGGCACTTGTCAGCTGTTGGCAGATGTTGACACTTCTAGTAACAGAATTAAAAATGCAGCAACGTTCCCATCATCATATATGTGGGATACAACGCTTAAATTAATGGATAGTATATTGCATAAGCATTGGCAATGCCAACAGTTTCAGATTGTGAGTAAACATTGGTAATAGCATAGTTTAAGAACTTCAGTTGTCCTCATATCACTTGTCAGCTGTTGGCAGATGTTGTCACTTCGAGGGCATCATCATAAATTGGGCATGGCGGTAAAAATGCGGTGGTAACACTATTACCGCTGCATTACCACTCTTTTCAACTATGAGTTGGGGCAGAAAGTCACCCAGCTTTACCTCCAGCATTGAGCCGTAATCGCTTAGCGCCTTGGACTTTAACGCCTGCAAAAAGCAGGCGTTAAAGTGTGAATCAGGCGTTAAGGGTTAACGGTGCTGACAGCGCCGTTAAACCCTTAACGCCTGACTTGTAATGAGGGCCATTGCTTTGCAATTATCCCTGATAAAACAAAAAATATGAATTTGAGCAGTTTTAAGAAATACTTAAATTATTCTTGGCTCTTAGATCAACATAAGCATAAGAAAGATTTATCTACTTAGGATTCCCGATTCTTAATAAACCTGACAAGGGGAAGATCATGGACTTTTTAAGAAATAAGGCAGAGCATCTGGGTGCCCAGATGCATTTGATAAATAGGAAGCATTGCACATTCTCGGTAAAACCTCTGGTGCCCTGGAGTCCTTCTATGTCAGAAACGTGGTTCCGAAACTGCTGTATGGTTTGGATGTAATGCAGATATGGGTACAGGAGAAAATCGATTTTTTTATAAGCAATACTCTGGAGGAAAGCCCATAATCTTCCAAGGTGTGTGCCAATATAATTTATTAGGGATGAGTTGGTTTGAACTCTCTCTTATCTAGCTCAGGTGAAGATACCTGATTCTAATGTGGAAACTCTTAGACCCCCGAAAGACTCGCTGTGTGAAGATATGGGGGTCCTTCTAAAAAAAGGGTTCTAATGAGACGTTGGCCCGATTCGTGGAGGCTTGCACTGAGATAGTGGAAGAACTGGGCTTTCCTCTGAAAGATATACCGACAAATGAATGCTCATTAAGAAAGAAATGTTTGTTGTGGAGTGGAGTGTTATGATGGAAACTTTGCATACCTATAGTTCCTCAGACCATATGAAGTATGAGCATAACAAGATCAGTATTCCCCCATCATATTTAAGCTTATTCCCGAAGAAGAGGGCATGAGATTGGTTCATGCAGTTTCGCTTAGACATTTTCCCTATTAATGAAGTGCAAGTGAGACATGCATGGGCCTCATTACGACCCTGGAGGTAACCATGGCGCTAATAGCGCCATGGTTGCCTCCAAAATCTTACCGATTCCGCCATGGTGAATGGAGCAATTACCGCCCCATTCCAAGGTTGGCGGGGGCGGTAATTCCCCATTCACCATGGCCCTTCCCCATTCCCATTTTAGCTCCCATAGGGCTCAATGGGAATGGGGAAGGCGGTAATAACGGTACCGCAAATTGCGGTACCGTTATTACCTCTAAAGGGCCTCATTACAACCCAGGCGGTAAGTTCCCTACTTTACCACCATGGTGTAAACTCTGTTTACACCATGGTGGATGGCGGATTTACCGCCCCATTCCAAGGTGAATGGGGTGGTAAATCCCCATTCCCCATTTACCCTTCCCCATTCCGATTTTTTCCCCATAGGGCATAATGGGAGTGGGGAAGGCGCTAATTACGGCACCGTAAATTATGGTGCCGTAATTAGCACCAAGGCGGGTTAGCGCCTTGCATTTTAACGGCTGCTAAAAGCAGGCGTTAAAATGGTAATCAGGCGTTAAGGGTTAACGGCGCCAACGGCGCCGTTAAACCCTTAACGCCTGGGTTGTAATGAGGCCCAAAGTCCCTTTGCGGGTCCCGTCCTTAATGGCTGGTTTTACCAGCCATTAAGGGAAGACCCGCAAAGGGAACTCGTAATAGGGCGGTAAGGGATTACCGGTACTGGTGTCCTTACCGGTACCGGTAATCCCTTACCGCCCGGGTCGTAATGAGGCCATTCTGCAAAGACAATAGCATAGTCCTTGAAGCATATTCTTAAGTGCCCATCGTTGCATTTTAAGCGTATGACCTTTTTTAGACATGTTATATATATGCCTGATTTTATTAATAATGAGGTCCTATGGTCAATTGCATTGTGTGGCGACTCAAATCAAGTTATTTTCTCACTTTTAAACTTTTTTAATGCCATTACATTGGCCCTCATTCCAACCCAGGTGGTAAGTTCCCTACTTTACCACCATGGTGTAAACTCTGTTTACATCATGGTGGATGATGGATGTACCGCCCCATTCCAAGGTGAGTGGGGCGGTAAATCCCCAATCCCCATTTACCCTTCCCCATTCCCATTTTTGCCCCATAGGGCATAATGAGAGTGGGGAAGGCGCTAATTACGGCACCGTAAATTATGGTGCCGTAATTAGCGCCAAGGACGCTTAGCGCCTTGGTACTTAACACCTGCTAAAAGCAGGCGTTAAGGTGGAAATCAGGCGTTAAGGGTTAACGGCGCCGACGGCGCCATTAAACCCTTAACGCCTGGGTTGGAATGAGGGCTATTGAGTAATAATGATCCTGTGATATGATGAGGAAATGTGATCTGCAAGATAATCTGTAACAACGTGAGATTGATGCTTATATTTTTCTCTATGTGTCTTTTACTGTTTGTAATTGAGATATTCTAAAGGTATTTATTACCATATTCAATTAAATCATAAAAGAAAATGTATATGTTCACGTCTGTACATCCAATGTCCCTTCTTGAAGGAATTACATCCGGAATGAACGAAATATAATAGGAAAACAATGTTTATGCCATTCTTCGATAAGGCGCTTGGGCCAGTGTGCCATTTGCTGAATCTCTGTTGAGCAGTGATTGGTGCCCCTGGGCAGCTTCCTGCCATGCAGAACATCGACCTTGCTCACAAACCTTAATCCTACATCCTCACCGTTTTCCAATGGATGCACGTTTCCCCATTTCTCACTCAACTGAGTTGCAGCACTGGAGGATTTTCTTTTTCCTCGTGGCTTCCCCTTGCCTGCCCTACCTCTCCCACGTTCCTCCAGCTTGATGTCCTGGAAGGGGCCTTTGGGTTGCAGTGTCCTTGGCGCACCAGGACTCTGCAGGCCAGCAATCATGTGTAACCTCATTGAGCAGTCCAACTATTGCACTCCTCCATGTCCTCTTAATGTCAAATCATCAAAGGAAGGTGCACCACCTATCCCAATTCTGAACAGTTAAATCCATCCATGCGTGTGTTCTTAGGCAGCTCTGAGTAACTGTAGTAGGATATTGCGTGACAACTTGCATGGATTTTGCAAGTTCTGCATAAGCAGGAACCAAGCCGCTGGCACAAGTCTGGCACATGCCATTGGTTGCTATTAGTGATACCAGACATGGCTCCCTCCTGGGGTTCACCAAAAGAGAGAATTATATTGGATTAGAGTTACAGATGGCATTGTCTTTAAACCCTTTATGTGATAGACCAGTCCATCTGGTTATCCAGACCCCCCTCTAATTCTCTCAGAAACAATGCAAGATCCACATTCCCTGCATTCTCTGTGGCAGACGCTTCAACATCTGCGCCCCCCAACAATAGTATGAGCTCCTCAGGAATGCACGAGCTGAAATTGATTATCTTTTCATTAGAGCCCTCCTCAGGACCTTTCTTTTCAGCAGTTTGTGTCCTCTCTGGTGATAAGGCTGTCTCTGACAGTAATGCCAAACTCCATGAGTCAGTTAAATCCACACTGTGCCCTTTATAAAGGCCCCCAAAGTTTCTGCTGATTCTCTTATTGGGCTGGAGCACAACACTTGCTTCACACAGGTGTAGCCTTTAAGGCCCCAATAATCCAAACAGAGGAACTTCTTCTTTGGGAAGAAAGTATTCTGATCGGATGTTCACTGTACAGAATAATGGACCCAAGTGGATACACAAACACATATGCACTTAGTCTCTCTCACACACAATCACTCGCACACTCCTGGGAATTTACCTGGAGTCCACCCTGTGGCCTATACTCAGATATGTTATGTTATGTGTGGAGGGTTTTGACCCATGTGGAATCATTAGACGGGGTAAATATGGGGATTAAGCTGTCGCTGCCCATCATTTTACCCCAGAACAAAAATAAATCATTGGAGTGGGTAAAGATGGGGATGCGCTGTCGCCGCCCATTATTTCATCCCAGAATCCAAGAGAGCTGCGCAGTTGTGCGCACACCAAAATGGTTACCTAACTTGCCACCCACCAGTGTAAAGAAAGGTCTTTGTTAACAAAATCCACTGTTACTGATGTCAAAAAGTTGCTGAAATCGTGACTCATTGGACCACTTTAAAGATTCAACCCTTTTGTGGGGTTCCACATAACCATTTTACTGTAAGGAGCCCCATCAAAACAATGTTAAGCAAGGATTTACTACCATGTAAGAACCATTCCTGTTTAGAATGCATTAATCCAAGAAAATCCCAAAATTGCATGCAGTACCAACAAAATCCTCAAGGGGGCGCTAGCGGTCTAAACTCTGACAGGAGAACTGAGTGCAGTTGCTGACAAAGGGATTTGACTCAGCTGACTTCAAAGGCTGCATTTTAATTAAAAATTAGCCACATGCTGTTCCCAGAGGCCTGAAGCCTGGGAAACCCTCTCACCTCCAGAGCTTCACACCAGGAGTTAGAATCTCACATGACCTCTTGATTGATAGAAGGCAGACTGGCTGGGAGCTTCCCAGAGACCACACAATGGCCCCTTTACTCTGAAAGGAATATGTTGATTTTGACTGTTTAATGTCAACAAAGCCCTGCCTGCCCAGAGGACTGACCCACCCAAGTCTTGGAGGCGGACTCCAACACTCTGAGAACTGAATTGAAAGAAAAATATATATTTTACAGAAACACTGATAACTCTTTGTAATCAAATGACAGAAATGTATAACTTTGAGAGCCTTAATTTAAAAAATGTACCTTCAATTCAAGCCCAAACTCCAATTTGTGTGATGTTCTGGGGGCAAACTAGCAGTTAAGAGGATATTACTCAAAATGTGTGCATGTGAAAAATCTGACACTTCATCAACTAACGTCCATACTCCTTGCGCACATGTGTGTAAATTTGGGGTAATGTACGGTATTGCAAACCAGTTAAAAAGTGCAAAATATTGCCATTTCTGAATGCAAGCTCTCAGGAAGAGCAGAGTTTGAACAGGGGATACCTACTGTGATATGTGAGGGGTGCATGTAATTTTAAACAAATGTTTACCTGTGCAAATATGTCTTTTTATATCAAATATAGATTGTGTGATTTGACAGGGGAGTGTCCTCTCTGCAAGCCATAAAATGACATCGCTCTGACTCACAGTTCCTTCCCCAATCAAGTGAGAAATGGAAATTTGACCAATGGCAAGTGGGGAGGGGTAGGGTCTAGTGATGCTCACACACACCCATTTCAAAACACATAAAAGCAGAGAGACAGGACAGATATGACCTTGAAATCCATTTGCAGCTGGAAGCTCTGCCGGAAAATCCATACTTTACCTCCCTCAACCTTCAGAGAACAGACATAGAGACTTTAAATCCATCAATCTTCAGAATCCAGAGAGAGAGCAGACCCAGATCACTGTTAGCAGAACCAGAGACCCAGACCAGACCAGCAGAGAGAGCTGACCCAGATCACTGTGAAGTGCAGAGACCAGAGTGCAGTCCAAAATCTGACCAGATCCGTGGGAGGGCATATTTCTAAATATAGTGTGAGTACATAGCAAAACTGTGCAGAACCAATCTCTTAGTTAAAATAATATAATTCAATCCTATTTTAACCTAAGTAGAACTGTCTCCTAACTGTCACCTGTCATTTGTAAAGCTGTCACTTGTCATTTTCTAGTTGCAAGCTGCACTTGTTTTTTTTAACTTTAAAATTTCAAATCTGAAAAACGACCTTTATTTAATCGCTCATATCTCCGTGACCGTTTGTGCTAGAGACTTGCAGTAACTTTCATCTGGAAGCTGAGATCCTAGGCTTTCTTAGGACCCCGAAACGATAGTGATAGTCCTTGTAGTTCCTCTGTAATCGTGGAACACGCATTCGGGAATTTTGCCGCGATTTGCAAATTTCTTCACGTGTAAAAAGCTGCTGCCGCTTGCCTTCCATTTGCCAGAAATTCGTTTAACCTGCTAATCATCCCTGAATCATTGCTAGTGTGAGCCTGGACTAATATTAACTAGATACCACTCACCCTGAACTTCTAGAGGGAATTAAAAGCATTTTAACATATTTTCACTCCATTGCCAGCACATATCAAAGCATTTTGCCTGTGTTTTCAACGTCTGTAGTCTAAGTTGCTGGGGTTAACTGAATCACATTTAATTGCATTTCTGAGAATTGTGTGCCTTCCTTCCATTTCCTTGCATTGCATAAAAGGGGGGGGTGAATTGTACAAGAAAGTGATTACATTGTTTTGCTGAAATCCTATCAAGTTATTTTCTGTACTGCATTTCATTCCACATTGCATCCATTGGAAACCATTAAAGTATTGTTGCTATCTTATCCATTTCATGTCAACTCCTTAGTGATTATCAAGAAGTGTGCTAGTGCCAGATTCTCCGTTGTTAATCTTTATCATACCAGATTAAGTGTGATATTCAATTATTAATTTATTATAAAGCGTGATATATATATATATATTGTTTAAATTATCAATTAAACCTTTTAACTTGCAAAACAGAACTACTTCTTGGCTCAGTGGGGTCAGGAGGATTCCAAGAGAGGGGTGTTATATAAGGGTAGTCATCCAGAACGCATGAACTGGACATAAAATTATATCAATAAGGGTTTTCATTCAGTATTATAGACTAGGCGTTGACTTAGCTGTAGTGTTGAATTGAATCCTCTTACAAATTGGGGGCTCGTATCCGGGATTCTGGGTTAGAATACCAAATGTGCGGCTTAATACAGTGTGCTAACTGACGGGATACATACATCCAGTCAGATCACCATGCTGCATTACGCTGTGAAGCATTCCTCAAAAGGGACACTCCAAGAAAAGTTCTGTTCTGCAAAAATAAAATACTAACTTCTGTAAGTCAGGACAGAGACCAATCTCTAGAATGACGACCTTGGTAGATATGAAAATAGCCAGAGAGCACTTCTTACATAAACTATTTGTGAGAGGTGAATGGGCGGAGCAGGGCCAGGATGCCTGGTTGCAGGCCATCACGCGACAGGTCACTGAAACAGGGTCAGACTTATGGAGAGATCAGGGTCCATTACATGTGGCCCTGAGTGAACTATATATGGCTCCTAAGGCCAAAGATGAACACGACAAGATCGTTAGGATAGCGGCATATTTATATTTATATATGGGAGCCATACAGAATAAATGTGCTGAAGGCCATGATCTGGCAAAAAGGCAACAGATGGCGTTAGAGAAGGCCCAATCTGATCTGGACTCTTCTGAGCAAAGGCTGCACAGAAGCCAGGAGTCAGAAAATGAGACCAGACAGTACATCACTAAAATAAAGGAGGATATGGATGTGCTGCAAAAGGAAAAGTCAGAACAGGATACCAGATTTCTGGCCTTGCAGAAGGAACACCAAGAAGGTTTGGACTCCCTACTGCAAAGCCAGAAAAAGCTGGAGCAACAGCTAGACTTCAATAGGGCATGTGCTGAGCAGGTAGTCACCCTGCAAAGCCACCTAGATAGGGAGAAGGCAGAGAGCAATAAACTGATTCTGAAAGACCTGGATACCCAGGCAGAGTTTGATCAGGAGCGCCAGAAAGCTGGTGCCTTCCAAAGGCAAAGGGACGACCTGACGGTACAGATGCAGACTCTTAGTCAGGAAAGGGACACCTTAGGCCAGGAAGTCTGCCACTTAAAAAGAAAAATGGAAGAAAATCACCTGGCCCACCAGGGACTGGGTGACCTCCAAAAAGAACACCAGAACTTGCTAGAGCACACCAGGAGGGTGGAGGATGCTCTAGCAAGAAAGGAGCAGGCCAATAGGGACACAGCTCAGGAGGTAACCCTCCTGCAGCAAAGACTGGCCCAGTTCTCCAGGACCAACCAGGAAGCACAGAGGGAAAATGAGGCTCTCTGCCAGCACAATGAGAGGCTCCAGCAACAGGTAGCGATGCAGGAGAAACTGATAGAGTCGAGTAAGGCCTTAACAGAGGAACTGAAAGCACAAATGCAGGCTCTTGCATTGCAACAGGGAGCAGGGGCGGATAGAGATGAGGTCCGCTGGGAAAGAGAGATTCCTGACCATAACCGCAGGAGCCCTAACACCAGGGGCCTTCATCTCCCCCAGTCCCTGGACTCTACCACCCCCATGTCCCCTGGCGCACATGAGCACAGGGCCACAGGGATGGCAGATTACTATCCAGCTAAGAGTATGGGGCTCATAGGCCAGTACCACTCAGGAATGGAGGGGTGGGCATCCGGGTATGGGCACCCAAGTACAGTACAGTTCAATGGGGAACCCCAGGAGAGTAGGCCCATTAAGGGCATCCTGAAAACCTCTGCCCAGTTAGGTCAGTGGAGGGGGTACCCATCAAATCCTGGCAGCAAGGAGGAATCTGAAGACTCCTCTGAACTGTGCAGGACACAGGAGACCAGGTCCCCACAGTCTGCCAGCCATTCCCAGGCTCGCAGAATCCGGGAAAACCTGGAAGAACAGACGGGAACCTCTGGGAGCAGTGCCTCTGAGTCCGAGGACGAATGGACAAGGGTTACCCGAACCAAAAAGGCCAATAAGGCAAAAAGGGCCTTGCTTAAGGACCCCTTAAAGCAGATTAAGGCGATCAGGAGCGTCATCACGCCTTACCATAAGAACGCTAAGTATTCTGTTTGGGAGCACTTAGAGTTGTTTGAACAAATGATGGAGACTTTCCATTTGAAGGACAGCCAAAGCTGTATTCAATATGTAAAGTGGACCTTCTCCCCGGAATACTCCAGTTTCTTTGCGGGGCTGGAGGACCAAAATCATTTAAGATGGTCCACCTATAAGGCGGCCATCTTGAAACATTTTTCTGTTCACAGAAATCCTCAAGAGGCTCGCAAAGCAGCCTACAATTTGCAATGTGGGGAGGATCAGGCCCCACAAGAATTTGTGCAGGAGTTAAAGCGTGCTTTTGCACAGACTACAAGAAGGGTGCGCACGGATAGCAGAGAATTTATTAATACGTTTTTCCATGCCTTGCCCAAATATATCATGACCCAGCTCGTGAGGTATTTTCACGAGAAAAGATCTTTAGACTGGGTCATTGAACAGGCTACCCGGATCTATGAGGTGCAGAAACCGATAGATAGCAAAAGTAATGCCCAGAAAAACCCCAAAGCCAACAGCACCCCTGCTGCTGCCAAGGTGGCAGAGGTAAAGGTCACCCCCGTTTTGGATTTGGAGATGGGGGGGGCCTAAAAACCTACCTGCACCTAATAATGCTAGGCCCAGGAGGTCCTCGGGTCAGTCACAGACAGGGAGCCAAGGAGGCAGCCCCACAAATGGGGTCCCTCGCTCTCCTGATTATGTAAGTCCCCGTTACAAGGGAAATCGACCCATCCTGGGTTATGTGTGGACTCCTCCAGCCCAAGGGGGGGGATCCAGCCAAGCACCTAACCCAGGGAACTTCCCTCCAAACTTCCCACAGGAGGGCAGAAATTTACCAAACCCTGGGCAGAACTTTTTCCCCAGATATCCACCCGACTTTCAGCCCCAAAACCATCCATCCTTCTTTCCCCAATTCCCTGAGCCCAGACCACTGAATCCGGGAGAGGGGAGGCCAAGGGTGGAGGGGTACCCAAATCTTCCCAACCCGGGGTATTACCAGAGGAGGGACAGCTACCCTTCCCGGGATCAGCCCAGGGGAGAAAACAGGGCCCCGTATCAGCCTGAGCGGGTTTCCCAGTTAGAGCGCCAGGTTCAAAACATGGCGCGGGATCTGGGTCACATACTGAGGGCTCAGCAGAACCCTCAGATGGGCGTGCCGGCGCAGAACGCACCCAACTCTGGACCTGGTGCTCCAGAACAATGACGGGGGCAGCACCCCGATAACTCACCGGTTCCCAGGGAGGAGGCACAAAGGGAAGGGGGGTGTAAAGCCTTGGAGGAAGCTTCCTTCCTCACTTGTAAACAGCCCCTGGAAACCCAGGAACCGGAAACAAAATCTCTTGCCCCTGAAAGTCTGCCTCCTAAGGAGCAGAGGGGGGGGTAGGAGAAACAAAAGACCCAAACAGACTCAGTTTGAGGAGGAGGTACAGATCTTCCAATTTGAGGGAGAGGGATCCTCAGAGGATCCTGGGAAGAGGATCTTCTCCTTCAGAGAGGGGGGAACTCCTCCCAAAGAAAAATGGGTCCCTAGGGATGCAAATCCAGACTGGGGAGATGTGGAGACTGAGCTACCGCCGCCCACCATCTCATCCCAGAACCAACAGCAAGAAAATCCCCTGGTTCAAACCCATCCTGGTGACTGCCTCCAAAAAGGGGGGGGCGGCCCAGAACCGGAGCCAGGGGAACCCACAACGGCTCTGATCTCCAGTTGCCAACTTTTTCTTTCAGATTCCCAAGGCTCTCCACAGAATTCTGCCCAAATCTCTTCGCTAGCGATGTCCAAAACCAGAAAGTTAGCCCACCAGTTGTCCAAAAATGTGCATTATCTGTGCCCCCTTGAGGAGAAGGAGGGAAGATATTATGCCCCGGTACAAGTACAGGGGCAGGGTACGATTTCAGCGCTGGTGGACACTGGATCTCAAGCTACCCTTCTGTCCAGAAGGGCCTTTGATGAACTGAATGCAGGAAGGGTAGGGAATTACCAAATTCCTCTCACCTCACTTCCTGGACAACTCCAGAACTTTGATGGGAAGGAAATTCCCGTTGAGGGGACTGCAGATTTGGGCATTAAGATCGGGCGACACAAGTTGAAACACCCAGTCATAGTTGTGACTCCAGAGGGCACCCTTTGTTTACTAGGGAATGACCTCCTGAGAAGGTTGTCACCCCTAATAGATTGTGTAAACAAGGTCCTCTGGACCCAGACTAGCCGACCAATAAAATTAAAACAGAGTGTCAACCATGTTAGTTTAAACGGCACCTGCCACATGGTTGAACAAAAACCTGACCAAGTAGAATTTCACTTCCAGAATAGCCAAATTCCAGACGTGACAGTAATAGCAGTAGGACAACAGACTGGTGATGGAGGGTCCTCTCTATTTCTGAAAATCAACCTTCCTTCCAGTCTAAAGTGGTATTCCACGCTGGAAGGAAACACTCTGAGATTCTATACTAATCCACCATCAGAAACTCCCACTCCTATAGTCCAGAAAGATGTGAAATCAGCTCAGAGCCTGGTTGATATTCAGCAAATTGGAGAGCAGTTGTTCATCCCTGTTCAGTTAAATGAGGGGAAGGACTCTGTTCTCGCTCGAGTGTGCTTGAACAATGGTAAGAGCTTCATCAGCGAAGCCATGTTCCGCCAACTCCCAAAAGATCCAGCCATTCCCACATTCCATTCAAACTGATAGACAAAAGGGAAATGGACCTGGAAGCGCCTAATTCCAAACATCTCCTGCCAAGCAGGTGTATGCTCAAAATCTCCATTGGCAACAAGAGCGTAGTCCATAATTGTTGGGTCGTGCGAGACGTCACTGCCGCCTTTTACTTAGGCAGTGAAGTTCTCAATCGCTTTGCCATTAGTTTGGACCTAGTAAACTTCAAAGCTTGGTCTCGATTAGCGGATAATCCCATGGGCTTTGATGATCCAGAAAAAGCATTTAGGTCAGCTCAATTGCTACCTTATGCAGTTGAAATCCAGATTAAAGAGGAGGTCACCATCCCAGAAAGGACCTGACAATTCTCCCTGGAAGTGAAAGTTAAAAGAGGACAACATTTGAAAAACCCTGATGCTTACATACATCTAAACGCTTCTCTCCAACAGCAAGGGTTGGGGGTAAACCCAACTCCATTAGTCAACATAGAACATGACACCATTCTAATAGAGGTGGATAACAGCGACTTAAAGAGTATTACTCTAGCCACAGGCACCATTATTGGAATGGCGGTTGATGACCGACATTTTTCCATCGACTTAGTAAATGAACTGTTAGGACCAATCCCCAAGGACTGTTTTGACAGTGACAGTGATGACAATACAACACCAGACAGGATTTTTACCCGGCATGGGGGGAACTTCCTGGTGTACACCTCCTGCCCCTATGGTAAGGAAGATGTGACTTGTGACTTCAGGAGGGATGAGGTGATTTTCCAAGTCCATGAGGGCTGCCTTTCCCACATGAAGCCTCCAGTCCAAATCAGCACTCTGACCAGGGACTTCTCCACCCAGCTGGAGGAGGCCGCTGAGATAGCCAAACCAGAAGTCTTTCCAGGCTTCAGGCAGATGGTGGAAGAGAGAGTCAACCTAGCTGATGCCTGTGTGACTCTGGAACAAAAGCAAAAGTTGAAACAAGTTTTCTTGGATTTCCAAGATCTCTTTGCGGTAGACTCATATGACTGTGGTCGCACTGACATCCACACAACAACAATCCCCACGGACCCTGGCATGACTCCTGTGTTTGTGAAGCAATATCGCTTGCCTCTCGCATCAATGGAGTCCCTTACTGAAATAATTAAGAACCTTGAGTCCAGGGGAATAATCCGTCCAGTCCACAGCACCTTCAATAATCCGGTGCTGGGAATATTGAAGCCAAACGGCCAGTGGAGATTCTGTGCTGACCTCAGGGAGCTCAACAAACGGGTCCATACTTCCCGATGGCCTCTCCCCTACATTGACCAAGGGCTGGCCCAGATCCAGGGGTCACAGGTATTCACTGCAATAGACCTGACCAATGGATACTGGACCGTGCCTGTCAGTAGGGAGGACCAATACAAACTGGCTTTTACCTTTGGGGGCCAGCAGTACACATGGACCCGGACTCCTTTCGGATACCTCAACTCCGGCAATGAATTCAACATTTTCCTACATAAGGCCATACCCGACCTGGGTGCGAGGGGTAACCTGGCGTATGTAGATGATGTCCTCATCAAAAGTTCATCTGTGGAGGAACACATAGCGGAGATCCGTTATGTTCTGACCCAGTTGAGGGCCGCCGGAGCAAAACTTTCCTTTCAAAAAGCACAGTGGTGTAGAACCCGTGTTAATTTCTTGGGGCATGAGATTACTCCTCAGGGTCTCTGTCCCCAGGAAAAGAAAGTGGAAGCACTTCAGAAACTGAAAGACCCCACAACTCTGCGAGAACTAAGGAGCCTCCTTGGACTGACTAATTACAGCAGAAAGTTCATTGAGGGCTACGCAGAGATCACCAGACCCCTGATTCATCTCCTGAAGGGGGGGGTCAAGTGGGAATGGGGTCCAGAACAAGCCGAGGCGGTAAAACAACTCAAAAGAAGCCTCTCACAAGCGCCTTGCCTAGCTTACCCTGTCAGAAACAAGGAGTTCTTCCTGGAGACAGGGTTCTCTAATACGTGCTTGACGGCAGTATTATACCAAAAGCATGACAAGGTCAATAAAGTAATCTCCTATGCGAGCAAAACTTTATCCTCTGTGGAGGAAAAATTCAACGATTGTGAGAAGGCACTCCTGGCAACGGTGTGGGCATTGAAGAATTACCGCCCGTTTATCCAGGGGGAACACATCATAGTGGAGACTCCACACCAGCCTCTGCAATATCTCCAAAGTGACAGAATCCGGCCCGGAAATGTGAGTATTTCCCGAATTACTTCCTGGATTCTGTCAATGCAAGGCTTTCCTGTGGAGGTCCGATATGGCCAAAACAAGAAGAGTCCCCTCGCGCAAGGTCTGGCTGACTTGCATGATTGTGCCAGAGAAAACTGTCTCGAGGACGAAAGTCTAAAAATCAAGGACAACACGGAGGCATACCTTAATTCCCCACACAAAGTCTTTGAAGAGGACAAGTGTGAGGGAATGCCCACTGTCTATGTGGATGGATGCTCTTACCATGTTGACAACAACGGGGAGAAAGAACTGGTGGCCGGCGTAGGGAATGCATGGGTGAATGAGTCCCCAGAACCCTCCGCTGGATACAAAATTGGTCCCCGAAGTAGTCAGGTGGCAGAATTGATGGCTGTGCATCAGGCCATCCTCACTGCTGTCCAGCATTAACTCCGCGAACTGGTCATAATCACAGATTCGGATTATGTACGGAACGGGTTCGTGGAGCACCTGGTTAATTGGAAAACCAGAGGCATGTTATGTGCTAACAACAAACCCTTGAAACATGGGAAGTTGATCCAAAACATTGATGATCTGGTCACCTCGAATGAGATGACCATCTATTGGAAAAAGATCAAGGGTCATTCCAAAGTAGAGGGACCAGACAAAACTGGAAATGACTTAGCTGATCAGCTGGCCAAAACCGGGGCCATCCAAGGGGATCTAATTGAGATTGAGTCCCTGTTGGGGGATATCCAGGTCACTGCTATCACTAGGTCCCAGACAAATGCTCACAACGACCTTTCAATTGCACAATGGAGTAAGGAGACCCCTGATGCTGATTTGATTACAGCTCAGAAGGGGGATCCAGTTATTGGTAAGTTTTAGCAACACCTTGAGGACCCTGAGAACTTTCCCCTGACGGATACCGATTACATTGGGAAAGAGGACCTAAGAGTGTTGATGAAATGTCCAAAAATGTTCCGAATCCAAGACGGTTTGTTGGTAAGGAAATCCAAAGCTGGCCACGATCAGTGGGTGGTTCCTACCTCATTCCGAAGCCTGATGTTAAGTCACGCCCATGATGCGGCCACCGCCGGTCATAGGGGGTTTCACACAACATTGGAAATCTTAAGAGAGGTTGCATACTGGCCACACATGGGGCAGGACCTCGACCAATACTTGAAGGGGTGCCTTGTGTGTGCACAATTTCAGCCATCCTCCCTCACGCACCGTGCGCCTCTCCAAAAGAGGGGGATGACACTGCCATGGTCAGATTTACAAATCGACTTTGTAGGCCCCGTGATTCGCTCTGCTAGGGGGAATAAGTACATGTTGACTGTGACATGCTTGTTTACCAAGTGGGTGGAATGTCTCCCAGCCCCAAATTGCAAGGCAGAAACTGCAGCTGCCTTGATGATTAACCACATCTTTTCCCGTTTTGGTCTACCTCAAAGGATTGAGTCAGACAGGGGTAGCCACTTCACCAGTGAAGTAATGACAAAGATGTGGGAGATACTGGGGGTCAAGAGAAAGCTACACATTGCTTACAGGCCAGCTTCTTCTGGGGCAGTAGAGAGATATAACCGAACCATTGTGAGCATATTAAAGAAGTTTGTGGCAGATTCTGGGCCAAGTTGGGATATCCGATTACCTCTGGTCCTAATGGCTATCAGATCTACCCCTTCATCTGCAACCAAAATGTCACCATTTGAGTTGATGACTGGACGTAAGATGGTGCTTCCCCAGCATTTGCTCTACAGGACCCAAGAGCAGACACTGATAAATGCCTCCACTACTCATGAGTATGTGGAGAATTTAAGGAAACACCTCCAACATGCTTTTACTTACGCTCAGCGGAATCTAGAAAGATCAGCTGATAGCATGAAGACCCACTATGACGTGAAAACTTCCAGGAAGGAATATCAGGTGGGAGACCGGGTCTATCTATACAACTTCCAAAGGAACCAGGCCAAGCAGCGCAAATTTTTGCCTACATGGAAGGGACCCTTTGAGATCATCGACAAGATCTCCCCTGTGGCCTACAAAATCCACATCCCCAAAGGTCCTTTGGCAGTGGCGGAAGACAAGTGGGTCCACATAAACCAGTTGAAATGTTGCCATCCCAGGCACACTCTGCAACAACTGGAGGAATCCTCTGGAATCCTAGCGGGTACTGTCTCAGACTAATTCAGTTCCAATCATAAAACATACCACATCTAGTCTCTAAAATATTGTGATTTGCATGAAACTGTCTCTTAGTTATACTGTTTTTTATCAAAATAAGAATGTAATGTTTCGTTATGATGAAATGCATATGCCACCCCACTATCTCAACAGGGGAAGAAATGTCCATGAATAGGTATTGCCGCTCTTCCTTTGTCGTCCTAGGAGAAAGAAAACCTGGAGACGGGACAAGGAGGACGATCCGGAGACCGGGAGCCGAGACGCAACGGGCCCGGGGTACCGCCCAATCTTCCCATCAGGACCGGCGAGGAGAACTGATCGATCTGACCGGATGGAGAGGAAGATGCTGAACTGTGCCATCTACAGAATTGGAAGAAGATAATGTGGACATACCAGCGCCAGGGTTCAAAACCTCCCTTGCAACCGACTCCCCCTCGACTCAAGTCAAAGCGCAGTCGGGCGGGGGGGTTTGTGGAGGGTTTTGACCCATGTGGAATCATTAGACGGGGTAAATATGGGGATTAAGCTGTCGCTGCCCATCATTTTACCCCAGAACAAAAATAAATCATTGGAGTGGGTAAAGATGGGGATGCGCTGTCGCCGCCCATTATTTCATCCCAGAATCCAGGAGAGCTGCGCAGTTGTGCGCACACCAAAATGGTTACCTAACTTGCCACCCACCAGTGTAAAGAAAGGTCTTTGTTAACAAAATCCACTGTTACTGATGTCAAAAAGTTGCTGAAATCGTGACTCATTGGACCACTTTAAAGATTCAACCCTTTTGTGGGGTTCCACATAACCATTTTACTGTAAGGAGCCCCATCAAAACAATGTTAAGCAAGGATTTACTACCATGTAAGAACCATTCCTGTTTAGAATGCATTAATCCAAGAAAATCCCTAAATTGCATGCAGTACCAACAAAATCCTCAAGGGGGCGCTAGCGGTCTAAACTCTGACAGGAGAACTGAGTGCAGTTGCTGACAAAGGGATTTGACTCAGCTGACTTCAAAGGCTGCATTTTAATTAAAAATTAGCCACATGCTGTTCCCAGAGGCCTGAAGCCTGGGAAACCCTCTCACCTCCAGAGCTTCACACCAGGAGTTAGAATCTCACATGACCTCTTGATTGATAGAAGGCAGACTGGCTGGGAGCTTCCCAGAGACCACACAATGGCCCCTTTACTCTGAAAGGAATATGTTGATTTTGACTGTTTAATGTCAACAAAGCCCTGCCTGCCCAGAGGACTGACCCACCCAAGTCTTGGAGGCGGACTCCAACACTCTGAGAACTGAATTGAAAGAAAAATATATATTTTACAGAAACACTGATAACTCTTTGTAATCAAATGACAGAAATGTATAACTTTGAGAGCCTTAATTTAAAAAATGTACCTTCAATTCAAGCCCAAACTCCAATTTGTGTGATGTTCTGGGGGCAAACTAGCAGTTAAGAGGATATTACTCAAAATGTGTGCATGTGAAAAATCTGACACTTCATCAACTAATGTCCATACTCCTTGCGCACATGTGTGTAAATTTGGGGTAATGTACGGTATTGCAAACCAGTTAAAAAGTGCAAAATATTGCCATTTCTGAATGCAAGCTCTCAGGAAGAGCAGAGTTTGAACAGGGGATACCTACTGTGATATGTGAGGGGTGCATGTAATTTTAAACAAATGTTTACCTGTGCAAATATGTCTTTTTATATCAAATATAGATTGTGTGCAATTTGACAGGGGAGTGTCCTCTCTGCAAGCCATAAAATGACATCGCTCTGACTCACAGTTCCTTCCCCAATCAAGTGAGAAATGGAAATTTGACCAATGGCAAGTGGGGAGGGGTAGGGTCTAGTGATGCTCACACACACCCATTTCAAAACACATAAAAGCAGAGAGACAGGACAGATAGGGACCTTGAAATCCATTTGCAGCTGGAAGCTCTGCCGGAAAATCCATACTTTACCTCCCTCAACCTTCAGAGAACAGACATAGAGACTTTAAATCCATCAATCTTCAGAATCCAGAGAGAGAGCAGACCCAGATCACTGTTAGCAGAACCAGAGACCCAGACCAGACCAGCAGAGAGAGCTGACCCAGATCACTGTGAAGTGCAGAGACCAGAGTGCAGTCCAAAATCTGACCAGATCCGTGGGAGGGCATATTTCTAAATATAGTGTGAGTACATAGCAAAACTGTGCAGAACCAATCTCTTAGTTAAAATAATATAATTCAATCCTATTTTAACCTAAGTAGAACTGTCTCCTAACTGTCACCTGTCATTTGTAAAGCTGTCACTTGTCATTTTCTAGTTGCAAGCTGCACTTGTTTTTTTTAACTTTAAAATGTCAAATCTGAAAAACGACCTTTATTTAATCGCTCATATCTCCGTGACCGTTTGTGCTAGAGACTTGCAGTAACTTTCATCTGGAAGCTGAGATCCTAGGCTTTCTTAGGACCCCAAAACGATAGTGATAGTCCTTGTAGTTCCTCTGTAATCGCGGAACACGCATTCGCGAATTTTGCCGCGATTTGCAAATTTCTTCATGTGTAAAAAGCTGCTGCCACTTGCCTTCCATTAGCCAGAAATTCGTTTAACCTGCTAATCATCCCTGAATCATTGCTAGTGTGAGCCTGGACTAATATTAACTAGATACCACTCACCCTGAACTTCTAGAGGGAATTAAAAGCATTTTAACATATTTTCACTCCATTGCCAGCACATATCAAAGCATTTTGCCTGTGTTTTCAACGTCTGTAGTCTAAGTTGCTGGGGTTAACTGAATCACATTTAATTGCATTTCTGAGAATTGTGTGCCTTCCTTCCATTTCCTTGCATTGCATAAAAGCGGGGGGTGAATTGTACAAGAAAGTGATTACATTGTTTTGCTGAAATCCTATCAAGTTATTTTCTGTACTGCATTTCATTCCACATTGCATCCATTGGAAACCATAAAAGTATTGTTGCTATCTTATCCATTTCATGTCAACTCCTTAGTGATTATCAAGAAGTGTGCTAGTGCCAGATTCTCCGTTGTTAATCTTTATCATACCAGATTAAGTGTGATATTCAATTATTAATTTATTATAAAGCGTGATATATATATATATATATATTGTTTAAATTATCAATTAAACCTTTTAACTTGCAAAACAGAACTACTTCTTGGCTCAGTGGGGTCAGGAGGATTCCAAGAGAGGGGTGTTATATTAGGGTAGTCATCCAGAACGCATGAACTGGACATAAAATTATATCAATAAGGGTTTTCATTCAGTATTATAGACTAGGCGTTGACTTAGCCGTAGTGTTGAATTGAATCCTCTTACATATGTTATGTTACTTTGCATTTATATAGCGCCTTATGTACCATTGGTATGATCTCAAGGCGCTGGTAGGTTGAACGCCCTCGGGAACCGTCGTTCAAGTCAGTAGAGAGAGAGAGAGAGAGGGCCAAAAGGTGCGTGTGTGCACCGGATATGTGTGCAGCAGGTGTGGCACTCACATGATGGATGCTTCTTAGCGGTAGGTGTGGTGGTTGAGGGATCAGGAGTATGTGTTGGTTCTGGCAGAGAGATACCAGACTGATTCTGGCTGCATTAGGCCTGAGGAGAATGCCTAGGCTGGCGGGTGAGCAGCCAGCTGTATTTAGCTAGGATGATGGGGAGTATGTGACTTGTGTTCTTATGAGGACAGCTATACCGAATGTGTCATAGTATCGCTGTGTTCTAGTTGAGTGGTGGTGTATAGAAGAAAGTAAGCGTGGTGATGTGATTTGGTGGTTTTCTGTAGGTGCTTGAGATCGAGTGCCTTCACACTCTTCACCCGCTCCACACTCTTCACTCGCTCCACACTCTTCACCCACTTCACACTCTTCACCCGCTCCACGCTCTTCACCCGCTCCACACTCTTCACCCGCTCAACACTCTCTACCCCCTTCATCCGTCACACGCACTCCATCCGTCCCATCCACTCCGTTCCATCGCAGACACTCCATCCAATGCACGCACTCCATCCGTCGCACGCACTCCATCCTTCGCACGCACGCCATCCATCCCATCCACTCCGTCCCTCCCATCCACTCCATTTCTCCCATGCACTACATCCCTCCCATGCACTCCGTCCCTCCCATGCACTCCATCCCTCCCAAGCACTCCATCCATCCCATGCACTCCATCCTTCCCATGCACTCCGTCCCTCCCATGCACTCATCCCTCCCATGCACTCCATCCATCCCATGCACTCCATCCATCCCATGTACTCCATCTTTCCCATGTACTCCATCTGTCCCATGTACTCCATCTGTCCCATGCAATCCATCCGTCCCATGCAAAACATCCGTCCCATTTACTCTGTCTGTCCCATGGACTCCATCCATTTCATGGACTTGATTAATTTATTTCATTTGTTCCGTTCATTCCATGCTCTCTGTCATTCCATGCCATCTATCTGTTCCGTGCACTCTATCTGTTCCGTGTACACCATCTGTATCATGTACTCATCCTTTCCATGCTCTCGTCCATTTTATTCCTCTCGTCCACTGTGTTCCTCTCTTCCATTTCATTGATTTCATCCATTTCCTTGATTTCATCCACTTCCCTGTTTTCATCCAGTTTATTCCATTCATCCACTTTACTAATTTCATCCACTTCACTCGTTCTATTCGGTTTATCCTTTATAATTTACATTGGCATGTTATTAATTTTCGATTTCTCGCTCGGGTCATGATGCTGGATTGTTATTTATGATAAGGCAGCTTTGGGCTAGGGTCATTGATTTTTGTTATCCAATTGACTTAAGAGTCGATTCTAGGGGAAGAGCCATGTTTTCAGTAATTTGAGTCGGATGTGGGGTGGAAGTCTGTTCCACAGAGTGGGGGCTAGGGCTGAGAATGATGATCCACCTAACCTGAGTTGGTTTTTGGTATGTCTAGGAGGCTGGCAGAGTTTGATCTTAGAGTGTGTGGAGGATGGTAGGGTTTTAGTTTATCTTGAAGATATTGGGATCCGTTTTTATGCACCACCTGGTGAGAGATGCATAAGCTTTTGAAGGTCACCCTTTGGGCAACTGGAAGCCAGTGCAGAGTTTTGAGGGCTGGGGAGATGTGATCTCTTGGGCCCAGTGCTAGTAGCAGTTTGGCTGCGGCATTTTATGCTCTTTGTAGTTTAGTCAGTTGGTACACATGGACTCTGAGGTAGAGGGGGTTAGCATAGTCTAGTCTCGACATAACAATTGATTGGACCGCGGAGAGTCTGTTGGGAAAGGAGAGGTATGGAAAAATGCGCCTATGAGTTTTAAGGTGGTAGTGGCAGGACTTGGAGACGTTGTTGACTTGGAGCGAGAGGGTTAAGTCTGAGTCTAGGGTGCATCCAAGGTTTTTTACTAAATTTGAGGGTGCCAGGGAATTTCCCATGGCAGATGGCCAGGGTAGCGTGTGCGGAAGAAGTTTGGTGTTGCCACATAGCATGATTTCAGTTTTGGAGGGGTTTAGCAATAGGTGGTTTGTGGTCATCCAGTGATCTATGTCGAGGAGGCAGGAAGTGAGGTCGGGTTGGCAGTTGGGCTTTGAATTCAGGAGTTTTAGGATTTGGTGTGTGTCGTCAGCGTAGGTATAGCACAGGATATTGTGCAAGCACATTATTCATGGGAGGGTGGACATATAGAGGTTAAACAGGAGGGCTGATAGGCATGCTCCTTGTGGAACTCCAGTGTTGACTGGTCGGGCGTGGGAAGCATAGGTGGAGAGAAGGGTTATTTGGTTCCTATTGTCGAGGAAGGATGCTATCCATTTGAGAGCGTTTCCACAGATTCCTAGGGAGTGGAGGCGGTCAAGGAGGATTGAGTGGTTGATTGTGTTGAAGGCAGCGGATAGGTCAAGAAGGAGAAGTGTGGTGCATCCTGGAGAATCAGCAGTGTTTTTGAGGTCATCCCAGATTGAGGTTACGGTGGTTTTGGTTCTGTGTCGGGCTCTGAAACCTGATTGAGCGGGGTCTAGGAGATTGTTGGCTTCCACAAAGGCATTTAGTTGGGAGTAGGTGGTTCGGTCAATGAGTTTGGCAAGGAACCAGGTGTTTGAGATGGGGCGGTAGTTTTTGGGTTCGAGAGGGTCAAGGGAAGGTATTTTTAGAAGAGGCTTGACATGAGCAGTTTTGAACGCCTCGGAAAAAATTCCAAAGGAGAGGGAGTCGTTTATGATGGTTCTTGCGGGTTCTCCTGCGCAGGTAACTGCGAAGATTTCCTTGAGGGTTGTGGCTGGGCAGGGGTCGAGCGGGGAGCCGGATGGTTTGCGGGCATCGAGAAGTTTGAGAAATTGGTCAGTTGATATTGGAGTGAAGGAGTTGAAAGACAGTTGGGTAGTGGTCGCAGGTGGTGGGATGGCAGGTAGGGTGGGTGGATTGCATGGTGGGTGTAAGAGAGCTAGTTTATTGGTTAGAGCGTTTGTTCTTTTGAGAGCTGTGGTGTAAAAGTGTAGAGAGGGTGAGTCTCACAGTGATTGCGAGGGGGTGGGAAGGGTGGTGGTACATGATGGTTTGGTGAATTCAGCGATGATTTTGTGAAGTTCTTTGCTGGGGTTTTTACGGTTTAGGATTCGGGAGTTGTAATGGGCTTTTTTAGCTTTCCGGATTTCGTCCTTGTAGAGGCGATGGTGCCGGGCCAAGGAGGATCTGCTCAGGGATGTTTTGTCTTTCTCTGGAATCCCATACTGGGTTTTATATTAGTTGTAATTTCACTATGTATAGTTCCTTCGATCCAATTCTTGAAAAAATACAAAAGTCAAATATATAGTGATTTTTCAATGTTGAAAATTATTTTATAGAAAGAAGTGAGTAGTAGCCACCAAAATTGTTCTTCGTGAGGAAGAGATTGCCATAAATCACTATCTGAAGACTTATTTTTGTGCCAATGCATTTCGGAATATAACAAATTCCTTCATCAGGGCAAGTCTGATGTAGGTGAGTAATGGCGAAATCTATGTTTCAGAGGTCAGGCTGCTCCACCGTGTACAGCGAGTAGGTGCTGCTGCTGACAAACAATGCTGTCGGGTCTCCTAGGGACTTTATACGTGTGTGTTATTGATAATGAAAGCACCACACGTCCTCCCTTTGCCGAAAGCTCCTTTCCAGCTTCCGGGCAGCAGCAGCACCTACTCGCTGTACACGGTGGAGCAGCCTGACCTCTGAAACATAGATTTCGCCATTACTCACCTACATCAGACTTGCCCTGATGAAGGAATTTGTTATATTCCGAAATGCATTGGCACAAAAATAAGTCTTCAGATAGTGATTTATGGCAATCTCTTCCTCACGAAGAACAATTTTGGTGGCTACTAGTCACTTCTTTCTATAAAATAATTTTCAACATTGAAAAATCACTATATATTTGACTTTTGTATTTTTTCAAGAATTGGATCGAAGGAACTATACATAGTGAAATTACAACTAATATAAAACCCAGTATGGGATTCCAGAGAGCGGCTGTATGATTGGGTTTTCACCTAATCTTTGTTTCTTGCTGTATTTTTTGGGTTTGGGTGTCTCCAGGCCTTTTTCAGCCAGCTCCTGCATAGAGGTTCTAACTTCCTAACAAAGACTTATCACACTAGAAACTTTTGATAACGCCAGAAGGATTCGATACTCCTGTGGTGCCCACTCAAATTTGCTTCATGTTTTGTCTTTCTGCCATTTGCATTCCAATGATTTATATAGCTGTTTAGTGGTCTTCAGTTCTGGTGTGAACCATCTAGGAAAGGGCCCATGGGAGCTGATGGTTTTCAAGGGGGGGTGAGCAGGATTAGTGAGGTGTTGAGCCATGAGTCAAAGGCGTCGGAGGTTAGGGGTTCTTCAGGTAGGCGAGCAGGAGGGGGAGACTGAAGGAGTGCATTAGCTAAGTCGGGAAGGATTTTTAGTTTCTTCCAGCATTTATGTAGATTCAGGGGTTCTGGGTCGGGTAATTGGAGCGGGTTGGTGAGCGAATGGTGAAAGAAACAATGAAGTGGTCGGACCGATGACAGGGGTGAGGGGGTTTAGATGTATCTGGTTGTGGGAGCTGAAGATGGCATCAAGTCTGTATTTTTCATGGTGAGTGGGCGCATTTATGTGGGTATGGAGGTTAATCGCGCCTAGGCTGTCAACCGGAGAGTGGGTCATAGGGTTGGTGGGGAAGTCAAGCCAAAATGTTGAATTCTCCTAGAAGGGTGAATGTGGGATGGTGCAGTTGGAGGGTCGCAATAGAGTCGCTGAGGTTGTTTTGAGAATTGTCTATCATATCCAGGGGCTCTGTAGATGAGTAGGAAACTGTGCGAGAACGTATGCGGGAGGGATAGTTTCATGAGGAGTGATTTGCAGGAAGGAACGGATGGCTGGTTGTTGATGATTGAGGCATAGAAGTGAGACTTGAAGGCGATTGCTATTCCTCCTCCTCTAGAGGGACGGTTCAGTGGGATGAGGGAGTAGTCTGGGGGGAAGGCTTCATTGGCGATAGGGGTGAAGTCGTCAGAGAACCAGGTTTCCCTGATAAAGACCAGGTCCGGTTTGCCAGAGGCGAGGAGGTCAAAGATGCTGTGTCTGTTTTTTGCTACAGATCGGGCATTAAAAAGGATGCAATTTACTTTGGTACAGGAGGATGATGAGGGAGTTGCGCTGGCGGGGGGTGGGAGGGGAGAGGGTGGAAAAGGGGGACCTAGGAGGGTGCTTTGTGGTCGATGGGAAGAGTAGGAGGGCAGTTGGATTGGTGGGTTTGGGGGGAGGATTTGGACTTGTGTGACGGGTTGATTGGAATTGGGTCGGAGCATTTGATGGTGGGGTGTGAGGGGTTAGGAGTTTTGGTTGTGGTCGGTGAGAATTCGAGCGAGAGGGGTTGCAGGTAGTGTGAGGAAGGGGGGTGGGTGGTGATGATCGAGATTGGGAGGATGAGGAGGTGGGTTGAGACAGGAGTGGCGATGAGTACTGAGAGATTGAGGGAGACCAAGTACGTTTTCTCTTCAGTGTTTTTGTTGCGATTGGTGTGTGAGAGAGGAAAGGAGGGTCAGAGGGGGAGAGGGAAACGGCTACTGTTCTTGCCAGGGCGAGGCGTGCAATTTCTAGGGAGGGGAAGGAGTGGAGTCTGAGGGGGGAGATGGTGGGAGTTGATAAGGGGAGTGAGGAGAGGATGGTGGCGGGATGGGTGTGCTTGGGAGGTTAGGCTGGCCGTTAGTCAGGGGAGAGGGTATGATGGTAGTAGGCGGGTGTGTGAAGGGGATGGGAGGAGCAGTGGTCTTAGGATGGTTGGTTCACCATCGTGCCCCTCTAGCTTAATGTTTGGATATGGGATGGGTAGGGGATATAGTGGCGGACAGGATGGTTTGGGGAAGGGGGGATGGAAGGTAGGGTGGGAGGGAAGGGCGGTGCGCGCAAGGGGTTCGTTTCTGGTGGGTTTTGGTGGGTTGGATGGGCTCATGGTTTGGGTTAGATTGATCTGTGTTATAGTTGGCGTTGGATGATCGTTTCTGGCAGGTTTTGGTGGGTTGGATGGCCTCATGGTTTGGGTTAGATTGATCTGTGTTATAGTTGGCGTTGGATGATTTCGTTCACACCTTCCCACTTCAACTATACCACCAGATTTAAATTCATCAGACTCTCTGTGGTTAACTGTATTACGACTGTACCACAGCGATTATTTGCACTTTCTAAGTTCAGCTATACCACTGGGTGAGAAAATAGACAGTTTCTAAATTCAACTATACCATGGGGTGAGATTAATCACAGTTTTAAAGTTCAACTATACCATAGCGTGGGATTATTTACAGTTCTGAATTCACAGTTTCTAAATTCACTATACCATAGGGCGAAATTATTCACAGTTTCTTAATTCAACTATACCATAGGGTGAGATTATTCACAGTTTTAAAATTCAACTATACCGTAGGGTGATATTATTCATGCTTTTTAAATTCAACTATACCGTAGGGTGAGATTATTTACAGTTTCTAAATACAACTATACCACAGGGTCAGATTATTCACAGTTTCTAAATTCATCTATGTCACAGTTTTTATTTGTACTTTCAGAATGCAACTACACCACAGATATGCTAATGGGCCGATTTTCAAAATGCAATTGAACCACGGACATGCTAATAGGCAGACTTTCTAAATGCGACTGTACCAAAGATAGGGTGTTCGGCACATTTTCTAAATGCAACTGCAGTACAGATGTGCTATTAGGTGGACTTTCAAGAAGCAAACTACACCCCAGATATGGTATTTGACACACTTTCTAAATGCAACTACAGCACAGATATGCTATTAGGTGGACTTTCTAAAAGCAAACTGTACCACAGGTATGCCATTTGGCACACTCTCTAAATGCAACTACACCGCAGATATGCTAATTGGGACACTTTCAAAATGCAACTACAGCACAGATATGCTACTCGGCACACTTTTTAAATGCAATGTACCATAGATATGCTATTAGGGGTACTTTCTAGATGCAATCTAGACCACGGATATGTTATTCGGGACACTTTCTGATTGCAAATACATCACAGATCTGCTGTTAGGTGGGCTTTCTAAATGCAACACAGATATACTATTATGCAGACTTTCTAAACTGCAACTAGATCACAGATATGCTATTATGCAGACTTCTAAATGCAGCTAGACCACAGATATGGTGTTCGGCACACTTTCTAAATGCACCTACATCTAAAATATGCTATTAGGTGGACTTTCAAATGCAAACTACACCATGGGTATGCATTTCGGCACACTTTCTGAATGCAGACTACACCACAGATATGCTATTAGGTGTACTTTCTAATTGCAGACTAGACCACGGATATGTTTTTAGGCACACTTTCTAAATGCAACTACACCACAGATAAACTATTAGGTGGACTTTATAAATGCAACTATATTACAGATAATGTTATTAGGTGGACTTTCTAAACGCAATTATACCATATATGTGCTATTAGGTACACTTTCTAAATGCAAACTGCCCCACAGATATGCAATTAGCTGGACTTTCTATACGCAATTATACCACAGATATGCTATTAGGCACACCTTCTAAATGCGAACTGTACCACAGATATGCTATTAGGCACACTTTCTAAATGCAAACTACACATAAGGGATTTTATTAGGCAGACTTTCTAAGTGCAAACTACACCACAGATATGCTATTAGGCGACTTTCTAAATGCAAACTACACAACAGGTATTTTATTAGGCAGACTTTCTAAGTGCAAAATACACCACAGATATGCTATTAGGCACACTTCTAAACGCAATCATCCCACAGATATGCTGTTAGGTGTACTTTCTAAATGCAACTACACCTCAGATGTGCTATTTAGGAACACTTTCTAAATGCAACTATACCACAGATATGATATTAGGCACACTTTCTAAACGCAACTACACCACAGATATGATATTGGGCACACTTTCCAAATGCAAACTACACCACAGATATGCTATTAGGCGAACTTTCTAAATGCAATTATACTACAGATATGCTATTAGGCACACTTACTAAAAGCAAACTACACTATATATATGCTAGTAAGCACACTTTCTAAACGCAATTATACCACAGTTATGCTATTATGAACACTTATAAATGCAAACTGCACCACAGATATGCTATTAGGTGGACTTTCTAAATGCAAACTACACCACAGATATGCTATTAGGCGGGCTTTCAAATGCAAACTACACAACAGGTATGCTATTAGGGAGACTTTCTTAGTGCAAGCTACACCACAGGTATGCTATTAGGCACACCTTCTAAACAATATGAGTGTTTTTTTTTCTCTGTACATTGGGACACGTGTGTAGGAATGTAAGTAGGAAGCATTTGTTTTGTATCATTTTATCACATGCATGATTAGTACTTAAAATGGTATCAACATTTCATCTTGCTTTGGACATAGGATATACCCAGGTGACAGATATGGCATATCATCAGGTCGGTTCTACAACCCTTACATTAACGGATTGACTATTACACAAGCTTTGGCAATGCCAACAGTTTCAGTTTGTATGTAAGAATTGGTAACAGCATATTCCAAGAATGTCTATTTATCACCCTTGTCCTCAGGGCACTTGTCAGCTGTTGGCAGATGTTGACACTTCTAGTAACAGACGTATAAATGCAGCAACGCCCCCATTTGCAGTAAACATAGGGTATAACTAATTACCAGACAGATACGGCACATCATCATATATGTGGGATACAACGCTTAAATTAATGGATAGTATATTGCATAAGCATTGGCAATGCCAACAGTTTCAGATTGTGAGTAAACATTGGTAATAGCATAGTTTAAGAACTTCAGTTGTCCTCATATCACTTGTCAGCTGTTGGCAGATGTTGTCACTTCGAGGGCATCATCATAAATTGGGCAGAGCGGTAAAAATGTGGTGGTAACACTATTACCGCTGCATTACCGCTCTTCTCAACTATGAGTTGGGGCAGAAAGTCACCCAGCTTTACCTCCAGCTTTGAGCCGTAATCGCTTAGCGCCTTGGACTTTAACGCCTGCAAAAAGCAGGCATTAAAGTGTGAATCAGGCGTTAAGGGTTAACGGCGCTGACGGCGCCGTTAAACCCTTAACGCCTGACTTGTAATGAGGGCCATTGCTTTGCAATTATCCCTGATAAAACAAAAAATATGAATTTGAGAAGTTTTAATAAATACTTAAATTATTCTTGGCTCTTAGATCAACATAAGCATAAGAAAGATTTATCTACTTAGGATTCCCGATTCTTAATAAACCTGACAAGGGGAAGATGATGGACTTTTTAAGAAATAAGGCAGAGCATCTGGGTGCCCAGATGCATTTGATAAATAGGAAGCATTGCACATTCTCGGTAAAACCTCTGGTGCCCTGGAGTCCTTCTATGTCAGAAAAGTGGTTCCGAAACTGCTGTATGGTTTGGATGTAATGCAGATATGGGTACAGGAGAAAATCGATTTTTTTTATAAGCAATACTCTGGAGGAAAGCCCATAATCTTCCAAGGTGTGTGCCAATATAATTTATTAGGGATGAGTTGGGTTGAACTCTCTCTTATCTAGCTCAGGTGAAAATACCTGAGTCTAATGTGGAAACTCTTAGACCCCCGAAAGACTCGCTGTGTGAAGATATGGGGGTCCTACTAAAAAAAGGGTTCTAATGAGACGTTGGCCCGATTCGTGGAGGCTTGCACTGAGATAGTGGAAGAACTGGGCTTTCCTCTGAAAGATATACCGACAAATGAATGCTCATTAAGAAAGAAATGTTTGTTGTGGAGTGGAGTGTTATGATGGAAACTCTGCATACCTATAGTTCCTCAGACCATATGAAGTATGAGCATAAAAAGATCAGTATTCCCCCATATTAAGCTTATTCCTGAAGAAGAGGGCATGAGATTGGTTCATGCAGTTTCGCTTAGACATTTTCCCTATTAATGAAGTGCAAGTGAGACATGCATGGGCCTCATTACGACCCTGGAGGTAACCATGACGCTATTAGGGCTATGGTTGCCTCCAAAATCTTACCGATTCCGCCATGGTGAATGGAGCAATTACCGCCCCATTCCAAGGTTGGCAGGGGCGGTACTTCCCCATTCACCATGGCCCTTCCCCATTCCCATTTTAGCTCCCATAGGGCTCAATGGGAATGGGGAAGGCGGTAATAACGGTACCGCAAATTGCAGTACCGTTATTACCTCTAAAGGGCCTCATTACAACCCAGGCGGTAAGTTCCCTACTTTACCACCATGGTGTAAACTCTGTTTACACCATGGTGGATGGCGGATTTACCGCCCCATTCCAAGGTGAATGGGGTGGTAAATCCCCATTCCCCGTTTACCCTTCACCATTCCGATTTTTTCCCCATAGGGCATAATGGGAGTGGGGAAGGCGCTAATTACGGCACCGTAAATTACGGTGCCGTAATTAGCACCAAGGCGGGTTAGCGCCTTGCATTTTAACGGCTGCTAAAAGCAGGCGTTAAAATGGTAATCAGGCGTTAAGGGTTAACGGCGCCGACTGCGCCGTTAAACCCTTAACGCCTGGGTTGTAATGAGGCCCAAAGTCCCTTTGCGGTCCCGTCCTTAATGGCAAGTTTTACCAGCCATTAAGGGAGGACCCGCAAAGGGAACTCGTAATAGGGCGGTAAGGGATTACCGGTACTGGTGCCCTTACCGGTACCGGTAATCCCTTACCGCCCAGGTCGTAATTATGGTACTGATTGTGGTGTGGGTTTGGAAGCCCATTGGAGCATATGGGTGCTCAGGTATGGTACCAGTTGTTGTGTGGGTTTGGAGGCCCTTGGAGCATATGGTTGCTCAGGTATGGTACCAAATTTTGGTTGGTGTCATTATGGTACTGATTGTGGTGTGGGTTTGGAAGTCCATTGGAGCATATGGGTGCTCAGGTATGGTACCAGTTGTGGTGTGGGTTTGGAGGCCCGTGGAGCATATGGTTGCTCAGGTATGGTACCAAATTTTGGTTGGTGCCATAGATAATGGTATATGGATGCCGACATTATAGTTGGTGCCATGCAGTGGAGATGTATTTGTTGCTTTAGTCGGTCAGTGGGGTTAGAATCCTGTTTGTGTTTTGGCACAAACAGTTATTGGCGGATGATGAAGTAGGGTATAGGTGTGATGTTTAAGTGGTGTAAGCTTTGCGCTGGAAGGTGGGCTGGTTCCTTTGTGTGAGTTCCATAATAGGCCGGTTATGGTACTGTTGTTGGTTCAAGTGTTGGTATGGCTATTGGTAGCCATTGTAAAGGATCTTGAAGGGAATAGCTTAATTGCCTAGAGTGGTTTACTGGATAGGTACATCTAGAAGGATAGTGTGTAGATTGTGATCCATTAAATGTTTAGTCCCATAAAT
Source organism: Ambystoma mexicanum (assembly GCF_040938575.1). NCBI lineage: Eukaryota > Metazoa > Chordata > Amphibia > Caudata > Ambystomatidae > Ambystoma > Ambystoma mexicanum. Next base: position 1,434,169,772 of record NC_090929.1, on the reverse strand, counting down.
GTTTAGTGGCTATTTCTCCTTCTGTCTCTTCCATAGTGTGCATGATTTTATGTAATGGTGGAGATGTGTTAGGTTTTACCTTATCTGGTTTGTGTGTCTGAGTTTAGAATGTGGAGTATGGAGTGCTGGCTATGTGTGGAATGTTATTATGTAAAGCCTCTGGGATTCCAGGGGGCCAGTTGGGACTTGGTTTGAGCACAGGGTGGCCGGTGGATCTCTCTCTTACCAAGAACTTGTCTTTAATATACCTTACCTATTCCTAATGTACTTACCTGTAACTTATGGACACAGTAAAGCTGTCTACGTCACCTGAGGCTCCAGAGTAATCTGTACTACCTTAAACCTTCAATGTAACAAGAGGCCACACACTTACACACTGGGCGTGGGAGCTATCACTCACAGGACTGCCACTCGGGCTGCAGGCTCTGAGCTACTCAGAGGAATGCCGGGTGAATGCGCTATCAGGACAGCAAATGGCGGGCACCGCCCTTCATGGGGACACCCATGCAGCCTAACCAGGGGGTGGAGAGGAAGGAGTGACAAAGTGTACGCCCCCCATCCATGGGGAAGGTGGTGGAAGCACGTCACAGGGGGGCAATGGATTGGGAGCATGACCAGGAGGGAGGCTATAAAAGGCCCCTTGTCCCCTAGGTGCACCCTCTTGGTCCTGCTTCCCCTTCCCAGCCCAGAGGAACATTGGAAGTGAAGAAGCAAAAAAGGAGGAACTGGAGCATTATTGCGCTAATAAGAAGAAATGTTTCATTGGTTTGAGGTAACTATGGAAATGGTGTTGAAGGGGCTGACTGTCTGTAACGACCGGCCCTCACTGGGAGGTAGCAGGTCCACCAGTGTCTCCTCCAAGGTCTTGCTTATGTGGTAGCCACACGCTTCAGTATGTTGGGCAGTAAAGGTTTGCCCAGGGCGGTCGCTGCTCTGCCTGGAAAGGAAAAGTGGAGAATTAAGGTTTTGGTTTTGCAACCTTACCAGGCTGAGTTACAACATTTAGACGGTTTTTACTGCATTTCAACATGGCGTTTTCACAGCATAGGGAAGACATATGTGTAATCTATTTGCAGTAAATCAGGTCCTGGGGTAATAGCAAAGCCTTAACCAGCTGTGCCTCCAGACAATTTTGTTAAACATTTGTTATATAAAATAGGTGTGCTACTGCACTGAATTCCTGTTACGAAACCAGCATTGGCAAAACTCTTGCAGAGGCACTGGATAGGCATTGCCACTCAAAGCTGTAGTATGAGCAGGAAATAACACAATTTTCTGTCTCTTGATAACTTATGTCAAGGTAGAAAAGCCATTTCCTGGTACAGCATGTGGTGCATGCCAGAATAATGCACTGGGTTAAGAAGGAGGAGGGCGGCTATCGCATCGCCTTTATGGTAGGATACTAGCAAGGGATGGGCCTTTTTTGGCATGTAAAGGGATCAGATATGACCGTTTTACCTGGCTTTCGATGGATTAAGTCCTGCAAAGGCAGTCAGTAGTTATGCTTAAAGAGTGGCTTGTCTGGCAGGCAGGGGAGGCGGCGCTGAGTGTGGCCCTGGTTGGGAGCACAGGAGGAGGAGGGGGGTTTCAAGTGTAATTTCACTGTGTATTCTGGGGTTTGTAGTTTCCATTCAGGGGACGGGGCACCTTGCCGCCCGGGGGTTTGGGGTAGGTGGGGTGGGTTGGTGGTAAAGTGGTTGCAATGGCAATTGGTTTTTGGTGTTCATTTGTGATGAACTAACTGATGATTGGAATTGCAGGCCAGGAAATGGTTTAAAAGGTTGGAACCACTATTGTATATCTTGCCAGGCACAGTGAGCATGATAGGAAGGGATGTTCTGGCCAGTTGGGTGTTTCCTGGATGGCCGCCATGTCGCTATGGGGGGAGGGAGAGTTTTCCATGGGTAGGAGAGACTGAAGGGGCGAGGAGGGTTTACAAGCACAAGGGCTCGCTGGAAGCCACCATCGAGTTCAGGCACTGCAAGCGTGGTCGGAGGGTTTAGCAAGACTGCTTTGGCGTCCCCAGGGTGGACACAGTGCCGTTCGTGGGAGGTGTGAAAGGTCAAGCAGGTTCAGAGCACTGGCCACAGGTCTGCAGCTTACAAGGGTTTAGCGGTGAACGTGAACTAAAGGGAACCAGTTATGATCCGAGTTACCTGGCCTTCAAACCTGATCAGAATTGGGCGAACTGAACCCATGGGCAAGGCAAAGAGCACGAGTATAGGGCACAATAGCACAAAAATGAATGTTGCAGTGGTATAGCCTGCTATAGACTCAACCAACAGTGTGATCTCTGCCTTCTCCTTATCTATAAACTCAAAGTAGGATGTTAACTTGTACTTAATAGGTGTGTGTAGCATTAAGGACCACCCAGTTGGTGCACACTAAACTGACAACCAAATTCCTAGACAAGAAACAGTTCTCTGACTATGCAAAATAATAAGCGTCAAGGGGGTAGCAACAACAAGAAGCAACATAACACCTCTTATTCAGGGGCAGCACTTCGCAGTAACGGGATTAGACACCTCACAATATATTAGATTCACTGAATAAATGGCCAGAACTTGCAGCAGTGCCGGAACCCAGCTAAGGCACTACCCGTATCTCATGTATGTGTGTGGTTTTTTTTTCCAGGTACAGGAGCACGTTGGGTATCACGCAAAATGAGTGGAGCCAGAGGTACGAGTGCAAGAAGGTATAGTGGGGCACTAAGCAGTGAGCATGCCAGGAGTTCAGGAGGGTTAGTGGGACAAGTATCGTGGAAAGAAGTGGTGGACCTCTTTGCTTTTCTCCAGTTTGCCATGTTTCAGCCACGAAGTCCAGGCATCGAGATTGTGGAAGACACACAGATAGAAGAAGGGCTAGTGGAGGAGGAAGTAGCAGGAACATCTGCTGCAGGCATGTCGATTGAAGCCAAATCATGGGCGAAACTTGCCTCCCTAGCGAGAGGGATAGGCTGGGAAGCAGCAAAGCAGCAATAGCTAGGATGGGGGGAACCCCCGTGGGGAACAACTTGAACAGTACAAAAGCTTTGATATCCCCTTCGCCCAACACTAGTGGGGAATCACAGGCATCACCCACCAGGGGGGGCCAAACCGAACAATATCCGCAAAAGGCAAATAAAAATGGGTGGCGTCCCCCACAACAAAGGACCAAAAAAGAGCTGGAGGAAGAATTGGCAGTAACGCGTACAATGTCCTACGCCACCTCAAACTGTGCAATATCGGAGGACCAGGCAAATAGGTCAATGGGCGTCCACTGTTTGCATGCAGGTCAGGTTTTATAACGACAGTGAGTGTCCTTGGGGACCCATAGCTGTTCAACATGCAGAATGTTCGGCCATCCAGCAAGGCACTGTAGGAGTGGGGGAGTGGGGGAAATTAACGGCCAGCGAAAGTAGGAAGCAGACGCAAGGTTTTGATCTGAGTGTAAGGAAGTGGGGTCCTTGGGGAAAAGGATGGTTAAGAAATGTTGTGTATCCTTTAATTTGTCATGACCTTTCTTTCTTCAATATGGAAACGTTTATTGGGCAGTTAAAGAAAATTCACGAAGGCTCACCTAGACTTTGATGCAGCTGTTTCTCGGCAGAATGGTAATGGCCGTGCTACAGTTGGAGAAAAGGGGCTCGCCCGGGGAGGGAGTTTGGGCCGAGGGGGCCGGCAGAGGGGTGGGTTTCCAGGGGGGTAGGTGGGAATTGTATGGGAAGGGTGGAGAAGAAAGGCCAAGGGTGCTTACCACCAAAGGCCCCTAACTGATTCATTTGGAAAAACTACTTCTGTGGTTGTCTCGGTACCCCCTGGTGCAAGAGAGGGACCTCCTGGTTGGGAGTTTTACAATGGGTTTCAGAATACCTTACAAGGGTCCCCGGGGTGCTCAGGAATCCAAGAATCTGAGATCAGCCAAGACCTTCCCAAAGTGTTAAGGATTAAAATTGACAAGGAAAGGTCACTGGACAGGGTGGTGGGCCCTTACGCAGTGGCGCCATTGGGTGACTTAATAATTTCCCCTTTAGGGGTGGTGCCTAAGAAGGAGAAGGGGAAATATGGGCTGAGCCACAACTTGTCGCATCCAAGAGGACGAATGATTGGTTAGATGTAGCTGTCTGCTCTGTGTCTTATGCTTCATTCGACCAAGCTATCAGCCTGGCCAGAAAGTCTAGAAAAGGGGCGCTATTGGCTTAAGTGGACATCAAGGCAGGTTTCTGATTGCTCCCTGTACACCCGGGGAGTTTCCACTTGTTGGGTTTCCAGTTCATGGGGGAGATATATGTTGACCGGTGCATGCCTATGGGGTGCATCATGTCCTGTGTTATTCAGCTCATTCTTGGAATGGGCACTAAACGAAATGGAAAGCCAGGGCGGGGGAACCCATTACTTGGATGATTTCTTGTTTGTCGAGGGATGGGTGTCTGCAGCACACTCCTCAACAAATTCATAAGCTTGGCGGACGAGATGGGGGTGCCTTTAGCGGGGGGGGGGAAACATAGGGCCCTTGCACCAGGCTGACATACCTGAGCATCGAGATCGACACAATCCTAGGGATCTGCCGCCTTCCAGAAGAAAAGATACTGGAGTGTATTTCCGACATCTACACAGTGCTAGTCCCTGCAGCAGGGTTCCAGTGAGGGCGATCCTGTCTTTAGTAGGGCAACTGAACTTTGCGGACAGGGTATTTGCTAGGTGCCTCGCCACCACGATGGTGGGCAGCAAAAGGTTGGCACAGGGTGCGTCTGAGCTCAGGTTTAAGGGAGGACCTTCATGTTTGGCATTTTCAATGGGGTAGCCTGTGGCAGGCCCCCTGGGTCACTTGCTCCCAGGTTTAGCTCTTTACTGAGGCCACAGGGCGGCATGGTTTTGGGGTTCTCCTGGGAAAGGAATGGTGCAGAGGGGACTGGCCCAATGCTTGAAACAGAAAAGGATGGCACAAGAACATTCTGAGGTTGTTCCCCATAGTGCTGGCTCTACACCTATGGCCCAAGGAATTGGCCAACAAGTGCTTAGTAGTATGGTCTGATAATTTGGCGCTGGTACAAGTGGTCAACATGCATTCGGTGCATTGCCCAGCAACCCTAAGCTTGCTTCACCACATGGTAAAAGTAAGTCTAAAAATAAACACTGCCATCAAAGCGTGGCATATCCCTGGGGTGCATAACATTGCAGCTGATGCACTTTCTCATTTGCAGATGGGGCGTTTCTGGAAGGCCCACTCAGGGGCCCAGGAAACAATGACACCTTTCAACAACCACATTTGGATCCTAGTGAGCTGGGGAAAGTCATGAGGGAGCTAGCATCACAGGCTCTGTTGGTGCAGACTAGAGACAGATACAGCAGGAACCTTAGCACCTTCTTGCAGGCAACCAAGAACACAGGGTCGGACGACTGAGGCCTCAAAGTCCAACAATTCTTTTTATGGGCCCGGAACACAAAGAAGGCAAAGTCCTGGGTGGCAGTCCACCTCAGTGCTATTGCATTCCACAGCAAGCTAGCAATGAACAAGGATCAAACCAAGGGTTTCCCTTTGAGGGCGTCTCTGAGGGGTTGGGATGGGGAGCACCGCCTCGCAAGGACGGCAGGCAGCCTTTCCACTTTGACCTCTTGAAAAGGATAATTTCTATGTTAGGTGCTGTGTGTTATTCAGGGTACGCACACATCCTGTTCAGAACATGTTTTTCACTGGCATTCTTTGGGGCCCTGCGCATTAGCCAGCTGGTGGCTAGGGCTAGGGAAAGTCCAGATCACAGGGCACTACTGAAGAATGACGTGGCCATAGTGGGGGGAGCCCTGCACGTCAAGATAAGGTTGTTCACAACTGATCAGTGGGCCAATGGGAGGGCAATGTTGTTGAGGAGGTTGGCGCAGGAGGCTATCTGTCCAGTGGTGGCTATGTCCACATTCCTTGGCGCTAGGGTGGATGGGTCATCTTACCTCTTTTCACACGAGGATGGTTCCCCCCTCACGCAATTTCCATTCAGGAGAGTCCTGTCTGCAACCTTAGCCAGGGTAGGTTGTGACCCGGCCCATTACACCCCCCACTCATTCCGGATAGGGGCGCCCATGGAGAAGGCCTGGGGGATGGATTCATAAAGAGCATAGGGAGATAGGACTCTGCAGATTCAAACTGTGCATCAGGCCTGAGGGGGGTCCAGGGGGCTGGCATGTGATGGGACAAGCAGGAGCTAGGGGATCAGGGTGGGGGATGTTAGAGGGAGTAATTTGGCAATGGACTAAGGGTAGTGATAGGGTACCACCGACATCCCGCATCGGGGTAACTTGTGCTCATCTCTCCACAGATTGTACCTTGGTATGTGTTGTTGGCCACTCATTTGTTGTCAGTGCAGCAGAAAGAGCAAGGAAGGTGAGATGGGATGGCAAACTGGGTTTATCGTGGATGCAAATTCAGTGGATCGCAAAAGGAGGGTTGCAATGGGGCCAACTATGCGGGGCAATAGACACGTGCTTACAGCACCACACTCCACCTGACGTGTTAGCGATACATATGGGCGACAATGATCTGGTGTCACTGGGAAGAAAGGAATTATTGACCGCAATGCGGGGAACTCTAACACAGGTGGGGAAGGAGTTTCAAGACACAGAGGTATTATGGTCCGAGATAATCACCAGACAGGAATGGTGGGGGGCTCTGTGTCACAAAGGTATGGCGACATCCAGGAAGAAGTTGAACACCAAAATGGGAGCATTTTTGAAGAGCAGGGGCATCGGATGGATCACGCATCCACTGATCACTTTGAAAATGGCAGGTTACTTCGGGGGGGCATAGAACCCACATGTCAGATGTAGGTTTGGCCTTGATGATCATGAAGCTGAGAGAAGCCTTGGTAGGCACAGGGTGTGTATGAATGGGCCACGGGGGAGGCGAGTTGGGCGGGAAGGGTGAGGGCAACTGAACATGGGGAGGGCCAGGGCCTCTTAAATCTCTTAATGGTGACGCAATGCCGTCATAGGTTACAAGAGGCTAAGTAATTGTTAAGGAAGACACAATCATCGCCACCACCGCCATGCAGGGGCAGGCCCTCAGGTTTAGGGGCTCAGTGGATGCAGCCTGTAAGAGACTAACGGGTTTACACAAAAAGGAAAAGAGAGAGCTGGAGCCCATTTGCAAGATTCGACATGCTGACTGACACGTCCGGAGTGGCCCTTCTAATAGCATTAATGTTGTGATGAATGTGAATGTGTGTGTTAAGCGGAAGTTGGTGAGAAGTCCCTTGTCCCACGGCGAGCCACGACCGGTGTCTGAGGGAACTCTTTGCCACGGGTAACCAGCAGAGAGTCATGGCAGAGTCACAGGTTGATTCCAATGGAAAGCGCTAAAGAATACCCAATAACTTAGAAGTACAGTGCCCAGGAGTACTGGACTCAGGGGAGGTCTGGGGAAAGGGGTAGGTGTTAGGGGGCTTGGAAGTCTTTCCAACTCCAACGGGGGGAGTATGGAAAGATAGGGAGAAGGGGAATGAAAGCAAATGGGGGAAGAGAAAGTAATAGGGGAACAGAAACTGGGGGTAAGGGAAGGGAAGTAGTGGGGGACGGGAAGAATTTGGTAAAGGATTGGGAAAGGAAGGAATGGATTTGGGGAATGGATAAGGATAGGGGTAAGGCATGAGTTGGGTAAGGAAATAATTGGGGGAATGGGGAGCATTTGGTGTAATGGGAGAGTTGGGGGAATGGGAAGAGTGGGGGACAAAAAGGCATTTGGGGGAGTAAGGATTTCAGGTCTTGAATGGATTAGGCGGTTGGAATAGACTTGCTGGGGGATGGTGGTACTGGAAGGCCGGGGGAGAAGAATGAGGGTAGTAGAGGAAGGAAATGGTTAGCAATAGAAGGAGTTGGGGGGGCAGGCAAAGCATTTGGGGAACTAAGAGGTGGGGCCTAGGAAGAACTTGGGGGAGGAAAGGGTTAGGCAACTTAGGGGAAAACTAAGCGGCGGCAAATGTACAAAACTAAAGGGGGTGAAAGCACTGGAGGAGTAAGAAGAGACACAGGAATGGTGGAAGGGGGGATAGGTTAGCAGGGGAAGGGGCACTGAGTGGGGAAAGAAAGAAATGGGGAAATAGAAAGAAAAGTGAGAGAATGAAAGCAGTGTAGAATGCGAAGAAAGAAACTAAGCAAAAGAAATAGAACAATAGAATGTGAATAAAGAACGAATAGAAGGACAGAATGGAATAAAAAGTTTATGAATGGAAGGAAAGAAAGAAGAAAAGAAAATAACAAAAAGTTAAAGAAAAAGTAAATAAAGAAATGGCCATGGGTAGAGAGGGAATGATTAGGGACGGAGGGGTTTACCCGGCAGGGTCCTCTGGACTCTGACAGGGGTGGGGGTGGTGTGCTTAAGAAGCCACACCCAGCGTAGAATAACCCTGAGGTGTGGTGGAGAAATGGATCGCCTGTAAGAAAACACCTGGCTTGATGTTTCAATAAAGCTTACTGCAGCATGTGTGACTTCCACCTTTGAAAACTGGTCCTGCCTCTTTATTTAGGGGAATTCTCATTAGGTCCTTGCAGGAAGGGGGAGGGAGTGCCGGTTGAGGGGAAGGTGTAGTATGATGAATGAGGTGGTGGATGCCACAACCACGAGAGGCACAGTTGGGGGCTGTTCCCGCTATGCAGTAGAATACAGCTCCGTATCTCTCTTTACCCTGGGGCTGTCAGGTGTATTGACCCACGTTTGAGTCATTAAGCTGCAACATTTGGTGCTGTGGGATTAGAAAATCCAAGATGGCCAAAAAGCCCACATGTGCGCCAGAATCCAGGAGAACCGCGCAGTTTTGTGCGCACACCAAAATGGTCGCTTAACCTTCCACCCACCAGTGCGAGCGTGATGGGCCAGGGGTGCCATGAGTGGAATGTGTGCCAAAGGAAAAACAGCAGTGCCTGTTAGCTTAAAAAGCCCTTTGAAATCACCTTGGTTTCTCTGAATGCAAGCTAAAAATGCCTATGTCAAACATTGCAGGATATTCAAAAATCTCACTGAACACCAGCGACATTTGGCAGAATTAAGTTTTGTGTGCATACAAAATCTGGAAAGAAAAAGAGCCCAAAACAATGTTCATAACAAAACTGGCTGAGCTGTGGAGGTCAGCAGCTTAAGTTAAACTGAACTGAAAACCACTAAAATCGAAATGTTTAAATTAAATGAGGGACCTACTTTTGAGTGTCACATAGTTTGTAACTGTTGAAATGTCATAGTTTTGAACTTAGAATGAGCACTCTAGCTGCATGTGTAAAAATTGTCAGTTTGATTTGAATGTAGAAAACTGGGGACAAAAAGTGACATTTAGCTGAAACCTGGCTTAATGAAACTGGATTCTGCCTGACAACTACCCCCCACAGGAGTTGAAACTGGATCAACAGCTGTGTTCCCAGGCCTGGCTGCATTCTGCTGCCCCCACAATAAGGAGGTGACACCTCTCTGATTGAATTACCTGGGGACTGCAGGAAACTGAACAATGGAAATGTTATATTGGGGGGGCCGTAAAGTGGCTTCCTCTTGGGAGAAGTGGGAGGAGAAGTGCCTGTGAGAGCCAGCTGATCTTGGGGGAAGTGGATAAACCAGTTCTTCCACCATGTGATGTGGTAAGCCACACCCCTTTTTGGCCAAGGTATAAGTTAAAAAGATAGATAACTCATAGTGCGGACTGGTCAAAATTATATAAGGAATATATTAATTCTTGTGATTTTTCTGTGCACGTTTTAAGAGGCGTTAGGACTCTGTGGTGTATTCTGGGGGGTTGCTAGCGGAAAATAGGGTCTCACTCCAAATGTCTGCATGTTAAAAATCTGACACTTCATCAATTAATGTCTTACTCCTTGCGCACATGTGTGTAATTTTTGGTAAATGTCCGATATTGGTGAACCAGTCAAAAAGCGCAAAATGTTGCATTTTTTAATGCAAGCCCCCAGGAAGATCAGAGGCGGACAAGCATGGACCATAATGAATATATAATGTGTACATGTAATTTCAACAAATTGTGTATCTGGGAAATATGTATTTGAATCAAATATAGATTTGTGGGCAAATTGACCAGGGGAGGATCCTCTGACCCATAAACAGACCTCATCACTCTGACTCACATTTCCTTCCCCCAATCATGGGAGGGGGAGAATTGGGCCAAAGACAAGTAGAGAGGGGCAGGCTCAGTTATGCCACGCACACACCCACTTCCAAAACACATAAAAAGAGACTGCTGGGACAGGTAGAGGATTCAATTCCATTTTCTGCGGGACGCTCTGCCGGGAGACTCCAGACTTCAACTCCATCAATCTCCAAAGACCAGAACTTTACTTCAGAACTTAAAGCAAGGGCCTAAACCCACAAACTGAGAACTATTCTCAGCAGGCCTCAGCATCCTTAAAATCATCTGCAAACTATTCCACAGCCGGGCGAGCTGTTTGAATTCTGTGCCAAGAACTTTTGCCGGAACCGCAGACCAGACCCAGACCGCTGTGAGCAGAACCAGAGATCCGGATCGCTGTGAGCAGAACCGGTGCCTGATGACCCGCCGAGCAGAGAGAACCGCCGCTGGACGTGTTGACCAGCTCCGTGACAAGGCCTATTTCAAATTTATATTGTGAGTACCTAGCAGAACTGTGCAGAACCAATCTCTTAGTTAAAATAATCTAATCCAAACTATTTTCCTATATAGCCTTTTTCCGCAATCGCGATTTACGCACTCGTGAAATTTACCGCGATTTGCGATTTGGCTCAATTTCTCCACTTGTCAAAATAGCAGCTCCAGTCTTTCCTTTGTTAAAATCCGTTTGCAACCTGATAATAACTCATAGAGCATTGCTAAAGTGAGCCTGAACTAATACCAACAAGAATCTCTCACTCACCCTGAATCTCTAGAGGGAATTAAAATCAGTTAGCACATTTTCCCATCCATTGCCATCACATTTAAAAGCATTTTGGGCCTGTGTTTCAAACTTCTACCTGTTTCCTCTAAGCTTGCTGGGGGGGGGGAACTGAATTTCGTATTGAATTTGATTGCATTCCTAAGAACTGTGTGCTCCTCTTTCCATCTCCTTCCATTTCTTACATTGCATAGGGGGGGGAGTGAATTGCCAGAGAAAAAGTGATTACATTGTTGTTGGTTGAAATCATATCAAGTTTATTTGCTGTACTGCATTTTATTCCACCTTGCATTTCCTTGAAACCATAAAGCATTTTCAGCTACCTCATCCTCTATACTACTCCTAAGTAATCAAGTGTACCACTGTAACATTACCCATTGTGGATCCACATCATATGTCTCAGTGTACTATCAGATATTAATTCATTATAAAAGTGTGATATATATATATTGTTTAATTTTTCAAATAAACCTTTTAAATTTGCAAAACAGACCTACTTCTTGGCTCAGTGGGGTCAGGGGGATTCTAAGAGAGGGGTGTTATATAAGGGTTGTCATCCAGAGTACATGAACTGGACCTAAAAATACATCAATAAGGGTTTCCCTCAGCATCCCAGACTAGGCATTGACTTAGCTGTAGTGTTGAAGTGAAGCCGCTTAACAAAGTGGAGGCTCGGAGCCGGGATATTCTGGGTTAGATTTACCACTTGTGCAGATTAATACAGTGTGCCAACTGACCAGATACACATATCCGGTTAGATCACCACGCTGTTTTACACTGTGAAAGCACCCCTCAAAGGAACGCTCTAAGGAAACAGTCTGTTTTGCAAAATAAAATACTAACTGTTGTAAGTCAGGAGGGAGATCAATCTCCAGCATGACGACCCTGGTAGATATGAAAATAGCCAGAGAGCACTTCTTACATAAGATATTTGTGAGAGGTGAATGGACTCATCAGGACCAAACGGTCTGGTTGCAGGTAATTGCACAACAGGTCACTGAAACAGGGTCAGATACATGGAGAGATCAGGGTCCCCTACATGTGGCCCTGAGTGAACTATATATGGCCCCTAAAGCCAAAGATGAACATAATAAGATTGCCAGGATAGCGGCATATTTGTACCTATATATGGGAGCCATGAAGGACAAATGTGCTGAAGGCCAAGATCTGGCAAATAGGCAACAGATGGCGCTAGAGAAGGCCCAATCTGATCTGGACTCTTCTAAGCAGAGGCTGCTCAGGAGCCAGGAGTCAGAAAAGGACAGCAGACAGTACATCACTAAAATAAAGGAGGATATGGATGTGTTGCAACAGGAAAAGGCGGACCAGGATACCAGATTTCTGGCCTTGCAGAAGGAGTACCAAGAAGGTTACGACTCCCTACTGCAGAGCCAGAAAAAGCTGGAGCAACAATTAGATTTCAATAGGGCATGTGCTGAGCAGGTAGTCACCCTGCAAAGCCACCTAGATAGGGAAAAAGAGGAAAGCAATAAACTGATTTTGAAAGACCTGGATACTCAGGCAGAGTTTGACTAGGAGCGCCAGAAAGCTGGTGCCTTCCAAAGGCAAAGGGACGACCTGGCGGCACAGATGCAGGCTCTTAGTCAGGAAAGGGATACCTTAGGCCAGGAAGTCTGCCACTTAAAAAGGAAAATGGAAGAAAATCACCTGGCCCTCCAGGGACTGAGTGACCTCCAAAAAGAACACCAGAACTTGTTAAAGCACACCAGGAGGGTGGAGGATGCTCTGGCAAGAAAGGAGCAGGCCAATAGGGACACAGCTCAGGAGGTAACCCTCCTGTCCTGCAGCAAAGACTGGCCCAGTACTCCAGGACCAATCAGGAGGCACAGAGAGAGAATGAGGCTCTCTGCCAGCACAATGATAGGCTCCAGCAACAGGTAGCGATGCAGGAGAGACTGATAGAGTCTAGTAAGGCCTTAACTGAGGAACTGAAAGCGCAGGCTCTTGCATTGCAACAGGGAACAGGGGCGGATAGAGATGAGGTTCGCTGGGAAAGAGAAACTCCTGAGCATAACCTCAGGAGCCCTAGTACCAGAGGCCTTCATCTCTCCCAGTCCCTGGACTCTGCTACCCTCATGTCCCCTCGCGCACATGAGCCCAGGGCCACGGGGATGGCAGATTACTATCCAGCTAGAAGTATGGGGCTCATAGGCCAGTACCTCCCAGAAATGGAGGGGCAGGCATCCGGGTATGGGCACCCAAGCACAGTGCAATTCAGTGGGGAACCCCAGGAGAGTAGGCCCACTAAGGGCATCCTGAAAACCTCTGCCCAGTTAGGTCAGTGGGGGGGTACCCATCAAATCCTGGTAGCAAGGAGGGATTTGAAGACTCCTCTGAGCGTCACAGGACACAGGAGACCAGGTCCCCACATTCTGCCAGCTATTCCCAGGCTGGCAGAATCCGTGAAAACCTGGACAATCAGACGGGCACCTCTGGGAGCAGTGCTTCGGAGTCAGAGGATGAATGGACCAGGGTGACCTGAACCAAAAAGGCCAATAAGGCAAAAAGGGCCTTGCTTAAGGACCCATTGAAACAAATAAAGGCAATAAGGAGTGTCATTACGCTTTATCATAAGAACGCCAAGTATTCTGTTTGGGAACACTTAGAGCTCTATGAGCAAATGATGGAGACTTTCCATTTGAAGGACAGCAGTCACTGCATCCAGTACGTCAAATGGACCTTCTCACCAGAATGCTCTAGTTTCTTTGCAGGGCTGGAGGATCAAAACCATTCAAGGTGGTCCACATACAGGGCGGCCATCTTGAAACATTTTTCTGTGCACAGAAATCCTCAAGAGGCTCGCAAGGCAGCCTACAATCTGCAATGTGGGGAGGATCAGGCCCCACAAGAGTTTGTGCAAGAATTAAAGCGTGCTTTTGTGCAGACCACCAGAAGGATAGCAGAGAATTTATCAATATGTTTTTCCATGCCTTACCCAAATACATAATGACCCAGCTCATGAGAGATTTTCATGAGAAAAGATCTTTAGACTGGGTCATTGAACAGGCTACCCGTATCTATGAGGTGCACAAGCCCATCGAAAATAAAAATAATGCGCAGAAAAACCCCAAAACCAACAGCACCCCTGCTGCTGCCAAGGTGGCAGAGGTAAAGGTCACCCCCATTTTGGATTTGGAGATGGGGGGGCCTAAAAACCTACCTGCACCTAATAATGCCCAGGCCAGAAGGCCCTCGGGCCAGTCACAGACAGGGAGCCAAGGAGGTAGTCCCACAAATGGGGTCACTGACTCCCCTGATTATGTCAGTCCCCGCTACAAGGGAAACCAACCTATCCTGGGTTATGTGTGGACTCCTCCAGCCCAAGTGGGGGGGATCCAGCCAAGCAACAAAAAAGGGAACTTCCCTCCCAACTTCCCACACGAGGGCAGAAATTCTGCAAATCCTGGGCAGAACTTTTTCCCCGGGTAACCATCCAATTTCCAGCCCCAAAATCATCCATCCTTCTTTCCCCAATTCCCTGAGCCCAGACCACCTAATCCGGGAGAGGGGAGGCCAAGGGTGGAGGGGTACCAAAATCTTCCCAACCAGGGGTACTACCAGAGAAGGGATAGCTACCCTTCCCGGGATCAGCCCAGGGGAGAAAATAGAGCCCAGTATCAGCCTGAGCGGGTTTCCCAGTTAGAGCGCCAGGTCCAAAATATAGCACGGGATCTGGGTCACATACTGAGGGCTCAACAGAACCCTCAGATGAGCATGCCACCGCAGAATGCCCCAAACTCTGGACCTGGTGCCACAGAACAATGACGGGGGCAGCACCCCGATAACCCACCGGTTCCCAGGGAGGAAGCACAAAAAGAAGGGGGGTGTAAAGCCTTGGAGGAAGCTTCCTTCCCAACTTGTAAACAGCCCCTGGAAAACCAGGAACCGGAAACAAAATCTCCTGCCCCTGAAAGCCTGCCTCCCAAGGAGCAGAGGGGGGGTAGGCGAAACAAAGGACCCAAACAGACCCACTTTGTGGAGGAGGTACAGGTCTTCCAATTTGAGGGAGAGGGATCCTCAGAAGATCCTGGGAAAAGGATCTTCTCCTTCAGAGATGGGGGAACTCCTCCCAAGGAAAAATGTGTCCCAAGGGATGCCAATTCAGACTGGGGAGATGTGGAGACTAGCCACCGCCGCCCATCATCTCATCCCAGAACCGACAATACCAAAATCCCATGGGTCAAACCCATCCTGATGACTGCCTCCAAAAAGGGGGGGGCGGCCCAGAACCCATTTCCAGTTGCCAACTTTTTCTTTCAGATTCCCCAGGCTCTCCACAGAATTCTGCCCAAATCTCTTCACTAGCAATGTCCAAAACCAGAAAGTTAGCTCACAGTTGTCCAAAAATGTGCATTATCTGTGCCCCCTTGTGGAGAAGGAGGGAAGATAATATGCCCCGGTACAAGTACAGGGGCAGGGTACAATTTTGGCACTGGTGGACACTGGATCCCAAGCTACCCTTCTGTCCAAAAGGGCCTTTGATGAACTAAATGCAGGAAGGGGGGAGAATTACTGTATTCCTCTCACCTCTCTTCCTGGACAACTGCAGAACTTTGACGGGAAGGAAATTCCTGTCGAGGGGACTGCAGATTTGGACATCAAAATTGGGCGACACAAGGTGAAACACCCGGTCATAGTAGTGACTCCAGAGGGCACCCCTTGTTTACTAGGGACTGACCTCATGAGAAGGTTGTCACCCCTAATAGATTGTGTAAACAAGGTCCTCTGGACCCAGACTAGCCGACCAATGAAATTAAAACAGAGTGTCAACCATGTTAGTTTAAACGGCACATGCCACATGGTTGAACACAAATCTGACCAAGTAGAATTTCACTTCCAGAATAGCCAGATTTCAGATGTGACAATAATAGCAGTAGGACAACAGACTGGTGATGGGGGTCCTCTCTATTTCTGAAAATCAACCTTCCTTCCAGTTTAAGGTGGTATTCCACACTGGAAGGAAACACTCTGAAATTCTTTACCAATCCACAACCAGACACTCCCACTCCTATAGTCCAGAAAGTGGTGAAATTGGCTCAGAGCCTGGCTGATATTCAGCAAATTGGAGAGCAGTTGTTCATCCCTGTTCAGTTAAATAATGGGAAGGACTCGGTTCTCGCCCGAGTGTGTGTGAACAACGATAAAAGCTTCATCAGCAAAGCCATGTTTCGCCAACTCCCAAAAGATCCAGCCATTCCCACATTCAAACTGATAGACAAATGGGAAATGGACCTGGAAGCACCCAATTCAAAACATCTCCTGCCAAGCAGGTGTATGCTCGAAATCTCCATTGGCAACAAGAGCATAGTCCATAATTGTTGGGTCGTGCGAGACGTCACTCCCGCCTTTTACTTAGGCAGTGACATTCTCAATCGCTTTGCCATTAGTTTGGACCTAATAAACTTCAAAGCTTGGTCCCGATTAGCGCATAATCCCATGGGCTTTGATGATCCAGGAAAAGCATTTAGGTCAGCTCAATTGCTACCTTATGCAGTTGAAATTCAGATCAAAGAGGAAGTCACCATCCCAGAAAGGACCCGACAATTCTCCCTGGAAGTGAAAGTTAAAAGAGGACAAAAATGGAAAAACCCTGATGCTTATATACATCTAAATGCTTCTCTCCAACAGCAAGGGTTGGGGTAAACCCAACACCATTAATCAACATAGAACATGACACCATTCCAATAGAGGTGGATAACAGCGACTTACAGAGTATTACTCTAGCCGCAGGCACCATCATTGGAATGGCGGTTGATGACTGACATTTCTCCATTGATTTAGGAAATGAACTGTTAGGACAAATCCCCAAGAACTGTTTTGACAGTGACAGGGATGACAATGCAACACCAGACAAGATTTTCACCCGGCATGGGGGGAACTTCCTGGTGTACACTTCTTGCCCTTATGGTAAGGAAGATGTGATTTGTGACTTCAGAGGGGACGAGGTGATTTTCCAGGTCCATGAGGACTGCCTTTCCCACCTGAAGCCTCCAGTCCAAATCAGCACTCTGACCAGGGACTTCTCCACCCAGCTGGAGGAGGCCGCTGAGATAGACAAACCAGAAGTCTTTCCAGGCTTCAGGCAGATGGTGGAAGAGAGAGTCAACCTAGCTGATGCCTGTGTGACTCTGGAACAGAAGCAAAAGTTGAAACAAGTTTTCTTGGATTTCCAAGATCTCTTTGCGGTAGACTCATATGACTGTGGTCGCACCGACATCCACACCACATCAATTCCCACGGACCCTGGAATGACTGCAGTGTTTGTGAAGCAATATCGTTTGCCTCTCGCATCCATGGAGTCCCTTACTGAAATAATTAAGAACCTTGAGTCCCGGGGAATAATCTGTTCAGTACACAGCACCTTCAATATCCGGTGCTGGGAATATTGAAGCCAAACGGCCAGTGGAGACTCTGCGCCGACCTCAGGGAGCTCAACAAACGGGTCCATACTTCCCTATGGCCTCTGCCCTACATTGACCAAGGGCTGGCCCAGATTCAGGGGTCACAGGTATTCACAGCAATAGACCTGACCAATGGATACTGGACCGTGCCTGTCAGTAGGGAGGACCAATACAAACTGGCTTTTACCTTTGGGGGCCAGCAGTACACATGGACCCGGACTCCCTTCGGATACCTCACCTCCGGCAATGAATTCAACATTTTCCTACATAAGGCCATGCCCGACCTGGGTGCAAGGGGTAACCTGGCTTATGTAGATGATGTCCTGATCAAAAGTTCAACTGTGGAGGAACACATAGCGGAGATCCGTTATGTTCTGACGCAGTTGAGGGCCGCTGGAGCAAAACTTTCCTTTCAGAAAGCACAGTGGTGTAGAACCTGTGTTAATTTCTTGGGGCAAGAGATTACTCCTCAGGGTCTCTGTCCCCAGGAAAAGAAAGTGGAAGCACTTCAGAAACTGAAAGACCCCACGACTCTGCGGGAACTAAGGAGCCTCCCTGGACTGACTAATTACAGCAGAAAGTTCATTGAAGGCTACGCAGAGATCACTAGACCCCTGATTCATCTCTTGAAGGGGGGGGTCAAGTGGGAATGGGGTCCAGAACAATCCGAGGCAGTAAGACAACTCAAAAGAAGCCTCTCACAAGCGCCTTGCTTAGCTTATCCTGTCAGAAACAAGGAGTTCTTCCTGGAGACAGGGTTTTCTAATACGTGCTTGACGGCAGTGTTATACCAAAAGCATGACAAGGTCAATAAAGTAATCTCCTATGCGAGCAAAATTTTATCCTCTGTGGAGGAAAAATTCAATGATTGTGAGAAGGCACTCCTGGCAACGATGTGGGCATTGAAGAATTACAGCCCGTTTATCCAGGGGGAACACATCATAGTGGAGACTCCACACCAGCCTCTGCAATATCTCCAAAGTGACAGAATCCGGGCCGGAAATGTGAGTAATTCCCGAATTACTTCCTGGATTCTGTCAATGCAAGGCTTTCCTGTGGAGGTCAGATATGGCCAAAACAAGAAGAGTCCCCTCGCGCAATGTCTGGCTGACTTGCATGATTGTGCCAGAGAAAACTGTCTCGAGGACGGAAGTCTAAAAATCAAGGACAACATGGAGGCATACCTTAATTCCCCACACAAAGTCTTTGAAGAAGACAAGTGTGAGGGAATGCCCACTGTCTATGTGGATGGATGCTCGTACCATGTTGACAACAACGGGGAGAAAGAACTGGTGGCCGGCGTAGGGAATGCATGGGTGAATGAGTCCCCAGAACCCTCCGCTGGATACAAAATTGGTCCCCGAAGTAGTCAGGTGGCAGAATTGATGGCTGTGCATCAGGCCATCCTCACTGCTGTCCAACATCAACTCCACGAACTGGTCATAATCACAGATTCGGATTATGTACGGAACGGGTTCGTGGAGCACCTGGTTAATTGGAAAACCAGAGGCATGTTATGTGCTAATAACAAACCCTTGAAACATGGGAAGTTAATTCAAAATATTGATGATCTGGTCACATCGAATGGGATGACCATCTACTGGAAAAAGTTCAAGGGTCATTCCAAAGTAGAGGGACCAGACAAAACTGGAAATGACTTAGCTGATCAGCTGGCCAAAACCGGGGCCACCCAAGGGGATCTAATAGAAATAGAGTCCCTGTTGGGGGAAATCCAGGTCCCTGCCATCACTAGGACCCAGACCAATGCTCACAATGATCTTTCAACTGCACAATGGAGTAATGAGACCCCTGATGCTGATTTGATTACAGCTCAGAAGGGGGATCCAATAATTGGTAAGTTTTACCAACACATTGAGGACCCTGAGAACTTTCCCCTGACGGATACCGATTACATTGGGAAAGAGGACCTAAGAGTGTTGATGAAATGTCCAAAAAGGTTCTGAATCCAAGACGGTTTGTTGGTAAGGAAATCCCAAGCTGGCCATGATCAGTGGGTGGTCCCTACCTCATTCCGAAGCCTGATGTTAAGTCACTCCCATGATGCGGCCACCGCCGGTCATAGAGGGTTTCACACAACACTGAAAATCTTAAGAGAGGCTGCATACTGGCCACACATGGGGCAGGACCTCGACCAATACTTGAAGGGGTGTCTTGTGTGTGCACAATTTCAGCCATTATCCCTCACACACCGTGCGCCTCTCCAAAAGAGGGGGATGACACTGCCATGGTCAGATTTGCAAATCGACTTTGTAGGCCCTGTAATTCACTCGTCTAGAGGAAACAAGTACATGTTGACCGTTACATGCTTGTTTACCAAGTGGGTGGAATGTCTCCCGGCCCCAAACTCCAAGGCAGGAACAGCAGCTGCCCTGATGATTAACCACATCTTTTCCCGTTTTGGTCTACCTCAAAGGATTGAGTCAGACAGAGGTAGCCACTTCACCAGCGAAGTAATGACAAAGATGTGGGAGATACTGGGGGTTAAAAGGAAGCTACACATTGCTTACAGGCCAGCTTCTTCTGGGGCAGTAGAACGCTACAACAGGACAATTGTGAGCATATTTAAAAAGTTTGTGGCAGATTCTGGGCCACATTGGGATATCCGACTACCTCTGGTCCTAATGGCCATCAGATGTACCCCTTCATCTGCAACTAAAATTTCACCATTTGAGTTGATGACCGGACGCAAGATGGTGCTTCCTCAGCATTTGCTCTACAGGACCCAAGAGCAGACACTGATAAATGCCTCCACAACTCATGAGTATGTGGAGAATTTAAGGAAACACCTTCAGCATGCTTTTGCCTATGCTCAGCGGAATCTAGAAAGATCAGCTGATAGCATGAAAACCCACTACGACCTGATGACCACCAGGAAGGAATATACTGTTGGGGACCGGGTCTATCTATACAATTTCCAAAGGAACCAGGCCAAACAGCAAACATTTTTGCCTACATGGAAGGGACCGTTTGAAATTATAGACAAGATCTCCCTTGTAGCGTACAAGATCCGCATCCCCAAAGGCAGTTCAGCAGAGGGGGAAGACAAGTGGGTACATATAAATCAGTTAAAGTGTTGCCATCCCAGGCACACCCTGCAGCAACTGGAGGAGTCCTCTGCAATACCAGAGGGGGCCGCTCCAGAGTAAGTCAGTTCAAACTCTAAAATATTCCACATATCAAAAATATAGTAACGTAATGTAAATGTTCCCTGTTATATATTGTTTTTAAAATCAGACTGCAAAATGCATTTGGATGTATAAAATGTACATGTTCGCCACACCATTAATAGTACTGGAAAAATGTCTAGGAATGTGTATTGCCGCTTTTGCTTTATCATCCTAGGAGAGAGGAAACCATGGAGACTGACCAAGGAAGGCGACCTGGGGACCGGGAGCGAAGATCCGAGGGGCCTGGGGTACAGCCCAATATTACCATTAGGACCGGCGAGGAGAACCGATCGATCCAACCGGATGGAGGAAAAGATGCTGAACTGTGCCATTTGCGGAATTGGAAGAAGATGATGCGGACATACCAGTTTGTGGGTCAAAACATTCTTCGTACCCGACTCCCCCTCGACTCAAATTCAAAGTGCAGTCAGGTGGGGGGGCTTTGTCAGGTGTATTGACCCACGTTTGAGTCATTAAGCTGCAACATTTGGTGCTGTGGCCTTAGAAAATCCAAGATGGCCAAAAAGCCAACATGTGCGCCTGAATCCAGGAGAACCGCGCAGTTTTGTGCGCACACCAAAATGGTTGCCTAACCTTCCACCCACCAGTGCGAGCGTGATGGGCCAGGGGTGCCATGAGTGGAATGTGTGCCAAAGGAAAAACAGCAGTGCCTGTTAGCTTAAAAAGCCCTTTGAAATCACCTTGGTTTCTCTGAATGCAAGCTAAAAATGCCTATCTCAAACATTGCAGGATCTTCAAAAATCTCACTGAACACCAGCAGACATTTGGCAGAATGAAGTTTTGTGTGCATACAAAATCTGGAAAGAAAAAGAGCCCAAAACAATGTTCATAACAAAACTGGCTGAGCTGTGGAGGTCAGCAGCTTAAGTTAAACTGAACTGAAAACCACTAAAATCGAAATGTTTAAATTAAATGAGGGACCTACTTTTGAGTGTCACATAGTTTGTAACTGTTGAAATGTCAAAGTTATGAACTTAGAATCAGCACTCTAGCTGCATGTGTAAAAATTGTCAGTTTGATTTGAATGTAGAAAACTGGGGAGAAAAAGTGACATTTAGCTGAAACCTGGCTTAATGAAACTGGATTCTGCCTGACAACTACCCCCGACAGGAGTTGAATCTGGATCAACAGCTGTGTTCCCAGGCCTGGCTGCATTCTGCTGCCCCCACAAAAAGGAGGTGACACCTCTCTGATTGAATTACCTGGGGACTGCAGGAAACTGAACAATGGACTCAGGCAAATGTTATATTGGGGGGGAGGCCGTAAAGTGGCTTCCTCTTGGGAGAAGTGGGAGGAGAAGTGCCTGTGAGAGCCAGCTGATCTTGAGGGAAGTGGATAAACCAGTTCTTCCACCATGTGATGTGGGAAGCCACACCCCTTTTTGACCAGGGCATAAGTTAAAAAGATAGATAACTCATAGTGCGGACTGGTCAAAATTATATAAGTAATATCATTATTCTTGTGATTTTTCTGTGCACGTTTTAAGAGGCGTTAGGACCCTGTGGTGTATTCTGGAGGGTTGCTAGCGGAAAATAGGGTCTCACTCCAAATTTCTGCATGTTAAAAATCTGACACTTCATCAATTAATGTCCATATTCCTTGCGCACATGTGTGTAATTTTTGGTAAATGTCCGATATTGGTAAACCAGTCAAAAAGCGCAAAATGTTGTCATTTTTGAATGCAAGCCCCCAGGAAGATCAGAGGCGGACAAGCATGGACCATAAGGAATATATAATGTGTACATGTAATTTCAACAAATTGTGTATCTGGGAAATATGTATTTGAATCAAATATAGATTTGTGGGCAAATTGACCAGGGGAGGGTCCTCTGACCCATAAACAGACCTCATCACTCTGACTCACATTTCCTTCCCCCAATCATGGGACGGGGGAGAATTGGGCCAATGACAAGTAGAGAGGGGCAGGCTCAGTTATGCCACGCACACACCCACTTCCAAAACACATAAAAAGAGACTGCTGGGACAGGTAGAGGATTCAATTCCATCTTCTGCGGGACGCTCTGCCGGGAGACTCCAGACTTCACCTCCAACAATCTCCAAAGACCAGAACTTTACTTCAGAACTTAAAGCAAGGGCCTAAACCCACAAACTGAGAACTCTTCTCAGCACGCCTCAGCATCCTTAAAATCATCTGCAAACTATTCCACAGCCGGGCGAGCTGTTTGAATTCTGTGCCAAGAACTTTGCCGGAACCGCAGACCAGACCCAGACCGTTGTGAGCAGAACCAGAGATCCGGATCGCTGTGAGCAGAACCGGTGCCTGATTGACCCGCCGAGCAGAGAGAACCGCCGCTGGACGTGTTGACCAGATCTGTGACAAGGCCTATTTCAAATTTATATTGTGAGTACCTAGCAGAACTGTGCAGAACCTCTTAGTTAAAATAATCTAATCCAAACTATTTTAACCTAAGTAGAACTGCCTCCTAGTAATCCTGTAATCTGTCATTCTAAAGCTGCGAGCTGTCATCTGTCATTCTAAAGCTGCAAACTGTCACCTGTCATTTTGAGTTTTACTTTAAATCCGAAAATCTACCTTTATTAAATTGTCCGTATCTCTTGAACCGTTTGGGCTAGGAACACAATTTAACTTTCCTCTGAAAGCTTAGAATCTAAGCTTTCCAACGAACCTAGAACCAACCTCTGCAATCGCGATTTACGCACTTGTGAAATTTACTGCGATTTGCGATTTGGCTCAATTTCTCCACTTGTCAAAATAGCAGCTCCATTCTTTCCTTTGTTAAAATCCGTTTGCAACCTGGTAATAACTCATAGAGCATTGCTAAAGTGAGCCTGAACTAATACCAACAAGCATCTCTCACTCACCCTGAATCTCTAGAGGGAATTAAAATCAGTTAGCACCTTTTCCCATCCATTGCCATCACATTTAAAATCATTTTGGGCCTGTGTTTCAAACTTCTACCTGTTTTCTCTAAGCTTGCTGGGGGGGGGGAACTGAATTTTGTATTGTATTTGATTGCATTCCTGAGAACTGTGTGCTCCTCTTTCCATCTCCTTTCATTTCTTACATTGCATAGGGGGGGTGAATTGCCAGAGAAAACGTGATTACATTGTTGTTGGTTGAAATCAGATCAAGTTTATTTGCTGTACTGCATTTTATTCCACCTTGCATTTCCTTGAAACCATAAAGCATTTTCAGCTACCTCATCCTCTATACTACTTCTAAGTAATCAAGTGTACCACTGTAACATTACCCATTGTGGATCCACATCATATGTCTCAGTGACTATCAGATATTAATTTATTATAAAAGTGTGATATATATATATTGTTTAATCTTTCAAATAAACCTTTTAAATTTGCAAAACAGACCTACTTCTTGGCTCAGTGCGGTCAGGGGGATTCTAAGAGAGGGGTGTTATATAAGGGTTGTCATCCAGAGAACATGAACTGGACCTAAAAATACATCAATAAGGGTTTCCCTCAGCATCCCAGACTAGGCATTGACTTAGCTGTAGTGTTGAAGGGAAGCCGCTTAACAGGGCGCAATCCCATAAACAGGGCTCTCAGGCAGAATCGGCTGCTGTCGCTAGCAACACGCGGCCGCGAGACGGGGGCTGTTTTCCCTTCTCTCCTCGCAGCTGGTCTCATTGCCATCTGCTAGCCACTCTTTTCCGTGGGCAACAGAAACAATGGAAAGCACCTCTGGGAACACAGAGAGAGCGTGTCAAGCCGCACCTCCCTCACCGCTTCCGACACACTTGCTCAGCACACAAAACACCTTTTTACAACAATCTGAATTTTCTTTAAAATGCACAATGTGCAACACATTGCTAGAATATAACTCCCTTTGGGTACTGCAGAAATGAAGATATGTAACATGCAAAATCCAGAAATATAAGCTTTCCCCCTTTCCTGAAAAAGGAATTCTGATTCGGGGTCATAAGAACACCTACAAAAACTGGTTCAGAGAACATAAATCCTCTGATACCACTAAGAGTTGGCAGAATATGCTCCGTGTGTTGGCTTCTAGAGATTCAAAAACATTCTGGTCACTGATAAATGAGAATAGGTGCAGAGGAAATATTGCACTGATTAACAACGCATCATGCTCAAAATGGGTTGAACATATTGGATGTGTGTACTACACCTTTGATCCTATGGAATGGTGTCTACCATTAGACGGATATTCTATCAAAGATGTTGAGCTGGACGATATAGAAACTCTGATAAGAGGTTTTAAAAACTCTGTGGCCCTGGATGGCCAAACAAATCTAGTAGTAAAAGACGAACCCTATACTTCGGCACATATATTCCAGTCCCACTTTAAGCATATAGTAGAGTACAATAAAATCCTGCAATAATGGAAACAATCTCTGTAATTCCCATTATTTTAAAAAGTGAACGTGACACAGCTTCTGACTATAATTTACTCTCGATGCTTGGTGTGTCTAGTCGTATTTTTGCTTTATTATTAAGAATGAATCTGGAAACCTGGCTCAATATTTATTCTGTCCTCCCCAGAACTCAGGTGGGATTTAATGCCAATTGCTCTACTATTCAGAATCTACTAATCCTATGCACACTTATAACTAGAGCTAAGAAAAAAAGGTGTGATGTTTTATGTTCTTTTTATCGATTTTAGTAATGCATTTGATTGTGTTAATAGATCTGTTGGATTTGAACATGTGTGTTGAATTCGAACATTTGTGCACTTCTGCAAATCAGAGACAATACCCTTTGCACCTTAGAGTTAATTTTTAGAGTGTGAGGGCCAGAATAGGATTACAGACACAAGACATATATTGCTTTGGATATTTTGATGGATGACAGATCCATTCTTTTTGGTTGATGTAGAGAAATACCTCCTAGAATAGGCATTGTGAGGCATTTTCCATCCCTCATTTGTTTAAATAAAATTTTATAAGCAAAAACCATGAGTCCTCTGTGTCAGCGTATCGTTCCTGGCTACTCACAGTGAGGAGTTTATTAATTGTATTGATTGGATGTTGGTATCAGAAGAAAAGGGTTGTAAATGGGAATCCTGCCTTAGGAAGAAGGCCTATGATTGGGATTTTCAAAGGAATTTGGCCAGATCTGTGATGTACTCTTCCCTCCAATCTATGATACAACACACATATATACAGGGGAAGCCTCAAGATTACCTGTTGAAGTATCCTAGCCCACAAATCAGAAGATTCCTTTTGATGGTTAAACTTAATAAACTACTGTGTTCTGATGTACTGGGGACTAGGCTGCATATCCCTAAACAAGAGATCATTTTGAGAAACTTCGACATATTTTGACTATTTCTCCCTATTTTGAAACTGCCCGCTCTGCATCATTAAATAAGTTTGTTAATGAAAAATATACTTTGCGCTCGACCCAATTTTGCGGCAGATGTTTGTTTGGAAATCTTCCAGCTATGACAAATGCACTTAATGACGCTTGGACGACTTCTTTATTGATGTTGGATAGAAAGGAATGAAATGCTTGACGTTGATTGATTTTTTCTTTTATGCTCCTTTGAACCCTTTTGAAATTGACTTGTAATTGACTTGTTATAACTATTTGATGTAATTTTAGTATGAATTTGTTCTGATTAAGAACTGGTGCGAAAAGCAATTTGCTATAACATGCCTGTAAATTTAAAAAAAGACAATTTAATATTTATGGTGCCCTTCTCAAACTTGCAATAATATCAATTGGTCATTGACATTCCCAGCACTGAGACATTTGCCGCAAGTTTAAATCTGCACCTCTATCCCAAAACCACATAATTATGAGGAATGACTATCCTGATGGCAGTTTAATCTATAAACATAAGGGGTATGCTGGCTGGTAATTAACATTATTATTAGAAGCTGCATCCAATTTGAATCATACACTGTAAGCACTGTGTGCATACACCAACTGTGGGATTGTTGTGTGAAATCTAATCAGACATCTTACCCCTATCCAGCCTCTCCTTTCATCCTTTTTAAGGTCAGGTAACACCTCACTCCAGCAAGACTGTCCCTCAGCAGGAGTTGTCTTGTAAACAGGAACCAAAGGGCACACCTTAGCGAAAAGGACCAGCCCCACACCAGGGTGCAGCATAACAAAGAGCTTTTGATACTATGGGTTTTAGAAGCGGGCGGTGTTAGTGTAGACAGAGGGAGCTCAGCGAAGTCCACCAACTTGTCTCTCTCTGTACCTGACTTTCCTTATTGTCTTCTCCACTTCCTTTAGCATAAAGCACTTTGGGTATGATGCAAAAAGATATGGGCCACCTGTCACAAGCACAGGGATTGGACCCCTTAATGCAGGTTTACTTTTGTCCATTCACCTATGGGCCTTTACCTATAAAAGTGGGTGTCGCCCACTTCTTCTTTGATCCAGTTTCGGATTTCCCATTTCAGACAACACCAAGCTTTCTCCTTTTCACCATCTCCATCATTCCCATTGTTCCAATCCTCTCAAGTAGTCTTTCTTTGTCAAGCCATCACTGATTGTTAACACTCAAACTAAATAATACAATGATGCTGTCAATTCCATCTCAGAAAGGTGATCTGCTAACCAAATGTCCCTTTCATAAACTCCATACCAGCAGCATAGTGTACACCTCTGTCCTGCTATCCGTATCTTGATCTACAACACCTGCTCTCCAGTGGCACAGAGCAGGCTCATAGGGCACAAGTGCCAATTTGATAACTGCTGTGACAGCTAAGTCACTTCAGCACAGAGGCTTCATTTAAGGTCTTCACCTCTGTTCCCAAAATCTCATAGTCATGAGTAGTACTGTCCTTCTGGCATGCTAAACTTCAAATATTAGCAATACCTGAGTTAGGGTATAGTGAATGGTATCTCTCAGCTGGGGAAAAATGTCACCATTTTGTTTCTCTCTGCCTCTCTTTCTCTTTCCTGTCCAACCCACTCCCTTTACCAGTAAGCACTTTGATTGTGAGGTTACATGGCAAAAAAACACTTGTCGCAAGGCTACTGATTGGACACCTTGAAGCAGGCTTGCTTTTGTCCAAACACCTGTGGACATTTGCCTTTAAAAGAAGGGGTTTGCCACTCTTTCTTTGATTCACTTTGGAGGTGGAAGAGGAGGTGAAGATTGAGTATCCAAGGCAGCGGAAAGCTCTGCTCTCGAACCATGCTACCCAAGACCTCACCATGTTGAAGGGCCTCTGGAAGTGTATTCCAGCCTCCCCTGTGTTGGGAGCCAGAGAACAAGGACAAATATTATCCTTGAGTCTCTGAATTGGGACTCAAAGCAACTTGAGAGTCAGGACAGACAACATTCCTGTGCTTTTGCCCTCATAACACTTTGAGCTATGATTTGAGCCATTTGACTAAGTTCAAACCATGAGTACCATGTGAATGATCTGTGACACTCAACCAGTCTTCAAGCAGCAGTTCTGCACTGTTGAACCAGTTTGCTTCTGCATCAGGCCTGCTGGGCACATCATTGCCTCTGCTGAAGTATTGAGCTCATCCTTGCACCTGCTGCCTTTTAACTGCCATTTGAGGCACCAGCATCTTTGTTGACATCTTCAATGGTAGTCCAGATGCTGGGGGACGCATCAAACCACCACTGAAATCCACAGCCGACTATTAATTCCACTTTTCAAAGAAGTTAGATATAACTTTTGGTTGATAACAAGCGTGGCTAAGTTCTGCTTAGCAAACCTTTATCTCTGTTGGCCTGCTGCACAGGGGTTCATTATTTGTTTTCAGTTAGTCCATTTCTGTCCTGTTTTACCTTGCTCTGTTGTTATTATGTCATTGTGATTGTTAATTTGTGTGTTGCCTTCACATGTATATTCTTGTTTGTATGCATAATTAAAACATATATATTTTCATTTTGATTTGTTCTATGAAATGTTTCAATATTGTTTCTAGCTATTTTTCTAATAAATTCAATATTTTTTTTTCACATTTACAGTCAGGGGTCCACCACTTTAGAGCATATATCACGTACTCAAAGAGTGAAGCAACCACCAGGCAAGAAGCAAAGCTTTTTATTACAGTTGGATGAGCCCAACTCAAACAGAACAGTGGATAAGCTCTGATCGAAAAGGCTAATAACTAAATGAAATACAAACTAGTTTTATAACAAGAAATACAGCGGTTGGACATACATCGAAACACTTGCAACTTAGAGAGTTCACATTCTCTATGTTTCCCAAGATTCCTATTGGTTCAGGTACATCACCTTCTCAAAGCTTACGCTGATTTGTAAGACGTATTTGAAGCAAACAGTTTAACAGTTTCCCAGTGCAATGCCTCCCCAGGTGGTACCACATTTATTCACATCCCACCACGGAACAACTTGTTTTTATTGAAATAATATTTGTGCTGACCGTTGGAACTTTAATATACTGCCATTGGTCAGCACCATTGAGAATGGAACACAAGACACCCTGCAGCTGGTGGGAAAGGGGACATTCACACGATAACTGTTGAATAATGACCTTCACAAACTCTGTAGTAGATATTTTAGAGTCTGGTCACCTCAGCAGAGCTCAAGAACGTACTGTCTGATTGGTCCTACCAGATACACAACTTCGTCCAGTGCTCCGTTACCACAGCCGCCTGCCAATGGGCATCAACGGTCATGTGACCAGCACACTGGTACAGAGCCACCCTCCCCGTTGCCATGCAGGGCATCTAGTTTGGCTGACCGGCCTGTAATTATATGACCCGGTTTTAGTTATGCTGGCTTTCTTGTAACAAGCAGCCTGAGTCCCACCCCCCTTTGTAAATCCTTGTCATATTGGTCACGTGTTTCAGACCGAGGCTTCCCAGGTCCAGCCTGCCTGAGGGATTTCCTACTATGCGTGTTTATGATGGTGCTATTTTTATCCTTCTATTTCTTTAGCTAATCATAGGACAGTATCTTGGACTGTGTGTAAACCCAGTGCATCATTACCGCCCCCCGTTCCCTGTGAAGCCCTTTGTACAGGGTACCTGTGGCTTGGAATACCTGTGTCACTTCCCTTTGTCTTTCTTTATTCTCGCAGTTGGTAGGTGCATCTCCCTGTCTGGTGCTGAATTATCACCTTTAACGCACATTCATTGTGATTAGTGCTAATTTAATCAGCATGCTATAGATAGCTTGAATTGTGATTAAAACACAAACAAGCCGTAATATTTCACTACACATAGGTTGCCAACCTTTTACCCAGTGTGGCCTTGTTTGCTATACCTTACTGACTGATGGTTGTTGAAATAACTACTGGTGGGTGCACTGTTTTGGTGTTGTTTCTGATACAACCATTACGCTAATCATGCACCTGCTGCGTTCAAAATGCTCTTTGAGCTGCCAGCATCTTTGTTGCCAATCTTCAATGGTGGCCCCATGGAATCACCACCTTTGAAAGCCGCACCGGAGCCATCTGATTTGAACCACGTATCCAGTCGCCAGTATCTTTGCGATCAAACTAACTCTCAAACTGACCTCAAACTGACCTCGGTGGGACTGATGATACACACTTTGCTGAGTGCTGCTTTGAGCCACCCTTAGAACCGCAAGCATCTTTTCTGCCGATCTTCATCGTCAATCAAACCAACCCAGGTGAACTCATCAAACAATGAATCTCAATGTTGCATTGGCCCCATCACCTTGAACTGTGCATTCAGTTACCAGGATCTTTGCCGACAACTGTCGAACTGACCCTGCTGGCTTTCACGATCCTCACCTCTTCCAAGTGCATCGAACCCTATGGCTCAACACCTGTTCCCAATTTGGAACAACGAGGACAAAGCATTTGAGTCTGATTCTAACTATATGAGCAGGATCGAGAAGACTAATTCGAGAGTAAATATATTAGCGTACCACATACCCGGGTTGAAGAATGGAGCAAAGGAAGCGAAGACAGTTGCAAAGAAAAGAAAACAATATGATAAAACAAATAAAAATATAATACTGAGTAATGAAGTGTACGGTACTGTAACCATGAAATATATTGACATGTATTAAGGACTCACTGAATATATACATCATTAGAATATATAGTGAGGGGTAGCTGAAAAAACCCCCATAGGATGCACAAATCACTGGAGCCACCACTCGCGCACAGCAAGCACCAATCACCTTAATAGCAGTAGTGTAAATAACAACAGAAACACTAAAATCTAATAGATACCCCATCAAAAAGTGGATGGAGCAGGAGGCATGAACAGAGCTACTCCAAATCCAGTGCAAGCACGCATGCTAGTAAAATAAGTAAACCACTTACCAAACGTAAGTCAATTGTACTAGTGTATTCCTAAACACGCTCTCTGTGCTGGTATAAAAAAAAACGTATAATATAAGGACCCGAGTCATAGATCAAAACAAATCAAGAATTGACATATAATATCACAATGAAAGCACAAACCTAATGGAGCGTTCGAGTAATCAAATGGGAAACTGGTAAAGTTAAAATAGTCATAACTTGCCACACTGAACCTAGTAGCAGCAGAGTATATAAAACACGGATAGTTATATTTTCGCACAAAATGCGAGAAAGGTAAAGCAACAATAACCACAGTAAACTTACTTGTAAAATCGAGCATCCAATTGTAGAAGGGAATTCCCAGAAAGCAACCATCCTGAAAGCGTTGGTCAAATAAATACTAACGCAAACGTCACAACGGTGACCAAAGCGGCGACGTACAAAAAATATGTCGCACCGATGATGTAATGGGTAAACAATCCAAAAATTGGCACGTAATAGTGCCGTAGGACAACGTCGCACCAGTGACATCATAGGTAAACAACCATGTTATGGCGCATGCAAATAAAACGTGTGTGAGATAAGTGAAGAAACAAAGCGATATCGACAAAACGATCAAAAGGAAAGGGAGCATATTATTACTGGAAAAATGCACGATTGACAATTAGGCAAAATAGAATGTCAAAGCATTAGTTAGATATTAATGTTATGAGAAAACCATTACTGGCGCATGTAATAAGGAAAGACAAAAGTATAAAACAAAAATGATAAGTGACAGTGCTTGCAAGCAGGAGCAGAAAGGGTTCCGGTGTGTTATGCAACCAAAACCTGCCATATCTTATACTTAGTTAGGCGATCCCATTCATAATGGACTTGAATGCGATTAAAGGAACAATCAAATCAACTCCTCAGTAAAATAACCCATAATATTACAGAAAAACAGACATCTCATGATCAGTGTTAAGACCTCGTGTTGTACATCATAATAAGCAAATAAGTTTAGCCTCCATTTGGCGTAATTTAAGTCGGAGATTGCCGCCCCTTTTCCCCCTGTGGGCCTTCATTAGCCCAATGAAACGCAAATCAGAAATATGGTCCATCTGATGTTCCAATTGCCAGTGAATGGCCAAAGGCAATTTAGGTTCCGGCATTCTAAGGCTGGCCAAATGCTCTGTTATTCAAATTCATAGCTGGCGAAATTGTACTGCCCACATACAATTTCCCACAAATACAAATGATAGCATAGACTACATAAGTAGTCTTACAGTTTATAAAATCTCGTATGACAACCTGTGAACCAAAATCATCACAGAAGACTTGACATTGTGAATGGGCCCATGGGCATTGATTACAATGTCCACATTTATGGAAGCCCCCTGGTTGCTGTAGCCAGGTGGAAGTCAATGATTTGTTGTCCAGAAAAGAAGGACTCACCAAATTTTTGATTGTAGGCGCTCTGGTATAAGTAAATTTAGGTTTGGGTGTCAGATACGGTTGCAGGTCTTTGTCTAGTCTCAGAATATGCCAATGTTTGGCTAGCATGTTGTACAAAAGTGAAGAGTCATGGGTAAATGGAGTAATGATAGAAATATATGGAGGGTGTACCTTGGACTTGGTTGGATTGGTCAGGAGATCACATTGGTTGACATGAGTGAATTTATAATATGCTTTTTGAATAACAGAACTCTTATAACCTCGTTTGAGGAATCGCTGATTAAGGATGTTACGTTCTTTTTCATAATCTCTAGACAGTGTGCAATTTCGTCTGGCTCTATGAAATTCACCCATTGGAATGTTGTCAATAGTGGCACGTCAATGATTACTCTGAGCAGCCAAGATTGAGTTAACTTCAGTGGGTTTTCTAAAGGTACTGGTGTACAAGTTGTTCATTTTGATAAACATATGCAAATCCAAAAAATCAATTTGATGTGTGTCACATTGGCCTGTAGGGGAGATTCCAAAACAATTGGTATTAGCATAAGTTAAGAAATCACAAAAATAAGCTTCAGAGCCTTTCCAGATCAGAATGATATCATCTATGAAACGTCGCCACATTACAATATTAGGAACAAATAAAGCTTTATTAAGTATATGTGTTTCCTCATAAAAGGCCATAGAAAGGTTAGCCAAAGAGGGAGCAAATTTAGCCCCCATGGCCACACCCCTCAACTGCAGATAAAACTGGTCAGTAAAGATGAAAACATTGTTCGTAAGCACAAATTGCAAAAATTGCTTAAGCATAGATACATAGTCAAGATAAGATGCTGAAGTGTTCCTAAACACATAATCTATTGTCTGCAAAGCTAGATCATGATTAATATTGGTATAAAGTGCAACAACATCAATTGTGGACAGCAGGTAGTCTGATTCCCATGTCATGGCATGTAAACCCTGGAGAATGTGAGTAATATCACGTATATAAGATGACATTAGTACAACAAAAGGTTTAAGAGCTTCATCCAGATATTTGGACAGGCCTGCAGTAGCCCAATTAATGCCACTGATGATGGGCCGTACTTCAGGTAAAGCCTCAAAAGGTTTGTGGATCTTCGGAAGACAATACATAGTAGGTATGGTAGGGTCAGTAATCAGCAAAAATGGTTTCTCATCATCAGTTAAAAATCCTTTGCTATGCCACATATCAATTAGCTCTATGAGATCTATAACCACATGCTTAGTAGGATTGGATTTCAGAACCTGATAACAACCAGTGGTATTCAGATGTTTACAGCTCATGGCAATGTAGTCAGATGTATTGAGAATTACAATATTACCACCTTTATCTGCCTCTTTGATAACAATGTCTGGGTCATCCGCTAAGTACTGTAAGGCTTTCTTTTGGTTGACTGTAAGATTACCTTTGGTATATGATCTGTTCGGCTTATCCAAATATGTGTGAATGTCTAGGGTTAATGCTTGATTAAAGGTCTCAATGACATTGGGCCTCATTCCGGGTTTGGAGCTCCATGGTTGCCTCTGAAACCGTCCCAAATCCGGCATGGTGAATGGAGTAATTACCGGTCCATTCCAGGGTTTGGAGGGACCGGTAATTCCCCATTCACCTTTTGCCCTTCCCCATTCCCATTTCTGCCCCGTAGGGCTCAATGGGAATGGGGAAGGAGGTAATTACGGCACCGTAAATTACGGTACCGTAATTACCTCCGAAGTACCTTTGCGGGTCCCGTACTTTACTCCTGCTAAAAGCAGGAGGTAAGGAAGGACCCGCAAAGGGACCTCGGAATACGGAGGTAAGGGATTACCGGCATCGGCACCCTTACCGGTGCCGGTAATTCCTTACCTCCAACCTCGGAATGACCCCCATTGTCTGCAGAAAATTGAGGGGTGAATTTAGACTTGGTTTTAAGTTCCTTAAGATTCAAATGTAGTGGATTGATACTTAAGTTTTGTGCAACATTAGACAGTTGAAACTGGGCTCCTGATCCAAAGTAACCAAAGTCTCAATGACATTTAGATCCCCAATGGTGAAGGAACTGGGGGGATCAGGTTTAGGCTTGGGATTATACATAGTAACTTGGGTAGCAAAAAACTTTTTCAGTTTTAATTTCCTCAGAAATTTAAACAAATCAATCTGGAAATTCACAAAGTTAGTACCAATACTTGGAGAAAAAGGTAGACCTTTATTCAATACAGATTTTTCATCATGAGTCAGAATGCGATTTGAAAGATCAATTACTAAGTCTGGATCCACTATAGACCCAAACGTTTCTTGGAACGAGTTAAGATCCCTGGACGGTTTGTGTCCTCGTCTGAGCTTCCGCTTCCGCTGCCGTTTGCCCCCCTCCTGCCCCTTGTGTGCTTGGTGTAGTTGGAGTAAACACAGTTGTATTTTTGGTAAATCAAACTTGTTTGGTGTTGGCAAATCTGACATTGCCCTTTTTGTAATGTCTGATTTCGCCCATAAAAAGTTTCCCTTTCAAATTTGAAATTACACCAGATTGAGTCTCATTAACATCTGATTCGCTTGGTTCCATTTCCGAATCAGGATCAGAGCTAGCAGGAGTAGTGTTAATTGAAGGAGGTTTGGAATTTGAATTAATATTGTCGTACTTAGGTTGAAAAGTGTAGACTCTATCTTGACGATAGTCCTTATCGTCACGGAAGTACTTGAGAAATTTGCGTAATTTGATTTCATGTTGGTATTCAACCAAAATATCATGCATCTTTTCGAAATTCTTTTGTTTAGTTTCTTCAGCATTGGGCATTTTACTGATCTCCTCCTTAATTATTTGGATTTCGAAAAGAACACGTTTGTGCTCTCTGATTGGTGCTTGCTGTGCACAAGTGGTGGCTCTGGTGATTTGTGCATCCTATGGGTTTTTTTTCAGCTACGTCTCACTATATATTCTAATGATGTATATATTCAGTGAGTTCTTAATACATGTCAATATATTTCATGGTTACAGTACCGTACACTTCATTACTCAGTATTATATTTTTATTTGTTTTATCATATTGTTTTCTTTTCTTTGCAACTGTCTTCGCTTCCTTTGCTCCATTCTTCAACCCGGGTATGTGGTACGCTAATATATTTACATATCTGTACATGTCTAATATTTATGACCTTTAATGTTGGTTGTTGTATTATTTTGTATTTATCCTTGATTTGTCATTAATCTTTTCATGTATTTGACAATATTCAATTGTGTTTTGTTTTATGATAATTTGCTTTCGGCTTTGTGTATACAAAATTAATTCAGCCTTGAGAACGACCTGCGTGTCGAAACACGTGTCGGCTGTTTCTGTTTCAATTAAAGCATCAACAATCTTATCATTGTGCCATATCGTAAAACACAAAGGGGTTTTGCATCTGATGACAGTTGGCCAAATGGCCATAACAGAAATGGTGTATGCTGGTTTAGCTGTGAAGGCTCTGTCAAGTGAATCAACAAATGTCACTGGTCTCACATGCAGGCGTAGACTTTTTCTGATGACATCATCCTGAGTCCCCCTCCCTTATCAAAGACAAGCCTCATTTTGGACATCTCTGACAATGGAAGTGGGTGGGCCAGCGGTTGTGGACAGCCATGGTGCCAAACATAATGTACAACACAAAGGGGTCTTGCATCAGATGACAATTGGCCAAAGATTAACCCCCAGTGAGTGTCTATTGGTTTTGCTTTGAAGCTTCTGTCAAATGAATAAACATATATCACCACTCCCACTGTGAAAACAAAGAAATCAATATGAGGCTGGGAAGCCCAAAGGAAACACACCAACACAGGTTACAAACGACATACAAAGTGCTTTATTTAAAAGCTACAACAGTTACCAAAAAGTCAATTGACAAACGGATAGCTATTCGACTCTCAGAGTAACGTAACGAACTTCAACGAAGGTTCGATGCATTAGTAGAGAGACCGTACATTGGAATATTTGGGCTTTTTATACTCTTTATCCAGCCCTGGCCAAACCCCTCGCGGGTTAACCATTCTTGGGACCAGGCCTAGGGTTCCTTGCCAGGTCAATCCTATAATTTATGCATTTTGATCAGTTTCGCTGATATAGTTGTACATTTACACATAGGTCAGGGATAGGACAAGGTCTCAGTTCGCGACCCCGACAAGTGGCCTGCAGGCATATTATTTATTCATGTTTGCGGAGGTCACAACGGCCAGAATCTCACTCAGAATGTCATTCGGCCTCCATTTTGATGTTCAGGGTGACTTCCACATTACAAGAGAACCTAAAATGGCTGCTAAATCCAAGATGGCGACTTACACAATTTTTCGTTATGGTCAAGACCTTGCCGTGGAGTCTATTTACACGATATTTTAGACGACTTGGCGTAGGCCAACACACATTCAAATACTGCGATAGGAGGCATAATGTTATTTCAATTCCAACAGACCCTCCTTTTGGCCTATGCCAAGTGCTAACATCATTTCTAATACTTTTGCAAATAACTCCATGTGTTGTCATCCATACATCCCGAATCATTGTCTGTAATATCTATAGCCATTAGGTCGTTCATCAGAACCTCTTGTACCACAAACTCTTCAGAAGCTGTATCTGGGGCATATATTCTATGCCCTATTGTGCTCACTGCTTGGGCACAACATCCCCCTAGCATTCCACATATACTCGGAAGACATTGAAAACAGCAACAAGGGAATAGCAGGATCCCCAAAATAACCAAAATAACAGAAAGCACCTTCCAACCCCAAGATCGTAAAGAATCCCAGAACCAAGTGCTAAGATTCCAATCTCCTACAGGGATATGTACTTCAGAACTAAGAGTATGCAAGTTCTGTATTGCTTTAAAAATTGTCGGCGAGGAATCTGGTACGAAAACACAGCAAGCGGACCCCACTATTTTGCATACTCCACCTCGTTCTGCCAGAATGACATCTAATGCCATCCGATTTTGGAGTGCTACCAATCTTATTGCTTTTTGCTCTAAGGTCATATTGTAGAGTATGTCCGTGGTCCGGTTGATCGTTCTCTCCAGTACCCTTGCTGATCCCCTAATGTTCTCAGAGTTTGTTATTTGTCCCCAAAAGGGCACAACTGATTTCGCTATATCTCCCAATACTTGCCCAGGGGTATCTCCATTCTTGTCCCGCCGCGGGCGAGCCTTAGAAACCTCCAATGTACTAGCTACAAATACCCCGGGTAACAATATTCCTAAATAACAGGTTCCCTGCCAATCCTTGGGCAACCAGGGAAATGCTAAACTACCACAAACAAAATAAACAGGCCCCCCTACATACAGAGGCCTGTTTTCTCCAGTCAAATTTACAATGTTCTTACAACCTTCAAAATCTCCCATTGGCCAAGTGCCATTTCTTTGTACACAAAAGGGGACTGAGTCAGGGCTATGATTTATAGAATAAGAAGGAGGTACGGCGTCCTTATTGCCTATCAGAGCCATTTTAAAGGAAATTAGAGTTTGAAAAGGAAGAGAAAGTTTATCAGATGGCCTAATAGAAGCAACATTAGGTTTACTTCTATTTGCAAAAAGCGAGCATCCCAGGGGAGTTAATTCACGTTTCTCGAAATCATTCAGATTAGTTCCATCAAAGTTCCCTGAGATGCTATCATTCCATCGGCCAAAGAATAGTGCTCTAAGAGAGGCATAGCAAGCAGTCGTTAAAGGTAAAGGATGTATATACCATCCCAGTCCCTTGTTCCCATGTACAAATCCAACAATTACTCTTATTAAAAATGGCATGAGTTGCATTCATTACTATCATTAGAGTGTTATTATGATACTTTTGTCTATGTTGGGAGTCTCTAGGGGACAGAGTGTGAAGGTGTACAGAGGGAGTCAAAACAGTTGGTACAATCTCGGTCGTTAGTAAAGGTTTCAGAGGATAGATTTCTTCAAAATACCAAAGTCCTACAGCAGCAGTTGCAAAAATAACAATTATCATTATCAAAACACAGCAGTACGTTTTCGGGGGCCAGGCACATTGTTCATTGTCCAAGTTGGTCACCCCCTTATTCACAAGCCCAGTGCGGGGAGCAGCAGCGGAGGTGGCAGGCATTGTAGTTCCTCAATCGACGACCCCAATGTTCGTTGCTGGCGACGCTACGGTTGCGCGATTTCTTAGTCCTTCCCAGCCCTAGCCAGCAGAATCTCTTTTGTTCAACAGAACTTTCTTATACAAAAGAAAACTTCCAATCACTTCCTTTTTCCAGATGCACGGAAAAACCCGTGCCGTAGTTCTATTTCCTTCGTCGAAGGTTGTACCTGGTGGTACCCAAAATTGTCTGATCCGGAAATAAGGTGTCATCACTTCCTGAGGGAAGCGACGTATCGGAGGAGACGGAAGTCGCGGAGCTTGAAACAGTGTTTTCCGGAAGTGATTTTTCAAGAGAGTGCGGAGACGAAATGGACTGTTCCCCAAGCTCCTCGGGCTCAGAGAAATTCTCCGACGCACTCACAGCGCTGTTTGCTACTCCAAGATCAGGGACTGTAGCATCAGCAAGGGGTTCTGCTTCTTCTGTAACGTGTGGCGTTGGGTGAGGAAGTTTCTTGACATGCGTCGTGTGGATCCAGTGCTTCTTTCCAGCCACCCGCACTGCTGTCCTGGTGACCAGTAACACCTGGTAGGGTCCCCGCCAGTGAGGCGCGAGACAGGAAGACCTCTCGTAGGCCTTCACTAGGACCCAACTTCCAGGCTGTATATCGTGTCCTGGGCCCGTGAACCGTACAGGTAAAGCTGAGTGCACCTGGTGATAAATGAAATACAGGTTTTTAGTTAATTGGTTACAGTAGTCTACAAGCAATACATTTTCCACCTCTCTCAGGGCTTTAGGTTTTGGGAGACCCCAAATGTTAGCAGGTCTCCCCATCACTACCCCAAATGTAGAAAGCCCAGTCTTAATCTGAGGTATGGTACGCATAGCTAATAATACAATAGGTAAGGCATCTGACCATTTCAGTTTGGTATCGGCACATGTTTTCGCAAGCTTATTCTTTAAGATACCATTGTGTCTTTCCACCAACCCAGCACTCTGAGGATGTCTAGCTGAGTGAAATCATTTTTCAATATGTAAGGCTGTGCATATCTGCAAAATTACTGCTGCAATAAAATGGGGACCATTATCCGACCAAATTACCCTCAGGAGCCCAAATCGAGGAAAGAATTTGCAGTGGTCATGGCGGTAGCATCTTTAACGGGGAAAGCCTCGACCCATTTACTGAAGGCACAAATAATTACAAGAACATATTTCAGATTATTACATCGTTCCATCTCAATAAAATCAAAGTGAATGACCTCGAAGGGAACAGAAGGGGGCCCAAAGCTTCCCCTTGGAGTTACTGTCCCCTTACCCACATTGTGCTGTAAGCAGATCATACAGTTCTGGACATGCCTCTTCGCAGTCTCCAGAATCTTGTTATTCACCCAAACTTGTTCTAACATTTTCGTGATCTGCTGGGCACACACATGTGTAGGACCGTGTGCCATCATAACCATTGCCAATACATATGAATCAGGGAGCAACCATTTTCCTTCGGATGTATCAACCCAACACCCTTCATCATCCAGTTTCCCCATTCCTTCAGCCCACCTTTTAGATTCTTCTACTGTGGCATCAGTTTGAATATCTCGCACAGACCCAATACCTTCATCCATTATATAAGCATCTCTCGTTTCCCTCAAGGCATACATGTCCGTGCTAAGGTCTGTGGCAGTTTGTCTGGCTATCAAGTCCACAAAAGCGTTCCCTTTGCCCACATCATCTATGACCTTACGATGTGCTGCACATTTCATGATCGCTAACTGTTTAGGGAGTGAGAGTGCCGAGAGTAATTGCACTATCAAGGGGCCATGCTGGATCTTGGTCCCATGTGAGGTCAGGAACCCTCTTTCCGACCAGAGCCTTCCAAAGTTGTGAGCCACCCCAAATGCATACTGGCTATCAGTATATATATTTACTATACGCCCTTGGGAGAGTTCACAAGCTCGGGTCAACGCTATAATCTCTGCGGCCTGCGCGGAGTTATGCGAAATTCTCTTAGTTTCAACAACTTTACTCAATGTAGTAACTGCATAAGCAGCTGTAGATGTACCATCTGAAAGTTTGAAGCAGGAGCCATCACAAAACAGCTCCCCTTCTGCATTATCCAAAGGAGTATCTATGAGATTTATCCTGCCCTTCGTTTCTTGTTCAGTGGTATACAGGCAGTCATGTAATTCTTCGTCACCGCAAACAGTGTTTTGCGGGAAAGGTAAGAGTTCAACCGGATTAAGAACACAACACCTCTTAATTTGGATGTGAGGGGCAAACAGAATTAATTCATACCTTGTTAACTGCGCAGAGGTGAGGTATTGCGTTTGGGTTTTGTTCAATAAAATATCAACAGAGTGAGGTACCATCAAAATCAAATCATGGCCTAGGACCATTCCCTCACTCTGTTTTACAGACGCAGCAGCAGCAGCGACAGCGCGCAAACATCTTGGCAAAGCGCATGCGACAGGATCAAGGGCGGAGGAGTAGTAGCCGCACGGCCTATTCTTCCCTCCGTGTTCCTGTGTTAACACAGCCAAAGCACATCCATCACATTCATGCACAAACAACACAAAGGCCTTGTCATAATTTGGAGTACCCAGAACCGGTGTAGAGCATAACGCGGTTTTGAGAAGCTCAAATGATCGTTGATGTTCCCATTTCCATGGCAGTGGCAGAGAAATGCCCTTCTTCGTCAAAGCCAACATCGGTTTTATCACTAGCGAAAAGTTCGGGATCCATAACCTACAGTAAGAAGCCATACCTATTAAGGCTCTGACTTCCTTCTGTGTATTTGGAACAGACATGCCAGAAATGTGTTTTATTCTTTCAGGTGTCAATCTTCTCCCCTCCTTTGACAGGAGGTAGCCTAAATAGGCGACCTCCTGACAACAATATTGACATTTTTTAAGCAAAGCTTTATGACCATTTTTGGCTAAATGAACAAGCAACAGTACAGTGCCTTCTTTACAAGCACTCTCAGAGTCTGCAGCCAAAAGCAAATCATCAACATATTGAAGCAGCGTACAAGTAGGTGGCAATTCAAGGGTGTCGAGCTGCTCTTTCAAAGCTCTACTATAAATGCTACGACTTTCAGTATACCCTTGAGGTGCCCTGGTAAATGTAAATGAGCGCCCCACCAAGGTGAACGCAAACAGATATCTACTTTCCTTATGTATAGGAATGCTAAAGAAAGCGTTTTTTAAATCCACAACGCTGAAGTGCGTAGCCGTAGCAGGGATCACTGTCAATATCGTCGCCACATCAGGCACAATTGGAAATTGTGGGGCGACGACTCTGTTAATAGCACGAAGATCAATTATGAACCGGTATGGAATTGCATTGTCGCCTTTCTTATATACAGGCAAGATCGGACTGTTGCACAAACTACCTGTAATCTCCTCGATCACCCCACGATGCACAAAATCGGAGACAATGCATTTCAAAGCACGCTCGCCCTCAACTGATATTTTATACTGCGGAATGCGTGGTAGTTTCACTCCATATTTCAAAACTATTTTAACGGGCTCAATCTGTAATACCCCGACATCATTGTCGTCTACCGCCCATAAACATTCCGGGACAATGCTAAGCTCAGGAGGTAAAGGTCGAATCAGGAACTGAGAATTAAGAAGTTGCTGTGGTGAAACCGTCAGCCGTACTCCATCAGAAGAACAATGAATTACTGCATTCAATTTCTTTAACAAATTCAACCCCAGCAAATTCTCTCCACAGTTTGAAGTGAGAAGAAAAGGGCAATGGTCCGTAAAGGGACCCAAAGAAACAGACACCGGTGCAGAAACTGGACAGACAGTTGGTATACCAGAAAACCCTACGGAAACATTTGTTTGCCTTGACAGTGGAATGTTTGGAACCCGAGAATGATCAATGGAGCACCTCTGCGCTCCAGTGTCTATCAAAAACTGGTGTTTCCTATTCCCTACTAATAATTCAACGTAGGGGCCTTTCTGATTAACGGGAATAGGTGAAGGTTCCAAACCCCGCTTC
This sequence comes from Ambystoma mexicanum, assembly GCF_040938575.1. Lineage (NCBI taxonomy): Eukaryota > Metazoa > Chordata > Amphibia > Caudata > Ambystomatidae > Ambystoma > Ambystoma mexicanum. Next base: position 1,434,127,602 of record NC_090929.1, on the reverse strand, counting down.
GGGCAATCCTAATGAAATAGAGCCTCGTCAGAAGGAAGCTCTTCAGAAAGGTAGGCAGCAGAAGGGTGATCAAATATGTTCCTCGAGTCCACACTCGAGGTCTGATTTTCCTATGAAAAAGGTTGCTGAGGATCTTGTAAAAACGGACTTCTATCAGGGCCCCCTGCTCCAGGGCAGCCCCTAGGTCGTCTACCCATACTCCCAAACGCACTGTTTGACCTTTGGCGAAGGACGGGGCACTGTGCTCGCCAATGACCTTCCTGGCGGCAATAAGCACATTGATTAATATTCACAGGACCCAAAGGAGCATTTCCTTTTGGGACATACTGACCTCTGGTCTGTGTCGTGCCTCCTCTGGGGTTTCTAACAATTTGCTGTAATAATGCTTTGGTTTTCAAATCTCCTTTCCTCTTTACAATTTTTTCCTTCTCATTGTTAACACGGTTCTCATAATACTGAGCCATGTGCAAAACCTCAGATTGAGATTTTGCCTGCCAAGCGCTCTCAGAGGACATAATCTGTGACTGGATGTCAGGCAACAATCCACGTACAAATTTGTCCACGAACAACCTTTTCCCAGACTCTGTACCTAAATCCTGTCCACTGAAGTCAGAAAATACCTGCTTGAATCTGTTAAAAAATTCGGTGGCGCCTTCAGTTTTCCCTTGAACACAGGCCGTAAGCTTGTCCCAAATAATTCTTTTCTCTGGAATTATAGTTTTTAATTTTGCGACAATTCTATCGGGCAAAGTAAGTATTACCTGTGGTGGTTTCTCACCAGCTGGTCTTTCCCCATCAATCCTAATCATATTAGCCCACGTATCTCCCAACCCTGGCACATCGTCTACTGTCCGAACCTGTTTCCATACATCTACGGGTAGGAGTACAGGAAATAGCAAGTCAATATCACTCAAGGTGAACACAGAAGACTGCAAGACGGACTCTATTTCTTTGTAAAACCCTGTCAGGTTTTTCCTGATATCGGGCACTGATTGTCTAACAGTGTTTACTTCCTGTCGTGAAAATGGGACGTGAACGAATTGTGATACATAATGTGCAGGGATATCCACAGCGGGGGCACCAGTCCCAGTGTTGGCGGGGATCTCAACTTTTGGGACAAAGGTCAGAGGAACCTCTCTCATAGGCAACTGAGATATAGGTACCTCCGGCCGCTTACTAAGCAACAGAGCCAGGTCGAGCGCTAAGGCAGCTGAAGAAGTGTCGGGCGAAAAAGCCCTTTTACAGATCCCCAATAATTCTATGGGGCAACTAACCTTCTTTCTTACACATTCTTCTTGCAGGTACTGTACCATTACCTGAATTACCTTTCTTTGCATTTCTACTGTATACTGACTATACGTGTCATATACTTCATCTGGCGGAATCGATGAATCCGAGATCCATCGAATCGCATCTTTGGTACAAATAAGTATTTCCTCAGGTGCCGATCTACGACACAGAAGGAACCGTTTCTGTACATATATTCTATCGTCTTCGTCGTCCTCATCTCGTGACTTTTCAAAGTCTTTCCTAAACTCAAACAATTTTTCAACATGCCCATATACTTTCTGCTCTGTGTCCCTCTAAAATGCCAAAGCATTCAGATCTCTCTTTCCTTGTGGAAGATCTGAATTTTGTAATCTACCCCACATCACACATAAATGAGTCCCCAAACCTTCAATAAAAACATTTTTCTCGGGAAAACTAGTCAAATTAGATAATGTGGAAAAAACATTAACCTGATCACCTTTCTCCATACAATGCTTAGCCCATGCAAACAATTCCTGTTTCTTAGCTGCAGAAACAGTATTACGAGTGACGATCTTTGATCCTGCACCTGGATCAACTTCAGTCGATACGGGGTCACTCGGGAGCGGAGGTGTAGGTAAATTTAATAAAGGTGCAACTATCTGTGCAGAAGGAAGGGGCGGTGCGATAGGTGGAGGAACAAGAACTATGGGACTAGGAACAATAGGTTGTACAGGGGGAACAGGAATGACAGCAGGAGTAACAGCAGGAATGGGCAGAGTGCCCAAAATAGGAACATACGGAGGTGGCGCTGAGGCATCAGGCCTGCGTTCGTTTAACAATTTCTCAATAAATTCTTTGGAAACATGGAAATCTCTAGAGGGGTAAATTTTCTGGATTCCAAGCGAAAAGCCCTATCCATATTTTTAACTGATTCTGAATGTTTTTCTTTATCATATAACAACGCTTTGACGGCGTGCATGTTTGTCCCTACTTTTAAGCTGCTGTAATGCTTCTTTTTTCCAATTCTGTAAAACATCAAAGGCTGCAGGTCTAGCCTTCTTTTTTAGCAAGATTGATTCTAAGTATTCAATACGGGGGATCTCAAAACTACCGTTGATTGGCCACTGAAATTCGGAGGCATGTCTGGTCTGTCTGTGCCAAATATCATTAAATACTATACTACCAATGCCATACTTACAGTACATAGTACATGCCGGCGACCCCTCCTGTGGTGCCGGGCGGCTAAATTCCAAAGATTGTCGATCGCTGCGGAACAGAGCCCTAAAGCAGCTATACAATTTCCCAGGCATTTCACAAAAAATTGGTGTTACCTGGTCAATAATTGTGTCTGCAGATACAATACGCCAAATTCAAATTGTCAGGGCTAAATTAAGAGCCGGGTCACGACTGCACCTGACCAAACCTAAGGAGGACCGTACGGTTTATCAAAGAACTTACCTAACGAATTTTACCTTGTGTTTGGTGGTTTCGACAAATCTGCCCGCCTCAAAAATGGACCCTCGTCAAGATGCCGTGTCAGACCACACGACTATCGTCCAAGGATCGGATCGTGCAGCGCTGCAGAGGTATCGCGTCTCGTTTGGTCGGGCCCGCAGAATCACACCGTCCGATCCCGGTTCAATAGTCTGCGTCAACCTTCAATGATCCGGCATCAATCTTGAGGGTCCCTGATGGGCGCCAAATGTGAAAACAAAGAAATCGATATGAGGCTGGGAAGCCCAAAGGAAACACACCAACACAGGTTACAAAGGACATACAAAGTGCTTTATTTAAAAGCTACAACAGTTACCAAAAAGTCAATTGACAAACGGATAGCTATTCGGCTCTCAGAGTAACGTAACAAACTTCAACGAAGGTTCGATGCATTAGTAGAGAGACCGTACATTGGAATATTTGGGCTTTTTATACTCGTTATCCAGCCCTGGCCAACCCCCTCGTGGGTTAACCATTCTTGGGACCAGGCCTAGGGTTCCTTGCCAGGTCAATCCTATAATTTATGCATTTTAATCAGATTCGCTGATATAGTTGTACATTTAAACATAGGTCAGGGATAGGACAAGGGGCCTCATTCCGAGTATGGCGTTAAGGGATAGCGGCCACCGGTAACGAGACCTGTGGCGGTGATCCCTTACCGCCATACTCCGAGTTCCCTTTGCGCCCTCGCCCTTAACGCCTGCTTTGAGCAGGTGTTAAAGGCAAGGGCGCAAAGGGGCCTCCAAGCCAATAACGGTGACCATAATGAACGGTCACCGTTATTTGCATCTTCCCCATTCCCATTGAGCCCTATGGGGGCTCATTTGGGAATGGGGAAGAGCCTTGGTGAATGGGGAATTACCGCCCCGCCAACCTTGGAATGGGGCGGTAATTCCGCCATCCACCAAGGCGCTGCCGGTCCGGGTACGGCGTCAACCAAGGCGTTAATAGCGCCATTGGTTAGCGCCATACTCTGAATGAGGCCCAAGGTCTCAGTTCGCGACCCCGACAAGTGGCCTGCAGGCATATTATTTATTCAAGTGTGCGGAGGTCACAACAGCCAGAATCTCACTCAGAATGTCATTCGGCCTCCATTTTGATGTTCAGGGTGACTTCCACATTACAAGAGAACCTAAAATGGCGGCTAAATCCAAGATGGCGACTTACACAATTTTTCGTTAAGGTCAAGACCTTGCCACAGAGTCTATTTACACAATATTTTAGACGACTTGGCATAGGCCAACACACATTCAAATACTGCGATAGGAGGCATAATATTATTTCAATTCCAACACCACAGGCGGGAGTAGACCTGTTCTGCTGACATCATGCTGTGCAACCTGCTCCTCTTCCCTTATCAAAGACAAGAATCACTTCGGCCCTTTCTGACATTTGGACGTTAGTGGCCTGCCGGTTCATGGACTGGCCTGGTGCCGAACATAACCTACATGTATCCACCCATTTCACATATACACCCCACATCCCATTATATAAAGGAGACTTTGAAAACAAAGGCAGAACACCTCGCTCCTTTTGACTACTGACATTATCATTGCCCATCAATTTGTCTTTATTGAAGATTTGTAACATATTTATTAAGACAAGTGTTTCTTGTCCTATTTTATCTTTCTTTCTTATTATAATACTAGCAGAAGTACCCGTTCTCTGAACGGGTTCTGTAGACAGACATGATAACACTGATCCTGTAGGTCGCTGATCCGATTGGCTTATCGCTTGATGTGAAGTAAACTGCACTGAGACTGGGCGTGTGTGGCTGGCTGACATATCCCAGAGCAGGTGAGAGTTGGTGTGCTGCTGCATACTGGGACCTTCTTTGCTCTCTGCTGACCTGTCACCTCATCTTGGTGTGGTGCAGTTTGTTGCGGTGCATTGCACTGCAAATATCTTGGAAACCGTGCCTCCTTGACCCCGAGTTTTGTTTCTCGTATCAGGGCCAGTCCTTCTACGACCACATAGATGTTTCACCAATTTCAGGTAACTGTCCCATGTGTGAAGGTGCTGAAATCCGGGCAGAGGGGTGGGGTTTCCAAACGTCACATAGCCAGTAATATCCAGAGGGTCTTAACAGGTAACTAAGCATCATTTGGTGCAGGTTGGTGAAATGTTGTGGAATTGTATAAGGAACAATGCTTCGCCAAGCCACAAACCCACAAATGTTGACATTTGCTGAAATCTAGGGAAAGGGGTGGGGTGCCCAAATGTCATGTAGCCAATAATGTCTGGAGGCTCCTAACAGGTAACTTTGCAAAATGTGGTGCAGATTGGTGAAACAGAGTGGAATTGTATAAGGAACAACGCTTCCCCACAAATCCCACCACAAACACATTTTTACTTTTATATAGATAATAAATTCATTTTTAACATATTTTTATGCTGTTCGTCCTTATATGTTTTTATAGATCTCTTATTTTTTTATTCTCATTTCAATTTATCTTTACCTGTGTAATGAACACCGGCGCTAAACCATGGCGCTATTAGCACCATGGTTGGTGCCGGTGTTGTAACGGGTCCGCCATGGTTCAATGGGGAATTACCACCCCATTCCAAGGTTGGCGGGGCGGTAATTCCCCATTGAACCATGGCCCTTCCCCATTCCCATTTTCGCCCCATAGGCTCTATAGGAATACATAGCACCAAGGTCCCTTTGCGGGTCCCTACTTTAACGGCTGGTCTAGACCAGCCGTTCAGGTCGGGTCCCGCAAAGGGACTTCGTAGTAAGGCGCTAAGTGTTTAACGGCGCCGCAGCCTTTAACGGTGCCATTTAACACTTAGCGCCAGGGTCCTAATGAGGCCTGTTATTTAAAATGTTCTGTTCTAATTTTCCTAATTTATTGTTTTGTAAATCTGTTTTCATTTTTTCATTTCTTTTTAGCCTTTCTTGTGTGGCCAACACTGTCTTCCTGTATTGTTTTCAGATGTCCACATTTCTGCCATGCTAGGACTCCCCATACAGTGCTGCACATTTTCCCAAAAGACCCATCGCTGATATGAATATGATTGCTCAACTGCGGCTTCCAATATTTCGAGGTTGACAGCTGAGTCAATGATGTTTTTGTGGATGTAAAGGGAAATCGCTTGATGCACGTTTCATCGGATATTTTTCAATCTTTCAAGTTCACCAAAACAGGTTGTCCCAGAATGATCACTAGTTAATTCCAAAAGCAGCTTCCACTGTATTTCATCATACGTGGAGGTTAGTATAAAGTTGAGCATATATTCTTCCCACTATACCTATAGGGCAAATCTCAGGCAAAACCTTTCATTGGAGAAGATAAACCTCAGGCTCATGCAATTCTTCCAAGTTAGTTACACCCCCTCCCGATATCAACAGGTCAGTGTGCCACGTACACATTCATTAACCAAGGACACCATTGTTGTCTCGAGAGAGCATTTCTCCTGTGATGCTTGTCTGTTAAATCCCGTTTTATTTCAATAATAAGTCATGTAATATTAACAAATGTTTTAATTGAAACTTGGCATTTTAAAAATTATTCTTTGGTTTACATTCTATACATTGTAATGATGAAACGTGCTATTACTGATGCCAATGGAATTATTTTGATTTTTATCGAACTAATAAAATGTTAAAGGTAATTCCATCACAGAAAGGGAATTTAGGAATTTGGATCAGTTTGGAATCTGTTCACAATCTGCAAATGGAGTCACAGCACTACGTGTTAATATTACATGATGGACAGAGGATTTTACAGAATGCCGATCTTACTGAATTGGCTGACAGGATGAAGGGACTGGTTGAATAACCATGAGTTTGCTCAACACTTTTTGCGGCACAGAATCCATCAAATCCATCTCACCTTTGCCTGCGTCTGTGCACGTCCATATCCTGGCACTTGTAGACAAACATTCTAAAGGGAAATCAAGCAATCCTTGCTGTAGATGTATTCTGCATTGATAAACAACTTGGTTCGATCTTTTGGAATATGTCATTTGCGTCTTTGACATAGCCCCCTGTGTGGCCAATCAATTGTGTTCAGCAAATTCTTCAGGACTGGGGTAGTTATAGATAAGTCACTGGGACCCTACACGGAATCCTCGTTGGCTCCCTCTTCGTTGTTCTATGTGTCTGCCGTGGCTTCCTTTTAAAGATGTGGCCAAAATGCTAGCCTGTGAACCAGCTCTTGTCAGACCACTGCTCCCAAAGAGGCAAGCAAATGAGAGGTTCAGCTGTTCTCTGATGTCCTGTGCCTTGTTTCGTCACATCTCTCGCCGCCACACACTACAATTCCCCAGCTCCCAAGTCACTCTCTGACAAGCACTCCTCTGAGTTCACCCTCTCACACCACCCTCAGGAGTGCTGAAATGAGAGCTGGATGGAACATCGGCTCCATGCAGCCACATTGGCTACTAATGTTTAACAGATCTTCGCCAACTATTTTTCAGTCAACATCAAAGTGCATTTGAACACGGTGCAAGGGGGTCTGCAAATCCCTTTGCATAATGCTTTGCACCTTTCTGTACCCACAATCCTATGCGAGCTGTGGTGAACAGAATTAGCATGGATGATAAAGTAACACTTTACAGCACAAGTGCGGATAACCCATAGAGATGAAAAGCGCCTTGGCATGGTGCATGGAATTCTTAGCTATTTCCCATCACTAGCTTTAATAGCTGCAAGAGTGGGTGGAGCCTACCGTGATTTCCTATGGGAATTCAGGGCAAACCTACTCGCCTTTAGTACTTAAGGTATTAAGGTGGTCCTCGTTCTGGCAGAAAGAAATGCTCTGATAGCCCTGATAAAGTCACATCTCATCCTACCTGAAAATATTTGCACCAGGTGATAGCCTTCTGCATGGGTCGGTGGAAAAATAGTTACCATTCAATGCCCTATTCGATAACACTCCTCACATGGCAACTTCAAAACCACAGAAGATATTGCAATAACTTAAATGTTCCCCTACTGAGAACGATCTTTAAAACAACTTCCTTATCATAGTCTCGCCATTAGCTACAATAACCAATCTCCCTCTAAATCTCACATCTGCAAACAAATGCACTGACTCCCACAATGTCTAAATATTCCTTCTCTCTCACTCAGAAAAACATGAGCTGCCAGAACTAGACAATAGAAGAATTAGACACCCCGAACATATACACACAATAAAAAGCAGGAGAGGGAATGCCGAAAACGTAGAGTCAGGGAGAAACAAATGGCAAGCATCAAGAAGTAGCAAGACTGATGAATAGACCAAGACCCCCACTGAACCAGAAGTATTCAGAAGATGGCGACAAATGAAAATAATTCGCCTTAATATAGCGCCACGAACCCACAGATATCGGAGCGTTGCTTATTACCCACAGTGTGTGTGTTTATTTATCGACCTCGGAAGGATGAGTACAGCGCTGCCGTGATTCGAATTTGCGTCAGTAGGCTCTGAACGGCTGTCAAAGCCAGAACTCTGATCGCGGTGCTATCTGTTTGTATAGTGTAGAGAATTACATAATGCAAAATCCACAAACCATCAAGGGCGAGGGGACGCAGGTGCAACAAGAAATTGCGGCAAAACAAACACAAAACACCTTCTCATTAAGCGTTATCAACAGTCATTGCAACAGTTGTGCTCAAAATCGTCTGAATAAACATCAGTGGAAGTCGGGAGTCCATCAAACAGAAAACCCCGAAGTACTTTTCCGCCAAAAGAGGGGAAATAGCAATGATGCAAGAAACCTATTTTGAGCGCAGTGATGCTGTAAATCTGAAGAGAGACCAAGTGCCGTAGCTTAATGCAGGGAGAGAAGCAAATGTGACAGGACACAAGTAGCTACAGAAAACGTACAGAGATGGGGGAACTTGAGGAATGTTCATGAAATCCCTTCCTCATAAATTGACATGTGTGGCATGCTGGAAGCAGGCATGTCAGTCTATGTGTCATATACAATCTAGGCAAATGTGCAATAGAACTCTGACTATCATACATTGTGAGAATTAACGCGGGAACACAGAAGACTCAGAGGGGACTGGACACATTAAGGTAGGATGCAGTCATTTCTTAGAATCAATCAACACACATGCTATGGGCATCCTGAAGATATACAAGAGCTGGAAAGAGAGAAATAACAAAGAGGAAAAGCAGGACAGGGTAGATACATTTGTGTGGTAATCCTAGCCTACATGCACTTATGAAAAACAAACTATGAACTCCAAAATATATTTGTTAATAACACAATGTTTACATGTTTTGCCTCAAGCAAAGACACTAAGAACATGGCGGGAAACCAGGTAGACAATCTGGCAGCGTAGATGAAGAACAGCGGTGGCAATGCCAGTACCACGCTATGAAGTGAAGGAACTCCTGAGCAAACCAGCCAAGGTAGTTGAGGAATTTTCAGGAAACCCGAATCAAGGGCCCAGGCCATGGAATACAGGCCATTAGACTCACTGATTCATTCTACAATACCAACTACTCACAGCTGGTGCCACTCTATAAAAAAAGCCATTGAGGAAATGTAGGAATGTGAGGAAAAGTAGAAAAATTACACATGGGGGTCCTGTTTCTCATTTCAAAAGCAGCAAGCGACTACCAGAGATGCAAAAATGACCACCCACTCACTGCTCAGTCTGGGCATTGAAATCAATTTGTCACTGGATGGCTCTGCTGCCTCACGGCGAAGCCATCTTTCTCCCATTTTTCAATTCCATCCAAACCCTACCCTCTCCTATCTACTTCCCGCCTGACCTTCTTGCTCTCTCACACAAAGTGTGCAATCTTGGAGCCCTCTTTGATAGAGACAGAGACCAACGACTGCAACAATTCATCACGACCACTGCCTATGCGGCTTGTATTAACCTCCTCAACATTTGGAAAATGGATCCTTTTCTTATTAAGCACTCTACAAAAAAATCTCATCTCCACCCTTGTGCTCAGCAAACTGGAGTACTGCTTAAGTCTACTCCCTGATCTTATCCCTACTCCTTCCTCCCTCTAGACAAAGACCTAAATAAACTTTGCTATCCACACTCTCTACAGCCTATCCAGATCCTCTCCCACTTCTACCTATCAACAACATGCTTGTTTGCTCTCCAAACAGAACCTCTCTCTTTTCAGTGTCCTTCTTCTAGTCCTCAAAGCTATCAATGGTCTTGCTTCTCAGTACCTGTCGGATTGTATCTCAGTTGACTCACCATCTCGTTCCCTTTGATCTTCTTCTGCACTCAACTTCACCGTCCCATAACCTCACTGTACCTCCTCTTGCTTTGGCTCCTTCTCCTTATTTATCCCTCACCACTGGAACACACTGTCCTAAACAATAACAGCCAAACCAACTGTGTATCTCTTCAAAGCTCAGCTTAAACATCACTTACTTGCTAAGGAGGGCACTCCCCCTTCCATCTCTGCCTCCATCCCTACCTGACCGCACCACTGCCTCCAGTGATGCTTAATAATGTGCTTTATATTTTTAATTAGTACTTTGCTTTGGTTTGAAGCACAGGCTTCTTAGGTTAATGTTACCTTTGCAAGTCACCTGTTTTCTTATAGACATTTTGTTTTTGTTTGTCTTGCTTTGTCCCTGGTACATGTCCTAATCTGTACACCCTCATAAACCAGCTCACTGCGTGTAATCTTAATGCTATTGTACAGGCATTCTGTGGAAATGTGCCACCATCTGTAAATGTGTTACTCTAAGTCATTTCTGATAGAAATTGGCATCCCTGTTTTTCAAATAAATACAAATAAATCATATCCACGGTGCTGTCGGAAGCAATCAAGACATTAATAAACAAAGCACAAGTATGATTGTTCCCAACAGGCAGTCTGAAGACAACGCAAGGCTGCTTCATCATCGCAGAGAATATAATTGAACTAGCACTGAAAAGTAGAGAAAGTCGAGTTTTCACTTGATGCAGAAAACTTGTTTCCCCAAAAGGAATGGAAAGATTGCTGATGGAAGAAACAGAGAGGATGCCTGTTTGAATAATAATATACAGGCTCAAACTATTGTGCTTGTTAGCACAAGTGAATTGTGGTAGGGACATGTTAGATACAAATAACTGCAAAGGGGTAGTGGGCAGGGAAGCCCACTGTCTCCCCTACCCTTTATATTCATCCGGGAACCAGAGACAGGTGCTATCAGAATACATCTTAGTGGCTGATGTAGTAAAACAAAAACTGGTTTGTGAAGATTATATCAGGTTGATGCTCTCACAACCAGACATATTTATTATCGAGACTGTGATTGTAAGTCAATATATCATTGTCAGTCTGTCCATGTATCTTTCGCTCTGCCTGTGTCATCATGAGTGTTGGTGTCTGGCAGTGTCTGCCTGCTGGTATATGCATGTCACTGTCAGTGTCTGACAGTTTTGTGCCTGTCATTGTCAGTGCCTGTCAGTGCCTGAGCCTGTCTAAAAGTGTTATTGCATTTCTATCTTAGCGACTGTGAGTATCCGTGTCAGAGAGTATGTTTCTATCAATAACTGTAACTGCTCGTTAGAGGCTACGTTTTAATTACTGAAAATGTATCATTGCCTGAGTGTCTATTCCTGTCTGTAGTGACCTGTTTCTGTCTTTCAGTATCTAACAGTTTATTTCTGTCTATGTGTAAAGAAGACACTGGCCAGGTTAATGTAATGGCCTGACTCTCAGCTATGCATACTCCCCTGGAATCTAAAGGCTTTGTTGGACACCCTTGAATCTCCTTTGGAAGTTTGTCTGAGCTTAGTGGAAACAGAACAAAAACAAAGTGCAGGGAGAGTATTAGACACAGCATTGCAAGCTACGCACAAACCATGCAACACACATCCTGTTATGCTTACCTGGTCTCTGTGGAGACGTTGGGGCATCGTTGGAGCCCTCCCTGGACTTGGCTCCCCTGGATCAGACTCCTTCCACAGCTGCTGTAGTATGGTCTGCCCTGGTTGCTGGTACTGCCCCTGTTTTCTTGTGATGGTGAGCTCTCCGTCCTGATTCTCATCAGCAGGGGCACCTCTGATGGACCTAGTTGCTTCACTGGTCCATGTGTGTGACGGTCCAAACTGGCTGTGACTGTACCTCTTTGAAGGTAAGTGTTCTTAACAATGATTATTGTCTGTTTCCTTTTGCAATGTCTGTTTCCAGTGATTATTGTCCGTAACCCTTGTACTGTCTTTTCTCTCCCCAATAGGTGTGAGGATGGCCACGTGGAGTCGCAGTGTTTGGAGTGAGTCCAAATGATGCCAGAGGGAATTGTGCAGCTCCCAATTACAAGGTAAGTTGGTTTTCAATGTCGAAAGCAAGACTTATGTGTTGCGCAGCTAAGCGTAAGATATTTATGCAGTCTCTAACCTGTGTGTCCTTTTCTCTTGCAGGGATGGCCTAGCGGTGTCAGATGGGAGGCGGCTATCCGAAGACCTGCCAGCACTTACTGATGGATGAATGCATGAGGATTCTGTGTGAAAAGAGAAAAATAATATGAGGCCGGGAAACCCAAAGGAAACACACCAAACACTGGTTACAAAGGAACATACAAAGTACTTTATTTTAAGGTCAAGCAACGACAAAGTCAATGACAAATCGGATAGCTATCGGCCCTCAGTACAACACAACGAACTTCAACGGGGTTCGATGTATTCAGTGAGAGACTGTACATTGGGACATTCAGGCTTTTATACATTTCTCCAGCCTGTTGTCCAACCCCTTTGCGGGTTAACCATTCCATGAATGTATAACTGGTCTAGGGTCTCTGCCAGGTCAATCTTCTAATATATACATCAGTATGCGCATAGATCAGTTCCGTCGATACAGGTAATACATTTACACACAGGTCAACAGAAGGACAAGGTCTCAGTTCACGACCCTAACAAGTGGTACAGTACAGGGTGACTTTTACACAGCAAGAGAACCTAAAATGGCGGTTTGATTCAAGATGGCGGCCTACATCAATTTCTAAGGTCAAGACCTTGCCGTAGAGAGTTATTCGCATACAGTTTTAAGCAACTTGGCGTAGGCCAATATACATACAATTGTTCACAATAGGAGACATAATTTAATATCCAGTTTGACAGCTGGACGAGAAGAAGAGCTCCCGCTTAACTAAACGTCCGGAACAGGTGAGGATGCGTTCCGACTTCAATGACAATGGGAATCAGGTAAGATGCAATACGCTGCAGGCGAAGGGATTGCAGGAGACAAGTAAGATGCGCGTCCAGCGATGGTGTTGCTAGAGTCAGGTAAGATGCACGTCTGACGATGGTGTTGCTCGAGTCAGATATGCTGCGCGTCGAGCGATGGCATTGTTGGCAGCAGGTAAGGTGCACGCCAAGATGAAGTGTTGGAGTCAGGTCAGTTGCGCTTCAAGCGGTTGTGGGGCTGGAGTCAGGTAAGATGCGCGCTGAAGATGATGTTCTGGAACCTGGCAAGATGCGCGTTGAGATGATGAGCTGGAAACAGGTAAGAGCGCTTCAGGCGGTGGTAAGCGTTACGCTGCAGAAAGCAGACTAATGCGAAGTGCTTGCATGCGGGTGAGGCTGGTTTAAATAGCCTGGTCCCAGCCGCTCCCTTTGGCCCCGCCTTGTGGCTCCACCTTGCCACTCCCAGGGACTGCTGCACATGCTCCCCAATGTTTTCTAATGGCCAGGCCCGGCCTGCACGTGCCCCAGACACAAAGTGTACAGAGCACACTTTTTTATGAGCCTGGCACCAAAGGCGCCAGGACTGGGTCCATTTGGACCTCTTAGATGATAAGGACAATGTCCCTTGTCCTGTGGCCATGACACATCCACACAGAGGCATGCATGTACGCACACACAGAGACACACACACACAAGAACCAGACAAGCTTGCCTCACACAGAGATGGTGGTGATGTTAGGCAGCAACGAGTGGGTCTTATCATTGCTTGGCTCATACCACTCTAATTCTCTCTTTGCTCATTGGCTCCTGTCAGAAAAGAGGGTGAAGTCGTGGGTGGGCTAGTAGAGACAGACGGGAGCAGTGGAACGGTTGATCTGCTATTGGGTGTGCGATGATCGCTGGGACTGATTATGAGTTGGGCGTTATTCTGGCAGTAAATTCCAGGGTACGGCCCATTGGAATTAACGTTACCACCACTTGGTCTGGCAGATTTACTGCCGTATTACAAGTGGTGGTGGCATGGTTAGTCCCCATTAATGTGGAGTCCTTAGGACTCCATTGGGGATTTCAGTGGAATAACTACCGGCAGAATTACTGCTGTGGTCATTCTGCTGATATTACCAAGTATTTGGCAGAAGGTGGGAAGATTTAGCTTCAGCATGATGCTGGAGGTAAATCCCCCACTCCAGGGTTATACTCGTAGTATGGCAGAGCGGAAATAATGGCAGTCATTCCGTTACCGCCACTTTTTTCTTGCATCGCAATGAGACCCTTAATGTTGCTTCACTTCAGGTGGTTCCATGTCATTTTATCGCCTGTAATTTCATCCCCGGTCATTTTAACATGCACATTCCATCGAAAATGCTCATTGTTTTTTTGGGGGGTGTTCCCCCTCCAAGCCCCCCTCCCATGCTTATTTTTGCTATTGCCTACCCGCCCAAACCCTTATCTGACCTTTCCCACCGCACCGCCGCTAAAAAAATTCGATGAGCACATTCGATGGAATGTGCACGTTAAAATGCCTGGTGATGAACATGCAGGCGATGAAAGGACGTCATACCCTTCAGGTGACTGTGAGCTATATGTGTATGGTTGGGTGATGTTATTCAACAGGCCTGAACTCGTTGCCTATCTGGGGCCAGATTGCAGAAGGTTTGCCACGGTGCAAGTCCAAAGGTGCACAGTTTTAGCATCAGGGCAAAGTTTGCCCAATTTTTAAAAACAATGGGACACATTAGAAAACTATTGCACCATGACAAGTGCAGCTTGGCAAGGTATAAGTGACAGGGTAAACATTGCCATAGTGCAAAAAAATTCATCGGAAATGTATGTTTTTTGTACTATGGCATTTTTTACCCTGTCACTTATACCTTGCCAAGCTGCACTTGTCATGGTGCAATAGTTTTCTAATGTGTCCCATTGTTTTTAAAAATATGGCAAACATTGCCCTGGTGCTAATAATGTGCAACTTTGCACTTCCACCAGTGCAAACCTTCTGTAATCTGGCCACACATGTTGATGGCTTGTTCTGTGACTCTTGTCTCTAAGTTGTCAGTGGGTGTAGGTGTTTGAAGGCCAGTGCACCTCTGTGTATGTGTAAGTAATTATCTGCTCTATGATGAGTATTCATTACTAGTTGTTTGGAAGAATGTCATTGTGAATGTTTGATTGTGTAATGCATATTGTGTGACAATGAGAAGGCAGGCAATTGGTGCTATTGCAGAGTTCCATGGATGTTGGTTATGGTGCAAGTGTGAGGGATATTCGTCACAGAATACAACAGCTCACATTGCTTAAAGCTATATGGGTCATTAATAGAACCTATATGATGAAGATCACTGTTAGATTATATCACCCACAGAGCAGGTACAGTTTAGTCAGCAGTAGTGCAATTCAGTTCAGAGAGTTCAAAGGTACCACCCTGAATTCAATAGTGCACACTTCCTGTATTGAAATAGAAGTGACAGCAAGCACTCGTCAGACTCATCTTAGGTATAGTATCCGCACCAGATAAGCTTCCCTCAAACATAAAGCAGATATAAAACAGACAGCATCATACGATTACATCACAGATAGGGCAAGCAGCAGAAGCAATGCAAGCTTCCATTACAGACACAACCAAATAAAACAAAAGGAGCAACCACTGATGCTTGACTGAGTCAGGCAATAGCCATAGCCAGGGTTTTCACAAGGTTTGCTGATATTCATTGCAAAAAATGTGATGAGGACCCCTTGCAATTTGTTGCACTGTGCCAGGGGCAATACGAATAGGAGATGCAAAAACCCTCCCTTTGAGTTTGTGTGGAGGGAATAGATATGTTGAAGAGGCCTTCTGGATGCATCTGGGCTAAGCTAATATCTTTCTGCTGGTCAACTTCACTTTCCCTCAAAATGATTTGTAGGGTATATCTGGAGACGGAACACAATGAAAATCCTGCAAAGATCCTATCATGGTCACCTAATATATGTCATCTTCCACCAGTATCTAGGGTTGTGAATCATGAACCTACCTTATACACTCTAGACAGATAACCCCTGTGCACATTACTGCTTATAAGAGCTCCAGTATGGCATTTCCATCACAATGCCCCTGCCAGAAGCACTTCCTTATTTCATGTGTGTTTTGGTTTTCTATAATGTGCTATTTTCAGAAAGTTACACAATGGGAAAGTAGTGTTTGTCTATATGGGCCAAGTAGACTGAGTGCCCCCTTAAGTGCACTCTAAGAGTGGTCCCTGAAAGAAAACCTATGATAAAAAGATTAGACGTTTATCCTTGTGATAAATAAGTGTCATAAAAAGCAAGACACAGTGGAGGAAATGTCACACATAGTTTCTTCAGTTCAGTGTATTAAGGTCATACAAGTGCTCTAAATAGTGAGCTGTGGAATATGACTCATCAAATTAATATCAGAGCACATCAGCATCTCCCTACTACAGTATTAGTACAACATAGAGTTCCACTTTTTAACCAGTGAATTTAAATTGCTAGTTTGATCATGCAGGAGATACATTTCCAATTGACAATCAGCTTTCAAGGGCTATAATTAAGAGCCAGTAACATGTATAGCTAAATTCAGTGTTGCATTGAATGACAAACAACTGTAAGACACACGTGTAAGACACAAACACCTTAGTGCAGAGACGTGCAACCGTTGGCTCACCAGGTATTTTGGACTACAAGATATTCGATAATGAGGAATCATTGGAGTGGTAGTCCACATAAATCTAGAGACCCACTTGTTCCAGGCCCCTTCCTTGGTACAATACACTTTCTGATACTGTGCACATACAAAGCAAGCAGCCTCCCTGCCAGGACTGTGCGTTGTCAAGAAAACAATAATGTGTTGGCTTGACAAACTTTACCATTGGCTATGTATTTTAAAGCATTGTGAACTGTTTTCACAACCTAAAGGATGTGAGCTTATTGGAAGTATAAGAGGGATAGGTCCAGTACTTCAGCAAATGTAATGATACAGCAGCCAGCAATTGTTAAAGAAAGAAGGTGCAGGGGTCCAACTCTGCATTGAAGGGGGAACAGGCTTTCTTATGAAGGGTGCTATAAAGTTATCATCTGTGGTACAATATAAATTATAATACAATATATATTATATAACATAATATATATATATATATATATATATATATATATATATATATATATATATATATATATATATATCTGTTCTTTCCTAATTTTATTTTACTTTTCTATTGTTAAATTATTTAATCTAATTATAAAGTTTAGTCCACTTGAAGAAAGTCCCAATGCACATAGACTCCATGAGTAACTGTAGAAAGAATAATTAAAAACATCTTCATTGGATTTGAACATTCAAGAAGTAGGGCATTCTTAAAAGAAAACTATTATACAGTCTATATTTTGCCTATCAATATGCACTTTAATATACTGAGTAGCTAATAGGCAAAATATATGGGTTTAAATACTTCTTTTTAAATCAGTTAATATAAGAGAAAGAATGTATCACTCTATATGAATGGTGCGATAAAAAGCACTTAGCACCTCATATAGGAGGTGAGAAATTAAGCCTCTTGGAGGCAAGGAATACACTGCTTTCAAATGTGGTATAGCCAGGCATGGAGACTCTATCCTTAGATTTAGGCACTATGCACTTTCTTAGTACTGGACTGCTTTTTGAACTAAATTGGTGTATTGTGTATAACTATGTGATAGGCACTGTTGACTTTATAGTTAACAAAATATGTTGGAAAACAATATGCAGATAGCACTTTAAGGTATGGGCTAGGACAGAAAGGCCCTTTTGAAATTTAAAATTTAAAATGGTAATTCCAAATTTGAAAACCTAAAATTGAACGTTTTAAATTTAAAGTCTAAAATTGTTGCAATATGCACCTTATAACAGTGAAAGGTCATTAGACCTTGATACAAAATATGTTGGAAGACAATACACATATAGCACTTTAAGGTATGGGCTGGGACGGAATAGCCCTTTTCTAAAATAGAAATTCTAAAGTTGAAAACTTAAAATTTAAAGTTCGAAATTTAAAGTCTAAAATTGTTGGCACTATGAACTTTATAGAAGCGAAAGGTTATTAGAATTTGTCATAAATATGGTGCTAAGCATGCAGCATTCTATTTTTAATATCAAATGTATTCCATCTTGAGTTACAGAAAGGTTTATAGTAAATATGAAATGTTATGGGACAGAAAACATAAAACATCAATCTTGTTCCATTTATGTTAACGCACGTAGATCACTCGAATTGCAATGTTTAAGAAGATGGGCACATTGTAATCGTGCCACATGTCTCAAATTGTATTTGTATTTGTATACATTGGGGCTGTTTTAGATCACATAGTTGTATTGCCTACTCTAATTGTATATTTCAATTCAAAGTTGAATATTAACTCCTCAGTATGCCCTGGAATAAATTATGTGCATAAATGTAGCAATATTGCCATGATTACATAGATATTGCTGCCCGTGACGAATGTCTCAAATGAACCAAAAACAAAGGATTGACTCTTTGGCGAGTAACGGTAAACCTTTTTCTATGTCTGTTACTGACACCTCCCTTGTGTATAAATCAAGTGGACTAACGCAAACAAAATCATGTGACCAAGCTACTAGGTGTAGCGGAACCCATAATTTGTTTGTTTCTGCCTAACGAAATAACTCGTTTGGAGTAAATTGAAAGATACTTTTAAATTGTTATGTGAAAATAAAGAGGTGATTTTAACCTGATACTTTGGACGCTGATGGGATGAAAAACTGCTAACTAAGTCATTACCTCTGGCTGGGAGTGCGACTCACCTTTTCACACCGGGGAGTTTTTGGATATATATATATATATATTAAATGACAGAGCTTCGCCAACACTCAGGAACGACCAGGTTCAACAGCTGTCAATAAGCAGAGCAATAAATGAGCAAGTAACTTTGGCAGTTTTTCTGTCTGGTGGTCTTCCTCAGGCTGGACCCTGATCAGAATGCTGAAATGCTCTGGGCTAACTCCTGATCCACAAAAGCTGCACTGAAAGAATCTGCGGCACTAACTAGGCCTCACTGTTCCTGTACATTAGCAAACAAACTTAAATAGACATTTCAAGTTGCTTCATACTGTGACCTCCCTGAAAAGGCCCGCCTAAGTGAATGGCAGAGACAGTCTGCTCATGCTGAGAGCCCTGTGGGTTTTCAGAGACATACCAGGTCTGGCTCTCTGCCTGTAATGGCATATAGCAAGTGACTTACTAAGTGTGTATGGTGGCGTCCTGTGAGCAAACAAAACTGTTAAAAAACTATAACACCTCCTCCCTTGACGCCACTCCCGCCCAGCCCGGCTGGCCTCCTTGCGTCAGCTTCTGAGCAGGAGCTGTAGTGTGTGTGAGCTGAGCTGCCTCTGATCTGCCTGATATACATGATGCCCAAGGTGCAGCCACATTTCATGCTGCACATGTCCATCACTTGCCCTGCCTGCAAGGCCCCTGTGAAGAGCGAGGCATGGGGCACTGTGCCCCCCATTGGCCTCCATTGTGATGGCCCTGGCCAGAGCATAGACAGGGGCAGCACATTATATTCCCTCAGACAGAACTGTAACAGTGCACAATGGTCCATACTCATGCACAAGGGAGAAAGCACAGAGGGCAACAGTCTAAGCTTCTCTCACATAGAAATGGTAAAGGACAATGTAAAAGACAGATTGTAGAAATAAAATACTTATCAAAATGTAGGCTTATGTATGATTGTGAAGTTGAAATCCTGCAGCCTCAGCCCCCATTGCTCAATCTTTGGTGGCATCTTACACTGGGTTTCCGAATATGGTCACAAGAGCCTGGTGAACTGTGACTATAGTAAACGGCGTTCCTAAAAGAAACATTTGAAAATGTTCACAGGACCAGACAACTGCAAGGCATTCTTTTTCAAGCTGCGAGTAGCATCTTTCCCCGGCTAACACTGCATTGCTGGCATATGCGATTATTGTTCTGGGTGCTCCTCGACCTGAATGATGTTGAGTCAGAATGGCACCGAGTCTATTAGACTGGCGTGAACCATTAGCTTGGTGCACTTAATTGGGTCAAAATATGCCATATGCTCAGATTACACTATGTCCTTCTTTATTCGCTAGAAATGCTTCCTCACGCCAGCAAACTTCCAAGCGTGCCACAAAGCTATCGCACATGCGCAAGTGTGCGTGTGTTCATTGGCTCCTGGTTCGTGATGAAGAATAGAGCTCGTCGTCTAGATTTACTGTGTCCTGACCAGGACACAATGGGTCACTCTGGCGGTCGTAGGGTGGTGAAGGGTGTTTGAAGCAACTGCCCCTTCCACATTTGCTCAGTGGCAAGAGGCCATTGAGGTGATAATAATGAGCCTCATTACAAGTTTGGCAGTAATTCCATGATTATTCTGAAGAATTGCCACGAAACCCATTTACTGTTGCCACCATTCTGTCAGACTTATTGGCCACTGGATTATAAGTGGGGCAAGGCATAAAAATATCAATTTCGGGAGCCCACAGGAAGATTTACTGTGAGCAGTACAGCAACATAGCATTGCATAACCTTGGCACTGGGGTCTGGGTTCAGGAGCAATGCTCTAGAGGGAGAATGTTGTGCAGAACAAAACAAAGCTGGTGTCAGAGGGTGCGGAAGAAAGGATCCAGGGATGGTAGGCAAAGATTAAAGGCATGGGGATATGGCAGCGCACATGACAGACTATGCCATGCCCTGGGTTGCGGCTACTATGATCCAACTATAAAGATCTATTAGCCAAGAAGAAGAGTGACTATGCGGTTGAAAAGTGGGTGAAGCTGCATGGGCCTTTAAATTCGACAGACGTGTGATTTTGGAAGTTAGCAACAGAAAAGGAACGGAATGGAGATAACATAACACACTATAATATTAGAGAGGCCACTTGGCGGGCCTATTTTTCGAATCTCTATAAAGACAACACACACTCTAACTCTAATTAGCTTAGTACTCTCTTCCAGCATCAGTGACTTTCTCTTTTACAATTAGTGAAGTAGCAGGAGCACTCACCACCTCTAAAAGTGGCAAAGTATCCGGGCCAGGCCAAAGTCCCAAGACCTTTTTAAAGATGAGAGAGACGGATATGGGCCCCAGTACTGTGTACATACTTTAATGCTCTGTTGCTTAAAGGAGAAATCCCTGAATCATGGCATAGGGGAATCATAGTTCCTATTTATAAAGAAGGGGGCAAAGATAGCCCAGCTAACTATCGCCGATCTCCCTCCTTGATGGAATAGGGAAACTCTTTGGCAAGCTTCTATTGAAACACCTCCAACAATGGGCAGACCGTGAAGAGGTAGTCACATACTTACAGGTTGGTTTTAGACCTAAAAGGAGTACCCAGGACCAATGCCTCATTTTTTCACTGATCATTGCCAAATATACCAGATTAAAGCAATTCTATTTCTATGCTGTGTTCCTTGTCTTGAAAACTGCTTTTGCCACTGTGTCAAGGGCTACTTTATGGCAGATTTTATTGAACCAGAGGACTCTGCCAGATCTAGTGGCTATCATCCGTTTTTTAAACTCATCCAACACAGCGTCCTTCAGATATGGACTGAGGGAGAGCTGACACAGGAATTTGGGGTGGAAGTGGGGGTGAGGCAAGGGTATGGCGTGTCCCCTCTTCTGTTTAATATATATATATATACAGGTAATCATTGATGCTTTGTTCAGTGGGTTCCAGGATCCCCCAAGCTGGAGGCAGATAAATATCCATCGCTTTTCTATGCTGATGATGTGGTTCTGTTGCCTATTTCTCCCCAGGGATTAAGACATGCTTTGAAGCTATTTGCCTCTAAATGCTCAGACCTATAACTAGTATTAAATCTTGCGAAATGTAAAGCTATGGTTTTTGGACCTCCACGAATGCAAAACCTAGGCAGATAGAATTATCAGTAGATGATTACATGTTGGACCAGTGTGTGGGAGTGAAGGTTCGCTTGGGCCCCCTTCCACATTCTGCACATTATGGACCACTTGCTCGTGCAATGGTGGGGGATGCCTCCATTGCCCTTATGCTAACATTAGCATAACTGGGGCTATTGTGGGATACACTTGGCATCCAATCTGTGTGCCCTCGACTCCATCTTTGGACTAGGCCTCACTTCGATAGTACGAAAAGGCTTCTCTCCACTCTGCAGCGCCGCACACAGCTTGCTCACAGCCACCACCTTTTCTCCACTGTCTGAGAGCTTCACAAATCCCTTTCTCACGGATGTGCCGTGGATAATTTCAACAAATAATAGAATGTATCATATCACCCTTCCTCTGTGATCACTGTCCTGTGTGTGAACCGGCTCGAACAATGCCTTATAGCTCATCCATCTCCACAAACCTGCCCCTGCTCCTTTGCCCCCATTGTTGGAAAATTACTGCCAATGTAACCCTGTGCCCTCTTAAGGTATTCTCTTGATGTATCAGAAGTGTGACGCTGTTGTGCAGCCCACCCCACAGTGTCCCCAATAAACACAGACCTCTGTCTCAGTATATTGTGTCTTAAAACTAACACATGTCATTACAACTCCCCAGTGGCGTTGATGTGTTAAGAACCACCCAGTCACCAACGTTATCACAGAGGACAAGCCTCCTATGCTGTTTACCTCATAAAAGTCCCAATGAAAGATGTTGTAATCGCATGTATGCAATTTATAGGTTTTCTAGATTTATTCAAAGGTATACTAATGATTGTTGTTTTATTATATGTCAAATGGTAGCTTCTCATGCTTGCTTAGTTAGTGTCAACCCTTTCTCGCTGTGACCTAACCCTCACCCCTCCTGGAAACATGCAGCTGGACTTCGTGACGCTCACACTCCCGCCTGAAGGAGCAGCGTCTACACAGATATACACGCCTCTACCCTCCAGCCTATCCTGCACTGTTATAATACCCTATGTTAGTTGCATCATCTATGACGCTGTTTGCCTTCATACGTTTCTGTAACTGTAGTGTTTGCCAGAGCGCTCTCAGGGCAGCAGAGTTCTCTGGATGTCAAATTTACATACACTTACTAACCTGTTCTCCTAGTCTCATTCCCCATTGGGGTGTATTGCATTTGTTATTATTCTGCATGTGTAAGTCGGGGAGTGAGCCTTTACATTTGGTGACCCACACAACGCGATCGAGACAGGTGTGCCGAGGCCCCCGTGCCATGCGGCGAGATTCGGGATGCTCCCAGCAAGACCATTGCCTCCGCGGTTGACCAGTGTGCGCACAAAAAGAAAGGTTCCAAGGGTCCCCATCATCTTTGCAAATACCCAACTAACTGCTCGCCAAGGTGGGTCACGGCTTGGTTGGGGTGCGGCCCTGATTGTGGATAGACCGTGAACAGAGGCTCTCGGACGACCTGCTGAACACGTGAGTACTGGTTGCGAGATTCCCAAGGGAAGGGAAAAAGTTGAGAGATAATAAGGTAAAAGATAAGGGCAAGGGAATAGTGGGAATCAGAAGTTGAGTTTAGGGTGTGAATGTTGGGGACAAATAGATAAAATGGAATAAGGGATCCTAGCTCCAAAGGGAGGTAGAAGGCGGTGCCGCATAGCATTGTTTCGACCAGTGCAGGAGACAAGTGGAGGTAAGCAACTGCAAAACAGACGTAAAGTACTAGATTTGTGGCATATGTTTGAGGAAACAACCCTGAGTAGTGACACAAATAAGGAAAGGCCCTCAGAAGGGCAGGCCGCCCCAATGGAGGGAGAGGGAGTAATGGCGGAGGAGTGCTCAGTAAAAACAGGAGAAAAGTACCTCACTAAACTGTACCCATTAATGACGAGGCCTGCAGTGGGATATAGTGAGCCCAGGTATGTGCCGGCACCGAGTACCCCAGCAGCCGCAGTTGCCAGAGCCCTGCCACTGTATGAAACAAGAGGATTGTATGGACCAATTAGTGCCCCTCCAGTGGATCTAGCGTGGGTAGCTGGAGATTTAGACAGACAGCTCGCCCATGCCCAAATGGAAATAACAGGGCTGAGAGCCCTGTGTGATAGGGGACAGATGTTGCCAGTGGGAGGAGAAGTACCATCAAGTGTAGTAAGTGATCTGACACCTCCACCAAGTGTAGCAGGGGGGTCTACACCATCTCTACCGCCGCAGGGCAATGTGCCGAAGGGTCAGGAAAACGAGTGGCAATCAGGAGAATTTTTCTTCCTTTAAAATAACAAACCAATAAAAATAATACGAGCAGAAACAGCAGACGACCAAGGGGGAGAGGGACAGGGAGAAAGAAAGGAAGAAGAGGAGATAGATGAAGTTTGGAGCGATCTAGATGAGTACGAAGATGGGCTGGCAGCTACAGGATTCCCGCTCCCATTAGGAATGGACCCAGAGGATGGGTGAGGGCTCCCAAGATGGCAAGGGAGGTTGAGCCAAAGAGTAGGAAACATGTTGGTAATTAAAACAAAGAAGGGAACGGTAAGTAAAAAAGGAAGTAAGGGCAAATTACAGATGGCTCTAATACACAAAGGGGCAAGGAGGCCGCATTACATACCATGGGCACAGATGGACAAAAGTAACTCGTTGAAACTCCTCCCTCTGCTTTCGAGTGGGGCAGGTAAGTGGATACACGCATTTGATAAGAACACAGCAGGGGTACCATTGGCCATAGGGGATGTCAAAAGTTTTTTAGTTTCCGCCATCGGTGATCAGGCAGACGGGGTGTGGGTTTCCCGGAAGTAACAATGAACTGGGACCGCAATGACTGGTTATCATTTAACAATATAAGAGCACAAGTGTGGGATGCATTGCGGAGAACCTTCCCAGATACCCCAGACTTACATGTAGTAATGCAGGGAGAGGAGGAAAATCCTATGCAATTCATTCTTCGGGTGCAAGACCTGTGGAGATCAGAAAGGAGCACGGCTTCGGACCAATTCACTGCATTATTTTACTTCATAATTAAAAAAGGGCTCCCGAAGGACTTGGATAAAATAGCTGGGATAGAAGCCAAGGGCTGGCCAGAGATTCAGAGCATAATTGTACACCATTGTAGGAGGATCAAAGAGAGGGAAAAAGAGATAGCACAAAGAAGGTTGGCAGACAAAGTAAAATTGGTTCAAAATAAATTAGTGAAGGTTGTGCAGTGGATTCAGCACTTCCCACTGACAGGCAGGGGGAAAGAGAGGAGGGAACAGGAAATACACCAGTGAGAATGGCAGCAGCATGATCTGCAAACGGACAAGAGCAATGGGTAGGAGAGGAGCAGTATGAAGGGCTCCAATGGCAGGGCAGACCCGCAAGAGGATGAGGTGGGTACCAGGGACAAAAGGAGGATTTGGGGGTCCTGCACCAAGAGGGGGATTTAGAGGACAAGGTATGAGGGGGAGGACCTCAAGGGTCATGCTGGAATTGTGGACGATGGGGACATTTTTCAAGAGAATGCAGAATGAAACCCATGGGATATTACCAAGGGCAGCCTCCCATGGGGAACGAACAGCAGTGTGGTCACCTACATCCAGGCAGTCCTTACGGGTTACCAATGGGTGGAAGTGGGCAGAACTAACAATTCTATAATGAGCAGCAGCAGAGAATATAACAAATGCCACGTAGACAGCAACCCCAACAGCAAGGGATGCAACAACAGGTAGCATGCCAGAGCACAAAGGGAAATGCAAACACTAACATTTTTGCAACAACCGCAGATGGCGCGCGGCACTTTTTCGTGGCGTAGCTGTAGTGGGGGACAATGGTAGTCATTCCGAGGTTGGAAGTAAGGGAAAAATTATGCCGGTAAAGGATTACCGGCATTGCTTACCGCTCTGGGTTATTCGGACCTGAGACCCCGCTATTAGCGGCACTGTTAGTAACAGTGCCGCTAATAGCGGCATGGGCGCGGGCACGCATCCCATCATACCGGCAATACTGGCATGCCGCTAATGGGAGGAAATCACAAGACAGGCGGACAAGCAAATACAGGGATCATGAAGGCGCTAATAGTGGATACCGGAATGCCGGTAATAACGGCATCTCAAACCAACCATAAAATGCTATGTGCAGTGTTCCCAACTGCCACAGATGAACACAATCAGCACAGGTGGAGGCAATGGAGTCTGGGCCAGTACAAAAGGAGCACACCCACACACCACACCTCTTCCCACCCCAAGATGATACCAATAGTAGTGGCAATGCTGGAGCTGGAGGACATGCTTGCATTGCAACACCAGCAACAACAACAGCAGGCACCACAGGAGACGCAGGAGGAGAAGGATGGTGAGACAGGCCCAGCATGCCCCACCAGTGCAGCCAGCAGCACCAGGCAGGCAGCGCCAATCCCTCGCATCAGAGTCAGTCCTTTCAACTGAACCCCGGAGCAGATCCACACCCTGTACCGTCTGGACCGGGACACCATCACCACCATTGTGGACATGATACACGATGACATTGTCAGCCTCATTGAAATACACACCGCCATCCCCCTCTACTGAAGGTGGTGTCGGTGCTCCATTTCCTTGCCACAGGCACCTACCAGCACACAATGGGGCACATGCATGGTTTATCACAACCCTTATTTTCTCGCATTCTGAACCAAGTGCTGGATGCCCTCCTCAAGCACACAAGGGACTACATATCCCTACCACATACTCCCCAGGAGATTCTTGACACCAAAGTTGGCTTCCATGCACTGGCAGGCATGCCAAATTGTATAGGTGCCCCCAACTGCACCCACGTGGAGTTGGTGGTCCCGCATGCCATGGAGGAGGTGTACCGCAACAGCAAGCAATACCACTCCATCAATGTGCAGATGGTATGTGACCCCAGCAAGATCATAACAAATTGTTGTGACCAATATCCCGGATAAACTCATGGCTCTATGGTCCTGCGAAACTCCACGCTACCGTGCTATATGTAGCGACATACTGGACGACTTGTCTGGCTGCTTGGTAAGTTGCATGACAGGCATATGGCACTGATTCGGGGGCAGAGATGCACACACCACCATGATGTCAATGTTGATGTCACAGCATGATGTGCACATCACTAAACACTGTGCCCCAAAGCATCCCAAACAGAACATGACATCCAAATACCATAGGACAATAGTAAGGTCGACACCTATCACTACATGACAAACAGTAACCCCCCCCCACATCCCACTAAATGTGCACCACTCATCAGCTGACCTCACCTTCCGTAACACCATCCAGCAACATGCAGTGAATATGCATTAAGTTGCTGTCTCCAGCAAATCACCACACAGGACAAGCATCCCTGGGAGTGCATTGAACCAAACCACCAAGGGAATCCACTGTCTGTCACAGGGCCGCCACAACCACAGGAATGCAGCATGTCACCATGGCAAAAATCAGCATTGAATGCCTAACTTTGCAGAGCCTACTGCCAACTCTCCAAGTCAGCAATTCCTACAGAAGACAACACATCACTAATTAGACACGGACACAGCTGTATGCATACACGATGCATGTGCAACAAGACGGCAGTGCACACCGTGTATCATCTTGAAGATGCAACCCACACCATTAGTCCATGGCAAAGGACACAATGAGGGCCTGAAAATAGCGTGAATACAACCAGGGACATGTGCATGTGACCAACGCGAACCTGCTGGTATGTGTGACTAGTACAGCTGTCCATCATGATTCGACTGACATGTACCTTTTTTTGCCTCCCATGCAGGTGACAGTGGCTATCCCTTGAAGCCGTGGCTCCTCACCTCTGTCCGTAACCCACAGAACAGGCACAAGGAGGACTACAATCGTTCCCACACCCATACCCGTATGGTCATTGAGCAGACCTTTAGCCTGTTGAAGGTCCGATTCCGCTGCCTCAGCCGGGTGGGTGGGGCACTCCTCTACAGGCATGAGAAGGTGGCCAAGATCATCATGGCATGTGTAATGCTGCACAATATGTGTATCTGACGGAACGTGCCCCTGCCCCCTGACATTGAACTGCTACCACCTGGTGATGATGAAGGGGATGAAGAAGATGTGGCTGCACATCATCGTGGTGCCGATGCACAGGAGGGACGTTATGTGCGTCAGTCAGTGATAGCACAATATTTCTGACACACATGGCTGCAGAGGGTGGCATGATAGTTTGAAAGAGGGCACTGGGTGTGGTAGTACGTGTACACTATACTGTATATGAATAAAAGACACATGCGCAATGATGAATGTCCACTCAAGATGTTTTTTTTCACACAACAGGTGTATTGAAATTTACAATGAAGAAGAAAGTGCACTAACCCCCCACCACCCTCATCCCCCTCCCCATCCCCCCAAAACTCTCCAACACACCCTCAACCAAAACTCCCCAACACATGTCCAAACAAGTATCCTTTGCCATCATCAGGCTTGCCAGTCTACTTCCTGCCATCCCAGCACCTGCAGCTGGCATGTCCTGGCAGTGCAGGGTGCGCGCCGACCTGCGCAGTGGGTTGGTCCGGGTTGAGCTGGAGGAGGATGGGGTGGCTGCCTGCTCCATCTGGGGTGTTGGATGTTCAGCCTCTATAGCATCAGAGATGCAGCTGAGGACCTTCCGCAGGGTGGATACCTCATTGCACAGCCTACTTTATTGTCTGCAAAGATCTTGCCCAGGGAGGCGGTGTTGTCGGCAATTATCTTGCTCAGAGAGGCGGTGTTTTCACGCCACTCAAGCCTTGATTGGGCATTGTCATCCACAAATTGATGCACAAAGCCAATCAGCTCCTCATTCCGCTGTGGACCGCCGTTGCACCTGTGGAGGTGGACAGTGCTTGGATGTCATGTTCGGCTTCAATGGGCTCCACTATGGAACTCATGGCCCCTTGATTATACTCCCGCCAGAATGCTACGGGGTGGTGGCATGGTTAGACTCTAAAGATGTGATCTAGGGGGGTGGTGCTGGACTTGGTGTGCGGGGCGGTTCAGAGGATTCGTCCTCCACGGGCACCCACACCTCTTCCTGTGCCTCCTTCTCAGCCAGGGGTGCTGTGGCTGCTGCCTCCCCGACTGAACTGGACTCTGCTGAGTGTGGAGCCTCAGCTGTGTCCTGTGGCAGTGTGACAGGGGTTGCGGCTTCCATCTCAACGGCCCTTGGCGGCACCAGTGCTGTGGCATCTTTATGTCCTGGTCCCTCTTCCGGGGTGTGGTTGGTTGTGGGGGTGAGTCCTGCACCTCGCTGTCATGGTCTGAGCCTGTGGGGGTGGAAGAGAGGGACAGCATGAGTGATGGTTTGATAGGCATCATGCATACATTTGTATAATTGCTCATCTACACAATTGAGGGTAATAGGCATTTGAGTTTGGATGATCACGTTGCTTGCTACATGGGTGGGTAATGCTGCATTGATTCATGCCGGTAGTACAATCTCCACTTTCAATGATGGCGCTAAGGGCCTTTTTTGGGCCTTTTACGGCATGGCAGTAATGTCCTTACCGGCATGGTGCAAAGCTTGTGCCCGTGAAGCTGTGAAGTCGTAATAGCCCTCTATTAGGGGGCTGTTACCTACACGGACACGATATTTGCTCCATGCACCTCGGAATGACCCCCAATGTCTTCTCAGACCCCGGGACTGAAACATATTCAGATTAGGACAGCCCACAGAAAGCACTTAGGTGTCCAGTCCTATAAACTACCCTACGTGCAGAAGAGGAACCACTGGTGGCTGCGCAGATAGGCAACAAACAATTCATTTTTATGGTGGACTCGGGAGCTGAAAAATTGTGCCTCACGGAAGGCCGGTTCCCGCTCTCGAGAAAAACTTTGGAAACGCAGGGGTTCTCTGGGGATATTTCTAAAGTTCCTTACACAAAAGACTTAGACATAATGGTGAGAGGAAAGACAGTGCGAGTACCCCTACTGTACCATGAAGACTCGCCAATAAATTTGTTGGGATGGGACCTTCTGAGCAAATTGTACATGGCCATTTCCTTTACAGAACGGGGAATAGTGTGCTCCACCCCAGGGGTATGTCCAGTGAAGGCCATGTTAATAATCAACACCATGACAAATGAGATTGCAGTTCGAGGGGTTCCCATTAACGTTGATATGTTCATTTATGGGATACGGGTACTGGCCAGAGTGGTGCCCGAGATAACACGGAAAGAATGGAGATGTTGTGCCAGGGACGATTATGTCCATTGATTTGGAAGCAGTGCAAATTTTCAAGTAAACGTATTGCAGTAATTGGACAGGCATGCAAATGGAGAACAGTGCTGTGTATAGACCCTAACATAGCCTTACGTGATTTAACTGATGAGGAATTGTTTACTGAGAATGAAACTGATGGGGAAATTATAATGGAGATAAGTATACCATGTGATATAATGATTCAGCACAGAGAAATACATAACCCCCTCATGGCTAGTGTCAGCACACCACCCACTATATTTGATGAAGATATGGAAAAGGTACTGTCAGAAATAATGGACTACCGGTCCACATGATGTAGGGATATTGCAAGAGGTCACGCCCATAAAAATAAAATTGGAACCTGGTGCAATTCTGCCAAGAGTAAAACAATACCCATTATCAAGAGAAGCAGAGGAGGGAATAAAGGAAACGATAAATGTAAAGGAAACTATAAATGCATTATTAGAACAAGGTATAATAGTGCCATAGAATTCACCCTGTAACATGGCAATTTTCCTGATTAAGAAAACAAGGGGCGGGGCTTGGAGGATGATACAGGTCCTACACCCACTTAATGATGTCATACAGAAGGAGTTCCCTCTAGTGCCTAACCCAGCATCCTTTTTGTGCAGTATCCCAAAGGAGGCAACCTGTTTCACAGTTGTAGATTTAAAAAATGCATTCTTTTCAGTGCCACTTGACCACAGTTGTCAGTATCTCACAGCATTCACACTGGGGGGAAATAGATATGAACATTGTAGATTGCCACACAGGTACTGTGAGAGCCCTAGCATCTTCAATACAATTTCGCACGAAGACCTTGGTAATGTGAATGTAGAAAGCACAATAATTCAATATGTGGATGATCTCCTCATCTGCAGCAAGAGAGAAGAGCAGTACAGGGCAGACTCAATTACATTACTGAACTTACAAGCTACAAAGGGGTACAAAGTGGACAAGGGCAAGCTACAATACTGCCTAGCAGAAGTGTTGTACCTGGGCCAGTTAATTTCAAAAGATGGGAAAAGAATAATACCTGACAGAGCGGCAGCAATACGCCATGCAATGATACCAAAAAACAGTGAAGGACATGCAGAAATTCACCGGCATGTGTAACTACTGCCGTGTATGGATTTTGGACTATGCAGCATATACTCATCCATTATTGCAAGCATTAAAAGAAGCACAAAAGAGCAGTGCCCCAATAAAATGGACTCAGGAAATGATGGCACAATACTTAAAATTGAAAGATCTCATCACACATGCCCCAGTTTTAGCGAACCCCGATTATGACCGGGAGTTCTACCTCTTTTCACATTGCAATGGAATACTGATGACAGCAGTGCTAACACAAAAAACATTGCTGGGCCACAAGCTATTGGCCTACTACAGCGGCACATTAGACTCAGTGATGCAGGGCTACTTCGCATGCGAACAAGCTCTAGCAGCAGCGGCCTTCACGATAGAAAAGAGTGCTACAATTGTAATGGGATGCTCAGTAACACTCTATGCAGAACACTCATTACTTGCCATCCTAGAGAGAACAAAGTCAACACTCACAACACAAAGAGCAACAGCTTACGATATAATAATATTGAGCCCAAACGTCCATGTAGTTAGGTGTAAAAGTGTGAACCTTGCTACATTCATTACTGAACCCTGTACAGTACAAGATATGCAAGAACACGACTGTGCCACGTACGAGGGGAAGGGAGATGATATCCCAAAAGTGAGCAAAAATGCACTGGAGGAAGGGGCAATATACTTTGTCGATGGATCAGCATCAATTGACAGTGAGACAAGAGAAAAACATGTAGGAGCAGCAGTGGTAAGATTAGAAGGAGATGAGTACGAAGTAATAGTGCAGAAATGCCTCCTATCAGACTACTCAGCTCAAGCAGCAGAATTGATTGCACTAATTGAAATGTTACATACAGCCAAAGGATGTGCAGTGACAATATATTCTGACTTGGCATATGTGACAACAACAGTGCATTCAGGGTTGTCACAATGGCAAAAAAGAGGGTTCAGGAGGGCAGATGGTTCACCAGTACAGCATGCAGCACTATTAAATTACCTAATTGAAGCACTAGCAGAACCGTCAGTGGTAACATTGGTAAAGTGCCAAGCACACGCACACACCAAATAACACAGATGTGATCTCGCTCGGGAACGCAGCAGCAGACGCAGCTGCAAAAGAAGCAGAATACTTCAATGTCCCCCAACCATTAGAGTGCATTGTAAAAACAACAGGTTCCGAAGTACAGGAAGAAGGATGCAACTGCACACCTATTCTACAAATTATAGAATTGCAAAAACGTGCACCATTAGAGGAACAGTAATTATTGGGAAAAAGAGGATGCACAATATGCCAAACATACAGCTCGGGTATGACACTCAGGACACTACAAGGAACATTACCACGCCCGATAGAACCTTTCAGAGAGCTCCATATTGATTATGCCGATATGGGGGAAGATTCAATGGAGGGAGGTATCTCATTGTAATAGTTTATCCATTCTCATGATGGGTGGAAGCTGGACCATGTCCCCATCCAGACCCAGTTCTTGGTACAAGAGGTTTTGTCCAGGTGGGGTACATGCGATGTGAACAGGTCAGATAATGGTACCCATTTTGTGAACAATCTCTTCAAGGAGGTGATCACCTCATTAGGTGTAAAGCACAAATTATGTTCGATTTATCACCCGCAGGCTAACGGATTGGTAGAAAAAATCAACGGCCTACTCAAAAGCAAATTGTCCCAGTTGTGTAACACACTTAAAAAGAACTTGGTGTATTGCTTGCCCCTAGCACTGTTCCAACTCAGAACACAACCAAGTAAGGACCATCATTTGAGCCTGCACAAAATAGTGACGGGACAGCGCATTTATACACCATTATCACCAGTAAGACGAGCATCAGATGCTCACAGAGCTGCCACAGTGCTAGGGGATGAATTTAAGGAATACCTTACCCAGCTGACACGTGCAGTACGAAGTATAGCAAGACAGGTAGCACCATCATTCACACAGGATAATGAAACAGATACAACAACACAAGAACAATACAGCCCCATGGGACAGTTAATGCCAGGAGAAAATGTGTACGTGCATAGTTTTGTGCAGAGATAGAACTCCCCATGATTCCATGGCCCCTACGAAGTTGTATACTGCATGCCCACTGCAGTAAAGGTCAAGGGGTTGAAGTATTGGGTGCATCTTTCAGATGTGAGAAGAGCACATGATAGCACAACTCAAAGTGCACTGCTAGTGTGAATGCCACATTCGACTCAGTGGCTAATGCTATGCGAGACCCCTTGGTTATGGAAGTACACAATAGGATACAGTGAGAATTAGAAATGGCTATCCACAGGACAGAGGCAGAGCTGGAGCGAGCATCTCAGGAGCAGGGGAAGGGATGGAAAGTGATACATGCAAACAAATGGAGAGCAGGGGACATTCTGTTGTGAATTTATAGTAGAGGGACATGCAAGTAGCTGCAAGCAAATATAACCCCATGCTGTGGGTGGGGGATCTAGAGGGTCCATCACATGTCAGCACAGATTATGACTCGAACAGCCAAAGGCACAGAGGTTGCAGTGGAGGAAGATGAGTGGGCAACAACAAAGCCAAGAAGTTGCAAGAGGTTAAACTAGAGGTATAAAACACATGAAATGAAATGAGTAAAGAATTTAAAGGAGAATGCAACAAAGAAAAATTGTATGATAAAGAAAATTGTGTGCAGGATTGCATTAAAGGTTTACAGTATACATCTCTCTCGCTCTCTCTTTTCTTTCGATCTTTCTGTCACTTACCACCTTTTTCATGTCTTCTAAGTTCATCCTTTCACTGAACATCTATGAAGCATAATAGAAATGAAAGGATTAGAAGTAGAAAAAGTGAATATCTGAACAATTAGGGATTTTTTAACTGAAAAGTGTTTGGAAAGAAAATGGATCTAAAAGTGTAAAAAGTTTTTGAGATTTACTTAACACTTTTATATTGCCCCTTCAGGTGGAATTATGATGGAGAGGAGGGCCCTCACTAACAGCGACTCAAATGTAGATAGTGATAGAGTAGATAATAGAATACATAAATGGTACAATTACCAATGTGGATTAGCATTTGCAGCAGTAGTATTTTCCATGATGTTATTGTTTATTGGCCTGTGCTGGACCTTTACTTTCATAATTGGGCATATGAACAAAGGGGGGAGTGGGGTAAACCTAATACGAGAAGGCTCAAGCCTCAAAGACAATTTCGAAGCATAATGGCTCCATAAATGATAATCTCACCACGCTGTATAAAAAACAAACTGTCAAAACCCCTGTTTTTTTCACTTGCTGCTATGGGTTTCGACAAAGATAATGAAACTAACAAATATGTTGATGATTATTCCTGGTTCGGTGAGCCTGACCTGGCATATACAAATGCACATGCAATCACAGAACCTACCTCACGTGACACTGTAATGCACTTTAACCCAGGTACCCCAAGTACCCAACACCCCCCAGTACCGCAGTCTTGGCAAGCTGCTAGTGAACTAAGTGATACAACATGGACAGATGTCTTTCCCAGAAACTACCAGAGAGTGAAAATGATATATAATAGTGAAGGGGGGTGGGAGGAAAAAGTTATGACACATACATGGCCTGGGATTAGATGAGATTGAAGACTCCCGCCATCTGGATTAATCAAACAAATGGTACTCAGACATGAGTTCAACAGCCAAACAAGCAACAAATGAGAGCTGTTATGTCTGCTCTCTTATTCCACATGCCTCTGGCACACCTAAAGTCCTTATACCTCAAGAAGTACCCTTGTTAGAGGCCCATTGTTTAGGTAATCTCGTTTTATGTAGGATTCGAGGCACCTTCCAATCACACACAGTTACAATAAAAATGCTGCAGAATGAAAAAACCTGCTCAAGTAAGCCGCAAGGAGTAATTTGCATCAAATAACCATTTTTTGTTATAAGAGGGACACGGTTAACAGAAAACAAATGGCAGGACGAGGCAATCACGTGCAAAGCAGAGGCATTGCGGGTACTTACTGTAGAGAACTTTCAATGGGTCAAAGAGACATGCATTCCAGTCTGGTCCTAACACATCACACAGCTCACATGGGTTACAGCTCTTGAGAAACCCATCAAAACACAGAAAGAAATTGGACATGAACTTTGTTTCCATGGCGAAGGAAAGGTACAAATGGGCTCAAACAGAAAATGCAACAAAACAATCATTATCTCAGACATGAAAAAAGGCAGAGCAGCACTCATGGACACGTGTTGGGTATGTGGCAAGCAAGCATACTTGCATCTCACGCCATTGTGGAGGGATACCTGTGCCCTGGCCACACTTCATTCGGCACTAATGGTAATTCCAGAAAGCCATATCCAAGGGGGGAAAAATTTGGCTGACAAATCGGCAGCACCCCAGCCAGTAACAACAGAGCCTTCCACATACGACATTCTGTCTGAAAACGAATTACAAGACAGGCTGTCTCACAAACGACGGTCTTCCAACTATATCTCCAGCAAGTCATCAGACCTCTTGGCTGAGATTCCAGATAAATACTAGCTTTTCAACTCTGCTGAAACGTTTTTCACTTCCCTTCTGGTGCCAGGACTTCAGGCGCGAACAAACGCCAAATGGCTGCAGATCGTGCGCTGGCAGCTGATCCAACTGGCCAACTACACTGAGGAAGGGTTCAACATTATAAAAGTGGAACTTCGCACCTTGCGCTTAATAACAATGCAAAACCGGTACGTCCTGGACCTCCTCACAGCAATGGACGGCAGTGTTTTTCCCGAAAAATCGGGAGTGCCTGCTGCACATTTGTACCTTCTGAAGACGCAGACAATGGGACCCTCTCCCACGTCATCTCATCTGCACATTGTTTATGGGAGAGAATGCGGAAGGAAGGAGGAATAGAGCCAAGCAACTGGTTCAATGACATCTTCAATTGGATACGATCTTGGCTCAGTGTGATGATGAACATTTTTGTCCCACTCATCGTTTTTGTGCTGCTATTTTATTTTTCTGTGTGTGCCAGGCCGGCATTCGATGTTGTGCAAAATGAATGCCTAGTTCAGCAATGATGATGGTGACAATGGGCAAACCGACAATGGTAGCAAATGTAAAAGACACTCAAATACAAACTGGAGAGTCAAATCCCCCTAAATATCGCCTGACAGCCATATATCATCAGCACAGGGACAGGGTAGATAACTTATATCACACCACAATTATGGAACCACTGGAACTACAATGGTATAGAGAAGTACGGGTAGATCTGGATGGGGACGGGGGGATATACATGACCTGCACACCTGATGAATATGCTAGAAGAGACCAGAGCTTATGAGGTGTGTGTAGGGCCTGGATGCCAACTAAAGGGGCACCTGCATGTGATGAAGCAGCGCAAGAAGCAGAGTACTATCGAAATGAAAATAACCGTAAGGATTAGTTTGTCACTATAGATGTAACGAAAGTGGGGAATGTGTGGGAACGAGGGGTTGTTTGGGCCCCCCTCGGACATTCTGCACATTATGGACCACTTGCTCGTGCAATGGTGGGGGAGGCCTCCATTGCCCTTATGCTAACATTAACATAACTGGGGCTATACTTGATGTCAATTTTGTGTGCCCTCAACACCATCTTTGGACTAGGCCTCACTTCAATAGTACGAAAAGGCTTCTCTCCCCTCTGCAGCGCCGCGCACAGTGCACTCACAGCCCCCACCTTTTCTCCACTGTTTGAGAGTTTCACAAATCCCTTTCTCACGGATGTGCCAGGGATAATTGAAACAAATAATAGAATGTATCATATCACCCTTCCTCTGTGATCACTGTCCTGTGTGTGAACCGGCTCGAACCATGCCTTGTATCTCATCCATCTCCACAAACCTGCCCCTGCTCCCTTTCCCCAGCTGTTGCAAAATTACTGCCAATGTAACCCTGTGCCCTCCTAAGGTATTCTCTTGATGTACCAGAAGTGTGACCCTGCTGCGCAGCCCACCCCTCAGTGCCCCCAATAAACACAGACCTATGTCTCAGTATATTGTGTCCTAAAACTAACACATGTCATTACAAATCCCCACTGGCATTGATGTGTTAAGAACCACCCAGTCGCCCAGGTTATCACAGAGGACAGGCCCCCTACACCGTGTACCTCATAAAAGTCCCAATGAAAGATGTTGTAATCGCATGTATGCAATTTATAGGTTTTCTAGATTTATTCAAAGGTATACTAATGATTGTTGTTTATTGTTTATTATATGTCAAATGGTAGTTTCTCAATCTAGCTTAGTTAGTGTCAACCCTATCTCGCTGTGACCTAATCCGCACCCCTCCTGGACACATGCAGCTGGACCACGTGATGCTCACCCTCCCACCAACTGGGCAGCCTATCCAGCCTTTCCTCCACTGTTATAATACCCTATGTTAGTTGCGTCATCTATGACGCGGTTTGCCTTCATATGTTTCTGTAACTGTAGTGTTTACCAGAGCGCTCTCGGGGCAGCAGAGTACTCTGGGTGCCAAATTTATATAAACTTACTAAATCCTGCAACCTGTTCTCCTAGTCTCATTCCCATTGGGAATTTTTTATTATTCTCCATGTGTAAGTCGGAGAGTGAGCCTTTACACCCGGTCTCCCAATTTTATTATTTAGGAGTGCGATACGAGGACTCCAATAGCTGGTGCCCCCAGGTAGCTAAAGCTGAAACAACACAATCTAAATATTGTGGGGGCATACAGTCCTTTTATGCAAACCACGGTAGAGATGCAATCTCCCCAGCGCTTGAGTTATACCATAAACAAGCCATCCCTGCAGCGACATTTGGTGCTGAGTTGAGTGGGCATGCAAACATCTCCAAGCTATCAATCTGTGAGAATAAGTTTATAAAAAAGTTGTTGCTGATCCTCATGTCGGCACCCAGGGCCCTAACTCATCTGGAATCAAACAACTCACGGATCACGGACAAAATCTCATTTAAACCACAGTGGTTTTGGGTCAGGATCTGGAAGGAGGAGGGCCTTGACAAACACTGAAACTCGCTGATGCATGTTATGGGCTTGGACGGGGGAAAAGTTTACATTGGTTTCTGCACATACAGAAATGTTTGTCTCTAGTGAATGCACTTGAATTGTGGAATAACCCCCAGTCAATAATGAATAGGATAGGATATTCACTCCCTGAGCTCCAGAGCTTTCACGCTAGCACAAGATCAATTGGTGGTAGATGCACGAAAGCTACATTTGGGTGCATCCTATCTAGAAACCGTGGTGGACCAAGGTTTTAAGAAATACCTAGATGATATATTTCTGCCTTTTGAGAAGTCACTGTATCCACGCTTTAGATTAGGTATTTTGCCCACTGCAATTTCCACTGCTAGGTGTTAGGGGTCAACGAGTGACCTCTGCCCAATGTGTGGTATTGCTGAGGACAATGTCACCCATTTCCTATTGTTCTGCCAAAAAACCAAGGGGCTGAGAAGTACGTATATGAAACCAATTTTATATAATCTGGGCGTACGACAGGTAGGCATTGCCATGAGATTCTTAAAACAATGCATAGATTCCCATGTGGTCTTTGGAAAATCTTGATTTTTTCATAGGGCTTGGCTACAGCACTTCATGGCACTCCAGAGGGGATTAACTCTCGCAGGAAATGTAGAACCAATAATCAGGGCTGCAAGTATTGACTCCCTGATTATTACTTAGCTTTGTATTTTTCTTTTGATATGTTTGAATTTGTTGCTATTGTATTACATTGTAATATTAGATTGTAATGATAACCTTATATTTTAAGCTTTTCATGAAACCTGCTGAATTAATCTTTATACTCTGGTTGCTTTATTCTAAATTGTTTAAATAAGTTGAAGGTCAACACTGTATAAAAGCTTTTCTGACTGCCTGACTGGCCCTAGAAAATGGCCCTGTCACTGGCTAAGAAGGAAAACGACCCATAAAGCATTACGCCAGTTGCCATTACTTGCTTTCAGAGTCCTGTCCCTAAATGTTATTTTTTCAGCAATTATTGGAAGATGCTCACATTTTGCACCACGCAATCCCACCAATCGGAAAGCCACAAAGAAAATGGATAATCGAAAGCCTAAGATTCTCTAGTGACCATTACAGTCATTTTAAGGTTTATGTTAGACACATGTATCTCTTTAAGAGAGCCACATCTCCCTTTCTGATGAAATGGCTACTGCTCTGCAGCAGTACAGGGGTGAAATCACATACTCAGCCCTACACTACTACTAAATCAGCAGTGATCCAATAATAAAGGGGAAATAGGCACAGCACAAAAGGTTTACCACCTTCCACTAAATAAACATAGGACCTCCACTTCTTGGTACAAACAGGAAATCAGTGATAGAAAGTGTGCCATACACAGAGAAGAACGGTGCTGAATAAAATCCTACATCCCAGAACTAGAAGATCTCCTTACCCTGAGAACCTATCATTTAGTATGTAGGATACTGCACAGCCAAAGGAATCTAACAGATAACGAACATCACAGAATCATCCAGCAAGTGCAGCATGATCTTCCAAGCCAGAAAACACTGCATCAACACTATGGCCCTCATTACGACCCTTGCGGAAATCGGAAAACGATGGCGGAAATGCAATACCGCCATCGAATAGCGCTCGGTGCGACTATGACCCGTCACCGCAAAGTACGAAGCCATTAGCGACACCGTAGTGAACGCCAACGCTAACTGCACCAAGCACGCGCGCGCGCGCCATGCGAAACCGCAAACACCACCATGGCGCAAGGGTACGCCAATTCCGACCCTAGCGGACATGTACCTAACGCCATCAGGCATGGCGTAATGTACCATTCCGCCATGGTGAGAAGTACGGCATCGCGAATCAACCGTAAACGGCCCCACTGAGTGCCTGTACACCGCTCCCTGCCCACAAAGTACAACTCCCCGTAGGTGCAATGAAGTCACAATGCAACCATTGAAATGTACAAGTCACCCATGCATGGCAACGAACAAAAGAAACACAAGAGGGGCCAATGGGAGCTGCAGGGCACAGATGGCACGAATACAGAAGCCATCCCAATGGACATGACCACAGTCCCCCACCAAGAAACGCACGCAAACACAGGCACCTGTGACCAGCAATATTCCGAGAATCACATCATTCCACCAGTCCACCTGGCTGACCGGCATCTGTTACACAAAACCCAATCCCCCGCCCCTGAGCATGACAACATTCAAACTGTCATATAGGCAGCCCCCATCCCTGACCTCACGGGCTTAGTAGGCAAACGCGCCCAGTACAGTACCACGCAACTAAACCCCGAAGCTGGAACCCAATGCAGATCTCCTCACAATACATCGCCCCCCAAATAGGCATATGCCACATCACTTGCAAAGAAAAACGCTACACGGGCCAAATCAGAATAGAAATTTTATGCACATCAAAGTCACCAAGCCCATACAGCCATCAGGCCATGAACTCCAAAACACTAATCACCATTGTGGGCTGCATCCGCAAGAAATGACCAGCCACTACTTGTGTGTCGCCCTGTTCCCCCATGGTACACAGAGCCACATTCACGTACGAAAAGGCAACATGGAAGCGCACAGAACCGCAGGGCCGTCCCAATGGGGAGGCACTAGTCCAGCTGAAAGGCCGAAATGTTGCTCCGAGCCACCAGTACTGCGTAAGGGCATGTGGGCCATTGGCGATCGTCCCATAAGATCGTAATGCTGCTCCACTGATTAACACGAAGCAGCAGGTGTCGGGAGTAAAACCCATCTGCAGGAGTGGCATACAGATGGCAGTGGCAAAAGGGGAGGAGATACCTGTCAACCAAAAGAAAAGAAAAAGAACAGAATGGCCATCAGAACTACATTCCAACAACTCACTTCAATGATCACACGAAATCCACAGCCATATGCATGCTAGCCCACTCCAAAGGATCATCACCACCCCAAAACCACTTGCGACTCATAACCATCTATATCGAGGTGCAAACACCATCACAAACGAGTGTACCTGTGCATGCGTCTGTCAAAACAGAATCCATCAGATGGGAATGTTAACGTGCATGGACACAAGTGTCTGAGGGCGCGTCGAGACAGGGAGGGCTCAACAAGGCCAGATAGACGATGGTCCCACTATGGCAGCCCTGCATCACATAGCGTAGGGGAGGCGGATAGATCCCAAGAAGCCCTGTACATGGCAAACTCTGTATCAAATCACCTGCCCATGCATCCATTCATCATTCCCTCATCCCGGGATCAAAACGCCTGAATAATTACTCACATAACATTAGAAACATCCATTGAGTCTGTGCGTTATGCAGCCTGCAAAATCCACAGTGCCCCAGCCCGTAATTCCAGTGTTGTGAAGTAACATGTATTTGTGAACGGCCGGCCTCAAAGCCCACGTAGCTATTGCGCATCCCAAACTATTCATATCAATCATTGCTTCCTCGCCATGGGCCCTGTCTCAAGGACATTGAACAATAGAACGTTATATTTGCAGTCAGACCTGTGGGCATCTCCTCGCCGCTAGCTGGAAACCGAAAGCGCCGCCCTTCGAATTCCTCATTTGCAACATCACGTCGAAAAGGCATCTGTGGCCGTTTGAAATCACTAATTATTCCATCGAGTGCGGCTGTGTGTGAAAATGGCAACTGCCTTCACCCACAAATGGGACGCCCCGCCCATCGTTGCAACTCGGTACAGTGATGCATGAGGGCCCACCGTTACTCGAGTACTACGTTCCACTGACCCTTCACAAGTCTGTTCGCGACTGCACAGATAGTATGTGAAACAATGGGACCACAGCAGAATGAACATATCAACCAATCTTACACGGCCATCGGGTACAAATACATGATTGCAATAGCAAGATACCATTCCCCGAATTGCAGCGTTGTGCGCGGGACGTGCTCGGCCAAAGGGGAGAGCAGTTTGCACAGGTGGAATTAATCACCACAGGTGGAGGCCATACAGCCTGAAAACACATAAATTGCACAGCCAGTCTCCTCCCACAACCACACCGAAATGCTACCGGCAGGACTCGCGATGTTGGCCCTGGGGGACCTGATAGCACTGCAAGTGCTCCAACTCCAAGAAGAAGACGAACACCAACTACAACCAGCCGCACGGAGGAGACGCAGGAGGAGGAGGAGGCCAAGGCAGGGCCAGCAAGGCCCACCAGCACAGCCACTACCACCACGCAGGCAGCCCGCAATCCCACGCCTCCGAGCACATCCGTTCAACCTCACTGATGAGCAGATCCACACCCTCTACCGTCTGGACCGGGACACCATAGCCGCCATTGTGGACATGACACAGGCTGACCTTGTCAGCATGATAGATAGCCCAACCGCCATCCCACCCCTACTGAAGGTGGTGTCTGTACTCCACTTCCTGGCCACAGGCACCTACCAGCACACAGTCGGACAGTTGCATGGCATTTCTCAGCCACTGTTCTCACGGACACTATTGCAAGTGCTCGATGCCCTCCTGCAGCACGCAGACGACTACATCTCTCTACCACGCTCGGAGCAGGAAATTACCAACACAAAAGTGGGATTCCATGCACTTGCCGGCATACCGGGTTGCATTGGTGCCATCGACTGCACCCATGTGGAATTGGTCGTCCCACATGCCATGGAGGCCCAGTACCGCAACCGAAAACAATTTCATTCCCTGAATGTACAAATGGTGTGTGACTCCAACAGGATCATTACACATTGTTGTGCCCGATTCCCTGGATCAACCCATGATTCTATGGTCTTGAGGAACTCTACAATACCACGCTACATGGAGCGACACGCAGGGAACAGATCCTGGCTACTCGGTGAGTCTCATTACATGCATGATTATTTGGGGTATGTGAATTGGCAATGACCTGGCAGGAAGGGGGCGGGGTGTGCGTACGTATCAATGGCATTCCACATCATACGTTTCTCGTCCACATACAGGTGATGCTGGATATCCACTGAAGAGATGGCTCCTCACACCAGTCCGGAACCCACGGGACCAGCATGAGGAGGACTACAACCATGCCCACTCACGTACCCGTGTAGTCATTGAACAGGCATTCGGCCTACTGAAGACTCGTTTCCGCTGCCTCAGCAGGTCTGGCGGGGCACTCCTGTACCGCCATGAGAAGGTTGCAAAGATGGTCATGGCATGTGTCATGCTCCACAACATGTGCGTACGTAGAAATGTGCCCATGCCCCCTGACGCAGAACTGCAAGCACCTGATGATGGTCATGATGAGGGTGGGGATGTGGCAGCACCTCATGGAGTCTGCGAGGCACCGGAGGCCCGTGACATTCGTCAGCATCTCATTGATGTATGCTTCTAGCACTCACGCCTGGTGGCTGATACACGGACACGGGACTCGTGGCACTGCGTGTGTCTGGGACATGCACAATATGGACTGTACGCCTATGATGGCCTAGTACACAAAGATCAATGTCCACACATCTCATTGGTTGATCGTGCACTTTTTATGGCATATGTGATGTCATGTTGAACACCCTATCGACCCGCCACCCAAGTGAGCCCAACACACCCCCTCCACCCTCCTACCTCCCCCCCGAACACCAGTGTCCAAA
Source organism: Ambystoma mexicanum (assembly GCF_040938575.1). NCBI lineage: Eukaryota > Metazoa > Chordata > Amphibia > Caudata > Ambystomatidae > Ambystoma > Ambystoma mexicanum. The sequence goes on along the minus strand of NC_090929.1, from coordinate 1,434,084,091 downwards.
GATGCTCATTGTCAGTGGGCTGTCGCTATTGCAAGCCCCCTCTGCGGGTATCAGGGGCACCCCTGCCTGTGGAGCGCAGGTTCCTTCCAGATCTACGTTGGGGGCTGCCCTGGACGGAACTTGCAACGGATGATGTGTCTGCCTGCTCACGTCCATGCATGTCCCTAAGGGTTTGCGAGAGCTCAGTGAGCACACGGCGCACTGCGGCAAGTTCGGCACATACGTCTTTGGACGTCGCATGCAGTTCCCCCCTCAGGCTCTCGGTGCTTCTCTCCATTTGGACTCTCAGGCTCTCGGTGCTACTCTCCATTTGTGCCCTTAGCGTCTCTGTACCTCTCTCCATTTCTGCCCTAAGTGTCTCAGTTGATGTTTCTATGTCTGCCTTAGTGCCCCCACATTCATCGGCATGGTCCTTGAGGAGTGTGGCCAGTTGCTGCTGTTGTACGATTAACTGGTCGAGGGACTGTTGCCTCTGCTGGGCCATGGCCATTTGCGGGGGTGTCACAGAGGGGCTGTTGTTCTCATGTTGCCTTGCCACAGGGCTTGTGGGGGATGGCCAGTCGTCGTCTTGTGGGTGCCCCTGCGTGGTATCCTCATGTTGTACGGGATGGGACAGACAGGGGGATTGGGACAGGTCATGGATGGATCTGACTTCGACATCCCCGTTTTCTGTGTCCGAGCATGCTGCCATCAATGGGGTGTCACCTATGGTGCTGCTGCCACCAGAGGCAGTGCCTTCTGTGGCATCCATTGGGGGGACCTGTGGTGGTGGTGTTGTGGGCATGCTGGCTGCTGGGATGCCTGTTGATGTTCCCTCCTCTGTGCTGCCACCTGATTTGTGCTGCTGCCGTGTCTTGATGCGTGCAGCTGAGGTGGAGGGTCTCTGGCCGTTGGTCTTGGCCCTCTTTGCAGGTGTGCTGGTAGGGGTGTCCTGTAGCTCGTCGTTTGGATCGGACCCTGTGGTGGAGTAAAGGAGGGCGAGGGTTATTGATGGGTCTGTGGGAATTGGAATGGCATTGTATCACATGCTTTGGGGTGGTACCTGAGGGTGATTTGGGGGCCTTGGAGGTGCTTTGATTTGTGTGTGGAGTGAGGGTGCAGTTGTTTGGCAGCCTGCAGTTAGGGTGTGCCTGCTGCACGTGTAGTGCGTGTATTAGGGGTTTTTAATTATTTATGTATTTATTGTGGGTTTTAACGTGCGCTATCAGGCCGATGTGTGTGGACGTTCTCCTGGACATGTGTTTCTGTTGCACTATGTGGACGCATGGTACTTCACATGGATGGACTGTGTGGATTTGGCATTGTTTTATCTGGCCCACCTACCTGAATCTTCGGATGTCTGCACTCCTTTCTCCATCCCTCCGACTCCCTCTATGCTCTCCATTCCGATGGAGAGCATAGAGGGACCCAGGGGGTCAACTTGATGGGTGATTCAGGACCTCCCCCGGTGGCTGTGGCAATGTTGCGGTTGGCAGAGAGTATGCTGCGGACGCGTATCCGCAGGTCGTCCCATCGCTTGCGGCATTGCTGTGGGGTGCGGGGTGCGGTCCCCACCACACTTACCCGCTGTGCCACCAGAGCCCATATGGTCTTCTTGTTTGCAAGTGCCGTTCTGGTCATTTGCGTGGAGAAGACGACAGCAGCATTCTCCTGGAGGGTCTCTGTTAGCACGGTGAGTTCCTCACGGGAGAAGTGGACCTGCCGCTTGCGGTCGCACGCTTTCTTCGCTACTTTTCCCATTTTTCTTGGTTTCGCTAGGGTGGGTGACGGGTTGGGGTGTGTTTCAGGGTAGTGATTTTAGTGGTTGTGTGGTTTTAGTGGTTTTATAGGTGTACGGCGGGATGTTTCCCGTTCCGGGCCCATGTTTTTACTTCCGTTTCCGTATATTTCCGGTCACCGTACTTTCCGGTAGGCGCACACTGCGGTGACCGCTAAGAGGGGTGGCGGTATAGCACCTAGGGCGCCGTACGGCGGCGGTGTGGGCCGTTTTGGGGTCATTTCCGCCATCGCGGACTTTGCACTTCCGCCCTGGCGTGGTGCTCGTGCCCGATGGGTCGGAATGGGCCGCACTTTGCTCCTTCGTGCAATGGCGGAAACGCTATTTACGCTGTGGCGCTCCGGTCAGTCACTTTCCGCAAGGGTCGTAATGAGGGCCATAGGCCAGAACCTGTAATATTGCAAACTGCTGACAATTGCTGACCAACACAATAAATGGCTTATTCACAGGCAGGATTGACCAGGAAAGCAACATAATGACAGTCCAAACACACCGCAGATGCCACACCTGTACCAGCTTGCAATAGATCAAGGTGAACCAAATTCAGGCTATTTTCGCTAGAAGACCTGACCAATATTGTTGCAGCCTTCAAACCCGCCCTTCCCCGATTACATCCTATCATCTTACATTGTGAAGATCATTATAGTGTAAGCACTCATACCACTTCTCAATGTGTTCAATGTATCCCTCACACATGGCTCGTTCCCAGTTCCAATGAAAATGGGACAATTCCTCCCCTTGCTGAAGAAATAGACACATGGCCCGGCCACTTATCACCCCATCGTGTGTCTATCATTCCTTGACAAAGTGATTTGAGAAGACCAGGGCCATCCTCTTGCACAAAAGGATCGCTCAGCACCATTGCCTACGGGACTAGCAATCTGGTTTCCAACCACTATGCAACACAAAGATCACTACCATCAAGGTTATCAATGAAGCACTATACATAGGAGACCCAGACAAACTCGTTTAACTAGCAGTCCGAGGTTAGAATCCCAGCAGTGATGGCTCAACTTTTCCTTCTTCACTGGTTGATACATTGAGACCATTTATTTGGAAAATAATAACAGTTTTTATTATGGCTTCAAAAAGCAAGAGGAATTTGATCTTAAGTGACATGTCCAACAGCTTACTTTGTACTCCTGGCAGAGCAGATGCTGCCAGACTACTGCAATACACCAATGCCCTGTGCAGGTATTTAAATCAACTTCTACCAATGTCCTTTTGTGTGTGATGGGTCAGCGTGATACGCTACACTCTGGTCTGCTTTGAACAAGGATCTAAGGTAGGTCACCGACCACCACCTGGTCATCAAACCCTTTCATGCAATGAGCTCAAGCTTATGTGGCACACTTCCATTGTTTAAACATATTCTTTATAGGTTATAATTAAAAGCGTGGAGGCCTCATTAGAACATAAGATGACTGAAAGCCTTGCAGAAATAGCATAACAAATCCAGGTTGCTGGCTGTCAAATTGCTATAATCCTTTCCGTTGCCTAGCTTGTCATAGGCTGGGTGTCCCTTCCCTTCAAAAAACCAGCCTGTGCTGCAATGGTCACATGCCACTTATTGTTAGCTTTACTTGCAGGTAATTGTCTAATGGTTTTATATCACCATATTGGAGTTTCTTCTGTTTCTTCCCGCATTGGTTTCCAGTGGGCTGCTCGCACTCGCAGGAGCCCTGCCAATGATGTAATGCCATTCCTTAAACTATTATTTTCAGATCACAGTAGACCTTATGGTTAGGATTCATGAAAGCGAGGGGCTATGCTCTGTTGTGAAATCTTATTTTCTTCAACATCATCTTTAATTTGTACATTCTGTAATTTGTGTTACGGTTTCCCCCTGCATGTTTTCTGTCTTTCTGTTGTGGACGATGCCCCTGTAAGCAACTAAGCCAGAAAACTGAATTTTCTGATTTTAATGCAGAATTTGAAGTTACTTTTGCATTATGTATTATTCATTATAGCAGTTCCTCTAATTTTGATTCAATGTGCTTCCATTCCGTAAGTGCAGTTTCTCTGTAGTATGCTTACCATTTTTATCAGCTGGTTAATACAAAGAGAAGGAAACTGTTTCGGTGGTGTATAACACCTTCTCATCCCTATATCTGCTATATTTTCTTCACATGAGCAGACTTTAATTTGCATTTCATTTCCCATCATTTTTATAGCAGTTGTGAAAATTCACCCTTATATGTTGTGATTTGTTTTCTTTCTGCACTGTGCCAATTTATTTATGGCAATTCAAAAATAAATTAACATGCCAGAAAAGGTATTCGATTTCTCTCGTTTATTGTTCAGTGGTGGGGGTCTGAATTTAGCGTCGGCAGCAGGGCAGGGGCATTGGATATGAAGATAATGATTTGTGAGCATTAATTACCCCACACATATATCTGTCTGATACTGTAAGGCTCTCCTGCCTGGCCTGTTAACCTTGGACCAATCCCTCACATAAGACCTTGCTGTCAAATACATTAAGGGGTCTGCGCCAGCCACGTGCGCCATAACCCATTTAGGTGCACTGCGTATTCATGGATTAATAAATCCATAAACAGCTGTGGTGCAGAGTGGCGCAGCGACCCTGCAGCGACCCTGCAGCAGTGCCAGTTACGCCCTCAACCCCGCCCGGTGCGCCAAAAACATTGCACAAATCCAGTACATGGTGCAAAGGCCAGTGGACCAGCATACAGCCCCCCAACCACGAAAACGCATGTAAAACTCCCCGCCCACCCCTCAGAATACACGTACCCCTCTCGCGCCAGTAAAAACGCATGTAAAACTCCCCATGCACCACTCGGAATACACATATCCCACTCCCGCTAGGCCAATAGCATGTAAAACTTCACATGCACCCCTCGGAATACACGTACCCCGCTCGCGCTTGGCCACTAGCATGTAAAACTTCACACGCACCCCTCGGAATACACGTGCCCCGCTCGCGCTAGGCCAATAGCATGTAAAACTCCCCAGACACCCCTCGGAATACACGTACCCCGATCGCGCTAGGCCACTAGCGTGTAAAACTTCACACGCACCCCTCGGAATACACGTACCCCGCTCGCGCTAGGCCAATAGCATGTAAAACTCCTCGCACACCCCTCGGAATACACGTACCCCGCTCGCGCTAGGCCAATAGCATGTAAAACTTCACATGCACCCCTCGGAACACACGTACCCCGCTCGCGCCAGCGAAAACGTGTGTAAAATGTTGAAAAAGTCCCCCCTGTGGAGTGGGCTGCCTGCGGGGCATGCGCAGGGGTGAAGAGCTGCCTGCGGGGCATGCCCAGGGGTGAAGGGCTGGCTGCGGGGCATGCCCAGGGTGGATGGGCTGTCTGCGGGGCATGCCCAGGGTGGATGGGCTGACTGCGGGCTATGGACTGGGGTGAAGGGCTGCCTGCAGGGCATGCCCAGGGTGGATGGGCTGCCTGTGCGTATTCCGGGGGTGCGTGTGAAGTTTTACACGCTATTGGCCTAGCGCGAGCGGGGTACGTGTATTCCGAGGGGTGCATGGGGAGTTTTACATGCTATTTGCCTAACGCAAGCGGGGTACGTGTATTCTGAGGTGTGCGTGTGAAGTATCAGACGTGATTTGGCAGTGTGTTCCGTCCCAGTGTGCCCCCCCATGCAGCCAACACCAGAGGGGACCACCCCACACCCCTGGGCATGCCCCGCAGGCAGCCCATCCAACCTGAGCATGCCCCACAGGCAGGCCACATGGCACCATGCACTTGGGAGCCCCGACTTATGTCCCCCACATCCCCCAGTGACGGGCGCCTGCCAGCAGGCCCCAACTTATGTCCCCCACCCAACACGTCATCACAATCCAGATCCATGGACCTTATGGCCACCCAAATCCCACCCCACACCACCCCAGTCCAAACACTCAACCAAGCATTCCATCCACTCCAAATAGAAATCCCCATGTCATGATCGATGCCAAATAACCAGTACGCGCATGAATACAAGTCCGTCAGACCCACTCAATGGTGACACATGACTGAGAAAACCCACATTGTGACATGCACGAAAGCAATGAAAGAAGACCACACAAATGAAGTAAAAAATAAAAATGTAGTTAAATACAAAAATGAATTAATGAAACGAAATTACACAAGAATCAAATGATAAATTAAAGGATGTCCAAAATCAATGAAAAATTATTAATGGTGAATTGAATATAATGCAAAGAAAAATGCCTCCAAGGTGTCCGTCCATAGCACCAAATCCAAAGTAAAAAAAAAAACAACATTCCTCCATGGTAAAAAAAAAATGTGTTAAATCAGGTTCATAACTATATAAAATGTAAAAATCAAGGGTCCATGTGCCCAACAATCCAAAGGAAACCTAAGAAAAAACCTACCTAATGAATAACTATTAACAAAAAGGTGGGGCATAGTCCATGCGCCCCCAAGGAAAGAAAATTAAGGAAACCTACAACTACATAACTATTTACAAAGGCGACGGGCTAGTCCCACGGCTCACTGTTTGATGTTCCGGCCCAGGGTATCATCGAAATCCATGTCGATGTTCCAGAGGCGGGCCTGTTCTCTGGACTCGAGGTCTCGCAGGTATGCAGCCATGGAATCCCTCAAATCCCTGCGAGTTTCCTCGAGGCCCTCCGCCCACCACAAAGCCCAGTGCATGGAGTTCTCCGCCCTGACCATCCTGAGCCGTGCCCTCTCCGACGGCCGCCTCTCTGCATCTATTTGCCGGCCCAACCGCTGCCACGCGGAAGATACTCCCAGTCCGGGGTCCTCCTTCCCCTCAGCCGATGCCTGCCCCCGGGGTGTTGATGGCACTGAGCCATGATGCCTTGCACGCTGAGCCTGCTGATGCCTCCGACGCAACTGCTTCTGCCACCACAACGGCATCCGGGCTGATGGAATCCCTCGGCACCGTCGTCCACTTGCCCTGCCCGATGATGCGGGCACATCCTCCATCTGCTGGGGTTCAGTTGGTGGGGTGGCCACCCCTGCTGGACCTCCGACTCCCGACTGCGGCAGGGATGGGATCTCCACCTGGCTGGCTGCATTGGTTGGGGCAGATCCGCAGGGGGCCCTGGTGACAACAGGGTCGGAAGACGGCATGGAGAACGACTGGCATATAGTGTGCACAGAGGAGGAGAGGGCTGCAAGACTGGCCGACACATGGAGCAAACCCACGACCATGGCCCCTCCCAACTGGGTCCCGTTGGCACACAGCTGTTTGTGATGACGTGCGTGGTCCTCCGAGGAAGCATGCACGTCATCACGAATGACACATGTGAGCAACGCGACACCAATCAGGACGGACTCCACCGGTCACGGGTGCCCTCGTCCGCAGGTAGAGGAGTGCCAGATGATGTGGACCTCCCCCCTACCTGCGGACGGGCCTGGGACGGGGCATCCATGCTGGTTCATGGTGATGCAGTCACAGTGTCAGGGACAGAGACAGGCACCTCTGCGGTGACCTGTACTGCCTCCTGCCCCTGGACTGCACCACTTGCACCAGTGGTACCACCCCCACCAGGCCCCATTTGCGGCTCTGTAGCGGCCTCCTCCTCCTCTATACACACCACCAACCTGGATGGCTCCACACCATCTTCCGCCGCAGCAAGCCCCTGTGGGGGCTCATCCGCCCCTTCCGCTGCAGCCGTAGCGGCACCAGTCCCCTCGCTCTCGGATGATGGAATTTCCTGGGAGGGTGACTGGGTCTTGCGTCGCCGGCCTGTGGAGGCATCCTTGCCGATTTCCTGCACCATGCCGTCTCCGCCCTCTTCTTCACTCGCCGCTGTGTAAAGGGGGACATTGAAAACAAGTATCAGGGTACTGTACAATAGTCCCCTAGACAGAAAGCAATAGCACATGAGTGGCACTGTCAAACGTCACTTCCATCATGTCTCCCAACATCACATGGGTCAGTGCAGGCAACACACATGCAGGAACCGGCATGGCACATGCAACAATAATTTGCATCCATGTCCACGGCACCGTAGAAACATCCAATGGTGGCCTGAAACTCACGTGCATCATGGGACATGCTGATCACATCCACACGCATCACCAGAGGGTCATGCATCTTGCCCCTTATGCCCGCAGACACAGTGGATACAAGGATGAGTAGGCTGTATCAGTGATTCAACACATTGTCACAGACATGTGTCATGCATCCATGGCGCACACACTACTCTGACACACGGACATGTACATCATGCATGTCCATGACAGCAGCACACATCTCTCACACCCCAAACATGTCAAAGTACAGGCACAGCCATGCATACATGTGTGCATTCCGCATGCTGCTCAGCATGATGCATTGTAACACATACACCATCCATGTGAGTCACGTCTGACTAGACTCACATGCAGCACCATCTTTTCCCTGCACACACACATCCATACATGACCCATGTCACACATGCAGCCGAGTAGCTAACTACCACCATGCTTCACCATGCTTCAACATGCACTGTTTCAAACGTGAATGCATGGGCACTTACCGCTCGACTCCAGACGGGCCTGCATCCTGAGGATCTGGTGGTGAAGCACTGGGCGAATGCGCTCCAGGACCCTCATCTGCTTGCTGGTAAGCGAGGGCCCCACTGCATCTGCTGCCTCCAAGTGGCGCCGGGCCTTCTTGCGGATCCTGGACTTGTAGTCCTCCCAGCGCTTCTGGACGTGTTTGATGTCGCGGGGTGCCACCCCCTCTGCGTTGATGGCACCCACTATGTCCTTCCAGATCCTCTCCCATCCTTCCTTGTCAGCGCGCGATGGTGTGAAGAGGGCATCATAATGCCCCAGAACTTGCTCCACCAGGATACCAACTTCCTTTTCACTGAAGCTGGTAGCCCTCTACCTCTGTGGTGGGGGGTTGCCACTGGTGCCAGAAGGTGTTGTGTCAGACATGGCAACCTCCGAGGCAGGTGTGGGTGGGCAAATGGGTCCTGGGGCTGGGCTGTGGAGTGATGGAACACCAGTCGGGAGTCTTCTGTTCCAGCAGGGCTGGTCACAGCAACTGGACCATTGCAGATGGCAGATGTGCAGGCACCAAAATGCAGGGCACGGTGGCAGGAGGCAGGCAGGCAGCAGCAGTTAGCTCATGGGAGGCTGCTCGGGGCTCTGGGGGCAATAATTCGGCTTTCTGGGCAGGAGCGTGGTCTTCCGTGTGCTGTCGCGTGGCCAGCTTGATACGGAGTGATTTGGCATGTGAAAAAAACTGCACGTCAGCGTGTAATTCGATGAAAGGTCCTTAGCGTGTAAGCACGTATGTGATGTAACACTCACAGGCGTTTCCCTGGCTCTGTACGTGCTTTTCGTGGAAAGCGGTGCGTGTCTTTTCCAGGCGTTGGGGTTCACACGCAATTACTTCACAGCAGGTGGGTGTTGGCTACACGTTCTTCTTCTACACGCAAGGCAGATGGTGAGTCGCACACGCTATTTTTCCCACTGCGGGTGTCCCTGTTTGTCGCGTACCCCTTTTTTTCCTATACTAGCCTGCGTGTTGATCACATACGTATTTTTGGGTTCCTGGCTGCCACAGCGTACTGCATGTGTTTTGATGTAATGAGCTGCTACACCACTGATATTGCAGTATTTCAATTTTGCACACAAGTATTCCAATTCTCACTAATCTTTACATGTAGCACAATTTGCTACTTTAAGGTTAGGGGAAAGGATAGTAAATGGCAGGTTCATTTGAGGAGACAAAAAAACCCACCAAGAATAAACAATGGCCTGCTCATGTTCTCTGTTTGCCACAATGCTGTTCAACCACTCAAACATGTTAAATCCCAACACACTAACTTTCTCTTTCTTTTGCCTGGATGGTATCTCTGAAGAGAAATGTTAACACAAAACTGCTCAAATAATACCCTTAACATCTTTGGGAATAAAGGCAGAAGAACATGTAAATAGATGTGTACCTAAACCCATTAATGGGCGTACAAGGAGGTAACTGCCATCTAGCCAAGGCCTCCATGAGGGCTCTGGCTTTTGCCGGTGCTGTATGCCTCTGAACAAGAGGGTGATTGCTATTCACACACTGGGGACTTTTCACGATGTTAATAGTTTTAAATGATTTTGTTTTGTAGATGTGCCCCATGCATAGTGCGCGTGCACAATCTGCTGACAAAAAAAAGATTACCACCGCTCTGCCAATAGAAAAGGTATGAGTCCCTTTTGTTTTTTATGGTTGTGTCATCAACGGTGAGGGAGTGCGGGCGGTCATGGGGAAGAAGCCCTGAGGAGAGCAGATAAGGTGAGTGGGGGGCAAATGCATCGTACCTGTCATGCAGGATGCCTTCGGGGACAAAGCAGTGGTGGAGGGTGCCGGGAAAAAGGCCCCTATTCATAGTGCGTACGCCCAATATGCTGACAAAAGAAAGTTCACCACTGCCTTGGAAAATAGAGAAGGGAGTAAGTCCCTTTTCCTTTTTATGGCTGTGTTATCGACGGTGAGTGAGTGCGGGCGGTCATGTGGAAAAAGCCCTGTGCATAGCAGGTAAGTTGGGTGGGGTGCAAATGCATCCTACCTGTGGTGCAGGATGCCATGGGGGCAGAGCCGGGGTGTGAGGTGCTAGGGAAAAAAAATGAACAACAGAGAGAGCCTTAGGTGACTGGGAAAATGCAAGCCATCATTGGCAAATTTCACCCACCTTCCTGGGCACTGCGATTTCTGCGAGCGGGTGCCTTTCAGCCTGCCAGGTCTGACCTGGCGGGCGGAATGGCATCCGCTCACAGACCTTGACCGATGCACCGGCACCATTCCCAGGGGCAAGAATATTCATGACACCGGCGGCAGCCGTGCTGGTATTTCCCGGCACGGCTACCGCCAACCTCGTAATGACCCCCAATATGTACTTATGTTGACTATGGTGTGGCCATTTTTGTTGCTGACCACGTTCCCTGATGAACAGACAAAATGTTTGTGATATTGTTCAACTGTTTTATGAATTCAAAGATAAACAATTAAATTTCTATATTTTTATAAAATATTTGCTGTTCGGGGGAAGGCTTTTTCATTTAACTCGAAATACATTTTCATCCTATAGTCTGCAAGATATCAAGTTAATACAAAACCGGTGTCTTGGTTTTTGGTTATTTGTGAGTCCACGGTAAGTCTGTGTGTTCCTAACTCCTTTTTTGTACGGTTCGCGGGATTCTCTTTGGAGAAGATACTAGTTAATGGTGTGCCAACAAAAGACAAAAGAATGTGGCGACAACTAGTTGACTTAAACAAAGTTAAAGAATCCCTTGAGTATCTTAAACAAAACAATGAATACTGCAAAGATATAAGCATGGATGAAAGCCTAAAAGAAACAACACAAATATATGAAGATGCACCACAAACCACCCATTGTCTTCTAGAGGCACTGTGGAAGATTTATTAGGGCTTTGGCGAAAGCGTGTTCTAAATTCAAATAAATAGAAATACAAATAAAAGGCAACCTTGACGTACAACAAAGTTTAGTCAATGGAGCAATTGAAACAGCTGTTGACTTTCAAACATATTCAAATGAAAACAATATCCAGTTTGCCATCATCAGTTTTGACAAACTTGAGAAAACTAAAAATCCCCAACACCACAGCAGGCTTCCTTCTTTGCAAAAACATATATGTATGCAGAGAGCAAGTCTCTCTGTATCTTGCATATGTTGTTACTATTCACAAGTCACAAAGCCTAACCCTCGACCACGTACTTGTAGACATTGGCAGCACAGTCTTCAATGAAGGTATGAGTTACTTTGCACTTTCACGTCCTCATATTCTCACTGGTCTATTCTTAGTTAACTATGATGCAAACAAAGTCAACCCTGATATTCCATGCATACTAGAATACAACAGGCTGCATGCACTGTACACTCCACATCTGTATATGTGACCTATACTGAACAAAAAAAAACTCTTAAAAGACAGCTAGTACAAACAGAAACCGTAGCAGACGTCCTCATAATCTCAGTGGAAAAACAAAAAAAGAATGCAGGACCTTCAAACCAAACAGATGATATTCTCTGGTCCTTTTAAATTCAGTAAAACAACTGGAGTAAACTGCAATGCAAATGTAGCAATCAATCATCTTTTCCACTTGCCAGCAATTGTGGGCAATTTTTACTTAAATGGCTCAGAGCAGCTATGTTTACAAAGATTCATCGTGCACAGAAATGAAACTATCTATAGTGTCTCAGAGATAAGACAAGAATTGAACTACTTTGCAGGAATTGTTAAATTCACCATAAGCACAAAAGAGGCTTACATGTCTTTATAATGAAGTAATTTATAGAGAATGCACATATATTGAATATTTTATATTGAAACATTTTAGAGTGAATGCACCTTTTGGGGGGGTGGGCAGACACCCATTTCCCACCCCTAAACACTCATCCTGATTATTTCCAACAAATATTTAACCCTTTACCCCACCCTATATGCACTCACTATAAAATGTTTCAATATATAATATTCGATATATGTTCATTCTATATAGAAGACTCAATATAAACACTGTATACCACACAGGAGGATCCACAAGCATTCCTGATGTACTTGCTACACGTACTAGAGACACAGCACATCCCTATAAATGAAATCTTCCACATTTCATACACTTGGAAACATACATGCATTCTATGCAACCATGTTTCACAAGAGCATATCCCTAATGAACGATTTGTGTATGTATTGTGACAAATCAAGATGATTCTCCCCTTCTCCCCAACGGGGAGCCACACACTTTGAGGCTAGGGAGATGAGCCCACTCCGCAATACCCTCCCTAGGGGTCTGGGCAAGTGGGACCTCACCGGGAGTGACTCGCCCTTAGAGAACGACTCTCATTCTCTCATGGAACTCCCTATGTAATACACCTTATATGCATATATGGGACTGCCTTCGCTTCCATAAGGAATAATGTGTCCTCCTTCTGTTCGGCTTCAGCCAGGTTGGTTCAATCACGGCACCTGAAATAAAATTGAATACCTCTGTAAGATGGGACTTGTATGTAAGGAGAATTCATGGATCAGAGAAGGAGAGATATACCATTGCACAGGGGAAGCCCCATGACAAAGCTATGCCTCGGAGGGGTGGAGCAGAGTGGAGCCACAGAGCCTGCAGCAATCTGAGAAGCAGAGAACACCATGCTGAGAAGCCAGAAACCAAGCAAACCGGACTACAGGAAAGCCATTTTAAGCACTGTCTGATGTGGTGGCATAATCATGGAAGCACGTCGGTGGGTCCGGCGCCTGTCTTACTACGCTAAAACCAATGCAGCCGGGAGGATTGAAAGCTCCTGCCAGCTGGGGGTTTGCCGAACATGGCACCCCATGGAGATGCCAAGAGCAGCACTAATTCAAAGCCCACAATCACAATAAGGAAATGAGGAACAAAAGCAAAATACCTGAGTGAGCGCCCAGCCCCACAATGTCACTCACAATGAGTGAAGGTATGGGTTTCAACTGGAGAAGGGGGTGGCCACCAGAGAAACATGCTATACACAAAGGAAGCTGTGAAAGCTATAATGCTGAGATTGTGACAGTGAATCAGCATTACTGTGTATCTCACAAACTACTATGGGATGTGAAGAGCAAGACTGATTGTGAGACTTTGAGAATGTTGGAAAGAATATCCTGAGAAGGATGGAGAAAGCCAAGAGAGATAATTATTGAAGAGTGCGAAAATCTGCATAATGATACACCATGAAATGTGTTGTGAGCTAAGATTACAGAGCAAAAGAAGCAACCAGAGTAAGCACCCAGTAGACTGGCCCCAGGGGTGGTAGTGTTCCACCAATGATAAAGTTATAAGAACCCCCACAAGGGTTGGATAGCAAGGAACTGAAAGCCGCAAAGTGAAAGGAAGGAGTTAAACAGAATATCTCTAGGAGAACAATGATAAGTGCAATACCCTCTGGAATACCAGATCCATGGACAATTGGGAGGAGCTTGAGGAGCTCATGAATAAAACCCTGTAAACCAAAAAGAGACCATCTCAAAGAATCTATTACTGTAGAGTGACATTTTCATATTGTGATAAATGTGAAATAAGAAAAACCTAAAGAAAAAACTCAAGATACATGGCCAAAATGTAGCACCCAGAAGAGAGACATTCTTTTGGCAAACTTTAGTTGTTAGTATTAGTGGTAGGGTCAGATAGATTTAAGTTTGGATTGAGGACATTTTCAATTCATTTTGTGATGACAGACAAGATCAAAGAACTGTCCAAAATGTGTCTGATGCCTTTTTCTGACCCATCACTGTACATATACCAAATTGTAATTCAATAACATTTCAAAAGTTTCTACAAAATGCAAATCATCACATATGATGCTCATTTTGCAATTCAGGCAATCTGTGCAGCATACAAATAGGTTCATTTGACCAGTATGTATTATTAATGCTTTCAAGATACAAAGCAGATGGCACTAACAATAACGGTAAACTCACTAACTTCACCCATGCCCAAGTATCTCTTAATACACCACACTGGTGCCACAACCACTTCAGGCCACTAAACTACATATGTGAAAAAAGTGTTTGGTTTGAATGTAGCAACACTTCTGTTACTCAAAAACATAAGTTACCAGCAAATCTAACAAATGCCTCCTTCAAATTCCGTAAACCCAAATGCAGTCATTAAATTACACTTTCAATTCACATTTACAATACTATACAGTTAGACTATACCAACGGGCATCTTTCTACTTTAAACATAAACAAACCCACAACACAAATATTCCTTAATTCCAATATACTTAAAACACACCATCAACTTTGTAATTATTCAATAGATCCATACTACTATTGTACTACTTTTACAATACTACACAGGTAGAAAATGCCAATGGGTATCTAATATTTCAAACATAAGCAAACATACAAAACTACTATTCCTTAATTACAGTACCCTTAACACACACCATCACGTATGTAATTAGTTAATACACCCATACTAACACAGTTCTATGTCCTACACATACAAGATCTGTCTCCCTTAAGTAAATGTAACACTCTAAGAAGAAATGGACAAAACGTTTAAGCAAATGTACATTTCATTAACAGTAAATGTAGAAAATGTTTTTTTTTCAATCCACCTTGGATTTCGTTTCCATGACCCAATGATTATAACATGTTAATACAACAGTGTATCACACACAAAGGTTGTCGAAAATATAGTCAATACAATGTACATACTACTTAAGAGGGTCAAAAAAAGAAAATGTATGTCTAGCAACTTAAGTATGTATACCTTCCATACTGTGTTCTACAACTAACTATATTTTCTTTTCTTTAAAGAAAAAGAGCCACAAATATTCCGTTGGCACCATGTCCACAATTGTTAACATTGCCGGTAGCCACATGGTTAGCCATATTCAACCCAAATGAAACATCTTCTTGAACCCAAAGCCAGTCTCCACATTCTTCCAGGCATTCAACCCATTGTGGAAAACATTCAATGTAAGTAAACATACTAGTATCACCGTGTCCAGTAGCAGCAATCACATTGTTGCCCCCATTCAACCAAAGCTAAACATCCTGTTATGCCCATAGACAGTACCTACATTCTTCTAGGCATTCAAACCATTGTGGAAAGCCTTCAGAGTAAGTAAACATACTATGACCATGGCTAGTAGCCACATTTTGCCACACATTCAACCTAGAGTAAACATATTGTTGTGACAACAGCAATATCCATATTGTTCAAAGTACACATATTGTTGTGTCCATGGCCAGTGGCCATGCCCCCAAACAATCTGGCCACTGGCCATGGCCACAACAATATGCTTCAGCTAGGTCATTCAAAGAAAGTAAACCTACTAATATGTACATGGCCAGTAGCCACATTTTCTCACACATTCAATCCAAAGTAAACATATTGTTGTGACAATGGCCACCGCCATATTGTTCAAAGTAAGCATGTAAGTAAACGCAGATACCTGAAACATATATGTGAACAATATGCTTCAGCTATGTCCCAAACAATCTGGCCACTGGCCATGGCCACAACGATATGTGTTATCTACTACACATACATATTAGTCATGGTTGTGGCCATGGCCAGTGGTCAGATTGGCCATGCCCTGAACAATCTGGCCACTGGCCAAGGCCACAACAATGTGCTTCAGATATGCCCCACATAATTTCCCCACTATTAATGGCCAAATAAATATGTGTTGTTATTACTATTACACATAAATATTAGTCACACTCACTACTTTCATTACATAAGCATAACACCAAAAGTAAGAATTGTTGTAACATATGACTCCACCATTCTCAAAAGAAGTCTGTGGACAAATGGTGATGTACGTATTGGCCACAAACAGAATGACTGTGAACTTGATGGGCCTGCTACTACTGGGTTATGAGGAGTCAAACAATGCTCAGTAGCTTAACTGGTCAAGGTCATTATTTTACTTGTAAATTCCTCCAGTTTCTCCACTGGTTCCAATCATGTGTTTCTCTTGTGTTTTGCTTAATTTGTGAAAATAATAAGTGCTAGGACCCAAAGAATCTCGGTCCCATAATGTGGGGCCCGGGGACAGCGGGTGCTGCCTGCGCCACGGGCCATCCGGGCCAGTTCAGTGGGATAGACATTTGCCAGGTACTGCCATTATGGTGGTACCTGGCCATGAGGTGGCAATAGCTGGGTAATGGTGTGAGTACATGGGCATATGATGGCAGTGCCTGACAAATGCTTATCTAATTCCTATGCACAAGACAAAGTGGTTGGCTCTACCAGTCCTTGCTTTTGACAAAACTTTAGTGCAAGAAACATATTCATGTGCACACATACTGCCTATAAACCAATTGACTAAAGGCACACTCGTTAAGAAATGTTTATTAAACTAGTAGTGCATTTACAACAAATAAGCTATTAACAAAAACTGGTCAGAAATAACACTATCAGGCTTTATACAGCATAAGATGTGACGTTATTGCTTGATCGAACTAGCTCAAATATATCACAGGAGTATGTGATTTGGCCAGGGATGGGCAGGTAGTGTGTGGGAATTGACATAGAGATTATTAGGGCCTTAGATAGTCAATGAGTGGGTAAATAACTAATCACCCACAAGCTGCATGTCTCTCCTCCGTCCCACCAATCTGTACACCAATGTAATTGTTTTGCCTTATAGGTGGCACTTTGGCACCAACTTATAGTCCAAACCTAAAATCATACAAGCCAACCAGTAGATCCAAAGTCACGAAGATGTGCTGCATGCTGATTGCTGCCCAAGGGTAGTGATGGCATGTACAGCTCAAATCCTCAGCTGGGCTTGGCTCTGAATGGTCACAATGTTCAACTTTTATTTATTTTATTGAGCATTTGTAAGGTGCTTATACAACTAGAATAATGCCTGTACTTGGCTGATTGTAAAATAAAATGAATTTCCCCGATTTTACATCAATATTCTGGCTTCAGATCCATTTATTGTTAATTGATTTGTGTGCAGAAAAGAGATGTTACTCTAACTATGAAGGGCCAGTTTCCTGATCTGATCACAGGAGCAGTTCGTCAGAATATAGATGACCACCTGTAACCCTTGATGGAGGTGCTGTACCCTGCGCCTCTACAAGCACTCAGATCACAGGTTGCAGACAGTCAGCTGCCAAGGGCAGATCGTTCCTGTTTACAAGTATTCTCCTGTGAGGAGATGTCATGCCCAGAGCCGCTGCTGCAATAAGGTGCTTCGCAATCCGCGATTGGGAAATGTACTTGCAATTGGTATGTAGGACACGACGTATTGCAGGGAGATGGAAACCTTTGTTTTTTCCAAGAAGTAATGAAGCCCGAGTGGATACAATTTTACAGTACAATGGGTACAATAGGGTACACACATCGGTGGTAGAGAACAGCTTTGCATTTTGTGGTTCAAACAGTTTATTCACGGTGCAAAAAGGGGACAATCGACATACTGACAATGTATGCAGCATTTTATCTCACTGAACACTGCTAAGGTTCAGTGGCTGTCATTTGCAATGATCAGGGCAGTTTTGGGGGTGCGTGGGGGAGTTACTGGGGGTCTTTGCATTAACAGCAGGGGGACAGGGACCTCAGAGGCTCGGCTATGTTACCCCTCCCAGCAGTCCCAGCATATGTACTTCCCCACAACAAACATCAAAGAAATGTACCTTGAGTCTTGACTCTTGGTACCTTATGTACCGCCGCCAGGATGTGTGGCCTGCTGGGCTGGCCTGGCAGCACACGCACAGCAGAAGGCTGCTGCAGGCTTGCAGGATGCAGCTAGTGCAGGGCCGGCCCAGGACAGGTCACAGGTGCAGGTCAGGTCAGCAGCTGAGAAGCAGGCTGCCCGCATCTGACAGACGATCAGACCTGGGCTGGGGCAATTTCCAAAGAAGAGCAGACTTCAGCAGTTAGGACGGGGCAGTGCACTTGCGGTGCTCATTCATGTATTGTGTTACTGGATCTCTGCGCATGTGCCAGCACTTGAGCGAGCGCTGCCACCCCCATGCCCACACTCGTTAGTGACCCTTAGCCGACCGCTGTCTTTTCACGGTGCCTGGTGCTGCCGCCGCTCTGCTACAGCTAGATACCTCAGCTTGCAGGCTGCAAGACAGTGTGAAGAACATTAACAAACAAAACAATTACACTCCCCGGCCCGCGGCCTGCATCAAATATTGTTCTGGTGCCCAAAAAAGAGTGCTGGTGTTGCCAACCGGCAAACACTGGCAGAAATTAAGCACTGATTTTGCTAATAGCAAGCTACATGTGTAGCGATGAGGAGAATCCATCACGGTACGGAACAGGAGCGAAGGTCAACATCAGCAGTGTTGAACGGGTTCAGGTAAGGCCTGTGGTTGTTTTTTTTTCTCAATAGGTTCAATGGCTCATTGCTGGAAGTGCAGAGGCGCATTCAGGTAGTTAGGCGGTTTGCACATCGGGAAAGAATGAGCCAAGGTAAGCTCCGTAGAGTAGCTTGGAGTGCATAGAGACAGCAGCATTGTGTAACATTTTGATGCAAGCCAAAGTACTGGGAGATTGCGGTAAGTATAATAACTGCTAATTTTGTTTTTCTTCTTTCTTCTTTCAGGTTCCAGCTGGAGAGACGTGCTGTGAACTGGAACAGAAACAAGCAGGCTGCAGACGTAAAATAAAGGGAGCGGACGATAAAGGAGGTAAGCGTGTGTAACGAGTTGCAACGCTATGCATTGGCCATTTTCCTGGGTATGGTATAAATAGTGTCTATCAGTTGACATGACCGCCGTGGCTTTGTTGCTCTCGTGAGATTACATGTTTTAGTGGAAACTGTAGTGCTGATCTCCCTGTCTCCATGTCTTCACTAGCCTGGACCACGGGACCCTCCCCAAGTACATTTTAGTACCTATAACAGCCCATGTCTGTTTATAGAGTTAGCAAGGACCTTGGTGTTGGTTATACTCAACGTTCTGGGGTGACGCAGTACTAATGGCATGACACCTACTTAAAATGTTAGAGTCCTGGTATACCAAAACCTGGCTGAGGGTACGCCTGGTTGACAAAGGCTTACTATGTGCAGGGGACCCCAATATGGGCACAACTACACAGGGGTGTGCATTGGGATTTCTGTTGTTTTAATCTGGGAACAGAGGAATGAGGTGTTCACACCACACTGTAAAATGTTTCCCTTTGATAACCCAGAACTCTCTTGTTGTGTGTACCCCTACATTTCTATATATAGCCTGTTTTCCCACAGGACAACAAGGTCTTCATGCCTTGTGTTGCTGTTAGGCAGAATTGCATGCAGTACCCTTTGGGAACACAACACACAATTAAGATTACAGGTGTAAGCAAAATCTCACCTTTGGTATAAATCTGTGCTACACAGTTTTGTGGTAGCAGGGCTGAGCAGTCAGGCTTATCTCAAGAGGGGTGTGAGCAGTACAAGGGGTTACACAAAGGACTGGCAATCACAGTGGATCAAACACTCAAGGTTTCTTGGTAAAACAATATTAATTTATTTACACATTTAGTTAGAAAACATTCCACTAGTAATAGGCAGCTCAATATCACACTATAATACACTACAGTACTAAACCAATATGTTTCTGAACAAGTTAGGCTCCCCTGAAATAGTTTCAGTCACTATAAGAGGCAATTCAATTCAATAGGCTTGGGCCAAAGTCAATCGATCAGTGTCTTGGATAGGATAGCACAGTTCTGGTAGTAAACGGTTAAGTCTTTGCCAATGTTCTTAGAAGTAGTTTACACTAAAAAGAGTTATAGGTTGTATTAGGAGGGACTCTAAAGTTGGGAAAGTTTCACAAACTTTCACTGCGGCAGCGAGGATTTCTCTATCGCATTTGCACAGTATCTTTTGAATAAAGAAAAGCTGTAGCTGAGGCAGTTGTTCCTGGCAGTCTCCCTGCAGAGCTCGCTGTTCCTGAGCCTCAGTGGTGGGGACAAGAGGGAGGACGTCGGGAGGTTCCTGCTCTGCACGGGGAAGGATCCACAAGCTTGCAAAACGTCGGTTTAAGGTGTGAATGCCTTAAAGCCCACAAACTGGTATCTTTCTCACTGGCTATCCGGTTTTCAACAGCACTCTGAAGAAAATTCGACCAGTATGGAGATGGTTTCCAGGTGGCTTGCGAGTTGGTTGTTCCCACCAGCTCAAGGGAAGAAGTCATCCTTGAAGAGACTTCTCTATCGAGGAAGTTTCAGGCATTTCCGACCTGCAGGAGGGCTTCACGGGGCAAACCAATGGTCCGGGAGTTGCAGCAGTCGTCTTCCTTCAGCTCATCTTCGGTTCTTTTGTTCCAGTGGTCTTCTCTGCCTTCCAAGTCCCAGAGACCTGCTTTTAAACAGTTTTCTCCCACTCATTCCAGCCTAGCTGTCACTAACCCAGCAGAGTGGCTGCCCGTTCCAGACAGTTATCCAGCCAATCACGCCAGAGTTCATTCAGGTCTCCTAGGAGCAGAGGCCTTGCTAGGGGGGGGCTAAGGGGGCTATAGCCCCTGGTCTTTTGGTTGTAGCCCCGGATAGAATCTCAGGAGCTACAGCCAAAAGGCTAGCTAGCCCCCAGTCCCGACAGTTCCGACATCAGCGTAGCCCCGGGTCTTTTCCAGACCTAGCAACACCCCTGCCTAGGAGACTAAGCACAGGGAGTTTCGAGCACCTCACTCACATCCTGTCCACCGCAGACACTCAGGCGCAGAGGGGGGCTTCAGCACTGAAGTCCACCAAAGGCAAATGAACAAAGGGGCCAAACCTGGTTTGGCGCGCAGAGACAAACACTAGAATGACCTTTCCAAAACGAAATGGCAAAAAAAGTCGATCAAAACCTGTTTTTACAGAGGGGGCTCAGACGTCATCTTGAAAAACATAGCTCCGGTGGATTACAGCTACCGGAGCATTTAAACGGGTCGCAGCTGGGGAAATCATGGTAATACCACTGCCGCCAGCCATTCTGAGAGGAAAGGGTAGCTTTTGAGGGCTACATGAGTTTTCTAGGCATAGGGAAAACTAGGTATTCCCTCCAGCACTCTGCTGTAAGGCAGTGTACACTGGGTCTAGCAATTTTATAAAGACTTGCAAAGTCAATTTAACTTTACATTTACTGGGAGACAGTAGTCAGTACCAGAGAAGGTATTTAAACCTTGGGAAGTCTAAAAGACATCCCTGTGCCACTGCACTGAGGGTGCTGTTTGACACACAAGAAAATGTCTAAAACTCCATATCCAAAGAACACAAAAGTAAAACACATTGAAAATGAACATTTCAAAGTCCCAAAATATAGCAAAAGAGCTGGAGGGCTCTAAAGTAGAGGGAATTAGCACTTTGGTGAGAATTCTCCCCAGCACTCCTCCCCCCAGACCAAAGGACAGTAGGATCTAATACCCACCAGGATGGATCTCCTGTTGCAAGTTGGTTAAATGGCCTGCTGAGTACACCAGCATCCTTTTGTAACCCTTGCTATGACACTTTCTATCAGCAGTTTTAATTTGTAAGCTATATGACCTACAAACCCTGGTTGGTACATCTCTCTTATTAAGAAAATGGGGGATCTGATCTAGCAGTCCCTCAGAAGTTGTGACAACCTCTGAACCTGCAATAGGCTTTTTCAAGGGGTCCTTTGAAAGGGATCCCTTAGATCTAGAGGGGCCTCCATGGTTCCTCATCACCTCCCTCTCAAGAGCAGGTTGAGTCTCAGGCATCCTGGTTGGAGGGGCTGTGGGAAAGCAAGGTACATGCTTCCACTTCCTCTGAGATCTCAGTTTACCTGGCTTAGAAGTTTCCATCCTAACACTAGGATTTATTCTGGAGTCTTCCGTAGAAGATCCAACAGTCTTAAGGTGTTTAGCCTTAGACCTATTTTTCCTGGTTTTCCACCAGCTTTGAGAATTACCAGTTCTAACAGGACTAGAGAGGGGTCCAATTTGTCTATCCACCTCTTCCTCAGAAGATGGGGATTCAAAGACTTTACAATTGGATGGGCAATGATGGAGCTTGGTTGGGGCTCCCATTTCCCTACAATTCTAGACTCAGATTTGCCTTGGTTGGAGGTCAACATACTAACACAAGGGCTTACAGTGGGGGGTCTCTGTAGAGGTTTCCACAGGATCAGAGTGGTCTCTTAAGGTTGCCTCTCTAGCCAATTTGGTTTGGTTCTGTTTCCTCTCACTGGGAGGCCTGAGGGTACTGGACACTACTCCTAGAGCTTTTAAGTCATTTCCCAACAGGACTCTCCCAGGCACCTCATTCTGAATACTGACAGGAATCCTCACTGTTATATTGTTACACTGAAGAGAGCTGGTAGAATAGGAACCAATTGGACAGGGCCTCCAGAAAATCTAGTGGGACCTTTGGGTGCCTTAGCAACATCCTCAGGCTTGAAAACGTTTTCATCCACTACTGTTCTGCTGGCCCCAGTGTCTATCATGGCAGGAGTGTCCTGGCCATTTACAAGAACACTGTCCATACAATACCCTCTAGAGTTCTCTGGAATGGAGTCATACACACCCATAGTCTGTTTCTTACCCATACCCATGGACTCTGAGGACACAGCGGCTTGAAGACGCAAGGGTTCTTCAGCAAATAGTTGAAAGTTGGCACTAGCCACTTGTACTTCTTCCTCTGGGGAGGGAGAAAGCTAAGGAGGCAGTGCTGACCCCTGCAGGTTTACCCTTGCATCTGGGATCTCCTTTCACGCCGGCGGCATTGGCTTCCCCCACATAGCAATGAAGCTCTGGAATGCCCTCCCCAACGCACTCAGAGCAGACCCCTCCGTGCCTTTCGCAAATCCCTCAAAACTACACTATTCATATAACAGTCACTACACCCTGACGCATTAGCCCCTCACACTGGGTAAACACACTAGCTGCAATATATCTGCTATCTGCGTGTACGTTGTAACCTTTAAGATGAACCTCAAATGCAAATATATGCTACTTTTTCTATACTATGTAACTTCAAATGGAGCCGTAAAATGAAAATATCAATGTAACCAGTAAGATTTCCTCTGTAACCAGATATGCATATATGTAACAGCACCTCAATGCCTTTGGGCTGATGTGCACTTTAAAAATACAAATAAATAAACATGGTCAGTTGACCCACAAACATAGCATTTACCAAATGCTCTCTGGAATGGGGGTTTATGCTGACCTCCCTCTGGTTGGGCACCAGACGATTCACTAGACCTACCAGGTTTCCCCTGGGATCTACTCTTATGTTGTTTGGGGGCCTCTTCTGGTTGGATGGATTTAGAGTTATCTGTATTCTCACCTTTGTGTTGCTTCACCTCATCCTTTTTATGAGTGACCCCAGAATCCTTATGAGCGGCCACCCATGAGTCAGCTGTTTTTGCCAATTTTTCGGGATCGATCTCATTTGAGTCAGCCAAGTGCTGTCTCAGCTCAGGAGAGCAGGCATCATAGATAGATTCTAATATGAACAGATGTCTCATAACTTCATAAGTTTAGTTTAGTTTATTCATTTGTATTGTGCACCAGACCCGAAGGTATGAGGGCACAGGAGCAACAAGGTTATTCACAGCTTGGTTACAAGTTACAATGCACATTTACATAGTTTACAACAGTGAGGTTGGATAGTATTAGTGGTCATTGTTCTTCATCCAGTGGATATAGTTGTGTCTGAAGTGAGTGTATGTTTGGGGTGTCCATAGAGAGGGTGTTAGGGAGTTCCAATATTGGGCTGCTTTAACCTGGAAGCTGTTGCCACCCATTTTGGTGTGTTTGAACCTGGGACCTGTGAGCAGATTTGCGTTGGAGGTTCTAGTAGGTCGATTCGATGTGTATTTGCTTATTCTGTTGACTAAGTAGCGGGAGTAGCGTTGTTGAGGCATTTGTGTGTTACTGAGGCTACTTTGAGCAGGATTTTTTCTATAATGTTGAGCCAATTATGGGATCTCCTAATGTTAGAAATGTGTTCTCTCTTGGGGATGCTAAGCGCTGCTCTAAGAGCGTTGTTTTGTAGTGTCTGTATTTTGTTAGTAACCTGCTTGCTAGCTCCTACGTAGAGGGCTTTACAGTAGTCCAGTTTTGATAATAGCAGGGCTCTGGCTAACGTAATGCAACTCTGGGTGGATAAGAAGGGTTTGTCTGCTCTTATAAGCTTACATGTGTAGGCCGTGGAGGATGCCATAGAACTAACCTGTTTATGAAAGGAGAGGGAGGAGTCAATGTATATTCCTAAGGTTTTTACTTCCTTGGCTACCTTGATCGGGTTCCCGTCTATAATGAAGCTGGTGTAGTTGTGGTCCAGTTTGGTTAGGTTTGAGGTGGAGCCAACGATGATGAGTTCAGTCTTGTCATCATTCAGGCATAGACTGTGAGAGGCCATCCATGCCTGGATGATGAGGTACACCTTGTTCACCAAGGCCAAATCATGGTTGTAATCTCCCGTCAACGGGATGAGGATCTGGGTATCATCGGCGAAATTAGTGTAGGTGATACCCAGACCATCTAGATCATCAAACAGGAGCTTCGTGAACACGTTGTACATTGTGGGGGAGACGCATGAGCCTTGGGGGACTCCACATGTGATGGGGATGGGGTCGGCGGCAGCAGTGATGGAGAAGACACGCATAGATCTATTGCTGAGGAATGACTCGATCCAGTCTATGGCTTCTTGGGAGAAGTGGGCAGCTGAATCCAAGTGATTGCATAAGATTTTGTGATCAACAAGATCAAATGCCGCAGAGAGGTCTAGGAGAAGAAATAGAGCAGTTTTCCCATTGTCTCTAAGGGTGTCAATTTGAGCCTTCAGGTCGATAAGGGCCGTTTCTGTCCCATGTTGGGGTCTGAAGCCTGATTGCCCAATACCCAGGATATGGTTTATTTCAAGGTATTTTTCAATTTGTTGGTAGGCTGTCTTGTCTAGTATCTTGAGCAGGAATGGGAGGGCTTTTTGAGAAGGGGGAGGGCCCAGGACTCTTTAAGGTTGCTGGGGACGGTACCTGAGGAGAAGGAGGCGTTAATGAGTCTGGTGATGAACGGCGAGAGGTCTCTTGCTGCATCTTTAATGATTTGTGGGGAGCAAAGGTCTCCCTGACAGTTAGAGGGTTTTAGGCTGAGAATGATTTTTTCCACTTCAAGAGTGGAGACTTTGGAAAAGCTGAAGCGAGTGGGGTTGGGTCGAGGGTGTTGGGGTGTGGGGTGCGGGGCAGTATTAGTGGGGTTGGTTGGTTTAGTTATGGATTCTTATTAAGTATTAAGTATTAACTCTGTAACCCTTAACCCAACCATCTAAGTTGTTCAAACATTCACACACCCAGGTAGCCCAAGGGGTACCATCATGCTTTTTGAGGATTCTAAACCTCTTAAGTACTGAAAAGGAGTTTTCCTAAACCTAGCTATCAAAGCTAGTTTCACATTTCCATACTCCATCCTGTCTATTTCCCCCATCTCCATTACAGCGTCAGTTGCAACCTGGTGAAGCCTAGACAAAAGCCAAGGAATCAGCTGATTCCCTGCAATTTCCTGAATCCCATGGTTATACTCAAAAGCAGCCAACCAATCCAAAATATCAAGCTTAACCTCATAAATACTTACTTCATCTTTGGGCATGCAAGGCCTCTTAGGACTGAAAGACCTAGAAGACTCTGGAAGAGAACCATTCTCAAGAGACAATTTCTTCATTTCAAGAGCATGTTGTAATTCCATTTCCCTTAGTTTAAGTTATTGATGTTTACTTTCAGTTTGTGCTTGGAGCCTTTTGAATTCTAACTCAAGTCTCATCTTCTTAAGAGAGACAAACTCTGGACTCAGTACTGGAGCTGGTAGGGTCTCTGTGACTAAAGATTGAGGCCTAAGAGCAGGTAGAGGTGCCATGGGGCCTACATCTTGAGACTCCTCTGCTTCATCTAACTCATCAAAAACATTGGTGTTGGACTCTGAAACATTATCATCCTCATCATCATTTTCCACATTTTCTACAGTAGTAGGTATAGCAGACCTATTTCTTAGACTTTGACATTCCAACTATTTTTCAATCAATTCATTATTTTTGCCTTTAACAGCGAGGTTCCTAGTTTTACACATTTTGCTTAGTTGATCAATGTTAAAATGAATAGGGTCTCTTGTCTGTAGATATCCATATCAGGCATGTTAAAACAATTGCTTCTCTAATGGTGCTTAGCCTTGTGAAGGTTATTTGAACCACAGTAAAAGCAGCACTTTCAATGTAACAACTATACTTCACTGCACTGAGGGTGCTGTGTGACACACAAGAAAAAGTTGTTGCCTATGGAGTTGTCTAAAACTCCATATCCAAAGAACACAAAAGTAAAACACATTGAAAATGAAAAGTTCAAAGTCCCAAAATATAGCAAAAGAGCTGGAGGGCTCTAAGGTAGAGGGAATTAGCACTTTGGTGAGAATTCTCCCTTACACATGCACTGAAAGGCTACTACTGAAAAACTGCTCAGCCAGGTTGGAGGGTAGATGTGATAATGGTTCACATTTCTAAGAGATGCCCTTTGAAGCACTTTGTTTCTGTTGTTGCCTTCAGGTAAAGGGCGAGGTATTAACAGAGACAGCTTTCATTGTAATTGCCTTCATAATTGCATCGTGGTAGAGCACAGGCAGCTCCACCAGGAACAATACATATCGTTCTCCTCAGTACTCAGAAGTCCACTATCACTTGCAAGCCCATCAAAGCCCACCAAAACATGAACAGAGAGAATGATGTTGAAAGGAGACCCACCCCTCACAGCTTTGGACAAAGACAGGCTAGTTGTTGGGGGAAGCTGTCAAACTCTAGAGGACACGCCTGCCAGGTTCCATTTAATGTTCAGATGCTATCCACCCCTCTTCCCATCGTTTGAGTTCATTTCCAGCAAAACTACAATCCCAGGGTGAGGGATATGTTGATCACCTTCTGGACTGACTTAACTTTATTCCTACTTCGGCTAAAGAACACCACTTCCAATTGAGCAGGTTATTTTATTTGCTAAAGAGAAAAGGAAACATCGCTAGAACGTCCATATGTTCCCCCACTCCTTTTTTGTCATTTTGACATCTCTTTACCTCTCAAAACATATTGTAAAAAATCTAGTCATCAGAATAGATTGCGTTATGTCCAGAAAGTCCCAGATTCATGTCGTCATCTGTAATAGTTATTTTTACCAAAAACATTACAAAGAAAAGGTTACTTTCTCTAGACCACTGAGCCTTGATGTTAGGGGCTATTGTTCACTTTTACACGGATTATGCTAGCGCTCTCTATGATGGCCTTCCCTCTGGTTCTCCTGCCAAACATCAGTCTATGTGGTCTACGTAAGAGAAGCTGCACCTCGCAGGGCCAACAGTCTATGCGTTGTTGAAGGTATACGATAGAATACAGTTCTAATCAGTAGGTTTTGCCTTCAAATCCTACATAACCATGCCCCCTGCCACTGAGGGATAGACAAGTTTATGTTTTATCCCGGACATTGATCAGTTCTTCCTGCTTACAACTTTGTCTGTCCCAGGTCAAGCTGTCCTCCATAAGAACTCTCCATTTTGCAGTTCATGCCGCCAATACCTGGAACAGTCCCGTGGCCTAGCTCAACAATCTAGTTTCATTTTCCATCTTCAGGAAACCGGCCACCACGTTGTTTTTCCAGTAGTGGTTTGCTAGCCAGCACCGAGAGGCCTTTCGAAGTCGAGGTAGTGAATCAATCGTGTTCCTCTATCCTCGCCTAGTAGTATTCTGTGCCCCTCAGTGGCTCTGTACCCTCGCCAAGCCTGAAGAACTGCCACTCTATTAACAGAGAGAGGATGGCCGAAGGGCACGAGGAGACCCTAAACCAGCAGAGTTGCAGCCACTAGTGGGCAAAGTCTGCAGAACATGCCTTCAGCAGGTGGGCATACTATACTAAATGGATTTGGTTCTAATGGAGAAACAGTTTCTACAACACCTTTCTTGAGAGCTGGAGCCATAGTGCCCACAATACTAGTGCCTACGAACATGCATTTCTAATGCTTTATTTTTTATGCCTGAGATGCATGGCCATGAATAGATTTTTAATGTTATTCTAGTCTCGAAGGTTTGCATCCTTTTGAGATACATTATCATTATGTGCCGTATCCCTGCGGGTTCCTCTGAGCAACACACATTAGTAGCCTCATAGCCACCCTTGATTTAAATGCTTTCTTGAACTGTGTACTGACATTTAGGTGAAGTATGTATTCCTATTTTACCTTGTTGACCTTATTGCACAATTCTGCCCGCAATGCACTGAGTAGCGGTCCCACATGACCCCTGAAAGTTGGGGGACTCAAAACCTGGATTGCAATTTGAGCATGGGTCATACTATTAGTCTAACCACTGTCATAATGACTGTTTTTGGGCATAGGAATCCCAAAATCCCCTTTGGCAGGACACCATGACTGTCAGACAGCAGTGCTTTCTCTGCAGGGCCTCTTTGACAATGCACATCATTCCACGTTGGTAGCATGACCACAGACAAACATGGATCATGGGGATAGCCCTCATGCAAACTAGAGAAAGTCCACATCTGAAGGAGCAAGGGAACTCGCACTATCTGGTCATTTGGGCATGGATGGCCCTTTTGATAAATTTGCCTGAAGACGTCCTGCTCCAAAACATTGCAGATGGCAGGTGACGTTGCACTTTTAGCTCACATCATGTCATATTTGGCTTTCAAACACTTCCATTTGTTGCGGCACAAATGTTAGGTGTTTTAGATGTACTTATGTAAAGTCACAAGATAATTATTGAACACATATTTGAAAAATTACTTTTATTTAAATAATTCATCATCATCATAGTTTATTTCGACGTATTTCATAAAACACATATACAACACACTTCATGAATGTAAAGAAAATAGACATTCATAATGGTCCTTAGGTAAGCGAAAACATAAATGCATAAAATACCTACTTGTATTAATACAACGGGTCTAAGCGGGCATAGCAACCCTGGAGCAGACTGTGCTTATTAGCGTCAGGATCCAAGACCAATGATGGTCTAAACATCCCTGTCTTGTTTTGTGGGGGCTATAAAAGTATAGATCAACGGAATACAAAGACATTCGAGGCAGTGGGCAATCATTAAGGCTTCTTAATACACACATTTTCATAATGCAACAGATTATTTACATATCGCCACAGAGATAAGAAATGTGTATGTTCTTAGAAGGAAATAGGTTGGTGATTCGATTGTTTACAGAAGTCTAATGTAGTATAAGCATTCCTTATGCCTTCTGGTATCACTAGCGGCTTCAGCCAATGAGACCATAGAACATTATATTTGAGGCGAATGAAAAGAAAATGCAAAATGTTTTCATCAATAATTTTACAATAAATAAATTGCGTTGGTGCATAAGGCCCCCCACTTAGAAGAAAAGTGCCCAACCGTTATGATCCCCGGGTGAAATTTTAGTGGAAACAATCGATTCCTAGGTCTCACCTATCGCGGTAGGGCTCAAAAGCATTAGATTTTTTTCTTGCATAGATATTTCATGACCAACCTACTCGGCATATCTCAGAATCGACTCAATGATCAAATGCTTTAATTAAAACCCATATGTTGAGCGTGATACCAAAAATCCAAAATATGCATTTTTAACAGCATAGCTTTCACCTATTTTAGCCATGGCAACATAGCTGCACCTGGAAATTCTAGGAGATAGATGAAAATCGTCAAGTAGTCTATAAGGAATTTGTCCAGACCTTCACAATATATCATTGCTTTAATCTTATTTTATAGAAGATAACCCTCAAGTGAAGTACTAATAGGGTCGAGCCTGTCAGTGCATTATATAGGCAACAAAAGTAACCTTTTAACAATTTTATTTTGTGTGATTTGTATCTGATTTTTATCAATGTGGCCCCAAACCTCCTCTCCATATATCTTTGCCGAGACAGCTTGACTGGTATAAACTTCGAGGGCACTAGATATTAGTTTGTCCTCGAGTTTTCATGAGAATCTTAGCACTGCTTCACCTCTGTGAGGCAACATGGTGCAGATCTTCCTGGCTAGTGATTTCCATGAAAGAGTAGCATCTAGCCTAATGCCCAAATAATCAAAAGACTCAAAGTCTCCATCTTT
Source organism: Ambystoma mexicanum (assembly GCF_040938575.1). NCBI lineage: Eukaryota > Metazoa > Chordata > Amphibia > Caudata > Ambystomatidae > Ambystoma > Ambystoma mexicanum. The sequence continues at coordinate 1,434,053,820 of NC_090929.1, read as the reverse complement.
TTAACCCACCAGATTGATACATAAAAAATGTTTTCTTGAATAAAAGTAGCTATGGTGAATAATAGGAGGAGGCAGTTTTATGCACTTGGTCTGCAGCTCATTACTCCTGAACTTAATTTTGGGATGTGCACCCCTTTTGCATAACATCTCCATCTTCTGCCTGTCAAGTCCTAGAACAAAATACAATGGTAGTATGTGCCAGGATATCAGTTTTGACTAGATTCCCCTTGAACTATCATGGAGTCAACATCTTGCCAGAACCATAGTTCGCAAGCCCTGTGTGAATAATATACTTGCGAAGTAGGGACAGGAGAGAGGATAGTGACTGTATGAACTCTACAAAGGCTCTCATACGACTATTATTTATCAGCTTACAGCAACAAAGATAAGCAAAAACTCCTGGAGGCACTGTTGGCTGTCCTTTTGGTAGCATGGATTGATGGAGCTGAAATGTAAGCCTATCGGCCATGCTGGCTGTATGCATTAAACAATTAAAACAATGAAAACAAATGAAAATACCAAAAGTATATATTCTATATATGTATTGCAAGCGTGAGGAAGCACACAAGGTTGAGCGTAACAATCGGATCCAGAGGAACATTTTTACTCTCAACATGTTCTATGGTTAGTCAAAATTATCTCAAAATATTCACAAGAGTTCATGAATAAACCATTATGTTTTGGCAAGAGTGGGATCAATGGCCCAACTGGTGGACTTTTGTTGGGAGCTGATGTTAGGTTAGAATTTCATTTTATGCCAAATCACCTTCAACTATGAGACGCCCAGCACGTCTTGTTGGACTTGTGGATTATTATTCTATGTTCCTGAGTGAGTGGGTAACTTTTTCCCCCTCACCCTTTCTTTTACTCTATCTATAGGAGTCACTGTTGTGTCTCTCCATACTTTATATGTGGAGTTTTATTTTCCTATAACTTGTTGGACGTCTACATTTTACTGTTGCAGCATGCCACACTTTCTGTGCAGTGTTGCTGGGGAGCCTCTCAGGCTTTCCTTTTTTATTTTCTTTTATTTTCCTTGTGTGAACTAATGTTCCCAAGGGTAGAGGGATATTTGGTATCCGCTCTACATTTGATATTGTGAGATCAGCACACCCCTACCTTATGTGGAGTGCTGATGGTTTATATGCTCTTTCTCACTGCTCCTGTAAGCATATCTGAATTGCTGGTGACTGTGGATGTGTTTTGTTGGCCTTTGTGATATTATTACATGCAGGCTGTGTTCACAGCAGCTGTAATGCACTGTAGGGTCACCATTGTCCAAAAATGGTGTCTGGATATTTTTCTCGCCATTTCTTGTGTTTGTGTCCTTTCGTGGTCCTTCTTCTGCTGTGCTGGGTAGTGGAGATTCTGGTTTCACTTTTGTCTTTGGTGAGAAAACTTTGTGAAGCTTGTCATGGCTCGATAGTGTCTGTGAAGACAGGAAACGATTCTCAAACCTCTCAGTACTTTCTCTTCTAGCATGTCTGCCTGGAACCAGTTCCAACTGGGTGGCTGGAAGTCCTCAAAGGACTTCCTCCCTCCAATGTTTGAATGTAGTATGAGTAAAAATTGACTCGGTTCCTGGATACATGTTTTGGATCCTGAGGCTGAAGACAAGTTGAGCACTGGGGCTGAATCCGATGAGGTTGAAGAAGACAAGATGCATGTTGCTTCTTCCAGCAACCAGCGATGACTGCTGAGTAACCGCTGCCAGTGATAACCCTTCCTTCCCTGTGACAAAGGAGTCCCAAAGAAGATGACTACAACCCTTGGACTGGTGGGACCAATCATTCTTAAGAAGACCTCCATTTCGAGCCATCCAACAATGAGCTGTGACCTTACAGGGCTGCAAACTGCCAATATCCTGGAACTTGGAGTCTGAGTGCTGTGAATCATCTTCCGAAGAACAAATCTCTCTAAAACTTTGGCAGATTCCTTCCAGACCTCGTGAGGCAAGATTCCACAAAAATGCTGGACCGAGATAGAAATATGATAAAATATTGCTATTTGCTTTATCCCAAGGCTCGCTCGTTTCGAGGCGCCAAAGCTCTTGTATCTCCTGCATATACTGCACAGGATGTTTGCCATCGATCATTTTGCATGATGTAATCGCCCTGATGTCTGACGTGTCTGGATGTTGTGTTTATAATGCGTGCAATACTGCTGCTCTGCAGTTTGCAAATGGCCTTCCATCCTGTTCTATGCTCTCTATCGTCACGCCTGGGAACCCTGCACTCTTCCACACGTCGTTAGCTGCGTTCCCTAGTATCGATACTAAAAGTCCTTTTATGTCACCCACTGCTAATCTGTGCTGGCTGTCAGCTTCTCCATCTCATAAATCAATTTTCCCACTTCCGCACTCAGTGATGGTAACCTACACTTCACATTCTCCTTGTCTGTGTGCTTCCATGGCACATAATGAGGTCTCAACCCCCTCTCTCTAATTAGGGTATACGTGAATATGCTGCCCTCTCTTCTGGTGTCCTTCAATACAGTCTAATTTGTTGAGGCCCTCTCTCATCCTCAATATCTGTGCATGTCTGCTGGTTCCAATGTGGGTACTTGTTTGTTCTCGTCATAAGCTCTAGACAATCATCCTCTAGAACAAGCTATTGCTGTCTCCTCCCTCCTATGTTCTGGGAGATCCCTGAGTCTGTTAACATATGTGTTGCATGTGGTGCACCTGTCATTCGCCTGCTGTGCTTGCTCTTCTGAATTAACCCCTCCTTCTCCTTGCCTGCGGACCCCGAATTCCGATGACGCCCATTTGTTTGACCTCGTGAACTGTGACCGGTTCTGCTCCCCCCTTTCCTCCCCACTATGTTTGTTGTCATTGTCTGAGCTTGTGTCTATGTTACTACAGAAATCATCAGCAAAACTGAGTCTCCTCGATGTGAAGTCTGTGTTAGGTCTCATGCTAAGATCGATGTCTACTAAATCATGCCAGCTGCCTCTTGCCCAGCCTCCAAAGCCTGCTCCACTCCCTCCTGCCGCACTCCTGTCTCGTTAATTTGTGCTATCTGGCTCAGCTCATTCGTCCTCCTTCCGTTTGTTCCTATCCCTATCCGTTATCACCTGCGTCTTCACCACCCTTATTGCTCTATGCTAAATTTACAGATGTTCTCTTTGTAAGGTGGAAGTGTCTTACACAAATGCTGAAGAGGAGTAATCCCCTCACTGTTACCTTGATACATTTCAATACCTCTTACCTGACCTCAAGCCGAGGGTTTCGATAATCCGCTGTTCAGGAATAAAAGGTCACAATGCAATAATAATACGTTCCAATTTCTACAAGTCTCTCTGGCCCTGCACCTTATCAGGTGTGCTCTGCGCACCACCGCTCCTTTACAATCGCTGCCGCTTCAGGCACACAATCACAATCCTTTGCATGCACCTTCTACGCACCACCACTGGTTCACCTCATCTGCCAATCCCAAGCTCTCAATGCTAGCTCCTCACCATCCCAAAATCTCTGTGTCCTTTGACTAAACCTAAGGGTGGCTTCACCAAGCTATCAATACACTATAGGTCTCAGGTTCGGTGGCGAAGGAGTCGAATTGCTGCCGGGCTGGCGCAGGCAACCATCCTCTGGGCTACCAACTTGTTGGGGACAAATTCCCAGGTAGGTTCGATTGGATCATACAGAAATGTCGCCCTCATTTGTGCGCCCCCGCAGTCACTGCAACTTTGGGGGCACACAAAATGAGGGCAACATTAACTGTGTACAAGCAGAGTGGGGGTTGACGGAGTGTCCCCTGCTCTACTTGGGCACTGTAACGGGAGTCGGGGTTGCGGAGGTGTCCCTCGATTACTATTTTGGTAAGCGGGGGACAAGAAATGAAAAAAAAGAAAAAAGAAACACACCCTGCAGCGTCAAGGATAGCAGGGTGTAGGGGGCACACACAGAAGTGTGCCACCATAAAGGTAAGTTGGGTGAGGGAGTTGGCAGGGAAAATGCGGGCCGGGGGATGCAGGCACAGTGATCTATCTGATCACTGCACTGTGCCGTAATTGGCATTGACATTTTGGTCGGCGCAGTTACGGGCCGCGCAGTGATCACATAGATTCGTTTTGTGGGCTCCTAGGAGTTCACAGACTGAGACTCTACGAAGGCCCAACACCTTCCCCCAAAAGGAATGCAGGCCCAGTCAGACAACAAGTTCAAACTGAGGTTTATTACAGCCAAAACCAACAGGGATCTGTACAAGGACAGAAGAAATCAGTGGACATCTCAACGTCTCCTGGCTCGCAGGCCAGTTTTGTATCCTAGTTGCGTCATAACGACATCACAACCTGGACCTCTCTCCAGAAAACCTATAGCCACCTGGGATTGGGTACTGAGTAATAGCCTGCCTATAGTGGATACTATACATTTTAGTCTACTGGCTCTTGTATGTCAGGTGGCTGGCCTGGTCCATCCCCAAATTGCTATCTCTAAACAATGTTGAAGTGTGAGGGTCTTACCATTGGATCTTGCCCATTGCTACCCACCCCAAGCTTTCGGTGTACCTTCTCAAGGTAATGAGAATGATATATGTGTCTGCATTGTAACTTGTGTGTACCACCTTAGACTATGAGTTCATCTTGTGCAATACTCGTCTCACAGTGTAACGTCTTTGTTGCAGCTTCTCTATGGCAGCTTTGGTTCTGATTTGGCTTTGGTTCATCATCCGAGTTGGCTGGGTCACGTGCAGCTCTGAATTTCTCTGAATTATTCACCTTTATTCCAGCTGGTGTTATTGTTGTTTAGGGAATGCAATGTCTTTTGTATCTTGGTGACCTTGGCAGCGGGTCCTGTCTCACACTTTTGCTCTCTGCTCAGCTGAATTCACCTCCGCTCAGCTCTTGCTGAGGGCTTGTTGCCTACTGTAATTCTCCTAAACCATAACATGGCTTATACATGTTTCTGCAGTTCTATATGTTCAATATAGTAATCACACTTGGCTCTGTCAGGTCCCATAGGTGCTCCTGCAGCTGCATAGGGTTAATTTCACATAAGCATCTGCAAAATGCTTATTTTGGGAAATTATATGGAACAGGGTATTTGACCCATGTTTGTTCTCAGTAGAGGGTCTCCCACACTTCTTTGTAATTGTGTAAAATGTGGGGTTTCACCCTAAGGAACCCAGTGTAATCCAGACCCCTTGCTCACTGTGCCTTCGAGAGCCTCAGCTTCACCTTACTGAGGAGGCCCAACCAGGCCGAAACATGTGTCTGGGGTTGCTGATGGTACTCTTGTTCAGAGAGTTACCGACTGCCCTTGTGAGTGGGAGCAGACTGATATGCAAATTGTTATTTCACCTCTGTGAAGGGTGTAGTGAGATAATCTGTGGTCGTAGACACACTTGAGTGGAAGAAATTGCACAGAACTGGATATTTGACCCATGTTTGTTCTCAGTAGAGGGGCTCCCACATTCCTTTGTAATTATGTATCAAAGTACACCAAAAATACACCCATTACTTATTCAAATCAAAAATCACTTTATTTAAGCAATGTCGCCATGAAAGGATAAACAACGTAAATGCGAACATTAACAGTAATACAAATCTCAAAATCATTTATAAAAATTCTGTAGATACTAAGTTACAAAATCTGTTTGTACATACCAATTCAGCAGGTTTTCTTTACTTTCCACACAGTCATGTATGTCTGCCCTCTTTTTTATGAGCTAGACAGGTGTAGGACATCAGTCAGGTAGAGATAACAGATAACACAGATGTCCTTTTAGCAAAAGCTTGTCTCAAAAAGGATAACAGCTACCAGCTCACATACGGGTTTTCTGCCCAGAGGAGGTATAGCAAGGCAGGTCAACATTGTATAAAGTGCAGTGTTCTTGCTCTAATATCTTTAAAAATTGGACAGAAAAGCACAAAATGCAGAGTATCCTCCTCTGACTCAGCAACCAATGGAGCAAGCGTTGTCTTCCCTGCCGCATGGCCATCGGGACACCTTAGATCTTATAGCAAGGCAATTAAATGATGCTCGATCAAAAGATTTCTCTCAGCAGGATTATTTGCCCATAATAGATAGTTTTGAATTGAATCAATTGATATAATTATCACATTTCTGTTAGTGCCCTTCTGTATTTCGGTGTGCTCTCTCTCAGCCCTTCATATGAGTAGCACTTGGTGCTTAATCTGAGTTGCAGCAGCTTTAGTAATTAACATAAGGTTGATGAAATGGTGTTCAACATTTAATTTTACCAACAACTTCCTCACATGTGACAGCCATGGAACTTTCTTAAATCCACCTCGGTCAACAGATATTTGATTAGTGAATGGGTTGCCCCAGTTTCGGATTTGCCCATAATCTGAGCCAGTGCAAATTTCGTTCCAGCTCCATTTCGTCACCCAAAAACAGTATGCCTAGTTCAGTATGGACACCATAATTTGGGGCTGATTGAGGAAGGCCAAGAATTAGTTATAAGAAGAAATTGTCAGAGACTTGGATGCTTCGTGTGTTACCATAGCCCCATAACAATGCTCTATATCTTGCAGCTGCTTTTGCTTTGCTAGTTTACACCATCTTTACCAAGTCTGGTAGCTTGATTAAACCTGACCCCTTGTTTCTCAATATGAGCCACAGGTTTCAGATTGGGAGTCTGACGTATCCCCAGATAGTCAAAAGACTTCACCCTCAAGATTATTACACCATTCGTAAGCATTGGTACCATCTTTGGGCTCTTCCTACACAGATGGCACAACATAACAGCCGATTTGGCAGCATTCACTGTCAAATCCAATGTCATAAAATCTGTATACATCGTGACAAGGTCCTGCAAGGCTCTTGGTGTATGAGCAATCAGGACTGTGTCCTCTCCGTATGCCAAGACCGGGTATACCTTCCCATACATTTTTGGCACATCTTTGCTAGCTTACATCAAGGCCTCATGTAGCCCACTAATGTACAGAGAAAACAAAACAGGAGCCATCACTCATCCTTGTTGTACTCTCACATTGACCTGAAAGTAAGGAGTGCAATGGCCAAAAGAAATACTTCTCACATAGACCTGGGGATTTTTATGGAAATCAATCAGCCAGTCCATTATCCCCACCGGGCACCCCTGTGACCCGAGAACAGCCTACAGCTTTTTCCTATTAACCTTATCAGAGGCTGTGCTCAGGTCCATGAAGGCAGATATATTGGTTCACACTTTATATAAATTGAGTTACCCAATTACTTGGTGTTCTATTCCTTTCAATGATCATTTATAAGACCTTTTTAACATGGATAATTGTTCCACAGCAAATGTTTTTTGATATTACTTGAAAATAAAGGGCCTCATTATATGTTTATCAGTATTACAGTGCTAATTCCACCACAATACCTCCAAACAGAATTAATGTCACCCCTACTTGGTCCAGCAGAATTACCGCTGGATTACAAGTGGTGGTATTGTGGTGCTAGTCCTCATTTACTTCATGGGGATTTCAACAGAATTACCACCAGCGGAAATTCCACCGGCGGTAGTTCCGCAGATTTCGCTGATTTTTGGCAGTAAGGCAGTGGAATTACCTCAAGCATTTTGCCTGAGATTTTTCCTCCACATCACCACCAAAGGTGCAGTATGGCTGTGCACTAGTGTGGTGGTAATGCAGTGGTAACAGAGCTGCAGCTGCATTACCTTTGTTTTATCCCACACCGCCGTACTGAGGCTCAAAATGTGTTTGTTCTATTGATTAGCTCTGTTTGTTCACAGGCTTCTGAACCTACTTTTCATATCACTCCAGGTGCACCCACACCATTATAATTGGATGTAGGTTGAACGACTGAGGTAAGAGACCAAACCAAAAACAAATCATGGCTCTCAATATATTCTGCAGTCGATAAATGCTTTGGATCATTGTTCAGCATTAACCTTCGTGTTGGGAGCCCTAGGGTTGACATCTCTGCATGTGTTGGACTAGTGCACCACCGAAAATGTGTTTCTAGAAGAAACCTCTGTCCATTTTGCTCTCAAAGAAGGATGACTATGGTGTCTTGGCTAATTCTTGAATATGTCCCATCCCCACAGACATGTACTTTCTCTTTGTGCTTTGGCTGTGCTTTAATGGACAGGTGGACTCTCCTCTAAAATCTATCTTGTTCAAATGCTCAAGTGGAATGGATGTCTTGCCCATGAACAGTATGTCTTCAATGTCGTTTCCTGTCTCAATCCAGTGTTTTGCATACAGATCCTGCTTCTCTTGTTAACGTCTCAGATAATACTGTAGATGAGCACATAGAACATAACAGAAACACGCCCTAACTGCGTTGTGTACACACACAGACATGCATGCGCACACATGCACATACACACATTGTATAGTAACAGTGCACAAAATGTTCTCTTAGTTTGTCTGAGGCACTTACATGAATGGACACAGGAAACGTTGTATAACCAATCATGCAAGCATTGGATTTTGGATATTTTGTAATTCTGGGGTTTCCTGCCCTCAGTATGGGCAGATGCACACAAAAACACATTTTGTAATCATCAAGCTAATTCACAACACCCTTTTGCTTCCTGTCTAGAAAAAGACAGGACCACACAGTGCATATTCTTGTTTTGGATCTGTGGTGAAGAGGTTCTGAACAGATTTCATACTGCAGCTATTATGAGACTAGTGTCAAGTGTTTGTCAGTGGTGGGGGCAATATCATGTATGAGAATTGACCCCAATGGTGTGTGGTACATGTGGGACCTAAATGCATAGTTATAAAGACACTACTGGATTTTTAAGAATATAGTCCGTACAGAGAAAGGGGAATTTGTTGTCACATTTCTTTAATATCCCACCCTCAAGATACGTTCTCCATTGGATTCTAGATATTAACTTCTGGAAAGGTTTCCTTTAGCTTATTAAAGCCATGCTTTGCAAAATCATTATGCTAGCCAAAGAACAAAAACATGGGATGTTAATTAGTTGTAATTGGGCTAAAAGAAAGGCTCTCATTTTTAATTTGTAGGATTCAGCTTTGAACTGCTTGAATGGATTCCTATATTGCTTTTGCCTGCTAGAGTCGACCCTATGTGACTCATCTTTCATAAAATGGCAAGCTCCATCATATCCCTGCATTACAGCCGGCGTTTGAGATGAATGCACATTTTCAAAATATCTGAAGCCTTCGGTGTGTTTGAAAAAGCGGTCACACATGGCCGCTTGATGCAGTAATTAGACTGGATATGTTTGACAGCTGTGCAGATGCCTATCCTAGAAGGCACATGCAGCACATGTTCTCTCCATTCCTGTCAAAGGATTTAATGGAAATTGTGTCAGCTCTTCCTGGGACCATTTAGACATTGTATAAAGCTGGTATGCTAAATGCCTTTAACATTCTGCAAAATGTCTTTGACATTAAGTGAGAAGCACGTTTCAGTGGCAAAGCATACTTACAACAATAGCTTTGAGAAAAACATAGCAACATGTGCAGATAATATGTCTTTGCAGGACCGCTTGGATTTAAAATATGTTAATACCAACGGCTCTTATAGGTTAGCCTGGAGCTGTGGAATCGTGACAAAGCTGTTAGCTTTGGAAACATTTTAATTCCATGTGCATTGTGCATTGTGCACTTGTTTGGTAGAACTCTGTGTCAAAATACTGTTAAATGTCTATGTAGCTGTTTATAACTCTGTGGCAAGTGGGGCATCTATATGACATTAGATTTGAAATGTCAGATACTGTGTTTTTAAAAATGCATGGAAACCCCAAAACAGAGGATACTCAAGCATAATTCAATATATTCGATGCACGAGGGGTACTGCTCATGTGTCTTGTGAAGAAAAGCTGCCTATAAGAGTCAAAAGCACTACCTCTGTCACATTATAAGATGGCCACCATGCTTTTGCTAGACAAGATGTGCATTGGCAATGGTAGTCCTTCTTCTATCTTGACAAAATAAACTCCAGTGCAGTGGCGGCTGGTGAGTTTGAAAGCTGGTGGGGCGTAAATTTCCCTGGGCGAATTTAGTAGCGAGCGCACGAGCCCCCCCCCCAAGAGGGTTGCAGGGGGGTTCTGCCCCCACGAAATCTTTGGAAAAATGGCCTACAAAATGTGCAATTTACTGTCCAAAAAACACGCGGAATGCAATGTGTAGGGTAGAGTTAACTAATTGTGAAATAGTTTCTAAAACATTATTATTATTATGAGCTGCTTTACCAAGAACAGTATGGTTTGTGAGGTCGAGTTGAGATCAGATCACACAGACCAGCATCCAGATTAAGAAAAAGGATTCACAGTCCCAGTGTGGAAATGCCCAAGCATGCACAACCACAGTGTGGGAATGTGCAAGCATGAATAGCCCCAATGTGGGAATGTCCAAGCATACACAGTCTGCGGAATGTGCAGCAAGCTGCCATGCAAGGTACACCAATCTAGAGCACAGAGGCTGCACATAAAATGGGGTAGGAAGCAGTCATGATGTTCTACCCAGGGCTGAAGGCACCCTCAAATGTGGGGGAGGAGGGAGGCTGGAGGACAGCTTTTAAAAGTGGGACACGCTAATCACGAGCAGGACCCTGAGTGATCGCACAAGCCCCCTTCTCCCCCTGCCCCCGGGTTGCTGTATGGCAACCACTAGTTGGGCCTTTGCTTTGAGCACTCTGGGCTCAGTAACCATCCCACATAAACCGTCTCACTGCTCCAGTCCCAACTGTCCTAAAACATGGAGCGAGAGAAAGTAAAGAATAGGGGTGAGTGGTGATATGCTTCTTGGGCTGGAGCAATCAGGGCATCTTTTTGCAGGTGATGTCAGGTGACTGCAGGTACCAGCAGAGCAGGCATATCTCACCAGGAACTAGATGTTTTGCCCGAAGGTTACACACAGAGAGCCACAGAAGGTGCATTAACCCATTGCACTGTCAATCCACCTTTCACCCCAATAGATAATATTCAGTTTCACTAAGACATGTGTTCGCATCAGTCGGTGAGAGTCACTGAAAATCCACGCAGATGCGTCTTTGGCTTCCTGGTGGAGGAGTATGCAGAAATGGGCTGGGCAGGCTTCTTGTCTCAGCAACTGTTTAATGAGTGTTTAAACTACTTGTTGTCATGCCCCTTTTTATAAGCGCCCCAGGTTGAGTGGCATGACAGAGAGATGCCTTCTGCCTGCATTTGGGAAGCCTTAGCCAGAGGCAGGCGCTGTCACTGGCCCTTTCACTGTATGTGAATTCCCGCTGCAAATGGGAGAGAGCTGAAGGCTCCACGAGGGTGGGTACAGAGTTCAAACTCGGACTAGAATCTCCGTGCGTAGGGGAGGTCAGGCCCCATCAACGCCTAAGGCAAGATGCTCAGAAAAGCAAAAGCTCCAGACCGACTGGCAGCGTTTCTGCAGACCTGGCCTACCTGCGGGGACGATTAATTGCGGGGTGCGAACTGAACCTGTAGTCCTCGTTTCCCCTGGGATCCTTGGAGGTGCATAACGAATGCCCAACGCCTGCTTAGTGTCAGGCATTCTGTGTGCTCTTTGACAACTGTGCACACAGGTAAATGGCATTCCGTCACTTGGACGAGGGTCTGTCGACTCGCCCTGCAAATGACGGGAGGCTACCCCTTCTTAGTGCAAGCCCACAACAACAGCCTTGCGGTCCCTTCGGTACCCACTAAATGCAGTCCCTGCACAGCATGTGTGCCGCTTCCGCAGGAGCAGCAGTGTCATTATTCTGCCCCGAGGATGCCTTCTGGGGGAGGTGGGAACATCTGATTGGGTTTGGAGATAATAGCAGAAGGCACACTGTACGAGGGTGTTTCCCCTCATGTTTAACTCACATACATTTTCACAGGTGGGCAGGCAGTTATTAAAACCCATATTTCCATGTTTCAAAATAATTTCAAAGTAAGCTACAGACAAAGTCCTTCCTCTATTTCCTCCCATATTACTATAATATTGGCTGCTCTGCCTGAAGGGTAGCATTAGACAATACAATAAAAGACGTTGGTAATGAAGCTAAAAGAAAACAAACACTCCTGAGCATTACAATCAACTCTGATTCAATCAAGAAACTGAAACTAGTCATACTACTCCTCTAAAAAAACAAGATCAAACGAAGAGGGGTGAGGGGGTGTGCGTTCATCAACATAAACTCCACAACACTGTGTGTTTTTTAAAAAAAATGTTTTTTAAAGCAGTTGTTTTTTTCCTCTTTCTGAAATGGTTCTGACTCTCTGTATTGAAAGATACAACCACGCACGAAAGGCAACCCATGGCTGCAGTCACTATGGCATATCCTGCCCGGCCGTCTGTTGTCTGGATCAGGGCCGGCGGGTGTACAGAGGGGGTCACTGGCGATCTGGGGGGTGTCTTTGTAGCCCAGGTTGCGAGTTGCAGTTACTCTGTGTTTGCAGCGAGAGGGGGCTGGGGACAAAGTAACTCAGCCTGGGTGTGAGTGGGGCAGCAATCCGGGGGGACTGACTGTTGGGGAGGCCGCTGTCTCTGCACGGTCAGTGGGGCTGGGGCAGAGCCAGCCACTGGCGATTCTAGGTGACCACCTTAGGCGAGATGACTGGCTGTATTATCAGAGGCCCTTGCGATGCCAATAACTCGATAGTGGACTCTCCAAGATAGTATCACCCTGTCAATGCCTGCAGAGGATGCCATCCCAGCAGCAGCATCACAGGAATACTTCCATGACATCCCAACAAGAGAGTATTATCACAGCATACCCGTTTAGTAATATCCAAGCCTGATATGTATGCATTCAAAGTAAGTATGCCAACCAGACCGCATTAGCAGAGGAATGCCTCCACAGTGTGCCAACTACCGCATTGCCATGGGAATCCCTTTACAGTGTGCCAACCAACCGCATTACCATAGTTATATCTCCACAGTGTGCCTACCAAGAGGGATGCCTCCACAGTGTGCAAACATAGCAGCATTACCATAGGAATTCTTCCACAGTGTGCCAACCAAACAGTATTACCAGAGGAATGCCTCCACAGTGTGCCAACCAAACCACATCACCAGAGGAATGCCTCCACAGTGTGCCAACTAAACACCATTACCAGAGGAATCCATCCACAGTGTGCCAACCAAACTGCATTACCAGAGGAATGCCTCCACAGTGTGCCAACCTAACAGCATTACCATAGGAATCCCTCCACAGTGTGCCAACCAAACAGCATTATCAGAGGAATCCATCCATAGTGTGTCAACCAAACCCCATTACCAGACGAATACCTCCATAGTGTGCCTCGTCTTAAAACACGAATATGTTTTATAACATGCCCCATATGGGAAGCACTGCGAACAATCACCATCATTGCATATGTGCCCCATTTCCTTACCTAAGCAGTCACTGCGGACGGGCTCCCCGGAGCTGCTGCAAAGAAACTGGATGTGTTGAGCATGCCCCCAGCCATCATGTCGTTGGCCACTCTGCAGGAGCTCTGCTCTCTTTAGCTAAGTACACTCAAATATGATTGTCACTCACACACTGTGTGACAATCATATTTGAGTGTACTTAGCTAAAGAGAGCACAGCTCTCCGGCAGAGTGGTCGTCATGCAGGGAAAAGCAGAGCAATTTCCCTAATGTCCGGTCCGGAGATTCGCTAGTATCGCTACGTGCAGCAGCACGCCTGCCTGGGTCTTGCTTTATCATGGTCCGTGGCGCAAGGCCCTAGGGCCACGCACAGACCGGGTAAAGAAAGGCCCAGGCTAGGCGGCCCCCGCCCTTGTGGTAGTGGGCCCGGGGAGTGGGACAGAGAAGGCCCCAAGTTGCTACAGCAGTCAGCAGCAATGAAAGACATGTAGGCCGGGCTAGGCCCTGGCCTACACGTCGTTCAGTGCTGACTGGGGCCGTGGTGTTACGGGCCCAAACACACAACAAACAACAATTACACACAGTACTTACCGGGTCCGGCTCCGCTGGCAAGCTCGTGGACCAGGCTGTCTCTGCTGGGCTGGTGGTCTGCAAAGGGCAGGGCAGCAGCTCAGCTCTCGTGGTGTCGTCGTCGTGAAAGAAAGACTCAGCCTCAGGGCAGGGAGAGACGTGTGGAGGTGGCGCAGGCGCACGCACACACCCTGCGCCAGTGACCTGCATAGATACAGTAATGTCATTGGCTGTTTGCCAGCCAATGCAAGGGTTGTCATTGGCTGGCAAACAGCCAATGACATTACTGTATCCATGCAGGAAGGACTCGAGGGAGGGAATTTCATTCCTCTCATCAGTGCGCTGTTTGCGCACATTTTATACTGGCGGGGCCACCCCTCAAGTGCCCCGCCAGCCTGCAAATTAAAGGGGCTTATGTAGAGTGCGTGGAGCTAAAAGCTCCACGCACTCTACTATTGAAAAGAACAGTGTAAAATGGGACACGCCCCGCTGTTAAAGCCGGCCTGGCCCTATACAACACTGTATTGTTGCCACAGCGCCCCCGCGATGTTGGCAAAGGAAATGCTGCAAATGCTGCTGCTTCAAATTAATTTCTTTTAGCTTCTGTTCTTTGTGGGGGCTTCTAATGAATTTCTTTTAGCTTCTGCTTTTGTGGGGGGCGGGGCCCAGACGCCCTATTATAGCAGCCGCCACTGCTCCAGTGTTTCCCGTATGCTCTGCACTAATGTTTTAAAACTCACTGGTTGTTGGGGGTTTGCAGTTGTGAACAAGCGGCAAGATATGCCGCGATACGCAGTAACGCCCGAAAATGCGCACTTTTTTGCACTATGGGAGTGCCATATTTTGATGGCCTGTAATTTTAACTTTTAAATTTTGCTTGCCGAGTTGTACGGATCCAAATAAAGAAAACTTTTTTCTACCAAACGACATTTTTGAATGCGGATGCTTTATTTATCAAAACGACTGTGAAGAGTGCCACTCACTTTGCCTGATGGAAATCAGTGCCCCAAAGATATATAACAGGGAAAACAACACTTTAGTTGCAGGAACGTAAAGGTGAGTAATACACTGTAAAAAAACTTGAAATTCAAGGAAACACTTTAGTTGCAGAGAAAATAAGGTGAGTAATACATTGTAAAATAAATCTTTAAATTAAAGGAAAAAAAGTTAGTTGCAGGGACGTTAAGGTGAGAATTTAACGCAACAAAACCCCTGAAATTCAGGTAAACCCACCTTAATTTCACACCCCCTGTATGCAGTCTATGACCACAATGATGACATCACAGGTGGCCAGTGATTTTTCACCCCCAACATCGCTATAGCTATACAAATATCTGTAACTGTGGGTACGGAGCTCATATACCTTTGGCTATCTGTAGTGCTTTATAGCCTCGAATATCAGAAAAATAGCTGCAAATATCAGGAAAAACGGCTAAGAAAATGCTTTCCTGCCCTCACCAAGTCCCCCCCATCTTTTCCAGCTCTCCCCACTCTCCAGATGGACTCCTCACCTGCCTGCTCCCTCCACTCTGTACAAAACAAGCTGTTTCTCTGAAGCAGTTTGCTTTGAGATGATGGCTATTCAAGGCTATAGCCAAGGCTACAGAAAGCTTTGTGTTGCAAACTCAGTACCTAGACCCCTCCAACTCCCAAATTTCACTTGGTGCCCTCTAACCACCCTCAACGTCTAGCCTGATAGCATTTGTATCTTTTTGAGCTGCAAATGGCTTTTTTCCTACGTTTCATTTTCCCATAACCTCGGCTATAACCTCAAATACCTCTTACATGGAGAGAAAAACAAGGTGGTGGCTGTTTCATTTCTTAAAGCTCCCAGTTTTGGGTAGATCTTGGAGATATAGCTATCTATTTTTGAGATGGGGGCACCCCCTTCTCTGTCAAATATTTAAAAACCTACTGCATGGAATAACCCCAAACCAAGCATGGATTACAAGTTAGCGCTTCCTGCCCAAGTTGCTTTGTACCTTGTCCAAATCCATCCAGCGGTTTGGGTTGTGTGGTTTGCCAAAAATATACATTGTTTGCCTATGGGAAAATGAATGGCAAGTAGGCTGCAATGTTGGAATTTTTATTTTTATTTTGTCTTCTAAACCTTTTTTTGATTTTATTTAACAGATCTTTACAGAACTTTGCAGTCTGGGCAGGGAGGGAGACCTGCAAGTCCATAATCACTATCTGAATTTTGGTCAATCCGTTACTCAAATCAAAATATATTAACAATAGAATTTTAAGGGGCTCCCATGGGAGTCTGACTCACCTTAGCTATAATATTACATGTCCCGCAGTATTGGCCCTGTAGTTATGGTTAAGTTGCTAAACTCATAGGGGTACCACATTTTGGGCAGTTTATAACTTTGCTCCCCCCGGATGAATCCTCACCAAACTTTGCCGAAAAATTATATGGCCTGCTCTGAATTTCACCAACTTTGGTGAGGTTTTGTGCGGGGGGAGTTATAGAGGGGTCCCAATTTTTTTTTTCCATAGATGAATGGGCAAAAACTTTGTGCACGGCTATAGGCTGAATGGCTGGATGGATTTTCACCAAATTTGCGGCAGGAGTGGGGGCTTGGTTCAGGAGTGCGTGCATTTGTGTGTTTGGTGGAAATCTGACCAGTGCTTTTGATGCAAAGAAGTGAAATATACAGCTCAAAAAATGTGTGATATCTGGCTCTGCTCCACGGACCCATTTCCCTGTTCGCTCTGCTGACAGAGTGTCATTGGTTTGCGGTACCCTGTGATGTCGGCAGGCATTGAACGCGGCCGGTAGTTGGATGGAGGGAAGCGCGCCATGCGTCAATGTTTTTGGGAAAGCCACCATGGTGTATCGGAGGATAGTGCGGGTCCGAAAGGGACTGACAAACATATTTTATGCCATGTGGTGGTGGGAAGAAGGGAAGGAGAGGGTGGGGGAGTGAGAAGTGGTTCATGTGATATATGTCAGTAGGTGGAAGTAGACAGTCGAGTGTCTACAGTATCCGTGCATATTGCGCCAATTTGTGGCTGCCTCCAGACTACTTTGTGTGGGGACTGCAGGCAGTCTGCGTTACAGCACCTTAGCTGGTGAGGCAATCTGTTTCCGGGGTCACTGATAGCACAGCAATTTTTACAATGTTGTTTCCATGGGTGTGGGGATTGGTAGCACATCGTACAGCGTTTACTGCATGCCTGGACCTCATGGAGTGACCCGTCATGTAATGTGCAGTTTTGAAGTACTGGGTGCTTAGAAGTGGTAGGGTTGAACGGTATGTACCTGGCCACTTATTCACCTGCATGACTCTGTTATGTTCTGCTGGATATGGGAAACACCTACACTGGTGGGTACATGGTGAAAGGCCGTAGGCCAGGCACTGAAGAGCTTAGGCTTGCACTGTAGCCACGGCACCATAATGCAGGCATGCAGTTTAAAGTATGCATGTCTCCGAGGGAGGTGACGTTTAAAGAATGGTGGGGCATAAAATTGTAAATGTGGTAGATGAGCACAAGTAAACTGATATGTATACAGTACCATATGGTGTACATTACTGCACGTATTGCACAGTAGGGAGCCACATGTCCTCGTTTGCCTTTGGTATGGGTTGCCCTTTATATCCCCCATCGTATGGTGCATTTGTGAATTGTGGCATGCAGCAAATGTTACCATTCATGGTGCCAATATGTTGTGTAGGGTCTGGGCGAGGCCTAGACTTTTGGATGCATGGACAAAGGCCGTAGGCCGTTGTCCATGCACCCAAAAGACTAGGCCTTGGACACACCCAGCACCACATAATGCCGCCATACAGGGTTAACTCTGCATCTCTCCGAGGATGGTGACCTTTGAAGAGTGGTTGTTGAGAACATTTTACACTTGGTGGAAAAAGCAAAGGTCATATGCGTTTACTAGCACATGGTGTAGGTCAGTGAACATGTTGCACATTAGGGACCAATTTCTTAATATTTCCATTTGCTACGGGTTGCCCTTTACAAGACACTTGCTTGAAGAAGTGTCTTAACACATTGCACCATGAGAAGAAGTCGTCAGCATCACAGAGTAAATGTGTACTGTGAGTGTGTAACGATATGTCTGGAGTGCTGTACAGAAATGATAGTGTTCAATGCAGTGGTCTTGCATGTGATTGCTACATGCTTGTGTGACTATTTCATAGTACCTAATGTCGGAGTGTTGCAAATGTAATAGTGGAAATGGAAGAAGGACTGTGTCAGGTTTTCTGGGGTGCAGCCCTCGCTGTAGCTGGGAAGAGGCATGTGGTACATTCTGCTCCTCTGAGCATGGTGGCTTTGCAAATGGAGCTGTGAAGATTATCCAATCAGGTGTGGAGGGTGTGGTTCACAGGAAGGGGCGGTAACATTTTCACCCAAAACTCGATGCAGTGATGGCAGAGATGTCGAGATGCAGAGTTCTCATCGTGGGTGATACCTTTGTGAAAGATCTGTACATGTATTCTGTGGAAAGAGGCTTTGCTACTAACTTTCAGTTGGAAGGAGTGGAGGCTTTTTGGGACACAGTCTATGAGTGGGGTTTTGGGTGCATGGATCTCCTTTGCACATGTGTGGCCTCTGTCGGTATTTGTATTTGTATTTGTATTTGTATCTGTATTTTTTGTATTTATTTTATATATAAAGCGCTGCCAGGCCCAGGGGCATACGGGCGCATAAGATAGATCTGGTTACAGTTACAATTGAAAGCAGTCAAAAGGGTTACGTTACATTACACTACAGGTAGGTACAAACTTTGTAAAGCAAATGGGTACATACATAGACTAGTAAAAATACATTACTTACAAGAATGTGCCAGTGACGGTCAATCATGCTGGGAGCAGGCGGTTAGGCTGTCATAGAGTCCATGTTGTGAAGCCAACACTTCGTGCTGTGTTTAAATAAGTTAAAAGATGGGTCATGATCGCAGAAGCGCAGGGAAGGTGTTCCATAATTTAGAGGCTTGTACAGGGAAGCTAGCACCACCCGAGTTGTGAAGTTTGAATCTCGGTATGGACATGGCGTTTGCTTGTGCTGCTCTAAGTGGTCTTGAAGAAGTGTGAAGTGTAAATTGGTTGGTGAGGTAGGCTGGTGCAAGGTTGGCCCTGGCTTTGTGTGTAAGGGCCAACGTTTTAAGGGAAATTCTGTGCTTGACTGGGAGCCAGCATATTTTGCGTCTGGTCTCGGAGATGTGCATCTTTTTGGGGATGTTGAGGGACTGTTGATGTGGTGGTTGTGCATTTTTGAGCACTTCATTTGGGGTACATGTCGTGCTCACATTTGCTCGCTCAGCTGAAGAAGTTTATGACAGCAGTGATGCAGATGTTTCCCACTGCCAAGGTGATTTTCTCATAGATAACACCAAGAGGAGCATGGCACCATGCCGGTGTAATTTGTCCACAGCCAGAGGTCGGGAGGTGTTGGATAAACCGAAGCATGTGTGACTTAATGTGCAGTGCTGGGATGTTCTGCACCGACCATGAAAGCATTAACCAGCATGATTTCCAGTGGTTCAAAGGAAATGGTATTTTTATTACCTCCATTGGCAATGCTGTTTTGTTTGCCACTCTGCACGAAGCATTGCAGAGAATCCTGTAGAAATGTAAGAGAAGTGTTGACCTTCAGGCGATAGAAATGTCAGGAGGAGAAGCAAACAGTCATCGAAAGAGAGAAAACAGAAAAAAAAAAATGTATGCACACACATACATAACAAAAACACGAACCCCCCCAAACAAAAATCTGTGTTTTCAGAGACAGTACTAAATACACAATCCCCTACCCTGATTTACATTGCCCCACCCCTTTCCCATCCTGTTCCTAGCATGGTAACTCTGCGGATTTTGCAGTACTTTGTGAGGATTAGATGTGCCACATCCGGCTCTTTACAGGATGGCAGCTATGGCATTGGCACTGTGGAGGTTAAGGCATTGCGCAATACGGTTGCTGTTTGTGGTGTGTACACAAACACTGTGGCAGAAGGTCTGTTTGTACTGCAAAATGTAGGAGGCTATGGTGACAGTGTGCAAGGTAAGGGGCAAGCATCCTGTTTGTATATATGCACTGCATGCTCTTGTTTAACGTTGCTAAAATACATTCCATACTGCTTTTGTGGATTCGCTTTTACGAAATTTGTAGTACATGGATTACAGTGGAAAGACCATTCTGTGAAGTCTACAAGGTACGTGGCAAGCATCCTGTTGGTGTGAATGCAGTATGTACATCATGTGATATGATGTGATATGGTATGCTGTGGCATTTTTGCCACACCCACACAAAAGTGTGGGAAGGTGCGATGAGGAAAGGGAGGCGGAACAGAGGCCATATAGACACATTGATCCCACTAGGCCAGGTGACACTGAGAATGCGCAAGTGAATGGGAAGGGGGAGGGCAAAGTTGAGTACATGGGAACAACAAAAAATAGCAATAAGTGCTACTACGGCTGGTGCTGTCAAGTGCAAGGATAAGTGTAGACATCAAGATGTGGTTCGACTGTTAGGGTTGTAGAAAACAGCCCCCAAGTGCGGGGGTTGGCAGAAAGCCAGTGCATGGGGTGGAACTGTCGGGAGGGAGGTGTCCTGGGGCACAGATTACAGGGTGGGTAGGAAACCAGTGCACAATCAGTTTTAGGCAGGAAGTGAGCAGGGGTGAAGAGGGGAAAATGAAGAAGCACATGGAAAGGTTTTGAGGTGCATACAGACCATAAAATGGTTCACCTCAAGTTCCAGGGAGGCAGAGAGCCTGCTCCAGAGGGAGGCCCCAGCAGCAGAAAGACATCTACCACCAACTGCTTGCGTGCAGAAGCAACTGATCCAGAGGGAGTAGGAGGCGGATGAGGGAAGAGCTCGCTCGAGCAAGCAGATATTTAGGAAGTGAGAGTGGAAGGTATTGAGGTCCCAAGGACCAGAAGCCCTTGTGCTTAATGCACAGGGTTTTTATTTTATTCCTCGCAGCCACTGGGAGATATTGCAGTCATTTTAGTTCAGCAGAGATACGATCCCTAGCCTTCAGGCCAAGGACAAGTCACGCAGTCCTCTTATGGATGAGTTGCTGAGGGCGGGGAGTAGAAGCTGGCACATTTAAAAAGAGGCTGTGGCAATAGTGGAGCATACAAAGAACCACAGCCGTGCACACAATGGCCTTTTTGGGAACTGCCTTTAGGTTGGTAAGACACATTTAGTGGTGGCTTTGGTGCAATATTTTTATGATTTATGCAGGAGATGGGTTAGCGGGGAACACAATTCGTAGCATTGTCGGAAGGAAAGAAGAGAATTCCTGTTTCGCTAATACACTGTATGATACGGGTAAATGAAAACTTTGCAAGCAGATACCATTGAAGTGCCACTTCATGGTAGGAGATGGGAGAAAAACCAGTATGCTTTTCGAAAACGTAATGGATGCTTAGTGGCAGATATAGTGCACAGAGGCACTTATAACAGAGTTGTAAACATACTGCCAACAAAAATCTTCATGCTTTTATTTTGTGGTGATGGGTGCTCATGTGGATGAATGTGCAGGCACAAATCCTGCAATGTTTCTGACAGTGTTAGATGCTGACGTCTTGGATAGCATTGGTGGATGCGTGTGTGACTACTCAACAATACCCATTGAGGGCGTGGTGGGAAGAGGTTGGCGGAAAGGGAAGAAGGCCTGTTTGTGCTTTACTGCGGTGTGGCCCTCACGGTACTTTGGGAAGGGCACATGCCACATGCTGGCCAATTGAAATGACACTGTGGGGATTATCCAATCAGGTACTGAGGGTGTGGGTCACAGGAAGGGGCAGTAATACTGGTATTCCTTACTGTGTGTAGTGAGGCTGGCTGACATGGAGAAACGCATTGTGTTGACTTTGGGTGATACCTTTGTGACAGATCTGCACAAGTATTCCCAGGAAAGAAAGTTTCATGGACATTTTGGATGGAAGCAGTGGACACATTGTGTTGCGCTGTCGATGACCTCAGTTTAGCTGATATGCATGCACTTTGCAGAGAACTGGCCAGTTCCGCTACTGTGCATGTTGTCGTCATGCAATATAGTGGCTTGCATTTGGGTTACTTGTCTTGTTTACGTTTGCTCCGTCGACTCAAGAGGCTGATGAATGCAGTGAAGAGACTTTTTCCCACTGCTCAGGTGGTTTTCTCCGCAATAACATCAAGAAGAGTATGGACCACTCATATTGGCTGTTGTACCCAGCCAGATGCTGGAAGGTATCTTATTAACAGAAGCATGTCTGATTTTATGTCTGCTCGTGGCATGTTTTGCTGTAACAATGACATCATCAGTTCTGCAAATGCAGAGTTCTTCCAATCAAATGGCATTTCGTTGTCGTCCATTGGTAATGCTTTTTTGTTTGCTGATCTCCAAGATGCACTCAAAAGATACACACAACTCTATGAAACCGAATACAAGCTCTTTGTGTGGAAGCAGATAATAAAAAATAGAAAAAACACAACAGCTCTTTTCAGAGCCACCCCTAAAGGCGAAAGCCCTTACCCTGCTTGACATTTCTTCCCTCACGCATGCACGCAGAACGAAAGCCTCATCCGGGGATTTTCAGAACGGTGGGACTGTGGCGGGTGAGGGATTGTGCAACAACGTTTCTGGGTGTGGTGTGTACGCAGGGGACTGTTGTACATAACTGCTAGTGTTACATGAAGAGCGCATGTGCCACAATCTGTGCTTCTCACCATGCTGGCCAATGGAAATGTGACTGTGGAAATTGTCCAATCAGGTGGTCAGGGTGTGCGTCACATGAAAGGGCAGCCATATTTTTTTTCACGACTCTGTGTAGTGAGGCTGGCAGAGATGGCAAGATGCAGTTTTCATAGTGGGTGATCCCTTTATGCTAGATCTGCTCCAGTATGCAGTGGAAAGAGCCTTTAATGGCAATCTGAATTTGGAGGAAGTGGAGGCTTTGTGGTGCGGTGTGGATGTGCGTAGTTTCAGAAATTTTCTTTCAAAATGTGAATGATTAGCCACTTTCGCTACTGTACACGGTGTGGTCATGCTCTATGGAGCCTTGCTTTTGGATTCCATGGCTTGTTCACGTGTGTACCGTCAACTCAAAAAGATGATGAAAGCAGTAAAGTGCATTTTCCCACTGCGAAGGTACTTTTTTCATGTATACCACCAAGTCCAGTATATAACTATTCCAATGAATGTTGTTGTCAGCCAGAGGTCGGAAGGCGTCTTATCAACAGAAGCATCACTGCTGGGTACTACTGTGAGAATGACAACATTGGTTATCCATATCTGCACCTTTTCAATGGAAATGGCATTTGTTTGTCACCCAGTGGCAATGACATTTTGTTTTCCAATCTACAGGCTGCACTGAAGACGCTATTGTGAGAATGTGAGGCGAAGTACAACAAACAAAAACACTTATAAAAAACGGGGAAAAAATGTTTCTATGTAACCACCTTTAAAAAAATACAAAACTGCTCTTTTGAGAGCCACCACTACAAACGAAATCCCCTACCCTGTTGACATTTATTCGCCCCACTCCCACACGCACAGCACGATAAGTCCACGGACATCGCGATACATGCAAGGTTGCACGTGCCATATCCGGCCCTTTGCAGATGGTGGCCATGGAGGGAAAAGTGCACAATATGTTACCAGAGTTTCCATACCGTTTGCGATGAAGGAGGCACTTGCCCAGGTCATGCACATGTTTCCGAGCTAATGCATATTTTTTTATTGCGCTACGCAGACACAGATGTGGCTGCATTATTTTTCATTTCGTCTGGGAATGGAGAAAGCGTGGTATATTGTGAAAACATCTATTTGTGCCTTTCCAACTCTGAAAGCAGCTTTTTTCATTGAACTTTTTTCCTCTTCCAGTTGCTTTCCATTTATTTTGATCTTGTAACACACCACAGAGAAGGAAAGGAAGGCAAGGCCCGGTACAGAAGGGGCACAACCTACAGGGATAACATAGGGGACGTGCACAAAGAGAGGGAAAGGTTGGGTGGCCCTCACTTAAATAGGCATCAGTCATTGTCATGCTCCCGGACTGATCTTCATCCACATCCACAATACAATGCCCTTTGCCAGGGAAGGGTCTGCAGTGCAGCATGTGGTGTGCAAGGACGTTTTAAGGATCTGCTGCCATACACAACTGTTCCTGTTGTTGGCCGGAGCGACTGTGCAGAATGCTGTCCATGAAATTATGCTAAGGCACTGTTGGAAGGGCAATTCCCTGCCCACTGGTGCTCGTCACATGCAGTACGGACACTTCATGGTATGCCATTAGCCATAGGAACAGCCTTCACGGACATTAATACATTCTGAAATAAACAAATGCTTACAACAAGGTGAAACACAGCTTCATTACGTGGAGTAGGAAGAGAAGTATTTAGCGAGACCCATGCGGATACACTACTTTTCTAACCACCACTGATATTCTTTGCACTCTGAAGAATCTGCTGTTTGTTTACTTCTCTTTACATGCACTTGTATGTGAGTGACCAAGGCACACCAGCTTTGCCATTTTGCAGACTCACTGCAGACTGTTAAAACCTACAATTACATTTTTACTCCAACTCTACGACCCGCTGGCGAACCCTTCACACTTTCCATCACAGTGCTCACTGCAAAGACGATGTGCCTGTTTCATGGGTCATGGAAAGGCAAACAGCAACATCAATCAAATTAATGCGACATTTAAAACACCCACCATAGATTGGAGGTTGCTGTTTCTTGTTTTCCAGTGGACCTCATAGAGCCAGCCGTGCTGCAGCCATACATTGGTAGGTTTGCACAGCAACCCACGCAGGCATCATGACTGCTTGAAATGCAGTAGCCTACCATATGAATCAGTAGCCTGGCGACAGGGGCGGTGTTATCAGCAAACAAGTAAGCCCTACGCATACGAATAGCTGTGCAACAGACAGATGTGCGCTCCCACAACTACTTAAATGTGCATTAGAAGATGCGGCCAGTACTGGAGTCCTAGAGAAACTTGCATATATGATTGCATATATGACAGCCAGGTGCAGTCTCCGTAGGAAACCTCCATATTACTCCCCTGCAGCCATCTGATACATTACTGTGCGCCACAGACTCACCATGCATTGTTAACAGAAAAAGAAAAACCACTCACACACTCCCCAACATTTAACATGTTCACCTGCCATTTCTAAGATACACAGACACTATTAGCAAAGGGAAGGGGTAGCACAAATGGATACATACACAGGGGAATTTGTCCTTTCAACAAGTTCTTCATGAGGGCAGCCAAGAATTCCGTGAACAAATGTTGTTAACGGCACGTTATGGTTCAGTTGCGCTGCCACAAACCTTTCACCTTCACAGAAAACACTATGCTAAAGCAATGTTATGTTTACAGTACCCTACTAAAAACCTATCAGATTCACTAAAAAAAACACTGCTAACGGGACGTTATGGTTACGTTGCACTACTAAATATATATCCCCTTAACTGAAAAAACTATGCTACAGGAACTTTCTGGATATACTGCCCTACTAAAAACCTATGAAATCCACCAACAAATAACCTTGATAAAGGGACGTTATGGTTAAGTTGCGCTATAAAAAACCTATCACCTTCACTGAAAAATCTATACTGAAGCAACTTTCTGGATCCACCGTCCTACTAAATACCTATGAAATAAACCAACAAAAAACACAGTTAAAGGGACTTTATGGTTAAGTTGCCGTACTAAAACCTACCACCTTTACTGAAAAATGTATACTGAAGGAACTTTCGGGTTCCACTGCTCTACTAAAAACCTATTAAATATACCAACAAAAAACATTGTTAAAGGGATGTTATGGTTAAGTTGCACTAGTCAAAACCTTTGAAATTCAATGAAAAAATGTTGTTACAGGGATGTTATGGTTATAGGTAAAACCGCAAAACCCCAAAAATGTGTGAGTTATGGTAAGATAAGCAACCATAACTTGTGCTACCACTGTGTGCTGCAAGGACTAACGCCCATGACATCAAAGATGCCATCACAAATGTAACCATAACGTCCCTGTAACAACGTTTTTCGATTGAATTTCAAAGGTTTTGACTAGGGCAACTTAACCATAACGTCCCTTTAACAATGTTTTTTGTTGGTTTTATATAGCGGCCCTGTACTTATGGTCAAGTTGCTCAGCCCATAGGAAGAGCACTTTTTGGGCAGCTTATAACTTTGCCACCCCTGGATGAATCCTCATGAAGCTTTGCAAATAAAGTATGTGAACCCGTCAGATTGATCAAAGGGGGTAAAGTTATGGGGGGGTCCAAAAATGTGTGTTTTTCCTATAGATGGAATGGAAATACATTGTAATCATGCCTACAGCCCAAACCGCTGGACATATTTTCACCAAACCTGCAGCAGGAGCAGTCTGTCCCAAGAGCATGCTTTTATAAATTTGATGTAAATCTGTCCAGTAGTTATTTTTAAAACAACCAAAAAGTAGGTAAACAAAAATGAGTGATAACTGGGTTTGGTCGGTGGACTCTCTTCCCTGTTTGGTCTGCTGACGGGCTTCGGATTGGCTCAGAGGACGACATGATGGCCCTCATTAGGACCCTGGTGTTAAGGGGTTAGCGGCGCCGTAAAAGGTGTCGGCACTGTTAAACCCTTAACGCCTTACTACGAGGTCCCGTTGCGGGACCCGACCTTAACGGCTGGTTTAGACCAGCCGTTAAAGTAGGTGCCTGCAAAGGGACACTTGAGGTAAGTACGGTACCGCAATTTGCGGTACCGTACTTACTGGCCTCCCCATTCCCATTATGCCCTATGGGGCAAAAATGGGAATGGGGAAGGGCCATGGTGGCATGGGGAATCACCATCCCGCCAACCTTGGAATGGGGTGGTAATTCCCCATTCTGCCATGGCGGACTCCGGCATCGAACATGGTGCTAATAGCACCATGGTTTTCCGCCAGAGTCCTAATGAGGGCTAATGTCCGCTGACATCGGACGCGGCTGCTGATTGTATGGTGGAGAGCAAGAGGTGCGTCAGATTTTCGGAAACGCCCACCATGTTGGATCAGCAGACAGCCCGCTAGGGAAGAATTCTGGGAAACACATTTTGGGTCATTTGGTGGTGGAAAGAGGGACTAGGAAGGGTGGGGGAGTTTACAAAAGTGGTATGGGGCTATTTTTGTAGGTTGAAAAGGGCTGGGCAGGTGTCGTAGCTGTCTGCGGACACTACAGTAGTTTGTGGACAGCGCCGTGAACAGGCAGCCTGGTAAAGACATTTGGGGTTATTTGATGGCTGGACGAGGGCATAGAAATGGTAGGGAAGTGGAATGAAGGTAATGTGGAGCTGTTTTTATAGGTGAAAAGAGGGTTTGGAGATGCCGCCGAGTGCACAGCCAATGTTGGTGTACACAGACCTCATTTTGATTGCAGAGGGTCAAGGTGACTTTTATTACTTGATGGTCTATGGTACGTACTTCTTACATAGTTAATTGTGTTGTGGTGGTAGAGGCCAGTGGCCAGTTTCTGGGGGGCATGGCAGCAAGAATATGCGGACTGCGCATTATCACCACAGTAGTAATTTGTGTATAGTAATTATAGGTAATGTAGTAGGAGTATGGCAAGAATCACCATAGTAGCAATATGTGTTTATAATTATAGGTAATGTAGTTGGCAGTGGGAGTAAAACGATTTTTTGGGGGAGTAAATATGTAAGTCCATTTTGCAATGGGAGTATTTTATAAGCAAATAAACATGTTTTAAATGGAAAACTGGAAATGTTTTTTTCATAATTATTTCTTTGCATTTAGTTATTTATGCACATTAAAATATACATGTTTACTAATTCCAATCAGGCAGCATTAATAGTAGTTTCCTCCTCTGGTTCTTGATGTATTACTGGTGTAAACATATCCATGAAGCTATTTGGGTGAATGCAAGGTCACAAGGTCCTAAGTGTCTGTTTCCTATTTTTTGCCGGAAGTATTTTTACTCCCTATTTTTATTTTTGGGGAGTATTTGACTATTTATCTAAAGTAAACGTTTCTGATGCACACCTTATCTGTAGGGCTGGTATTGGGAGTACAAAGTGTTTTTAATATGGAGGAATTATGTAATTGACCTGTGCATGGTATTTATGATTCTAGTACAATTGAGTGTAATTGCTGTAGTTACTTAGTGTTGTAGCATTATGAAGCTGAAATCTCTGCTTTATTTTCTGTGGGCAAAAAAACAATACCATTGGTTTAGCAGTATAGTTCGAAAGCTGTAGTTGTATACACATTTAAATATACATTTTCTTTTTCAGACCATCATAAACAGTACAATATAAGTATTATGTGTGGTACAACATTAGTGTGTGACACACGGCTGTTGTATTGACATTAAATAATCATTGGGAAAAAAATATGTACTGGATTAAGTGGATAAGTGGATAAGGGAATGCTTGAAGCAGTTAGATACCTGTTGGTGTATTCTAATTACATTAGAGGTTAAAAGACGTTTTGTCGTATAAGAATTGAGATGGTGTTGTAATGGAGGACCCAAATTAAATATATATTGAATCAACAGATGAATGAAGTGGAGGGGCCCCCGCCCACTTAAACCTAAACAGAGAAAGTCGTACGAACTAATATGATGTTGTAATTATGTGAAATTGGTATTCATAATGTTAGTATATACAAGTATTCAAAAAAGCATCATATTTATAAGGTAGAGACATGTCATTACCATGATGTAGAAGGGTGGCAAGGCACAGAATGGACAATAACATTTTCTGTACATAGACAGAAAATCGCCTGGGCTAAATGCCTTTAATGAAAATGCATGTACTGAAAATGTGGCTAAAATGAGCAGAAAGTGTAGAATGAGATCATTTTAAAGTTGAAACATTCAAGGGTGGTAAGCTGTCAGAAACTTGATGAATGGGCAGAAACTAGACTTTTAATTAGGCTTTGTCTGAAAACCTTATCTGAAGAATCCAGCTGCACAAATTATAAATTGAACAGAGCACCGAAGAAGAGTCAGGAATGCATGCTAGAGCGTATTTCATTCTGAAGGGTTAGACCAATTAAAATTAATTGCCCAATGAGCTAATGTTTAACAATGAAGTTTTCTAAGACTGTGCAGGAAAAGGTGGGGGCAGATTGCTGCCTCACATTTTGCTATAAAATGAGCTCAGTGTAATGCTGGGGAGGTGGTTGAGTGAGGGAACTTGACTATCGCGGATAGGTGGGCACTGTGTCAGCAGTGGCATGGAATAAACCCTTTTGAACTTAACAGTCTCTGTGCTGATCCATTGAGTTGTCCTTATTGAATTGTGTTGGAGAATGTGAATCCTGCACCCCAACCTCCTCAAGGTGCAGCTATCTTGTTTTACAGGTACTAGAGGGTGTGCTCTAACGTATGGGCCCGTCAGAGGACGCTGCGCCATCCAGTACATTTGGCAGCAGAGGATGGTTTTTGACCATCAATTATTGATGAAAATAAGTCACCTAATGGCCGTTGACACAAAGTAACTCTAGGTCTTCGGCAACATCACAAGTCCTTCACCATTTCGGGCTGAGTAGACTTTGAAGCTCCCCATAGACAATGGTAGTATAATTAAGACTGCAGTCGGAGCCTGAAGGGACCCAGTTTATCCCTTCCCATCTCTACGGGCAGCGGACCAGATGAAAACCTGAAGAAGGCAGTGATCGCAAGGAATGGCTGGAGAACAAAACAAAAGGTGAGTAAAAGCTGCCCTAGCCGATAGAGACAGGGCCACAGAGAAAAATGATAATGGCAGTCAAGATTTGGGAACACACCAAAAACATTAACTGCATTTAAATATGAATAACAAGAGTAAAATATTCATGAGGGGCTTGCATGCAGCCGACCAGATTGTGTCTGATTTTGACATGTCACGATTTGTTCTCTAATTGTTGTTTGTTATGGCAGTTCATGTGATTTATCTTATGGCATAACTGAATGTGCACTGTAAAAATATTGGAACTAGTATAAAAATGATATTTTAAGCGAAATAAAAAAAATGGCGTCAAGCCAAGGATTTGAAATTGAGAAAAATTGCATTAGAATAGGTGGTCAGATATTATAATTTAAAGCATACAAATTTGTGGTGATTGCAGCCCAAAAAGAGTTAAACAGCCTGTGAAAAGTGTAAAAAAGCTGGTACACTTTAAGCAAACATATTTTGTTTCAAACCAGCAGCTATGGAGTTAAATTTGTGATGTCCTCGTAGAAGACAAAATAACTGATAAATCATGCTAAGAACGATGGATTTTCGCATTAAAATGACTGAGTTGTAGTGATTTAGGGAAGTGCTGTTCTCATGCATTAAGAGCGCAACAAGAGAAATAAAAACATGCTTGCTTTATGGCCTACGAAAGTGAGCAGTGATTTGTCAAGAAAGGAATGTGCAAAGACAGTTGTTGAGATAAACACTGCCTGGCAAATGACCCTGCCTTGCAAAGCTGTATGAAAGAAAAGACAGGCTAACAGCTGATGTAATTGTTAGGCTATTTCAGTGATCTGGAAATGCTCGAGTGAATGCGTCTTATACATTGCATGTATTTTTTGAAAATAAGGTGCTTTACATACAAAATGAGTGAGTTCCATGGTAGAACAGCCCAGCTGTGAATGTTAAAGGCATATATATATATAATATATATATATATATATATATATATATATATATATATATATATATATATATATATATATATATATATATATATATATATATATATATATATATATATAGGACTGCCAAGAAGGGTCCGTAGGGCCAACAAGAGTGATGCATTCTGATAAGTATGAACAGGCATGGGCAAAAATACATCTTTGCGTGGTGCCAATGAGTTTTGGCAAAGAAATGCATTTGTTTTCTGATAGCCTCTGTGCGTCTCACCCGGCTTATGAGAGGCATCTGTGTGGGAACATTCAGTATTGCCTAGAGGCCTTACTCTCTGTGACACATACTATGCAGCCATGCAGCATTTAAGACAAGCATTTAAAATGTAAAATAGATTAAATGAGATGCCCAGGATCACATAGCGTTTAAGGGGTGAAACTGGGATTCGTGCCAATATTGCAATTCCAAGCAGTTGATCACATTCTCTTCCAGCTCTTAACATGAACTAAAACAATCTAATTTTATAAAACTGACTTGCAAGAGTACGCAACCCGTATTTCCAATCCTGACAATTCTAAAACCCAAAATATTACAGACGGGGGCTACACAACATGGGAATGATTTTAGCGTCAGTTCTCAATTATCAAGGGAAGTTCCAGCATGCAAGTAGGTAAAACCTTGCAGAAAACAGCACAGTAATGCAAGGGATCCTATATGATTTGACCAGGATCATTGTGCCGTCCGCTGGCATAGCCAGGATACAAGCATGAACCCTTTTGCTGCACAGTCTCGAATTGGCATACTTGTTTGCCGCTTGGACAGATATTCTATGCACATCTTTTAAGGAATTGGTTAGGTTTTAAGAATGCCCAGCTGAGCATGCTAATTTTAACCCCTATCTGGTGCATGAACAGCGCTGCTAATCGTGCCGCTTGTGCTGCAAACCCAAGTAATTGTGCAGGTATATTTGTGCACTTCAGATTTAAAAACGGTTCAGCCAGCCTCACTGGGATGTGCCCTTCTGATCCTTCACATGAACACATATCCCTACGATAAGTGCTTAACACACTGAGACAACTTCAAAACCTCCGTGGATGAATATGGATTTCAACTTTGGCTAATGCCCACCATCAGCAACATTCCCACATAGGGGAAGTAACGCTACAAAGGTCGTGTTACCCAAACTATGTACTCCACAATGAAAGCGAAAGGCATTGCTTGTTTTAATTGAACAAGGCAGAATGTACTTGTCAACATCGACAGGCAATGGGTTCGGAGCCTCAGCAGCATGCAATCAAATTTTCCTGGCATCTGCTTTTTAAGCCTAATGTAAACTGGAATCTTGCCTTAGACCAGGCAGCAACGTGGGGGCCCTGGGCAGCCACCCCATGAGCCCTCCAATAAAAACGTCTGGCAAGGAATAAGCGATTCCTAGTAGGATGGCACATGCAGAAGCCCGTAGGCATTGTGGTGTTATTAAAAGGAAGGGGCTTGCAAATTACAATAAAAGGCATACACTAGGGGCTGCTTGATGAAGCATCGCCTGTGGTTATAGGACAAATAGATATATATTGTAGTTACTATGAATGAGCTGCATGTTAAGCTCACACTGGATAGAGTATATTAAGTAAAACGCAGCATAGTGGGTTATTTAGCAAAAGGGGGATAAGTACAGACACTGCGAGAATTTTGTGAGAAATGAGAAGGGATGGTTCTGCGCCAGGTTCACTAGAAAAAGCATTCCATTATTTGGGGACAAGACGGGGGAGCTTAGCCATGTGGCATTCGCCCCTTTGGTTAATGGGGACAGCAGTGGGTAACAATGAGTCCGTGAGCAAGAGCACTGCGGAGTAGCACAGGATTTAAGAAATGCTTGCCTCTCGCATTGGCTTGTCGGAAAAGCTTCTCACCTAGGTAGGCCCTGCAGCGACGCGTATGTATGTGAGTATGTATTGTTAAGTGCTGTATGGAAACAGAATTCTAGCAGTAGTGGTGAATTTTAACACTAAGGTTGCAGGGTGAACGCGCCTAATCGACTTGTTAAACTGGGATTTTAATCCTTGCATGGGAGAGGAATTCAAGGCTGTGTATGACCATCCTGCGCACCCAATAGGGAACCAGTGATGACAATGAAACAGGTCTTAGCTCCATTTCTATTTCTTTATAGTGTGGGGTGGCAAGAAGCCTGGTGCAGGTAGGCAACCTGACCCTGGCTGAGCATCACAGAAGATATTGGCTCGTTCAGTGTGCCAGCAGTCCCAGTGGCACATACATACAGGACTACCAGCAACTTAGGCAAATCGAATATGGCAGTCAGTGTATGAATGTTGCTTTCTATAGCATACGTGGCCCTGAAGGAGCTAGAGAATGGAGGTCATAGTCTAATTTAGCTGTCTCTTCACTCTCAACCCCTTTCTGGGCTGGCAGAGATCCTTTAAAGGGCAGAGTCTGTGTCTGTGCATATCTGTGAATGCCATCAGCCTCATACATGTCACTCAATGGGGTGCTGTTTGGACACGTGGCTTTCATACCCTTTGGTTGCAGACACCTTGGCTGAGATATTGCTTTGTATTTCTGATATGTGGACTTTTAGTTAAGTATATTGTGTGTGTGCGTTGTATGGCAGAGGCACAGTGTTCCCAGTTTTTGTGAACTGCCTTTGGGGGTGTTGATAGGTGCTTTATTTTAGAAAATTGTATTCGCATGCATTATTTGTTAATGCCTTCACATTAGTCCAATCCAGATGTCCGTGAGCTGGGAAAAAAACATTGCAGAAATTTCAGTGGATTCCAGGCTGTTTAGACTCATAATTAGGCCAGGACTTGTGATGTCGTATTTCTGTGGGCTTGGACAGTAAATTGCACATCTTGGAAGCCATTTTTCCAAAATGACTTGCAGAGGGAGAAGCCACCGGCACACTGGTTGGTGTGAGGTGGCCTAGCTCGCTCCCAAATTCCCACCAAGATGTGTACGCCTCACCAACTTCCAAGTTAACCCGCCACTGGCGGAACTGACCCTAGCAGCAGCATCAGTTAAATATGCCAGCGCTGTGTAAGACTTACATTTGTGACTTTAAAAAAGTAGCCTTTCCTCCATGGATAGCCAGTGAGCAGCTTATCTGGCGCAAAGTCATGTGTATTCTTTCAAAGAATACTGAGAGTTGCATACTGCGGCACTCTTCACTTTTAGAGCCTGTGAGGATTTTTGTGAGATGCCTCTAAGGATGGCAGTGTAGTAATACAATTTAACACTGATAAGGACACAAGAAATGAATGAGCAGGGTTTCCTTAAGTATGGTGGGGAAAGGAAAGGGCCGGAGGCATTAGCATATATGATATTGAAAGGGAAGTTATGACACAGGGACGTCGTCCCACCAAAAGGATAGAGGTAGCGGAAGTGACATCTCATGACCCGTGACCTCTGGTGATATATCTGTAGGAAACGTTTTTAAACATTTTTTATTTTAAGGTAGAAAAGGAGACCGCGGAGCAAAAAGGGATACCGCAGGGGCTGCAGCCGCGACCCCTGGCGACCCCCAAATGATGTCACTGCAATGGCACTCTAACGATAAAGTGCAACAAACCGAGTGTAGCATGTAACCTGGCATGACATGAGCAAGGGTTATTTTACAACTACAGATGTAGTGTTAGAATTAAAAGAGGTAGTGATAAACGTCATGAGATGAGGAGCAAGTGATTTTACATGGGGTATTAAATCAAGGTGCAGGCAGGAGCAGGCACTGCCCTGTAGCTGAATGGTCCATTGCCATTCGTGCGTTCTATCATTTTTGACTTAGAATGCCCCCTGAAATTAAAAGAGTTTACTGGATCATCTGTGGCCTGCTTTTGTGGAATTTTGGGGATAGCACACATGTAGTGAAGGGGGTTTTGGGGTGCTGCTAAAGGCTTTTTCTAGGAGCTCCACCGTGACTGGCAGGACAGTCTGCATGGAGTCATACCAGGTGTGGTAGTTTACAATTTTGAGGCCTTGTCAGGCGGAGTGGAGAACATTTTTATTAAATAGGGAAAAACCTTTGGTTTGAGATGGGCGGTTGAGATTCTGGTATCGTAGGAATTAGATGAATGAAGAAAGACTTGAATGACAAAGCGTGAAAGCATGATGACAGTGTTGAGGTTACCAAGGAAAGCATGATTATTTAGGGCATGCTTTAGTTAAACACAAGCAATTTTGAAGGCATGAACGCGGCAGAAGGCCAATGAGATTGGGTGAGTGAGAAGTAAAAATGTTTAGTATTTTTGCAGCATAATGAATATAGCCAGCGGTATGACCTGGTGGCGAAATAATGACATATTTTTAGAAATTCAGGCGCATGCTTCGAATTATGAACATTTGCAGACACGAGGTAGAAGCAGATGGCCTCCAGGAAAATAAAGGCAGCCATAAAATAGGGAAATATGGCAAATAAATAAAAGAGCAAGTAGAATGAAATAAGAATCATGAAGGACAGTAGGAGTTCAAGTAATGATTCTGGGGGGGGCACCCTAGAGAAAAACGTAAGGATTCTGAGGGGGGAACCCGAGAGAAAAACGTAAGGATTCTGGGGGGGAGCACCCGAGAGAAAAACGTAAGGATTCCGAGGGGGCACCCGAAAGAAAAACGTAAAGATTCCGGGAGGGCACCCGAGAGAAAAACGTAAGAATTCTGTGGGGGAGCACCCGAGAGAAAAACGTAAGGATTCCGAGGGGGCACCCGAGAGAAAAACATAAGGATTACCAGGGGGGCACCTGAGATAAAAACGTAAGGATTACCGGGGGGCACCTGAGATAAAAACTTAAGGATTCGCCTTGTTCCTGCGTTTTAAAGAGTGGTCAGAAGAAACGTAAACTCAGAGCCCACAGAGGGGGGACGACTAGGCTACGGTGACGATTAAAGTTGCCATCAAAGGGGTTTGTTTACATCCCATGTCGGGATATTGATTAGAAGGCAGGTATTTGTGTGTCCAGCTGGTGTTTGTCTAGTCTGTCAAGTGTCTGTTATACATGTCCTGTTGTATGTCAAATGTAAGGAATTGTGTCTCCTTGTTGGTTGAAATCAAGTAAAGGTTTCATGCGATTCTACAGTTGAGAAGGAATCACACATAGATTGATGTTCTTGGGTAAATTGGCGGTATAAATAATTTGGCATGAAGGGACTGGATTGGAGCTTGCTGCATTCGATGCTCGCTCATAGTAATGGGAGTTTTGGACTCACATAAGGATATCAATAGAAACAGTGTTCGGGCCGGAAAACATTGCTCCAATTGGAGGAGTGGGTAAAAGGTACCGCCCACAAGATGTTTATGCCACGGCCACAAATTGAGTCTTAATCTAAAGTCATCTTACAACGCATGGCAACTTGCTTGAATGCTGCATATAAAAAAAATTTAAAAAAAGGTTAGAAAACGTTATGCTGTTCTCAAATTGTGAAAAATATAAGAACAAGGACAGGAGGAAGAGCCTCCAGCAGCTTGGATGTTAAGAAATATGCACTGGGGGCGTGGGGGGGTGAGACACCTGCAGCAACGCCTGCCCCGCCTGAAACAGGGACCGAGGGAAGTAGGCCTGAGGGACTCTACCCATTAAAGAGAGCTAAAAGCAGCCACAGGGTATAGTAACCCCGCTTATGAGTTGCCTTCATACAGTAGTAACAAAAATCAAGGGATGGAAGGATAGGAAGGAAAGTTAGGCTAAGGTGGAAACAGCTTTATCGCGAAGAGCAAGAGAAGCAGCTCGATCGCAAACCAGAGAGCAGCCTATGAGCATGACAGACAGAAACAGCAAAGGTTAGAAGAAAAGCAGAAGGTACGTGAAAGAAGGGATGAGGAAGTTCAAAGGAAAAATGATCGTAGAGATAAAGAGAAAAGGAAGAAGATAGGGTCAGAGAAGAGGCGAGGAAACGCAAAAGGATTGGTCACAGAAATAAACAAACAAATAAATAAATAAATCAGGAAATACTGAAAATGAGTGGTTAACTTGAATAAAAAATGAATAAGGGGAAAATTGAGAAATGTGAACAATTGGGCAAATGAATAAAAGGATAAGGGATACACTCAAAAGCAAAAAGTGGAAAACAAATAGCACGTATGAGGTTTCCTGGCTAACAGAAAAAAAGGAGCGTTGGGCAATAAAAAACATCAGGAGACCATGAAGACCAAGAAAAGGAGTATGGCTGACAAAATTGGGTCAATTAAACGAAGGAAACTCCCACAAACCATTTTAAAGTAAATATGGTGAAGTAAGCAAAACAAATTGTGAACGCCAGTAACAATTTTGCTTTATTTTACAGACAAGCTATGGATATCTTGAGTGAAAGCACAAGAAATGGTCTGCATGGCCTTAAACTAGGGAGAAAAAGAAAAAGGTAAGTATTAGTTCACGCCAAAAGGGCGTGGACACGCGATTGATCGACACTAAAGGGAAGAGGATCCAGGTGAGTAACAGGAAAAAGGTAGTAAGAGACACAAGGTCTTCAAAGGTTAGCTGTTTTCCCAAGATAGGTATAATCAGGTGTGGGAAGAGTAGAGAAATAGATGTCAATGTGGCCATTTCAGACAATCACAGAAAACAGAAGTAAAATTGAAGGTGAGTAATCATTTTTCGTGTTCATAATGTCAAAAGGATTGATATGATAGAGGCATGCAAGCATTAGAATAGGCAAACATTAATGGGAACAATAAAGGTGGAGGCACGTAGTAAGAATTGGTGCCATAGTGTTAGAAGACAGGGCTAGGCTAGATCAAGTTAGACAGGGACGGTGTGCAGCGAAACGCCTCTGTTTTATCTCCCTAGGATGAACACAAAACACAAGCATAGACCATGGTCCAACTAACGGCAATAAAAGAATAGGAAGAATGGCAGCTAAGCTGAGGAAATATGTGCAGCTAACCAGCAAGAATTTACTGCTAAGCTGAAGAAGTATGTGCAGCTAAGCAGCAAGAATTTACTGCTAACCTGGAAGAATGCAGCTAAGCTGAGCAAAGAACCAAGCTGAAATTAAGTATCCCCGCGGGGTGGTTGGAAAATAGTTGTTTTTGAGCACCAACAAATAGGGCAGAATGACCCAGAGAGTATTTTTGTGCTAGCAGAAAAGGAGAAAGGGGTTAAAGTGGGAAGAAAACCTGACCCCTTGCAAATGCCCGAATGACTTTTGCCTTTATTTTGACTTTCTACAGATGACGGGGATCCCCAAGGACATTTCTGTCATCTACTACGGACGTGCCTAGAATACCAGGAAAGAAGAAGACATCTTTCTTTAAGTGTTTTGTCTCCTTAGGGTTGCATGTGGCACCCGGAAGGGGAAAATGTGTCCCATGAAGGATGTGATATATTGTGTGTTGTTGAAAACAAAAATCATTTTCTAAGCCAGCTGACACAGAGCTAGGAATGGGGGGTATTTTAGTTATGGTGTGAAAATGATCCACAAAAGGGAAATGTTTAAAAGGAAATGTTTTGTAGCTTGTCTAGGAGGCAGGAGTGTCAAATGAGAGGGAATGTCTCGCAATTTCTAGGAAATAAGATATAAGCACCAATGCGAAAGGAGGTTTTAAGGAAATGGGTTGGTAGGAAATGTGTTAAATAGTAGAGACCTGTTTATTTTACAAAAGAAACTCATTCCGTTTTTATTACAGGTACACGTCGAGGGTCCTGTATGCCTTGGGAAATTAACATTGCACCACGTCAGGAGAGAGTGAGGTAGTAGAGGAACCCAGTGAAAGCCCAACGCTGAATTGCATCTGCAAAAAAGACTCCCCCAACCCTACATCCTCATGCTGAACCATCCCCTCTTGTGAACCTATTGAACAATGAACCCTTTTGAAAGAGAAACACTCTGGAAAAAAATGAACTTCTTGTGAAAAGAAAAAACAATTGACTTCTGGTCTAAGCATCAAAAGAACCTGGGAGACAGACTGTGAAAACAGCACAATGAAAAGGAAAAGGCAACGGAACGCAGACGGTCCACTAACGCCAAACTCATGACAACTACAACGGAAGATACAGAAAAGAAAGAGTGTGGAAAAGAGGGAAGGACAAAGTGAAAACAATATGCATGGGCAGGAGAAGGTGATCAAGGAGAGACTGTACTTTGTGGGGTGGGAGTTGCAGACGAGGTGTGACATAGGAAGAGACAATGGGCTAACCTTGACCAATGCTTGACCAAACCTTTCGAGTCTCACAATGGCTGTGAATCGTCCAAGGCATACAGTTAGATTAAAGGCACACAATTACAGGAAGTAGGGCTTACATGGAAGGAGATGACACACACATGTTTGTTTTAAGAATGACAATATGTTAGTAAGTGCCAAAGTATAAGATTGTGTTAAGATGTGTTTAGATAAATATTAAGGAGAAATAGACATTGAATATGTTTAAAGTTGTTGTATTACAAACAACTGAACTTTCAATACGGGGGAGTGTAATGGAGGACCCAAATTAATTATATATATTGAATCAACAGCTGAATGAAGTGGAGGCCCCCCCACTTAAACCTAAGCAGAGAAAGTCGTACAGACTAATATGATGTTGTAATTATGTGAAATTGGTATTCATAATGTTAGTATATACAAGTATTCAAAAAACCATCATATTTATAAGGTAGAAACATGTCATTACCATGATGTAGTAGGGTGGCAAGGCACAGAATGGACAATAACATTTTCTGTACATAGACAGAAAATCGCCTGGGCTAAATGCCTTTAATGAAAATGCATGTACTGAAAATGTGGCTAAAATGAGCAGTAAGTGTAGAATGAGATAATTTTAAAGTTGAAACATTCAAGGGTGGTAAGCTGTCAGAAACTTGATGAATGGGCAGCACCTAGACCTTTAATTAGGCTGTGTTATGTTATGTTATGTTATTTTGCACTTATATAGCGCCTTATATACCATTGGTATGGTCTGAAGGCGCTGGTCCAAAGGTGAGTGTGCGCATCTGGTATGTGTGCAGCTGGTGCGAAATTCCTGTGGTAGCTGCTTCCTAGCGGTAGGTGTGGTGGCTGATCGGTCAGGAGTATGTGTTCGATCTGGCAGGAATTATCCAGACTGAGAGTGGCAGCGTTAGGCCTGAGGAGAACGCCTGGCTGGGGGTGCGAGACCAGCAATGATTACATAGAGTGATGGGGAGTGAGCGGCAGATGTTGATATGAGAACAGTTATAACAAATGGTGTCATAGTATCTCTGTGTTCTAGTTGAGTGGTGATGTAAGGAGAGAGTAAGTATGGGGTGTGATATGAGGTATGCTATTTTAAAGGATCCATGCATTCCGAGGCATAATACCATGCAATTGGGTACACTTCTAATGTAAATGGTCACACCTTCTAAATGCAATTGGGTACACTTCTAATGCAAATGGTCACAGCTTCTAAATGCAGTTGGGTACACTTCTAATGTAAATGGTCACACCTTCTAAATTCAATTGGGTACACTTCTAATGCAAAACCTTATCTGAAAAATCCAGCTGCACAAATTATAAATTGAACAGAGCACCGAAGAAGAGTCAGGAATGCATGTTAGAGCGTATTTCATTCTGAAGGTTTAGACCAATTAAAATTAATTGCCCAATGAGCTAATGTTTAACGATGAAGTTGTCTAAGACTGTGCAGGAAAAGGTGGGAGCAGATAATGCTGGGGAGGTGGTTGAGTGAGGGAACTTGACTACCACGGATAGGTGGGCACTGTGTCAGCAGTGGCATGAAATAAACCCTTTTGAACTTTACAGTCTCTGTGCTGATCCATTGAGTTGTCCTTATTGAATTGTGTTGGAGTATGTGAATCCTGCACCCCAACCTCCTCAAGGTGCAGCTATCTTGTTTTACAGGT
Organism: Ambystoma mexicanum; assembly: GCF_040938575.1. NCBI lineage: Eukaryota > Metazoa > Chordata > Amphibia > Caudata > Ambystomatidae > Ambystoma > Ambystoma mexicanum. Next base: position 1,434,013,631 of record NC_090929.1, on the reverse strand, counting down.
ACTAGAGGGTGTGCTCTGACCTATGGGCCCGTCAGAGGACTCTGCGCCCTGCAGTACAGTGTATTTGAAGTGCTTTGCAATTAAGTTTTTTTCAAGTTTTGAGATACCTGTTGACGTATTCTAACTAGATTGACTTTCAAAAGTGGTATTGTAGTATTATGGATGCAGTTAGATACCTGCTGGCGTATTCTAACTGTTAATTGTGCTATAGTCTAGTGACTAAATTTGGGTTGCAGTAATATTAAGTAGGCATTTGTTACATTTGCGAGTAACCTATGTTTTGGAGTGATAGAGGTATCGTTACATTCAAACCAACCACTGGTAAAATGGAATGGATTCAGAATTTGGTATGGATACATATACAAATCGTTAATTAGGGATGTGCTCTTGTGAAATATGGTTGCAGCTAGTGCATGTATGTTTCCACGTTTATGAAATGTATTATATGGATGTTTTTGATTTCCAGTAGTTTTAGTAAGTACTTTAGACATTCTTGTGGAGTTTCTTGTGTGCTTATGGTAAATTTTACCATTCCTGCACAGTATTACAATTGTTGCTTTATACCTGAGACACTCTAAGTGTTGTCAGGATTGTTTGTGGCATTTTTATGAAGGACAAGCATTTGCAAACACAACTGGTCTGAGTCGTTTAAGTAAATGTTATGAACAATTGGTGACCATTTGTGTTACTGAATTTAAATGGGCCAGAGACTTCTGTTTGTGGATCGCAAAAAACAGGTACTGTTAATACGTTGTATGTAAAGGTACTTTATAAATGAAAACAATGCTGTACATTTTAAAAGGTAGTGCAAACAAATGCAATTATTGCCCTCTTTCCACTAATTTATGTCTGTATCTGTTACACAGGTGGTGCAGGTTTGTGGTATATCCTGTGTTTAAATGGTGGATTCATGGAAGACTGGGATTTTGCGTCCGAAGAGTAATACTTGTTCATGTGGTTCGGGCCATTATTGATGAATTCCCCAGTTACAGCGGACAGTGCTGTGGATTGAAGCAGCCAGAATGTCAAATGCAGCAGTATAATGTGTAGTGTCGTTGATATCCACCTTACCAAACTAAATACAAATATTACAAATAATTGAAGGTAAAACGTTGTGAGAAAGTTTTGTAAGTGCACTATACGTTCAAACACATATGAGTTTCATTACATATTGGTGTGTAATAACACATGCATTGGCCTATGGCGCTCACCTCATCCTTATATACCCCCCAATATCAATGGCAATTGGCACTGTGACTATGTGCTCGCAAGGGGGCTGGGTGGATGGGGATGCTCAAGGTGTGGTACACCATGTGCACCTCAAAGGGCATCTTATGCATTGTGAGTATTGTCCAAATGGCCACTGAAGTCCTTGTGTCTCCAGACTCCCCTTTGAAGACCCTGTTCCTGCAATAAACATATGTATGTGTCCCTTGATCATTGTCCAGGGCCTATTGTGCTTGCCCCATTCTCATCCACCTCCTCTCACTTTTACCTAGAAGCTCAACGTATGTAGATCTCTGGTACTTTGTAGGCTGTACTATTGCAACAGCCTCTTCTTTAATCTATCCACTTTCTTTCTCGACCCCCTTCAGCTAATTTGAAATAAGGCTGCAAGACTTATCATTGGCCTGAAGTCCAGGGACTGCATATCTCACTGTGGCTCTTCAACCTTTACACTCAGCTCTCCTTCAAGCTGTGTGCTGCATCCTCTCCTCTCTCTCTTATTGCCGACTGTGTATGTGCGATTCAGGAATGGCGTACCTCCAACAATGTCTGCCTTAATACCTTAATGCCAGTAAGACTGGCATCATTCTTATAAGACCCCTACTACTGTTTTCCCTTTTTCACTCCGGCTGTCTTCCTTGGGTCCTGTACCTATGCCTTCCGGTGAGAAAAAAAACCTTGGTGTCATCTTTGACTCCACCCCCTCCTTCTGTCCTCACATTACAGACATCTTCAAGAAGTCCCACTACCAACTGCAGCTAATGAGAGGTATTGTTGCTTTTGTCACTTCCTCCCAGAAGCTCACTGTCTCATGAGCTGTAGTTCTCTCTATGCTGGACTATTGTAAAAGCCTCATTCGAAATCTTCCTGCCTCTACTCCTTGACCTCTGCAACTTATCCAGACATGACTGTAAGCCTTGTCATTGGCCTTGATATATCCCCAGTCCCTAAATCTCTACACTGGCTCCAATTGCTAGCTGCAACGATCAATTTTAAGATCATCTGGATTGTTAAAAAGGCTGTCGGAGGATAGGGACCATATTACTTACAACTTGATGTTCCTAACCATTTTTCTTCTTGAGCCCTTCGCTCATCCACCTCCAACTCTCTGAGGGTTAGGCACTTTTCTTGGTAGTGAGTTTGGGGTAGATTTCTCTCTTCGGCTGGTGAATTCCTCTGGAACAGCTTCCCTGCCTCTCTCAAACTTGAGCAGGAACACCTGAGGGTCTGGAAGTAATTGAAGACTTTCCTTTATACTTCTGCCTTCTCTCCCCCTCTCCCCTGCTGATGTTCTCAATCTGCTCCACTAACTGGTTACCTGGCCACCCTCTAAACTCTATGGGGACCAGGTTCCCTTATTACCAGCAGCTCCATGCACTGTCTCTGGGCTCACCACACACTATGGACTGTATCTGCAAGCCCATGCTGCCATGCCTATTTGCACTTAGTTAGAACTGACCACCCCGGCGTCACTTACTGGAGGTTGCTTATTGCACTCTCCCCTTCCATCCCCCTGGCACTTCTCTTGTTTTACATTGCACTTGCGCTATATGAATAACACAAGGCCCAGTAAAATCATGTGTTCTGTTTCCCTTTGTTTTTCCCTTCCTAGTCTTGTTGCGCCTAAAAACACCTGTGTACAGGTGTGTTATAAATGACTTTTATCATATCATTGTTGTTTTGTTCCCTGGCCCCACTACCCTTTGTTGGTCTTGTGGCAACGTGCACATTTTTATTTGGGTGTAGTGGCTTCATAAATAACCAATAAATAAATGAATAAAGTAAATGAAGTCTGGACATGCTAGAAAGTTGATACCATGATGAGTGGCTGCAGATTGCAATAGACAAAAAGCTGATGTGCCACAGTGTTAGCCAACTTTGAAATAACGGGCAAAGGAATTTTTATTGCCCATGTGCATTATTAACATGCGCCTGTGGCCTTTGCACATTTACATCTTACTGTGGAGGGCAGTGAGGGGTGCGAGCATGAATGCAGACATGGATATGATTGTGGGAATAGATGTACACAGAAGCTAGTAAGCATGTACTCCACTGTTCGTGTCTCTACACTTTTTCGTGATCACTGTACTTGTCTTTCCGTCACTATTATCCCTTCATGTTCAAGCAATTATGCCGGACAAAGTCTGCTGCTTTCATGGTCGCTTTAAGGATGAAATTCAAGATCCTTGAATTATGCACAAGGCTTTATGGGGTGTGAGAACACACTACCTGCAGCTCTTTCTGACAAACTACATTTATTCTTGATGCCTTCGATCTTGTTGTTCCAACTCTCTGCTGGAGAAATGCTTCTCATAGCTGAGAGCAGGGTGCACATCCCTACTGACATATTGGGAAATCTGTGCCTGTTTGGGCTGTGCCTGAGGTACATTTTTTAAAGAAAACGTAAATGTATTGGGAGCAGGCGCATTGATACCAGGAAAATTAAGCAAACATTCTGATATGTGATTTACTTGAAATATTTCATTGCTTTTTAGTACATTGATTGCCAGTAATATTGTTCATTTTTGTGGCATGTGTTTCCAAAAACGAAACTGACTCGGGCATGCTGTGAACGCTACTTGAATGGTCTCATTGTTATGTGTCCTTGAATACACTGCAGTAAGAATTTGAAGGAGTAAATGTGTCGAAAATCCATAAAGAAATTATAAGGCTCACTATATCGGAAAGTAAAGTTGCTATTTCGGAAAACTGTGTTTTGAAGCGGTTAGTCCTCCGCTACATCGGAAGGGTGGATTCACAGAATGCAATGTAAGCAAGATTTTAAATAATATTTATTGAAGTGTGGATTGAAAGTGCCACATGATGAATGTTCTGACGGCTGAATGTTCAATTTGACACAAAGAATGGACATTGTATGTGTTAATTGTAACTTAAATTTAGAGCCAAAATAAGAATGTACTGTGTATATTTAACTATAAAGTGTTTACTGAAATATGTTTTTGATTTCTCGATTTTACATAGTATATACGCCCGCTCTGCATGTGCCATGGGTACAGTCTAGCGGACGATGGCTTCTTCAACAGCATTCGGACAATAATTATCAACAACGGATATTGGATAACAATCATCTGGGATGATCGCCAGACAACAATCTGTCCTTTCGCGGTTGCAGCAACAAGGAGCAACATGGGTTCTAGAAAAGTGCGGATGTGAAAGTGTTTATTTCAATTTTGAAGCACTCATTTTTCCTCTGTATTGGAGCGCCATGTGTGTAGATTACTCGTTGGTCATAGAAGATAATTCTTGGTGAGAACGCAAAGACTTGCATTGATCGATCGATGTCCGGATTTGGCATTAAAAGATCACTGTTGACAGCTTCCCTAAAAATGTGAACGATGCAAAGTTTGGTAGCTATGAACTGTGTTGAAAAAAGTTAACAAGGTTTTTGTGGACTAAATTGAATGTTTTGATCGTTGTGTCAAAAAGAACGGTACTTGTTATGGATCTAACTATTGCTGTTTTCTTCAAAATAAAATGTTTCTATCATTTTTATAAAAAGAAACACGTTTTACGTTTGTTGTGGATGTGTGTGTTTAAGTTCCTTGTTCTGTGTTAGATAAACTTATGACATTTGTGATGACAGGGTATGTTTGCATACGCTTCCCTCTAACATCATTGAAATAAGTGGAGCTCATTTTGATCATATAGTGACGTTAGCCTTAGGGGTGGGCAAATGTAATCAGTGCCACTAGGGACCTCTGAATCATTATTGGGAAATGTAAAGTAGATGGAGTCAATCAGATTTGTTTTTGTTCTATTTTCCTAAAGTAACCTTTTTTTGTAGTTTTATTTATTTATTTTTATTTTTTGCATGAGATGTCAGAATGTAATTTGGGGAGGGAAATTGGAGAAGAGGCTCCAAGCACTAATATGGAGTGGACAGTGGAAGATGTTGCACGTGTGTTACATGTAAGGTATGGGGCAGTGTTTCTCATGCTCTTTGATTCAAAAGGACTTCGAAATTGCTCCCCCTCAGAGTGATGTGTTGCAGTATAAGCAGTGGACTGTTGTCTTTGAAAGATATAGATCAACAACCACTTTTATTGCTTGCAAGGTAGCTGGTGAAATGTTGTGTCCCACAGAAGTAGATTGTGTGGTTGCAGTACTGGTTGAGGAATATGAGGTGAAGGAAGACAGCCTACTACTTGTAAAGAAAGGAACAGCCTTTCTGAGAGCATTGCAGTGATTGGATTGGGTGTTGCGGTGCATGGACGTGGTCCCGTAGGACACATGTTGCTATATTGGTGTAAGTTGTAGGAAATTAGCATGCACTGGTAAAAACCTATGAAATTCACTGAATTCATTTTGTTAACAGGACATTATGGTTAAGTTGCACTAATCAAAACCTGAATATGAAATTCAATCAAAAAACTTTGTTGAAGGGATGTTATGGTTATTAGTAAAATCGAAAAACCCTTGCAAATCGCCAGGTTTGGTAAGCTAAGCAACCATAACTCGCACTACCACCGTGCAGTGCTAAGACTAACACTGAGGACATCAAAGATGACATCACAAATGTCATTGATGACATCATTGATGACATCATATACCTGGGCCACTTGTTTTTGTTCACTGACATATCTATGTCAGGGGGTTTTATTCACTGACAGAATATAAACATTGAAAATGTGTTATATATCTAGACATTGTATGTTCTTAAACTACTTTCCTTAGGGTTTGGTCTCAGCTCATGGTGCACATCCTGCCTCCTTTCTGCTGCCTGCTCCTTTCCCCTGATGACCTTGTGGAGGCCTTTCCACTCCCCTCATCATGCTGCCCTGCCTTGGAGAACACTTGGGTAAGTGGGGCTTGATTTAAGGAGAGCTTGCTGGCGTGATAACATCCTATTGACATAAAAAAGAAAACCGCATTTAATTATGCCTCATCGTGGCCGCACACCGAGAAATAATTTTGACCACAAATGTCTTTACTCTCACTGCCTTTTTCCCCTTATTTGGGCATTTGCAGCCCTGCTTGAGTTTTTTTTTGCCATTTCAAAAATAGCTGCATTGTTTTTCCACTTGAACTGCTGTCTGTGGCCTGGCCCTTCTCCCCCTCCAATTGGTTGCACTTGGCCCTTAAGCCAATCCATGAAACTGGGAGGCGGGAGCTGGCAACCACTACTAAAGGCCCACAATGAGGCCCTGTCTGCTCCCTGTCTGCTTCAGGTACACTTCCCAGCCCATCTAGTCCCCCGTGATGTGCATGGATGCCCCCCAGCCCCATCTGGTCCCCTGTGATGTGCGTGGATGCCCCCACCCCCCTCTGGTCCCCTGTGATGTGTGTGGATGCCCCCATCCCCCTCTGTTCCTGTGTGATGTGCATGGAAGCTCCACTCCCCTCTGGTCCCCCATGATGTGTGTGGATGCCCCCACCCCCTCTGGTCCCCCGTGATGCATGTTGGTGCCCCCACCCCTCTCTGGTCCCCCATGATGCGTGTTGGTGACCCCCACGGTCCCCTGTGATTTGTGTGGATTCCCCTCCCCCTCTTACCCCCACCCACTTTTTCATTGCTGGAGTTGTCTTGATGCACGAAGGGTTCACCAACAATGACTTTTGCCAACACTTGGGGCTCCCCCATCAACTTTCATGATGGACCTTCCCTGGATCTCCCACTCAGGTTTGCCCTGAATCATGCTGTGCCAGCCCTCTTCATGAATCCTTGCCTACCTTTCTTTTGTTCCCTTGCAACATTATGTGCCTCACTGACCTCTGAAACTGTTTTCGCTCTCCCATCTGCTTCTCTGCTCTTTTCACTGTTTTTATTCTCTGTTCTCTTCTCCTCTCCCTTCCCCCTTTCTCCTCCCCCTCTTACTTTATTCTATGCACTTACTCGTTGTGAATGGTCCCGGACCTTGTATGATAGTAACTTTGTTCGTCTTCTCCCCCCCCTTACTTGTTATTCCCCCCTCCTCCTCCAACACTATCTGAAATGTTGTCAGGCCTAGTATGATAGTCGCTTGTTTTGTTCCTCTCCCCCCTTCTCCTCCCCTCTCCCTCATCTTGTGCAATTCTCCGGCTCTACCAGAAATGTTATCAGGCCTAGTACGGTAGTAGCCTGTTTCCCATTTCCTTCCTATTTGTGTCTTAGCACTTGCACTATCTCAAATCTTGCTAGGTCGAGTATGATAGTTATCTTCACATTCTTGTTGTTCATGGCCTGCAAGAATGTTTTGTATTTTCGCTTGTTCCCTCCCTTGTCGTGAAGCGCTTTGAAACACATTGTGTATAGGCGCTAGTCGCCACGGGAGCAGGACGTATGCACACCACCATCCACTACTAAACCAAGCCCCAACAAGAGCCTAGCTGTAAACTACAGGACCAACCACATCAAACCACCCAGGACCCCTCAGGGGCAAGAAACCACACTCCATAGCCTTGAAAAAGACCCACGTGTCGAAACACGTGTCGCATGACCTTACTTGGGACCAAGAGTCCACACTATAAAAACAAAAAGATAAATTAAAAACCTAGCACAAATAAACTGCGTGGAAAATCCATTTTTTTCATTTAAAACAATTATAGGGTATCCAGGACCCTCTTTTTGCAGCCAACAAATGAGGTGTGTGCTTCACCACAACAACCTATCCTGTGACCTTGCAAAAAAACAAGAGAAACGGCACAATCAAAAACAAAGCTCAGCAAGGTTGGTTCCAAACCTAGGGCCCAAGTACAGTTTTGCTATATAAATAAACCATCATATCATATTATATATGGGGCAACAAGCAGGTCTCAAACACACAATTAATTTGTATACATGATGATGAACTTTAATGTTATTGACACTTTCTGGTGATGTTGTTTCTTTCTTCTGTACTTTAGTTTCCCTATACGTGTTTCTGATTTGTATGCATTTTGGGTCTTGATATGTATTGTTTGTACTAACACTAGTACGTCTTGAATTATTAGCAAATTTATTCCATTTTTAACATTACTCAAAACTCTAATAAGATAGCATTCATTATTTTACTATCCAAAATTACCAGATTAGAAATATTGTACTTCTATGTTGCATGCTGCAGCCATTGCCTATTTGTGTGTATGATTAGGTTCCTGTATTAAGAAGAACACTCCAATACAATGTTTTGTTTAGATGAGTACATTCTTCAATAGATTAAGTAGTTCATGATAGGTCTCCCGATCACCCTTGACATCTTGTTACCAACATTAGAAACACAACCCCTTGTAGGGACTTTTTATCAAAATTAATTTCACATGTGATGTCATCAGTGATGTTATCAATAAAATGTGTGATGTCCTTTTTGATGTCCTGGGTGTTAGTCTTAGCAGTGCATGGTGGTAGCACGAGTTATGGTTGCTTAGCTTATCATAACTGGCGAATTTCAAGGGTTTTTCGGTTTTACTTTTAACCATAACGTCCCTTTAACAATGTTTTTTTATTGAATGTCATAGGTTTTTATTAGTGCATCTTACCCATAACGTCCCTTTAACAACGTTTGTTCAGTGAATATTTATATATATAACTGCAGTAGCGGCCATGTAGTTATGGTTAAGTTGCTAAACCCATAGGAAGAGCACCTTTTGGGCGGCTTATAACTTCGCTCCCCCTGGACGAATCCTCACCAAACTTTGCAAAAAAAGTATATTTTTTTGCAAAGTTTGGTGAGGTTTGGTCAAAGGGGGGCAAAGTTATAGGGGGGGTCCCAAAATTTCTTTTTTTCCCCATAGACATAATGGGAAAAAACTTTGCTCACGCCTACAGCCCAAACCGCTGGACGGATTTTCACCAAATTTGCGGCAGGAGCGGCGGCTTGGTCCCAAAAGCGTGCTTTTGGTAATCTGGTGTAAATCCATCCAGTAGTTATTTTTTGAACAACCAAAAACGTAAGGCAAAATAATTAGTGATATCTATGTCCGCTCTGCGGACACACTCCCCTGTTCGCTCCGCTGATAGGACACCGATTGCCTAATATTCTTGCGTCATGTCCACGGACACACAACTTGTTCGCTGATTGGTTGGCGTGAAGTGTGAGGTGCGTAATATTTTTGGAAACGCCTGCCATCCGGTGTCCGCGGACATTGCGGTAAAAACATATTAAAAACACAACATTGCACTTGTCAAATTTATCAAATAATCTCTGGGGAGGTAAGGGGTGATGAGGATGGGATGGAATATAGCTCCAAGAAGCAAAACAATAATGTAAAGGCTTATAAATGAGGTGTCATTTGACAAATGTAGACTTAATTTGGCAAACTGATAATAGAATTAGATATTAATGTGTTTGCAAAGTTTGGTGGGATTTTGTCAAGGGGGGCAAAATTAGAGGGGGGATCCAATATAATGTAAAGTTTTATAAATGAGGTGCAATTTGACGAATCTACACTTATTTTGGCAAACTGATAATAGATCTAGATATAAATGTTTTTGCGAAGTTTGGCAGGATTTTGTCAAGAGGGGGCAAAAGTAGAGGGGGGTCCCTAAATATTGTAAAGGCTTATAAATGTGGTGCCATTTGACAAATCTACCCAATGGTTTGCAAAAAGATTGTAGATCTAGATAAAAATGTTTTTGTAAAGTCTGAATGGATTTTGTTTTTTTACAAGTGTCATAATGTAGGTACAAAAAATAGTGATTTACCTTTGGTGACCGAGGTGTAGCCTGTGGCCCTGGGCAGTGGCCAGATTGTCTGGGTCATGGAATAAGGTCATGATCATGACAATCAGGCAACTGGCCATGACCACGAGGGACAACACATGGGGTTAAAGTGGCCATGTCCAACTGGGACTGGCTTTGTGGTAAACTTATTCGAAATTGGGATAGGTTTGAAAGGGAAGAAAAATGTGCTTGTGGTAATATGGTCATAGGGTTCTCTTTTCGCCTTCTGTAGGCTACAATGGAAAGCAAAGAGGGGCCCTGTACGGAACCCCGCGTTCCCCTTCCATGGTGGCCATCTTGGAAAAGGATTTTCCTTCCTACACCGGGATGCCGAAAGCATCCCGGTGTAGGAAGAAAAATCTTTTTTTTACCACCCGGGTTCCCACTTTGGGAACCTAGGGTGCTAATGGCCTTCATCCCCTATTACAGGGGCTGGAATTGGGGGATAATGGTCCGGAGACCTCGTTATCCACCCTCGCTTCGCTTGGGATGATAACTTGGGCTGCCAGGCCAGTATCCACCGTTCCATCCCTGGAACGGGGGAGAAACGCCACAATATCGCAATCAGCATAACACAAACTGCAAATGGAAATGTTGGAAAATCTTATTGAGTATATATACTTTACTGACAAATATAAAGTATATGGAGTCTATAAGTTTTTTTTTAGTTTTGTTTTTTAACTGTGAAAGGTGGTTCCTAAAGGAACATTTCTTTTATTGTTTTTGGTTGCATTTTTATGTTTGGCAGGAGATCGTAGAACGATAGATGGGGAGGGAAATAAGGGAAGAGGCACCAAACACTAATATGGAGGGGCAGGAGGAGAGGGGAAAATGTTGCACATGTGTTATTTGTAAGGTAGGGGGCAGTTTTCCTCATGCTCCTTGATTACAGCAGTGGTGGTGTCTCTTGGAGAGGAGGGATGGCATTAGCTGATTCCATTTTAAGATAAATAGCAGTTTTCCTAAAAGTATGTACTGTGTACTAGATTGTTAATGGATGAGTAGGAATAGGTGTTGGAACTGTGCAAGGGAAATTTTGAAGTTGAAAGTTCCTAGATCAGTAGAAAATGCAGTTCCGAACTGTTCGCGAAGCACAGATCTTATTGTGAAGTGTGGGTGGGTTCTCAGACACGTCATCATGCGCGTGCCAGCATATGGTCATGTTGCACTGTCCGGAAGTTCGGCAATGAAGTCAGATGTTCGTAGACGTTATGGTTACATTGCACTAATAAAAACCTATGCAATTCAATGAAGAAACTTTGTTAAGGGTACGTTATGGTTAAGTTGCACTAATAAAAACCTATGAAATTCACTGAAAAACTTTGTTAAAGGGACGTTATGGTGAAGTTGGACTCATAAAAACCTATGAAATTAAATGAAAAAACCTTGTTAAGGGGATGTTATGGCTAAGTTGCACTAATAAAAACCTATGAAAATCAATGAAAAAACTTTGTTAAGAGGACGTTATGGTAAAGTTGCACTAATAAAAACCTATTAAATTCAGTGAAAAACGTTGTTAAAGGGATGTTATGATTACAAGTAAAACCGAAAACCCCCTGAAATTCGCCAGTTATGGTAAGCTACGCAACCATAAGTCACGCCACCACCGTGCACTGCTAAGAATAACACCCATGACATCAAAGATGACATCACAAATATGATTGATGAGATCACTTATGACATAACATGTCTAGCTCCTTCTTTTTTTGTTCACTGACATATCTATGCCAGGTGAGTTTATTCACTGACAGTTAAAACCTTAAAATTCAAAAGGTATTACATTTATAGAGGTTGCTATTCTCAAATGTTCTTACAGTACTTTCTTTAGAATTCAATCGCATCTTATGATGCACGTACATAGGGGAAGAAGCAGGCCTGAAACACAGCAATACTTTCTATGCGTAAAGATAATCATGTTGGTTGTACACAGTGGCTCATGATACTGTCTCTTGTTTACTTACTTTACTCTTCCAGTATAAGCTGCATATTTGTATACATTGTGGTCTCTTAATGGTTTGTGTGTAGTAGTACAAGTATGTAGTAAGTTGTGCATTATTACCTACTTAGTATATGTTTCACAGTATGCAAAAGTGTTATACAGAAGCATTCACTGTTTTACTATCCAACATGGGAAAATTAGAAATATTACATCTCTATGGTTTATGCTGCAGCCAATGCCTATGTTTCTGTATGAGTAGGTTCCTGTTCTAGAAACAGCACTGCAATGGAATGTTCTTTGGAGCAATACATTGCATAATCAAGAATGTAGTTCATCACACATCTCCAGATGACCCTGACACTTTTTTGCCAACATTACATTCACAACCCCTTGCAGGGACTTCCTATGAAAATTAAATGCACGTGATGCCATCAGTAATGTCATCAATCATATTTGTGATGTCATCTTTGATGCCCTGGGTGTTATTCTTAGCAGTGCACGGTGGTGGTGCGAGTCATGGTTGCGTAGCTTACCATAACTGGCAAATTTCAGGGGGTTTCCGGTTTTACTTGTAACCATAATGTCCTTTTAACAACGTTTTTTCACTGAATTTAATAGGGTTTTAGTAGCGCAACTTAACCATAACGTACCTTTAACAAAGTTTTTTCATTGAATATATACATAATAGATCATTTTTAGAAAGGGCTCTTTCAGGTACAAACAGCTAACCTTTTGGAACATTGAGGCCTATAGCCGTGGATATGATCCAACAACATGTGGCTATGGCCATCCCCAGTCATTGCTGCGGTTAACCGTGCCTCTGAAATTCAACGCCCCATTGGGCAATACTGTAGCCCCGATTATTCATCTATGTTTAAAAAAAAGAATATCCTTCAGTCTGTAAAAAAGAAAACATAATTAGTTAAAGAAGAAACACAATTTAATACACACGTTTTAATGACCCTCATATTTTGTATGCAGTGGAGAAAGTCCAATGCTCCTTGTGCAAAAAGACACCAAGACGTGGGCCTTCAAATGTTTCTACATGGTCTGCCCCATATTAGGCTGCTGTCTTTTTTGACTCACATATGGTTCTGCCCCTTCACTGGAGGTGTGAGCGATGGGTGCGCACAAACAACCCGCACACGTTGAAGGTGCTCTCACCAACAGCCAGGTTAGAGAGCAGGTCTTCACGGATGTTCAGTCAGGAGAGCAGTTTCCATGCTTCTGGCTGCTCTGAAACCAGACTGATGGCCATGGAGGCAACCAACAGATTCAGTGTGAAGATTAAGCTGGGAGATGGCAGTAGTTATAGAATGGTAGTTAAAAGGAGTTATGTATGGTACATGATGATAAAGAGAGCATGCCAAATATGCTAAAATACAACAACGAGTGTACCCCAAAACAGTCCTTTTAAGAACTACTTATCACATGTAAATTCACAAATACAATTAAATAACATCCAAAAACATTTTCTAAACTAAAGCATCGCTCATAGCCGCGGCTAGAGTTCATTGACTTTTTTTCCTAGCCATGGTTACAATATGAAACTTTGATGGGTAAATCACATAGATTTGTATACACACATACATAATAGATCATTCTTAGAAAGGGCTCTTTCAGGTACAACAGCGTACTTTTTGGAACATTGATGCCTATAGCCGTGGGTATGATCCAACAAACCTGTGGCTACAACCATCCCCAGTCACTGCTGTGGTTAACCGTGCCTCCGTAATTCAACACACCATTGGACGATACCGTAGCCATGATTATTGATTTATGTTTTAAAAAAAAGAATATCCTTCTATCTGTAAAAAAGAAAACATAATTAGTTAAAGAAGAAACACAATTTAATACACACTTTTTTATGACCCTCATATTTTGTGTGCAGTGGAGAAAGTCCAATGCACCTTGTGCAAAAAGACACCAAGACGTGAGCCTTCAAATGTTTGTACATGGTCTGCCCCACACTAGGCTGCAGCCTTTTCTGACTTACATGTGGTCTTGCCCTTTCACTGGAGCTGTGAGCGGTGGTTGCGCACAAACAACCCGCACAGGTTGAAGGTGTTCCAGCCAACAGCCAGAGTCCAAAAACACCTGCAGCACTGGAGCATTCAATTTCAATAATCATCAAAAATGCTAAAAATGTTCACAAAGGAGGCTTTTCATGAAATGAAAACAGATGTGCTGCTCCTTCTCCAGCAATATCACTATGTTTTGAATATAGGTTGGCCTTATATAGTTCACTGTATAACATCTAGTACAAATTTACTGGGATGATGAGAACGATGCAGCTACAACAAAATAAAGAAAAACAAAAAATGACCCAAATGAACTTGCAAAACACCATCAATTGTACTACCTCACAGAAAACTCAAAACAGCGAAGAGTACATCATAGCTGAAAGTGCGTTGAATTTACAACAAATGCAATAATATAAACCTTCAACATCACTAACACGAATACAAAAACTAAATGCCTGCAGATACATGCCATTGATTGACAAATCTAATTTTATAGGTCCATATTAGTGAAAGTAAAAAAAACATTAAAAAATACTTGCAACACAATCTGAGCAGACAATGAACACCACCTGATAGAAGTGGTTAAAAAAAATAACACACACAACACTGTAAATAGACCTTCAAATTAAGACTTACTTTCACATCAGCCACACTCCTGCCATGTGCACAGTGAGCGTTATGTAATCAAAAGGATACAACTGCAGAAGATGGTGGCTTTCATGCTTTCCCAAATGAATACCAAAAAAGAGGTCTATATACCAATATAACTACTAAAATCGATGACACATTTTTGCTACAGCCAATCAAAAAGAGCTACACAAATAGAACAGTAACAACAAACAGTAACAAACAATCAAACTCACATATATTTTTCCCCCCACCAAGCATCTTTCATAGCCGCAGCTATTTGACGCGGCTGCAGATTTTGCTTTGTAGCTGCGGCTACATGTACATTTTTTGCAAACTCAAAAACAAACTAGGCCAACCTTCAACACGTCAAATAAAACAAGGGACACCTAAGCACATAAAATAACACACACACCTGAAATTATGTGCTGTATTATCCATATAACAATATGATTATTGCACAGAAAATGTATGGTTTAATAGACGTGGCTATAACCATAGCTGCACCTTAGGGTACAACTAAAAAAATTATGAAAAGCATTGATGCGCCTACGTATGTGCTTTTTATATATGGGGTCATTGAAAATCCCCTTCAAGGCTGTTTGCAGTTAGCCGCAGCAACACTAAAAAAAACTACAAATAAAAACGTTTGTTTCCACTTCCCCAAACGCCAAACAAGTGTCTCTAACATGCCTACCAGCCCCCCCCCCCACTCCCAATGGCCCTCCTCCACTCCGCTAGTCTCTCCCAATCCCCCAAAATACTCAACGCATCTAAGATGCTAGCCCACTCAAAATGTTGGATAGCTGCGGCTACCACATGGCCACAAACACACAATGTGGCATTTGCCAGAATATAGCTGCGGTTCCACTGGGTACCACTTTTACCCATGGGTAGCAGCACTGCGCACTAGATGGGTGCTGAATATCTGCAGGTCAACACCCCAGTCCTTGTTGTTGCTAGGTGTGATCCTCAATACACCAATCACTCCCCTTTTTTTATAGGATTCTTTTTTTTTATTTGAATATGGAATATAAATGGCAAAAGAGACAGTAATGATACAATGGTACTTAAAAGGTGTCAATACAATAAATGGCTTCTCTTGGAGTTATTTAAAGTGGATAATGATAAAGTATACATAGTAGTTACAATATAGAATATTAGGGTTAGGTAGGGTGGATAGGGTTCAGAAACAGAAAAAAACATTAGTTGGACACAGAGTATAGTGCAGAAAGAGTTGTACACTCAGAAGGAAAAAACTGCATAAAATGATAGCTTTTACACATTGCAAAATCAAAACCAGAAAAACAGGACTATATTTACTAACCAAAATACTAAAATGGCTGATGCATTTTGAGTGCAACCTATCACAGGCAAACACAAAATCAACAAATTACAAAGACCAAAAAAAACACACATCATACGTACCCTACTCATACAAATTACCAGAAATTCAAACTGGGAATCATTTTCCTGAAAACAGAGAAAGACTGCCGATATTATGGCTGGTTTGAAACCTATGTGGCTGTTCGGAGACAGTTGGCTGTTTTGGTTACTGGCTTTTTGTGAGAAACTAAATATTAACATGGACCTAGGTTTGAGAGATTTTACAATTAAATGGTTTGGATTGCGGGGAATATGTTGGTTCAAAGTATTTCCAAAATTGTTCAGTCTGCGAAGTACAGGGCAGACAGACGTTATACTAATTCATTGTGGGGGGAATGATTTGGGAATATATGCAGTGTGTCACTTACTTTAATGATGAAACAAGACATGGGAAAACTAATGGAACTTTTTCCTCACACCATCTTTATCTTTTCCAATCTGACTCAAGGGGCGAAAAATGGAGACGGACCACCAGATTTAACGGTAACATTGAATTATCACAGAGAAATGTCAATAAAGTAGTTACGCAAGATATAATAGCATGGCCAGTGATGTTTTAACCTCGACATCACTATATCTATACAAATAACTTTACAAAAGAAATAAAATCTAACACCACAAAGTCTACAGCCATGGGCAAGGAACTACTGATACCCGTGGCTATCTGTGGTCATGTATAGCCTCAAATATAACCGTGAATATCAGATTAACCGCCAAAAAAGAAAAAATGCTTTCCTGCCCCATGCCTGCACCAAGTGCCCCCCTCATCTATGCCAGCTTCCCCCACTCCCAGATGGCCTCCTCACCCCCCAGCCCTTTCCCTTTCACCGCATAACAGACTCTGTTTCTGTGATGCAGTTTGCTTTTAGATGTCGACTATTCAAAGATACAGCCACGGCTACAGATCGCTTTATGTTGCAAACTCAATCTCTGGACATCCTATAACTCCCAAATTTCACTTAGTGTCCTCCAGCAACATTTCCACCTCTAGACTAAATTAATTTGCAATTATTTTAATCTTCAAATAGCTTTTTAACTACTTTCCCTGTTATCCTCAACAGTAGCCGCAGTTATCTATCGCGTCAAGAGAAAAACAAGATGGCGGTTGTTTCATTTCTAAAAACAACCAGTTTTGGGTAAGTTCTCAAGATATAGCTATTTATTTATGAGAAGGAGGTACCCCCTTCTCTGTCAATTATTTAAAAAACAACTGCGCCGAGTAACCCCAAACCAAGCATGTATCGTTGGTCAATGATTCGTGCCCATATTGTTTGGGACCTGGTCCAAATCGGTCCAGCAGTTTGGGGTGTGCGCTTTGCCAAAAATTGACCTTGTTTGTCTATGGAAATATGAGTGGGAAGTAGGAAGTAGGACGCAACTTTGGAAAACATCTTAATAGCTTTCTTATGTTTTAACATATCTTTATGAAACTTTGCAGACTTTAAAATTTCTGGTCAAATCAGTTTCTCGAATCAAAAAATATTAACAGTAGAATTTTAAGGAGTTCCTATGGGAGTGCAACTCATGTTAACTATAGGGCGGCGTTTAAAAGTTATGGTAAGCTAAGCAACCATAACTCTCACCACCACTGTGCACTGCTAAGCCTAACACCATGACATCAAATATGACATCACAAATTTCACTGAATTTAATAGGTTTTAATTAGTGCAACTTAACCATAACGTCCCTTTAACAAAGTTTTTTCACTGAATATATATATATATATATATACGGTAGTGCCCATGTAGTTATGGTTAAGTTGCTGTTTCCATAGGAAGAGCACTTTTTGGGCGGCTTATAACTTCGCTCCCTCTGGACGAATCCCCACCAAACTTTGCAATTTTTTTGCTCAGTTTGGTGAGGATTCGTCTGGGGGGGAAACGTTATAAAGGGGGTCCTCAAAAACTTTGCTCACGCCTACAGCCCAAACCGCTGGATGGATTTTCACCAAATTTGGACCAGGAGCAGCAACTTGGTCCCAAAAGCGTGCTTTGGAAAAGTTGGTGAAAATCCATCCAGTAGTTTTTTTAAAAATGACCAAAAAGTAGGTCATAAAAAATTAGTGATATCTGTGTTCGGTCCGCGGACACACTTCCCTGTTCGCTCCGCGGACAGTATCCTGATTGGCCAATCGGCTTGCATCATGTCCGCCGACATGCAACGTGTTTGCTGATTGGACGGCGTAGAGCGTGAAGCGCGTCAGATTCTCGGTAGTGCCCGCCATTTTGGATTTGCGGACATCCGCAGACCGGGCGGTAAAACTTGGTTTAAAATTTGTATTTAGTAGAGTGTGTTGGTGTGTAAGAGTGTTTGGGGAGGGTGGGAGAGCATGAGATAGGTTAAATGTTCGATTTGTCTGCGGACAACACGGCTGTTCTGAAATGGTCTAAATAAACTAAATGGGGGGGTGTTCTGAGGATGCAATATGTGTCCGTTCTGTTCGCAAGCAAGCTGAAACTGTTCTAAGAACACTCGCAGTGTCCTGAAATGTTTGTAAATAAACAAAATGGGGGTGTTCTGAGGACGCTGTCCATATTGTTCGCTGCAAAGTTGAATGTGTTCTAAGAACACTCACGGTGTCCTAAAATGTTCGTAAATAAACAAACTGGGGGTGTTCTGAGGACGCTGTCCATATTGTTCGCTGACAAGTTGAATGTGTTCTAAGAACACTCGGGGTGTCCTGAAATGTTCGCAAATAAACAAAATGGGAGTGTTCTGAGGACGCTGTCCGTATTGTTCGCTGGCAAGTCGAATGTGTTCTAAGAACACTCGTGGTTTCCTGAAATGTTTGTAAATAAACAAAATGGGTGTTTTCTGAGGACGCTGTCTGTATTGTTCGCTGGTAAATTGAATGTGTTCTTAGAACACTCGCGGTGCCCTGAAATGTTCATAAATAAACAAAATGGGGGTGTCCTGAGGACACTGTCCGTATTGTTCACTGGCAAGTTGAATGTGTTCTAAGAACACTCGCGGTGTCCTAAAATGTTCGTAAATAAACAAAATGGGGGTCTTCTGAGGACGCTGTCCATATTGTTCGCTGACAAGTTGAATGTGTTCTAAGAACACTCGCGGTGTCCTGAAATTTTCGTAAATAAACAAAATGGGAGTGTTCTGAGGACGCAGTCCGCATTGTTCGCTGGCAAGTCGAATGTGTTCTAAGAACACTCATGGTTTCCTGAAATGTTCGTAAATAAACAAAATGGGGGTGTTCTGAGGACGCTGTCCGTATTGTTCGCTGGTAAATTGAATGTGTTCTTAGAACACTCGCGGTGCCCTGAAATGTTCATAAATAAACAAAATGGGGGTGTCCTGAGGACGCTGTCCGTATTGTTCGCTGGTAAGTTGAATGTGTTCTTATAACACTCGCGGTGTCCTGAAATGTTCGTAAATAAACAAAATGGGGGTGTCCTGAGGACGCTGTCCGTATTGTTCTCTGGCAAGTTGAACATGTTCTAAGAACACTCGCGGTGTCCTGAAATGTTCATAAATAAAAAAAAATGGGGGTGTTCTGAGGATGCTGTCTGTATTGTTCGCTGGCAAGTTGAAAGTGTTCTAAGAACCCTCATTATGTCCACAGACATTAAAAGGTCCCATAGGCCATGGTCGAAATGTTTGACTCCATGGGTGTGATATGCTGTGGTGGGTGCATGACTAAATATGAGGGTAAAAAAAAATGGCCATGCACCCAAGACTCTATGCCCTGGCCACAACCACCGCAACATATCACACCCATGGAGTCAGACATTTCAACTGGCCTATAGGAACTTTTAATGTCACTCACAATGGCTTATAACTTTGGGTCACAAACAAATTTATAAGGAACAACGTTATAAGCCACTGTGGGTGTGATATGCTGCGATGGTTTTACTTATTATAATATACTTACTGTTTGGTTTAGTAACTGAAGTACATGTATTTCTTGTTCATTTCTGTGATAAAAGAAAAGAGCATGTTAGTATTGGTATTTTGTAATGACTTATTACATTGTATAATCAACATGTTTTCTTTACCCTCATATTTAGTAGATTACAAACCAGAGTACTGTGCAATTTGCTCAGTTTCTGTGTTTGTTGCTAAAATCATTGTGTCTGTGGGAGAAAATAAAATCCATGTTGGATTAAAAAAAAACTTTTTCTGTTATTCTACAGTTTATTTGTTTGTTTGTTTTCAGTGTCCACTTGTTGTTTCTGGCTAATGCTGTATAAATTGGCTTGTTGCAGTTTTTTGTAGCAGTAACATCTTATTTATTTGTTTGGATATTGTAACATTTTGGAGCAGTTAGATACCAATTGGCGTATTCTAACTGTCTATTTTTTGCTCTAATTTAGTGGTATTCATTTATCTGATTAGTTGTTGTAGAATGTTTGGACAGTTAGATAGCTTTTGGAATATTCTAACAGTTTATATTTTTTTACTACAAGTTTACTTAAGGTTTAAGTACAGTTCAGTTATCAAATTTTGGTTTTAAGAACATTAAATAAGCGTTTGTAAGATTTGCTGGTAATCTCTACTTTAGAGTAATGGTACTATCATTACATTCAAGCCAACCACATTTCTTTTTTATATATGCAGTGTAGTGCCCTGCATTGGTTGTGGCTCCTATGTGGTAGATTATACCTATTGTTGTGAAGGTTTTCTTACCAAGTGATACTTGACCATGTGTGAATCCAGTCAGCTTGCAGTTGTTTTTGGTACCATCTGCATTGTAACATAGAAGCATTACTATTACGTATTTACTATGTGCTTGTATTAGTAACGTGGAGCGATTATCCGAATTGCAGGTAGTACATAATGTATAATGGTTTGCATTCTGTACAAGAGGCTGAAATGGAACGGATTCACAATTAGGTATTGATACATACACGAAGCGCTCATTGGGGATTTGTTCTTGTGTCACATTGTTGCAGAGACTGCATGTATGTTTCCACATGTATGAAATCTGAAAGATTTCATTTATATGTATGTTTTTATTTTCCAGTACTTGTAGTAAGTACATTAGAAATTCTTGTGGATCTTCCTGTGAGTTCATAGTGAATTTAACCATTCCAAAACAGTAGTGCAATTGTTGTCTTATTCCATAAACACTATACGTGTTATGAGGATTGTTTGTTACATTTCTGTGAAGTACTAACATTTGCAAACACAATTGGCCTGTACTGTGTAAGTAAATGTTGTCAACTATTGGTGGCAATTGAAATAGAATATTCATTGCTACATTTGCGTAGCAACTTACTCCAACTATATTTGAGAGTTTAAATGGACCAGGTAGTTCTGTATTTGATTGATTTTTTTTTGTTTGTCTGCCTTCTTTGACAAAGTACTTGGTTTACTTTCCCTAATGGGTTCTTTTATGTTTGTGGTACTTGATGAAGTTTAAGTTTCTTTTACTCTCTTTGGAGGATTTGCAGTGACATCCTGTTGCATTTCTGTTTGATTTAGTTTTCTTTTACAACGTTTTACTTTTTGTGGTACAGAATATGTGTTTAGATGGTGGGTGTATAGTGAGCGAAGTCTATTGTATTCTAAAATGCTAGGAATATCAGTGTTTACTTTACTTGCATCAAAGTTGATTAGAAATAGACCGTCAAGTGTACGTAAGCGTGATAGTGCTACGTAGCTCATGCCTTCTTTAAAGACTGTGTTACCAATGTCTATCATTGCTTTGTCTAGGTTAAGACCTTGTGATTTATGAATGGTGACTGCGTATGCAAGAGTTAGAGAAAATTGTTCTCTGCGTACATACATGTCTTTGAAGAGAAGGAATCGAGCTGTTGAGCGTCCTATCCTTTTTACTTCTGAAAGTTTATCAAAGAGAATATTGACAAACTGAATTTTGTTGTCACGTGGGTATGTTTGTTGTGGCTTGGTCACACATGGGTAGTGTTATACCATGTACATCTAGTTTGTCTGTGGCGCTAATTTCTATTATTGATTGCATTTCTTTACTTAACATTATTTAATTGAATTTGAAACAGCTTGCAAGAGTTGGCATTAAGGCCATACAATTGACATTTTTGTGGGCTAATTGTTCCATAACATCTGTAGCACGTGCATTATCACCATAAAGTGCATGCATGTGTCGGGTTTTCAATATTGCTTCTGCTTCTTTAGAAAGTATACCAACTCTGATACTTTTTAAGATGTTGGCATAAGTGAGATCTGCAGATTGCTGCATGTTTTCTGTTAATTCTCTGTATGGGAAATGTTGAAAAAGGTTGACATTTCGAATGCTGCAACAGTTTTAAGGCAGAGTTTGTGTCCTAATCTTTTCAAAATAGGCTCACCTTTTACTGGTGTCAATTGAAGAAGATCTCCGAAAACAATAATGTGTTTTCCTGTAAAGAGCTTTTCATAGTTTGTTTTGACTACTTCTTGTAATCTGAGGTGAATCAAAGCCAACATTAGGTTGGACACCATGCTCACTTCATCTATTAGTAGCATTTTCATTTGTTTCAATACTCTGCGTAGTTCCATTGCAGCTTCTGTAGAAAGTTTGTAATAGTCTAATTTGTTTTGGTGTTCTACTGGCAGGAGTAGTAATCGGTTTAAAGTGACACCACCTATGTTGTAGGCAGCTAAACCTGTGGGGGCAGTGACAACAGCTGACAGTTTGTTGTTTGTCAATTGTTGAAGGAACTTACTGATGATTTTGATTAGGAATGTTTTGCCAGGACCAGCTTCACCACTGACGTACAGTAGTATAGGTTTGTAATTTTGGCAGGTGCATTCTTTTTTTTCATGCTGTACACCATGTACAATTTCTTTTGTTACTTCTTGAAAAATGCTACGTTGCTCATTGTTTAGTTTTGATTGTAGTATAGTTAAGTCTTCTTTATCTTCATGCAGACACATGGTGTTTTCTACTTCTATCATAGCTAATTCTGCCCCATTTGTTATTAGTGGTTCTCCCAGTGGTTCTTGGCTTCCTGTTACAGAAGGTTGACTACTGTCAGGAGTGTCCTTATCTAGTTGGGCCTGGAGTTCTTCATCGTGTTGCTATTCATTGTGCAACATTGTTTTGTACTGTGTAAAGTTTACATCAGTTATAGTGCTTTCATTTGCTTTGAAAGCGTCTTCATAGGAGTCATAGTTATCTAGTATTTCTTCTTCTTTTCTCCATGGTTTAAAGAGTTGTAGCAGGGACATGTAATATACTTCTTTATGTTGAGGAGTCTTTAATGACAATTTGATATGATTAATTAAATTTGGTTTGGTGAGTTTAACTAAGCTGCCTTCACAGTTTGTCAGTCTGTATTTACTGTTTTTTTCATCAGGTTTTATATTATTTTTGTATGTGCAGTTTTGGGCTATGTGGTATAGACACATGGTTTCCAAAGTGGTACTCCTGTTTGGGTAGTATGTGTCCAATAAATTGTTTTTTAAAATATCTTGGCTGCTGGGATCATGTTTGGCTATTGTTTCTATATCTTCGTATGATTTTAGAACTCTTTTTCTAGATTTAGCTGGACCAAGACTTAGCTATACTATATTTTCAGATTTACCATACAATGCAGTACTAGTTAAACCATCAGCTGCTTCATAGGATCCACATTCTCTATTGGAGAGCATTTTTATGCCCAAGCTGTATAATTTCTGAGACACTGTTTTATCTGATGACAGGTCATTCCAGAGGTCTTGCAGCTCTGTCTTTTCTGCTTTGGTTAAGTATGCTGTGACATATCGTGCAACTCCAGTATAATTGTCTGCAATGTACTGCACATCTATGTTTGCATTCCATAAGTGGGCAATTATTGCATTGTAATTATTGATATATTTTTCTTCTTTTCTTTTTATGTAATATGTATTTTTAGGTGACTTACCTTTAACACTATGTCTAACTGAAGACATGAGGTTGTTCACTTGACCTGTATTTGTAACTGGTCTAGGGAAACCAAATCGGAATTTGTATTTGCGACGACAATATTTGCCACATTTGTGTCTTTGAAATTGTAAAATGTGTGCATGAAGATCACTATTTGTGGATTCTGATGGAATTTCACAAGGGACATATTTTTCAATAAACTGTAAAACAGTGGCATCACTGTCTTCACCAAATTTAGGAGCATCTTTAATCCATAAAAGCATGTGGATATGTGGTGCTCCTCTGGCTTGGTATTCTTTTCTCCAAAAGAAGTGTTGCACTTCTCCAAGGGGAGGAACAGTTTTATTACAAATAAAATGTAGCATAGCAATGAAGCGATGGTGAAAATATCTTGAAACATTAACAGGATCCAGAGAACAAAGTTCTCCAGGTTTTAGTATATCTAAGTTTGTTTTGTTTTTGTTTGATATGCGTAGGAAATCATGTAAATCTTCCCATGCATATTATGCCAACTTAATGTAACAAACCAAGTGGGTGGGCCAAGGTTTCTGATCATACAACGTACATCTCCATGACGTCGAAACCAGTACTCTTTAGTACCATGCATATTTGCTGATAGATTTGTAATATTTGATTGTAAAACCTCATCTTTTTGTTAAACTTTTTGTAATAATTGTGTAGCTGTCATATTTTGAAAGTGCGATCCTGATTTTAATATGTGTGCAACTCCGTGAAATAAAGTTGCTAGTTCACTTTCAAAGAGTAGGTGGAATATGTATTCCACATTTTGTCTAAATCTGGGATCTTCAGAATACATCCGTAATGAGCGATATTCTGATGCTGATATTTGAATAGGTCTATTATCGTACCTTCCTCCTTTGCCAGTAGGAAAGAGTAGAGGAAAAGCACGTGCTTCTATACTTTTTTCCCATATGCTGATTGGTGATCCTTTTGTTTGACGCACTTGGTACGTTTCCAGTGCATCTTCTGTGGTATCATTAGAGTGCAATGGATGAATTGTATAATGGTCTAAAGTATTTGATATTGTAGCAGGATCTAGGAGCTCAAATTGACCAGCTTCTTGTGTCTCTTGAATTATTTCAGTTGTATCCTTCAAGTTTTCTTCAATATTAATTTCTTTGTAATATTCAGTAATCTCTTTAAGATATTGCAAGGCTTCTCTAACTTTATGTAAATTTACCAGCTGTTGGCAATTTTTTTTGTCTTTTGTAGATACTCCATTTACTAAGATAATTAAAGATTGCTGCATTGGACTTTGCACTCCTAGAGTGTGCACATTTTCTTTTAGATCTAATGGTAAATACAATACTTTTCCACAAATATCTTTCACTAATTCAGAGGGAGGTAATTTTGCAGTTTTTGGTTGAAGGCGTATTATTGCTTGAAATGGGTGCACTGTTTGAATTATCATACTCTCATATAAATTACATTGTTGAAGGGGTTTTGGTAGTGGATATAATTCCAAATTATTTGTGATAGCACGTGAAGGAGTTTAGTTGTTGTCAAGTTTTGTAGTGCAGTAAGTGCAAAGTATTAAGGGGTCACTTATTTCGTATTTGTTTTCTGCTATTTGGTAGACAGCTAATTCAAACCATTTAGAATCTTCATTGTCTTCTATTTTGTATGATAGGTCTACAGTTTTTGTGTTACTTTTATAAAAAAGTTCTGCGGCAACATAAACACACATGGTTTGGTACTTCAGCTGATGTACTTTTAAATGTTAGTATTTCTTTTTTGTATGTGTGTAGTAAAAGGTTGTCATGTGTAGAATTGTTACTAATTTGGTATACAGCTATTTCATTCTGTAAATGGCTTTCACTTCCAATATATTTTTTCTGGATATAGCCGATTTCTTCGAGTAGGTCTTTTGCTGTACCATGTAGAAGAATGTTATTTAAATTGTCTAGTGCTAAAGCAGGACTTTTAGCATAGTACAGTTTATAAACTAGATTTCTTATAGTGGAATGATGTGTTGATATCCTTTTGATATCATGGAAGGGGGTTTTGCAAGTAGGTCCTGTAATGCAGGCCAATGTATAATAATAATAATAATAATTAGGCTTTTATATAGCGCTACAAACCCTCAGGTATCCGAGCGCTGCTTATTATTACCCACGGTGTGTGGTGCTCATTTATCGACCTCGGAAGGATGAAAGGCTGAGTTTGGCCCCGCCGGGATTCGAACCTGCGTTAACAGGCTCTGCACGAGTGTCAAAGCGAGCGCTCTACTCGCTGTGCCACTTGGCCGGCGTATGTCCTTGTAGTCCTGTGTACTTGCGTACTGGACAGGTATCCATGATTTTATCTTTGCTTTTCACATATTGATTGTGGAATTGGCGTAAAGACTTGAACATTTTTTTGGGAATGTTACACTTTGACGTGCATGGCCATTTGTACACTAGACGTTCTGATTCAGTTGAATGGAGGGGTAATTATATGTATTCAGAGCATATTTTTATAAGGAGTACTTCTTGTTCCATTATGGTATTAATAACCTCTACCACTGCTATGTATGGCAATTGTATTTGTTTGCTTTTGTTTGTATGCTTCTTCATTAAAGTATGGTTCTGTGCTCATAGTGTGACTCCATTCACCTCTGCAAATACTTTAGAAGTTCTTTCTGTTGACATTTCGTTTATTGAGAAGTCTTTTTTGTAATTTAGTTATTAGTTTTGTTAGTGGTTTCATTTTGTTTAACACTAAAATAAATAACTTTCTTTTGAGAAGAATTGCATTGTCTATCAACGCTTCTAAGATTAATTTCCTACGATAGGTTTTAAGCATTGAACCTGGTTTCTCTCCTGTTTTTATAAGATTTTGAAGGACTTTGTGACGGAACATTTTGGCTAAAATACTTTTCTTGGTATGCTTACTTTGCACTATATGAAGATTTAAAGAAGCAGTTTTATCTGTAGTGATAGCTGATTGATTTTGAAGGACTTTGTGACGGAACATTTTGGCTAAAATACTTTTCTTGGTATGCTTACTTTGCACTATATGAAGATTTAAAGAAGCAGTTTTATCTGTAGTGATAGCTGATTTTCTGTTAATTGTTTTCTGGTTTGTTTTACATTTTGATAGAGGAGGCAAAGTTTTTGTACTTGAAACTTCTTTTGTTTCACTAAATGACTGTATTAGCTGTTTTGTTTCAACAATTTTTTACAAATTCTGCTAGAGATGGATGCTTATGTTGGACACTTTTATTTTCATTTGCTCTACTTCTGCGTTGCTTTCTACGGACTTGATTTTTGGTAGTCATTCTTTAGGGTCTGTTAAAAAAATAAAGAAGGTATGGGTTGGGGTGTTCTGCAATGTATGTGTGCTGTGTGCATGTGTGTTTGAGTAAGATGATAAAGATGTATGTAATGGTGTGTCATTGTGCATTGGGCAACTACAACGAGTAGGGATGGGTATTCTTGAATTAATGTGTTACTAAACTTTGGTTCAGATCATAGAAAAAAGTAAGCTAGTGGTGTGGAGAAGTACAAATAGTAAATCTAATGCTATACAATTAAAACAGTTGTTTGTTCTATAACATCAAAATTGTAGTGGCTGAGTTGGGTAATTTGAGTGTCGAAAAATAGGAATTAGTGGGCCATTCTGGCTGTAAATCGCTGTTTAAGAAATGTTTTTTTTGACAGATTGGTGCAGAATATCTATTTTTAGGCACAGAAATAGCATGCATTAATCTTACAGTTTGTTTGAATAATAATAGAAATATTATGGTTGTATTCTACTTACTTTTTTTCTAAAATGAGCAGTGACTAACTGTAGCAAACAAAATATCTTTAGTATGCCTTGTGAAGTTCATAATGTACCACTGAATACCACTATTCCTGTAACTAAGCTTTTGCAAGTATTATTGTTTCAGATTTGAACATAGAGTGTGCATGCAATTTGTTTGACTATATGTAGTCTATATATTTTATTTCAAAAATGTTAGTTCAACATGATTTGAGTGTGTGTGTGTATAAAGAAATTAAATAGTATAAAGGTTTGTAAGTGACAGTTGATTTTAGGAGATTGAAAAAAAGACAGTAGTTTCATTTTACAGATTATACAAGCTAAATGTCAGTTAGAAAATGTGTTCATGTACTTTACAGAAAATATGCATACCTGTAGTTTGTGTTCATGCATATGGATATGCATGGAGCTGCAAGTAGAAATCTTGGAGACTTGTACAGTATTTCTTGTAGATGGTGCTTGCCAATGATATGACACTTGTACTCAGAGAGATTCACAGTACATTTGCAGTGCTGATCTATGATGATGCAGTTAGATGTAGAGGTCTTGCATGTGATTGGTGGATGGTCATGTGCCTTCTTAGCTACAGCCAATGAGGGAATGCCACAGAGAGTGAAGTGGAAATGGTAGAAGGGCTGTCCATTTTACAATATGTCCACGGACATTGCGGTAGTTCGCGGACATCGGGTGTTACATCCAGGGATTTTTGGGTTGGGAAGCCATGCAAATGAGAATGAGCATAGAAAGGGATTGGTCAGGAAAGTTTAGTGGTTGTGTTGTGCCAGGAGAGAGTTTCTCAGATACTCTTTTTGCTGAGAGAAGAACAGATAGCTATGGCTGTGTGTTTCAGAAAACTTTTTTGGGAGACTCGTGGATACATTGGTTGAAGGTGCATGCAGAAAGCTGTGGAGTAGCTGTAGATCTTGGATTCCCACATGTGGAAGTACACTGGCATGGAGTACGTGGAATGAAGTGGTTGGACTCGCTACATCTCTGTGCTACTTTGCAGACAGAGCAACATCCAGATATAATTATAATTCATTGTGGAGTGAACAGTTTAGGACATGTGTCTGGAATTTCTTTGCAATTTGCAATAAAAGAAGGACTTGGGAAGGTCATAGACATGTTTCAAAATTCTCAAGTAATTTTTTCACGGATTGCGCAGAGACAAATGTGACTTTGTTCTTCTTCTTTTGGTCCACATATGGAGAAAGCAAGGCGCAATGTCAATAAGGCTGTTTGTGCCTTTCTATGAGATTTTGGCATGTCCTCTTTTCACAATGAAAATATTATGTTTCGTAGCACATACATTTTTCGCAGAGATGGAGTACATCTAACTTATGCTGGCAATCAGATTTTTCTAAGAAATATACAAAATGCATTGCAACCTTTTTTAGAATTACAGCATCCATTTTGAAGTAGGTGTTGAGCATTTATAATTTTTTAAACACAAACACCACCCAAAGGCTCTTTTCAGAACCACCACTTCCTCCGAGAGAAAATTGCAATGGTTATGATAGGGCAGCACCCCAAAATTTTAGATGTCCGCAGACTGTCCGAGGACTTCTAAAAAATACAAAGGGTCTTGCTTAATTTATTTTCACTTCTATTTTTTAACTGTGAAAGGCGGCTCTGAAAAGAGCCTTATTTTTTTAATTTTTGTTGTTTTATATTTTATTTGTTTTTTTATACACGACACACTAGGAGAGGAGGGGAAAGGAGGGGAAAGGGGGGATACCAACCACAGGGATAAGAAAGGGCGAGCTGAGAGAGGAAGATGTAGAGTGGGTTTTATTTGGGTAGTGAGCAGGTCTTCTCGTGCTCTGAGACGATAGTCTCAAAAGCACTGCAAAGTCACTCCCCCTGCAGAGTACTGCGTTGCAGTACATACGCACAACTGTGACCCTTGAAAGGTAAGGGTCATCAGCATTGTGTATGGCCTGTGAGACAGCTTGAGAAAGACGCTGTCCCACAGGAGTGTTCCTTGTGGTGACAGGATCAGAAACGGTGGATGAAGTAGAGGAAATGAACCTACTACGCTCCTCGCAAGGTACAACCTTGCGAACAGCCCCATTGTGGAATGACTTGAGGTGTCACTTCATGGTAGTGGTCCCAAAGCTATACGAACCATGCCTTCCGTGACTGAGTACCATTTTGCACTCATTTCAGGTGACTAGGTTTGCACGAGCCTTAGGACCATTCCCATGAATGGTAAATAACCGCCACACCCAAGACTCATGCCGAGAGCGGGTAGTAGGGATTTCCACTACCTCATTCTCGTCATCCTCTTCTTCCTCCTCTGCATCCTCAGTCCTGTTCCCCTCTTCAGGCCCTTGGGAAGGTGGTGGTGGTGGAGGGGGTGCAGGTGGTGTTGAGGCAGACACAGCACCAGGTGGCAGCAGTACAGCCATGGATGCCATCTTGATGAAGGTATAATCTGCAAGTGGCAGGAAAATCGCTGTGCTCTGAAGAATAGCCAGAAACACAATGAGAATAAGCTATAGGACGTCCTCCTTTATAGGGGTGCTTGTACGCAGTTCGTGGACATGCGCGCTGTCCGCGGACAGATCGAACACAAAAAAAGGTTCAAAAAGTTTCAAAAAGTCTGTAGAAAGTCATGATTAGTATGTGGAACTTGTGCTATGGTGAGTTTTTATTGAGAAATATTGTGGATTACTTGAAAATGTACTTTTAAATTGTTCGGGGACACGAACAGTGTCCGCATTTTAGAACACGCGATCAACGTGGGTGCGGTCACATGATCGCTTCGTGAAGATGTCCGCAAAGGGAGCGGCTGTCGGAAGGACACCAAATGCACAGACATTGGTTTGCGCATGCGCGTTGATGTTCTACGGACACTGTTCCGGTCCTGAAGTAATTAAAAGTGCGTTACACGTCAAACAAACAGTTACGGACAGTCGTTTGTTCTTAGAACAGTTTCAACTTGCTTGCGAACAATACAGACGGACATAGTGTCCTCAGGACCTCTCCATTTTTGTTTATTTATGAACATTTCAGGACACCGCGTGTGTTCTTAGAACAGTTTCAACTTGCTAGCGAACAGTACGGACAGGTATAGTGTTCTTCAGGTTCCTCCATTTTCGTTTTTTTAGGATTGCTGTCTTTCAAGCTTGTGTCTTCCCCTTTGTAGAAGTTTCATATGATGTGACTGGACTTTAAGAGAATTCCTCTAAGAACCTACTTGAAGGATATGTCTACAAATAAAATAACATTTTTAGTTTATGACTGCTACTGAAGAAAACCATGTGGCCTAGATATGTCAGCAAAAGAAAAAAGAGTGAGCCAGACATGTGATGTCATCAGTGATGTCATCAATGACATTTGTGATGTTATCTTTGATGTTGTGGGTGTTAGTCTTAGCAGTGCACGGTGGTGGCGCGAGTTATGGTTGCTTAGCTTACCATAACTGGCGAATTTCAGGGGTTTTTCGGTTTTACTTGGAACCATAACGTCCCTTTAACAATGTTTTTTCACTGAATTTCATAGGTTTTTAGTAGCGCAACTTAACCATTACGTCCCTTTACCAAAGTTTTTTTCACTGAATATATATATATATACATATATATATATATATATATATCAATTATACAATATACTTACGAGCACTGCCCCAGCTTGTGCTCTCCCTCCAATTACATCCTGTGTTATGCAATCCTGCACCGGGGCTCACTTCCCAAACTGGTCTACGCACAGCACCTCATATGTCGGATGCTACTGACACAAGAAAGGTTCTCTGTGTAGTGCCCACTGCCATAGGGTGCTAGTGTTGCACTGCATGAAAAATAAAACATGAGCATACAGACTAAGACTCTGCTGACCGAGCCATAAAATGCACTCTAAAGCTCTGCGACTGATGTACAACAACAAGACAACAACTATGACGCTTACTTCTACAACAGACTGGAACTCAAATGGTTCAGTGAAGCATTAAGATCCATAACAGTCCTCAATAATACCCAATCATCTCCCTAATACCAAAACACCAATTCATCCCTCCATCTCCTAGCACCTTACACTAAACACACACACTGAACGCCTTGCACACAGTAGCTTCATCTCTAAAGATACCACATTAACATTGAGGGTGCTATGCTAGAGGTCACATCTTTGACTCTCAGACACTCCCTAAGGTAGTGGCCAACTAGGTTTAATAGATATTCAATTCTTTGCAGAAAGGATGGTTTGCACATACTCCAGTGAAAGAACCTCCTTGCCACAATGCGTTATGTGCGGATGGGGTAGGCTGGTCCAGCAGAGCCATGAACATTAGGGTGAGCTTGGGAAAATGCGACGCAGAGAGGGTGGCATGGACTGGGGAATCAAGTTAGGCATACAGAATACCAGGGTGGGTTGGGAGAGCAAGGGGAGATAACAAGCAGCGAGGGCTCTCAGGTGTTAGCAGAGAGAGGCAGTCAAGGGACATGAGGGTGGTTGGGTGGATATGAAGGAGGGATGGAGAATCCATTTCACAACTCCTATTGCGCAAGGATTTTGGTGCAATGGGAGTTTCCCAATGGATTCCTTTTGGAAAAGGCACATAAGACCTACCCAGGTACCACTGCCACAGTCCACATACAGCCATACTAACGCTCAGCACTGTGATACTTCTGGTCTACACTCATCCGCACTGCAGTTTTTCATCTGCCTCCACCTCTAGCCCACTGACACCCCATCTCCCTCATTTTGCAGAGCCGTGTGTAAAAAGGCCCTCCAAAATGGGAGGCAAATGCTATACTAGACCACTTTACATTGCAAAAGATCACTGTAATGCTACAGTACCAAGTATACTTAGCTGACCCTTATCTCATCCAGATTCTAAGATCAGAATTTAATCTTAACCCTCACTTGATGCGAATTTCGATGAGAACATAATCTTTTTTATTATACAAGTAGAGGCCGACAGGTAGCTACGTTTATTAAGATACTAAAATAAACATGTGAAGTTGTCAAAGCAGAATATGGAGGATCTTCATTGAAATCTTACCTTACATTATTCAAGAATCAAAATGTGATGTGTAGTAATGAAGATGTTTTAGTAGTGCACACATTCCAAGGATAGAGGACAACTACGAACTAATGAAAATATTAATAAAAAAGAAACGTGGCCAATCTCAACAAGCATTGGCAAAGCCAATAGTTTTGGCGTTTCCTGTTTATTGCATTTGACCTTTTTAGGCAACAATGCAATAAATACTGGGCCACAGATACCCAGTAATTCCAGACATGTCTGCGAGTTACTGTTTGCGTGCATACATCCTGACCCCCACCGCTGCAATTGTCCAGCCTTCACCCCCCGCAAGACCCTTGTGGCCATTTCTTAAGGTATGCTTTTTCAATGCCCTCCCACTTGAGTTTACCCTCCCACTTTACATTGTTAGTGTATGACCATCCCAAGAAAACTCTCAGTTGTGCCTCTACTATCCCACTTTGTTTCCCCGTGTCCCTGCCCTCTTTCCTTTTTCATTCCAATCTTGCCCACATAAAGATGTCACAGCTTTCTCCTGCTTACTTTCCAGCGGCTAATGTTCGTTTGCTAACTTAGCTTTACTTCCCATTTACCTTATTTTTTGTCATCACTGTCCTTCTTGTACAGGTGTCTTACCTATGGTAGCCCGAAGACACTGTATTACTAACATTACCTTGTAAATTTTTCTTTTAAATTGAGTTTGCTTCACCCACGCCAATACACCATACCTCCCATGAACCGTCATGTATTGTGAAGAAAGAGATCCAGCCGAGTCCATCCCAGACTACCCACAAACCTCCAAAACCCTTTCCAACTTGCGATTCTGTAGCATTCCCTTATCAACCTCTAGAGACAAACGCGCTGTGTGTCTCTAAACTCCACCATAGGAGCTCCTCTGACTGCATCATTTATTATATTCCATAGTACGAATACATGCCTGATCATATTAAATCACGTATACATGTGCCAGAGTACTATTTAATGTGAGCCCACCATCTCATGAGCTCTTTAGTAAGTGTCAAGCTCGACCACTTGTAGGGGATGCCACTATTCTTGCCCAAGATCACGCTCTTTGAAATTACATGCCAACATTTAAAGCCCAACCTACTTGGCCCTTGTTGAAATGACACACATATCACCTATCTACAATCGCACCAACCTCAGGATTAGGCACTTATACTTCCTTACTTATGTTTAATTATATTCCTTCACTCCTGTAGCCTCACCGCCTTTGTCTCCTTTCTGAAAGCCAACAAGCTACAGTTCCTACTGGCTTAGCCCAACCCCAAAACCAGATACCAAGTCCCACACCCTGTGCATATCAGCGAGTGTAACCAGAAGACAGAGATTCGCATGGAGTCGCCTGCAACAGTGACCCCCAGAGTGCTAGTCCTAGTTCCAAGGAGGGTCCAGTGGCCCAGGCTACTACCCGAACTGCAAGTCCACGCCACTGCTGTTGTTCCTGCCCTCTTGCACTCTGCACTCAAATGCCCTTGTCTCTGCCCACTGTTAACATATTAATATCTCTCTTGTAACTGCTTTTATTTGGACTGCTGTTTAGAGGCATATATATTCGCACTGCATGATGCTCTGCCTCCACGTGTTCCTTCCCTCCAACTTTATCCAGTCTCTTACCACTGCGGTGAAGGCCCAAGCTAGGGATCCTACTATGCAGATATACTCCGAGGGGAATTAGTCTTCCTAAACTAAAGCCTGTATTTCTTTAAATGTGCATTTGCTTGCCAACGCCCTCCTGAGCACATATTGTACTTTGGTACTGCAGCACGTTGATTGTGATAACCCTATTCATGAAGTGTTTGCCTGCCAACCACAAGCAGCCTTTAATCACAAGTGTTGCCGGACAAGCTGCGGCCAAAGAAACAAACTGTATCGTTCACCGGAAACTAGACACCTGACTATCCAACCAGCACAAGAGCATACACTTGTATTCGGCAGCATTTACCCTAATTTTCCCTTTATTGATATCAGGAGAGACAATCTCTCTCTTTGTACAGGGGCTGACTGGCAACGGGGGCAATGGGGCAATTGCCTCCCAGGCTGGCTGGTCTGTTGGCCCTTGGGCCACAGCTCCGAAATGTAAAAGAGATAATTGAAAAAGACGAAATCCTTCAAAGCCTGCTCAGAATCTGTGCAAATGTGGCGAGGCATTTGTCTTGATTTCAGCAATGTTGTAAATGTGCCTGTGCGGCCCACACACTGGCCTCCGCAGTGAGTGAGAGGAAGAGGAGTCTAGGCTGCAGAGGCATGTTCATCCCGCCCAATGGCAATGTATGCATGTAAATAGCAGATTCTTTTATTTATTTATTTTTTTATTTTTATTTTCATTTAGTTTATACAAACTTTTGAAAATGAAAGAACAAAATAACTATAAACTATAATTGTTCACCATAGTAAACAATTTATGTCAAACCTATTGGTGAGGAGGCAGGGTCTTATGTTGTGGGGGATGGGTAGACAGGTTGCTGGTAGGGATCTTGTGGTGTGGGCTTGGGTGGCAGGAAGCCAGGTCTGGCTATTTTCCCATGCCAGCTAATGGTTGTCTCTGAGAGCAAACCCAGACCCCCGGTTCAGAAATGGCTCTGCTCTACCAATTAATTCTCTGGCTTCACCACCTCTTTAAATGGTACTAAAAGTTGGGCCCGCTGCACTTTGGGCTTGGGCCGTTGCATTATAGGCCAGAAAAGTAAACTTGCTCTCCAGGCCACATATTGTCAGTCCTTTCCTGCCTTTGGGTGTACCTCGAAGCATTGAATGTGTGCCGATTTCTGTGGCAAGGGAACCCACAATTCCGTTTTCCATAGTAAATTTGTCTTAGCATTTACTCTTGTGTATGGGTCGGGAGGATAGCTCAGGGGCAATGTGTTTGCACTTGTGTATGGGTCAGGAGGATAGCTCGGGGGCAATGTGTTTGTCTTGGAAGCAAAAATAATGCAGGTTCAAATTCTGATCCTCCCAACATAGAAACTAGTCTTCTTGTAAAAGATGAATTCATTAATTAACGCAGCTCTGGTCAAAGCACATACTGTGCTCAATATAGAAAATATTTATTTTGCTCAGCCGCATCTGTGCCTGAGGCTCGGTTACTACTTTGGAGGCCTTGTGAGATCAGTCTCATGAACCACCCAACAACCTTAAACATTACTTTCAATGCCATACTGCTGACATATTAACTGGTATAGCTTTAACTTTTATCATTTTCACAATTTGTGTTTTAACCTTATGAATGTATATGTGAGAATAGCCCAGTAAACCCACAAAGCAGTCAGGGCCCTGCAGGTTTATTTGGTTATCATCCACACTTGCTGCCCTCAGCAAACCTTGAACCATTTCGGACAAGAGGAGCACATCCAGGTATAGTTAGTGCTGACATTTAAGAGATTAATGGGCATATTTGCAACTTGCATTGCTTTCCGTTACTGAAAACATGGGAAGCCTTATTCCATTCCTTTCCCTTCGCCCTCTTGTTGTCCTCCCTTCTATATCCCCCAATTTATTTTCACCCTTTTTCGCCTCTTCTTAAACACACTGAGCTATCCTGGGACTGAACTCACACATGTCCTCTTTGGGGAGCTCCAGGTGCACCCACGTGCGGCTTCAGAAATAGGTAAGAAAACCTTCAAACCTCTAATGCTGTATAACTTTAACCAAAAGCGGTGAAACTACTGAGCTATTCCTACTCTAAATAAAATTGGTGCAAGCACCAGCCATCCAACTCATTTGCCAGAGAAAGTTTCCAAAACAAAATGGAAGACGGACCAACAACATCGCTTAGGTGCACTCGTACAAAGCAAAACCTAAGGTGATACATTCATAAATACTGGATTTCTTTCCCCGTTCGTCCTTAACACCATATATTGTGTAAATGACCTGCCACAACTTTACAGTTTTTTCACTCCAGTCGCCTCAGACCCCAGAAACTAGTCAGTTGCCACACACTCCTGGCTAGCATTGCAGCGACCATTTACACACTGTAAAAACACTGTGTTCCTGTTTGCTAAAACCAACTCCTATAGGTTTATCTTACATTAGCAACCTTTAACATTTAACGCACTGAGTACAAACCACCAGTGGTCGAAGTGAGCGGAAACGACCGGGAGCGGCGTGCCATTACTTTTATCTTGTACTTTTAACAGGTCCACTGCTTTTTGCAACCATTTTCACCATTCCGCAATTGTTATTTATGAAGTAAAAGCACACTTATCCACGTTACCGCCTGATATCAGTTACAGCTAAACTGAAATCTATTTCAACTCAATTGGCTGTCAACCAGCATGACTGCAATCCTTGAAAAATGTGTTGATCGTTGCCCCTTTCCTTCCTACACATCGCCCATCGAAGTCACAGTTCCACGACTTATTTGGTACACTTCTACCACTGCAAGCCACTAGCTAATTAACCCCAAACCATACTACTCGCAGCCTGATCTTTATCATTCCCCCTTTCCATATACTGTGTAATCACCAAAGCTAACTGACGATAGAGATACGGCAGGGTCACCCTGAAAGGGGGGGCGCTAGGGCGCCTAGCCATAACATGGCGCAGGGCCCAGTCCCCCCAGGCCCCTTCACACAGGAAGTGAGTCACCCCCAAAGGGCAAAGAGGAAAGGATAGTGTCATAATAGCGCTTGTCTGGTGTGGTAACTGTCCTGTGTCTTACCGTCATACCCTGTTAACCTGTACACCTGTGTGGGTACTGAGCCAAGGGATAATAAAGCTTACTGTACAACTTACACCCAACTCCTTCTACCCTGGTCTGCCCCCCAGGGCCTTACGCGTGGCAGACCTAAGGCCCTGGGGAGCACACCAGGGTGGAAGGAGTTGGGTGTAAGTGGTACAGTAAGCTTTATTATCCCTTGGCCCTATTATCTCTGCCCCCCAAGGCCTTAGGCCTGGCAAGCCTAAAGCCCTGAGGAGCAGACCAGGTTGGAAGGAGTTGGGTGCTCTGTTGGTTTGGTTGGTTAGGTGGGTGGCTCATAATGGGTTGTGGAACGCTCAGGTGTGGCAGGCCTGGGGCCTTGAGGGGCAGATCGAGACTGGTGGTTGTGCTTTGTTTTTGTTTTGCATCCTCGAGGGTTCCTGTTGGTCTGGGGTTGATATATGGGAATTTGTCAGACCCTTTGTCCATGTCGGTGGGTCCGTCCCTTTTGGTTTGCTTTGTGGTGTGTACGATGGGTGTGGGGTTCCTAGTGGAACAACGTGGTGGTGTTATGTTCTGGTCGGTTGTAGCCAACTATTTGGTGGATTTAGCTTTACCATGTTGTGGGTTCCTGGCAGTATTTGTGGTCCGGTTTGGTTCGGTGAAGGTAATTGTTTCTTTCCTTGTGTTTCAGCTTTACATGCCTAGATGGCCACTAAGTGGTAAGGTTGGAGTGTTAGTCTTGTGATTATGGATGGATCCTTGCAGGTCATTGTTTCATTCTTGTGTTGTTGATAATATATAACGGAGGGGGAAGTGTCATAATGGCGCCTATTGTGCGTGGGTCTGTGAGGTCATGGTGGGTTAGAGTGGAATGCGGAGTGCGCAGTATGACAGTTGGTAGTTGATGGTGGAGGTGGCCTCAAGGGGTGTGGGGAGCCCGTGTCTGGCGTGGTAACTGTCTTGTGTCTTGCCGTCCTACCCTGTTAACCCGTGTGGGTACCAAGCCAAGGGACAATAAAGCTTACTGTACAACTTACTTACATAGGACGCCTCTTCTTCCATTACGACAGATAGCTCAGGGCAACGCCTTTAACATAAAAGCAAGACAATGCGACGGAACACAGGTTTTGAATCCCGATCCCATGCTTAGAAACCACTCGCTGGTATCAAGCGTTTTATAAATGAACAATAAAATAAAAAAATGAATAAATGGACCCCGGGGAGGATATGGAGGTCCGTAAAAGGGGGTCTCCAATGAGAGGAACAAGGATTGGTCGGGTGAATACCTCTTTGCACCTGCCAGGTGTCATCAGCGGCCGGCGGCCAAGGCAATTAAATAGGGGCAGGAAACCCAGGTCTGCCTCTTTCTCCATGTTCCCTGCAAGCGGCAGGGAAACTTGTACCACCCACCACACCCTAACTAGATTGTTTATTTCCAGGTATACTAATAAATGTTAATAAATGTTGTTTTTATATTGGGGCAGATGCGGTCTCACAGACTGAGCAGAATGAATCCTCATTGCTGAGGTAATGAGCATGAACAACTAGCCTGACACTGTGGGTGCCGGAAAAGTTGGGATAGAATGGCACCCTCCGCCCGCCCCCCTTATTCAGCTTCCGTTGCCGGCTGGTGAAAAGAAGGAAATAACAGCACTCCCTGCAGTCCAATACCAGAGACACACAAGTCACCCTAAGAAAGAGGCTCAGGAAAGTTGGGAGAGAGAGACCGGGATGAAGAAAATGGACAAAGTTGGTACAGAGATAAAAAGAGAGCTGATGAAATAACATTGGGAAATAACATTGGAATAATAAAGAAGGGGTGTGCAAAAGAAAACAAAATGAAAGAAGTGCAGATGCACATATACTGCTGAACGGCTATGTTGACATATATCTTGATTGTTGTGTAAATAAATAATAAAATACGGCCACTGCTGTCTTGTTTTGCCACAAATATGCATGAGCTACGTTTTTGAAGGACGCTAGGAGCAGGCAAATAGAACAAGGTATAAGCAGGGCAAAGGTTTGATCTGCTGGGGTGGTGCAGTGGGACGGCAAGCAGTGCTGGACTACCTAAGTTAAAAGAATAATGCAGAGTCTTGACAGATTTAGACTATACAACAAAGGCCGGGTCCAAAGGAACCAGCAATGGAACAGCTATAGGTAGAGGAGATTATGCGAGGTAGGTTAGATGGCGGTGGGGGGCGGAACGGGCGGGATCTGACTAATGGAACATGAAAACTACTCAACCCCTACCATGCATAACTTGGGCAACCAAAGCCAGGTGATGTCGTGATCGCTGTGTGAGCAGAATTGTGAACGCGCTCTGTCACTTTGGTCCATTAACTACATTCTGGGAGATGTAGTTTTAGGTGGTGTTTTCCTAGACCGCAAGTAGATAAGAAGCAAACATACATCTCAGCCCCATGCAAATGTCTTTCATGCTCCCTTGCAGGTGCAATCTCCCCGTATCAAATTGTACATAATCTGGCACTAAAGTAACATACAGATTGGAGGTGATGACAAAAAGAAATGGAGAAGGTACCCAAATACCGGGGAAGCATCCTCTCCTTCCCTCCCCCTGGGTAAGGGGGAGGAGTGCCCGCACGCCCGGGAATCTCAAGGGGCTGGAAGCTCGCCAAATGGCCGAAAATGCATGCAAAACCTGACAAAAGAAAGGGGCGGCCCAGGGGGCTTATAAGCCGCCGGGTTTGGGCTACCGGGACGTTCATCGCAACCCAAGGACGCTGTCGGATGCTCGAGGAAGGAGGATCAGTTTTGTTTGTGTCGTTTCGTTTGGAGCAGCAAGGCATTCAGGAGTCAGATCAAGAGGCCGAGCCTGAAGAGGTCGCCGGGGTGCGGTGCAGTGCCCCAGGGCCGCCGCAAAGTTTGTGCCTGGAGAAAATGGAGCAGCAGTGGCAACGGGCATTCCAAGAGGTTTCCCTGGAAGCATCTGCGATTCGTTGTGGAGGGAGCTGCAGCGTCAAGGTCAGCAAGACGAGCCAGCTGGTCGGAGCATCAGTATTTTGCTGGGTGAGCAAGGGGGCATAAGGGGAAGAGTGTGCGCTGCAGACCGCCCTCTCGCTACTGCAGCAGGGCAGAACAGGTTCACGGCAACAGTGCATCCCAGTGCATCCCAGGCCGCGTTAGGGTGAAAAGCTGTTTGCAGCGTGAATTACGTGGCAGCAGCGGACTAGCAGTACTGTAATTAAAGTTTGTTTGAAAAGCTAAGGAAATCATAGCAGCAGTGCCAGAATGCGTGCACTGCTTTAGCAAGACGGGTGCACGACGGTAGGGCTTTTCATTGTTATGCTGGGCAGCTGAGAAGGGGGAAAAAGTCTATGAAAGTACCACCTGCTGAGATACTAAGGAAATCTTGTGGCACAGTCAAATGTCAATTTCAAGGACGCAGCAGTGAATAAAAGGCAGTGAAAGAAAGCATTTATATCACGTATTGAAGTTACCAAACTTTCATGAACGTAAGTTCAGTGTATTGAGAGGCCATAAAGGGAGGAGCAGTTCCCTATAGCAGTGGTTCTGCCTCAAGGGCTGCTGCAAGGGCCAACACAGCAGTGCAGGTGAAATTGTCTGGCAATTGAAGAGCTTTAGCTGTATTCCAACGCAGTGCATGTACCTGGAGGCCGTAGCAACAAGCGAATCTCGCATTGCATGTGTCTGGAGGACGCTGCAATTAACAGAATGTCCACCCAAGGTGGGGGCATGTCAGGGTTCTGCTGCCCTGATAAAGACATGGAGCAGCTCATTATGATGGCACGGATGGAAGCTGCCAAACACTGAACCAATTGGTTGCAGAAGGTGGCAACACAGCTACTGAAGGTAGTGTCTGTACTCCACTTCCTGGCCACAGGTACCTACCAGCACACAGTGGGACACTTACATGGTGCTTGATGCCCTCCTCAAGCACACAGACGACTACATCTCATTACCACGGTCTGCCCAGGAGATTGCAAACACCAATGTGGGTTTCCATGCACTAGCCGGCATACCTAGTTGCATTGGTGCCATCGACTGCACCCATGTGGAATTGGTGGTGCCACATGCCATCGAGGTACCGTACCGCAACCGTAAACTATTTCACTCAATCAACGTGCAAATGGTCTGTGACTCCAACAGGATCATCACACATTGCTGTGCCCGATTCCCCGGAGCAACCCATGATTCATTACGACCCAGGCAGTAAGTATACGACATTACCGGCATGGCGTAACTAACGTTTACGTGCTGGGTCAAAGCCGTAAAAGGCGGGACATTACGACCCATCGTGCACGAGCATTACGCCATGCCGGTAATGTAAACTGCGCCATGGCGTTAATGCCCCCAAACGGCACCTACCGGCATCGTATGCCACGCAAGGTGCACTACCGCCACCCCGACCACCGTTCATAGCGGTGACCGTAAATAAGCGGAACCGGAAGTAGCGTCATCGCGGCAGAACGGGAAAGAGCACGGCAGCCATCTTTAAAAACACAATCCATTGGCATCCTCCGCAACCACTGGA
Source organism: Ambystoma mexicanum (assembly GCF_040938575.1). Taxonomy (NCBI): domain Eukaryota; kingdom Metazoa; phylum Chordata; class Amphibia; order Caudata; family Ambystomatidae; genus Ambystoma; species Ambystoma mexicanum. The sequence continues at coordinate 1,433,972,040 of NC_090929.1, read as the reverse complement.
CATCCGAGCCTGAGACCTGGCAAATACCATCAGCAACCTTCTTCCTGCAAGAAAATGCCTAAAGTTTTTAAAAAAGCCTGTGACCGCCAGCGGCAAGACCGTTTCACCAGAGAGGAGCTTACCATGCTTGCAGAGACCCTCCAGGAAAACGCTGCAATGGTATTCTCAAACCAAATGACCAGGCCGGCCATAGCCAAGAAGAAGGCCATATGGGCCCTGGTAGCTCAGCGGGTTAGTGTCGTGGGAACAGTACCCCGCAATGTGAGACAGTGCCGCAAGCGGTGGGACGATCTCTGGCTCAGGAAATCCTATCGGCAAACAGGAACCTGGGCACGGCAACCGGGGGAGGATCGGAGTCCCCTATTAAATTGCAGCCATGGGAGGAAATCTGTGCCTCCACAATCGGAATGGAGAGCATAGAAGGAGTAGGAGGAATGGAGAGAGGAGCCCCGACATCAGGCGATGCAGGTAGGTGGCTCAAATCAAGCCATGCAAAAGTCACCAAAGTCCATTCATGTGAAGTACAATGTTGCCCCATAGTGTGAATGCAACACATCAGCAGGAGACTGCCCACAGACACATCCGATCTCCACCCTGTACACATGCAGTATGCACACCCTAACTGCAGGCACCCACATACCTCCAAGCTACTTCCACACAAAAGGGAGACAACCTGTATGCCCCTGCCTCAAATGTGCCGCATGTTCTAACTGATAAGATGTCATTTGTCACAATGCCTGCCCAATGTCCGCAGACCCATCAATAACACTTTCCCTCCTTTGCTCCACCACAGGCTCAAATTCCGACCTTGAGTATGAGGACACCACTGCCTCCACACCTACCAAGAGGGCCAGGACAACTGTGCCAACACCACAACCCTCCACCTCTGCCGTACCGAGGAAAACCCCACATCAGCCAAAATCCGTGCCAAGAAAACAGGACAGGGCACTGACAGCCACCCCAGCAGGCAGCACAGAAGCAGCAGCAGCAGCGGGCATTACCCAAATCGTGCCCACAGAAGGGACAGGCTCTGCTGCAAGCAGTACTATTGTGGAAACTGCTGCCATTGCAGCCTCCTCCGATAGCGAAGCAGGGATTATTGAGGAGATTGATGTCGGAAGCCCCACTGCCCACCCTCATTCCCCCTACCTGTCCCAAAGCAGCCCGCATGCAGATGCCACACAGGGGCAGTTAGAGGATGAGGATTGGACAGGCTCTCCATCCTCGGTGCAGGAGGTGAGCAGCCCAATGGGAATACCACTGCCATTATCCATGGGCCAGAGAAACCAACAAACGCTGGAGAAGATCGTCACCCGGCAGCAGCAACTATCCTCGCTCCTTTCTGAGGATGTTGCAGAATGTGGGGGGGCAAGGGCAGCAATGGAGAAATGCGCGGAGACAGTGAAGGCTGCTATAGAGTCCTCCACAAAGGACATCTGCGCAGAACTCACCGCTGTGCGGCACGTCATCTCTGAACTAGTGCAGACAATTCGGGACATGCGTCCAAATGAGCAGCCAGGAACCTCCTCGGGTGCCAGTTCGACACCAAGCAGCCCCATCCGCCGATCGGGGAGGAACATGCGTAGCACAGACAGGGGAGCCCCGGGGGCCAGGGGAGGGGGCTGCCAATAGTGGCCGCACAGTGGAGAAATCCTGCATCAGACACAGCTTCACAGACTTACTCACACCTTTGTAGGGATTCCAGGGGGAGGGTGGAGGGGGGAGTGGGTGTGTTGGGGAGTTCAGGGGGGAGGGGAGAGGGGGGAGTGGGTGTGTTGGGGAGTTCAGGGGGGAGGGGGGAGTGGGTGTGTTGGGGAGTTCAGGGGGGAAACGGGAGTGGGTGTGTAGGGGAGTTCAGGGGGGAGGGGGGAGGAGGGAGTGGGTGTGTTCAACAAAATCACTTTTACAATACACTTTTGCTATTTGCACAAATCACATGTGTGGACATTGCTCATTGCGTATATGTGATTTATTGGTAAACAGTCCCCAGTGTCCATATAACAGACGCACACAGTTCCACAATTGTCATCTCCAAGTGACACCCCCCATCCGCGTGTGCTAGAATAATTGGTTGATCAGAGTACTACGCATTTCACACCCCTCCTGTGCATCGCCGCCTCCATGAGGTGCTGCCCCATCCCCACCCTCATCATCCTCATCGTCAGGTGGTTGCAGTTCTGCCTGCTCAATCACCACACGGGTACGTGTATGTGCACGGTTGAAGTCCTCCTCGTGCTGGTTCTGTGGGTTCCGGACTGGTGTAAGGAGCCACCTCTTCAGGGGATAGCCTGCGTCACCTGTATGTGGGCGAGAATGTATGTCAGTCATGACGTCTATTTCAAAACATGACGTGCCACCATGGCTTGCATCCAACTGTTACTTCGGACCTCTTTTAAATGCACTAATTGATTCACACTATGCGACCAGTATATGCTCATGGCTCTTATGGACTGTTGTGCATGCCATCAAACAATGTATGCAGGGGGGACAAGTGCCTTGTGAGTGCCCATCCACTGTGTTCGTTCATGCCGTTTGTTTTAGTGGCCTGGCACGTGTCCTGTGATGTCAACATCATTGCAACATTGCTGTCAGACTCATCATGACCCCAGTGAGCAATACTGATGTTGATAGGGACATTTTTTGGGCCTTGCTGTCTGTGTGATGGTGTGTTGATGTTTCTGTCCGTCATGTGCCTCCTTCGTGCACAGTTATGGGGGACAGGCCTTTCAGTTGATGGTGTTTGGTGACGTGCATGTAAGTGCATTTCGTTGAAGTCAATGTGGTGTGAATTGGTACAATGCACTTGCAGATGGTTGTGTCATGGTTGGGGCACACCTTCATTCACGTGGTGGGGCTGAATACATCAGGCATTAGGTTTAGTGGTGTCAGCTGAAGTTTGTGCTGCTTTAGGGTATGATCTGGCTCCGTTGTCTCTGCTACTCACAGCCAGGTGGAGTATGCATCATCCCCCCCTTTCAGCCAGGTGGAGTATGCATCATTCCCCCCCCCCTTTCAGCCAGGTGGAGTATGCATCACCCCCCCTTTCAGCCAGGTGGAATATGCATCATTCCCCCCCCTTTCAGCCAGGTGGAGTATGCATTGGTACGTCGTTCACCTACCCACCTCACATTTCCATGGTCATGACATGTGACTCACCCAGTAACCAGGATCTTGGCCCTGCATGTCGCTCCATGTAGCGTGGTATTGTGGAGTTCCGAAGGACCATTGAATCATGGGTTGCTCCGGGGAATCGGGCACAGCAATGTGTTATGAACCTGTTGGAGTCACAGACCATTTGCACGTTGATTGAGTGAAATAGTTTACGGTTGCGGTACGGTACCTCCATGGCATGTGGCACCACCAATTCCACATGGGTGCAGTCGATGGCACCAATGCAACCAGGTATGCCGGCTAGTGCATGGAAACCCACCTTGGTGTTTGCAATCTCCTGGGCAGACCGTGGTAATGAGATGTAGTCGTCTGTGTGCTTGAGGAGGGCATCAAGCACTTGGATCAGTGTACGTGGGAATAATGGTTGTGAAATGCCATGCAAGTGTCCCACTCTGTTCTGGTAGGTGCCTGTGGCCAGGAAGTGGAGTACAGACACTACCTTCAGTAGGGTTGGGATGGCGGTTGGTGTTTCTATCATGCTGACTATGTCGTTGTGTGTCATGTCTACGATGGCGGTGATGGTGTCCCGGTCCAAACGGTACAGGGTGAGGATCTGCTCAGCGGTGAGGTTGAATGGACTGGCACTGATGCGTGGGATTGTGGGCTGCCTGCGTGGTGCCACTGGCTGTGCTGGAGGGGCTTGCTGGCCCTGCCTTGCCCTCCTTCTCCTCCTGCGTCTCCTCTGTGCAGCCTGTTGTTGTTGTTGTTGTAGTTGAAGTTGTAGCACTTGCATTGCTATCAGGTCCTCCAGCCCCAACATTGCTAGTCCTATTGGAATCATTGTGGATTGTGACTGGGTGTGGGAAGGGGTGGAGTGTGCTCTTTTTGTACTTCCTGAGTCTGTATTGCCTCCACCTGTGCTGATTCTGTGCACCTGTGGCAGCTGGATTCACTGCACAAGGCCCTTTACCGTTGGTTCGCAATGGCGTAATTAGCAGCATGGCGGTAAGGTACTTAACGGGCTGGGTGATGGCGTTAGGTGCATGTCCGCTTGGGTCGTCATTCGCGTAGCTTTGCGCCATGCCGGTATTTACGGTGTGGCAGGTCGCGTGCGCGCGTCCTTGGTGCAGTTAGCGGCCGCGTTAACTACAATGCCGCTAATGGCATCGTAGTTAACTGTCACAGGTCATAATCGGACCTAGCAGAAAACGATGCCGGTAATCATTTACCGGCATCGTTTTTCACTTACCGCCTGGGTCGTAATGAGGGCCAATATATATCAAAACAATCTATGTCAATACATATCCTAAAATACATTACATCAATTCTTCATTATTCCACAACCTCCTATAAACATGCTTTCAAACATATATAAAAACTTACATTTCTCACAACATGAATCTAACAAAATATCAAATTAAAAGTCATCAGATCAGTGCAGTGCCACCTGGAGCGTATCAAGTGCTGGAGGGGATTACCACAATAACTGATTGCAGGCCCAAATAACCAGATAGACTCAATGAATATGGCAAAGTACTACTTTGGTATCAGTTCAATAAAGTAGGGAAATCTGGCAAGCATAACAAGTCATAGCTCACACACTCTCGAATAAATTTCAGTTACACAAAGGCTTTATACATCAATGTACCTCAGCTATGACATCATCCTAAATGGAAAATAGTAAAAACCTATCGGGTGGAGAGATAGGTTAAGGGAACATGTATACATATAGTTTATTTAGGTGTTAGTAACATTATTGGCTGTCCCTCATCATGAAGGCATGGCTGGAACAACCTCTAACTACGCATAATACAGATAAATGTAGAATAGCAACAGTGGATTGGCTTCTGAAACTGCGTATGGCCGTTTCTTTGTAGTTGACCTTGCTGGCTTTTCTCTTCTCCAGAACTTTAAAGGGAGTGAAGGCACATTGCTATCTTCGTCTGGAGCATTATGAATAGACCTTGTTTTCTGGTCTGGCACCACATGTGAGGAGGCCATGATTTGTCTATTTTGTCCTCCTATTTAATGCTATTTGATTCAATTATACTGGGTGCTATTACTCTTGTTGGCCTCTGGAGACTTGGCTGCTCTGTCTTGCATATGCTTTCTGCATCTTTGATTGTCCACTACTTGGCACTCACACATATTTGCTCGCATATGTCTGATGTACATGGCTTATCCTCTTCAACTCCTTTTGTACCTTGAAGTTGCTTCTTGCTACAGCATCATTGATCCTTTGCCAAATATTGTTTGTTCTTACATGAATCTTTATTTCTGTGCCTGTCAGCCCTGCAGCCTTTTTGTCTTTCCTTGTGGTTTTTAGCTTACTATTATACGAAACTGATGTCTATCTTCTCAACATGGCTACTTTACCTGTGTTATATTTCCTACGTTTAGCAAGCTTCTGTATTTCTCATCTATTTTGCTTTTCTGCATATATTCATCAAATGTATCTCTTCTCACTTATCTTGTTCATGTATATGATTTCGTTGCATTTGCATATTCAGTTAATATGTCACTTCAGTCACATATTCTTTGAAAATATTCTTATATAGTTTCAGTGCGTCCTCGTCTCTTTTCTTATGACATCACTTTACACTTGTCAGACGTTACTTATAGTTCTTATATGTCCAATGTTGTTTGCAGACTTCCTTCTACCACATCAGTTCGATGGTAAATTTGGTACGGTTGTCTGAGCGCATAACGTCTTTCATATCTTCGATGCAGTAGTGGGACAATACCAGGTGTCATGCACAGTGTTTTCTTGCTGCTCTTCCAATATGATGGAGGTGAGGGGTTGGGCTCCATGAGTGAGGTGTACATCTGCTTCTCTACACCTTCCATACATTATAATCTGCTGCAGCAAGGTTGAGCAGAGTAGATCTGGGCCCAGAATTGGTTGGTTACGAACTGTTCAGTCACACACACACATTAAAAACACCTTACTTCTAATACTTTCAGGCATGTTAAAACCTGTCTAGCTGTTTCAATCTCCTTAAAACCTAATCAACATATTTGGAAGTTATAGGGAGTCTTATTCCAAGCTATTATATTATCTTGTGTAAATAACAAATTGAAACAAAGTCTCATAATAAATAAAAGAAGCTGCCTACAATTATCCCTGATGATATAACTTAATGAGCAGGGCAAAGGAAACATACTCTTTGTATTTACTTTTTTCTACCAAGTAGCCTAGCAAACAATTTTACAGTAGGCCTGGAGCAATGCGACTGCGCTACGTTTAGTGGAAAAGTGGGGAGCATAGCATGGTATGGTTGAGGATGGCTGCCGTAATAAAGTGGCCGGGCCAAAAGCTAAACAGCATGTCGACCTAGGAACACACACACAAAAGAATGGTTGGTGGAGGACCAAAGGATCCAGTGGAGTGCGGGGGAGGGCAGCTGCCAAAACCTAGGGTACCTGAGAGAAGTTCGAAATTATATCTACCTATCCACACAGCATACTCGTGAGCGAAGACCATATTTCTAACTCACACTGCTTTTAAACAGGTCTTCCCCGTCCCTCCCTTTTTCCCTTGTGACCCTATTTCCTCTGAGGGGGGTGAATATAGAACCTCCTGGGCTGGTGTCTTCTGCTGCTTAGATCAGCAGCCAACTATGCCTCCAAATTGACTGCGTGGGCACTGCCAATCTCCTGTTGACTGGTTCCCATGCTGAAGGGACTAGTGTGGCATCCTTGATGTCACCATGCACGTTAATATTACGCAAAAGAGTGTTGCCATGCTTCAGATCCCTGCACTGGACCCTCAGTGCTACTTTAAGTGACATGAAGGGCTTTGTTTACAGTGGAGGGTATGGGGTTGTTAAGAACCGTAGGCCTGGCACGGGTCAACATCCACAGAGCACAGAGGATCGACTAGTAATCTAACTTCTGATTGGACCATATCATGTTTAACAAACCCTCAGTTCATAGGCTGCAGAACACAGAACAGTCACACACAGTACAGTGGCATCTCATTCCCCAAGCATTGCTTTGCCATTTCAATCAAGTGTTCTGCTTTCAAACGTCTCATGTGTGAAGGTGCTGAAATTGGGGGAAAGGGGTGGGGTGTCCAAATGTTATGTAGCCAGTAATATGCAGAGGGTCCTCACATGTGACTATCTCAAATGTGGTGCAGATTAGTGAAACAGGGTGGAATTGTTTAAGGAACAATGTTTCGCCAAGCCATAAACCCAGCCACAAACCTAGAGATTTTCACTTTTATAAATATAGATCGATTTGGGTAACTATATGTACTGGTACTTTTTTTGATTAGCATAAAATGGTATCAGAGCTGCATATCCAGAAGGAAGAAAGCAGGCATTGTTTGCTTGACTACAAGTTTGGCTTGCTCTGAAAATAACGCTAAAGAAAAGGCAAATGACGGCTTGAGACGGGAGCCACTATTTAGAGTTCTTTTGACAAGAGAGCCTGCTTTTTTCGGAGGAGGGAGCTGAAATTGTTCCATTAATGATCAGCCATGCTCTGAAGTGCCAGAACTCTGGCTTTGAAAATACTTTAAGTGCCGGTATAGAGAGAGAGAAAAAGAGAGAGAGGGAGAGAGAGTGTGTGGAGGGAGTGCATGAGCCTTTCAATCACAGTAAGAAAGAACATCTTTGCCTCCGCCAATGTTTATGTTATTTTCCCCCTTGCACTTAAATCTCTCAAAATGCATGCCAACTGCATCAAAGTGAAGAGTGCCCACGGTGAGGAATGCATCTTTCCTCGAGGGCTGCCAGCCTTCAGAAAATCCTACAATATACAGGTACTTAGGCCCCCATCATATGAATGGAGTTAGGGGGGGGGATGCAGTATTTGGAAATGCTGTCTGTTTTCACCACCACCTGATTATGGACCTGTCAGATTTACACTATGTGGAGTTTATTTTTATTTATTTATCTATGTATGATGCGCCAAAAGCCCACAGGCATAAGGGCGCAACACGTTTCTTGAGAATACATCATTACCACTGAAATATCAGGTACAATAGCCAATTATTTTACTCCAACATTTCCACCACCCAAGAGGTTGATGTGAACCAATTTAAAAGTGTTAGTGACTTTTTTCATGTAATGAAGAGAAGTGGTGATTATGTGAAATGGATGCAGCCCGCAGTGTCTATGCTCCGCTCGGAGGAAAAGGCACCGGGAGGTTTAACTTAAAGAGAGCTGCATTTTCCCAAAACAAGCGATAGCCTTTCTGGGTTCCTAACTTAAAGAGAGCTGCATTTTCTCAAAACAAGCGACACCCTTTCTGGGTTCCTAACTTAAAGAGAGCTGCATTTTCCCAAAACAAGCGATAGCCTTTCTGGGTTCCTAACTTCAAGGCACCTACTGAATGTGCCGCCATGAGAGCATGCATCAGACATTGCCTGTGGATACTGCTGTAGGTTCAGTTCTCTGCTTAGGTCCGTACATCTTGTCTGTTTTCATTTCTTGATTGTTTGACATACCTGACATTTTTGTCTTTTATCTGTGCAACACGGACTTCATATCGTAGGTGGTGCATCCTATTAAACTGCTCTTAATAACAGAAGATGTCCCTGTCCAAAGAGCAAACAAGCCTGGTCTTGTGTGCCTCTTTTTGAAGACGTTCCAACCATTCACCTGGCCCACAGGATTTAAATGGACTTTAGCCAGGGGGGACACGCGGGTCTTGGAAGCAAGACCACGCAGAGCAACAGAGGTTTGAATCCCGGATCCCCGCTTAGAAAGCAAACTCAGGTATTAAGCGTGTTGTAAAAAAAACAATACAATAAAAAATAAGTAAGGCACAATGCCAAGGCAAAACCGTGCTTTCATTGCTATAATGCTTTCAATTCTACTGGGCACTATGCAATGCTACAGAGCAGTATGGAAAGGCAGAAGCATGCTTTTGATGCTTCTAGACACTATGCATAGGCAAAAACCAGCTTCCCGTGCAAAGGCAGACATCTGCTTTCAATGCTACAGAGCAGTATGGAAAGGCAGAAGCATGCTTTTGATGCTTCTAGACACTATGCATAGGCAAAAACCAGCTTCCCGTGCAAAGGCAGACATCTGCTTTCAATGCTACAGAGCGCTATGGGAAGGCAGCAACATGCTTTTAATGCTACTAGGCACTACACAAAGGCAGACAGCTGCTTGCAGTGCTACAGAGCACTATGGAAAGGCAGAAACATGCTTATGATGCTACTAGGCACTATGCCGAGGCAGACACCTGCTTGCAATGCCACAGAGCACTATTTTATTTGTTTATTTGATTTAATCAATTTAATGATTTTTCCAAAACAATGTTGAAGAAAAAAAACTGCTGAGAAAGGAAAAAGAAGAAGAAGAAAAGGAGGAAGAAGAAACGATAAAAAGAAGAAAGAAGAAAAGGAGGAGGAAGAGAAGAACGTGACTGCAGGCAGTGAACTGGATTTACATCGTCATGGTCACTGTGTAAGCTTAGTTAATTTAAGAACCAAGCTTTACATCACAGAGACAAGATGTGTTTGAGAGTCTGTGTGGTGGCGATTGTCCAGGTGTTCCTTTCTCTGCTCATTAAGCGACCCCACCAGAGTTCCTCCTCCTTTGTATACGATCCCGAAAGGTGTGGTAGCAAGAATTTCTTGCCTATTGTCTTTGTTTCTGGACAATTTAGTAACAGGTGACGTAAGGTTTCAACCTCTTTTTCGTCTTTGCAGAAATGGCATTTGTCTGAGTTACTTAGCTCTCTGAGTCTTAGGATCTCGTTGGTTTCTAGAAGATTTAGGCGCGCTCTCAAGAACAAATTTCTGGCAGATTTTCTGGGGAACTTGCTCAGGTAGTTTGGAACGATATTTAGTTTATTTTGGTAAGGTGGAGATGTCTGACTGATTTTGCCTTTGCTGCGTTGTACAGGGTTTTGATCCAGTTGAGCTCGCCCATTTTCCTCTTTATTTTTTTCGGTGGTCGGAGGAGCTCGGTCTCCGAAGACTTGATTTCCAGTAGTTTCCGTTGGCACGCTTCTTCCCAGGATTTTAGCACGCTGCAGCGTGTGCCCACAATTTCTGAGCATATTATGGTGAGTAGAGGCGGGCGGTCCGGAAGCAGTGTTTTCCTGTACAGCATCATACTCTTTATCTCCGTCGTCCCGCCCAAAGAGAGAAGGCCTAACTCTCTTCTAATTAATAACATGGAGGTTGATTTGGGCAGACCTAAAACCGTACGCCAAAAATAGCCCTCTAGTTTCAGCCACAGGGGCGCTGGCATGTGCGGGAGAGCTTCCGCTGCGTAGGTAAGAGACGGAACCACCTTTGAACGGTAGAATCAAACCGTCGGCAGCAAAGAAAAACGTCTTGAATTTCTTGTCCAGTGCACGTGCTTATGCCGCCAGTTTTTTTGTTTTGTCCATTAAGAAACACTGCAGAGATGTGTTGATGCTTGAGCAATCGAGAGTGACTCCTAAATATTTTAACTTGGCGACTATTTCTAGTGGAGTCCCCTCCAGATAGCAGGACAGTTTTTCTTTTGGGCGTTTGACTTTTTCCAGGACCAATATCTTGGTCTTGGATACATTGATGGTGAGGTTGTTTGCTCGAATGTATACAACCAGGTTGTCTAGCTGGCGCTGGATGCCTATGGGGGTCAAGTCCATTAAGATCAAGTCGTCTGTGTACAGTAGCCTTGTTGTTTTCTGCTCCCCCATGTACGGAGGAAAAGAACGGATGGATTGTTCGGAATCTTTGAAGTCACCAAGGTAAGCGATAAAGAGGGCCTGGGCTAATGGACAGCCCTGCTTCACTCCTCTTCCCACTGGAACTTCTGCCGATAATAGGCCAGCTTGGTTCAGCCTCACTCTAAGCTTAGTTTCTTGGTGCAGCGCTCGGATGGGTTGAGCGATTTCTGTGGGACAATTCCAGTGTCTCAGTTTGTCCCACAGAATTGTTCTGTTCACCTGATCAAAGGCTTGGGCCAGGTCGATAAACGCCAAAAAGACACGTGGCCCTCCTCCAAGGACTTTGCTCTTTAGTGCACTCTAGTACAGGATATTTGTCACTGTGCCGTTGTTTTTTGTAAACCCTGTTTGAAACGGGTCCGCACACAGAGCCTGGAGAGCCCATCTCTGGAAGTGTTGTAGTAGTAATGCTCCAAAGACTTTGCCGATGGTATCCAGCATTGCTATGGGGCGGTAGTTCTTTGGTTCTTCTTTGCACCCCTTTTTAAATATAGGCACCACGATTGAGGAGGGAATCTGTTTTCAGTTTTTGCAGCGTTTGAAGATTGCGCTTATCAGCGTGGACCACTCCAGTGGGTTTTGTTTGAGGTCAAAGTTAGTTATTCCATCCGGTCCTGGCGCTCTCGATAGTTTGAGCTTATTAAGAACTTTAATTATCTCCTCTTCGTCGGACAGGTCGACCCAGGGATCCAGTTGAGTGCTGGACTCTGTGGAATTTTGCACCAGCGGTGGCTGGAAGAGGGATTTGTAAAAGTTCGCCCAACCTTCCTCGCTTATTGGGTTTGTTTGTAGATTCTCCGTAGGGGTTGATGTTGATCTTAAGAGAGACCAGAATTCTTGCGGGTGGTGGCCGGAGATCAATTTCACCATGGCTTCCGCGTCCTGTTGGTATAAGTGTAGTCGGTGTTGCCTGATCCAGGATTTGTAGGTTTGCTGAGCCTTGTGGAAATTGGCTTGATTTTCTAGCGAGGGATGTTTGCGCTGTTGTCTTTTCATTTTCCTCACTAAGCGCCTTTTCTCCACCAGTTCTTTGCTGTACTCATGAGTGAAAGGTTTTTTGGTACGTCTAGTCTTGTTAGTTGATGATATGTAAGGTACCAGAAGAGGTTGGTAGTCTGGTAGTAATGGATCGTGCTTTGAACAGTGCTTGGTTCCTTCTTTTTGGTAGTAGTTTGTGATCTTCATGAGGGAGGTTAACGATAGTTTGAGGCGTTTTTTTTGGTTGTTAGTCTCCACTTGTGCAAGCATATGTAGTTTGTTCGTTGAGCGGGTCTTCCACTTCAAGACCAGCAGGTTGTGGTCGCTGGCCATGGACTTTAGAACCTCAATTTTTTTTTTTTTTAAATATATTTTTATTTTATTTTAAATGAAAACAGTACAAAACAAACTTGTGGCATTATGTACAATAGGACAATTGACACTTAAGAAAAGACAACACTGCACTCCCCCCTCCCCCCCAAGAGCTTATCGACAGGATAGTTCTGTATCGACCTGGAGTGGCCGGGTGTCTTCCTCCTCCGAGGCAGTAGGATCCCCTTGCACCCCAAACAGACCAGTAACTAACAACCTCCAGGCTACTAGGTTGCCCACATCCTCCTCCCCGCATTTACTGCATGCCTCTTGCCAGACCATGGTTTCAGCTTCCGCCCATTTTTGCAGATCCCTCCACCACATCTCTATCCTGGGTTTGTGGCATTGCTTCCAGTTCATGGCTATCCTCCTCTTAGCGAGTATATACGCTAGGTCTCTCAGTTTCCCCAGATGTCTGGTGTTCTTCGGTCTGGGGAACCCCCCTAGGAGGCAAGCCCAGGCCGTGTCAATGCTTATCGGGACCCCTTTGTCTGCTAACTTCTGTGACACTTCTCCCCCGAAGACTTTGATTACTGGGCAGGACCAGAACATATGCGTCATGTCCGCCTCCTCCTCGTTACATTTCGGACATGCTTGTCTGCCTGTGTTCGCAAACTTAGCTATCCTTTTGGGGGTCATGTACGCTCTGTGCGTGATATATAGTTGGATTTGCTGTAATCTAGCATTTCTGGACACTTTTTTATGATATCCCATAGCCCGTTCCCACATCCCATCAGTCATCTGAGTCCCCACCTCCGTTTCCCATTCTAGTCTCAAATCCATCAGGTCCTTTCCCACCCGGGACATCACCACCTCATACAATCTGGAAATCTCGTGTCCGCCCTCTGATATATCATATATCGTGTCAATCAGGGCGTCCGGATCCTCCGCTAACACCGTCTCAGGCCAAGATTTTCGGATAATCCGTACCAACCTGAGGTATGTAACGTATTGGCCCCCATGTAACCCAGTCTCCTCTTCTAGGTCTGCAAAATCCTTGATGGCCCCATCCTGCCATATATCTCCTAATGTGGCCAACCCAACCGATTCCCAGTATATTCTGATCATTTTCCTAAGTTGGCTATCCCCCGCAGTCAAGGCGACCAGTGGCACTTGCGGCGAACACGGGTCCAGGCTTTCCAGTAGCCAACATGCTCTACGCAACATTCTCCACCCAAGTAACAGCATGCCAGGGCAAAGATTTAAGTCCTGTCTAGGGACCCAGATGATCTCTTTCAAATAAAACGGGGTGCAATCTGTCCCAACCAACCTAGACTCGGGAGATTCCACATCATAGAGCCACTGTGTAACATATTGCAATTGGCTCGCTACATAATAGGCCTCAAAATGTGGTCATTTGATCCCTCCTTTATCGTAAAAGTTTTGCAGCTTCCACAGTGCCACTCGCTTGCGAGTGCCGTGCCATAGGAAGTCCCTGCACATACTGTCGAGTTTGGAAAAGAACTTCCTAGGTATTAAGTATGGTATGTTGTTGAAGAAATGCAACAGTCTAGGCAGGACAACCATTTTAAGCAACGCCCCTCGCCCTATCATCGCCAGCGGCAGCTTCTCCCAAAATCGCATGGACGCACGGATTTTATCCACAGCAACTGCAGTATTGTGCAGATGTTCGTTTACCACAGTATGATATATGTCTATTCCGAGGTATCGGAAGGACTCGGTTGCCCAAGGCACGGGCAATACCGGTAAGCGTTCCGTGGGGACCCTCGAATAATACCCTAGGGGGAACATGCTCGACTTGACGGGATTAACCGCTATGCCAGACAATTCGGCATACTTCTGCATGCCCTCCAAAACATACTGGAGGTTCTCCTCTGGATATTTTAGGTACAGCAGCAAGTCATCGGCATATAGGGATATCAAGTGGCTCTCTCCTCCCACCTCGATGGCCACCAGGTCATATTGCTGTCTAAGATATACCGCTAAGGGTTCCAGGGCCAATATGTATAACATCGGGGACCAAGGACATCCCTGCCTAGGCGCCACTTATCGGATAACATCGATCCCATGCGCACCCTAGCCGTTGGCTGGCTATATAGCAGCCTCGCCCATCTGATATAGCCTGGCCCGAACCCGTATTCTCCCAGGACCGCGAACAGCCACGGCCACCTCACCGAATCAACTGCCTTGACTGCGTCTAAGGAGATCACTGCCATTTCCTCATCTCTTCTGTTCCCTTCTTCGATCACCCGGTGGAGCCGCCTATGATTATGGGTTATATTCCTGCCAGGGACATAACCTGTCTGATCCGAGTGTATCAGTCTGCCGATGACCTTGTGTAGCCTGTCCGCCAGGACCGCTGTCAGGATCTTACTGTCTTGGTTCAACATCGACAGCGGTCTGTACGACCCACAGTGTTGTCTCGGCTTGTTAGGCTAGGGTAGCGGCACGATCAGCGCCTCTCTGAGCGTGTCGGGCAATCGGCCTCCCTCAAATGATTCATTATACATCTCCAGCATAGGGGGGAGTATCTCTGCGCTATATGTTTTGTAGAACTCACTCGGGAGTCCATCAGTGCCCGGGGTCTTGCAAGTAGGCAGCCGTTTCACCACCTCTTCCAGTTCATCTAGCGTAATGGGACCATCTAACTCCTCCCTTTCCTCCGCACTAATTCTAGGCAATTCCATATCTTCCAGTGTGTCCCTGATTTTATCCAGATTGTCTTCCCCTTTGTCCTCATACAGCGCTTTATAATAATCTAAGAAAGCAGCGTTAACCTCTTCCTGAGTGTGAGCCTCCTCCCCATTTTCCCTTTCTATCATCATGATCGGGGCCCTAGGGGTTTCCCTCTTATAAAGCCATGCCAGTAGGCGACCAGTTTTGTCACCGCCTGCATGCTGTCTCTCCACGTATTTCCTGTAGTTGAGGTCACAAAGCCGCTCCCAAAGCTCCGAGCATCGTTGCTGTAATTCGAGTACTAGGTCTCTGTCCCCCCCGCTCTGGTACATTCACGCTCCAATTCTTTCTCCACTTTCTCTAGCTCAGCTAGAACCCCCCCCTGAAGGCCCTTTGATTTGGAAATAGCGTCGCCCCTCAATACCACCTTGAAGGCCTCCCAAAGTGTACTAGCCGAATCTACACTGCCCGTGTTCTCCTCAAAGTACCTTATAATCGCCTCTCTAATATCCTCTCTGAAGACCGGGTCTCTGAGCGCCTCCGCCCGAAGGCGCCATGTTGGTATCCGCCCTCTGGGGCGGCCATATTGCCAGGCCATCACCAAGGGCGAATGGTCCGACAGGACCTTCGCTCTGTATTCAATCTGAGTAGTTGCTATCGCCACTTCTGGCGTGGCAAAAAAATAGTCTAGTCCCGTATGCAACTGTTGTGGGGCCGAATAATGAGAGTACTGCAAGGCAGTGGGGTGTTTCAATCTCCAGACATCTTCTAGTCCAAAATCGTCTAATAGTACCCGTAAAGCCCTAGCCGCCGGGGTGGGCCTGTCCACTTTACTGTCGGACCTATCCATCTTGGGGTCAAGAACACAGTTGAAGTCCCCCCCCCAGATAATCGGTTCCTCTGCGCATGGGCCCAGGCGTGTACATAAAGTCCTGAAGTATATAGCAGTATTCTGGTTGGGGGCATATGTATTAATAATACTCAGTCCTCTGTTCTCAATCAGTGCCCTTAGTATTACCAGCCTACCCTCCGTGTCTACCTCCTCTCGTACATTTCTGAGTGGGACATGTGGGGCCACCCAGATCAGCACACCCCTGGCATAGGCCGAGTACGGGGAGCCCACCACCGTGCCACCCCATTTTTTCTTTACAAGGTCTAGTTTGTGTTGGGTCAGGTGCGTTTCTTGTAGCAGGGCAATGTCGATCTTCTGTTGTTTAAGATACAACATGACTTTATTTCTTTTCAGGTAATTATTGAGTCCGCGGACGTTCCAGGTGGCAATCTTAAGGTCACCCATGGCAATTATGTGTCTTCCCACCCCATTTGCAGGAACCTCCAACAGTTCGCATGACACAGAAGGCGTCCCACTGCAGCCACTCCGCGAATAAGCTCATTCCCCAACTAACTACACACACAACCAAACCCCAATTCCCTTTCCCCTCCCTCACCCGCCCTCCCCCCAACACCACACACCCCAACTGTTGCCCAGCTTCAAAAACAGAGCTCAGGCACCCCCACATCTAGTTCCGCAATCACCGATCAGTGCACGGAGCCCAGTAGGGTGAGGTCGCCCTAATGGCCACCTAACCTAAGCTATTGTGGGGAAAGAGTATCGCTCCATGGGGCTCCCGTTCGATAATAATCCCAGTGTTTGCGACAAACAGTATAACCAACTGACCTTCCATACCGAAAGTTCCGAACCGACTATAATCAAGTCTCAAAGTCCATGAGTCGCGCCATCTTGCGACGCCATTTTACGCCTTCCGCAGCTCCTCCGAGTCCTTCTGGGGCCGGTCCGCCGATTCCTGGGGGCACCCCTGTGTGTCGAGCCACTCCATGGCGTCCTCTGGGGTCTCGAAAAATAAAGTTTTATGCGCCTGTATAACCTTCAGTTTTGCAGGGTAAAGCAACATATATTTATAACCTGCCTCCCTCAGCCTCCGTTTCACAGTCCCAAAATTCATGCGGCTCCGCTGCACAGCTAGAGTGTAATCCGGATACGCCGTGATGTTTGCTGCTCCTCTCTTGATCGTGCCTCCTTTTCGAAAATGTTCCAATATTCTTTCCCGATCGCGGTAGTTAAGAATTTTGGCAATGATGGGTCTAGGCGGGTTTCCGGGAGGCGGCCTCCTCGTTAAGGCTCTATGCGCTCTTTCCACTGCGAAGCCTTGGGATAAGGCCTCTCCTGCAGTAACATGGTCTCAACAAAGTCAGTAGGGTCACTGCCCTCCGTCCCCTCCGGTAGGCCCACAATGCGGATATTGTTGCGACGGGCTCGTCCTTCCGCCTCCTCCGCTCTACTTTCCAAGTTGCCCACCCTTTGAATTAGGGCGTGCAGTTTTGCCTTGTGGGTGGCGCAGTCCGCCGTATTCGGGCCAACTTCTTTTTCCAGGGACTCTGTGCGCTCTGCCAGAACCCTAACGTCCTGTCTCAGCAGATTGACGTCCTCCTGGACCTCCCCAACTTTGAGGTCCAATGCCGTTTTTAATTCAGAGACAGCCAGTTCTAATTTCGACTCCCAGGCTGCTCTCAGGTCCGCAATCGCCGCCAGGATTTCTTGATTAGAGCTCGAAGGCGTCGCGCCACCCACGGCCGATGCATCTTTATTCTTGGTGGCGTCCGGGCCCGGGGACGTCTTGGTGAAGTCATCCAGCGTGGGCTGTTTCGCCTTGGGTCGCACTGCCTTACTTGACATGGTTCTGGGGATGTGCAGGTCTTCCGATGATGAGTGGGCGCACTGCACGCTGGCCTGGTTAGGTCTTCCCGCTACTCTTTTCTATTCCGTCTCGGGCCTATGTCGGCCATTTTGATTCGCCCTTTGTCCTCAACGTCTCTCGACTTTTCTTCTCCAATCTTCGCCGCCGTAGCTACTATGTCCCCCAAAAGTTCACAGTGCACAGGTAGCACTTTCACAGGCTGGCATGCGTATCGTCGGTATTCAATAAGCAGTCACACCGCACTAATTTGCCCGGATCTGTTCAGGATCTCGGGAGCTCCGCTGGAACGCATCCTCCTACATGGCTCTCGTAGCCACGCCCCCAAACCTCAAATTAATTTGTTAAAGCTGCCAGGTGTCTGCTTATGAAAATGTAATCAATGTCCGCGTGTGAGTTTCCTCTCTCCCAAGTTGGAGGTCGATTTTCTCTTGAGAACAGGTCCCCGGCGCATAGTAAGTCTCTAGAGGACATCAATGACAGCCACTTTGATCCCCAACTTTTTCTCGGGGATGCGGAGGAGCGGAGGGCGCAGCTTGTATCCTGCGGGGGCCAGGTGGCGTTTAGGTCACCACAGAGTATCAAGAGAGCCTCGGGGCAGTTCACACGGGCTTCATCGATGGACTGCCCAATCAAGGCTATGAAAGAGGTGTCGCTCATGGCTACGGGATTCCAGTAGATGTTGATAATAATTAAGAGCAACTGAGTAGAAGAACCCTTTTCTTCTGAAGGCAGATCCCAGCTTACCTCCGTAGCAAGCAGATGAGTGGAGGATTTCAGTGTTTTTTTTAGGTGTAAGCCGCAGCCGCAGCGGATTGCTGTTATAAGGCCAGAGGACGGACGACCAAAGATCCCTTTTGCAGCTGGAGCGCACGCTATATCGTATCCCTCCATAGTGGGGCGTTCTGTCATCCAGGACTCTTGAAGGCAATCAATGTCGAAACATCCCAGATTCAAATCACCTTTCTTGGTCAGGTGAAGAAAACCCTGAGTGTTCCACGACCCCAGCGCCATCTCTTCTTTCCCGGTGATTGTCTTTGTGGAAAGCGGTGCGGAGGGGCGCTCGGCGCATTGCTATTTGTTCTTTTTAAGCGAGAGGGCCTTTGGTATCCAGGCCCATAGTTGCACAAGTGGCGCTTGTTTGGTTATTTGTAAGTTCGGGGTCCTCCGGTTTGGGACATTGGGTGACGGTATGTTGGATCTTGGCCGTTGGACCGACCGGGAATCTTCCTATTCCCAGTGGGTCTTTGTACGCGTTTTCTGGTCTTGGCGTTTTCTGGTCTTGGCTCATCCTGCGTGAATTGGTGGGTGGTAGTCGCTGAGTAAGATCTCGTAGTTGCGCCCGCCCCATGTTGGGCCACCTGAAGTGTTTGGTTCTTTATTATTAACTTGCTGATCGAAGTATGTCGATTCGGAAGTCTCCCAGGTCAATTTTGGCTTGCTACTTGAATTCGTGGAGTGACAGGGTTTTTGTTTGCCTTCCCAAAGCACTACAGAAACATGCTTTTCATGCTACTAGGCACTATGCAAAGGCAGAAACCAGCTTCCCGTGCAAAGGCAGAAACCTGCTTTCAATGCTACAGTGCACTATGGAAAGGCAGAAACATGCTTTTGATGCTACTAGGCACTATGCATAGTCAGACGCCTGCTTGCAATGCTACAGAGCACTATGGAAAGGCAGAAACATGCTTTTGATGCTACTGGGCACTGTGCAAAGGCAGACACCTGCTTTCACTTCTTCTGGGCACTATTCAAAAGCAGACACCTTCTTTCAACGGTACTGGGTGCTATTTAAAGCCAAAGGCTCGCTTTCAGTGCTAAAGGGTGCTATGCTAAGGCGGAGGAATAGCAAGGAAGTCGATAATGGGACGAGGAGCAGCGTTATCTGGTAGAGATCGATACATGCCATGAACCCTGTCTGCCAAAATACCGACGCATTAACAATCGAAGCAACGCCCCACTCCAATATTCTTACACAGAGGCAGGGTTCACTGAAACCGTGACAGCACCGTTTTCGGGCCTGATTCACGTAAGTGCTTTATAATGGCGCAATCCCATAGGAAAACATTCTGTGAATCAGGCCCTTAATGTTGAAAGCGTTGAAAACATTAAGACTAGATAAATTGACATTCACTTGAGAAAGATGCCAAAAAGTACATTGACGAATTCACACACTATTATGGTTACATATGTGGTTCCATGTTTTGGAAGTTTGGGAGTTTCCAATTTTAGGGTCTACACCTGAATGTATTTCTATATTATGTAAGGTTCTGTTGTTAAAGAAAAACGTTGATCCTGCTTTTTGAGGATAACACATTGTGTGTGCAGATACGGGTAGTATAGCTCAGTGGCGACGTAGAGCAACACAGGTTCGAATCCCAGGCCTGCGCTTAGAAACCTCTTTGGTATTAAGCTTGCTATAAATAATCAATCATAATCATAGAGTTGAAGCAATTCTGTGCCTAGAGAGCTTCCAGTTATATTGTAAACTAGAAGGCCTAACCGTCAATATTGCACCCACAAAACAGATGATGTTGATGGGTTCTAGAAAGCCTTTGTGGCACAGGGTAAACGTTGAGGGCTAAAACATTGAGACAGTGCCTTTACAGGTTCATGGAAAGCTCAGGTTATGCCATGTTCACTCCACGTAATTCAGGTGGGAAGAGAGGTGCTTGGTTTCCACAATCGAGTAGGAGCTTGGAATTAACAGAACTGATAGTGGTCTATGAGATGGAAGCTGTAACAGCTGCCACGTATAGCAGAGAGCTGTGGGGGTATGCCAACACGCACCCCATTACACCTGAAGGAATCGAAGAGCTGAAGTCCCTTCTTCCCAGTCCTAGGATGTGTTAACCCCTTTTAGCTCGATAGGAGGGTGGGATTAGGGTGATTTATCATGCAGCACCCCTAATACTCTTACTTTTGTAGTTTAGGGTTGAGGCAAAGCCGGGCAATTCAGTTTACAAAATAATTCATCTACCCATCCAATGGATCCGGCTATATGCCACTCGGCCTACACCTAATCAACCCTGTCCTGTAATCATCACGAACTTCAGACTAGGATCGTGACTAAAGAATGTACAGTTACTGCCTACCTACCACAAAACACGAACAAGTGCGAAGGCCACTTCTACTAGGACTATGGGGGCAATCAAGATAACCGTAAAGACAGCAGCAACATGCCTATCCCAGCCAATAATCCACCACCTACAGTAATCTCTAATTTTGATGCCCCACCTATCAAGGATGCTCTATAAATGTATGATCCTTTCTGGCACATGCGTTAGATACAGCTGACCTCATTATAACGAATCATCTGGACTTCTTAGCAATTTCTGAAACCTGGCTCCACGCTGCAGCAGGCCCCACCTTATCATTAGCCATACCTGAAAAAGAAACTATGCTTAGATCAGATAGAGAAGCGACTAGAGGCGGTGGAGTAGCTTTCAATGCCAAAAATCAGCTTGGCTTAAGAGAACTGCCAAACCAACGGTTCCCCTCAGTAGAACTTCTGTCCATCAAACTACCACTCATGGCCACACGTACTGTAATGATACACCTTTTGTATAGTCCCACAGGCCCAATTTCTTCATTTGAGGAAGTGATTGCACAACTCCTCACTTGGAATACTAAACCAGGCTCTCAAATGATGCTGTTGGGGGATCTCAATCTAGGCCTTTATTACACCACTTATGCAATGCATCAACTCTAGCCAACACAATCACAGAGTTAGGCTTCTCTCACTGCATCACCTATTTTACGCACTGTAAAGGGAGAACCCAGGATTGGCTAGCCGACCTAAATTGTGACACTAAGATTTTATCCAACACATCTTGCGCCTGGTCTGAACACCACATTATCGCCTTCACCATCCAGGACAGCCTGTGTTCAAACTCTGGCATTATGCAAGCACCTCCAGCACTCACCAGAAACAATCGCAACATTACAGCTGAGAAAGTACTCCCTTTACTACAGCCTATCACAAGGCACCCTAATCATACCCGAATAGACCCTTCTTCGCTCATGGAGTTGTACAATCACACTCTGCGTCAAGCTATATTCAAAGTACCACCTCTAAAAATGCGCAAAGCTAAGCCGCTTGCTCACTTAAACACTTGGTTCACCACCAACCTTAAAACTATTTGCAATACTGAAAGAACAGCCAAAGAAAACTGGAAAAAATATTCCACAGACCTAAATAAAGAAAAGTTCACAGGGGCCTCAAATATCTATAAAGCTGCTATCCTCCAAACTAAAAGCGACACCTATAATGATAGAATTATAAATGCTAATTCTGGAACCAAAGAGCTGTTCATCATCCTTAGAGAATTAGAATACCCTATATCACTGCTAGAAACCTGTACCAAAGAAGTGACCTGGTGTGCGAACATACAAAAAGCGCTGCTCGACAAGATCTCTCTCTTACGAACGAAAATAGAAACAAAAAAACGTAGCTTGCCAGCTGACGCACAATTCCCAAAGCTAATTGTATCCTTTATAAACCCTTGCAGTCCATTCGAGTTGGCCCCTATCGGCATAAGGGAAGTAGAAGGAATAATATCTAACCTTAAACCATACAGATGCCAAGGGGATATGTGCCCAGCGACAGTCATCAAAGAGGCGGAGGATGAGCTCACTCCTTTCATCACCTCCCTAATAAATGTATCCTTTGAAACAAGCATTGTTCCGACTAACCTGAAAGATGTCTGGTTCCTTCCACTACTTAAAAAGCCGAGCTTATATCCTA
The DNA here is from genome assembly GCF_040938575.1 of Ambystoma mexicanum. Taxonomy (NCBI): domain Eukaryota; kingdom Metazoa; phylum Chordata; class Amphibia; order Caudata; family Ambystomatidae; genus Ambystoma; species Ambystoma mexicanum. The sequence continues at coordinate 1,433,949,798 of NC_090929.1, read as the reverse complement.
ACATCCCTGCTAATTACAGGCCTATAACTACAGTACCTTTCTTACTGAAGATTGTGGACAGGGCGGCATACCTACAAATTCAAGACCATCTTGAATCTAACAATCTCCTAGGCCTTCGTCAATCGGGCTTCAGACAAGGTTATGGCACTGAATCAGCCCTTATAGACCTAAAAATTCAAATGGATGAACTAAAAGATAAAGGTAACTTAGCCCGCCTCCTCTTACTTGATCTATCTGCAGCCTTTGATTTAGTCGGCCACAAAGTCCTCTGTAAACACTTGACATCGGCAGCCCACTTCTCCTCCAAAGCCACCACATGGATAGAGTCTTTCCTCGATAACAGAACTATGAGGGTATTCACACCGACTGCATCGGCTGAGCCTGCCCCAGTCACCTGGGAGGACCGCAGGGCTCTTCTGTCTCCCCTACATTATATAACATTTTTTCCAAGCCACTTTTCGACAAACTAGAAGACTTGGGTGTCACCTACACCAAATATGCGGATGACACCCAAATCCTCATCTCTATTACATGTTCCTTCTACACAGACACCAAACTACCCAATGAAATATACCAAACCATCCAGGCGTGGATGGCTATCCACGGCCTCTGTCTTAATGATACTAAGACAGAGCTACTCCTTATTGGATCTCAGACTAGAGTGAACAAACTAGATAACCAATTCAAATCCTTCAATATTGATGGCATTGATATTAAAGTCTCCAAGGAAGTGAAAACTCTTGGTATATTTCTCAACTCCACCCTCACTCTTATCAGACAAGTTAATGCTATGCCTCAGTAACAGCCTATACATCCAAACTGATTAATGCCTGCAGACCGTTTCTGTCCTCTGATAGTTGCACTACCTTGGCTAGAGCCCTCATATTATCTAAACTAGATTACTGTAATGCCATGTATCTAGGTACCAACTGACATAATGTGAAAAAATTACAAGTATTACAAAACAAAGCGCTGAGAGCAGCTCTCAACATCTCTAGAGCTAACCACATCTCTTCAGCAAGACGTAATGTCCACTGGCTGCTAGTTCAGGAAAGAATACGCAAATTTAAAACACTAGCACTAACACATAAGTGCCTCTCCAATTCAGCACCAAAATATCTCACCAACAAATTTACTAGAAAACAATCTGACCGACCTACCCGGGCCACACACACACACACACTGTCTAAAGATCCCCAGATTCAAGTTACAAAAAGCAGGCAGCAACAGTTTTCCAGCAAACTATGGAATTCCATGCCTTTAGCTCTCAGAGCAGAACCATCTTTCTGGAGCTTTAGAAAAAATGTGAAACTGTAGCTCTTTACACAGGAGCTGCAATGATACCTCCAACTTATACTTGTATCTTTTTTCATGCTTGATGCCCTTCTACCTGTAACACTCTGTATGTAGTGAACTGTTTTAATATTTTAATCTTCAAGTAATGCGCTCAGATACCCCTGGGTTATGTGTGCTATATAAATAAACAAATAAATAAAATAAACCCCAAGGCACTCTAGAAGGCTGACGGGCACTGTCTTGGTTGTCCCATATAAAAACCTGGCTCCTGAGCCTCGGTGTATCTGAAACCTGGGTTTGCGGAGCAAGCTTCCATTAAGAAAGAGAAAACGGGGGAATTAATGGTGCAGTACTGGGAATAGGTGAAGGATGACATTTTAAGAGCATCATGTGGTAATCACGAGTATCAGGCTTATTTTGAAGTCAAGACATGTTAGGCTTTTGAAAAATCCATTGATCTAATGATCTGTCCTAAAACGAGGGACCTGTGGACAAAATTGAGGCTGGGTAATCTGCCGGAGATTGTACATACTGGGCAATAGTCCGGTTCGAAGCGTGTGAGTGTGCCCAAAGGGTGGCATGAGTTTAGAAATTATAATTCAATGTTTTACTTTTAAGTCCTGCCTATCAAGTCCTAAGGAGAAGATGGTTAAAAACCTCATTAGTCGAGGCGGGTGTATGTCATGTGCAAGGGGGTCTTTTGTGGACCCCAAAGTTACCAGTGTTTAACTACATGTAGTAGGCATGTCAATTAAGGTTTAAGGTGTTGGCACAGAAGCTGCAAAAATCTTTTTATGGGAGCTGGGATTCTGAGTGTTCGATATGCAGTTGAGTTTGTGGGGTATTTTTCTAGGTAGAGCTACATCTGAGAAATACATGGTTTTAACATGTAGTGTATTTTTTAGGTTTTCTTATGTTTATTATGAACTTGGTGCTGAATGAATTGTGATAGATTTTTGATGTTTTGTATGGCTATATTAACTTTTTGTATTGGTTGCACGTTCATGCAACAAATTATTAATAGGAACAAAAATGCGGAAGCCATAATGATTAACCATCAGAGCAGGATACTAAAGATATCTACTCACTCATCAATCAGCAACCATTACATAGAATTTGGCTGTGCAGAAACACAGACTCATGACACCTTTGTGAAGAAGAATCACTGCACCAATAAGTAGGGAAGAAACATTGAGCTAGTATTGTCATAATAGCGTGAGAAGATTAACAATGCTGATGATCATGGAAGACGTGTTTAGCCAATACTTTAAGCAGGACAGATTCATCTCTCTCTCTCACACTCTTCCCTGCCTTTCAAATCTGCAACTGTCTTACCCCTATGGAAGAAACCCTCTGCTGTTCCAAACATCCCAGCAAACTATTGTCCGGTTTCCATCCTTCCCCATCATCCAAAGATTCAAGAGTAGGTTGACCTCAACCGGATCACTAAGTACCTAGAGAGGCATATGATGTAAGCAATTGCACATGGTAGACTGTCCCTTACATGTGGTGACTAGACCTTGACTCTGAGGAATTCAGCAGTAGTACGCAGGCATTTGAATCACTTCCTGACATATGATGACAGCCAAGGAACATATATAATCACCATCAACATGCATATTTTATGACATGACAGTTTGTTTACATAGCGCCTATACACAATGTGTTTAAAAGCGCTTCATGACAAGGGAGGGAACAAGGGAAAATACAAAACATTCTTACAGGCCATGAACAACAAGATTCTGAAATTAACTATTGGACTCGGCCTAGCGACATTTCTGATAGCGTAAGTGCTAAAACACAGATAGGAAGGAAATGGGAACAGACAGGGCACTACCGTACTAGGCCTAACAACATTTCTGGTAGAGCCGGAGAATTACACAAGGTGAGGACAGGGGAAGAGATGGAGGGAGAGGAACAAAACAAGCGACTATCGTTCTAGGCCTGATGACATTTCAGATAGTTCTGGAGGGGGAGGGGAAATAACAAGTAAGAGGGGGGAGGAGACAAACATTTGTTACTATCATACTAGGTCCCGGGATAATTCTGATAGATTAAGTGCATAGAACAAAGTAGAGAGGGGGGAGGGGAGAGGAGAAGAGAACAGAGAATCAAAACAGTGAAAAAAGCAGAGAAGCAGAGGTGAGAGCAAAAGCAGTTTCAGAGGTCAGTAAAACACAATGTTCCAAGGGAACATACAAAAAAAAAAATGAAGGCAAGGATTCATGATGACGGTGGGCACAGCATGATTCAGGGCCAACCTGAGTGCGAGATCCATGGGAGGTCCAGCAAGAGAGTTGAATGTGTGAAGCACCAAGAGTCAAACGTCACCCTAAAATGCAAAGTGCAGGGTGGCTGAGAGGAAATGGCGTGCTTCGTGTACATCCTCTAACAAACTGGCCTGCCGCCTGCTCCAAAGACAATACCGGCTCTCTGTCCTAACCAAGAAGAGAGCCCATATCCAAGCCCGCGTCTCTGCAGTATTAAACAACTCAGCCAAACTCTTTAAAATCTGCAAGGAACTGGCCAATCCTGCCGCAGTCTCTACCTCCCCTATCCCCTCTCAGGCCCTCTGTACGGCACTGGCTTCTCACTTCATCTCTAAAACACAGGACATACTGTCCTCTCTCTCCTCCTATGCCCCACTTCACCCCACTCTCTTCTCCTCTGGCCTCTCTGCAGCCACCTCACCTCCCTCCTTCTCGGCCTTTCCCCTGTTCTCTGCAGACGAGGTTTCTAGACAAGTCCGATCTATGAAAGTCTCGTTGAAACAGGTTCACCCCTGTTCCTCCAAAACTATCAAGGACCACATCGACTCCCTGGCTCCTGCCCTGGCTGTTTTGTGCAATCACTCCTTCGCCACTGGAGTCTTCCCTTCCCCCTTGAAGCATTCCCTTGTGCACCCTCTTCTTAAGAAACCCCCTGCTAACCCCTCCTGCCTGGCTAACTATCGCCCAATCTCCATTACCCCCTTCCTGGGCAAGCTCCTGGAGAAACTGGCCATCTCCCAGCTCAATCTCCATACTGAATCTGTTGGTTGTCTTCATGACCATCAGTCTGGCTTCAGAGCTGCCAGAAGCACGGAAACTGCTCTCCTGAACATCCGTGAAGACCTGCTCTCCAACCTTGACTCCAACACCCCATGTGTTCTCATATTACTTGATCTGTCCTCTGCCTTTGACACTGTCAACCATGCCATCCTGCTCAACCGTCTCCGTGATAACCTGGGTATCACTGGTCAGGCTCTTGCGTGGCTGACTTCTTTCCTCTCCGACCGACCCTCCCAGGTCCAACTTGGGTCTTTCCTCTCCGATATCTTTGTCTCTACCTGTGGTGTCCCCCAGGGATCTAACCTCTCTCCCTGGCTGTTCAACCAATACCTGGCACTCCTTGCCCACCGCATTTCCGCTCTCTGCCCCAACTTTCAGTGCTATGCGGACGATACTCAGCCCATTTTCAAGCTACCCTCGGCTTCTGCCTCTCCTTCCCTCATCTCTGACTGTCTCTGCCATCCAGGAGTGGCGTACCGCCAATGACCTCTGCCTTAATGCCAGTAAGACTGAGATTCTACTCATCGGCACACCCACTCCCTCCTTCCCTGCAGCTCTCTGGCCGGCCTCTCTTGGCCCTCTTCCCGCTCCCACCGGCATGGCTAAAAACCTCAGGGTCATCTTCGACTCCACACTCTCCTTCTCTCCTCACATTTCTGATGTCTCTAAGAAGTCACACTACCAGCTGCATCTCCTCAGAGGTATTCTTCCTTTCCTCTCCTTCCCCCAGAGCTCACTGTCTCCAGGGCCCTGGTTCTCTCTAAGCTGGACTATTGTAACAGCCTCTATTTAAATCTGCCTGCCTCTACTTCCGCCCTCTGCAACTTATCCAGAACACGACTGCAAGACTTGTCCTTGGCCTCAAACCCTGGGATCGTATCTCTCCAGGACTGAAATCTCTGCACTGGCTCCCAGTGGCTGCGAGGATTAAGTTCAAAACCCTCTGCATTGTCCACAAGGCCTTCTGGGGCCTGGGGCCGAAATACCTTCAACTCTCTCTTCCTAAATATCTTCCTTCTCGACCTCTCCACTCTTCCGGCTCCAACTCCCTCAGGGTCAGTCGCTTCTCCAAGCATCGAGTTGGTGATAGATCTCTCTCTTCGGCAGGGGCCTCCCTCTGGAACAGCCTTCCTGCCTCCCTGAAACTTGAGGAGAACCATCTCCAGTTCCGGAAGCACCTTAAAACCTCCCTCTTTGCTTTTGCTTTCACTCCCTCTCTCCCCTGTTGATCTTCCTGACAGATACTGCACTGGATACCTGGCCTCCCTTCTGATCTTGGGCCCAGGCCAACCAGTTGGCCACCTGCACTGCCTCCCTGGCAACCCCTGCACCTGGGGACTGTTTTCTGTATCCTTACAATCCCCCTACCAGCACTTATGTTCTGCACTTACCATACACTTGCCACCCGCTGGCCGTTTTATTTATCTTTTTATTATACTATCCCTTGTACTGCACTTCCCCCCTCTCACCTCCCCCATGCACTTTTCCCTTTCCCCTTCCCATGCACTTGCGCGATCTGAATGAGACCTGGCCTAGTAGGATCGTTGTCTGTCTTCCCTTTGTTCCCTCTCCCTTGCCTCGTCGCGCCTTGAAACACTTGTGTATAGGCGCGTTATAAATACCATATCACATCATATCATATCAAAGTGTCCAAAAGTCAAAATCCAAGCGTTGGCAAATAGTCATTGATGGTGAACCCTTTGTGAATCAAGACAAATCATGCAAAGAATGGGAGGGGGAAATGGAAGAAGAGGGGCAAGAAGGGGGTTTGGGGGCACACAGCGAACATCACAGGGGACCAGTGGGGCCACACAGTGGACATCATGGGGGATGAGAGGAGGGTGGGTTCACACAGCGAACATCACAGGGGACCTGTGGGGGCACACAGCGAATATCACGGTGGGCCAGAGGGGGTGAGGGCACACATTGACCATCACGGGGGACCAGATGGGGATGGGGGCGACAGTGACCATCACAGGGACCAGAGGGGTGTGGGGGCACAAAGCAAACATCACACAGGACATTAACTGTCATTTCATGCATTTCTGAGGCAGATGAGGCTTGAGGCTACACGATGCGTATGAAGCCCGCTCCTGCACTTAGCAAGCTTTTATTGCATATAATGACTACATATGGCATGCAAGGCTAAAACAGACCTAAGTGGGAGGACGCTTTATTTGGCATATGGTGTCAGCGTCAATCTTTATTCGGCAGGACTAAACTCAAGACCTACAACATACTGATGTTATGTAAGTTTTTATATCAAGTTTTATAGCAGGCAGATCGTGGTTCAGGGACATTTATCTCAATCCCTCAGGGGCACACTAAGCAATATCATGGCAGGTTTTCAATATCTGTTTTTGTAATGTCCTGTATGTGGACCTCCTCACGCTCACATGCGTTCCTTCATTCACGAATGATGCGGACACGAGAGCTGGGGTGCAACACGTCTTATCTTTATTGTACAGCAATCCTAACAGCCGCTCTGCGCGGTAACCCCTCCTCTTCCTGTCACGTGGGGCGCAGCCCACTCAATAACAAAACAAAGAGAGAGGACTGTTCCTCTCTTCGATATACTGGTGACGACACCATACCCTCCCGTCACTAAACAGTCAGTTGCGTCCTCAACCCATTTCTTCAATGAGGCGAGTGGGCTTTCTCCTGGTTCTCTGTGGACGGTGATCCACGCTTGTAGAGAGTGCCATCCGTTCTTCTAGTGTCACTTCATCTCCAGAGTCTTCTCTGTCTCCCTCATAAGGGGCGTCCCAGTGGGAGAAAGTATCACACATACTTGACCTTCTTGACTGATGAAAACCAGGCATCCTTCGGAAGTGCGAGGAGTTTCGCGTTATGGACCGGTGGTCCCCTTCAGCCGTGATGAGCGATCCTTTTTTCCTGGTGATGATGAGGGGCTCCTCATTGAATGGAGTTGCATTCTTGCGCTGTTGCTGCTGTCGGACCACGACCATGTCCCCTGGCGCCAGGTCGCTCTCTCTGGCTCTGCTCTTGCGGTCAGCTGCTTCCTTCATGTGTTCTTTCATGAGGGAGTCTCTTGTTCTCATCTCCGCGTCCCCTTCGTCCTGTCCTTCATGGTCGGGTGCGTGCGGTAGTCGTGTTCTGAACATTCGTCCAAACATCACCTCCGAAGGTGACTTCCCCGTGGTGCTGTGTGGGGTGTTCCTGTAGTCACGCATAAGTTGGTACAGCATTTTTTCAACAGGTTCACCTGTAAGGCGTGCGATCTGAGTTGTGCGCTTGATGTTGCTCATGAATCTTTCCACGGTGCCATTTGCTTGAGGCCACAAAGGTGTTACTTTGCGATGACGGAATCCCATGTATTCTGCGAATCTTCGAAAGTCTTGTCCCGTGAAGGGTGGTCCGTTGTCGGACTTTACGACCTTCGGTATGCCATAGATTGCGAACATCCGATCCAGTGCCGGGATGGTGTGATGTGCAGCGGTGGATGGGATGATCTGTAGGTCTGGATATCTAGAGTACTCGTCTACGGCTACCAGGATGTACTCACCCCCTTCCATGGGCCCAAAGTGGTCGATGGCTATCTCTTCCCATGTTCCTTCTGGTAGTTCGGTCATTCTTAGGGGTTCCGGGACTGTGTGTGGCTTTACAATGGCACAGGTGGGACAGTTTTGTAACAATTCTTCCACAGAGGTGTCAAGTTGGGGAAACCATAGCTTTTGCCTCAGCATCCTTTTGGTGGATACAGTTCCCCTGTGTCCTTCATGAGCTAGCTCTAGCACTTTCTGGCGTAGGTTTTGTGGTATTACTAATTTTGTCCCTTTTAGTAGTAGTCCTTCCTCTGATTTCGCAAGTTCCTCCTTTACGGCCAAAAGGCACGTGATGTCTAATTTGATATCCTCACTCATTGTTTCTCGAATCTGTTTTGCATGTTTCCATCGTCCTGTTTCTAGGCACCTCAAAATGGTTTGTATTCCCTGATCCGCGTTGGACTCTCTCGTTATCTGTTCCATGTCAAGTCCTTGTGGTGTGCTGCTGTGAATAACATATCTGATGTATTGATCAGCAATGGATTGTTCGGGTCCGCTCTTATCCTTGGGGTGCCGGGAGAGGAAGTCCGCAGGATTTTGATCTTTCCCTGGGCGGTGTATGATGGTGAATCGATAGTCCTGTAACCTGAGTGCCCATCTGGCTATCCTTGGTGGCATTTTTGCTTGTGGGTTGCCGTAGATGAAAGTGAGTGCTTGGTGGTCTGTCACAACCGTGAAAGGCTTCCCATATAGGAAAAGGTGAAAATGCTCGCAAGCCCAGACGACCGCCAGTCCTTCCTTTTCTGCTTGAGAATAGGCTTGTTCGGTTTTTGATAGGCTTCTACTGGCGTACGATACTATGTGCTTCCCGCCTCCATCTCTGTCATCTAGTTGTGTGAGAATGGCGCCTAGCCCAACGGGACTGGCGTCCACGACGAGTTCTGTTGTCTTCTTGGGATCAAAGTACGCCAGGTATCGGGCGTCCGAGATGCGGTCCTTGATGATCTGGAATGCTTCTTGGCATTTGTTTGACCACGCAAACTCGGTGTTCAGTTTGGTTAGGGCTCTCAGGGGTTCACTGATGGACGCAAAATCACATATGTACCTCGTGCAGTAGCTTGCGAGCCCCAAGAACGATCTGAGGTCCGAAGTTGTTGTTGGTGGTTCAGCTTCACGGAGCGCACCAACCTTCTCAGGGTCTGGCGTCATGCCCTTCTCTGAGAATATGTGTCCGAAGAATCTGAGTGTCTTCTTACGGAATTCACATTTTTCTTTGTTGAGTGTTAGCTGGGCTTCCTCTAGAGCCATGCAGACTCTCATCAGGGTGTCGTCGTGTTGTTCCTGAGTTTGGCCGAACACAAGAATGTCATCGCTGTAGTTCAAGCAGTTGGGCACATGCTTGATGACATTGTGGATTTCTGCTTGAAAAATTTCGGCCGCTGAGGACACTCCAAAACTGAGTCCCTTGTAGCGGAACAAGCCTAGATGGGTGGCAAAAGTGGTTATGTATCGCGAGTTCTTGCTGAGCTCCAGCTGATGATAGCCTTTGTTTAAGTCTAACTTCGAGAATATTGTCGCCCCATTCAAGAGATGCACCATGTCCGTTATCCGGGGGGCTTGATGTCGTTCTCTTAGGATGGCCTCATTCGGCCTTCTCATGTCCACGCATATCCTAATGTCCTGAGAATCTCTTTTGGGTACTGGTACTATAGGAGAGACCCATGGTGTGGGGCCTTCCGCGGGCTCAATGATGTCAGCTTCTAGTAGCTTGGTTAGTTCGTTTTCAACTTGCTGTTGAATATTGATGGGGATGCCCCTGTAATGCTGGGCTACTGGAGTGATGTCGGGGTCGATGTGAAGTTCAATCTGTTTTCCTTTTAGTTTTCCTAAACCTTTGAACAGTGCCGGGAATATTTGATCTATACTTGCCGTTGGATCTAGGTACTTGTGCACCATGAGGCGGTATAATATGTGAATGAGTCCCATCTCTAGGGCTGACCGATAGCTCAAGATGCATCCGCTCTCGGTGGCGGCTTCTAGCACGTGCATGGGGATGCTCTTCTTATGTTCCTTGTATTGGCATGATGCCATGAAAAACCCTTTGCAGGCTAGGGGTGTTTTTGAGCCGTAGGGATAGATGAGGGCTCATGCTGGCTGTAGGCGAGGAGCGTTCGGTATGCTTCGGTATACTTCTTCGCTTATTACATTCACAGTTGCTCCCGTATCTATCAGGAATTCTGCAGCTGTTTGGTTTATTCGTATTCTTAGCATCGGGCTGTGCTCTTTGGCCATGTCGTTCCCAAGGGCGTATAGATATCCCTTTTTCTGCGGTGCTTCTTGTTGTATTTCCGGTCTGCGGGATCTTTCTTCTGAGGATGCGCTTGACACACTCTCTGACTGTGATTGTTCTATGAGGCATCTCACATATCTTCTGGGTCGCCTCCTTGCTTTTGGCTGGGTGGTTTTGCTCTCCCTCCATTCTCTCCTCTCTTGTCTTCTTTCCGGTTGGTCGTCGTGAGGACTGCGCCGTCCTTGTTCCTGGAAGTGGTGTGCTGCCCTGTTGTGGTGGGAGGGTTGGTACTGTTCTGGTTCCATCGAGGGCTTTCCATTTCTGCCGGCCCCTTTTATTTTGCTGCGAAATATCAGGCATACAGACTTGTGGTGTTTGTCGCCACCACATGCGGAGCATGTCTGTCCCATGGCTGGACACGTCCCTTCGTGTGGGTATTCATGGCCGCACCTGTAGCAGAAAGGATCTTGAGTGGTTCTTGTCGTGCCCTCCAGCTTGTTGATGCCCTCTTGTTTGCCGTGTGTGATCTTTATGTCGTCCAGGTTTTCCACCTGCGCTGCTAGGGCGGAGTCGGATCTCGCTAGGCGCAGGATTTCTTCTAGACTTCTCGGCTGTTGTAGTAGTCGCTTCCGGAAGTCCGCGCTTTCGCACCCCACTATGATTTGCGACCTGAGGGCCCCCTCGTTCGAGTAGTTGTTGAAATCACAGTGCTTCATTTTCGATCTCAGCCTCATGACGAACGCGTCTATGGATTCTCCTTTGTTTTGTTTGGTAGTGTGGAACACATGCCGTTCGTAGTCTACGTTTGTGTGAGGCGTGAAATATTCTGTGAGCGATGTCTTTAGCTTGACGTATGTATCTATGGTGTCTTCCGGCATTTCCTCAAGGATATCTCGTACATTGGAACCAACCGCATGATTTAGAAGGTTTAGTTTTTGTTCGTCCTCCAGTGGTCCAGCTGCCTTCAGGCATACTTCAAAGTCTCTCAACCATCTTCTCCACCTTGACCCCAGGGTGCTTGTCTCTGTGAGGTCAAAATTTGCTGGTAATTGGGCCAGCAGGCTGTCCGTCATTTTTCTGTGCGGGGACGCTGGGGCGGAGGATCCCTCCACTTGTGCTGGTGTCACTGGGACTGTGAGTGACACCCTACGGGCTGGAGTCGCTGTGGCGGTGGGTGATTCCTCTCCTGAGCCGCTCATGAGCTTGACCTGGGCTTGCCTGTCGTTCGCGAGTGCGATGGCGTCTGACCCCCACTAGGGGGCACTGCGTTGGGGGAAATTGCTCTCCTTGTGCCAAAATCGGGTGTGGATGGCTGCGTGGGGCTCTATGAGGCCTTGTAGATGTGCCTCTTGACTCGCGGTTTGCGTCGGGGTTCTTGCTTACCCTTTTGTGCAGGTGTTGGAAGTGGGCACACTGTGTCCGTTGCCGTCGGCGGGAGGCTAGCGCTCCTCGACTGCCCGGTGGTGCGATGCGGGGAGTCACTGCTCCACCCGCGGCATTGGGATGCACGCCTGCCGGCGTTGATGCCGTTGGCGGGAGAGAGGTCTTCCCTTTCTCCCGCTCGGAAGGATGTTTCACGGGGAGCTGCGGCTCCTGCTCCACCCGTGGGGTGAGCGTTTCGGCGCCTATCTTTAACACGGGGAGCTGCGGCTCCTGCTCCACCCGTGGTGTGAGCGCTTCGGGGCCTCTTCCTGCGGAGCTCTCACGCTCCGACCCTCAATCCTCGGGGCATCAGAGGGCGAAGACTCACGGGCGTCGGAGCGCTATGACCTGAGGCGGCGGGCACGGCGGGGCGCGTGTCCGCCTCGTCGCCAGATGTAATGTCCTGTATGTGGATCTCCTCACGCTCACATGCGTTCCTTCATTCACGAATGATGCGGACACGAGTGCTGGGGTGCAACACGTGTTATCTTTATTGTACAGCAATCCTAACTGCCGCTCTGCGCGGTAACCCCTCCTCTTCCTGTAGCGTGGGGCGCAGCCCACTCAATAACAAAACAAAGAGAGAGGACTGTTCCTCTCTTCGATATACTGGTGACGACACCACAGTTTTGTAAACAATTTTCTGTGACTACCATTAGGCATCCATGTGCGGAGCTTGCCCAGGGTGTGGTCTGGGGCACTGGCCGCTATATATCAGTGATGTATATTATTAAACTATTCTAAAGCTAAATCCTTGGCCTTTATTTCTTTATTTTTAAACTTTATTTACACATTTTCATTTAACATACAGAAGAACAAGAGCAGCAAACTGTGCACCAAGTGTACCCCCCCCGCGTCTTCTTTACCGCATAAAATGTACAGGCCATTAAACACAGAGTAACACGTTAACCACAGTGTCCACAGTGTCCTAGGGGCATGTTGAACTGGAAAAGAATAAAGTTAATGAAACGAGGCAGGTGAGGAGACTCCTGATGAGGAGGAGATTAAGGCCCCATATGTCGGGTGGTCTTGCATGGAGTGGCAGAGTTTTAAAGAATTATGCCTCAGTGTCCTGACAGTAGGCTATATCCTGCAGCCACATATGGGAACTTGGAGTTGGACCTCGACCCCAAGTCATCGTCACCCTCCTCTTGGCAAGAACCAGGAGAAGACCCACCAATATCCGTACATAAATCAGGGCCCCGCTGGTGAGACCCAGGAGTGCAATCATGGGGTCCGTCTCGATTGTCTCTCCCGCAATTGCTGCCACCTTCTCCAAGATTTCTCCCCAGTATCTATTTACGGGTGGTCAGTTCCATGCCAGGTGTAGGAAGTCAGCATCAAGGGCACCGCACCGCGCACATGCTTCTGATATCTCAGACCGTTGCCGATGTAGCCTGGACAGAGTATGATAGGTTTGATGTATGTAATTAAAATGTATTTGTTTAAATTGTGAGTTTAGCGCCACTTTCTGGGTTTGTCCTGGAATAAATGCCCAATCTTTGTCTTGGATGGATTTCTCCAGGGATCTTTCCCACCTAAGGTTTGAGGCCATAATATTAACTAGATTATCCTTGAGAAGGCTTTTGTATAACCATGACACTAGTTTGCCGTCTCCCTCGGCCTGGATAGCACTGTGTAGTAGGGGCCAATTCTGCGGTTGGGTAGGGAAGGTGGGGAAGAGAGTTTGCATAATCTGACGCAGCTGGAAATAGATGAATATGTCCAGTGCAGTGTCGGCCCCACAGTCGCGGACCTGCTGAAGTGTAATAAAGGATCCCTCGATGAACAAATCTCCTAACGTGTTGATTTGCAGTTTTCTAGCCCAACGACTGTAAATTTGGTCGCTGGTAAGTGGTACCCCAGGGATAAATTTTGAGGGAATCAGCGGAGAATAGCGAACTTCCACCTTGTATTTCTCCACCATTTTTTCCCATAAAATATACGTGGAATGGACTATGTTCAGTGTTTTTGGTAGAGTCCGTATTGTGCCTATTATGGCAGCACGTGGCAGGTGGGGGGACATTAGGGCTCGTTCGACCTGAACGTGGGGCCTGATAAACTGAGTAGCATACCAGTGGCTTAAAAACTGAGCCTGGGCCGCCCAGAAATATCGCTCAGGGTTGGGAAGTGCCATGCCCCCTTTTGCTATTGGTTGAATTAATGTTGTAAAAGCCACTCTCACGGGTTTGTCGGCCCAAATCAATTCGAGTATCATGCTGCTCAATGAAGGAAGACATTTCTGTGGGAGAATGATAGGAATATTCGTGAACAGATAAAGGAGTCTGGGGAGGACTATCATCTTGACTATGGATACACGTCCCCAAAGAGTAAGAGGAAGTCGCTTCCATCTAGAGATTTTATCCCAGAGTGTTGCAACCACATTCCCATATTTGTCTTGTAGGAGAGTGTGGTAATCCCTCGATATTAGGATGCCCAGGTATCTCACTCCAACCACTCCCATTTGAGCCCATAATCGTCTCTAAATTCCCTGGTGACATCCGTTAGTGGAAATACAATTGACTTTGAATGATTAAATTTTAGGCCTGAGAGCTCCCCGAATCTGATCTCCTCACGCATTACAGGGTTTAAATTCTCAGACGGGTCTTGTATAAAAAGGGCCACGTCGTCTGTGTAGAGTGAGGCTATCATCTTATGTGGGCCGAATTTTGGACCCCTATGCAAATGTTGTGCCCGTAAACTGGCCACAAGAGCTTCCATAGCCAGCGTAAATAACAGGCCGACGGTGGGCAGCCCTGTCTAGTACCTTTGTGAAGTGTAATGCTTGCAGATTTTCCCCTCCCCAATAATATCTTTGACACAGGCCTCTCGTACAGGAGTGCGACTAATTTCAAGAATTGACTTCCCTGGCCCATTCTCTCCAAGACTGTGAAAAGGTAGGGCCATTCAACAGAGTCGAACGCCTTTTCGGCATCGAGAAAAATCGCTGCTGCTTGGTCGACTGGGCGATGGCTTGAATAGCACCAAATAGGCGTTTTATACCATAGGTTGTGCTGCGCCCCGGGACGAATCCCACCTGGCAGGCTAGCACCAGCACAGGTATTAGCAGGAGTAGCCTTGCAGCAAGGATTTTTGCTAAGATTTTATTATCTAAATTGATTAGGGAAATCGGCCTGCATGATCCGCATTCCTCGGGGGGTTTACCATTCTTATGCAGGAGAATTATGTTTGCCTCTCGGATCGTCGGGGGAAGATAACCCCTCTCAATTGCCTCCTAAAAGACCAGCAGCAAGACAGGACCCGCGGTCTGGGCAAATGCTTTGTAAAACTCCCCTGTTAGGCCGTCGGGCCCAGGTGCTTTGGAGCTCTGAACCATTTTTATGGCCTCTTTAACCTCGTCTAAAGAGATGGGGGCGTTTAGTGGCTCTCTCAGTGTTTGATCCGTCCAAAAGAGTTCTATAAGACCTAAATACTGGATGAGGGATTCACGACAGTAGTCGCCTTTTGAATTGTATACGTCTTGGTAAAATTGTCAGAAAGACTCAACTATTTCGTCATCGGTGAAGACCAGATTGCCATCAGGTTTCCTAGTGCATTCTATCTGAGGGGGGCTCCTATCTGCCGCCAATAGCCTTGCCAACAATGCTCCTGGCTTTTGGCCCTCTCCATACTGCCGTATTCTGCGACCCTGTACTAGAAACTTGGCCTCCCGGTCTGTGCCAGCCCTAAAGTTATTGAGTTCTTTTTCGAGGGAGGCAAGAGATACGTTGTCTTTTTGTGTGTCGTGTGAACGTTCAAGTTCACACGACACACAATCTAATTAATTTTAGATTCCAATCTAATTAATTTTAGTATCCCATTCTCCTTGGCGAGGCATACTCCCCTTACAAAGCATTTAAATGTTTCCCACAGGGTCCCCGCTGAATCTGTTTGTTTGTTTTATTATTTATATTGCGCACCAGACCCAAGGGTATTACAGCGCGAAGGCATAAAGAGGGTTGTTAAGCTTATGTTACATAGTAAACAGGATTAAGTGCAGCTGTGGTTACAATGCTGTATGCATGCTCAACAGGCAAGGTGGATAGGTATATACAATGATACAAAGAATAACTGTGAGACACATATATATATAACAAAAGCAGTGGTGGTCACATATACACAATAAATGCTAGGAGGTTGCAAGTGGTGTAAGGTCATTTGTCGTGTTCCTTTAGCCAGTGAATGAGACTAGATCTAAATTGTAGGGAGGGTAGATCTTCCCTTAAGACAGGGGGGAGGGAGTTCTAGTATTGTGCTGCTTTAACGGGGAAGCTACTCCCACCGGATTTGGTGTGCTTAAATCTGGGTACTAATAGAAGGTTGGAGTTGACTTTTCTTAGGGGGCGAGTGGCTATTTGTCTAGTAAATCTGGCTGTCAGGTATTGTGGGGCTGATTGCTTATTAATATCGAGAAAGGATGTTATTTCAGCGAGGAGCTCCTGAGCGAACACCTGATCTTGCAGGGCCCCATGCTTAAACCTCCAGGGGGGCCTGTCACCTCTATTCCCCACCAGAATGCCCTCAAGAGTAACCGGGGAGTGGTCTGAAAGTGTGCATGGAAGTATTTGGCAGTCTCCCCATCGTATGTTGGATTGTCTGGACACAAAGAGGTAATCCAGTCTGGAGCTGGTGTTATGTACCCATGAGTGGAATGTGTAATCGCGCGCTGTGGTGTTCCTAACCCTCCACGCATCTTCGAGATTGTACACCCTACAGATCTAATGTATCTGTAGACTAGCCTTGGATTGCGCCGTTCCAATGGACTGTGACTTGTCAATAATCAGGATAAGCACAGTGTTCAAATCGCCACCCCAAATGATTGTGGTTTGTCCCGTACCAGCCAGATTAGTCATGACCCAGTCAAAACTGTTAATCCCATCAACATGCGGGCCATAGGAGTTCACCAGGGTCACGTCTACTCCCTCCTAAGTCCCATACACTAGAAGGGACCTACCCGCCCCATCGCTCTTAGTTGATTTTAACCTAAACCTTGACTTTTTACTAATGAGGATGGCCACCCCCCGTCCGTATGACGAGTAAGAGGAGAAGTACCTATGGCTACTGCAGTTAGGTGCCTATCTGCTTTCAGAGGTAGGGGTGAGATGCATTTCTTGGATTAATGCTACATCAACCTTATGCCTTCTTAGGTACTGGGACACCCTACGGGCTTTGGTGGGATTGTTGCCACCCCTTATATTCCATGTTGCCACCTTGAATGGGCCCATAGTCAGGTGCGTATATGATGTGCGCAGCCGCCCATCAGGGTGGGCTTCAGGCTAGAGTCGTTGTGTTTGTGATCCCTCTGAGTATGAAATAGGACAGTGTGGGGAGGGTGGGCCAACTCGCCCGTGGTGCCTTTCTCAGCTTGCCTCTCTAACAGTAAACAGAACCCAAACTTAAAAGCTGGTGTTGCCACCATTTCACTAAAACTCTCGCAACACTTTCTGCCAGGTTTCCCTGCGGTGTCGCGTTTCGCCAGATGCGCCCTACAACCCAGCAGCCAGCCACTTCTGGGTGCGGGTCGCAGCCATAACATTGTCCTTCCCATCTAAACACAGCCAACCCCCAACCCGCCCATCAAAGATCCCACCTCGTTACTACAACTAAATAACTTGACCAAGAAGTCATGTTTGGGGCGCTAGTGCCCACTCAAGGACTACCACTCCCATCAACTGAGGATAAAACGTTTTTGCCGTGTCTTCGTGTGGGGCGAGTCCCCCAGCACAGCGAGTGGGTGAGACAACTTTCCAGGGTTTCAGGTCGGGTTTCTCCCAGCACGATCATTTTTAGGAGCTCTCAGGTTATTATTGTGCGAGGATTTGCAGCCAATACTGTCCAGAAACATATTAGCTTCCTCCGGTGTTGTGAAAAACTTGGTTGTTCCGGCATGCTGAATTCTCAGTTTAGGGGGGAATAACATTGAGTGTTTCATTTCACTGTCTCGTAGTTGGCGTTTCACTCCTGAAAAGGATCTCCGAGACGCTTGGACCGCCTGAGAAAAGTCATGGTAAATTTGAATGCTATCGCCATCATAGAGTAGTTGGCTTTGTCCCTCACTAACTTCAGTATCAGGTCGCAGTCCTTAAAATTGAGGATCCTGGTGATGATCGGCCGAGGTGCTGCACCCGGCACCAGACGGCTGGACGGCACCCTGTGGGCCCTTTCAACAACAAACAGCTGGGAGAAAGCGGTTGCACCAAATACCTCCTTGCACAGGCCCTCAACAAAGTCCTCCATTTTTCCAGGGATCTGCTTCTCTCTGGCCCCTAATATTGTTGCTCCGAGCCCTGCCTTCAAGATCTTCATTTTTGGCACTCACCGCTTTCATTTGACTCTCCAGGGCTGTCACCCTGGCTCCCAGCGATTCACCGTTGTCCTCAAGATCTGAGACTCTTTGCTCCACCAAGTCTATCGCTGTGTTTGTCAAGCCGATGCTGTAAGAGGTCGACTTTAGAGAAGAGGGAATCCAGTTTGGAATCAAGGTTGGCGATGCCGGCCTTTAGTTCTAGAAGTATCTCTCGAATGTCTATAGCTGGTGCCTGAGACGCTTCCACCTCGAATTCCATTGCAGTGGTGAGGGACTCCGCCTGCAGGTGTTGTTTGGGTGTTTTAGCCACAGCGCCCGACTCGAATGATAGCTTTCTCTGGGCTTTATCAGTTTTCCCCAGACTCGGCCGCCGGGAGCGTGAGGATTTCATCGCCGGGCAAACGAGCCCCACACGAGGGGCCTCGAATGAGTGACCCAGCCGGTGCCGCACCCTGGGAAGCCCTCCGGAGCAGGATGTAACAGGCGCCGTCAGCCTCTCGCCTATCATTGTGTCCCACTATAGAGTTTACTCAGGGCAAAGCACACACACGCGCCAACTGTGTAGGCCAGAGCCGCTCTCCTGGGGGTTGCTGTTGTTTTCAGAACATTTCTTGCGCTGTTTGTGGCGCAGACTCCTCCTGGGCAAAGCTTCCAACGCCCTGTCAGTTCACGGGTTGAGAGGCCGAACCTATCCCGCCTAAATGAAGGGGACTGCCGTGGCCCTCCACAAGCATGCAGAATACCGAGGCTCTGTGGCCACACTGCAACGTGCAGAACGATATTGGTTCTGCAGGACTGGGGAATCTCTGTTGAGTTGATTGATCCTAGCTCGCCCCCTCTGCGTTGTTTCCTTGTAGCGGCACAAGGGGAGCCACCAACGCCACCCCAGTGGATCTGAGTGTCCCCGCGCGGCACCGGCCAAGCGCCTTAGGCCAGCACAAGCAGGGATGCAGTGTGGGTATGCAGTGCCTCCAGTCCCATGAGGGAGTGCACCCCCACAGGCTGCCGGACGCCCATAACACACAGTCCTCCCGCCGCTGTGTTCACGCACTCACCGCGCTGGGCGCCGCAATCGTCCCCCGTAGCCCCGCTCCAAGGGGTATGGTTGCAGCGCGGGTTCCCAGGTGACACGCTTCACTACCTGCCAAACTCCAAGATGCTACGCCGCGCACTACCTCCCAGCACCAGGGACGACTGCCATGCTTGTCATTGCCTCAGCTGGCCGCTTTGGTATTGTCCTCGGTCTCTGTGATCTCCACACAGGGCTGACGCCGCGCCTCCACACCAGTGCCTGCTGCCACTGCATCCTGCCGAGCACTTCGGACTGCCCGGAACTGGAGGGGCCCACGCCCCCCAGCCCTCCACCATTTATGGCGGGGTAGTTCGCTCTCTGTGGCGTTTGTGCCTCCGGGGGCGCGGCTCGCCAATGTCCACTTCTTGGCTGGTGGACTGCTAGGTCAACGTCCCAGCCCGCCCGCCATGCCGACACCTGACAGGTGCCCAATGGTGATTACATGGCGTGGAATCGCAGAGGACGACTCGACCAAGGCCCGAACTCCGCCTCCACACACCCGGCCGCTCCTGCTCTCCTCCACCGCCGAACCGATCCGGCACAGCACCCACGTCAATGTGCTCAGCGGATCGCACTGCACCACACTCCACTGACAGTCGGATGCTTTTCCCACTGCAATCGGCAAATATTTCAGAATTAATGGGAGCTCGTCCCGGAGCTCAAAGACGAGCCGCCACCTTGGTGAGCTCACTAGCGCTCTCTATAAAAATCCTTGGCTTTTAAACCATCTAGAGGAAATAACATAAGGTAAATATATAGATTGAAGGATATACTATTGAACAGGTTACGTCTTTCAACTATTTGCTCATAAGGCCCATAGATCCAGGAAATTGGAAACAACAGGTGGATAAGTCAAATCTTTTTTTGGGTGGGGTAGTTTTCATCTTTGGTTTGAAAGATAGACCTCATTGCTCATGCCCAAAATTATTTACTCGAGGGTAGATTATCGGCCTTTAGGTAGAATTCAAGTCACATAACATTAAGGACCCTAAATAAAATCAAATTTTAACAATATTGAGGGGTGCTCTTTAATGGAGATGGCTAACACTATGGCACCGTCTTCAGCAAGAGTTAAACACGCTTTAATGAATGCAAAGACTGCTGTGGCTCATGCAGCCGAACTCCACTATTTAATTTACCAATTTGGCCTTGATATTATTTTTATAACCGAGATGTGTTTTAACTATGTTTCTGAAGATATGTTCCAAATGCTAGTGCCGTCTGGATATCTAATTAAAATTATTAATCGTATCACAAAATGAGGTGGTGGGATTGCTGTTATTTGTAGATCCAACTTGAGAGGTTCACATCTGGAATCTGTTTGTTGGGATGATATGTCCTAGGGTTGTTATATGAATGTTTGGCTTTAACTTACGGCTTCTTGCAATTACATAGCCCCCGGTAGCGGCCGGGTAGTTATGGTTAAGTTGCTTATTATATTTGGCTACAGATCACCTGGCCCTATGAAAAGGTTCCTGTCTATCCTGGATCTTTTTCTATCTAATATTGGAATTGGATATCAGCAAATGATATTCATGGGAGCCTTTAATATCTTGCTGGATGGCACTTCATTAACAGAATCAGCGGACTATGGGGTTACTTTGAAGAGCCATAAATTGAGACCTCTAAGTGTACCCCCGACCTATCAACATGGCCATTGCCTTGACCCTATCCTGGTCCATGGGTTGGGGTTTTACTATTCTTAGTTTACAAGCATTCTCTTGGTCAGACCACCATGTCAATTTGTTTTCCATCATCTCGATCAGTACATTTCCTAGTACTTCCCTGTTAAATGCACCACTCACGTACCATAAATTCAAAGATTTGGAGGCTATCCCCGGCACACAATTAGTGAAGTCTGTGGCCGCCATATATCCTATGTTGAACTGTTCAGAGTTCTTTAGTCAAGGAATTGAGGTATTCGATTCCATTTGTAAGGAAGATGCCCCCCTCATTCAATAGCACATAAATAAATCATCCAATCCTTGATAAGAATCTGAACCAAGCATTAATTTAGCCGAAGACCACCACTAAACCTAAGACTCTGTTGGTCCCTTGTTTGGAGCCTCCACAATTTGACTTCAACCGTGTTCCTCAGGATACGATTTTAGATCTTTAAAAGAATTTGACAACCATGAATGTTTCATTTTTCATTTTTCCGGCTTGCGCAGTATGGGCCCATGAGACCGAACATACACATTTTATGGCTACTTACATTAACTATTCATTATTACAAGGAATATTTCTATCTGATCTGAAACCCTCCATGGAGCTCCCCTTTTGAAGAAATCCAATCTTGATCCCAATGATGTTCAAAATGATCACCCTGTTGCATGCCTGCCTTGGCCAAATAAGATCCTTGAAATAATTGTGACATCCCAGCTGCAGAAACACGTTGAGAAATATGCTTTCCTGGATACCTATCAATCAGGCTTCAGCCCAAGAAATGTAACGAAAAACGCATTGATCACTGTGTGATATTCTAGCTTGATCTGACAACAGCGAACTTGCCCATTAGTGATAATGTCTAACCGGCAACCTTTGATACTGTGTATCACAGTATTCTACTAACACGCTTGCTCGCTAACATGCCCTAGCCAATAAAATTAACACATTCCAAAATAAAATTCAATAAAAAAAAGAAAACTGAACTTGTAGCACTCTCCCAATACCCTCTTGCCTAATGTTTCACCACCGGTACACAATACTACCTTCCATTTTTTCTAAAATATCCACCTTGGAGGTAGAAAAAATGATCCTGTCATTGAAGCCTTCAAATTGCAAAGGTGATATCTGCCCAGCACAACTAATAAAAGATGCTGCCAGATAACTTTCCCCATTCATCACAAAACTGATAAATGCCTCATTTGCCACAGGTGCCATCCCTGCCCTGCTAACCTCAAACAATCATGGGTGCTCCCCCTCCTCAAGAAACAGTCATTAGATCCTCTTATTCCCAGCAATTACCGGCCTATTACTACGGTCCCATTTCTACTCAAAATATTGGATAAAGCTGCTTATATCCAAATTCAAAAACACCTTGAACTGCATAAACTCCAAGGTAACAGACAATCTGGTTTCTGGCCACTACATGGAACAGAGACAGCCTTAATCGACCTAAAGTCCCACATTGATGAGCAGAGAGACAAAGGGAGGTCAGTACTCTTGCTCCTACTTGATCTCTCTGCCGCTTTTGATCTGGTCAATCACAAGGTCCTATGCAGACACCTTGAATCAGCGGCCCGTTTCTCCTCTGGTGCCATCAAATGGATTGAGTCCTTCCTGAGTGAGAGAACTATGAGAGTCTTCTCCCCCTCGGCAGCCGCTGACCCAACACCCACCCTATGTGGTGTTCCCCAAGGTTCCTGCATCTCGCCAACCCTTTACAATATCTTCACTAACCCACTGTTTGACGATCTGGACCATCTGGGTATCATCTATACTAATTATGCAGATGATACTCAGATTCTCTTCCCGCTTTCTGGGGATCACAGTACAGACACAGGATTAGTGAACAAAGTTTACCTTATCATCCAAGCATGGATGCCTACTCATGGCCTGTGCTTGAACGATGATAAGACTGAGCTAATAATTCTGGGCTCACCGGCCAACATTAAAAAACTAGGCCAATAATTTTCGTCTTTTAATATTGATGGGAACACTATTAAAGTCTCTAAGGAGGTAAAAACCCTGGATTCTATTTGGACTCCACATTGGCCTTTGATAAACAGATCAAATCCCTTACCTCCTCTACAGTTTACACTTGCAAGCTATTCAGAGCTGGTAAGCCTTTCCTCTCCGACAACAGTTGCTTGATCCTGACCAGAGCCCTAATACTCTTCAGAATTTACTACTGTAATGCCTTATACAGTGGGGCTAATAAATCTACCATCCAAAAGCTCCAAACACTACAGAACAATGCCCTAAGAGCAGCCCTAGGCATAAATAAAAAAAACCATATCTCCTCTCTGAGACGCCAGCATAAATGGCTATCTACATCTAATAAAATACAACTAAAAACCCTCTCCTTGACCTTCAAAGCCCTCAATAAAGCAACCCCCAGCTACCTTACAGGTAAATGCCAGAGAACAACCTCTCGCAGACCTACCAGAACAGGTGATGCTAACTGTCTGACCATACCTAAATACAAGCTCACTACTATTGGTGGCAACAGCTTTACTGTAAAGGCTGCTAACTTCTGGAACTCACTGCCTCAAGATCTAAGAGCTGACCAACCCTACCTAAATTTCCAAAAAAAGTAATAAAATACATCATCACCACTGACCCCTAGTCCCCCTGTACCTGTTGTGGACCTGCCCACATCTGAAGAGACCTCTTCCCTGGCATCAATAGTGTATTACACTTGAAGACCATGTGCAATGTAGTCTTCCTATGCGCAATCTAGTCTACATGTGAGCCTAAGTGATATACGAAGGGCCTTACATTTGTATCATATATTTTTGTACGGTGCTTATTGTTTATTTCTGTAATTATATAGGCCATTTCTATTCTTTGCCACTATTTTGTACATTGTGTATACCTTGTAAGCATGTAAATACTGTATCCTGTGCTCATTTTGCAACTTTGTAAGCTTTGCATTTCCGTACTGATGCGCCCTTTTACTTACGAGTCTGGTGCGCATAACAAATGAATAAACAAACAACAAACAACCGCTTCAAAGAAGTAGATGGGGTTTCAGACAAGGCCTTCTTATGGTTCAATTCCTTTTTGACTGATTGGCATGAACAAGTAAACCACAAAAGGTTTTTATCAGATAAACTAACAATGAGATATGGACCTCATTACAATTTCGGCGGTAGCTGTGACGGTAAAACCGGCAGGCTGCCGCCGGAGTTGTGATTTGTTCCGGCTCCTGGCTCTGCGCGTGCTAGTCCAGTAACAACAGTGCCGGTAGGGTTACCAGCACTGTTGTTACCGGACTGACATGCTCGTAATGAGGCCTATGATCTTGCTCAGGACTCTGCCCTTTCACTACTTCTTTTTAATCTTTGTATGAAACCTTTAATTAATAGTTTCAAGAAATTCAAGCTAAACTTCCATTTATAGGCAGACAATACAATATTTTTCTGAAAATCTGTAATCTTGAGGAAACAGTTCTGAGAGTAGGCCGGTGCCTCGATAAAGTTAGCCTTTGGATGTCCCAAAATCGGCTGCAGTTAAATGGTAATAAAATGGAAGTAGCATTATTGGGACCTATACATTTGCTATCTGACCACTTGAAATGTTTCCATTGCCCTGATTTTCTGGGGACAAATGGAATAATTTCCCTAAATTAAAAGCTTTGGGTGTATCTGGCAAGCGAACATAGGTAGTGAAACCCAGAGTGGAGCAAAAGAATGATCTATTTTATATTCTCTTCAACTGTTGCGTCTTGCCCTTTCTTTTATATTTCAAACTGACCATGCCATGGTAGTGGGAGCATTTGTTAACTCTCGTTTGGACTACGGAAATAGCCTTTTGCAGGCTG
Source organism: Ambystoma mexicanum (assembly GCF_040938575.1). Taxonomy (NCBI): domain Eukaryota; kingdom Metazoa; phylum Chordata; class Amphibia; order Caudata; family Ambystomatidae; genus Ambystoma; species Ambystoma mexicanum. The sequence continues at coordinate 1,433,925,367 of NC_090929.1, read as the reverse complement.
CCCCGAGAGACAAATGATGAGGCTACAGAGTGCTCAGAACGAGGCACTTGGGTTAATTTTCTAAATTATGCAGGCCTCTACACTGGCTCCCTGTGAAGGAAAGAATTAAGCTTAATATTCTTTGCTTGATTTTTAAATGCCTTCATGGACTGGCTCAACTATACTTCGCCCAGAAGCTGAAATGTTTCCACCCAATTTGAACGCTTAGGTCTGCACATACGTTTCTGCTCCTGGTTCCACCTTCTCAATGTGTTTCCAGAGGGATCAGCGCTTTGCAGTTTATGGCTCTAGACTTTGGAACTCTTTTCCATGGGAACTTTGAAACATTACGGAATTTCTATGATTCTGCAAATTGCTGGAAACCTTTTTGTTTATTTAAGGGCCTAATTCAGATTTTTGTTTATCTTCTTTTAAATTATTGTGGAATGACAGTTGTCAGGAATCTAAGCTATGTATACCATCTGCGCACAAACTCGGTTAGGTCTGCCAGGTTTAGCTCTATATAAATTTGTCAAATCAAATCCATTCAAAATCAACTTACATTGCAGATACAATTGTTCTATAGACAAATTTATGAAAGCACATGGAGGGGGGGCCTTTAGACCTACTTTTAGCATTTATAAGCTCCAATCCCGCCAAACTGCCCTATATGGTGCTGAGATTTAGGGTCATGCAAAGGTCAAATCATTCGAAATTACTGAAAATTCCAGACGTGGACCCCCTTGCTCACTGTGCTCAGAGAGGCACAGCTCCACCAAACTACTTATGCCCAACAAGGCTGAAACACGTGTATGGGATTGCTGTTGGTACTCTTGTTCAGAAGGGAATTGCCATAGCATTTCGTTTAGTTTAGTTTAGTTTAGTTTATTATTTATAATGCGCCGAAAAGCCCAAGGGTAACAAGGCGCAGCAGATACAAGAATTTGCAAGACTTAGTTACAGACAGTAATATATGTACAGGTATGAATACAGTAATAATATCAATCAGCGGTAATTATAACATATGTACAGTTAGCAGTTGTGTATCCAGGATGTGGGCCAGGAGGTTCTAGATGATGGCTGTCTTCATTTCGGTGCTGAACTGCCTCTGTGGGTGGAACAAAGACTGATATGCAAATGCACATTTCCCATCTGTGACAGGTACAGTGAGCTAAAGTGTGGCTGTGGACTCTCAAAAGGGTACTATCCCAAAGAACAGATAAATGGGCCATGTTCGTTCTCGCAGAGGGGTGCCTATGACTACATTTTGATTACTTCAAGGGGCTTAGGTCTAGTCACCCTAAGTTTTTCAGGGTCATCCAGATGTGGACCCCTTGTTCACTGTTCTCAGAGAGGCACAGCTCCACCTCACTTGTGATGCACAATAAGACTGAAACATGAGTATAGGGTTGCTGTTGGTACTCTTATTCAGAAGGGAATTGCCATTGCTTTTTCGGGACTGGACTGCCCATGTGGGCGGCACAAAGACTGATATGCAAATGGATATTTCCCATCTGTGAAAAGTACAATTAGCTAGTGTGGTTGAGCACTCTCGGATGGGTACCTTCCCAAAGAACAGATCAATGGGCCGTGTTCGTTCTCACTGAGGGGCGCCAATGACTACATTTCGATTATTTGAGGGGCTTTAGGTCTAGCCACCCTATGTTTCCCAAAGTCATCTAGATGTGGACCCTTTGTTCACTGTTCTCAGAGAGGCACAGCTCCTCGTAGCTTGTGATGGCCAATAAGACTGAAACAGGTGAATGGGGTTGCTGTTGGTACTCTTATTCAAAATGGAATTGCCATAGCATTTCGAAGCTGGACTGCCTATGTGGGTGTAACAAAGACTGATATGCAAATGCACATTTCCCATCTGTGACAGGTACAGTGAGCTAAAGTGTGGCTGTGGACTCTCGAGTGAGTACCTTCCCAAAGAGCAGGTCAATGGGCCCCGTTTGTTCTCGCAGAGGGGCGCCTATGACTACATTTTGATTATAACAAGGGCCTTAGGTCTAGTCACCATAAGTTTCCCAGAGTCATCCAGACATGGAACCCTTGCTCACTGTTCTTAGAGAGGCACAGCGCCACCTCACTTGTGATGCCCAATAAGGTTGAAACACGTGTATGGGGTTGCTGTTGGTGCTGTTATTAAGAAGGGAATTTCCATAGCATTTCGGGGCTGGACTGCCCATGTGGGCGGGACAAAGACTAAATGAAAATGGGTATTTCCCATCTGTGAAAGGTACAGTGAGCTAAAGTGTGCCTGCGGACTCTCGAGTGGGTACATTTCCAAAGCACAGGTAAATGGGTTGTGTTCTTTCTCTCAGAGGGGCGCCTATGAGTGCATTTTGATTATTTCAAGGGCCTTATGTCTAGTCACCCTAAGTTTCCCAGCGTCATCCAGATATTAACCCCTTGCTCACTGTGCTCAGAGATGCACAGCTCAACCTCACTGATGATGCCAAACAAGGCTGAAACATGTGTATGGGTTTGCTTTTGGTACTCTTATACAGAAGGTAATTGCCATAGAATATTGGTGCTGGGCTGCCCATGTGGGTAGAACAAAGACTGATATGCAAATGGCTATTTCCTATCTGTGAAAGTTGCAGTAAGCTAAAGTGTGGCTGTGGACTCTCCAGTGGGTACCTTCCCAAAGAACAGGTCAATGGGCCCAGAGCGGCGTCTACGACTATATTTTGATGATTTCAAGGGCCTTATGTCTAGTGACCCTAATTTTCCCAGGGTCACCCAGACGAGGACCCCTTGATCACTGTTCTTAGAGAGGCACAGCTCCACCACACTTGTGATGCCCAATAAGGCTGAAACACATCTATGGGGTTGCTGTTGGTATTCTTATTCAGAAGGGAATTGCCATAGCATTTTGGGGCTGGACTGCTCATTTAGGTGGGACAAAACGTATATGCAAATGGATATTTCCCATCTGTGAAAAGTAAAGTGAGCTAAAGTGTGGCTGCGGACTCTTGAGTGGGAAACTCAATGGGCCGTGTTTGTTCTCTCAGAGGGGTGCCTATGACTACATTTTGATTATTTCAAGGGCTTAGACCTGATCACCCTACATTTCCCAGCGTCATGCAGACGTGGACCCCTTGATCACTGTGCTCAGAGAGGCACAGATCCACCTCATTGCTGATGCCCAACAAGGCTGAAACATGTGTATGGGGTTCCTGTTGGTACTCCTGTTCAGAAGGGAGTTGCCATAGCATTTCAGTGCTGGACTGCCTATGTGGGCAGAACAAAGATTAATATGCAAATACATTTTGGCCATCTGTGAAAGGTACAGTGAGTTAAAGTGTGACTGCGGAATCTCGAGTGGGTATCTTCCCAAAGAACAGGTCAATGGGCCATGTTAGGTCTTGCAGAGGGGCGCCTATTACTAACTACATTTTGATTATTTCTAGGGCCTTTTGTCTACTCACCCTAAGATTTCCATGGTCATCCAGGCGTGGAAACCTTACTCACTGTTCTCAGAGGCACAGCTCCACCTGACTTGTGATGCCCAATAAGGCTGAAAACATGTATCGGGATGCTGTTGGTACTCTTATTCAGAAGGGAATTGCCGTAGCATTTTGGGGCTGGACTGCCCATGTGGGCGGGACACAGACTGATATGCAAATGGATATTTCCCGTCTGTGAAAGGCATAGTAAGTTAAAGTGTGGCTGCGGATTCACGAGTGGGTACCTTCCCACAGAACAGATCAATGGGCCGTGTTTGTTCTCGCTGAGGGGCGCCTATGACTACATTTGGATTATTTCAGGGGCTTTACGTCTAGTCACCCTACATTTCCCAGAGTCATCCAGACATCGACCCCTTGTTCACTGTTCTCAGAGAGGCACAGCTCCTCCTCACTTGTGATGCCCAATAAGACTGAAACAGGTGTATGGGGTTGCTGTTGGTACTCTTATTCAGAATGGAATTGCCATAGAATTTCGTTGCTGGACTGCTCATGTGGGCGGGACAAAGACTGACATATAAATGGATATTTCCCATCTGTGACCGGTACAGTGAGCTAAAGTGTGGCTGCGGACTCTTGAGTGGGTACCTTCCCAATGTACAGATCAATGGGCTTTGTTTGTTCTCGCAGAGGTGTGCCTATGACTACATTTTGATTATTTCAGGAGCCTTAAGTCGAGTCACCCTAAATTTCCCATAGTCATACAGATGTGGACCCCTTGATCACTGTGCTCAGAGAGGCACAGTTACACCTCACTGCTGATGCCCAACAAGGCTTAAACACGTGTATGGGGTTGCTGTTGGTACTCTTGTTCAGAAGGGAATTGCCATAGCATTTCGGTGCTGGACTGCCTCCATGGGTGGAACAAAGACTGATATGCAAATGCATATTTCCCATCCGTTAAAGGTACAGTGAGATAAAGTGTGGCTGCGGATTCTCCAGTGGGTACCTTCCCAGAGAACAGGTCAATGGGCCGTGTTTGTTCTCCCAGAGCGGCGCCACAACTACATTTTGATTATTTCAAGGGCCTTATGTCTAGTCACCCTAATTTTCATAGGGTCACCCAGACGAGGACCCCTTGCCCACTGTTCTCAGAGAGGCACAGCTCCACCACACTTGTGATGCCCACTAAGGCCGAAACACGTCTATGGGGTTGCTGTTGGTATTCTTATTCAGAAGGGAATTGCCATAGCATTTTTGGGGCTGGACTGCTCATTTGGGTGGGACACAACTTATTTGCAAATGGATATTTCCCATCTGTGAAAAGTACAGTGAGCTAAAGTGTGGCTGCGGGCTCTTGAGTGGGTAACTTGCCAAAGAACAGATCAATGGGCCGTGTTTGTTCTCTCAGAGGGGTGCCTATGACTACATTTTGATTATTTCAAGGGCCTTATGTCTAGTCACCCTACGTTTCCCAGGGTCATGCAGACGTGGAACCCTTGCACACTGTACTCAGAGAGGCACAGCTCCACCTGACTTGTGATGCCCAATAAGGCTGACAACTTTATTGGGTTGCTGTTAGTACTCTTATTAATAAGGGAATTGCCATAGAATTTCGGGGCTGGACTGCCCATGTGGGCGGGACAAAGACTGATATGCAAATAGATATTTCCCATCTGTGAAAGGCACAGTAAGCTAAAGTGTGAATGCGCACTCTCGAGTGTGTACCTAACCAAAGAACAGATCAATGAACCGCGTTTGTTCTTGCTGAGGGGCGCCTATGACTACATTTTGATTATTTCAGGGGCTTTAGGTCTAGTCACCCTACGTTTCGCAGAGTCATCCAGATGTGGACCCCTTGCTCACTGTGCTCAGAGAGGCACAGCTCCACCTCACTTGTGATGCCAAAAAAGGCTGAAATACATCTATGGGGTTGCTGTTGGTATTTTGATTCAGAATAGAATTGCCATAGCATTTTGGGGATGGACTGCTCATTTGGGCGGGACAAAACTTATATGCAAATGGATATTTCCCCATCTGTGAAAGGTACAGTGAGCTAAAGTGTGGCTGCGGACTCTTGAGTGGGTAAGTTCCCAAAGAACAGATCAATGGGCCGTGTTTGTTCTCGCAGAGGGGTGCCTATGACTACATTTTGATAATTTCAAGGGCTTAGGACTAATCACCCTATGTTTCCCAGGTTCATGCAGACGTGGACCCCTTGCTCACTGTGGTCAGAGAGGCACAGCTCCACCTCACTGCTGATGTCCAACAAGGCTGAAACATGTTTATGGGGTTGCTGTTGGTGCTCTTGTTCAGAAGGGAATTGCCATACAATTTCAGTGCTGGACTGCTCATGTGGGCGGAACAAAGATTGATATGCAAATACATATTTCCCATTTGTGAAAGGCACAGTAGCTAAAGTGTGGCTGCGGAATCTCGAGTGGGTACCTTCCCAAACAACAGGTCAGTGGGCCGTGTTCGTTCTCGCAGAGGGGCTCCTATGACTACAATTTGACTATTTCATGGGCCTTAGTTCTAGTCACCCTAAGATTCCCAGACTAATCCAGATGTGGACCCCTTGCTCACTGTGCTCAGAGAGGCAGAGCTCCACCTCACTGCTGATGCCCAACAAGGCTGAAACATGTGTATGGTGGTGCTATTGGTACTCTTATTCAGAAGGGAATTGCCATAGAATTTAGGTGCTGGACTACCCATGTTGGCGGGACAAACACTGATATTCAAATGTATATTTCCAATCTGTGAAAGGTGCAGTAAGCTAAAGTGTGGCTGTGGATTCTCCAGTGGGTACCTTCCCAAAGAACAGGTCAATGGGCGTTGTTTGTTCTCCCAGAGTGGCTCCTATGACTACATTTTGATTATTTCATGGGCCTTAGGACTAGTCACCCAACGTTTCCCAGGGTCATGCAGACCTGGGCCCCTTGCTCACTGTGCTCAGAGAGACACAGCTCCACCTCACTGATGATGCCCAACACGACTGAAACATGTGTATGGGGTTGCTTTTGGTACTTTTGTTCAGAAGGGAATTGGCATAGCATTTAGTTGCTGGACTGCCCATGTGGGAGGGACAAAGACTGATATGCAAATGGATATTTCCCAACAGTTAAAGGGACAGTAAGCTAAAGTGTGGCTGCAGACTCTCCAGTGAGTACCTTCCCAAAGAACAGGTCAATGGGCCGAGTTTCTTCTCCCAGAGGGGTGCCTATGACTACATTTTGATTATTTCAAGGGCCTTATGTCTAGTCACCCTACGTTTCCCAGGGTCATGCAGACGTGGAACCCTTGCTCACTGTACTCAGAGAGGCACAGCTCCACCTGACCTGTGATGCCCAATGAGGCTGAAAACATGTATTCGGTTGCTGTTAGTACTCTTATTCATAAGGGAATTGCCGTAGAATTTCGGGGCTGGACTGCCCATGTGGGCGGGACAAAGACTGATATGCAAATAGATATTTCCCATCTGTGAAAGGCACAGTAAGCTAAAGTGTGAATGCGCACTCTCGAGTGTGTACCTAACCAAAGAATAGATCAATGAGCCGCATTTGTTCTTGCTGAGGGGCGCCTATGACTACATTTTGATTATTTCAGGGGCTTTAGGTCTAGTCACCCTACGTTTCCCAGAGTCATCCAGATGTGGACCCCTTGCTCACTGTGCTCAGAGAGGCACAGCTCCACCTCATTGCTGATGCACCACAAAGCTGAAACTTGTGTATGAGGTTGCTGTTGGTACTCTTATTCAGGAGGGAATTGCCGTAGCATTTCGGTGCTGGACTGCCCAGGTGGGCGGGACAAAGACTGATATACAAATGGATATTTCCTACCTGTGAAAGTGCAGTAAGCTAACGTGTGGCTGCGGACTCTCGAGTGGATACCACCACAAAGAACAGGTCAATGGGCCCTGTTCATTCCGCAAAGGGGTGCTTATGACTACATTTTGATTATTTCAAGGGCTTAGGTCTAATCACCCTATGTTTCCCAGGGTCATGCAGATGTGGACCCTTTGCTCACTGTGCTCAGAGAGGCAGAGCTCCACCTCACTGCTGATGCCCAACAAGGTTGAAACACGTGTATGGTGTTGCTGTTGGTACTCTTATTCAGAAGGGAATTGCCATAGAATTTTGGTGCTGGACTACCCATGAGGGCGGGAAAAACACTGATATTCAAATGTGTATTTCCCATCTGTGAAAGGTGCAGTAAGCTAAAGTGTGGCTGCGGACTCTCCAGTGGGTACCTTCCCAAAGAACAGGTCAATGGGCGGTGTTTGTTCTCCCAGAGTGGCTCCTATGGCTACATTTTGATTATTTCATGGGCCTTAGGTCTAGTCACCCACGTGTATGGGGTTGCTTTCGGTACTCTTGTTCAGAAGGGAATTGGCATAGCATTTCGTTGCTGGACTGCCCATGTGGGCGGGACAAAGACTGATATGAAGATGGATATTTCCCAACAGTTAAAGGGACAGTAAGCCAAAGTGTGGCTGCGGACTCTCCAGTGAGTACCTTCCCAAAGAACAGGTCAATAGGCCGAGTTTGTTCTGCAGAGGGTCGCCTATGACTACATTTTGATTATTTCAAGGGCCATGTGTCCAGTCACCCTACGTTTCCCAGGGTCATGCAGACATGGACCCTTGCTCACTGTGCTCAGAGAGGCACAGTTCAACCTCACTAATGATACCCAACATGGCTGAAACATGTGTATGGGGTTGCTGTTAGGACTCTTATTCAGAAGGGAATTGCCATAGCATTTCAGGGCTTGACTGCCCTTGTGGGTGGAACAAATACTGATATGCAAATGGATATTTCCCATCTGTGAAAGGTACAGAGAGCTAAAGTGTTACTGCGGACTCTTAAGTTAGTACCTTCCCAAAGAACAGGCAATGGGCTGTGTTTGTTCTCGCAGAGGCGCGCCTATGACTACATTTTGATTATTTAGAGGGCCTTAGGTCTAGTCACCCTAAGTTTCCCAGGGTCATCCAGACGTGGAACCCTTGCTCACTGTTCTCAGAGAGGCACAGCTCCACCTCAATTGTGATGCCCAAAAGGCTGAAACACGTGTATGGGGTTGCTGTTGGTACTCTTGATCAGAAGAAAATCGCCATAGCATTTCGGTGATGGACTGCCTATGTGGGCGGAACAAAGACTGAAATGCAAATGCATATTTCCCATCTGTGAAAGGTACAGTGAGCTAAAGTGTGGCTTTAGAATCTCAAGTGGGTACCTTCCCAAAGAACAGGTCAATGGGCCATGTTTGTGCTCACAGTGGGGTGCCTATGGCGACATTTTGATTATTTCAAGGGCCTTAGGTGTAGTCACCCTAGGTTTCCCAGGGTCATCTGATCTGAAAGCTGCTGCGTCTTCCAGAACTGATCCAGAGCGGACCTGGTTAGGCGTCCTCTTCCCGACCTACGAGGGACCATGTTGCACTGCTAACCTTCGCCGAAGCGCCCTGGAAGTCAGCCTATGAAAGACTGTCAGCCAGAGATGGGGACCGCTGACGAGAAACTAAGAGAAGCACTGGAAAGCCATCCACCGTCGTTGACCAGGGTTTGCAGGTTTGCTATAACCGTTGGAGGCCTGTCAAAGTTAGATGCCCAGAAGCAGGGACTGCTTGACGCTGTGCCATCAACGACTGGAGCTGCAACGCTCCGTTGCCTAAAACACTTGATTCCCGGTCATGCTCGACTGCACCGCCGATCCACTTATCCCGCCAGGTCATCGACACGCCAAGGAGCATCTGCTGGTGGGTTTCCTGCCACCCAAAGACCGTAGAGACGCCAGACGAGTCGACGCCCTTGCTGGGCCACAGTCTTTCACAAAGTTTTTTGCAGTCCTGAACTATCGACATCGAGTTGCCCCGCAAGCCTCATCCTTGCAGGACATCTTCTACTCGTTGTCGACGAGCACTGTCAGGACCGAAGCTGCTGCCTTGTTGCCAAGTTCAACTTCCTCGAGGCCCATAGACGATCTGTGGGTCCTGCTTTAAAGGGAGTCACTCAAGAAGTATCCATCGATGCCTCCTCGCGGAACCCTGCTATTCCAGGCACTTTGGGGTGGTAGAAACACTTTAGAAGAAAATAAGACTCATTGAACAATATATGGACTGGCCTTGTGATATATCCTTATCTTACAGGTTGCCCAGGTGGGGGGATCTCCACACAGAGCTGTGTCTAGGTAACAGGGCCAGTATTCTGCCAATTGTTCTAACCAAATGCTTTCCTCCTATGTCTATTGTTGGTTACCTTTATTAATTGATTTGTGTTACATTTCAACAGAGTACAGTGCATCAACTGTATCACTTAGAACTGTAGATATTTGCCATTGTAGATTAACTGAGCACAAAGTGAGTTATTGTGATATTGTACAGAACTTTGAACCTTAATTATATAAAGGCTGTGTTTTAACGAATAGAGTGTGCAGACATTCCTTTGTGGGTGCTGTTAGGTAAGATTTCCACAGAGCTGGTAAATCTTCCTTTCCTGGTTCAACCCAAGAACTTTTTGCTTTTCTATTGTGATATTTTTCATTAATAGCTCAGTGAGTGGGAACCTTTTTCCACACTCATCTAATCTTTAACTCTTTTTATGGGTGTCATTTTTAAGACTCTCCATAGTGTCTTTTTAAAGTTATCATGTTTAACAACTTATTGGCAATAAGTGCCTGTTGTTGCTGGGTTGCCCTAGGGGCTCCCCATTTAATTCTTGTGCTAACCTTGAGTAAACTACAGTTCCCAAGGGTAGAAAAGATCTTTGGATCCCTTTTACATTTTATTCTGTGAAACCAGCACACCCTAACTTAAGTGGAGTGCTGGGGAGATACAATGTATCCCCTTTTCACATTAAAACTGTAACAATTCTGTTACAATGACAAGCTTACCTTTAATGGCTGGTGGCAGTGATACCTTTTACTAATTTGGTGCACCTTTACCGCGGGCTGTGATCACAGCTGCAGTAAAGCCACCTAAGGGTGCTCATGTTACCAAAATGGCCCCTGTCTTCTTTTTCTGCAATTTTAGTATGTCATGTCATTTCTTGTCCCTTCCCCTGACATCCAGGGTGGGAAATTTCTTTGTGTGAGTTTTGTCTTCGGAGGGAGTCCCCTGGATACCCCGCCCAGGCTCCAGTCAGTCTCTAAGCACAGGAAGTGGGGGAGGAGTCCAAAACTTCCCCATCCTTTGTTTTATGCCTTGCTTCAACCAGGACAAATCCCAGTGGGGGGCTGGCTGTCCTGATTGGACAACCAGACGCCCCTTTCTTGTAAAATGTGGGGAGAGAATGCAGAGGTTGTGCTGTAGTTCTTGATAAATACTGGAAACCTGGAATTTGAAGTCATGTCAACCCAACCATTGTAACAGAAAACTGAAGAGGATGACAAAGGAAAAACGGCAGAGAAGATTTCCAGCGACCGGAGAGCCTGCTGTGTAACCCGGGCCTGTTGCAGCCATTCCGTCCAATCAACCTAGGGACTCTGAAAATGACAGCCCAAACCCAGAGCCTTGTGAGACCTACTAGACTCAAGAAGGCCTGCGTTTTGAGCCATCCCACAGGTTGCTGCGACCTTGCATTCTTGCAATACCCCAATACCCTGGGAACTCCAGCCACTGTGGGGTGCATAGTCTTCCGAATTCCAAATCTCTCTGAAACTTCGTGGGCATCTTGGTGCATTTCCAGAGATATGAATAAAGTCTGAGAAGTCCCCTCACAAGAGTGCTGGACCTTTAAAACGACAAGAATTCAACTGCAATTTTCTGTCTTCTTCTGTGCTCCTTGAAAAGGCGCCAAATCCACAGAACCGCATTCAGCCACAAGACAAATCTTGCCTAGAGCCCTCTTCATCGATCTCTGCTGCAAAGTTCCTTCTGAGATCTTGTGTTCAGTCTCCAAGACAAGGAATCCACTGACTGGGTATTTGGCTGCAGTCCCAGAAGTTCTCCTGCTGCAATCTCTTCTTCATCGATGAGGTACTGTGTTGGCTTGAGTATATACTTACCTTAAGCCTTTTGGGATATCTGTCTAGTCCTGGGGTGTTTTCTGTGAATGGGAGGTCCCTCTTCCAGTTCACCCAGTCCCACTGACAGAATCCTGCAAGGGTGTCTTCTGTGAAGCCCCTGGACCCTCTTCTAACTCTAAAGTAAAGTATTCACCTGTTAGCCAGTTTTCCTAAGGAAGCTCTGACTTTTGCTATTAAAGAACTTATTCTAACACTGCCTGTTGGTCACTAGTTCTAGTGACCCCCCTTCTGCCACTGAGAACACCAACGCTCCAAGAATAAGGGAAATACTTTGAAGGGATTGGGACTTCTGCCTAGAAAAGAAATCAAGTGTTTTACTCAGTGATCAAAGTGAGGGGGAGCGGATGGGAGCAGTGCTCCTCTACTTTTATTTTTCCTTCATTACCATTCCTATACTTTTGTTTTAAAAAGAAACCACTCCAGAGCGCTCCTTTATAAAGTAAAAGTATAGGTACGGTTGCAGCACTGAACTGTCTGATGCAGGCTGCAGACAGTAGACTGAATGGCAGAGCCTTGGCCCACACCTGCGCATTGAGCTGCATTGCTATTCATTTCTGCACGTGCCCTCATGCACAAGCGTGAGCCAGTGGCCCAGTCAGCAGCCCCTGTCTTCTTGGAGTTGAACGGAGCCCACTGCCAGGGCCAGGCCTGCAATTTCGTTTTTACCTCCTGCAGGCTGCCGTGACAGACAGGTAGGTAATGAGGGGGGATAGACGGAGGCGAGTGAAGTGGGTCGGGAGAGAGGGACGGTTCAGTGCCAACCCTCTCTTCCGAACCCCAAGCATATTTTATTTGTACTGGTTGCGGGTGGGAGGTCAGGCTAGGCCAGGTGACTAGTGGGTCAGGAGAGAGGGACGGTTCAGTGCCGTCCCTTTCTCCCGACCCGAGTACATTTTATTTGTACTGCACTGCAGTAGGATGCAGTGCAGGCAGGGTGTGGGCGGGAGGTCAGGGACAGCATATCAGGTGACTAGTGGGTCGGGAGAGAGGGACGATTCAGTGCCGTCCCTCTCTCCCGACACAAGCATATTTTATTTGTACTGCACTGTCTGCAGTGCAGGGTGTGGGCAGAGGTCAGGGCCAGGCCAGGTGACTAATGCGTTGGGAGAGAGGGACGGTTCAGTGCCGTCCCTCTCTCCGAGTTGCAAATCTGTGACTACCAGTAACTTAGTGAGCAACACAAGAATGCACCCTTTGAAAATGTGTTCACACACCCATAATATATAATAGCTTGATGCTAAAAATAAAAGTTTGCTTTGGTGTCCTTAGTTGAATATAAGAAGTCTCATCCAAGGAAATGTCCTATATGGGCTGAGCAGAGATGTACTTTGTTATATTTTTCAGTATCCTTTGGTTTGTCAAGCATAGCACCTTACTGGTGATGCGATATTCAATGGGTAACCATTGGAGTGCCGAGACCCTGTGTGATGTTGTCTTGTATCTTAAGGACCAAGATCCATCTAGCCGTGCAGACTTGAATTATTCACAAACGTAATGCTTGATATTTATTAAGTCCTACATATACACTGCTACCTTAGTCCATCTTAGGGTGCACTAAAACGCCTGCCAGGTCTTCCTTTAGTCCCATTTTCAGATACGGGTAAAAGAGTATGGCCCTCATTACGACCCTGGCGGAAATCGAAAAACGATGGTGGAAATGCAATACCGCCATCGAATAGCGCTCGGTGCGATTATGACCCGTCACCGTAAAGTACGATGCCATTAGCGACACCCTAGTGAACGCTAACTGCACCAAGTACGCGCACGCGCGCCAAGCGAAACCGTAATTACCACCATGGCGCAACGGTACAGGAATTCTGACCCTAGCGGACATGTACCTAACGCCATCAAGCATGGCGGAAAGTACCATTCCGCCATGGTGAGAAGTACGGCATCGCGAACCAACCGTAAAAGGCCCTACAGAGTGCCTGTACACCACTCCCTGGCCACATTGCACAACTCCTCGTAGGTTTAATGAAGTCACACAATGCAACCAGTGAAATGTACAAGTCACCCATGCATGCCAACGAACAAATGAATGTAGGGGCTCCAAGTGCCATGTGAGTGGCCATCCATATTAGCCATGGCACCATTGCCGTACTGATGCAGCACAGGCATGTGAAGCTTCAAGTACAGCAACATGAACTGAAAACTGAGACAAACAAAAACAGGCCCCCCCATCGCTTGACACCAGTGTAAGGAAACATTCAAAGCAGTATCCTGAGTGAGACTGCACCAGCCCTGTACTCCTGCCAGTAAACAAACCAACCATCAGCATAAGCATGTACCACACAAGTTGGCAGAGTGACTGAGCAGCCAGGCTCATCTCAAGAGGGGCCAATGGGAGCTGCAGGGCACAGATGGCACGAATACAGAAGCTATTCCAATGGACATGACCTCAGTCTCCCTCCAAGAAACGCACGCAAACACAGGCACCTGTGACCAGCCATTTTCTGATAATCACATCATTCCACCAATCCACCTGGCTGACCGACATCTGTTACACAAAAGCTAATCCCCCTCCCATGAGCATGACATCATTAAAATAGTCATAATGGCAGGCCCTATCCCTGACCTCACTGGGCTTCGTAGGCAAACGCGCCCAGTACAGTACCACGCAACTATACTCAGAAGCCGGAACCCAAAGCAGATCTTCTCACAATACATCGCTCCACAAATAGGAATATGCTACATTACTTGCAAAGAATAACGCTACACGGTCAATATGACAATCAAAATTTAATGCACAACAAAATCACCAGGCCCATACAGCCATTAGGTCATGAACTCCAAAATATATTTCATTATTGTGGGCTGCATCCGCAATAAATGACCAGCTTCTTCTTGTGTGACGCCCTGTTCCTTCATGGTACACAGGGGCTACATTCACGTTCAAAAAGGCAACATGGAAGCGCCTAGAACCGCAGGGCCGTCCCATTAGGTAGGCACTAGTCCATCTGAAAGGTCGAAATGTTGCTCCTAACCACTAGTACTGCGTAAGGGCATGTGGGCCATTGGCGATCGTCCCACAAATCGTAATGGTGCTCCACTGATTACCACGAAGCAGCAGGTGTCGGGAGTAAAAGCCATCTGCATGAGTGGCATACAGATGGCAGCGGCAAAAGGGGAGGAGATACCTGTCACCCAAATGAAATGAAAAAGAATAGTATGGGCATCAGAACTCCATTTGAATTACTCACTTCAATGATCACACTAAATCCACAGCCATATGCATGCTAGCCCACTCAAAAGGATCAATCGCACCCAAAATTCACTTGCGAATCATAACTATATAAATCGAGGTGAAAACACTATTACAAACGAGTGTTTGTGTGCATGCGTCTGTTAAAACAGAATCCATTAGATGGGATTAGTAACGTGCATAGACACAAGTGTCCGAAGGCGCGTCGAGACAGGGAGGGTTCAACAAGGGCAGATAGACGATGGTCCCACTATGGCAGCCCTGCATCACATAGCGCAGGGGAAGTGGATAGATTCCAAAAAGCCATGTACATGGCAGACTCTCTATTAAATCATCTGTCCATGCATCCATACATCATTCCCTCATCCCTGTATGAAAACGCCTGATTATTTACTCACATAACATGTGAAACTTCAATTGAGTCTGTGCGTAATGCAGTCTGCAAAATCCACTGTGCTCCAGCCCGGAATTCTAGTGTTGTGAAGTAACATGTATTTGGGAACGTCCTGCCTTATCCTCCACTACGCTATTGCGCATCCCATACTATTCATATCAATCATTGCATTCTCGCCATGGCCCCTGTCCCAAGGACATTAAACAATAGAACTTTATATCTGCAGTCAGACCTGTGGGCGTCTCCTCGCCGCTAGCTGGAAACCGAAAGCGCTGTCCTTCGAATTCCTCATTTGCAACATCACGTCGAAAATGCATCTGTGACCGCATGAAATCACATATTCATCCATGTAGTGCGGCAGTGTGTGAAAATGGCAACTGGCTTCACTCACAAATGGGACGCCCCGCCCGTCGGTGAACCGCGGTACAGTGCTGCATGAGGGTCCACCGTTAATCGAGTACTACATTCCACTGACCCTTCACAAGTTTGTTCGCGACTGCAAAAATTGTATGTGAAACAATGGGACCATAGCATAATGAACATATGAACCAATATCTCACTTCCATCGGGATGAAATACATGATTGTAATAGCAAGATGCCATGCGTCGAATTGCAGCGTTGTGTGCGGGACGTGCTCGGCCAAAGGGGATTGCAGCTTGCACAGGTGGAATGAATCACCACAGGTGGAGGCTATACAGCTTGAAAACACATAAATTGCACACCCAACCCCCTCCCACAACCACACCCACTCAAAAATGCTACCGGCAGGACTAGCGATGTTGGCCCTGGGGGACCTGATAGCACTGCAAGTACTCCAACTTCAAGAAGAAGACGAACACCAACTACTACAACAACCGGCCGCACAGAGGAGACGCAGGAGGAGGAGGAGGGCAAGGCAGGGCCAGCAAGGCCCACCAGCACAGCCACTACCACCACGCAGGCAGCCCGCAATCCCACGCCTCCGAGCACATCCGTTCAACCTCACTGATGAGCAGATCCACACCCTCTACCGTTTGGACCGGGACACCATAACCGCCATTGTGGACATGACACACGCTGACCTTGTCAGCATGATAGATAGCCCAACCGCCATCCCACCCCTACTGAAGGTGGTGTCTGTACTCCACTTCCTGGCCACAGGCACCTACCAGCACACAGTCGGACAGTTGCATGGCATTTCACAGCCACTGTTGTCACGGACACTATTGCAAGTGCTCGATGCCCTCCTGAAGCACGCAGACAACTACATCTCTTTACCACGCTCGGAGCAGGAGATTACAAACACAAAAGTGGGATTCCATGCACTTGGCGGCATACCGGGTTGCATTGGTGCCATCGACTGCACCCATGTGGAATTGGTTGTCCCACATGCCATGGAGGCCCAGTACCGCAACCGAAAACAATATCATTCTCTTAATGTACAAATGGTGTGTGACTCCAACAGGATCATTACACATTGTTGTGCCCGATTTCCTGGATCAACCCATGATTCCATGGTCTTACGGAACTCTACAATACCACGCTACATGGAGCGACACGCAGGGAACAGATCCTGGCTACTCGGTGAGTCTCATTTCATGCATAATAATGTGGGGTATGTGATGCGGCAATGACCTGGCAGGAAGGGGGGGGGGTGCTTACGTAGCAATGGCATTCCTCAAACATCCTTTATTGTCCACCTACAGGTGATGCCGGGTATCCACTGAAGAGATGGCTCCTTACACCACTCCGGAACCCACAGAACCAGCATGAGGAGGACTACAACCATGCCCACTCACGTACCCGTGTAGTCATAGAACAGGCATTCGGCCTACTGAAGGGTCGTTTCCGCTGCCTCAGCAGGTCTGGCGGGGCACTCCTGTACCGCCATGAGAAGGTTGCAAAGATGGTCATGGCATGTGTCATGCTACACAACATGTGCGTACGTAGAAATGTGACCATGCCCCCTGACGCAGAACTGCAAGCACCTGAATATGGTCATGATGAGGGTGGGGATGTGGCAGCACCTCAAGGAGTCCGCGGGGCACAGGAGGGCCGTGAAATTCGTCAGATTATCATAGATTCATGCTTCTAGCACTCACGCCTGGTGGCTGATACATGGACACGGGACTTGTGGCACTGTGTGTGTCTGGAACATGCAAAATATGGACTGTACGCCTATAATGGCCTCGTACACAAAGATCAATGTCCACACATCTCATTGGATGATAGTGAAATGTTTATCGCATTTGTGAAATTATGTTACACACCCCATCGACCCGCCACCCAAGTAAGCCCAACACACCCCCTCCACCCTCCTACCTCCCCCCCGACCACCAGTGTCCAAAGATGCTCATTGTCAGTGGGCAGACGCTATTGCAAGCCCCCTCTCCGGGTATCAGGGGCACCCCTGCCTGTGGAGCGCAGGTTCCTCCCAGATCTACGTTGGGGGCTGCCCTGGACGGAAGTTGCAACGGATGATGTCTCTGCCTGCTCACGTCCATGCATGTCCCTAAGGGTTTGTGAGAGCTCAGTGAGCACACGGCGCACAGCGGCAAGTTCAGCACATACGTCTTTGGACGTCGCATGCAGTTCCCCCCTCAGGCTCTCGGTGCTTCTCTCCATTTGTACTCTCAGGCTCTCGGTGCTTCTCTCCATTTGTACTCTCAGGCTCTCGGTGCTTCTCTCCATTTGTGCCCTTAGTGTCTCTGTACATGTTTCTATGGCTGCCTTAGTACCCCAACATTCATCAGCATGGTCCTTGAGGAGCGTGGCCAGTTGCTGCTGTTGCACGATCACCTGGTCGAGGGACTGTTGCCTCTGCTGGGCCATGGACATTTGCGGTGGTGTCACAGAGGGGCTGATCACCTCATGTTGCCTTGACACAGGGCTTGTGGGGGATGGCCAGTCGTCGTCTTGTGGGTGCCCCTGCGTGGCATCCTCATGGTGTAAGGGATGAAACAAACAGGGGGATTGAGACAGGTCATGGATGGATCCTACATCGACTTCACCGTTTTCTGTGTCGGAGCATGCTGCCATTAATGCAGTGTCACCTATGGTGCTGCTGCCACCAGAAGCAGTGCCTTCTGTGGCATCCATTGGGGGGCCTGTGGTGGTGCTGTTGTGGCCATGCTGGGTGCTGGGGTGCCTGTTGAAGTCCCCTCCTGTGTGCTGCCACTTGATTTGTGCTGCTGCCGTGTCTTGATCCGTGCAGCTGAGGTGGAGGGTCTTTGGCCGTTGGTCTTGGCCCTCTTTGCAGGTGTGCTGGTAGGGGTGTCCTGGAGCTCGTCGTTTGAATCGGACCCTGTGGTGGAGTAAAGGAGGGTGAGTGTTATTAATGGGTCTGTGGAAATTGGAATGGCAATGTATCACATGCATTGGGGTGGTACCTGAGGGTGATTTGGGTCAGGGCCTTGGAGGTGTTTTCATTTTTGTGTGGATTGAGGATGCAGTTGTTTTGCAGCCTGCAGTTAGGGGGTGCCTGCTGCACGTGTAGAGGGTGTTTTTAGGAATTTTAATTATTTATTTATTTAATGTGACTTTTAATGTGTGCTATCAGGCCAATGTATGTGGACGTTCTCCTGGACATGTGTTTCTGTTGCACTATGTGGACACATGGTACTTCACATGATTGGACATTGTGGTTTTAGCATTGTTTTATTTGGGACACCTACCTGATTCTTCGGATGTCTGCACTCCTTTCTCCATCCCTCCGACTCCCTCTATGGTCTCCATTCCAATGGTGGAGGCACAGATTTCTTCCCAGGGGGTCAACTTGATGGGTGATTCCGATCCTCCCCTGGTAGCTGTGGCAATGTTACGGTTGGCGGATAGTATGCTCCGTACGCATATCCGCAAGTCGTCCCATCGCTTTCGGCATTGCTGTGGGTTGCGGGGTGCGGTCCCCACCGCACTTACCCGCTGTGCCACCAGGGCCCATATGGCCTTCTTGTTCGCAAGTGCCGTCCTGGTCATTTGCGTCGAGAAGACGACGGCAGCATTCTCCTGGAGGGTCTCTGTGAGCACCGTGAGTTCCTCACGGGAGAAGTGGACCTGCCGCTTGCGGTCGCACGCTTTTTTCGCTACTTTTCCCATTGTTTTTGGTTTCACTAGGGTGGATGACGGGTTGGGATGTGTCTCAGGGTAGTATTTTTAATGGTTGTGTGGAAATTCTGATTTTATAGGTGTACGGCGTGCTGTTTCCCGTTCCGGGACCATGTTTTTGCTTCCGTTTCCGTATATTTACGGTCACCGTATTTTCCGATTGCCGCTCATTACGGTGACCGCTATGATCGGTGGCGGAATTGCACCTAGGTCGCCGTACGAAGGCGGTGAGGGGCGTTTTGGGGACATTTCCGCCATCGCAGACTTTGCACTTCCGCCATGGCGTAGTGCTCGTGCCCGATGGGTCAGAATTAGCCGCACTTTACTCCGTCGTGCAATGGCGGAAACGCTATTTACGCTATGGCGGTCAGGTCAGTTGCTTTCCGCCAGGGTCGTAATGAGGGCCAATGTGAATGGGCCTTTCTGAACCATTCATCAATCTGCAGTGAGATGGTCATGTCTCCATAGAAGATTATTCCTAGGTTTTACACAGTTTTAGGGGTGGTTGGCCATTGGCTTAGAGCTTTCTGGGATTGTTTTAAGATCGTGGGGGTTGAAGAATTTAGTTTCCATTTTGATTGTGTTAAGGCAATGCTTGTTTTTGGACATCCATTCTTGTATTGAGCATAAGCAGGTACAGGGACGTCATTTGTGGGTCGCCAGAGGTCGCAACTGCGACCTCTGAGGTCTCCCTTGCAACCTCTGTGGACTCCCTTGCGACCTCTAAAAAAAAGTAGAAAAAAAACGTTTTTTCAATGTTTTTATGCAAGCTCCTGGGCTGTGGCCAGCACTGTTAGGCAGAAACCTGTGCAGTTCCCTCTGGGACCACTGCAAAAGATTTAGGACTACAGGTGTTTGGCAGTAAACCCACTTGGTAGCAGTCTGTACCACACAGATTCACTTGGTAGCTGTGGCTGAGCAGTCAGACTTCCCTCAAGTAGAGTTAGGCAGCATACAGAGTATTCACAATAGGTCAAGAGAACACAGTAGAACAAGTAAACACTGACCAGGGCTTGGTGTAAAAGAGGTATAATTAGTTATTTAAAACCACATCTTAAAAAACACACAGGCACTAATACTAAGCAATTCAAAAACACGGTCACTAAAAGATATACACTCCCTTAAAAGAATATTAGATAAGTCTTAAGTAAAGCCCCACTTATTTTCAGACAGCGGTGAGCGCTTAACGTAGATGGCACTCTAATAGTTTGTTTTTAAAAGGGAGAGAAGAGCAGAGAACAAGTTGAAACAGATCCCAACACTTTTATCAGAACATAACAAGAGGGAAAGGCAAAGTAAAAATGTGAAGTTAGAGTTCAAGCGGCCGGATCCACTTTCAGAAGATCCAAACGAAATGTGTCCAAGGTCACACAGTTGCAGTGCACAAGAGTCTTGTAAAGGTTCAAAAAGGAGTTGGACCAAAGAAAGGGACCAGTTAGAGGGTCAAGGCTGCCAGCCCAGTCCAGGAGGTTAAGGGGTTATTATTACCTTGTAGCAATCTTTAGAAAGGGAGGCCTGGCGGACACGGCACCTTGAAGTGGTGAGAACGCTCCAGCGGGGGCAGTTGTTCCTGGCAGCGGGTGCAAGTCAGTGCTTCGTCCAGGGGAAGAGGGGATGTTGTCGTGGAGGAAGACAGGAGTCCGTTGCACTGTCAGTGAAAAACCAGCCGTGGAGTTTCTCAGGTACAAGGAGCAGTCCGGTGATTCGCGGTTCAATGGTGAGTGGCTATCTGGCCGCCGGGGGTGCTTGGCACGGGCAGTTCGAACACAACCGGGCTGAGGTGCGCAGAAAGGAAGGTAAACTGGTTGTGCCCACCAGTCAGGGGAAGAAGCCTCTCCAGCCGGGAGATGGTCGGGAAGTGGTGAGTTGGTTCTGCAGGGCTCCACGGGTGGTGTCGTTGTGGTAGGTCGGCTCAGCTTCTCCCTCATCGGATTCTCAGGTCCTGTGGCGACTTCTGAAGTTCCAGTTGCCAAAGCCCTGCTTTTATGCAGAAAACCCCCATTCACTCAGCCTAGCTGTTACTCAAACATGCTAAGTGGTGAGCCGGCCGGCTCACCACTTGGGCCAATCACACAAGAGTGCGACTTGAGTAACCAAGGTAACTCAGTCCAGGGTGCCTTAACCCCCTCCCACACCCCATGTGGTACCCAGACAGAGTGGCACCACTTTTGGAGGCTTCTGTGGAGAAGCCCGCCAAAAAGTGGAACAAAGGGCTCGACTTGGGTTGGAGTCACAGAAGAGAACACAAACGCCATTTTAGAATCGAGTCTTGGGAAAAAATACCAACCAGCGAATTAATATTAATTAAATAAACCAGCGGTATGTTCGAGGCTATGAGAATTAAATAATTAAAGTTGGTACCCTCGAACAATGGGAAAATCCCATAGGAAAATATTTGCGGTCGAATATAAAAAGTAGTTTCCACTGCCACCAGCCAAAACTCGATCAGGGGGGACGGAGACATGCCCCCTCGACTAACAGACCCAGGGGCAATCGAATTGCCCCGACCAGTACGTCCACAATATGATGGTTTGTACTGGTTTCTGTTAATAATTTGGGACTAGTAAAGCCAATGGTGACTTTACATGCCCTGGGAGACAGTAGTCAGTCCCAGGGTATGGAGTCTATGGCGGGGTGTCACTATGACACCCCTGTGTTACTGCACGGAGGGTGCTGTGTAACACACATAGGAAAAACACATTAGACCCTATGGAGTAAAGAACCCCATAGCTCACATAAAACACACACCAGTCAAAGGAATACCATAAATCATGTCCAAGAGTGGGAGAAAAAGAGTCTCACTCTTGGCAGGAGGAAAAAAAAACAACTCCAGAAATCCAGCAAAGCTGCTGGGGGACTCACTAGGTTAGGAAATTCAGCCTAAAGAGAGAATTCTCACTAACACTCGCCCCCCCAGACTAAGGGACAGGAGGATTTAATCGACCCCTAGATGAACCTCATACCTCTAGTCGATGATATACATCCTAGAGAGTCCATCAGTATTTTGATGGTGACACCCTGACCTATGTTCTATGGTCAAATCAAAGGTTTTCCTTTGTAAGCTATATGACCTACAAACCCTTTGAGGAACATCAGTCTTTTTAAAGTTATAGGGGATCTGGTTGACCAGTCCCTCAGAAGTTGTTACAACTTCTTAACCTGTGATAGGCTTTTTCAAGGGGTCCTTATAAAGGATTCCCTTAGATCTAGAGGGGCCTCCAGAGGTCCTCACCACCTCTCTGTTGGGAGGAGGTTGGGTTTTAGGCCTCTTGGTTGGAGGGGATGGAGATAAGCAAGGTGCATGCTTCTCCTTCCTCTTAGATCTACCTTTACCTACTTTAGGAGTTTCCTCCTTAAGTCTAGGAATTGGGTTGGAGTCTTCTGTGGAAGGTCCAACAGTCTGAAGGTTTTTGGCCTTAGACTTTTCTTTTCTGGTTTTCCACCAGCACTGAGAATTACCAGTTCTCTTAGGCCTAGTTAGGGTTCCAGTAGGTCTATCCACCTCTTCCTCAGAAGCAGGGGGAGTCACAGACTCTATAACTGGGGGAACAATGATGGAGCTTGGTTGGGGCTCCCATTTCCCTAACATGTTAGCCTGAAATTTGCCTGGGTCAGAGGTCAACTTACCAACACCAGGGCTTGTAGTGGGGTTCTCAGTAGAGGTTCCCACAGGCTTAGAGTGGTTCCTTAAGGTGGCCTCTAGCCAATTTGGTTAGGTTCTGGGTCTCCATACTGGGAGGCCTGGGGGTACTGGATACTATTCCTAGTGTTCTTAGATCATTCCCCAACAGGACTCTCCCAGGCACCGCAGTCTGAACACCGACAGGAATCAACACCGTCATGTCATTATACTGAATGAGGGCTGGTAGAATAGGAACCATTTGGACAGGGCCTCCAGTCATCTTAGTGGGACCTTTGGGTGCCTTAGCAACATCCTCAGGCCTCAAAAAGCTTTCAGCTACTACTGTTCTGCTGGCCCCAGAGTCTCGCCTGGCAGGAGTATCCTGGCCATTGACAAGAACACTGTCCATATAATAAACTTTAGAGTTTTCTGGTATGGAGTTGTACACACTCATATTCTGATCACTAACCAGACCCATGGACTCTACTGTTGCACTTGCTTGAAGACACAAAGGTTCTTCAGCAAAGACTTCAAAGTGAGCACTAGCCATTTGGACTTCCTCCTCAGGAGTGAAGGCTAAGGAGACTGTGCTGATCCCGGTAGGTTTACCCTTACATCTGGGATCTCCTTTGATGTGGTCAGTTGCCCCACAGAGATAGCATGTTCCAAATGCTCTCTGAAAGGGTGGCTTGGCCTGACCTCCTTCTGGTTTGTGAGCAGAAGGTACACTAGCCTGTTGGTTTTACCCTGGGGCTTACCCTGGTTATTTTGTTGTTTGGGGCCCTCTTTGGTTTGGGAGGTATTAGAAATCTCTTGGTTCCCCTTTTGTGGCTGCTTTCCCTCATCCTTTTTCTGAGTGACCCCTGAATCCTTGTGAGTGGCCCTGCTGGCAACCCACAAGTCAGCAGCCTTAGCTAGCTTCCTGGAATCAAATTCCTTTGAATCAGCCAAGTGCTGTCTGAGCTCAGGAGACCAGGCATCATAAATTGACTCCAACATAACAAGATTTCTCATTCCCTCATAAGTGTTCACCTTGTAACTCTTAATCCATCCCTCTAAGTTTTTCAAACACTCACTCACCCAGGTATCCCAAGGGGTACAATCTTTCTTTTTGAGGGTCCTAAACCTCTTAAGGTACTGGGAAGGGGTCTTCCCGAATCTAGCTATCAAAGCTAGCTTCACACATTCATAATCCTTCTTATCCACCTCCCCCAACTACATTACCACATCAGTTGCAACAGGGGGAAGCCTAGAGAACAACCAGGGAAGTAACTCATTCCCTGTGATGTCCTGAAGCCCATGATTGTACTCAAACATTTTCAACCAATCCAACACATCCAATCTAGGTTCATATATACTCACTAATTCCTTAGTCATCCGGGGTCTTTTGGGACTGAAACTCCTAGAAGAACCAGAGGAGCGAGAAGCATTTTCTACAGACAAATTTTTCATTTCTAATTCATGATTAAGCTCTATTTCTCTGAGTCCTAACTCAGCTTGCTTCTGCTCAGCCTGGGCATTCATTCTTCTGAACTCTAGCTCTTGGTTTCTTTCAGATTGAGCTAAAAAACGTTTGTACTCTAATTCAAGCTTAATTTTTTCAAGTTCAAAATAAGCAGGGTTACATGTGGGACCTAGTATGGGCCCAGTAGGTACAGTAGGTAAGGCAGACAGAGGCTCAGAGTGGCTAACTTCATTAGGTTCACTTTCCTCTTCTGACTCATTATCAAGACTTTGATTCAGATCCATTACTGTTTTCTACATTTGCTGGGGGGGGTAGATTCCTCTGTACCACCCAGACTTTGGTTTTCTAACAATCTTTCTATAAGTTCCATTTTCTTGCCCTTCTCAGAGATATTCTTATGTCTACACAATACTTTTCAGCAATCAGCAGTTTTGGCAGACAATGATTCTAGGGTATAACTCTCCGTAGCAGACATAGTTAGAAAATCAGCTTTTTTAGTGCTAAGCTCTGTGGTTAGTTGTCCTAAAGTGTCCAACAAGCACTCTAAAGTGTATACTCAATACAAATCCCACCGCTGTACACCAGTGTTAGGCAGAAACCTGTGCAGTTCCCTCTGGGACCACTGCAAAAGATTTAGAACTACAGGTGTTTGGCAGTAAACCCACTTGGTAGCAGTCTGTACCACACAGATTCACTTGGTAGCTGTGGCTGAGCAGTCAGACTTCCCTCAAGAAGAGTTAGGGAGTAAACAGAGTACTCACAATAGGTCAAGAGAACACAGTAGAACAAGTAAACACTGACCAGGGCTTGGTGTAAAAGAGATATAATTAGTTATTTAAAACCACATCTAGAAAAACACACAGGCACTAATACTAAGCAATTCAAAAACACGGTCACTAAAAGATATACACTCCCTTAAAAGAATATTAGACAAGTCTTAAGTAAAGCCCCACTTATTTTCAGACAGCGGTGATCGCTTAACATAGATGGCACTCTAATAGTTTGTTTTAAAAAGGGAGAGAAGAGCAGAGAACAAGTTGAAACAGATCCCAAACCTTTAATCAGAACATAACAAGATGGAAAGGCAAAGTAAAACCGTGAAGTTAGAGTTCAAGCGGCCAGATCCACTTTCAGAGGATCCAAACTAAATGTGTCCAAGGTCACACGGTTGCAGTGCACAAGAGTCTTGTAAAGGTTCAAAAAGGAGTTGGACCAAAGAAAGGGACCAGTTAGAGGGTCAAGGCGGCCAGCCCAGTCCAGAAGGTTAAGGGGTTATTATTACCTTGTAGCAATCTTTAGAAAGGGAGGCCTGGCAGACACGGCACCTTAAAGTGGTGAGAACGCTCCAGTGGGGGTAGTTGTTCCTGGCAGCGGGTGTAAGTCGGTGCTTCGTAAGGGGAAGAGGGGATCTCGTCGTGGAGGAAGACAGGAGTCCGTTTCACTGCCAGGGAAGAAACCAGCCGCAGAGTTTCTGAGGTACAAGGAGCGGTCCGGTGATTCGCGGCTGGGGTGCGAAGAAAGGAAGGTAAGCTGGTTGTGCCCACGAGTCAGGGGAAGAAGCCTCTCCAGCCGGGAGATCTTCTCTGTCGTCGGGAAGTGGTGAATCGGTTCTGCAGGGCTCCACCGGTGGTGTCGTCGTGGTAGGTCAGCTCAGCTTCTCCCTCGTCGGATTCTCAGGTCCTGTGGCGACTTCTGAAGTTCCAGTCCCCAAAGCCCTGCTTTTATGCAGAAAACCCCCATTCACTCAGCCTAGCTGTCACTCAAACATGCTAAGTGGTGAGCCGGCCGGCTCACCACTGGGCCAATCACACAAGAGTGCGACTTGAGTTACCAAGGAAACTCAGTCCAGGGTGCCTAAACTCCCTCCCACATCCCCTGTGGTACCCAGACAGAGTGGCACCACTTTTGGAGGCTTCTGTGGAGAAGCCCGCCAAAAAGTGGATCAAAGGGCTCGACTTGGGTTGGAGTCACAGAAGAGAACACAAATGCCATTTTAGAATCGAGTCTTGGCAAAAAATACCAACCGGCGAATTAATATTAATTAAATAAACCGGCGGTATGTTCGTGGCTATGAGAATTAAATAATTAAAGTTGGTAGCCTCGAACAATGGGAAAATCCCATAGGAAAATATTTGCGGTCGAATATAAAAAGTAGTTTCCACTGCCACCAGCCAAAACTCGATCAGGGGGGACGGAGACGTGCCCCCTCGACTAACAGACCCCGGGGCAATCGAATTGCCCCGACCAGTACGTCCACAATATGATGGTTTGTACTGGTGTCTGTTAATAATATGGGACTAGTAAAGCCAATGGTAACTTTACATGCCCTGGGAGACAGTAGTGAGTCCCAGGGTATGGAGGTGTCACTATGACACCCCTGTGTTACTGCACGGAGGGTGCTGTGTAACACACATAGGAAAAACACATGAGACCCTATGGAGTAAAGGACCCCATAGCCCATAAAACACATTAACAGTCAAAGGAATACCATAAATCATGTCCAAGTGTGGGAAAAAAGAGTCTCACTCTTGGCAGCAGGAAAAAAAAAACAACTCCAGAAATCCAGCAAAGCTGCTGGGGGACTCACTAGGTTAGGAAATTCAGCCTAAAGAGAGAATTCTCCCTAACACTCACCATATGGCTCTTTACTTCTGGAGTGGCTGACCTTCTTGTTTAGGCCCCTTAAAAAAAAGAAGAAACGTGGCACAAGTCCAACACTTTCAGCACTTACCCTAAATAAGAAAGAATAGGAATACCATATAATGTGCCTTTCTGGAATTCTATGCATTAATTGCTAGACTCATTAAAGTTTTATTTCAGGCGCACTTCAGGGGGTGAGTCACTGATTTAGTCTGTTCTTAAACACCTCAACTCAGCCTTTCATCCTTCTGAGGTCGATAAATGAGTAATAACACAGGTTGGGTGATACTGCGTGTATATATTTTTTCTATATAAAGCGCTTAAGCGTTAGTGCTATATAATAACACATCATTATCATTTGGTCATGGATGTCTGCTTGAATTCACAGTAATTTGGCAATATGGGCCTATACACACTGATCTTAACGATACGTATGGCGATCCATTCTTGTATAAATGTACATCACATTATAGTGATATCGTAACCATATTTTTTGCTGTGTACAATGCTATGTGATGCCACTTCCTGTTTTGTCAACGAGTGAAAGGTTGTGTTCCATCGCTTCACGCAATATCACTACAGGGTGGGGTCAAATTACATCACTTCCTGTGATGTCATTGGGAGTCAAGGGTCGTGTGATGTCACTTCCGCTACCCCTGGCATTTTGGTGAAATGACGTCCCTGAGCAGGTAGCAATTTTATTCTGGACCATTTCTTTTTGTTTTTATAAGGCTGAAAACGAATTGTGTATCATAGACCTATAACTGGAACAAGGACTCAAACAGGTTGAACTATTGCAGCTGTAGGTTGAGTTAAAACCATACATTAAAACACGCTGGAGGTTTGTGACGAATCTCTAAACCTAAGTGAGTTCATGACACAACCTATTTTACTGTGAGTGTCTTAAAGCGCTGCAAATAATGTGGGTAAACAGATATTTCGCGTTTTGCATCTTATTGTTTTCCATTCAGGGTGTGGAAAATAAAAGGTACACTGATATTATTCTGGCCCAACATGCTGCTATAAGGATTTACATGTAGTCATGGAGCTTTAGTATGCATTTTGTGTATTTTACATTAATCTCTATAGGACGGCATTATTGTAGTTCTTGATTGCAAAACTTAAATATTTGTTCCAAGTAAAGCGTGGAAGAAGGTGGCCGTGCCCAAATTCCATAGTGGGTTAAAATCCCTGTTAACTGTTTAGCGTAAATGTGTGATCATGGGCATATAATGTAATCTCACCCTGACTTTAAATGCAAAAAGGTGAGTGCGTATAAGTGATTACATTTACACTCTTACAATAGGACAGTTTTAATAAGTGTAGGGACAAATTGGTGTACCATGGTGCTCCTCTGCTAGTGGCTCCAATGCTGTCACGTATAATTGCATTATTGCATTATTGCAAGTAATGGGTAAAAAAAACATTTTTGCATTTGTGTATACATCTGTGGATGTCAGATGTGAATGCATGTCTTTTGGCAAGTGGTGTCTGTATTAGTGAGTATATAAGAGTGCAGTGTGACTGGTGGGTATGGGTCCGCATACAAATACAAATGTAGTGTGAATATTCTGTATGTGTGTGATTGATTGAGAGAACCTGTATGGGTGCATGCCTGCTTGTGCAAATGTAGATGAATATGTGTTTGCGTGGAAGGTTGGGGCTGAAGGGGGTGTTGGTGCATTAAAGTGTTTTCTCAGGTGAAATGGCGGGCAAAGTAAATGAGATGAACATTCTTACATGCAGTAGCATTTATGCATCAAGATGATACATTATTTCTTATTATAAATTGCATTTTATACTGGGGTTAAGCGCAAAGCCAATATGTGTTCTTACGTGGCCAATCTGGAAAGGGTTTCTTACTAAGGCATCATTGGCATTTTGAACTGTGTTGAGAGGTCAAAGCCACCATGAAGTGTATCCATAATATGGGTGGTGTGGCCATTTGTAATTTGTTCTTCCAGCACGGACATGTTTTATTACTGTGGAATGCCATCTTAAATGGAGGTTAAGGGCAAAGCCAACATGATGAGCATTTTCTATGTGGCCTCACCAGCCAATATGATGCAGCCAGTCAGGACATGTTTCAATTGCCAGTATGGCCATGCTTTCCTATAGTATCTTTACTGGTAATATGGTCAAAGCAAACACTAGTACATTCTGTGGGATGTTTTTACCCATGCATCCAAGCCCTACCATGAAACTGTGCGTTACTGGCATTGAAAACGTCATGATGGCCAGAACTCCCCAGAGAGTGCACAGGGAAAACATGAAGAATAGGCTGCCACCCATTTTTGCCTATGTTGTGAGCACAGGAGGGCACTGCCTAAAACCACCATTGGGCTACACACACAGTAGCCTGAAACCATTGGGAATGGCAATGCTGATTGCCAAAAGCAACCCAGAACTGTGGGGAATTCATTTTCTTAATGTCAAAAATGGATGCAGTCCGGGAGCTCACCACTATCAGAAAGCCGGCGTTTTAAAACCACCAGACTTTGTGTAAAACTGAACAAATGAACACAAACCAGGCCAAGGAAAGACTTGCTAAGAGGTGGATACAATGTAAAACTATATTCTGAAATGACTTGAAGGAAGTAACTATTTAATGTATATATAAAAAAATAGCTGGGGATATCAGCAGCTTAAGTGAAATTGAACTAAAACCACTAAAATCGAAATGTTTAAATTAAATGAGTGACCTACTTTTGAGTGTCACATAGTTTGCAACTGTTAAATGTCATGGTTTTGAACTTAGAATCAGCATTCTAGCTGCATGTGTAAAAATTGTAATTTTGATTTAAACTGGGAACAAACAGGACATTTAGCTGAAGCTGGGCTTAAAGAAATTGAATTCTGCCTGACAACTACCCCCGACAGGAGTTGAACTGGCTCAACAATTCTTCCCAGGCCTGGCTGCATCCTGCTGCCCCCACCAAAAGGAGATCACACCTCTCTGATTGAATTAAGGGAGGGGTACCTGCAGACTGCAGGAGGTTGAACAAAGCCCTGTCCTGGCTCAGGCAAATGTTATATTGGGGGGGGGGGTCGTAAAATGGCTTCCTCTTGGGAGAAACTGGGAGGGGCAGTGCCTGTGAGAGCCAGCTGTGCTTGGGGGAAGTGGATAAACCAGTTATTCCACTATGTGATGTGGGAAGCCACACCCCTTTTTGACCAGGGCATAATTTTAAAAAGATACATAACTCATAGTGCAGACTGGTCAAAATTATATAAATAATATCATTATTCTTGGGATTTTTCCATGCACATTTTAAGAGGTGTTAGGACCCTGTGGTGTATTCTGGGGGGGTTGCTAGTGGAAAATAGGGTCTTACTCCAAATGTCTGCATGTTAAAAATCTGACACTTCATCAATTAATGTCCATACTCCTTGCGCACATTTGTGTAATTTTTGGTAAATGTCCGATATTGGTACACCGATTAAAAAGGCCAAAATGTTGTCATTTCTGAATCCCAGCTCGCAGGAACATGGGGCTTGAACAGAGAGCTGTCTTAATTCATCTGTAATATGTACATGTAATGTCAACCACTTGTGCATCTGGGAAATATGTATTTGAGTCAGAAATAGATTTGTGTACAATTTGACAAGGGGAGGATCCTCTGACCCATAAACATACCTCATCATGATGACAATCCATTTCCTACCCCCAATCACGGGAGAGAGGAGGAATTGGCCAATGATAAGTGAGAGGGGCAGTTTTAGTTATGACCAACGCACACACCCATTTTCAAAACACATAAAAAGGAACATTGAAACCCAAGTAGGGAGATTCACTTTCCACTTTCTTGCGGGATGCTTTGCCGGGAGACTCCAGACTTCAAATCCATCAACCCCCAGAGACCAGAGATCCAGAGAGACCAGAGATCTAGAGAGACCAGAACTGTGCCGTGTTGTGAGCAGAACCGGTGCTTGACAGACCCAGAGAGCAGAGCTGACCGAGGTAGCTGGGATTTCAGAACCACCCACCGGAAGTCCCATCCAACCTGACCAGACCTTGACGGCTTATTTCAAAAATATAGTGTGAGTACTCACAGTAATCTAATCCAAACTATTTTAGCCTATTAGAACTGCCTCCTAGAATCATGTCATTCTGTCATTTTTAAAGCTGAAAACTGTCACCTGTCATTTTGACCTTTTAAATTTCAAATCCGAAAAACTACCTTCACAAAATCGGCCGTATCTCCGGAACCGTTTGTGCTAGGAGCGAAGATTCTAGGCTTTCCAACAAATCTAGAACCGACTTCCTACTCCTTATAGTGCCTCCGTAATTAAGCTCGACGCACGAAATTAAATTTGCCGCGATTTGACAGTGCACAATTTCAGCCACGTGTAAAAATCAGCAGCTCCTTGCTTTCCTTTGCTAAAATTCGTTTTAACCTGCTAGTTACTCATAGAGCATTGCTAAAGTGAGCCTGAACTAATATAAACTAGATATCACCCACCCTGAACCTCTAGAGGGAATTAAAAGCAGTTTTAGCATCATTTCACTTCATTGCCACCACATTCAAAGCATTTTGGGCCTGTGTTTTAAAATCATACCTGTTTTTCTCTAAGCTTGCTGGGGGAACTGCATTTGTATTGCATTTGTTGGGATTCTTGAAGACTGTGTGCTCTCCTTCCATTTCTTACATTGCAAAAGGGGGGGTGAATTGCCAGAGAAAAAGTGATTAAATTATCTTATTATCTTTTGCTAAATCATATCAAGTTATTCTGTACTGCATTTTATTCATCATTGCATTGTCCTTGAAGCCATAAAAGCATTCTCAGCTACTTCATCCTCTCTATATCACTTCTAAGCCATCAAAAAGAGTATACCACTGTAACATTATCCATTGTTGATCATTATCATCCTCACAAGTGTGCTATCTAATATTAATTTACTATAGAAGTGTGATATATATATACTGTCTAATTTTTCAAATAAAACCTTTTAATTTGCGAAACAAACCTACTTCTTGGCTCAGTGGGGTCAGGGGGATTGTAAGAGAGGGGTGTGATATAAGGGTTGTCATCCAGAGTACATGAACTGGACATAAAAATATATCAATAAGGGTTCCCATCAGCATCCCAGACTAGGCATTGACTTAGCTGTAGTGTTGAATTGAATCCGCTTACAAAGTGGGGGCTCGGAGCCGGGATATTGCAGGTTAGACTTACCACTTGTGCAGCTTAATACAGTGTGCCATTTGACCAGATACACATATCCGGTTAGATCACCACGCTGCTTTACACTGAAAGCACCCCTCAAAGGAACCCTCTAAGGAAACGGTCTGTTTTGCAAAATAAAATACAAACTTCGGTAAGTCAGGAAGGAACTCCAGAATGACGACACTGGTAGACATCAAAATAGCCAGAGAGCACTTCTTACATAAGCTATTTGTAAGAGGTGAGTGGACTCATCAGGACCAAACGGTCTGGTTGCAGGCAATCGCGCAACAGGTCACTGAAACAGGGTCAGATACATGGAGAGATCAGGGTCCATTACATGTGGCCCTTAGTGAATTATATATGGCTCCTAAAGCTAAAAATGACCACGACAAGATGGTTAGGATAGCGGCATATTTGTATCTATATAAGGGAGCCATGCAGGACAAATGTGCTGAAGGCCAAGATCTGGCAAATAGGCAACAGATTGCGTTAGAGAAGGCCCAATCCGACCTGGTCTCTTCTGAGCAGAGGACGCACAGAAGCCAGGAGTCAGAAAATTAGAGCAGACAGTATCTCATTAAAATCAAAGAGGACATGTGTATCCTGCAACAGGAAAAGTCGACCAGGATACCAGATTTCTGACATTGCAGAAGGAGTACCAAGAAGGTTTGGACTCCCTACTGCAGAGCCTGAAAAAGCTGGAGCAACAATTAGATTTCAATAGGGCATGTGCCGAGCAGGTAGTCATCCTGCAAAGCCACCTAGATAGGGAAAAGGTGGAGAGCAATAAACTGATCCTGAAAGACCTGGATACCCAGGCAGAGTTTGATCAGGAGCGCCAGAAAGCTGGTGCCCTTCAAAGGCAAAGGGACGACCTGGCAGCACAGATGCAGACTCTTAGTCAGGAAAGGGACACCTTAGGCCAGGAAGTCTGCCATTTAAAAAGAAAAACTGAAGAAAATCACTTGGCCCTCCAGGGGCTGGGTGACCTCCAAAAAGAGCATCAGAACCTGTTAGAGCACACCAGGAGGGTGGAAGAGGCTCTGGCAAGAAAGGAGCAGGCCAGTAGGGATGGGAAGCAGAAGGTAACCCTCCTGCAGCAAAGACTGGCCCAGTACTCCAGGACCAATCTGGAGGCACAGAGAGAGAATGAGGCTCTCTGCCAGCACAATGATAGGCTCCAGCAACATGTAGCCATGCAGGAGAGATTGATAGAGTCGAGTAAGGCCTTGGTTGAGGAGCTGAAAGCCCAGGCTCTTGCATTGCAAAAGGGAGCAGGGGCTGATAGAGATGAAGTTCGCTGGGAAAGGGAAACGCCTGAGCATAACCTCAGGAGCCCTGGTACCAGAGGCCTTCATCTCTACCAGTCCCTGGACTCTGCCACCCCGTGTTCCCTGGCGAACATGAGCACGGGGCCACGGGGATGGCAGATTACTATCCAGCTAAAAGTATGGGGCTCATAGGCCAGTACCACCCAGGAATGGAGGGGCAGGCATCCGGGTTAGGTCAGTGGGGGGGGGTACCCATCAAATCCTGGCAGCAAGGAGGGATCTGAAGACTCCTCTGAGCGTCACAGGACACAGGAGATCAGGTCCTCACATTCTGCCAGCCATTCCCAGGCTTGCAGAATCCGGGAAAACCTGGAAGATCAGACGGGCACCTCTGGGAGCAGTGCTTCGGAGTCAGAGGATGAATGGACCAGGGTTACCCGAACCAAAAAGGGCAATAAGGCAAAAAGGGCCTTGCTTAAGGACCCATTGAAACAAATAAAGGCAATAAGGAGTGTCATCACGCCTTATCATAAGAACGCCAAGTATTCTGTTTGGGAACACTTGGAGCTCTATGAGAAAATGATGGAGACTTTCCATTTGAAGGACAGCAGTAGCTGCATCCAGTACGTCAAATGGACATTCTCCCCAGAATACTCCAGTTTCTTTGCAGGGCTGGAGGACCAAAACCATTCAAGATGGTCCGCATATAGGGCGGCCATCTTGAAACATTTTTCTGTTCATAGAAATCCCCAAGAGGCTCGCAAGGCAGCCTACAATTTGCAATGTGGGGAGGATCAGGCCCCACAAGAATTCATGCAAGAATTGAAGCGTGCCTTTGCGCAGACCACCAAAAGGGTGCGCACGGACAGCAAAGAGTTTGTCAATACTTTTTTCCATGCCTTGCCCAAATACATCATGACCCAGCTAGTGAGAGATTTTCACGAGAAGAGGTCACTAGACTGGGTCATTGAACAGGCTACCCGGATCTATGAGGTGCAGAAGCCCATAGAAAATAAAAATAATGCGCAGAAAAACCCCAAAACCAACAGCACCCCTGCTGCTGCCAAGGTGGCAGAGTTAAAGGTTGCCCCCGTTTTAGATTTGGAGATGGGGGGGCCTAAAAACCTGACTGCACCAAATAACTCCAGAAGGCCCTCGGGCCAGTCACAGACAGGGAGTCAAGGAGGTAGTCCCACAAATGGGGTCCCCCGCTCCCCTGATTATGTAAGTCCCCGCTACAAGGGAAACCGACCAATCCTGGGATATGTGTGGACTCCTCCAGCCCAAGGGGGGGAATCCAGCCAAGCGCCTAACCCGGGGAACTTCCCTCCTAACTTCCCCCAGGAAGGCAGAAATTCACCAAATCCTGGGCAGAACTTTTTCCCCAGGTATCCACCCAATTTCCAACCCCAAAACCATCCATCCTTCTTTCCCCAATTCCCTGAGCCCAGACAACCTAATCCAGGAGAGGGGAGGCCAAGGGTGGAGGGGTACCCAAATCTTCCCAATCCGGGGTATTACCAGAGAAGGGATATCTACCCTTCCCGGGATCAGCCCAGGGGAGAAAATAGAGCCCCGTATCAGCCTGAGCGGGTTTCACAACTTGAGCGCCAGGTCCAAAATATGGGACGGGATCTGGGTCACATACTGAAGGCTCAACAGAACCCTCAGATGAGCATGCCACCGCAGAATGCCACAAACCCTGGGCCTGGTGCTCCAGAACAATGACGGGGGCAGCACCCCGATAACCCACCGGTTCCCAGGGAGGAGGCACAAAGGGAAGGGGGGTGTAAAGCCTTATAGGAAACTTCCCTCCTCACTTGTAAACAGCCCCTGGAAACCCAGGAACCGGAAACAAAATCTCCCGCCCCTGAAAGTCTGCCTCCTAAGGAGCAGAGGGGGGTAGGAGAAACAAAGGACTGAAACAGACCCACTTTGTGGAGGAGGTACAGGTCTTCCAATTTGAGGGAGAGGGATCCTCAGAGGATCCTGAGAAAAGGATCTTCTTCTTCAGAGATGGGGGAACTCCTCCCAAAGAAAAATGGGTCCCAAGGGATTCACATCCCGACTGGGGAGATGTGGAGACTGAGCTACCGCCGCCCACCATCTCATCCCAGAACCCACAATACCGAAATCCTCTGGTTCAAACCCATCTGGTGACTGCCTCCAAAAAGGGGGGGGCGGCCCAGAACCGGAACCAGGGGAACCCACAATGGCTCTGATCTCCAGTTGCCAACTTTTTCTTTTACATTCCCAAGGCTCTCCACAGAATTCTGCCCAAATCTCTTCTCTTGCAGTGTCCAAAACCAGAAAGTTAGCCCACCAGTTGTCCAAAAATGTGCATTATCTGTGCCCCCTTGAGGAGAAGGAGGGAAGATATTATGCCCCGGTACAAGTACAGGGGCAGGGTACAATTTCAGCGCTGGTGGACACTGGATCTCAAGCTACCCATCTGTCCAGAAGGGCCTTTGATGAACTGAATTTAGGAAGGGGAGAGAATTATCGTATTCCTCTCACCTCTCTTCCTGGACAACTTCAGAACTTTGACGGGAAGGAAATTCCCGTCGAGGGGACGGCAGATTTGGGCATTAAAATTGGGCGTCTCAGGTTGAAACACCCGGTCATAGTAGTGACTCCAGAGGGCACCCCTTGTTTACTAGGGAACGACCTCCTGAGAAGGTTGTCACCCCTAATAGATTGTGTAAACAAGGTCCTCTGGACCCAGACTAGCCGACCAATAAAATTAAAACAGAGTGTCAACCATGTTAGTTTAAATGGCACCTGCCACATGGTTGAACAAAAATCTGACCAAGTAGAATTTCACTTTCAGAACAACCAAATTCCAGACGTGACAGTAATAGCAGTAGGACAACAGACTGGTGATGGGGGGTCCTCTCTATTTCTGAAAATCAACCTTCCTTCCAGTTTAAGGTGGTATTCCACACTGGAAGGAAATACTCTGAAATTCTTTACCAATCCACAATCAGAAACTCCCACTCCTATATTCCAGGAAAGATGTGAAATCAGCTCAGAGCCTGGCTGATATTCAGCAAATTGGAGAGCAGTTGTTCATCCCTGTTCAGTTAAATGATGGGAAGGACTCTGTTCTCGCCCGAGTGTGTGTGAACAATGGTAAGAGCTTCATCAGCGAAGCCATGTTCCGCCAACTCCCAAAAGATCCAGCCATTCCCACATTCAAACTGATAGACAAATTGGAAAAGGACCTGAAAGCACCCAATTCGAAACATCTCCTGCCAAGCAGGTGTATGCTCAAAATCTCCATTGGCAACAAGAGCATAGTCCATAATTGTTGGGTCGTGCGAGACGTCACTGCCGCCTTTTACTTAAGCAGTGACATTCTCAATCGCTTTGCCATTAGTTTGGACCTAATAAACTTCAAAGCTTGGTCCCGATTAGTGGATAATCCCATGGGCTTTGATGATCCAGAAAAAGCATTTAGGTCAGCTCAATTGCTACCTTATGCAGTTGAAATTCAGCTTAAAGAGGAAGTCACCATCCCAGAAAGGACCCGACAATTCTCCCTGGAAGTGAAAGTTAAAAGAGGACAAAAATCGAAAAACCCTGATGCTTATATTCATCTAAATGCTTTTCTCCAACAGCAAAGGTTAGGGGTAAACCCAACACCATTAGTCAACATAGAACATGACACCATTCCAATAGA
This sequence comes from Ambystoma mexicanum, assembly GCF_040938575.1. Classification (NCBI taxonomy): domain Eukaryota; kingdom Metazoa; phylum Chordata; class Amphibia; order Caudata; family Ambystomatidae; genus Ambystoma; species Ambystoma mexicanum. The sequence goes on along the minus strand of NC_090929.1, from coordinate 1,433,888,425 downwards.
GGTGGATGACAGCGACTTAAAGAGTATTACTCTAGCCGCAGGCACCATTATTGGAATGGCGGATGATGACCGACATTTCTCCATTGATTTAGGGAATGAACTGTTAGGACCAATCCCCAAGGACTGTTTTGACAGTGACAGTGAGGACAATACAACACCAGACAGGATTTTCACCCGGCATGGGGGGAACTTCCTGGTGTACACTTCCTGCCCTTATGGTAAGGAAGATGTGACTTGTGACTTCAGGAGGGATGAGATGATTTTCCAGGTCCATGAGGGCTGCCTTTCCCACCTGAAGCCTCCAGTCCAAATCAGCACTCTGACCAGGGACTTCTCCACCCAGCTGGAGGAGGTCGCTGAAATAGCAAAACCAGAAGTCTTTCCAGGCTTCAGGCAGATGGTGCAAGAGAGAGTCAACCTAGCTGATGCCTGTGTGACTCTGGAACAGAAGCAAAAGTTGAAACAAGTGTTCTTGAATTTCCAAGATTTCTTTGCGGTAGACTCATATGACTGTGGTCGCACCGACATCCACACAACAACAATTCCCACGGACCCTGGCATGACTCCAGTGTTTGTGAAGCAATATCGTTTGCCTCAGGCATCCATGGAGTCCCTTACTGAAATAATTAAGAACCTTGAATCCCGGGGAATAATCCATCTAGTCCACAGCACTTTCAATAATCCGGTGCTGGGAATATTGAAGCCAAACGGCCAGTGGAAACTCTGCGCCGACCTTAGGGAGTTCAACAAACGGGTCCATACTTCCCGATGGCCTCTGCCCTACATTGACCAAGGGCTGGCCCAGATTCATGGGTCACAGGTATTCACAGCAATAGACCTGACCAATGGATACTGGACCGTGCCTGTCAGTAGGGAGGACCAATACAAACTGGCTTTTACCTTTGGGGGCCAGCAGTACACATGGACCTGGACTCCCTTCAGATACCTCAACTCCGGCAATGAATTCAACATTTCCTACATAAGGCCATGCCCGACCTGGGTGCGAGGGGTAACCTGGCTTATGTAGATGATGTCCTCATCAAAAGTTCATCTGTGGAGGAACACATAGCAGAGATCCGTTATGTTCTGACAAAGTTGAGGGCCGCCGGAGCAAAACTTTCCTTTCAGAAAGCACAGTGGTGTAGAACCTGTGTTAATTTCTTGGGGCATGAGATTACTCCTCAGGGTCTCTGTCCCCAAGAAAAGAAAGTGGAAGCACTTCAGAAATTGATTGACCCAACAACTCTGCGGGAACTAAGGAGCCTCCTTGGACTGACTAATTACAGCAGAAAGTTAATTGAAGGCTACGCAGAGATCACTAGACCCCTGATTCATCGCTTGAAGGGGGGGTCAAGTGGGAATGGGGTCCAGAACAATCCGGGGCAGTAAGACAACTCAAGAGAAGCCTCTCACAAGCGCCTTGTCTAGCTTACCCTGTCAGAAACAAGGAGTTCTTCCTGGAGACAGGGTTCTCTAATAAGTGCTTGACGGCAGTATTATACCAAAAGCATGACGAGGGCAATAAAGTAATCTGCTATGCGAGCAAAACTTTATCCTCTGTGGAGGAAAAATTCAACAATTGTGAGAAGGCATTCCTGGCAACGGTGTGGGCATTGAAGAATTACTGCCTGTTTATCCAGGGGGAACACATCATAGTGGAGACTCCACACCAGCCTCTGCAATATCTCCAAAGTGACAGAATCCGGGCCGGAAATGTGAACAATTCCAGAATTACTTCTTGGAGTCTGTCAATGCAAGGCTTTCCTGTGGAGGTCAGATATGGCCAAAACAAGAAGAGTCCCTCGCGCAAGGTCTGGCTGACTTGCATGATTGTGCCAGAGAAAACTGTCTCGAGGACGAAAGTCTAAAAATCAAGGACAACATGGAGGCATACTTTAATTCCCCACACAAAGTCTTTGAAGAAGACAAGTGCGAGGGAATACCCACTGTCTATGTGGATGGATGCTCTTACCATGTTGACAACAACGGGGAAAAAGAACTTGTGGCCGGTGTAGGGAACGCATGGGTGAATGAGTTTCCAGAACCCTCCGCTGGATACAAAATTGGTCTCCGAAGTAGTCAGGTGGCAGAATTGATGGCTGTGCATCAAGCCATCCTCACTGCTGTCCAACATCAACTCCACGAACTGGTCATAATCACAGATTCGGATTATGTACGGAACGGGTTCGTGGAGCACCTGGTTAATTGGAAAACCAGAGGCATGTTATGTGCTAATAACAAACCCTTGAAACATGGGAAGTTAATTGAAAACATTGATGATCTGGTCACCTTGAATGGGATGACCATCTACTGGAAAAAGATCAAGGGTCATTCCAAAGAAGAGGGACCAGACAAAACTGGAAATGACTTAGCTGATCAGATGGCCAAAACCGGGGCCATCCAAGGGGAGTTAATAGAAATAGAGTCCCTGTTGGGGGAAATCCAGGTCACTGCTATCACTAGGTCCCAGACAAATGCTCACAATGATCTTTCAACTTCCCAATGGAGTAAGGAGACCCCTGATGCTGATTTAATTACAGCTCAGAAGGGGGATCCAATCATTGGTAAGTTTTACCAACACCTTGAGGACCCTGAGAACTTTCCCCTGACGGATACCGATTACATTGGGAAAGAGGACCTAAGAGTGTTGATGAAATGTCCAAAAAGGTTCCGCATCCAAGACGGTTTGTTGGTAAGGAAATCCCAAGCTGGCCATGATCAGTGGGTGGTTCCTACCTTATTCCGAAGCCTGATGTTAAGTCACGGCCATGATGCGGCTACTGAAGGTCATAGGGGGTTTCACACAACACTTGAGATCTTAAGAGAGATTGCATACTGGCCACACATGTGGCAAGACCTCGACCAATACTTGAAGGGGTGTCTTGCGTGTGCACAGTTTCAGCCATCATCCCTCAGACACCGTGCGCCTCTCCAAAAGAGGGGGATGACACTGCCATGGTCAGATTTGCAAATCGACTTTGTAGGCCCTATAATTCGCTCGTCTAGAGGAAACAAGTACATGTTGACCGTTACATGCTTGTTTACCAAGTGGGTGGAATGTCTCCCGGCCCCAAACTGCAAGGCAGAAACAGCAGCTGCCCTAATGATTAATCACATCTGTTCCCGTTTTGTTCTACCTCAAAGGATTGAGTCAGACAGAGGTAGCCACTTCACCAGTGAAGTAATGACAAAGATGTGGGAGATACTGGGGGATAAAAGGAAGCTACATATTGCTTCTTCTGGAGCAGTAGAGAGATACAACCAAACCATTGTGAGCATATTAAAAATGTTTGTGGCAGATTCTGGGCCAAGTTGGGATATCCGACTACCTCTAGTCCTAATGGCCATCATATCTACCCCTTCATCTGCAACTAAAATGTCACCATTTGAGTTGATGACTGGACGCAAGATGGTGCTTCCCCAGCATTTGCTCTACAGAACCCAAGAGCAAACGTTGATAAATGCCTCCACAACTCATGAGTATGTGGAGAATTTAAGAAAACACCTCCAACATGCTTTTGCCTATCCTCAGCGGAATCTAAAAAGATCAGCTGAGAGTATGAAAACGCACTATGATTTGAAAACCACCAGGAAAATATACGAGGTGGGGGACCAGGTCTATCTATACAATTTCCAAAGGAACCAGGCCAAACAGCGAAAATGTTTGCCTACATGGAAGGGACCGTTTGAAATTATAGACAAGATCTCCCCTGTAGCGTATAAGATCCGCATCCCCAAAGGTAGTCTGGCGGAAGGGGAAGACAAGTGGGTACATATAAATCAACTAAAGTGTTGCCATCCCAGGCACACTCTGCAGCAACTGGAGGAGTCCTCTGCAATACCAGAGGGGACCGCTCCAGATTAATTCAGTTCCCATCCTAAAATATCCCACATATAGTCTCTAAAATATCATGATTGGAGAAAAAAAAATGTTTCATGATGATATCTTGTTTTTCAAAATAAGAATGCTATGATCTATTCTCGTGATTTATAAAATGTATATGTCGCCCCACTATATCAATAGTGGTGGAAAAAGGTCTAGGAAAGCTTTGCTTTGTCGTCCTAGGAGAAAGAAAACCCGGAGACTGACCACGGAAGGCGACCTGGGGACCGGGAGCGAAGATCCGAGGGGCCCGGGGTACCACCCAATCCTCCCATCAGGACCAGCAAGGAGAACTGTTTGATCAACTGGAGGGAGGAAAAGATGCTGAACTGTGCCATCTACGGAATTGGAAGAAGATGAGGCGAACATCCCAGATCTTGCGCGTTCCATCAGTGAAAGATCAGAATGGCCATCGCAAGAGGGGGGGCTTGTGGGATGTTTTTACCCATGCATCCAAGCCCTACCATAAAACTGTGCGTTACTGGCATTGAAAACATCATGATGGCCAGAACTCCCCAGAGAGTGCACAGGGAAAACATGAAGAATAGGCTGCCACCCATTTTTGCCTATGTTGTGAGCACAGGAGGGCACTGCCTAAAACCACCATTGGGCTACACACTCAGTAGCCTGAAACCATTGGGAATGGCAATGCTGATTGCCAAAAGCAACCCAGAACTGTGGGGAATTCATTTTCTTAATGTCAAAAATGGATGCAGTACGGTGCTCACCACTATCAGAAAGCCAGCGTTTCAAAACCACCAGACTTTGTGTAAAACTGAACAAATGAACCGAAACCAGGCCAAGGAAAGACTTGCTAAGAGGTGGATACAATGTAAAACTATACTCTGAAATGACTTGAAGGAAGTAACTATTTAATGTATATATAAATAAAATAGCTGGGGATGTCAGCAGCTTAAGTGAAATTGGACTAAAACCACTAAAATCGAAATGTTTAAATTAAATGAGTGACCTACTTTTGAGTGTCACATAGTTTGCAACTGTTAAATGTCATGGTTGTGAACTTAGAATCAGCATTCTAGCTGCATGTGTAAAAATTGTAAGTTTGATTTAAACTGGGAACAAACAGGACATTTAGCTGAAGCTGGGCTTAAAGAAATGAATTCTGCCTGACAACTACCCCCGACAGGAGTTGAACTGGCTCAACAACTCTTCCCAGGCCTGGCTGCATCCTGCTGCCCCCACCAAAAGGAGCTCACACCTCTCTGATTGAATTAAGGGAGGGGCACCTGCAGACTGCAGGAGGTTGAACAAAGCCCTGTCCTGGCTCAGGCAAATGTTATATTGGGGGGGGTCGTAAAATGGTTTCCTCTTGGGAGAAACTGGGAGGGGCAGTGCCTGTGAGAGCCAGCTGAGCTTGGGGGAAGTGGATAAACCAGTTATTCCACCATGTGATCTGGGAAGCCACACCCCTTTTTGACCAGGGCATAATTTTAAAAAGATAGATAACTCATAGTGCGGACTGGTCAAAATTATATAAATAATATCATTATTCTTGGGATTTTTCCATGCACATTTTAAGAGGTGTTAGGACCCTGTGGTGTATTCTGGGGGGTTGCTAGCGGAAAATTACTCCAAATGTCTGCATGTTAAAAATCTGACACTTCATCAGTTAATGTCCATACTCCTTGCGCACATTTGTGTAATTTTTGGTAAATGTCCGATATTGGTACAGCGACCAAAAAGCACAAAATGTTGTCATTTCTGAATCCCAGCTCGCAGGAACATGGGGCTTGAACAGAGACCTGTCTTAATTCATCTGTAATATGTACATGTAATGTCAACCACTTGTGTATCTGGGAAATATGTATTTGAGTCAGAAATAGATTTGTGTGCAATTTGACAAGGGGAGGATCCTCTGACTCATAAACAGACCTCATCATGATGACAATCCATTTCCTTCCCCCAATCAAGGGAGAGAGGAGGAATTGGGCAATGATAAGTGAGAGGGGCAGGTTTAGTTATGACCAACGCACACACCCATTTTCAAAACACATAAAAAGGAACATTGAAACCCAGGTAGGGAGATTCACTTTCCACTTTGCCGGGAGACTCCAGACGTCAAATCCATCAACCTCCAGAGACCAGAGATCCAGAGAGACCAGAGATCCAGAGAGACCAGAACTGTGCAGTATTGTGAGCAGAACCGGTGCTTGACAGACCCAGAGAGCAGAGCTGACCCAGGTAGCCGGGATTTCAGAACCAGCCGCCGGAAGTCCCGTCCAACCTGACCAGACCTTGATGGCTTATTTCAAAAATATAGTGTGAGTACTCACTGTGCAAAACCAATCTCTTAGTTTAAAATAATCTAATCTAAACTATTTTAGCCTATTAGAACTGCCTCCTAGAATCGTGTCATTCTGTCATTTTTAAAGCTGAAAACTGTCACCTGTCATTTTGACCTTTTAAATTTCAAATCCGAAAAACTACCTTCACAAAATCGGCCGTATCTCCAGAACCATTTGTGCTAGGAGCGAAACTTTTATCTTAAAGCTAAGATTCTAGGCTTTCCAACGAATCTAGAACCGACTTCCTCCTCCTTATAGTGCCTTCGTAATCACGCTCGACGCACGCAATTAAATTTGCCGCGATATGACAGTTTGCACAATTTCAGCCACGTGTAAAAATCAGTAGCTCCTTGCTTTCCTTTGCTAAAATTCGTTTTAACCTGCTAGTTACTCATAGAGCATTGCTAAAGTGAGCCTGAACTAATATAAACTAGATATCACCCACCCTGAACCTCTAGAGGGAATTAAAAGCAGTTTTAGCATCATATCACTTCATTGCCACCACATTCAAAGCATTTTGGGCCTGTGTTTTAAAATCATACCTGTTTTTCTCTAAACTTGCTAGGGGGGAACTGCATTCATATTGCATTTGTTGGGATTCTTGAAGACTGTGTGCTCTCCTTCCATTTCTTACATTGCAAAAGGGGGGTGGGGAATTGCCAGAGAAAAAGTGATTATATTATCTTTTGCTAAATCATATCAAGTTATTTCTGTACTGCATTTTATTCATCATTGCATTGTCCTTGAAGCCATAAAAGCATTCTCAGCTACTTCATCCTCTCTATATCACTTCTAACCCATCAAAAAGAGTGTACCACTGTAACATTATCCATTGTCGATCATTATCATCCTCACAAGTGTGCTATCTAATATTAATTTACTATAGAAGTGTGATATAAATATATATATATACTGTCTAATTTTTCAAATAAAACCTTTTAATTTGCGAAACAAACCTACTTCTTGGCTCAGTGGGGTCAGGGGGATTCTAAGAGAAGGGTTTCCATCAGCATCCCAGACTAGGCATTGACTTAGCTGTAGTGTTGAATTGAATCCGCTTACAATTCTTACATTTAAATGCCAGCATATATTGGTTTAACCAGCATGGACATGTAGGGGCACACTCAACATTAAATTACTTTTTTTTAGAATAGCAGAAAATTTCATTGTAGTGGGAAAAGGCATCATGAAGATGTGTTGGGAAACACTCCTTTGCACTGCTGGTGACTCTGCATCAAATCGATTTTTCAAGACGTACCCTAGAAATCTGTTTGTAAACTTAGTATTTTTGTAGCCAATTTTCTCTGAAAATGTGCTGCAGAAAATGCACAGTTTAAACAATTATTGAAAAAAAATTCTTATGGTGAAAACCCTCGGAACCCTCCTCATTTATTTAAGGCTCACTCGCTACACTCGGTCGCTACCATGGGCCTCATTACGACCCAGGCGGAAAACCATGGTGCTAATAGCACCATGGTCCATGCCGGTAACTTACCGACTCCGCCATGGAGAAAGGGGGAATTACCACCTCATCACAAGGTTGGCGGGGCGGTAATTCCCCCTTCTTCCATGGCCCTTCCCCATTCCCATTTTTGCCCCATAGGGCTCAATGGGAATGGGGAAGGTGCTAAGTACGGTACTGCAAATTGCGATACCGTGCTTAGCACCAAGGTCCCCTTGCGGGTCCCTACTGTAGACCAGCCGTTAAGGTCGTTAAGGTCGGGTCCCGCAAAGGGACCTCGTAATCAGGCGCTAATGGGTTAACAACGCCGCAGCCTTTTACGGCGCCTTTTAAGGTCGTTAAGGTCGGGTCCCGCAAAGGGACCTCGTAATCAGGCGCTAATGGGTTAACAGCGCCGCAGCCTTTTACGGCGCCGTTAACCCATTAGCGCCAGGGTCGTAATGAGGCCCCATTTATTTATGGCAAATGTTTATTCCCAGTCCAGCCCATTTATAAAATTCACCAGCCGTCACTGGAAACAACACAAATTGTTCCACAAAATAAATAGTTCCACTACTATTTTTCCCCCACTTCGACCACTGGTTTTACTTACTTGTAAAGAGTTGGGTGGTAATTGTAACTCTAAGAGTGAACAGTTATAAAAGTTCTTACTGATCTTGAATGTGTGATGCACTATTCTTAAAAGTATGGTTAACATCTTTTCTTCCTTAGCCACTGTTTTGCCAGTCTAATAGAAAGTAGATGTGAAGGTATTTTACTCTCCTGTGATTAGGTTGTGCCTCTTTACAAAAGTAACGTATAGGTTTCACCAGATAATTACTGTAGGGTAATTGTATGAGTGCCCTCCAACTGTTGGTATCACCAGGTTAGTCGTGTTAGGATAACTGTATGAGTGTCCCCCAACTGGGTCTTGCTTCCCCTGACTTGCTTCTAGCCTGTCCTTAATAAGTCTACATTAGGTTGTTGCCTACCTAGAATAACTATTCAGTAAAGTGTGACATTGGGTTTTACTTTCCCCTTCATTGTGAAGTTAAAGTATGTGGGTTTTACTTACCTTGTGTTAGATGTGTGCCATCCAAAATAAGTTACCAGAGTTATTGCTTCCCTCAATCTAGGGTTCCCTGATTTCAAAGGCATCTGTAATGGTATATTACATCCTTAGGTTTTACTCTCCTGGTATAACTGTGTGTTTTGACAAAAGTAGTTATAGGTTTTTTACTGCACCTAGGATAAGTGTTTCAACTATTCACCAAAAGTATATTGTCCAGTTGACTGTTTATGTGAATTGTTCCAAGAGTCAATGTACAACTGGAAGGGCCTACTGAACTTGTATTACTGAATGTAATCTGAAAGTAACCATTGGTCTTTTACTCCCAAAGAATAGTCTTGACCTATACTAAATATGTATAAAAAGGTTTTGACTTCCCTAGAACTACTGTTAGGTGTTCCAAATAAGGTTTATACTTGGGTCTGTGGATTTCAAGTATAGTGTTGTGTTTTATATTGTGATTGTATATAATGTTTTAGTACTTACTTAACCCCTAGATTTATCTGGGCCTACCTGTATTTAAATAAATTCTTTATTTTTACAATACATAGGGCCTCATTACATGGGGCCTCATTACGACCCAGGCGGTAAGTTACCGCCTGGGCCGTGACTTTACCACCATGGCGTAAACTACGTTTACGCCATGGTGGTTGGCGGACTTACCGCCCCATTCCGACCTTGGTGGGGCGGTAAGTCCCCAATCCCCATTTACCCTTCCCCATTCCCATTTTTGCCCCATAGGGCATAATGGGAGTGGGGAAGGCGTTAATTACGCCACCGTAAATTACGGTGGCGTAATTAACTCCATGGTCCCTTAGCGCCATGGATTTTAACACCTGCTAAAAGCAGGTGTTAAAAGCACCATGGCGCTAGGGGACCTCGTAATTGGCGGTAAGGGGTCGGCGCAGCTAACGCTGGCGTAAACCCCTTACCGCCAGGGTCGTAATGAGGCCCATGGTAGGCGGAGGACCAAGGTGCTATTAGCACCATGGTCCATGCCGGTAAAATACCGGCACCGCCTTGGAGGAAAGGGGAATTACCACCCTATTCCAAGGTTGGCGGGGCGGTAATTCCCCCTTCCCCCATTGCCCTTCCCCATTCCCATTTTTGCCCCATAGGGCTCTATGGGAATGGGGAAGGCGCTAATTACGGTGCCGCAAATTGCGGTACCGTAATTAGCACCCTGGTCCCTTTGCGGGTTGGTTTTTAATGCCTGCTAAACAGCAGGCGTTAAAGTACCAACCTGCAAAGGGACCTCATAGTAAGGCGGTAAGGGTTTACCGGTACCGGTGCCCTTACCGGTACCGGTAAACCCTTACCGCACTACGTGTAATGAGGCCCATAGTTTTTCAGTGTTTCTTAGGATCATTTGTATTACAATTTCACTTGTACTGTGTCTGCTGCCCTCTCTCCCTCCTAGGATAAGCATGGCTGCTCTGTCTACGCTACCCTGTACTCACGTGGTACAGCCTTATACTAAGAGGGGAGTGTTGTACTGCCTCAATTGAATGGTTTTTTCAAGCCCTTAGTTGGACTTCAGAAAAACTGTCCCAACAGGTGCATGGGGACTACAATGTATATGATATGATATGATATGGCATTTATAACGCGCCAATACACAAGTGTTTCAGTACTTCTGTACTTAAGAACCAGCCAGCATCACATCCTGAGTATCTAGGCCTTGATTGCTCGACCATAGCTACCGAATAGAGAATCTTGGCTGGGGTCCTCTGTGCCTCTCCTCTCCCATATAGAGAGCAGGAGTACAGACACCTCCCTCCAGTCTTTACAGAGGTACACCAACTATTCTGATGCACGACCAGGCAGGCACTGGGTACTTTGGACATATGGTTGCTTCAAGACTCTTACTGTATTGGGTCCGCACATGGAGCACACCGTCCCTTTTGAAATACACAGAGGCTTTACAGGATATTTTAGGACAAGAAGGATGTACAAGCTTACCATGGTGCAGGCATGTAAAAAATTCGAATAAGTTACTTTGACTGTAACAAGTATTGGTTGAATCCACATACTATCGTTCCAACGGATACATTGATGTTATCGACTGAAATACAGCAGGTAGAGCTAGAGTTCCTCAGCGTTAGCTTTGTAATGGGACTGTAAATATTCCCTTGGTTATGAACAGCATTTAGAATATTCTAGGCCCAGGTTGGCACGTGTACTTTTTGTTAAATTCCATTGTGGTATTTTACCACTGGCGGCACGCACCAATCACTGAGGATTGACTCTGTCAGATCATTGTCCTCATTGTGTGGACACCAGAGAAGCAGAGAGGATGACGTCATGCTCTTCTGCTCCATTATTAACATAGGGATTTTTTTTATTTAAGCCCATTTTACATTACTACTGACAGTTGTAGCTCTTCTGAAGCCGTAATTACCTGTAGGAGAACCAAAAATATGCCCTTTACCTGTGCAGTAATTCTTTTTTTATATCTATATTTTTATTTATTTGTTTATCAAGCACCAAAGCCTGAAGGCATCAGGGTGCCACAAAGACACAGAGGACATTTTAGAGACAGGACATACAAAAACTGCAGCGAAATGTAATAAATGAAATGTTCAAATCTTGGATAATTAGAGCAAAAGTGGTGTAACAACTAGTTTGAATAAAAACGCATGCTATTTCTCAACTTGTATGTTTACAGCTTAGTTTTAGTAACTAAACTTCAACATCGACACTGCCATTGCAGATCCGGGGAGGACGAATTTTAAGTACATGAAACTGAATACCTAATATCTACATGATTGCAAACAGGAAGTAGTTTTGTTTTCTGCCGATATTCAATGAACTTCATAAACTGTGACTATGTTTGGTCTGTTCAAATTATTTGGATACTTGAACAACATGATCTTATCCATTTGAAATCGTATTGCCAGCTTTATAGGAAATTGACAATTGCTGTGTTTGTACATTCAAATCTTATTTTACCCATTGAATATAATGTATTATGATTGTTTTACTGCGTGCACAGAGATAGAAATTTGACCGAAATAAAGTTAATATTGGAAAATCAATTGTTACAGCAATTTTCCAACATTTTCTTACTTTATTCTAAGCAATATGGGTGTGAATCTAATAATAACAGAACATTATGAGCATGTTGCCTTTTCATAGTTACTTTGGCTGGGCCAGTGTTTTTCCCATCCAATATGGACTGAGGAATTTTCTCAGTGTATATGACATCCTGGGAAAGGATAGGATGGCCGCCTCCATATATTTATGGAAAATGTTCACCATATTGTTTATCATATTTAACCATAGAGAGGCCTGGCTAATTGCAAAAAATGGTCAAGCAGGTGATCCTTGTTACAAACGTGAACTGCCAAATTAATTGATTCCCATGTAAAGACTGGCCTGTGGATTATGTCCTTCCGGACATGGGTAAGGATTAATTGATTCCCATCTAAATGCTGGCCTGTGGATTATTTCCTTCCTGACATGGGTAAGGATTAATTGATTCCCATCTAAAGGCTGGCCTGTGGATTATGCCCTTCCTGATGTGGGTAAGGATTAATTGATTCCCCGTAAGGATTAATTGATTCCCCGCCTAAAGGCTGGCCTGTGGATTATGTCCTTCCAGACATGGGTAAGGATTAATTGATTCCCATCTACAGGCTGGCCTGTGGCTTATGTCCTTCCTGACATGGGTAAGGATTAATTGATTCCCATCTAAAGGCTGGCCTGTGGATTATGTCCTTCCTGACATGGGTAAGGATTGATTCCCATCTAAAGGCTGGCCTGCGGATTATGTCCTTCCTGACATGGGTAAGGATTAATTGATTCCCATCTAAAGGCTGGCTTGTGGATTATGTCCTTCCTGACATGGGTAAGGATTAATTGATTCCCATCTAAAGGCTGGCCTGTGGATTATGTCCTTCCTGACGTGGGTAAGGATCAATTGATTCCCCGTCTAAAGGCTGGACTGCGGATTATGTCCTTCCTGACATGGGTAAGTATTAATTGATTCCCATCTAAAGGCTGGACTATGGATTATGTCCTTCCTGACATGGGTAAGTATTATATTATGGGGCTCAGCAATCACGGTTAAACCCTTTGTGCTATAACAAAGGAGAAATATTCATTTGGATATTAGTTTGGACCCCGGACACCACAAGAAAAGTCCAGCACCAACATGCCAATTCTCCTCTGAACAAGGCTACCAACAGTAGCATCAGACACGTGTTTCATCCTCCTTGTGCATCACAATCGTTTGCTTGATGCGCCTCTTTGCTATAAGCACAGAGAGAAACGCTTACGAACGTTGGCTGAAACACACAGCGTCTGGGCTCGCGCGCACACACACACACACACACCCATATATACTTCAAGCCTTTGTTTTTAAAATTCAACCCATGTTTCATATCAATGCATTTCTCTTGATTCTTTCACATGTATCTGAATTCTTGTTTCACTGAGCTGGATTATGTTACCCTTTCACCATAGTCGTGTATTTAATAGTCCTCACTATTAGGTATAGAAAAAGAGAAATACATTTGAAAAATTATAGTTATTACAATACATTATAATGACTAAGAAAACACAGACACACATAGAGACACGCACAAAGGTTATTGTCATGAAAACACTCACTCACACCACTAACCATGTGCTCACAGCCAATGACAGCTGGAAATGGATAGTTAAAAGCATAGGGCCTCATTAGGACCCTGGTGCTAAGTGTTTAATGTCTTCGTAAAAGGCTGCAGCGCCGTTAAACACATAGCGCCTTACTACGAGGGCCCTTTTGCGGACCAGACCTTAACGGCTGGTCTACACCAGCCGTTAAAGTAGGGACCCGCAAAGGGACCTCGGTGCTAAGTACGGTACCGCAATTTGCGGTACCATACTTAGCGCCTTCCCCATTCCCATGGAGCCCTATGGGGCCATGGGGGATTCTCCATTGAACCAATGCGGACCCGTTACAACACCGGCACCAACCATGGTGCTAATAGCGCCATGGTTTAGCGCCGGTGTTGTAATGAGGGCCTAGACCCACAAATAGAATGTGGTCTGCCTTTGTTTGGTACTTCAATTTCAAAGCTGGCAGAAATTAGAAGGTATAGTATGTATCACTGACATGTTTCATGTTGGCCCACCCACGACACACTCTGTGCCCCAATACGAGACACTCTGTCTCAATGAAGGAACTGTGGTCATAGTATTTATCTTGTTCCATCACTGATAGGCATAAAAAGAAACTTACAGCACCTCCCCACTTTAGCCATGATTGGGCACTAGAAACCACAGAGCCCATGCGCAAAGTTCTGGTTAAACAGAGCGCACATTGACATATGATGGCGTGACTATTTGTGTATGTATGCTATGACTGGGATCATAGCATTTTATTTGGCTGTGAAGAGGGCGCAGCCATGGAAGATAGGTTTGAATGTCACCCCCTCCAACTCCTTTTTAGATTGGCTTTTTCAAAATGTAATTTGATTTTGTGTTCCTTTTAAGCACAGAGCCAAAGTAGAGTTGAAGCTTATGGACACTTGGGGAAGCAATTAGCCTCATAGCTTGTTGGCCGAGGAGGGGGGATGTACTGCAGCCTGTGCAACTATGCTGGTCAGGTTTCCACAATGCATCCAGGGATCAATCCCAGTGCCATCTCATGCGTTAGGGCGCTTGAGGTGGTGCCCACTCTGCCATCAGAGCCCCTCGTTGCATCTCACTGTGTTTCTGGAGGTCCTGCACGTGTTTGATTCTATTCATATCTGGAGTTGAGAGTCTCTTTTATAAGTGGACCTCCGGACATGCACATGTGTGTTGGCTATGTGACCTTTAAAGATCGAAACATGACTTCCTAACAGGGGCGATAGCATTGGGCACCCACATCCCATGCATCGGGCCTTAACCCTGAGCCCTGCATATGTCTTTCACTGTCTCGGGCGGGATTAAGATAGCTATCCCTCCCCAGCCTGTGATAGGTCACGACAGGGGACAGTATCAAGCTCAAGTACATTGTGTATAAACCCTTTTCAGCCTCCTGCAATGCCACACTTGCAGCCCACGCCACATAGATACTATGCGTCCCCTGCTCATCAGGAGTTTGCAACACTGTATCAGAAAGTATCTCCTCAATGCACTATGTTGTGGCAACAGAATAGGCCGAAATGTGAGTTGGGCCACAGGCCCTCCTGGCAGTTTGCTGTTTTTGCTGCCTAACAGGAAGAAGACATGAGGTGCAGTTCCTTCGCAGAAAACAGCTGAGCAGCACAGCGAGCTGATTAGTCCCCCGTTCACGGTCACGATAATAAGGTGTGTTTACAGCAGAATCCGGTGTTGGTGGGGTCTTCCCCTGAGGATTTTGCTGCTTGCTCAGAGCTTTTGCAAACTGAAGGATTGAGTAGACATTCTGCCAGGAGGAGTTTATCCACGAACTGTGACTGCAAGCGTAATCTATATGCTATGCTCTATTTTGTGCGCCCGAGAAATACAATTCCAGGTGTGAAATGATTCACCAGCTGAAGCCACTGATCCACGCTTGAGTGACAGTGTGTGCGCATCCGTCCGTCGCCAGCGTTTCCATCAGGGCTTTGGAGGAAATGATTGAACCCGTGAGTTCTAACGCGTGCACTCAGAAATGTACACCCCCTACCCGCTGCTCTTACATCATCTATGCAGCCATAACATTTCACTAGGGGGGATTGTGGCAGCTTGTTTTGAACAGTCTGTGAAGTTAGCTGTGTGCGCTCTCACTGTGAGTATCCTAATTGAAATACGTCTTTCTGATATCTACAAGCATAGTTGCCAGCTCATATACAAAACCTGCTTGGAAATTATTTATGAGTGTCTAAAAAACGCAGAAGTAGTTTCTTTGCCACATGGCCACTCTGGCTCGTCTGGCTTTGGCGGCTAAGGGATCACTGATGTCTAGCGGTCTGAATTGGGAAACGTGCAAAGCGGACTGCGATTTGGTGCGTGTCATGTCAATCACTGCGTGTCTTGTTCCGCTGTGTGACTGGGTGTTTGCACCACAAACTCCATGTCATTGTTATCGTTTGTGTCTGCCTGCCAATTTGAAGGTATCTGTGTGTGTGCCACTGTGATTGGGTGTGTTCTATTGTAGGTAGGTCATTGTAAGTCACTGTATCACATGTGTTTCTGTGGCAGTGCATGTCGCTGTGTTCCAATTGGAAGACGGCGTATATGGCAATGTGTTTGCGTCCCTCACTTTGAATTTACTTTGTCAGTTAATGTCTTTGTGAGGGACCATTTTCACTGCAAAATATTGGGAGCTAGCGGTACCACCCGGCATTGCCCTGTCAGTCCAGAAATCTAATTTGAGACCGCAAACGTATTTTGGTGGCCGTGGGCCAACCGTCTCATGCACGATACGACAGAATATAGGTTTTCGAGTGTTCTAATGAACAGCCATTTTGATGTAACAAGAATCGCCATTTTGTTTTCTAACCATTGCTCATTGCTTTCTGTTCCTATTGCTTCGCAGTATATTTTTCGCTTATACTGCTTGACTGAGGAACAATGCTGTCTGTATATGAAAAGGACAAGGCCACAGGGCCAAGAGGATAACAAGAGTTTCGCTGAAACACAAACGTAGGCAGCGCCAGGAAGAATGCCCGGCTCCCTCCTTAATGTAGCCTTGAAGCAGAGCCGCAGGGCATTTAATCATTTCACAGCTGCCAGCCAGTCTCGTTATATGGTAGAATATGTTAGAATAATACCACTAAAGGCTTGAATTATGCTTTTCTAATGGCCCCCCTTTGCTGAGCCCGCTAAGAGCATGTCGGCTCCTAGGACGCGAATAGCACCTGATAGATAGCAAGGTCCGGAATGTAACCCCCTCTGCATGTAGCTCGCTTCCAAGAACAGAAGCGCCATGTTCTATTCAATAACCAAAAGATGCCTACGCACTCACAAATTGCAAATTGTTACTAGAATAGATGTTTGAAGGTGTCATTGTGGCCGGAGATGTCCATCGTCACACCAAGTTCAAAGAAACCTAATGAAGAGGGGTGTTAACCATGACATAGCTGATTGTTTGATATGCATTTTGGATATATGTAACTGATGTACGTAATTCGCTCTCTTGCGTCCCATGAGGTCTAGAGATACACGTCGCTGGGCGTCGAGACCGAGTTGGCCAACTGAGACTTTTGCTTTACAATAAAACCCTAGCTTTGGGAATACAACCTCGTGTCTGGCGTCTCTATCGTGTGTGGTGACTCGCCTTGTCTCCATAGACGTCAGGGTCCCCTAGGGGCCCCTTTCAAGATGGCACCCAAATAGGGACCCTCCCCCACTTGTTCCTTCGCGTAACTTTGTAATTGAGAAAGGCAGAGAACGGCGAGGACGGGACGATCGAGCCGGGATCAAGAGGTGTTTGGGGCACCCTGTAAAAGTGATGAGAGACTCCTTTGCAGAACTGCACACATCTGATCCCTGATCGACGTGCCTGGCTAGAGAACAAGGAGGCGAGGGTCCCAAAATGAGGCGGATGCCAAGAAACGCAGACACGACGACCTTTGGTGCGTCAGTATACAGACAACTTGATTTATCAGGTGAGTCATTCCCCGATTCATAGCATCCTGATATTGGTTGAGAGTTGACTTTGCAAAATCAAACGCCATAGGTAAGGTTGATTAACCAAGGGGAAGGTTGAAACATGCCTGGGGTATTGTCCACCTTAGCTGGGTTTTTATGCTGTGGTAGACAATCTTTGGAAGATGGCCAAATTGTACCACCTGGGGGAACGCCGGCGTATGAGATGTATGTGAAGTATGGAGTGGGTGCGATAATATTCTGTGAGACTTGGCATAGGCAAACCAGAAAGCAACAAGACCACCAGTGGCCGATTAATGGTAGTTTTGAGATGGCAAAGATAGATAACTTGGAAAGGGTGTTGATAAGAAAGAAAGAGCGCCCTGCGGCATTTGAAACTATTAAAGACTGGAGAAAGGAAGCAATGCTCCGATTTAAAAGCAGAGCAAAGCATGCGCTTAGGCATAAATCAAAAGGTGAGGTAAAGGAAGAAAAAGAAGAGGAGGAGTGGACTGAGAGTATAAGAAGGGCAGACAGCAGTGACCAGTTGAATATAGAAAAGATATACCCACAACGAGAATTACACATGACAGATGAATTGATAGAAAATATATAGACTCATACAAAACAAGGGCCAAGATCAGAAGAAAGACCAGATATGTTAGTAACTATTGCCCAGACCCCACCCGTAGCTCAAGCTCCCCCTCCGGTAGCTCAAGCCCTCCCACAGCCACAGACCGCGCACATAACACTTCCTACTAGCCAACCAGGCCCACAACAGACACTTGCTGTTCCCATTGTCCCATCCGCACCTCCCGCCTTAGACACAGACTCGGTACCGTCCGTTCCTCCTGGGGTTGAAGTTGAAACCGCGGGGGCAAGAGGCGGGACTGACCAACGGCAGTGCACAAGGGTAACCCGCAGCGCAGTCAGCAAGGAGAGGAAGGTGGAATTGCAGCAACAGGCAGAGATGTATATAGACAGGAATGATGGGACGGCAACATTGGCTTCGATATATGACTTTCGTAGAAGCAACGAAAGACAGGTAGTGTTGGAATGCATGGGTGAATATTTGGTGGAGAGATGGAAACAGCTAATTGGGAAATTACCACCGCAGCGATTGTTAGATCTGAATGGATTAGCACGCTGTAGGCAGAGGGATGAAGAAGTAAGAGAACATGTGTATAGACTTTTTGAGCTTAGAGATGAATTAGATAATGATTATGTCGAAACATTTACTGCACCTATCAAAGTGTTTACTGCACCTGGGTACAGGAGTAGGGAAGTCGGGAGACCGGAGAAGAAGGAAAGGGGGTTGCATAATAAACGGCAGCAGTTACCATTGCCGGGACAGAAGGAGATGGTGAACGAATTATCGTTGCTAAAACAGGTGGGGGCAGACTTAAAGGAATGTCTAATTAAGACATGGTATTAATGCAGCAAGTAGTAGGACATAATAGAGGGCGAGGGAACGCACAAGTGAGGAGTAGTTCGAATATGTATGGGTGAACAGTGGGGCCGAATCAGTGTGCATATTGTAAAGAGGAAGGACATTGGCGAGCGCAATGCCCTCATTTACAGAACAGAAATGGGTCTGGTCAAAGGAGACAGCATAGAGGACACCCAGGAGCGAATGGACCAAATAGGAATAGTATGCAGCAGCATCATAATAATGAAGGTAATCAAAACCAAGGCCAAAACTAAAATGCCCCAAACCAGAGTCAGGGACAGCAAAATCAACAATGTAGAAATCAGAATGGGGGAAATAGAGGGAAGAGTGGAAATGTTTTCGATACACAGCCAAACACGTATTACAGTAATAGTAATGATTACACATCGGACGATGTGTTCTTTCCCCAATAGGACAGCCCAGGACAGGGGTCGGAACCAGTGTCTATTCCCGTTAATCAGAGAGGACCCTACGTAGAAATGAGAGTCGGGAATGAGGAACACCGCTTTCTTGTAGATACAGGAGCACAGAAGTGTTCAATAGACCATCACTTGGTTCCGAAAATACCACTGTCAGGGCAAAAGAATATTTCTGTAGGGTTCGCAGGTACAGCAGTCATAAACCCAGTGTCCAAACCAGTCCCAGTTACCATACGACCATTCACTGAACATTGTCCTTTTCGTTCTAACAGAAAATTGCGGAGAAAATTTGTTGGGATTGAATTTGTTGAAAAAACTAGGTTCTGTTATTACTAAGGGGAACTAAGTAAAGTACCAACCTGTATATGGGCAATGCATGACAACGATGTGGGATGTTTAAAGATAGAGCCAGTAAAGATTATTTTAAAATAAGGTGTTACCCTACCGCGAATACCCCAATACAAAATTTTGGTTGAAGGTGAGAAAGGATTGAAGAGTATTGTTACCGATTTGATGAAATTAGGGCTAATAGAGGAAATCACAGGCAGTACATGTAACAGCCCGATCCTTCCGGTTTATAAAAAAGGAGGTAATGAGGTACCATACTGTTTCATAATTGATCTACGCGCACTAAACAAGGTAGTACATCCGCAATTTCCTTTAGTGCCTGTAACGCTCACCTGATTCCCGCAGAGGCGCCGGTCTTGACTGGGTGAATGCCGTATCTTCAAAGGTGATGTGTAACACACGGTTGGCTCTTTGGGCTGGACCTCTGTGCACTGTATGTCTGACTCGAAGAGTAAGATGTCTGCAGATAGAAAATATGGGATTAATGAACTGGGGTTATTGGGTGCCTCTCTCCTCTTCCCTTTCTCTTATCCTGTAGAACCCCAAAGGTTAACGCCCTCACCTTAGGTAAGTGAACGCCGAGCTCTCCATCTGCCTCGGGGCGGGGTGCCGTAACCAGTTTTTTCACTGGATAAGGATGCAGGCCTCTTGACCTCAGAGGACTGCTGTCCGTCGTTAACTGCACGAACGGTAAGTTCTGGGCACTTCAAATGTCTTAAAAGTCTTTTGTAATGATATCTCTTGTTTTGCAGGGTTCCGGCGATGGCGGATGGCGGGCTGATGAGAGTTGAGGATCCAACCCGCGTGAGGAATAGAAGCGCCTGGAAGCACGTAAGTAAGCGCTTGTAGCCTGCTTCACGACGCGCACTAACTGTCCCTTTTATCTTGCAGGTGCAAGTTCGGAGCTTTAGAGAAGCTGAAGGGTGCTGGAATATCCACTGGATTCGGCGTGGGAAGGAGTAATGGCACGTGAGTAATAAAGTTGCCCAATGTCTTTAAATGCACCTTCTTTTGTCTTTCAGATGCGGGATGCAGCGCCAAAGGCCTCCGGACCGTGCGAAGAGCTGGTAAGCTTTTTTCTTTCAGATGCCGGAATGCAGTGCGAAGACCTCCGGAGCATGCGAAGAGTAGGTAAGCCTTTGTCTTTCAGATGCCGGAATGCAGCACGAGGCGTTGGTGACAGCCGATGGACCAGGTAAGAGATGCGCTGCCACTGAAGACCGTAGTGCTAACCTGTTCTTTCTTTGTCTTTACAGGTGCTGCTGAAGACTGGATTCCAGGATGGTAAGCCTTTGTTCCCTTAGGCCCAGGATCAGAAGCAGAAGACACGATGAGCGTTCTGCTGCAGAGAATGCAGAATAACGCAAAGCAAGATTCATCCATCGGGTGTGGTTTAAATAGCCTCCTGTAGTGCTTAGGTGTCTCCTTCCACAGCCACACCTTGGTAAGAAAAGAGTTCCTGCTTTCCAGAAGAGTTCCAGTGTTCTGAACCTAGGGAGTGGCTCCTGCCCCACCCAACAGGAAAAGTAGTCCCAAACAGAAGAGGATCAGGGGTTCAACTGGCAGGTAAGTAAGCAGCATGGTCTGCTGCAGGTAAGTCCACCCAAGCATTATGAGCCCGGCGCTTCCAGTGCTGGGACTGGGCATCTTTATGAGCCTGGTGCCACTGGCACCAGGACAGGGTCCAAAAGGTCCCAATTGGGACTGGCTGGCACTCGGAACCGGGGTTATGGGTCTGCTTCCAAGGGAGTCGGGCAAGTCCTGATCTTTTGGAAGCAGAGATCATGACAGCACCCCCCCTCAAGGCCCCTCCCAAACCGGGCTTCTCCGGGGGTTTGGGCTTGTTAGGAAATATTCGATGAAATCTTTTGATTAGACGAGGCGCGTGGACATATTCTGCAGGTTCCCAGGATCTTTCTTGGGGACCGTAGCCTTTCCAGTCAATCAGGTAAAATAGTTTAGATTTGGAGATCTTGGAATCCAGGATGCTTTTGACTTCAAACTCGAGTTCTCCATCAACTAGAATAGGTTTTGGAGATGTAGTTAGTCGGGTTTGAGGTTGCACGGGTTTTAATAGAGAGACGTGGAAGACCGGATGTATCTTCATGTGAGGGGGCAAGTCCAACTTGACCGCTACTGGATTTACTATGGTAGTGATGGAATAGGGACCAAGGTATCTTGGGTTGAATGTGCGTGGTCCTTTTAGAGGTAGATATTTGGTGGATAACCAGACTTGATCTCCTACTTGATATTGGGGGGCTTCCTTCCGATGTTGGTCTGCTCCTTTCTTGTATTGTTCTTTAGCCCTTTCAAGGTGAGAAACGGCTTCCTTAAAGGCTTGGGTGATTGTAGAATGCAGGTGGTCTACTGCTGGTGTTCCAAGATCTTGGAGTGGATCCAACTCCGAGGTTTGAGGGTGACTATCGTATAAAAGAAAAAAAGGGGTCTTCCCAGTTCCCAAGTGGACAGAGTTATTGCAGGCATATTCGGCTATCCAAAGGATATCTTTCCAAGTTTTTTCAGTTTGTTGTAGCATGCAGCGCAAATACTGTTCCAGAGTTTGATTGGTCCTCTCGGTTTGTCCGTCGGTTTGAGGGTGGTGACTGGTCCAAAGTCTCACATCAATTTGAGCCGACCGACAGCAACTTCGCCAAAAATGAGAAATATATTGACAACCTCGATCCGAAATTAGAACTGAAGGAAAACCGTGCAGTCGGACGATGTTTTCCAGAAATTCTCGGGCCAGAGTTGCTGCTGTTGGTAAGCCTTTGAGTGGAATGAAATGCGCCATCTTGGAGAATAGGTCCACGATTACTAGGATCGTATTGTATCCGGAGCATGGAAGTAGATCGGTGATGAAGTCCATAGAAAGCGTATGCCAAGGGCGAGGCGGGATGTCAATAGGGCGTAAGAGGCGGGCTGGTTTTTCCTTTTGACTCTTGTTTTGGGCGCATACTCCACAGGACATTATAAAATCTCTGATATCTTTTTTCCAAGACGGCCACCAGAAGTAGCGATTGATCTTTTCCGAGGTCTTGGTCATACCGGGATGTCCTTCCATTAAAGAATCGTGATAACAAGAGATTACCTTTTTCTGTAAATCTGTGCTGGGCAGGTATAACCGTTCTTGGAAATATAATAGGTTGTCCTTCACCGTAAAGTCCTTTCCCTGCAGATGCCAATTCTGTATGTCTGCTGGAGTTACCAGTAGCCTGGCTTTATCCTTAACTTCCTCTATGGATTGTGTGGCGATTACACCTAGAATTCTTTGTTCGGGAATGATAGGTACAGGTTTAGGATTGATCAAATGTTCTTCCACTCCCATCCGAGAAAGGGCATCAGCTTTACCGTTTTTTGTACCAGGTCGATAGGTAATTATGAAGTCAAACTCGGCAAAGAATAGTGTCCAACGGAGTTGCCTAGAGGATTGCGCTTTTGCGGTTTTCAAATATTGCAGGTTTCGGTGATCTGTAATCACAGTAACGGTGTGTCGGGCCCCCAGAAGATAATGCCGCCAAGCCTTAAAGGCGGACTTGATAGCTAGAAGTTCCTTATCAGTTATAGTGTAATTGATTTCAGGAGGCGAGAATTTGCGGGACCAAAATGCCACGGGATGCAACTGATTGGTTACTGGGTCCTTTTGTGATAGAACTGCCCCCATGGCAAGGCTCGAAGCATCAGTTTCAACGATGTAGGGGAGTTCTGGGCGAGGATGTTTTAAGATTGGTGCAGAGATAAATCTAGTCTTCAAATTCTGGAAAGCTTGTTCCGCCTCGGTAGACCATTCAAAACGTTTGTTTTTCTTTAACAAGGCGGTGATGGGCTGGACTATTCGAGAGAATTCGGGAATAAACCTGCGGTAAAAGTTAGCAAAGCCTAACATGCTTTGAACACCTTTTACGGAGGATGGCGATGGCCATTTGAGAATTGCATCGACCTTCTTTGAATCCATACGCACTCCGCTAGGTGATAATATGAATCCCAAGAATTCAACTTCAGTCACGTTGAAAACACATTTTTCCAACTTAGCGAAAAGTTTGTGTTGACGCAATCTCTCAAGGACCATTTTCACGTGTTTCCGATGTTCAGTTTCCGATGAAGAATAAACGAGGATGTCGTCAATGTAAACAACAACACACACATCTATGAGCTCTCTGAGGACATCGTTCATAAAATATTGAAAGGCGGCCGGGGCATTGCAAAGTCCGAAGGGCATGACCTGATATTCAAATAGCCCATACCTGGTGCGGAAGGCCGTCTTCCATTCATCACCCTCTTTTACTCGTACCAAGTGGTAGGCTCCTCTAAGATCCAGCTTTGTATATATGCATGCTTTTCTGACTTGGTCCAGGAGTTCAGGGATCAAAGGTAACGGATATCTATTCTTAATGGTGATCTGGTTCAGGGCGCGATAATCTATACAAGTTCTAAGGTCCCCTTCTTTTTTTGGAACGAAGAACAAAGCTGAGGAAGCAGGGGACTTGGAAGGACGAATAAACCCATTCGCTAGGTATTGATCCAGGTATTGTCGGAGGTGAAGATTCTCAGGCTCGATGAGGGCATAAATTCTACTACAAGGAGGAGTAGATCCAGGTATCAGGTCTATCTGGCAGTCATAAGACCTATGAGGAGGTAGAGAGTTAGCCTGATCCTTCCGGAAAACATCTTGGAATTCTAGGTATTCAGGAGGTAACTGGGGAGCCTCCGAGGAAATTGTTGCCAGTGCAACACGAGGTCGAGGGTGACAAGTAGAGACACATTCTGGAAACTGAACCGTTCTTGCTCGCCAATCGATCTGAGGATTGTGCTTCTCTAACCAAGGAATTCCTAGAATAATCTGGAACTGAGGGGCCTTGATCACATCAAACACGATCTTCTCATGGTGTCCATCTTGACTTACTAGCGTCACTTCTTGGGTGGTATGCGTTACTGGTCCGGAGGCTATGTCCGTACCATCCACCGTAGTAATGACGTCCTTTACAGCCTTTGGACAAAGAGTCAGATTCATCCTCAAAACCATTTCATGATCCACATAATTGCCGATGGCACCGCTGTCGACGTAAGCTTCAATCGCATGTAATCGATCCGGATGTTCAGGGCTAATGAGGACCATAGGTATCACGAAATGCGAGGTCACGGAACTGGTTTTAACGCTTGGCAAGAGGACCTCTATTCTTGTCAGGCGAGGTCGTTTCCCTGCTCAGAGTTTGTGACCCTGTTAACTGCAGCTCCTACTGCCTTCTTGGCTGGTTTCACCGGACAGTCTCGAAGAAAGTGCCCCGAGTTTCCGCAATAGAGGCATAATTGCAGCTGTTTTCTCCTTTCCCGCTCCTTTTGTGTTAGTGGTCCTTTCAGGCCCCCTATTTGCATGGGTTCCCCGGAGTCTACTCCTTTGGTAGGAGTTGGTGGTTTGGAAAAAACTCGAGCATCAAACTTGGAACGATCCGCCTTCCTGTTCTGCAGTCTGTGGTCAATTTGAACGACTAAGTCAATATAGTCCGGACAGTCTTGCGGGGGATTCACTACTTGGGCTAACACATCTTTGAGCTCTCCACGTAGACCTCTATAAAACAGCGTAATCCTTTTGTCCTCAGGCCATCGAGTTTCCACTATCAGTCGGTTGAAAGACGCAATATAAGCCAAAAGGTCTTGATTACCCTGTCGCAATGAAAGGAGCTCATTGTCCAAGGCCTGCCCCTGTGAATGTCTTGCAAACAGTTTTTCCATACTGAGCTGAAAAGCTTGAAAATCATGGAGAACCGGATCATCTTGATTAACTAGAGGGATCGACCAGTCTGCCGCATTGCCACTAAGGTACGAAAGCACAAAAGCTACCTTTGCTTGATCAGTTGGAAAGGCTGCTGGCCGGCATAAGAAGTGCAACCGGCACTGATTAATAAATACTGCAAACCTCTTTGGGTCACCAGAAAATCGTTCGGGCGGAGCCAGAGGTACATTCCCAGGTAGGTTGATCTGCACTGGGTTCATAGAGGATGTTGAAGGAAGATTTTCCCCTGATGCGGGTAACGGAGTTTGTCCGGCTTGTGACTGTAGCAATTGTCTAGCGAGATCGTCTGTTCGCTCCTTGGAAATAATCAGTTCCCTTCTTAGAGCATTCGTTTCCTGACGGGCTGCATGCACTTCTGCTCTTAGTTCCCCAAGTAATTGGGCTAGCTGGTCGGTATCCGAGGTTTCCATAGCGCCTGTGTGGGAGTTTTGCGGTAGGCTTTGCGTTCTGTAACGCTCACCTGATTCCCGCAGAGGCGCCGGTCTTGACTGGGTGAATGCCGTATCTTCAAAGGTGATGTGTAACACACGGTTGGCTCTTTGGGCTGGACCTCTGTGCACTGTATGTCTGACTCGAAGAGTAAGATGTCTGCAGATAGAAAATATGGGATTAATGAACTGGGGTTATTGGGTGCCTCTCTCCTCTTCCCTTTCTCTTCTCCTGTAGAACCCCAAAGGTTAACGCCCTCACCTTAGGTAAGTGAACGCCGAGCTCTCCATCTGCCTCGGGGCAGGGTGCCGTAACCAGTTTCTTCACTGGATAAGGGTGCAGGCCTCTTGACCTCAGAGGACTGCTGTCCGTCGTTAACTGCACGAACGGTAAGTTCTGGGCACTTCAAATGTCTTAAAAGTCTTTTGTAATGATATCTCTTGTTTTGCAGGGTTCCGGCGATGGCGATTGGCGGGTGATGAGAGTTGAGGTTCGAACCCGCGTGAGGAATAGAAGCGCCTGGAAGCACGTAAGTAAGCGCTTGTAGCCTGCTTCACGATGCGCACTAACTGTCCCTTTTATCTTGCAGGTGCAAGTTCGGAGCTTTAGAGAAGCTGAAGGGTGCTGGAATACCCACTGGATTCGGCGTGGGAAGGAGTAATGGCACGTGAGTAATAAAGTTGCCCAATGTCTTTAAACGCACCTTCTTTTGTCTTTCAGATGCGGGATGCAGCGCCGAAGGCCTCTAGAGCGTGCGAAGAGCTGTTAAGCTTTTGTCTTTCAGATGCCGGAATGCAGTGCGAAGACCTCCGGAGCATGCGAAGAGTAGGTAAGCCTTTGTCTTTCAGATGCCGGAATGCAGCACGAGGCGTTGGTGACAGCCGATGGACCAGGTAAGAGATGCGCTGCCACTGAAGACCGTAGTGCTAACCTGTTCTTTCTTTGTCTTTACAGGTGCTGCTGAAGACTGGATTCCAGGATGGTAAGCCTTTGTTCCCTAAGGCCCAGGATCAGAAGCAGAAGACACGATGAGCGTTCTGCTGCAGAGAATGCAGAATAACGCAAAGCAAGATTCATCCATCGGGTGTGGTTTAAATAGCCTCCTGTAGTGCTTAGGTGTCTCCTGCCACAGCCACGCCTAGGTAAGAAAAGAGTTCCTGCTTTCCAGAAGAGTTCCAGTGTTCTGAACCTAGGGAGTGGCTCCTGCCCCACCCAACAGGAAAAGTAGTCCCAAACAGAAGAGGATCAGGGGTTCAACTGGCAGGTAAGTAAGCAGCATGGTCTGCTGCAGGAAGTCCACCCAAGCATTATGAGCCCGGCGCTTCCAGTGCTGGGACTGGGCATCTTTATGAGCCTGGTGCCACTGGCGCCAGGACAGGGTCCAAAAGGTCCCAATTGGGACTGGCTGGCACTCGGAACCGGGGTTATGGGTCTGCTTCCAAGGGAGTCGGGCAAGTCCTGATCTTTTGGAAGCAGAGATCATGACAGTGCCAGACGTCACTACAATATTGACAATGATACCTGTTTCAGCAGAATATTTTAGTGTAATAGATTTGAAGAACGCATTCTTTAGTATTCCAGTCGACAAGGACAGTAGATACTTGTTCACGTTCACATTAGAAGGTCTATCATTTACATTTACACGGATTCCACAAGGTTACACGGAAAGTCCAAGTATTTACAGTAGAGCATTAAAAGAGCAGCTAGACATGCTGCACTTACCTGGGGGTTGTGTACTTTTGCAATACATAGACAATTTATTACTAGCTGCAGACACAGAGGAGATTTGTAAAGAAAGCACTGTATTACTACTGTCACACCTAGCGGCACATGGCCATAAAGCTAGTTTGAAGAAATTTCAGTATAATCGAAAGGAGGTAGTTTATTTGGGCTACCTACTTTCGAAAGGAGGGAGAAGCCTAACGCCAGAACGCATAGAAAGTACTTCTTGTATGGCTATTCCAAAGACACAAAAAGAAGTCAGAGCCATAATAGGCATGGCTTCATATTGCCGACAATGGATTGGTAATTTTGCGTTGATTGTAAAACCATTAGTGAATTTGACTAGAAAGGATGTGGTCATGCCTTTGCAGTGGGATGAGGAATGTCAGAGAGCATTTGATGGATTGACAACTGCATTATGCTCGGCTCCAGTTTTGGGTACGCCGAACTATAAGAACATTTTCAGACTATTTGTGTGTGAAAGTGAAGGATGTGCATTGGCGGTTTTGACACAGGAACAAGGTGGAAGAAATATGCCGTGCGGCTATTTTTCATCTGCGCTGGGCCCTGTAGCACGCGCACTACCACGATGTTTTCGATCTGTCGCGGCGGCTGCTGCGTAAGTGAAACAAACGGAAGGGATGGTATTGGGGCACACTTTAATTCTGATGGTGCCACATGCCATAGACGTTCTATTTAATAGGACACAGACACAACACCTCACCTCTGCTAGATTGACAAGATATGAGATTATCTTGTTTGTGCCCCATATCCAAATTATGAGGTGTAACGCTTTGAATCCTACAGAGTTAATGCCATTAACCATAACAGAAATTGGGAAGAATGAATCACCCCCCCACGATTGCTTAATGGTCACTGAGGAAGAAACCAAGGGGAGAGTTGATTTAAGTGATATTCCACAGAAAGAGCCGGATGGAGAGTTATTTTGTGTTGTAGAAAGTAAAAGAATCCCCTATAATTCAGCACAAGATGTTGAAATAATAGCAGTAACCACAGCCTGCGAGATTTCTGAAAATTTGAACGTGAATATATATACTGACAGTCAGTACGCGTTTGGAGTGGTTCATAACTTTGGACTACTCTGGGCTGAGAGAGGGTTTCTGACATCACATGGTGCCAGAATTCAAAATGGCCCTTTGATTGTACGATTGCTGTCTGCACTCACGTTTCCAAAGCGCCTAGCAATAGTGAAATGCGAGGCACATAAAAAAATAACATGTAAAATAGGAGAGGGAAACGCGTTTGCAGACAGGATTGCGAAACAAACTGCCACTGATTTAAATACCAAGATGATGACGGTTCAGACAGAGGAAGTACCCTGTATGATAGAAGATGGAGTTGTGACTGTTAAAGAAATGCAGGCCGAGGCTACGGCCAATGAAATACAGGGATGGGCAGAGGGATCTGCTGAGTTGGATTTGGAGGGTTGTTGGGTGGACAAGGGAACTAGAAACTGGATGCTGCCAAAT
Source organism: Ambystoma mexicanum (assembly GCF_040938575.1). Taxonomy (NCBI): domain Eukaryota; kingdom Metazoa; phylum Chordata; class Amphibia; order Caudata; family Ambystomatidae; genus Ambystoma; species Ambystoma mexicanum. The sequence continues at coordinate 1,433,859,554 of NC_090929.1, read as the reverse complement.
TCATATGTGACTGCAATGGTCACAATGGCCCACAGTCCCACGCACATCTGTGCCAAGAAAATAATACAGCACCTTTCTACAGTATGGCAGAATGCAAACATAAAAAAGAATGCAGAAAGGTTGGTGCAGAACTGTATCACGTGTTTACAACACAATGTAGGAAAGGGAACAGTGACACCAACAGGAAGTTTTGGCCTGCCCTCCATGCCGTTTGAGGTAGTTCATTTTGATTTCATAGAGATGGAAAGGTGCCAAAACTTAAAATACGTCTTGGTGGTAATCTGTGCATTCAGTAAGTGGGTGGAGGCATATCCTTTAAAAGACTGCACAGCAATGAGTACGGCAAAAGTAATGTTGAAGGAGTATTTTTCCAGATTTGGCTTGCCCTGTGTCCTATGGTCCGATAATGCACCACATTTTGTCGGTGCAGTGGTGTTACAGATATGTGCAGGCCTCCAGATTGATAAGAGATTCCAAAGATCAAGGCATCCGAGTCCTGCCGGTCTTGTGGCGAGGCACAACGGGATACTTAAATCAAAGATTAGCAAGATTTGTGTGGGAAGCAAGTTGAGTTCGGTGGATGCATTACCAATAGCACTATTATGCATGCGTACGTCTGTACAGGCTAAAACTGGGCTCTCCCCATACGAGATCATAATGGGGAGGCCGGCAAATGTATGGTGCGCACCTCAGCCAAAACGACTCAGTGAGATAGAACATCCTGTGCTTAGTACCTATTGTGGCCTTTTAATGCAGAAATTGCATTTGATTCATCAGCAGGTGCAGGAGGCATTACCCGTGCAGTATACCGGTCCGGGGCACGCGCTGGAGCCAGGAGACTGGGTGCTGCTAAAAAACTTCGAAAGAAAGTCATCATTAGCACCCAGGTGGCGCGGGCCTTATCAAGTACTTTTTGCGACACAAACGGCAATAAGGGTGGATGGAAGGAAGTCGTGGATCCATGCCACCCATGCCAAGAAGATTCCAACTGCACTGAAAGTCTTGCCTGACACCGATGTGAAGAGGGAAAATCGAGACCAAACCCATGCCCCCTCACCCCAAGCGCATACATAGAAGAACAGCAGGAAGAACAAGGAGCGCACTTATCATTTGAACCAGGCCCCAGCGCACCCATGGGTGACAAATATGCTGAAACACACCCAATTCACCAACAGTGCAACTTCCATGCTACATTAGAATCAATGCTGCAATATCAGAATCTACAAACACAAAAATCCCTGTTTAAAGGCTTGCAAATGCCTATATGAATTAACATGGTCTAAATGCACAGTGTAAAGCTATGTTTCAGGAAAATTACAGCCAAGTTCATTTCACTCACTGAACACTGGCTGCGGGAGCCTAATCAACATTCCTCGCAAAACATCCGACCTGCCAAGGCCGCAAATTCAAGATAAAATTGCTTTCTGCAGACAGACATTTTTTAATTATCCACAAATGCGAATAAATCACGGCAACCCAGTGTGCTTTTTTTTTTCTTTCCGGGAAAGAAAGACATTTTCTCAAGGACTCGCACAACATTGAAACATGAGTTGTAACAACAATGGCGCAGCCCAGAGCCCAGGTGCGAACTGCTTGTTCAGCTAAAAAGTTATGGAACAAAGTCACATTGCAACAAGATTAGAATTAGGTAATGGGGGCTGGCACAGCTAAATCAACCCACTGACGCAAGAGGTTAATATCCAATTATCAGGCTCTCTATAAGGGCTACATAGGTAACCTACCACTTTGCAGCCAATAGCAGGAGGAGATAGGTTTCTGGGAGCTGATCCAATTCTGTGAGGTCAGCCTGCAGTGTGATTATAAAGCTGACTTGCAAGCCAGCCCCGGGGGAGACGGCGCCTGAACTCGCGATGCACGATGCTCTGTGCTTTTCTTTTGCTTTTTTTTCTTTTTCCTTGCCTAGAAATAAATGCAGTTTGAAACATGCTGCTGCCTGCTTGGGACTCTGTTGCATTTCTGGGGGCCATATGGGAGGTGTTGGGGCCTCCCATAGCTGTTGAGGGTATGGCTGCTGGCCCCCCACTGCCCTGGGGGGGGGGATCCAGCTTCTCCCCAACAAGTTGGTGCCCTCTGTGAGGCTCATTGCTCATTGTAACATGGGTGAATGAGCTCTGTCTGCGCAAGCCCTGCGGTGGACTGAGCTCCCTGCCGCCGACTCAAGGAAGCTGTGGGACCCTCGCCTGCACCTGAAGACCACCGGAAAACGCGTAACCGGCTAAAGGCTTCGAGGCCACTTGGAAATACCCCGCTTGAGGGCAGGTGAGAGCCCTGCAGGAGAAGGGGTCCGGTGAAGCGCATTGAGGGGGTGTCCAGCAGCGGTGCAACTGCCAGTGCAGCATAGGAAAATGCAAGTCAACCAGCAACATGGGCTTTGAGGGGGGGAAATGTTTAAAGTATTATGATGCATTGTTGATCAGTATGTTGCAAAAATGTTAAGTTCTTTTGTTTGGGTAGAAACTGAGGGAGGGATTGTAAATTGGGTGGTGGGTGATTGTACATTGTCACAAAATTCAGCGCATTGGTGGTGATCGGCACGTGAATTGTAGTTGGGACTGGGGTGGTGGCAGTGGTCCCTTCTTGTGTTTTTGGGCCTATTGGGTGGGGTAGTGACTCCCTACATATAGAACAGGAGTGCCGCGCTGATTGGTCTGGATGGTGATTTCATGTACGGGGGTCTGGATTTCCTATGAATTGACGTTATAGATCAATGAGTAGATGAGGTTCCCTGCTAATTGAGCGTTTTAGTTCAGTGAGTGGATGATGTTTTCCCGCAGGAGGTAGCTAGATTGTTCCCGAGTGCGGAAGATAGTTGGCTGGTTAAGGTCCCCTGGTGAGGAGCGTATCACACGTGAGGCGAAGCAGCGTGTGCAGTCCAATTATAAGAGTTTTTGTGGTTTACCTTGTTCCAGTTGAGACAGGAAGACAGCTGTGGGGATTGTGGGGTTTTATTTTGGGATTTTTGTGGGGTTGGGAGAAATGGGTTATTGTTCTGTGTATGCACATTTGTCTTTTCATTCGCATTGTGTTTTTAGTTCGGTGATGTCACCCTCAGATTGATGAATAGGACACAAAGTTTTGATGGTGAGGAGATAGTGGTGTGGTTTTGGATTTGGAGAATAGGTGACCCAGAGGCGGTGTGTGGAAGACACATGCGCAAGATTGTGGGGGTGTGCCGGAGAAGGCAATGGTTTGGTGAAGATGGGCTGCACGTGGAGTGCACTGGCTAAGGTGCGGAGCCAAGAAGGTTCACAGTAGTTGAAAAATGTTCAATTATCTTCTAACTTTTGCTCCCTGAACAGCGGACTATCGAAATTTTCGAATTGAATAGAGGTAAAATGTATCACACAATACAGAAATGACTCCCCTTCACCTGTTGTGTAGCACACAACTTCCATGCCGAAATAAGTCAGTAAAACATAGTGTGCAAAGATTCAAAAGTACTGAAGGTAAATTAAAAAGACCATGGCTGCTCATAGGCGGCTTCTCCAGAAGCGTGCAGCAATCGCTAAGGACACACATACACAGCACTTACACGGGAATAGCTTTAAAAGCACATGGCTACAGTTGAACTGTGTGCACGAAGGAAAGGGAAGATGCGAGGGGTCAGCTGATGTTGAACAAACACGAGCAGAGGGAAGAGGGGACTCACCCTTCTGAACCTCCGGGAGTGTAATATTTGATGACACAGGGGCAGAGAAAGGCAGATGAGGACAAGTAGGCACAAAATAAATCATTCAAGCATGCGATGGGAGGGGCAGTTAAAAACAGCTTCAACACACACGCACAAGAATCACAATAGCAGTGTCAACAATCACCACAATATGCACCGCCCATGTGGGGAGGATACATGGGGCAGGATGGGATCATTGCAGCAGACACCACAAGCACCAACGCAGGTACTGTCACCACTACATGTACAGACACAACAAATGACAGCACCACTACCCCAGGACTGACTAGAATCACAACACAGGGGCACTGCACAGCAGCCAGCACCCATACAGAACACTGACACAATAGCAATGGTACCGGTTGCATGACTGGGAGGGGTCTTCCTGATGGGGAACAAATCTTTCAAAGGACATAGATTGACATTATACCGCTAATAGGACAGCCCAAGACAAACTTGACTTGACTCACTCTGCCACACACACTCATGCTCCACCTCCCCGACAGAGCGGGCGAGACGCGCGCCGACACACACACTCACGCACACTCAATAATGCAGAGGACAATTGCATAGGGGTGGTGATAGGTATCAAAACATTTTCTTTTCTGGGTGACAGTGGGGCGACTAGGCCATGCATTAGGGAAGAGAGATGTGTGACATCATGAGCAATGTGGATATGACCACCTTATTAACAGAGAAATCCATAACTTGTTAAACACCAGGCATACACATGTTGTAAGGAAGATTGTTTAAGAATAATGGGGGTGCACGGTACAGAGGGGGGTGCATAATGATAGCGCATCACAAGAGAGTACATTTAGCTACATTTTGAGCACACATCTTTCAGTGAGGAGACTGGGCTCATAAATACACGATTAACCCAGAACAATTAAATGAGACACACAAGGTGGAAGAAGGTGCACTTGAGGGGGGAGGCCTACATTTCATTGACAGTTCACCACGGGAGGAGAGAAATGGAGGTAAAGGGTGGATGATCCATGTTCCCAACAGAATTAATTTGGCGACACAATAACAGTGCAAGTGGTACTGCCACTAGCACTTTTGAAAATAACACTGGCACAAATGCATTAGCCAACACACATAGGGAAAGAGGTAATTGCTGCACGAACTGGAGCATAATGGTTGATTTAAAATTTGAGAGCAGATATTGGGGGGAGAAATATATATATTGTTTAAATGTAACAGTAATTACAGTAGTGGAGTAATAAAATACTAGACTAAATGAGTAATTAACAGAGTAGGTAGGCTTTAAAAAGTGGACATGGGGTGGGATAGAGAGAATGGGAGTAAATTGGTAGCGGATTTCATTAGTACCAGCTTAAAGTGCCTGCAGTTCACTGCGAGGCACGCCCTGAGAAGTGTGAGAGGAGCCATAGAAAAAAAAAGGATTTAAAAACCCTGCGATTATTTTAACTAAGTAACATGGTGCACTTAATTTAGAAACACAGCCACCCTATATGACAAATTTACCACCCTGATGTTTCCCTATTTAGCTTGTCAGTGCCTGATGCCCCACGGGACAAAGGCACGCACTATAAATAGCTTACAACAAAAGCACAGTAAATATAAAGATCCAAAGGCCCATTTGTACACTAGCACCCAAATTGCATATATATGATCCAAGTGTGTAATGAGTATCTTCACATAAATTAAGTGCCTACCCATTTTCTGGGTACATTCCGAATTGTGTAATAATTTACAGTCAGACCGCCATTGAACGCCACCAGGTGGTGACAGGATGGTGCATAGGTGTACCATTGGCTCCTCCCACTAGGACACTGAATAGTGTGAGAGTAGTGCAGAGAGGTTAGGTCAAGAAATTTAAGAATATGTAAATTCTCAGGTCTCAAGCGCTTCCATTTCATTTCTCGCCAGATATAAAGGACCCAGGGCAGGCCTGAAGACAATGGACAACCAACACCCAATGGCTATGGACTACAGTGGGACATTTTCCCCTCCTGACAGACTTTGTTAGAAGTGTAAGGCGTCAAGCCCTACAAAGCGGTGGCCACCCTGGCAACGAGGGAGCAACGATCAACAGGGCCAACGCAAGAGATTTTCATGAACTGCAAAATAGTACGAACACTCCCAAGTTAGGGAAACATGGCCATCCCATGGTCCAACGCACACTAGCAACTAGAATAGGGACCGACACACGCATTTCCAAAGTTTAATTGAGTTTCATATTACATTTTTTGCACCTACAGCTGTAACACTGTTTTGTTCCTTCTCTTTTCCCCGCACATGCAGGTTGTTGGGTATGTATGCTGTTAGAAATGTGTAGGAAATTTCCTTAATGTTATCTTCCATTAGAAACAGTGAGGCCTACTAATTAAAACATTGTGTAGCATTCCCCACTCAATTGCCCACCCTATCAAGAACCTCAGACCCCTTAGAGCATGTTTCCCTGAAGTATATTTCCTTGCTTCCATTGAATAAACAGCCCAAAATTTTCCTTACCCATATTGAGAAATTTTGAAAACACGAAATGTCCAGGGGAAGGTTTGATTTTTGCCCTTAGTGATTGTTTAGTTCGCGGAGCTTGAGGTTACTAACAAGTACTAACGTATTAACGCCTTTCTTGCGATTTTCAGGCGGGCAACTTTATCATCTCATCAGCTGCAAGGACCCAGCAGCGTAAGTGGTTATGGGCACGCAAATAAGGACTTTTACCTTCACGATGGGACTATTAATGATGAACGAAATTATGGGGGTGGTACTTTGAAAATTATATGGAATAGTGAGCATTACCGCTGTATCCCCTGCTAACATTCCCTAACCTAAGCAGGAAGAGTTACGGCGTCAGTGGGTAAGGAAAAGCTGCTGCTAAAGTAAGGAGAGTTAAGGGCAGACACAAATGGAGTAAAACATACACATAACACACATATCTGAAGTGATCAACAACATGCACACATGTACAAAATTGGTAGGGACACCACTGGAGAGAGCTGTCCTGACTGTTCTTTAACATATGCCGGAAGAGAATTGACTACAACAGAAATTACTATAGCAGAGCACGACGCCCATGTATCCCAAGGTGTGAAGAAGATTGCAAGGGAAGACAGCAACATTGAGATTGAAAAAAAAATAAAAAAATAAATAAATAAATAATAAAAGAAGAAAGAAAAACAAAAAGAGAGAAGAAAAAATAAAATGAAAAAGACAAAAATATGATAAGTGCCTAACAGAGTGGGAGAAAAGAGCAAAGATGGTTACTGAAGAAGGACGTATACTGTTAAGGTACCAACGTTATGTTACCAGCACAACAGTGACAAGAAGTGGACAATAATGCTGGATGCAAGAAGGTTGAGAGAAGTTGCGAGATGAGAGCAGGAACATCACTGCTTATGGACTACTATTGAGCACATGCATCCAAAGATCAAGAGAAACTACCACTGAATTGGGGAGGAGAGTGTTCATTGGTGCGCATCAGCATGCCCTTGTTGGTGATGACCAAGGAAGATGTGAAGAGTGACACATTCACCAAGATGGAAAACAACGGAAGAAGAGAAACAGACAGAGAAGTAAAAAGAGGGGGGAATTACTTCTCGAGCGAGACAGAAGAATGTTTGGGTGAAGTACCAGCATACCAAAGAATGATCAGCAAAAAATGCATCTGAAGAGAAAGCAAAAAACTAGCTAGTGCTTGCATGGTAATGGATGACATCATGACTGCCTGGTTGATTGAAGGTGATAACGGAAGGACTAGTACCGAGCACAGCACCATTGTGCAAGATAGAGACACATTGCAAGAGAACAACAGAAGAAGTTATCGGAATGCAAATAAGAGACATGGTGAAAGGAAGAGCCGGACTAACATAGCGGTGTGCAACATGGTTCCAGCAGTAATAAAGGTGGCCACTCCCTGTGATCAGAGGAAGTACGAAGGGAAGTGAGTGTGGTGGAACACAGAAGGAGAACACTCCTATATGTACTGTTCATCAACAACAATGCAGAAAATTATGGACACTTCAAGGAATTGACTAAGATATGCAGACCGGAAGGAGGTGAATGTTGCTTGGTGGTGTGGTCGACAAAGTCGACCAGAGGGGGGACTGAAGAGGGAAAATCGAGACCAAACCCATGCCCCCTCACCCCAAGCGCATACATAGAAGAACAGCAGGAAGAACAAGGAGCGCACTTATCATTTGAACCAGGCCCCGGCGCACCCATGGGTGACAAATATGCTGAAACACACCCAATTCACCAGCAGTGCAACTTCCATGCTACATTAGAATCAATGCTGCAATATCAGAATCTACAAACACAAAAATCCCTGTTTAAAGGCTTGCAAATGCCTATATGAATTAACATGGTCTAAATGCACAGTGTAAAGCTATGTTTCAGGAAAATTACAGCCAAGTTCATTTCACTCACTGAACACTGGCTGTGGGAGCCTCATCAACATTCCTCGCAAAACATCCGACCTGCCAAGGCCGCAAATTCAAGATAAAATTGCTTTCTGCAGACAGACATTTTTTAATTATCCACAAATGCGAATAAATCACGGCAACCCAGTGTGCTTTTTTTTTTCTTTCCGGGAAAGAAAGACATTTTCTCAAGGACTCGCACAACATTGAAACATGAGTTGTAACAACAATGGCGCAGCCCAGAGCCCAGGTGTGAACTGCTTGTTCAGCTAAAAAGTTATGGGAACAAAGTCACATTGCAAGAAGATTAGAATTAGGTAATGGGAGCTGGCACAGCTAAATCAACCCACTGACGCAAGAGGTTAGTATCCAATTATCAGGCTCTCTATAAGGGCTACATAGGTAACCTACCACTTTGCAGCCAATAGCAGGAGGAGATAGGTTTCTGGGAGCTGATCCAATTCTGTGAGGTCAGCCTGCAGTGTGATTATAAAGCTGACTTGCAAGCCAGCCCCGGGGGAGACAGCGCCTGAACTCGCGATGCACGATGCTCTGTGCTTTTCTTTTGCTTTTTTTTTCTTTTTCCTTGCCTAGAAATAAATGCAGTTTGAAACATGCTGCTGCCTGCTTGGGACTCTGTTGCATTTCTGGGGGCCATATGGGAGGTGTTGGGGCCTCCCATAGCTGGTGAGGGTATGGCTGCTGGCCCCCCACTGCCCTGGGGGGGGGATCCAGCTTCTCCCCAACAGATGACTGGAAAGAGACAGCGGTCGCAGAGACAAAAGAAACTGTTGCCAGTGTGCAGCCACCTGATCTGCCAAAACATGAAGTGAAACTCGAAACAAAGCCTGAGACGATTGCCAAAGAGGGGGAAGAGCAAAGAGTGCCCCAACGTTGCCCAGCAGAATCGACATCACTGCTGACCAACGTGAAATCTGCCTTGCAAATACCAGCAGAAACAAATTGTGTACCCCTTTGGCGCCCACCAGCACTTGCCAGCATGCCAAAGACCGAATCTGCATCATTGGCGCGGCGCACACCAGCACCTGCAGAAGCGCCGCAGGCTGACTTCAAGTCTGAATCTGAAAGTGCACCGGCACTGTTCACGGATCATACGATACCAGGAACAAGGCGATACAACCTGCGGCCTTGGAAGACAAGGTGATCTGCATTCTTTTTCTTTTGATGTTTATGTCAACCTATGGTTCAGCTCTTGGACAGAGCAGGAGCCAGGGGTGTAGAGGAGAGAAGCGTGAGAATTGTGCAAGTCGGACAATTCAAGACTCGCGGCTCCTAGGTGCGATCATAAAAGTACATGTGTCCGGAACCAGAGCAGACAAGCTGGGCGCACATGGTACTATGGCAAGTGAGATAATTGATTAAAAGTACATGCGTCCAGAACCAGAGCGGACAAGCTGGGCGCGCATGATACTGAGGGGAAAACTGATCAAAGGTCCTCTGAGCAGTATGTATAAGAAGGGACAAGTGATCTCGCCTAAAAACGAATAATCAAATCCAGGCTGAAACAAAAAAAGGACAGGCAAAACTGAACTGGGAGAATTTCATTGAATTTATAGACATCAGAGCAAACACGACGAAGAGAGATATCCACAACGAACTGTGATAAGGAAGAAGAGGGACGACGAGAAACATGCCGGGACCGGTTCCAGCCTCCTCCTACACCAGAACTGCTGAAAATGAGTCAGGTATAAAGACTATGGGCCTCATTACGACCCAGGCGGTAAGTTACCGCCTGGGTCGTACCCTTACCACCATGGTGTAAACTATGTTTACACCATGGTGGATGGCAGATTTACCGCCCCATTCCAAGGTGAGTGGGGCGGTAAATCCCCATTTCCCATTTTACCCTTCCCCATTCCCATTTTTGCCCCATAGGGCATAATGGGAGTGGGGAAGGCGCTAATTACGCCACCGTAAATTACTGTGGCGTAATTAGCACCATGGTCCCTTAGCGCTATGGATTTTAACGCCTGCAAAAAGCAGGCATTAAAATCACCATGGCGCTAAGGGACCTTGTAATCAGGCGTTAAGGGTCGGCCCTATAACTTTAAGAAAAACGCATGGTAAAACAAATTGTATGCTGTCACTAACGATAATGATGTGCTTTATGAGCGTGGTAGCACCAATCTCAACAGCCCTAATATTATGGTGGGTAGAAACAATACACCCATTAGAAATGTTTTTACCGATAATTAATATATCCACTACTGAAAGCCCGGTTCAGGTGATCACTTATACCCTACCCCCAATGGAAGAACAACATAGGGAAGGTTTTGGGAATAATAAATTATTATTAATCATGAACATGACACATGCAATCCTGAAGAAAACAAACTGCTGGGTATGTGCCCATTTACCACAGCATGCTGGGAAAGGAATAGGGTGGTATGTGCAGCCGTTACCATTAAGTTCTGCATGTAGTGCATCTTTAGGTGCAATGTTCTATTCGAAATGGAATGAGAGTAGTACGGGTCAATTAGACAGAACCAACATGAATGAGTTTGAGGAGATAATAATGAAGCCTGTGGGTTGTTTCATTTTCCATAAAGCACAAGTAATAGCCCCAGAGCCCACAAGGAAAGGCACACGAAAGATAACATGACAAAATAGACGAGATAGATTGTCCCCGCCAGAAAGAGCATCTGTAATGACGTTTCGTGTAAGAACAGAAGGGAACAAAGATAAGATTCCCCCATCTTACACTGTGAATTATAGCCCAAGAACTGTCCCGTTTTGCCTGAAAAAGAAAGGATCTTTTTCGGTCTGAACATATACTGGTTGTATGAATATGGTGGCACTAAAATGGGAAATAGAACCAGTATACGTAGGTGATCCAGTTTATTTTATATGTGGCGAGAAAGCATACCCTTGGTTGCCCAGAAACTGGGGAGGTACATATTATCTTGGGCTATTGTTCCCAGGAGTATTCCTCTTGGAAACAGCAGCCATGGCCAAATTATCCAGAACTAGAGTCAAAAGGACTGACAACAGTGTTTTAATAGCAACTTAGGACAGATAGTGAACTCCTATAATATAAGGCAGTTGTCCAGAATCCTAAAGAATACAATAAACACAACAACATATATATTATTCAACATGACGTTGGAAGAAAGAGGAATCAGGTTAATGACACTGCAAAATAGAATGGCTCTCGATGTAATCCTGATTGATCGTGGGGGAGTTTGCAAAATAGTGGGATCAGCATGTTGGGTTTATGTCGATGACTATTCCCCCACGATCTTTGAAGCAATAAAGAAAATGCACGTTCTAAGCTCTGAACTCCCCACGGGAGAAGGGAGCTGGGAAATAGGATCTTGGTTTTGGGGAATACTACGATCTTGGGGATGGAAGTTGATCTCGATACTAGTAGTGGTGTTCGGAATATTCCTAACGTGTTGTTGTTGTATGCATTGTTTACCCATAGTTTGTGAGAGGTAACTGAGGGATGTACGGAAGGATGCATGCAAATGATAACAAAGAAAAAACAACCTCATGATCGAACTAGCCCAGACCCAATGAGATGAGAGTAATGAAAGAGTTGATGGCAATAGATATTACTGAAGGCAATGATAACCACGATAGCATGCGAGATTCAGACATAAGTACTTCAGATTCATCATCACTAGAGGAGGTTTCAATAAATAGATGAGACGTTTGACATACGGCCAAAGGAGGGTCAATCTAATTCGAGACCGCAAACGTATTTTGGTGGCCGCGGGCCAACCGTCTCATGCACGATACGACAGAATAAAGGTTTTCGAGTGTTCTAATGAACAGCCATTTTGATGTAACAAGAATCGCCATTTTGTTTTCTAACCATTGCTCATTGCTTTCTGTTCCTATTGCTTTGCAGTATATTTTTCCTTTACACTGCTTGACTGAGGAACAATGCTGTCTGTATATGAAAAGGACAAGGCCACAGGGCTGAGAGGATAACAAGAGTTTCGCTGAAACACAAACGTAGGCAGCGCCAGGAAGAATGCCCGGCTCCCTCCTTAATGTAGCCTTAAAGCAGAGCCGCAGGGCATCTAATCATTTCACAGCTGCCAGCCAGTCTCGTTATATGGTAGAATATGTTAGAATAATACCACTAAAGGCTTGAATTATGCTTTTCTAATGGCCCCCCTTTGCTGAGCCTGCTAAGAGCATGTTGGCTCCCAGGACGCGAATAGCACCTGATAGATAGCAAGGTCCGGAATGTAACCCCCTCTGCATGTAGCTCGCTTCCAAGAACAGAAGCGCCATGTTCTATTCAATAACCAAAAGATGCCTACGCACTCACAAATTGCAAATTGTTACTAGAATAGATGTTTGAAGGTGTCATAGTGGTGATGTCAATCGTCACACCAAGTTCAAAGAAACTCAATGAAGAGGGGTGTTAACCATGACATAGCTGATTATTTGATATGCATTTTGTATATATGTAACTGATGTACGTAATTTGCTCTCTTGCGTCCCACGAGGTCTAGAGATACACGTTGCGGGGCGTTGAGACCGAGTTGGCCAACTGCGACTTTTGCTTTACAATAAAACCCTAGCTTTGGGAATGCAACCTCGTGTCTGGCGTCTCTATCGTGTGTGGTGACTCGCCTTGTTTCCATAGACGTCAGGGTCCCCTAGGGGCCTCTTTCAGCCCGGGTCTATAGCTGACATGCATGTGAAGGGCTGCTATAGCCTTGTGTATGTTTTATTCTGTCACATCGCATTACTGAAACATCGCAAATCAGCAATCTCCTGAAATAGCCTATACTGATAGAAGAGGGCTGGACCCCGCTCCACCCCTGTGCAGATCGCATGGTGGGGTTGGTCACGTTTCACTATGGCCAGTACACCCCAGACTGGTATGCCGACCGCGGGTCAACATTTCAGCCCACCAACTGTTGTGGGGCTAGAGCCAATCCCGAACATACAAACAACACTTTCACAAATATATATAAATAGATACGCCACTGTCTATGTTTTTGAAGCCATTCTGTGCTCTGTAGAAATATTCAAGTGTGGTTTAGAGATAGTGGCTGATTTCTTCTGTCACTGAAAACCACATGCATGTCCCTTTTTGCATTGTTTGTGTCACGAAAACAAAGTATATATTTGTCACCATATGTCGCTGTGAAAGTGTGTCAAGGAAAGCAAGTGCCAAGGACGAGTATACTCGTCCTTTTTACATAGACTTCAATAATAGCCTGGCACTTGAGGGGTTAAACACTCTGGCGCTCCTTTTTGTTCCCAGTTGTAAATTGCTTGGAGGGGACCTGCTAGTTTTGCACTTACTGGAAACAGGTCCCCTCTGGTTAATTTTCATCATTTACACTGTAAAGTGCAAACGGGAGGTGGAAGAAATGTCTTGATTTCTCAATTCTAAGTGCAAATTGAGTAGGTGCCGCCTGACATTAACTCATGGCAGGCAACGTTTACAACCAATTCCTGTGGAATCCGACTGCCCTTTCCTACAAGGAATCCTCACCATAAGCACCAACATGAACATGTCATGCTGGCGACAATGCTGCCCCCTTCGTATGGCGGAGAGGATACTGGTAATAGAAGCGGATATGTAGCATAAAATTAATGTATAAAATGTTTACGCATTTAGTTCGCTCATGAATTTTACTTTGCTCCAGTATAAAAATGTGCTCCCTAGTGTTTGTAGTTGTGTGTGTTTATGATACACATGCAAACCATGGAAGACACCAGCATTTAATCACAAGTATTCACAGTTTAAGTAGCTTTCTTTTCTTCTGTGGCGATATTGATCACCAGTTTCTGAGAATGGTGCTACACCCAGACAAAGGGCAAGGAAGTAAAGCCTTCACATTCAAAATATTTTTCTTTCATTAGAATAACACGCTTTGTCAAAGCCTACAGTTTTTGCTTTTATGTAGGCATGGGAAAGGCATTTCCCAGGCACTGCCATAATGGTCATATCTGCCCAGAAGATTGTAATAGCTTCAAACTGGTGCAAGTACTTAGTCCTATGATAGCTGTGCCTGGCATATGCCTACCTAATATCTATGCACAAACCAAAATTGTTTACTTTGTTAATTCCTGTTTTAAACAAGACTTCGGTAAAAGGACGTGCATACTCCATATAAATCAAGAGGCTGAAGGCACACTTGGTTAAGATATTTTATTACACAGAGTAATGCATTTATAGCTGCTGTTAAGCCATTAACTCCCTGAAGATAATGTATTACACTGGAAGGCACTTATTGCACGAAGCATGATGTTACTGCTTCATTAAGCTAGTTCTAGGGTTGAGAGGGGCAGGTAGTGGGTGGGAATTGCCGCAGGGATTCACATGGCAATGGGCAGTCAATATGTGGGTAAATAACCAAACAACACCCACACGGTGTGTGCCCCTCCTCACAACCCATCTCCATTAATGCAAACATTTCACAACCCATCTCCATTAATGCAAACATTTCTGTTGATCGGTGGCGCTTTAGAGCACCTAATAGTCAAACCTAAAATTACAGGCAGCGGACACAAGAGGGATGTGGATAGAGAAGACGTTATGCACGAGCTGGACTGGACACTGTGGAAACTCACTTGTAGTTATATGTTCACTGAATTCATTTTAACGTTTGTTTGATATATTTATTGAACAACTACTTTCCTCTAATTGGTCTGCGAGTCATTTCACATAAAAATGCAAAGGTCTCAGGATTATTCAACCTCTATTGATGTGTATTATTTTACTCTGCTGCACTGAATGATGGGTAACAGGGTGCTTTTCACTTTCCACCGATTTTGAATTAAGCACTCTTGGCAGCGCCACTATTCTCTACAGTCCCCCTAAGGTATCTTTAAAAGGCTTTTACCACTTGTGTCGTTTTGCTTAATTCAAAATCACAGCTTGGGACAGTCCTCCCTCTCAACTTCTTGCAACTTCCGGTCCTTTGAATATCCGTCCTGCTGGCGCTCTGACATCCTGTGGGTGGTTCAGGAGGAAACAGATGCATGCATGTCTATCGGTTGAGGGCACATGGCGTGCTGCGTTGATGCCACAAATCAAATAAGAGACAGCAGGGAATAATTATAACAGCCCTGAGATTCGTCCCCGAATACCAACGTGCGATACTTCTCAATTTAAGAATCTCATGGCCTTCATGTTGTGGTCCCTACCGGTGGACGAAAACACCTTCCCTCAGTCCACTAGCAAATATGGGACTGCATGTTCTCACATGCAAACATTTGAAATATAAACAATTTTATTAGTCAATTTGAATTAAAAAATCACATATAATTTGAAAAGACAATACGCATCATTACATACATTGTGATATGTGCGAGTATATCTCATAAAGTGCAAGACATTTTTTCAAAGATTAAAAATACACATATACACTTATTAACTTGATCAAAGTAAGAACCTGTGCACCATTTAGCACTTCCGTCGGTTACTAAATAGAGAACACCTAATGCTCCAGGTTGCTCTCTTAACTCTTATGTTAAGCTTATTAGGCAAATTCTTTTGATGTTTACAACAAGGTTCTGATCTTACTATTAATAACTCGTTGAAATGCTCTGTCTTATATTACAGCTTTCGAAACACCAAACATGTTTTGTTCTTTCTCCATAGATATAAATATTGCAAGAACTTCTTCAGGGGACTCGACAAACAGGTCATGACACATCGACACACTCTTCAAATTGGCTTTCTTCTCAACCGCGTCAAAGCACTTATTGCTTGACCATTCAATGGGTAAGTAGGGGTGTCGTCCCAGTAGACTGCAATCCCATATTAAAGTTAGTGCATCGCCTCACGTTCTAGCGGGACTGTCACGATCGGCATCTCAGTGCGCATCACGCTGTTAGCATGCGTGCCTTGTCTTATTACACCATCCACCGTACGGTGCACCTTGCACTCGATATTGCGTTCGTGTTAGTCTACTTCCTCAGTTGGCAACGCGTCGTGGTCACGTGTCGCGTATCACCCGGCTGCGTTGATGCCTCTCTAAGGTTAGGAGGAGGCACTTTTTGACATTAGTTAATGAATGCTTGAAACTGAATTCTGATGCAGGATTAATATCCTCGCCAGTGAATAAGGACAGGGGATGTCCTATGAGAAATAATCTGGCAAAGTTTATCTATGCACAGTGTTAGCTGACTTTACTGCCAGCATGATACCCCTGTCACCCCCAAACCATTGTGATCCCTCCGTTTTGCTTTATTTGTGCTCCAAGTTCTATTTTGCATTATCAGTCTTTGAAAGGCAAGGGCAATATGTGAAGTAACATTACAAGAAGCTGCCATCAGTAAGCCAAGATAAAAATAACTTTGTGATTTGCAACATATCATACATGACAACATTATCCATTCCATCCCTTTCCCAAAAAACTGCAGTTTTTTTGTTCCCTCTCTACGAACAGTCATAGCTTTTAATTACTACAGAACAAAAACGCACATGGTTTCATTAATATGTGTGCTACCGGGTAGCCTGCACTTTTACATTTCTTTCATATTTGCACCTTTTCACATGTGCGACATTTGACTTATCAGGATCCAAAAGGACAATCGTCCCTGATTAAGGCACCAAACGCTGATGTCTGTACTCATCACCATACTCTATGAAACAAACTCCAGATTTGTACACGCCTTGTGTACCTCTTCTTCTTCAGTCCTACTCCATTTAAAGAACCACGATTTGAATATAACTGGGTAGTGAGCTACTTCGCCTGCACTACCGGCAGTCCCTGCAGTACTTTCTGTACTCTCCACATTTCTGGTACTGCGCACTGCCTCAAATCATCAGCCCTGGAATGAGCACCCAGCTGAGAAAGATTTTTGGTGTTGGGTATTCAACTACAAAAAAGCAGTAATGGCTTTTAACTTTCTTGATTTACCTTACACAGCCTACTGTCTACATGAACACTAGTGGGAGATTGCAACTACTGAAGAGGAGAATTACACATGAGGATTAGTAAGTGCTGTGGGTTGTTGTTCTATGTATTGTAGGAGGCTGGCGTAATGGTGGTGCATTTTACTATATATTGGAGGAGGTGGGGTGCCCATAAATACCAACTACCCATGTGTGGGGGGTGGGAGACTCTTGATTTTTTAAGCAAAACATTTGGCATTTTCAGAGAATTTTGTTTCTCCTTGTTTTCTCCCTCCTAATACATAACTCATCCTAATGCAAGTCAGTGTGTGCATTCTATTCTCCCAGTTTCCTTCTTGAAATCTGCACCTGGCTGATATGCAATGCTGGCACATTCAGTTGCTACACTCCAGAACTGGTAGCCCAACATTTTCTGCACTTTTTGCATGGTTCTGAACACTAGCATTCCATTACATTATGTTTATGCTGTACCTCTTGGTGCCTGTGTGAGCCCTTTCTCTCAGCGATGTGTAAGCAATATTCAATCAACACTACAGCTAAGTCAATGCATGGTCTGGGATGCTGAAGAAAACCCTTATTGATGTATTCTTATGTCCAGTTCAGTACTCTGGATGACAACCCTTGTATAACACCCCCCTCTTAGAATCCCCCTGACCCTACTGAGCCAAGAAGTAGGTTTGTTTTGCAAATTTAAAAGGTTTATTTGGACAATTCAACAATATATATCTATCACACTTTATAAATAAATTGATAACTGATATCACACTTCAGAATATGACCGTGATCAACAATGGATAATGTTACAGGGGTACACTGATTTGGTTACTTAGGAGTAGTATAGAGGATGAGGTAGCTGAAAATGCTTGATGGTTTCAAGGAAATGCAAGGTGGAATAAATGCAGTACAGAAAATAAACTGATATGGTTTCACAAGAGATAATATGTTCACTTTTCCCCTGGTGGCAATTCACCCCCCCCCCTATATGCAATGCAAGGAGATGGAAGCAACACACACAGTCTTCAGGAATACAATCAAATACAATACGGAACTCAGTTCCCCCCAGCAAGCTTAGAGGAAACAGGTAGAAGTTTGAAACACAGGCCCAAAATGATTTTAAATGTGATGGCAATGGATGGCAAAATGTGCTGATTTTAATTCCCTCTAGAGATAGAGGGTGAGTGAGAGATGCTTGTTGGTATTAGTTCAGGCTCACTTTAGCAATGCTCTATGAGTTATTACCAGGTTGCAAACAGATTTTAACAAAGGAAGGAATGGAGCTGCTATTTTGACAAGTGGAGAAATTGAGCCAAAATCGCAAATCGCGGTAAATTTCGTGAGTGCCTAAATCGCAATTGCGGAAAAAGTATAGGGAGTAGGAAGTCGGTTCTAGGTTCGTTGGAAAGGCTAGAATCACAGTTTTAAAATGCTCAAACGGTTCCAGAGATACGGACGATTTAAAAAAAGGTAGATTTTCGGATTTAAAGTAAAACTCAAAATGACAGGTGACAGCTTGCAGCTGCAGAATTGACAGGTGACAGTTGTGTAGCTTTAAAAATGACAGATGACAGAATTTCTAGGAGGCAGTTCTACTTAGGTTAAACTAGCTTGAATTAGATTATTTTAACTAAGAGATTGGTTCTGCACAGTTCTGCTAGGTACTCACAATATAAATTTGAACTAGGCCTCGTCACGGATCTGGTCAACACGTCCGGCGGCGGTTCTGTCTGCTCGGCGGGTCAATCAGGCACCGGTTCTGCTCACAGCGATCCGGATCTCTGGTTCTGCTCACAGCGGTCTGGGTCTGGTCTGCGGTTCTGGCACAAGTTCTTGGCAAATAATTCAAACAGCTTGCCCGGCTGTTGAATAGTTTGGTTAGGTTTGCTGGATTCTGAAGGCCTGCTGAGAATACCTTTGCTTGCGGTGGGCCTTCTAGGTTCAAAGTTCTGTAGTCTATGTTTAGCTTGGAAGTTTAAGTGTTGGATCTCTGGATGTGAAGTCGTCGATCAGCATGCTCCACAGCAAATGGAATTGAATCTCTCTACCTGTCCCAGCAGTCTCTTTTTATGTGTTTTGGAAGTGGGTGTGTGCGTGGCATAACTGAGCCTGTCCCTCTCTACTGTCATTGGGCCAATTCTCCCCTCTCCCATGATTGGGGGAAGGAAATGGATTGTCATCATGATGAGGTCTGTTTATGGGTCAGAGGATCCTCCCCTGGTCAGTTTGCCCACAAATCTATATTTGATTCAAATACATATTTCCTAGATACACAATTTGTTGAAATGACATGTACACATTATATATTCCTTATGGTCCATGCTTGTCCGCCTCTGATCTTCCTGGGGGCTTGCATTCAAAAATGACAACATTTTGCGCTTTTTGACTGGTTTACCAATATCGGACATTTACCAAAAATTACACACATGTGTGCAAGGAGTATGGACATTAATTGATGAAGTGTCAGATTTTTAACATGCAGACATTTGGAGTAAGACCCTATTTTCCGCTAGCAACCCCCCAGAATACACCACAGGGTCCTAAAGCCTCTTAAAAGGTGCACAGAAAAATCACAAGAATAATGATATTACTTATATAATTTTGACCAGTCCGCACTATGAGTTATCTATCTTTTTAACTTATGCCCTGGTCAAAAAGGGGTGTGGCTTCCCACATCACATGGTGGAAGAACTGGTTTATCCACTTCCCCCAAGCTCAGCTGGCTCTCACAGGCACTTCTCCTCCCACTTCTCCCAAGAGGAAGCCACTTTACGGCCCCCCCAATATAACATTTGCCTGAGTCATTTGTTCAGTTTCCTGCAGTCCCCAGGTAATTCAATCAGAGAGGTGTCACCTCCTTTTTGTGGGGGCAGCAGAATGCAGCCAGGCCTGGGAACACAGCTGTTGATCCAGTTTCAACTCATGTCGGGGGTAGTTGTCAGGCAGAATTCAGCTAAATGTCACTTTAGTTCCCAGTTTAAATCAAACTTACAATTTTTACATGTAAATAATTACTTCCTTCAAGTCATTTCAGAATATAGTTTTACATTGTATCCACCTCTTAGCAAGTCTTTCCTTGGTCTGGTTTGGGTTCCTCTGTTCAGTTTTACACAAAAGTCTGGTGGTTTTAAAACGCCAGCTTTCTGATAGTGGTGAGTACCGGTGTTGCAACCATTTTTGGGATTAAGAAAATGAATTCCCCACAGTTCTGAGTTGCTTTTTGGCAATCAGCATTGCCATTCGTAATGGTTTCAGGCTACTGTGTGTGTAGCCCAATGGCGGTTTTAGGCAGTGCTCTTCTGTGCTCACAACATAGGCAAAAATGGGTGGCAGCCTATTCTTCATGTTTTCCCTGTGCACTCTCTGGGGAGTTCTGGCCATCATGATGTTTTCCATGCCAGTACTGCACAGTTTTATGGTAGGGCTTGGATGCATGGCTAAAAGCATCCCACAAGCCCCCCCTCTTGCGAGGGCCATTCTGTCCTTTCACTGATGGAACTCGCAAAAGCTGGGATGTTTGCCTCCTCTTCTTCCAAATCCATAGATGGCACCGTTCAGCATCTTTTTCTCCCTCCATTCGATCAATCAGATTTCCTTGCTCGTCCTGATGGGAGGATTGGGCGGTACCCCGGGCCCCTCGGATCTTCGCCCCCGGTCTCCGGATCATCCTCCTTGGCCAGTCTCCAGGTTTTCTTTCTCCTAGGACGACAAAGGAAAGCAGCAATACCTATTCGTAGACATTTCTTCCCCACCATTGATATAGTGGGGTGGCATATACATTTTATAGTCAAAACATTTGCATTCTTATTTTAACAAAAACAAGATACAATTATAAGACATTTTTTTTTCCAAATCATATTTTAGAGACTATATGTGGGATATGTTAGGGTTGGAATTGAATTACTCTGGAGCGGGCCCCTCTGGTATTGCAGAGGACTCCTCCAGTTGTTGAAGAGTGTGCCTGGGATGGTAACACTTCAGCTGATTAATATGGACCCACTTATCTTCCCCTTCCGCCAAATTACCTTTGGGGATGCGGATTTTGTAGGCAACAGGGGAGATCTTGTCTATAATTTCAAAGGGTCCCTTCCATGTAAGCAAACATTTTCGCTGTTTGGCCTGGTTCCTTTGGAAATTGTATAGATAGACCCGGTCTCCCACATCATATTCCTTCCTGGTGGTTTTCAAATCATAGTGCGTTTTCATACTCTCAGCTGATCTTTCTAGATTCTGCTGAGCATAGGCAAAGCATGTTGGAGGTGTTTCCTTAAATTCTCCACATACTCATGAGTTGTGGAGGCATTTATCAGTGTCTGCTCTTGGGTCCTGTAGAGCAAATTCTGGGGAAGCACCATCTTGCGTCCGGTCATCAACTCAAATGGTGACATTTTAGTTGCATATGAAGGGGTAGATCTGATGGCCATTAGGACCAGAGGTAATCAGATATCCCAACTTGGCCCAGAATCTGCCACAAACTTTTTTAATATGCTCACAATGGTTCGGTTGTATCTCTCCACTGCTCCAGAAGAAGCTGGCCTGTAAGCAATGTGTAGCTTCCTTTTAACCCCCAGTATCTCCCACATCTTTGTCATTACTTCACTGGTGAAGTGGCTACCCCAGTCTTACTCAATCCTTTGAGGTAGACCAAAACGGGAAAAGATGTGGTTAATCATCAGGGCAGCTGCTGTTTCTGCCTTGCAGTTTGGGGCTGGGAGACATTCCACCCACTTGGTAAACAAGCATGTAACGGTCAACATGTACTTGTTTCCTCTAGACGAGCGGATTACAGGGCCTACAAAGTCGATTTGCAAATCTGACCATGGCAGTGTCATCCCCCTCTTTTGGAGAGGTGTACGGTGCGTGAGGGATGATGGCTGAAATTGTGCACACACAAGACACCCCTTCAAGTATTGGTCAAGGTCCTGCCCCATGTGTGGCCAGTATGCAACCTCTCTTAAGATTTCCAGTGTTGTGTGAACACTATAACCGGCTGTGGCCGCATCATGGGCGTGACTTAACTTCAGTCTTCGGAATGAGGTAGGAACCACCTACTGATCATGGACAGTTTGGTATTTCCTTACCAACAGCCCGTCTTGGATCCGGAACATCTTTAGACATTTCATCAACATTCTTAGGTCCTCTTTCCCAATGTAATCGGTATCCGTCCGGGGAAAGTTCTCAGGGTCCTCAATGTGTTGGTAAAACTTACCAATTATTGGATCCCCCTTTTGGGCCGTAATCAAATCAGCATCAGGGGTCTCCTTACTCCATTGTGCAGTTGAAAGATCATTGTGAGCATTTGTCTGGGACCTAGTAATAGCAGTGACCTGGAGTTCCCCCAACAGGGACTCTGTTTCTATTAGATACCATTGGATGGCCCCGGTTTTGGCCAGCTGATCAGCAAAGTCATTTCCAGTTTTGTCTGGTCCCTCTACTTTGGAATGACCCTTGATCTTTTTCCAGTAGATGTCATCCCATTCAAGGTGACCAGATCATCAATGTTTTGGATTAACTTCCCATGTTTCAAGGGTTTGTTATTAGCACATAACATGCCTCTGGTTTTCCAATTAACCAGGTGCTCCACGAACCCGTTCCGTACATAATCCGAGTCTGTGATTATGACCAGTTTGTGGAGTTGATGTTGGACAGCAGTGAGGATGGCCTGATGCACAGCCATCAATTCTGCCACCTGACTACTTCGGGGACCAATTTTGTATCCAGCGGAGGGTTCAGGGGACTCCTTCACCCATGCATTCCCTACGCCGGCCACCAGTTCTTTCTCCCCGTTGTTGTCAACATGGTACAAGCATCCATCCACATAGACAGTGGGCATTCCCTCACACTTGTCTTCTTCAAAGACTTTGTGTGGGGAATTAAGGTATGCCTCCATGTTGTCCTTGATTTTTAGACTTCCGTCCTCGAGACAGTTTTCTCTGGCACAATCATGCAAGACACCCAGACCTTGCGCGAGTCGACTCTTCTTGTTTTGGCCATATCTGACCTCCACAGGAAAGCCTTGCATTGACAGAATCCAGGAAGTAATTCGGGAATTACTCACATTTCCGGCCCGGATTCTGTCACTCTGGAGATATTGCAGAGGCTGGTGTGGAGTCTCCACTATGATGTGTTCCCCCTGGATAAACGGGCGGTAATTCTTCAATGCCCACACCGTTGACAGGGGTGCCTTCTCACTATCGTTGAATTTTGCCTCCACAGAGGATAAAGTTTTGCTCGCATAGGAGATTACTTTATTGACCTTGTCATGCTTTTGATATAATACTGCCGTCAAGCACGTATTAGAGAACCCTGTCTTCAGGAAGAATTCCTTGTTTCTGACAGGGTAAGCTAGGCAAGGCGCTTGTGAGAGGCTTCTTTTGAGTTGTCTTACTGCCTCGGATTGTTCTGGACCCCATTCCCACTTGGCCCCCCCTTCAAGAGATAAATCAGGGGTCTAGTGATCTCTGCGTAGCCCTCAATGAACTTTCTACTGTAATTAGTCAGTCCAAGGAGGCTCCGTAGTTCCCTCAGAGTTGTGGGATCCTTCAGTTCCTGGAGTGTTTCCACTTTCTTTTCCTGGGGACAGAGACCCTGAGGAGTAATCTCATGCCCCAAGAAATTAACACGGGTTCTACACCACTGTGCTTTCTGAAAGGAAAGTTTTGCTCCGGCGGCCCTCAACTGTGTCAGAACATAACAGATCTCCGCTATGTGTTCCTCCACAGATGAACTTTTGATGAGGACATCATCTACATAAGCCAGGTTACCCCTCGCACCCAGGTCGGGCATGGCCTTGTGTAGGAAAATGTTGAATTCATTGCCGGAGTTGAGGTACCCAAAGGGAGTCTGGGTCCATGTGTACTGCTGGCCCCCAAAAGTAAAAGCCAGTTTGTATTGGTCCTCCCTACTGACAGGCACAGTCCAGTATCCATTGGTCAGGTCTATTGCAGTGAATACTTGTGACCCTTGAATCTGGGCCAGCCCTTGGTCAATGTAGGGCAGAGGCCATCGGGAAGTATGGACCCATTTATTGAGCTCCCTAAGGTCGGCGCAGAGTCTCGACTGGCCGTTTGGCTTCAATATTCCCAGCACCGGATTATTGAAGGTGCTGTGTACTGGACGGATTATTCCCCGAGACTCAAGGTTCTTAATTATTTCAGTAAGGGACTCCATGGATGCGAGAGGCAAACGATATTGCTTCACAAACACTGGAGTCATTCCAGGGTCCGTGGGGATTGTTGTGGTGTGGTTGTCGGTGCGACCACAGTCATATGAGTCTACCGCAAAGAGATCTTGGAAATCCAAGAAAACTTGTTTCAACTTTTGCTTCTGTTCCAGAGTCACGCAGGCATCAACTAGGTTGACCCTCTCTTCCACCATCTGCCTGAAGCCGGGAAAGACTTCTGGTTTGGCTATCTCAGCGGCCTCCTCCAGCTGGGTGGAGAAGTCCCTGCTCAGAGTGCTGATTTGGACTGGAGGCTTCAGGTGGGAAAGGCAGCCCTCATGGACCTGGAAAATCACCTCATCCCTCCTGAAGTCACAAGTCACATCTTCCTTACCATAAGGGCAAGAAGTTTACACCAGGAAGTTCCCCCCATGCCGGGTGAAAATCCTGTCTGGTGTTGTGTTGTCATCACTGTCACTGTCAAAACAGTCCTTGGGGATTGGTCCTAACAGTTCATTTCCTAGATCAATGGAAAAATGTCAGTCATCAACCGCCATTCCAATAATGGTGCCTGCGGCTAGAGTAATACTCTTTAAGTCGCTTTTATCCACCTCTATTGGAATGGTGTCATGTTCTATGTTGACTAATGGTGTTGGGTTTATCCCCAACCCTTGCTGTTGGAGAGAAGCATTTAGAAGAATATAAGCTTCATGGTTTTTCAATTTTTGTCCTCTTTTAACTTTCACTTCCAGGGAGAATTGTCGGGTCCTTTCTGGGATGGTGACTTCCTCTTTAATCTGAATTTCAACTGCATAAGGTAGCAATTGAGCTGACCTAAATGCTTTTTCTGGATCATCAATGCCCATGGGATTATCCGCTAATCGGGACCAAGCTTTGAAGTTTATTAGGTCCAAACTAATGGCGAAGCGATTGAGAATATCACTGCCTAAGTAAAAGGCGGCAGTGACGTCTCGCACAACCCAACAATTATGGACTATGCTGTTGTTGCCAATGGAGATTTTGAGCATACACCTGCTTGGAAGGAGATGTTTGGAATTGGGTGTTTCCAGATCCATTTCCCATTTGTCTATCAGTTTGAATGTGAGAATGGCTGGATCTTTTGGGAGCTGGCGGAACATGGCTTCGCTGATGAAGCTCTTACCGTTGTTCACACACACTCGAGCGAAAACAGAGTCCTTCCCATCATTTAACTGAACAGGGATGAACAATTGCTCTCCAATTTGGTGAATATCAGCCAGGCTCCGAGCTGAATTCACATCTTTCTGGACTATAGGAGTGGGAGTGTCTGAATGTGGATTGGTAAAGAATTTCAGAGTGTTTCCTTCCAGTGTGGAATACCACCTTAAACTGGAAGGAAGGTTGATTTTCAGAAATAGAGAGGACCCCCCATCACCAGTCTGTTGTCCTACTGCTATTACTATGCAAATTAACAAGGGGGGTCCTGGGAGTCCCTCTGCCAGACATTAGTCCTGGTTATGAGAGACTTACCCAGAGTCTTTAGCTCACTATCTTTCACAGAGAAGAAATATCCTAAACATATCAGTCTTTGTCCTGCCCTGGGGCAGTCCAGCACCGAAATGCTGGGCAATTCTCCTCTGAACAAGAGTACCAACAGAAACCCCAGACACGTGTTTCGGTCTGGTTGGACCTCATCAGTAGGGTGGATCTGTGCCTCTCTAAGAATAGTGAGCAAGGGGTCCACTTCTGGATTCCCCTAGTAACTTAGGGTGAGACCCAAAGTTACTTAAATATGCAAATTAACAAGGGGGTCCTGGGAGTCCCTCTGCCAGACATTAGTCCTGGTTACGAGAGACTTACCCAGAGTCTTTAGCTCACTATCTTTCACAGAGAAGAAATATCCTAAACATATCGGTCTTTGTCCTGCCCTGGGGCAGTCCAGCACCAAAATGCTTGGCAATTCTCCTCTGAACAAGAGTACCAACAGAAACCCCAGACACATGTTTCGGTCTGGTTGGACCTCATCAGTAGGGTGGATCTGTGCCTCTCTAAGAATAGTGAGCAAGGGGTCCACGACTGGATTCCACTAGTAACTTAGGGTGAGACCCAAAGTTACTTAAATATGCAAATTAACAACTGAGACTTACCCAGAGTTGGTACTCTTGTTCGGGAGGGAAGTTCCCTGGGTTAGGTGCTTGGCTGGATCCCACCCCTTGGGCTGGAGGAGTCCACACATAACCCAGGATGGGTCGGTTTCCCTTGTAGCGGGGACTGACATAATCAGGGGAGTTAGTGACCCCATTTGTGGGACTACCTCCTTGGCTCCCTGTCTGTGACTGGCCCGAGGGCCTTCTGGGCTTGGCATTATTAGGTGCAGGTAGGTTTTTAGGCCCCCCATCTCCAAATCCAAAACGGGGGCGACCTTTACCTCTGCCACCTTGGCAGCAGCAGGGGTGCTGTTGGTTTTGGGGTTTTTCTGCGCATTATTTTTATTTTTGATGGGCTTCTGCACCTCATAGATCCGGGTAGCCTGTTGAATGACCCAGTCTAAAGATCTTTTCTCATGAAAATTTCTCACGAGCTGGGTCATTATGTATTTGGGTAAGGCATGGAAAAACGTATTGATAAATTCTCTGCTATCCGTGCGCACTCTTCTGGTGGTCTGCGCAAAAGCACGCTTTAATTCTTGCACAAACTCTTGTGGGGCCTGATCCTCCCCACATTGCAAATTGTAGGCTGCCTTGTGAGCCTCTTTAGGATTTCTGTGCACAGAAAAATGTTTCAAGATGGCCGCCCGGTATGTGAACCACCTTGAATGGTTTTGATCCTCCAGCTCTGCAAAGAAACTGGAGTATTCTGGTGAGAAGGTCCATTTGACGTACTGGATGCAGCTACTGCTGTCCTTCAAATGGAAAGTCTCCATCATTTTCTCATAGAGCGCCAAGTGTTCCCAAACAGAATACTTGGCGTTCTTATGATAAGGCGTGATGACACTCCTTATTGCCTTTATTTGTTTCAATGAGTCCTTAAGCAAGGCCCTTTTTGCCTTATTGGCCTTTTTGGTTCAGGTAACCCTTGTCCATTCATCCTCTGACTCAGAAGCACTGCTCCCAGAGGTGCCCGTCTGATCTTCCAGGTTTTCCCGGATTCTGCGAGCCTGGGAATGGCTGGCAGAATGTGGGGACCTGGTCTCCTGTGTCCTGTAATGCTCAGAGGAGTCTTCAGATCCTTCCTTGCTGCCAGGATTTGATGGGTACCCCCCCACTGACCTAACTGGGCAGAGGTTTTCAGGATGCCCTTAATGGGCCTACTCTCCTGGGGTTCCCCACTAAATTGCACTATGCTTGGGTGCCCATACCCAGATGCCCGCCCATCCAATCCTTGGAGGTACTGGCCTATGAGCCCCATACTTCTAGCTGGATAGTAATCTGCCATCCCCGTGGCCCTGGGCTCATGTGTGCGAGGGGACATGGGGGTGGCAGAGTCCAGGGACTGGGAGAGACGAAGGCCTCTGGTACTAGGGCTCCTGAGGTTATGCTCAGGCGTTTCTCTTTCCCAGCGAACCTCATCTCTATCCGCCCCTGCTTCCTGTTGCAATGCAAGAGCCTGCGCTTTCAGTTCCTCAGTTAAGGCCTTACTAGACTCTATCAGTCTCTCCTGCATTGCTACCTGTTGCTGGAGCCTATCATTGTGCTGGCAGAGAGCCTCATTCTCTCTCTGTGCCTCCTGATTGGTCCTGGAGTAATGGGCCAGTCTTTGCTGCAGGAGGGTTACCTCCTGAGCTGTGTCCTATTGGCCTGCTCCTTTCTTGCCAGAGCATCCTCCACCCTCCTGGTGTGCTCTAACAAGTTCTGGTGTTCTTTTTGGAGGTCACCTAGTCCCTGGAGGGCCAGGTGATTTTCTTGCATTTTCCTTTTTAAGTGGCAGACTTCCTGGCCTAAGGTATCCCTTTCCTGACTAAGAGCCTGCATCTGTGCCGCCAGGTCGTCCCTTTGCCTTTGGAAGGCACCAGCTTTCTGGCGCTCCTGGTCAAACTCTGCCTGGGTATCCAGGTCTTTCAAAATCAGTTTATTGCTCTCTGCCTTCTCCCTATCTAGGTGGCTTTGCAGGGTGACTACCTGCTCAGCACATGCCCTATTGAAGTCTAACTGTTGCTCCAGCTTTTTCTGGCTCTGCAGTAGGGAGTCCAAACCTTCTTGGTACTCCTTCTGCAAGGCCAGAAATCTGGTATCCTGGTCAGCCTTTTCCTGTTGCAGCACATCCATATCCTCCTTTATTTTAGTGATGTACTGTCTGCTGTCCTTTTTGACTCCTGGCTCCTGAGCAGCCTCTGCTCAGAAGAGTCCAGATCAGATTGGACCTTCTCTAACGCCATCTGTTGCCTATTTGCCAGATTCTGGCCTTCAGCACATTTGTCCTGCCTGGCTCCCATATATAGGTACAAATATGCCGCTATCCTGGCAATCTTATTATGTTCCTCTTTGGCTTTAGGGGCCATATAGAGTTCACTCAGGGCCACATGTAGGGGACCCTGATCTCTCCATTTATCTGACCCTGTTTCAGTGACCTGTTGCGCGATTGCCTGCAACCAGACCATTTGGTCCTGATGAGTCCACTCACCTCTCACAAATAGCTTATGTAAGAAGCGCTATTTTGATGTCTACCAGTGTCGTCATTCTGGAATTTGAGTTCCTTCCTGACTTACAGAAGTTTGTATTTTATTTTTGCAAAACAGACCGTTTCCTTAGAGCGTTCCTTTGAGGAGTGCGCAACACAGTGTGGTGATCCGACCGATGTATGTCTCCTGTCAGTTAGCACACTGTATTAATCTGCACAAGTGATAGATCTAACCCAGAATCTCCGGCTACGAGCCCCCACTTTTGTAAGCGATATTCAATCAACACTACAGCTAAGTCAATGCCTAGTCTGGGATGCTGAGGAAAACCCTTATTGATGTATTTTTATGTCCAGTTCAGTACTCTGGATGACAACCCTTGTATAACACCCCCCTCTTAGAATCCCCCTGACCCCACTGAGCCAAGAAGTAGGTTTGTTTTGCAAATTTAAAAGGTTTATTTGGACAATTCAACAATATATATCTATCACACTTTGTAAATAAATTGATAACTGATATCACACTTCAGAATATGACCATGATCAGCAATGGATAATGTTACAGGGGTACACTGATCTGGTTACTTAGGAGTACTTAGGGGTAGTGTAGAGGATGAGGTAGCTGAAAATGCTTGATGGTTTTCAAGGAAATGCAAGGTGGAATAAATGCAGTACAGAAAATAAACTGATATGGTTTCACAAGAGATAATATGTTCACTTTTCCCCTGGTGGCAATTCACCCCCCTATATGCAATGCAAGGAGATGGAAGTAACACACACAGTCTTCAGGAATACAATCAAATACAATACGGAACTCAGTTCCCCCCCAGCAAGCTTAGAGGAAACAGGTAGAACATAGGCCCAAAATGCTTTTAAATGTGATGGCAATGGATGGGAAAATGTGCTGATTTTAATTCCCTCTAGAGATTCAGGGTGAGTGAGAGATGCTTGTTGGTATTAGTTCAGGCTCACTTTAGCAATGCTCTATGAGTTATTACCAGGTTGCAAACAGATTTTAACAAAGGAAAGAATGGAGCTGCTATTTTGACAAGTGGAGAAATTGAGCCAAAATCGCAAATCGCAGTAAATTTCGTTCCTAGCCCAGAGGTTCCAGAGATACGGACGATTTAATAAAGGTAGATTTTCCGATTTAAAGTAAAACTCAAAATGACAGGTGACAGCTTGCAGCTGCAGAATTGACAGGAGACAGTTGTGCAGCTTTAAAAATGACAGCTGACATGATTTCTAGGAGGCAGTTCTACTTAGGTTAAAATAGCTTGAATTAGATTATTTTAACTAAGAGATTGGTTCTGCACAGTTCTGCTAGGTACTCACAATATAAATTTGAACTAGGCCTCGTCACAGATCTGGTCAACACGTCCGGCGGCAGTTCTGTCTGCTCGGCGGGTCAATCAGACACCGGTTCTGCTCACAGCGATCCGGATCTCGGGTTCTGCTCACAGCGGTCTGGGTCTGGTCTGTGGTTCCGGCACAAGTTCTTGGCAAAGAATTCAAACAGCTCGCCCAGCTGTTGAATAGTTTGGTTAGATTTGCTGGATTCTGAAGGACTGCGGAGAATACATTTGCTTGCAGTGGGCCTTCTAGGTTCAAAGTTCTGTAGTCTATGTTTAGCTTGGAAGTCTAAGTGTTGGATCTCTGGATGTGAAGTTGTCGGTCAGCACGCTCCGCAGCAAATTTAATTGAATCTCTCTACCTGTCTCAGCAGTCTCTTTTTATGTGTTTTGGAAGTGGGTGTGTGCGTGGCATAACTGAGCCTGCCCCTATCTACTTGTCATTGGCCCAATTCTCCCCTCTCCCATGATAGGGGGAAGGAAATGGATTGTCATCATGATGAGGTCTGTTTATGGGTCAGAGGATCCTCCCCTGGTCAATTTGCCCACAAATCTATATTTGATTCAAATACATATTTCCCAGATACACAATTTGTTGAAATGACATGTACACATTATATATTCCTTATGGTCCATGCTTGTCCGCCTCTGATCTTCCTGGGGGCTTGCATTCAAAAATGACAACATTTTGCGCTTTTTGACTGGTTTACCAATATCGGACATTTACCAAAAATTACACACATGTGCGCAAGGAGTATGGACATTAATTGATGAAGTGTCAGATTTTTAACATGCAGACATTTGGAGTAAGACCCTATTTTCCGCTAGCAACCCCCCAGAATACACCACAGGGTCCTAACGCCTCTTAAAACGTGCACAGAAAAATCACAAGAATAATGATATTACTTATATAATTTTGACCAGTCCGCACTATGAGTTATCTATCTTTTTAACTTATGTCCTGGTCAAACAGGGGTGTGGCTCCCCACATCACATGGTGGAAGAACTGGTTTATCCACTTCCCCCAAGCTCAGCTGGCTCTCACAGGCACTTCTCCTCCCACTTCTCCCAAGAGGAAGCCACTTTACGGCCCCCCCAATATAACATTTGCCTGAGTCCATTGTTCAGTTTCCTGCAGTCCCCAGGTAATTCAATCAGAGGGGTGTCACCTCCTTTTTGTGGGGGCAGCAGAATGCAGCCAGGCCTGGGAACACAGCTGTTGATCCAGTTTCAACTCCTGTCGGCAGTAGTTGTCAGGAAGAATTCAGATAAATGTCACTTTAGTTCCCAGTTTAAATCAAACTTACAATTTTTACATTTACATAAAATAATTACTTCCTTCACGTCATTTCAGAATATAGTTTTACATTGTATCCACCTCTTAGCAAGTATTTCCTTGGTCTGGTTTTGGTTCCTCTGTTCAGTTTTACACAAAAGTCTGGTGGTTTTAAAACACTGGTTTTCTGATAGTGGTGAGTACCGGTATTGCAACCATTTTTGGGATTAAGAAAATAATTCCCCACAGTTCTGAGTTGCTTTTTGGCAATCAGCATTGCCATTCCTAATGGTTTCAGGCTACTGTGTGTGTAGCCCAATGGTGGTTTTAGGCAGTGCCCTCCTGTGCTCACAACATAGGCAAAAATGGGTGGCAGCCTATTCTTCATGTTTTCCCTGTGCACTCTCTGGGGAGTTCTGGCCATCATTATGTTTTCCATGCCAGTACTGCACAGTTTTATGGTAGGGCTTGGATGCATGGGTAAAAACATCCCACAGATGATCACATTGCTAAATGATGGGTGGCTCCCTTTTATCTGTGCTGTCTTTCACTGGTGATTGTCTTCTTCCTCATGCTGCCTTCACCTCCCTCACTCCCCCTGAGTGCTGCTGTCATTTCAAGCTGGTGACCCATTTTCCATTGGCGGGATGTGGGGTAGAGGAAGACCTCTAAAACACTTTGTCTTCACAGAATCTAAAAGGCACCACTGATTGCAGCATGCTGAATTCTTCCTTCTCAGGGAAGATTTACCTGGTTCATCACATGGATGCTTCTGTGGTCTTGCTTGCTGCTGTTAGAGATATTTTTTTGTGGTAAGTTTTGGTGATATAGTGGTATTTCTGTAGTATTGTGGTGAGTGTAGAATATAGGGAACTCCTTGATGATTATTTTTATACCGGGGTCACTAACAGTAAGCCAAGAGTTCATGTCCTTGCAGTATTTTATTTACAATACCACATTGTGCCCTTTTGGCGAGCTCTCAGAATACATTCACCATGTACATTAAATACTATCATTCACACAGAACCATAGAGAAAAACAAATTTCACTGTCACCAGTTGGTTTTATATTTTACCAAATGTGATAAAGTGAATTACCACCTTTGGTAAAATGAGTTTACCACCTGCTCTGCATCAATCTGTATACCAACCCAGAATAATTACACTGAGACTAATTCATCTTTCTTTTGGGTTCTTTATCAGAAGCAAAACATATACAAAATATAAAACGAGATGTGCAATGCACAATATCCACATGACATTTAAAATCTGTATTTCAAAGATGAGGAGGAAGCATTTATGAGCACAACTCATCTGCAGTTGTTTTCCCCACTATAAATGAGCTAATGATTTCTAATGAAAGATTCCTGCACAGTATATAGATTTTCTCTAAACGAGCTACAATTAATTTCTTTTGATAAATGCCCAGAACTCTGTTAAACTGACCTTGGGCTTAGCATTAGACTTTGCAATGTGTGAGCTTCTGTCATATCTGAAGCTTGTTAAAAAAATGAACGCAGCTGCCCACGTTTAAATGCTCTGTGCAGAACCTAAAATGAATTAAAAAATGTTCCTGCCTAC
This sequence comes from Ambystoma mexicanum, assembly GCF_040938575.1. NCBI lineage: Eukaryota > Metazoa > Chordata > Amphibia > Caudata > Ambystomatidae > Ambystoma > Ambystoma mexicanum. The sequence continues at coordinate 1,433,826,655 of NC_090929.1, read as the reverse complement.
AATTGCATGTAGCATATTCTTGTAATCAATCACGAAATTAGTTCTCACCTCGATTAAACAGACACTCTCCAAGAATGAAGCTTAATTATGTGCAAACCTGGACTGCCAGTGACCACCGTCTATCAGGATAATGCCTGCACGGGAGGTTCCCTTCATCTGCTTCTATTCTCCTCTGAGTTTGGAAGGAGTGCACAAAGTGTTTTCCACAGCCTGCCTGGCAGCACTTGTCACACGCCCTCAGGGTCAACCACAGATTAAGAGTCCCTGGGACTGCAAGACTCTTCTGAGACACACACACCATCCCAAGAGAGTAAACCAGCCTGGAGTAAGCCTTTTTAAGCCTTCTGCTTAAGACTGCCCATAAGCTACATCTACCTACATAAAATGTAATGAAATACCTCCTCCAAAAGTGATGGAATTGTTATGAATGAATACAATACTTTACTGTTTAACAACCAAAGGTGTCCCGTGTAAGGAAAACATAGAAACAAAGTTCTCTCACCTGGGGATTGGAGCAAGAATAGCAGCTGAATATGTAGAAAAATACCCAGATGGAGATTGATCTCTGTTTCTAGGTTCAGATGACAATTAGAATTCCCCCCCCCCCGAGAAACACCCAATGACCTGGCACAAAGGCCACGGCAAAGGGAAGTTCCCAGGGAAACCCTCTTGGGGAATGAAACACTGTGGAGCTGCTTGTGAGCGTAGACTCCTCGAGACGTCCCGTTGAAGTAGATTACACTATCCCGGGAGTGTGGTGATGAATAGGCGTGTCTTTAAAGGATTGGAGCCAGAGCAGAAGTGTCAGATTGGCTAAAGGGAAATAACGAAACAAAGTGATTAGAATTGGTTCTGCCTAGTACCAGAAAAGACACTTCTAGAAGCGGAACTCTTACCAAGGGATCTGATGGTATCAAGATTTAGAAATTATAGTAACCGAAGATCCGGTATGATCTGAAAGACTGGGTACACTGGGTAGTGCAAAACAAAGGAAAATGATGAACAAATACTGGGGAGTAATTGCAAGCAATCTACACACCGAAAGGAAAGTAGAGAACAATAGTTACCCAGAATAAACAGAGACCCTTTCTATCTTGATGGATGACTGAGGTTCAGAAGGGCATTGGATCTGGATGATGAAAAACGAAGAGCAAACTATAAGCCCGCAAGACAAGAAACCAAAATTCCATAAATGCTTCAGGAGAAAAGGATGCCTACCAAAGGAAACCCTAGTGAACCACACCGGTCGAAGGCGGATGCAGGAAACAAATTCTCCCAAAGCGAGTTTCTTGGGGAGTTCTGATAGAACACCAGAACGGGAAGGCAACGAGGCGTCCTAAAGTAAATACACACAAACAACAACGACCAATAAGTTTCAATGGTAAAGTGGCAATAGGAAAATAAGCCCAAAGGCAAGCCTGAGTAGAAAGAGGAAAGGATTCCCTGACACGGACTCACATAGTGTTCGCCAGCTCCTTGGAGAGTAGCAACACGTCCTTGTCCGGGATAAGCAGGCTGATAAGCTGTCGGCGCGTTGACCCAGAAACGTTGCAAGGCATTCTGGGGCACGACGACTAGACTGCTGCAGATACTGCAGTGGTCTGCAAGAGCCGCCATGTCGGAGTCAGGCGTGTCTGCGAGAGCCGCCAAGTTAGAGTCAGGCATCGCGTTATGAATAACGCGGATAGTCGTGACAGTAATTCTCCATCAGAACCACCTCTCTTTGACCATCAGCATATGATTATTCTGAGTTGCTTGTAATGTCAGAAAAATGGATGAGAGAGTTACACTTCCTCCTGCCCGGCATTCCAATTTAGCAAACTTAACAATGGGCTCACCTCAAGCCACATGAAGACAGCAAAACGGATCTAACTTTTTTCATGTTTATTTTCATGCATTTCAAATTAAGTTAGAAGAGCACAAATGCCTTGCACATCCAGTTAATCAATCTGCACCAACATTATATAAAAACCATGGACTGATCCGCCCTGAATGTTACGAGGGAAATATTAGAGATTAGAGGATATTTGTATAACTTACTAGTGTATATTAGTTTCATGTTTTTCAGTGCAACTCAGCCCATAACTGTGGTGTAGTGGTGTAAAATGATAACATCCTGTTAAGCAATGCCATATTCAAAACCTTCATTTTTCTGGCATGTGTTCTGTGCCTTCACAATACTGACATCTACTATATTCAACAGTCTCAGACTCTTGCTCACTACTGGGGTCAATATCGTATCCTTGTTAAAATGTGGAGCCCTAGCTAAAATTCAGAGTCTACTCTCCCTACACTCCCCTTACTCTGAAATCGTGGTCTGCTGGGTTTTTTCAAACTCACTTGGGCCTTTGGTGTGGGTGGGATCAGTGATGAGTTGTGTGATATGGAGGAGGTTGAGGTCTTCTAGGAAGATGTTGTAATGGTTGACAGCTGATGAGCTGCTGCAGTGATGAGGTTGGTGACTTCATCCAGGAAGACTTTATTAGTTAGTGGTGGGTGGCAGATCAAATGGAAAGTAGCATTTGTGGAGTGTGAAAGAAACCTAATCCCAGATTATTCTCAAATATATCTTTAACCTTTGTCTGAATTACAAATGCTTTTCCAGCAAACTGAGTACAAAACTCAATGTTTTACAGCTTGGAACGAAAAAGCTCATCCGCCCCACTTCTGATATTGGAACTGGGGGATGGTAAGAAGACCAGCTGATTATGATTTTATCTTTCTGGTGGGTGTGTAGTATTCAAATTGGTTTCTAAGAAGAGAGGAGCCATGATTGTAATAAGCTTTGTGTACCAGCCAAAGTGATTTGAAATATATGCGCTTGACCACAAGTAACCAAAGGAGGCAATTTAAAGTAAGGCAATACTTTGAGACTCCTGAGATGAAAAAACAAACAGGTTCTAGAAACCATGCTGATCTGTGCATTGAATGAGAGAAGGAATCGCACCAGATGTATAAGTTCCCAGCCTCAGATATGGGAAAATAAAAGTGAACCAGAGAGGACAGTAGGTGTCCATACTGTGGATTGATGCCTCAACATACTCATAAGCTGAGAGTCACAGTGCACTGTAACAGTAATATGAATCGCTAGTAACATTTCAGTTTTCTTTGTGTTTAGCTGAAGATGATTTAGATGAATCAATTCTCTAAACATTTCCTTACAGAGTTTATTCAAGTTGCTGTATTCTCATTTGAGTGCCTCAACTGGAGAACTAGCTGTTCTATGTCTATGTTGTTCATAGACATATAACATTTCATGAGAAAGGCACAGATCAGGTCAGCAAAAGGCTTCATGCAAACAACAAGCGACTAAGTAATGAACCTTGCAGAGCCCCACTAATAATAGAGCTTTGTGCCAATTCAAACCATAGAAAAGCTATGGCCTGCACATCTAGTGCCTTGCATGTAAAGATTTCCTAGAGAATTGAGTGGTTCCAAACAATTAGGGCCCTGACTCTGCCGTCATCTACCATCAATCCAATTGTTGACCAAGTCTGGGTGTAAATCCAATGTGAGAATTGTCGAACTATCGAGAATCCTCCAGAAATTTGGATTTTACTATTGTTTCCATTCATTTATTGGGGGAGCTGGGAAAGAAATTGAGCATCTATAAGGTGTCCTGGATCCAAAGATGCTTCTTGATGAAGGAGGTGGCCGCTGTCTTTTTCAGATGATCCAAGACTTAGCCTGATTCAAAGGATCTATTGATGACCTCACTGAGATCCTGGAAAACTGCTGATCTGGCCTCCTGAATATTTCTGTTTGGACACTGTTCCTTGGGACATCCTGTTGGCCCACTACCTGTTATAATCTCAACCAGTGTTGTATTTGTTACTGGCTAAAATTAATGAAAATATATGTTAGTATTCAAATCATCAGGGAGTACTGTCAGAATCACATCACACCTTAGTCTCCAATTTATTTAATTATTTGTAATTCTCATTGTATTTCAGAATGTTTTTCAGTGAAATAATATGGAAGATAATCTCATGAAGGCTGGGATTAAACTATCAACCAGTTAAGAGCGAACGACGATTGTAATTCCTTAAATACTTTAAAATATTCCTTTAGTATATTTAAGCTATCATAAATGCAAACTGAAAACTATTTCTATTTGGCTTGCATTATCATTTTTTACAGTTATGTGGTATAGCCTCCATTCTTGCTTAACCTGCCTAATAGTTTTCCTTCAGGCTTAATCATGGCGCAAACCAAGGCTTATTTCTTGAACAAGCTTTCATAGATGGCCTTATTAGAGCTGTAGCTAATTGGTAGACTATATTTAACAGTGTTGTGTGAAACATATCAAGGAGTAATAAAGAAGCCATTTCCCCTTCATCTGTTTTCTGATTTTTCATAGGTGTAGAAAAAAGAAAAAACAAGTTTACTGAATTGATATTGCTCCACTTAGGCACTAAGTGCAATTTTGCCAGTCAACACTTAATTATTACCAATAGAGGAATTGCTTTGTAAAGGGATGACAGAGTGGTCACTCCAAAGCAACAAAAAAAAAGGATTTACAGAATTCAGTAAAGGCAAGGTGTGACTCAGATAGTCTAACCCAGAGCATGCTACATAGGTAGGTCTAAACATTAGCTTTCGGAAGCCAAGGTCATCCATGGAGTTGAGGAAAACTTTAGAATTAACCTTATGTGAGCCTTGAAGGGAAAATTCGAGTTCCCCTGCAATTACCAACCAATTGTGAAGTGGAATAAACTGTTTTTTCTTTTTTTAAATGTATTTAGTCGTATAGTCCACAAATGAACTTTTCACTAGCATTCTTAAAAACATCGTAAGTACAAACAGACAAGCATTATTACAGAATACTTTTAATTACATTACAATTACAAAATGCATTTTGCAAAAAAAAGAAAAGAAAACATATATAATTATTACATCATCATATTAAAAAAACACCCAAAAATATGAATTCAGTAGAGTGAAGCCGAAATGAATGTGACAAAGGACCCATCATGGAGAAGGAATGTTTCAAAGATGATGGAATGAAAACGGACTGTGATGAAGGAGACTGACTATAAAGATGAAAGCTCCAAGCACTGATTGGTCCAATTAACCCTATTTCTCCCCCTTTGGAGTTCCCCTTTCCACTGCTCTGCTTATGCATCCGAGACTCTCTGCTACCACCACACCGCCCAACTTGTTGCACCATGATAATGGCATCTATGTACGGTTCTCTATCAATGCCAAGCTAGGTTTGTGCTTTACAAATTCCATACATAACATACCAAGAAAGACTGTGATGAAGGGGGAAGGCATTGTTAAAGAAGAGGAAGGACTGTGATGAAGGGGAAAGGCATTATTAAAGAAGACGAAGTACTGTGATGAAGGGGAAAGGCATTGTTAAAGAAGAAGGACTGTGATGAAGTGGAAAGGCATTGCTAAAGATGAAGGACTGTGATGAGTAAGAATCTGATCAAGGACTGTTAGGAAGGAGAGGACTTTGATGAAGGAGATGCATGTGACAAAGGAGAGCCTAAGATTATAGTGAAGGCCTGTAAGGAAGGAGAAACACTATGCTGGAGGAGAAAGAATGGGATGGAAGAAAAAAGGACTGCGACCAAGAAAAAAGGCTTTGAAAAGGAGGATTATGAAGAATAAGAAGAACTGAGATGAAGGAGGACTATGATAAAGGACTGAGAAAGGAAATGCACTGCGATGAAGGATTGATGAAGGAGAAGGACTGTGCTGAAGGACTAATGGAGTAGAAGTTATGACACTAAGCAGGGCTGTGCTGGAGGAGGAGGACTAATGAAGGCCAAGGGCAATGGCAAAGGCAAGGAAATGTGATGAAGAACTGTTGTCTAAAAGAAGGAATTGCAATAAAGGACAGTGAGGAGACACAGGTATGTGACAAACTACTATGAAAAATGACAACGTGCTTAATAAGATATTAGAGGAGGGAGAAAGGGATGATTGCCTTTAGGGTGGATTTGTCGGGGGAGTAAGAGATTGGCATTTTGGCACATTTAAATCAAATTAGCACTCTCTCCAAATAGCACAATAAATATTCACACCGTATACCGTCCACCTGGCCCAACCACTAATGTCATAGGTCAAGTCAATCACCTCCTAGGAAACAACCTTAAAAAATCCACAAAATCACTACTTATAGGTGACCTTAACTTAGGATTCAGCGACTCTAAGGACAAAACTGCTATCTCTCTAGCCAAAGACCTCCAAGACCTAGGCTTCTCTCAAAAGAGCACTTCGCCTACTCAAGCTAAAGGACACTGTTGGGTGTCCTGACCCACGTTTGAGCTATCATGCTGCAACATTTGGTGCTGTGGGCTTAGAAAATCCAAGATGGCCAAAAAGCCCACAAGTGCGCCAGAATCCAGGAGAACCACGCAGTTTGTGCGCACACCAAAATGGTTACCTAACTTGCCACCCACCAGTGTAAAGAAAGATCTTTGTTAACAAAATCCACTGTTACTGATGTCAAAAAGTTGCTGAAATCGTGGCTCTTTGGACCACTTTAAAGATTCAACCCTTTTGTGGGGTTCCACATAACCATTTTACTGTAAGGAGCCCCATCAAAACAATATTAAGCAAGGATTATTTACTACCATGTAAGAACCATTCCTGTTTAGAATGCATTAATCCAAGAAAAATCCCCAAAATGGTTGCATTACCAGTACTCACCACTATCAGAAAGCCGGCGTTTTAAAACAACACCAGACTTTTATTTTGTGTGTAAAACTGAATAAATGAACCCAAAGCAGGCCAAAGAAAGACTTACTGAGAGGTGGATCAATGTAAAGTTATATTCTGAAGTGACTTGAAGGTTTATAACAAGACTAGCTGAGCTGTGGATTTCAGCAGTTTAAGTAAATTTGGACTGAAAGACACTAAAAATCTAAATGTTTAAAAGAAATGAGTGACCTACTTTTGAGTGTCACATAGGTTTCAATTGTTTAAATGTCATAGTTTTAAACTTAGAATCAGCATTCTAGCTGCATATGTAAAAATTGTCTTGACTTAAACTGGGTAACAAAAAGTGACATTTTATCTGAAACCTGGCTTAATGAAACTGAATTCTGCCCACCAGCTACCCCCGACAGGAGTTGAGACTTGCACAACAGCTGTGTTCCCAGGCCTAGCTGCCTTTTGCTGTTCCCACCAAAAGGGATATGACACTTCTCTGATTGAATTACCTGGGCTCTGCAGGAAATTGAACAAAGCCCTGTCCTGACTCAGGCAAATGTTTTATTATGGGGGCCGTAAAAGTGGCTTCCTCCTGGAAGGAAAGGGGAGGAGCACTGCCTGTGAGAGCAAGCTGGCTTGGCAGAACTGGAAAAACCAGAAATTCAACCTTGTGCTGGGGGGAAACCACACCCCTGTAGCCAGAATATGGTTTTAGAAAAAGATGAATAACTCATAGTACGGACTTGTCATAATTATTTAAATGATACCATAATTCTTTTGATTTTTCTGCCCACATTTTAAGAGGTTTTTAGAACCGGTGGCATGATCTGGGGGCAAACTAGCAGTTAAGAGGGTATTACTTAAAATGTCTGCATGTGAAAAGTCTGATACTTCATCAATTAATGCCTGCATGCCTTGCACACATTTGGGTAAATTTGAGTAAGAATCCGATATTGGTAACTTGACCAAAAAGTGAAATATGTTGCAATTTCTCAATGCAAGCTCTCAGGAAGAGCAGATTTGAACAGGGTATATCTCATGTGATATGCATGATGGGTGCATGTAATTTCAAACCACTGTGTAGCTATGAAATATGTCTTTTTGATCAAATATAGATTGTGTGTAAAGTTGACAGGGGTGGGTTCTCTGTATCATAAACAGACCTCATCATGATGACACTTCATTTCATTCCCCCAATCAAGGGGAAGAGGAGGAAGTGGCCAATGACAAGTGGAGAGGGGTAGGGCCTAGGAAGCTAGCCTTTCCACCCATTTTCAAAACACATAAAAGCAGACAGTCAGGACAGATAGGGACATTCAATTCCATCTGCTGCGGGACGCTCTGCCGGGAAAATCCATACTTTACCTCCATCAACCTCCAGAGAGCCAACATAGAGACTTCAATCTATCCACCTTCAGAGACCAAGACTTTACTTCAGAATTTGTAGCAGAGAGGTCAACTACAAGCTAAATCCCTCTTTAGCAGGCCTCAAATCATTGCCATTATCACAGCCAGGCGAGCTGTTTGAATTCTTTGCAAGAACTCTTGCCATTTGCCAGAGAGCAGTGTTGTATCCAGAGAGAGACCAGCTGAACCGGAGACCGCTGTATCCGGACCCACAGACCTGTTCAGAACCAGAGACCCAGACCATACCAGCAGAGTGGAGCTGACCCCGACGCTGTGCGCAGAGACCGTCCGTGGCGAGGCCTACTTTAAAATATATTGTGAGTACCTAGCAGAACTGTGCAGAACCAATCTCTTAGTTAAAATAATCTAATTCAATCTATTTTAATCTAACCAGAACTGTCTCCTAACTGTCACCTGTCATTTGCAAAGCTGTCACCTGTCATTTCTAGCTGCTATCTGTCACTTGTCACTTTGAACTTTTAAAATTTCAAATCTGAAAAACAACCTTTACCATATCGCTCATATCTCCGTGACCGTTTGTCTTAGAGACTTGCAGTAACTTTCCTCTGAAAGCTGGGAATCTTGGCTTTTCAACGAACTGCATTCCTACCCCCTATACTTTTGCCGCAATCGTGAAAAACGCACTCGCGAATTTTACCGCGATTTGCAAATTCCTCCACGTGTGAAAACAGCAGCTTCCTTGCTTTCCTTGCTAAAAATTTGTTTGCCTCTTAAGAACCATCCTAGAACATTGCTAAAGTAAGCCTGATCATTTTAGCACATTTTCCAATATATTGCTATCACATATAAAAGCATTTTGGGCCTGTGTTTCAAACTTCTGTAGTCTAAGCTTGCTGGGGTGAACTGAATTACATTTGATTGCATTTCTGAGAACTGTGTGCTTTCCTTTCATTTCCTTGCATTGCATAAAGGGGGGGGGGTGAATTGCCAGAGAAAAGTGATTACATTGTTTTGTTGAAATCATATTGAGTATTTTCTGTATTGCATTTTTCATTCAACATTACATCCATCTGAACTTATATAAAGTATTCTCTACCACCTTATTCTTCTGTTCCTATTCACAAGTGTGCTAGTGCCAGACTATCCATTATTGATTACTGCTCAGATTAAGTGTGCTATTCAATTATTAATTATTATAACGTGTGATATATATATTTATTGTTTAAATTATCAAATAAACCTTTTAACTTGCAAAACAGAACTACTTCTTGGCTCAGTGGGGTCAGGGGGATTCCAAGAGAGGGGTGTTATATAGGGGTAGTCATCCAGAACGCATGAACTGGACATAAAGATATATCAATAAGGGTTTTCATTCAGTGCTCTAGACTAGGCGTTGACTTAGCTGTAGTGTTGAATTGAATCCTCTTACAAATTGGGGGCTCGAGCGGGACGTTTGGGTTAGATCTACCATTTGTGCAGATTAATACAGCGTGCCAGCTGACCAGATACACATATCCGGTCGGATCACCACGCTGTGTTACGCTGTAAAGCACTCCTCAAAGGAACGCTCTAAGGAAAAGGTCTGTTTTGCAAAAATAAAATACAAACTTCTGTAAGTCAGGAAGGAACTCAAATTCCAGAATGACGACCTTGGTAGATATGAAAATAGCCAGAGAGCACTTCTTACATAAGCTATTTGTGAGAGGTGAGGGGACTCATCAGGACCAGACGGTCTGGTTGCAAGCAATCGCACCCCAGATCATGGAAACAGGGTCAGACCTATGGAGAGACCAGGGTCCCTTACATGTGGCCCTGACTGAACTATATATGTCCTCTAAGGCCAAGGATGAGCACAACAAGATTGCCAGGGTAGCGGCATATTTATATTTACATATGGGAGCCATGCAGGACAAATGTGCTGAAGGCCAAGATCTGGCGAGTAGGCAACTGCTGGCATTACAGAATGCCCAATCTAATCTGGACTCTTCTGAGCAGAGGCTGCAGGGGAGCCAGGAGTCAGAAAATGAGAGTAGACAGCACATCATTAAAATAAAGGAGGATATGGACATCCTGCAACAGGAAAAGGCTGAACAGGATACCAGATTTCTGGCCTTGCAGAAGGAGTACCAAGAAGGTTTGGACTCCCTACTGCAGAGCCAGAAAAAGCTGGAGCAACAATTAGACTTTAACAGGGCATGCACGGAGCAGGTAGCCACCCTGCAAAGTCATCTAGATAGAGTGAAGGCAGAGAGCAATACACTGATTCTGAAAGACCTGGATACCCAGGCAGAGTTTGATCAGGAGCGCCAGAAAGCTGGTGCCTTCCAAAGGCAAAGGGACGACCTGACGTTACAGATGCAGACTCTTAGTCAGGAAAGGGACACCTTAGGCCAGGAAGTCTGCCATTTAAAAAGAAAAACAGAAGAAAATCACTTGGCCCTCCAGGGGCTGGGTGACCTCCAAAAAGAACACCAGAACTTGTTAGAACACACCAGGAGGGTGGAGGATGCTCTGGCAAGAAAGGAGCAGGCCAATAGGGACACAGCTCAGGAGGTAACCCTCCTGTAGCAAAAACTGGCCCAGTGCTCCAAGACCAATCAGGAGGCACAGAGAGAGAATGAGGCTCTCTGCCAGCACAATGATAGACTCCAACAACAGGTAGCGATGCAGGAGAGACTGATAGAGTCTAGTAAGGCCTTAACTTAGGAACTGAAGGCGCAGGCTCTTGCATTGCAACAGGGAGCAGGGGCGGATAGAGATGAGGTCCGATGGGAAAGAGAAACTCCGGAGCATAACCCCAGGGGCCCTAGCACCAGAGGCCTTTATCTCTCTCAGTCCCTGGACTCTGCCACCCCCATGTCCCCTGGCGCACATGAGCACAGGGCCACAGGGATGGCAGATTACTATCCAGCCAGAAGCATGGGGCTCATAGGCCAGTACCACCCAGGAATGGAGGGGCGGGCATCCGGGTATGGGCATCCAAGCACAGTGCAATTTGATGGGGAACCCCAGGAGAGTAGGCCCATTAAGGGCATCCTGAAAACCTCTGTCCAGTTAGGTCAGTGGGGGGGTACCCATCAAATCCTGGCAGCCAGGAGGGGTCTGAAGACCCCTCTGAGCGGTACAGGACACAGGAGACCAGGTCCCCACATTCTGCCAGCCATTCCCAGGCTCGCAGAATCCAGGAAAACCTGGAAGATCAGACAGGAACCTCTGGGAGCAGTGCCTCTGAGTCAGAGGACGAATGGACAAGGGTTACCCGAACCAAAAAGGCCAATAAGGCAAAAAGGGCCTTGATTAAGGACCCATTGAAACAGATTAAGGCAATCAGGAGTGTCATCACGCCTTATCATAAGAACGCCAAGTACTCTGTTTGGGAACACTTGGAGCTCTATGAGCAAATGATGGAGACTTTTCATTTGAAGGACAGCCAAAGCTGTATCCAATATGTAAAGTGGACATTCTCCCCAGAGTACTCCAGTTTCTTTGCAGGGCTGGAGGACCAAAATCATTCCAGGTGGTCCACCTATAGGGCGGCCATATTAAAACATTTTTCTGTTCACAGAAATCCCCAAGAGGCTCGCAAGGCAGCCTACAATTTGCAGTGTGGAGAGGATCAGGCCACACAAGAGTTTGTGCAAGAACTGAAACGTGCCTTTGCGCAGACCACCAGAAGGGTGCACACAGACAGCAGAGAATTTGTCAATACATTTTTCCATGCCTTGCCCAAATATATAATGACCCAGCTCGTGACAGATTTTCATGAGAAAAGATCTTTAGTCTGGGTCATCGAACAGGCTACCCGGATCTATGAGGTGCAGAAGCCCATAGAAAATAAAAGCAATACCCAGAAAAATCCCAAAACCAACAGCACCCCTGCTGCTGCCAAGGTGGCAGAGGTAAAGGTCACCCCCGTTTTGGATTTGGAGTTGGGGGGGCCTAAAAACCTACCTGCACCTAATAATGCTAGGCCCAGAAGATCCTCGGGCCAGTCACAGACAGGGAGCCATGGAGGCAGCCCCACAAATGGGTTCCCTCGCTCTCCTGATTATGTAAGTCCCCGTTACAAGGGAAATCGACCCATCCTGGGTTATGTGTGGACTCCTCCAGCCCACGGGGGGAGATCCAGCCAAGAACCTAACCCAGGGAACTTTCCTCCTAACTTCCCACCGGAGGGCAGAAATTCTCTGAATCCTGGGCAGAATGTTTTCCCCAGGTATCCACCCAATTTAAAGCCCCAAAATCCTCCACCCTTCTTTCCCCAATTCCCTGAGCCCAGACAACCGAATCCGGGAGAGGGGAGGCCAAGGGCGGAGGGGTATCCAAATCTTCCCAACCAGGGGTACTACCAAAGAAGGGATAGCTACCCTTTCCGGGATCAGCCCAAGGGAGAAAACAGGGCCCCGTATCAGCCTGAGCGGGTTTCCCAGTTAGAGCGCCAGGTTCAAAACATGGCGCGGGATCTGGGTCACATACTGAGGGCTCAGCAGAACCCTCGGATGGGCATGCCGGCACAGAATGCACCAAACTCTGGGCCTGGTGTTCCAGAGCAATGACGGGGGCAGCACCCCGATAACACACCGGTTCCCAGGGAGGAGGCACAAGGGGAAGGGGGGTGTAAAGCCTTGGAGGAAGCTTCCTTCCCAACTTGTAAACAGCCCCTGGAAAAACAGGAACCGGAAACAAAATCTCCTGCCCCTGAAAGCCTGCCTCCCAAGGAGCAGAGGGGGGGTAGGAGAAACAAAGGACCCAAACAGACCCACTTTGTGGAGGAAGTACAGGTCTTCCAATTTGAGGGAGAGGGATCCTCAGAAGATCCTGGGAAAAGGATCTTCTCCTTCAGAGATGGGGGAACTCCTCCCAAGGAAAAATGGGCCCCAAGGGATTCCAATCCAGACTGGGGAGATATGGAGACTGAGCTACCGCTGCCCATCATCTCATCCCAGAACCCACAATACCAAAATCCCCTGGTTCAAACCCATCCTGATGACTGCCTCCAAAAAGGGCGGGGCGGCCCAGAACCGGAACCAGGGGAACCCACAATGGCTCTGATCTCCAGTTGCCAACTTTTTCTTTCAGATTCCCAAGGCTCTCCACAGAAGTCTGCCCAAATTTCTTCTCTTGAAATGTCCAAAACCAGAAAGTTAGCCCGCCAGTTGTCCAAAAATGTGCATTATCTGTGCCCCCTTGAGGAGAAGGAGGGAAGATATTATGCCCCGGTACAAGTACAGGGCCAGGGTACAATTTTGGCACTGGTGGACACTGGATCTCAAGCTACCCTTCTGTCCAGAAGGGCCTTTGACGAACTGAATGCAGGAAGGGGAGGGAATTACCAAATTCCTCTCACCTCACTTCCTGGACAACTCCAGAACTTTGACGGGAAGGAAATTCCCGTCGTGGGGACAGCAGATTTGGACATTAAAATTGGGAGACACAAGTTGAAACACCAGGTCATAGTTGTGACTCCAGAGGGCACCCCTTGTTTACTAGGGAATGACCTCCTGAGAAGGTTGTCACCCCTAATAGATTGCGCAAACAAGGTCCTCTGGACCCAGACTAGCCGACCCATAAAATTAAAACAGAGTGTCAACCATGTTAGTTTAAACGGCACCTGCCACATGGTTGAACAAAAATCTGACCAAGTAGAATTTCACTTCCAGAATAGCCAAATTCCAGACGTGACAGTAATAGCAGTAGGACAACAGACTGGTGATGGAGGGTCCTCTCTATTTCTGAAAATCAACCTTCCTTCCAGTCTAAAGTGGTACTCCATGCTGGAAGGAAACACTCTGAGATTCTATACTAATCCACAATCAGAAACTCCCACTCCTATAGTCCAGAAAGATGTGAAATCAGCTCAGAGCCTGGCTGATATTCAGCAAATTGGAGAGCAGTTGTTCATCCCTGTTCAGTTAAATGATGGGAAGGACTCTGTTCTCGCTCGAGTGTGTGTGAGCAACGGTAAGAGCTTCATCAGCGAAGCCATGTTCCGCCAACTCCCAAAAGATCCAGCCATTCCCACATTCAAACTGATAGACAAATGGGAAATGGACCTGGAAGCACCCAATTCCAAACATCTCCTGCCAAGCAGGTGTATGCTCAAAATCTCCATTGGCAACAAGAGCATAGTCCACAATTGTTGGGTCGTGCGAGACGTCACTGCCGCTTTTTACTTAGGCAGTGACATTCTCAATCGCTTTGCCATTAGTTTGGACCTAATAAACTTCAAAGCTTGGTCCCGATTAGCGGATAATCCCATGGGCTTTGATGATCCAGAAAAAGCATTTAGGTCAGCTCAATTGCTACCTTATGCAGTTGAAATTCAGATCAAAGAGGAAGTCACCATCCCAGAAAGGACCCTACAATCCTCCCTGGAAGTGAAAGCTAAAAGAGGACAACATTTGAAAAACCCTGATGCTTACATACATCTAAACGCTTCTCTCCAACAGCAAGGGTTGGGGGTAAACCCAACTCCATTAGTCAACATAGAACATGACACCATTCTAATAGAGGTGGATAACAGCGACTTAAAGAGTATTAATCTAGCCGCAGGCACCATTATTGGAATGGCGGTTGATGACCAACATTTTTCCATTGATTTAGGTAATGAACTGTTAGGGCCAATCCCCAAGGACTACTTTGACAGTGACAGTGATGACAATACAAGACCAGACAGGATTGTTACCCGGCATGGGGGGAACTTCCTGGTGTACACTTCTTGCACTTATGGTAAGGAAGATGTGACTTGTGACTTCAGGAGGGATGAGGTGATTTTCCAGGTCCATGAGGGCTGCCTTTCCCACCTGAAGCCTCCAGTCCAAATCAGCACTCTGACCAGGGACTTCTCCACCCAGCTGGAGGAGGCCGCTGAAATAGCCAAACCAGAAGTCTTTCCAGGCTTCAGGCAGATGGTGGAAGAGAGGGTCAACCTAGCTGATGCCTGTGTGACTCTGGAACAAAAGCAAAAGTTGAAACAAGTTTTCTTGGATTTCCAAGATCTCTTTGCGATAGACTCATATGACTGTGGCCGCACCGACATCCACACAACAACAATCCCCACGGACCCTGGCATGACTCCTGTGTTTGTGAAGCAATATCGCTTGCCTCTCGCATCAATGGATTCCCTTACTGAAATAATTAAGAAACTTGAGTCCCGGGGAATAATCCGTCCAGTCCACAGCACCTTCAATAATCCGGTGCTGGGAATATTGAAGCCAAACGGCCAGTGGAAACTCTGCGCCGACCTCAGGGAGCTCAACAAACAGGTCCATACTTCCCGATGGCCTCTGCCCTACATTGACCAAGGGCTGGCCCAGATCCAGGGGTCACAGGTATTCACTGCAATAGACCTGACCAATGGATACTGGACTGTGCCTGTCAGCAGGGAGGACCAATACAAACTGGCTTTTACCTTTGGGGGCCAGCAGTACACATGGACCCGGACTCCCTTCGGATACCTCAACTCCGGCAATGAATTCAACATTTTCCTACATAAGGCCATGCCCGACCTGGGTGCGAGGGGTAACCTGGCTTATGTAGATGATGTCCTCATCAAAAGTTCATCTGTGGAGGAACACATAGCGGAGATCCGTTATGTTCTGACGCAGTTGAGGGCCGCCGGAGCAAAACTTTCCTTTCAGAAAGCACAGTGGTGTAGAACCCGTGTTAATTTCTTGGGGCATGAGATTACTCCTCAGGGTCTCTGTCCCCAGGAAAAGAAAGTGGAAGCACTTCAGAAACTGGAAGACCCCACAACTCTGCGGGACCTAAGGAGCCTCCTTGGACTGACTAATTACAGCAGAAAGTTCATTGAGGGCTACGCAGAGATCACCAGACCCCTGATTCATCTTCTGAAGGGGGGGGTCAAGTGGGAATGGGGTCCAGAACAAGCCGAGGAAGTAAGACAACTCAAAAGAAGCCTCTCACAAGCGCCCTGCCTAGCTTACCCTGTCAGAAACAAGGAGTTCTTCCTGGAGACGGGGTTCCCTAATACGTGCTTGACGGCAGTATTATACCAAAAGCATGACAAGGTCAATAAAGTAATCTCCTATGCGAGCAAAACTTTATCCTCTGTGGAGGAAAAATTCAACGATTGTGAGAAGGCACTCCTGGCAACGGTGTGGGCATTGAAGAATTACCACCCGTTTATCCAGGGGGAACACATCATAGTGGAGACTCCACACCAGCCTTTGCAATATCTCCAAAGTGACAGAATCCGGGCCGGGAATGTGAGTAATTCCCGAATTACTTCCTGGATTCTGTCAATGCAAGGCTTTCCTGTGGAGGTCAGATATGGCCAAAACAAGAAGAGTCCCCTCGCGCAAGGTCTGGCTGACTTGCATGATTGTGCCAGAGAAAACTGTCTCGAGGACGAAAGTCTAAAAATCAAGGACAACATGGAGGCATACCTTAATTCCCCAAACAAAGTCTTTGAAGAGGACAAGTGTGAGGGAATGCCCACTGTCTATGTGGATGGATGCTCTTACCATGTTGAAAACGACGGGGAGAAAGAACTGGTGGCCGGCGTAGGGAATGCATGGGTGAATGAGTCCCCAGAACGCTCCGCTGGATACAAAATTGGTCCCCGAAGTAGTCAGGTGGCAGAATTGATGGCTGTGCATCAGGCCATCCTCACTGCTGTCCAGCATCAACTCCACGAACTGGTCATAATCACAGATTCGGATTATGTACGGAACGGGTTCGTGGAGCACCTGGTCAATTGGAAAACCAGAGGCATGTTATGTGCTAACAACAAACCCTTGAAACATGGGAAGTTGATCCAAAACATTGATGATCTGGTCACCTCGAATGAGATGACCATCTATTGGAAAAAGATCAAGGGTCATTCCAAAGTAGAGGGACCAGACAAAACTGGAAACGACTTAGCTGATCAGCTGGCCAAAACCGGGCCCATCCAAAGGGATCTAATTGAGATTGAGTCCCTGTTGGGGGAAATCCAGGTCACTGCTATCACTAGGTCCCAGACAAATGCTCAGCATGATCTGTCAACTGCCCAATAGAGCAAGGAGACCCCTGATGCTGATTTAATTACAGCTCAGAAGGGGGATCCAATAATTGGGCAATTTTACCAATACCTTGAGGACCCTGAGAACTTTCCCCTGACGGATACCGATTACATTGGGAAAGAGGACCTAAGAGTGCTGATGAAATGTCCAAAAATGTTCCGAATCCAAGACGGTTTGTTGGTAAGGAAATCGAAAGCTGGCCACGATCAGTGGGTGGTTCCTACCACATTCCGAAGCCTGATGTTAAGTCACGCCCATGATGCGGCCACCGCCGGTCATAGGGGGTTTCACACAACACTGGAAATCTTAAGAGAGGTTGCATACTGGCCACACATGGGGCAGGACCTTGACCAATACTTGAAGGGGTGTCCTGTGTGTGCACAATTTCAGCCAACATCCCTCACACAGCGGGCGCTTCTCCAAAAGAGGGGGATGACACTGCCATGGTCAGATTTACAAATCGACTTTGTAGGCCCCGTGATTCGCTCTGCTAGGGGGAATAAGTACATGTTGACTGTGACATGCTTGTTTACCAAGTGGGTGGAATGTCTCCCAGCCCCAAATTGCAAGGCAGAAACTGCAGCTGCCCTGATGATTAACCACATCTTTTCCCGTTTTGGTCTACCTCAAAGGATTGAGTCGGACAGAGGTAGCCACTTCACCAGTGAAGTGATGACAAAGATGTGGGAGATACTGGGGGTCAAAAGGAAGTTGCATATTGCTTACCGGCCAGCTTCTTCTGGGGCAGTAGAGAGATATAACCGAACCATTGTGAGCATATTAAAGAAGTTTGTGGCAGATTCTGGGCCAAGTTGGGATATCCGATTACCTCTGGTCCTAATGGCCATCAGATCTACCCCTTCATCTGCAACCAAAATGTCACCATTTGAGTTGATGACTGGGCGCAAGATGGTGCTTCCTCAGCATCTGCTCTACAGGACCCAAGAGCAGACACAGATAAATGCCTCCACAACTCATGAGTATGTGGAGAATTTAAGGAAACACCTTCAACATGCTTTTGCTTATGCTCAGCGGAATCTAGAAAGATCAGCTGATAGCATGAAGACCCACTATGACCTGAAGACTTCCAGGAAGGAATATCAGGTGGGGACCGGGTCTATCTATACAATTTCCAAAGGAACCAGGCCAAAGAGCGAAAATGTTTGCCTATGTGGAAGGGACCGTTTGAGATTATAGATAAAATCTCCCCTGTGGCCTACGAGATCCGCATCCCCAAAGGCGGTTTGGCAGAGGGGGAAGACAAGTGGGTCCACATAAACCAGTTGAAGTGTTGCCATCCCAGGCACACTCTGCAACAACTGGAGGAATCCTCTGGAATCCTAGAGGGTACTGTCTCAGATTAATTCAGTTCTAACTTAAAAGATCCTACATATAGCCTATGAAATTCTGTGTTTCTCAAGTTTATGTGTTCCTGTCTCTTAATTTAAAAAAATGTGCATGTTCATATCTGCTGAGTTCTAAAATATATATGCCACCCCACTATATCAATGGTAGGGGAGAAATGTCCATGAATAGGTATTGCCGCTCTTCCTTTGTCGTCCTAGGAGAAAGAAAACCTTGAGATTGGCCAGGGAGGACGATCCGGAGACCGGGAGCAGAGACGCGAGGGGCCCAGGGTACAGCCCAATATTCCCATCAGGACCGGCGAGGAGAACCAATCGATCAGTACTGGATGGAGGAAAAGATGCTGAACTGTGCCATTTGCAGAATTGGAAGAAGATTATGCGGACAGACCAGTGCGTGGGTCAAAACCCTTGTGCACCCGACTCCCCATCGACTCAAATTCAAAGGGCAGTCACGTGGGGGGATCTGTTGGGTGTCCTGACCCACGTTTGAGCTATCATGCTGCAACATTTGGTGCTGTGGGCTTAGAAAATCCAAGATGGCCAAAAAGCCCACAAGTGCGCCAGAATCCAGGAGAACCACGCAGTTTGTGCGCACACCAAAATGGTTACCTAACTTGCCACCCACCAGTGTAAAGAAAGATCTTTGTTAACAAAATCCACTGTTACTGATGTCAAAAAGTTGCTGAAATCATGGCTCATTGGACCACTTTAAAGATTCAACCCTTTTGTGGGGTTCCACATAACCATCTTACTGTAAGGAGCCCCATCAAAACAATGTTAAGCAAGGATTATTTACTACCATGTAAGAACCATTCCTGTTTAGAATGCATTAATCCAAGAAAAATCCCCAAAATGGTTGCATTACCAGTACCCACCACTATCAGAAAGCCGGCGTTTTAAAACAACACCAGACTTTTTCTTTTTGTGTAAAACTGAATAAATGAACCCAAAGCAGGCCAAAGAAAGACTTACTGAGAGGTGGATCCAATGTAAAGTTATATTCTGAAGTGACTTGAAGGTTTATAACAAGACTGGCTGAGCTGTGGATTTCAGCAGTTTAAGTAAATTGTCATCCCTTCGGGGATACATTCAATAGGGTTGTCTCAATGGGTATCTTCTTGTAACGCTCACCTGATTCCCACGGAGGCGCTGATCCCGGCTGGGCTGCTATTGTTTCTTCAATTGAGAAGCGTAGAGCTCGGACAACTCTCAGGACTGGGCTTCCTCTTATCGAATGTCTGACTTTCAGGGTAAGTTTTCTGCAGGTGGGAGAAAAAGGGTTAATCACCGTTTGATGGGATTCCTTCTCCCACCAATCGCCAGTTTCTCCCACAGCCTAGCTTTCTACTTGTCTCAGCGAGCTCTCACCTTAGGCGTATAAATGCTGAGCTCTCCATCCTGCGTCTAGTGCAGGGGTGCGTGGATTCCAGTTACATCACTGGATGAGTTCAGTGTTGAGGCTCAAGTCTTTTGCGGCCTTAGTTGTGGCACTGGTGCTGGGATGCCGAAGAGCGATGCCGCCGTTACTGCACGAGCGGATGCCTGTAAGTATACTGTAGTCTTTAGGCTTTAAAAGATGGGCACCTCAATAATGTCCCTTTTCCTTTGTTTCAGGCCTCGGGATGCTGTGGGCGTAGTTTTCCGTTGCCGCTGCACGTGCCGATGCACGTAAGTATAATGTTCGTTGGCCGCTTTTAATGGCACCTCTAATAATGTCCTTTTTCTAGTTTTCAGGTGCCGGGATGCTGCGGGCTTTATATCCGTTGCCACTGCACGTGCCGATGCACGTAAGTATAATGATCGTTGGCCGCTTTTAATGGCACCTCTAATAATGTCCTTTTTCTAGTTTTCAGGTGCCGGGATGCTGCGGTTGATGCGGCCGCTTCTGCCCGTGCAAAAACTGGTAAGTTAAGATGAATGCGACTGCCTTCACCCGAACCCCTTTTTAATTATGTCCTTTGCCTTTCAGGTGCAGAGAAGCTGCTGAAGAGAAGGCCGCAGTTAGCTCCGTTGCAATCACGTATGGATCAGGTAAGCGGGCGAGGCTGCGAGCGAGTTGCACTTTTCTAACCTTATGTTTATTCTTTGCAGGTTTTGCCGGTGACTGGATTCCGGGATCTGGTAAGTATTGTTCTGTGTCTTTCTTCATCCACAGGTTGCTGCGCGGAAGCTGAAGATGACTCTGGACCTGGAATGCAGGAGCCGACTCGGTGAGCGTCCCGCTGCTGCTGCAGAATAACGCGAAGCACGTGTTTTCCATCGGGCGTGGTTTAAATAGCAGAGAAGTGCTTCCAGTGTGTGTTCTTCCACTGGTTCCACCCAGGTAAGAAAATAGTTCCTGAATGGAGGGAATAGTTCCTCCCAGCCCTGATAGCTGGGGACTTCAACCAGACTGGATTGTTCTGGGTAAATATGCAGCATGGTCTGCCTCAGGTAAGTCCACCCAAGCATTATTACACTGTTTATCAATATGAGCCCGGCGCCTATGGTGCCAGGACTGAAACCCTTCATGAGCCTGGCACCAAGGGCGCCAGGACACGGTCCAAAGGGCCCCTGTAGGGGTCTGCTGGGTCCGGAGTAGTGGAAGACGGCGCTGGGCCAGTCCTGGCCCCTCGGGAGTAGCGCCCATGACATGAGAAGAGTTCTTCATCAGATACTTGGGTCAACCTACACCTTTCTTTTAGTGCTATTACTGCCCTGCAGGTCTTCCCTTCCTTGTCTAGGGCGTGTACTGCAACCCAATCCTCCCGTGCCACTGTCCCTTCAATGGCTATGGACATGAACATTCCTTCTTTCTCATCTGTGGGCACTTCTGGCCTGAAAAGGTACTCACCTGATCTTTTCCATACCTTCCCTGCTATACCTTGTAGCCATGCCATTGCCATGTCCGTCCCATATTGAAAAACCTCCCGGTCTACTGGCTCCCCCTCCGCACACTCTTGCCACAATATGCCTGGAGTATCTGTCTTGCAGTGAGCATGTGTATGCCTGGCGTGGAGCACGCTATACCTTTGTCTGTGAAGAAGATGGTCATGTTCAGTCTGCTCATTATGTCACGTCCCAAAATATTTACGGGTGCATGGTTACAATATGCTAAGGGTAGTGACAGGTCATGATCCCCAATAGATAGGGAGATGTCATCAATCAATGGAACCACTTCCTGAGCCCCAGGAAATCCTTGCATGTTTGTGGCATCACCTGACCCTTCCCGTATGCATGATATTGTGGCCCCCGTATCAACCAAAAAGGAAAACATATTGTCACCACCTTTATGTGTGGTTCCTCCACAGGGTTAGGTGTTACTGATAGGATGGGACACAATAAGGTAGTCCGTAGGCTGTCCTATTGTGGTTATAGTGATTGTCCGTTGCCGGTATAAGGGTTGTGTTCCATTATAGTCACCCCTCCCATACGTGTTACAGGTACTACAGCCGTTGTATCCATTGGCTGTTGTATGTCATCCTGTAATTGTGTCAACTGTTGTACTGTCTGGATGTGTTGTTGTTGCTGTTGCTGTTGTTGTTGTTGTTGTTGTAGCTTTGTCCTTTGTACTTGTTGATATTGTGGTTGTGGCTGGGGCATGCCTTGCTGTTGCACCAAGGGTGGTGTTCCCGTCTGTTGATAATACCCATTCAAGCTCCCTTGGTTGCTTTGTGGCCCTTGCTCACCCCACCCTTGTTGTGCTGCTCTGTACCTGCATGTGTGGGAGATGTGACCTATTAATCCACATGTCCATCATTGGGGTGGTTCTCCTCCTCCCCCCTCTCCTTGGCCTTGCCATCCCTGTTGAGGGTAACCCCGGAACCCTCCTCCTGGGTAGTGTGCGCGTGGCCCAAATCCCCACTCGCTGTTTCCTCCTCCTTGTCCTCTAAAGTTCTGTTGGTACCCACCCACACCCATATATCCCCCTCCCATCTGTGGTTGGTAACGCGGTGCTGTGTTGTATTGTGGCAACTGCTATGGCAATTTCTGTTGTGGTTGTGGTAATTTTTGTTCTATCTGTGGTTGTGGTAGTTGTTGTATCTGTGGGTGCAGTAGTAGTTGGGGTTGGGACACAGCTGTTTCAGAGTTGGTGGTGCAGGGCTTGTTAATGGGCTCTTCTAGGGCGTATTTTGACAATTTCTTTTGTACTAATTTTGCCTCATCCACCTTTCTATCCTCCGCCTTCTGTTTCATCTTTTCCTGCCATAATCTACAATGGTGTACTATTGTTAATTGTATTTCTGACCATGCTTTGGCCTCCATTCCCACTAATTCCTTGAGTTGCCTTTGCATGGATTCAGGTAACCCTTGGATCAAGATGTGATAGAAGATAGCTAATGTTATGCCCTACGGCTCGTGAGTTTCAAGGCGCTAAAGCACTTGAATCTCTTTGATGTAGCTGACTGGATCTTCAACATCACGCATCTTGCTTGACGTAATTAACCCTATGTCTGATGTGTCGGGGTATTCTATCCTTAGGGCCTGCCACACCGCGTGCCTGCAGTTCTCAAATGGGGATCCGTCATGTGTAGTGTTCTGTGTTGTTACTCATGGGAATCCCGCCCTCTTCCAAATGTCATCTGCTGCGTCACCCAGTATGGACACCATAGCCCCTTCATGTCCTCCACTGCCAGTGTGTGTCCTGCTGTCTGTTTTTCCATTTCATATATCCATTTCCATGCCCCTCCACTCAGTGATGGTAACCTATTCTTAGCATTCTCTCTGTCTGCATGTTTCCGTGGTGTATATTGCAGTCTGCTCCCCCCTCTTTCTAGTAGTGCCATCTGTGAATATTCAGCCATTTCCCCAGGTGTTTGTCTGTACTGTCGTATCTGTATTGGGCCTCTCTCATCTTCGACGTCTACTTTGAAGTTTATGACATCTATATTGGGTGTTGTGCGTGATGCTCTGATGTTTGAGATATTTCTGGTATGTGCTGTGTGCAGTGCTTCCCGAGACCCTGTGTACACGCCATGGGCGTAGGACATGGGGGGACAAATCCCCCCTACAATTTTAAGTGGGGGGGATACAATGGCATTTATCCCCCTCCAGTTTCCCCCAGTTTGTGTCGCTCTGCAGCCTGTGCAGTGATGTGTGCAACAAACTTCAGACAGCTGCAGTGGGTAAACAAGGTCCTTCCTTCCTTCCTCCCTCCAGCCCCTCCATCCCTCCCTCCCTTCCTTCCTTCCTTGCTTTTCCTTCCTTTTCCTTCCTTCTCCTTCCTTCCTTTTCTTTCCTTCCTTCATTCCTTCCCTTTCCTTTTCCTTCCTTCCTTCTTTCATTTTCCTTCCTTCCTTTTTCTTCCTTCCTTTTCGTTCCTTTTCCTTACTTCCTTTCCCTTCCTTCATTCCTTCCTTTCCTTCCTTCAATCCTTCCCATTCCTTCCTTCCTTTTCCTTCCTTCATTCCTTGCCTTTTCTTCCTTCCTTCATTCCTTCCTTCTCCTTCCGCCCTTCATTCCTTCCCTATCATTCCTTCCATTTCCTTTTCCTTCTTTCCTTCCCTTTCCCTTCCTTATTTCCTTTTGCTTCCTTTTGCTTCCTTTTCCTTCCTTCCTTCCTTCCTTCCTTCCTTCCTTCCTTCCTTCCTTCCTTCCTTCCTTCCTTCCTTCCTTCCTTCCTTCCTTCCTTCCTTCCTTCCTTCCTTCCTTCCTTCCTTCCTTCCTTCTTTCCTTCCTTCCTTCTCCTTCCTTGTCCGTCCTTCCTTCATTCCTTCCCTTTCCTTCCTTCATTCCTTCCCTTTCCTTTTCCTTCCTTCACTCCTTTCCTTCCTTCCTTCCCTTTTTCCTTCCCTTTCTCCTTCCTTCCCTTTCCCTCCCTTCCTTCTTTTGTTTTCCTTCCTTTTCCTTCCCTTTTTCTTCCTTCCTTCATTCCATCCCTTTTCTTACTTCCTTTCCCTTCCTTCATTCCTTCCCTTTCCTTCCCTTTCCTTCCTTCATTCCTTCCTTTATTCCTTCCTTTTCCTTCCTTATGTCAGCTGCACATTAAAAGAATAAGGCACATGTTAAACAGCCATTGAGACTTCTTTTCGTTCACCATGCCAAAAAATCCCCAAGGCCCTATCGGCTGATAATGATGGTGACGAGAGTGGTATTTGCATCATTTCTTACCCTAAGAGAAACTCGACAGCACCAGAAAGGTGATGACCAACATCCCCTTCATTTTTCCCTGCTCTCCTCATGAGCATTGGGTGCCCTGATGCCCCTCATTGAGGTGTCCTCAGGCCTCCCCTCCTTTAGAGAAGATAGCAGGGGTTGGCAAGTAGAACCCTGAAAATCTTCTCTGGCACAGCTGTGGACGGGATGAGTCTCAAGCTCCAAACTGGGCGTTGGAACAGGCCCATGCCCCGGTGGGTTCTGCCCGGGGCCAGGATTTGGATGAACCCTCTCCCGCCTGTGCTTGCCTGTCCCCCTCCCCCAGCAGGACAGGTCCTGGGAACCCCAGAACACTGAATGCTGAAGGCTGGCTGGACTGTCGCCCAAGCTTGGCTGTGAGCCACTGCCAGGCCTCGCACTTGGGCCGGGAGAGGAGAGTTCATGGCAGGAAGACATTTACCCACCAAAAATGCAATGTTCTCTGCTTAGGAGCAACCCTTGGCAAAACAATCTCCCATTGCATGAGTCCTGATGTTCTGTTCTATATACTAAAAAGTCCACCCGTCCCACTTTACTTAGGTCACTGCGCACAGTGGTCATAGATTTTCAATTTGCTACTGGCTAGTGACGAAACAAAATGTGATTGCTTACATTCTGACACATAAAAACGTCATGGCATGAGTGATCATGTACAGGGCCGTCATGAGGTGGGTGCCAGACGGCAAACGGCCCCAAGCCTCAAAGAGCACAGGGGCCTTGCACGCTGCAGTAGTTGCCTTCCTACTGCTCTGACTGCATTCACATATGTGTGCTCCCTTGCACATGGGTGTTTTGCAGCACAGAGCTTATGGGGAGGAAGTAGAGTGATGGCTGACTACAAAAGGAGCGTTTCCATTGTGACCCCTACTCTTCATTCAGGACACTGAACTCATGCAAGCCATAAGTCTATTGGACTGAATACACAGAGATGTTCCAACCTGGCAGAGGTCCCTCATCTGGCAGTGTGTCATGATGCCTACCCCCGGAGCACCAGGCCAGGCCCAGCACCCCCGGGAGCAGGCATCACGCTCCCGGGTAAAAACCCAGCGGCCCTTTATAGGGGCTCTTTGGACTCTGTCCTGGCACCGTTGGCGCCAGGCTCATGTTGGACATCAGTCCTGGCACCATAAGCGCCAGGCTCATAAGGGGAAGTGTTTGGTGCACTTACCTGAAGCAGACCATGCTGCACACTCACCTGATGCAGACCATGCTGCATGAAGCACCAAGCCAAATGAGGCTTAGGAGGAACTATTTTTCTGATGGAACTATTTTGTTACTTGGGTGGGGCTGTGGAAGAATACTCACCTGGAACTTCTTCCAAAGCTATTTAAGCCACGCCCGGACAGCCACACGTGCTTCGCGTTGTTCTGCATCCCAGCAGCTGAACGCTCACCGTGTCAGCTCCTGCACCTGGACTCCAGCCACGCCCGCCTCAAACCTGGAACACCTGTAAGGGAATAAGAGAAGAGAAAGGTGAAAACCAAGAACTCATGCAACCTTCTTACCTGCATCCGGAATCTTCAAGCCAGCATTCATGAAGGAAGACTTCCATTTAAAAGCACTGCGGTGCTCGCTGCAGCGCCGCGCTTCACTCACCTGTTCCCGAGACGCCGCCCGGCTCCATCGCGGCTCTCAGCACCGGTCACCACATCTCTGCACCTAGGGGAGAGAAGAAGAGACAAAAGGTGAGCAAGGGAACACAAGAGGAAAGCCGAATTTTCAGCCATATTACTTACCGGCTTTTCTTGGTGAATCATTCCACATCTCGGGTCGGCGCCGCATCTTTGGCAGGTACCGCACCCCGGCCCCTATGGGGAAAGGACATTTTCAGACATATTACTTACCGGCTTTTCTTGGTGAATCATTCCACATCTCGGGTCGGCGCCGCATCTTTGGCAGGTACCGCACCCCGGCCCCTATGGGGAAAGGACAAAAGACATTACTGGGGAATTATAAAGACATTTAGAGGGGTCGCCCTCATCACTAACTCACCTGATTTTACCACTGGCAATTTAACCCCTCAACGCATCGCCTTTGTTCTGCACCTGAAATAAAGGACAGAAAAGACAAAATAAAAGGAGGCTCACACTTGAACTTTTGCATCTTCATACTTAAGGCGTATTGCTCAGAAAAGTCAAGTGGATGTGCCAGCGCCATTCTGAAAACCAGTGAAGTAACTGGACGAACGCGCGCCCCTGCACCAGAAGCAGGATGGAGAGTTCATCCTTCCAAACCATAAGGTGAGCTTAAACCGGGGGTTTTGGAGGAATCAGAGAAGAACGAAGGGGGACGGGGGGAGCAAGCACACTATTCGGCAGACAGTTAATCCCCTTTCTCATCTGCAGAAGGATAATCCTACGGGCCCGACAAGCAAGATTTGGGGGTCCTGTTCAATCGGTGGTCCGAATTCTGCGCATCACGCTTGAAGAGGCCACAGCAACCCAGACCAGACCAGCGCCTCCGTGGGAGCCAGGTGAGCATTACAGAAGGCGAAGCCTTCCTACAAATTCCCACCCAGGTGCTATGGAAACTTCCGAGACTGACCAGTTGGCCCAACTACTGGGGGAATTAAGGGCCGAAGTACACGCCGCTTGTCAAGAAACTAATGCTCTCAGGAGGGAAGTGATTGTAACAAAGGAAAGAGCTGATGACCTGGCTAGACAGCTTTTGCAAGGTCAAGCTGGACAAACCCCTTTACCCGGTTCCGGAGGGAACCCGCTCCTGTGCTTTCCAGTAACCCGGTGCAGATAAATCTACCTGGAAACATGCCGCTGGCCCCACCCGAACGCTTTGCTGGGGACCCCAAACGATTCGCCGTATTCATGAATCAGTGTCGTTTGCATTTCCTGTGCAGACCTGGGGCCTTCCCTAATGACCAGACCAAGGTAGCCTTTGTATTGTCATATCTCAGCGGAAGTGCTGCCGATTGGTCAGTTTCACTGGTAACTCAAGATGACCCGATTCTTTGTGATTTTCAAGGACTTCAAGCAAGCATGGAAAGGTTATTTGCTCGTCACTCCCAGGGGCAGGCTCTAGATGACGAACTTCTATCTCTGCGACAGGGCAATCAAGACCTCCTTTCCTACATTGCAACCTTTAATAGACTAATTGTGGAAACTGGGTGGCCAGAAGATAAAAGAATCACGTTATTTTATCGAGGTCTATGCGGAGAACTTAAAGATGTCCTGGCCAAAGAATGCTCAGAATATACAGACTTAGTGGTCCAATTGGATCACAGACTGCAAAACTGAAAAGCTGATCGGTCCAAGTTTGAGACCCGGGTGTTAGTGAAGACCCACGCTAACCTCAAGGGGACTGAAGCCTCTGAGCCAATGCAAATCAGAGGAGTTAAAGGACCTTTAACGCAAAAGGAACGTGAAAGAAGACGGCAGATGCATTATGTCTTAATTGTGGATCCTCTGGACACTTTCTACGAGATTGCCCGGCAAGGCCGCCCAGGAAGGTGGTAGGAGCCGCTGATAAAATCCATGAAACCTCTGTATCGGGAAATGACCCCGCCCGACAAGCGTAGGGGTCCGCTTGCCGAGCTTGAAAACGAACTCTCAGACCTTGCATTTCACTGTGCCAATGGTCCTCGTAGATCCGGAACAGCCTAAGTGGTTGCATGCAATAAAGGCATACATCGATAGTGGGGCTATAGGAAACTACATGGATCATGAATTGGTCTCCAGGATTAACCTTCCCCTGCGTCTTAAAACCAGCAAAGATGTCATCACCACAGTTGATGGAACCGAAATTGGCTCGGGACCGGTAACACATTCCACAGCTGAGGTGACACTTGTAGGTCCGGACGGCCATCGGGAGGCAGTTGTGTTTGATGTAATCAAGGCTCCACAGTTTCAGGTTATTCTCTGAATCCCTTGGTTAGAGACACATAATCCTCAAATTGATTGGCGAGCGAAGAGAATAACCTTTCCGGAGTGTGCACGAACCTGCTACCCAGAAAATCTGAAGATCAGTCTAGCATCAGTAACCTCTGTCTCCATGCAACTACCTCCGGAATACCAAGACTTTCAGGACATCTTCCAAAAGGAACAGGCCAACACGTTACCTCCTCACAGATCGTACGATTGCCAAATCGATCTGGTGCCCGGTGCACAACCCCCCTGTAGCAGGATTTATGCCCTTACTGAGCCAGAGAATCTGCATTTGAGACAATATTTAGACCAATACCTAGCCAATGGTTTCATTCGCCCGTCAAAGTCTCCGGCATCCTCGGCTTTGTTCTTCGTGCCAAAAAAAGAAGGCGACCTTAGAACATGTATTGATTACCGCGCATTGAACCAGATAACTGTTAAAAATTGTTACCCTCTGCCTTTGATCCCTGAACTCCTTGACCAGGTGAAGGACGCTTGCATATACACCAAGTTAGATCTTAGATCCGGGGGGCTTATCATCTGGTATGAGTAAAAGAAGGCGACGAATGGAAAACGGCGTTCCGTACAAAATATGGACTATTCGAATACCAGGTGATGCCTCTCGGGTTGTGCAACGCGCCTGCTGCCTTCCAATTCTTCATGAATGATGTCCTTCGGGAACTCATCGATGTCTGTGTTGTCGTGTATATCAATGACATTCTGGTGTACTCCTCTTTGGAATCTGATCACAGAAAACATGTCAGGGCCATCCTTGAGAAATTGCGCCAGCACAAACTGTTCGCAAAGCTGGAAAAATGCGTTTTCCATACCACCGAGGTTGAGTTTCTTGGATTCATCCTGACACCTAAAGGGGTCCGAATGGACTCACGGAAAGTGGGTGCCATCCTCAAATGGCCATCACCTAGTTCGGTGAAAGGTGTCCAAAGCATGCTTGGTTTTGCCAATTTTTATCGCAGGTTTATCCCGGAATTTTCACGGGTGGTGCAACCCATCACTGCACTCTTGCGGAAGAATAAACGTTTTGAATGGACCGAGGAAGCTGAACAGGCCTTTCAGGAATTAAAAGCTAAATTTACGTCCGCACCTATTTTGAAACACCCGCGTCCTGATCTCCCAAATATAGTCGAAACCGACGCATCCAGCTTAGCCATGGGAGCTGTCCTGTCTCAGAGAGACCCCGAAACCAACCAACTGCACCCCGCAGCATTTTGGTCCAGAAAGTTCTCGCCGCCGGAGATAAATTAGGCAATCACCGATAAGGAATTATTAGCCATTAAGTCCGCCTTTAAGGCTTGGCGGCATTATCTTCTTGGCGCCAGGCATACCATCACCGTGATCACTGATCACCGAAATTTATAATATTTAAAAACTGCCAAGGCTCAGTCTTCACGACAGCTCCGATGGGCTTTATTCTTTGCTGAGTTCGATTTTGTAATCACCTACCGTCCCGGCTGTAAGAATGGCAAAGCGGACGCGCTATCTCGAATTGGAATGGGAGAAATGGACACAAACTCAGAACCTGTGCCGATAATTCCTGAACAAAGAATCTTGGGGATAACCACTTTACAAACCCTTGAAGACATTCAAGCACGGGTAAAACTATTCCTGGACTCTTCAGCCTTGCAGGATTGGATCAGGAAGGGATCTGCCTTTTCAATGAACAATGGCTTACCTTACTTCCAAGGACGTTTATTTTTGCCAGAAAAGGAATTGCAAGAACTGGTTATTTCCCGTCATCACGATACTCTGATGGAAGGACATCCTGGCATTGCCAAAACAGAGGAAAAAATTAAACGACAATTCTGGTGGCCGTCCTGGCAAAAGGATATTAAATCTTTTGTGATGTCCTGTTGTGTTTGCGCCCAAAACAAATGGTCAAAAAACAAAACCCGCCGGTCTTCTTCAACCCTTAGACATTCCACCAGCACCTTGGCACACCTTGTCACTAGATTTTATCATGGACCTGCCCTCTTGTAATGGATACAATACTATTCTGGTTGTGGTGGATTTATTTTCCAAGATGGCCCATTTTATTCCGTTGAAAGGATTACCTTCAGCTTTTGTTCTTGCCAAGGAATTCCTAAAAAATATCATCCGTCTGCATGGATTCCCGTCCATACTAATCTCTGATCGGGGAAGCCAGTTTATTTCTCATTTTTGGAAAAAGTGTTGTCAACTGGCACAAATCGACGTAAGACTCTCAACCAACCACCACCCACAGACCGATGGTCAAACGGAGAGAACGAACCTGACCCTTGAACAATATCTACGATGTATGTTGCACCAATCGGAGGGTAATTGGAAGGATATTTTATGGGTGGCTGAATATGCATACAATAACTCGATACACTCTGGAACTTTTATACCCATTATGGACATCACCCTCGTACTTCAGACTTGGACTCACCTTTGAGCCTCGAAATGCCCGCAGTGGACCATTTGCATTCTACGATTACTCAAGCCTTCAAGGATGCTACTGCACACTTACAACATGCGAAAGGGAAATACAAAAAGAATGCGGATCTGCATCGAAAGGAGGCGCCTCCATACCAAATAGGGGATCAAGTATGGTTGGCTACCAAACACTTATCGCTCAAGGGACCTCGACTTTTAATCCAAGGTATTTAGGCCCTTACTCGATCAAAGCTATAATGAACCCAGTGGCAGTCAAGCTAGATCTACCAGCTAACATGCGGATTCATCCCGTTTTTCATGTGCCGCTTTTGAAACCAGTGTAACCAGGAACCAGATTAATAAAGCTACCAGAACCAGTCCAGATAGATGGGGAGCCTGAATTTGAATACGTGAAGAACATTTTGGACTCTAAGATCTCAAAATCAAAACTTTTCTATCTAATTGATTGGAAGGGGTACAGGCCTCAGGAAAGATCTTGGGAGCCCAGCGACCACGTACAGGCACCTCGGCTAGGAAAAAGGTTCCATCGGAATTTCCCGAACAAACCGAAACCTCCTGGGGAAAAGACCTTGGGAGGGGCCTTGGGGGGGAGTGCTGTCATGATGCCTACCCCCGGAGCACCAGGCCAGGCCCAGCACCCCTGGGAGCACGCCCCCGGGTAAAAGCCCAGCCGCCCTTTATAGGGGCCGTTGGCGCCAGGCTCATGTTGGACATCAGTCCTGGCACCATAAGCGCCAGGCTCATAAGGGGAAGTGTTTGGTGCACTTACCTGAAGCAGACCATGCTGCACACTCACCTGATGCAGACCATGCTGCATGAAGAACCAAGCCAAATGAGGCTTAGGAGGAACTATTTTTCTGATGGAACTATTTTGTTACTTGGGTGGGGCTGTGGAAGAATACTCACCTGGAACTTCTTCCAAAGCTATTTAAGCCACGCCCGGACAGCCACACGTGCTTCGCGTTGTTCTGCATCCCAGCAGCTGAATGCTCATTATGTCTGCTCCTGCACCTGGACTCCAGCCACGCCCACCTCGAACCTGGAACACCTGTAAGGGAATAAGAGAAGAGAAAGGTGAAAACCAAGAACTTATTCAACCTTCTTACCTGCATCTGGAATCTTCACGCCAGCATTCCTGAAGGAAGACTTCTATTTAAAAGCAATGCGTTGCTCACTGCAGCGCCGCGCTTCACTCACCTGTTCCCGAGACGCCGCCCGGCTCCATCGCGGCTCTCAGCACCGGTCGCCACATCTCTGCACCTAGGGGAAAGAAGAAGAGACAAAAGGTGAGCAAGGGAACACAAGAGGAAAGCTGAATTTTCAGCCATATTACTTACCGGCTTTTCTTGGTGAACCATTCCACATCTCGGGTCGGCGCCACATCTTTGGCAGGTACCGCACCCCGGCCCCTATGGGGAAAGGACATTTTCAGCCATATTACTTACCGGCTTTTCTTGGTGAATCATTCCACATATTGTGCCGGCGCCGCATCTTTGGCAGGTACCGCACCCCGGCCCCTATGGGGAAAGGACAAAAGACATTACTTGGGAATTATGAAGACATTTAGAGGGGTCGCCCTCATCACTAACTCACCTGATTTTACCACCGGCAATTTAACCCCTCAACGCATTGCCTTTGTTCTGCACCTGAAATAAAGGACAGAAAAGACAACATAAAAGGAGGCTCACACTTGAACTTTTGCATCTTCATACTTACGGCGTATTGCTCAGAGAAGTCAAGTGGATGTGCCAGC
This sequence comes from Ambystoma mexicanum, assembly GCF_040938575.1. Taxonomy (NCBI): domain Eukaryota; kingdom Metazoa; phylum Chordata; class Amphibia; order Caudata; family Ambystomatidae; genus Ambystoma; species Ambystoma mexicanum. The sequence continues at coordinate 1,433,794,047 of NC_090929.1, read as the reverse complement.
GCCATTCTGAAAACCAGTGAAGTAACTGGACGAACGCGCGCCCCTGCCCCAGAAGCAGGATGGAGAGTTCATCCTTCCAAACCATAAGGTGAGCTTAAACCCTTTCTCATCTGCAGAAGGATAATCCTACGGGCCCGACAAGCAAGATTTGGGGGTCCTGTTCAATCGGTGGTCCGAATTCTGCGCATCACGCTTGAAGAGGCCACAGCAACCCAGACCAGCGCCTCCGTGGGAGCCAGGTGAGCGTTACACAGTGCCCCGCCCCCAACCTGGCAGAGGCCCCCTTACCTGGCTGTCACATCCAATGATGTGATCAAACTTTTTTTTACAAGACTTGCAAAAGTCATGGAGATGTATCGTGCGCTGATAAGTCGATGGCAACTAAGTTGAAGGAAATTCATTGAGCATGTATGCATTGCGGCCCACCGTATTGCACCCCGTGTGTCCATTCACTACAGCGTGTAGTGCACTATTTATACTCAAATCTGTGTAAGCGAGAAATACAGTGTGAACTTTCATCAAAAAGCTTTCTGTTCAAGTTGCACAGTTCAAACCCATTAAGCTGACGTTGCGCCGCGCTCCAACAAACCTGGGCTACCACAACAAACATCAACACAATGATGTGTGTTTTCAAATCTTTTCAAGATGTAACTCTGCTAAAAGGGGCCATTCTCCTAGCAGGTTTAGGACTAGATGGATCAGCACACACCACAATGAAAGACCAGCATCAGGCAGAGTTTTACACTAAGCATTCTCCTCTCGATTTTGCTCTTTGCTGTTTCCACTGGCTATTTATTTGCCTGCACATACAGTAAAATCTATACAAGGCCTAACATCGTACTCTGTCATTTCATCGGTGTATCATTTTTCTAAAGTTTGTTAATTGTTCAGCTCAGTCAATGGCCATAATCGGAAACGCTGAGTCATGCCTCAGAGTAAGGAGTTTGTCTATGGTATCCTCGTCAGAAGTGGTTGCCTCTTATTGTGCAATGTGTTATTTAGTAATATGCGTCTCTTAGATACTGCTTTGACGCTTTCAAAACATTTTATTTATTGAAACCAGGAGTCGTTCCTGATTCGGGATCACCTACCATTATGAAGTCTTAGATACTCCCAGTCCTTAGCACATCTGGCCCATCTCAACTCAACAGAAGCCAAGCGCGCAAAGAGTCTATATTCCAATCAGAATGTACACAGGTTCTGGTTCTTTTATCTAATTGCAGCAATGTCAGGTGAACTGTCACTGATAATGCTGCTGTGCGAGTGCAGCTTTTTAAGTATCAACAGGAGATCTTGTTTGCTTCACTCCCATGGTTGATGATTCCAATAAGGATTTGGAGACCTTAAATATGTATTTTAAAGCTTAAACATTGGTGCCTCCAGTGGAGCTTGTAGAGAGGTCCTCACCCTAGTGTGTGAGCATGGAGTAGTAGGTGAGTGCAAAGTTATTGTGAGATGCGACTGAGACCAATAAACAAGTTGGGCACTTCAGGGAAGGAATCCTGGCCTCTTAAACTGTTTCATGAATGAGAAACTTGAGGGGCGTACCCTCGTTTCATTTCATGAATCATGATAACAGAAAAAGACAGTGGCTGTGGTTGAGGGGAGGTGTGTGCATTACCTTTAGTTGTAAATCAGTTTAGGCCCATTGGAGGCAGATTTGTTCCCGCGACCCCTAATATATGTTGAAAGCAACCTGTCCTTTTCAAATGTCTCTTACAATTTTTCATACAAGAATTCAAGTTGTTTTACTGTCGTCACCAGATGTAAGTAACTTACTGTTCTTGGTAACGTAAGGGGATCCGTGCAAGTCACATTTGGCTGGGTGGCTACTCCCGCCGTGGCAGATGTGGCAGCTGAGACAGTCACTCCAGTCCTGTGGCTGTAGAGACTGCTCAGAGGAGCGCAGCAGACAGAGCCTGCCCCCCTCATGGCGCAAAATTGGCTGGTTTCCCCCTAGCTTGTTCCCCATTGAAGGGACCTGAGAGTAGGTGTTTTCGGGGCAGACTATCGATCATGTGGGCCACAGGTTTGATTGCGAATTGGATAGAACTGGTGCTTTATTCCTGAGGTTGCCGAAATAAATACCATTGTGTTATGTTATAATAACCCATGCTGTTTAAACACCCTGAAACTATTGTGTTTGTATTGTTAAAAAAATGGTGAATACGACTATAACATTGAAAAAAGTAAACGTAGTGTTAAGAGGGACGACAACATTGAAGGATTTTGTACTCCGAACTGCTTTTCTTTTTCTTAATTTTCTTGTTTTCTTTCTTCTTTTCTCTTGTTTTATACAGTGATGATATATGTGATTTAATACCTACTGGTATTTTAATTTTGTGAAAAGTCGAGTTCTTTCACTAAAATCCAATAAATAAATAAATAAAGCAAAGTACCAAGGTGTTCCCTGTCCCCTCCAGATGTTATGGGTCTCCTAGGCGCCTGGTGCACGCCCCATTGACACGAGTGCCCCTGTCATGGGTAATTGCTGTCCTATCTCTTCTGCACCCTGGGAGATCTCGAAGCCTATGCATATAGGGTGTTTGTGGTGCCGCTGTTGCTGTTATGTCCACTGTAATTGTGTCAGTGTGTCATCCCCCGTTCTTTTCATCTTGAGTCCTACACTCCCATGACATACCTGCACCTGTTCGTGTAATGCACAATTTGATTTGCCCTTCCTTACCTATACCATTGCTATCTTCGTCTTCCTCACTGCAAAATATATCTGAGAATGTTAGTTTGTGTGGTATTGTGTATCGTACCGTTACACTTTCAAAATCGATGTTTGTAAAGATTGCTGCTTCCATATCTTCTATCCATTTTACGCTCTGCTGTACGGATCCTGCCTGAGGCACTCCAATGGTTCCCACGCTACTCCCTGTGGGTCCTGTTTGTGTTCGTCTAGGCTGGTGCTCTTCCCCTTCTTCTTCACCCGCCCGGGTCCTATCTATTTCTTCCATTACTTTTTTGTGTATCCTCCGTAGCGTTTCCTTGTCCTCCTCTCTCTTACTTCAAGCTTCCCCTGTCATTGCTAACCTTAACTCCTTCAGCCTGCTTTCCTTGTATTTCCGGGTGCTGTCCAATAATATCTTCCGTCTCCAAAATGCCATTTCTTGTCAGCCTCAACCCTTTCTTTCTCTAGTGTTCTATTCCCCTTTGCTTCCGTACTTACCTTACTCGAATCTCTCATTGTTATCCTCTCTATCACCTCTCGTTCCCTTCTTTCGTTTTCCACCTTTTCTCGGCTTTCTAATGCTAGCTGCTCCTCCCGTTCCCGTTCCTTCTGTTCCAACTGGTTCACCAGCGAGTTCCTTTTCTCCTTCAGCTTCGCTATCCTTGCTTCCAGTTTTGCCTCCTCCTCCCGTAATTGTTCTTTTCCTGTGTCGTTAGTCTGCCTGCCTTTACATCCTTTCCCCAATTCTAATTCCTTTGCTTCGGTTGCCCCTTCTGATTCTCCCGTGGTGGTCCCTTGTAACTTCAATAGCACTTGCGCTGCTATCCACTCATCTGGCCCTACCCCTGCGAACTCGCTCTTCGCCTGCCTCAGCCTTTCGTATTCGACGTCTGGGTTACCTAGTTCTGTCCGTGTGGTGTGTGCCTTCGGGGCATTTGGGGTGGTTTGTATGTGGGGTTTGATTAGCCTTTGGCTGCAGTTAGTTCTCAGGGATCTGTAGTTTCTTTTAATTCCCTAATTGGGTATAATCCCTGTTCCTCCTCCTCATTCGCATCTTCCGATGTGATGCTGGGAGGTGCAGGAGGTGGGGTGCATGCGTCCCCTCCCTCCTTCTTTGCCTCCTGTAAGTTCAACATTCCATGGTAATGTCCCTGGAAAATTCTCCAAAGTTCAAATATTTCGCGGCAGCTTGCTAATTTCTATGTGTTGTGTACGTATGTGAGTAGTGACTGTAAAGTACCCCTTGAGAAACTGCCGTTAGGCGGCCATAGCATCGATGCTTTCCCTTGTGTACCCTTGGTCCATTCTACACTGTACTTTACTATTTTTTTGCAAAGGTGGTGTATTGGGGTCAATACCATCCCGGGTACCCCATATGATGCTCCTCCCCCGCCCCATGATGCATCATTGTCTTTCACTTGTGTGTTTTACCCGACCTCAAATTGAGGGTTTCGATACTCTGCTGTCAGAACAAGGGTGTACAATGTTTTCGTTCTGCAGTTCAATGTTCACTTAGTGCTGCCTGTTGCTTTTAACAGCCACACGTTTCGTGAGGCATACTCTCATACCGCCCTGCTTCTTAAGGAGCTGTCACTAACCGGCACGCTCCCCCAAAGTCTATAACCCCCTGTGGCCGTATACCTTATGCAGTACAAACCACTGTCATGAACATTGTCGCATCGGACAAGCCCCTTCAATGTGTCCGGCCCCCTGGGACCGTACACCAGTGCAGCGTATCCTGGTACTGTCCCGCCTCTACTGGGCTGCTGCCACTCGGCTACGTGCTGCCGGCAATCTGCCTGTCATGTAATTTGAGTGCCGAGTCGCGAGTTCTGCACCTGCTAATAAAGCATTGTCCTATGCAAATGCCTATGGGTGACATCACCAAGCTAAATCTTCATGCTAACATTTCAAACACATATCATAAACTTACTTCTGCCATTTTAATTTTACATCCAAAAATCCCCACAGCTGTCTTCCCACCTCCCCTGGAGTGGAGTATACATCATCAACCACCTCTTCTCCTTTTTATAGGTGTACTGCACCCTTTGCGTCGCCTGACGTGTAATACACTTCCTACACCGGAAACTTAACCAATCACCTACCTTCCGCAATCTGAAGATAAACTTATACGGGAATTTGAAATCTATTGATCGAGCTAAATCACCCAATTAATAGGAAGACCGTCCATCGACTGAGCTAAAACACTCAATCAATAGGAAAATCACATCTATTTGTCGAACTACAATGTTCATTAATAGGAAAGCCATATTCTCCCTCCACACATGTGTTCACTTGTCCAGACCTGTCGGCGCAAGAACCTTTCAGTTTCCTGCGGACCCACTGTCCCGCACCCAAGACGCTAATCTTCACAAGAAGGGACTACCTCCGCTCCGCTCCCTTAACTTAAGCACATGCGAGTCACTACCTTGGTTTCGAACATTATGATAATGTGATACCACCCTCCACCCTAGGCACAAATCCTCCCCCCACCCACACAATATGGTTGTTGCTCATTGTGCGGAGCCAATCTCTGTTTGCGCTGTCCGGTGGTGTCACAGTTATGCGAGGGTCCTGCAGTCCTCTGAGGCCAGACGGCAGAGGGGGCTGCTCCTTGCCGGGCTGCAATCGCAAGCGATCTTGCCGTGGTCTCAGGAGCGCATCTCAGCAACTTGTTAGGGGAGATTTGTGGTTGGCAGAGCCGTACCTAGGGTCCACGGACCTGCAGTTCATGGAGGGCCCTAACTCCCTCCAATGTTCCAAAGTAGTCGAGGTCCACACAAGGAGCAAATGTTAACTGCCATTTTATTATGTCAAACGAGCAGGGACAACATACTAGGCATCAAGTTTCATCTGAGCACGTCTCGACAGTTTCAGGCTTGCAAGCCCTTTTTGTACACTTGTGACGTCACAATTGTCGTCACTTACCAAAATCCTTTCCCGAACCTAATGCCACCTTGAGTTGGCTCCCAGAGTTGTAGGTTTAGTATAGAGACGTATGTGGTGCCGTGTTATGGTAGTCACAGTGTCAGGTGGTATACTTGGTTCATCCCTAAAAGTTGCTACCTGACAATTGTTACATTTGAACCCCTGATTATTGGCTGGAGATTCAGGCCGCCAGCCACCGTCCCCCGGTGTGCTGATTGGTCAGGCCACGGGCCCCCAAGCCTGGGACTAACGTTGTTCCCAGCCCGCAAGACACCTGCTCTCATATACTATGTATCAACAAGATATAACTATGTGACAGTGTGTAGCAATGAGGTCTTTGCTAATGCCATGAGAGCAGTCCAGTCCCAGCTCATATTGTAAGTAGATTGTTGCAATTATGTGGCAAGGTTCAGTCTCAGATGTGGGATGGCTGCATCTTCCCAGCTTCCAGGTCTTGGCATCTGTTACTGAGAATTCTCTGTAAAGGCTAATTTCCCAAACCTAGTGAGTCCCCCAGCAGCTTTGCTGGATTTTTGTGGTTTATTTCTTTCTCCTGCTAAGACTGAGACTCTTTTTCTCCCACTCTTGGGCATGATTTGAGAATGTCCTTTGATTTTTTAATGTGTTTTATGGGCTATGGGGTCTTTTACTCCATAGGGCTTCATGTGTTTTTGGTAAGTGTGTTACACAGCACCCTGAGTGCAGTAACACAGGGGTGTCATAGTGACCCCCAAGCATAGACTCCATACCGTGGGACTGACTACTGTCTCCCAGGGCATGTAAAGTCACCATTGACTTTACTAGGCTTAAATTGTGAACAGAACCAGTACAAACCATCATATTGTGGAAGTACTGTAAGGGGTAATTCGATTGCCCCTGGGTCTGTTTTTCAAGGGGGCACTGTCCAGTCCCCCCTTGTTGAGTTTCTGGCTGGTGGCAGTGGTTACCACACGAAATATTCCACCAGAATATATCCTATGGGATTTTCCCATTCATTTTAAACGCACCACTTTTTTGGTGCAATGTTAAAGATACTGCTGGGTTATTTATTTAATATTTATTCCCCGGTTGGGTATTTTTGCCAGGACTCAGTTTTAAAATGGCGTTTGTGTTCGCCTCTGTAACTCCAACCCAAGCCGAGCCCTTTTTTCCACTTTTGGCGGGCTTCTGCACAGAAGCCTCCAAAAGTGGTGCCACTCTGTCTGGGTCTACAGAATGTGTGGGAGGGGGGAATAGGTACCCTGGACTGAGTTGCCTTGGCAACTCACGTCACACTCTTGTGTGATTGGCCCAGTGGTGAGCCGCCTGGCTCACCACTTAGCATGTTTGATTGACAGCTAGGCTGATGAATGGGGGTTTTGCTGCATCAAAGCAGGGCTTTGGGGACTGGAACTTCAGAAGTCGCCACAGGACCTAAAGAATCCAATGAGGGGAAAAGCTGAGCCATCTACAATGACGACACCACCAGTGGAGCCCTGCTCTACGAAACTCACCACTTCCTTGACGACAGAGAAGATCTTCTTCCAGGGCAGTCTTCTTCCCTTTGAGCTGGTGGGACCAACCAGTTCACCTTTTTCACCTTCCTGGATCGTCTCGTGGTCGAATCGCCCGTGCCAAGCACCCCGGCAGCCGTATAGGCACGCTTCACCACTACCGTGAATAAAAGGGTAGTACCTTTTAACCGAGAAACTCAGCGGCTGGTTTCTTCCTTCGCAGTGCAACGATCTCCAGCTTTCCTCCACATCGAGATCTTCTCTTCCCCTGGACGAAGCACTGACTTGCACCCGCTGCCAGGAACAATCGCCCCTGCTGGAGCTTTCTCACCATTTCAGGTACTGTGTCCCGGCTGGTCTCCCTTGCAACAGACTGTCCAAGGTGTCCCGTGAATCCTTGACTCTCTATCCTGGGGTGACCTCGGACCTGTTAACATTACCTTTCTATCTTGATCCAACCTCTTTTTGACTTTCCTGCAAAGACTTTTAGTGCATTTCCACTTTGTGATCTTGGGCACATTTCGCCTTGCTCTCTCCAAGTGTGGGCCTGGCCTATGAACTTTTGGCTCTACCGTAGACCCTGCCTTTCTTGACCTGCTGTGGTTCTTTAAAAATGTTGGTATTGTGTCTTTTTCCTATTTTTGCCTTTTCTCTCCCTTTTTTAATAATTATTGGAGTGCCATCTATGGTTACGCGCTCACCTCTGTTTTGCTAAATAAGTGGTGTCTTAACCTAGACTTGTCAAATAATTAATTAGGGAGGTGTACATATTTCTAGTGACTGTGTTTGAACTTGCTTGACACATTAGTGTCAGTGTATTTTTCCAAGTGTGTTTTTAAATAAATAATTATATACTTTTATACCAAAGCTCTGGTCATTGTTTGCTTGTAATACTGTATTTCTAGCCCTATTGTGTACACTCTATATACTGCCTAACTCTTCTTGAGAGAAGTCTGACTGCTCTGCCACAGCTACCAGGTAAATCTGGGTAGTACAGACTGCTACCAATTGGGTTTACTGCTAACACCTGTAGTCTTAAACGTTTTGCAGTGGTCCCTAAGGGAACTGCACAGGTTTCTGCCTAACAGCATCATGTCAGGTCGGCCGGATCACATGTGAGGAGACCACTAGGGTATTTAGCTTGAGATGTCCTGCCGTGTTGCCAGGGTCAACATGACACCCTGAGTGAGGAATGTCAATTTGCAACATTATGGCCTTTGTGGTGGCAGTCCCTGCCAGGGCGATTCTGCTCGCTCATGAGCTTGCAGCGTCGAGATCGCTGTAAATGGAATTTAGTGTGCTGGATTGATCCGAGGCCTACCTTAAGTTTGGTTATTCTTCCAATATGATTGCTCAGGTTTAAAAGCAAGCAATGGGTGGTCAGGTCCTTTGGGTGCTTCTGCCCATCCATAGAGTAACTAGCGAGTAGCATCTGCAAGCAAATACACAAGCTCTTTTGACATCTGGCGTTTCTGCGGTGCGATAGCGGGTCTATATAAAAAATAACAAACGTGCAGATATTATGTGTGTCACTGTCCTCTAGCTCATAGAACTGTATGCGTATGTTCTTCGTGTGGATTGGTGTATGAGTGTCCCGATTGTGCCTACTGCACATGTGCTTCTTGTCTAACGCAGCTATGTCGTCATGAAGTCTCTAACGACTTGCAACATGGTTTGTGGGGACATCAATCGAGTTGGTCCATATAGTCGTCTCCAGCTCGGTCTTGGTTGTTGTTGGTTGCGTTGGCTAAGGCTCTTGCCATTGCAGGGTTGATCCCTGATAGTCGATAGTTGTTCTGTCAGGATTGCTTCTTCCGGTTAGGGACCCCATCAAGAGGGAAGGGACCCCATAGGCAGCCCTTTAACCAACTAGCTCCTTGAATGAAAGGGCTGCCTGCTGGGTGCTGGTATTATAACTTTGGTGCTCATGGTGACTCCTTTTGTTTCTTAATCACAAGCTCCGACCCCCCACAGGCCCTGTCAGTGGGACTCAAAGTCTGTGATTTGGTACAAAAGGAGAAGGTGGGCGAACCAAAGGTATAATACCAGTGCACCCCAGCTCTCCTGCATGACTCCTGTGAGGAGAAAGGTATTTGCCAGGCCCCCACAACCCATAGGCAAGGGGTCATGGCCTAAATTCGGGTGGGTGGGATCCAAACACCTCTATCTAAGTTATGCCTCCTAACTAGAGCCCACCCTCGATTGTGAGACTGACTTAAAGAACTGGTGCATGTAGTCCTGCCCCACCCTTATCACACATCCCCTCTCCCTCCCACTCTCCTCCTCAAACCCCCAAAATTAGCTCTTCAACACAGAATTGTTACTACTTAGTATGATGCAAGGTGCTCCATAGGCAAGCACTGGGATGAGGAAGAGTGGGACTAGGAGTAATGAAGATTACCTGTAAGTAATCCAGACATTGAACACAAGCACTCAATCATTCACACACATTAAACATTTATATATACATACACCCACACCCTCCCACCAACACCAACACACCCAACACGCACACACTTAAAAATAAATACATGTCTTTATCTTTTCTTCCAAGGCAGTAATCATTAGTCAGCCCTGTGACTCCCATGTCCCAGATGTGCCTGCATAGAGAATAGAAGTCAAATGCCTCTATGTCAGTGGGGGGGGGATGCATTTCAAAGATAAATAATTTCTTCTTTAAGTAATGTTGAGTTCAAAAATAAATGATTCCTGTTATGGTTTTCGATAACGGGAATCATTTCTTCTTGAAGTCAGTCAGAGCGACTTAAAAAAGATATAATTTCTTTTTGAAATGCCAGTTGCCCCCTGGCCTCCCAAGGACATGTGCCAGCAGGTGCAGCTGAACATGAAGAGGGCTATCGTCTGAGCCCTCTTTCCTTTTGTTTTCTCTGCCTCTGCAACCTTTAACCTTGCGTTGCAGAGGCAGTGCCAGTGGTTGTACAGGAGTTGCCAAGAGTCAGAGTTGTGACCCCTAGTCGCCCCCAAATGATGTCCCTGCTCACTCTTCCTTATCACAGTCACCATATACCTCGCCACGCATTCCTTATGTTAGTCTCAAGTCACTCCACCTCACTCTTCTTCCTCCCAGACCCCCATTACTTCTGCCTCATTCTATCTTGGCCAGAGGTATTTTTCTCACTTTCCCCCCAAAAGCTCACTGTCTCCGGAGCCCTGCTTCTCTCTAGGCTGGACTACTACAACAGCCTCTTTCTCAATCTGCCTTCCTCTATTCTCCACCCTCTGCAACTAATCCAGAACAGGACTGCGAGACTTGTCCTTGGCCTCAAGCCCAGGGACCGTATCTCTCCAGCCCTGAAATATCTCTACTGGCTCTGAGTGGATCCGAGGATCAAGTTCAAGGCCCTCTGCATCATCCACAAGAATTTCTTTTGGGGTCGGGCCCCGTACTGCATCCAACTCTCTTTTCCAAAATAGCTTCCTTCTCGAGCCCTTCGCTCAGCCACCTCTAACTCTCTGCTGTTTAGACACTTCTCCAGGCAGAGAGTGGCAGTAGATCTCTCTCCTCTGCAGGTGCTTCCCTCTGGAACGGCCTCCCTGCCCCTCTCAAACTTGAGCGACAGCACCTGAAATTCCGGAAGCAGCTAAAGACCTTCCTATTCGTTCTCTCTGCTGCTGACCAACCTGTCTGCTGTGCTGACTGGTGGCCTGGCTACTCTCAGAATTTAACTGGGTATCAGGCTCCTCCACAACCAGTCGCCCCTGCACTGCCTCCAGGCCTACCATGCACTTAGGGGCTGTAACTTTAACCCTACAGTCCCCTAACTCCTTGCACCTACTCAGAGCACTACTGCACTGGCTGCACTTATTTATTTTTTATTTATTTATTTAATTTGTTACACGCCCAGAACCTGGGGTATCACAGCGTGGTTACAGACATCTTGGTAACTGGTCAAACATTTTTGGAAGGAAAACATGCACAACATTATCCCTGATTTTACACCCCCTTTCTCTCTCCCTGGCACTTAACCCCTTCTCAGAGCCCGCCGTGTTGATGAGAAGTTACGGCACACTGTCTACCCTTGCCTATCATTAGTTGGGGTGGGGTCAATAGCTGCTGATCCCACCACAGCATGTGAGGGGCAATGACAGAGGGCAGAGCCAAAAATAAGCCATAGGCAAGGCACGCATTATGACCCATGCCGTCTGGACTCCATGAGCCAGCAGCACTGTTGTCCTCTCTCGACGTGCGCAGGAACTGACAGATCCCTACTCTGGGCCTTGGGCCGTGGCTACTGGCGTAGTGCTGATGCTGCTACTGCCTCTCCAGGTCAGTCGTTCCTTATCTTACTCACATTTCGCTTCAAGTTTCCTGAGCCCAGGAAACTTAAAACGAAAATCATGGCATTTATGAATACTCTGCCGCAATTCTAAATTAAAGAACTCAGATAACAAGTATGTATAAATGTCATGATTTTCGTTTTAAGTTTCCTGTGCTCCGCCAGCACGGGAGAGCCCAAGAACCTTAAAACAAGAATCATGGCCTTTATGAATACTCTGCCACAATTTTATATATAAGATAAATCAGAGAATGAGTATTCATAAATGCCATGATTTTAGTTTTAAGTTTCCTGGGCTCCCCTGTTTCCTGGGCTTCCCCGCCAGGGTGGAGCCCAGGAAACTTAAAACGAAAATCCTGGAAATTATGAATAAGGTCTCCGCCGCAATTCTATATGAACTTGGAGAATTACCTGACTTCAAAATTGCGGGGGAGTATCATTTATTTTGTTTTAGTTTCCTGGGCCCTTCACCGCTGCAACACTCAGTGTTTTCGTTCCAAAATCAAATTAATGAAAATGCTGATGGTAGTCCCGGGTGCTAGCACCTCTCTTTCATCCCTCACCCGCAGCGTCCCTGCTATTTCAGAACTGTGTGCCACACTGCTCTGCCAATGCCGCTCCACGCTCACTTTCCTCAGTCCTGACCTGTTGCAGAACCCCAATTTCTACCAATACCAAGACGCCACCAGGGTTTTCAGTGGGATGAAAATATTGGAGGGTGGTTCACCATACCCTTCAATTGAAATCTGTCTTTACATGGGGTAGCAGCTGGTTGATAGGGGACCGTCCCTGCAGTGAGCTGGGGTTTAACCTGTTCTTGTTTCACCCACACATAGCACTCTGAAGTGAACACTTTTAAGTGTGGCGCTGGACAAAACATTTCATAAATAAACTCGATGACATGAAAGAATATTCATTAAGAGACGTGGCTTTAAAAGCAAAAGCACAACAAGAGGCAAACAGACTCACCTGTCATGCGCACTTCCCTCCCTCGTACAACCAAAGCAACAGTCCCCACCTCTGTCTTTGCTCAAAGCACGTTTTCTTTTAAGAGCAGGGCAGGCGAAGGCAGGTTGACGAGTATCAGAATGAGGAATGGGACTGTCCACAAACCAAGACTGACAATCTTGTTAGTAAAATCATTTTTCCTCCATTTCTTTTATTTTGAGAAGACTATGGGCCTGATTCATGGAATATTTGCCTGGTTCAAAGTGACTTTGCACTGCTGAAAAGTGACTGCACTGCCGACACAAACCCTGATTTATGGAACTGTGCAAAGTGTATTTTTGCAGTGCAAAGTCCGGGCAAAGTCATTTTACATCAGTAATGCTGCCTCAAATTTCAAAGAGCTTGTCACAATTCTCAGGGAATTGGAGAACCCCATCCCATCCACCGCGCCGGTTAACTCAAGCAAAGTCTGGGACACCACCATACAAAATGCTCTTGCGTCTAAAATCCAAATGCTCCAAACAAAAATCACCATCAAAAGAAAGTTACTGGCCAGCAAAGTCGCACCCACCCCAACCATTTACAGAACCAACGACAACCCTACTCTCCAATTCAAATTCTCCCCAGTAAGCCAATCCCAAATACTAGAAACCATTTCCAAACTCAAACCATCTAAGTGTGAGGGTTACAGTTTTCCAGCTCACTCAAACTATGTGCCCCCACGCTAAATCCCATCATCACCAAATGTGTTAATGTATCCTTTAGCACCAACACCGTCCCCACCAGCATCAAGGAAGCCTGGGTCACCCCACTCCTTAAAAAACCATCACTGGACGCAACAGTCCCTACCAATTATCGCCCCATAACTACGGCCCCGCTTTTATTAAAAATAATTGACAAAATAGCCTACTCACAAATATAATCCCAACTTGAACAAAACAATCTACTCGAAACAGCACTCTTGGACCTGAAAATCCAGATGGATTCCATAAGAGACCCTGGCAAATTGTGCATTCTGCTATTATTAGATTTGTCCGCGGCATTCAACCTAGTTGACCATGACAAACTTTGTGCCACATTAGCACAGGACTTTCAATTCTCACACAAAGCCACTTCCTGGGTTAAATACTTCCTCGCGGATCGAACCTCCCGATTATCAATTGGTAAGGAAGCAGCAGACCCTATCCCAGTCCCACAAGGCGTACCACAAGGATCTTGCCTCTCGCCAACGCTATACAATGTGTATACAAAGCTTCTATTCATTACCTTGGATGCAATGGGTGTCATCTACACACATTTTGTGGATGACACCCAGATTCTCATCCCCATTACGGGCAACTATGAACATGATACAACTACGATCAACAAAATCTATGTTATAATCCAAAATTGGATGGCAATCAACACTCTTTGCCTCAACGATGAGAAAACTGAAGATACTCATTGTGGGCTCCCCAGCCAAAATTAATTCTCTACACGCTGACTATTCAGTAATCAACATCGATGGTACCCCGATCCCTGTGCTAAAACAAGTTAAAACCCTAGGAGTGTATCTAGATGCCAACCTGACAATGTCCAAACAAGTGAATGCCTTATCTTTGGCTACATCATACACTTCCAAATTGATTGTATTAAATCGGCAATTTCTTACACCATATTACTGCACCACCCTAGCCAGGACCCTCATCCTAACTAAGCAGGTAATTGTAACATACTCTTGCTAGGTACTTCTGACGCCAACCTCGCTGAACTGCAATTGTTGCAAAACAAAACGTTTCGAGCAGCTCTTGGACTAAAAAAAGTCAGTCTACATCTCTACCATTAGGAGAGAAGCTCACTGGCTACCCATAAAAGCCAGAATCATATACAAAACCCTACGTGTCACTCACAAACGCCTAGAAAAAAAGGCACCCAGCTACCTCAACAACGCATAACACTACACAAGACTTCTAGAACGTTCAGATCCAGCAAACAAGCACACCTCTCTACCCCACGCTTCAAATGCTCTAGAGCAGGGGGAGTAGCTTTCCAGTAATGGCACGAAAATCTGGAACACACTTCCACTACAATCCAGACAGGAGCCTTCCCACCAATGCTTCAAGAAATCCTTAAACAGTTGGCTATTTTATAAATATTAGCCGATAATCTGCTACCCTCAGAGCTCACCATCCGGACCAGACACTGCTCTCTCTCATCTCAATGTACTGTCAACTTTTCGGTGAAAGCGACTAGCGCACCTTGCGTCACCTTATGGTTTGAATCTGCATCTACTTAATAATGTATCTGTTGTAAACGCACTGACTGTAATCATTCTATTCATGCAAAGATGTCTGTAAAGAAGCCGTGACACCCATGGGTTTGGGTGTATTATAAATGCAATAAATAAATTAAATAAATAAATAACAGTAAGCACAGGAACCAATTGGTGGTTTTGAGTTTTATAAAATGGTTTAATTTACAAGTGAGGATGTAATACAGGGTTAGCAAGAGGAACACAGGATTTTTCAGGGATTGTTAGTCTTGATGTGTAGATGGCCTGCCACTATGCTGTGAACATTTGTCTGCAACGGAACATCACGATTGTAGCAGATTATTCCGCTGACCCTTTCAGCATAAACGTGCAGCGGCGGACCCTGCTGCATTCCCAATTAAGACCTGCGATGCCAAGGGCTGGCGGTGACTCTGGGAAAGACACAAAGAACATGAAATAAACGTACACATGTGAAACCACCTCTGACTCAGAGGGGGTTTAAAATATGTACCTTTATTGAGGCTCTGCTCTGACCTTAGTTGCGGGGGAATGTAAAACAGTGGTTGTATGGGGTGTGTGCCTGTCACGTGTTTCGAAGCTTAGCAAAGGTTATACATGCCCAACATAATGCGTTTGGAATAAAGTTGTTTTTAGGAAAACGTTTTATTAAGCCACGGACAGTTGGCCAGGTATATAGAGCCTTGAAAAAGGTTGTACTGTATGATCATTTTTCACTGGGAATGGCTGTGTGTAGATCATGCGTCTCGAAAATAAGTGCACCCTTCTAGGTCTCAACTCCTGCCTTGCTTTCCTCCTTGCAGCAACCACATCAACCCCTACTTTAGTTCAGTTGTAGCTGATTGGTTACGGCCGATGGGGCTCAGTTTGACCGCCTGAGGCCAGTGATTCAGCACTTGCCATGCCGACCTCGAAGTTTAGTAAACCATGTGATACAGTGCTGGTAATTTGTTGTTGCTACAGTAGTCTAGGCCAGGGCTTTAAGTGGGGTGGGACTAGCCCTGGTGGACCCCTGGGAGTCTCCAAAAAAATGCTCTTGTGCCAGAGCTCTGTCCCCAGCTAGCTTCCATGGCATACCCCATTTTGCATTTAGTTTTTCGAGCAGTGCACACGCACTTATTATTACAGAAACTTGAGCTGTGACTACACTTTAAGAAACGTGCCACGTGCGAGGTCTCTCCATTGCAGGCCCTGGATGGAAATGTGCTAACATTCTTGGGTGGATCTGGGCTGTCTTACTTTTTTCTGTATTTTGCTTATACTCTCATTATCTTGCCTGCATTTCATCTTTGGAACTGCATGTAAAACCAGTAAATGTTTAGTCTTTTCGTTTGAAAACGGTACTGTAAAATACATACTTTTAACCCTTTTTTTCAAAATTGTCTTGGTATAAATCCCTCCCAAACCCCCCATGATGATTAGGACTCCGTCGCTAGGATCGGTGCTATGGCATTTCAGAGAGAAATGTTTACACCCCTCCAGTTACAAAATTCACAATCCACCACTGCATTACACCTGCCTCGCGTCCTCATGCCAGGCCACCATTAGCCCCACATTCCTCCCCATCCCAGTCCCACATTACCACGCCTCACTCTTCCTCATCCCACACCCCCAGTACCAATGACTCACTCTTCCTTGCCCTAATCCGCCCTTTACCCAACCTCATGCTTACTCTCCCCAACACCAATCATCACTCCCTGACTCTTCCTCATCCACGTCCCTCATTATCGCCACCTGACTTCTTTGTCCAGTCCCCCATTACCCCAGCCTCACTCTGCCCCTTGCAAGTCCCCCATCAGACCTGCCTCACTGTTCCTCTTCCCAGTCCCCCATTGCCCCTGTCTCTCTCTTTCTCATCCCAGTCCCACAATACATCTGCCCCCATCTTCCTCATCCAATTCCCCCATTACCTCATGCCTCACTCTTCCTCATCCCAAACCCTCATTATCCTCACCTCACTCTTCCTTATAGCCTTAGCCCATCACCCCTTCTCATACTTCCTTGTCCAAGTCTCCATTAACCCTGTCTCATTCTTCCTCTTTCCAGACCCCCATTACCCTAACCGACTCTTCATTATCACAGTCCCCTATTCACAGTCCCCCATTACCACCTCCACTCGTCATCCTCTTAGTCCCCCATTATGCCCATCTCACTCTTCCTCATTCTAGTCCCCCATCACCACTCACTCCTCCATTTACAAGTCCCCTGTTATGCCTCGCCTCAATCTTCCTCTTCCCAGACCCCAGCTCCCCCGCCTCTCTCTTCCTCATCCAGTCCCCCTTTACACCTACCACAATCCTCCTCATTCCAGTCCCCCATTATGTTAAGCCTTCCTCATTCCTCATCCATGCCCATCTCACTCTTCCTCATCCTAGTCCCCATCACCACTCCCTCACTCCTCCATTTACAAGTCCCCTGTTATGCCTAGCCTCAATCTTCCTCTTCCCTGACCCCCGCTCCCCCGCCTCTCTCTTCCTCATCAAGTCCCCCTTTACACCTACCACAATCCTCCTCATTCCAGTCCCCCATTATGTTAAGCCTTCCTCTTCCTCATCCAGCCCCCCATTACGCTCACCTGACTCTCCATTGTAGCATTAGCCAGTTACTCCTCTTCATGCTCCCTTTTCGAAGTCTTTATTGTCCCTGTCTCATTCTTCCTCTTCCCGGACCCCCATTACCCCATCTAACATTTCCTTCTCACAGTCCCCCATTACCACCTCTATTCTTTATCCTCCTAGTCTAACATTATGCCCGCCTCCCTCTTCAACGTCCAAAATCGCTATTATTCCTGCCTCATTCTTCCTCATTCTAATCCCCCTTTATCCTGCTTCCCTTTTCCTTGTCTCAATCCCTCATTACCACTGCCTCAATCTTCTTTGGCTGCATCTACCATTACCCCACCTCACTATTCCTCATCCCAGTCCCCCACTGCTCTGACACACTCTTTCTGGTCCCAGTCTCCTATTGCCCTGTCTCATTCTTCATCATCCAGTCCCCCATTCCCCACCTCATTCTTCTTTGTCCCAGTCTTCTATTACCCCAACCCACTGTTCCTCATCACTGTCCCAATTTACCCTACCTCAGTCATCCTCTTCTTAGCCACATTCCCCTTACCTCACTCTTCTTTGTCCTAGATCCCCATTACCCACCTCACTCTTCATCAACCATTGCCTATTACCCTGCCTCACACTTCCTTGTGCCACTTCCTCATTAACTCTGCCTCCCTCTTCCTCATTCCAGACCCCATTACCCCATCTCATTCTTCACTGTCCCAGTCCACCATTTTCTTCTTCTAAGTCCTCTATTATCGCACCCTCACTCTTTTTCATCCCAGTCCTCCCTTACCCTGCCTTATGCTTCCTTGTCCCAGTTGTCCATTACCCTTGCCTCAATCATCCTCATCGCAGTTTCCCATTGCTCCCTTGCTCTTCGTTTTCCAAGTCCTCCATTAAGCCAACCTTATTTGTCCTTGTCCCGGTCCACCATACCCGTGTCTCACTTGACTTCATCTCAGTTCCCCATTGTGCCTGTTTCACTCCTCCCCATGCCAGTTCCACATTAGCCCCACCTCACTCTTCCTCATCCTCATTTGGACTTTTGCCCATCTTATTTCTTGTTTTTGCAGTCCATGTGTTCAAGGGATGCTCTTTTTCCTCTTTGGGAAAATGAATGGAAGTACTCCAAAAAGTATTTTTTTCTTTGCCTAATAACTTTTGAACTGTCTCATGAATGTTCCCCATAATCTACAGGTGTGAGTGGAGGGGTCTTGGCAGAGATCTTTTTTGAAAAGTTCAGCAAGATCTGTCCAGCGAGTCAAAAGATATTAGGAATCGAATTTTGGGAAAAGTCGATGAAGATTGGTTTTTATCTTAACTGTTGGGAGGTGAGAGTTTTCATGGTAACCAGAGATTACAAGTGAGGAGTTTTGGATAAAATAGTACATGCCTCCTGCAAATCATGCTTTTCTCATGGAATCGAAATGTTTTTATTAAGTGCTAAAACAGGCGGATTGCATAGACATCCACTGGCTTAATGCCTGCATAAAAATGTTATATATAGATCACAAATAGTGGCCTATGACTCAAATTGACTCAAATTGAGTTGAACCAATTCAAAGTGAATGGAACATTTACTGACTCAGCTTGATTCGACTCTTGAGCCATCTGTATTGGAGCTTGAATGGCTTAAGCCGATTGGAACCTTTTCTTCAATAGTTCGAACCAGCATTCAAGTCAAGCACTTTAAGGATTGCCCTACCTTCTTTTAAAATGCCCTGGGCAGGGCGTTGGTTACCAAAATCACAGGCTTCCCTCTCTCGTTTTCCAGGTCCAACATGTGAGCATCCGTAGCGTTACCAGCTGCAAGGAAAAAAGGGTGCTCTAACGGACTGGAGTGCAGTCGCAATTCAAAATGGAGGCATGCGGAATAAAACATTGTGAACAATGGCCAGACCTGGAAAACGAGAGACGGAAGCCTGTGATTTCGACAGCTGAGTGAATATGAAACGCTATTTGATAAGAGGAAAACTATCCAAAAAAAGAAAACAAAGGGGTCCAGTGAGTAAAGGAATCCCACAGTGATCCTTTTTGGAACTTTGGGAATTCTGGAGAAATGCTGCAGAGAAATAAGAGACCCCATACCACCGTGTGAAAGGACACGCACAGCAGGGTGAAACGGCTGGCAAAATCCACACGAGAGAGTGCAGTGATAAAGAATAGACACTATGGAGATAAACTAACTGTAGGTCACTGACACATGGACATTGCGGATATCTGAAGAGTGTCCCCCTGATAAATTGTTCTTATTATGAGTGATAGAGGAATGAAACATGTTGGGTATTATGTTGAGTGAGTGTATTTCATGAAGAGAGAACATAGCTATATGAATTGGCATAATTGTGAGATGCAGTCTGACGATATTCTATTGAGAAATTGTAGAGTACACTAATGAGTGCTATATCCACAAGATGTTTTAAGATTTTTTATGTGCAAATTCAAAATAGTTTCTGTAATTTACACTGTACCGAATGAATGTTATCAATTAAAAGTTTTGTAAATTTCTATAAGTTGGTTTGGAGAGAATCTCCTAAAGGTTGCAGATGTATTGCAGGACTATAAACTACAGCCAAATGCCATGAGTTGCACTCCGAAAGAAAAAAGAACACAAGACTAGTAGAACATTTTAATAACTTGTGTAAACCATAAAGGGCCATACCTGACAAACGGTAGGCATGGCTTAGAGTTTGATGGAAATACCTTGCCAAAGGAAATACAGTGTTTATATGAAAGCCTAGTGGATTTTCTATGTAAATAATTAACTATGGACTTTATCGAAATGGGGGCCCAGAACAGTAACATAGTTCTACCCCCAGCAGAAGGGCGCCTCCATATCCCTGGAAGAAAATGCTGAAAATTATCGTTCCGAACGATAATGTGCATATGTACAGTGATTACTGTTGTTTTACTATTATTAACAATCAGAACCTCTTTCTTCCCTTTTCTGGGAAAATACCACAAGCGCTCCCGAATGAACAGAACTACAATTATGGCCATTAAGCATAATTCAAAGAACATTTGTTTCAGCCCAAATTGATTTTTTTTGCAATGTTTATGGGTAATTGCGTAAAGAGTGTGCATTGCTGCGTGGCAGCCATTTGCTTTGATCTCGAGCTCTTGTAGCAGGACGCTGGCAGGCCTTGTGCTTCTTCATGTATTCACAGGTCTCAGTGATTCTTCAATCCATTATTAGTTTATTGGCCGGCAGAGAACCGCCAGAAGGAGTTTTTGGCGCGTTCATCGAGTGGGGGAAGTGGCCGAGAGCAGAAATCGAAATGGGATTTACACATCCTGTGGTCCTATACATGGTTATTAAAAAGATGCACTGGTAATCATAGAAACGGATGCACCATTAGCTCGTTTCTAAGTTGAAAAGAGTCAGCCTTTCAAAATCGATTACTGCTTATGTTCTGTTTTTTCAAACTCAAAGTGCACTTCTAACATACACTTTGATAATACTTCACATGGAATCAAGAAAACTGTTTTCATGATGTAAAATGACGTAAGACATAACCCACACTTGTGATCAATCGACTTATTTATGAGTGCATAACCCAGAGCCTTTATTATGTCAAAAACATGTCATTTTTCGAATGCCTCCTTTTTTTTAAAGTATAGTATGGTGTGGTATTGTTTATTTATATAGCGCCTATAAACAGGCTAGAGTTTCAAAGCGCTCAAGGAGGGTGGGAACAGGGGAAAGAACAACAGTCGCTCAGAGCCCTTGGAATCCGGAGCGATAATTGTCTGCACAGGCAGGGTAAGTGCGTAAAATACATTTAACAAACTGAGGAAGCAAATAGGCCTGAAGGCGATTCTGCAGTTTTACCAGTGCAATTAAGGGGTGAAGACAAGCAGGAACAGACAGACAATCTTCAGGCATTTTGCGTAAGGATCGTGCAAGTCCACATGGTCACAGGGAGGGGGGGTGGGTTCCAACTGCACGCTGTCGGTCGAGACTGGGGTAAGTGCAGAGAGAGCCATTCTCTAGGGTTGATTCTCAAGTGCGTGAGTGTGGGTGGGGTGTAGGGCCCTGGGGCAAGTGCGAAAAGGACTGGCGGGGGTGCCAGGGACCTCAGAGACTCTGAGGCACACCAGGCGGCCAGTCAACAAGCTGTAAGGAAGAGGAGGGAGAGAGGGAGAGAGCAAGGGGCTAGGTTAGCAGGGTAGAGGGAGAGAGAAGGAAGAGAAGAAGTGGAAGGTCTTGAGGAGTTTCCAGAACTTGGGAAGATCAAGCTCAAGATGGAGGGTGGCAGGGAGGCTATTACAGAAGCAGATACCTGCTGAGGATAGGGATCTCCCTCCAAATCTCTGCTTGGAGAACTGGCTCACTTGCAGATAGTTGGAGGTAGTTGAGTGGAGGGCTCGTGAGGGACAGTATTTAGGTAGGCAGCGTTGCAGTTAGGTAGGTCCCAGGCCCCCGAAAGCCTTGTGGATAATGCAGAGGGTCTTGAACTCGATCCTTGTAGCCACAGGGAGTCGGTGAAGGGATTTCAGCGCTATAGCAATGCGGTCCCCGTGCTTGAGGCCAAGGGTAAGACTTGCGGTTCTGGATGAGTTGCAGAGGGCGCAGGGATGAAGAAGGGAGGTTGAGGAAGAGGCTGTTGCAATAGTCCAGCCTAGAGAGAACCAGAGCTCAGGAGACAGTGAGCTGCTGGGGAAAAGTGAGAAAAGGTAGAGTACCTCTGAGGAGGTGTAGCTGATAGTTGTACTTTTTAGACATGTTCAAAATGCGAGAGTAGAAGGAGGGAGGGGAATCAAAAATGACTCCCAGGTTTCTTGGCACGCTGGTGGGTGCAGGCGCAAGGACAAGGGTGGCCGGCCAGAATGAAAGTGGGACAGCAGTGGTGCAGGGGTCCCAATGCGAACAATCTCATTCTTACTGGCATTAAGCCAGAGCTTGTTTATAGCACACCAGTACTGAATAGCGGACAGACATTCAGATATGAGCGAGCAGGAGGAGGAGGCTAAGGCTAGCCTGAAAGAAAGTTGCGTGTCATCCATGTAACATTGAAAGTAGAGGTGAATGTGGAAATTACACTTGCCAGGGTAGCCATATAGACATTGAAGAGCCAGAGGGATAGGTTAGATCCCTGGGAAACACCACAGGTTGAGAGAGCTATAGTCGAGAGAAAGGCTCAGAGTGCCACCTGGGATGGGCAGGAGAGAGAACAGAGGTTAACCCCGCCAGAGCCTGACCTGTGAGTCCCAGGGTGTCACAGAGATGTGTGATCAGGACGTTGTGGTTAACCATGTCAAAGGTAGAGGAAAGGTCAAGGCGAATGAGGACTGATGGAGTGTTAGTGTCAAGATTTGAGAGCAGGTCTTCACAGGTGTTCAGAAGAGCAGTTTCCATACCTTTGGATGCTCTAAAGCCAGACTTATGGTCATGAAAGCAACCAATAGATTCAGTGTGGATGGTCAGCTGAGAGATAGCTAACTTCTCCAGGAGTTTGCCCAGGAAAGGAGGGATGAAGATAGGGTGGTAGTTTGCCGGAATGGAGGGGTTGGCAGAGTGTTCTTTTAGCAGATGGTGCACAAGGGAGTGCTTAAGGGTAGTTGGGAACACTCCAGTAGAAAAGGAGAGATTGCACAGATCAGCAAGTAACACCTAATTGTGATCTGGGAGTGATAGCCTTTGCTATTAATAGCTTTGGATACACAGGCAGTATTACAGGGGACAATTATGCACTTTATCATGTTTTTAAAACGATATCCAATAATGAGCTGAATTTGCTTGGTATATGCATGGATTGTGTACTCAAAAAGTACTGCATCAGACAAATATGACACACAGGTTGTGAGCAGAAGCAGAGTAGGGAAGGTGGGCAGTAGAGAAGAATAGAAGAGGGGGAGAGGTAGACATAGCCTGTTTGGATGGGAAGTACAGAACATCAGTCTTAGTGAAGTTGAGCATGAGCAAGTGAGATACCATCCAGTATTTGATGGCATAGAGACAGACATTTGTAACTGTAGCTCATCAGTTAAAGAAGGAAAGGAGAAGAAGATCTAAGTGTCATTGGTGAAGATTTGATAGAAGCTGTAGGAGGAGATCAGTGTGTTGATTGGGGAACACCAACAGTAAAAGGGGTGAGTGGAGAGGTACTTGTGTTCTAGAAGTGTCTGGGTGCAACATGTGAAGCAAACCAAGCAAGGGCCCTGTCCCTGATACGTAGGAGAGATAGTGCTGAGAGAAGGTCAGACTAGTTGATGATATTGAAAGCAGCAGAGATGTGGAGTAGAATAAGAATAGATGAATCGTTAGCATGACGAGTGGAAAACAGATTCTAGCTATGCACGGAAGTATAATAAAAAATATGATAGGTTGCATTATGATCTACAGACATGAGTTTAGAAAACTGTGATAACAATTTTAAATGCACAGCATGAATGTATCTACTCTATGGATTCACTGCAGATTTTGACTTTCTGAAAGGACAACAACCATGCCCCCCATCCACTTGAATTATTTCAGATATATTTAATTAGGGGTCCTCTTGAGTTATTTTATGTATATTTAATTAGGGAGTCCTCTCACACCAACACAAAATTATCAGTGAAGTGCATTTGTTTGGAAGTGCATCTTTTGGATTGGAATCAAATATCAACCTCCCATTGCAATCTGTCTTTTTAAGTATGTACGGCTTTCACAAGTGTGGATTTATCAATTCTCTATTTAGGCTATCAACTATGAAGAAAAGGAGGCAGAGGAGGGAAGTTTGAAGTGTGTGTCAACAGCACAACACTGCAAGTCATGAGAGAAGATTGAGATCAAATGGGCTAGAGGGGCCAGGTAGATGTTGAAAAGCTAAGGCGAGAGGATGGAGCCCTGAGGGAAACCGCAGGTGGAAAGTGAGATGGAGGAGAGAAAAGGGCCCAGTTGAACCTGAGAAGGTCGGTCAGAGAGGAAGGAGGTCAACCAGCCCAGAGCCAGGTCTGTGATGCCAAGGGTATCACAGAGCTGATTTATTAAGGTGGCATAAATGACTGTGTCAAAGGCAGAGGAAAGGTCAAGAAGGATGAGAACGGAATGAGAGTTGGAATCGAGGTTAGAGAGCAAGCCACCACAAATGTTCAGGTGGGCAGTTTCCATGCCTCTGGAATCTCTGAAGCCAGACCATGGTGGTTATAGGTCAGATAGCACAGCGAGTAGAGCTCTCACTTTGACAAACCCGGGAGGGCCAAACTCAGCCTTTCATTCTTGCAATGTCGATAAATGAGCAACACACACCGTGGGCAGTAAGCAGCGCTCAGATGCCTGAGGGTTCATAGCGCTATATAAATACAAATTATTATAACTGTGGCCACCAATTAACAACCTAAAGTGTTTACCTTGCCTATGAATACCACAGGATTCAGTTTATTTTAGCTATTATTTACAACACTGTTACATTATCCCTGTTTACACAGCACACAGAGAACAGATGAATAGTGTTAGTTCTTATTTAAATGTATTCCAACTCTGCTTTCAGTACAGTGAAAGCAGGATATAACTCACTGTGATAAACTACAACATCCTATTCTCATTCTGTTTGTAATAATGTATCATTCCCAAGGGTCTAGACACAGGCAAATGCTACATTTTCTACAATAAGTAACATCTTACTGGGCTTTCAATACAATGAGAAAGGAAAATGTATCTCCCAATATGATATTAAAGTATTCTATTGGAAATGGTGGCTCTAGGGGCAGCACCTCTCTAGCCCCTTCCCACTCCAGGGACTTGGCAGGGCAATGATACTAGGGAACCTATCCAATTATATTTGGGGGACTTTTTTCACTCACTTTGGAGTAATTATTTAAGGCACTGAGCCATGATGGATTCTCAGGAGTTTTTAAGAAACTCCCAATCACCCTCTCCTTGCCATTGGAAAACAGTCTTCTCCAGGCAGTGCTTTAAGTGGGCCAGAGCCAGCTAGACCCAGGCTGACGCTTCGGGCTTGGTCCGTCATCAAAGCTTTATAAAAGATGGATTGAATTGTGCACTTTTCAAGCCATCTTTTATAAACACAGAAATATGTTACATATATTTCTATGTTTAAAAAGAAGGCTTGAAAAGTACACAGACCATAGTAAGGTATACATACAAATATATAAATGCTTACATACATTTATATATTTGTTTGCGTGCCTTACTATGGTGTGTGTACTTTTCAGGCCACACCCATTAAGCACGCCACGCCCCTAAATGAGGCGCCCCATTAATTTCTTACCCCACTTAAAGCCCTGGCTCCAGGCAATCCTCTCCCCATGTATAGAGCATAATCCTCCAATTGATTTCCAGGCTCAGCTCTGATCCTTTTGGAACAGATGTTATCCCTTCTATGCAGCATTTGATTGCAGAGAGAGATTCCCTATATACTGTGGGCCCGATTCATGGAAAAATCGTGCACAAGTCCTCATTTGTCAATTCATGGACCGCAATGCACGAGGCTTACCTGGGACTTGCGAGGAATTTGCGCAAGACCACCACATCACTGCGACCTGACAAATGCCTTGCGCGATACTCTAAGAGAACGGCCAGCCGGGCCTGCGCAGTCACCTAGATATGGGGCGGAACACATGGAATGAGGAAGAACAAGCAAAAATGTAGGCGTTACAAGGGACGTTCCACCTCCAAACAATTTCACTGCCCATACACACACAAAACAAACATATTCGTGGAATTGATAAGGGAGCGCCAGAACGCGAAAAAGTACATGCAAATCCAGAAGCACCTACGCCAAGCGATAGCATCCATAAACATCAATGCGCACACTAACAAATGCATAAAAATCACGAGTGATCAACAAACGCACGGATACAGCCACGATGAGTATGCCTTTTGTTGCAGCTGTCATGTTGGGACGCTGCAGGATGAGGATGGCCAGAGCCCGGATCTTCCACCCAGGGTCCTGTCTTTTTGGGATTAATGTGGATCAGGTCTATGGCAGGTATATGTCCCCCCCATATCTTCCTTGAACTGGCCATGGAGTGGGAAGATGACCTCACTTTACCCACAATGTGCTCCCAAGCACTGAGCCCTTTGCAAAAGGTGCTCACTGTTCTGCATTCATTGGCCATTAGGTTATTCCAGTGGACCACCACCATAGTAGGTGACATCTCCCAAGCCACACAGTCACGCTTCTTACACCAGGTGTTGGCAATCATAACTGCACATCCTTCTGTCTGCCGGCATATCTATATTCCCAGAACACCGGCAGAAAGGCAAGCAGTGGTCCAGGATATTTATGGGATGGCACACTTCTCAAAAGTGCTACGTGTCATTGATTGCACATGTGTTGCTCTACGTCCACCTCAAGCAACATAGCACATCTACCGCAACCGGAAACATTGGCACCACATCAATGTTCAGTTTGTGTGTGATGCCAAGGGCATCATTACTGAAGTGTTTGCCAACTAACCTGGCAGCACACATGATACTTACATCTTCAAGATGTCTCAGCTACACCGGCCCCTGGAAGCTTGGAAGCATGGCAACACATGGCTCATTGGTGAGTATGAATGGCCATGCACATGAATGCATGTTGCACACAGACCAATAGACACTGTCAACAAATGACAATGACAACCATTCTCACCTCTACAGGGTATGGTGCCTACCCTCTGAGCACATACATGATGACACCCATGCGCAATCCCAACACACCTGCCAAGATAAGGTACAACACTGCTCATATTGCAACTCGGGGCATAGTGGAGCACACATTTGGAGTGCTCAAGTCACGTTTCCGCTCCTTTGACCACTCTGGTGGTGTGTTGCTATGTGCACCACCAGCAGTCTGCAGGATCATTGTGGTAGCATGTGTCCTGCACAATGTTGCAACATGGCTTGGCATCCTGGTGGCCATGATGGTGGCAGCCCATCCACACCCACAGGCACACCAGTTGCGTACGGCTGGGCAAAGGGCACATGGCGAGGCTCCACTTACCCAGCTTCTGCAATCTTATTTCACCTAAAATTCCTCCCCTCGGGAGTGCACACGATCCCGCCAAATCCCAGGTGCCCTTCAATGATGACAATGGGCCAATCCACTGCGCCCACAAAACCACCCTGAGAAATGCCCTCATTACGACTCTGGCGTTGGACCATGGTGCTAGTAGCACCATGGTCCATGCCGGTAACTTACCGATTCTGCCATGGCGGAATGGGGAATTACCGCCCCATTCTGAGGTTGGCGGGCGGTAATTCCCCATGCCGCCATAGCCCTTCCCCATTCCCATTTTTTCCCCATAGGGCTCAATGGGAATGGGAATGGGGAAGGCGCTAAGTACGGTGCCGCAAATTGCGGCACCGTACTTAGCACCAAGGTCCCTTTGCGGCTTGGTTTTTAACGCCTGCAAAAAGCAGGTGTTAAAGTCTCCAACCCGCAAAGGGACCTCGTAATCAGGCGTTAAGGGTTTAACGGCGCTGCCACCTTTTACGGCGCTGTTAACCCCTTAACGCCTGGGTTGTAATGAGGGCCAAAGTGTCCTTGGAAGTGCAAATTTGTGTGCATCCCTTAGAACTAAAAGACATTTCATTTTGTGTTTCCAAAAGAAACACATTGAAGAGGGAGGACACCACTACCACCATGACAACCATTTCATGAAATCACTTCTTTGGCACCAAAACCATCCCTTGTGTAATGTTAAAGGATATTAATACCAGGCACTATCCCCGCCGTAGTGTTGCCCTGGTGCTCTGGTGGATCTGATTAACTAACATACCTGTCAAATGTGTAAGCAGCACAATGGCATATAGCTGCACACATGTCCTAGAATGTGCATGATGCACACAAACATGTACCTATTGTGGGGTGTAGAAAAACAGTGCAGTATTGACCCACATGTTACTCAACATGACAACATGACCACAATAAACCCCATCCCAAAAACAATTAACAAGAGGTAATAGACAGTTCTGACAAAGAGGGCGACCCACCAGAATTCCCACATCCAGAAATGCACCAACTAAAATAGCCATTCCAAACGATCAAGATAAATGCACATCTTGCCTGTCCCTGTGGCATGCAGTCAACACTCACATTTCATCCCATGAAATAGCCATCATTCCCTGATAGAAGGATCTACAGACAATGAACAAAATGAAACAGAGTGCAGCTAACACATGCATGCACTCAAAAACTCAAGACCCACGGGCACCCCTCAGTGACATACAACGGATGCAAACAACAACTCACAAGACAACCATCAAATTGTGCCCCAGCACACCTTCAGCAACACCAGCACACTGCATGCAAATCACACACACAAAACACACACATTGACAAATAACAAACCCCACACTGCCTGTCCCCCAGAATAACATGTAGCAAATATGCATGTAACATATCCCCATTCACAAGATGATGGCACATACAGAACACACGCAACAGTCAAAATGCTGCATGAAATGATAAGACATCACATATGCAGATAATTGAGCCCCCAAAAAAAGCAGGGAGACCCCTGGAAGACTACCGATGACATGACAAGGCATGCCATCAACTGCGTAGTATTGGGACGGTGCACTGAACACAGTCATGGGAGCCCATTTATTTATTTATTAATGTATTGGTCTGTTGTGAGGCGCTTATACAATTACCAAAACTGTTTCAAAGCATCCACAGGACAATGAATTACAACAGAGAAACATTGTTGAATTAATATTACTAACAAATCATGAGAATAACAGTGAGGGGGAGACAGAGCTACTGTGCCTTGTGAGTGTACAGAACGTGCAAGTGCACAGGGGAGGGGGTTGAGGGAAAAGATGCTGAGGTACACATGAAGAAGTGCTTGGGGTGAAGTGCTAAGAAAAGAAAAGAAAAACTTAAGTGTAACCTCCTGTGGGGAGGCTGATCCTGAGCAAGTGCAGTATATAGACAGCGACTTGGATGAGAGATGTGGGGGGTCAGGGCCCCAAGGCTACATAAGGGCTCTGCACATCACTCATGCTTCTGTATGATTAGCAGTGAATAGAGGAGGAGAAGGAAGAGAAGAAGAGAACATTCTTGAGGCTTTTTCAGAAATTAAGGAGGTCTTGCTCAAGACGCAGAGGGAGAGGGAGGCTATTCCACAGAAGGGAGCCCGCAGAGGAAAGTGATCGACCACCAGCTCTCTGTTTAGCCAACTGCTTTGCACGCAGGGAGTTGGTGCCAGAGGAATACAGGAGTCTAGAAGGGGAGTATTTGGTCAGGAAGCATTGAAGATAGAGTGGTCCCCAGCCACAGATAGCCTTGTGGATGATACAGAGGGATTTTAATTTAATCTGTGCTGAGACCGGGAGCCAGTGAAGGCTTTGTAGGGCAGAAGAGATGTGGTCCCTGGGCTTGAGGCCAAGGATATGTCTCTCTGCCCTATTCTAGGTAAGCTTGAGGGGTTGCAGGGTGGACGAAGGAAGATTAAGGAGGTTGTTGCACTAGTCTAGCATGGCGAGAACCACAGCATGGGTAACATTGAGTCTCTCGGGGAATGTGAGGAAGGGTAGAGTTCATTTGAGAAGGAAGAGCTGAAAGTGGGTCTTCTTGACAATGTCCTGAATATGAGGGATGAAGGAAAGGGAGGACCCGAAGATGACTCCAAGATTCCTGGCTTCAGAGGAGGGACGGGGGGGGGAGTCTATGGAGGAAGGCCAGAGTGAAGGGAAGAATTAGGGAGCATGTGATCCAATAGGTTGAATATCTCTTTTGCTGTTATTGAGGCAGAAGTCATTAGCAGTGCACCAGGCCTGGATTGCAGAGAGTCAGTCAGGCATAAAGGAAGGTGCAAAGTCATCAGTAGGAAGTTTGAAGTAGAGTTGTGTGTCATCAGCATAGCACTGTACTTTGGGGGACACGGAGGCAATGAGGTGTGCCAGCAGGGAAAGGTATATGTTAAAGAGCCAGGGCGAAAGAATGGAGCCCTGGGGGATGCCACAGGTGGGTGAGGAAGTAGGGGAGGAGAAAGTGCCCAAAATGGTTTAGGAGGAATGGTCGGTTAGGAAAGATGTAAGCAAGTACAGTGCCCGCTCCAAGATACCAAGGGTATCATGGAGCCATTTTATGAGAATGGAATGGTTGACTGTGTCAAATGCAGAAGAGAGATCAAGGAGGATGAGGGCAGGAGGGAAGTTTGAATCAAGAATGAGAGCGGTTCCTCACAGGTGTTCAGAAGAGCCGTTTCCTTGCCTCTGGAATCTTGGAATCCTGACTGGTGGTCATGTAGACTGCCAACAAGTTTGGTCTGGATGTGGAGTTGGGGGAGGGCCAACTTCTCCAGCAGTTTCCCCAGGAAGGGGGTTATGGAAATGGGGCAGTAGTTGGCTGGGCAGGGATGGCCTGCAGATGTTATTTTAAGGAGGGGTCGCACAAGGGAGTGTTTGAGGGAGGATGGAAAAGAACCAGTAGCAAAGGAGTGGGTGCAGAGATCAGCAAGAGCAGGGGCAAGAGAGGAGATGATGTCCTTGATGGTTCTGGAGTAGCATGGGGCAATCTGTTTGGAAGAGACCTTCATGCAGTTGACAACTTCGGAGACTTCTTCAGGGGAGACAAGAGCGAAGGAGGAGAAAGAAGAAGGAGGAGACCGAGTGGTAGGACGGCGAGATTGTTGAGGGTTGGGTTGGAAGAGTGTGTGACAAGGCTGTTCAGTATGTCCTGGGATTTGGAAAAGAAGTGAGAGGCTAGTGCATTAAAAATGGCCTTTGAAGGAGTAGGGGCAGAAGATACTTCAAACGGGTTGGCACGTTCCCTGCAGATTTTGAAGAGTTCAGCCATGATGCAAAGCACAAGAATGCAAGTACACAAATACTCACCTATTG
This sequence comes from Ambystoma mexicanum, assembly GCF_040938575.1. NCBI lineage: Eukaryota > Metazoa > Chordata > Amphibia > Caudata > Ambystomatidae > Ambystoma > Ambystoma mexicanum. The sequence continues at coordinate 1,433,763,099 of NC_090929.1, read as the reverse complement.
CACTCTATACAGGATAATGCTTGATGCATCAATTCACAGAGGCCGATGTCAGACTGGAAGGCTGGCCACCTAGGCAACTGCCATGAAAGACATAAGCAGACAAGACAAATCAATGTGATACTGCAAGCAAGGATAAATACATGCTAAATGTAGGATGCAGACTAAAAGTGCAAGGTCAATGCAGACTTCATTATGACAGCATACAACTGGTCCAATTCTGTATTCAATTGAATGCAGCAGTACCATGCACCTAGCTGCAGTCAACTTGAAGCTGGAAACACTGTGTTGCAGTATGTCACTCAGACATGCATGTGGAAACACCAACACAGCTAAACGTAATGTGCTGGTACACAACATAGCATCCCAAAAATGTACATCAATGTTCCCATGGTTGTGGCTTGTAACTGGGGCTGCATGCCATTATTGACGAAACCCTAAAAATGGAGGGCAAATATGCCATTGAAGCATTACCCCACAAACATTAGTTTAGTTTAGTTTAGTTTATTATTTGTATAGCGCCGCCTGGCCCTAGGGCATCCGGGCGCTTGCGATGAATACAGCAAGAATAATGAATACAACAAGAATAATGCAGCAGAAATGTACAAATCGATTACATATTTACAAATTTACAGTCTTGGTGCATGCTAGTGCGGTAGGGCTAGGCAGTTTCTTTGGATAGAAGCCAAGTTTTGGTGTTGTGTCTAAATCTGTGAAAGGACGGTTCTGATCTCAGCTCGAGTGGAAGTGAGTTCCAAAGTTTGGAGGCAAGCACGGGGAAGCTGGAGCCACCTGCTTTTTGGAGCTTAAATCTTGGGATATTTAAGCAGTGTGTTTGAGCTGATCTGGTAGGGCGCGCTGGGGTGTGGTGCTTGAGGTTGTCGGATAGGTATCTGGGTGCTTGGTTAGCTAGGCATTTGTGTGTGAGTGAGATGGTTTTGTATTCAATTCTTTGTGGTATGGATAGCCAATGGCAGGTGCGTCTGGCGTCCGAGATGTGTTCTTGTTTGGGTATGTTCAGGGCTGCTCGCAAGGCGTTGTTTTGTATGACTTGTAGTTTGTTGATGTTTTTCTGACTGGTTCCCAAGTATAGCGCATTGCAGTAGTCAACTTTGGAAAGGACTAGCGCTCTGGCTAAGGTGATGCAGTTGGATGGTGAGAGGTAAGGTCTGCTGGCGTTGATAAGTTTACAAGTGTAAGCAGTGGCTGATGAGATGGAATTGATCTGTCTTGTCAGTGTGAGGGAGGAGTCGAGGTAGATTCCTAGGGTTTTGACGCTGTTAGAGACGGTGATGTTATTGCCGTCTATAGTGAATGCTTGATAGAGTTTGTCGAGTTTATTAAGTCTGGGTTGGGAACCTAGGAGAAGAAGCTCGGTCTTGTCGTCATTAAGGCATAGGCCATGCTTGGCCATCCATTCTTGTATAATGGAATAAATGTTGTTGAGAGCAGTGAGGTCAGTGGAGTAGTCGCCTGTTAAAGGGATCAGTATTTGGGTGTCATCTGCGTAGTTGGTGTAGATGACACCCAAGCGGTCCAGTATGTCAAAGAGGGGTTTCGTGAATACATTGTATAGAGTGGGGGAGACGCAGGAGCCCTGGGGGACACCGCAAGTGACTGGGGATGGGATGGCAGAGGCTGTGGGTGCGAAGACTCTCATGGATCTGTTGTTAAGGAAGGAATGGATCCATGCGTTGGCGTTATCTGAAAATTTGGCTGCTGAGGATAGATGTTTGCAGAGGATGTCGTGGTTGACCAGGTCGAAGGCGGCCGATAAGTCGAGGAGGAGAAGGAGGGCTAGTTTACCATTGTCTTTAATGTTGTCCATCTGTGTCTTAAGGTCAATCAGGGCGGTCTCAGTGCCGTGTTTGGGGCGGAATCCTGATTGTCTGAGTCCTAGTAAGTTATTTTTCTCGAGGTGGTTCTGTATCTGGAGATAGGCAGCTCTGTCGAGGATTTTTAGTAGGAAGGGTACAGTCGTTATGGGTCTGTAGTTGGTGGGGACATTAGGGTCAAGGGTGGGCTTCTTAAGTAACGGAAGAACCCAGGAGTCCTTGAGGTTGTTGGGCACTATGTTGGAGGTGAAGGATGCGTTGATGAGGGAGGTGATGAAGGGAGCAAGTTGTTTGGCAGCATCTTTAATGATAGGGGCTGGGCAAGTGTCGCCTTGGCATTTGGACGGTTTAAGAGAGTAGATTATTTCTTCAACCTCTTTAATGGTTATGGTGGAAAACTCAAAGAGGTTATTGTCATCATTTTGGGGGGTGGTGTGGGTGTATGTAGAGGGGGTGATGTTATCGGAGAGGGTGAGGCTTTCTTTCTTTGTCAGGATTTTGGCTTGTAGCGTGGTAATTTTGCCTAGGAGTGCTTCCTGGATGTTCGTGCACCAGTGGATGTCTTTGTTGCAAGTGTCTGGAATGGGGGAGGGTGATTCGAGTTCTCTCAGGATATTGAAGAGCTCTTTGGTATTAGATTTGGCGTTGCTGATTCTTTCATTGTACATGTTTTTTTTAGACTGGATGATGGCTGATTTATAGATGTTCGATGCTAGTGCGTAGGATGTCTTATTAATAGTGGATGGTGACTGTTTCCATGCTAATTCAGCTTGTCTTTTGGCTTTGCGGAGTGTTTTTAGTTTGGGGGTGAACCAGGAATTGAGGTGTGCTCGTGGTTTGGCTTTCCGAAGCTTGAGTGGTGCTATGGTATTTATGGCCTTAAGGATAGTTGTGTTGTATAAATCTACTAATTCAGTAGGGTTGGTCATGGTGGGTGAGAAGTCGATGATGGGTCGGAGTAGCGGGAGGAGTTTCTCTAGTGTGATATTTTTGTTGTTTCTTGTGAGTGTGGGTGGGGCATTGGAGGAAGGCCCTGGTGTTTGAGAGCCTTTGTTGATGGTGAAGGTAATAAGGTGGTGATCGGTCCAGGCGCATGGAGTGTTGGAGAGGATGGTAGTGTTGCAATTGAGGTCAGCTATCCAGTCAAGGATGCGGCCTTTGTTATGTGTGGGTTGTGCGATAAGGTGGGTGAGTCCTAATTCTGAAATAGTGTTGGCGATAGTGTGAGCTTTGTCATCTTTCTCATCATTGAGACCTAGATTAAAGTCTCCTAGGATAAGTAGTCGAGAGTTAGGTTTGATATTGTTAGAGAGTAGAAGGGCTATGTCGTCATTGAAGGATAGTATGGGGCCTGGTGGTCTGTAGATGAGGTGGATGGTGATAGTGCTTGTGTGCGTTGTGGATAGTTTGAGGGTGAGTAATTCCGCTGATGTCAGTGATTGGTTTTGTATGTGTCTAATGTTGATGGAGCTTTTTGCAATAACGGCTACTCCACCACCTTTAGCTGTTTGTCTGTCTGCACGGTAGATGGTATAGTCATTGGGTATAGCAAGTGATAGAGAGGGGCCAGATGCTGGGTGGAGCCAGGTCTCTGTAATAGCTATGAAGTCGAGATCATTGACGGTAATAATGTCGGCAATGTCTAAGGCATGGGCGACTACAGATCTCGCATTGATGAGTGCACCTTTAATGGTTTCGGTGGTGATGCATGATTTTTTGATGTGGGTGCGGGGGGAGGGTGCGATCAGGCCGTGTGATATCTGGTCTGTCGGAAGTGTAGGGCGTGTGCAGTGGGGGGCAGATTTGGTTAAGGTTATGTTTTGTTTGTTGCCTAGATTGGGGAGGGATGCGGGATTGCATGGGATGTGAAGTATCACTCAGTACACATGGTCAAAGTGCAATGAGACACACACCAGCACAACCATCAACACCTGTCACAGTCCACAAACAGCCGGACCTGCCACCCACTCCCAAACACCCATGAAAGGCCCACACATTTGGAACACCCACAATTTTTAATATGAAACCAGTAGCCTCACCAATCCATGGAAACAACACCATGCCCAGACCTATCACCAGAACCACACCCTGTGAAACATTCACACATGAAGTAGTACTGGTGCCCCACAAGCAGGGATGTCATTTCACCAAAATGCCTGGGGTAGCGGAAGTGACATCACATGACCCTTGACCCCCTGATGACATCACAGGAAGTGATGTCATTTGACCCCACCCCAAAGTGATATCGCGGGAAGCGATGGAACACAACCTTTCACCCGTTGACAAAACAGGAAGTGGCATCACGAAGCATTGTACACTACAAAAAATATGGTTACGATATAACTATAATGCGATGTACATTTCATACCTGAATGGATCGCCATATGTATCATTATGATCAGTGTGTATAGGCCCATATTTCCAAATTACTGTGATTGCAAGCAGACATCCATGACCAAATGATAACTATCACATTCATTACGACCCAGGCGGTAATCGTCCGTCATTACCGCCATGGCGTAATGAGCGTTTACGCCGTGGGCCGATGGCGTAAAGAGCGCCACATTACGACCCATCGCGCATGAGCATTACGCCATGGCGGTAATGCAATTAACGCCATGGCGGAAAAGGCCCCTACCGGCATCGTAAAGCGAGCAAGGTGCACTTCCGCCACCGTAAGTAGCGGCCACCGTAAGTAGCGTCCACCGTAAGTAGCGGTCACCGTAAGTAGCGGCCACCGTAAGTAGCGGCCACCGCAATTTGCGGCGGCCGTAAAAAGCAGAACCGGAAATAGCGTCATCGCGCCGGAACGGGAAACAGCCCGTCGGCCATCTTTAAAAACACAATCCATTGCCATCCTACCGAAAAACACCAGACCCAACCCTGACACCTGTCCCAACCTATCACCCACCCATCCAAGTACCCGAAAATGCCAAAAGCTGTGAAAAAGGCATGTGACCGCCAGCGCCAGGAGAGATTCAGCCGGGAGGAACTCTGCATGCTTACGGAGACCCTGCAAGACAACGCAGGTGTCGTTTTCTCCCCGGAAATGACCAGGACAGCCATAGGGAAGAAGAAGGCCATCTGGGCCCTGGTGGCTGAGCGCGTCAGCGCGGTGGGGACCGTACCCCGCACCCCACAGCAGTGCAGGAAGCGCTGGGACGACCTCCGCATACGGGTCAGAGCCGTCATCTCTGCAAACCGCAACCTTGCCCTGGGTACCGGTGGAGGGTCGGAATCCCCCCTAAAACTCCAACCGTGGGAGGAGATCTGTGCTACCACGATTGGCATGGAATCCATTGAAGGCGTCGGAGGGATGGAAAGGGGAGCTCCGACATCAGGCGATGAAGGTAGGTGCCTCAAACAAGACATGCCATAGTCACTGCAGTCCAATCATGTGTAGCACAAGGTTGCCCTAGAGTGTAAATGCAACACATATCAACACTGCCCATAGCCACATGCAAGCACCACCCTGTATGCACTGCTGGCACCCGCATACCTGCATCCACATTCCACACTAATAGGAGACAACCTGCATGGCACTGCCTGAAATCTGCCTCATCTACTGACCAGAATAATGTCAATCATTGTCATTCCAAAGTCCGCAGACCCATCAATAACGCCCTCCCTCCTTTGCTCCACCACAGGCACAGATTCACACCCAGAGGACCAGGACACCCCTGCGCCGAAGAGAGCCAAGAAGGCCATCAATAACGTCCCTGCACCCTCAACCTCAGCTGCAGTGAGGCAGACCCCACTACAAGCAGGTCCCACTGCAAGCATACCTGACGTCCCACCGGCAAGCACCCCTGTAGGCAGCAGGCCAGCAGCAGCTGCACCACCTCCACCGACATTGCCTGCCACAGAAGGCACGGGGTCAGCGGCCAGCAGCAACATCGGTGAGACAGCTGCAACAGCTGCATGCTCAGACTCAGACATGGAGCACGAGGTCAGAAGCCCCACTGACCTACTACATTCCCCCTGTTTCTCAGACGCCAGCCCCCATGAGGATCACACACAGGGGCACACAGAGGTAGAGGAGTGGCCTTCCACCCCATGCCCTGTCCACACTCCACAGGAGGGGAGCAGCCCCTCCATCACTCCACCAGCACTGGCCATGGGCCATCAGGGCCAGCAGTCACTCGAGGACATCACTGAACGGCAGCATCAACTGGCCACGATGCTGAATGAGCATGCCGCGGAATGTGTGGGGGCTAGGTCTGCCATTGAACAGGCCACGGAGACCCTAAGGGCCGAAGTAGCACAGTGCACTGCCACCCTGAGGGATGCCATGCAGGCCATGTCCAGGGACATCTGTGCGGAACTTGCCGCCTTGCGTCGTGCGCTCACCGGGCACACCCACACCCTACCGGATGTGCATGCACAGGGGCAGCCAGGGACATCCTCCACTGCCAGTTCTGCACAGAGCAGCCCCGTGCGACGTTCCGGACGTAACCTGCGCTCCACAGCCAGGGGTGCCCCGGGGGCCGGGAGAGGGGGCTTGTAACAGCCTGTGGCCACTGTCACAGGCATCTGTTGACACCTAGAGGGGGTGTGTTGGGGTGTGCAGGGGGGAGGTGGGAGCGGGTGTGTTGGGGTGTGCAGGGGGGAGGTGGGAGGGGGTGTGTTGGGGTGTGCAGGGGGGAGGTGGGAGGGGGTGTGTTGGGGTGTGCAGGGGGGAGGTGGGAGGGGGTGTGACACAACATTTCATAGTTTCAATACACTTTTTTCTTTCAAAAAAAGTAATGTGTGGACATTTTCATTGCGTATGTGTGCTTTATTGGTGTACAGTCCACAGTGTGCATGTCCCAGAGACACACAGTGCCCCAAGTGCAGTCTCCATGTGATAAACACCAGCCGTGTGTGCTAGAAGCAGTGGTCGATGATACTTTGGCGCATTGCACGCCCCTCCTGTGCATCGCCTCCTCCATGGGGTGCCGCCCCATCTGCACCCTCCTCATCCTCATCATCAGGTGGTTGCAGTTCTGCGTCAGGGGGCAGGGGCACATTCCGTCTGACGCACATATTGTGTAGCATGACACATGCCACGACGATCTTTGCCACCTTCTCATGGCCATACAGGAGTGCGCCACCAGACCTGCTGAGGCTTCGGAACCGTGCCTTCAATAGGCCGAATGTCTGCTCTATGACCACACGAGTACGTGTATGTGCACGGTTGAAGTCCGCCTCGTGCTGGTTCTGCGGGTTCCGGACTGGTGTAAGGAGCCACCTCTTCAGGGGATAGCCTGCATCACCTGTATGTAGGCGAGAATGTATGTGTCAGTCATGTTGTCTGATCAGGAACATGATGTTCCACCATGGCTCGCATCCAACTGTTACTTTGGCTCACTTCTACATGCACTGATTGATTCACACAATGCAACCAGTATATGCTCATGGCTCCCATGGCCTGTTTTGCATGCCATCACCCAATGTATGCAGAGGGGTTGTGTGCATTGTGAGTGCCCATCCGCTGTCTCCGTTCTCTGTGTTACTCACAGCCAGGTGGAGTATGCATCATCCCCCCCCCTTTCTGCCAGGTGGAGTATGCATCACCCCTCCCTTTCTGCCAGGTGGAGTATGCATCATCCCCCCCCTTTCTGCCAGGTGGAGTATGCATCATCCCCCCCCTTTCTGCCAGATGGAGTATGCATCATCCCCCCCCTTTCTGCCAGGTGGAGTATGCATCACCCCCCCCCCCTTTCTGCCAGGTGGAGTATGCATCATCCCCCCCCCCCTTTCTGCCAGGTGGAGTATGCATCACCCCCCCCCCCTTTCTGCCAGGTGGAGTATGCATCACCCCCCCTTTCTGCCAGGTGGAGTATGCATCATCCCCCCCCTTTCTGCCAGGTGGAGTATGCATCATCCCCCCCCTTTCTGCCAGGTGGAGTATGCATCATCCCCCCCCTTTCTGCCAGGTGGAGTATGCATCGGTACGTCATTCACCTGCCCACTTCCATGACATTGGACTCACCGAGTAGCCAGGATCTTGGGCCTGCATGTCGCTCCATGTAGTGTGGTATTGTGGAGTTCCTCAGGACCATAGAATCATGGGTTGATCCGGGGAATCGGGCACAACAATGTGTGATGATCTTGTTGGAGTCACAGACCATTTGCACGTTGATTGAGTGGAACTGTTTCCGGTTGCGGTACGGTACTTCCATGGCACGTGGAACCACCAATTCCACATGGGTGCAGTCGATGGCACCAATGCAACCGGGTATGCCGGCTAGTGCATGGAAACCCACTTTGGTGTTTGCAATCTCCTGGGCAGTCCGTGGTAATGAGATGTGGTCGTCTGTGTGCTTGAGGAGGGCATCGAGCACTTGGATGAGTGTTCGTGAGAATAATGGTTGTGAAATGCCATGCAGGTGCCCCACTGTGTGCTGGTAGGTGCCTGTGGCCAGGAAGTGGAGTACAGACACTACCTTCAGTAGGGGGGGGGTGGCGGTTGGACTTTCTATCATGCTGACAATGTCGTTGTGTGTCATGTCTACGATGGCGGTGATGGTGTCCCGGTCCAAACGGTACAGGGTGTGGATCTGCTCAGCAGTGAGGTTGAATGGATTGGCTCTGATGCGTGGGATTGGGGGCTGCCTGCGTGGTGGCACTGGCTGTGCTGGTGGGGCTTGCTGGGCCTGCCTTGCCCTCCTTCTCCTCCTGCGTCTCCTCTGTGCTGCCTGTTGTTGTTGTTGTTGTTGCTGTTGTAGCACATGCATTGCTATCAGGTCCTCCAGCCCCAACATTGCTAGTCGTATTGGCATCATTGTGGAGTGTGACTGGGTGTGGGAAGGGGTGGGGTGTGCTCTTTTTGTGCTTCCCTGAGTCTGTATTGCCTTCACCTGTGCTGTTTCTGTGCACCTGTGGCAGCTGCATTCACTTAACATGGCCCTTTACGGTTGGTTCGCGATGGCGTTATTTGCACCATGGCGGTAAGGTACTTAACGGCCTGGGTGATGGCGTTAGGTGCATGTCCGCTTGGGTCGGCATTTGCGTACCTTTCCGCCATGGCGCTAAGTACGGTGTGGGCGGTCGCGTGCGCGCACCCTTGGCGCAGTTAGCACCAGCGTTAACTACGATGCCGCTAATGGCATCGTAGTTAACGGTCACGGGTCATGATCGGACCTGGCGGAAAACGATGGCGGTAACCATTTACCGCCATCGTTGTTCACTTAGCGCCAGGGTCGTAATGAGGCCCAATGTGTTATTATATTGCACTTAAGCTTAAGCTCTTTACATAGAAGAAATATACACCCAATATCACCCAACCTGTGTTTGTACCCATTTATCGAACTCAGAAGGATGAAAGGCTGAGTTGAGGCGTTTGAGAACAGACTAAATCAGACTAAATCAGTGATTCACCCCCTGAAGTGTGCCTGAAATAAACCTTAAATGAGTCTCGCAATTATTGTATAGAATTCCAGAAAGACAAATTTTTTGGCATTCATATTATTTCTTATTTAGGCTCAGTGCTGAAAGTGTTATATTTATGGCCCTCATGTTGTTATTTTTGTTCTATTTTAAGGTGGGTGAACAAGAAAGCTAGCCAGTCCAGAATTAAAGAGCCACATGGTGCTGGCCACAGCCCAGGAGCTTACATTGCAAAATAAAAAAAAATTTAAAAAAATATTTTTTTTTTTAGAGGTCGCAAGGTAGACCTCAGAGGTCGAACTTGGACCTCTGGTGACCCCCAAATTAGGTCCCTGCCCACAAGACAAGTCAATCCCAAGTGATCACACACATTGTAAGACTCCCAGCCAAACACTACACAAACATCTGCAAATGCCCTTCACTTACCTAATCAGGAGACGCATCCCCCTAAATGCAATGACATGTATAGTAACAACAGAAACACCATGCACATCCATGACAACACAAGCATTTCTCCTGAAAATATGCAGAGTGCACCCACTGCAGAAGCACCGCAGGGTGCAAGAGGGTCACAGAATATAGATTGTGATCTGCCCGTGAGTGCAACAGAGAGAGGGAGAGAGAATGAGAGTGAGAGGGAAGACCACGTTAAAAGCACATCAAGGAGTACAGTGCCTGGATTGGAGATGGCCAATGACATGGACAACACCACAGTAGGTGCGGCCATAGATTAATCACCCGATGGAGGTAACACAGTGACATGAGTACCACTTACATATCCATCCTGACATGGTAGCATGCAAAGCACATATAAGTAAAGTTACACATGCAGCAAACATGGTGACCAATGACGCATGCTCAACATGCAAGACAGTGCTCATACTTACCCGCTGACTCCGCCGGCATGGTGTGAATACCACATCACCTTCATCATGAACTTTGTCTCCGAATCAGTGATAGAAGGGACAGTTCCTGGTCGAGGACATGGGGAGCATGGACGTCAAAGGGTGCAGGGTGTCTCCCCCGGGACAGCATTCACTGCCAGATCATGAATTACTGAAACAACAAGAAGACAATACAAAAGGCATAGTGAAGTAACATTTACACAGCACACATGTGCGAGGAAACACTGAACCCATAATAACCTGCACATACCATCCTGTGCACCACCATGCAAAAATGCAAGTTGACCTCACTATGCATCCTTGCATGTCCACCACTGCAAACGTCATGGCCTTGAGAGGTTAACTGTACAACTCAAGGAAAAAAAACTACAATAATTAAAATAAAACCTGAAGAGTCATTGCCATTGATGGAGCAGGGATGTGCCCAGTCTAGACATATGCACACTGACTCAGGGCACACCGTAAGGCTTGTTGGTTGTCATCTTGTATGTTCTATGTAGCATGGAAGCACATATGTACATGTGTGAAAAGAGATTCTATACCCTGCAGGGCATGAAGTGTAACTCGTATTTCGAACACAAGCACATATCTAGCAGAGCAGAGTCATTGACATCGAGGATGCAGATAACAAGAGTGCACATTGTGGTATCATGTTGGAGATGTTGAGGGGGTATGCTAGAAGGGGATGAGTACTGTCACACAGTCATGTTCAACTGATGTGCAACACATGGGTTGTATCCACTCGTTTGTACACTGGACAGGAGTCAGTTAACAATGACATGGTTCACCCGGGGCATTCATTCAATTGCAGCCAGATGTGCACCACAAATATACATTTTGGTGATGCTTCACTTCACATACTCAGGATGCACAATCTTGGTCACTCACCGGACGTGTCCTCATAATTTTCCAAGCCTCGCACGTCTTGCACCTGCTCCAGTAGAATTAATTGGCATATAGCCTCTTCATGCTCAGTCAGCTCCTCCTCCTCTGGTGACCCCCTCCAGTTGTCAGAGAGAAGGCTAGGTTGGAACCCAGCTTGGACATGGCGCAATAGGTGAGGTCATTCCAGCGCTTCAATACCTGTGCAGCAGTGCGCTTCTCAAACCCTAAGGCATTGATTTCATCGGTGACATGCTGCCAATGCACCATATGATGAGCAGGTGTATGTGTGCTCCCCGGTTGGCGGCACATGTCACAGTGGTGAATGACCACGTAGTACATGATGATCTTGAATTCTTCATCATGGAAGTTCTTCTTTCTCAACATGCCAGTGCCCTGTGCACCCTTGAGGCTTGGGCAGCTGCTCTTGCAGCACGTCCCTGAGCCCTTGGGGCTTGGGCAGCTGCTTCTGCAGTACGTCTCTGAAACCATTGGTGCCTATGCAGCTGCTTCCGCAGGATGTCCCTGACCCCAACCACTTCTGCCCCATTTCCCTCTTGGGGCCTTTCCACTCATGTTCCAGATGTAATGGAAAAATGGAAGACACATGAAGCAATTGTCCTGGGCTGTTTGAGTGAGGGGGAAGTCTATGTGATGGAAGATGTAGTTCTGCGGTCCAGCAAGGCTCAAATGTATCCCAGGTGTAAAAAATATGGTAGATGTAATGCAGAGCTACCCCCTCCTCCACGGTACGTGATACGCAGTGGCACCCAGCGAAACAAAAAATGTGTACGCCAACACCAGAAAGCTACCAGATAGGTAAGAATAGAAGTACGCGATACACAGGGTCACCCAGAGGTTCGGAAAATGCATACACGACTCACCATTAGCCAAATCAAAAGTAGATGTGCATATGCGCGGGGGCAAATCCCCCACCAAAATAAGAGGTTTGAACGGTCCCTGAAGTGAACTAATTGTGTGCCACCCCAAAATATGCAGTATTCCACTTGTCTGTTTCCTCCCCTTTGCACACACATTCCAAGTTGCTTCTACACACACTAATGTATCCCTGACTATGGCGTGCTCAATGCCTGCACACATCGCGTGCCACGTACTGAGGGCCTTCCCTTGGATTTCACGTGTTCACACAAAGTCCCTTCACTATTTTTCCGCTGCCTTCATTGATATACACAGAAGTCTCACGCTGCTGCCTCCATGCCATTTTACCTGCCTCCTACTGCCCTGTGCTGCCTCCAACCTAGGCATCTGTTGCTGCCTGTCCAGTGTGTGTGCCTGCTGCCCACCTGCACTGCGTTTGGAGTGCCTGCTGTCCAGCCATTGCATAAACTCCTGTCTTTGGTACTGTGACCGCCTCAGCTGCTTCATCAGACTCCCACCATGCCATTCCACCACCACAGCCGCTACACAGTCAAGCTCCAGGACCACCATGCCCACCCACACTTTCCTTGGGAGTTGCCATGTCTGCAACATCATCATCAGACCAGAGCTGCAACCCCACGGCAGCAAGGCAGAGGGCTGTCAACTTCACCACCAGGGAAGTTGACATCCTGGTGGAGAAGGGCCTGGAGCATTATGACGCCCTCTTCAATCCTGTGATGCAACGCTACAAGGAAGGACGTCAGCAGATGTGAGATGGGATAACAGATGCCATCAACGTGGAGAGAGTGGCACTCTGCAGCTTTAAGACCATGCACAAGAGCTGGGAGGACCTGAAATCCAGGACCCACAGTAAGGCCCTGCACTACATCCAGGCCAGTGCCACCATAGAGGTGAACCGTGAGTGCAGGTGCTGGATGTCAGCTAACAACATGGGGTCATGAAGAAGTTCTACCCGGCACTGCACACCCAGGTCTTCGAGTTATGTGAACGTCTGAAGTCGACTGGTGAGTAACCATGTGGTGCAATGCTCCACGGTGCATGTGCTCTGTGCATGTAGCAGCATGTTGACAGTGACCCCCTTAGGCTTGCAGCAAGAATTTTTCTGAGATGGATGTCTGCGTGCATGCCCCAGACATTGCTCCCAATTTGTGCATTCAGACCGATATGTATTTTGAATGTGCTATCACTTGCATTGTGTGTTGTAGTGCTGCCTATCACACTGTGCACATGCAATGCTTCTTGTGTATGACATGTGCCAGGGTACAAGTGTGCATACATGATGTTCATTTGTATGTGCCAAAGATGGGAATGTGTGGCTGGGCATCACTCACGCCTGAATAAAACACGGATATCTGGCTTAGTCACGTAGAAGCAGTGCATTTTACAGGGCTCTTTTGTGATTGGTCATCGCACTGCTTGGGGCCTCCTAGTTGATGTGTGTGCATGACATGTGCTGTGGCATGCTCATCTGCATGTGCAAATGATGCCTGCAAGTATAGCATACACAATTGATTGGTTGTGACAGTGGCAAGTAGCTTGATGTGAATGTGTTTCGTGATGGCCACGCAAGTGTCTGCATGGATACGGATTACATGTCCATGAGTGTTGGTGTGGAGGTTGATGGTTGTTCCCTTGACTAGTAATTTTCATGTGAATGTTGGTGTTGGCATGCACAAATTGGTGCAGTACACTGATGTTTCTGTTCTGTTCCTCTTTTTCCACAGTTGCATCTGATGAAGATGGCGGAACCAGTGCTGTGGAGCATGGCAGCAGGGATGCCTCCACCAGGCAGAGGCGCAGGCCCCAGCCACGCCCCCATGACAGCTCATCTTCGGGGAGCGATGTGGCTGTGGCAGCGCCGGTGATATTAGGCATGGCTGCTGGGGGGTACATCCGAGAAGGTGAAGGTGGGAGTGGACTCCTCAGTAGCGGTGGGGACAGGTGTAGCCACACAGGGCCATCCATGGCAGAAGACGCCCCAGAGTCATCCAGGTTGACGGAGGGGTAGGTGGAGGAGGTGGCCATTGTATCCCAGCCCATGGGGTCAAGTGGGGATGTTGAAGTGGGTGTGCCTACTGCAGTCCTGTCCTGGGGGCATGAGGTTGTGCAAGCCATTGTGGAGGTGCCTGTGCAAAATCAAGTCCCCGGGCCATCGGATGCAGCAGTATACGCCTGCCGGGATGCCTCCACCTGTTCTGTGGTGTCCTCCATGGGATGTTCACTGCTGCAACCACCTCCTCGTCTTCCTCCTCTGTGCGCCAGTCATCCTCCGGGTGCCTTCTAGCCCAGATACCTCCAGGGCCCCCTGTACACCAGTCACAACCACAATGCCCCTTCTGGCGGAGATCACATCCCTGCCCGAGTTGGTAGTCCAAGGCACATCAGCTGAGGTGGTCACCATGCCTACCCAGCAACCGATGGGGGCACCTGCAGTGGAGGGACAGCAGGCACCCATGAGCAGTGAAGGTGCTGTACGCCCCTGGGTATCGTCATCAGTTTGGAGGGCATACCCACATAGCAGGCACCGGACACTGTGGCTGCAGGTGGAAACGAGGAGGAGACTATTTGTTTCAGGGAAGACCACCAAAAGGAAGCAGGTGAGAAGTGTGAGGCAGGAGTCACACGTGGACCTGATGGACAGGATGTCTTCTGTCTTATGAGGATATGAAGATCAGGCAGAGCAGAGAGGCAGCAGGCTCAGGAAGCAAGAGTAGTGATGGCCAGTGCAGAAATTGCACTGTGACGGGCACTTGTACGGGATGCCCAAGTGATAGAGACACAAATGCTGGAGACCCTGCAAGCCCTCCAGGCAACAATGGAGGCCCACCTGAGGGGTGAGGACGTGGCACTGGCCTCAGCCCTGGTGGAAAGGCTCAGTGAGATTGGAGAGGAGGAGGACTATCCCGCTGCCTTTGTACATAGTTATTTAGGTGTAGGTTTCCTTTTTTATTTATTATTTTCCCCTTTTTATCTATAGTTGGATAGGCATAGGATATTTGGTTTATTTCATATTTCCCATGGACTACTTTGAACTTGATTCCCCGTTTATTTTTGTACATATTTATGTCCAATACGTCGTTCTGTTTGTTACATTCCATGTTTCATGCAGTTCATTTGTGTGTCTGCCTCTTTGATAGTTCTATTTTCAGTCAGTGCATCTCTACATTGCAAGTCATGTGTCTTGTGGTGTGCATGCTTGTGTGTTCTTGTTGCTTGGATGGATGCGGATGGTAGGATGCACATGTGCCTGACATGTAGGGGTAGGTCCATCTGACGACTGGGTCTGCACTGTATGTTTTCATTGGAATTTACCTGTGCAGCATCACTGTGTGTTTGGCATCAGTGTGGTTGGGGTGGAGGGAGGTGTGCTCACTGTGGAGGAGTCCCATGGTCACGTTAATAGCATGTTTCTTTGGCATTGCATGTGCAGTCACACACTGCCTTCTCTCATGTGTCGCTAAACCTCTACCACTGAAAAAGAAGTAGTGTGCCATGTTTGCTCTTCCAGCGTATAGCAGCACAATTCTCCTCTCTCTGCGAGTCATGCTCTCTCTGACTGCCCTACCATTACCCATGCATGGCCGTCATGTGATTGTTCCCTGACAGGTATTTTGCCACCCATTCCACCCATGTCACTGATGCTCAGGCTGTGACACGCCTGGTCATTGTTTGTGTATGTTGGAACATCTTTTAGTAGGTTGGCTCTTTCATGGGCACACATTCAGTTACTGTGCTTTGATGCCTTGGCAATGTGCCATGGACAATATACACATGGATTTGCATTCATTTGTCACATGTGTATGGGTGTGGCTGATTAAGGCCTGGAAGGGTGAGTGAGGAGACGCTCCACTCATGGATGGACCTCCGATGCTTCCAGTTCGTCGTATTTGCAGTGGATATGGTGGTGTTGCACTTAATGGTGCTGTCAGACCACGGAAGTTCAGGTGAGCTGCAGACATGCATTGCACTGGTATTGTGGAAGACTGTCAGGGGGCTGCCTGGGGAGTGTCACCGGTGAGGGGGGTTAGTGGGTGGTGTCCAGTCTGGAGTGGACTGCCTGTGGGGGGCATCACAGGTGAGGGGGCATAAGGGGTGGTGTCCAGTCTGGAGTGGGCTGCTTGTGGGGAGTGTCACAGGTAATGGGGGTGGTGTCCAGTCTGGAGTGGGCTGCCTGTAGGGAGTGTCCAGTCTGGAGTGGTCTGCCTGGCGGGTGTCACAGGTGAGGGGGGAGGCTGGGGGTGGTGTCCAGTCTGGAGTGTGCTGCCTGGGGGGTCCAGTCTGGAGTGGGCTGCCTAGGATGGGTGTCACAGGTGAGGGGGCTCGGGGGTGGTGTCCAGTCTGGAGTGGGCTACCTGTGGGGGTGTCAGAGGTGAGAGGGGTTGGAGGGTGGTGCCCAGTCTGAAGCGGGCTGCCTGTGGGGGGTGTCCAGTAGGGAGTGGGCTGCCTGGGGGTGTCACAGGTGAGGGGGCTGGGGGTTGTGTCCAGTCTGGAGAGGGCTGCCTGTGGGGGGTGTACAGTCTGGAGTCGGCTACCTGTGGGGAGTGTCACAGGTGAGGGGGGCAGGGGAGTTGTGTCCAGTCTGGAGTGGGCTGCCTGTGGGGGTGTCCAGTCTGGAGTCGGCTGCCTGGGGGTGTGTCACAGAAGGGGGCTGGGGAATCATGCCCAGTCTGCAGTGGGCTGCCTGGGGGGGGTGTCCGGTTTGGAGTGGGCTGCCTGTGGGGGTGTCCAGTCTGTAGTGGGCTGCCTGGGGGTGTCACAGGTGAGGGGCACTGGGGGTGGTGTCCAGTCTGGAGTGGCCTGCCTCTGGGGGGTGTCACGGGTGAGGGGGGCTGGTGGGAGGTGTCCAGTCTGGAGTGGGCTGCTTGGGGGTGTCCAGTCTGGAGTGGGCTGCCAGTGGGGGGTGTCCAGTCTGGAGCAGGCTGCCTGGTGCCTATCACAGCTGGCGGGCTGGAGGTTGGTGCCCAGTCTGGAGTCGGCTGCCTGGGGGGATGTCCAGTCTGGAGTGGGCTGCCTAGGGGGGTGTCACAGGTGAGGGGGGCTGGATGGGTATGTCCAGTCTGGAGTGGGCTTCCTGGGGGAGGTGTTCAATCTGGAGTGGGCTGCCTGTGAGGGGTGTCACAGGTGACGGGGGTTGAGGGGTGGTGTCTAGTCTGGAGTGGGCTGCCTCTGGGGGCTGTCCAGTCAGGAGTGGGCTGCCTGTGGGGGGTGTCCAGTCTTAAGGGTGCCACCTGTGCTTGCAAGGGAGGACCTACATTTTCGCTGGGGTGCAGCCTGGGCTTGCAAGATGAGGCACGCAATTTCGCTGGGGTGCAGCCTGGGTTTGTGAGAGGGGACCCACGTTTTTGCTGGGGTGCAGTCTGGCTTTGCGAGGGAGGGCATGTGTTTTCGCTGGGGTGCAGCCTGGGCTTGCGAGGTGAGGCACGTAATTTCAATGGCGTGCAATCTGGGCTTTCGAGGTGAGGTGCACAATTTCACTGGGGTGCAATCTGGGCTTGTGAGGGAGGGAATGTGATTTTTCTGGGATGCAGTCTGGGCTTGTGAGGGAGGGCATGCGTTCTCGCTGTGGGGGCAGTCTGGGCTTGCGAGGGAAGGCCAGCGCATTCATTGGGGTGCAGGCTGGCTTTGCGAGGGAGGGTACATGTTTTCACTGGGGTACAGCCTGGGCTTGCGAGGTGAGGTGTGCCATCTGATGGGGGTACTGGATGGTGAGTCAGGGTCGGTGCGGATGCTTGCACCGTGTTTGTCGTTTTGCTTGCTTTTTGGTGTGCTTGGGGGCGTGTTGTGGGCATTCCACGTGCAGCTTGTTTGTAACTGCATGATGGCTAGTAATGCGTCTTTAAATCCATTAACACACGTGGTGCTCAAAAAAAGTTCGGCTTGCACAGGGTCCTTCTCGGCGCGCAGCCCTTGCACCATTTCTGCACCCGATTCCATGAATCGGACCCTGTGTGTTCCTCTTGTTATCATGGGTGATATTGCCACGCTTTCCCACCATGTCACTGCACTTTCTGATTGGTGACATTTTCCATTGACTTTTTCAATAGTCAGAGACTCCCAGAGAACACACCCCACAATCTTCAGAGGTTGATCATGTTTTCTGTACATGAGAAAAGAAGGAAAAGGTGGGGATTGCATGCTCTTAACACTTTTGAATGCAACATTATTTATATTATACATTTCATCATAGCAACTTGCAACATTGATGAAATATGAATTTCTGGGATCTGTAAGGATATTTGGCGTGTTACAGCACAGAGTACAGCACTACTGCACAGGTAGCATTTTTATGCAGCACCACTACATGGGTGTGATGCATTGCGATATGTGTTGCCAGAGTAACATGGATATATAAGTAAAGACAGGCTATTCAGTCAAAAACGATTTTTACATATAAGATGCAAATCCATTTTTACAGTTAAAAGCACACATCTGCACATTCAAAATGCACACTATTTTTCACCTGAAATGCCTATGTTGCAAGAGAAACATTTGAAAATTAATAACTAACCTTATTAACAACTAACCTGACTAATAAAACTTCATTTAACATAACCCACTAATAAAAATGTGTCTCCACTGCAGAATTAGGCCTACTCTGAAAGTGAACTTTTAAACGCACATTCATTTTTTTCTCTGCTGCTCTGTCCACATAACTACAGGAAGCAAAGAGCTCGAAGGAGCAGGAAATCAGTTTGTTACAATTGCCACTGTAGAAGTGAGCCATTGTGTAGTGAGGGAGGAGATGACATGATTGATTCTGATTGGAGCAGTGTCATAGCAAGTATCATGCTAGAGGCTGTGATTAGAACTTTGCTGGAGAAGCTTGAGAAGGGGGCGAAGACAGTCGACATCTTTCAGAGCTGGGAGAAGGATTTCTTTCCTGGCTGGGGCATTCCTGCTGAAAAAGCTGAGAGCTCCAGGCAATAACCCCGGTTTGAGAACGGCAGATGCTGTTTTCACTGGGGTTGATCTTCAAGGGAGCCAAATTCAGAAAGAGAATAGCCGGAGAAAACTCATGCTGAACAGATAAGGTAATTACAGAAGTGAGTGGGAGCTGTGCTAAAGTGCGCGAAGCTGTTCAGTCAGTGTATTAGAGGGAGTCTCAGTCTCTTATCAGTATATTTAATGTTACCAATTGAATATATTCTCGCAGCTCTCTGTTCATTTTATCACAAATAATGTTGTACCATTTTATTTATTTCTGTAAAAAAAAAGTTAAACTGTGTTTAAATGAAATTTCTATAATACAAAAATATTTGAAAACAGATAGATAGTGTGTATTATTTTTCTCTTTCATTTTGCATGGGGGAAGGTTTAAACGTGGGTATATTTTTAAACAGTGCAATTGTCATTTTAAAGCAGATATGTGCATGATTCTATTCAGTATGGACAGTTGTGAGTGACTGTTTGTAGCATAGCCTGTTGGAGGTACACAAGTCAACGGGAAGAGAGACTCTCTGGACATAGTTCCCTACCGTATATGAGGTAGTGGAAATTACCACAAAAATACCACAATTGCCCATGGTGGCACACAACACTAACACTGAAAATGTGGTATCCCTAAAATGTAAGCCTGAGGTCTCTCTAGTGATCAAGAACAATCTAGATAAAAACAAGGGATGTTGGATATTGGGGCCACAAATAAACCAACCACTATACCAACCAACCACGCAAACTACCACGCATACCATCTAAATAGGTCTGAATTCTGAAATAATGCAATGTATTATTGTCATGTGTGACCCAATATGAATACAGAGAGTGATTATTGCTAAAGGTATTTTGGCGGTAAGAAAATACCGCAAAGCCCCAAATATCCACAAAATACCCAACATATTTATGGTGCGTTGGCCGGGAAAGTGATCATAGAGTACCTACTGGGCGTGGCAAGCGTGTCTCACACTGCCATTTGCACATTAAAGGGAACCCATTTTATAATAGCAGTGTGCCACTAAAAACAAATTTCAGAATGTCACAAAGGGAAACCACATTTTCAGACCTAGTGCAATATTTAGAGGCAAAGTTGTTTGCACATGGGACGTGGTCGTCGAACAGCACCTTAGAATGGCGTGACCGCATTCAGGGTGAGGTGCAGAAAGAAAAACTAGACAATATTTTTACAGAAGGCAGCATAATTCAGGTCTGCCTTACAAGATTATTGAATGCAGCCGATAAAAGTGCAGAGAAAGACTGTTTAATACGGCTATGCGGCAAAATATGGTTTATTTTGAATAAGTCCCTGCGAATGCAGGAAAATGATACCCAGCTAATTAACAGGTTAAAGACTGAATTAGATGGGGCAAGTAAAAATCAGGAAATGTTAAGAGCAGAATTGGATGTATGCCAAAAAGACATGCAATTAAAATGCAGAGACTTTGATGCTCAGTTATCCAAAAGCAAGAAACAATTTGAGGATAGTGAGCAAGAACTGGTACACTTAAAAGCCTTAGTGGACCACATTAGACAGGATAAAGATGAGGTTGTTTCAGAAATGCAGATTTTACAAAAAGAACATTGTGAAAAAGAATGTGATCTCCAGAGTGCAGAACAAGAAATGATTAAAATGACTCAAGAAAGAGACAAGAGAAATAAAGAGTTCAATGAATGCCAAATACAAATGTGCGACATGCAGGAGGTGATTAATAAGATGAGTGATGAAAACAACTATTTGCAAATTGAAGCAAACAGACTCCTTAAAAAGTGTTAGGACTTAGAACAGCAAATGTGCATTCCCAGGTCCCAGGAGAGGCGGCATGGTACCACATTCAATGGAGTGGAGGTGAATTCTAGTTCTGCCCAAAGAGCTAGTGCTCCAGTGACTGGGCCAGTGACTGAACTTGGTTGCAGCGCCCTTGGGGGATTTGATACTCCCATTGGGGGCAGCCACCAATCTCATACACCTGAAAACAGGATTGAATCACAAAGTAGTGCAATTCCATGCATTGCAACAAGTAGCCCGATAAAAATAATGAAATCCATTAAAGCCCTGATCAAACCATTTAAAAAGGGAGGTGAATGCTGCATTGAGGATCACTTAGAAGCGGTGCATGACATTTTTAAAGCACTCCAGATACCTAAGGAACAGTACAGACAATATTTTCATTTAACTTTAGATGCCCCGACGGCCAGCGTCATAAGGGGATTAAATGAACAGCAGAATATGACCTTGGTGGAGTTTGAAAAAGAAATTAGGCGTCATTTTTCTCCTTTTCAGTCATTGCAGGAGGCAAAGAAAGTCGCTTACACAATCACTGCTGGACCTAATACATCCACTAGCCAATTTTTACAAGACTTAAAAAGAGCATTTTCTCGTTTTGATGTATCTTTTGACCCAAATTCCAATGAGTTTAAAACTGCATACTTCTATGGGCTACAGAAAGACATCATATCCCAATTGATCTGTGAATTTGACCCTGAGAAAAGCCCCTTGAATGGACTGTACATCAAAGCACAAAACTATATGAGGTACTCTATTGTCAGGGTAGAGAAAGTGATAAAATGAAAGATACTAGACCTAAATCTAAAGAACCCTCAGCCACAGTAATGGAAATCATGTCAGCCAAAATGTCCCTTGAGTCTGCTCAAAGCCAAGGTAAAAATAATGTGACACCTGAACAAAGGGGTAATCAACAAAGATCGCCATTTCCTGTAACAATGTTCCAATCACATGATCCTAGTAATAGGGAGAGCTACATCAGCCCTAGGTATTTAGGGGACAGACCCCGGGTAGGATATCGGCCTGATATGGCAGGTATGAACAATAACCAGAGACAAAATCAAGATCAAAGAAATGATGGTCCCTACCAGTCATTGGGGACAAGAGCAGATTTGATCCCAACACCATGATATATGGTAATCAGGATAGACCCCGATATGTGGATCGATTTACTGATAATGGAAATCAACATAGGGGCCAGTACCCACAATCTGAGAGACAGGACATGAGGCAAAACATGAACTACAATCCACGTCAGTACAATGATTCCCCACCAGGGGACTATAATCAAAGGATGGGTGCAACCCGCTCCCCTCCACAAATGAATCAAGAGTTCAGAAACCATCCCAACCGACATCAATCACCTGAGAGGTATCAGAATAGATCCAATCAGGGGGAAAACAACCAATATCGACCTATGCCACAGAAAGAGGACTCTAGAGAGATGGAAAGGTTCCAGTGCCTTGAGGCCCAAGTGAAAATGTTAGCTGAGCAATTAGGAAAGCTCTATACAGCGCAAAAACAACCTTCCAAAGAGGGGGCTGATGGCCATAGCAATGACCGGGGGGCTTCCAAAAATTGACTAAGTACTCATGATAACTGCAGTGCCAAAATGACAGATTGTTCTGATATAATTTTGCATAACGACTCTGAGATGCCTAATGAATTAAAAATGAAAGTGCCAGTAAATGAACGTGTGACAGAAAGTGCAAATACTTCTAAAAAAGAGGTACGGTTTAACCTAGAGCTAAATAAAACAGTAAAGATTTGCACAAATGAAAAAGAAACATTAGGAATTCCAAAAGAACAAAGGGACAGATTTAAGAAAAATGACTCATGCATGGGGAATACCAGTGGGGATGCTATAGCTCCTTCCCTGGGCAAGCAAAACAATGACCAAACACAGGCAGAAAAAGGAAATACTCAAAAGGAGGGTACAAGTCAATCACCTGAAGAATTCTTTGAGCCACATATTTTTGAAGAGGCTGAAAGGGCTGGTATCACACTAAATGATCACAAATGCACAGAATTAAAAAATGACAAATTGCTGAATGATGTTGTTACACATGTTCAGTTGGAAGGTTGTAATGTGGTCTCTGATGTTACCCAGATGGATGGGTGAACAGTGGCCACACTCCAAAAAACCTCTGATCATGGAGAAATGGGTAAAAAGGAGGGAAAAATGTCTTTCCATTTCCAAATGTGCTTAGCCAAAAGTGAAAAAGGCCTGAGAAAGGTGAGCCCTGAAATCATTAAGAATTCACACTTCTTATGTGTATTAGAGGAAGTTGAGGACAGATATTATGCACCCATCACTGTAGAAGAAAAATGCCACAGCTTTGCTATGATTGACACTGGCGCACAGGCCACAATTATGTCCAAGGAGCTGGTAAAGAGTATCAATGAAGGGAGACCCCCACAGAGTCAGATCACAGTGAAGGAAAATCAAGGTCCAGTGCATAACTTTAATGGGGAGGAGGTGCCCATCATAGGTGTAACTGAGGTTGACATAAAAATAGGAAAGCACAGAATGAAACAAGAGGTATTGATCACATCTATTTGTGAAATTCCATTTCTGATGGGGACAGATTGCCTGAAAAGATTGTCTCCTCTCATAGATGGGGTGAATGGAGTGCTCTGGTCCTTAACCAAAAAACCATTGAGGCCTAAGAAACTAAAATCACAAAACAGCAACATAAATGAATGTCACACCGTTGACAAAACAAATAATGCTGTGGAGGTATATCTCCAGAATAGTTGCATACCTAGTGTCACTGGTATATTAATGTATCAAGACAAAATGCAGAGCGACAATGAAAAAATACCTGTACAAATATACTTGGACCCAAGGAAAAATTGGCAGACTGCCATAGATGAGCACACATTACGTTTTTATTTAAAAGAGAAAACATGGAAACAGAATATTGCTCCTAAAACAGATTCAGAAAAACACATTACCACTCTGGCAGAAATACACATGGAAGATGAGCAACCATGGGTTCATGTTGGTATAAATGATTTTAAAACAATAAAAGCCACTTTAGCGCTTGGACATGAAAGGAGTTTCATTAATGAGAAATTGTTGCAAAAAATAATGGAGAGGGAAGAAATCCCGAAATTTAGGATTAAAAACCAATATGTTTCTGGGTTGGACAGTCCAGACTTTGAAAACCGAATTGCAGGCAGATGCATGCTTAAAATTAGCATTGGGCAGAAAACAATTTACCATAATGTATGGATAGTGAGTGGAGCACAAAATGAATTTTACATGGGCAATGACATCATGCACAGAATGTGTATGGTGTTAGATTTCCTTAATCAAAAATATGGTCACGCCTAGGTGGTCCGGCACCTGAATTTGAAGACAAAAGAAGGGCTTATCATTGTGCACAACTGGTTCCTTATGCAATCGAATTACAAATGAGGAAAGATACTATTATTCCTGCATTTACAAAACAGTTTGCAATAACACTGAAATGCAAAAATGGACAGCAGATGAAAGACTCTGATGCATTTGTATGCCTGAATGAATCCATAAAACAGCAAGGCCTGGATTATGAATACATTCCATTGGTAGATATTGGTGAAGGATCTGTAAAAATTATGGTAAATAATAAAGGTTGTCAGGATATTCATTTAGAGGAAAACTCCCCATTAGGAATGGCCCTACAGAAATCACATTATACGGCAGATTTAAATAACATGGTGATTGGAAATATCCCTGAAAAGTATGTAGATGCCAAGGGTGAGTTGCCAGAACACCTGGACTCTCAGCCCAAAGGAATATTTAAAATTCATTCTGTTTATCCTTATGATTCAAATGAGACAGTGTGCTGCCATCAAGAGGATTGCATACTAATTTAAATGAAAATGAAACAGAAAATCAGCCCATTGAAGTGGAAGCTGATATGCCAAAATATTTAAAAGTGGCAGCTTTACAAAAAGACACAGCCACACAGTTAGAGGAAAGCGCCGAGATTCCCTTACCAGAAGATTTTCCAGAATTTTCCAAAATGGTAGAAGAGCAGATCTCCTTAGCAGATGCGTGTGACAGCAATGAGGATAGGAACAATCTGAGGGAGATTTTTATGGAGTTTAAGGATGTATTTGCAAAAGATGATTATGATTGTGGTTTAAATAATTTACATGTGGCCACACTACCAGAAGGAAGGGTGTAGCAGAAGTCCAGTGTTTGTACGCCAGTATAGACTACCGCTGGCATGTTTAGAATCATTGGCAGAGATTATTAAAAATTTGGAATCGCGGGGAATCATCAGGCCCATTCATAGCACATCCAATACACCTATTTTAGGTGTGTTAAAGCCAAATGGTCAATGGCGGCTATGTGCAGACTTGAGAGAGTTAAATAAAAGAGTACCAGTATCTAGATGGCCACTGCCATTCATTGATCAGGGCCTAGCTCAGGTACATGGTTCAAAGGTATTTACCACATTAGATCTCACCTCTGGATATTGGTGCGTGCCATTGGCAGAGGAGATACAGAATTTATTTTCCTTTACATTTGACAGGACTCAATACGCCTGGCTTAGAGCTCCGTTCGGGTACATCAATAGTGGGAGTGAATTTGTCATATTTTTGAGAAAGGCCATGCCGGATGCAGCGGAAAGAGGAACAATAGTTTACGTGGACGATGTCCTGATAAAAAATGAAGGCCTGAAAAGCCATTTTGATGAAATAAGACATGTGCTAGGCCAATTGCAGAAAGCAGGCGCCAAAGTATCTTTACAAAAAGTACAATGGTGCAAGAAAAAAGTGAACTTTCTAAGGCATGAAGTGACTGAACATGGGCTAAATCCACAATAGAATAAAATAGAGGCCATGCAAAGATTAAAAGATCCTAAAAATGTGAAAGGAGTAAAAAGTTTATTAGGGATGACAGGCTATAACAGAAAGTTCATTGAAAATTATGCAGAAATCACTCAACCATTGACTAAACTGCTTAAACTGAATACTCCCTGGAAATGGGAAAAAGAGCAGTCTGATGCAGTGGCTAAATTAAAGGAATGTCTTGTAAAGGCACCATGTTTAGCATATCCCATAAAGGACAGGGATTTCTTTATAGAAATAGGTTTTTCTGAACATTGTATGTCAGCAGTGTTATCACAAAAACACGATTTGAATCACAAAACCATTGCCTATGCAAGTAAGGCATTTTCCCAAGTTGAAATGAAATTTAATGAATGTGAAAAGGCCCTATTAACCACTGTGTGGGCGCTACAACATTTCCGCCCCATTGTTCAGGGAGAAAAGGTGATTATTTAAACAAATCATGAACCTTTGCAATTTTTAGAGAGTAAAAGAATTAGATCAGGTAATCTAGCGCAGTCCAGAATCACTTCATGGACGCTGGCATTACAAGGTTTTCCTGTAGAAGTGAGATATGGACAAAATAAAAAGAAGCCAATTGCTCAAGGGTTAGCTGACTTACATGACTGTGCAGCTGAACAAATACCAAATGAAATGGAAGTGGAAACTAGTTTGCAGGAATTTGAACAATCACCACACAAAGCTTTTGATGAAAAAACATGCAAGGATTTGCCAACTGTATATGTGGATGGTTGTGCTTTTCACATTGAAAATGACAGTAATAAACAATTAGTGGCAGGAATAGGAAATGTCTGGTTGAAATGTGAAGGCGTCCCCAGTATAGGGATGAGGATTGGAGCTAGGAGCAGTCAGGTGGCGGAATTGGCAGCCATTTATAAAGCAATTGCTACTGCAGTTGATAAAAAGTTCAGTGAAATTGTCCTGGTGACTGATTCTGACTATGCACGGAATAGCTTTGTGGAGTATTTGCCTGGTTGGAAAGCAAGAGGCATGGTTACAAACAACAAAAAGCCACTTAAACATGGAAAAATATTACAAGCAATAGCCAAATTGGTGTCAGAGAATAATTTAACAATTTACTGGAGAAAAATTCGTGGGCATTTAAAAACACCAGGAGAGGATAAGGAGGGAAATGATAAGGCAGACCACCTGGCTAAGATTGGGGCTGTGATGGGAGAATTGCTGCCTATTGAGTATTTAATGGGTGAAATACAAATTGATGCAGTAACACGTTCTAAAGCACCAAAGGAGGTAGATCAATCAGTGGTACAGTGGAGTCATGACACGCCAGACCAAGATTTGATTGAGGCACAAAAGAATGATCGAATTTTGGGAATCTATTATAATCATTTGATAGATCCTGAACAAAATCCTTTAACAGAAAATGATTGTATGGGAAAAGAAGAGTTGAGGGTGCTATTAAAGAACAAAACACGAATTACATTACAGGATGGACTCATGATTAGAGAGTCCATAACATGACAAATACAGTGGGTGGTACCCCTTTCATTCAGAGGGCTAATGCTACACCATGCACATGATGCCATAACTGCAGGCCATAGAGGTTCAAAAAAAACATTGGAAATACTAAATGATTATCCTTACTGGCCAGATATGTCCCAAGATGTGGAATTATATACTAGAGGATGTCTAGTATGCGCCCAATTTAAGCCTGCTTCACCAATGCATAGAGCCCCATTAATGAAAAGAGGCCTAACTCTTCCATGGTCATATTTGCAAATAGACTATGTAGGGCCTTTAAAAAGGTCGAGCAGAGGAAACCATTATATTTTAAGTGTGGTATGTTTGATGTCAAAGTGGATTGAATGCATTCCTGCACCAGATTGTAGTGCGCAAACAGCAGCCATATTGCTGGTGAACCATGTGTTCTCAAGGTTTGGGTTGCCACAAAGAATTGAGTCAGACAGAGGAAGTCATTTCACAAGTACTCTAATTAGTAAGGTATGGCAAATACTGGGTGTGAAAAGAAAACTACATATTGCATAATGGGGCGGTTTCTTCAGTGGGAGTTGAACGGTGCAATAGGTCTGTTGTGGACATTTTAAAGAAATTTGTGGCAGAAGCAGGTTCCAGCTGGGATTTACGATTACCTTTGGTTTTAATGGCAATCAGATCAACTCCTGCCAAAGCAACAGGTGTTAGCCCCCATGAGGTCTTGACAGGTAGGAAAATGGTGTTACCACAACACCTGCTATACAGAACACATGAGCAAACACTTGTGAGTGCATGCTTTTGTGCAGAGAAATCTGGAAAGAGCTGCTGACAGTGCAAAGTCTTACTATGATAAAAAAGACATCAGTAAAGAAATACAGTGTAGGGGATCAGGTGTATAAATTTCATTTTGGAAAAAGTAAACAGAAACATTCTAAATTTCTAGCAGCATGGCAGGGGCCATTTCGAATCATAGATAAGGTCTCTCCTGTAGTTTATAAAATTTTGAAAAATGAAGGTGAAACGGCAATAGAGCAGTTCGTCCATGTAAATCAAATCAAACCATGCCATCCCAGACATGAGATCAGGCAGCTTGAGCATGTAGAAACAGATAAAGTCTCTTGAACACAAAAAGAGAAAATAAATGGGTACAGTCAGGAGGCAGTGACAGAGAAGTTAAAAAGTTGATTATTATAATGGCACATAAACACTGTAATATATGTAAATAAATTAAAAAATATATATAATAGAAGCTCATGGTCGGTGTGCAGAATGAATCATTGAATTTAAAATGTTGTTTCATGTATGCTTATTTTCTTTTTAACCTGTGTTTAATTTCAGAAAAAAAAATGTTTTATTTTTGGCAAAAGGGTGGTTAGTATTGTGCTTAATCTGTTTCTTTTCTATTTTGGTTTAGAACATTAACTATTTATACCGGAGGTCACGGGAGACAATGGAGTCCTGGAGTCCCCTGGATGAAGACCAAAAGATGCCTGCCTCCAGGTGGAGGTGAAGACAAGATAACCAGAATGCCAAAAAAGATGACTCCTATGGATCCAAGATTGCCAAGATGAAAGAGTACTCGAATGAACCAAATGATGTGACATCGCTGGTCGGGACATATCAGAGGCAGACAAGAGTCCTGACATATGGAGTTCCACGTATTTATTATTTTAATTATTTATTTTAATCTGTTATGTTAATTATTTGTTTTAGTTAGTTATTTTATTTTATTGTTTTTAATTGACTTATAAAATCGAAACTAATGCCACTTCCTTTGGGAAGGCAAATGTAGAACATTTTGTAAACTAATGAACTCAGATGAATACTGTGTTGATTGCAACTTTTTCATTGATGCACATGAATATTCATTTTGTTGGATTGCTACATTGTGAAAAGAAGAAAGGGGGCAAGTTAGATTTCTTTCGATTGTGGCTTGGACAAGGGCCAAATCCTCCGAAAAGGAGCAGTTTTTTTTTGGAATTGGCTTGGATCGTAGCCAAATTAAAAAAAAAGGAGTGTATATTTGGCGTGTTACAGCACAGAGTACAGTACTACTGCACAGGTAGCATTTTTATGCAGCACCACTACATGGGTGTGGTGCATTGCTATATGTGTTTCCAGAGTAACATGGACATATAAGTAAAGACAGGCTATTCAGTCAAAAAACGATTTTTACATATAAGATGCAAATCCATTTTTACAGTTAAAAGCACACATCTGCACATTCAAAATGCACACTATTTTTCACCTGAAATGCCTATGTTGCAAGAGACACATTTGAAAATTAATAACTAATCTTATTAACAACTAACCTGACTAATAAAACTTCATTTAACATAACCCACTAATAAAAATGTGTCTCCACTGCAGAATTAGGCCTACTCTGAAAGTGAACTTTTAAACGCACATTCATTTTTTTCTCTGCTGCTCTGTCCACATAACTACAGGAAGCAAAGAGCTCGAAGGAGCAGGAAATCAGTTTGTTACAATTGCCACTGTAGAAGTGAGCCATTGTGTAGTGAGGGAGGAGATGACATGATTGATTCTGATTGGAGCAGCGTCATAGCAAGTATCATGCTAGAGGCTGTGATTAGAACTTTGCTGGAGAAGCTTGAGAAGGGGGGGAAGACAGTCGACATCTTGCAAAGCTGGGAGAAGGATCTCTTTCCTGGCTGGGGCATTCCTGCTGCAAATGCTGAGAGCTCCAGGCAATAACCCCGGTTTGAGAACGGCAGGTGCTGTTTTCACTGGGGTTCATCTTCAAGGGAGCCAAATTCAGAAAGAGAATAGCCGGAGAAAACTCATGCTGAACAGATAAGGTAATTACAGAAGTGAGTGGGAGCTGTGCGAAAGTGCGCGAAGCTGTTCAGTCAGTGTATTAGAGGGAGTCTCAGTCTCTTATCAGCATATTTAATGTTACCAATTGAATATATTCTCGCAGCTCTCTGTTCATTTTATCACAAATAATGTTGTACCATTTTATTTATTTCTGTAAAAAAAGTTAAACTGTGTTTAAATGAAATTTCTATAATACAAAAATATTTGAAAACAGATAGCTAGTGTGTATTATTTTTCTCTTTCATTTTGCATGGGGAAAGGTTTAAACGTGGGTAGATTTTTAAACAGTGCAATTGTCATTTTAAAGCAGATGTGTGCATGATTCTATTCAGTATGGACAGTTGTGAGTGACTGTTTGTAGCATAGCCTGTTGGAGGTACATGAGTCAACGGGAAGAGAGACTCTCTGGACATAGTTCCCTACCGTATATGAGGTAGTGGAAATTACCACAAAAATACAATTGCCCATGGTGGCACACAACACTAACACTGAAAACGTGGTATCCCTAAAATGTAGGCCTGAGGTCTCTCTAGTGATCAAGAACAATTTAGATAAAAAACAAGGGATGTTGGATATTGGGGCCACAAATAAACCCACCACTATACCAACCAACCACGCAAACTACCGCGCATACCATCTAAATAGCTCTGAATTCTGAAATAATGCAATGTATTATTGTCATGTGTGACCCAATATGAATACAGAGAGTGATTATTGCTAAAGGTATTTTGGCGGTAAGAAAATACCGCAAAGCCCCAAATATCCACAAAATACCCAACAGATCCCTGACCTAGACAGAGGTATGGACCTGTGACACAAGTATAAAAGGCAGTCAATTCGGATTTGGGCTCATACAAATGAGGAGTATGTCATAATCATAACATACATTTCTGTTTGTTTTGGGGTTCGTGGTTGTGGATTTGTATAAAGAAAATTGTTTAACTACATGGATAAAGTTGATTCCAATGTCCTATTCTATTTCTGCACCAGTGTTCCAGCCTGAAGTATTATTTCATAGAATTGTGAAACCTCTGTTTACCATAATGAGCCATGTAAACAGCTCTCGGAGGCCCCATGGTCAGTTGTATTGCTTTAACTGAAGTCAAAGGTCACTCTTTAAATACAATAATGTTTTCTTGAAGCCAGTCATAAGGAGAACCGGAAATATTGTCTTGTTAGCAATTCTGAATCTTCAGAGAGATATAGATTGGATTGAAATATTGGACGCTATGGAATGAAGGAATGAATAACTGTTTTCAGGCAAATCTAATGTGGCATACATTAACAAATTTTACAGAAGATTGTCATAATAATATGGAGTATTGTTATACTGTCACGGGTTTATATAATGTACTTTATATTACACATTTAAATTACATTTCTTGATCTATGTATAATGTATATGGTGAAAGATATCACAGTATACTGGAGAATTGTTATACTCAAAGGGATTATACATTGCACTTCGTTTTATGCATGGAGAAAGAATAGTCATTATGTAGAAAGATTGCAACATACATTTTAGTATGATTACAAAAGCTCTGAGATATGTATGCAATTTATCTTGAAAATGCACGTTAAATTCTATGTACATTCGCAAATGGCCGCTGGATTTCAAAATACGCCATTACAGCATGTGACTTCATACGCCACGCTACGTACAGTCATTTTTATTTAAATAATGACGATTAATGCAACGCCATTTGTCCAACGTCAATGAACATCGAGCCATCTGAAGCCTACTAAGGTAAAAAAAAATGGTAGCTGGATAGGGTTTACCTCAGATACATTGTAAAGTAGACATAGAATAATTTTGTATTCTTAATTGAAGGGTTTTGAATTATATTGGCCAACCTGAAAAAGTTGAAAAGATCTATTGAAACTTCACTAGGGTAAACATGGTTAACCCATTAGGGTATGTTGTAGAGAAAATTTCAATGGTCATAAAGTAATTATTCACTTTTAATCGACAGGCGGCCATATATGTTGATGGATCTAAATGTTTTAAGAGAATTATCTGGTCATTCACATCAGAACTAGGTAAGATTATGTGTAGTCGTGAACAAACATTTATATGGAGATTACAATTTTTGTTTTACTGATTTTTTATTTATATAAAGCATATAACACAATTATAATAATAACTTTCCAAATGTATGCAAAAATTCCACAGGTATATAAAACAAAGCTGCACACATATGTGCATATTTGTTTAAAATACATTAAAAATAACATTCATATCTGTAATCCAGTTAGCTTCAGTATTTCCTTCCAAAAATGTATTAATGCTACAGTTAAAGAAATACTTTCTCCCGCCAAACAGCGAATCCAAAAATTATCTGATCTTATATGCTCCAAGTCATGCACACATTTACCAAAAATCAGCATCCTTCTCCTCTTCAGTGGTTCATATTCGACCAAAAGGTGTTGGGGACGTCTCAATTCGTCTCCATCCCCACAAACTCTACAATACAGTTCTTTCTGTTCCATTTTTGATCTAGGGCCGTTCACAGCTAGACAAGGGAGTACGTTCAGTCTCAACAGGATGAATAGCCTCCTGATCCAAGGACAAGAGAATTTCAGTTTATATCCTGTGGTAAATGCTTGTTGCAAGCATATGCTACAAGGTTTTGCACATACTATACTTTGTTAAGTGCTCAATATTGTTGCATCCATCCCAATTATATGCTTTTACACTTGTAGTTATTTCTTTAGTGAAGCAAAATCCCATGTCCAGTCTGGCTTCCGGTCTATCTTGTGTGCAAAGTCATTAAAACAACAGTCTAAGCTAAGTAACAATGAGTTATCTGTAGACCACTTCTTTGCAAATGAGCATCATGTATGCCAATATCGATACATTTCCAAATCTTTAGGTACCAAATGCACTTTTTATGCTTACTGTAGTGCAGTGTAGACCATACCTTGTTTGTACACAAGGAGAAGTCGACTATATCCACAGCTGCTTCAGCAAATTACACAATGGCCGCTAGTTTTCTCATTGCTTTCTGAGATACACAATTCTGAAAGTCTTCAAATGTTGTTTATGTTATAAAGGCACCCAGATATTTTACAGAGACGTTCTCAATGAAGCAATCCTTCAATTTCCAAAGTGCAAAGGACTGCTTCCTTTTTTAGTAAAGGCCATAATTTAGTTTTCTTCAGATTCATGGTCAGGCCATTAATCTTAGAATACTTTGCCACCGCTGTCAAAGCTCTTTGCAATCCTATAAGAGTGCTGTCCATCAATATTCCATTACACTAACATGTTGGTTGGATTTTTTGTCTGATCACAATGCAGGCTTTGACTGGCCTATATGGCAATAGGGCAATACCAAAGTGCAGGCCCAACATGCTAGCGTGGGCCATTTTTCATTTTGTCAAAGTGGGCTAGTTTTTGTCCAAAGTGGGCCAGTTTGCCAGACGCAGTGGTGGTAATGGTAATTCTGTATGGAGGAATTGCCACCATATTTACCTCCAAACTGATAATGCAGCCCATGAGTTTGTGGACATTGCCACTACTTCAACATCTTCTCTGCTTTTACTGCGGGGATTTTAATAACTTGTTCCTTGAGGCTCACTGAAAAATAGAAACGATCGTAGGCCAGCATCCCAGGCATCCAGTGACAACATCAGGGACATCAAAAATGTACAAATACAAACTAATTAAAAGAATTACCCAAAAACATAACTAATGTTGTTCAATTGACTTTATGTGTTTTAAACTATCCATTCTCCCCTAGCATGTTCCATCCACTTTATTCTCCCAATGTCTCTATTAAGAGCAATACATTTTGCTTGAAGAAAATAACATATATACGTTTTGTTGTCCATAGATTTCTTTTAATGGCTTTACCATATTCATGAGGATTTCTCATGATGACAGATGTGTGAATGGGTATGAATATGAATATGTGTTTAAGCGCTGGGGGGCCCAGGTGGCGGGCATGCCATTTTTTAAAGGGCGTCTCTGATAACGCAAGCATGATAAGACTAGCATTTCGGTAAATCATGTCTAGCTATTTCTTACTCTGGTAGGGCATTTTTATTACTGGGCATCAATGATAAAACAAGAATGAAAAGCATTATTAAGTGGCAAGACTGGCATTTTGGTGCAGCCAGTCTTGAAATTTCTTACTGGGTTGACATTTGTTTACTGGGCAGTTACGATAAAGCAAATATGAGTTACTATGTGGATAGTCTAGCATTTTGTCGCAACAGGTTTAGATATTCAATATCTTACTTGAGGAATGGAATTTTTTACTGGGCATCTGCAATAAAGCATATATAATAAGTGTTATTGCATACCCAGATTGGCCTACATTGGTGTAGCCAGATAGATGTGTTTTCTTATTGTGGCATGATATGATTTATGGCAAAGCCAACAGGAGTATGCTCTTACATGAGAGTTATGGCATATATTGGCAGAGTCTGCTTGGACATGTTTTCTTATAATATCATTACTAGCATTATGAGCAAAGCAAAAACAAGTATGTTTGTATATGGAATTATGTTGGAGAGAAAACGCTCCTGCAAGGTGCTCACTGTGTGGACCCTTTAATGAAACTCTGGTACACTTTCTCCTGACATGTGAAAAAAAACATCCAACTAAGAAGAATCTGTCTTTGACCAATATTTTTAGACTATAATATCCATCATGTTGTGTCTGCAATATTGCTTTTAAACCAGTGTTTATCCTTAAATGTTATTTATGCAACTGCACGTTATATAGTTAGTGCATGATGGCAGAGGAGCAGAGTGTTGAAACAGGATAGTGCCATTGTTGGGGTTAATAGTTAACAAATAAAATAAATAAATGCATAGTTAAGCATGAGTTATACAGCTTGTAGTTTATGTTTTTCATATTACATTTTATGTTTTAAATGTGTATCTATGTGTATTCCTCCTGCAATTTGTAGCTGTTGTTAAGTCTGATGGCTTTTATTCCGAATAAAAGTTAATGATGATGATGATATGGGATTACTGGCATATATTTGAGCAGCCACATGGACATGTATGGGGAGAGCCAGTGTAAACATATTTTTTACCAGCATTTATTGTAGAGAAAGACATCATGGAAATGTTTTGGGAAATGCTCCTTAGCACTGCTGGTGACTTGCAACTGGTGGATTGTTTCATGAGTACCATACACTTTTTCAGATAAAGTGTTCTGTATAATTCACCATTTCCACCCATTCAAAAAACATTGTGGGGCAGATGGAGCCCACCTCAAGCCACCTTTGGTTGGTTTGGGCCCCATGACTATGCTTGGTCGCTCCTGCATGTTTATGGCAAATATTTACGGCCATTCAATCAAAACAGTCACCAGTTGCCACTGATGGTTGGGACAATTGGGGGCAAGCGTCCAGGCACAACTCCATACTTACATCTTTCATCTAATGCGGTATGCATCGTGCCCCTGCAGCAGTTTAATCGTCATGGGCATAGCGCATGCATGGTGGTCCAGGCTGTCCCGGAGTGTGGTGCGGCCCCTGCTTTGTTAAGGAGCTTTTGGGGCCCCCTAGGCCTGCACACAGGGTGACCCCCAAATCCTGTGTTACACCACTGCCTATCTCCTTTCTCCTGCAATGACCCTTCGAACCTTTGTGAGTTTTACTGAGCATTAGCCCCTCCCTTTGGGCTGTGCGTATTATGAGGGAGTGCACCTGGGGCTATTAAAGAACTCAGAGCTGGAATTGATTTAGTAGAATTCCTCTGTTAGGGACACCTGAAAACTAGAGGCAATCCAAATCTACTGAAATGTTTGCTAAAAATCTGCAGGAATATTTCTCATACTTCTGAGGAGTCAGAAATTACATTGTTACAGAGAGGAAATCTGATGGAACGTTCCAAACATTTCAAAATCTGCAGGTGATATCTAAAATCTGTGGAGACTTTTGAAATGCTCAAAAGAAATCTACCTTTTATGCAGAACAATTTGAACTGCAGATTTGGACTGTGTCTATCGATAACAATGCATCCTGTGGGGCTGCAACAGCCTATGGACCAAGCTTGTATAAGGCCCATCAGCCATCTTGGATAAGACATTTGTATTTTGCATGCTGACAGCCATTACGCAGTACTCCTTTGCAAAGCCTCTGCAGCATTCTCTCTGCACTGTACTTGACTGAACCAGACTTCAGCGTTCCTTTAGCACAAGTGAGTCCTGCAGTGTTCCTCTGTCCCGTGTGAAGTGGGGAATGCTTTTAACGGACTGGTTTAACAAGGCCTGCTACATGTGACAGTCATGTGCCACAGACCTGGGGCATGGTAGGTAGTCAAAGGATCCGAAATATACCACCACTAGACCCAGCATCATGCCATGGGTGAGGGCACCCTACTTTTTTGATGACCTCAACCGACACTCAGACGACAGCAGTTGATTTCAACACAGTATATAATAAAATCTAGATGTTCTGCCCCCCAACTAATGAAACCCAGGATTTTAGGGCACAGCGCTGAGGGAGAAATGATTAGTTGTCTTCAAATACATGTTCAAAAAGGTTTACAATCAATCAGTCTTCCATGATCTTCTATAAATGAGAATTCAATAGTAGAGACCTTACATGCCGAAACCCCTTTTTTCAAACAGCACCAACCGCCCACTGATTATGCTGGTCTCTTTTTTTTGTTACTTTCTCAAGGGAAAAGAGAAGGAATAGGGCAACAAAGATGTCTATGTGGAATAAAGACCTTAAGTGCACATGGATGCATGAGGCTGTCCTAAACACATACTGATAGAAACCATGCAGAGCATGGAAAGTTGGAAGGAAATCATGTGTTTTAGTTCTCCATGATATGGAGTAGTCAACTGCAGTGGGGTATAATACCACATATCTGCATCAATGCCCACATATTAGAACCTTCCTAAAGGTCACAAGGAATAGGAGATGACATTTAGACAGCTGGATGGCAAAAAAGGAACAGGAAAACAAAATGGAATCACAGTGAAGTGTATTTAAAACAACAATCTTCAACCAACTGCAAAGAATTTTACAAGGTCTAGTCAGTGTTGGGCTACATATGTTCACACCCATGTGTTTTTAGAGTTTTCCCTCTCGATATCAGTCTTAAGGGATTCTCACACCCTTCTTCACAAAGTCAATGTAATTACTACTTCTGCTTTCCAGCTTAAGGTTTAACTGCACCCTTCTTCTCAGTTATTAGTCCCTTGTTTAGACTACTCCGGCAGATGGAGTTGGGTGTCTCATAATAACGGCGGCATGAGGTACATTTCTTTGTATTGCTGAGGTTGAACTACTGGGGACGCTCCACTCTTGCCATCCCAGCATACTTGAGATGGGCCAATTCCATCTCTCAGGATCCTAATCTTTATGATCTTTAGCCTTCTCTGCATCTTTCTACTACTGTTCTTTTTCTATACCTCCTCGGAAATCTACCAATATGCTCATTCCTCCTCCTACCCCATGGGTTCAACCCCTTTAGTTCAGGGTTTTTTCCTCCACCGCCTGCTTTGGAACTGACTGGCCTTACTGAACCTTCCTTGCCAGTCTATCTACTGACTACTACTGACTACTCCTAATTTTCACCGAACCTCATTTTTGACCTAATTGTTTAATGCGTCCTCTTTACGTCCACCGACATTCACCTTCTCATCTTCTGCCATGTCCTCCCGATGTTCACCAACCTCCTCCTATTCTCTCTCACCACCTCCTCCTAATGTTCACCTCGGCCCTCCTCATCTTCTCCTACTATCTCCTGCTAATGTTCATCTGCTGCTTCTGTATCCTCTCCTCCCACATCCTTTTCCTTTTCTACCTCCAACCTGCTCTTCAAACTCCTGCCACCAACTGCTCAATATCGCCAAATTTCACCAACCACCTGCCACATCTGTCTCCAAACATTGAAGGCAAGTCCCTTTTTATGCTCACGCCAGAAGAAATGCAACCAACTAGGGAATAACGGCCAAGAGATTGCTTGCAAGGATAACAAGGTTTAATTGTACAAAGTAAAGGTTTCACCAGAGGACTCTGCTGCTCAAGAATGTTCTGACTCCAAATTGATTGTCCGTACAATAAGAACCACCACAGCGTAACTAATGACATCACATATAGGGTCTAAATCACAATTGATTGGTGAGAGCATATACAAGATCCTGCACCATAGGGGATGCCAGGCTATGATTGGTTCTCGCTTCTGCAGTCTGTCAGTCTCCACGTGGTGGGCCATCTGGGCTTATCTCTCCAGGGACTGAAGGTCAGGCGCTTCACATGTTGCTGTTCCAAGGGTATGGCTATGAGCTAATGCTCCTACTACATGATCATGGCATGCACCTGGGAGGCTCAGGGACTGACACCGGGGGAAGGGAAGAAATACAATCGTGCTGACCCACACACTTTGTGCTCTATCTCTATTGCACCCCTTGCACCCAAGGCTTCCACCTCCATTTTGATCCATAATGTATCCCTTTATGTACCTCGTACTACAAAGGGTGTATTTATGGGTGGAGGTGACATGGTCATGCATGTTCGGGTTCTTCATGACCAATGGTTTTATCCCGGGTGAGCTGGGGTCACTCAATTATTGGGACTTTTGGACGGGGTCAGCGAGGGGTGCTGTGCGTCCTGGTGGGCTGGGTAGGGGATAGAGGTTTTCTGTTGGCCTTAGTTGTGATGAATTGTCATGGCGAGGAGCCTGGTGCTGTATCAGGTTCTTGCAGGGCACATTCCTATTGTGATACGAAATAATTGCAACAGTCAGGGAACAAGGGGAAGTTGCTGTGGGAATTAGCAGCGCAGGCCTCCTTTATCCTCAGCATTTGGGCCTGTTCATGTTTCAGCGTCGGGCCTACGTTTATAGCGCAGCCATGTAGCGCTGCAGGTGTCTTCCATAACTAAAAAATGGCGTCCCTTTATATCCGCACACTATGTACATGCATCCATAATGTCATTAATATTGCATCTGGGCTGATTTCCTCTGTCCCGCCCCTGTCCCCCCTAGCACACCACTCTATTCATGGGATTCACCTCACTCTAATGAGCCTGCGGGGTGGGATAGGTTAATTTCCATCCCAACAACACTGAATGCAAGAGGTCTGGACTTACATAGCCTAGTATCCTCTGCTTCTGGATCAGACTCACGTGTGGATCTGCACCTGGGATAGAAACATTGGTCAGGGGCTGGGAATGGATGGGGCCAATAGGGTCACTTGGGCTCACTAACAGACTGGGGAGGCAAAGCAAATATTTAAATGGCTGGTCCACAAGATGGGATTTCTTGTATGCCTTTGCAATGGTCTGCATGGTGCCGCAGGAGTTGTGGTATTCCACTTTACTAAGGTCAGTGTTTGAAATTGCTAATAAGCACGTAACATGCTTTAACAGCCATGGGTTAATAGAAAAGGGTAGGTTGCTTATATTTCTTAAGCCATGGTGCCTCCTTGATGTTTATTAAATGTTCAGTGTCATAATAGTCTTCAAGGGGACTGTTCCAATTCCTGTGATGTAGGATAAGCAGGGATGACCAGATCAACCCCCACATACTAACGCCAAGCCCATCCTCCAATTGCTTAGGAATGAACCCACCCCCCTTGGTCAGCCCACTAGAAGTACACAGAACTAATCAGCATACTTTGTCACAGAGAATCTAAAGACAACCCCCCCTTAAAGGTGAAAACCCTTTAATTGGCATGCAGTGGAACAGGTGAAAAAATGATTAAGCCTCATTCCATGCTGAAGGCAATTTACAAGATGATTACAAATGATGGTAAGCCCATGATTTATATGTTTACTGATCTCAGAAACAAATGGGTAAACATTGAGAATTCCATGGTTCAGACTCCAAGGAAGCCAGAGGGTTTGCACAAACATACTCATGCAAATATATCAGTATCTTTTCTAAGTTTCCTTAGCTCAGGACTCTGGTTCCCAGAGTGAGGCCCCTTCCAAATGGACACGCAGTCACTGGAAACTCCATATATCATCAAGGCAATCAGGTGAAGTCCTTGCTGAATCAGTGTACGATGACGACTACCATTTAGACTGATCGGAAAGACCTGGGAAAGGGAATGGCAACAGACAGCTCCAGAGTAGATGAGAACCAATAATACATCATTTACAGGGAGGTGACCATAACAGTGTACATCTAAGACATCCACAAGAGGAGACAAAGCCTTGTGTTCACACCTTTAGGGTATTTTGTACACACTTTGTATATACCTCAAGCATGTAATGTGCAAGCATGTTTCAATGTACCATTTAAAAGTAGACAGTATTCTCATTTGCAATGCAGAATGCATATAATGTTTTCTTTGAAAGGTAACAGAATTTTCTTTAGGGTAACATTTGATCTTGTTGACATAGCAGTCGTGTACAAAAAAATTTATTTTCACAGTTTTGAGTTAAAATGGTTTCATGGACACCCCGATACACAACAATAAACAGTTAATAATCTACACTAAAGGGGATACTCGCTATTTCCTAGCAAAATTGGTGCCTCTTTCTTTTTGAAAACTGCTGCTTTAAAGGACATCAAGAAATGAAAAGAGCAATAGCTTAGTGGCTTCATTATATCGTCAGAGAAACCAAGCTTACACATCAGTTTAGGGTAGTTTCAAAGCAGGCAAAACGTACTGCAGTTAAGTACCAGGCATCACATCCTCACCATAGAGGATCTAACTGCAATAGCTTGACCCGCCCTAAAGAGCTTTCATAGATTAATATCAGGTGACCAAATAGAAACTTAGCAATAACTTTCTGTACCTCTTGTTCTTAGGCCAACACAGAGGGACTATGACCTCCCTAACCCTTATAGTCCATTCTTTCTTCACGCTGGTCCATCGTTGATGCATATGGCCATTCAGTAGGTCACATGACAATTTCCTCATGACGTTTTCTCTCTCCTGATGCTTACATTGAAACAGCCTGCTTTCCACTGTTCTAAGTCACATATAGTAAGCACTCTTGGCCTGGAAAAGTGGCAGACAGCAGTTGTTAAGTCCCAGTCTGCACTTGAGCTGAATCACACAAGAGTTCAATGAGTAATGTCTGCAAAAACAGCAACAACCATTAATTCATTAGAAACCATGCACTTGAAAGCTCAGTGTAGCAAAGACAAAAGATAAAGCCCAAGAATATAGACTTTCCATGACAGTTCCCCCCTTTTGCATAGAAGTACAACACAACACTGTCAACATTCTTGGCCCTTGCTCTGTTACATCTTTTAAAGGGTTTCAGGGAACCAGGTCTACACAGATCCTCTCAATACAATCTAAACGTCAAATCTCATCAGGGTGTTAATTTCGCTTTCTTCATCCACGTAGTCATTTATGTCAGGGATGCTAGAATAAAACAACATGCTACCAGTGCAATAAGGAGGTCTCAAGGCATATATCTTAATTTTAAACACACTTTCTTTCCATCTACAGCCACATATGTATATACCTGCTAAGTGAACAGAAAACAGTATCAGACTTATAGAAATAGTCGAGGTAGGTTTTATGCATCATTTCAATTAAAATATCAGAAAGATTGCAAGGGGTGGCATACTGATGAGTAATCTGGAAAATGTGCTTTTCCTTATTATAGACGACCTCTAAGACATGTAGTTGTTTCTTTATTTCACCAATCTTTCTGCACTGGTGTCACCATTCTTAAGAGGTTTTTAAACCTATGCGGTATCAAGAGGGTCCAATCTTCTAATAATTCATGCTTGAGATTTACCATTCCTGACCTTTCGGTTGGTCAGCATTGTGAGTCTTAGTAACCTTTCTAATGAGGAAATGTATGTCTTCTGATAGTGTTTTGGTCATCCAAATACAGCTATTGTTTCTAGAAATAGCTCTATACTTTGCAATTTAAAGTTAGACATTCCCAGCATATCCTATTTGTAATCAGTATTACTAGTCCTCTTGTGACCTTACTAACACATTACAGCTGTGGAGGCTGGAAGGGCACAATAACCAATCAGTGCTTAGCCCTATTCAGAAGTTTGGGCTTATTCCCTTGTACCTGTCAGATTACAGGTTTTTAGTCCTGGAGATCTCCTCTCCAAAACACCATAGTTTTTTATGCAGTCCCAATTGCAGCAAATTCCTCGACTTCTGTACCTGCAACTACTGTACCTCCATATCTTCCTCCAGGGCTATCCATCTTCTGGAATC
Organism: Ambystoma mexicanum; assembly: GCF_040938575.1. Lineage (NCBI taxonomy): Eukaryota > Metazoa > Chordata > Amphibia > Caudata > Ambystomatidae > Ambystoma > Ambystoma mexicanum. Next base: position 1,433,721,234 of record NC_090929.1, on the reverse strand, counting down.
CAGGAATTGTTACCAAGTTCATGCAGCCTAGCTGGATACCACATATCCTCATGGATGGTTATCATTCAGAAAGTTTTGAACTTCTGGAAGGCAAAGTCCCATTCCAGGGCGGCTCCCGCTGTCATCATCTTCCAGATGAGGGATGTCAGAAGTTCTATCATGGATTAACTGAGCACTGATTTGAGTCCCATATTGGCATTGGTCAGCTGAGTCCCAGTGATTATACTGGTGATTTTGTCCAGACTATCCAAACGCTCAATAAGGGATTGGCCCCTACACGCAGCTCACACTGAAACAACTGTATTCGCTCCATCTCATACTTTATAACTCACATCCTGCCAATTTTCTTTTATCATAATACTTGCTGCTGATGCGCTAGATGTATGGCTGCAACCTTTGTGCATTTAGGGAACTGGAAAGTGACATGGAAAGCAGACAGAGGCTGTGAGATTGTTATGATACTTACAGAAACATTCACAAGTGTGTATCTTCACCCTGACTTGTCTATCTCACTAACCATCTCATACTATAATGACTATAGTCTAATACTATCGTACACGTACACTTTGTCACATTCATAGCATGGGAAACTGGGGCCAGAAACATAGAGCAAGACTAGACTCAAGGGTGGGTGAGGCTGTATGAATAGAGATAAGGCTTACTTGCACATGTCTCTCTACCATAGTCTTGTTTTGGCATCTGAATGAGTCACTACATAACCATATCTGTTGTTATATAGTTTAACACCTGCACCATATTCAATTTCTTGTCTTTCAACGTTACTTACACCAGTGATTAACACCATCTGCACCCACTGCGGGGAGTCAAGGCTCTTCCTGAAGTCAGGTTGAGTAACTGGATGAAACATGTGGTTACATACCAATACGTGGACAGTGCCATTCTGGTACCACTTGATTAGTGTCTCTATATATTGGCCATTATTGCAAAATACAAAGTTTACAGATGATAGGAGGACAGCTGAGGTGGATGTGATGGTTTAGGCCATTACGGTTCTTTCATGAGAGTTGCCATGTGGCAAACTGTGAATAGCTGGTGATGAAATTTCAGTTGCTGCTAACGATTTAGCATTTTCTATATCTGTCAACTAATGAGGAAGGGCATTGCATGGGTACACAACTTGTCCCTCTTTGTATTTAGCAGGCAAAGGGAGCCCCCAAAGCATATCTACCCCTTAATCCCATGTCAGATCCCGTCTGAGGTCCCACCCTGCCAGGTCATCATTTATTTCATGTGATGCCACAGCCCGGAATGTACCACTGGTGTTGTGAATTCATTTGTTAAGTTGACTCACTTGGCATACCTCATGGTCGCTGCAGTTGCATTCATTCCTGCCAATGACAATATCATTCACAAGCATAGAAAACTACCAGAGTCCAGATATTATACTGATCACTAATAGCTTTATAGCCATCTTCTGGTACCACACTACTCTTACTACAGATGTTTCCACACAGGTCACTTCTTCCCTAACATTATCTACAGTACCTGTACCCAGAATTACCTGAAAAGGGCACGCTGAATGTGAAGTGTTAATTAAACAGGGCACAGAGACCCTTTAACTAATTAATTAGTTGTGCAAAAGGTCTATTGAATTCTAAAATAGGCCACGTAATGGTGCCCAACATAAAGCAACCACTGCAGCAACAGTGATCTGGCGGTCAAAACACTGCAAACAATAAAAAGAAAAATCCAGACACTAATGTGCTGTGGTTCACAATTTATAGTAGATCAATTGACATGACTAAAATATCCGTAAATCAATTAACATAACTGGAAACTCCTACAATAACTGATTAGACAGTACATGCCAAGTGGGCTTTTTCCAGGTAGTTAAATTCATTGCTATTGTTACACATAAACAGTGATATTTTCTACAGATACCACATTCCTAATTCACATGTACAATTTGTCTGTATTAATCTTATTAATGAATTGTTAACTCTAACTCCATAGTATCTAGAGATCGTTGTCTATAGGAAAAGGGGGAAAACAGATATGTTTAACACGTAGCTTTATGAGATATCAAGGAAAAGAATCATGTCAGTTATGTTTGATTTGGGTTCCAGGTCCACACCTCTGTCATGGCACCCTCTACATTCTGTTAATTATGTCATGTGGTCAAAAGTTCTGTATTGTGTAATAAAGACAACCACTGTTCAAAACCATCTCTACAGATCCATTATAATATTTCAACCAGGTCAATATTGGATCAGCAGTTGTGCATTCTTACCTAGCTAGGATGCCTTTGCATATCCTCAAATTGCCGCTTGTGAATTTAGTTAATTCCACACTTGTTCTATTCTGTATGTTTAAAGCATACAAATCTTGATCATTGATCATAAAGTGTGATAGTCTCCAAATTATTGAAATTTATTTACCTGTGATCGCTTAGTGCTCCCAATGCATTTCTATGCATTTTGATTGGAGTATTTCATAGTCAACACAATACATTCAATCTCCTGATAAAGATTGCTGAACATTTTTTTAAAACACCCTTCTCAGAATTCTACAATGTCAGTTCAGTGATCCCAAACTGGAGATGTCACCGCCATGGGAGATGGAAATTCGATTAAACAACTTCATGAATTACTTAAGGTAAAGGACTTTTAACAAAGGAAATACTAAATTTAGTGCCACCATAACGTGGGCAGCTTTATTTTTTGAACTGACATGGTAGAATTCTGAGAAGGGTTTTTAAAAAAAACATTTTTCAGCAATCCTAATTTGTCAAATAGGGCAGAAAGCAGCCATGGTTAAATGTGACAATCATACCCTACTACCGTACATGAGCAACTCAATGGTAAATATGGACTAAAAAAAGATAAGAACACTTTCAGGGAGAGCACACAACTGTGCTCACCCTGCCACAAAGTGTCTTTGTGTAAATGCATCCCGTCCATTACACAGAATAATTTCTATTTCTGGAGCTGCATCGTGAATGTATGTTAATTCCACAAAGTTATTGAAAGAAGTAGTTTCTGCCACCCTCTTTACTCTTTATATTCAGCCTGAAAGTCAGCCCTGGCCAATGTCTTAGAAGCAGGGTCTGCTAATGCATTTCTATGTGAGGCCTTGTCATTTAAGGGTTGGTGCGCTGCACACTTGATTTCGGCTATCTATTTGGGCAACATCAGAGCTTACAGCAGTTTTAACCAGATAACATAAAAAAATCCTCTCTGCTTCCAAAACTGAACAAAGCTTTGCACTACCCAAAAAAGATATCAAGAGCCAGTGAATATGGTCACTGTCTGCTGTTCAGCTAATTGGCTTGCTCTTGTCAGAGCTGCATGTTCTTTGTAGGCCAAAGACACATTGAACATTGTACTACTTTCTAAAATATCTACTAAAGAACAGACTGTGTACCCTAACAGATATTGGGCACTTTTGTCCCTATAACAAGAAACATCAAAGAAATACAGCAACCCTGCATTTTGAATGGGTATTTCAACCAAGACCTGACTGGGCTGTAAATATCTACACAGTCATTAGGATTACAGTCATGGGGATCACAGTTTAAGGACGTCAGCAGTAAGACAGGTTAAGATGATAGCCACGTGTCAGGGTAACATTGGACAAATTCAACAGTATCACCTCATATTTTGTAGATTTGCACTTTTCCTAGAATCAAAATGTTTAAGAAATACATATTGCTCGATATACCCATATATTTGACTTTAAAAAAGGCAAAAAGTGACATCAGCATCAGAAGTTGGACCAAAGAAAGGTGGAATCAAACCATGTGATTTTTCTTTTTTTATGGGAATAGATGTTTGTATTACCTAGAATATGATTCACTTCATTTAGGTTTTCCCATGGTTCTGGGCAAATTAACCCCTACGGGACATACTCTTGATAGAATGTGTGGCCCTATCTATCCCTTAGTTTAGATTCCCTCCAAGATGTACCAGGAAGTTGATCATATACTGGCCCATCTCAAGTATAAGGCAAACGATCCTGGGAATAGACAGAAACATAGATTCTGCCACCATTAGTATATTAACTGCTTTGCTGTCCATTAGTGGACACAAAGTCATACAAATGCAATCTGAATGTGATTCCAAAGCGCACTCTTTAGATCATGCATGAGAAATATAGGGAAGCCCTTACAGTCTTTGACCCTATTTGATGTTGGAGCATACCCCAGGAGCAGGGGCGGACTGGGAGCCTTAGCAAGTGGCTCTGGATGTGTTTTTTTTCAAAGTGCCCCGATATTACATCATACACACAATCCCAACTCTTCTAATAAGGGCTTGGACAGGTTCACACACAAGGGAATTTGGACACAAATGGTCTAGATAGTGAATTTCAAAGTACATTTGTTCATATGCAGGGAATAGTGAGATAGCATCAGTTAATAGTGAGGAATGATATCCTGAAGGGTTTACAACAAATGATTTAAAGTGATGTGCTGGATAAGGAGAAGCTGAAGGAAGGGTGTTGGGTGCATGGCACAGAGGGTAAGAAGAGCAGAAAAAATGATAACCATACAAAAGAGGCCCATGGTGCAGAGGCTCTGCTGGAAATCATCAGAGTTCCTTGTAGCCCAGTCCACCCCTGCCTAGGAGGATCAGCAGATAGACTGTGGAATACAGAAACTCTTGATAGTCAGAGTATAGCATTATCAGCCAGTGGTATTCAAGGCCAATTCCTTCAGTGGCCAGGGTATATCAGTGGCCTTATGGGCACTATCAACTAAAGGACAAACTCTTTGGTACTAAAGCACACAACATACCGTCTAGTACCATTAACCAATTTGTGGATGTCCATTTCAGCGAGGTCTTCTCCAATGAGCTTGAAAGGTCAGACCATGGCCAAGGTAGGTCTTCCACATCAGACTCCCTGTGATCAGCTTCTTGTTTTGTCTGTGTGTATGAATATTCCTCACCACTACAGTGGCAGATGCTAAAACTGTTTTTTAAATTTGCCTTAAAGTAACTTTCCTAAAGAAGACCCTTATAACTAGTGGCTGTATTGCTGGTCAGAAAAGGTAACGTCATTACCATCCATGATCACCTCTAAACACATCCTCTATCAATATTCAATGCCACATCTTATCTATAAGATCATTATTTTATTAAACTGTGGCGCTTAATAAATTACCATTTGTATGACTCAGATTAGAAGATTGGGGGGTGGCATTGTAAAATTCCTCAAACAAACATCTTGAAATTGAATCTAAATGTACACCAATATACAGCACAGTGGTAGAACAGTTGTGGCTATGCTAAAGGCTGAGTGAAGTGACTAATAAGCGCCTGGCTCAACCCAAACATCACTGCCACGAAACACTAATTGAAATTGAGAATACAAAGGCAGTTGAAACTGCACAAAATCCGGGAACCCAGAAGATGAAGGCCAACATTTCCTGGAGCCACATCCCATCATCTGAGAAGGTGCCTTTCCAGGGGTACAGTCTCTGTGCTATCTTGTGAGTTCAGCAGAGACCATTATGCCAAGAAGGGGGTACAGAGACCCACCAAAGTGGCCAACCAGAAACAAGTCTATCCACTGGGAACAGGTCATGCTCCACCTCACCAGCACAGTACAGATTGATGCACGCGCGTGTTGAGCCAATGTCTGAGTGCAGTATTGGCTATAGGCACCTGCCTTCAGGAAAACATGAAAGCCCACTTTGGGTAAAAAGTTCACCAACCATTTAAAAATAAGTCAGAGTTAGTGGGAGTGAAGTGTGTGGACTCTGCTATCTGAACCTTCAACCTCACCGAGCTCTTTAAAGAATAGAGAGTACCTTCGATCGGTGACAGAACTAGGGGGTGGAAATAGTCTGAAGAGCAGCAAGAAAAAGTAGGTTGTGCCTCTGCTGGGATGTTTTGGCTTGGAAAGAATATGTTTCATATTAATATTTCTTGTATAGTGTATGTTCGTTCTTGCTGCTTGCTTGGAGAGGGTTATGAGGTTCTGCAATTAATAGATTTGTCTGTGTCATGCTATACGATCCATTACTACATGGAGATCGTTATTGACCCCCTTTCAGCCAATCAGAATGTTTATAGTGGAGTCATTAAGTACTGTATTGGCTGCATTCTGAACATTTGGTCTTCAGAAGCAGATAGGGACACAGCAATGCAATGTCCAGGCATGAACCTTTTCAACAAGACGCTTCCACTCTGTGTGGAACTTTTTTGGCTGCAACATGTTATTTAACAATCTAAAGGGAGCTACAACATTGAAAAATGCTTACACTTTCTCATAGAGCACTGTTTACTTTTACATGACACCTAATGCATGCTTTTGTTAAAGCTGTTCCAGTTCAACCAAGTTGCAATTCAAATGCCTTGCCTATGAAGACAGCCATGTTATTTAAATACTACTAAATACATTCACATTTAATTTACCATCTCCGTTTGTCTATTTGCATGAATCACTCGTAAAGTAACATTATTTACTTGACCACCAACACTCCCAAACATGTATTGCTACTACCACCATGTGCTAATAACCTAATAAACCTTACAAAGGGTCATTATTGCTTGGGATAATGACCCTTCCCCAACATTTGGGGCACAGTCATTATCCCACAACAATGACCCCTCCTTCAGCCTATAAGGCTATATTTTGGAAGGTGGTTCGACCTTCAGTGGATTAGCACTTCTGCTGTTCAAAGTAACACAGGGCTACTGCTTTTTTACCAATCATCTCTCAGAAGCAGCACTGGAGCCCAGAGATTACTCCTGTCTTGACAAGAGGCATCTGGTTAAAGAGATTGAGAAAGGAGTGCAGCCGGCATGCCAGACCTCAATGGGCCAAACAGAGGGAGCTCTGGTTTGCCCCTTTACTGCTTCCATGCCAAAGTCTTGGGTCACACCACCTGCGATTCCACCCATTAAATGTGACCCAGCAGTCACAGACATGTTGGGGAAAATATATGACAGGCAACCATGTCTGCTGGGGCCTTCAGAGACCAGACAAGCCAACCAACCCAAGTGCATTTACTGGAAGGTGTCCATATCATTCTCGACTCTCTAGCAAGCACTGTTCCACAGTGGCATGCCGCACTGCCACATACCTCAAGGAGGGAGACAAGCTGGCACTCAAACAACGCCCCCTTCTCACTATTCAGGGTCCTAATTCTGCATATGTCACAGGCAAGCACAGGAAAGGGCTGGTGTCCTCAGGGAGGAGTAGGATCCGGCAGGATGGACTGGCTCTCGACCAGCAGCTGAATTTTCTACATTAAAGCCAATTGCTCCGGTCATGCAAATTGAACACCAGGCAACATGCCATGTTAATCTTTCCATTTGCAAATCAAGCCAGGGACCTCAAGCATCCACTGCTAAGTGTGTCTGCAGATGCCATTTACTCTGAGCAGCTGTGGCCTTGTTGCATCCATCTTTGCTGGAGAGCAGATTCATCATTCACTGCGGTGATGAGGGATAAGCAAAACAAGTGAAAGATAGGTGTCCACATGAAAAGACTGTGCAGACTGAGCATTCTGTTTTAGGTTTCGTTTTAATCCATGTTTTATGACAAGTCGTCCTAATTAGATAAGGAGTTTTCCATGCCCTACAGACAAAGGTAAGCCACAAGTGGCAGAGAGGGTTATATAATTGTAAAACAACACCAAAAGAAGATGAATTGCGCAAATATATTTTTTTCAGCACATCCAAAAGGAAAGAAGAACAGCGTAGACGAGGTAAAAGGAGATTTGGCGGGTAAGCGCACATCGAAACCCGTCCAGAAGTTGGCATGGTAGATACATGTCTTAAATCAACCCATCAATAGTGAATCTTGGCATGTGTACGTGTGTAAGTCTGGGGACCTGGGGACAAACCCTCACCCCCCAAAAATAAATACCTGTAGTAGCGAGCCACTTTTGGGGAATTGGTGCGGTTTAAGCATTCATCCCCCTGGGATGATGGCATCTGCTAGTGACATAGAATCGCCTAACTGTGGTATTGGCTGCGTTGATAGGGAAGGATGCTTACTTGTCGATCTTAGACAGGAAATAGCAGTACTGGTAGCAAATTGAATCACGAAGGTGCTGCACGGGAAAGTGCATGCCCCTTAACTATTAGGCAGATGTCATGTCAGGCCATTTGACAGTTGTGTCTACCATGAGGACATGGTCTGTTTTTAAACACAAGTCAGAAAGCAGACATTATAACTGGTTCCTGCACTTGAGGCTACAGTGTGTATTGTTAGCGAAACAACACTTGCTACCCTAGTGGGCGGCAAGAATGTGCATTCTATTGGCCAATAGTGACCCCCAAACAAGAAGTCTGGGTCACTTTTTCATGGAAGAAAGTATCGTCTCTTCCAGTTTCTTTGCACATTCTTGCCGTCCATTGACATTCTTGCCTGGTGAAGGGAGGGAGCACACTTCGGATCCAGTCAGGGTAGCAAGTGTTGTTTCGCTAACAATACACACGATATCCTCAACATATGTGGATACTAGGTGCATTGCTATGATCACCAGCAAATAACGGCAATCATTTTTTAAGAATTAGACCAGAGCAAGTTTCCATCAGCTCCGTATCATTTTAAAAGTGTGAAGACCAAGAGCAAAGAGAAGGATAAAAGTTGAAGAATTTCATTTGCAAAACCAATTACACGCGGCTTTAAAACCTTCCTGTTATGAAAGACAAGGTTGGTGATTAGCATATAGATTAGGGTAAGTTTCTCTCTATTTTACCCTAACCCTAGATAAGCGGAGCCCCAGCGCTGACTAGGGATAGAATACTCCCCAGGGTTTAGTTAGAATGTTGGAGGGCAATACGGACTTAGGCTACACATTTGGTAAAATATGTTTATAAATAACTATTGGTTAACCTTGGATACTCAGTTTGTGTGATATCAGCACAGAAGCTACTACATGGAAGCTGTTTATAGAAAGCATTTTTGATGATGTAAAATAGTAAATAGATATCTAACACTCTCTATTTCCTTCCATGATACCCACGTTAAGGCTGATTGAGTTGCAAGACCTCGAACAAGTTGAATTTATAAGCGATATAAAGTTAGACTCTGTAATTCTGCATCTGAAATCTAGATTGGTTTACAACTTAATTCATACCCAAATTGATGCTATGTTGTCTATGGGGGTTGATGTTTTTCCTTGGTCTGTAACATCTCACATGCGACAATGAAACAGGTTGGGAATCGTGGGAAAGCAATGCAGAGCACTAAACCAGAAAACCTAAGGCTCATTTGATGTGCTTTGAAAAATGATGGGAAAAGAGTAGTCTCAAATGTTCCCTCAGCTAATTCGGAGCCTGACTGGCAGTGTAGAATGAGTGAATGCTTGTGGTTTCCTGGGGTTTTAACTGGAGATGGTGGTCGAAAGGCGACCTATGGGCTGTTTTTAAGGTAATGGATTTAAAATTGTTATCATGGAACACATGTGGCTACAACAGTTTTACTAATAAAAATGCAGTGAGTTTTAGTATTTCTAATTACTGTATATTTCTTTTTCAAGAAGTCTGGTTTACAGACACTTTTATTATGGATGGATAATCGACGATTTAAAAAGAAAAAAGTTAAAAAAGGGGACGAAGGTTTGTCCGCTTGGAGGTCTATTAATAGGATTTGACAATATATGCTGCGCCAATGATACGGAGTGGCCTTCTCAGTGTGAGGCAGTTGTAGTGGCAAGTGCTTCATGGAATGGGCTAGCAGTATTGGTATTAAACATTTATTGGCACCCACTAAGGACCTCAGAGGTTCAATTGTTTATGCATATCATGGAATTGCTAAGTGAGTGGTCTGACAGTATTAGTCCAAAGGAAATAATAATAGCAGGTGGCCTAAATTGTAACTGCATGGACGATGGTGGTTTCACTGGTGGGAACAATGTAAATGTAAAAAGAGGTCTAATCTGGAGTGACATTATGGATCAGTGGAATTTATACAGAGTTAACTGCAATTTAGATGGTGATATGCCTTACACGTTGACATAGAGGCGAGCCTGGAAGTATAGCACAATTGATGACATCTTTTTGTCTAGAAACCTTTTTAAAAAAGCCGATAAAAAGCATTGATAATCATCCGAATGACCATGCACAATGAGAGTTAAAAGTTGACCTACTAATGGTAAGGTCTACCCATATTAATACTTTAACTGATCTCACAGTTACTAATTCCTTTACTAAACTCAAATGGTCGCCTGCTTTACGTGAAATATTTACTTCATGTTTGGCAGCTAAGCTTCAGTCTGGTTTAGTAAATGTCACTCCTGTTAATTATAATAGTGAAATCCAAAGCTTCAAGCAAGGTATAGGAATTGAGAAGAAAGTTATAAAGGCTAATACTCACAGAGTGCAGAAGCATCACCCTTCTGCCCGAATGATAAAACATCGGAAAAAATAACTTGGGGGAATTCAGTGGGGCATGTATCACATGTCATGTGTATTGAAGGGAAGCAAAAACTAAACATGCAATTTAAAAATTTGACAAAATTCCACCTGATGCAAAACAAATCAAGTAGAGGGTGCAAAAATGGCTCAAACGTTGATTGGCAAGAACACCAAACATTTTTGCTGATGGTTAATGAGCTAGGTCACCCTCAAACGGAATTCCAATTAAACTCGATTCCAGAAGAAACTTGGTGTCTATTCTATCAAGAATAATTCAATAGAACCTAGTGAGAAATAATGATTTTGATAATGTGAACTTAGGTAGCTGGACAAACATTTTACGCTAGACGAGATTGAACGTATTATTGTTAAAGCAAAGAGCTCCAAAGCAATAGGATCAGACGGGTTGAGTATGTTAACTTAAAAAGAGATTCTGATATTATGGTGCAATATTGTACTCGACTTATTTAGTCAGATAGTAATGAGACACGTGTTGCCTATAACAAGGAGACAAAGCTTTATAGTTTCCATATATGAACAAGGCCCACGTGAGACATACCAGCAAGATCATTGCATCATGAGTTTTGCCGGACCTTGATGACTGGACTGAGAAAATAAATGTAGTACCACATTTCAAACGGGCTTCAAACCTGGTTTGGGATGCACATTATAATATTGCAACAACAATCTTACGTGGGGAACACTCTCTACTTGGCATGTGTCAACCTTACGTTGACATTTGACTATGTAGACCGCAGGAGGTTATGGGACAAGCTCCATGATTGGGGGATTCCTGATGCCCTGCTTGGTATTCTAATAGCCCTTCACAGTGATACAACGGTACAAGTAAGGTTCAACGTTTCAGGAAATGTTAGCAGATAGGTCCCTACTACCCTAGGTTTGGGACAGGCTTGTGTACTAGTCCCACGGCTCTTTTAACTTATATCTGCCTGACATGTTTGAAGCATTGGAATACACTTGATCCTTTTCTTCAAAAATTGGAAACTTGCATTTTTTTGACCTGATGCCTTTTGGACTTTCTTGCTCAATTAAAGCACTAGAGTCATATTTAGGTAAAAATGGACTATTCATTAATGCAGGTGAATCCTGCGTTATGATAAGCAAGAAAGGTAGGAACACAAGTAAATATAAGTGCTTTTTAAAAGACTTGCTGTGAGTATATCAGATCATGTTATATTCTTAGGTTTTCGGCTATACTCATCGATGAGGCCTAAGCTAATCATGGAACGACTGCGTAATAAAACTATTCATTTGGCAGCGCATTTGCAGAAAGATCTATGGAAAACTTTGTGTTTTCACGCTGTTTTTACAAAGGGAAAAGTAACCCTATGCTATTGGATGAGCGGGAGATTTTAAATATTATTGAATAGACCTTTACGTCTATCCAATTGTTTACCTATTTCTTTTATAAGGGTCAAGTTAGAGATACAATCCCTTGTCTCGATTGTTCTGCAAACAAAGTCAATGTTTTTTTTTATAAAACTTTAAACCCCCTGGCAAAATCCTTATACGTTGATCTTAATTGTATCTGCTTGGATGGCAGTTCTGTTATCTTGACACGAAATTAAGGACTGTCCAGAGGTTATAGAGGAAATAGGTTCAAACGGTGATGATCAAACCCAAAACCCTAACAGGATAATATTGAAAGGGTTTATGGGATTGGTCAAGACAGGATCAAATAATATGGAACTACAAACTGGATGGGCAATACAAATATAGAGCAAGGAAAATAAATATTCCACCTGAGTACTTAAATACGTTTCCGGATAGACAGATTTGATTAACCTATCTCAGATTTCGGTTTAATTTTCTATGTACCTTGGATATAATAGGCAGGGGTGACACCAAGGGGTGGCCAGGGAGGTCGTGGCCACCCTTACAAAAATGCTGCCCCCCCATTAGCCTACCCAGCGAAAAAGCAAAAACAAAAAATATTTCACACTGAACTGTGCATGAACAATAACATGCTCAGTTCAGTACGAAAAACAAATCTTTATTTTTTGCTTTTTTGCAGCGGCGGGGATGGACTGGAGTCAGATCAAGAGCCATGGTGGCCCTGCACCCCATTGATCGATTTGCGCATGCTCAGTGGACTCGGAAACACAGCTTTGGCTCGTGCTTCCAGGCTGTGTTCCAGGCTCTGAAAAGGAGACCTTGGCTGCGGCACTGACTGAGGGATTGAGTGGTTCCTGGCAAACACTTCAGTGCCAGCTAAGGATGCTATATGAGTGGCGCCAGGGGGGTGGCGTGGCAAGAGCAGTCAGGAATCTGGGAATCCTGGGAAAGATCAGTATTGTCATTTCTGGGATGGTCAGCAAAATGTGTATCTCCAGGGGTTGCCAGGGGTTGCCACATTTATCATAGGGAATTAACCTTTATGAGTTCTAATGTAATGCCCCTTGAACCTTTAGGTGTTTAACCCAAACCCTACCTTTGACTAGAACTAAGCATGTTCAAGGACAGGTGGGCTATAAGCTAGCAAATGTGTACTGGAATAGAAGCCTCTATGGTGTCCAGTATCTCTGACTCCGTTGTTAGTGTTCTCAAAGAACAATATCCTATTTTGTTGTGGAAAGACCCTTTTCCCTGATAGGTCTGTAGCCCCAGCCCATTCTGACAAAACTGAATAAAGATTATGCACTCTGTCGTCTAATTAGCATGTTTCCTTTTGCTCCTATGGTGCACTACCCCACATCCGTGCCACGTTTCTAACGTATTGCATTTCCTCTCATCCGAGAATGCCCTGCAGTACCCCTACTGCCATATTTCCTAGACTTGCCTTTTTCTCTCTGACTGGCCCACTATCCTGTGTTGTCAGTTGACCTCTTTGCCAAATCTGATATGTACTTAGCTAAAAAGAGGCAGATTAGACCACTCTAAGGCACACCCTAACCCTACAATGAGTTGAAGTATGCCCTACCAGCCCCTTTTTAGTTTGGGTTATTATATGACAGAGCCACCTAAAAGCTGAAACTATTGCATTAGGAGTACAAATGGGGAGAGATGCCATATGAGGAGGGAAACAGAGCTTGAATGTGCTGTTCGGTTATTTACCCACCCATTGACTGCCCATGGCCGTGCTTACCCCTATGGTCCCTCCAACCAAGTACCCCCCCTCTCCCCAACCCCCGCCAAAGCACCTCCTCATGGGATTTCTTTGAGCTCTCTTTGTTCAAGCTTTGCCATCAAACTTTGCTTTGAAAAAAACACTGCCAGGCCATTCAAGTGCTGTCTTCTGAGTGTTAATGACTTCATGTTTGCTGTAAACGTGCTACCAGTGTAGTAGAAATGCCTTAACCATGTCTGCCACCCAATTTATAAACACTATGCATGTCCAGTGCTGAAATCCTGTTAAAAACAAGTATTGGCAAAGTCAACAGTGTTGGCTTGTGTAGACGTATTAGGCATTGCAAGGCACTGCTATTAGATGGCCAGGCACTCACACCGTTTGCACCTGCTACTATCAATGGCCAGTTAATATCACTATGGCATGGATCATTTGGGCCCTCCCGTGCTGCTGGGCTTGGGAGGGCTAACACCCCCCCCTGACAGAGCAGTCATCACTGCTGTTATGCCCAGCCGGCATGAACCTGTCACATTTCTCACCTCGGAGAGCGGTGTATTTACTTAAATAAATACACCGCTCTCCGAGGTGAGAAAACAGGCATTGAAGTGAAGGGTAGAGGCTGAGGACAAAAGCCTGCCAGCCCATCAGTAGGACTCTCTCCACCCCCATGTTGCAGCTAAAGGCTTAACTGCTGGCTCAGCTTTTACATGGCCCAGGCTTTCAATAATTACCATGAACAGAAAAAAGTATATTTGTGTGCATGTGTGGATTGTATGTATGTATGTACGTATGTATGTATGAATGTATGCTGCAGGCATGCATGGGAGTGTGTAGGTGGTTGTATGTTTGTATGCTAGGCCTTGTCTGAAAGTGCACACCTGTGAATGAATGCGGTGTGGATGGTGTGACTGCGCGTGTTAATGAGCGCACAGTCTAAATGTTCTGGGTGCAAGTGTAAATGACAGATCAGCTGTGTGGGTGCATATCTCTGAATGTCTCCATATCTCTCTGTATCTGAGGAGTGGCATTGGAGCATGGACATTTTTTGACAAGAGCATGGCATGTTTTACTGCCGTTTTTGGGCAAAGGAAAGCCAACGTGAGTGTTTTTATGTGATGCTGGGGTTGGAGTGGGGGTGCGATGGGGGCAGAATACTACACTGGGGATGACCTGGCTGGGTCTTACTGTGGCATAGAATGTTGTACTTGCATTAAGGTCAAAGGCAACATGATGAGTGTTCTTACATGGGGAGCGCATGTTTCCTTATTTTGACTTGGGTCTTTATTTTACTGGTGTTTAAGGTCAAAGGCAACATACGTATTCTTACATGGGGAATATAACATGATGCATGCAACATAATTGTACTTATATCGGGGGATTTGTGTGATGATGTGCTATTTATATAGTACTTTCACCAAAGCGATGTACAGAGAACATATTTACATCAAATATATCACCCAGCCAACGTTTGCACTCATTTAATGAGCTTTATTTATTGCATTCATTCACATCGCCCAAACCTGTAAGATTGACGGCAGTGATACAACTTGGTGAGCAGGGAAACCAGTACAGTACAGAGTAAGAGAGAGGTAACAAGGTGAAAAAGCAACATAATAGTACAAGGTCCACAGAGGAGGGTAGAGAATAGGGAGGTCACTTTGAAGTATGGATGAAAGGCTTAGTTGGCCTCGCCGTGATTTGAACCTGTGAATCACACTCAAATTACAACAGCATGTGCTCAGCCCGCAGAGCTATCTTACCGGCTAGCCAGCAAGAGCATGTCTTCTTACTGTGGCATTGCAGTTTATTACTGGTATTAAGGCCAACGGCAACATAAGTGTTCTTACATTGAGTTGGGGGCATTCGTGCTGCCTGCAAGGCTGTTTTTTTACTGTGGCATGACATGTTTACTGCCGTTAGGGAGCAAATACAACATCAGTGTTCTTATATGGGGAGTGACGGATTTGGGTAGCCAGCATTGATATATTTCCTTACTGTGGCATGGCTTTTTTCACTGGCATTAAGGCAGGAGCATGTTCTTACATGGAGACACTGCCATGTATTGGGAGAGTTAGCGTAAACATGCTTTGTCATAGTATGGTTACTGGCATTATGGACAAAGCAGAGTATTTTCCTATGTGGAAATAGTGGCATATATAGGTGCACCAGAATGGACATGTGTGAGCACAATCAATATGAAAATGCTTTTTTACACTTGCAAAGTACTGGCATAGAGCGGACAAAATGAAAATGCTCCTGTGCATTGTTGGTGGCCTGGCATCTAACATACTTTTTATGTCTTGCCCTACAAAACCGATTGTAAACTGTGTGGCATTTTACCTAATTTATCACAGAAAGTGTACTGTAAAATGCACTATTTTAACCCATTACTTAAAACCTTTTCTCAAGGGGGCAACCCCCCCTTGATTGGTTTGCCCTCCATCACTACTCTCTGTCACTCCTATGCCTTTGGGTGGGGGCAGAACAAGTGCCCTTCCTTCTGCAGACTCTTAATGTGGGCCATCCTACTTTAGCTCCAGGCCCCACTTGTTACAGAATAATGGCTACGCCTCTGGTGAGTTGGGGTGAAAGATGGATCTAATGGGCCAAAGGAAGGTGTGATATCTACTCAGCCTCCTGGGCTTTGGGAGAGGGTGGTACGACGGGTGGGTTTGGGGAGAAATTACTTGCGCAATAGGTATAATGTCCCGTCTTACTAACAGTTTTCAAAACTGCCACCCAGCATCGCCAAAATGTTGAGGCTGGATCCGCCCCTGTGTGGCACCCTGTGTGCCACCCAAAGATTTCCTGTGGCCTCATCAGGCCACCCCTATGAAACATTTCTAGGGGCGCCACTGATAATAGGACCAAATAGAGGGCTAGCGAAGAAAAAGAGGGAAGAGGTGCCCCGGGGGTTATGCACTGCGCCTCCCAACGAGTGTGGCTGCTTGCAGAGTGTCCCCTTCTAGGAATATAAGGGGGCAGGGAAGGTTCTGGAGCAAGCAACAGATGGGGACTGGTGTTGTGTTGTCACTCCTTCTGTTCCTTCAATGCCTTGTCTGCATTAGGAGTGGCTTAGGCCTAGTCGGGTTGGGTCGTACTGTGGCGAGTTTTGTTGGGTGTGGTAGTAAAAAAAAATAACGTTCACTACATATAAATAATATTAAAAGTATGAAGGGACCATTAATAGTTATATAGCACACTTCTAGTTTATGCGCCCTTACTGGTACAGCCATGCGGCAGTGCTACCTCGCCCGCAGTTTCATCTGTGGGTGGTTCAGGCTGGGCTGGTGAGCAGAGGGGCTCTGTGGCGCTGCCAGAGTGGGCTCCCCTCTCTCCCAGTCTGGGCAAGGTGTCATCTGGTGGCCAGTGTGGCAGCCGACTTCGGGTGGTGTCTGCAACTGTATTAGTGCGGCGAGGGGACCGTAGGGACTTGAAGCCATGGTACATGTATTTGGCTCTCTTTTCTGCTCTGCTGAGCTCCTGGGTCGGGGCGGGGGTGCAGCGACATGAGCAGGTCACCAGGGGGCATTGCAATACACCACTCGTGTAGACGTGGCTTCGGCATCAGGAGCAGCCAGGCTCCTTGATAGCTTGGGGGTGAGCCTGGGCAGCAATGTGCCACTAGGATAGTTGGGGGGCAGGTAGGTGTATATACAATATATATACATATATGTTAATTGTTAAATAAAGGGCCAGACAATTAGGGAGAGCAGTTATTTAAAGGGGTTGTCACTCATATTGAGGCAGCCTTTTAGGTCAGTTTAGGGAAAGGGGCATAGGGTGCAGGAGCCCTGCATCTGGGGCATCATAAAAAAAGTATAATAATAAACAATAAAATAAAAGGGTAATTCCTGGTCAGCAGATGTGGGTGGTGTGAGTGGGGGTTGTCATGGCTGGGGGGCTAGTGGACACTCAGGCCCTGTGGGAAGGCTTTGGTACATGAGATCACAGGGGAGAGGGTGTCCAAGGGGGGAAGGCCCCAGCGCAGGGCAGCCTCGGACGGGGCCATCGTGGAAGTGGTGGCGTTCAGCCTGACAGCACGGACAGATGTAGGTAGGGCCAAAGAGAAGGGTAAGGGGGCCAGGAAAAGTGGGGTGGACATGCCGAGAAGGGCAAGTAGAGGTGTGGGGGAAGCAGGAACTTTTGCAGAGAAACAGAAGATGGGCATGTTGGGGGGTGGGGAGGATGTGGGAGTGAGGGAGACTGTGGGAAGGGAGCAAAGGGGTGGGGAGAAGGGAAGAACAAAAGAGCAGGAAGTGACATTGGTAAAGGGGGGAGGGAGGAAATGCCTGCAGAAAGGTGCAGAGGAAGGGGGCGGATGCTCTCCCCGGTAGTTCTCCCTGGACAGCGATGATGAGCATAGAGGGTGCAGCATGGCCCCTGCTGCAACATAAGAGGAAGATGGGTTCAGGACGGTCCCTCCCGCAAGCGGTGCTGAGCGGCCGAGAGAGTGCAGTACAGTCCTTAACACAGTCGAGCAGAGGGCAGAGCACAGGTCAGCTCGCCCAAGAAGAGCAGAGAAGGAGTGGTTTGGAGTGGCCTCTCCAAGAAGACAGTACAGGAGCATTGGGGTAGATGCCCAGTGCTGGCGAGTGGAGGAGCTTCCTGGTGCAAGTGGGCTACAAGACCAATATTGGTATATGGCAGTTAAGAAGGATGTGGAGGAGGGAGTTCAGGGGGATTGAGGAGAGGAGAAGAGCAGGGGAAGGGGTGATAGGGTGGTGCTGGAAGATTGGGCGGGGTTGCAACAGGGATATGGAAGGAGTAAGGGAAAGGTGGCTGAGGAGTTGGGATGGTGGGCAGGCTAACACACAAAGAGGATCTGCTGATGTGTTTTGTTCCCACAGCAGGATGTATTTATTTTAT
This sequence comes from Ambystoma mexicanum, assembly GCF_040938575.1. Taxonomy (NCBI): domain Eukaryota; kingdom Metazoa; phylum Chordata; class Amphibia; order Caudata; family Ambystomatidae; genus Ambystoma; species Ambystoma mexicanum. Next base: position 1,433,702,943 of record NC_090929.1, on the reverse strand, counting down.
TTATTGTTCACTTGTTAGGCACTTATACAGCACGTAAATACTGTTTCAAAGCGCCCACAGGGCAACAGGGAGGGAACATGGGAAAGGAAACACAATACAATAGAAAGAAATATAATACAGTGAAGGGAAAAAACAGACAAACCTACTAAGCCTTGTGAGTATTCAGAATGTGCAAGTGCAGCAAGGAAGAGGGCGGTAGGGGTAGGCGTTGGGGTGTCCGTGCTCGTGAAAGAGACACAGATGAAGTGCAAGCTATAGTAAGTGCTACCTGGCCAGGAGCCCCATTGGGTGGAGAAGTGTGAGCCTCCAGAGCGGAGGTGTGAGCTGAGGCAAGTACTGAGGCAAAGAGAAGCTAGAACGATTAGGTGTGGGAGATCAGGGGCCACAAAGATGCATAAGAGCCCAGTACACCAATAACAGCAACTGTGAGATTAGCAGTGGAGAGAAGAAGGGAAGGAGGAGATAAAGAGGAAAGTCTTGAGCTTCCGGAAAGTAAGAAAGTCCTGCTCAAGACGCAGAGGGAGGTGGGGCTTTTCAATAGGAGGGAGACAGCTGAGGAAAGTGATCGACCTCCGGCCCCCTGTTTAGCGAAGCACTTTACACATAGAGAGTTGGTGCCAGTGGAACATAGAGGTCTAGAGGGAGAGTATCTATTTAGAGAGAGTGGCAGAGAGTGTGGTCCCTGGCCCCAGACAGCCTTGTGGATGATGCAGAGAGATTGGAATTTAATCCAAGCAGCAACCGGGAGTCAGTGGAAACTTTTTAGGGCACAAGAGATGCTGTCCCTGGGCTTAAGGCCAAGCATAAGTCTTGCTGCCCTATTCTGGATTAACTGGAGGGGTCGTAGAGTGGAAGAAGGTAGATTCAGAATGAGACTGTTGCAATAGTCAATCCTAAAGGGAACCAGGGCTCAGGTAAAATTGAGCATCTGGGTGAAAGTGAGAAAAGGGTGAATTCCTTTGAGAAGGAAGATGTGAAAGTGGGACTTCTTGGCAATGTCCTGTGTGTGAAGGAGGAAGGAGAGATAGGGATCGAAGATGACCTCAATGTTTCTGGCTTCAGAAGAGGGGGCAGGGGGAGGTCCCATGGAAGAAGGCCAGAGTAAAGGGAAGAATGAGGGAGCAGGCATTCCAATAGGGAGGTTCTCTGTTTTGCTGCCATTGAGGCAGAGATCGTTTGAAGTGCACCAGGGCTAGATGGCAGATAGGCAGTCATGGATGATAGAAGGTGCAAGAGGGTTGGCTTGAAGTTTGAAAAAGAGTTGAGTGTCATCTGCAGAACACTGGAAGTTGGGGATAAGGAGATGAGGAGTGCCAGCTGAGCAAGATAGATGTTAAAATGCCAAGGGGAGAGGATAGAACCCTGGGGGACACCACAGGTGGAGAACAAGGTTGGAGAGGGGAAGGAGCCCAGGATGACTTTGGAAGTGCAGTCAGTTAGGAAGGAGGTCAGCCAATCCAGTGCCCGTTCTGAGATACCAAGGGTATTGTGGAGTCTTTGAATGAGGATATCATGGTTGACCGTGTCAAAGGCAGAAGTGAGATCGAGTAGGATGAGAACAGATGGGGAGTTGGAGTCTCCATCTGTCCCCATTACACACAGCAAGCGGGTTGCCAGTTCCTTACCGGCCCTTTTATGGTCACCCTGCCTTGGACAGTGTGGAGGGAGGAGGCAGAGGACAGCCATAAGCAGCATGCTGGGCTTTCAATAAGGAGGGGTGCTCCAGGGTGGTCCATAAGTTTTGGCACAATTGCAGCAGGTGCAGAGGTCAGGGGTGCAGTGAAAGGGGTTGTGGAGAAAGGCGTATACTCCATTTAAGTTGGACATTTTGAAGGATTGGCTGTTTTTTTACCCAGACAGGGAGGCATCTAAGATTTTGGTGGAGGTGTTTCAGGAGGATTTTACATTGGAGTTTCAGGGCTCTACGGTGCGGAGGTGGGCAGAAATCCTGAAGTCTGCATGGGAGAGACCGGACATTGTATGATTGAAGTTGGAGAAGGAGGTTGCATAAAATAGGGTGGTTGGACCTTTTGTGAATTTGACAGGTGACTTGGTGGTGTCCCCTTTGGGGGTGGTGCTGAAGAAGGTGGACGGAGAGTTCAGAATGATCCATTATTTGTCATGGTCAGAGGGCATGTCAGTGAATGATTTCATTGCCCCACAGGATTGAGTGGTGTCCTACGCGAGCATGATCAGGCGGTGGTGCTTGTGAGAGAGAAAGGTTTGGGAGGGTTTATGGACAAGCGTGACATCAAGTCTGCTCTCAGGTTTCTGCCGATACATCCGAAGGATTTTTGGCTGTTGGGATGCAGTTTGAGGATCAGATTTCTGTGGACAAAGCATTGCCTCTGGGTTTTGCAGTGTCTTGTGCATTGTCTGAGCATTTTAGCGCTTCCCTGCAGTTTTGGTTTCATGTACAAGTCCGGTTCGGATGGGGTGCTGCACTACTTGATTTTTATTATCATTGGTGCGGGAAAAAAGGAACAGTATCAACAGATGTTGGAGGTTTTTCATAAATTGATGGTTGAGTTGGGAGTGCCTTTGGCGTAGGACAAAATGGAGAGGCCAGCAGTGGTTTTAACTTTTCTCAGGATTAAATTGGATTCAATTGCAATGACCACACGCTTGCCGATGACAAAGTGAGAACATTGGTACAGTTGCCGGAGAAGGCGGTGGCAGTGTGTAATATGACGCTGATGGACGAGTTGTTGGGGCACCTGAATTTTGCATGCCTGGTAGTGGCTTTGGGGTGCACATTCTACCAAAATATGTCATGGTGAAACAACCGCACCACAGAATAAGGGTGTCAGGGGCTCTCAGGGAGGGTGTGGTTGCGGTTCCTGGAGGACTTCAATGGAGTGTCAATGTGGTTTCTAGGGCACCCGGTGGCTTGGGTGGTGCAGGTTTTCACTGATGAGTCAAGGGCAGGAAGTTTTGGGGTGTACTGGTGGGGAGGATGGTGTGCAGAGATGTGGCCAGAGCACTGGAGGAAAGGGGGAGGTGCATAGCGTTCTTGGAGTTCTTTCTATTGCTGGTGGCTCTGCATTTGTGGGGCAGGGACTTGGCGAACAACAAGGTGGATTACAATGTGAACAATAGGTCAGTGGTTAATGTTATGAATAGACAATCTGCCAGGGATCAGAGGGTTTACAGGCTTTTAAGGGAGTTTGTTTTGCATTGCCTGAGATGGAATATTGTATTTAAGGTGACACATGTGCCGGGAAAGGATAACAGCATCACAAATTAATTATCTAATTTTTAGTGTCAGGGATTCCGTGGGTTGACACCAGAGTTTGATCCCGGAAGAGCTATGGCAGCTAGGAGAGGGAGAGCGCTGCAGTTAGTGGAAGGTTCACTGGCTCCAAGTTCACAGGCGGCATACAGGAGAGCTTGGTTGGTGTTCCGGAAAGGGAGAGCATAGAGTTGGAGGGGGAGATGTGATGTGGAAGAGAAAAGAAGGTAGGATGTGGTAAACTTCATACTGGATTGCACAGGGAAAGGGTGGTCTTGGGTGACAATAACATGGAAGCCAGCCGGTATTGCATTCTACAGCAAGTGTTTCTAGCGTTTCCAGTATAGTGGTGGAGAGATTGTGAATATGATGCTTGAAGGCTGGGCAAGGGAGAAGGGGAAGGTAAAGGATGGGAGATGGCTAGTGACAGCAGAGTTGTTGGCTAGGTTATGTAGGGGGGTCGGAGGAATATGCTGGTCTTTGTGGGAAAGGGACATGTTTACAGCATGTTTTATGTGGTTGTTTTTGGGGCTTTCTGAGTGTCAGAATTAGTGTTGAGCACGGGGGAAATGTGGGGACGTCTTTCTGTCAGAAGACATTGTAGAGATTAGGATCAGTAAATCAAATATGGATCAAATGAGAAAAGGGCTTTGGGTCCATTTGGACATGTGAGGTAAGGATTTGTGTCCAGTAAAGGCTGGGCTATATTGGCAGAGGAGGTGTATGGGAAGTTTGGTTTTTCAACATGAGAATGGGATGGGGTGGTGGCGGGGCAGGTTCTGGGGTGATGAAGAAGGGTATAGCAGTATTGGGTTAGCGACCAGAGGAATTTGGTACTCATTCTTTTATGGTCGGAGCAGCATCGGACAGGAGTATGTTGGGCTTGACTGAGAGGGGTTTGGGGCAGTGGAAATCGTCAAAATATAAGCTGTACATCAGAGAGCTGGGCGAGGGGAATGGGTAGGGGATGGTAGGTGGAGAGGTTTCAGCAAGGATTTCATTTTGTTTTTTCTTGCAGATGCAGCTCGAAGGAGCATCAAGGCTCCACAGATATTGATCTGTGGCCATTCTATGGTAAAAATGGGTGGGGAGAGCTGTAGCTAAGAGAATTTTTGGTACCCAGTTGGGCTGCAGGTTGCATTGTTGAGATGGTCAGGGGTGGGAGGGTTCAGGTGGGAACAGCTATCGCTAATAGCTAATAGCTCATGCTGGCTGGTTTAAGGGAACAAGATAGGGTAACAGCAGCAGTGTGTTAGCATGCTGGGGAGAATGATCTGGTGAGGGAACCAGGGGTTGCACTGATAAAGAAGGTGAAGAAGGATTCGAGCAGGTTGAGGGAGACTTGGCCAGCAGTTTCTTTGTATTGGACAGAGTTGATGCCAAGGAGTTTGGAGGGCAGCTGTCAAGAAAGAGGAAGTTGAGTGGACATGGAAAAACATTAACAGGGAAATGTTGAAATTCTGAAGGTCTGTGGGGTGCGAACGTTGGCACCCCAGGACATTAAGTATGAGGAATTTGATATGTTTTGCACGGATGATGTGAGCTTGCCGGTGCTGGGTAATCAGTATTATTTGCTGGATTTAAGGATAGCTGTGGAGGAGTTCATAAAAGGGTGGATTTAAAGGGAGCGTGGGAGTCGGGCAGAAGGGACACCTCAGGGGAGGGTTTTTCTGGGTGCCAGGGACATGGCCTTTTAGAGGAAGGTTGGGGGAAGCTAAAAGGGGTATTAGCGTGGTAAAGGAGGGGGGGTAGCGCTGTTTGCATGGACAGGCTAGCCCAGGGTATACAAGGGCGAAGAGGTATGGAAGAAGAGGGGCGTGGCCTCAGTGGTAGAAGATGAGGGAGAAACGGCGGAAGAAGGGGGAGATTAATTGAGGGGGAGTGGGAATTAATGAAGGATTTTCTGAATTCATTGTTTTGGTTAATTGTTAATGAGCAGTAGTCCACTAGACGCGATTCTGGGGTTTTTGTGCAGATTAGTCCAATGTCGTCAAAAAAACGTGGCAGGATATTATCCTCGAGTGTCCATCCGCTGCATTACCTAGGGAACGTTGTTTGGTACAATTTGTTCCAGATCAATGGACTGACTAAGCTGATAGGTTGTGGCAATTGTTTTTTACGGACAATTGTAAGTCTGTTACAATGGCATTATTTTATTTTATCAAGGCAATCTCTGTAATTCTGAGGGAATTGTTTATATATGGGTTTTAATGGATGCCAATGTTGTGAGGCCCTAGGGGTCGGACAATTAGTTCTAATGATTATTGGCGCTATATGGTTATCAGGGGTTGTACAAATGGTAGACAATGTGAAGAAGGTATATGATTAACTACTTTTTGTAGCAGACTTCTTATATTGTTTAATTATTAATCAATTGTGTACTTACTTGTCTTTTAATGTGATGTTTTAACAACTGTATTATTAATGGATGACTATCTGTTATGGAGTGATAATGTGTAAAGTTTTGTAAACCCTATCACATAATAATAAAATAAAACAAAAAAAAAATAACAGGTTCATACAACTAGTAATAGCTAATCTTCAAAATCACATATCTTTCCCTTCAATATCTAGCCCCAATGGGTGAAAGGGTGGAAAATAGCAACTCTAGCACCAATGCAAACACACTGCCATTTATGAGAATCATATTTTCAAGGTACAATTACAGTGTTTGAATAGACTACTCGAATAGGACTCATTTTAGTCCTTAATCTGTCTAAACAGAAAGGGTATGTGAACTCAAATAATAAAGCTAACAGCAATATTTGAACTTCTTACTCCCCTATAGGAAAACATAACGAACAGCTGATTTATTCAGACACAGATTTTCATCCATTTGGCAGAGCAAATATCAAATTCCAAAGGTGGCATAGCAGCAGACAAGAGAAGAGCCATTAAGTGAATCCAGAGCAGCGACAGTAAAAGCCATTGAGCTCTACACAGATGTAAACATGAATAAGTCGGCACTTTACTGGGCTACTCAGAATCCACTTCAATGCCCTCAAGAAGATGCTACGGGATGGTTGACCGCAGCTGCAGATAAAGCTATGAATGTACAAATGGTTCACCCCTGGAACTAGCATACAATTAAGCCTTCAAAATAGTTATTAGGCAAATGTGTCTTTCCTTCAAAGCAGCAAGTGGTTTATTGGAACAGAGAACATTTCAGGGTCGAATTGGGCGGGAGCGGTTTGGAGCAGTACACCTGTGCTTTTTTAAAGTTTTACTTCTTCTATACCATATTTTAAAAAGAAACCGTTCCGGACTGGTTTCGCTTAAAAATAAAAGTGTGGGAAGCAGTTGAAAGTTGCACTTGAGTGCACTGCACTCAACGTTCCCTTAAACGGCAGGTACATTGTTGTTTAGTTTGGATTGCGGGTGCAAGGGGGCGTGGGGACGGGGTTTGTGAGGAGTGGGGCAGGCCAGCAGGGAACGTAGTCCCATTCTTCTTTTCATGCACTTCGACTACTGAGAGAAACACTTTCTTTAGAGAGCAGGGGACCTGTGCAACGCGTTTGTGGAAATCTAACACGCAAACTGCAGTGCCCAATTACACCAAGAGAGGAACGCACCGCTTATTATTAGCCAGGGTTGGGGACTGGGAACCAAAAGTGGCCCCATGTTACAGATTGCAAGCAAGCCCAACCACTCAAGTAGGGCTTGGAGAGTTCACCAAAAAGAACACGTGGAACAACATTGTGCAAATAGCTCATTTTAAAACATATTTGCCCCTACAATAGGATTAAGAATTAAAAAATAGTAAAACATAACAAAAAACAGACATTTAGCATTTGCTAAGATTGAGGAATAACAATCTACAAGCTTTATACACATTCCTTACTTCAAAAAGATGAGGGAGATGAGGAGAGCTGGAAGCAAGAGGTGGGGGTGCATGGCTGATTGTGTATTGGTACCCATATCAGCTCTGAAGGCAGCTGAGCAACTGATGCATGTTATGTGTATGAGGTTATATGCACGCACAACACTTACCAGACGTTGAACCTCAGTCTTGTAAAAGGAAGCCTGATCTTTGTTAATATTCTCAGTTTGCCGCCAGTATATTTGTAAATATGTGTATGTTTGTTTGTTTGTTTATTTTATTTGTATTGTACGCCGGACCCGAGGGTATCCCGGCGTAGAGGAGGAGAACATGAATACTTTCAGCTTAAGGTTACACAGCTGTGTAGGAGTAGAGAAAGGTACAAAAAGGATAAGGGTCATATTAGAAAGATACATACATACAATAAGCACGGACAAATCACCATAACATAATTAATGGGTAAGCGTTGATAAGACATTAAAATATCATAACTAAATAGAATGGGCCTCATTACGAGTTCGGTGGTAGCCGTGCCTGCATTACACCCGCAAATGGGCACTGACCGGCCCATTACGAGTTGAATGGGCCGGTAATTGCCCATTCGCGCGTGGCGGTAATGCCGGGCTCCTCATCCCCATTCTGCCCCATCGGGCAGAGTGGGGATAAGGAGCATGGATGCACCGGCACCTTTATAACAGTGCTGGTGCATCCATGTGTTTCCCTCGTGGGTACCGCACAGCCCGCCAGGTCAGACCTGGCGGGTTGTCAGGGACCCGCGAGGGAAACTCGGTATAAGGCGGTATGGTATGGACGGTGCCGCTGTCATACCGGCACCGTCCATACTGTACCGCCAGGGTAGTAATGAAGCCCAATGCATGATAGTTCGTGGATACAGGTGGGCAGAAATTGAATCGTCTTAGTGGTCATTTTCTTTGATCCAATTGATAGTGTTGTGTCTGAGGTTCAGGTATACAACGACCAAAGTCCTTGCCCTGATAAGAATGGTGCCATGACCTTATGCACTGGGGTAACACAATCAGAATCTGATTACACACAATTCTCCTACTCACATGAACGTTTCACAGTCATCCCACTTCATTAAATGGTGGCAGAAAGTCATATGATTAAACTCGGTCCTCTGTAGTTAAAATAGTAATCACCACAAGACATCATCATATTATGAGTGGAAGGCATTTAAAAAGGCATTTCTTGTGTAGGTTAAAGACAGTGGAATAGATGTCAACTCGACACCCGCCCTCCCGTGCCCTATCCAGAGGGTGTGGCTGGCACCAATGCCCCAGCAGGCAGATCGAGGAAAGGGAGTAACGAGGGAAACCACACCCCGCAAGGGTGGTTAGGGGGGCTTTCCCCCTCCCGAGATTTTTTTTAAATAATGGATGAAAATAATGCATTTTACAGCACACTTTTTTTTTAGAAAAATTGGGTAAAAAGCCTAACAAATTACAATTGGGTTTTGTAGGGTAACTCATGAAAAAAATCCAATAGATGCAAGTCACCAACAGTGCACAGGAGCATTTCTCCAACACCTTTTTTCCCACAACATGTGCCAGTATAAAATATTTTCACACTGGCTGTGCTCATACATTTCCTGACTGCAACATTATACCCTATTATTCCCATATAAGAGCATACTCATGTTTGCTTTGTGCATAATGTCAGTAATGATAGTATAAGAAAACATATCCATGTTTGTTCTGTAAATATATGGTAGTATCCCCAGTTTGCTTTACAATTAAAAATGCATTCCAAAGTATGAAAACATGTCCAAACTGGCTGTACTAAAATGGCAGTCGTGCTACATGATAACAGTTATCATGCTTGCTTTACCAACGATGCCCAATACAAATTGTCATACAACAATATAAAATGACTGAACAGGCTGCATTAAAATGCCAGTCTAACTACATCATGACACTTATGATGCTTGCTTTACCAAAGGTGCCTAATACACCATGGGCCTCATTACAAGTATGGCGGTAAGGCACCGTTGCTACCATAGATGTCCAGTAAGAAAATAGCATCTATGTCCCCGGGGCCCACACATCACCTCAGACAGAGACCTGATTTTGACCAGTGGGGAGGGAGTTTTTGCAACAAAGGTATTTTTAAAATTCCTTTGTTGCATAATCCTCCTACCCCACTCACCAAAATCATCTTGTATGAGTACAAAACGCACACACACACACACACACAACATACACACAGCAAGCATTTACTGTCTCATTCACAGTCACAAGCACCCATCATGCACTCACTCCTAACACAAGCATACACGCATCCATACACATATTTAAATAATAAACACACATACAAACACACATTTACACAAGATACATACACAACATGCACACAGTAACCACTCTTTCATTCACACGAGCACCCATTGCATTCACTCGTAACACAAGCATAAACGCATCCATACACATATTTAAATAAATACATTAACATACAAATGCACATTTAGACACCATATGCACTGCAAGCACTCTTTCATTCACACAAGCATCCATCATACACTCACTCATCATAACACAAGCATACACGCAACCATAAACATATTTAAATACTAAAAAAACGAACATACAAACACACACATTTACACAACATACACAAAGAAGGCACTCTCTCATTCACACCAGCATCCATCATCATACATTCACCAACCACCACAACCATGCAGGCATCCATACACATAATTAAAATTTAAAAAAACAAATGTAAAGAACCTTCCTTCTGCAGCGTGTCCGTAGGTTCCAGTGCTCCAGCCCCTGCCAGCATGAACAGGAATCGAGAAGTGTCCTTGTTCCTGCACATGCGTGCCAGGGGCCTGAGCATGGGTCCGTAGGCACCCCACTCCAGCCTGCTCTGTCTGTATGTGCGAGGAGGCACAGGAGCGTACCCTTGCACATACAGTCATGCAGTTCCCCCCAGCCAGCATTTCCTATGAGCCATGCGAGGCTGAGGAAGCAAAAGCCCCCAGCCTTGCATGGCTCATTGAGCTTGAGCGGCTGGGGAAGTTTAAATGTGAAAGGGAAATTAAGTTTCCCTTTCACAGTTAAGAGCAAGTGCTCATATTTTATTGGGCTGACTCCTCCATAATGGGTGAGAGGGAGCCAAGATCTGGTCGGTCGACGCCCCCTCGCCAAATATTGACAAGCCGCTCCTGGTTATCGGGCTGCATCAAATGCCATTCTGTCGCTCCAATTCTAAAAATATTCATCTCATTCCCTTTGCTGAAGTAACCTCACCTACGCTAATGCTGACTCATACACGCTGTGACAGGGCGATTGATTTTGCCTGCCCTGCTATGACAGTATATCCACCATCTGCTTTTCAATGTTCTCACACATGGCATGCCCAGTGGCAGTTTGTGAAAGTTGCAGTGGCTCAGCCCACATCTACGCACTCTGAGGTCACGTGCAGTACTATCACCATCCACTGTGCAGGCTCGTTACCTTCAAAAGCAGTACATTGAAGTGTAACTTTTGACTTCCCTCCAACACTTTTATATTTGAAAGAAACCATGGTTTCTATATTTTTTTATATATATATGTATATACATATATTCAGTGAAAAAACTTTGTTAAAGGGACGTTATGGTTAAGTTGCGCTACTAGAAACCTATGAAATTCAGTGAAGAAAAAACTTTGTTAAAGGGACGTTATGGTTCTAAGTAAAACCGAAAACCCCCTGAAATTTGCCAGTTATGGTAAGCTAAGCAACCATAACTCAACAAATGTATAAAAGGTCGCAATGCATTTTGTACATTTCTCAAAAAAAATAGATTGCCAGCATAAGTAAGATGGACTGCGAAAAATGTATGTACTATGAAACATAATATTTTCATTGTGAAAAGAGGACATGCCAAAATCTCTTAGAAAGGCAAAAAACAGCCTTATTGACATTGCGCCTTGCTTTCTCCATTTGTGGACCAAATGAAGAAGAATGAAGCCACATTTGTCTCTTCGCAATCCGTGAAAAAATTACTCGAGAATTTGGAAACATGTCCATGACCTTCCCAAGTCCTTCTTTCATTGCAAATTGCAAAGAAATTCCAGACACATGTCCTAAACTGTTCCCTCCACAATGAATTACAATTATGTCTGGATGTTGCTCTGTCTCCAAAGTAGCACAGAGAGGTAGCAAGTCCAACCACTTCATTCCACGTACTACATGCCAGTGCACTTCCACATGGGGAAATCCAAGATCTACAGCTACTCCACAGCTTTCTGCATGCACCTTCAACCAATGTATCCACGAGTCTCCCAAAATCCAAACAATCTGTTTTTTGAAACACAAAGCCATAGCTATTTGTTCTTCTCTCAGCAAAAAGAGTATCTGAGAAACTCTCTTCTGGCACAACACACCCACTAAACTTTCCTGACCAATCCCTTTCTCTGCTCATTCTCATTTGCATGGCTCCCCAACCCAAAAATCCCCAGATGTAACACCGATGTCCGCGGACTACCGCCATGTCTGTGGACATATCGTAACATGACCAGTCCTTCTAACATTTCCTTTTCACTTTCTGTGCCATTCCCTCATTGGATATAGCTAAGAAGTCACATGAACATCCACCAATCACATCCAAGACCTCTACATCTAACTGCATCATCATGCATCAGCACTTTAAATGTATTGTTAATCTCTCTGAGTACAAGTGTCATATCATTGGAAAGCACCTTCTACCAGAAATACTGTACAAGTCTCCAAGATTTCTACTTGCAGCTGCATACATATCCATATGCATGAACACAAACTACAGGTATGCATATTTTCTATATAGTACATGTACAATTTGTATAGATTCATATAAACAGATTAACTGACTTTTAGCTTGTATAATCTATAAAATGAATTTACTGTCATTTTTTCCATCTCCTAAAATCAACTGTTACTTCCAATCCTATCTGCTATTTAATTTCTTTTTACGCACACATTTTCAAAGCATGTTGAACTAACATATTTAAAATACAATATGAAGAGTTAACATACTCAAACAAAATTGCATGCACACTGTGTGTTCAAAAATCAAACAACAACACTTGTACAAAAATGTAAACATTAACTTATATTTATATACTGCGCAAGCAGCCATGGCATTGAGGCTTTTTACTTACAAGAGCTTAGTTCCAGAAATAGTGGTATTCAGTGGTACATTAGGAATTCCACAAGGCATACAAATGATATTTTGGTTGGTACAGTTAGTCATTACAATACAGTTTATGCATTAAGAACATATGATATGTATTCAACTGGTGCGACGCATCTTATGTGAATAAGATAGTTTTCATGATTTTGAGGAAGGTGCTGAGGGTCAATGTTAATTAAAAAAATCAATGTCTAAATTAAAAACAATGCTATATACAAACAAAATTCCTTATTTGTTTCCTTTACAATTGCAGCGAAGACCATTCTCCTGAAAAGAAGCAGCCGAATTTGAAGTACAAAGAACAACTAAGAAGAGACCTGCTCATTTAAAAAAAAAAGTAAGTTGAATACCACCATATTATTTGTACTATTATTCAAACACACTGTAATGTTAATTCATGCTATTTCTGTGTCTAGAAATAGAGATTGTGCACCATTATGTCTACAAATCCCCACTTCTTAAACAGAGATTTACAGGCAGAATGATGCACAATTTCTTAGTTTTCGACACACAAATAACCCAACTCAACCCCTAGAATTTTCATATTATAGAACAAACAACTGTTTTAATTGTATACCATCAGATTTACTATTTCTACTTCTCCACACCACCAGCTTACTTTCTACTATGATCTGAACCCCAGTGTAGTAGCACATAAATTCAAGAATAGCCATCCAAACTAGTTGTAGTTGCTCAATGCACAATCACACACCATTACATACATCTTTATTATCTTACTCACACACTCATGCAAACAGCACACATACATTAAGAACACCCCAATCCATACCTTCTTTATTTTTTTCAACAGACCCTAAAGAATGCATACCAAAAATCAAGTCCGTAGAAAGCAACGTAGAAACAGAGTAAATGAATATAGAAGTGTCCAAAACAAGCATCCATCTCTGGCAGAATTTGTAAAAAAAAGTTAAAAGAAAACAGCTAATACAGTCCTTTAGCGAAACAAAACAAGCTTCAAGTACAGAAACTTTGCCTCTTCTATCAAAATGTAAAACAAACCACAAAACCATTAACAAAAAATCAGCTACCACTACAGATGAAACTGCTCCTATAAATCTTGATATAGTGCAAACTAAGCATACCAAAAAAAGTATTTTAGCAAAAATGTTCCGTCACAGAGTCCTGCAAAATCTTATAAAAACAGGAGAGAAATCTAACTCAACCCATAAAACCTATCGTAGGAAATTAATCTTAGAAGCGTTGATAGACAGTGCAATCATTCTCAAAAGAAACTTATTTATTTTAGTGTTAAACAAAATGAAACCACTAACAAAACAAATGAGTAAATTACAAAATAAACTTCTCAATAAACAAAATGTCAACAGAAATAACTTCTTAAGTATCTGTGGAGGTGAATGGAGTCACACTACGAGCACAGAACCATACTTTAATGAAGAAGCACACAAACAAAAGCAAACAAATACAAATGCCATACATAGCAGTGGACGAGGTTATGAAAAAGTTAATAATACCATAATGGAACAAGAAATACTACTTACAAAAATATCCCCAGAAAACTTAGAATTACCTCTCCATTCAACTGAATCAGAACGTCTAGTATACAAATGGGCATGCACGTCAATGTGTAACATTCCCAAAGAATCTTTCAAGTCTTTACGCCAATTCCTCAATCAATATGTGAAAGGCAAAGACAAAATGAAAATTAAACTACTGCAAAATATGGATACCTGTCCAGTGCGCAAGTACACAGGACTACAAGGACATTCATTGGCCTACATTTCAGGACTTACTTGCAAAATCACCTTCCATTATATCAAAATGATATCAACACATCATTCAACTGTAAGAAATCTAGTCTGTAAACTGTACTATACTAAAAGTCCTGCTTTAGCACTAGCCAATTTAAATAACATTCTTCTACATGGTACAGCAAAAGACCTACTTGAAGAAATCGACTATATCCCCAAAAAATATTTTGCACGTGAAAGCCACTTACAGAATGAAATAGCTTTAAAGCAAATTAGCAACAATTCTATGCATGGCAACCTTCTACTACACACATACAAAAAAGAAATACTGAAATTTAAAGGTACATCTGCTGAAATACCAAACTATGTGTGTGTATGTTGCCGTAGAACTTTCTATAAAAGTAACACAAAAACTGTAGACCTAACATATAAAGTAGAAAACAATGAAGATTATAAATGGTTTGAATTAGCTCTCTACCTTATAGCAGAAAACAAATACGAAATAACTGACCCCTTAATACTTTGCAGTTACTGCACTACAAAACTTGACAACAACCAAACTCCTTCAAGTACTATCACAAATACTTTGGAATTATATCCACTACCAAAACCCCTACAACAACTCAATTTATATGAGAGCATCATAATTCAAACAGTGCACCCCTTTCAAGCAATAATTCGCCTTCAACCAAAAACAGCAAAATTACCTCCCTCTGAATTACTGAAAGGTATTCGTGGAAAAGTAGTGTATTTACCATTGGATCTAAAAGAAAATGTGCACACCTTAGGAGTGCACCGTCCAATGGACCAATCTTTAATTATCTTAGTAAATGGTGTACCTACAAAAGACAAAGGAATTTGGCAACAACTGGTAGATTTACATAAAGTTAGACAAGCTTTGCAATATCGAAAAGATAATAATGAATACTACAAAGAAATTAATATTGAAGAAAACTTGAAGGATACTACTGAAATAATTCAACAGACACAAGAAGCTAGTCAATTTGATCTCCTAGATCCTGCTACAATATCCAATACTTTAGACCATTATACAATTCACCCATTGCATTCTAATGACAACGTAGAAGATGCACTAGAAACGTATCAAATGCGTCAAACAAAAGGATCACCAATCAGCATATGGGAAAAAAGTATAGAAGCACATGCTTTTCCTCTACTTTTTCCTACTGGCAAAGGAGGAAGGTACGATGATAGACATATTCAAATAACAGCATCAGAATATCGCTCATTACAGATGTATTCTGAAGATCCCAGATTTAGACAAAATGTGTAATACATATTCTACCTACTCTTTGAAAGTCAACTAGCAACCTTATGTTACGGAGTTGCACACACATATCTCTTCCTGAGATGCCTTTCAAGACATGTATTTTCTGAGGATGAGTTGAAGGTTTCCTTAAAAAGTGTCCTTTCTTCCTGAATGCCATCCTGTTGAAACATTTGAGGGAGACAGTAGCCAGGTCCATGAATAGGCCATTTTCAAAGTCTATCATCATCTCCATTCAGACATTCATGTAAGTCACACCCTTTTCCTTAATAACATCATGGATCCTAAGGCCGAGCATGTGCAGCATGAAGCAGGCATGCTTATAATAAAATAAAAAAAAGCATCAGCAATGCAATAGTTTGGGTGTCTGTGTAGGCATGGGAAAGGCATTTGTCAAGCACAGCCGTAGTGGTATTAACTGGCCACTGATGGTAGCAGGTGCAAAATAGCGTGAGTACCTGGACATCTGATAGCAGTGCCTGGAACATGCCTAATGCTTATACAGTAGCTAAAACTGTTGGCTTTGCCAGTGCATGTTTTTAACAGGACTTCAGTGAAAGGCACGCAGACTGCTTATAAATGGAGCGGCTGAAGGCAGATATTTCAGACAGTTATATTACACCAGTTGCCTGTGTACAACTCCAATTAAGTCATTAACTCTCAGCAGACTGCTTTGAAAAAACACTGTAAGACACTTGGAATGCAATGTTTGATGGTAAGGCTTGATTAAAGAGAGCTGAAAGTGCTACCTTGAGGAGGTGTTTTGGGCGGGGAAGGGCAAGAACTGGGTCAGAATGGCCACAGGGATTAACATGGCTATGGACAGTCAATGGGTGGGCAAATAACCAAACAACACCTACAAGCTGTGTGTCCCGCCTGATCTGCCAATTTTCCCTATCTGGACTCCAATGCAAAAGTTTCAGCTTAAGCAAGCATCCTCCATGTTCAGCTCAGAGCCTGAAAAGCACGTTATATTACACCTGTGATGATACTGATCCCGTGATCATGCAGCAGGATTGTCTTCAGCTACCAAACTGTCTTTTGATGATCTTGTTGCAACAGCTCATCTATGATCTTGCACAAATACCTCAAGTGAAAGATGGAAAAAGAGAATATTAATGTATAGGACTGTAGACTAAGGATACCACACATTCATCACACAGTTTGCTACACCTTATATGAATGTTTACCATGGTTATAGAAATAGAGTTCTATGAGGTGTTGTCTTGACTTCTTTAATCTATAGGCTATACAGTATATACAGTATAAGATTTGATTTGATGTAGAAACTTATACTGCACATATCTCATAGAACCAAGCAGAGACTGCATCTGGGGGCAGATGGTCTAAGTAATTAAGTGGAAAGCCAAACAATCATCATAGGTACTTATTCAAAAAGAAGGCTTTTAAGTCTTTTACTGAATTCACAAAGAGATTACATTTTCCGGAGATCATTTGGCAGCAGATTCTATGCTCTTGGGCCTGGAGAGGAAAAGCATCAATCACCCCAAGTAACAGATCTGTATGATGGAACTACCAGGAGATGTTGTCCGAAAGATCGAAGAGGGTGGTTTGGGTGGTAAGTAACAACTTTGAGGAAAGATAGGGGGAGCCACTCCATGAAGACATTTAAAAACCAAACATAGGGTCTTAAACAGGACCCTCTGCTGTACCGGAAGCCAATGAAGACTCCTTTGAAACTGAGGGATAGGAGTTATTCTAGGCAAGGCGAAAAATAGCCTTACAGCTGAATATTCGGCAATCTGCAGACATCACATTTGACCTTTTGGAATCCCCATGAGCAGGGCATTGCAGTAGTCTAACTAATGCAATGACAACCACTGGACGATCTTTCTCTGAAATACGTGGTAACAGGGGTTTCAACAAGTTGAGAAGAAAGTGAACATCTTTAACATTTTTGTTAACCTGCAGGTTGCAAGTTAGATTTGCCTGCTAGATGCATCCAAGGTTCTTTACCTCGGATGAAATTGTTGGAACTTCAAAAAGTGCTAGACAGGAAACACACTTTAGGATGTTAGCCAATTTCTTCTTACAACCAACTACAACAATTTCAGTTTTTGATGGCTCCAGTTGAAGCTTATTTTCCAGTATCCAACGTTGTATTTTACCTACACAGGATAATAGGCTGTCCATTGCATCCACTGATTGTTTTAACCGAACATATATGTGTGTATCGTCGGCATATAAATGGTATTGCAAATCAAATCGAGAGAAAATATTCAGCAATGGACGTGTATAGACATTAAACAATAATGGTCACACAGAAGATCTCTGCGACAGGCCACACTTAACCGGTAGAGAATCAATGTGCATGAACGCAACTAAACTTGCTGGGTGTGATTAGTTAAAAATTAAGTAAATCATTTCAGGGATTCTTTGGACACCTTAGCCACCAAAGGCAGTCTTGCATTAAGGACATCATCAAAGTCAACAGTGTCGAAGACTGCTGGCTGATTAGCATGCTGATATCACCCTCATTAGCAGCCTTCAAAATGTTATCCCAGACTGAGACAAGTGCTGTCTCAGTCCGATGTCCCGCCCTGAATCTTGACTGATGGACATCCAGAATCTTCTGTTTTTCCAGGATCTTGGACGGCCAGGAGAGAGACTGGCAATTTGACAATAGTTTGAAAGTGATCCAATGTAGTTTTTTTAAAAAAAAAGGTCCATTGGGATACATCACTGAGCTAGAGAAGCATTTATAGCTGACAGAATGAGCCCAATGCAGGCCCCTGTTGTCTAGCTAGATATGCTCGGACAGGATCGTAGTTATAATTCATGGGCTTAGGTTTACAGATAAGATTGGAAACTGTTTCCAGATTCACAGGAGAGAATACAAACAAGGGACAGGTCGATTCTGCTGCAGATGTTACCTCTTTATCTACTACAACAGCCTGAGGTTTGTGTTGGTTAAGTTGCTGAGAATCAATTTCCTTCCTAATCATATGTATTTTATCCAAAAAGAAAATCTTAAATTAGATCACCAAATTGGATGATGGAAGGAGACGATGAATGATGCATGCAGGAAAATCAATGTTTTTTACGGTTGTAAACAGGGCCTCTGATCTTTTCTCAGCAAGGTCCATCTGTTTCTGTATGCATAGTGCTTTATCCAGTATAATACTTTTTTATGGGTATTAAGTGCTGTTTCTGCTTCCAGATGATCTTTAAGATTTCTAGTCTTTAGCCATATCGTTGCTTTCTTGCAAAATAATTTCTGAGTGTTTTAGTGAGTCATTGTACCATTGAACCTTCCTATTTCTAGGTTTATTGGTACTTTTAAGAGGGGTAATAGCGTCACAGTTGTTTTGTAGGAGTGACATATAGGTCTGATAAAGTTCAGAGCATTTTAGATTAAGTGGGAGAGGAGCCTGGCCACTAAGAAGTAACTGCTTGTGATAGTGTCAAGTTATTTTTTTACTGTGTGACAATTTGACATTAACACTAGGAGTTTTCCCAGATTGTGTGTGTGTCTTGCCAGAAGGGTAAAGGTTACCACATAAGGATCTAACCAAGTAACAGTATTATTCTCCTGATGGCACAAGGTTTTTCCTCTAAACAATACAAGGTCCAAACAATGACCACCTGTGTGAGATACTGACTCAGCAGCTGGAGATCATGAGATTGTAAAATATCTTTCAGCTGAATGCAATCTAGATCATCAGGTTTATTGCACCAGATATTAAAGTCGCCCAAGATAAAGTCGCACAAGATAATTATATTTGAGTTGGATAATGCTTCTGTTCGAAGGTATGTATCAAAACCATTTAGAAAGGAAATACCAGGGCATCGAGGTCTATAACAAAGAACTAATGTATAAGATTAATTAGAAGATATGCATAATATGCAAGTAAGAATTTGAGAGGTTATCTCCCAACTTAGTGTTTGAAAATTAAGTAAATCCAGAGAGGATTTTGCAATAACAGCAACTGCTCTTCCTCCCTGACAGTCTCCATTTACCCACTTTATTTGGACGTTTTCTGGGACCAAAAAATGAAAATGTGCAACAGAGCTAGCAGTAAAACACGATTCTGTTATAAAATGAATATCCAATTTTGAGGAAATGATAAGTTAATTAAGTGCAGTGGCATTTTGTAACTGCAGATCTGGCATTAATCAAAGCCACCTGCAATGAGGCCATTCAGAGTGTAAAGATGACACACAGTCACTATTAAATGCCTGACTGTCTGATTTTATCAAGAGCACACAAGGTAATTGTACAATGCTCATTTTGCTTTAATGCCAGCAAAAGGTCAGTTGTATAGTGTAACATAATGTTATCACCACCGGAACCAAAGTAGTTACACTGAATAGTGAGTGTTCCAATTAGCAGTAATATCAGATGGGACAATCCACTGTCTTTAAACAAATTAGAATTATAAGAATGCTACATACCGCTGAAAATGGTCACTCAGAACCACGCGCCGACTGTCGAGTTGGCTCGACCAGGCACAAACAAGCTTCGTGTCAGCACTTCGAGCTGACACAAGTCTTTTGTGCCTGCGGCATGGCTCAGTGATGAAATTGCACAAGCGCCTATCCCAGAAAACCGGGAGTTGAAGTCTAGGACTTCAACATAGTGTGCGACTTAAGGAAAATGCCTTAAAACTACTTTTACACAATCCCACCTGTTCCCTTGGAAGGATAAGATTTCTCAACAATGTCTAACAATCACATACCCTTTTCCCCGTGTCTAGGGCTAGTGACAAGTAAAGGTTAAACTCCTTCACTAACGTGATAGTCCAAAAAACACCCCAAACCTCTAATTGCCTTTATCAAACATTTCCTTCAATGTTATTCCACTGACCAGAGGAGAAGGGGATTTGTGGACATTTTTCCCTATGCTCAAATGTTTGCAAATGCATCTGCACACATTTGCAAGCAAAGCCTCCATATTGAAATAGCCAATGTTTTATTTATTCAGACCAATGTAAGGCAAACAAACATTATATAACACTTCAAACTGTGACTATAGCCCAATCAAACTGTACAAAACATACTTCTCAATAGGCTCAATTACCCTACCGTGGGCGTGCATCTGAGCATCAGAAATAGCATACTACAGGGTCTGCTGTATTTATGGTTAAGTTGCACTTCCGTTAGGAAGAACAGTTTTGGGGTGGCTTCTAACTTTGGTGTCATTTTACAAATGAGCACAAAACCTTGAAAAAAAGTATAGACCTGCTCTATATTATTTTGAAAAGTTTGGTGCAGTTTTGTCAAGGGGGGAAAAAGTTAAAAGAGGGATCCCAAAACTTTAGAAATCACGATAGACATGAATGGAAAAATTATTTGCTTGCAGCTACAGCCCAAACCGCTGGATGTATTTGCACCAAACCTACGCAAGGAGAGGCGGCCTGGTCCGGAAAGCATGCTTTTGTAAATTTAGTGTTAATCCATCTGGCAGATTTTTAAAAATGCCCAAAAGTAAAGAAAGAAATTGTGATATCTCCATCTGGTCCACGGATAGAAACACAGTATATGAAAGGACTATAAACCGCCATTAACAAACATATTGTTCGCTTTGCATACTTATATTTGTCATTTTTAGCAGCACATGCTGTGGCTGCAAGGTATGGCTGAATTGCCTAGGGTATGAGGCTCAACAATAACCACAGCCCCACCAAACCACCCTTGAGATCCACTGCACCTAGCCTGAATCCTGGACCAGTGTTCACTATACTGCAATAATGTGACCAATGGCCAGTGTTCATGGCCTACAGCCATGGCTAGTGTCCACAATCTATGGGGCGTGGGCATGGCTTCAGCCATGCTGCAAGCCCCACTAAGGAAATTGGAGTAGACATTGTTCTTGCCGGAGGACAGGCCTACTACCCAGGCACAAAAGTTATATCACTATTATTTGAACCTCCATTTTGGCAATTTGGAAAAAATGAAACATAGGACAGATTTACAAAAGCATGCTTTGAGGTCCTTGATAATGCTCCTCAAGCAGATTTGCTGAACACCCATCCAGCACGTCATACTGTAGCCACAAGCTGAATTATTTTCCCCATTCAAACCCATCCTGATTTGGAAAATGTTACCACATAGCAGGTCCATAGCCAGATTATCCAGGGCATGGCTATGCATCAGGCACCAACATTAGTTTATTTTATACCCGTGCTTGTCAGGCGCCAGGCCCACTGCCTATATTAAACGAGCCGTCCCTAATGACCATGCCCACTTTTAACCCCATTGCCAGTCCATGGTGGCCATGGCCACTGGCCAGATTGTCCAGGACATAACGCAGGCACCAAAGTTATATCAAATTCTATTTGTACCTCTCCTTACCAGGGGCCAGTCCCACTTTACCCACATAGCTGGGCCCTGATGGCCATGCCCACTTTCACTCCATAGCCAGTCCCTGGTGGCTATGGCTATGCATTAGGTACCAAAGTTATAACACTATTCTTTGCACATGTCCTTGCCAGGGGCCAGGCCCACTGCCCACTTTAACAACATAGCTGCTCCCTGGTAGCTATGCCCACTTTAACCCCATAGCAATGACCTGGTGACCATGGTCAGTGGCCAAATTGTCCAGGGCATGGCCTTTGTCCATGCCTGGACAATCTGCCCACTGGCCATGGCCACAGACTATGATTCAGACACCAAAGTTATATCATTACTTTTTCGACCTACATTTTGACACTTTTCAAAAAATAAAAAAAGAAGACAGATTTGTAAAAGCATCCTTTTGAATTTTTAATTTTTAATTATTTATATAGCGCACACAACAAACTAAATCGAATCCTGGCGCAGATGGTATCAGAAGCTGAGAAAAAACAAAGGAGCCAATTTGGTGGATTAATGCCGCAGAAATTTACCAAAGGGGTGAGGGGAGAACCATATTTATTTGAACAGGTAGGTCTTTAGACCCGTTCTGAAAACTGTTAAAGAATTTGCCTTTCTTAAGTTAACTGGGAGACTATTCCATAGTCTTGGTCCAGCAACTGAGAAGATGCGGTCTCCTCTTGAAACACAGTTGGTCC
Organism: Ambystoma mexicanum; assembly: GCF_040938575.1. Lineage (NCBI taxonomy): Eukaryota > Metazoa > Chordata > Amphibia > Caudata > Ambystomatidae > Ambystoma > Ambystoma mexicanum. Next base: position 1,433,680,687 of record NC_090929.1, on the reverse strand, counting down.
TAGGAATAATGAGTAGACAATGGTCTGCCGATGTAAGAGCCCGGCTAGGCTGATAGCACTTCAATTTATTTATTAAATAAGTTGGCGCCAGCCCGTGCATACATTTATACACCAGACAACCTATTTTGAATTTTATCCAGTCTTCCACCGCTAACCAATGCAGCTACCGACGAAGACCAGAAATTGGGGAGTTTTTGGCTAAACCAAAAACTAGCCTTACTCCTGCGTTTTGGGCTTTTTGCAGACAGTGAATCTTTTTGGCCAGCGCTCTAGCCAAGATTCCATTGCAGTAATCTAACTTAGAATTAACTAAGGCTCCCACAACCATAGCCCGATCATTGTCAGGAACATAGGGTAGTGCTTGGCGTAGGAGACAGATGTTATAGAAGACTGCTTGTACCTTGGCTGAGACTTGGCCATTACAGACCAGATCACTCTGCCAAATACAGCCTAGGTTTTTAATCTTGGTGGTATACTTAAGACTAGTCCCCAAAAACTGGGGAGGTGGAGGGCAGCTCCCTCACTCGAGCAGGTGCTTGGGGCCAAACAATATCATCTCGGTTTTTTGGGGGTTGAGTTCCAACCAATTATTTTCCATCCAGGTCCTTATTTCTTCCAGACACTTGCCAACTATGGCTAAAGCATCCTCCACATCATCAAGCCTGATATATAGCTGGGTGTCATCAGCGTAGGAGTGGAATCTAAGATGATATTTATCCAGAATGTCCATTACGACACAAAGATATATATTGAAGAGAAGTGGAGAGAGTGCTGATCCTTGCCTCACACCACAGCACTGAAGGGGGATTTCTGATAGATAAAAAACCTCTGGACTGCACACCACATTGTTTACGCCCGGTAAGAAATGAAGTAAACCAGTCCACAGCACAGGAGTCTACGTTGACAAGGTTTTTCATACGGCCAAAAAACAATATTGTGGTCCTTGTCAATTCTCCTCACATAAGTTTGCTGTAAATCCGTCCAGCGCTTTGTGTTGTATCAGCAAGCAGAATATTTTTTTCCCATTGTAGCCTTTGCCGATTTCGAATTTTCTTTGCCCCTCTTCACAAAATCCCTTAAAACTTTCCACAAACATTCAAATTAGGGTCTATAATATTTGTGCAAACCATTTTGCTGATATGTCAAATTGACCCAAAGTTATAAGCCATCCAAAGATGTTGGGACTCCCCTCCGATTTTGCTACCTTTTGACAAAGACAACACCAAACTTTGCAAACACATTCAAAGTTGTGTCTATATTTTTATTGCAAAGTTTAATGCAGTTTCGTTGAACTCTGCCAAAGTTATAGGCTCTCTAATAACTGCTCTTCATCAATCCTGTAATTCACAAATATGCATGGATATCCTCGAACATTTGTCAAGTTTGCGAATATCACATCACAGAAATGTTCCCTAACATCTGAGATGTTCATGGACATTGGAGAAGAAAAAACACCTGATTTCTATGTTTTTCTGGACATGTCCCATCTGATCCTCATCACCCCTCATCTCCCCAGAGATTGTTTAATTTGTTTCATTTGTTTGATAAGTGTAATGTTGTGTTTTTTTATGTTTTTTACCACAAAGCTGGTGTACTAAGAGCATAGTTCGGAAATCCATCATGACGTCCATTTCAAATGTTTTGATGCACTTCACGTTTTTAATTGACCAGCGGCCAAGTAGGTTGTCCATGAATGTTATGCATCTCCTTGATTGGTCTAGAGGCATCCGTGGACACCAAGCCAAGAGTGCTGTGAGAAACCTGAGGGTATTCTCACTACTATCCCCCATGGGTCCTCTGCGCAGGTGTCCAGGGAAAGGCATCACTTTTAGATCCTGACCCTGGGGGTGGACAAGTGATGGAGGATCACCTGGGTGGAGGGTCTGTGGGGACTGGGAGTGGGATGCACTTGGGAGACACATGGTATCCCTCTTTTCCTAGTAACAACCAACCCAACCCTTTCCCCGCCTTCATGGGTTATTATGAGTCAACTCCCGTGACTTCCTCATATATGACCATTGACAGTACTAGGACAAAGAAGATGCAACTGGGAACAATGAAGACTTGGTGCTTTTACCACTCTGGTAGTGGGACGAGGAAGAGGCCTGCTTAGAGTTGTAGAAGTTAGGGATGTCCCCTTAAAGATGGTCAGGCAGGGCTAATTGCACATTCACACCTGCAGCCTGTTAACACACTGAAGGTGTATAAAAGGAACCTCAATCAAGAGGCAAGAAGAGAGGTGGTGGTGGTGAAGCAGCAGCAGAGAGGCCAATAGAAGCAGCAGGGAGCTATGTGTGTGAAGCATGCCGATGGTTCATGGAAGTGCGCCTCGGGAGTTGGGGCTCCCTTGGAACCAATCGAATGCTGGGAAGGGAACCATGCAGAGACGCTGTCCCTTTTTCTGGCGTTCACAGTGCTCGTTCTCCTGTGGACAGAAGCCAACAAAGGAGCGCCTGAGGGGCAGGAGGTGGAGTCCTGAGGCGTAGAAGAGAAGGCCGAGCGATCTGCGCTGCTGGAAAACCTGTCGATGCAACCAGGGAGTTTGTATGAAAAAGGAAACCCGGTATGCAAGTGTTTGAACTTATGCAGAGGATTACTTTGTATCGGAGTGGTTGTGTGTATGATAACACGTTTTCAAAGGTCTCCAATCTAAATCCTTGTTAACAATTGAACAATTGAGAATACTTGCAGCGTAGTGGTCGTGTGTGTAGGAAAGCATGTTTTTGAGTGCTGGGCATTTTATAAAAGGCAATCTACAAAGATATGAAACAACGGGACGACTTTGAATTAAAACTTTAACAAATATATCTTCATTAATATTGACTTCGGAACCAAATGAAAATCGTAACAAATATATCTTCATGATTATTGGATTACAAACTGAATGAGAACTTAATAAATAAGTAGAACTGTTACCTATAAGGATTACAGGTGAATGGAGCTTTAAAAGTTAAATCAAACCACCATGTGCTGAATGAAACTTTAACCCAAGTGAAATCTATATATGCTGAACTTTCAAGTGAACAGCCCTTTGAATTTAGGTGAAACCAATAACCTTCAAGTGAACAGAACTTTGAATTTAAGTGAAACGATTACATACGGAACTTTAAAGTGATCCACTTTAACAATACAATCAACCCACTGTATGTTGAACTTTAGGGTGAATGGAACTTTGGAGTAGAACTTTAACAATGAAACAAAGAGAGGCATATTAAACAATTACGTGCGAGAAATTGTAAATAATAAGATATACTCTGAAAGCTGAATGAACTGCAACTATTAGCAAGATATTTTACACAAAGACCAATCATACAAAGAGTGTGCAAGTGTGGTGCAGAACTCTATGAAGACTGAAAATACTATTACGACATTGAAAGTGAGTCTTGGGGAAGGGAACCCAGAAGCTTAACCCACTTATTGACTTGAAGACGGAGTCTCAATATACTTTTGTGTTCAGAACTGTGTTATTTAGAACTTGGGAAGGGAACCCTGAATATTGGTTAAAACGATATCATCCTGAACTTAAGTCAATCCTGAGACTTTTGGTGGAACTGTTTTACACTTGGGTAAGGGAGCTGACAAGAACGGAGCTCTGAACTTTGTGTTGAACACTGTTTTATTGGTTGCTGAAATCCCTACACATTGTATAGAGTAGTTGTGAGGGAAAGGATAGATTTTAGAGACAGACAGCTTCCTATGTTGAACTCTTTGACTCAGAATTTCCTTAGTTTTATTTTGATCGAGGGCAATCCCACCATAATATAGGGCAAGATAGGCCTTTTTCCATCCTGACTTTTAAGTTAATAAAGTTTTATTTCGAATTCAGAATCTGTTGTCTGCGTTTTATTCCAAGATGCCTTCACAGTGTGCAGACCAGATAGAGATATCATTAATTGTTTTGGACTTACTTTTTGGGCATTTAAAAAGATCTACTAGTTCAGTAAACACCACATTTGTAAAAGCATGCTTTCGGGGACCGACTCACTGCTCCTTATGCAGTTTGGTGGAAACCCGTCCAACGGTTTGTACTATAGCTGCAAGTACATTTTTTTCCATTCTTGTCTTTCTGAGGTTTCCAAAGTTTGCCCCTCCCCTATAACTATGTCCCCCCATGACAAATCCGCTCAAAACTTCACAAAACAATTCAGAGTTCGGTCTATATTTCTTGGCAAAGTTTTGTGAGGATTCATACAACGGCACCAAAGGCATAATCCCCTCAAAAACTGTACTTTCTATGAGGAGAACATCTTAACCATAACTACAGGGTCACTACCGAAGACCCTGTAATATATAAAGAGACATCATTTGTGTGCATCTGTTTTATACCACGTTCCCACATGCAGTCCCCCACGCACTTTCCCCCGCCCTCTGCACTTGCGCGATCTCAATGTCACCTAGCCTAATAAGATTGTTGTCTCTGTCTTCCCTCTGTTCCCCTCCTAATAAGATCGTTGTCTCTGTCTTCCCTCTGTTCCCCCTCCCTTGCCTCATCTTGAAACACTTGTGCATAAGCGCATTATAAATGCCATATCATATCATATCACATCATTTATGTCTATAAAACACCAGAGAATCGACAGAAGGGAAAAATAAATATACGATAAAAGCACATTGCCCGCTTCATGGTCTATTGAACTGGAAAGAAACAGCACTTCGTCTAGCTGCTGAGTTCTACAAACTTTAAATGACAAAAAATTGCAATTCAGATTTGCCCATTCCATTAAACAAATATTCCAATTCATGAAAAGCAAAATAAGTTTTGATGATGAGACTTTTTTCCATAATTGTATTCTGTTGATCAGTCTTCAGCATCAACCAGCGGAGTAGTGCTCCATTAAAAAAGCAGAGGTTTCACTACCTATTCGTATTTGCACTCTACAAACTTAAATAACTTGACCCAACAAATCCCGAGAAATCATAGCTTTACAAGGTGTGAATGAAAGAGGCATCTCCAATATTACAGATCCTGGTTGTATTTCGGAAGCTGCTTAGGAACAATAAGTGGCAGCTATCACAGAACTTAACCTACCAGCAGAGCCAATTGCCAGATTTTCATAGGAACATGTGGTGCATAGCATCATGTTCAGAGCAGGTGGCTCCATCTGATTAGACTGGGAATACGTTCATGAAGGAGACAGAATGCCCTTAATTCAGAATGACATTCTTCAAAAAGTTGAAAGAAAAACTAGACTGTTTGTCCCTCATTACATTGGGCTGATACTGTCCAGCTTGTCTTGCTTTGCTGCTTTCTGCGAATGTGCACATCACAGAATTAGATATCATTATAAGCAGTAGGAAGTGATGTTGTAGTTACGAGCTAGTTGGAGCTATTTTGTTTGTGTTTTCAACAGCGGGCAGTTGGCTGGTTTTGGGTTTTTGTTCTTTGAAATTCTTTGTTCTTGGTTGGGTTCATGTGTGGCGTGCCGGTTCCACTTTCTATTGCTCTAGATCTTGTGCGTTGCAGATTCCTTCTGGTGATTTTGGTTGGGTTCAAGTGTGGCGTGCGGGTTCCAGTTTCTATTGCTCTGGATCTTGTGCGTTTCAGGTTCCTCAGGGTGATTTTGGTGTTCCATCTGTTTAGGCGTGCTACGTCCAGTGCTGATGGCACGCTGTGTTGTGGCGTGTTTAGGGTGTTGTGCTGATTATTTTGTTATGCCATTGAGGGGTTTTAGTGTTGTTGTCAGAGGAATGGGAAGTTTCTGTTGGCGGGTTTGTTTGCAGGATGAGTTATAGTCTCTTTGTGTATTTATAGGGAGGGAGAAGTGTTGTAATCTGGGTTCAGGATGTGTTATGCTCCCTTTGTGTATTTGTAGGGAGAGAGATGTTTCGTAATCTCATTGGGGGTGCAGATGCCAGGACTATGCATATCACGGGTCTACTGCTAGATGGTGGGGTTTCATTGCGATGAGTGTGAGGTCATTGTGGAACTTTAAGGGTTGCTGGAAGGTTGGTGGAGACAGGGCTCTAAACATTCCAGAGTTGACAGTTGAGCTGCTGTACTGGCTGGGAGTAGATGTCCTGGTATTCCTCTTCCTCTACAATTAATCTTCTTCCAATAAACTTACATTACAACTTACCTTGGTTACTTCACTGGACTCAATCACCTTCTGGAAAAGTGTATGGTTGCTGTGGTAAGAGCAGAAACTAGGGCCAACGATGTATTTTTCCTACATCTGCTCCAAAGAGACGGATCAACAGATATGTTACATGTGACGGAATCTCACACATCATAATCTCACACAACATTCCATATTGGAAATTTCTCTAACGGGTCATCACACGTGCTCTCTTTTTTCATTCTTTACGAGAAAGCTTCTGGCACATCTCCATGAGTTTCATGTCTGTTGTGTTGTCCCTTGCTGCTGCAGCTCTCATTTGGCTCATACCACGTGGAGGCCCACCTACTGACGCGTGTGGCTTGGGTGGTGTACCCACTTGTGAGTGCCACCTGCATCCCTTTGTTCCCTTCAGTGTCTAGTATGTCTCATGTGTTAAACTTCATGTGTGAGAGGCACAGCGAGTTGACGTCTTAAGGTAACCTCACACTCTTGCAAGATGCACAACGTAACATGCCAGTCAAAAGAAGAGTAAAAAACCTATGTTTAGTTCCAGAGAAAGTTCCTCAGTGTTACTCATGGCATGTACTTTCCTTCAGAAACCCCCACTCATGTGACCCTTCCTTTGCTTATCACAAAGGAAACGGCCAGAATATTCATCACTTATGATTAATCCTGACATTCATTAACTCAATTACTTTCATATCAGGAAAAAAATAATGAATATCAAATGAGCATATCTAAAGGCATTTGGTTTTGTACTATTTAATGTAATAATACACAATGTATTTGAAACACATACATTTTTAACAAAACCTTACATTGAGAAGAAACGGATCCCTATTCAATTATTGTATGAAAAATATTGTATTTGGTTTATTACCAACCTTTACAAAACAGAATAATAGAGGAAAAGAAAGAAACACAAAAATAATATAAAAAAGGTATTTAAAACATAACTAAGTAAAACGTCTGCCAGGTTCACAACTTAGAATGACATAAAACGTATAAAACGTTTACAACTCTTACATTTTTTTGGTGTACCCTTTGCCCTTGTGTAAGTACCTTTCCATATATATGGTTATGATATGATATATGATATGATCGTTTATTTATATAGCGTCTATACACAATGTGTTTCAAAGCGCTTCAAGGCAAGGGAGGGAACAAGGGAAAATACAACCACATTCTTACAGGCCATGAACATTAAGGATGTGAAATTAACTATCGTACTCGGCCTGACGACATTTCAGATAGTGCAAGAGCTAAGACATAGATAAGGAAGGGAGTGGGAAGGAAATGGAAACAGGCAGGCGACTACCGTACTAGGCCTGACGACATTTCTGGTAGAGCCGGAGAAAAACAAAAGGTGAGGGAGAGGGGTGCAGAAAGGGAGGGGAGGAACAAAACAAGCAACTATCATACTAGGCCTGACGACATTTCAGATAGTGCTGGAGGGATGGTGGGGAGGAAAAAACAGTAATGGGAGGGTGGAGGAAACAGACGAGGTTGCTATCATATTAGGTCCAGGGACAATTGTGATAGAGTAAGTGCATAGAAGAAAGTAAGGGGAGGAGATAGGAAAAGGGAGAAGGGAAAGGAGGAGAGAAAAAGAGAGCAAGCAGTCAAAAAGAGTGGAAAAGCAAGAGTGGAGAGCGAATACATTTGCAGAAGTCAGCAGTAACACATAATGTTGCAAGCCAGGATACAAGATGAAGATGGGAACAGCATGATTCAGGGCCACCATGAGTACAAGATGCAAAGGAAGTCCAGCAAGAGAGTTGAGAAGGAGTGACACACCGTGAATGAATGAAGTCCATAAAAGTCAAATCCAGCATTGGCCACAAGACAGTGATGGTGAAGAAGGCACCAGGTGGGCGGGGCTTGCTAAGTGGTGAAAAAGAGCAACAGGCAGGAAGGTACCAGGTGGGCAGGGCTTATGCCAGGTGACCTAGATCCACTTGCACTTGCTCCCCATCTGCAAAGGAAAAGAAGCTGGAGGGCTCCTTAAGTAGGGAAACAGAGCGGCAAGCAGGAAGGCACCAGGTGGGCATGGCTTGCTAAGTGGTGAAAAAGAGCGGGAAGCAGGAAGGCACCAGGTGGGCGGGGCTTGCTAAGTGGTGAAAAAGAGCGGCAAGCAGGAAGGCACCAATTGGGCGGGGCTTGCTAAGTGGTGAAAAAGAGTGGCAGGCAGGAAGGCACCAGATGCGTGGGGCTTAGGCCAGGTGACCTAGATCCACCTGCACCTGCTCCTCATCTGGTTAACTTTCATCCTCTATGTTAAATAATGTCCAGTATTCTATGAATGCCGCCACAGCTTCTGAGGTTCTGACCGCATTCAACAATCTTTTCCAAAGATCTTTCACCTCAAGCACTCCACAGGACTCCATTTCCTTCTTAAAATATATGTTTCTTTCCCACTGTAAGGCCTCAAATTCCATAAACAAATTCTCAATTGATTCTGTCTACCCTTTCTGTTTACAGAGTCTACTCACTGTTCTGTTGAATCTATTAATCTGCGCCTTATCAAAATCTCCCTCGTAGGGAACTAATTTCAGCAAAGCCTCATGATAAGCAAATGAAAGTAGCGGTTTGGGAATAGCATCAAATATAGTGCTATATCAGCTCTAAGCTTGCTCAAGGGACAGATGACTCATGGCAGAATACACTTGGAACGAATTGATGGTATATGTCCAATCCCACTTGTACAGCCCTTTCTTAACCTTTTCCAGTTTCGACCTTCGCATACCACTGTCGAGGCCTAAGTCACTTAGTAAGGATTCACTATCGTCTCTCAGCTTTCCCAGGAACCTATCCCCATTGTATTGTCCATCCTTTCTTACTTGTAAAGCGAGACGCATGACCATATACAAGTTATTGGTATTGGAGTATATGATTTACTGGTAAAAGGACAGGCATTGCCATTGCACCCAAACGTTTAAAGAGAGGAGTCCCAGCTCATATCTCATGGCAGCTACTGGGACAAAATTGGGGACCCTCAAAACCCGTCTCCACACCATCCCCTCAATTGTGTCCAGCCATGTGTATAACCTGTCGTTCCTTAGCTCTAAACCGTTTATCAACTTTGGAACTACCTTCCCTTCATAGAATTGGATTCCCGCTTTGATCAAAAATCTTCCAAATCTTTTATCTACTTATAATAATTGTTTGACTGTCTTTACCTTCATGCCAAAAAGGGCTTGTGCTTCCTTCATTTCCTTCATTTGTGATTTTGAAGAAAAATGGAAGCCCAGGAAAGTTAAGCTTGTCACTTTTCCACCCGGCTGATCTTCGAGCTTCCATTTACTCAGACAACGCTTCCCTTCTTGCGAGAGTTCCCGAATTTTAGTTTTTGATAGACTTATTTTGCATAGTTGGTAAAGGCAATTAACAACCTCCTCATTCCAAATCGAGAACGATCTAAAAGGAGGGAGTCATCGGCATATGATAGTCACACAGTTTTAATCACCCCTTACATAGGAGGAATCGGGCCTGCTGAATTAAGATTGGGCCCTATGTCTGACACATATACGTTATATATGAAGGGAGCCAACATTCACCCCTGCCTCAATCCCGTATTGATGCTAATTCTCTGGGAAAGTTTCCCTTTTTGATCGAGGCTTACATAAATGACTGAGTTATCGTGCAAAACAATTATCAGTCTTAAGAGGCTCTGAGGGAGGCCCGTGTTATCAACTTTGCCCAAAGACCTGAACTGTCTACCCGGTCAAAGGTTGCTGAGAGATATGTTGAAGCTATAAATACACTGAATGTCTGTGTCCCCATGGTCCTCTCCTAAAACTCCTTGATCACAGCCCCACTGATGTTAGTTAAATAACCCCACTGGAAACCCGTTTGAAATCTGTCCAATCTCCCTGTGGACTCTGCCTAGTCCTCAAAATGTCGTGATTGGAGGGCTCCTTTTAATATTTTACTTTCTATGTCCAACATGGAGATGGGTCTATAGTTTCTCGAATTCCATTTGTCGCCCTTCTTAAAGATTTGGACAACATAGAGGACTTCCAAGACTTGGGAAACGAGCCACTATCCATTATATTACAGAACAAGAAGGAAAGGACCACCAACCATGTATTAGGGTCATTCATTAAAAGGTCGTTCACAAGTCCACTTGGTCCGGGGTCCCCTGAGGCCTATGCCTATTGTCTTTATTGAATCAGGATCCACTTCAAGATTACATTTAAAAGGTGTGCCTTGCATCTGATCTTTCTTTACACACCCTGATTGGGCTGTTTGAGGAATACAATAACTCAAAATGATTAACCCACACAATCTCTGAGACGGCATTCAGCTGGATAAGAATCTGAGTGCGTTCCAGTATATTTACTGTTTTCCTGATAGAGCAGATATCTTTTTTAATCAAAATTTCGAGCATGCCCTCAGCATCTCTCTGTCCAAGGTTTGCTATATGATGTCTATGGATGTTTTTATACCTTTGTTTCAATACTCAGACTTTAGTATTTTTCTTGAGTTGGTCAACATAACTTTTCTCTATCTGTCTTAGACTCTTTCGCAGCTCCTGTCTCATTGTCACCAAATGCTTTTTATATTTATGGGCTTGGGGAGTGTTCCCTTCCTTCCCTGGTGCTTTCCCCTGAGTAAAGATCTTTTGGGCACCATTTTGTGGGGGTTCTGAGTAATATTTGACTCCCAAACACTCCCTTTTGCTCTCATATGAGGTGGCAGACCTCATCCTCAACTTACCTTGATTGAATCTGGTCATGCTTCCCATTGACCATTTCACTCTATTTCTTCTACTGTTCACAGTGAGGGCTTTGAATGAACTACACCCCACAGCTGTGTAACATATATTGAACTTTGTGCAGACCATGCAGTGGTCACTCCAGTTGTTCGTGACCACTTCAAAGTATGCACAGGCATCAAAGAGCGCATTGTCTGCAAAAACGTAGTCAAGTACCAAAGTACTACTAGCTTTCTGCCATGTGTGCATAGGCTTCGCCAAAACATTATCTAACTTTGATATCACATGCAAGTCCAGAGACATCATTGACACCACCCATTTTAGCCCTTGCTGATTCCTTAAAATTAAGTGGTATGGGGTCAAGGGTAACATTGCATATATCGTCCCCTGGAAAGGAATCCAGACAATCAGAGTTTAAATCCCCTGCCACTAACACAAGGCCACCCTCCTTTGACAATTTTCAATCCATTATATATTCTTCAATTTGGCACAGGAATACATCCAGGTCTGACCAGTATATACCAGTATATACCAGTAAATATTCATTAAAGTAAGGTTTATAAGTGGGCTTTTGCTCTTTAGCTCTACCACCACAATCCAAAAGGGCATATTAGGAATCAACTCCACCCCCAGTCCCTGACCTGTACGGATTGCAGTCATTAATTTGCCTGAGGGCTTCCCACTTCCCCATCCCTGGCTGCCAGAAAGAACGTCTCATAACCTTCTACAACAAGACAAACAGACAACCAAGTTTCCTGGAGAAATATACATGAATCAGAAGTCAATCGTTCCCATGCCTCTTTGTTCCTGTGAAGTGAAGAAAAGTTTGGGAATTCCATGAGACAAGTCTCAACCTCATCTCAGGTAGCCCTCCCCCTTGACTTAGTCATTTATTTCCCTGATGCCAATTTGCCTGCGTTGCAGCAGCAATTGCAAAATTACATCATTGTCTGAGTGCCATGCAGAAAGTCCTTTCAACAAAGTCAGTGGGGCCCATATTGGCCCTTTCCCGGCCATTCCTGTGACCACCATTTGCCCGATCATTCAAGGTGTATTTCGGGGCCCACCCATTCATAGGTGCTTCCGACAATGGCACTCTTTCAATTGTAAAGACCAATGTATTTAGTTTGGTGCTCTTTGTAAGAACCAATCCCACGACCAAGCAGGAGTGAAAATAAATGACGCATATATTTAATTGTAGATTCCTTGGAAAGTGGATCCACTCAATGTCAGTGGAGGAAATTGTTTGTAAAGTTGAGATCTCGGAAAACATAGTCAACACATTCCACCTATTTATCCGGTATAGATTGATTGACGGTGGTGGGGGAGTTTCTCCCTCTGCATGGAAGAGGGATGGTGGACATAATTATAACCAGATCCACCCTTCCCCTGGAACACTCTACCTGTTTCTTGAGGGCACTCTGGGGCTACTTGGGCACCAGGCAATAATTGATAAGGACCTTTTGGACAACAAGGCTTATTTTCTTTTTCACTTCTCCAAACTAAAAACTTGTGTGGAGGCAGCCCCATATAGCACGATTTGCATCCTGCACCGCCCATGCCACCCAGAGTTCTGCGGCCACTTGAAGGCCCTCTTTTGATTGAGTAGATCCGGAGTCTTCAACCACTTTTCCATTGCTGTTTTCCAGGTTGTATTTTCATGCCGGGACTTCTCCATATGGCGGTTATTGCTCGAGACACCTCCATGATGTTCCGGCCAATAGAATTTCCCGAGAAGGCCATCCAAATCCACGTTCATTTTAGGTTTGGCCAAGTTGGGTGTAAAATATACTGAGTCCTCCTCTGGCTTTTGTTTAATGTTCACATTGTCCCATTTGGTTGTTTCCGTCACACTAACAGGTTTCAAAGCTATACAGCTTCCTGGAGCTAGTCGTGAACCTGGGTCTCTGCTCAAGTTCATGCTGACAAGATCAACTGATCCCTCAGGACCACACTGTTGCACCTGCTCATCCTCCTTGGCTTTGCTACCAGCGGCTGTCTTTGCGATCAATCCTTGATGATCTGGTAACTGGTTGCTTTGTTGATAACTAGTAAGCACCTTGGTTTGGGGACAAGTCGCAGCGACTATGTCCGACTGAACTCCCATGTCTCTCTTGGAAACATTTGCTTGTGCAGTCATTGATTGGGCCCCGCCAACCTCAGCAGGTTTTTGTCCCCCTCTGAATAGGTCAGAGTGTTGGGAAACCCATGCTCCCACTCGGGTAATCTCCCTCCTCCGCCTGCATCAGAATTTTGCCCTTTATTGTACACGAGGCCAAAACAGCAGCTCCACTCTGTTTGGTTAGAGGTTCTCCAAGAGACAGGCTCGTATTTCTGGTTAAGCACTTGGGTGTTGCCATATACAGATCTCACGTGGCCAAAATGACATGAGTATTGCCTTCGAGCTGTCTGGGCCGTATATTGCTTAATGACCGTATTCAGGAAATGCACCGACAGCTATAGGAACAATGATGGCAATGAGAGCAATGGGGAAAACAAAAGAATAGCTGTTTGTTCACTTACTCCCACGCTTTGTTCACCTCTTTTAATGAGTCTTTAGTGTACGTCCAAGCTGTGTGTTTGCTTTAAGAAGATCAAGTAAGTTCTATACACATCCTGTAACAGTGCTCAAATAGACAAAGGCACAGTTGCTTCCATCCTGGCCTGGCTTTTACGCACCATGAACAGCAGCCTGCTTCACTTTGCAACACTTTGTGGAGACTTCGCGGATTCCATGAGATTTTGTGGATTTGAGTAGGGTGGAGCCAAGAGCCCCAACATTGAGCAGGGGAAAGCAGCAATTATAGCAATCGTAGCAAGTGAGAAAAGCACTGCCTTCATTGTCTGCAGACTTCTTCGCTTTGCAACACTTCATCCCTATGCAAATACCCGCAGTGGCACAAATGCAGTGCTGTTAGCGTAAGTGTTAGGGTTAAGGGGGTTTTACAGGGCGTGGTATTGCCTGGTTTAGGGTTTGAATATGGGGTATGGTAAGAATAGGGGTTAGGGTAATGGTTAGGGTAAGGATGGTGGGAGGGCTGGAGAAGTTGGTTTGGTTAGTCATTAGGGTAGATTAAGTGGCAGGGTAAGTGTTAGAGTTGGGGTTATGGGGCTAAGGGTAGGGCTGATAGAGTAATAGCTTGGGTATGCGTTAAAGAATGGTATAGGGAGTTATGAGAGGGTTGGTGATGTTGGAATAGGGTAGAGTAAGCATTAGGGTAAGTGTTTGAGTTGTGGTTAGAGTAAGGGGAAGGATGGGATTAGTGCAGGGGTTTGGGTTAGGGCAAGGGTATGTCAATTTTGGCAAGCTGGTAATGTGGTTGGAGTTATGTTGACTGTTCATTTTCTACTTTATTATTGAGTAACATGCAAATAAAATGCTTTAGCGTGCTGAAGGGTTGATGTTCGTTAATCGTTCAGGATAGAACAAGGGTTGTAATTAGAGTTAGAGCCTTGTACTGTTGTGTATTAAAAATAGCTTTTTTGGCGAGCTTATAACTGGCAAGCTCTTCACACTTTGCATTGCTTGTATTGACTGACTAAGATTTAAAACAACTTTTTGCAGAATACTTTTTTGTTTGACTACAAGTTCCTTGGGATATTTCCAACAAGAAAGCATCAAGAAAGCACACACAGGTATAGGTTTCCTTAGACCATGAACATGCAGATCCTATAGGAAGGGAAGCTCAGCGGGACTATAGGCACACTTAAATGAGGGTTGGTTTTGAACTGTGGCTCCACTAAGAGCAATACCCTGGACAAGGCTGCCTGGAAGCCGTGCGGGCCAGCTGGGAACTTTATGTTGATGGTATTAGTGGCACAGGAGGCATGATTACTCTTTTCCTGAGGCTGGGCTCTTCGGGGAGGTAATCTGTATAATGTAGCATCATCTGCCCTTCTCGATCCTGGGCCGCAGCTACCTTGTCCAGTTAAAAAAGGTAAGCAAGGTGTACTTAGTTGATGCTGAGTCTGCTTAACATCTATCGTGTGCAGGTTTATATTAGGTCCTTGTCATGAACTGAGTGCTGCTTAAGTGTTTATTTATTTATGTTGGTGTTTTGTGGAGTGTTACATGTCATCGACATTGTCAGTCTAGAACAAAGAATCATGAAATTCATGTGAAATAACATACCAAACATAAGGGTGGCAACAAGTAAGGTATAGATGCCGTGAGGGAGGAAGTGGAATTCCAGGAGATGTAAGTGGGGGCAACCGCCCCCTAAAAGCATAAGGAAGGTGAATATCAAAAAGCTTAATTGCATGTTAACCCACTTACGAACAAAACAAATAAATCTTAATAGATGAACCTCATACTTTGCACAACATGTCCCAGCATCTTAACATACCACAGCATAGCACATTAAACCTAAGAAAACAAAGTAGAACATAACAAAGATAGACAAGAGTAACACAACACAATTGAACAGTAAAAACGTGTAATAGCCCAACATGCCAAACACATCATGAGTAACCTTCCCTAACAGCGGCACAAAGATGGCATGTCCAAAATTAGAAATTATATTGGGTGATGGGAGGACTTTTTTGTGGGAAAGGGTTGTGCCAAGCATGACAAAGGGACTAAACCAGGACTAGAAACCCAAGAAAGGGGTACATTTTGGGCCAAACATATGTTCATCCCCCTGCTCACAGACAACACAAACGTAGCACCAGCCTCCCATAATCCCTACCCTGCTCACACACGCACACAGGCACACACACACACACACACACTCTGCACAGACGTCTTCCACCCCCAACCCCCAGTATGCTCCTCTGCAATTTGGCTGGCAAAATGAGCAATATGTTATTTATCTCGCCTCTATTGGATCATCTGCATCTCCTCTAATATGGTAATAATTTCTCATGTATTTTGTACTCCCTCAATTGCGCCCCCATGTGTGGTAGTCACTACATGATCTTTACAAAGATCTAGAATGGTTTCCAGTGACATGCCTGTCTCGCTCGATATTTTCAGGCACACTTTGCAGGTTAGAACCGCTGGTTGACCCACACTGGTCCCTTGAATTATTTGTGTGACCATCTTGATTCTCTTTTCTCTTTTTTCTTCCTTCAGACTCTCCTAGTCTTCTTCTAGAAGATGTCAATCTTGATTTCTCTTCTATTCATGGCTCTACTTGTTTTCTTTCAATTCTTGATGATACTATTTCTATGAAATCCCAACGCCTCTGTTTCATCTCTCTAGTTATTCTCCCATCTTGATTCGTTAGTTTTAACTTGTCCAGCCTGTTCTGTGTATTCCTCTGAGAGCGTGTTACTCTTGTTCTCCTGATATTTCTCTACCCACTATTGTTTATCCTTGTGACTTACTTTTCTTTGGGTCATCTTTTTTCTCTACTCTAACTTCTTCCCTTCCTCATCTTAATTAATTCTAAACACTCTGTGCAGAGTCTGCTATGTCAAGGTTTTCATGTACTTTACATTTGACTCTGGATATCCTCTATACTGCTAAGCCTTTTTCTCCTTCTCGGAATAGTCATCCATGGAAAACTCCCGCTATCTTTGTTGTTCACTTCGCTGCACTGAGTGTACCTGGAAGAAATATAATTCCTTTCACAGATCTCTTCATGCTTTCTGCAATTTCTTTTTACTACCAGCTAAGCAACAATACAATGCTAACCTTTTACTTACTCTTTCCCCTCCTCCTTGTCAGCTATCCCATTTACTTAGCTATGTCGTTCTGCCTTTCCCTGAATTTGGCTTTTTTTCTTCTCTCTCAGCCACTGACCTTGCTAATTACTACACTACCAAGCGTGCATGTCTTCTTTCTCTCTTCCCCTTATTTTAACCTCTATTCCTCTGTTTCTTATTTACCTGCAGCTGGCCCTCCAATAACTACTTTTTCTAGTCTTACTTAATCTGACATGACTGGCTATTTGGCTCATGCTTATCTTACTGCTGCTCCTTCTAAACCTTTACCTTCTCTTCGGATTCCCAAAGTCTCCTCGTATTGCTATATAACTGTATTGTGTAATATCTATTTGTCTTCTGCTTTCTTTTCTTCTGAATTTTAGCATGCTCCTATTTTCCTTATTTTAAAGACGTCTTCTCTAGGTCCTTCTTTACCTACTAATTGTCATCTGAGTTCCCCTCTTCATTTTATTTCTAAGTTCCTTGCTTGCATAGTATATGTTCAAGTCTTTGCTCATCTTAAACGGTATTCACCTTTAAATCTACATCAATCTTGGTTGTGTCCTTTTTATCTACTTCTTACTGCTAATTTTTCTAATCCTCTTTTCTTCTTGTACTTCTTGATTTTTTTGCTACTTGTGATGGTGTTGATCATTCTATCCTTTTCTTTACTGTCTCTTCCCTAGTAGCTTTTGTGGGCTCCTTTCAGAAATAATTCTCTTCATTCCTTACTGGTTGTACTTATTCTGTATCTTGATTTGGTCATTCCTTTTCAGTTTTCTCTCTCCATTACGGGGTCCCCAAGGTTCTATCCTTGGCTGCCTTTTATTTTCTTCTCTACACTATCCCACAAACTACTATGATCTCCTCTTTTAATCTTTGTTATCATGTCTGTGCAGATGATTCTCAAATCGTTCTCGTGTTCTCATTCTTTACTAATTTTCTTCATTCTACTCTTGCCACCTATTTAATGGCCACTCAGCTTTTGATGTCTGCCAAGTCTCTGCACCTGCATGGCTCACACGCACCACAAGGGGATTATAAAGCACAGTGCAGAGTTAACTGTTGATTTATTGATAGTCAAATTAGTTTGCTTTTATGCAGGTTAATCACCAAGAACATACATACTTTAAATGCCTTCACAGAATAGAAATAACCACACTGCCAAAGTGGGAGAATATAGCTAACTGAGAATTATTCTACATAGGTGTTTCTAATTCACTAATTTGGTGAGTTAGCATGTAGTTCTCTTAAAGATCCTACCTTTTTAAATTCAACAAAACGTACAAAAATAGTCACAACACAATAACAACCTTCCATATAATTGTCTAATGTTTAGATCAACCCAGAAATATCTTGTTGAAATTTACAAATCAGCTTCCAGGTTGTTTACAATAAAGAATACAGAACACTAACACCATACCTTGAGCATGGAGCAAGGCAGTCGTTTGGATAAATGCAGGCCTCTTCATTTTGACTTTCCTCATATTCTTTATTTACAGATATGAAATTATTCACCGTAATTCAGGATATTTTGCTGTTTCTTTTGTAAATGTCCTTTTCTGTGTATAGTTTGTAAATTATTTAAACTTGTTCATATGATTCAGATTTTCTCTGTTTCATTATAATGTTCAGATTTGGATCTAAAGAGACTAGTACAGGAACGCTTCATTATTTGAATCATATTTGTAATCTCCATAAAATGTAACCCTGACGAAGATCAAGAAGAGCAAAATACATGTAGGGAAGTTAGTGCAAGCCAGTTTTCATTTCTAAAATTGATTTAACATTTTGTGTAGTGAACCTTTGCCTCAAATGGCAAGGTGCCAATTCTTGAGAAGTTGCAGCACATTGCCTCATTGCTATAACATTCCATTGCATTGCATTTCAAATGTAAGGGTAGGGCACAGCGAACATCTCAATTTTGTCAGTAATATTACTATAGTCCCCTATTATTCAGGAAAAAGGAAGTGCAACAGCATCTAGGGAGGCAAACCTAGCAGATAAAAAGGCCCAGTGCCCAGGATGCTGCTGCACCAGAATGTCACCAAACAATGTCTCACTGCAGCAGATACATGCTGCTTATTGCCTGGGAATAGAAAGCCACAATTCCATACAGGCCAATGTTCAACAGGATCAGGAGCTTAACATGAACACATGGATGGACATATATCCAATCCTGTTTTCTTTGATAGTACTACATTTTTAAATCACACAATCGAGTTGGCCCATGGTGTAATCAAGCACACAATTCTGTCATGGGCTTCAGCAAATCATCCTTACCACAAACACAAATCTGTGGATGCAGGCATGACAGAATCCATCAGAATAGCAGGTTAGTGGATAGCACACATCTGCCATGAATAAACCTGGAAAAAAGATATTTTTGAGAACTGGAAGATGGTCCACATCACCAATGCACAAATGGAATTTGATGCTGACCATTGCACCAAAAAGTGATGTTCATGATTCATTTGATCCACCCACTTCTCTTAGATCTTTAAGATCAGTTGATTCCAAAGCATGTACCAGCCTAACATGCTTTAGGCCTAAATGCACAACACCACAAGCATACTTTGGACCTATTTCCGATGATGGTGGTGTGTGTGTGTTAATTATTTCTATTGTGTATTTATTGAAGAGCTGGGATGTCAGTATCGATTAGAATTACTTAAAAGAACACATTTCGATAGGCAGAGGTATTCCTTTAGTAGGGTACCTGTGCAATAGCATAAAGATGAGAATAATTGTTGATCCAGTTCATGAAGGTACAAACAAAGGGAGACATAGACCAATGACAAAACAAACAAAAATTATTATAAAAGAAACAGGTGACTTACTAAGGTTAAACTAACCAAGTCGCCGTCAGACTAAACAGGACTAGTACCTTACAAATATTCAAAATTACATTACAACACGGCACTGGAGGAATGATGGGGTTATGTAGGGAGGACGGAGGGGAAGAGCAGGGGAAGCTGCCTTCATGGCAAGTAAGTGTTGTTTAGGCCAAGCTTTGAAGAGATCCAGAGTCTGGTCAGCTTTGATTGTGCTGGGCAGCTGGTTCTACTGGAGTGGGGCGATTAGGGAGAAACAGCAGAAATGAGAGGCAGCAAAGGGGGCGGGGGCAGTTAGGTTTATTGCAGAGGAGAAGTGGAATGAAGGAGATGATGAGGTGTCAGAGGTACAATCAGAGATGTATTGGAGTGCAAGACCATTGATAGCTTTGTAGACTTGGAGTAGGAAGTTGAAAAGAGCAGTTTTACATCTATAGCGAGTCAGCATTGTACCAGTAGGTAAAGTGGGGGAGGATCTGGACAGGTTATAAGAGTGCATTTAGCAAGGTTGAGGACTTTGAGGGAGGAAGGAGTAAAAGGATAAGTCAAGGAGCAGTTGTCAAGTTTTCTGTGCTCAAGGTTGGAGATTAGAGCTTTCGTTGAGAAGAGAGACTGAAATTGACTCATTTTCCAAATGTTGTGACGGTTATACAAGCAGCAGAAGTGGTAGTGATGAATCGTTACAGTTGAAGGTCAATAGAAAAGAGGACCCAACACTGGGAGCCTCAGGTTAGAGAGCAAGATGGTTAAGGTGAAGGAGATAGATTATGGGAAGGTAGCACTGGAAGCAGCAAGGACGATGACTT
Organism: Ambystoma mexicanum; assembly: GCF_040938575.1. Lineage (NCBI taxonomy): Eukaryota > Metazoa > Chordata > Amphibia > Caudata > Ambystomatidae > Ambystoma > Ambystoma mexicanum. The sequence continues at coordinate 1,433,660,622 of NC_090929.1, read as the reverse complement.
CAGTTTTTGAAGAGTTCAGTATGAGGCCCTGAACAGCCATCCAGTGATAGGTTGCAGCACGACCATTGGTAATCCATTCCGAGGTGGCTGGGTTGAAGGAGGGAAAGGAAATTAAGAATTGAGTGTCATCAGCCACGAAGGGGAAGCCATAGAGTATGTTTTCCTACTGCAGTGGTATTGAGGGTGAAGAGCAGAGATCCATGGAATTACCCATGGGGGATGCTGACAGTGGGGTCAGAGGTTTGTGATTTCCAGGACATTTTAAAGGAGCAACCTTCGAGGTAGGATTGGAATGCACGATGGCTTGGTGCTTTGAAGGATAGGTGTTACTAATTCAGAGGGAGAGGTAGGGGATGACTGGTTAATAGTTGAAGAGGTGGGGAAGAGTTGGTGGACAGGAGTAGGTTGGAGAGGGAGTGAAAGGAAGGCTGTCAAAGGATCACAAATGTTTGAGGAAAGAAGTGAACAAATTCATAACCAACGAGTCAGCCATGGATATTTACTTGGAAGGTCTAAGGAGCGCTTGGAGGATAGCTTAAAGGGGTGATTACGATGGAAGGAGATTAGGTTTGTGAAGTAGGAGGATTTGGAAGAGTCAAGTGCAGGCATGCAGGCAGCAAATTCATTTGTGTAGACTAGCAATAGATTGTGGGGTCCGTGATTTTTACCAGCATCATAGATCACGACACATGTCAGGGTCTGAATATCAGTGGTGATCCAGGTCTGTGGATGGGGATGAGAAAGGATGGTTGCAAGTCATTGTTGACCAAAGGGAGCCATAAATGCATAGTGGATGTCATAAAAAGCATGGAAAATGAAAGAGGCATGAATTAGGGAGAGAGACAATAGGGAGGTCCTCACATCATCAAAATAAGGGGCAAAAGAGTCCTGCCCGAAATTCCTCTTGGTGATTGAAGAGAGGAGAGAAGGAGTGGAGGGCTCAGTGACAGTCACTAGAGGTGTCAATGGAGAGGTATGAGGTGAACAGGAAAGTAGAGAGGCAGACAGGGTCAAGAGATTACCCACCTGAGAGTGTAGGCTGGTTGTGGAGGGAGTTAAGGACTTGGGAAGGTTAAAGCAACCGAGCATGAGACTGTGGATGTTGTTCGGGATTGAGTCAATGCGGTGGTACAGCTCAAGAAAGAAGGAGTTGAGAGGACCCAGGGTAAACCAGATCAGCATAATGTATATAAGGGGGAAGATGAATAGGGGCACATTCAAAGGGGAAAAAGAGGTGAAGTCAGAGGAGGAGGGGGGATATGTAGCAGAGTCTTTGGGGGTATTCAGTTTTCTGTAATAACAAGAAGTGAAAGGGGAGAGTGATGAAAGTTGAAGTGGTTTATGAAGATTTGCTGCAGAGAGATTGTGTATTCCAGATACCATGTGAAAGAGTGATAGGAGGTTGGGGATGGGAGCAGGTGTTGTTTGGTAGACGAGGGGGATAGATGAGATTAGAGATCCTGAGAGAACACGAGCATTGGGTTTGAGGGGCACAGGTGTGGGAGGGAGTGATGGGGAAGGTGAAGAGTGAGGTTGCCATTAGACTGAGTACTGGTTGAAAACTACAAGAGAAAGGGTGGAGAACAGTAAGTGTATAGAGGAATGGAGCCAAGTCAAGCTGAATGATGGAAGGTAGAAGAAATGTGCAAGTGAAGACAGTGAATGAAGGGTGCAGGCCCAAGAGGAAGAGGGGATGTGGTTGAGTGGAAAGGGAAGGCGGTGAAAGGTTGACTGGATGGAGCAGGTTAAGTTCTGAATTGGGATAGAATGGGGCTTTTGGAAAATGAAAGACAGTTAACAAGCCCCACGCATGGATGCTCCTTGGTCCTTTTAAGTAACAGAAGCTCTGTTCACTGGGAGTCCCTGAATGACAGGATCCCTATATGTGGAAGCAGGTGTCAGGCAAAGGGCAAGCAGACAGAATATGCATGAGCTCCCATCCCTCAAATGCCCAAACAGGGAGTTGGCACAAATGACAGCGTCATTTCTGGATACAGCAATTTGTGCACCCATATTCTGACGAACCCTTGGCCACCCTCGTAGCATGTGGCATGAAGGAGCTGCAAAAGCCTAACAATGTGGCTAAAATTTGAACTCCGGGCTCATTAATAATACTAAATAATAATAATTGTGTGTCAGCAGCATTTACAATACATACCTTGAAATTCAGTAAATATGAAAATGCTGCCAGACCTCAGGGAAATCATATCCCATTCCAAAAGTCACGTTTGAGGGGTGACAGGGGTGAACAAAGTGGTTGGAGTGTGCGGGAGCAGTTGGAACGTTGCACCTTTACTTTTTTTTAAATTAAGCTTTACTGTTCCTATACTTTTATTTTAATAAGTAACCGTTCCGGAATGTTTTCGGTTTAAAATAAAAGTGTAGGAAGAAGTTAAAACGTGCACTTCTGTGCAGTGTACTGAACCTTCCCTTAAAGAGCGGGCGTATGTGTTTGGGGGTTCGTATTGCATGTGGGAGGCGGTGTGGTCATGGGGTTTGCGGGTGCGGGGAAGAACAGCAGAGAGGGGACATAGTTCCTCTGCTTCTTTTCGCACACTTCGACCACTGGGTGAATGGTATGAGCTATGTGTACAGTGCCAGATTCGTAATGCACAGGATGGCTGCTCCTGCACTGCAGTGACAACTTCCAGCTATCACCGTCACTGAGGAGGTACTGTCATTCTCGGCCAAGGCTTCGGCACTGTCCCTGTGCCTGAACCACACCTGAATCTATGCAGTCCCTGCACATTTACTATAGTTATCATGGCAGTTTACCTGCTGTAAATGGAACGTTCATTTTAATTCCCAATTTAGCATTCATTTGGAAGAAAACGCACTTTTGGAACTGATTGGAACGGATCTCAAATGCTGAAATATGTTGGTCTTTCACTTTTGAACCACTTGAGAGCGAAAAGCAGTACAAGAAGTTCCAGAAATGCAGATGTTATCCTACAATACATGCTTCCCCGACAATAAAGGTATAAATGATGTAAAATAAAATAAAAAACATTAAAATAAAGGATGCACTTCCTTTTTGGCAAGTCACTTTTGAAAAACAATTCCTAACTATGGCTCAAAATTCAGTAGCAAACAACTCTTGTGTGTGTTTGGATTGAATCGCAGAGCTGTTGCGATGCATTATGGCATGAATACATTCCAAGGCATTAAATCAGCGTGTTGTGCCAATGACGCAATGCCCCACCGCAGCTCTGTGATCAGTTTCACATAACACATAGTTTAGTTGCGCTGTGTGCATGGTTTGCAGTGGTGAATGGAAACTTCATGCACATTTGTAAATAATGTAATAAGAACACCAGAGTGGGTAAGCAACAGAACACTCGTGTATGAAATAAATTAAACATATTGCTTACTGAGCATTGTATCTTGTCTGAATTTGTGGAGATTTGCTAAATCTTATGGCCAACTAAGGAGGCCGCCCCTTTTCTTTGAGGTCTTGATTACTCCTGCAGTGTCACCTGTAGCCAGTTAGCTACTTCGGGTGACACATACAGACGGGTCATTTTTGTATGTACATTAACAAAGCATTTACCTTTCTGACAATTAACAATATTACCTTTATAGTATTCAATTTCACTGATGCAAAATGTATTTTATGACAGTTGTGTAGTTATGCTTATTGTGCACAAAACAAATTAATTCATGTTGCTTCTGACAAACACTAAAACAATGGACTGGTGGAGCTGTAAGCCATGTTTCTAAACAAAATACAAAACCTAAACCAACTTTTCTGCAGTGTACAAGCTCATCATTTCCTTTTACAGAATGTGTAGAATTGTTATAAAAATGCAGTGAATGCTTATGCACTTAATACAACATTAATCTATACCGTAAACATGCTAGAGTAAAAGGGCCGATTTGGTGGCAAATCCCAATTTCCCCTGACTTTCTGTAGAACTTGAAGAATTTCTGTAAAAAGCTTGTCGAAAGAATGATTGCATACAAAAATAAAGTATATGCCACACGATGTGGGTACTTGAACGTAGCACGATAATATAACGTAAATAATGGCACTTACCCGACTAGGGGGGTCATCAGATTTTGGGCAGTATCCTGGTGGTAAGTGCGCAGGGATATTGCCAAATCCCAATAGCGTTACTGCAACTCGGTCTGGCACAATGAGCGCCGGATCCCGAGTTGCAGGGTGTCTGAGGGGGAGGGGACAGTAAATCCTCATTGCCATTGGATCCAATGGGGCATATTGGGTGCAATTACTGTGGTACAATTTGCACCACAGTAATAGCGCCACAAATGGGCAGAAATTCACCAGATTTACCTCCAGCTCAAAGCTGGAGGTAAAGCTGGGTGACTTTCTGCCCCAACTCATAGTTGAGAAGAGCGGTAATGCAGCGGTAATAGTGTTACCACTGCATTTTTACCGCTCTGCCCAATTTATGATGATGCCCTCAAAGTGACAACATCTGCCAACAGCTGACAAGTGATATGAGGACAACTGAATTTCTTAAACTATGCTATTACCAATGTTTACTCACAATCTGAAACTGTTGGCATTGCCAATGCTTATGCAATATACTATCCATTAATTTAAGCGTTGTATCCCACATATATGATGATGTGCCGTATCTGTCTGGTAATTAGTTATACCCTATGTTTACTGCAAATGGGAGCGTTGCTGCATTTTTACTTCTGTTACTAGAAGTGTCAACATCTGCCAACAGCTGACAAGTGCCCTGAGGACAAGGGTGATAAATAGACATTCTTGGAATATGCTGTTACCAATTCTTACATACAAACTGAAACTGTTGGCATTCCCAAAGCTTGTGTAATAGTCTATCCGTTAATATAAGGGTTGTAGAACCGACCTGATGATATGCCATATCTGTCACCTGGGTATATCCTATGTCCAAAGCAAGATGAAATGTTGATGCCATTTTAAGTACTAATCATGCATGTGATAAAATGATACAAAACAAATGCTTCCTACTTACATTCCTACACACTTGTCCCAATGTACCGAGAAAAAAAACACTCATATTGCTTAGAAGGTGTGCCTAATAGCATACCTGTGGTGTAGCTTGCACTAAGAAAGTCTCCCTAATAGCATACCTGTTGTGTAGTTTGCATTTGAAAGTCCGCCTAATAGCATATCTGTGGTGTAGTTTGCATTTAGAAAGTCCACCTAATAGCATATCTGTGGTGCAGTTTGCATTTATAAGTGTTCATAATAGCATAACTGTGGTATAAATGTGTTTAGAAAGTGTGCCTACTAGCATATCTATAGTGTAGTTTGCGTTTAGTAAGTGTGCCTAATAGCATATCTGTAGTATAATTGCATTTAGAAAGTTCGCCTAATAGCATATCTGTGGTGTAGTTTGCATTTGGAAAGTGTGCCCAATATCATATCTGTGGTGTAGTTGCGTTTAGAAAGTGTGCCTAATATCATATCTGTGGTATAGTTGCATTTAGAAAGTGTGCCTAAATAGCACATCTGAGGTGTAGTTGCATTTAGAAAGTACACCTAACAGCATATCTGTGGGATGATTACATTTAGAAAGTGTGCCTAATAGCATATCTGTGGTGTATTTTGCACTTAGAAAGTCTGCCTAATAAAATACCTCTTGTGTAGTTTGCATTTAGAAAGTCGCCTAATAGCAGATCTGTGGTGTAGTTTGCACTTAGAAAGTCTGCCTAATAAAATCCCTGTTGTGTAGTTTGCATTTAGAAAGTGTGCCTAATAGCATATCTGTGGTATAATTGCGTATAGAAAGTCCAGCTAATTGCATATCTGTGGGGCAGTTTGCATTTAGAAAGTGTACCTAATAGCACATATATGGTATAATTGCGTTTAGAAAGTCCACCTAATAACATTATCTGTAATATAGTTGCATTTAAAAAGTCCACCTAATAGTTTATCTGTGGTGTAGTTGCATTTAGAAAGTGTGCCTAAAAACATATCCGTGGTCTAGTCTGCAATTAAAAAGTACACCTAATAGCATATCTGTGGTGTAGTCTGCATTCAGAAAGTGTGCCGAAATGCATATCCATGGTGTAGTTTTCATTTGAAAGTCCACCTAATAGCATATCTGTGCTGTAGATGCATTTAGAAAGTGTGCCGAACACCATATCTGTGGTCTAGCTGCATTTAGAAAGTCTGCATAATAGCATATCTGTGATCTAGTTGCACTTTAGAAAGTCTGCATAATAGTATATCTGTGTTGCATTTAGAAAGCCCACCTAACAGCAGATCTGTGATGTATTTGCAATCAGAAAGTGTCCCGAATAACATATCCGTGGTCTAGATTGCATCTAGAAAGTACTCCTAATAGCACATCTATGGTATAATTGCATTTAAAAAGTGTGCCGAGTAGCATATCTGTGCTGTAGTTGCATTTTGAAAGTGTCCCAATTAGCATATCTGTGGTGTAGTTGCATTTAGAGAGTGTGCCAAATGGCATACCTGTGGTACAGTTTGCTTTTAGAAAGTCCACCTAATAGCATATCTGTGCTGTAGTTGCATTTAGAAAGTGTGCCAAATAGCATATCTGGGGTGTAGTTTGCTTCTTGAAAGTCCACCTAATAGCACATCTGTACTTCAGTTGCATTTAGAAAATGTGCCGAACACCCTATCTGTGGTACAGTCGCATTTAGAAAGTCTGCCTATTAGCATATCCGTGGTTCAATTGCACTTTGAAAATCGGCCCATTAGCATATCTGTGGTCTAGTTGCATTCTGAAAGTACAAATAAAAACTGTGACATAGATGAATTTAGAAACTGTGAATAATCTGACCCTGTAGTATAGTTGTATTTAGAAACTTTAAATAATCTCACCCTACGGTATAGTTGAATTTAAAAAGCATGAATAATATCACCCTACGGTATAGTTGAATTTTAAAACTGTGAATAATCTCACCCTATGGTATAGTTGAATTAAGAAACTGTGAATAATTTCGCCCTATGGTATAGTTGAATTTAGAAACTGTGAATTTAGAAACTGTAAATAATCCCACCCTATGGTATAGTTGAACTTTAAAACTGTGATTAATCTCACCCCATGGTATAGTTGAATTTAGAACCGGTCTATTTTCTCACCCAGTGGTATAGCTGAACTTAGAAAGTGCAAATAATCGCTGTGGTACAGTCGTAATACAGTTAACCATAGAGAGTCTGATCAATTTAAATCTGGTGGTATAGTTGAAGTGGGAAGGTGTGAACGAAATCATCCAACGCCAACTATAACACAGATCAATCTAACCCAAACCATGAGGCCATCCAACCCACCAAAACCTGCCAGAAATGATCATCCAACGCCAACTATAACACAGATCAATCTAACCCAAACCATGAGCCCATCCAACCCACCAAAATCCGCCAGAAACAAACCCCTTGCGCCCACCGCCCTTCCCTCCCGCCCTACCTTCCATCCCCCCTTCCCCAAACCATCCTGTCCGCCACCATATCCCCTACCCATCCCCTATCCAAACACCAAGCTAGAGAGGCACGATGGTGAACCAACCGTCCTAAGACCACTGCTCCTCCCATCCCCTCCACACACCCGCCTACAACCACCATACCCTCTCCCCTGACTAACGGCCAGCCTAACCTCCCAAGCACACCCATCCCGCCACCATCCTCCCCTCACTCCCCTTATCAACTCCCACCATCTCCCCCCTCTGACCCCACTCCTTCCCCTCCCTAAAAATTGCACGCCTCGCCCTGGCAAGAACAGTAGCCGTTTCCCTCTCCCCCTCTGACCCTCCTACCCTCTCTCACACACCAATCGCAACAAAAACACTGAAGAGAAAATGTACTTGGTCTCCCTCAATCTCTCAGTACTCATCGCCACTCCTGTCTCAACCCACCTCCTCATCCTCCCAATCTCGATCATCACCACCCACCCCCCTGCCTCACACTACCTACAACCCCTCTCCCTCGAATTCTCACCAACCACAACCAAAACTCCTAACCCCTCACACCCCACCATCAAATGCTCCGACCCAATTCCAATCAACCCGTCACACAAGTCCAAATCCTCCCCCCAAACCCACCAATCCAACTGCCCGCCTACTCTTCCCATCGACCACAAAGCACCCTCCTAAGTCCCCCTTTTCCACCCTCTCCCCTCCCACCCCCGCCAATGCAACTCCCTCATCATCCTCCTGTACCAAAGTAAATTGCATTCTTTTTAGTGCCATATCTGTGGCAAAAAACAGACACAGCATCTTTGACCTCCTCGCCTCTGGCAAACCGGACCTGGTCTTTATCACGGAAACCTGGTTCTCTGACGACTTCACCCCTATCGCCAATGAAGCCTTCCCCCTAGACTACTCCCTCATCCCACTGAACTGTCCCTCTAGAGGAGGAGGAATAGCAATCGCCTTCAAGTCTCACTTCTACGCCTCAATCATCAACAACCAGCCATCCATTCCTTCCTGCAAATCACTCCTCATGAAACTATCCCTCCCGCATACGTTCTCCCACATTTTTCTACTCATCTACAGAGCCCCTGGATATGATAGACAATTCTCAAAACAACCTCAGCGACTCTATTGCGACCCTCCAAATGCACCATCCCACATTCACCCTTCTAGGAGATTTCAACATTTTGGCTTGACTTCCCCACCAACCCTATGACCCACTCTCTGGTTGACGGCCTAGACGCGATTAAACTCCATACCCACATAAATGGGCCCACTCACCATGAAAAATACAGACTTGATGCCATCTTCAGCTCCCACAACCAGATACATCTAAACCCCCCAACCCTGTCATCGGTCCGACCACTTCATTGTTTCTTTCACCATTCGCTCACCCAACCCGCTCCAATTACCCGACCCAGAACCCCTGAATCTACATAAATGCTGGAAGAAACTAAAAATCCTTCCCGACTTAGCCGATGCACTCCTTCAGTCTCCCCCTCATGCTCGCCTACCCGAAGAACCCCTAACCTCCGACGCCTTTGACTCATGGCTGAACACCTCACTAATCCTGCTCACCCCCTCTTGAAAACCATCAGCTCCCATGGGCCCTTTCCTAGATGGTTCACACCAGAACTGAAAACCACTGAACAGCTATATAAATCATTGGAATGCAAATGGCAGAAAGACAAAACATCCCTGAGCAGACCCTCCTTGGCCCGGCACCATCGCCTCTACAAGGACGAAATCCGGAAAGCTAAAAAAGCCCATTACAACTCCCAAATCCTAAACCGTAAAAACCCCAGCAAAGAACTTCACAAAATCATCGCTGAATTCACCAAACCATCATGTACCACCACCCTTCCCACCCCCTCGCAATCACTGTGCGACTCACCCTCTCTACACTTTTACACCACAGCCCTCAAAAGAACAAACGCTCTAACCAATAAACTAGCTCTCTTACACCCACCATGCAATCCACCCACCCTACCTGCGATCCCACCACCTGCGACCACTACCCAACCGTCTTTCAACTCCTTCACTCCAATATCAACTGACCAATTTCTCAAACTTCTCGATGCCCGCAAACCATCCGGCTCCCCGCTCGACCCCTGCCCAGCCACAACCCTCAAGGAAATATTCGCAGTTACCTGCGCAGGAGAACACGCAAGAACCATCATAAACGACTCCCTCTCCTTGGGAATTTTTTCCGAGGCGTTCAAAACTGCTCATGTCAAGCCTCTTCTAAAAATACCTTCCCTTGACCCTCTCGAACCCAAAAACTACCGCCCCATCTCAAACACCTGGTTCCTTGCCAAACTCATTGACCGAACCGCCTACTCCCAACTAAATGCCTTTGTGGAAGCCAACAATCTCCTAGACCCCGCTCAATCAGGTTTCAGAGCCCGACACAGAACCAAAACCACCCTAACCTCAATCTGGGATGACCTCAAAAACACTGCTGATTCTCCAGGATGCACCACACTTCTCCTTCTTGACCTATCCGCTGCCTTCAACACAATCAACCACTCAATCCTCCTTGACCGCCTCCACTCCCTAGGAATCTGTGGAAACGCTCTCAAATGGATAGCATCCTTCCTCGACAATAGGAACCAAATAACCCTTCTTTCCACCTATGCTTCCCACGCCCGACCAGTCAACACTGGAGTTCCACAAGGAGCATGCCTATCAGCCCTCCTGTTTAACCTCTATATGTCCACCCTCCCATGAATAATGTGCTCGCACAATATCCTGTGCTATACCTACGCTGACGACACACACCAAATCCTAAAACTCCTGAATTCAAAGCCCAACTGCCAACCCGACCTCACTTCCTGCCTCCTCGACATAGATCACTGGATGACCACAAACCACCTATTGCTAAACCCCTCCAAAACTGAAATCATGCTATGTGGCACCACCGAACTTCTTCCGCACCTGCTACCCTGGCCATCTGCCATGGGAAATTCCCTGGCACCCTCAAATTTAGTAGAAAACCTTGGATGCACCCTAGACTCAGACTTAACCCTCTCGCTCCAAGTCAACAATGTCTCCAAGTCCTGCCACTACCACCTTAAAACTCATAGGCGCATCTTTCCATACCTCTCCTTTCCCAACAGACTCTCCGCGGTCCAATCAATTGTTATGTCAAGACTAGACTATGCTAACCCCCTCTACCTCGGAGTCCATGTGTACCAACTGACTAAACTACAAAGAGCATAAAACGCTGCAGCCAAACTGCTACTAGCACTGGGCCCAAGAGATCACATCTCCCCAGCCCTCAAAACTCTGCACTGGCTTCCAGTTGCCCAAAGGGTGACCTTCAAAAGCTTATGCATCTCTCACCAGGCGGTGCATAAAAACGGACCCCAATATCTTCAAGATAAACTAAAACCCTACCATCCTCCACACACTCTAAAATCAAACTCTGCCAGCCTCCTAGTCATACCAAAAACCAACTCAGGTTAGGTGGATCATCATTCTCAGCCCTAGCCCCCACTCTGTGGAACAGACTTCCACCCCACATCCGACTCAAATTACTGAAAACATGGCTCTTCCCCTAGAATCGACTCTTAAGTCAATTGGATAACAACAATCAATGACCCTAGCCCAAAGCTGCCTTATCATAAATAACAATCCAGCATCATGACCCGAGCGAGAAATCGAAAATTAATAACATGCCAATGTAAATTATAAAGGATAAACCGAATAGAACGAGTGAAGTGGATGAAATTAGTAAAGTGGATGAATGGAATAAACTGGATGAAAACAGGGAAGTGGATGAAATCAAGGAAATGGATGAAATCAATGAAATGGAAGAGAGGAACACAGTGGACGAGAGGAATAAAATGGACGAGAGCATGGAAAGGATGAGTACATGATACGGATGGTGTACACGGAATAGATAGTGTGCACGGAACAGATAGATGGCATGGAATGACAGAGAGCATGGAATGAACAGAACAAATGAAATAAATGAATCAAGTCCATGAAATGGATGGAGTCCATGGGACAGACAGAGTAAATGGGACGGGTGTTTTGCATGGGACGGATGGATTGCATGGGACAGATGGAGTACATGGAACAGATGGAGTACATGGGAAAGATGGAGTACATGGGATGGATGGAGTGCATGGGACGGATGGAGTGCATGGGAGGGATGAGTGCATGGGAGGGACGGAGTACATGGGAAGGATGGAGTGCATGGGCTGGATGGAGTGCATGGGAGGGATTGAGTGCATGGGAGGGACGGAGTGCATGGGAGGGATGCAGTGCATGGGAGAAATGAGGTGGATGGGAGGGACAGAGTGGATGGGATGGATGGCGTGCGTGCGAAGGATGGAGTGCGTGCGACGGATGGAGTGCGTGCATTGGATGGAGTGTCTGTGACAGAACGGAGTGGATGGGACGGATGGAGTGCGTGTGACGGATGAAGGGGGTAGAGAGTGTTGAGCGGGTGAAGAGTGTGGAGCGGGTAAAGAGCGTGGAGCGGGTGAAGAGTGTGAAGTGGGTGAAGAGTGTGGAGCGAGTGAAGAGTGTGGAGCGGGTGAAGAGTGTGAAGGCGCTCGATCTCAAGCACCTACAGAAAACCACCAAATCACATCACCACGCTTACTCTCTTCTATACACCGCCACTCAACTAGAACACAGCGATACTATGACACATTCGGTATAGCTGTCCTCATAAGAACACAAGTCACATACTCCCCATCATCCTAGCTAAATACAGCTGGCTGCTCACCCGCCAGCCTAGGCATTCTCCTCAGGCCTAATGCAGCCAGAATCACTCTGGTATCTCTCTGCCAGAACCAACACATACTCCTGATCCCTCAACCACCACACCTACCGCTAAGAAGCATCCATCATGTGAGTGCCACACCTGCTGCACACATATCCGGTGCACACACGCACCTTTTGGCCCTCTCCCTCTCTCTACTGACTTGAACGACGGTTCCCGAGGGTGTTCAACCTACCAGCGCCTTGAGATCATACCAATGGTACATAACGCGCTATATAAATGCAAAGTAACATAACGTAACATATCTGAGTATAGGCCACAGGGTGGACACCAGGTAAATTCCCAGGAGTGTGCGAGTGATTGTGTGTGAGAGAGACTAAGTGCATATGTGTTTGTGTATCCACTTGGGTCCATTATTCTGTACAGTAAACATCCGATCAGAATACTTTCTTCCCAAAGAAGAAGTTCCTCTGTTTGGATTATTGGGACCTTAAAGGCTACACCTGTGTGAAGCAAGTGTTGTGCTCCAGCCCAATAAGAGAATCAGCAGAAACTTTGGGGGCCTTTAAAAAGGGCACAGTGTGGATTTAACTGACTCATGGAGTGGGGCATTACTGTCAGAGACAGCCTTATCACCAAAAAGGACACAATCTGCTGAAAAGAAAGGTCCTGAGGAGGGCTCTAATGAAAAGATAATCAATTTCAGCTCGTGCATTCCTGAGGAGCTCATACTATTGTTGGGGGGCGCAGATGTTGAAGCATCTGCCACAGAGAATGCAGGGAATGTGGATCTTGCATTGTTTCTGAGAGAATTAGAGGGGGTCTGGATAACCAGATGGATTGGTCTATCACATAAAGGGTTTAAAGACAATGCCATCTGTAACTCTAATCCAATATAATTCTCTCTTTTGGTGAACCCCAGGAGGGAGCCATGTCTGGTATCACTAATAGCAACCAATGGCATGTGCCAGACTTGTGCCAGCGGCTTGGTTCCTGCTTATGCAGAGCTTGCAAAATCCATGCAAGTTGTCACGCAATATCCTACTACAGTTACTCAGAGCTGCCTAAGAACACACGCATGGATGGATTTAACTGTTCAGAATTGGGATAGGTGGTGCACCTTCCTTTAATGATTTGACATTAAGAGGACATGGAGGAGTGCAATAGTTGGACTACTCAATGAGGTTGCACATGATTGCTGGCCTGCAGAGTCCTGGTGCGCCAAGGACACTGCAACCCAAAGGCCCCTTCCAGGACATCAAGCTGGAGGAATGTGGGAGAGGTAGGGCAGGCAAGGGGAAGCCACAAGGAAAAAGAAAATCCTCCAGTGCTGCAACTCAGTTGAGTGAGAAATGGGGAAACGTGCATCCATTGGAAAACGGTGAGGATGTAGGATTAAGGTTTGTGAGCAAGGTCGATGTTCTGCATGGCAGGAAGCTGCCCAGGGGCACCAATCACTGCTCAACAGAGATTCAGCAAATGGCACACTGGCCCAAGCGCCTTATCGAAGAATGGCATAAACATTGTTTTCCTATTATATTTCGTTCATTCCGGATGTAATTCCTTCAAGAAGGGACATTGGATGTACAGACGTGAACATATACATTTTCTTTTATGATTTAATTGTATATGGTAATAAATACCTTTAGAATATCTCAATTACAAACAGTAAAAGACACATAGAGAAAAATATAAGCATCAATCTCACGTTGTTACAGATAATCTTGCAGATCACATTTCCTCATCATATCACAGGATCATTATTACTCAATAGCCCTCATTCCAACCCAGGCGTTAAGGGTTTAATGGCGCCGTCGGCGCCGTTAACCCTTAACGCCTGATTTCCACCTTAACGCCTGCTTTTAGCAGGTGTTAAGTACCAAGGCGCTAAGCATCCTTGGCGCTAATTACCGCACCGTAATTTACGGTGCCGTAATTAGCGCCTTCCCCACTCTCATTATGCCCTATGGGGCAAAAATGGGAATGGGGAAGGGTAAATGGGGATTGGGGATTTACCGCCCCACTCACCTTGGAATGGGGCGGTAAATCCACCATCCACCATGATGTAAACAGAGTTTACACCATGGTGGTAAAGTAGGGAACTTACCACCTGGGTTGGAATGAGGGCCAATGTAATGGCATTAAAAAAGTTTAAAAGTGAGAAAATAACTTGATTTGAGTGGCCACACAATGCAATTGACCATAGGACCTCATTATTAATAAAATCAGGCATATATATAACATGTCTAAAAAAGATCATACGCTTAAAATGCAAAGATGGGCACTTAAGAATATGCTTCAAGGACTATGCTATTTTCTTCTTTGCAGAATGGCCTAGAGTAAACCACTCTAGGCAATTAAGCTATTCCCTTCAAGATCCTTTACAATGGCTACCAATAGCCATACCAACACTTGAACCAACAACAGTACCATAACCGGCCTATTATGGAACTCACACAAAGGAACCAGCCCACCTTCCAGCGCAAAGCTTACACCACTTAAACATCACACCTATACCCTACTTCATCATCCGCCAACAACTGTTTGTGCCAAAACACAAACAGGATTCTAACCCCACTGACCGACTAAAGCAACAAATACATGGATTTGTTCTAAATGTACCTATCCAGTAAACCACTCTAGGCAATTAAGCTATTCCCTTCAAGATCCTTTACAATGGCTACCAATAGCCATACCAACACTTGAACCAACAACAGTACCATAACCGGCCTATTATGGAACTCACACAAAGGAACCAGCCCACCTTCCAGCGCAAAGCTTACACCACTTAAAAATCACACCTATACCCTACTTCATCATCCGCCAACAACTGTTTGTGCCAAAACACAAACAGGATTCTAACCCCACTGACCGACTAAAGCAACAAATACATCTCCACTGCATTGCACCAACTATAATGTTGGCATCCATATACCATTATCTATGGCACCAACCAAAATTTGGTACCATACCTGAGCAACCATATGCTCCACGGGCCTCCAAACCCACACCACAACTGGTACCATACCTGAGCACCCATATGCTCCAATGGGCTTCCAAACCCACACCACAATTAGTACCATAACTGAGCAACCATATGCTCCACCGGGCATCCAAACCCACACCACAATTGGTACTAAACCTGAGCAACTATATGCTCCACCAGGCAGCCAAACCCACACCACAATTGGTACAAAACCTGAACAACCATGTGTTCCAACTATTGGCTCCTGAACTGAGCAACCAAATGCTCCACTCCAACTCAACATGCACCATCACCCACACACATTCCCCCACCACAAACCAAATGGACGAATTCAGCAATAAAACATGGTAAAACAAAAAATTAATAAGCACCACACTAGAGTCCCAAAATGTTAAGCTTGCAGAGTCCATTTTGGTTGTGTACCTGTGGAAGAAAGGTAAGATTAAACAGCACAGTGCATATAGGACCATCTACTTTGAACATTTGTTTAAAATTCATCTTAAACACTTTAACACACCACACATATTTGGCAACTCACATGCCTCCACATTTGGCACTACACATGCCATCACTGGGGCCAAACACTGGTTGGGCACCTCACATGCCTCCGCCAAAATTTCCACCAACCATGGCATCAACAACTCTAAAGATGCTACATGTCTCACACATGTCACTTAGTTTGGCACCACACATCACAAAACTGCTGTGATTTCACTATATGTCACCACAAGTGCCACACATATGCCATTTCTTTTGGCACTATCTTAACGGGAATCATCTACCCCCAAAGCAGTTCCACTGAATGCTATTGGGACAGATTAACCAAAATCTAATATCCTGCATGTCAAATTGTAAACAATATCTTTTCACATTGCAGGAAAAAAATGATGACATATTGCAACAAAACATTAGAGATGGATGCCGTGACAAACCCAACGTACGCATTGGCCTCCAACTCTTGCAGGTTGTTATTCAAAACCTGAAAAGTGAAACGTTAGGCCAGTACCTCATAGCTCCAAAATGGCCACAACAGATCCCGTATCAGGCACAAAAAAAGCATTGCAGCAATTCAGTTCGGGTCGTCATCACTTTAAACACCCTTAATAAATGTGACCGGATACATGTCATTGGAAGAAAAAAAAACATTGCAGTAATACAGTTCGGGTCATCACTTTAAACACCCTTAAAAAATGTGACCGATACATTTTATTCTAAGTACTGATTATTCCCACGTAAACCAAGTGTCAACTCCGAAACCTCGACATTTAAAGCACGTTGCTATGTATTTCACTCGGCCCTCCTCGTAACACGCAGGTGCGTACATCCAACAGATCCGGCACTAAGGGACGCTGCAGTCATGTTGGAAGCTTCATTTCTTGAAACATCTTGTCCTTTGGCATGACGTACCTCCGGCTGTTCCAGGCCTTGGGAACATTGGTGTCAACATTCGCCCACCATGCAAGCATCTCCAATACTCCACGGAGCCTATTGACGTCATCATTAGAGAGGGAGACACAGGAGTGAGCACATCCTCCAGATCCAACCGTCAATAGCCCAAGGTCAGTTAAATGTAACTGATGGTTTTACGTGCCAGCAAGCTTTACAGTACACTTAAAAAACAGCTCCCCTGAATGCCATAAAAGTTCACTGCAAGCGCTATGGTAAAAACTCTGGGCCTTTCTCTGTTAAGATGACCCTCTCATCTGAGCAATTCCTTTAAACACGTGCCCCCGGCCTCTAAATAGCTTTCCCCTCAATACTGCTCTGCCCAATTCCAGGCTCACCCTATATTGGTCACAAAGAGCCACAGCTTCCTTTAAGGTGCGCTGCCCTGCCCTCCGAGAACCATAAAGTGTCCCTGCTACCAGCCAACAGTCACACAGAACACGGGGCACGCTCACCTTGGGGCCGTGGGGCGGGGAGGGGAGGCGGTGGATGCCTCGGTTGGGGAGGGGAGGCGGTGGATGCCTCGGTTTCTTCTCAGTTTCCTGATGGATGTTTACTTCCAGACTTTAACAACCAGCTGCTTGACTTTCAGCTTGGTCCTTTCTTGTACACCTTGCACCAGCTTGCTCTGCTCCTTTTATGTACCAGATTTCCTTCAGTTTCCAAGATCCTCGTCGCCAGTGTTACATTGAAGGTTTAGGGTAGTGCAGATTATTCTGGAACGTCAGGTGACGTAGACAGCTTTACTGGGTTCATAAATTACAGGTAAGTACATTAGGAATAGGTAAGGTATATTAAAGACAAGTTCTTGGTAAGAAAAACATCCACCTGTCCCCCTGTGCTGAAACCAAGTCCCAACTGACCCTCTGGAATCCCAGAGGCTTTACATAATAACATTCCACACATAGCCAACACTCCATACTCCACATTCTAAACTCAGACACACAAACCGGATAAGGTAAAACCTAACAGCTCTCTTCATGTTATAGCGTGTGCGAGCCTATACGCTTGATTATTTGTAAATTTAGGCTAAGAGTTACTTTACACCTCCCAGGCGATTACTGGGAAGGAGCTTGTTAGCCACAGATACACATACACTTATTGTGAGTGAGCGAACGCTGAAATGTGGAAACGCTGAAAAAACATTGTTTTCCGAGATATTGGAGTACTGAACTTGCTATCGTTGTAAATTTCAAGATGGCATTTTGACATTTGACAATCGTCCTGGCACCCTCGGGTAATTCTAGGTAGTGTTTCTACCAATGGTTAAGTCCTAATTCAAAACTTAAATTAATATACTTAAGAGCCTGCTATGGTCGCCACTTTGCTTATCGGCAGTGCAGTGGTTTGTATTTGTGTTTGGATTGGTTTCCCTGCCCTGCCCCCCCACAATCATGCTGAAACGATGAGCACCTGCAGAAACTGCTGTACGTGTAAAACAGGTTGCTGTTGTGAAAAAAAGCGAAACATGGAGCTGCTGCATAGTTCTATAAATGAGGAAGGAAAGGAGCTTGCAGCGCTAGTTACTAGCCCCATTCAAATTTGGGGAAGCAGTTGTTCCTATGGCTCCGGTGGGATTTGATCTTTATTCCTTGACCACGGCGCAGCCAGTGCGAAGATCCTCGAGGGCTTGTCCCCAATGAACCTTAAAGTTGTGTAAACCCATTCGGGGTAACAAGTCTGATAAGTTTGACAAGAAAATTACAGACTTTTTTCAAACCGATACCACTCGAGCTAAAGAAAAGGACTGTGTTCATGATCTTTGTTCAGACTTGGTAGAGGAGCTGACTATTTCCCTCCCTTGTATTGGATCAAAAAATGATTGAAACGGTGGTAAATATTTTTATGTCAACTAACTTGCAATAACGCTTGGAACCTAATGTTGTTAATTCAAGTTCTTCTGTGTTGGCTTTGCATTTACCTAGCCCTTGTCTTAGCCCTGTGGCCTCTGAACTAAGTGCAAGTGCTGAATATATTTTAGAGACCATTGTTCACGTTCATCCAATGTTGTAACTGACATGCAACCTATGGGGTAGCCGGCAGGCTTGGCTGACCTGCCCTCCAAAGGACCACTCCTGGCCCTTGCATCTCCTATCTACATTGTCCTGTTTACGTCTCTCCTTTACGTCTCTCCTTGCAGGGTGTCTTGGCTGCCGCGCCTCACTCCCCTGACATCAGGAGCCCTCCGGAGCGCCATGCAGCACCTTTGATGTCACAAGGTAAACCCGCCCTGGGCTTAGTACAGCGTGCACTTGGCGCTTTTGTTTTTGACTCTAATTTGTTGTGGTGATGCCACTGAGGAAATGCACATTTCGTGGATATGGAAGAAAATGTGTACCATCTTGGGGAATACCTGTGATTGACTTTAAACAGGTCTCCTCCCCCTTGCCTCCAATTGGTGCTGGGCTCTTCATCACAGTTTATGGGCTAGCCGGCTCGCTTGGCCAGCCCGCCCTCCAAAGGCCCACTCCTAAGGCCCCTGTCTACCCCTGTCCACCATGGTACGCCACTAGCCTCCCCTTCCTTGGTCTCGTGAGTGTTGCCTCTCACCCCCTTTTCCCCCGCCAGTGTCCCCATGTCTCCCCTGACCCTGCCAGTGTCCCCATGTCTCCCGTGCCCCCTGCCAGTGTCCCCATGTGTCCCCTGCCCCTCACCAGTGTCCCCATGTCTCCCCTGCCCCCGCCAGTGTCCCCATGTCTCCCCTGCCCCCCTCCAGTGTCTTCATGTTTCCCCTGCCCCCTGCCAGTATCCCCTTGTCTCCCCTGCTTCCCCCTTACCAGTCCCACCTCCCTCTTCTGACCCTTTTATTTTCCCTTTGCCCCCTGTGTTTGTTTTCTTTTCCCCCTCTCCCCTTTATGCCTTTATGCCTTTATCCCCCTTCCCTTCTCTCCTCCCTCTCTCTCTCCACCACCCTTTCCTCCCCTCCTCCCCTCCTTTACCTCCATCTTTCTTTTGCTGGCACTTCCCCAATTGCCGTCAGGCATAGTTATTCGTAGCCGCCTGTCTTTGCAGACGTTTCCCCCCTCCCTCCCTCCACCTCCCCTACACCTATACACTTTTTTAGTGCTTACTTTTATCATCGGTCCCTTGACCACTGATAACAGCTCGTCTGTCCCCCCTTTCCCTTCTGTTTTTCTCCTCCCCCTCCCTCCCCAGCATTATCTTGAATAGTCGTCGACCTTCAATTGATAGTCACCTGTTTTGTTCCTCTCCTCACCTCTTCTCTACTCTCCC
Organism: Ambystoma mexicanum; assembly: GCF_040938575.1. Lineage (NCBI taxonomy): Eukaryota > Metazoa > Chordata > Amphibia > Caudata > Ambystomatidae > Ambystoma > Ambystoma mexicanum. The sequence continues at coordinate 1,433,640,823 of NC_090929.1, read as the reverse complement.
CTCATCCCCCATCCTCTTGTCACTCTTGTACTGAAACAATTGTCATCAGGCATGGTAATGTTACTACTAGTTTTGTTCTCCCTCTTTCCTCCCTCTCCTCTCCCTTATTGTTACATGCACTTGTACTATCTATTATGATTTGATAGTTATTTTTCACATTCTGTACTGTTTCAAGGACTTGTAAGAAAGTAATTGTATTCTCCCATGTTCCCTCCCTCCTTGAAGCCTTGAAGCGCTTTGAAACGCTTTGTGTATAGGGGATATACAAATAAACAATCAATCAATCAAAATCAACCAACTAGCTAATAAAAAAGAGTGTGGAATTGTGGCCAGAGTGGAAGTTCACGCGGGGGGACTGACTACTCCCTGTGAGATCATAGACACTTTAGTAAAGGACTCTGTGATGTCTGATCTGGAGCCTTTAGTATACTCAAATAATAAGCTCCATGTGGCTAATGAAAGTGACTCCTCTGCTGCTATGTTCCACATACTTGAGTTTTTACTCACTCAATTAATATCTAGGTGCGACAGTATTCTGGGCACACTTGAAAAACATAGGAGATTACTAATTCAATGACCACCCTGAGTCAACTTACTAATACTGTTAAGGATCAAGCTAATAGCCTAAATCTAATCCACAAACCTACAACTACATTAATAGACTAAAATATTCCTAATACGAATGGTGTTTCTGAAATCCAGAAATTGGCATCCCGGTATAAGCAGAAAAACAGTGAGCTCACCAAACAAGAGATAATGTACTAGCAATAAAAAAGAAAAGAAACATACTTCGGCCTTTCAATACAAAGCCACAGGTAAGGCCTGTGATGCCAAGTCAAGTTCTGTTGCAGAAGGTGCCGTAAAAGTCAACAGCAGCATATGCACAGAAAAAATGCTCCTCACCTGACGAATTGTGCAATTGTGCAATAATTCCATCACTAGCAATGGAGTCAGACATTTAATGATAGAGCAGAAAGCTCACAAACAGAGGAAAAGACTTGCTCATCAATTTAAGAGTGATAAAAAAGTGACCAAAGCTGCCGAAGACCAAATGTACAAACTGGAGGAGTTGTTCAGTTATCAAGCTGCACTAACTTTGATTGAATTATGGCCCATAACGAGCAATGCCTTGATTCAAACGGACCTGGGTAGTACCTGGGTGAAGGCTATGGCTGTATCAGGGGTATCTGCCTTGAAAACAAATGTTAAGGTACTGCAAATTCAAAGCCTGTTTTGTGATGGTAGTTGATTTTTCTTAAATCACACACGCCTGATGGAGCTGCTTCATACTATCATTCCTCTATGATTTGTGCGAATCAGCGATATTCGCATTGTAGACATTTGTGAAAATGTTAAGATGCTTCCTCGCTTATATGTTTTCACGCTGATAGCATGCTTGATTACATTGTGGATCACACAGTGGGGTTCATTACGGGGTTAGCTGTAAAACTCTCTGGTGGGCGGTGGGTTACTGGCACCACTGTTGGTAATGGTGCCAGTGCTTCAGTGAAAACCATGCCAGTAGGGGCCTGAAAACGCGGTCGGCAAGGCAGGCTGCGGGATCCGTGGCCCCTATCAACATTGCTGTAGCATGGCAGTCTGGAAAGGGTGCCGGTACGTTGCTACCGGCACCCTTATTTCCAGACCGTCATACTTATAATGAGGGCCAGTGTCTCGTAATAGACTGGTCTATGAATGTACAACTGTTGAGGTAGTAAACATGAGGGCCTAAGTGGTAAAAGTGGTTGACCTTCATTGTTTCCTACCATTAGACAGGATGAAAATAATGTGAAACGAATGGGGGAAAGTAACTTGTGTGATCAACCAAGCATTGTAGACTTGCTGACAGGGGGTGTGAAGAAAGATGAAGTGTCTCATTGGCAAAGGTTGGCCTAACTGGTCGATCAACGTGGAAGGTTTCAACCGTAATATAACCTCTGACTCCCCTTTTTCATTCCTAAATTAGAACACACAAGGCCATAAGCACCTATTTGAGCAGGATGGTGTTCTGGAGTATATTGACTACTTCTCCATTGTGGCACCACAGGAGACTTGTCTGACTGAACCATTGGTAATAGACGGGTGGCATACAGTTACCTCCTTGGATGTTCAAGGTGCACAGGATCAATCAAAAGGAGGATTGCTCTTGGGAGTTAAGAAACCATTGTGATTGGAGGTACTTCCTTGTGTGTCTGAAAATGTTTTGATGGGCTGACTTACTTTCCCATGGCAATTGCCAAAAATAGGAGTGAAAGATATTGTCATTGTTAATATATATGATTCCCCCCCCTATAAGAATAGCTGTGGTGCAGTATTGACGAAAGTAGAAGCATTTATTAATAATCTAAAAGGAAATAGTCCTATTCTGGTCTGTGGAGACTTTAACCCTAGGATCCCAAATGTTAAGAACTTTGAGGAACGGGACCAGGATCACTTGCCTTCACTGATAAAGTGTGTGCTCCTTGAAAAGTCTTGCAAGCGTGGCATGGATTGGGCTCGTCTATTATATTTAGCCAGATTTACACTGGTCAATAGTGCCTATCCATCTGATATGCCATCCCAATTCATCAGGATTGGGAATAATTCTAGTAGTATAATTGATTACATCTTCATTGCCAATACAACTAGTTTTATTGTAGACATGTGTGTAAAACCATGCAATAAAAACAATCATTATCCTTTCATAATCGGTAATAAACATCTTGACAGAGAAATTAATGGAGTTCCAGAACAATCGTGGGTCTTATATCTGGAACAACTGTTTGGGGGGCAGAGGAGGTGCCCTTAGAGCAGCCATGATAACTTCTGAGAGGCTATTCACAAAAAGCAGTAATGAATATTCCACGGCTCCTGGTTCAGATGGGATGTGTAGTAGGCTGATCAAATGAGATACAGAACTGTGGCCAATAACATTACATCGGTTGTTACGTTGGATCGGAGAGACACAAACCATACCTATTTCCTGATGTACCAGTATATCTGTCCCAGTAAAAAAGGTTAATCATGCTGACCCTCACGATTATCGCCTATTGCCGATGTTGCATGTCCCAGCGAAAATCTTTGCTTGGGTATTATTGAAGGAGTTTGAAGAATGGGTAGAATCAAATAGTCTCATGCCTTTCAACCAAACTGGGTTCCGCAAAGGCCTCGGTACACCAATCAACCTTGGCTTTATTAACGATCATCCAGCAGACATGGATGATACGTAATTTACCAGTATATGTGGCATTGTAGATTTCAGTGCCACTTTTGACACAGTCTATAGAGGTAGATTGTGGTAAAAGCTGAACTGGAACATCCCCCCAGGCCTATTGAAGATTATTGTATTATTACATGAATACACTAGGGTGAAGTTCGGTTGGACTAACATGGCAGAACATCCGGCTGGATACCCACCCAGAAAGAGTTAAAACAAGGATGTATCTGAGCTCCAATGTTGTTTAATCTCTATATGTTGGACCTGGGTTAGGCCATTGCCAACGGTTCCTCAATTGCACCTAAACTAGGTGACATTCAATACAATCGATGGGCTATGCTGATGACTTAGCTCCACTGAATTTTACACCTAGTGGATTGCAGTCCTGTGTCAACAAATTGAAAGATTATACAGAATTGAACTCCTCTATAGTGAATACAGTTAAAACTAAAGTTATGGTTTTCACACCTCCATACAAGAAGGAGATAAGGGTGCACTGGTATATGAACAAGCAGGCAATCAAAGTGGTTTCTGAGTACAAATATTTAGGTATATATTTGGATAATAAACTCAGTGATAAAAGGCACCTTGAACAAGTAAATCTACAAGCCTTGCCGATTGCACGCAGTATTAGCTCCCGTGCGTGTGAGGGTGGGGGACATTCGGTTGCCATTTTACTTCAGTTGTATCAGGCAAAAATATTACTCGTATTACTTATGGAGCTGTAATCTGGGCAATGAAGATTCTATCGGGAACTGCTTGAATAGAGTTAAGGATATTAAAGAGACTTATTAGATTGCCTTCGTGCATATCCATCGAAATGATATACATTGAATTTATAATTGCGCCATTCAAAGTTAAATTCCGTTCTATGGGTGTAATTACGAGGTAGGATGTAATCATGCCGCTATTAGTGGCATGGCCACCCCCTGACTGGGTACCGGGTCTGGGTTCCTTGAATGAGGAATTACCAGGCCATTCCGACCTTCGAGGGCCCTATAATTCCTCATTAATGGAACTTATCCCCATTCCCATTCGAGCCCCGATAGGGCTCAATGGGAATGGGGATGATGCTAACAACGGGCCCATTAATAATGGGCCCGTTGTTGTGGTTTTACCAGGCGTCCTTAGCGGGTCCCACGAGCAGACTCGTAATGGGGCGGTAAGGGGTTGACAGCTCGGCACCTTTACCAGCACCATTAACCCCTTACTGCCTACCTCGTAATGACCCCCTATGTGTCTGAATATGTACTGAAAGCTGGTAAATGCAACTCAAATCTCCATGTGTGGGCTTTTACACAAAGCGTTATTGACTAAAGCTAGTCATATGCACTTGAGCTGCATTGTTAGCATTACACCAATTGCCCTCAGGTAGCTTTCTCTGGCTCAGATAAGGTCATGAATTTACAACAAAATAGTTATAAGAAAGCTATGAAGATGTTCCTAATAGGGCACTGTAGGGAAAAGCTACCCATTGACTTAGCCACTAAAAACAATTCTGAAGTTTTTGTTCAATATATTCAGGAAATAGTGAACATTCCAAAGAATATTGAATAGTTTCTTGGCAATAATCTGGTCTGGGAACTCAGTGAAGACATGAGATTGTGGGAGCCTAGCAGAAGTTACTGAGGGACACTAGACAATGGGCCTCATTACGACCCTGGCGCTAATGGGTTAACGGCGCCGTAAAAGGCTGCGGCGCCGTTAACCTATTAGCGCCTAATTACGAGGTCCCTTTGCGGGACCCGACCTTAACGGCTGGTTTTACCAGCCGTTAAAGTAGGGACCCGCAAAGGGACCTTGGTGCTAAGTACGGTGCCGCAATTTGCGGCACCGTACTTACCGCCTTCCCCATTCCCATTGAGCCCTATGGGGCAAAAATGGGAATGGGGAAGGGCCATGGAGGAAGGGGGAATTACCACCCCGCCAACCTTGTAATGGGGTGGTAATTCCCCCTTTCTCCATGGCGGAGTCGGTAAGTTACCGGCATGGACCATGGTGCTAATAGCACCATGGTTTTCCGCCAGGGTCGTAATGAGGCCCAATGTCTTTTGTGTGGTGAAATACAAATAGAGTCTGCGAAACACCTACTGAAAACATATCCTGCTCTCTTGGATCTACGGTTAATAGCAATAAGATCAGCTGGCATAGGGCCTCATTCCGAGTACGGCGCTAACCAATGGCGCTATTAACGCCTTGGTTGACGCCGTACCCGGACCGGCAGCGCCTTGGTGGTTGGCGGAATTACCGCCCCATTCCAAGGTTGGCGGGGCGGTAATTCCCCAATCCCCATTTACCCTTCCCCATTCCCATTCCTGCCCCATAGGGCATAATGGGAGTGGGGAAGGCGTCAATTACGCCACCGTAAATTACGGTGGCGTAATTAACATCAAGGTCCCTTAGCGCCATGGTATTTAACGCCTGCTAAAAGCAGGTGTTAAAAGCACCATGGCGCTAAGGGAACTCGGAGTATGGCGGTAAGGGATTACCGCCACCGCTCTCGTTAGCGGTGGCCGCTATCCCTTACCGCCATACTCGGAATGAGGCCCATAGAAGGGACATTGAGCCTCATTACGAGGTTGGAGGTAGCCTTGCCGGTAAAACCAGCAAGCCTGCCTCCAAACTCGCATCCGGGTCCGGCACCCATGAATGGGCAGTTACCGGGCTATTCCGGCCCAGCCTGACCCGGTAACTGCCCTTTTGCTGGTGCAGGGCCCGGTACATTCCCATTCCCATTTGAGCCCCATTTCTCAATTTGGAACCTCATAGAGTTTTTAGCAGCTGTTTGGAGTCCCCTAGACGGACAGCCAATGAGGCCTTTAGCCGCTTCAGTGAAGGCCACTCCATAACCAGCCAATAAAATGGGAGCACACAATCATTTTCCTGCAGATGTATAATGACTCTATCTTGGAATGAACAAGAAATCAAATAATGAGTTACATGGTTAAACCCCATTCTATTCTAAGAAGCCATGTGCACTAGTTTGCTCGTTTTGTTAGGAGTGGTATTGATTCTGTGCCAGTGCCAACAGAATGCATGCTCCATCAGTAATATTGTGTAAGTTATGCCTCTCTACTTTGGAACATATGATGGTTGTTTATTACAAGGCACGCTTAACTCAGAATATGGCTGCATAGATCCGTGCAAATTTGTACTGTTAGGGGACAGATCAAAACCCATTTTATGAGGCAAGATAGATACAAGAAAATAAACCCCGTCACTTTAGTCGGATAAGGTTTTCCTGGGAAATACTCTATCCACTATTTCGACATATTCTATCTCATCTGTCGTAATAACACAAAATTCAGGTATTATATGAAGTAACCTCGGGAAATGTTGTCTATTAATAGTTCCATCATCAAATTGGTCAAAGATATTGTGTTTTAGAAGGCAGGTACTGGGCAGTTGGTCCTCTTCTCAATTGATTTTTTTTAACACTTTAATTTCCTCTTTCTTCATCTTCCTCTACCAAAGAGTCTTCCATGCCCTCCACGTGAGTATCATCATTTCCCACAGACTATTGGGCCTCATTACAAGTTTGGCGGTACAACCCGCCAGTAGCTGGTGGGTTTCCACCAACGCCATAACACTGTTTCATGCCGCCTGACATCCTGGTGCTACGAGGATATCATAGGCGGCGGAACGGTTATTTCCCATTCCCATGCGTGCCCCCTTGTGACAGTCTTTTTTTAATATAATGGTTTTGGATTTTCTAAATTATCTTGTCATTTGCTTTAAAATGGAGTGCAGCCATTTTGAAAAGTGGTCTGTATCCTACAATATATTTCATCTAAATCATGTGAAATTGTGTTGAATGCAAAAATAATACAGTGAGAATTTAAGAAAAGAAGGAAACAATAGTTTTATTGGTTTGTAGAAAACTGTATTCAGCTCCTGAATTATTTTGAAATAATTTACTTTGAAGGAATATGCTAAAAATCACATCAGATTGTTTTTTAAACAATTTGCTGTGAGCTCCCCCAAAACTCCCCTTTCCCTTTACTAATCCCCTTACCCCAAGTCTCTTCTTGTCCCTTTCAATCCCTTACCTCCATCTCCCTATACAATTTGATGTGGTTTTCAAAATAATCCCTCCAAAGTAAAGTACAATCAAAGGAATGCCTGTCAAAAAAATTACAGATACGCTGTATTCAATTTAACCAACATTGTTCTGATTTTAAGATGATCTGCATTTCAAAGCAGGTCAAAATCCCTACCACCTTCGTAAGTTATCCAGCATAGGATGTTAGAACAACAACTTAAAATTCCAAGAATATTAAATCTATGGTGTAAAAGCAAAAAGAGAATATCGAGGCTGCGTACTACAAAAGGAAATACACCAAACACGGGCTTACAAAGTACACAGATCTTTATTCTACAACTGAACAGTTTTCAAAGGAACAAAATATCAGAGAGCTATCTGGCCCTCAGTACATCACATCGAATACCAGCCCTTTCGGTGTGAGAAGTGAGTGGGTCTGTACATCAGAACATTCACTCTTTTTATACAATTCTCTAACATGATGTCCAGCCCATCTACAGGTTAATCATTCCTCGGGCTAGGGGTTCGTGCCGCGTTCACTTCTAATTTATTCACCTATATGCATATGGATTATTCCTAGTTTATAAAACAATAAGTCACAATGGCAACAGTGTACCTTTGGATTTAACATTAAGCCTTCGTACATGTTTCATACAATGTAGTTCTACAAGTGTTCACATTCAGTATTTAAACAACATTGTGCTTAATATATGCTCGCGGATCAGTTTCTTTGGCACAGGTACTCCTTGATCTACAGGTCAATGAAGGACAAGGTCTCCTTGCATGACCCTAACATTTGGCCTGCGGGCAGTTTAGACATTAACTTTCAAGTAGAGGTCAGGACAGCCAAGTTACAAGCAGAAGAACACTGTCCACCATATTAGAATACAGGGTGACTTTGGAGTGAGAATCAGAATGGCGGATGAATCTAAAATGGCGGCTAAATCGATCTAAGATCGGAACTTTGCAATGCGGATTTCTTCGCAGAGCGACAGGGTTTAGGCCAATATGTACAATAAAGGAGGCACGATATAATATCCTGTTTAACAATGGGATTTAAACAAGATTGTGGTGTGGTATTTACAGATATTTGGAGCCTATGCTAATGTATGACAAGCCTGATAAGTCACATTTGTGCATTAGTTGGCAACCTGTTGAACCTGACCTCACTAAAATTAGCTATTTTGCTTGGACTAATTCATTAGGAGCAATAGAGCTCTGTCAACTGGCTCATGTGTATCATTAATCAAGGCCTCAAAAAGAGCTGTTCTCATGTACTGAGCATGAGTCTTCCTGGGGAATAAGAGGGCAAGTTTGGGCATGTGTTTTCCCATGGTCTTAAAACAGAAAGTGAATATTACCCATATGTCAGGAACTACAAGACATAGGAACATGAAACCAAGTATGGGTTAAAGATCAAAGACGTCTCTTCGATTTGACACCAGATTGGACTTGTCTATGATTTTTAATAACTAATAAAATGAAAGAAAATCATTATTTTCTGAAGCAATATGCCAAACAGTTGTGTCACATTCCCAAAATTGCCTCTGAAAGCATAGAATTGAATAGCCTTGGATTCATTGTGTTTGCATGTTACTACTTTAAATTACATTAGAAACTCAAATTGACTATCAAAAGTATCAGGAGTGATTTTTAACCGCACCATTGCTTTACCATACATATAGAAATATTAATCATCCGCTGAGGACTGGGGAGAGTAGTAAATAGAGTGTCTAACTATCTGGTAGACTGATGGTATAACCTGGCCAGTAAAATACTGTGACATAAATGTGACATGAAGTGGGAATCTTAGAGACTTTAAAACAGTGTGAGCACAGAGGAGATGGATTCTGACTAAAAGCTGCAAGGCAGAGCACCTGTCGCTATTATATGAGTGCTGAATCTGGATATCGTCTGGAAAATTGGTGTTAATTCCCTTCTCATCCTCTCCTGACGTGAAGCTCTTCACTCCCTTCTCACCTGATTCACTGGAGTCTGAGCTGCTCTTGATTAGGCATCGCCTGGAGCAGTAGTCCTTCTCTTTTTTGTGTAGAGCTGTCCTGCAGCTCTGTGGCCCCTCTCCAGAGGAAGGCTGGAAACTGGGAAAAAGCCTTAGAGGCACACAAAACCCTGAAGGAACTGATGACTTGAAATGGTGAAGTCTGCTTTGTTGCAGAGCCAGATAGTACCAATGTTCCAAGTGTCGAATCCACCAATCCGCAGACAGACCAATAAGGCTCTGATACAAAGAGACAATCAAATCCGGAGAAATCCACTGAGAAGGTAGGTGCAATGCAGTGTAAATGGAAAACAGACGGCCCACTTGTGCGGGACGGGGTAGAATAGGAAGTCGAGCCAGCAGCAGCCAGGCACATAAAAGGTAAGCAAGCGGCAGGGCTGTAGAGCCGCGACAAAGGGAGAGAAAAAATACGGAGAGCAAGGAGGAAACGCCAGAAGGACCGGCAAGAACACAGAGGCTAGCAACAAGCAGAAAAAGAAACCGGAGAGACAAAGACTGGGTCTTCCCGGGAAAACAAACACATGCAAGTGAAGTGCAACAGTGCTTCCCATAACATTTACCACATAAGGAGACTTAACTCATGTAGAAAATATGGCGCTTCGATGCCCTAATAAGAGCTCCTAAGCAAGAGCATATGGTTTTGTGGTTTACATTGTGATTTCATAGTATATGAAGCTGAAAGAGATTGCATTCATAATTGTGTTCTCGCTGGTGAGTGCTGTGTAAAATAGAGAACGGTTCCCAGCAATGACAGTCTAGCATTTTATGAGGAATATTTAAAAGTACACAAAGTAAAAGTCTGTCGTACCATGGCCTAATAAGGACCTGTTTGATGATATATGTTCTGTTAAAACCGCAGTTACACAAACTAAATTCGTAATGGAGACCAAGTTAAGAAATGTCATGTCTATTAACACAGTAGTGTTAATGTGAATCCCATGCAATCCCTCATTCTAAAAGAACCCAGTGAGATTCATATATGATCTGAAAGGTGAGGGGTATTTACACTTGTTTGTTCAATATATAGAATCTAAAATATTATTCCAGGTTTTGTGGTGGAACTGAAATTGTATGCATCTTTAATTGAAAACATGACTTCCCTAACCCAAAAGCCTGCAGAGTGTTAAGGTAGGACAGTGTACACTGCACACACATGTTAGTAGCTGAAAGCCCCACATTTATGTGACAGGTAGTTCTCTTATTCTACAAATTACTGGTGTTATTGGGGAAAAAATGTTCTTTGATTATCATTAGCAATTGTGACCTCGCGTGTAATTTAGAGATGTTGCAAAGTCAAGGACTTTGAGATATTAACTGACAAGCAGTAGAAGTGTAATTCGAATGTATAGTGTTATTCAGAACATATTATGTATATAGAATTGATCATGGAAATGAATTCATGTGGGTGAGAAATAGTCAGGTTACTATAGCCGGGTCATTTTCGATTTTGTAGTCCATCTGTCTGTGATTGTATAAGATTAAGGACTTCTCTTGAACAAAGTGGTAGACCACTCTTGCCTTGATTTCCGCTTGAATTTTTGTATTTAAATACATTTGAGTTTTGATTAAAACAACTTGTTTCTTGCCCATATGCCCATCTAACGTAGAATTAACACATTAATCTGAATGTATTTTTCAGATCCTGCAAACACAGTATATGTATTGCATAAGTTCCCAAGAAAGTCTGCAGGTTAATGTATGTAGAAAAATTGCATTAGCAATTTATACAAAGAGGTACACAACAGGGATGTCCACTATCCCCCCTGATATTTGCAATGGCAATGGAGCCTATAGCGGAAAATATAAGACCAAATCGGGAGGTGAATGGGGTGACCGGTGGAGGGGTAACACACAAAATAGCACTATATGCTGATGACATCCTTCTGTTCCTTAAAAATACCACGGCCTCGCTCCCCAAAGCACTAGAAAGATTACAAGAATTTCCCATGACCTCAGGCTTCACCATAAACTATACTAAATCCAAGGACCTAAACATAATGGAGGACGAGGGAGTGATCGATAAACTGAGGGCACTGTATCCTTTAATCTGGGAATCCGATACAATAGATTATTTAGGAATTCAACTAACAAAAGAATACAAAGGCCTATATGGGGCAAACATAGTACCCCTATGGAAACAGCTGAGGGAAGACCTAAACAAGTGTGATGTCCAAAAGCTATCCTGATGCTACTACCCCGGCTGTGATATATGGTGAGTTCCGTCCTGGTTAAGATCGCCCCAAGATAAGTAAGGCCTTACAATAGGAGATAGTTACTTTCGTGTGGCATGGGAAAAAACCCAGAATACAAAAGAATGTTCTGATTAGGCCACCAGTTTTGGGAGGACTTGGGGTCCCCGACATCGAGAGGTGTATCCTAGATGCACAAGTAGCACCAATGTTAAAATGGATGCGAGCGAATACACTAAAAGGCTGGATGGGAATAGAACAAGGAGTGACCACCATCCCTCTGGGAACATTACATGAGCTACGGGCAAAGACCAGGGGAGCAGAGGGACATCTACTAGAAGCCGCCCGGGTGTCGCTGAGGGGATGAGATAGTGCACTCAGAAGGTGTCATATTACACCAGGCCTAGGACCCTTCACCCCAATGGCACACAATCAGGAGTTTACCCATGGTAAACAAGGCAGGTTCTGGGATAATTGGAGACTGGCACAGACAATCCACTTAAAGGAATTCTTCCAGGAAGGACTCCCCCTAGTATTTGAGGAGTGCAAGCAGAGATTTGACATAGGGGAAAGGGAAAGGTATACATATATACTGTTAGGAAAGATTTCATAATTGTATGTAATTTTCCCTCCATGTGTCAACCCCCAAACTTTTTGCTGCTGTTTTACACCCTGATCTAGACTTTGCAAGAGAAGCGCAGCCTTCCGCAGCACTCCTCTGGGCTTTTGCTCAATTCTTATGGGGAAACTGACATGCCCTTAAGACAGTCAGTACTGGGAGACTTTGTTTCCCTTAGTCCTTTCCTCATGTTGCAGCTTTTGTGCAACATGATACAAGAGTGCACTGTAACTTACTATACCGCGCTCTTAGGTCTCTAGTCATTCCAAAGGCCCTAGAAACTCTCGCTGGACTTATTATGAACTGTGCAAGTGTGTCATGGACCGGACTGGTGGTAGCTATCATTTCTCTTGTGTTTTGAAGCCTTTTTTGCCATGTTATCCGCGCTTACCGCGTTTGGCACGAATAAGTGGCATGGCTCCAAAATGGCCATGCCACGAGGTTCTTTGTCCTGTCCTTTGGCCATCTTGCCCCTTCACCTTCCCCAGGTCGAGCCGACCAGGGTCAGTCCTTATTTGGTCATGCACTTTCCCGCGAAACCCAAAGCTTTTGCGGGCTTCTGCATGCCTTGTGTGTATGCCTCCAGGATGTGGGTTGGGATGTCTGTGCCCAATACACATCCTGGGTGCCAGAGAGTCTGGAGTGTCCTGAATGCCTGGGACCACCGTGGTCCGTGACAGGTTCACGTATGGTGTGAGTGTTTGTGAGCAGATCTTCCATTGGGTCCTCTCTGTTTTGGCGCGAAGGGAACTTTGGATAAGAGGAGGCTAGAAACACCACTCCCATGTCGATCTCCAGAGTTCACATCGAACGAGGGATAAGGAGCCAAGTATCCTGCAACAAGAAGCTGAGTCGAGGAACCGCTGGTGACCTGCTGAAGGTTTGGCACCCTGAGCCGCTGTCGTCCTGCAAAACCCCTCTACATGTGATCGTCCTAGAAGGCCTGCGAAGGTGCTTTGACCCATTGGAACAGTGGGACTAACTATTCTCGGCACCTTTATCAAACCCTGCAAGTAAGCCTCTTCGGAAGTGTCCCTGGGCCAACCAGTGGGCTGACCAGCTTACACAGGATGTTTGCTCTGTCACCGCTGCCGTTTCCGGGAAGCCCTCGAAACTTGGCCTACTGCTAGCTCTGTGTCCACCCTCACACCGAATTTCGTACACTTGGTATTCCCAGGTCTGAAGTGAGACGAGTGCGGCCGGACCCGAGTAAATGCGGTTGCCGTCTTGCCCTGCTGTGGTAACAACCTGTGCACGTTCACTGCATTTGGGACACCCTTGCCCCTGCATGCTGCTACCGCGGAATATACACGGTGTCGAGACATCCTGATCATCGCAGCCGAACCTGCCAGCAACGTGAACTGAACTGGCGAAGTCTGGGCCTGCCGGCGTTGGGGACCAGTGAGTAGTCCATACCCCAACCGGTGGCCCCTATCGCAGGAGCCCATTTCTTTTCTACCGCTATTGCGAAATAGCAGATCCATCCCGCACTCTCACCCTGCCTCTGCCCACAAGTGAAGGCCTTGCTTGAGTAGTGGGGAAATTGTTCTTCATCGCTTCATCTACCTTCCAGAACTGTCAGAGACCCTTGAAGAGGTCCTATTTTGTCCATTGGCACAGCGCGTGCAGGTACCTTTGAGCATAAGGCTCCTCTCTTCGTAGGGCTCGGACTTCCTCCTAGTTAGGTGAATTTCTGATGTTGAACTGGGTCTAATGATTACTTGCACTGCCTGTTTTCCTCTCCATCTAGGTGGTCTACATATTACGTGTTCATAACTCCTTAGACCCCTTGATTTTGTATATATATTGTATTGATTGAGATGTGTTTACTTTAGTATTATTGTGATTTCTTTGATATGGTCGATGTTACAAAGGCCTTGTAATAAATGTGTTACAAAGGCCTTGTAATAAATGTGTCTATATTTTTAATATAACACCTGTTTGGAGTAATTTGTAAGTGTCCTTGCTTTGTGTGCTCATTGAGGTCTTTCAGTCACCCTCACCCCTCTTGAGACTTAGTCCTGACCACCGCCATTGCTACCCTCTGGGGCACGTACAATATTCAGGTGTCTAATGCAGGCTAATCAGAGAAAAGTCAGGCAAACCATTCAGGAAGCAGTGCCTCGTGTCAGACTGGGAAGATGAGACTAAAAGAGCACAAGTGGACTCTCTGAACTGACTATTGGTGAATTTCAGGATAATTAGGAGATGAGGAGATGAAGGATTACAGTGTTTGGCACATGATTGTGTTTTAGGCAAAGCTAATTAAACAAGTGATGCACTAAGCTGGATGTGAGAGAGGCTAAGGAGGAAATTTGTGAAGGAACACGGAGGATGCAACCAGTTTTTTACAATAAACCAGTATACCTCAACGTGGGAGGGCATTACCAGTCAGGTAATGGCCCAGGGTCAGAGTACAGGCCCGAGTGAAGCGAAAGCCTTAGCGTGGGCCCTGTCCATCACCTGACTGGTTATACCCTCCAACAGAGGGGTATATTGCAACTAGCACCACTACATGTTTTCAAGGGCGCTGATAGTATTTTCCTTTAAGTGGAGAAAGATTGCGGTTACCGTTTCTCCACTTTAAAAAAACCTACAAAACACAATGGTCATCATGGACTAAGGGAAATGGCAACTACATGTAGTCCCTTCTCCCTTCCCAGGGCAGCCAGTGCCGCAGCAGGAAGGCGATGGAGCAATAAGTGATCGGGGCACTGGCCAGGGACAAGGCACTTGCAGTTAAGTTAGGTTGGGTTGGTGTGGTGGGGGAATGGGGGCAAAGGAGATCTTACCTGCTGCCAGAAAGCTTCTGCGGAAGCTCGGAACGTGGGCAATACCATGAGGAATAGACCATCTTCTGAGCTCCCTGATTGGCTGGGAGGCTCCACCCCCCCTTGTTCTTTAGAGAGATCATGAACTAATGCGTAATTCCATTTGTAATGTGTTATGCTACCACATCGCAGATCTGGAGCATAAGTTGATAGGTTTGTAAAATACTGCAATGAGTAGGTACCATTTTTTGTCCATGAGACTTCTAACTGCACAAACCACTAACCGTTCTTTGCAAATAAGTGTGCCCGATCCATACATTGCTCGTGAGCCACTCATCTGTTCCTTTTTAAATTGTGACAAAGCCATAGTTGTAGCATTGTCCTACACTTGAAAAATGTTAAATAAAAAAGAGTGGTGGCCAGCAGTCTGAAGTAGCGGCCCACAGAGAAGCAAGCACAGTTATATTGGTCTTGCAAGCTTGCTGTTTTCCTCCGCGAAAGGGTGTCATTTTCACTGTTGGGGAAGAGGATTGCTTGCCTTCTAGGTGTTGAGATTCCGTTTCTTTGTAAATCAGTGTTTGACATTTGATTCTTACTACATTTATGCGCTTGCATGAAGGCTGGATAGAAAATGTCCAGGAGGAGTGGGAGTGTATGAGTTTAGGCAATTATAGGTTCTGTCATAAATAACGGCTGTCCTGAAATCACCTCTGACTGTTTGGCACAATGTTTTGTACAGGGGAAATATGATTTTCTCAACACCTTGCATGCCTGCAACCTAATAAAAACAAGCATTGGCAAGTTTTAACTTGTTTATTGCATTTTACATGTATAGGCATGCATGCAGCAAATATTTCACCCTACATACACAGTAATTATTTTAAAAAGTGACAGAAATATCTGCATTGCTGTCAATGGACGTCTTTGTACTGTGTCAATTACTAGTGTTATATGTCTGAAAATACTAGCTTGCAGACAGGTTTGGAACTTTCAAAGTAATTAGTGAGTATGTAGGGTGCAAGGAGAGGTGTGAAGGGTCCCGCTGTGGGTCATACGATATTCAGGTCTCTAATGCGGGCTAATTAGAGAAAAGTCAGGGAAACCAGTCAGGAAGCAGTGCCACATGTCTTGGAAGATGGGCCTCAGAGAGCACAAGTGGACTTTGTGCACTCACAGTGGTGAGTTTCAGGGGACCCATTTAGTATAGAGGATATAAAGGGTTAACGTATTTGGCTACTGATTGTTTTGTAGGCAAAGCTAATTAAACAAGTGATGCAATAAGCTCGATGTGAAAAAGAATAAGCAGTAACAATGCAAGTGAATACGCAAAGGTATTGAGTTGTTTATAATTAAGCAATATACCTGGCGTGGGTAAGCATTACCATTCAGGCAATGGCCCCGGCCAGAGTTACAGGCCAGAGGTTAGTGAGGACCTTAATGTGGGCCCAGGTGATTATCTGGCCGGTAATGCCCTCCACATAGTGGTATATTGCTGTTAGCACCCCAGCATGCTTTCCTGGGTGCTGATACTGTTTTGTTTAAGTGGAGAAACAGTTCAGTTGCCATTTCTCCACTTCAAATAGTATAAAAAAAAATGGTTGCCATGGACAAAGGGCGAAGGGAACTACATGCAACGCTTTGTCCCATCTGAAGACAGCCAATGCAGTGGCAAGGAACTGACAGAACTGCAAGTGTTCCTGGTACTGACGAGGACGAAGCAGCCACAGCTAAATTGGGCAGGTGTTGGTTTTGGGGGGACCGTGTGGGGTAGGTAGGGATTGGGGAAGAGGGTGTGAGAGAACTTACCTGATGCCTTGCAGGGAAGATGGCAGCCTCCTTCTTCTGACGAGCCTTGGGATGCAGGCAAAACCATGAGGAATAGCCCGTCTTCCAAGATCGCAGATTGGCTGGGAGGCTCCATGGCCTCCCAGCCAATGTAGGGTGCTAATAAAAATGGTGCTTTAGTGAAATCATGGTTTCATCTTTGCTTCACGTGTAATTGATTATGCTTCCATATAGCAGATCCTGAGTTTATAAGGGTGGTTTTGGAAATAGTCTAATGAGTCCAATAGGAAATTAATGCACAATGAGGATCACCATGTCTTTCTAGAATATGGGACTCATTATAACCCTGGCAGTAGCCGTGCCTGTAAAACAGGCGCAGCTGCCGTTGGAATTGCATCCGACATGCTGCCCTCGCGGGTCCCGCTCTGCCCGCCAGGCCAGAACGGGTGGGCTGACAGGCGCCCGCGAGCACAGCTCATAGTATGGCAGTCCAGGAACTACGGTACTGGCATGCTTACCGGTACCGTAGTTCCCAGACCGCAATGCTTATAATGAGACTCAATGGCTTTGGCTACTTGCAATCCTTCTGGTGCATCCTAGTCTCTAGATTTGCCTTTGCAAGTCCACTACTTCAGCTCATCATGTTTGTCTTTAAGTGCCATTTTTGTCCACGAAACATCAGCAAAGTTTATTAGGCAAAGAAGTGGGCCTGATGTATACATTAGCCTTGAGCTACTCACCAATTCCTTTATAGATCATGACAGCGACACAGTTGTAACAGTGGCCCTCACTTCAAACATTAAAAATGAAAACATCGTGGGCCAGCAGTCTTTCAGATCAGTAGGGAGCCACACAGAAGGGAACACTGTTATGGCTCTCTGGCCGGCCTCATGTGACAAGATATCATTTTCACTTGTAATTGAGCTGACTGCCTATAATGTTTTCTAGGGTGTTGGAGGTTCCATCACTTTGCAAATCAGTGCTCGACACTTGATTCTCTACGCCATTAAATAACGTGCTTGCATGAAGGATGGATAGAGTATTAGCAGGAGGCGTGGGAGTCTGTGGGTTTAGGCAATTATTGGCTCTATCCGAAGTGACAGCTGCCCTGAAATCATGTCTGACTGCCACAGGGATCGGTGCAGAGGAAAATATTATTTTCTCAATGTCTTGCATGTCTGCAGCTTAAAAAAAACAAGCAATGTAAAATGTGTCGTTGTTTATTGCACGTTACATTTTTAGGCATGTATGTAGCCAATATGTCGGCCCCACGTACACAGTAATTATTTTAGAAGTTCCACACATGTTTGCAGCTTAATGTATGGAGACATATAGCAATTAAACACAGGAGCAAAAGACCTTGGCACACTGCTGTCAAAGGTTGTCTTTTCACTATGAACCTCATTTCTAGTACGGCGGTGTGCAAATAACAGCAGTAATGTGGCACTAATTCCTTTACCACCACGTTACCACCACAATACTGCAGTGCTGCACTATGGGCCTCATTTTGAGTATGGCGATGTGGTAAAACTGAGGTTATGCCGTTACTACCGCTTTATTGTCGCATTACCACATCTCTATACTATGGGTTTAGTGGTAAGGTGGAGGATAAACCTCCAGCAAAAACCTGGAGTTAAAGCATCCATTGTACAGCCAAAATTCAGCAAAACCGCCAAATCCTGTGGAGTCCTATGGAATCCAGAAAAAGTGACTTACACTTCCCTACTCCACTTGTGATCCAGAACTAAATCCGCTGGACCATGTGGCAGTAACAGTAATTCTGTTTGCTGCAGTTCGGCAGATTTACTGCTGCGATACCCCCAAACTCATAATGAAGCCCTATGTCTTTTAGTCATGTTATACATCTGAAAATATTAACTTGCAGACATTTTTGGAATGTTTGAAGTAATTACTCAGTATGTAGGGCTCTCTCCTTCCTCCCTCTCAATCTGGATTCCGCCCTAAACACTCTACCGATACTGCTCTCACTGATGTGCTCAACTCTCTCCGTACTGCTAGCTACGCTAAACAATCTTCTATCCTCATCCTCCTTGACCTGTCTGCTGCCTTTGACACCGTCAATCACCCCTTATTCCTTAGTACTCTCTCCTCCTTTGGTTTCAAAGGCAGTGTCCTCTCCTGGCTCTCCTCTTACCTCTCCAATCGTTCCTAAACTGTCTCCTGGGGTGGCTGCACCTCCTCCAACATCCCCTTGGACTATGGTGTTCCCCAAGGCTCTGTACTTGGCCCTTTCCTTTTCTCCCTTTATACCTCCCTTCTCGCCCCTGTTATCTCCTCTTTCGGCTTTTCTCACCACTTCTATGCTGATGACACCCAACTCTTCCTCTCCTTCTCCTCTTTCACTCCTGATCTCCACCACTCCTTATCTTCCTGCCTTACGGCCATTAAAAACTGCATGTCTTCTCATTTTCTCTCCCTTAATACTGACAAGACGGAAGTCCTTTTCTTTCCTTCTAACACACTTTCCCCTATTCCCCATTCAATCAACTTTCCCCCTTCTACTCTTCCCATCTCTACCCATGCTTGCAATCTCGGTCTCCACTTCGACTCCTCTCTTTCCTTCTCCCATCACATTTCTCTCACCTCTCGCGCCTGCTGACATCACCTTTACAACATTCGTAAAATCCGATCCTCCCTCACCTTACACGCTTCTAAACTCTTAATCTCCTCTGTCATCTTCTCCCGTCTCTTCTATTGCTCTTCTTTCCTCTTTGGTCTCCCTGTCTCTCATATGACCCCCCTCAAATCCATCTAGCACTCCTCTATACGTACTCTCTGTCTCCTAGGTCCTCGCAACTCTATTTCCTCCTCGCTCTCCCACCTTGGATGGTTTGCCTTCCTCTCCCAACTTAAGTTTCAATTCCTCTGTCTGGCTTTCAAATCTCTCCATGACCTTGCCCCCCCACCTCTCCTCTCTCCTTTCATTCTACACTCCTTCCCGCTCTCTCTGCTCCGCTGATCATTACGTACTCGCAGTACCCCCTTCACCATGTGCCTCTTCTCACCTCGGTTCCTTTCAGCTCTTGGCCCCCTACACTGGAACTCCTTACCTCTCTACATCCGTTCCATGCCCACTTACTCCTCCTTCCGCTCTGCCTTGAAAGCCCTCCTTCTCCACCCCCCCTTGACGTCCTTCCCTCTCTCTCCTCCCTTCTCCCCAGTCCCCCTTATCCCCTTCATGCCTCCCACTTCCCCCCATTTTTTCTCACACCGTGGAACTTAAATCAGACAACTGAACTTGATCCCCTCCCTGACTACCCCACTCCCTTCCTCCTCACCCTTCCCTCGCCTCCTCCATCTAAGGAAACTGTTCCACGCACTGTTACACTGGTTTGTATCATGATTGTTTATATGCTTCTCCCTCCATTGTACCTGTTGCTTTATTGTAAAGCGCTTTGGGTTAAAGCGCTATATAAATTTAATAAACATAAACATAAGGGAGCGGGTGCTTAGGGTCCCGCTGAGGCACATATGATAATTAGGTCTCTAATGCGGGCTAATTAGACAAAAGTCTGACGAAGGAGTCAGGAAACAGTGTCTTGTGTCAGACTGGAAAGATGGAACTTAGAGAGCACACGTGGGTGGTTCTATGTGTATGAGCTGTGCACAAAAGGCTACACCTGCATATGCAGATCAAAAGGTCTAAATCCTGTGGGCGTGACCTTTTGTGCGCTGCCCTCTCCCCTTCCTTGTCGCACCCATGAACTCCCAGATGCTGCGTAGCACCCTCCGTCCCCTCCTCCCTGCACCAGCCACCTCCCCCACTTAACCCCTCAGAGCTCCAGCTTCTGAGTTCCCGGTTCCTTCGACATTTTGCCGAGCATGTACCTGGAAGCCTGGGGCACAACACATTTTGGGACCCGGGTACGCACTCTGCAGACTGAGAGTGCAAGTGGAATTTGTGGATTTACTATTGGTGAATATCATGTGACTATTTTGGAATAGGGGAGGTGAAGGACTACATGATTTTGCCTTTGTATGTGTTTTAGGCACTGCTGATTAAACAATGGATGTGCATAGCTTCATGGGCGCAGGGTTAAGAGGTAAAGGTGCGAGAGAATAAAGAAGATGAAGAACTAAACTGTGCCTCATGTGTATTTGGTTATGTTTCCACATAGCAGATCCTCTCTGTCATTGGGTTGTTTTAGGAAATAGAGCAATGAGTTGAATATTTTGGGCTGGTTATATAAGGAGACACTTGTATTAAATGAGTCTTAAATAAATTGCCCAAAATCTGCTCGAACTTAATGCAAGATAAGGATCACCATATCCTTTTAGACTATTTCTATGCCTACTTGCAATGCATCTGGTATATTCTGGTCTCTAGTTTTGCCTTTGCTAGCCCACTACACAAGTTCATCATGTGTGTCTTTAGGTACCATTTTTGTCCACTAAACTTTTCCTGGCAAGAATCACAAACTTTTGTTTGGCAAAGAACTGTGCCCGATCTGCACATTACTCTTGTGCTTCTCACCACTTCCTTTTTAGATTTGGCTATTAGGTGACATTGGAAGTGCAACCTTTAAGACAAAACTATTTTCATTAAAATAAAAGATTTAAAACAAGTGCTTCAAATAGGAGCTGTGAATGAGGGTCTGCAATGCTTTTCAATGGAGATGTCATATGAAGATGGATGCATAGGTGTTTGTTGTTGTTTTGTTATGTCTCCACCCACTTAATTACAATTTCTAAGTCAACTTTTTATGATTTTCCACATATTCCCACCCATCCCCATCCAACAACTACACCTGTTTTGCAGTCTTTCCCTGCATTTGTATTTTGTGCTGAATTTGGTAGACATTTGTACTTCCAAATTGGTGGCCGCTATATGTTAATGTTCATAAAAATCTATTTTGCTTGTTTTTCTATTTAAGAAAATATATGCTAGTGCTTTTACGTTATGTAATATGTTTGTATTTATTTGTATTAAAAATATACAAATTACTATTATAGATATGTTTTATTGCAAAATGTCTCTGAAAATGTCCATGTACGTATTTGTGGGTGTTGGTTCAGTGTTTTGTGATGTAAGTAGTACCTGATTGGATGTGCAGTATGTTAGTGGTGTCAGTATGATGTGATTGGGTGTAGAGTATGTGCTTTTTTGCACAAAGTAACCATTTTCTTTCACTGAATCCTGTTTTATTTTTTACAGCCAAGGGCCGTTCACATGGACATTTTACATGATGGTGTAGGTATGAGGGTGCTGGTGTGGGTGGAAGGGGAAGGGAAACTGTCCTGCATGGATAGTGGCATTGGGTTCAGTCTTATAGCTTAACTGATTGTCAGAAATGTACATCAAGTGTCCACCGAGTGTGCACAAGCCCCCATGTGTTTCATCTCTCTGACAGAGACTCCACTGTGTCGCAGTTTATTATGCAGTCACACTCAACTCAGGGAGTTCCTTTCCCCCAATGAATGTGCAACACAATAAAGCACTATTCATCTTTGTTAAGGCTCAATTTGGTAAGGCCTCCAACTTGTCTCGCACCCAACCCCCAACAAGTACCGGTGCCACAATATACTAGGAACCAGGCTGGTGTGTATTCAGAATATATGTATATTTATTAATTTATTTAAACCAAATTTGACAAAGAGATTAACATCAGCCACCAGTGCTGTGGCAACACAAAAACAAACATGACATCTGTAAAGGCACCAAGAAAGAGATGACACTGAGATATGCAGTCACAATTATTTCCTTTTAAATCCCCCACCAATACAGTAAGAACAATTCAAGACACACAGTGATTGCTGATTTGGTTATGACACTTTTCTCCCAGGAACCCCCACCCTTCAAACAGCAATTAGACCTGACCCCTCTGAATTGAAGGCCAGTGGCAGAGAGTGAGAACACAATGGGAAAATCATTTTAGGATTTTAATACAATGCACTCTTTGGAAAAAGGGGATTTAAGGGGCAAAATCGTTTTTATTTTTCTACTTGTTACCACAGATGCAATATGAGGGACGGAAAAGCAGTGGGAAATCTTTTCCCACCTAAAAAGAACAGGAGGGCTTTGTGGTTTTGGTCAGAGCACAATGGGAACAAGAGGGGAATTTTGTTTTGCCCCCTGCATATGAAAAGGCACTACGAGGCTTCACACACTTTTGATTTAAAATGAAGGGGATCAATGGGGAATTTAATTTTGCACCCTTCACACTCACGTGGAAACAGTATTTTGGGATTCATTCTTTTGGCAGATCTTTATGTCTACACTGGCTCACAACACACTGGGAAGAGCTTGTTGGTTTTGAATGCCAACAAACACATCGCTTGATTTCAATGGGGGAATTGATTGATTTACTTTAATTAAATATGCTAAGGATCTACACAGACAAACAGTATATTTTGCTATGGGGAAATAACTAGAACAACCCTTGAAAAATGCAGGGCCTACACAATCTATAGCTTTGGGGTATAGTTTTACTTACAGGAGAGGCCTTGGAATGGGAATCAGGGAACAGCAGGGCACCGATGGGACAGCAGTGGGGTCAGTCAAGGATCTCTTCTGAATCCTCCAAGGGGTCCTAATTAGCTTCTATATCTCCTGGTTCCTGTCTCCAATGTAAGATGTAGGCCTCTCTGCTGGGGATTTTTTGACAAGATTTCAGCTGCAGGTTACCTCCAGTAATAAGTGACAAAAAGCCCAGTTCAAATGCAAACTGGTTTACTTATAGGGCAAATGACATCACAAAATTTGTCATCACTCCCACAAAAGGGATTGGTTGATTTTACCTACCCACTTCCCACCTGTATGCTAATAGGACGAGGAGTTGGGGGAGCAAATAAGGACAGCTGCTGTGGGATGAGAAAGCTTTGTCATCCCAATTTGACAGTGGGCTCGGCATGTTTTAAAACTCACAAAAATCTATCAACATGACAAGTACCCAATATCTTCAAATATTTACATGTATGAATACATTTTTAAAGACTACATTTTAAGGCAAATCAGATCAGGCTAGTCTGAAGACGGCACAACCTTCCTAGGCAAAGATATTTTTTTCTTCATTTACTCAGGAGCCCTATCAGTGAGAAATATGCCCCCTCAAAATTTTCATGTTACTTATTTCCTTCATCCTCTCACCAACTTTCAAATCTCTCAGAATCAAGCGAAGGAACAAATCAAATTTTCACTAATAACTTTAGTTATGTTTATCACACAAAAATCGTTTTAGCATGGTTTGAAGTGGGTGACTGTCACCTTTAATAAACATCTGGAATGACCATTGTGGCGCCTAAGCTGCCCTTTTTATTCAATAAATGTATTTTTCACTTCACGTAAACTCCAGCTTCACAGGCCTCACTCTAGCCCCCACCCTTGTTCCCCTAAATTTCATTCATCCTTAAACATGGGACTAGGTAGAGCCTGGCTCATGTTTATGTTAGCCTTTCCCTCTTCAAGGCCTGTGAGGCCCTGATAGCACACTAATGGACCTTTTATGGGAATTGTGACCTCAAGGTCACTTTTGCTGCAATAACAGGCATAGCCTTATCTGTTTTTTCAGCGAGGTATCGATCTAAGCAATGTATTTGTTTCTATATATTTAAGTAATAGCTTTGATTGATAGTTGACAACCAGACCTGTGTCTTCAGGGCAGCAGATGAAAGATCTTGGAAGTTAAGAAACTACTGTCTCCTATACCCTGCCAGCAAATGGCTTTTAAACTCACACACAAATGCATTTTACATGACATATTATTAGGCACCTGGGCTTTATACATATGTACTAAGTTTTGTTTAATTTCACAGTTTCAAAATACATAAGTATCACTTCTGGACTGTCCATATGCATAGGGCAGTTAAACGAGGAAACCATGTGCAAACTTTGAAAGTCTAGTGAGCATTCCTCTTAGCATACTGCCATTTGGATGAGGGAAAAATGAAAAAGAAATTATTTTATTTCTTGACAATGCAATGAGCTTGGTTTCACTTTTGCAGCCTGGAGCACAAACTGGTATTACATTGAAGATAATGTACGCACTGCTGTCTTTTTAATTAAAGGGGCAGCTCTACATGGATTGAGTGAAATGGCATTGTCAGTCACATGTACTGCTTTTCCTTGCTGAAATGCATTGTGCATATCTTTGCACTTTTGAACTTCTAGCCCACTTTAATTCCTTGGTGCTTTAGCCCTGTTTTTGGCTCAGTCGGTCTCCTGTCTGACATCACCATTTCTGTGCTGGCCCTGATTTCAACGGGCATTTACGCATCACTCTGGCCTCTTAATTTCTGGCCTTTAGGGGCTATATTTCACCCCACACATCCCTCTTCCTTGGTCTTTGATTCCAGTTTAGACAGAGAGAAGAGCAAGGAGAGAGTGGGGGTTATGTTTCCTTGGGTTTGTTTCAGGAATCTTCTTTGGATCACATCCACTTGTTTCCTTGTCCTGAGGGAGTGGTGCTCTGGTCTGCACTCACTCTTTTGGGATTTTGGGATTTTTGGTCCTGGAACCATCCATTTCCCACATCTCCACCTCCGGCCTGTAGAGGCAAGGAATTATTTAATCTGCTGAGAATAGAAGCGAGGTTAAGTATTTCATATGGTAATAATTTCCCTGGTATTTACGTGCAAATTCAGAAACTGACAAATATTCTTGGTTCATTCCTGATAAATATAAGTTGTTCTATTCCCTGTAAATGTTTGATCTTCTCCATCCGGTTTCCCATTCTTTACCTTTATTCTTCAGATGGTTCCTGGGCTCTACCCTCACTGGGTTCTTCAAAGAGTTGCAAGTTCTGTCTGGGATGACAGCTTTTCAACTGATTGATATGTACCCATTTCTCTTTTTTCTGTTCTCCTTTAGGGATGCAGATTTTACAGGAGACAGGTGAGATTTTATCGACAATTTCAAAACCACTGTACTAGGAGGGAAGGAACATCCGCTCTTTGGTCTGGTTCTTTTGGAAATTGTACAGGTAGACCCTGTCTACTACTTCATACTCTTTCTTTGTGTTCTTTAAGTCATAGTCAGTTTTCCTCCCCTCTGCCGACTTTTCTAATTTTCACTGAGCATACGCAAAAGTGTGCTGACAGTGTTTTTGTAAATTCTCAATGTACTCATGGGTCATGGACTTCTTGATCAGAGTCTGCTCTTGAGTTCTGTAGAGCAGATGCTGAGGTAGCACCATTTTTCATCCAGTCACGAGCTCGAATGGTGACATTTATGTTGCAGAAGATCGCGTAGACCTGATGGCCATCAGGACTAGCGGTAATCGGGTGTCCCAACTAGTTCCAGAGTCCGCCACAAACTTCTTCAAGATGCCCAGAATCATTTTATTATACCTCTTAACTCCTGGGGTTTTCTCTTTAACCTGAGTATCTCCAACATCTTTGTCATCACCTCACTGGTAAAATGACTTCCTCGGTCCGACTCAATCCTTTGGGGAAGGCCAAAATTGGAGAAGATGTGAATGATCATTAGGACGGCAGCTGTTTCAACCTTGCAAGTTGGGGCCGGAAGACATTCCACCCACTTGGTAAACACAAGCATGTCACAGTCATTTGTACTTGTTTCCTCTAGAAGAGCGAATCACAGGCCCAATGAAATCAACTTGCAAATCCGACAAAGGCAGTGGCATTCCCCTTTTCTGTAGGGGAGCTCTGTGTGTGAGGGAACTTGGCTGAAACTAAACACACACAAGACACCCCTTCAAGTATAGGTCGAGTTCCTGACCCATGTGTGACCAGTATGCAACCTCTCGCAAGATTTCTAAGGTTGCATGAAACCCCCTACTATGATCTTCAGTGGCCGTGTCATGGGCATGACTTAACATCAGGCTTCGAAATGAGGTCGATACCACCCACTGGTCACATCCAGATATGGCTCTCCATACCAACAACCCATCTTGGATTTGTAACATTTTGGAATACTTCATCAACACCCGGAGATCCTCTCTCTCAATATAATCAGATTCTGTCAGCGGAAAATTCTCTGGGTCTTCAATATGTTGATAACATTTCCCAATAATCGGGTACTCTTTTTGTGCCATAATCAAATCAGAATCTGGGGTTTCTTTACTCCTCTGAGCAGTTGAGAGTTCACTTTGGGCATGTGTTTGGGACCTGGTGACAGCAGCGACCTGGATTTCCTCCAACAGGGATTCAGTTTCTATGAGATTCCTGTGGATGGCCAACTCGTCAGCCAAGTCATTTCCAGTTTTGTCTGGTCCCTCTATTCGGGAGTAACCTCTGATCTTTTTCCAATAGATGGTCATCTCATTCGAGGTGACCAGATCATCAATTGCTTGGATTAATTTACCATGCTTGAGCGGTTTGTTATTTGCAGACAGCGTGCCTCGATTTTTCTGATTAATCAAGTGCTCCACAAACTAATTCCTGACATAATCTGAATCAGTGATTATTACCAGTTCTTTAAGTTGGTGTTGCATGGAATTGAGGGTGGCTTGATGTACCACCATCAACTCTGCCACCTGACTACTTCATGGACCTATTTTGTACCCAGCAGAGGGCTCTGGGACATCATTTACCCATGCACTCCTGATGCAAGCTACTGTTTATTTTTACCCGTGATTATCAACATCGTAGGAGCACCCATCCACATAAACTGTGGGTATCCCCTGATACGTGTCTTCCTCATAGACTTTGTGCGGTGAAGTAAGGTACACCTCCATATTGTCTTTGTTCTTTAGACTTTCGTCCTCGAGACAGTTCTCTTGAGCACAGTCATGCAAGTCAGCCAAACCTTGCACTAGGGGACTCTTCTTGTTTTGGCCATGTCTGACCTCCACAGGAAAGCATTGCATGGACAGAATCCAGGAAGTAATTCTGGAATTACTCATGTTCCCTGTTCAGATTCTGTCACTTTGGAGATATTACAAGGGCTGGTGAGGAGTTTCGACAATGATGTGTTCCCCTTGGATGAACGGGCAGTAATTCTTCAGCGCCCACACCATTGCCAGAAGTGCCTTTTCGCAATCGTTGCATTTTTCCTCCATAGAGGACAAAGTCTTGCTCGCGTAGGAGATTACTTTGTGGACCCTGTCATGCTTTTGGTATAATACTGCTGTTAAGCAAGTATTTGCTAACCCCGTCTACAAGAAGAATTCCTTGTTCTCTATGGGGTAAGCCAAACAAGGTGCTTGAGAAAGGCTTTTCTTTAGTTGTTTTACTGCCTCTTATTGTCCTGGACCCCACTCCCACTTGACCCTGGCCTTTCATAAATGGACCAAGGGTCATGTGACCTCTGTGTAATCCTCTATGAACTTTCTACTATAATTAGAAAGCTTTGTGGATCTCGTAGAGTAGTAGGGTCTTTTCATTTCAATAATGCTTCCACCTTTTTCGCCTGGGGACTAAGACCATCAAGGGTGATTTCATGCCCTAAGAAGTCCACGGGGGTCTTACACCACTGTGCCTTCTGAAAGGACAGTTTTGCTCCAGCTTTCTGCAACTGGGTCAGAATAATAGCGTATTTCAGCTATATGTTCCTCCACAGTTGAGCTCTGTATTAAAGCATCATCTACATAGGCTAGGTTTTCTACCTTTTGCCCAAGTTGGGCATGGCCTTATTTAGGAAGATATTACATTTGTTGACAGAGGATGTATCCAAAGGGGGTTCGGGTCCATGTGTATTGCTGCCCCCCAAATGTAAAGGGTAAACTTGTACTTGTCTTCCCTACTCATGGGTACTGTCCAGTAACCGTTGGTCAGGTCAATGGCGGTATACACTTTTCACTCTTGGATCTGGGCCAGTCCCTGATCGATGTAGGGAAGGGGCCATCTTGACATGTGGACCTATTTATTTAACTATCCAAGTTCTGTGCACAGTCTCCATTGGCCATTGGGTTTGAGTATCCCAGTACCGGGTTGTTAGAGGTACTGTGGACTGGATGAATTATCCCACAGGATTCTACATTTTTAATATCTCTGTGAGTGACAACCGGCATTGCTTCGAAAATGCGGGAGGCATCTCAGGGTCCGTAGGTATGGAGGTTGAATGTATCTCTGTGTTCCCACAGTCGTATGAATCCACAGCAAAGTTATCCTGAAAATCAAAAACACCTGTTTCAGCTTCTGCTTTTGCTCCTTGGTCTCACAGGCATCAGCGAGATTGATTCATTCTTCGGCCATCTGCTTAAAGCCTGGAAAGACCTCAGGTTTGGCAATTTTGGCAGTATCCTCCAGTTGGGAGGAGAGATCTCTTGTTATCGTGCTGGCCTGGACATAAGGTTTCAAGTATGGGAGGTAGTCACTGTTGACGTGAAATGCCACTTCATCCTTGCTAATGTCACAGGTTACCTCTTTCCCACCATAAGGGCAAAAGGAGTACACCAAGAAATTCCCCCCTTGCAGGGTGAAAATCTTTTCTGGAGGGATATCATCATCAAAATTGTGACAGCAATTTTTTTTTTTCCTTTCAAGTCTCCACTTTCTCTATATATATTTTTTTCCTTTAAAATTGCATCTAAAAAGTCAATAGTTGCACAGGTTATTTTCGTATTGTGCCCAGAAATTATGCGGTTCCACCATTCATCAGTGTTGCCATTTAAGGGGAAAGAGAATCCTAGATGGCACGTCCTTTGGTCAGAAATTGCTTCGCATTTTATCAATAGGTGTTGAAGCGATTCTATGTCTTTTTTGCAATGTCTGCAGTACAGTAATTTGGAATTGGCCATGTGATCTCATTACAGAATAATGTTGGGCATCAACCGCCATTCCAATAAAGGTGTCTGTGCCCAGAGTGATACTTCTAAGGTCACTGTTATCCATCAATATTTGAATGGTGTCATGTTCTATGTCAACTAGGGGTGTCGGATGTAAATACAAACCTTGCTGTTGGAGCTGATAATTCAAATTTATATAAGCGTCCTTGTTTTTAAGGTTCTGCCCTCGCTTAATTTTTAGGGCAATTGTAAATTGTCGTACCTGTCCTGGGATGGTGACCTCTTCTTCCATTTGAACCTCAACCTCATATGGCAGCAAGTGAGCTGACCAGACTGCTTTCCCAGTGTTGTCAAAGCCCATGGGGTTACCCTCCACCCAGTCAGGACCAGGCTGTGTAATTAATTAGGTTTAAATTAATTGCGAATCAATTGGGAACGTCACTACCTAAGTAAAAGACGAAGGGGACATCTCTCACAACCCAACAATTATGTTCTATGCTTTTGTCGCCAATGGACATTTTTAGCATGCATGCACCTGCTAGGCAGGAGATGTTTGGAATTTGAAGTTTGCAGGCCCATTTCCCACTTATAAGTCAACTTAAATGTGGGAATGGTCTGATCTTTTGGGAGTTTCCTGAATAATGCTTTGCTAATGAAGCTTCTTCCTTTATTCAGGCATACACTGGTGAGAACAGGCTGCCCCCCTCACTTATCTGAATGACATGGGGAAAAACAGCTGTTCCCCCTTTCTCTGGATGTTGGTCAAACTTTGAGCTGGTTTTTCATCATCTTCTGTCATGGGATTTGGGTTTTCTTCAGATTGTAGATTGGTATACAATTTCATAGTATTTCCTTCCAGTGTGGAATGCCACTTAAAACTAGGAGAAAGGTTAATTTTCAAAAATGGTAAAGAGTTCTATCACAAGTTTGTTCTCCTCCAGAGATGCCAGTGATGTCTGGGACTTGATTGTTCCTAAAGTGAAATTCTATTTGGTCGGACTGTTGTTCAATCATGTGCCATTTAAAGTCACATAATTTGTACTTTGTTTTAATTTGATTGGCCGGTTAGTCTGAGTCCAGAGGACCTTGTTCAGGCAGTCAATCAGGGGTAATAACCTCAGAAGGGGGTCATTCCCCAGTAGACAAGGTGTACCTCTGGAGTGATAACTATTATTGGGTGTTGCACCCTATGTCGCCTAATTTTGATCTCCAGATCCGCAGTCCCTTCGATGGAAATGTAATTTCCATCAAAGTTTTGGAGTTGTCCAGGAAGAGATTTGAGGGGAATTTGGTGACTCTCCCCCCTTCTTGAATTCATTTGTTCAAAGGACTTTTTGGACAGGAGGGTGGCTTGGGATCCAGTATCCACTAGCACTTATAATGTACATTAACCCTGTACCTTGACAGAGGCATAAAATCTTCCCTCCCTCTCTTCAATTGGACAAAGAAAATGTGCATTTTGTGCAAGATTGGCAGTTATTTTTTTTTTATTTTGAACTCCGACACTGTGTGATCTTGGACAGTTTTCTGTGTCAGAGTCTGGGAATCTGTTAAGAAGATTTTGCACCCAGCAACGAACGGGGATGGTGAAGTCCATTTTTCCTCTGATTCTTTGCTGTCCCCCTTT
Organism: Ambystoma mexicanum; assembly: GCF_040938575.1. NCBI lineage: Eukaryota > Metazoa > Chordata > Amphibia > Caudata > Ambystomatidae > Ambystoma > Ambystoma mexicanum. The sequence goes on along the minus strand of NC_090929.1, from coordinate 1,433,609,927 downwards.
TCCTAGAGACAGTTACCCGAGCCTGTTTGCGGGGAGGATCCCTCATTGCTTTCTGGGTCATCTGGCTGACATTGTTGGGGTTTAAGAATTTGTTGCTCTGGGTCAGTCTCCATACTTACTCAGTCTAAGTTAGGGTCTTTTGGGACCCATTTTTCCTTGGGAGGGATCCCTCCATCCCTGAAAGAGAAGATTTTCTTCCCTGAACCATTCAGGGATTCTCCCCCTTCGAACGGGATGATGCAGAATTTCTCCACAAAGTGGGTTCTTATTTTTGGCTCTTGATTTCTCCTACTTACCCTCCGTTCCCTAAGTTCCAGCTTTTCGGGGGAAGGGGATTTGTGTTTGTGTTCAGAGTTTTCCAGGGGTTTTGCTCTGATAAGGAAGTTTCCTTTAGGGCTTTGCATCTGCCTTCCCCGCAGGCCTCCTCCTCTGGAACCAGTTGGTTGTCAGAGTTTTCTTCCCATCATTGCTCTAGGGCCACAGACCCAGGTGTGGAGCTCTTCTGGGCAGCAATTTCCATTTGAGGGCCCTGCTGAGACCTCAGCATGCGACCCAGACCCGTCAAATGTTGGACCTGGTGCTCCAGTTGAGACATCCTTTCTGGTTGGTAGGGGGGTCTGGATTCATACCTTTGCTGTTGCCGGAAAGGGTAGCGGTCCCTGCTCCCAGAGAAGCTTGGGTGTTGAAAGTTTCCCTGATAACCCTCCATCTTTGGTCTCCCTTGTTCCTAATTTGGGAATCTATTGTCCTAAAAGCGGGGGGCGAGAGAGGAGGATTGTTCGGGTAACTGGGGTTTGAAGGTTATCGGCCAAACAAACTTAGATTGTGGGGTTTAGTATTTCTTCCCTCCTGAGGGAAGTTCTGAGGAAGTTTGGAGGGAGGTTTCCTGGGGCAGTACTTACCTGATTGGACACCCCCTTTGTGCCAAGGGAGTCCATACATCCACCAAAATGGGTCTGTTACCCTTGTATCTAGGGCTAATATAGATGGCAGAGTCAGATGAAGCATTGATCGGATACCGTGCCTGGCTACCACCCGATTGGGTTGGATCAGAGGGTCTCCTCAGCCTCTCAAACTGCTTATTAGTATTAGCGAGAGGAGTATTTCTAGGCCCCCCCCTTTCCAAGTTCAATATGGGGGTATTTTTCACCTCTGCCACCTTTGCAGCAGCGGTTTTGTGTTTGACGGTTTGGGGTTTTAGGGTTATTTGTATTTTCACAGGGATTTTGTACTTCATAAATCCAGGTGGCCTGTTCTATCACACAATCCAGGGTCCTACGCTCATGGAAGTCCCTTACCAGTTGGGTCATAATGTATTTCGGGAGTGCATGGGAGTAATTGTTAATGAACTCCCATCTATTTGTGTTCACACGCCTAGAGGTCTGGGAAAATGCCTGTTTCAGCTGATGCACAAACTCTCTAGGTGCTTGGTCTTCTCTGCACTGCAAGTTGTAGGCCACCTTGCGGGCCTTCAGAGGGTCCCAGTGAATGGAGAAATGATTTAAGATAGCCGCCTTACAGGTGGACCATCTTTAGGGATCTTGGTCCTCCAGCCCTGCAAAGAAGCTGTAGTATTTCGGGGAGAATGTCTATTTGACGAACTCCATGGAATTTTGATCATTCTTGATACCAAATTACATCATCATTTGGTCATACAGTTCTATACTGAGTATTTGGCATTCTTGTGGTAGGGAGTAATAAATCTCTTTATGACCTTTAATTACCGAATTGGGTCTTTTACAAGACCTCTCTTCTGTTCGGCAGCCTTCCTTTTCTGCTGCACCTGAGTCCACTCACCCTCTGACTCAGAGCTGCTACTATTGGTGGTCCCCTCCCTGTCCTCTAGGCGCTCCCTACCTCTATGAGACTGGCAATCCATCCCAGAATGACAGGGGGGGTCATTACGCATTTGGAGGCAGCCATGGTGCTATTAGCACCATGGCTGCCTCCAAAGTCGTGTCCGGGTCCGGGTTCTCTGAATGGGTACTTACCGGGTCATTCCAACCTTGGAGGACCAGGTAAATCCCCTTTCAAAACACCCTTCCCCATTCCCATTCGAGCCCCCATAGGGCTCAATGGGAATGGGGAGCGTGCTAATAACAGGCCCGTAAATTATGGGCCCATTATTAGCTTTCTGGTCCCTTAGCAGCTCCCGCTAAGGACGGCTGGTTTTACCAACCGGCCTTAGTGGGACCCGCTTAGGGACCTCGGAATGTGGCGGTAAGGGGTTAACGTCAATGGTGTCCTTACCGGTGCTGTTAACCCCTTACTGCCGCACTCGTAATGACACCCAGGGTCTTGTCTCTTCTCCCCTGCGGTGCTGTGGGCTCTCTGGGTCACTTCCCTTGTACTCCCCTTTTCGCACAGGGGAGTACTCAACTTCCCCATCCCTTCTTCCAGGTATTCTGGCAAATTCCCCCCACCTCTCTGAATGTGTGAAGGTTGTTAAAATACTCTTTGAGGCATGGACTCTGTTTCTTTTCTGTCTGCAAAGCAGACCAGGCGGTCCCTTTGTAACTTCAGTTTCTGCCAGTCCAACTCCCTGATCTTCTCATAGGAGCCCTCCTGGTCAGAAGTAGCTGCTAGGGTATTTTTAAATCTGGGTAGAGATGCATACCCGTCAATGTTTGATAAGGACTGGCCTTCTGGCTCAGTTGGACTAGGCCTTGTAAGTACAGCTGCCTAGTGTTCCCTATTCTTGCAAACTGGCAGGCATGAATTTAGCAGCACCCTGTTCATATAATGTGGTGAGTTGGCTTGAGGTCCCAGGTGACGAGATCATCACTCTGTGATCGAAGGGTGCCTTTACATACTCTAACTGGTCAGGGTGCCTCAAATCCTGCTTGTATTTGGCTGTCTCCTTTTCCAATTTCTCAGATTTGTTTTTATCAGCCCCTATCTCTGTGTGATATATAGAGGCCTGAGTTTTCAACTATGATATAACGGCTTGAGTAGCTTCTACCACTCTGTTTTGTGCCAATACATGGTCACTGAGTCCCTTGTTCTCCTCACAAAGAGACTTATTTTCCTTGTGTGAGGCTTGTATTGTCTGGGAATATTCAGACCTCTTCTTTTGCAGGAGACTAGCTTCCTCCCTTAGTCCACTTTTGGCCTGTGTTGCCTGCTCTGTCAACCTCTGCTTGCCTCACATGTACCCTTAATTTTTCATTTTCTATCCTCCTGTCAGTCAGTTCCTGAGAACACTACTCACGTTTCTCCATGTCTGTCCTTAACTGACTTACCTCCTGACACAGGGCACTTTTCTCCTGACACAATTTGCTATTCTCTTCCATGAGGTGTTCTCTCTGTTGTTTCAGAGTGCTCAGATTTTGGCACATCTGATCGAATTCCGCCTGGGAATTGGCATCCCTAATGATGAACTGGCAATTCTCATCTTTCAGTTGTTTAATCTGCATTTGAAATGCAAAAATGTACTCTAAGCAGGCTCTATTGTGCACAATCTGCTCACTTAATTTTTGTTTACTCGCTCTCAAGTTTTCAACACCTTCTTTATACTCCTCTTTCAGTGCAGAAAATTGAGCCTCACGCTCTAAAGTTGCTTGCTACTGTGTCACTAACTCATCCTTTAGCTGCTGAATGACATTATCTAATTTTAATTCTGAATTTTGGCTCTGTTATGTTTTTTGCTCTAATTTTTTCAATTCTCTCTGTGCTTGATCCAAAAGCTCAGACTGGTTTTGCACAAAGGCTACACTTACCTGGTATTTTTCTTCCATGATCATCGTGTGGAAGTACATATATGCTGTGCGCTGAGCCATGTTAATTTGCTCATCTAAGTCTGTCAGGGCCTTATGTAACAGCCCATTATCCTGTAACGTGTCAACATTTGCAGAGGTAACCTCCTGCATCATTCGCGCTTGCCACATTTACTTCTCTTGTTCTACCCATTCACGTTTAATAAACAATTTGGATAGAAGGTGCTTCCTGGCCATATTGATTTCTACGGTGCTCATTCTGAAATGTGTTCTGAACCTAAAATGCCCTCTATGCAAGGGAAAAATCTCAACTATATTCCTGCTTAGTTTGTACCTACAATGACAATTCAAATGAACACTTCTCTCTACACACCACACTGAAACCCAGGGTACAAGACTGAATGGTGCCTTCACAATGCAAAACAACTTTCCATCCACTGAAATGCAATTATACTTAAATGAATAGTCCACTGCTACTGCACTGTCATGAGTGAAAACTCTCTACCAATCTCGGCACGAGCCCCCAGTTTTATCGCAGTTTATTACAAGGTCCTACTCAACTCAGGCAGTTCCTTTCCCCCGCAATGAATGTTGCGCACAATGAAGCGCTATTCATTTTTGTTAAGGTTCAATTCGGTAATGCCTCCAACTCGTCTCGCACACAACCCCCAACAAGTACCCGGTGCCACAAGGAACCAGGCTGGTGTCTATTCAGAATATATATGTATTAATTTATTAAAGCAAATTTGACAAAGAGATTAACATCAGCCACCAGTGCTGTGGTAACACAAGAACAAAAATGACTTCCATAAAGGCATCAACACAGTGATGACACTGAGATATGCAGTCACAATTGTTTTTTTTAAATCCCCTACCAATACAGAAAGACCAATTCAAGACACACAGTGATTGCTGATTTGGTTATGATAGTTTTCTCCCAGCAACCCCCACCCTCCAAGCATCACTTAGAACTGACACCTCTGAATTTAAGGCCATTGGCAGAGAGTGGGAACACAATAGGAAAATCGTTTTAGGATTTTAATAAAATGCACTCTTTGGTAAAAGGGGATTCAAGGGACAAAATTGCTTTTCTTTTTCTACTTGTTGCCACAGTTGCAATATAGGGGACAGGCAAGCAGTGGGAATTTTGTTGTGTCCCACCTAAAAAGAACAGGCAAGGGTTTTGGTCAGAGCACAATGGGAACAAGGGGGCAATTTCTTTTTGCACCCTACACATGCAAAAGTACTACCAGGCGTCACACTTTTGATTTAGAATAAATGGGAATCAATAGGGAATTTCGTTTTGCATCCTGCACACTCACGTGGAAACAGGGGTTTGGGATTAATTCTTTTGGCAGATCTTTATGTCTACACCGCCTCACAACAAACTGGGAAGAGTGTTACGCTCACCTGACTCCCACGGAGGCGCTGGCCTGGTTCGCGCTGCTGTGTCCTCTTCTAAGGTGATGCACAGGGTTCAGAAGACGGACTGGACCGGGCCCCCAAATCTGGCTTGTCTGGCTCGCAGAAGTATCCTTCTGTAGGCGAAAATAGGGGATTAACTGTCTGCGGGGTAATGCAATCGGCCTCCCACTTTCCCCTCTAACCCTCCTCGAAACCCTTCTGTGATTCCTCATTGCATCTCACCTTAGGGTCTGGAAGGACGAGCTCTCCATCCTGCTTCTGATGCAGGGGCACGTTGGTATCCAGTTACTTCACTGGATTTTCGGATTGGTGAGAACCAAACTTGCTTGGCTTCCAGGTAAGTTTTTTGATAAGAGGTTCCCCTTGTGTCCATGTATTAATGTACTAATGCTAGTGTCTTTTTCCCCATAGGGGCCGGGGAACAGGCACCGACCCGAGATGAGAGGTGAAATCCTTGTAGAAATCAGGTAAGTCTTTAATGAGCGTTTTTTGGTAATGTCTTTTCATTCGCTCATTAACGCTGATGTCTCTTTTTCCCCTTAGGGGCCGGGGTCCGGAAATGCCAGGATGCGGCGCGGACCCGAAATGACGAGGGAATGAATCAACAGGTAAGTCTTAACATGGAGATTTAGCTTTCCTTATTCCCTTCTCTCTTTCACCTTTTGTTCTGGTCTTTTTCTCCCTAGGCACTGGGGCGTGACTGCGAATCCGGATGATCGCTGCTGAACATGGAGGCGCCCTGTAAAGGTGAGTGGAATGCGGCGCTGCAGCGATCGACGCAATGAGCTTTTAAATAAAAGTTTTCCTTTTCAGGATTGTCGGCGAGATGTCTCCGGGATGCGGATTTAGCAGTTAAGGACTTTTCCTTCTTCTGTTCTTGTCTTCTCTTCCTTTGCAGGTGATCCAGGATGCTGGCATGCGTGGCAGAAGTCAGGATGCAGGAGCAGACACGGTGAGCGTCCAGCTACTAGATGCAGAACAACGCGAAGCACGTGTGGCTATTCGGGTGGGGTTTAAATAGCCTTGGAAGAAGTTCCAGGTATGTATCCTTCCTCCAATCAGGTATGTATCCTTCCCCGACCACGCCCGGATGGTAAATTAGTCCCACAGGTAAAGTAGTTCCTTTCAGGCCTCAAGGAGGCCGGGATCCTGCAGCATGGTCTGCATCAGGTAAGTGCACCCAAGCACTCCCATAATGAGCCTGGTGCCTATGGCGCCAGGACTGATGTCTTTTATGAGCCTGGTGCCATAGGCGCCAGGACACTGTCCAAAGGGCCCCTATATGGGGTTGCTGGGTCCTTCCTTGGGGACTGGATGTCCGCTTTCGGGGACGCAGGGCTTGAACCCACTCCCCAGGAGCGGGCATCATGACAAAGAGCTTGTTCATTTCGAATGCCAACCAACACATCCCGTGATTTCAATAGGGGAATTCATTGATTTACTTCAATTAAATATCCTAAGGCTCTACACAAACAAACAGGATATTTTCACTATGGGGAAATAAATAGAACAATACTTGAAAAATGCAGGGCCAACACAATCTATGGCTGTGGGGATCATTTTACATAGAGGAGAGGCCTTGGAATGGGCATCAGGCAATAGCAGGGCACCACTGGGACAGCAAGGGGATCAGTCAAGGATCTCTTCTGAATCCTCCAAGGGGTCCCAGTCAGCTTCTGTGTCTCCTGGTTCCTGTCTCCAATGCAAGATTTAGGCCTCTCTGCTGGGATGTTTCTTGCAAGATTTCAGCGGCAGGTTACCTCCAGGAATAAATGACAAAAAGCCCAGTTCTAATGCAAACTGGTTTACTTATAGGGCAAATGACATCACCATTTGTCATCATTCCCTCAAAAGGGATTGGTTGATTTTCTCTACCCACCTTCCACCTGTGTGCTAATCGGTCAAGGAGATGGGGGAGTGAATCAGGACAGCTGTGGGAGGAGAAAGCTTTGTCATCCCAATTCGACAGTGGGCTTGGCATGTTTTAAGACTAACAAAAATCTATCAACAAAGCAAGCACCCTACATTTTCAAATATTTACATGTATGAATATATTTTTAAGGACTACATGTTAAGGCAAATCAGATGAGCTAGTCTAAATTCGGCACACCTTTCTTATGCAGAGATAAGTTTTTTCTTCACTCACTTAGGAGCGTATCAGTGGGAATGATGCCCCTTCATCATTTTCATGTTACTTATTTCCTTCATCCTCACACCAACTTTCAAATCTCTCGGAATCAAGGGAAAGCCCAAATCAAATTTTCATTAATAACTTGAGTTATGTTTATCACACCAAAACCATGTTATGGTTCAAAGGGGGTGACTGTCACCTTTAATAAAAGCCTGGAATGACCCATGTGGCATATACCCTGCCCTTTTTATGCGATAAAATGTATTTTTCCATTCACTTAAACTCCAGCTTCACAGGCCTCACTCTAGACCCCACCCTTGTTCCTCTAAGTTTCATTCATCCTTAAACATGTGACTAGGCAGAGCCTGGCTCATGTTTATGTTAGCCTATCCCTCGTCAAGGCCTGTGAGGGCCTAATAGCACACTAATGGACCCTTTATGGGAATTGTGACCTCAAGGTCACTTCTGCTGCAAGAACAGGCATAGCCTTATCTGCTTTTTCAGCGTGGTTTCGATCTAAGCAATGTATTTGTTTCTATATATTTAAGTAATAGCTTTGATTGATAGTTGACAACCAGACCTGTGTCTTGAGGGTAGCAGATGAAAGAACTTGGAAGTTAAGAAATTACGGTCTCCTTTACCCTGCCAGCAAATGGCTTTTAAACTCACACACACATGCATTTTATAGTACATCTTATAAGGCACCTGGGCCTTATCCATATGTACTAAGTGTTTGTTTAATTTCATAGTTTCAAAATACATGAGTATCACTTCTGGACTGTCCATATGTATTGGGCAGTTACAAGAGGAAACCATGGGCAAACTTTGAAAGTCTAGCGAACATTTCTCTTAGCATACTGTCATTTGGATGAGGGAAAAAACGAAAAGAAAATTATTTTATTTCTTGTCAAAGCAATGAACTTGGTTGAACTTTAGCTGCCTGGAGCACAATCTGGTATTACATTGAAGATAATGTACGCACAGCTGTCTTTTTAATTAAAAGTGCAGCTCTTTTTAGACTGAGTGAAATGGCATGGTTAGTCACATGTCTTTCTTTTCCTTGCTGAAATGCATGGCGCATATCTTCGCACTTTCAAATTCCAGCCCACTTTCTTTCCTTGGTAATTTAGGACTGTTTTTTGTTCAGTAGGCCTCATGCCTGACATCACATTTCTGTGCTGGCCCTGATTTCAATGGGCATTTACAAGTCACTCTGACCTCTTTATCTCTGGCTTTCAGGGGCTATGTTTCACCCCACATCTGTAAGCGTCCTTTGGAACAGGCCCTTGCTGCACTGTTGAAACCTCTTTGATGTATCTTCTGGTGGTATCAACTTCAAGCAGGACACACAGGAACCACCAGGGAGCCAGCTATACAAAAGGGAAGTCTTCAATTCTGCCACACCTCCTTAAATTAAATATCCTTGTAAAGCTGCCACACATTGTACCAATAACTTCTGCTCTCCCTGCATGCGGCGCTCTTTAATAGAATTGACAGTACCTGAGTTTTAACATCTGCTACTGATGTCAAGCTGTTAAGTCTTCCTGAATGCAAAATATAGTCATTGGATTCGCCCTTGGATCCAGCGCCAATGCACCAACATGAAAGTGCTTTCAGATACCGGCATTCACTGAATAGAATCTTTTGATGTGACATTCTATAATCCATACAGCACATGTTCCCGTTCATAAACAAACGCTGCGAGTATAACTTCCACTTCTGGATTTGCAGCGTTCCAGCGATCGGAACAAAACTCACATCCTGCAATGCGTCATCACGCAGATGCACGCCATAATGGCCTTTCCTCTAAAGCGGGTCCTCTCCGAGTTCGGACTCGGAGATGGGGACAATGGAGTCAGCTGAATCACATGCGTTCCAGCCCAACTGCCTGGCTGGAACACAAATGCTGTACAGGGCGCGCACTGCCCAACAGCCCTCAAGACCCCATCTAGGCCGTAATATTCCCTCCATGGCCCTCCGCTTGCATTTTGAACTGCTGGGGCCTACCATCATGCGAGCCACAAGTCCCATAACCTCCATATGAGCGCAACGGCGCCCCACTCCTCCGCATTCTCGCTTGTGGCAACATTTGGCAACCTTCTTTTGCCGCTCATGTCTCCCTCATGTTGCCAAGTCACAAACGTTTTGCCTCACTTCTTGCCCCATGGATGGCTACAAACTTCTTTATAGTCAATATGATGCCTCTGGTGCAACAGCCATCTCCATCTTGTAGATTGGCACCAAACTTCACCTTTTCCCACCAGTTCACCAAAACAGCACTCCTCCAAGCTGGTGGTTGGCATCAGGCTTTTCTCTTTGACTTCTCCTTTGCTTGGATCTCCTTTTCCCATGTCTCTTCAGTTTCCCACCTTCCTTAAGTTCTTTTTGATCCTCGTTGCCAAATGATGTATCTTCTGGTGGTATCAACTTCAAGCAGGACACACAAGAACCACCAGGTAGCCAGCAATACAAAAGGGAAGTCTTCTTTATTTAGTTATAGCTTCAGTAACGGGGGGCGCTGTTGCGCTCGAAGCAAGATGGCCGCCTGATTCATCGCTCCGTCCCGTGCGGCAACCTCACGCTGAAAATCTCCTGATTGCCCCGGCACAACGCGAAGCTGGTCCCCGGCGCGGGTCATTAACCGGACGGGGAATCTACTGTGCGAGTTTCGATCTCCGGACCTTCTCCATTGCGGAGTTTTGGACCTCTACGTGCTGGGCGGGGCCGCCGGCCTGCTGATCCCCATAACCGGCTCCAGGGCCCTTCACTCGAGCCCCGCGGCGTGCGGCCTACTGTGTGGGGGAGGGGCGCCCCGCGCTCGGCGTGCGGCTCCCTCTCCGGACTCCTGAGCGTGCCGCTCCGCTGCCCCATCCAGGGCGGTGTGCTGTCTGCTATCCGACCTTCAGCGCCTTATACTGAGTCCCATCGACTACGCATAGGGCGGCCCCCCTTCAACCGTAACGCGGTTTTTCAGCCGAATCCTTCCCGCCGGCCACCTTGATCTCGCACGGGCCGATACACCCGTTGCTCGGCGCGACCTGGGCCTACCCCTGCATCGGCGACATGTCGACACGGACCGGCAAGAAGCAATCCTCCATCAACATGTTCGCTAAACCCCCGACCCCCCTTGCAGGGGAGACATCTACACAAGACGCCTCACTCACCCCGGTACCACCCGATTCCCAGAAAATGTTGGAGTTTATCCGCGAAGGGTTTACCACTATACACAGTAAGCTCGACGATATGAATGGCACGATATCCTCCATCAAGGCGCACATGGAGAGAACCGATGGTCGAGTGACCGAGATTGAGGAGCGGGTGAGCACTGCCGAGGACGGCCTGGGTTCTCTCCGCGCAGAGGTGTCTACGCTATCCACCCGAGTTGCCGAAGTGGAGAAGAAAAATGAAGACTTGGAGTCTCGCTCGAGACGCAACAACCTCCGCATTGTCGGGGTTCCGGAGGATGGTCTGCAAGGACCTATGGAGGACTATGTGGAGAGTATGCTGCTTCAACTCCTCGACTCCCCGAAACTCTCCCCGCAGTTTGCGATCGAGAGGGCCCATCGCTCTCTCGCGGCGAAACCAAAACCTGGAGCGCCTCCACGCCCGATAATTGCTAGGCTTTTAAACTTTCGAGATCGGGACACTCTCCTCAGGGCGGCGAGGGCCAAGGGAGATCTCCTCCTGGGTGGTGCCAGGATCCATCTTTATCCGGACTTTTCGATAGCAGTACAACGGGAGCGCAGGACTTTCCTTGCAGTGAAGAAGAGATTACGCGACCTCCAGGTGAAATACTCTATGCTGTATCCCGCTAAGTTACGTGTTGAACACGCCAGTCGTGTTTATTTTTTTACGTTGCCTGAGGAAGCCTCTAGGTTCATAGACGAACGCTTTCCTGGTTGAAACAATCTGCTAGCGAACACTATCACTGGCACACTATTGTTTTAGAACATTCGATCAGCGGATACCTCTCTATCCTACTTCGGCACTGCTTTGGCCCATCAGCACTTTGTCATTGTCCTATGGTATCCCGACGAGAACACTTGACTGCACCTAATTAAGCCAGTTGCTTTCTTGTTGTGTTTCTTTTGCCTATGTTGTCTGCTGCACATTGTTTTATGCTACGTAGTCGGCTTTCCCCGATAGATTGATTTACATTGTGTTTGCCATAACTGCCCCCGCCCTCACGGGACCTCCTTTAGAGGGATATGGACACTAAGAACGGGCATATACAGCTATCCGTTCACTGCCTCACGGTTCGGAGCATCACCGCCAGGCCACCTCACAGGCCCCCCAGGCGTTGATGCCGCTGTTTTTGTTTTTCCTGTTGGGGTATAGGGCGGTCATCCCTCCGTTTGGGGGAGGAATGTGGGAGGGGGAGGGGGGAATGGGGTTTTATGTTAAAAAAAGCTTGGTGTTCACAGGGAAGGTTGAGTACGAACTACTATGCCCCCAGTGGCAATACAGATTTGCGCGCACTGGGAGACGTCCATGGGGTGCATACTTTCATACACCCGTGCTTTTCGATGGCTACTGATGGAGGGATTGGTGAGGATCCTTTGACGTTCATGAGTTGGAATGTAAGGGGGTTGGGAAACCACAAAAAGATGAGGTTGTTACAACTTCAGGCCGAACGACACCGGGCTAAAGTTCTGTTCCTTCAGGAAACGCATGCACGCACAGAGTTTTGTGATAAGTTCGCAAGATCATGGGGCCCACAGAGGTACTTCACTACATACTCCACCCAGAGCCGCGGGGTCATGACCCTCATTCATAGGAGCCTTAGATTTATCCCCACTACTACCCTAATCGACCCCCAGGGCAGGTACGTTCTTCTCCATGGTGTTCTACAAAACAGAGAGATTGTATTGCTCAATATATATGGCCCTAACATTGATGATCCCGACTTTTATACTGATCTCATAAATCTCCTAGCAGGTTTCCCCCTGATCCCGATACTCTGGGGAGGTGACTTCAATACGATATTTGATGTCGATCTTGATAGATCCGGTTCCAGACCTCGTCAACTCTCTAGAGCAGCATACACCGCACTCTCCTCACTTCCTCGTCTATCCTTGTTTGATGCCTGGAGGTTCCTATACCCAGACTCCCGCTCCTATTCTTTTTACTCCTCGGTTCACGATTCCTTCTCCCGGATTGATAGATGGTTGTTATCTGGCGACCTACTTAAGACCGTGACTAATATGGCGATTCTTCCTAGGACCCTATCGGACCACTCCCCGGTGACTGTCACCCTGTGCTGGGGCCTCGATCGGGATCGGGCCAGGTACTGGAGGATGAAACCCCTCTCTCTCCTCGACCCGGTCTTTTGCTCGGAGATGGAGTCGGCAATTGAGGAGTTCTTCAGGATCAACACTGATTCAGTTTCCTCGCAAGCCATACTATGGGAGGCCTTCAAGGTCTATATCAGAGGCATCGCCCTCTCCAAGGAGAACGGTATCCTTAAGACTATCCGGAGGGAAATCGCTGGGAGTGAGGCCACACTATCTAGGTTGGAAACCCAGTACACCTCGGACCCGAATCCGGAAATCCTTGCGTTAATTGGCACGGAGCTGGACACCTTTCGCTCGCTCGCTGACCGCGAGCTGAAGTTCCTGGACAGCCCCGGTCAGGCAAGAAGATACGGAGAGGGTGAGCGCCCCAGCCGGCTCTTGGCTAGACTGCTTCGCCGAGAATTCGGCCCCACATCCATTCCCGGGATTGAGAGACCGGATGGGTCGCTGGCCACTTCCTCTGGAGAGGTCAATGCTGAATTCCTCTCCTTTTATCAATCCCTGTACGCTCACTCCGACGTTGCCACTACGGCCGAAATTGATGCTTACCTTGACAAACTTCCCCTCTCGGCCCTCTCTCCCGCCACTATTGGAGCCCTCGAGAGCTCGCTCACCCCTCAGGAGTTCTCGGAGGCCATGGACTCCCTGGCTTCAGGCAAATCCCCAGGCTCGGATGGTATACCCATCGAGTTCTATAAACGCTTTAAATCGCTCCTGCTCCCCCATCTGACGGCACTCTGGGAGGAGTCTGTGGAAATGGGTCGGTTTCCCCCCTCACTCCGTGAAGCTACTATCACAGTTCTGCTCAAACCTAACAAACCCTCTACCCAATGCGGCTCTTACCGCCCGCTTTCATTGATTAACTGTGATGTCAAGATATATGCTAAGGCACTCGCTCTGCGGCTTATCTCCCTTATGCCACACATCATCCACCCAGACCAGTCGGGTTTTATCCCGAACCGTTCCACCTCCTTGAACTTGAGACGTCTATTTAGCATTATAAGTAGAGTAAGCCCTGATGTACATGCGGTGACCGCGGCCCTAGATATGCAAAAGGCCTTTGACTCGGTCTCATGGAACTACTTGTGGCGGGTACTTGACAGGTGCAAATTCGGCCCCACATTTGTGTCTTGGATAAAACTACTCTACTCCGATCCAGTGGCCAGAGTCCGCACCGAGGGCCGCTGTTCCCCTCTTTTCCACGTTGCCAGGGGCACTAGACAGGGTTGTCCCCTTTCGCCCTTAATCTTTGCTTTAGCGATGGAGCCGTTCGCCGACATGCTGCGCCAGAACCATTCCCACAGGGGCCTGCGCACAGCCGGCTCCTCGGATATAGTCTCTCTGTATGCTGATGACGCCCTCCTTTATATCCGTTCCCCTGAGATTAACCTGGCCCCTATACTGGAGGATGTTGCCCTATTCGGTCGTATCTCTGGTCTCACGGTAAACTGCTCCAAATCAACCCTTTTCCCGCTCACTCCTAGCACTCTTCCGCCTCCTGATACCATGGGATTCGCATGGGCCCAATCTAAGTTCACTTACTTGGGCGTGGTGGTGTCCAGGCATGCCGAACGGGTCCTACAGGAAAACTACCAGTCATACCTAGTGAACCTTGCAGTTAAAATACAGGGCTGGGATAAACTTCCGATCTCATTGGCGGGTAGGATAGGAGTTCTGAAGATGGTGGTACTTCCACAGCTACTGTATAAGTTTGCCAACATCCCCCAGTGGCCGGGAACAGATTACTTCCAGATGTTGTCTCGCACCCTGAACTCATTCCTTTGGCATTCTGGTGCAGTCCGCCTAAAACTTGAGACGCTTTCTGCTCCGATGGAAACTGGTGGATTTGGTGCACCGGACTTCTTTAGGTATTGGTTGGCTGCACAACTCCAACACACTGCGCATTGGTTCGCTATCCCAGACTCCCCTCCTCATGTTAGGCTGGAGAGACTGTCAGTCAGCGACCGCGACATTCGATCTCTTGTGATCTCACCCATCCCAATGGTACCGGGCTCCATGGACCCTGCGACGTGCACATCGCTGGCCTTGTCCAAACTATGGCGGATACTAGGTGTTACTCACCCCTTTCATGGCAATCTCCCGATCTGGAACTTTTACCCTGAGGTCCCACGGGTTCCTCCTTCCGTGGTTCGTTGCTGGGCCGACGCCGGGTATGAACTACTCCGTGACCTCTTTGATCAAGGCATTTTTATTGAGTGGCCTGACCTCCCGGCTTCTCTCAGACAGAGACCTTCTATTTGGCTTCAATATTCTTCACTCCGTAGGGTACTCAAACACAAGTACACATGCTTCCCGGCGTTACCTCCTGACGAACCTGCAGTTGCTGAATTAACCTCTCCCGTCCCCCTGAGGGGCAAAATCTCGAGATTATACTCTCTCCTCCAAACTAGGTCGCCCCCCACATTCTCTAAACTCCGGCACTATTGGGAGATCGACCTTGGACTCGAGATGACTGACGAACGCTGGGCCCACATGTGCTCACGCACCCGGGATGTCTCTTTCAACTCCCGGTTTAAATTAATCCAATTCAAGGTACTTCATAGATACCACTACACTCCGGCCAGACTGCATCGCATTTCAAACGACTCCCCCCCTGGGTGCCCCAGATGCGCATGCGAGAATGCAGACTATCTTCACATGCTGTGGTCTTGCCCCCGGCTTGCCCAATTCTGGACCTCGGTGTGCTCTACCATGTCCTCTATCCTTGATTCCCACATCCCCTTGTCCCCAATGACATGTTTGTTCCATGACTTCCCCGACCTCCACCGTGACTCCAGAAAACTTGCTGGACTGTGCATGCTACTTGCTGTGCGCACAATTCTGCTTTGTTGGCTTCGGCCTTACACCCCCACCCACGCACAATGGCTTAGGGCAGTGACATGGGCCTCTGATACGGAGGAGGTCTGGGCGGCACAGCAGCCCACTCATTCCAGGCCTAGGGATATATGGCTGCAGTTTCGTTTATTTATGTCCTCCATTGAATCTGACTCGGATCCGGGGTCTTCTCCTACCTCTGCTTGACCCACCCCCCATACTGTTTTCAAGATTCCCCGTTGAATTATCTCCCTCATGTATGGGTGGTCCGACCTCCCATGGGCCCTCACGTGCGTATGCACCCAACTCCTTTCTTTTTGGCCGTTTTTTTTTTTTTTTTTTTTTTTTTTTTTTTTTTTCTTCTGATGCTTTGCTTGTATAAATTATGCGTATTCATATTGTTTGATTACTGTTTACCCTGTATGGTTTATGTTGACTCACCTGTACTTGTGTCACCGAGCTGAATAAATAAAAGTTAAAAAAAAAAAAAAAGTTATAGCTTCAGTAGAAAAGTGAGAATAGGAGATCAATAGTATGCTGCCTTCAACCCTGGCTCTCTCCCTGCTAGTCCCTAACCGTCCAACCTGGAACCCTCTCTCCATCTTCCATGCCTCACACCAACATTCCAAACTCCACTCACAGACCCACAGCTCTCATACCAGATATAGACCATACACTTACCAGGATACAACACTCTTCCTGATTTCCTCAGCACATGATTGGTATGCGGCCGGGCTCCAGTGGCTGCCTACTGCCTTTGAAATGGAGCCCATCTCCCTGCTATAAGAAAGAGCTCTCAGGTGGTTGGTTAACAGCACATCAGTCACCTAGGTATTCGTAGCTACATGAGAGCCTTTATGTCTCTTAATTTTCAGTTTTACAGTGAGACAGAGCATCAATCAATGGACTGTGGTGCTCGATTCCAGCAGCCCTGAGGACCAAGCGAGTGATGGCAGCGCTTGCTAGAGGAGAACTGTTCGCTGGCAGACTCATGTGTTTTTTATTAGGCATTTGCCAGCTATTGCTGTTAGATTGTAATATACTCACACCATTTTGCATCTGCTTTGATGGCATTCCCACCCACTTCATGTACCTCCCCGCCCAAAACACATCCTGTTGGGAACTTTAAGCTAGCGGTTTTAAGCCTCAGCCATCAAACTTGGTGCTTGAAGTGTGGGACAGTGTTTTTTGAAAGCTGTGTAATGAGAGTTACAGTGTACTGGTCTGATAAAAAGGTGTTTTGTTTTAGGCATTTGGCAGATATTGTTATTAGATGGCCATCTACGCACACCATTTTGCATCAGCTTTCATGGCATTAGCACCCACTTCATATCCCTCCCCCAAACACATCCTGTTGTGATCTCTGAGCTAGCTACATCTAGCTTCACACTCACACTGTGTGCTGAAAGTGTTTTACAGTGTTTTTTAAAGCATTCGTCTGAGAGTTCCAGTCTACTGGTTTGACAAAATTGTGTTAACCAGGTCTGTCTTCAACTACTCTATTTATAAGCACTATGTGTGCCATTTTGTCTCGTGCATATGTACTGGACGTTTACTCGTTTTGGCTTGTGTATATGCATCACACATTTGCCAGATACTGCTATTAGATGGTCATGTATTCGCACCATTTTGCATCTACTTTTAGGGAATTCCCACCCACGTCCTGTCCCTCAATACTCAAAATACATCCTGTTGGGATCTCCTAGCTAGCTTTATCTGCCTCACTATCAAACTGTGTGCTTGAAGTGTGTTACACTGTTTTCTGAAAGCAGTGTAATGAAAGCTACAGTCTGCTGGTGTGATCAATATGTGTTAACTAGGGCTGACTCCAGCCACTATATTTATGAGCATTATGTATGCCCTTCTCTGAAGTCCTGTTAAAAACACACATTGAGAAAGCCATCTGTTTTGGCTCGTGTATCTGTATTAGGCATTTGCCAGGTACCGCTATTAGATGGCCACGTACTTACACCATTTTACATCTGCTTTTATGAGTAGCCAGTTACTATGGCAATGGTCGGCACGTCCGTTTTCTATGCCTAAAACCTCATCGGGCTCTACTTAAGCAATAGAACCCGAGCGTTGGGGGCATTACCGACTCAGGTAATGCCTCGGGGCCCTTAGGTAAGGACCCGAGCGAAGCCCGAAGTTCCCCCGAGGAGGAAAGGGATAAAAAAAAAAAGACTTACCCGAGTCCCCAGCGGGAGCGAAGGAAGCCTCTCAGCCGCGGGGAGGCTCAGAGCGGGAATGGCCCCGCTTCCAGTCTCCTCATTGGCTGAGGGGCTGCCACGCCCCCCGCTGGGGACACAGGCCGTGGAATCCCGACGGAGGGATTTCCGGCCGGGTAGGGACCTGGCGAGAGCCAATCAGAATGCTTGTTGCATTCTGCTTCGCTCTCGCCGGTTTACTAATATACTTTATTGTATAAATGACAGCCCTTTCGGCAGCAAAAAGTAAAACCAAAATATCATGAATTCCAATATGTATCTTGAAACTATGTATGAACTGAACGTCAAACCAACACAAAGTGTTTGGAATATAGTTTATTACATTTCCTTTTGTTAAAAAAATGATAATTTTATTACATTTATATATTTTTTAACATATTTAATAAAATACCAAAAAGCAAAAACTATTGGCATTTTCAATGCTTTTTATATCATGACAGAACCATAGTTGTAACATTGCGCTTCAAATGAAAAATTAAACATAAAAAATTAAAAAGAGGAGGGGCTAGCAGTCTTTCACACCAGAAGCGAACCACAGAGAAGGCAACTCAGTTACAGCTGTCTTGCTATCCTTGATGGTAGAAGCCCATTTTCCCTCTCATGGGAGATTACTGATTTCATCAATATTTTCTAGGTTCCATGTTTCAACAAATCTGTGCTTGGCATTTGACTCTCTATTGCATTTAATTATGTGCGTGATCGCTGGATAGGATGTTTCCAGGAGGAGTGGGAGTGTATGAGTTTAGGCAATTATAGGCACTGTCAGAATTAAAAGCTGTCCTGAAATCACCTCTGACTGTTTGGCAGAATGTTCTGTGCAGAGAAAAATTGGATTTTCTCAACACCGTGCATGTCTGCAGACCAAAAGAACAACCACTGGAAAACGTTGTAGTTGTTAAATGAATGTTACACTTTTAGGTATGAATGCAGAAAATATGCCAGCCCTACATCACAGTAATCATCCTAAAAGTTCCAAAATTATCTGAAGATTAAGGTTTAGCGATAAATAACATTAAGAATTATTACACATTAAAAAAAGTCTGCCCGCTGCTGTAAACTGTCGACTTTTTGCTATGTCTGTTACAAGTGTTATGCAAATACTACCTTGTAGGCATTTTTGGAACTTTTAAAGTAATCACTCAGGATGTAGGGCCCGAGTATTAACTGCATCCGTGCTGATAAATGTGAAATGCGTTGCACGTACCCAAAACTCTTGGCTTCATACTGACAGCATTTCAGGAATGCATACAAGAGTGTGGCTTAGAATTGGTAACACCATGTCCAAACGTGGGGTGCGAATGGCTTTCATGCCCTGCCAGTTGGCAGACATGGCCTTTGACGGCCCACAGCCCGAGCCGCCTTAGCTCGAGCTGGCGGGCTGTTAAGGCCATGTCCGCCCTCCTGGCAGGGCATGAAAGCCATAATCTCTGTTCAAGCCTATATAGCGAGGATAGGGTACCTCGTAATTGTCATTGGGACTTGCTTGTGGAGTGATAACAACATCTCTGATACCCTAGAAGTTACACTACCTGAAATACATATAGCAACTGAGAATCAAAAATCAGGCAAGGCTACAGGCCCAGACAAGATCCCAAACGACATCTAGCAGAATGGACCAATGATCTAGGAACCATATGTTCTCCAATTATTGAATGCGGTCATAAGTCTGGGTAAGGTTCCAGCATCCTGGAAAGTCACAGAAATAGTCCCCATTTATAAAAAGAGGGACGCAATGATCCTGGAAATTCCCATGCAATAACCCTACTGGACGCTAGTGGTAAAATCTATGGGAAAGGCCTCTCCTTAAAATTAGAATCTAGGATTACCAAACTAATCCAATCAGTAATCTACAAGCCGGATGTTGTGAAGATATTAGCACTATTGATCAGACACTACAACTTTTGCTTGTGATGAATAAATATGTAACTCTCCAGGGAAGCCAATATATCTCTTTTCCCTGGATTTGAAAGCAGCTTTTGATGGATCTGAGACTGGTACTATGGAATACCCTCAGGAATAAAAACGTTCCCTATCTCAATTAAAGGCAATTATCGAATTGTATCACAAGAGCACTGCCATGGTTAGATGGGGGGTGGAGGTGGACTACACTGATCCCTTTAAGGTTGAAAAGGTGGTAAGGCAGGCGTGCATATTAGCCCCTACCCTTTTCAATCTGTTGGTTGATGATGCCTCAAAGGAGCGTTCAATATGAACTGCAGATGCTCCTATGTTAGGCAGGGAGGAATGGGGACTACTCATGTTTGCAAATGGCATTGTTTTAATTTCACAGACCTTATGATCATTAAAAATGTAAATGACCACTTTATTGAATATTATTTAAAAAAAATAGTTTGAAAATCAATTCTCAGAAAGACAATGCCATATCATGTGGGTAAACGCTTAGAATTAGATATCGTATTGTCTTGTCGGAGGGGGAAAATGGACAAAGTAACGGTATTAATGCTAAATGGCTTAACAGTATTCACGGGGCTAACATGTCTTTGGGGAGAAAATGTAATGCAATTCTTTGTGATAACAATGTACCTTGTACAGAAGCAGGGCTGAGTGAAGAAGCACAGCAGTGGTGTGAATGAGCATGCCTCTGCCAGAGACCACAAAGCAAGTGAGAGAACTGCATGGACCGGAAGGGAAAACCTGTGGACATGCGTTCAAATGCCTTTTTGGACAATATTTTGTCAAATGTAATCTTATTGGTGGATATGGCGGAATTGAACTAAATATAACATATTGTAGTTTTCCAAATGAATGCCACAAGCATTGTCAGATATTTTGCTTTCCAACACCCCTTCCTTTCTCCCTCTTCTCTGTGTAATTTTTTTGCCCTTTTAGTGGCACTATATTCTGCCACCAAATGCACTAAAACACAAGAAGAGTACAAACACAGTTTTCCCGCTGGTATGAAAAAGCCACACAATGTTCAAGTCGAATTAAAGGAACCCAACATGACAGGCCCTTTAAAAATTCCATTAATTTCAAATGAAGACATAGATTTGGAAGCAAGCATGGCACTCAGCTATGTGGCCCACATTTCACACTATCCAGCACTACCTCTGTGCATCTAGTTTAACTATTCCATGTGGAGATTCGGTTCAGCCTCTTTCAAGTTTTTTTCCTGAATTACGTTGCTGGCTATGAGTTCTTCAAAGACGAACTATTCATGCCTTTTTTCTTTTCTTAATATAAAGTGAAACTACATCTTTCAAATAAAAATAAATGAATGCAACTGTATTGATCCGCACTTCCCTTGCAGACCATGTAAGTGAATATGAGTTTCTGAACAAACTCAGATAATCCAGATCTTCCCATTTAGATGAACATCAAGTTATTAGGAACTGGACTCATATTTTGTAGATGCTTTTCGAATATTCATGCCAGTGTCTGACAGTGGGGAAAAATCTTAAATACAAGCAAGGGTAATACCTGGACAGCATAGGTTTGCAATGGCAATATAGTTGCATTTCCCAAAAGCATATCTCACAACTGGATCCAATGGCACGTTTTTGTATCAGGTTTCCATA
Organism: Ambystoma mexicanum; assembly: GCF_040938575.1. NCBI lineage: Eukaryota > Metazoa > Chordata > Amphibia > Caudata > Ambystomatidae > Ambystoma > Ambystoma mexicanum. The sequence continues at coordinate 1,433,588,759 of NC_090929.1, read as the reverse complement.
AATGCTAAGGACAAGACTGCTGTAAGAGAAAGGCAAGTCCTGGCCACTATATGGAATCATCTGAGAGGATGGGGCTCCAGTATGGCTTGACAAGCTGCACACTTTGTGTCATGAGACTTCAAATCTCATGTGGCCTTGAGACTCACAAATCCCTGCACACGCTCTGCTTTATTAAAAGCCCTGCTGCAGACTGGAACTCAGAACTTCATTTGAGAGAGCAATAGAGGTGACATTATATAACAGCTACAATAGCTTGAGGGAGACTCTCTTTGCCTAGATTAAGAATGAATCCCAAACCCAGATTAAGGAGAGCACATGGCTGCACCCTATCCAGCAGATCCTTTCTGAAATTAGTAAAACAGGGTGAGGGTCCACCTTCTCAGGACAAAAGTGCTTATGTGCAAAAAGTGTAGAAGGTGAAAACCCACAATAGGAGAAATGCTTCCATTGCTTGTGTGTGAGAAATTGACAGGCAGATCAGGAAAAATGTGTGCCTCAATTTACAAAAGGGAATTCTATTCCAATGCAATTGGTGCATTTTTTTTTTTTACCATGGTGCACAATGTGTGGTATGTGAATACGCAATGGGCACCTTCCCCATGGACAGATATCTCCAGGCACATACCGGGCTTGTGTAGCAAACAGTGATCTTTTGCAGACCTCCCCTTGCCCTGCCGCATAGGGTCGCTGGTCACATTTCACATTTCCACCCCTAAAATAGGGATGAAATATAAAATCTGCATTTCACTTGATGGGTCGTATCACACATTGGAATTAGCGTGATTGGTCTTCTAGTGGATGGCACCAATGCTTATCCGGTTGTCGGGGGTGCCTCAGACACGCAGATAGGTGAGTGGACTGCGTGTATTTGAACTTGTGCTTTGACGCCGTCCCTGCTACTGTACTCTGGTCCCCTTTTTGAATAGGAGAACCTGTATGCATGCTGTCCCTGCTCTTCACAAGATGAGGTGAGCAAATTGCCTGTGACGTCCTGCAGTAAACAGGATGCACGAATGAGGGTCTGTAGTCTTAACTGAAATGATAGTGGCCTGTGATAATCTGCAAAGGTCTTCCTTCCAGGCTGCTAGAAAACCCAGGAGATCCAAGAGTTCAATTTGCAAACGTAAAATGAAAAATAAATAACAAATAAGGCACAGCGTGCTATGATGAGCAAGGGGAATCAGGCCGAGACTGCGTATCCAGCTATGCATAGCCTCATGGAAAATATCCCTTTTACACATAAAATAACAAGCACAAGTACTGCAATGCATCGCCATCTTTTTTAAATTGCTACATATATTAAAATGATCAACATTCTCATTACTTATAGATATGTGAATAGGTGTCCTAGTCCCCTGCTCTGCCTCTGACCAGCCTTTCTCTTTCTTTCATACCTTACTTACGTGTTTCCAGATATAGGCAATGTGCCCGTAATATGTAACAGATGGCATCATTTTATTAATTTAATAAACATTTTAAAAAAGCCAGGGCTCCTACACCCTTGCCAAATCATCTGAGAGGGTATCATCTGAGAGGACGGGGCTGCAGTATGGTGTGACAATCTCCAAACATAGTCTCATCAGCCTTAAAATCTCATGTGGTCTTGAGACTCGCAAATCCTATGAGGGTGCCAAATCACTAGCTGATTTGCAGCATCTACCTTATCGGGGGCACAGAACAGGTTCAGAGGTCACAGGTGCCAATTTGACAGATGCAGTGACAGCTAAGTCTCTGCAGGGCAGGGGCTGCAGTTAAGATATGCACCCCTATTACAAAATCCCTATAATTATTGATCTACCTCCTGGTGGAAGCATATTCTATTAAATATAAGCGATACCTGAGTTAGGGTATGGTGGATGGTATAGTCATAATTAAACCCGAATCCAACGGGTATCACAAATGTGTCTGCTCCTGTGAGCCAAGCTCAGCTGTGGAACGTCATGTGTATTCCGGCCCTCCGATTTGAGCGTGAGAGGAGAAGAGCCTGAATGGCAATGCCTCTTCTTTGATCTCTTTGTGAGGGCAGGCAACACCCTCTGCGAGGGACAGCCACACAGCAGGCAGTGGCCTGTGCCCTGACACCAAATTAGTAAACCCATTCATAGGGAGTAGCCTTACATCTAGGTGCTGCATTTCTAAAGGCCTTTCATCCTAATTAGGAGGAATGTAGTCAGGGGTAGAGTAGTGAGGAGAAATCTGTTCAATGGCAGGAGACTGCCACCATTTTGTTTCTCTCTGCCTTTCTCCTTCCTTTCCCCTACACTTCCTCTAGAGAAAAGCACTTTGGGTGTGACGTCAGAAGGGAAAAGTCCACTTCTTTCAAGAACAGTGATTGAACCACCAAGACAGGCTAGATTTAGTCCAATCCCCTGCAGGATTTTGTCTTCAAAAGAAGGGGTCTCCCAACACTTCTAAGATTCACATTGACTTATTAGATTCACATTGGAAATACACCTTGGCATACTTTGGGAAAGTTGCACTTTCCACATCCTGAGGTGAAGAAGGAGTGATCCATGGCAGAATAGAGATCTGCCCCATGCCCACTCCCAGGGCACATTGGGGGTAAACCTTTGCTGTGGACCAGGACCTGCCACTCTGCACTAGAATCTCCTACAGCTGGGAGAGCAGACCCTGCATGGTACCATCTGGTCCTCAAGTCCATCTGAGTGGGCCTCACACTAGCCAAATTACCAGAACAGCTGAAGCTCTGTGTTCTGTACTGAACCAGTCACCCTATGTTCACCGCACATTGGACAAGAGGGAACATGCCGGCGCTGGTTTTTGTGCTCTTCCACCAATCTGAAATTGTCCTTGTACTTCAAACAGCTCGATGATGCATTGTGCCCTATCTGCACCCATCACTTGCTAGGCATGAAGCTACTGCTCATCGCCAGATCATAATGACATTTCATATCCTACACATCATATTTTTTGAAAAACTTAAAACTACAAGTTATTATCTAAACTTCTGTTAGCAGTGATACTGCTCCAGTGTGGAACACCTTTTTTTTTACTATATCAAATGTATTCTAAATTATAAAAACTATATCTACATTGCAATTTCATAACTTATAATTTATAATTTGGTGTGCGTCCTTTTTCTGGCCACCTGCACACCTTAGAAGCTAATCGCAATTATCTTAAACCTACCTTATAAAATGAAAGAATATCCACACTTTAATAACTAAATAGATTGTCTAACGTTTCTAAAAACTGTGCCCTGCAAATAAAACATATTTATACAATTAACAAAGTTACCTGTTCAGTCAGTTATTTTGATTTTGTATTTCAATTGCACTACATGTTTTACTTGTTTCATATATAAACAGTCATCAGCTTCTACACTTCCTCACACTCACAGTAATGTACATGGAACCATTTGTTTAACCTCGGACTTATAGGGAACACTTCTACATATTAAAATATACAGTGTTTAATACAATGAAACAGAAGTAGAAGATTGCAGAATGCTATTTTCACTTCTAAATTATATAATCTCCACAATACTACCTCTACATTTATTCGGTACTGTTTTGAAAAAACATCTTAGTAACAAACCATGTCCTACTTTAAATAAAGCACTAGCATTAGTTTTCTATTTCAAATTTTTGTATTGCATATTTATATTCACAAAGAATATTACACATATATTTTAAAATGTTGCTTCTAAGAACACTCAGTAAGCATTATTTAAACCCTTTGGCAATCTAGTTTGGTGTGTGACTATCGAGTCATTACAAAGAAACCAATCTACTTCGTTAGGCACCCAAGTTGTGAAATGTCCAGATTCAATAGATGCACCCTCATGAAAAATAATTGCACACGTTTTAAAAGATTTTTTACTAAAAGAATCTTGACTATTTAGATTATTAATTATTGACATGCTCATTTCTCAACCATCTACATTGTATCTTTGAAACATAATTAATACATACTTATTAAAAAATAGATTTTGCAGTGTTGATTTTAAATTACAACCACAGTCAATGAATGCATGTCATGGAATGTTTTAGTTACAAGATCAGAACATGTTACACTTTTCTGATCAGGCACATGCAGATACACAAATCTTTCACAAAGATCTGGAATATAATGCCCTTTCTTACATTTTGGCCACATATGATTCCACTCTTAACTAATTCATACATACCTATTTCCATTAAAAGTTTCTTTCACTAATATCTCAAAGACATTCATTACAAATTATTGACTATCCTCCTGCATATTTTGAGAAAATTGTTGATTTCGACTTGAAATAGCTACTACATTTCGGATTGACATTGCCAAATGTAAACTGTGTGGATTTGAATCTATAGATTTTTCAAAAAATGAATGTTCAACACATAGCTGCTTCTCTGCTGTTGTAGCTATTTCTTGGATCAATGGAGTCATTTGAAACAACATACACAAAGCCGTATTACAATAGCATTCAACTCCTGTTTCATTACTAAAGCTGCAATGAGAGTATGTTACCATTGAACAACTCTCCAACTCCATTAAATTCTGTTGTGTTTTACTCTTACAAGGACTGATTTCATTTGAATGTGCTTTCACTAACTCCTTATGTTTCCTCGATGAGTGCTTCACAGGTACAGGTATAATGGTCAGGTAAGGAGCATACAATACACGCAACCTATTATATTCTTCAATGGAAGAAATTTCCGCTGTCAATTTGCTTTCATCAAAGTTTATTAACAATAAATCTATATTTTTCACACGTGACTAAGCTACATATGACATTGCTTCTTTAAACACTGTATGACCAATGTCAATAAGTGCTGCTTCTAAAGTCAACCCTTCTGATTTATGAATAGTTTTTGCATAAGCAGAGCACAATGGAAACTGTGCTCTTTTCACAAAGGTATCCTTAAAAAGCATGAAAAATGCAGAGCTCAGAGAAATCAAGTGATTTCCTTCTACATGATCAAACTTTACTTCCACATGTTCAATACTTGTACTGTGAGGAAAAGTGTGAAATGCAATCACTCTTCCCATCGCTCCATTGACTAGACCAATGTTTGCATTCAAAATCCTCTTTAACATTACTCGTGCATTGATGCAGTTTTAAAACTCCTTCCAAACTTGCTGTTTCAGAAATTGAATTCGCTAGTTCACCTAATCAAGCTTTTGCTCTCTTATACAACTCTAAAGGCATAACATGATCATCTAAAACATCACATTGTAGAGTTAAACTTGTTACACACTGCAAGTATGTACATCAAAGTAACACAAAAAAAGTTATTTCCTTAAGAGTCAACATAACATCAGACGGACTGCAATCTACATAAAACGTGATAGAAATCAGTCTTCCCTTTAAGACTGCTTTCACATTTTCCTCAAGAACACCTATGGAAATCTTATCAAGCATGTCTGTATACTCCTAGTCACCAGATTGCCTCACAGTAATGGTAAATTCCTGGAATTCAAAATAATTCCAAAGGTTAAAATGACCAATACTTCCAATAATTTTTTGAGCATCATTAGATTGTAGCATTCTAAAAACTGGTTGACCATTCACTGGAGTTAATTGTAGCAAGTCTCCAAAAACAAGTACAGGTTTACCTCTAAACAAAATGTTGTAGTCAGTCTTCAAAACCTCTTACATTCACAAGTGAATGAAAGCTAGCATCAAGTTAAACACCATACTTACTTCATCTACAATCAAGGTATTTAATTTTCTAAGAACTTATCCTACTTCTTGTGCTGCACATGATAGTTTCTGATATTCTAGTTTGTTGTCATGCTCCACTGGTAACTTTAACAGGCGGTGTAAAGTAACACCTCCTACATTAAATGCTGCTAAACCTGTTAGATCATTTACAATACATGACAAAGAGGAATCTGTTATATTCTGGATCAGAGCTCTTGTTGCATTAATTCAAAAAGATTTACCTGTTCCTGGTTGTCCACTAACACATACAACAAAACAGGTTTGTATTGCACAGAAGAGCATGCACGCTTGTCATGAAGTGAACCATGTAGGAGCCTATCTTTATTTTATATTATAAACTTCTTTTTGCTCTATATTAAGTTTACTAACAATTTCATCACAATTCACATCTGCAACTTTACTTTGTTCCATTACAATTTCTACTTCCTCCATACCAAGCTCAACATCAATTTGAATAATTGGCTCACCAGAACATTTTGACTTCCTGCTGCAGAATCTTGACTGCCCTCAGGAGTCTCTTTTGCCAATTCAGCTGCCAAAAGCTCTTCTTGGCGTAGTTCTTTCTCCAGTAACTCCAAAATACTGCTAACATTTTGGATATGTAACTAAGCATTTTTTAGCAATTTTTTTTTTCAAAAGTTTCAAAACTTCCAAGTAAATCACTCCCTGCACGCCATGGGAAGAACAACTGCAAAATACAAAAATAAAATAATTCCTATTTCTCTGCACTTTGACAAGACAGTTTCATGTGGTTAGTGAGACTTGCCTTTTCATGTCTCACTAGACAACCACTACATCCATGTACTTTGTCCTCTTTCATTGTTTGCTTCAATACTTCGATATGAGTAGCGTTGTGCTACTTCATATAAACAAAGGTCCTCCAGCAATTCAGATTGATTTGGATAATATGAATCAATGAAGTTGGTTTTCAAAATCTCTGTACTGTGAGGTGCTTATTCGGCTAACTGCTCAATTTCAGTCAAAGGCTTCAATACCTGATTTCTAATGCTATCTGGTCCAAGACTTAACCAAACTACATTAACACTACGTCCATACTTAGGTAAACTAGTTAGTTGATCTGCAGCTTCATAGCTACCACACTATCTATATGAAAGTATCTTCAAACAAAAGCTTACAAGTTTCTGACTGAGACTTTTATCTGATGATGAATCTGCCCATACCTAAGCTGCATAGCTCTTTTCTGCTTTTGTCAAGCACTCTGTAACATAACAAGCAACAGCTGTTTAATTATCAGTAATAAATGGTACATTAGTCTTTTCATTCTATAACTGAGCAATGATAGGATTGTAATCATTAATACATTGGCATTCCTTATTTCTTTTTAAATTATAGGTATTTCTCAGTGACTTACCAGTAACATGGTATCGAACAGATGACATTAAACTATTCACTGGAGAAACTGGTGTCATAAGCATTGGAAAGCCAAAACTGCACTGAGTGAAGTACTTTACATTTGTATTTTCTTTGACAGTATTTTCCACATGAATGCTTTTGAAACCTTTCCACCTTGTTCAATTGATCAGTATTCACATGCTGAGCTGGAATAGAACAAGTGACATATTTTTCAATGAACTCCATCACGCAGCCATCACTTTCCTTAACATACTGAGGAGCATCTTTAATCCACAACAGCATATGTATATGTGGAGCTCCATGTGCCTGGGACTCTTTCCTCCAAGATAAATGTTCTACAAGGCCTGGTGGACCATTTTCTTTATTGCATATAAAGTGTAACATGGCTAAAAAATACGTGATGAAAAACACTTAATTTTTTTCTCACATGCAGAAAGATTTTGAAATCTAGTTCCGGTCTGAAGTGTATGAGCAACAGCACAACATAATGTTGAAAATTCACTTTCATACAATAATTGAAAAATATATTCAACATTGGTGCAGAATCATGAATCTTCTGAATACATTCTTGTACAATGATATTCTGAAGCAGAGATTTGTACCTTCCGATCATCCAATCTCCCTCCACTACCAGCTGGAAAAAGTATAGGAAAACAACAGGCTTCTAATGTCTTTTCCAGATACTAATTGGTGCACCTTTCGTTTCTTTAATTTGATACAATTTTAAACTGTCGCCCATGACTTCACATGAATATAGAGGATGAATAGTGTAATGTGTATACAGATTATTCCCTTCTGCAACAGATAGATGCTGAAACTGACCTTCACTGCTTTTGTTTGTTGACTAAACGTCAAGCATAGACAAGTCTGGTACAGTCAGACTGCCTTTGTATAAATCATTGTGCTCCAATGGAAACGCCAATGCATTTTTCCCTTTTCCAATAACGATAAGCTGTTGCCAAATTCTCTTATCTTTAGTGGCAACACCATTTACTAAAGCAAACAAAGAATCTGCAATGTCACACTTCACTCCTATAGTATTAACATTTTCTTCCAAATGCAGGGGTAAATACACAACTTTCCCTCTCACACCTTGCACTAATGACTCCTTAGGCAGGTTTGACATTGTTGTTTGCTGTCTAACAATAACTTGAAAAGGATAAACAGTTTGCAATGCAATCACTTCAAACAAGTTAAATTTTTGAAGCACAAGAAGGATATAAGGCACTGTCATTTCATTTAAGACACTTCTTGGCGGAGTACGTGTTTGATTATAAATCCAACACAGTGTCTACAAACATAAAGTACTTCACTTGTGTCAAATTGTTCTTTTATAAACAAATACAGATAAAGTTCTTTCCAAACATCTTCTACAGTGTGTTTAATGTTGTTCTCAACATACACTAGTTGCACTTGAGACTTATAAAAAGTGCGCTCACAAGATACACAAACATTGTCAGGTCTTTCAGTAGAAGACAACAGAAACATTGAAATACTTCTTTTATACTGTTGAAAAATGTGTTCCTTTGAAAGCATCGGATCATCATTTTTACTTCCTGTAAGTGTTTCATCTACGTACACATACTCTTTTAAATCCATCATATTTATCATTTGCATTATAGAAACTAAACTTTCTACAGGTCCAGTCAAAATTATTTGATTTAAAACTGCATGATGAATCTGTAGTCCTTCGTATACCCGGATATAGCCATATTTCAGCAAAACGGCCAGAGGAAAATGCTTTCCTGCCCCCTCTGCACCTTACCAAGTGGCCACTCATCTGTGCCATCTCCCTCCACTCCCCAGATGGCTTCCTCGCCTCCTTTGCACTCTCCCTTTTGCCCCACAACACACACTGCTCCTGTGGCACAGTTTGCTATGAGATGTCGGCTATTCGCGACTAAAGCCAATGCTACGTAAAACTTGATGTTGCAAACTCCGGCCCTCTACCTCCTCCAACTCCCAAATTTCACTTAGTGCTCTCTAACCATCCCCCCACCTCTACCTTGATGGCATTTCTATTTTTTTACCCACAAATAGCTTTTTACTGCGTTTCATTTTCCCATAACCTCAGCTACAGCCACAAATATCTCTCGCATCGAGAGAAAAAACAAGATGCCGGTTGTTTCATTTCTGAAAACCATAATCCTGCAATGCACCATGGGAGAAATAACTATAATTTTTGGAGAAGGGGCATGCCCTTCTCCATCAAATTTTAAAATAAGCACAACACGGAATTACCCCAAACAACATCTTTCCTTTTCATTCTTTAGGTGGTTCCTCTGCCCGTCTTTCATTTGGCTCCTCAATTAGTTGTAAATCTGGTCTGGTATGACAGCTTTTCGATTGCCATTTTTCTTCTGTCTGTTCTCCTTTTGGGATGCAGATCTTGTAGGCAACAGGTGATATTTTATCTACAATTTCTTTCTTTTTTTATTGCATATAATTGAAAACTTTTTTTGCAAAAAGAATCAAAATCCCATCCAACAAAACTTTCTTCCATTAACAGATCCCCAAAAAAACAAGGAGAAGAATGAAAACAAGGTGAGTTAAGAAAGGGAGCCTGCTCCTAATTCTCAAGCAGTAAACAAAGGCTCCAAAAAATTTTCCATAGCGATCATGTAATTTGTCCTGTTCCATACAATCAGCAGAGACCAACATTCCTCCATCTCTTGCTTTTGGAAATCAGAGAAAAGATTACTAAAACAGTGAGTGCGTCTCTCCATGAGTGCCGGGTAGCTGGTAATCCAATATTTTAGTGATTCCACTTCACGTGCATCCCTACAAAAACAGCAATTAGCACTTTCAACAAGACCTCGAATAGCTCTAGTTTCGTTTGTGGGCTGTAGATTTAAACAAATCCACAGAAATTTGTCTCTTAAGTTTTTTATCCAGAAATTGGCTAAAGTAAGTAAATACAGTGTTGTGTTTTCGGGGATTCAATGAGATATGGGCGACTGATTGGTAGCTACTTGCAGCCTCCAACGTATTTGTCCAGTCCAGCTCCCTCAGCTTCTTCTTGATCCTCATGGGATCATCTAGTAGGACCTTAAGCGAACCACCAACTTCTTCCAGTGAGGAACACATTTTCCGTCTCCACTTTAACAACATGGAGTTTTGTGAAGCCATGAGCCCTTTACGGAGCATCTCTAAGATTTCTGGTTGAGCAGACGTAAAACATTTCCTGAAAAGGCTTAAACTTTTCCACAGCACTGTTGATTTCAAGGAGGAAAGGCCCAACGCCCGCCGTATGATCTGGATTGGTGTTGATTGCGGAAGGCCCAGAAGTTTCTTCCAAAAAAGCCCTTCCAGCAAGGGCCAGGTCGTTTCAGGTATGTCCAGCATTGCTTCTGCCCCATAAGCTATCGTTGGCACGACTTTAGATCTATAAAAAGTCAGGACTGGCAAAATGGAGAAGTGCCCGTACTTTTGGTTTATGGCACAAGCTTGACTAGACAGGGCCAAAGTTGTTGCTCTTAGGCGGGTTTCCATTGGAGCCGCAGAAGCTGAGTCACTGAGCAGGACCCCCATATACTTAAATTAGGTCACCTGCTTGATAGATTGATCATCGAGGTCCCAGGAGTACGCATTCTTCCCTCAATTACTGTTCTCGAATGTCAGAATCTTGGTCTTTGACTTGTTTATCTCCAGGCCATTTGAATCGATGAAGGACTGTAAGCTGTTAATTTGGCATTGGAGCCCCACCGGCTTTTGATCAACCAAGACTATGTCATCACCATACAATAATCTTGGTAGTGGGGTTCCATCGACTATGAAAAAGTTGAACAATGCCGAAGCCTTTGGACAGCCCTGTTTGACTCCCCTGGCTGTGGGTATTTCGTCAGATAAAAGACCTGATTTATTTAGGCGAACTCTCAGTGAGGTTGCTTGATGCAATGCTTTTATTGGCTCCAGGATATACCCTGGGCAATTCCTCGCCTCCAATTTACCCCACAGCCTCCGACTGTCGATCTGGTCAAAAGCCTGGACCAGATCGACAAATTCTATGAAGATGTTTGGTTTGCCGTCGTGGACTCGGCCCTTTAGTATATTAAGGATGAAAATATTTTCTGATGTTCCATTGCCCTGCAAAAAACCTGTTTGCAGTGGGTCATTTGCCTCTGATTTTGCACACCAGGCATGAAAATGGTCCAAGATAGTAGCTCCATACAATTTTCCGATAACGTCCACGAGGATGATTGGGCGATAGTTTTTTGGGTTCTCCCGGTTCCCCACTTTAAAAATGGGGACCACAATCACCCTCTTCCAGGAAGCTGGCAAACAATGGAGTATGGATATTTTGGAAAAAAGGGCGTGAATAAAAATCGCCCACTTCGCAGGATGATTTTTCAGTATCAGATTGGTTAGGCCGCCTGGAGTTGGGGCCCGGGAGTTGTTTGTTTGGGTAATACATTTTAAGATGTTATTGGCGATCACAGAGGCAAGCCAAGGCACCACCCTGTTTGGACAAAAAGCCTCTGTTTTAGGTGCTTCTTCTGCGGCACAGAGGTTTTTAAAATGCCGGACACACCCTGTTTGGACAAAAAGCCTCTGTTTTAGGTGCTTCTTCTGCGGCACAGAGGTTTTTAAAATGCCGGACACAATTGGCTTCGCTGATAGGGTTTGACTGCTCATCGATTGTCTTTACTCCCACTGATTTTATGAGAGCCCAGAAGTCTCCTTTTTTTCCTGCAAGGGACCCAAGCACTTCTTCCAAATCCAGCTGGTAGAGGGATTGTCTGACAGGATATAACCAGTTCCTGAAGGCCCATCTTCCTGAGGTTTACATAATCAGTAACTGCTCCTGATTTCTTGGCAATTCTAGCCAACCTTCTTACCACCCTTCTTCGCTTGACCAGATCTTGATTGTAGACATGAAGATGGGTGGGAACTGGACTTCGTCTGACACCCTCTGCAGAGAAGTGTGGTTCAAGGAGAAGAGTGTAGTCTACTGATGGAACTCCTGCCCCAAAGTCAATTCAAAGTTGGGCGATACTGGTGTTAGACTGCTTCAATCTTCGACCTCCCGTCCCCACAGTCATTTCAAAGGGCATTTTTCCCCGGTTGTTGGGCAGGGCTTCCCTCCATTCCATACACAGCAAATGATGGTCACTATTCTTGGTTTTTACGACTCAGAATGATGAATCAAGTGGGAGAAAGTTCAGAGAGACAAAGATGTAGTCTATCACCGAGTGTCGACCCATACTTTCCCACGTCACTTGAGGTGGAGTATCTTCTTTTGTGTTGCCATTGAGCATGTGCATACATTTAGCTGCCATTAATGCATTCCACCTCTCGGCTCTAGAAGATCGAGCCGAGGTGTGGGCCACCTGATGGTCGGGTGGAGCACTGGGAATACAAGAAGTGTTTACGTCTCCACAGACAATGACGTTTCTAGTATTCTGAAGTAAGTATGCGTCATCTATAAGGTCTGAAATGTGCTCAATAAATTCCTCATCTGATAATGAGAACGGGTTCCAGTAAACGTTTATCGCAACCAGGCTGGGCAGAGTGAATCTTGGTTGTAAGGTGCAGTTTCCCACCCAATAAGGAGTTCTTGCGATAAAGCACTCGCCATATACATTTTATTGACAACAGGGAACTTCCAGATTTAAGTGCTGTCAGGAGCCCGGACGAGGGTCGCCCTTTTTTTCCCTTCATGGCTGCGCTCAGCGAGATCTCAAAACAATCCAGGACTGGTTTTGCACAGAGCTGGGTTTCCTGCAGACAAAGCACCTCAAATTTGCCCAAGTTTACTTCACTCTCTTTAATAAGGTGACTGTAACCACAAGTGTTCCATGATGCCATTTTTAGTAGTGGATACCTCACGATGGAATTATCAAGCAGATTCTTCTTCATCTCAGTTGGGTTGCTAGAGGGTTCCCAGAATGGCCAGCGCACTGGGAAACCAGGACCAGTCAACATTTTTCTCAAGCACTGTTGTATATGGTGAGGAGACGTTAATGCTGTTAATTGTCTGTAAGGAGGAAGTGGTTTGGAATGTAACGTTAAGCTTCTGTTTCGGGCCAGCTGAGACCCTACTGACCTGAAGAGGGTCCAGATAAGTTGCCCTATTGGTGATAGGCTGGTCGGGCTTTGGTGCTAAACCTTCCTGGGCCCCACATGTTCCCAGTTAGGGCGCGGGCAGCCCTTCCTGAGGTGGATACGTAACCTCTCTCTGGAAATCTTTCAGTAATGTTAGGTCAAAACCTAACATCAGAAGACTTTCAGCAGCGTTGATAGGAAGGTTCTTAATCACTGGAGAAGTAAAATGTAGATAAATCTGGTCGGTTCTCTATTCGTCCACAAACTCTATGATTCTTAGGTCCTCAGAGGTCAATTGGCGTAAGCCGGGAATGCAATGAAAAAGGTCCAGCACCTCCCTCCTGTTCAAGATTAAAGGCTCCGCGTTGTCAAGAATCCTCTCAACTTTGAGAGTTCAGTCTTTTGGATTTTGGAGGGGGGAGCCTCTGGCCTTACTGCTGCTGCTGGCCGATGACCTTGGCCCACGCCTTCCGGCGTTTGAATGTACCTTGACTTAGTTGGGCCTGGGTCTCTTCAGTGTAAGGCGATGTCACTGATTGCCGGGCCAGTATATTTCGCTGTACCTGTGAGCATTGAGTTTAGTCGAAGTTCAAATGAGGTCCCTTCTTCCACATCAGCATTCGTTAATTGCCCAGGCTGTGCCGTTGAGATTTGATTTGGACCTCTTGACGCAGGGTGTTCATGTTGTCTCCCGGTACGTTGACTAAACAGGGATTTCGTCCCTTTGTCCGATATAGTAAGGAAAGGTGAAGCTAGAAGGGCCTTCAGCCGACTTTTCTAAATTGCACTGAGCATAAACAAAAGTGTGCTGGACATGCTTTGATAAATGTTCAATACACTCCTGGGAAGTGGACGCATTTATAAGAGTCTGCTAGCAGATGCTGTGGTAGCACCATCTTTCATCCGGTCCTAAGCTCAAATGGAGACATATTTGTTGCAGAAGATGGTGTAGCCCTAATAGCCATCAGGACAGGCGCTAATCGGATGTCACAACTGGGTTCAGAGTCTGACACCCTTTAAGACAAGCACAATTGTCATATTGAATCTCCCTACCCCCCACACCCACCACTTGAGGCCAGGTGGTTGGCAATGTGGAGTTTTCTTTTTACCCCAAGAATCTCCCACATCTTCGCCATCACCTCACTGGTAAAATCCAGTCAGGCCTGGCCAATCTGACTCAATACTTTGTGGGAGGCCAAAGCGAGAGAAGATGTGGTTGATCATTAGTGCAGCAGCTGTCTCTGCCTTACAATTCAGGACTGGAAGATACTCTACCCACTTTGTGAGCAAGCATGTCACAGTCAACATGTACGTGTTTCCTCTAAAGGAATTGATCACTGGCCTGATGAAATCGGCTTGCAAATCTAACCAATGCAGTGTCATTCCCGTTTTTTGTAGGGGAGCTCTGTGTGTGAGTGAGCTGGGTGGAAATTGAGCACACACAAGACACCCCTTTAGGTAAGTGTCAAGGTACTGACCCATGTGTAGCCAGTAGGCAACCTCATGTAAGATTTTAAATGTCATGTGAAACCCCCTATGACCGGCAGTGGCCATGTCATGTGCGTGATTCAACATCAGCCTTCACAATGATGTAGGTACCACCCACTGGTCACAATCAACAAACTGTCTTTGATCCAGAACATCTTGGAAAACTTTATCAACATCCGGAGATCCTCTATACCGGTATAATCCGACTCTATTAGAGAAAAACTCATGGGGTCTTCAATGTGTCGATAACATTTCCTAATGATTGGGTCATCTTTCTGTGCAATGATCAAATCTGCATCTGGGGTACTCCACTGGGCAGTCAAAAGAGTTCACTATTTGCATGTGTTTGTGTCCTGGTGACAGCAACTTGGATTTCCCCCAGCAGGGATTCTATTTCTATGAAGTCACTCTGCAGAACTCTGGTTTTAGTCAGCTGATCAGCCAGGTCATTCCAAGTCTTATCTGGCCCCTCTATTTTGGAATGACCCCTTATTTTCTTCCAATTGATGGTCATATCATTGGAGGTCACAAGATCATTAATTGACTGGATCAATTTGGCATGCTTTAAGGGTTTGATGTTGGCACAAAGCATGCCTCAATTTTTCCAGTTAATCAGGTGCTCCACAAATCCATTCCTGACATATTCAGAGTCAGTAATTATAACCAGTTCATTGAGTTGATGGTGCACTGCAGTGAGGATGGCTTGATGAACGGGCATAAACTCTGGTGTCCTATTTTTGAACCAGCAGAGGGTTCCGGGGTATCATTCACCCAGGAATTCTCAGCCACCAGTTCTTTTTCCATGTTACTATCAACATGATAGGAGCAGGGACGTCATTTCACCAAAATGCCAGGGGTAGCGGAAGTGACATCACACGACCCTTGACCCCTGATGACATAACAGGAAGTGATGTCATTTGACCCCACCCTGAAGTGATATCGCGGGAAGTGATGGAACACGACGTTTCACCCGTTGACAAAACAGGAAGTGGCATCACATAGTATTGTACACTACGAAAAATATGGTTACGATATCAATATAATGTGATGTACATTTCATACAAGAATGGATCGCCATATGTATCGTTAAGATCAGTGTGTATAGGTCCATATTACGAAACTACTGTGAATGCAAGCAGATGTCCATGACCAAATGGTAATGATGTGTTATTATATAACACTTATGTTTAAGCGCTTTATATAGATAGAATATGCACCCAATATCACCCAACCTGTGTTGTTACTCATTTATCGACCTCTGAAGGATGAAAGACTGAGTTGAGGTATTTACAAACAGACTAAATCAGTGACTCACCCCCTGAAGTGTGCCTGAAATAAACCTTTAATGAGTCTAGCAATTATTGTATAGAATTCCAGAAACACACATTATTTGGTATTCCTATTCTTTCATATTTAGGGTCAGTGCTGAAAGTGTTAGGGCCTTTTTTTTAAAGGGGCCTTAACAAGAAAGCCAGCCACTCCAGAAGTAAAGAGACACATGGTGCTGGCCACAAACCAGGAGCTTGAATTACACCAAAAAAAATAACTTTTATTTTTTAGAGGTTGCAAGGGAGACCACAGAGGTCGCAAGGGACACCACAGTGGTCGCAGTTGTGACCTCTGACGACCCCTAAATAACGTCCCTGGGTAGGAGCACCCATCCCCATAAAGTGTGGGTATCCCCTGTCCTGTGTCTTCTTCATAGACTTTAATTGGGGAAGTTAAGCACAGCTCTTTGTTGTTATTGGTAATAAGGTTTTCATCGTCACAACCGTTTGTACACAATTATGCTAGTCCGCCAACCCTTGTGCTAGGGGACTTTTCTTATTTTGGTCATATCTGACTTCCACAGGAAAGCCTTGCAAGGGCAGAATCCAGGAAGTAATTCGGGAATCACTAACGTTCCCCGCCCAGATTCTGTAACCTTATTGGAAGGGTTGGTGAGGTGTCTCGACAATGATGTGCTCACCCTGGATGAATGGGTGGTAATTTGTCAATGCCCACACAGTTGCCGGAAGTGCCTTCTCACAGTCATTGAATTTTTTCTCCACAGAGGACAAAGTTTTGCTCATGTAAGCAATGACTTAATTGACCTTCTTGTGCTTTTGATACAACACTGCTGTTAGGCCCGTATCGGAGAACCCCGTCTCCAAGTAGAACTCCTTGTTCTTTATGGGCTAAGCCAAACAAGGAGCCCAGGAAAGCTGTTTAACTGCCTCAGCTTGTTCCGGGCCCCACTCCCACTTGTCTCGGGCCTTTGATTAATGGACCACGGGTCCAGTGTCCTCTGCGTAGTCTTCAATGAACTTCTGACTATAATAAGTAAGCCCAAGGTGGCTTCTTAATTCTTACAGAGTATCGGGATCTTTTCATTTTAATAAGGCCTCCAACTTCTTTGCCTGGCAATTAAGACCCTCAGGGGTGATCTCATGCCCTAAGAATTTCACCCCTGTCTTACACCACTGTGCCTTTTGAAAGGACAATTTTGCTCTGATTTTCTGCAACTGTGTTAGAACATAGCAGATTTCTGCTATATGTTCCTCCACAGTTGCCCTCTTGACCAGAACTTCATCTACATAGGCCAGGTTTCCCTTTTCGCCCAAGTTGGGCATGGCCTTATGTAGCAAGATGTTGAACTCGTTGCTAGAGTTGATGTATCCAAAGAGGGTTCAGGTCCACGTGTACTGCTGCACCCGAAGGTAAAGGCAAGCTTGTACTGGTCTTCCCTACTCACGGGTACTGTCTAGTAGCTGTTGGTCAGGTCAATGGCATTTCATAACTTTGGCCCTTGGATCTGTGCCAGCCCCTGATCGATGTAGGGAAGTAGCCATCTTGACATGTGGACCCATTTATTCAACTCCCTCAAGCCTGCACAGTCTCCATTGGCCATTTGCTTTGAGTATCCCCAGTACCGGGTTGTTGAAGGTACTGTGGATTGGACAAATTTCCCCACAGGATTCTAAGTTCGTAAGAATGTCTGTTAGTGAGTCCATATGTTTTCACAAATACAACAGCAAATACAACAGCCATCTCGGGGTCCATGGATATGATGGTTGAATGAATGAATGTGTATCCACAGTCATATGAGTCCACTGAAAAGATATCTTGGATTTCCAGGAAGACCCGCTTCAGCTTTTGTCTTTGCTCCTCGGTCTCACAGTCATCAGCAAGATTGACCCTTTCCTCGACCATCTGCTTGAAACCTTTGGGGCAGGAAGACTACACCATGAAATTCTCCCCATGCCTAGTAAAAATCTTTTCTGTAGGAATACCATCGCTGATGTCGAAACAGTCGTTTGGGATTGGTCCCATGATTTCATTACCTAAATCAATAGAATAATTTTGGGCATCAACCACCATTCCAATAAAGGTGTCTGCACCCAAAGTGATCCTTTGAAGGTTGCTGTTATCCACCAGTATTCAAATGGTGTCATGTTCTAGGCCTACTAGCGGTGTCAGATTTAAATACAAGCCTTGTTGTTGGAGATGGGAATTTAAATTTATATAGGCGTCCCGATGTTTGAGGTTCTGTCCTTGCTTACTTTTGAGGGGAACAGTGAATCGTTGGACCTGTCCTGGGATGGTAACCTATTCTCGCACTTGAACTTCAACTGCATAAGGCAGCAATTGAGCTGACCGAAATGCTTTTTCAGTTTTGTCAAATCCCATGGGGTTACCCCCCAGTTGGGACCAGCCTTTATTATTAATTAGGTCCAAATTGATTGTGAATAGATTGAGAATTGTACTTCCCAGATAAAAGGCGGAAGGGGCATCTCTCACGACTGAACAATTGTGCTCTATGCTTTTGTTGCCAATGGACATATTTGCATACACCTGCTAGGCAGGAAATGTTTGGAATTTGGGGTTTCCAGACCTACTTCCCATCTGTCAATCAATTTAAATGTGGGAATGGTCTGGTATTTTGGGAGTTTCCTAGATAATTGTTTGCTGATGAAGCTCCTTCCATTATTCAGGCATACTCTGGCGAGCACCGGCTCCTCCCTCTCATTTAACTGAATGGGGAAAAACAACTGTTCACCCTTTTTCTAAATGTCTGTCAGACTTTGAGCCGTTTCTTTCTTATCTGGTTTCACAGGACTCAAGGTCTCTTCTGATTTTGGATTGGTTTAAAATGTTATGGTGTTCCCTTCCAGTGTGGATTGCCACTTAAAACTGTGAAGAAGGTTGATTTTCAAGGATGGAGAAGGGTTCCCATCACCAGTGTGTTCTCCTCTACATATGACAGTGATGTCTGAGACTTGGTTATTCTTGAATTGGAATTCGACTTTCTCAGAAAGTTGATCAATTAAATGATAGGTACCTTTCCTGCTTACATAATTGGTACTCCTTTTTAATTTTATAGGCCGGTTAGTCTGGGTCCAGAGCCCTTGTTTAAAAAGTTGATCAGAGGTGATAACCACCTTCAGAGATTGTTCCCCAGTAAACAAGGTGTGCCCTCTGGAGTGTAGGGAAATGTATTCTGAATTTCAACATTAGACTAACATATACTAATTTACCTTATGCATCTAACATATAACATATGCCCCTACTAATAATCAGCGCAAGTCAGTTCATGCCTTTTATATAAACGTGGTGCAGATTGATAGATCCAGTGTGCAAGGCATTTGGGCTGTGCAAGGGTAGCTTGGAAATGCAATGAATAAAATGGGCAGTATGAAATTAATTCTGCTGAAGACAAATCCATGTTTAAAACACTTTCAGAGCAAGAAATAGGGCAAATGTAACTTTTCTATTCGGTTCTGATTTAAGCCGGCAGATTGGTCATGTGCTTAGAACTATCTAGAGTGCTGGCTGGATGACAATGGGAGGTGACATCTCAGAGAAAGGCAGGAAAATTCTAAATTGTATGTAAGTAGAACTACATGGTGGTCAGTCTCAGTTCAGAGAGTTTAAAAAGGCTGGCAGGAGGGAGGACTCACTGGCTCACTCTCTCGGGTTACTGGGCTGGTAGTTTCCAGAAGAGTTTCCAGTCGCAGGCACTCTTGTCCTTTGGCTGACTCTGAGAGAAGCATGTGGCAGAAAGGCTGGCAGAGGTTTATGTGGGCTCATTCCAGGTGCAAAGGGAGTGGGCTTATATAGGTGACAGGGCCTGAGGCATCATTCTTCTGGGTCCCTGCCTGACTACCATTCAATTGGGTTGGGTTGGGGGGTCCCATATGCCTTCCATTTTGCTTGTTGTCAGGAGGGTTACTTTTAGGCCCCCATCTCCAGATCCAGCAGAGGGGTTGTTGTTATCTCTGCCACCTTTTCAGCAGCAGGGGTGTTAGGTGGTTTGGAGGTTTTGGGGGTGTTTTTACTCTGTGGGTTCTGGACCTCATATATCTTTGTGGCCTCTTCAATTACCCAATCCAGGGTCCTGTGCTCATGAAATTCACGCACCAACTGAGTCATTATGTATTTAAGGAGCGCATGAAAATATGTAGTTGCAAACTCCCTAGGTGCCTGATCCTCCCCACATTGCAATTTATATGCAGCCTTACGGGCCTCTTGTGGGTTCCTCTGTATGGGAAAATGCTTCAAAATGGCCACCTTAGAGGTGGACCATGTATAGTGCTTCTGGTCCTTCAGCCCTGAAAGGAAACTGGAGGACGAGGACTCGGGAGAAAATACCCAGTTCACAAACTCCCTACAATTTATGTCATTTTTTATTGCAAATGAGGATATCATTTGTTCATACAATTCTAGATGTTCCCACACCGAATACTTAGTGTTTTTATGGTATGGGGTCATGAAGCTCTTGATGGCCTTGTTCTGTCTAATTGGGTCTTGAACAAAACCCTTTCTTTGTTCCCTGTCTTTTTCTTCCTTTGCACCTGAATCCATTCACCTTCTGACTCAGAGCTGCTATTGGTACTCCATTCCCTCTCTTCAAGCCGCTGCCTATCTCTATGAGACTGGGAAAACCTCCCAGAAGCACAGGGTCTGGACTCCTTTTGCCTGTGTTGCCATGAATCCTCTTCCCCTGTAGTCACCTTTTGGCACAGGATAATACTCAGTCTTTTTCGCAGACTGACTCAACTATGTAGTCTCTCCCTTAGAAACAGTCTGGATAAATTCACCCGTTTCCCTGAATGTACAGAGGTTTTGTATTTGCCCATCCTGGCCTGAAGCTTTGAATGTTCTTCTCCAGCGAAGCGAGCTAGGTGGTCTCTCTGAAATCTCATTTGTTTAAGTCCAACTCCCTCATTTTCTCACCAAGGGAGTTTTCATGGTCTGAAGTACTCATTGGATTATTCCTTGCTTCCAGGACACACTGGTCCTGCCACCTTCCCTTTTGTGTGATAGAGTTGAGTACTCCTCCATCTCAGATAAGATGTTCAGTGCAGTGTCCGATCAGTGCACCTCCTGTTCCGTGTCTGCCTAGTGCAGACCCTGATGGCCAGTCCATGGAATGTTTGGTGGTTTCTGACCAGTGCAGTCGCTGATCATTCAGCACACAGCAGTGTTTGGTGGAGTGCCGTGCATAGTCAGTGCATTGTCCGATCAGTGCGGGTCCTGTTCTGTCTCTACCTAGTGCAGTCCCCGATGCCCCAGTCTATTGAATGCTTGGTGATATCTGACTAATGCGGTCGCTGGTCATTCGGCACAGTGCAGTGGTTGGGGTAGTGCGGTGCATAGTCAGTGCATTGTCCAATCAGTGCGCCTCCTGTTCAGTGTCTGTCTAGTGTAGATCCCGATGCCCAGTTCATTGAATGCTTGGTGATATCTGACCAGTGCGGTCGCTGGTCATTCAGCACACAGCAGTCTTTGGGGGAGTGCGGTGCATAGTCAGTGCATTGTCCAATCAGTCTGGGTCCTGTTCCATGTCTATCTAGCTCAGTCCCTGATGTCCAAGTCTATTGAATGCTTGAGGTGTCCGACCAGTGGGACTTTATGAGGGTGGGTTAGGGCCACCAACATTGAAATGTAGGGTGTAGTATCTGGAATGGGGAAACAGAGACAGATGTACACAAGATATAAGGGGGCGATTAGTGCCATTGCATGCAGAAGAATACCACTTTTGGATTACCACAAAGTGCATATGCTGCGACAGGAGGATGTTTACAGAAAACTTGTATTGCTTTGAAATGCACCACAACAGTGAAATGGGGCATGCACACCAGTGTTCAAAGAGCATGAGAAAATGTGTGTTACACCAACGTGAGCAAGAGGCAGAGGGGGCAGGGTTTGTCCTTTTTGTCTTCATTGACCCAACAGGCTTTTGGGACAGAACCTGTTTGACCGTGGAATTTAAAAACGTATTTGGCCTTGTTAAATGATAAAGGCAAAATAGTTTTAGTGCATGGGAACATGTTAACATTTTGTGTACTTCTGTTTCAGACCTGCAGTGCAATAGTGTGTCTTTTGCAGCCTCCACCACTTGCCTAAGTGCAGCTGGTGAATGTAGCCATACCCACACTCTCTCGACCCCCACTCACTCTACCCAAACCTGCCAAACCTAATCCCACTCTCTACCCCACCCACCCTAACAGCTCCCACTCTCTCTACACCCTCCGACTCTACCCACACTCACCAATCTACACCCATTCACAAAGCCTACTCTTACTCAGCCACTCTACCCCCACTCATCCAGCCCACTCCCACCCATACACCCTACCCCCACTCTCTACCCATTCCATCCCATCCCCGTTCTCTCTATCTCCTTCTCACTACCCCACCCAACCGACAGCCTTAATTCCCACACTCACCCCCCCTACCCCCTCCATTCATCATCCACCCGCCTTACTCGCTCTCCCTATCCCCTCTGATCCTTCCCCTCACACTCTTGTTTTATTTATTATCCTCTCACTGTAACTCTTTCTTGCTCATATTTCCTCTTGCTCATCATCGGCATCCTCTATCAATGGCTGCCTCCCTTGCTGTATTCCCCTTCTCAGTCTGTTGCACACCTGCACCACTTATCGTATCCTCCTTTAAAACTTTGCACTCTCCTCCTTGCACCCTGGTGGCCATTAACTGCATAATACAAAGAACAGCAGTAAATGGAAAAACAATTGCCATTGCCAATGCTTCTTTTTAGTGTTACTGGGTACAAGTGGATAATAACCCCTAATTGGCATTGAAAATAATGTTATGATAATGAGAGAGGCAAGCTTTGTAAATAGTTCTATCCGTCTGCAGGACATATTTTCTCCATTTAGCTTCAAGGGCTTTGGCAGCTACATACATTGTTTTAGATTGTCACTGAACCAACGCAGTTACTTTTATTGGTTTTCAACATTTTGTGGGGTGGCAAAATGGTGTTAGGCAGCACTTGTGTAGACATTTTAGAGATTAGTGAAGTATTCACGAGTGTGAATAAAGGGGCTGTTAGGCAAGATTGTATGCAGTACCCATTGGGTGCACTACCCTGACCTGGCAATAGGAACCCAACCTTTGGTATAAGTCTGTACTATACAGGTTGGTAGTGGTTGAGCAGCCAGGCTTATCTCAAGAGGGGTCAATGTGAGTTGTAGGGGAGTTAGACAGAGATTCATAGTGACAAGTATTCAAATAAACTCTTACACGCAAGGTTTCTTGATTAAACAATTATTAATTTATTTAACAGTCAGTTTGAGTAAGCCTTCTTCGGAAGAGGCAATATAATAGTAACACACAAATACTCTTCAAAATACACACTCTGAGTTTCCCTAAATCAGCAAATACCCATTTGGGATGGCACACAGACACTTCCTACACCCTCATGTGACTTCAATAGCTAGGACACTGTGGACATTAATATATCACTGTTGCGTTTAGGCCAATACTTAAGAGCATATCAAGGAAAAAGGTTATTAGAATAAAACAAGAGATCTCAGAAAATATTCTGAAGCAGGTAAGTACTTTTGGTAACCCCCAATGCAAAGTAAGTTAAGTCCTTCCTGGAAGGAGGGCTAAACACAGAGTCAGAGGGAAGAAGAGTTATTCAGGGTGCCAGGCCAGGCAAAAGTCAATTGGACAAAAGTCAAGGTGAGCTGAAGCAATTCTTGCAGGTAGGTAAAAGTCTTGCACAATGTTTTAGAAGTCTTTGCAGAAAAGAAGAAATCAAAGTAGGGCCACAAGCTGATTAGGCTTGTGAGGTAAAGAATCTGTTAGCAACTCTACAGAAGCAACCAAGACAAGTCTCCACTTAGAACAAGTGAGGTTACACAACAAGAAGTAAGTTATCTTAGACTTTAAAGTATCTTTGGCTAGAAGAAGAAAGGTTCCAGCTAGCTTCTGTTCCTGTGCAGCTCTGCAGATCCTGTGCTCCTGGGCCTCAGTCGTGGGGACAAGAGGGAGGATGTCTGGAGGACTCCTGCACTGCAACAGGATTGTCTGCAACAGAAAAGGAACAACTTCTATTCAGTGGCACTTTGTGGTTCAGCTTCTCGCGTTTCAGCAAATAGCACCACTTCGGACTCTTGGCTGTTGAGATGGGCTTTCCTTGCATCTGGGGTCCAGCACTCTGTTTAGGTGGCTCAGGCTTGGTCCGTCCTGCTTCCTGGGAGTCCAGAGGATCTCCCTAGAGCTCTTGGCCAAATTAAAAGCAACGCACCCAATCTGGTGTTCCTCTCCCTGGCTCTTCGGTTCCAGCAGCAACTGCAATACAACCAGCTTGGAGAGGCTGTCCAGGTGGCTTACTTTGGTG
Organism: Ambystoma mexicanum; assembly: GCF_040938575.1. NCBI lineage: Eukaryota > Metazoa > Chordata > Amphibia > Caudata > Ambystomatidae > Ambystoma > Ambystoma mexicanum. The sequence goes on along the minus strand of NC_090929.1, from coordinate 1,433,564,550 downwards.
TTGATTGGTCCCACCAACTCAAGGAGAGAAGTCGTCTTTACAGGGCTTCTCTAGTCGAAACGAATTTGGGAGCTTCAGTACAGCAACAGGGCTTCACCGGGCAAACCAATGATCCAGGGGTTGCAGAAATGGCAAAAAAAGGCAGAACGGGGTCATTTTGACAAAATTGCCCCCCCTGGGTGCTTTACTGCAGCTGCTAACGCAGCCCGCGGTAAAAGCACACCACAATAGTTAAAAGTAAACCACTGCCACCAGCCATTCATTAAGGAAAGGGTAATATAAAAATGTTACATGAGAAACTATACAAAGGGGATACTAAGTAACCACTCCAGCACCCTATTGTAAGATAGCGTGTGCTGGGTCTAGAAAGTTACAAATGTAAGTAAAGTCAATTTCACCTCACTGCTCTTGGAAACAGTATTTTATCCAAAAGAAGGTATTTAAACCTTTGGTAAATCTGAAAGAATTCCCTGTGCCACTGCACTGAAGGTGCTGTGTGACACAATGTAAAGATGATACCTATGGAGTTTGTCAGACTCCATACTTAACAAAGAAATACAGAAAACACATCGAATTAAAAGTGAAAAGTCCCAAAGTTCAGCAGAAGAGCTGTGGGTCTCTAAGGTGGGAGGAATTTAGCACTAAACTGAAAATTCTCCATAACAGGGGCTCATTTACAAAACGTTTTTCAATGGGATTTTGCCATGGAAAAACGTTTTTGTAAATCAAGCCCAAAGAGTGCCTGATTAGTCGAGATAGCAGAGGCAAGAAATATTCCTTGAGGCCCCTGAGAAACCTGGCTCATTGGGGACATAAGTAAGAATGGGTAGAGTGAAAGGAAGGAAAAAGTGGTCTGGTCTCCCTTGTTACCCCGAAACAATGAAAATAAATGTACGCTCCTGGGCTGGCTGTGAGCAATGCCATATGTGGCTCCTTGTTTCTGAAGTGTCTGGCTTTCTTTTTCAGGCCTCTTAAAAAACAAAAACAGAGGGTTGAACAAGTGTAATACTTTGTGCAGTGACACTAAATAAGAAAGAATAGGAATAACAGATAAATTGTCTTTCTGGAATTCTATACAATAATTGTTAGACTTATTAAAGGTTTATTTAAGGCACACTTCAGGGGTTGGGACACTGATTTACAGGCCGATTCATGGAGTTAATGTGCGCCGACAATCGCAGCGCAAGCGTGCGAAAGTGTGCGAATCGCAGAGCAAGCGCGAAAATCGCAGCACAAGCGTGCAAAAGCCGCGCACATCGATTCATGGAAGTCCGTGCGCGTGTAAACCCTGGGATGTGCGCTAAAATCATGCGTGGTGCACGCGGGCGCACACGTCATCAAACGCCGTGCGTTACGCGCACAGCGAAAGCGCACACGACAAAAGTGGGCGGAACACGGGGCGTAACATGCGGAATGGGGAACAACATGTGAAAATGTAGCCGTTACGGGGGCAGTACAGGAGGCAAATGCGCAGAACGCCCACAGGCACGCCTACAACACGTATTCATGGAATCAAACAGGGGAAACGTGAGCACCAAAAAAGACGCGCTAATCCGGAAACATGTACGCCAGCAGGAAGCAGGCGTACGCAGCCCAGCGCAGCATAAAAGTGCACGCAAACAACAAACATGTTCAGACGCTACGGTGAATATACCGTTCCTCGCAGCAGTGGCCGTGGGACACCGCAGGAGGAGGAGGATAGCCAGGCCCCGCATTTTTACACCCAGGACCAGCCTTTTTGGGATGCCTGATGACCAGGTGTATGGGAGGTACAGGTTTCCACCACACATAATACTTGACCTGGTGAGTGAGTGGGAGGATGACCTCACATCACCCACTCTGTGCTCCCAAGCACTGAGCCCCTTGGAAAAGGTGCTCAATGTACTGCATTTCTTGGCCACTGGTTCATTTCAGCAGACAAGTGCCATAGTGGGGGGGGGTCTCACAGGCCACGCAGTCACACTGCCTACACCAGGTGTTGGCCATCTTGACTGCATGCCCCTCAGTCCACAGGCACATATACATGCCCAGAACACCTGCAGAAAGGCAGGCTGCCGTCCAGGACTTTTACGGGGTGGCCCACTTCCCCAAAGTGCTCGGTGCCATTGATTGCACCCATGTAGCTCTACGTCCATCCAGGGCAACTGAGCACATCTATAGAAACCGCAAGCACTGGCATTCCATCAACGTGCGGGTAGTATGTGATGCCAAGGGAATCATCACCTCAGTATATGCCAACTATCCAGGCTCCACCCATGATAGTTTCATTTTCAGAATGTCACCCCTAAACCGGAACCTTGAAGCTGGGCGGCATGGTGATACATGGCTGCTTGGTGAGTATAATTGCCTCTGCACATGCATGCATGTCAGATACTGAGTAATGTCACAACCCCACTAATGATACCCATCATCACCTCCCCAGGGGACAGTGCCTAGCCTCTGAGCACCCACATGATGACGCCAATTCGGAACCCCACCACAGCACCTGAGGTAAGATACAACACAGCCCATATTGCAACCCGGGGCATAGTGGAGCGCACATTCGGAGTGCTCAAGTCACGCTTTCGTGCCCTTGATTGCTCGGGTGGGCAGCTGCTATACGTGCCCCCAGTAGTGTGCAGGATCATAGTGGCAGAATGTGTCCTTCACAACGTTGCAACCGGCCGGGGCCTGCAGGTGGACATGGTGGTGCCCCCACATCCCCAACCACATGCACGGCTGCTGCGCATGGGAGGTGAAAGGGCATGTGGTGAGGCAGCCCGTACACAGCTGGTGGCTAATTACTTCACCTAAAATACTACCCCTGTGGAGTGCACACAGCCCTGGCACATACCAGCTGACAATCAATGATGATGACATAAGGGACAGTCAACTGTCACAACCATACCAGCCTGAGATTGGTCACCTGGCAGTGTTACATTGTGTGCATCCCTACCTACTTAAATACAACCAATGCCGTGTGAAAAAAAGACACACATTCATGCTGCATGAATTACTACCCCCTTGAAAAATACACCATGAAAATAGTGCCATGTCATCCAACCCTCCCCATCTCAGCTACCCAATACACCATGGCATGTCATGCAATGTGAAAGCTACAAAATGAATGCACAACACATGATACAAGTGTCACAAAGTGCACTGTTCCAAATGTAAACAGGCCACAGACAATATGCTTCCAGTAATCAATAAGAAACAGCACACATGAACAAATACTTACCAGCAACACAGTGCAGCAACACAGGATGAAACAGTGTCAAAATACGACAGTACAAAATCAAAGTAGTGCAAGTCTCACAACCTGACTAAGCCAGCACATCGGCCCCTTCCAACTGCAGAGTGTCGCTGTCCGGAAAATGTGTCAGTGTACTGCATACAACATGAACTGCATCTGCAAAGGAGACGGCCTTGTAAAGACATGAAGAAGGTACATGTGAATAAGGAGAAAGACATGGATGCACAAGCACATTTCAATACACCATGCATTGTTCAATCCAACAACAATCCCCACTAGGGATGTACACACAGTTTTGACTACAGACTGCCCACACAGCCCAATGTCACTGTGTAAGTTACTGTCACTTGGTCACACCTTTTGCAAGCCAGCCCTAGGAAAGGGGAAGCAGGAGGGCTGTGTGTGTCAGGAACCCAACCATCTAACCCAAAGACAGGACAAGCCTGCATGTGCCCAGCTGGAATACACAGTGGATGATAATGGAAGCCACACAAGGCAACACACTGTAAAAAAAAAAAATATCCAAAAATCAAAAATGGCCATGTGTGGACCAGGTGGGGGGGCAGGCCACTCAGGAGGTTCGAGGGCAGGGTGCACCCCAACACCGACCTGCGTGGATGTTGCAGAAACAAAATACCTCCATGGGCTCATGGCCTGCACGGTTACGCTAATGTGGGAGAACTGCTGTCGCTCTCTTCACCCTCTGCTGCTACATCAGGAGGTGCCGGTGCTATGGGAGGCAGCCCATGCAAAGCCATGGTATGGTCCTCCATGGCAGCAAGCATGCGTGTGTGTAAGGTCTGGTTCTGGAGGATGATAGTACGGAGATCGACATGCAGCACCTCACGGGTTGCCTGCATTTCTGCATGCATGGCCTCGCGTGATGCCCGGATCTCTTCGCGTGATGCCCGGATCTCCTCACATGTTGCCTGGAGCTCAGCTGAGAGCGAACGTGTGAGCTGCTCCAGCTGCTGTTCTGCCCTAAAATTTCAGGAAGCCTCAAGTTCAACCAGATTCTCCATGAGTAAATGGAGTTCTAACCTCAGGGCTTCCCTGTGGCCCTGGGACTCTACAGAAATGGCTTCGTGCAGAGTCTCCAGTGCCGCCCATCGGTCCCTGTTGGATGCCAACATGTCCTCCCTGTGTGATTGGCAAATGGACTCTGTTGCCTGCTGTTGGAGCTCCATCTGCCTTTCAGGGGGAGAATGGAAGGGGCCACCCTATCCATTGCCTGAGCCATCATTTCAACCAATGCTCCCGGTTGTGCTGCTTTACTGTACATGGAGTTTTCCCATATAGTATTGCCTGGTGTCGCATGGCAACCGCGTTGGCGGGCACCACACCTGTTTGGGGCAAGGCAATCTGCACCTTGCTGTGCTGGCACTGCCTGAGGCTGCAGGACTGCATTCCCCCTCTGATCTGCTGGCCCAGGAACAGGATCGGATGTTGTGGAGTGTGACCCTGCATCCGTAACCGCCAAAGGCGGAGTTACCAACACTGACATCCCCATAGAGGGGTCTACCCCTGGTGCAGGTGGGTTGGACAGAACAGCATCCCTGCCAGAAACACTCAACTGCGACAGCACATAAGTCTCATCGTCCGATTCAGCACCTGAATCATAGAGGTCTGGGGAGGTGCACCCAGAGACACCCCTGGACAGTATGGTCTGCAGGAGGATTGGGTTTTCACCCACCACCACCCCATGTCCTCCACTGGTGCCCAGTCGTGGCTGAGATTCCTCCTGGGTCTGCACCATCTCCTCCACCTCAACAGCATCAAGTGCATCATCACCTGCAAAACATGAAAGACAACAAATGGAAACAGGCATGAGCACCATAGCACACACATAGGCCTAACAAGCCAGAGATCCAGTACATGAATTACACATGTCCCACATGACTATAACCCTGGCATGCATGCACTGTCAATGAGTTGGAAGGGGAGGCAAAAAGCAGACACTGAGGACTCCAAGATGGAAAAGCAACACATGTGCAGCATGCTGGATAGCACTGGCAGCACACGTTAGCCTGTGAGTGGCATGGGCAATCCACATACATGACACATGCCAGCACACAGATGGCACGTAGAATAGCCATTGTACATTTGACAAGTACAGCCATATGTTACTGAATGAGTACTGTCACCCAGCCATGTGAGATGGACATGATGAGATGAAAAAAGCAAAATTGTGTGACAAAATAGGCATGTGCCACACACTGCAACACATCCAGTGTACAATTGTACAGTGATGGCAGGCAGATGGATACATCAATGGCTGGTCACTTCAACATGACAGGAAACGCCAATCATGTTCCACATTCAAACAGGCCCCCAAAATCAATATGAGCACGCCCTTACTCAATCAGCCTGAATGGTCAAATCATTCCCATAACAAGATAATAAATGTGGGCCAATGTGGGGTGTAATCTATGACAGAAGCATGTCACATATGTGGCATTAGGGCTGAAAAATGCGTTGCAAAAATGGGAGGATTGAAACAATCAGGCTGAATGAACACTGAAAATTCTGAACAATGTTGTTGCAAGATGACAGTTCAAGGGCAACTGCAGTAATGTGGCGCTAATTGGCCACTGTGGTCAGAAGGGATACTGTCATACCCAAATCAAAGGCCGGTGAATGGTTTGGATGAAGCACATGGGTGACCCATACCAGTCAGGACTACACACCCTCACCTGGCACTCAATCAGAACACATCACCCAAGCAACATACACATGGATTACACACACATGAATGGGCACTCACCAGACAATGCTTCGTAATCTGTTAGGTCTCCCACGCCTTGGATCTGTTCCTCTGTGATGAAGGTTCCAGCAACTGACTCATGTTCAGTGAGTTGGTCGTCCTCTGGTGGAGACCCACCGCCAGTCACCAGAGTAGAGGCATGATTTGAAGCCAGCTTGTTCTTTGCTCTGCGTTTCAGGTCATTCCACTGCTTGTAGCAATCATCAGCTGTGCGCCTCTCAAATCCAAGGGCACTAATGTGGTCTGGGATGGTCTGCCAGTGGGCCATACGTTGACCAGGTGTAGTCTTGCACCCTGCAGTCACCACCATTTCATGACTATGTGCCGACACATAGGCCACAAGTGCATCAAGTTCGGTGTCATTAAAGCTAGGCTTCCTTGACATGCCGGAGTGTGTAGCCGTGTCTGGAGTCTCAGCCTGTAGTACTAGAGCACCCTTCAAAGGTAGTGCGGATCCTGAGTGTCTGTAGTTTTACACTGCCACTCATGTGCAACTGTCATGTGTGTATCAGTCCATTATACAGTGCCCTGATGCCTGATGCCTGTGTTCTATCTCTCTGTCTGCAGCGTCAACTGATGAAGAGGGCGGAGAGGGTGCTGTGGAGCAAAGCGGCAGGGATCGCACCACCAGCCGGAGATGCAAGGCCCGGCTCCCCTTCCAGTTTGTCATCTCGTCGGGGAGTGAGGAGTCTGGCGCCGCGTCCCAGGCCGCAGCTGCCGAGGGTATGTCCAAGAGGCGGAGGTCGGAGGTGGACTTCTCGGCAGCAGAAGGGGCAGCTGAGACCCCAGAGGGTCCTTTCGAGGAAGATGGCATGGAGTCATCCAGGTTGGTGGGGGGTTTGGTGGAGGAGGAGGAGGCCGTGGAAGGGACACACACGGGGTCTGGAGGTAGGGATTCCACTGGTGCTAGTGGTGCAGTGCTGGGGCAGGGACAGTAGGCAGCACAGGCCGCCACGGAGGTGCCTGTGTGTAATCCTGTCCCCAATCCTGTGACTGCATCATCCTGCACCAGCAGGGATGCCTATGTCCAGACCCGTTTTCAGGGAGGGGATGAGAGCACAACTGGCCTTCCTCTCCCTGCGGTCGTGGCAATCCGGGACCGGGTTGAGCCTGTCCTGTCTGGGATGGCGTTGCGTCAACGGGGCATGCGTAGTGACCTGCAGTGTTTTAGTGAAGACACTGCACGTCATCTCGGATGCCTCGTTGAGCACGTTGGCACTGGGACGGTTCACCAGGGCTGGATTCCTCCGTATGCTGGACCTTATTCCGACCCCCTCCTCACCTGAACCCCCTATGCGCCAGTTGTCCTCCATGCCATCTTCCCACCCATGTATCACCTGGGTACCTTGTGGAGCTGCCTCTGACCCTGCGGCTAGGCTGGTGGAGGACACATCCCTGCCAAGTAATACACGTACCCCGCTCGCACAGGGCCAATCGCGTGTGAAACTTCCCGCGCAACCCCGAAATACATGTACCCCGCTCGCACAGGGCCAATCGCGTGTGAAACTTCCTGCGCACCCCCGAAATACACGTACCCTGCTCGCACAGGGCCAATCGCGTGTGAAACTCCCCGCAAACCCCCAAAATACACGTACCCCACTCGCACAGGGCCAATCGCGTGTGAAACTCCCCGTGAACCCCCGAAATACACGTACCCCGCTTGCACAGGTCCAAACGCGTGTGATTCTCCCCCCGCAGCGGGGTACGTGTATTCGGAGGGGTGCGCGGGGAGTTTTACAGGCGTTTTCGTGGTTGGGGGCCTGTATGGTGGTCCACTGGCCTGTGCACATTGTACAGGATTTGTGCACTGTACATGGCGCACGGGGAGGGCTTCGGGGCGTAACTGGCGTTGCTGCAGGGTCGCTGCGCCACTCTGCGCCACGGCTGGTAATGGATGTTAAAATCCATGAATACGCTGTGCACGGCAATGGATTTTGGCGCACGCGGCTGGCGCAGACTGTCGCACGCGCACACTGTGCGCCAGCCGCGTGCGCCACTTGTGCGCTGAATTCTATGAATTACCCCTTAGTCTGTTCTTAAACACCTCAACTCAGCCTTTCATCCTTCTGAGGTCGATAAATGGGTGATATTGTATGTATATTTGCTCAATATAAAGCGCTTAAGTGTAAGTGCTTTATAACACATCATCATTTGGCCTCGGACGTCTGCTTGCATTGGCAGTAACTTGGTAATATGGGCCTATACACACTGATATTAACGATATATATAGTGATCCATTCTTGTAAGAAATGTACATCACATTATAGTGATATCGTAATCATATTTTTCGTTGTGTACTTAGGAACAATGCTATGTGATGCCCCTTCCTGTTTTGTTATGGGGTGAAAGGTTGTGTTCCATCGCTTCCTGTGATGTCACTTCGGTGCTGGGTCAAATAACATCACTCCCTGTGCAAAGTGTATTTTTGCAGTGCAAAGTCATTTTGTACTGCAAACATGAGTTTGTACTGACTTTGCAATGACATTGCTCTGCAAAAATACATTTTGCACAGTTCCATGAATCAGGGTTTGTCAGCAGTGCTAAGTCACTTTTCAGCAGTGCAAACTCACTTTCAAAAGTGCTAAGAATTCCATGAATCGTGCCCTAACTATATAGTTTGGCGGAGTTAAGCCATCCTACCTCACGCTCCTGTGAGTATACAGATTTATGTGATTAAAGTGGTCCTTACCTCCAGGAATCATTGACCCTCCACATTGGTGTCATTCTGCACTGCCATCTCAGCACGGCACAGCCAAAGAGATCCTTGCTAGGCCCCAAGCTTGCAGAGCCTGTGGAAGGCTGCTCGTTGTGCTCTGTAGGCCTTCAGCATTTTTCAGATGCAAAACCGTGAAAACAGAGGCACCACCAAGGGGTTGCCAAGGGGAGCCAGGGCCACCAGGGGAGTTTCTAGGTCTGGAAAAGACCCGGGGCTAAACTGATGTCGGAACTGTTGGGACTGGGGGCTAGCTAGTCTTTTGGCTGTAGCTCCTGAGATTCTATCCGGGCTACAACCAAAATATCAGGGGCTATAGCCCCCTTTTCTCCCCCCCCCAGCAACGCCCCTGAGGGCCACCCTTATAAAAACGCTGCCCCCACCCTCCACACCTGCCAGCCTGCATCTTAGAGCCTTGCTACCCCAAGATTTCCAGTGACCGCATCAGACCACTCCTACGAAAAATGTCTGGGGCGCCACTGCCTGAAAAGACTCAGAACTTGCGCGGCAGTCAGTGCCAGCTGGAGTTTCATAAGCTGGGAGCGTGAGGACTATGTGACCTGACAATATTCTGTACATTTCTCTCTGAAATTACATTTGTGCACAAGCAAGACACTGCAAACTTGTTTATGTGTTGGCAATAAAAAAGCTGTGGTTTTATTGTACAATATGGCAATAAACATAACGGTATTATTATGAGAAGCCAAGATAGTGTGTAAAGTCTTATCTCTTTTTTTCCGGACTTTAGAGCAAGTGGGCCAGGAGAAGGACAGTGTCCGCTCTGCTCCTGGCCCATGCCGCCAATTTCTGACCCACGACTATTCCAACAACGTCCTGTTGTTTTGCATCTTGCTCATCGTGTACTTCTCTAGGGGTGGGTGGGTCTGGGTGAAGAAGATTTCTTTGTGGGCAATTATCCTTGTAGCACTCCTTTCTGAGTGTTTGTAGACTGAAGAATTCCTTGCGACACGCTGGTAAATATTGGAAAAAAGTGTCCTGCGGGCAGTGGCGGCTGGTGAGTTTGAAAGCTGGTGGGGCATAAATTTCCCAGGGTGAATTTAGTAGCGAGCGCGCGCAGCGCACGAGCCCACCCCCCCAAAGGGGGTGCTCGGGGGATCTCCTCCCGTGAAATTTTAGGAAAAATGGCCTACAAAATGTGCAATTTACTGTCCAAAAAACCCACCGAAAAAAAGCATTCGGTTTTACATATTAATGGTGGTACACTATTCTTTTTTTTTAATTTATTTTTTTTAAACTTTGTTTATTGAGGGGAACAATTCACAGAAAGACAGTTCTCATAAACAGTACAGTGGCATACATCAGTGGCAGTAAGACAGATATCGTCACCTAAGGCGACGGGGTAGGTGTTACATCGGAATCGGACATCAAATCACATAGATACAAACGTAGTAGAGACCATATATCTTTAGGACGACAGGGTGTCGGGAGTGATAAAACAAAGAGTTCCTCGTCATCGTTCACCATACACAAGTCTTTCAGGAAATTGGACTGGGTAGGCCCTGCAGTGGATTTCCAGCATTTAAGGATGCAGCGTTTGGCAACAATACATGAGATGTTAAATAGTCTCCTCGTGGTCTCCTTCACCTTCCCAATGTCACCAAGCAGGTATTTTAGGGGGAATAGGGCGGCTGGGATCGCCGTTATCTCCTCAAGGAGCTCAGCCACTTCTCGCCAAAAGTTTGCGATAACAGGGCACGAGCAGTACATATGATATGCCCCAACATCAGGAGCGCCGCATTTCAAACATGTCCCTGTGCAACCCTCCACAAACTTAGCCAGTCTAGCCGGGGAGTAATGTAGCGTGTTCAGTATTTTAAATTGGATCAGTCGGAGTCCAGAGTTCATGGAGACCGATTTGGTGAGTTGACAATATCGGGCCCATCTCATGTCATCGATCTGAGTACCCACATCCCGCTCCCAGGTTTCTCTGATAGTGTTTCGTGAGGGGGAGTGTGATTGCACCAGGGTGTATAGCGACGAGATTCCTTTGCCATGACCGTCCGTCGTCACCATGGCTCTGATGCACTCATGTGTCTGGGGTTCTACCGGGAATGAAGGCCATTTGGCGGCAAAAGCGGTTCTCATACGATAGTATTGGAGACGTTTAAGCTGACCCCCTCCAACCGCCCCGTGAAATCTGCAAGTTCACAGAACGTGCCATCAGGGAACATATCTCGTAACTTGAAGAGTCTATTCAGGTCCCAGGTCCGCTGAAGGGCCCTGTCGAAGGTCGGGGAAACACTGGAGAAGTTCCACAGGGGTATATCTGGGTCATAGGGGACTTCCAGGCCAATCCTTTTATAGACCCTGGACCACGCCCTTGTAGTGACGTTTACCGGGTCAAACGGGCAGTTGTTGCTATATGTGGGGTTCAAAAGGACCGAACGTATATCATTAGGGCGGACTGCATACTTTTCGAGAAGAATGTGTGGGGCAGTGTCCTCGGCATCAAACCAATGTTTTACGAATTGTGCCTGTGCTGCTATGCAATACAATTCAAAATCAGGGGCCGCAATACCACCCTGTGAGTATGGCTCCACCATTTTATCCCACCGCAACCTAGCAGTTTTACCTTTCCGAATAAAGGAAGATGCCAGTGACCTATGTTTGACAAAAAAGGGTTTACCGGCCATATCGAGATGTTATTGGGAGGTACAGGAGTTTGGGTAATACAACCATTTTAAGTAGGGCCACTCGGCCGTATAGGGACAGAGGGAGGTTAGCCCATAGGTGGAGCTTGGTCGAAAGGGTGAGAAGCAGTTCGCCATGATTGTGTGAGTGCAGGAGCTGTCTATCTCTAGCCACCATTATGCCCAGGTATCTCACCAGCGTGGGGGCAGGCTTAAACCCTGTGATGCAAGATAGGTCACCCGTATTAGGGGTCAAAGGAAAGATTTCGGATTTGGGGACATTGATTTTGTATCCCGAGCATTCCGAGAACTTGTGTATGTCAGCCATAATGTGTTGCACATTCTCATGTGGGTCCCGGACATACAACAGGGTATCGTCCGCATACAGAGATATGATCTGGGGAGGGCCAGTCATCCTGAGTCCTCTATGCGAGTGGTGTTGACGAATTTATTCCGCCATTGGTTCAATAGTGAGGGCAAACAGAATGGGGGAAAATGGGCAACCCTGCCTGGTCCCCCTGTGCAGATGGAAAGAAGGGGACAGGGTGTTATTGGTTAGGACCTTGGTGGATGGTTGAGTATATAGCAGCCGAACGCATTTAATAAAATACGGTCCAAACCTCTCAAGTACAAGGAAGAGGTATGTCCAGGAGACGGAATCAAAGGCCTTTTCGGCATCGAGGGCCACTACGGCCGCCCTAGCCCCCGGGTCTATCTGCGCCAGCACATTGAACAGTCGTCGAAGGTTTAAAGCCGTGGATCTAGTTGGTATGAAGCCGGCCTGATCAGGGTGAACCAGGATTGGCATGTATGGAAGGAGCCTGGTGCCCAGTACTTTAGCGAAGATTTTCGCATCGGTATTGATTAGGAAGAGGGGCCTGTAAGAGGCCATCTCCTGTGCTGGTCTACGTGGCTTCAGAAGGACCGTAATAGTTGCCTCACGCATCGAGCCTGGAAGGACACCACAATTCATGGCCTCCTCCCATACTTTCAGTAACAGTGGGGCCAATACGCCTTGGAATTCCTTGTACAGTTCGGCAGTCAGACCATCCGAGCCAGGGGTGCGGCCACAAGATAAAGATTTTATGGCCTCGTTTAGTTCTTCAATACTCACGGGTTGATCTAAAATGTTTCGCTTGGTTCCAGTGAGTTTTGGGAGATCAAGGGAGTCTAGATATCTGAACGTGTCTTCCCTGGTTTTAACATCATGATCAGAGTATAAAACGGAGTAAAAATCAGCAAAAGTAGCGTTGATATCGCATTCTTTATTGACCATGACCCCAGCTGGATTCTGAATACTAGCAATTTGATTAGGGTGCCTATCTGTTTTAAGCATGTTGGCAAGAAATCTCCCCGCCCTATTGCTCTCCCCGTATCTGCGGGCCTTAGCCGGGGCAGCCATGTACAGAACTTCCCTATTGGCTAGTTCATGAAAGTCCTTGAGGGAAGCGTGTATCTTAGACAGGGTTTCTTTGTCAGTCATCGATCTCAGCGGAGAGGGACGAGCTAATAAGCCAATAATCTATTCGGGAGTGGGAGTCGTGAACAGATGAGTAGAAAGTGAATTTCTTCTCAAGTGGATGTAGCGTGCGCCATGCGTCAATTATGTTGGTCGGTTCCATCATCTGTTTAACGGCAAGAGCCGCTTTGGACGGAGCCCTGGGGGACGTGGATGAGCGGTCCAAGGAGTGATCAAGGATCATATTGAAATCTCCGCCCCATATTATTTGCGCCTCAGTCGATGTGGATATCATGTCGAGGATTGCGCGATAAAATAGCGGGTCATCGATATTAGGACCATATGTATTTATCAACAGGATTTGCCGTCCCGCTGCCTCTAGTCGAATGTTCAACCCACCTTTAGCCTGCGCCATAGCTGCCTATCAAAGAGGGCATTTGCCAAGCATGGCACCACTGTCTCAAGTTTTGCAGAGTCTCGCTGTAGAACAGTCCCCTGGTTTTAACTTTATAACATCCCCAACCAAGCCCGGCAGAACACCAGGGCAAACTCTTACCCGTTTCCCCTACCAACCCCCCACCCGCATCATCAACCCCAACCCGATGATGTATCCCATCAACCAAAACTTGGGAAGTCTCCTGGGGGTGTGAGCTGTACTCACGTGACCGAACACCATGTGGGGGGGCTCACGGCCCTACAACAATATATGGTGGACAAGGCCACCTCGCCGTCGACGGGTTATCAAACTTGTGGTAAGGCAGTGTAGAGCAAGTCCCTTCAGCCAGCGTGGTCCTCCTGTTCTGGCACCCGCCGGGCTAGCAGGTTACGGTTAGCTTCCCGGTTCCCCGGGGGAAGGGGGATTGAGGCCTTGATATACATCATGGCCTCCATAGGGTTGTCGAAAAAGTGTGCGCGGCCTCCGTGTTGGATGCGCATTTTAGCCGGGAAGACAAGCGCATATGGGATCTGGCGTAGTCTCAGCTGTCTCTTGACCGGTTCGTAGGATCTTCTCAGTGTCTGCACATTGGTCAAAAAGTCTGGATATATGTGTATCCGGTTTTCTTCGTAGTACAGGGATCCTTTTTCTCTGGAAAGCCTCAGGATAGCGTCTCTATCTCTATAATTCAGGAGTCGGGCAATGATCGTGCGGGGCGGCGCTCCAGGCTTAGGAGGGGAGGCCAGGGTGCGATGGGCCCGCTCCACGAGGAAATGATCGGAGAAAGCATCGGGGCCCAGGAGAGATTTCAGGAGGACTTCCACATGGCGCTCCATGGAGCCCTTACCAAAGGGTTCGGCTACTCCTACCAGGCGGATATTGTTTCTCCTGGAGAGAGATTCCAAGTCCTCGCACTTGTTCAGGGTTTTCTGCAGGTCTCCCTTCAACTGGGCGATATCACAGCCATGTTGTGCTATCGTGTCCTCATTAACTCCAATTCTGTTCTCCGCCTCCGTAGTGCGAGCACTTTCCTTATCAACCCTAGCCTTCAAAGAGCTAATCGTGGCCCCTATGTCGTCCAGTTTGCTGTTCACCGCCAGGAATCCACTCTGGACCATTGTTAGTAGTTTGCCCACTCTCACATCCAGTGGGGACTCCAGCTGGCTGCCCGAGGGCTCAGCGGGTGTCTCGGCAGGCCCATGCGGCTGGGAACTGGCAAAGGAGTCCATCGGAGCAGTTTTCTTGGAGCCCATACTTTTTTTCTCGCTGCGGTCCATGTGTCAGCTCTGTTGGGTTGCGTTGTGTCCGGTGCCCCGTGATAGGTAGTGGTGGGCGATCATTGGCACTCAGGAGTGTGGCGTACACCGCTGACGAGTATATGAGAGAAAGGCACCAGGGCACCCACCTTATGATGTTACCGGCAGGCCCCAGCGGGTGAACACAACTGGCCCACCACAGTTGACAAGGCCCGACCCGGCGGTCGGTCAAGGATGAATCCGCAGGGCAGTAGCGGAAGAGGGAACGGGATGACAATCCCGATGAAAAGGGCAATGTTCCGTCCAGACCAGGCGTGCGGTGTATATCCAGAAGAAGGGCCAACAGGATATATCCATCGGCAACCCAGAAAGGTGCGGAGCGTGGCCCCTCCCCCTTCCGTCCTGCGCACGAGCCAGCACCCCCGGTCGTCGCGTGATTTCTTCTGGAGCCGTGGGCCGGATATGCCTCCGCCGCGTTCACGGTATAAGTTTGCAGTCCGATTTCTCAGGATTGAGCCGGCGTTCCTTCATGAAAATCAGTGGAGTGATGCCGCAGGCTCTCCACCGCCAAATGCAGGTGTTTATTGGCGTGTAGGCGGCCCCGAACAGGATTAATTTATAATAGGATATGTTACGGGCCGGAGCTCTCCCCTCAGGCGGCCATCTTCATTGTGCGCAACAGCGCCCCCTCTGTGGTACACTATTCTTACGTGTGCAAGTGTGATGGTGTATTTTACAGCAGCTTGTATTGAGAATAGCTGGTACTATGGTGTATGCATAACGAAATTCATTATATAGTCAGTAATGATGTAAACATATGTTTGTCATGTTGTTACTGGCATTCACATGCGTTCATCCTCTTACTAAGGTGGGATTTTAGGCATTTTCTGAAAGGAGTAAACTAAGCTAAAATATTACTTTAGTTTTTAACCACTTATTTAATGCGACATTTGTCCTACCTCTAATGGATGTCTGCCTCGCTGAGTTGCCATTGCTTCAGTTGCTCAAAGTTGCAACACGTGGAATGCACAGGTCTCAGATAGAGCACAAACATATTGCATGAAGAAAAATACAACAGAAATAGTTTATTAAGTTTTATGTTGAGTGCTTTATTATCAACCAACAACCATAACATCAAAACATACTTCACATTTCTTACTGTTCTGTCAAATAGATCACTGCAACCTTACACAAAATCCTAACATATATAAGACCATTCAAACAAAGTTTTCGCTCACATCGAAAGTGCTGACTACGGGGGAAACCCTGGGCTCCCGTGGGCAGATGTGATGGCATGAGGCACACCCACTCCCTTTTTTCCCACAACCGAAATAGAGTCAAGACAAAATTAAAAAGAGGGACATTTCACCAAGCGGGCAATGCAACGCCTGTTTAAACATACCCGTTTCTATCTGCCGGCACCAGGCACTCATTGTCAACACATCTGCACATTCTGCATGGTGTGTGTTGTTTGCCGTAGGTCAGTGTGTTATAAATATGTGATGTAGCAGTTCCCCCTGGACACTCATGGCAAAGTTATGTTGCTTCCCTGTCGGTTTGTTCACTTGTAGTGTTTGTTTGAGCTGGGTTATTACTCAGCCCTGGTTGGTTCATGTGTGCCTCTGAGTCAAAGGCACAGCATATCGTAATGCACCCATGCTCCCTGCTCGGGTTGTGCAGCCTGGCTGCCTGAACACCACGCTGTCATTTGAGCTGTTGGCTCTGCTCAGTCCTGGCACACGTGGCCATGGCAAAGCCTCCTCTCTGGTCACCTATGAACACGTGGAGGGGGTCAGTCCTATGGCACGCCCGCATTTAGAGGCAGGGCGCGAGGTAGAAAGAGAAGAGAACATACAAGTGGGGAGCAGACCTGTAGAAAGCACCCTCGGTCGGTGACTAAACACTCCACGGTCACACCTGGACAACTCAATCCGTACCCAGCTGCACACAACTGTCTCTTGAAGACTGTCATTTGTGGGGGCTGAAACTCAGTGTGCACTCTGAATTGACTCAGCTTTCACCTGCCCCGCTTCCTGGATTTCAGAGAAAATGTTTCGACATATACAGAGGGAAATCACTGCGCTAGGCTCTTCATGTCCCAGGTGCATGTAGTGTACATGTGTGGCCGTGCCATGTGCAACTAAAAGGACGCTGGCGACCACTCTGATTGCAAATCACGCCATGGTTCAGGATTAAAAACCTAATATTTCCCCATCAAAATACGTCTAAATAGTGATTCAGTCAAGTAAATGTTAACATTGGACCAGCATTTCGACATTCCTCTAGAAAACAGGGCATACAGCCTCTGACAGTGCGGATGACATGGCATCGTGTTTCTCCAACTACCACCCCCAAGGGGAAGCCTCCCTCGCAAGTTGTGCAGTAAACGTGAACTTTGCACCTTTCTGTGAGCGTATGCGACAGAGAAGCCTACGAGCCCCTTCCACCAGTCACACACCCCCTGAGTTGTCATCCATCAGTCACACACCCCCTGAATTGTCACACTTCCAACAGCGGGGCGCTGTGCATGACAGGCAGGCAGGTTTGTATGGCTCACTCGCGCGCTGCCAGGTGTCACTCCTGACTTCCTGGGGCACGGTGCACACGCTGATGGGACGCAGTGAGTACCCCAGGGCCCCCAAGTGCCAGGACGTGGACAGGTCCCTGTCCCCCTCCACTCACCGCCGCCTTGGTCCGGGCTTTTGGGGGACAGCTGCCTGACCAGGGCCTGGATCCGCTCCCACTGGCACTCGGCCCGGCAGCGCTCAATCTCCGTGTCCAGCTTGAGTTGCGAGTGCCAGGTAGTTGCCATCTTCCTATGCCCTTGCCTCATCGCGGCCAGCCGCGGCCCGCGAAGCACGCGACCCCTCACGCATCATGCTGCTAGGTCTGGCCACCAGGCACCGCACCAGCCGTGGTGGTGCCACTGTACCAGGCGGCCAGGCCTCTCCCTCAGGCTGCCAGGGCTCTCCCTGGGTTGTGACTTACTTTTTTGTCGTAAAATACCGAAAATATAAAACGGCACATTTTGGATGGAGATTCTACGCGGCCCACACTGGGCAGCAGCAGCACGCCTGCCTGGGCCTTGCTGTCCGTGGGCCTTGGCCCAAGGACCACAGGTAAAGGTCCAGGCCAGGCGGCCCCCGCCTTGGTGGTGAGGCGTCTTTGTCCGTTGGCAAAGCTTTATAAAAGATGGCTTGAATTGTGCACTTTTTAAGCCATCTTTTATCAACCTTGAAATATGTAGAGGAGTCCCCAGGTTCGCCGAGGGTTAAAGATGCCTCGGCGACCTGGGGAAACAAAGGCACAGTAACTTCCTCTGGTGACCCTTCTCGCAAGAGGTCACCATAGGAAGTTACAGTGACTGACAGAAATGCCAGCCAGCTACAGCGATGATGTGGCTGGCTGACACTTCTGTCAGCTTGCCTGACCTAATGGAGGGCGCATCTCCTGTTGCGGCTGCGGCCGTGATGGGATAATGCATCCCGCCAATGTTGTGGTGGGACTGGTGGGCCTGGACAGGGCCCCGGCTCAACCCCACTTTGGGGGGACTGACGGAGCCCAGCCCCGGCAGGCCTTGGCCCACTTAAAGCACTGCCTGTCCAGCACTGTTATCTCGTACACAACTGTTTATATTGGCCAGGCTCAGGCTACATGAGTCTGGACAAAGACATACGAGGATGCAGCTTGGAACATGAGGACTTCAGCAAAATGTATGAAGTTGAACCGAGCATTCAATGGCAGTGTCTTTGAGAACGAAAGTGTAGTTTGTATGTAACTAAGCATGTGAGTGTGCACTGGCACAGGATAGTAGCATCTGGGCATCGCATGGCTTTACCTGAGTATATCAGAGTACAGTTGGCATATGGAAGGTGGCAGTGCCTCTGAATTTGAGCCTGTGTTAACTCAGCATATGATGTATGTATCGGGCATATGAAGTTGTACCTGACAACATTGTCCCATCTGGGCATATAAGGCTGGACATTACAAATATAATGGGTATAGCTGTGAAGGTGAGGGTGCACCTGACATAGGAATGGAATGGCATTAAATGGACACGTCAGTTTGTATCTGGAAAATGAGGCTACACCTGGCATATGACAATCATGCCTTGGAATAGGATGGCTGTACCAGCATATGATCGCTGTGCCTCATTGAATGAGGCTGTAATGAGTCTACAAAGTTATGCCTGTGCATTGGAAGTTGTGTGTGGGCAAACCATTTCTGCTCCAGCCATATGACCTACCCCCACTCACTCTACCTCATGCATTTACCCTACTCCCACTCTCCCTACCCTCACCATATCCCTACCCACCCACCCTACATCCAATTTACCACCACCCAATACCTTACCTCCACTTGACCACCACTCACCCACCTTAACTCCTCTCTCTTCCCCATACACTCACCATCCCCACCCTCTCTACCCCCACCCACCGTACCTCCACTCCCTCTACCCCCACCAATCCTTCATCCACTCTCTCTACATGCACCCACCCTTCCCCCACACTCTTGAAACCCACCCATCCACTCTACCCCTGCTCTCTATATTTCCAACAACCCACTCTACCGCCACTCTCTCTACCCAACTCACCATACCTCCACTCTTTCTACCCCACCTTACCCTCTCCCACATACCCACCCACCCCACATCCACTCTCTCTAACCCCACCCACCCTACCTCCACTCTCTCTAGCCCCACCCTACCTCCACTCTCTCTCTACCCCCACCAACCCACCCTAGCTCCACTCCATCTTCTCCATCCAGACACCCTACCACCACTATCTCTGCCCCCACCCACTTTACCTCCACTGTCTCTACCAACCCATACACACCTACCCTACATCCGCTCTCTCTACCCCACCCACCTGACCTCCACTCTCCACTCCACCACCTATCTTTGCTCTCACATTCTTGCTTTATTGCTTAGCATCTGACTCTCAACCTTTATCACTCATATTCCCTCTTGCTTCTCATCGATGGCACCCTCTCTCAATCACTTCCTCCCTTGCTCTATTCTCCTTCTCATTCTCTTGCACACCACAACCCTTATCACATCCTCCTCTCTCTCACCCCTTTCGACTCTCCTCTTTGCATGGTAGTGCATATGAATGCAAAATGTAAAGAACAGCTGTAAATGTCAAAACTATTGACTTTTCCAATACTTGTGTTTTATGCAATGGGTCAGACCAACTGAACTTCTGCCTGTGGCAGTCTCAGGCTACAACAATAAACACAGTACAATGACAAATTACACAAATGTCAGTAGTATATGACTTGCTTTGTTTTTGGTGTGGACTCACACAGAACAGACTCAAAAGACCCAAGGTACTGAAATGCCGATTTCCCACTTGTTGTAGACAGTTACTAGAACAATTACATATTCTCTTGGATCTAAAAGCCAATATACCATTATTATAGATTAAGGTCAAATCGCTCTTCGTATGCTGCTAGACTCATCAGCGGCTTTTGATCTTATCTGATCTTATTGATCACTCGCTTCTGGCCACAAGATTGAGTGATGTGGCTAGATGCCCAGAACATGCAGCAACCTGGTTTAAATCCTTTCTGGGCCAAAGGACCACAAGAGTTGCTATGGCTGCTATGGCTGCTTCACAAGCAGGCCCCGTCACAGTGGAGTGTGGTGTCCAACAGGGCTCCTGTTTAAGTCCTACTCTTTTTAACATCTATAGGAGACATTTCTTTGACCTGCTGGACGACATCGGCGTTGTATACATTAACTATGCTGATGACTCCCAAATTCTCTTTGAACTAACTGGAGATTATGATCAGGATTCAGGCAACATTAATAAACAGTATGCTGTGGTGCAACAATGGATGGCCAATAACTCCCTTGCGTTAAATGATGGTAAAACAGAGCTCCTCATCATAGGCCCTGAGCCCAGATAAAAATTCTGCATCCCAAGTGCTCACATTTTAACACTGCAGGCAGCACTATTAAAGTAGCATCCGACGTGAAGACTCTGGGAGTCTATTTTGAAGCTGAGATGTCTTTTTGTTAACAAGTGGATTCTATTAGATCTTCTTGTGCTTATATAAATAAGCTTTTATATCAAATCAGCCCATATCAATCCATAGAAAACAGAGCATTATTGGCTACCCCTCTGATTAATTTGCGTTTGGATTATTGCAATAGCCTACTGGCGGGCACTGCAAAAAAGAACATTAAGAGGTGACAGACCGTACACAAATGGTGTGATTAGAGCTATTCATGGCCTCAAGAGAGGCGAACATGTTACCGCTCTGAGACGAGATCTTCACCGGCTGCAGATGCAACATCACATGAAATATAATGTTTTAACACTAAACATTAAATGTATTGCTTGGTCTGCTACACATTACTTGAAGAATCGAATAAACATTAAAGCCCCTGTTAGAGCTCTACGCTCGAATGAAGGCATATCCCTTGGCCAACCGTGTTTTAAATGGACAAGTTATGGAGCCACAGCTTTAACGCTTGGGCTCCTAAGACATGGAACGACCTACCCCTTGCACTGCGTGACTGTCCATGCATTTCAAATGTTATAAAGAATCGTAAAAACATTCCTGTTTAATAAAGAAATAGATTAAGCCTTCTGTGTGTGATAAGTTGTGTTGGTATATGTTCTATGTTTGTCTCTCAGTGCTTTGAGGCCTTCGCGTGCGTGGCGCTTAACAAATATTGAAAGAAATAAATAAATACATAAATATTCAAAATACATACACAATTTGCACTTTATCAAAGAGAACATTTTCATGAATGCAGAGTTGAATCCTTGTGCTCCCTGCAATGTGTGGATGGTACTGCGAAAAACACTGGTCTTCTCAGCCTCCTCCCGAGAACCAGAAATTAACAAACTATGTGACAAAGGCGCACTTAATAAATATACAATAACAGGTATGGGGAATACATTCCACTAGGCATATACACTACACAGACCTATATTGGTGGCATGCATGCTCTCAATTGTAACCACAGAGAAGCTCCTCCCGAATGCTTACAAAACAATGCTTTTGGCACATCGGTGTTCCATGAGATGTGTTGGAGGGTTCTGCAAAAAGCACTAGTTATTACTACGGCAAGCAACGCTCGCAACTACAACATGTGTGTACGCCACCTTTTGCCCTGCTCTTTTGCACTCTGCCGTTCGAATGGTGGAAATATGACAGCCTACGCGTATGTCAACACGTAACGCCATCAAATTACGATTTTATACAACATGAGCTTGAGAGGCTGAACCTACCAGGCGATGAAAGCGCACGGTTGTATGTGGTGGTACATAATTTATATGGCTATTCATTAGGTCTGCTGGAACACCTGGGGTAAGATATTTCTAGACCATGTGATTGTGTATGAGTATATAGAGGTAAGCTTAATTGCCAAGCAAAGCATTTCAGCACCTGGTTACATGACACTTTACCCTATGCTATAAAGCCCTCTGGCGCATAATGTCTGTATCCGGACATATGTTAGCAGAGCTGGGCTCATGAGAGCTGCACCCGTCATATCTAGGTGCATACATATTTACTTAGGTGAAATTCATTTTTCCTGGCATATGATGGCAGTAGGTGCATTGCAGCATGCATCTAGCACACGAGAGCAATGCCTGTGATAGTGAGGCTGCAATTGCCCATGTCCTGTGCGGCGGTGCCCGTCTCAATCTGAAAGTCTTTGCACATAGGAGTATGCCAGGAAGCTATACCACACCTGGCATTAAATAAGCGATACCTATTGCCTTTGTCAGTGTGTCCTTTTTCCCTCAACTCTATTGATTTCCGATGTTAGATACCTCGTTGCTGAAACATCCTCCATAGTTTATGGCGATTTACGGGACAGTGTTAGCTTCACTGCGAGGGACACTTGCTTGTAAAAAGCCTGGGGATGCGCCGAACAAAGAGAGGGCTAAAGCCAGACACGGCCATAGCCGACACCCCCCACCAGCCATTCCAGGGAGTACAAGGGGATCCCATCCCCCCTACAGCTATAGGACGGCCAGAGAGTGGGGAGGGGCCTCTCCCTGACCTGAGGGCGCCAAGCAACAGTTAGGGGGTGGGGGGAGACAAGGTGTGAGGAAGAGGTGGGTAAGGGGGGGTTTGAGCCAGGACATCCCCTTTAGCACAGCTTAAAGGGACAGGGAAAAGGGGGATACAGCCTCAATCCCCAACACCACAGAGCAAGAAAGAATCCACCCACCCCACAGGCACAGGAAATGTTGATTAATAAATGTATTAATATCTGTTTGAATTTTCTGCAGGATTGTGGCAGTGGAGGTAGGTGCATGGTGCTCCAGGCTGGTAGGCCTGCTGGAATCCACAAGGGATCTGCAGCAGCCGAGTTTGGCGGCAGCAGAGTGCTTAGCTCAGCAAGCCACAGGGAATCGCTCACCATCGGCTGGGGTTAGCGGAAGGGGCCACCACATGGCCATGGCGGCAATTGAATGACGACAGGGGTTCGAACAACAAAGTGCCTCTGATCACCCTTGCTCGCTTTGGGTCAGGCTTTCGTATTTGAAGTCTGTAATAGCAGCCGATAATACGTAATTACAGGGGCTGTGCACTGTCAGGTAGGATTGTGGGTTTAGAGCGGCATGTATGCTTGGGTTCTGTCAGAGGCATACCTGCCTACATTTGAAAATCAAAATTCCTGAGATGTATGCCCCGCCCACAGCCACACAAGACTCCGCCCGTTTGCACATGGCTCCGCCCACACGCCCAACAGGTAAACTCGGTTGTTGTATGCTTCAGTTTGCTTACTATAGCATTGAAAATAATTCAATCAATGCTATAGTAAGCAAAATGAAGGCAGTGCTGTTGCCTTCATAATAGTGCTTTCAATCCATGTCATTGGATTGAAAGCACCATTTTCGCAACGGCGGCGGCTTCTGTTTGCTTACTATAGCACTGTCACTGGATTGAAAGCCGCATTATTACTGCTGCGGTGCCGCCTTCATTTTGCTAACTATAGCATTGAATGAATGACTTTGGTAAGCAAAATGAACGTGGCACCGCCGCCGTAATAATACTGCTTTCAATCCAATTATATGGATTGAAAGCACTATTGCAGGGGTCGGGGGTCGCATTGAGCGCCGTTTCCGGGTCCCGGCCACTTCTCCACCCGATTGGCTACCGGCGGCAGCCAATCAGGTGGAGAATATGACGGGACCCGGAAAGAATCTCAAAATTCCTGAGATTCACAGGACTCTTCCGGAGACCCGGAGAAATGCTTAAAATTCCGGAGTCTCCGGAAAAATTCCTGAGGTTAGGCAGGTATGGTCAGAGGATGAACGGAGGTTTTTGGGGGGGGGGGCGATGAGGGTCAGGAATGCGGGTTCGGGTCAATGGCAAATGCGGGGTGCGGTGAGAGGGGTCAAGGTTTGTAAAAAATAAAAGTATTAAAGCGGAGACAGCGAGTCTCGCAACAACTTGCAGGGGGAACATGGGGGTGCAGAGGCACAGCCTCATGACTACGGCGTCCGTGGCCAAATGGGGCAAGTCGTCGCCATTAATTTATAAGTTGGCTTATTTGTGGGTTCAGAGGTTGTGGGGGCGGGCAAGAATGGGGGATATTATGACAGGGTATGGTCAAGGGCAACGTTGATTGTGGGGCGAGGAGTAAAGGTTTGGCGGGCGAACGCAAAAACGGAGATGGCGAGTTTAGCAACAACTCGCTGGGGGAGCATCGGGGGGCGGAGGAGGCACAGCCTCATGGCTAATGGTGGCCTTCGGAAAATGTGGCAAGTTGTTGCCAGTATGTACTAAGTTTGCCTATCTGCGGGTCCGTGTCAAAGAGATGAAGCTATTGGAATGCATCCGATCTCTTGTAATAGTAATGAATTATAATGATAAGCACGACCGCTATGATGTGGTATGGCAACTATAACGCGATTACACACAATGGATGCAATGCTGGACCGGCGGGCTCTGTTGTGATGAAGAGCGAAGTATAAAAAAAATGTGACGCTTGCAAGAACGAGGTATAGGGGGAAATACAATAATCCCAAAAAAATAAAAATAAACTTTGTTATATATGTTGCCGGGGGCGACTCATTTAAAAAGCGCACACAAAGAAAAGGGGTGTTGAGGGGGTTACTGCGTGGGCTATGGCGGCGAGTTTGGACAAGGGGGAGTGGGGGTTGGGGGGGTTCAGTGCAGGCGGTCGCTAAGGCGAGCTAAGTTCGGCGCTGGGAGAGATGGCGCAACATGGTTGTGACATGAGAGGATATGTTTATGGGACGGCATTTACAACACGCCGCTACACAGGTGTTGCATGCTTGCCATGCGGCCTCTAGCGCTAGGAATCGAAATATTGGCAGAGAGTTGCTTAACAAGCACCAGCCATCGTGGAGAAACACACCAAGGAAATTATATATATAGATAAGGGTATTTCGCTGCATGGTGGGGGTGGGGCTTGAAAGATAGCGAGTGGGGTGGGGGCTTGAACGATAGCTAGATAGCGCGAATACACAAGTGTAGGGGGTATTAGCATACAGGACGGAGTGCAAGGACATGGTGAAGGCACGCATGATATATATATATATGAACGGGTAATAGAGGGGCCGCTTGTAGAAGCACGGGCGGCAGGGTGCGGCAGGGATAAAGGTATCGGTGCAACAACATGTCACCACCCAAAAAAAAAAAACACGTGGCCAATGGCGGCAAGTTTGGGGGAGGGGGATGGGAATGCGTGCAAAGCTCATTAGGGTGAGTGAAGTGTTGCATGGTCAGCAGAGGAGATGATATCTCGTGGCATTTATAACGCGCCTATACACAAGGGTTACAGGATTGCTCACAATGTCGATGGCGAGTTGTTAGCAGGCACCAGCCATCGTTAGGGAGATACTTATGTATGTATAGAGCAGTGGTATTCAAACTGTGGGTCGCGACCCCCTAGGGGTCCGCGGGTGCATCCCAGGGGGGCCCTGAGAGCTCAGCATGAAAAAAGATTTTTTTTTTTTTTAGATTGGAAGAAATGGGCAGGGGTGGCCCACATGGGCGGGCTGAAGCATGAAACTGTCTCAGGCAACAATGAAAAAGTGGCCCACAGTTGTAAATGGATATTCATTCCTTTAGTCACAGACTGGGCCTCATTACTACTATGGCGGACCAGTAACAACGGTGCTGGTAAGCTACCGGCACCGTTGCTACCGTTCCGCCATAGTAAGAGTTGTGCTCGTGGGTGCTTGACAGCCCCCGCCAGGTCTGACCTCAGCTCGTCGGATGCACAAGCACCGTTATTAACGGTGCCGGTGCATCCGAGCTCCCCATTCCCATTTGAGCCATATGGGGCTCAAATGGGAATGGGGATCTACCGGCACCTTCGAAAGGGCAATTATCATGTCCGCCTAACTCGGCATGACCTAGTAATTGCCCATTCGCGGGTGCCAGACCCGGATGCAACTCCAGTGGCAGCCGTGCCGGTTTTACCGGCACAGCTACTGCCAGAGTAGTTATGAAGCCCACTGTTTCAATAGTACCCAAAGGGATGCTTTGTGTTAAAATGTAAGTAAATTGTGATATATTCAGCAACAATGGCCAACATTACTAACTGCATAGTTAAGTAACTCATCAAAATGGTCCACATTGGCCAAAATGGTGGCCCATTTTGATTGGCCCAAACTAGCATTTTACATTTTTGGTACAGGCATTGCCCTATAGGCCTGTCCGAGCCTGGCGGCTCATCCATAATGGCAAGAGGCGCCCACCCAGTGGCCCCTCACCCAGCCCAGTGAAACAGTGAGCACTCCCTCAGCTGCTTTATCCAGCTAATGGAGTGCTCCTGGGCTGGCTGAACTGTCAAAGGGAAACACTGTTTCCCTTTGACAGTTCAGTTTAGTTCCCCAGCCGCACATGCTCACTGAGCCATGCAAGTGCTGGGGCGTTTTGCTTCGCCAGCATTGCATAGCTCATTGGAAATGCTGGCTGGGGCACTGCATGTCTGTATGTCCGAGGGGGAGCTCCTGCGCCTCCTCGCACATACGGACAGAGCAGCTGGAGCAGGCCGTTTCAGCACCCACACACAGGCCAATGCAGAAGGTACGTTTATGTTCATTGTTTTTATTTAAACATGTGTATGGATGCGTTATGAGTGAGTGTATGGTGATGGATGCTCATGTGAATGATAGAGTGATTGCTGTATGAATGTGCAGCGCCTTGCATATACACATAATCATGTTCATTGTGTTAGGACCAGTGGGGCCCAGGGGACAGGGATGGTATCTTTTTACCGGACATCTATCATTCAAAACCCTCTGCCTTGTCCACAAGGCTTTCTGGGGCCTGGGTCCAAAATACCTTCAGCTATTCCTCCGCAAATACCTCCCCTCTCGAGCTCTTCACTCCTCTACCTCCAACTCCCTCAGGGTCAGTCGTTTATCAAAGAAACGAGCTGGGGGTAGATCTCCGTCTTCGGCTGGGGCCTCCCTCTGGAACAGCGCCCTGCCACTCTAAAACTTGAGGAGAACCATCTTTCTTCCTGCACTTATCAGACCTACCCTGTCCGCTGCCTTAAACGTAGCACTTGCAAATTGCTGGCTGCACTACCACTGTTTGTTGCCTTTATTATTTATTTATTGTTATTTATCTGTTTCTCCTCTGCTTCGCACTTTCCACTTCTCCCCCCTTCCATGCACTTTTCCCCTCACACTTGCGCGTTCTCAATGTCACTGGGCCTAGTAAGATCGCTGTTTTATTCTCCTCTGTTCCCCTCCCTTGCCTTGTCACGCTCTGAAACACTTGTGTACGAGCGCGATAGAAATAAAATATCAATGCCTGCCCCCTGGACTCCCAGCAACAATTGCAAACTGTTTGGCTATTTACCCCTTTTTTTGTTAAAAGTATGCTCTACAATGCAACATTTTAACCTACTATTTAAAAAAAAATTCACAGGGGGAAACCCCCCCGAACCTCCCCTTAATGCCCCTCCACTTAAAAAAGATTCACCAGCCGCCACTGGCCCTCAGACTGTGTTGGGAACGGGATGGGGGAACCGAGGGACTATGGTGGGAGCACAATGGGCGGGAACCATGGGATAGTGATAGGAGCAGAGTGGGGAGAGCCCTGGGTGTGTGATGGGGTGGGGAGTGACCAGCGACTGGGTAGGAGTGGGATGAGGGAGCCCAGCGACTTTGATGGGAGCAGGTGACGGCGCGCAATATATACTGTCCATTTGGCATTTCTGGAGGGTCCCGACCTGCCCAAATTTTGCTCAGGGGGGCCCTGGCCAAAAAAGTTTGAAGACCACTGGTATAGAGATTAAATGAAAGTATCTAGCTACGGAGGGGGGTGGGGGGGAAGGGTCGAGCGTTACGGCGAAGTGATCGGGGATAAATGCAGGGGGAGTGTAGTAGTGGGAAGGTACACGGGGTGGTCGCAGTGCAAGGGGACAGTGAGTGAGGCGGGGAACTTAGGAGCAGTGATGACAGGTGACAGAGGGGCCGGTTGGGGAAGCCAGGGCGGCAGGGTGCGCCAAAGACAGCGGGATTATATATATATATATATATATATATATATATATATATATATATATATATGCGACCTGACGCCTTACCCTCCTGCCCCCCTACCTTCAATAACTGAAGCATCGATGCTGGGTTGTGGGCAGGGGGGAGGCTATACTTGAAAGGAAATATACGATAGGTTACGGCACTTATAACGCGCCTATACACAAGTGTGAGACAGCACACGGACACACTTGCACAGAAAGCGCACAGAGCAAGGCTGGTCCGAACACTAGGCGGGAGGTTGAGGAAAGGGTTTGCAGTTCACCAAAGGCTCGTCCAAGTGCGAGGAATGGCGGGGGTGAAGAGTAACAGAGAGGCCAGCGGGGCTCGAGGGTCGGGGGCCGGTTGTGAAGCCAGGGTGCTAAGGAGCGGCATGGTTAAGGGCACTGTTGCGGGGATCCCGCGTCAACAAAAAAATACATGTATATATATATATATATATATATATATATATATATATATATATATAATGAATAAATAAAGGGGAAAAGGAATTTTAAAAAAGGGCCCAGCTGACGGTTGGGTGCTCTGCGGAGAGGTCAATCATTGTATGGGCGACTGCGTTTCAAGCTTGCTCTGTACGTACACGGATAATTTTCTCATGATAATAACTATTTGCCGGCATCCTTTTCGTCTCGTTGGCATCACAGCGCGAATGCAGGTTGGTGTACAAGGTATGCCGCATTGTTGTGCTACTAGTGACGTCGGTTTGAAGAATGAATGAGTGCACCTATATTTTGAGTGGGTATAAGCCTGGAAGTGTTTTTGTGCTGGGGAGTGGCATGCGGGTGACATGGATGGATGACAAGTGTGACAAGACAGGCAATACAGTAATGGCAGTTGCAGGAATGAGGAGACTGACGACCAGGATGTGAGGTGGAAAAAACTTTGGCCACAAGCTTTATTTTAGTACCAGCCATGGTGCGAAAGAAAAACCAGCCATAACATCACATAAGGATAACAATACTATATTTTGAGCACAGAGGGAACAGGTGAGCGGGGGGCCCTAATCCCAATTAGGGGCCCGCTCGAGGCTGATCCCCGCCGCCATTCATATGAAAGCTTGTGACAATTGTTTGGCCCCAGCGTGTGAGCTGTGACATGTTCATAATTGCTTCTCTTTGGAGCAGGTTCATCCTGCTTTCCCTTGTCCTTTCCAAGTGAGGTGGGGAGGTGTGCGCTTGTGTGCCTTTTATTGCTGTCCAACCTGACCAGGTTTAGCACTTGCGCCCTCTCTTGCACAGGGTGATTTTCGCTGAAGTTATGGCTCTTGATCCGTATTTCTTGATAAAACGAAACCCCGCGTTGTGAAGCCTTTCACTTGATCCTCCGCGGGATGTGTTCTTAGAGCCATTTTGATTTTTTGATCATGTGTTTTGTACTTTTCCATGGATGGAGGCGTTTTAGCCTCTTGGTCTACTCTTTGGAGATGAATTTGGCACTTTCTATACACATGATCCACTTGAGTTTTTGAAGCCCCCACGCTCCGTTTGCGGGCTAGTTGTTTCGTCGGGGGTGGGTTCTAGGAGCCTTACTAGGGTCTTCCCTGCTCCTGATCCACTTGCATTGTGAGACCCCTTCCGCGCACTAGGCTGCTTGTTTTTACAGCTGGGGTGGGTTCAAAGAGCCTTAATGGGTTTTTTACCCTGCTCCCGATCCACTTGCATTGTGAGACCCCCCTCGGCGCTTAGAGCTACTTGTTTTTAAAAGCCGGGGTGGGTTCAAAGAGCCTTACTGAGTTTTTACCCTGCTCCCGATCCACTTGTATTGTGAGACCCCCTCAGCGCTTAAGTCTGCTTGTTTTTACAGCTGGAGTGGGTTCAAAAAGAGAGCCTTACTACCATTTTCCCTGCTCCCGCTCCACTTGTGTTGTGAAACCCCTTCAGTGCTTGTGTTGTACTATTTTGTTGCCGGGGTGGGTTCTAAGGGCTTAGCTGGAAACGTCCCCTGCCCACTATCCACTTGCGTACCCCAGTGCA
Organism: Ambystoma mexicanum; assembly: GCF_040938575.1. NCBI lineage: Eukaryota > Metazoa > Chordata > Amphibia > Caudata > Ambystomatidae > Ambystoma > Ambystoma mexicanum. The sequence goes on along the minus strand of NC_090929.1, from coordinate 1,433,534,558 downwards.
CTTATCTTGGATAACAAATGCGAGGGGGTGGGTTCCGGAGCCTTACTAGGAACTTACCCTGCTCCTGATCCACTTGTGGTGAGACCCCCCCTTTCTGCCTGCATGGAGGTGGATACTTGAGGCTTGCTAGTACATGTTTCTGCTCAATTCCTCTCTCCTTTTCGGCTTTGTAATACCCCTAGAGCTCCCACCTGTATTGATGTTCTCTGGTGGTTTCTGAGTGCCTGGGCGTCTTCTATAACTGTATTTTCCTAGAAGATTAACTAATAGACAAAAGACCCCCCGGTATTTTAAAAAAGGCCCTTCTTGGAGTTGAATTTTTTTGTTTATTTTTTAAAAGTGAGGCGTTTTAGCCTCCCCTAATGATATGATTGTGTTCCATCTTCTACCTGGCCCTCGCTATAGCTTTTCCTTACAGTTATTTGCAGGGTGGGAGGGATGGTTTTTTAGACCTGCAGCCGTCCTGCTGCTGTTCGTGGCTGACGGGGAGGAAGCATGAGAAGGGCCACCTTGCCCCCACCAGATAAAGGCAAAATTCGGCCTGGGGGCAAGGCGGCCCTTTCTTTGAACTTCAAAAGGCCCCCGCTCAGCATCCGCAGGATGGGAAGGGGGGCCTTTGAAGTATGGAGGGCAAGGTGACAGGGGTCAGCGACTACCGGTTGTCACCTGCCCCTCTCACCTCACCCTCCTGTCTTGGAGACGCGCTGTCTGGGTTCCCATTGTTAAGGGACCCAGCAGCCCGACCCCACCATGTGCATGCTAAGTGGGGCAGCGCCAAACAGGCGCTGCCCCACCGGACTTCGCACAAATCCCCCACCTCCCAGCTTACGGCCCCGGGCCTCCCATCCGGGTGGGCCCGGGTGTATAAGCCTGGAAGTGTTTTTGTGCTGGGGAGTGGCATGCGGGTGACATGGATGGATGACAAGTGTGACAAGACAGGCAATACAGTAATGATAGTTGCAGGAATGAGGAGACTGACGACCAGGATGTGAGGTGGAAAAAACTTTGGCCACAAGCTTTATTTTAGTACCAGCCATGGTGCAAAAGAAAAACCAGCCATAACATCACATAAGGATAACAATACTATATTTTGGGGACAGAGGGAACAGGTGAGCGGGGGGCCCTAATCCCAATTAGGGGCCCGCTCAATGCTGATCCCCGCCGCCACCCTGAGGGGATGCTGACCGGCGTCTCCCAGGTCCTCCCAAAATAAGAGATTATGAATTAAGTACAGCCTCTGGCTGTCAGGGTCCAGAAAATATTCCTGGTGAAGATGTCCATACCTTCAATGGACAGGTGAACCCAGTCACTGCAGAACATGGCCTGGTTGTGTACCGAGATCCCATGTTTAATAAATTTGAGGCCTATGAAAAGGCAGAAATTGGCCACAGCTTTGTTAAGCTTTGTTAAGTTTGCGCCTAGAAATCTCCTATCATGATTTCTGATATCATCACTTCTGTTCGAAGTCTTAGCATGCGGGCCAGGGATCTGAGGGAGGTGCAGATTTAAGCCAGAAGAAGCTTCCTGCCCCGCTGAGGCAAAGTCATTGCCCCCAAGATGGGTGGATGATGAGATAATCGGGGGGGGGGATACTATTAGATCAAGTCTTTCCTGATGTATCTTTTTTAAGCCCCCGATTTCCAACCCCCAATCCCTATTATGGCTTTCTCTTGCAACCCCCCCCCCATCCAGACTGAAGTGGCTGCTCCTATCCTGAAGGAGTGGGATCCAAACTCAGTAGGATTCCATCCTATAGCTATTGTAGTCTTCCTGAGGACAGACCTCACCTGGAATCTACTGAGGGCAGACCCATTTTTGTGTGTGAATAATTGCCCCCCCCGGCTGGGGCGCTTGTTCATAAAGGCCCTGGTGGTGCAGTTGGGGCAATATACTGTTTCCTCAGTGCAGTACAGGTTGATGATCCTCCCTTTTCCTAATTGGTCAGTTTTGGACCTGCACAGTTTCACAGCCCTACCTCTGATCCTGTGTTTTTGGAGGCTATCTCGCTGATCCTGAACGCCCCAGAGTAGTTGAGTGTGAAGGCAGCTCTAAATAGTGAGGTCTCGTAGGCATTGTTGCATACTGCAGGGAGGGTGTCTAGCAGAATTTTTAATTTAGCAAAATTGAGGGGGCGCCTGGTGTCTGTCTTGACCCCTTCCATTTTGGACCAACCCTTGAGAGCATATCTGTTTAGTGCGCCATAGGTGGGGTCAGGTGCCCCCGCTAATCTAGTGTAATATGAAACTGCTGCCAGATGGGATGAAGCCCATGCCTTCTTTTTGCTTTGTTTGAAAGCCCACTCCATAAAGTCATTGACATGGCTTTCCTGTATATCCCTGATGTTGGTGACTTTGGTGATGTTTCCAAAATCAGTCAAGCACTTATTGTGCATTTTGGCAGTTTTCTGTGCCGGCGCCTTTATTGGCCAGTACCCCTAGGACACCTTTAGGCTCACCTGTAGGAGTGTGGTGCCGGGAAAGGCAGCCCTCTTTTGCCCGGGCCCGGGGGTGGGCGGGGGTAGAGCTGGGAGCGGGCAACTCATGGAAGAGCTGTGACCGGCTGGCTGGCGGGGGGTGCCTTGGATGTGTCCATGATGGCCCAAACCTCTTCTGGAACTGCTGTCCTCCTGGCTTCTGCCTGTGGGTTTAGTGCCTTGCAAGTGGAGAACTGAAAACAGGACAGAGCGTCAGCGGCCTTATTATCTTTGCCTGCAATGTGCCGCCCAATAATTACCATGTTATTTTCCAGGGTGACTTTTGTCATTTCTCTCAACACTTTTAGCACCAGAGGGCAGGAGGCAGCACCCTTGTTTAAAATGTGTACAACCGCCATGTTGTCTGACCGTATGACCAGTTCTGTGCTGGCCAACAAGTCCCCCCATAAATAGAGTGCCATCCATATGGGGAATACCTCTAGCAGTGTGATGTTCCTGGACCAGCCCCTCCTCTGTCAGCAGGGAGGCCAGTGCTCAGCGCACCACTTGTTACCAAAACATACCCCAAATCCTTTGCTGCCAGCCGCATCTGTGAACAAGGACCTTTTGTCTGCGCCATTCATGGTTTTGCGCCATATCACCTGGCCATTGAAATTGTTAAGAAATGATTCCCATATGGCCAGGTCTTGTGTTATTTCCTTGCTCAATCTGATGTGGTGGTGTGGCTTAGTAACCCCCCTCATTTTTAGTTCCAGGCTCCTGTTAAAGATCCGGCCTTGGAACATGATTCTGGTAGCAAAATTGAGCTTCCCAGCAAGGGACTGTATTTCCCGCAGCGTCGCCTTGTCCCTGCCTGTCATCAACCTTATTGTCTTTAGAAGGTCCTCTATTTTGTCTATGGGTAGGCAGCATTCCCTCTTGGAAGAGTCAATCTCTATGCCTAGGAATGACAGGGTGGTGGTGGGTCCTACTGTCTTCTCAGGCGCCAGTGGAAACCCCTAATGCCTGCATGGTTTCACTGAATAACTTTATGGATGAGCTGCTTAGGGGAGACCCTGCTGGGCCAGTGAAGAAAAAATCATCCAGATAGTGTACCATTCTGGCTCTAGGCATGGCCTGTTGGAGTACCCTTTGTAGGAAAGAACTGAACAGTTCAAAGTAGGCACACGCGATGGCACAGCCCATGGGGGGGGCGTTTATCAAAAATAGAATTTGTTGTCAAAATGGAAACACAGCCACTGGTGAGTGTTCTTGTGCACAGGCAGCAGCCTGAATGCTGACTTAATGTCGGCTTTCGCCATGAGGGCGTGTCTACCTGACAGGTTTACTAGGTCAACCGCATCCTGCACGCAGCTGTAAGAGACAACAGCCTCAGTGGCAAGGATGCCAACATTGAAAGAGCTTCCGGGTGAGTGCGATAAATGGTGGATCATCCTAAACTCCCCCTGCCGTTTTTTGGGCACAATGGCCAGGGGGAAGCATAAAAAACTCAATGAAGGGAGGGTGTTGGAAGGGACCCTCAATCCTCCCTAGGTTTAGCTCTTTACCAATTTATTCTCTTATTATGCTGGCTAGGGAAGAGGCAGATTTTAGGTTTTTTGGGTATAGTGGGAGATCCCTGGCCCTTGAATGGGATCTGAAACCCATCTTTGAAGCCCTGACCCAAGAAGTATCTAGCTGCAGGGTCAGGGTAGTTCTCTAACATTTTTATTAGTTGGTCAATTTTTATTGGTGAGGCCCCCATCTTATAACTAGTACATGTTTTTACCCTCTGTGACTTTTGGGCTGGGCCTGGAGGGAGAGGCTTTTGTGCAGTCGTTGCTGCTGTGGCCACCAATGCATGTGCTGCATTGGTGCTTGTATCTGCACTCAGTGCCCTTGTTGCATGACCCTCTGTTGAAATACCAGCAGTTCCCCGGGGTGTTCCCTTTGCCCCCCCCGTGCTGCGGTTGCCAAACTGCCCTTGATTCTGCCCCGCTTTTTGCCCCCCTGGGGGCGGTCTTGTTTTTGTTGGCATTTGCACTGTCTTGTTGTGACCTATGCTGGTTATGCTGCCTGTTTCTATCCCTTCTGTTGCTTTGCTGCTCTTGTCCTTATTATTCTGAGCACTCTGAGCTGAGTGTTCTTTTAAGACATGGGAAATATACAGTTTGGGGTCTTCCGCTTCCCAGCCTAGGTCAGGGAATCTCTGCATCTCCTTCCTGAACTCTCTATCATAGTCAGCCATGGCTCCCCCCCAAAGGTTTTGTGACTCTCCAAAATTCTGTGGTGGTAGGCAATCAGTGCAGTGCCCTCTTCTGGGTATTTTTCTAGGATGATTGTTGATAGGATTTGAAAAGAGGCTTCTCATTCCTGACTATTCCACTCCAGTGTGGGCCTCTTTGCTCTCTTTTTCTTCCTCTTTCTTATCCCTTTTTGAAATGCCAAAACCTGATTCTTCGTATTCCAATAGGCAAAAATATCAATGAATTGCTTTTTCCAAATCTTTCTCTTAATTTTTCGCTCTATGTGCCATGCAATAGACTTTTTTAGGCTTCTATTTACACTTTTGCCGGCTGTGCGCCTCCCATATTTAGTCATATGTGGGCTTGGAGACATAACATCATTGCTAGGCCCAACCCATGCTTTAAGGTGGCCCTGGTCATCCTCGCACCCATATTCCGACTCTGTGTTCCGTGCTGCCGCTCTCGCTTCTGGAGCTGCTCGAGTCATCACCGTGCCTCATCTTTTTCCCAGCACCCGCACCCTTGTGCCATTTTAAAATTGTTCTAGCATAGGCCCCAAATCATTGCTTTTCACAGTACCTGATTTTGATTTTCTTTTGGTGCCTGGGTGGGTGTCTGAATAGGCGGGCATGCTGCGGACGTGAAGGCGCTGCTTCTTCCTGGCCAGCTGCTCCCTTTCTGCAGACCCCTCATCGCCGTCGACCTCATCTTCCAGGGCGTCTGTGTCATCATCGTTGAGGCTGGTGGATGCGAGCTCTGCCATTCTTTCTTGCACCACGTCCATGCCATGGACTGCTTCTGCTGCTTTGGCCCATTCCAGGAGTAGTGTTTCTTTTAGGAATAAAGTGTTGGCCATCACTTTCCTCTTTTGGCCTCTGAGTGCTAGTTTGTAGTGGGCTGTCCTTGTGTTGACCACTTAGTGTGCTTTGCCCCTGTGTGTTCGCTTCTGACCAATGCTGCCAGGGGTCATACACTACCATATGATGTAGGGTGCCTTCCTTCTTCTTTATGGCAACCAGTTATGAGTTACACTTCTTGCTCAGTGTCTTCCTGCTTCCAAAAACTTGTTTTGCGCTTTTTTGCCGAGTTAATAGCTGTCTGCGTTCACTGCAGATGCTTGCTGGTGCTGTGTTTTGGAAAGGAGACGGCCTGTCAGCACCACCGTGGTCCTGCTCTGTGGTGGTTAGGCCTGGAAACAAGGATTAATGTAGAGCCTTTTCTTTCGCCAGTTTGGCTTATTATTATCCCCGAATTCAGCTCCCCGGGAGTTTACAGAGATCACTTTCTGCAGGGCTGCCTTCCGCAATGTGCTGATGTGCTAATGCGGAAAAATTCAATATTATGTATGCCAAGTTCGCAGTTCGAGTTTTACCTCTCTCGAGGTTGCTCTGTGTCGACCTGCTTCCAAGGCTGAGGTTTTTAGCCTTTACCGTTCCAGGCACGGGCTGCTTTCTTGCTTATGTTTGTGCAGCGTCGCCTCAGTGTCCCCAGAACAGCTGTCGCACTCGCAACTGTGTCGGAGGGGCCTGGGAGGGAAAGCCGCCCTTCCAAGCGCCTCTACGCAGGGTTAATAGGTCGCCGCATTGAAGCTTTTCCGGGTTGGCAATCGCTGCTTGAGGAATGTGAAAAGGCCTGCCGTGCCTTGGGGAATTAGAGGGCAAAAATATTCCTCTTTGCTGCTTCCACTCCTGAATGTGTGCCCGGACCAGTTTTGTGCCTCCTGCTGCCACTCTTCAGTTCCCTGTCCTATTCCGACGGCTTGTTTGTTCTCTGAGCACCGTCGCTGTCTGTAGGGCTGGTGCAGCTAACGTCCAGCAGTGCTCTGCTGAGGCCAGATGAAAGACACCGCAGGAGTGCAGAGACTTCTTCCAGTCTGAAAAGCGTGTTCTTTTCCGGCGACCTGCAGCCGTCCTGCTGCTGTTCGTGGCTGACGGGGAGGAAGCATGAGAAGGGCCACCTTGCCCCCGCCAGATAAAGGCAAAATTCGGCCTGGGGGCAAGGCGGCCCTTTCTTTGAACTTCAAAAGGCCCCCGCTCAGCATCCGCAGGATGGGAAGGGGGGCCTTTGAAGTATGGAGGGCAAGGTGACAGGGGGCAGCGACTACCGGTTGTCACCTGCCCCTCTCACCTCACCCTCCTGTCTTGGAGACGCGCTGTCTGGGTTCCCATTGTTAAGGGACCCAGCCGCCCGACCCCACCATGTGCATGCTAAGTGGGGCAGCGCCAAACAGGCGCTGCCCCACCGGACTTCGCACAAATCCCCCACCTCCCAGCTTACGGCCCCAGGCCTCCCGTCCGGGTGGGCCCGGGTGTAGAGGTGTCAGTCGACAGGAACTTGGTGTTTCAAAGGGGGCTGGTTTCCAGGGGGCGAAGTGCAAGGGGTTAGCAGTGGACACGCGATTGCAGGGAGGGGGGCCTGCCTCGTGAATGTGGTTGGGGGGGTGACGGAAATGGCATCAACGGCGCGTCCGGCACAAAGGTCCATGTCGCGACTGGCCTTTTCTTTGCCCGTTGACCACGCGGTTCCATGGTAGTGGCGGTATGGAGCTATGTGGAGCTCTGTTTAATCGGGAAGTGCTCTTTTTGCTTGTTTTAACACGGTTTCGTCATTGGCAGTGCCTTTGATGACTCGGCTCTGTGCCAAGTTTGCTCGACCCTTCCTTGGCGGTCGAGCCACGAGGGAAGGCCCTGCTTCACGCTGTGATTTCACACGATACGATATGTCAATTTATAACGCGCCTATACACAAGTGTTTTGAGGTGCCGGGAACGGCGGTAAATATGAATGGACTGGGGGGAGGCGTTGGCAAATGAGTCATTGGTCACACAGGGCAGCTGCATAGGAACGCAAGACAGTGTGGGAAATGAGAGCAGCATAGAGGCCAAGCCCCCCGTATGGGCAACAAAGCCTAAAAAAAAAGGTATATTATTTCAAATACAGTCAAAGAAAGTATATATATATATATACTTACATATAGTTCGCAGCGGGTGGGAAAGAGTGGAGCAACTTGCGCAGCAATTGGGAAATGTCTCAGGGCAATGGTTTGAAGAGGAGGGAGAGAGGGGCTGGGGATGCACTGTAGTGCCCGGTTGATTAGTAAGCAATGGTAACATTGTGAAAAGGGAATGGGGGAGGATATGCTTAATGACGTCTAAGGAGTTACAGCGATGTAATAGGGTTGGTTTGCCTACAGGAGCGCAAAATTGCTCATGAAAGTTTGTTTGTCAACATTAACTCAGACTGCATTGGGCTGCATTTCTCTTACTGAGGGTCCTCGACTCCACCATTACACTGTAGCACTAGCACACAACTCAGACCAAGGTGGCTGGGTTGCAGAGCTCCCAACAGTTTACAGTGGTCGGCTCCTTTAGGATTTGGTATAAGGGGGTGGGGGGCTTAACATTTGCACTGTATCCGTTCCAGGATGAAAGGAAAACTGTACTATTGGTAAGACTGTCTACTATAATCCCAGTGCAATCAGAGGGACGCCAAAAATATTTCATAAGGGTGTGACAAAAATGGGAATGATCCTAGCTTCTTTCTCTACATCATCAAGGGGAGTGACGCTAGGCATGGCTACGCTTACTATGTACCAACAAGGTGAGGATATGGCATCGCAGGTATGATCCCCCTCTCCTAAGGTCAGTATATGGCAGGGGAGAGGGGTGCTCTGACCGGCATAGTTAGGGGTTTGAAGGGCGGCATGACGCCCAGGTGAAAATCCATGGACAAAGGGCACTCCTTGGAAGCAAGTGAGCTCGAAGCACGGGGACAGGGCGGCGATAAGATTACTGATGTGTGATCAGCTGCTCTAGAAATATTTAATATCTATAAGCTAAGCAAAACTGTAGGTTTGGAAGGGGAAAGGGAAGAGGGCTGCCATTATTATGGTGAAGAAAATTAATGTCTCATGACCTATACTAATACAATTTGTCTTTTGTTTTCAAGGTGGCCACGTGTGGGGACAACAAAAGGAAAAGGGGGGCCCACAGTTCCAAGATGGCTGTCCTCAGTACAGAAGGGCAAATGTACTTGCGCTTAGTGAGTTAATAATAGGTTTAGGCAAATAGTACACATATGGGTTGAAAGACGTAAGGGATGCAACAGACCGGAAAACAGGTAAAGTAAAACAGGACAATGCCCGCAGTCACCCAAACGGAGCTGTTAGATATTACAATGGTGCGGAGTACTCAAACAGCTAGGGCAATGGCTGGGCAAAAAGGGTTAAGGTAGGACACGCAAGTTGGATCCTTTTCTCCCTAAGGTAAGAAATTGCAGGGGATAGGAGTGCTCTGACGGGCGTAACAAGGGGGGGCAAGGGAGGTATTTGGGGAAAGGGTAAGGAACAGCGCAGTGTCTGGGGGCTGGAAAGGACAGTGGTTGAAAGGAATAGTGAACAAAAGGGTGGTATAGGGGGTCAATTTATAACAATGATGGAAGGGGGTGGCTGGCTTCATAGCGAGGTTAAGGTTTTGCTGGGAGGTGAAATACTAAAGGAGAAGAGGGTTAAGTAACAAAGGGGAAGAAAATGAGCAGTAAGTTAAATTATAAAAATATAAAGGCAAACAAAGTGAGAACAAGCTAATTTAAGGAAAGGCGAAAGTAGGGCACACAAGTTAGTACCCCTTCTCTCAAAGGCAAGAATTTGCAGGGGAATGGATGCTCGGGTAGGCATCACGGGGTGGGGCAAGGAGGGTACGCAGTAAATGGCACCCATAAGGATTCCAAGATGCTTGCCTATGGAAGAACATCTCAGGACGATAACTGGGAGCGATAACCCACACGTAGGGGCCAAGGAACTATAGGTAGGAGCAAGAGAGATGGAATTCGGTGAGAAGGTAGGGAACGTCACCAGAAAAATCCAGGACCCCAGAGGTGTGGAATAAGATGGGGATGGGGTGCACCTCTCTGGAGTAGGAACCGAAATTTTCACAATGAACCTCAGGGAAGCGCTGGAAAATATAGGATGCACATATAAGGGGAAAGTGGCTAGTACAGGGATATTAAAAAAAACTAAAAAAAGAGGAAAACAGAGTTGGCCGTGGAAAACAAAGGACAAGGAGGGCAGGGGGGGGCGGCAGAAAGAGGCAGGTAGGGGAACTCTTGGGCGCTAGAAGCCGCACAAGAGTCATGGTGGAGGGATATGCAACGGAAGGTAGGGCCTGGCAGGCACAAGGAAACAGGGCGCAAGGGAATCCAAGTAGTCAAAAGGGGGGAAGGGGACACATGTACCCAAAAACAGGTGCAGCCACTTCAGTTGGCAGAGGACTAGTGGTCGGGGGCCAGGGGGGAGGTAAGGGGAGGAGTCTGGGATGGGTGGAAGAACCCCAGGGGAGCAAGGGACAGACAACGGCGGTAAGAGAAGGTGGGATGAGGGAGAACAGGAAATCTAAGGGGGCATGCAAGAGGGTAAGTCACACAATTAACGGGGAGCAGGAGTGGCCATGGAGACCGGGTGGAAAAGGCAGAGGTAGGTGCCGGGGGATGGGAGAGGGGGGCGAGGAATAACATAGGGACCTGGAAGAAGCTGCGGGTCGGGGTACGAAGGGGTGGGTAAAGGGAAAGCTTGGAACACTTACACCTGGCCAACAGGGAAAAAAGAGGGGCAGACAACAGGGGTGAGAAGAAACTTAACGATCCTGCACCTGGGAAAGTGGTTAAAGGGGCACCGGCTCAAAGTAAAGCTGTCGCAAAATGTGGAGTAAAGTAAAGGCGTCAGTTCTGCTTAATGGATGCTGCTCACCAGCAAGTTGGCTCACGAGAAGAAAAGTGGGAAAGTAACGGTGTCAGCTCCGCTTAACTGAAGCTGCTCGCCATTCAAGTCGGGAGTTCATGCTAAAGTAAAGTGAAAAGTAACAGCGTCAGTTCCGCTCTACGGATGCTGCTCGCCAACAAGTGGGGAATGGAAAGGTGTGATGCTCAGAGTAGAATATTCTGAAGCAGTTCTACCGAATTCGAGTAACAGAGCACCTGTAAGCTACCTCCTGCTTAATAAAGCAACTGTGGCCTATACATCCACAAATGTGTAAGTGTGTTATTTCAGGTGGGGGGGTTGGTGGAGGTCAGATGAGAGGGAATGGACTGGGGGGCCGCCGGAGTAGCAAGGTCGCTTCACGTCACAGGTACCACAATACAGGACCCGGGATGGCCCAATGTGTGGTGTGGCGGCTAAGCCGGGGATGCGCCGAACAAAGTGAGGGCTAAAGCCAGACACGACTATAGCCGACACCCCCCAGCAGCCATTCCGGGGAGTGCAAGGGGATCCCATCCCCCCTACAGCTACAGGTCAGACAGAGAGAATGGGGAGGGGCCTCTCCCTGACCTGAGCGTGCCAAGCAACAGTTAGGGGTTGGGGGGAGACAAGATGTGAGGAAGAGGTGGGTAAGGGGGGGGTTTGAGCCAGGACATCCCCTTTAGCACAGCTTAAAGGGACACGGGAAAAGGGGGATACAGCCTCAATCCCCAACACCACGGAGCAACAGAGCAAGTAAGGATCCAACCACCCACCCACCCGACAGATAGGCACAGGAACTGTTGATTAATAAATGTATTAATATCTGTTTGAATTTTCTGCAGGATTGTCGCAGTGGAGGTACATGGTGCTCCAGGCTGGTAGGCCTGTTGGAATCCGCAAGGGACCGGCAGTAGCCGAGTTTAACAGCTGTGGAGTGCTTAGCTCAGCAAGCCACGGGGAAATGAGGAGGGAGATGTGGGGTGGTGGGGAGGAGTGGGAGGTGGACAGGTGAAAGGATATAGGTTGGTGGCAGAGGGATATTCAACTGAAGGTAGGGCCTGGCAGGCACAAGGAAACAGGGCGCAAGGGAATCCAAGTAGTCAAAAGGGGGAAGGGGACACATGTAAGTAAAAACAGGCACAGCCACTTCAGATGGCAGAGGACTAGTGGTCGGGGGCAAGGGGGGAGATAAGGGGGGAGTCTGGGGTGGGGGGAAGAACCCCAGGGGAGCGAGGGGCAGACAACGGCGGTAAGAGAAGGTGGGACGAGGGAGAACAGGAAATTTAAGGGGGGCATGCAAGAGGGTAAATCACACAATTAACAGGAAGTGAGGAGTGGCCATGGAGACCGGGTGGAAAAGGCAGTGGTAAGTACCAGGGGATGGGAGAGGGGGGTGAGGAATAACATAGGGACCTGGAAGAAACTGGGGTTCGGGGTACAAAGTGGTGGGTAAAGGGAAAGCTTAGGACACTTGCACCTGGCCAACAGGGAGAAAATGGGGGTGCAGACAACAGGGGTGAGAAGAAACTTAATGATCCTGCACCTGGGAAAGTGGTAAAAGGGGCACCGGCTCAAAGTAAAGCCGTCGCCAAATGTGGAGTAAAGTAAAGGCGTCAGTTCTGCTTAACGGATGCTGCTCACCAGCAAGTTGGCTCACGAGAAGAAAAGTGGGAAAGTAACGGCGTCAGCTCCGCTTAACTGAAGCTGCTCGCCATTCAAGTCAGGAGTTCATGCTAAAGTAAAGTGAAAAGTAACAGCGTCAGTTCCGCTCTACGGATGCTGCTCGCCAACAAGTGGGGAATGTAAAGGTGTGATGCTCAGAGTAGAATATTCTGAAGCAGTACTACCGAATTCGAGTAACGGAGCACCTGTAAACTACCTCCTGCTTAATAAAGCAACTGTGGCCTATACATCCACAAATGTGTCAGTGTGTTATTTCAGGTGGGGGGGTTGGTGGAGGTCAGATGAGAGGGAATGGACTGGGGGGCCGCCGAAGTAGCAAGGTCGCTTCACGTCACAGGTACCACAATACAGGACCCGGGATGGCCCAATGTGTGGTGTGGCGGCTAAGCCTGGGGATGCGCCGAACAAAGTGAGGGCTAAAGCTAGACACGGCCATAGCCGACACCCCCCAGCAGCCATTCCGGGGAGTACAAGGGGATCCCATCCCCCCTACAGCTACAGGTCAGACAGAGAGAGTGGGGAGGGGCCTCTCCCTGACCTGAGGGCGCCAAGCAACAGTTAGGGGTTGGTGGGAGACAAGATGTGAGAAAGAGGTGGGTAAGAGGGGGGTTTGAGCCAGGACATCCCCTTAAGCACAGCTTAAAGGGACAGGGGAAAAGGGGGATACAGCCTCAATCCCCAACACCACGGAGCAACGGAGCAAGAAAGGATCCACCCACACACCCGACAGACAGGCACAGGAACTGTTGATTAATAAATGTATTAATATCTGTTTGAATTTTCTGCAGGATTGTCGCAGTGGAGGTACATGGTGCTCCAGGCTGGTAGGCCTGTTGGAATCTGCAAGGGACCGGCAGTAGCCGATTTTGACGGCTGTGGAGTGCTTAGCTCAGCAAGCCACGGGGAAATGAGGAGGGAGATGTGGGGTGGTGGGGAGGAGTGGGAGGTGGACAGGTGCAAGGATATAGGTTGGTGGCAGAGGGATATGTAACTGAAGGTAGGGCCTGGCAGGCACAAGGAAACAGGGCGCAAGGGAATCCAAGTAGTCAAAAGGGAGAAGGGGACACATGTAAGTAAAAACAGGCACAGCCACTTCAGTTGGCAGAGGACTAGTGGTCGGGGGCCAGGGGGGAGCTAAGGGGGGAGTCTGGGGTGGGGGGAAGAACCCCAGGGGAGCGAGGGGCAGACAACGGCGGTAAGAGAAGGTAGGACGAGGGAGAACAGGAAATCTAAGGGGGGCATGCAAGAGGGTAAATCACCCAATTAACAGGAAGTGAGGAGTGGCCATGGAGACCGGGTGGAAAAGGCAGTGGTAAGTACCGGGGGATGGGAGAGGGGGGCGAGGAATAACATAGGGACCTGGAAGAAACTGGGGTTCGGGGTACAAAGTGGTGGGTAAAGGGAAAGCTTGGGACACTTACACCTGGCCAACAGGGAGAAAAGGGGGGTGCAGACAACAGGGGTGAGAAGAAATGTAATGATCCTGCACCTGGGAAAGTGGTAAAGGGGCACCGGCTCAAAGTAAAGCCATCGCAAAATGTGGAGTAAAGTAAAGGCGTCAGTTCCGCTTAACGGATGCTGCTTGGCAGCAAGTTGGCTCACGAGAAGAAAAGTGGGAAAGTAACGGCGTCAGCTCCGCTTAACTGAAGCAGCTCGCCATTTAAGTCGTTAGTTCATGCTAAAGTAAAGTGAAAAGTAACGCGTCAGTTCCGCTCTATGGATGCTGCTCGCCAACAAGTGGGGAATGTAAAGGTTTGCTGTTCAAAGTAGAATATTCTGAAGCAGTACCACCGAATTCGAGTAACGGAGCACCTGTAAGCTACCTCCTGCTTAATAAAGCAACTACGGCCTATACATCCACAAATGTGTCAGTGTGTTATTTCAGGTGGGGGGGTTGGTGGAGGACAGAGGAGAGGGAATGGATTGGGGGGCCGCTGAAATAGCAAGGTCGCTTCACGTCACAGGTACCACAAAACAGGGCCCGGGATGGCCCAGTGTGGGGTGTGGCGGCTATGGCATGTGTGATCTTGAGCCACTTTACAGTCGTCTTGTCCAAAACCCCTGGTTAGGCGTGTAGCCTGTGCCTTGCAGAACTGCATACTGGCATGTCTTGAAGCATGCATGTGACTGATTACCCTGGCCTGGCTCTTCTCATTTAATTTGAGCTGTGCGGAATATTAAGGAATGTCATACTTTATGCTGCAGCTGCAGATTATGTGAATTTGATTGCGCATGTATTTCTTTTGTGTGTGGTATTTTTGTTTTCCCTTTGCTGGCTAATCCATGTGTGATGTTTGCGTCCGTCCGTCTGTTAGAGAGAAGGCTACTGCGCGCCAATTTATGTTCCTTCTTTCCAACCCACAGCCGCTGCCTGGTACTTGGCTTCAATGCTAAATGTTCCAGCGGTCGCCATGCTGCGTCGTTCGCCTGTTCACTGCAGCTGGAGATAAGCGAATTGTGCACATCACAGAGTGTTGGGCAGGGTTGTCATGGACGATTAGCCTTCATAGAAGACAACCGACCACCCAGGCCAGCAACTTAACAGAAGGCACTATCCGACAACTAGCGCTCGGCGTACTGTGTGTTTTAGCAGCACGGCTGTCATCAAAATGGGGCCCATATCCTTTAGCAGCCCGCCCAGCGATGTAGAGGTGTGTACGCTGACCTTATGGTTTATAAAGCAGAAAGCTTTTTCTGGTGTTACTACTTCCTCTGTTTTATATGCTTATAGCACAATGAATATGTTTTGTTTTGAAAAAGTCCTACAAAAGCATATGTGATGCTGGCACGCTACTCTAGCCCAGGTCATTTATTTAATAACCCAATGCATTCTGCGAGTTGTAGTCTTGGTTCACCAATTTGAAGCAATTGGACTAAAGTACGGCTAAAAAACGAAACGCCAGAAGAGGAGACATAGGAGTAGGTGAATGAGCAAGTTCTGCAACAGCGCACAGTTGTCATTTTTTTGTGATTGACAAATAGTGATTCGTTCAGTGACATGCACACGACCAAAGCATTCATATTTTACAAATTGGCAAGACTCGCAATGTCAAGTACATGCAATTAATAACTGAAACATGTTGTGAGTAGCAAATGGCCTGACCTCCTGATTGCTGCATTGATCGCCTTGGCAATGAAAAGAAAAAATAAAGTCTCCCATTCATGATTTAAAGTAAGCCAAAAATAATTAAATCCAATATCTTTTACAAAAAAAGAGTGTTTGAATTCATAACACAGGCAAAGCGCATTGCCAACAAAATGTACTTAGCATGACAATCATGAACTGACATCTGTACCTTCATATATTTTTTTCTCCATTTGGCAAATCCACATTATCTCCACGTCCACTCTTCCTCATCACAGTACTGACGACACTCCTCTCCCTCCCTGCAGTTAGGGTCCCATGCTCTGGCTTGGTTATAATAAAAATTATGGTTGATGATAAAGGGGAGGAGTTATTCAAAAAAAGAAATAGAAGAAGATCCTATGTCAAAGGCAATGGCCTCAAGAGGTAAGTAATGTGAGGAGGAAGAGTAGGACTAGGAGTAATGAAGATTACTGCAAAGTAATCACAGCATTTTAGCTCGCCCCATTGCACTTAATATGGCAGAAGCTCCTACACATGCTGTATATGAGTAACGGCGAAAGGAAAACAATGAGAAAAAGGCTTTGCTTGACAAGCATGGCTAGACGGGCAGCAAGTAGAATGCATGACACAGTAACAGAGGAAATAGGGGCTCTATGACACATGATTTCCTATTTAGGATTCTATGGGCCACATTGCAGAGTGCAATTAGCACAAGAGAAACAATTTCCCTAGTGCAAAAGGCATGTTTTTTCAATGCATTTTTTCACTTGGACACATTTCGCTCTAGTGCTCCAACTAGGGCAACCATTGTCCTAGCGCAAATGAAACAAGCGCTTAGAGTGCACCTTTTTCATTTCCACTCGTTGGAGAAATGTGCAGGTCACCTTATTTTCAAAGGTGACCTTTGCATTTCAGGGTTGGCGGGACAGTAGCGCATGTAGGCGCTGACCAGCCGCCTTGCTTACACACTCCCAAATTAATAATGAGTGGCTCCCAGCACTAGTGCATTTCAAAGGTCTAGTTGTTACTTCTCTTGTGTGTTATGAAACCTTTGTAGACCCCCTGGCTTTAGTATGTATTTCCCTTTTCGCTTTGGTATGTCAATATGAATGAAGAACTCCCCGTTTTCTCATTCTCAAAGGCAAATGGCAATGCCTGCAAGAGAGTCAAAGAACACATTAAACGTTTGAAATATCTGCATTTAATTTGAAGGTATTCAAAAACAAAAGAAATACGGGTTACTGCTCTCTAATGGAAGGGAATGGCATTTATACCATAAATGTGTGCCGTAATTTTGTTCCAAGCTATGTTGTGTCCCTTTTAGTCAAGTACAAATATTCTGCATGAATTCAGCGGTTTTCGAAAGAGGATTTAAAATGGGGATATTTACCCATAACAGTGGCAGAGCCAGCTGCTGACTTGAGAGGGTTTAAGGTCCTGATTGAGTACGTTGAAGACAGAAGACAGCAGCCTGCCATGACATTCAGCCCATGGCGCCAGTGGCAAAAGGGGTGCTACAGTAAGAGCCTGTCAAAATGTTCACCTTCGGGGGGCACTGCTATGCAGCTAAGCAAGATGGCCACTTTACTGCAAAGCTCCAGTTCGTGGTGGCGAATATAACCCTGCAATTCAGGCTGTACAGATAGAAAATTGCATAACTATATAACAGACGACTGTGGATGAGGGGCGGAACATATTGTGCCGCTTTATGCTCTGGAGAGGTGCAGGACAGAGGGGATCTCACCGAGCAGGTTGGCGTGCCCACACAGTTTAGACTGGCAGACTTTGGCACCGCATGGAGCTGGGACCGCAGATAAACCTAGAGTGGCAAACTATTGGAGCGCTGCAATATCAAGGCGGCGTGGGCACGCAGCGGCTAAGCAGCGGGGAAGGTGAGATGTTGCAGGCCACCAAGAGCTCTTCGAAAAGCTGTGGGGCACCATGATTACTGGTAGACACTAGCAGTTTGCTTGGTGGACTGCGTGGAACGTGTACAAAAAGGGGTTTTTCTCCTGGCTGTAGAAGTCAGAGCTAATTGCAACTTATTTATTGCAAATCAACGTTGTAAAGTATTCACTACACTTCGGTGGCCCTATTTATGCATATCCTAGGGTAGGTGTACATGAAGGAGAATAATAATCCACATGTGCTAGCTTGTTTACAAGAGGAGGTACAGCTTTTATTAAGTAACTGTCCTCATCCATTTAAACACTTTGTGAAGGGATTATGAGTTCAATATACAAAGGTGTAATCATTCCGCCCATATAACAGACCACAATTCAAACAAATGTAAGCGGTAAGCATAGATCAAAGCCCAAAACAAATTGATGCATGAACATGCTGCATGGTAACAGTGATAGAGGGAGACACAAATACAAAGACATCTTATTGCTTCTAATACATCTGTTCTTCTCATTGTAAACCATGTTTTTACAGCAGGTTTCAAACAAGTTAACCTAACCAAAGTGGAACTAACATAACCTATTGTTCCTCTAAAGTGAAGACCTTGGAAGGGTCTAACATAGCTAGGCTAAAGGGTGACCAAAATAATGGATCGACGTCACTGAAATGAATCCAAACTAAGATTTTGAGGGGACCTAACAACACCAAAAGGGTGAAAGTGTCCCAGGACGTTTCGGCTTTCAGTGGGTCACAGCCTTCTTCATGGAGCCAAGGAAAGGAGTCCTCTTACACCGGCCTGGGTCCTAGGTGGAAGCCAGGGGCTACGGATGTTTGGAATCTGAAGAATTCCTCATCTGGGATGTGGTGCATTCAACTGCAGCGAAGAGCTTGAGATTGTGAAACGAAAATCCAGCATGGACATCTGTGTTTTCTGGACAATATGCGTACTGGAAATATGTGCTGGAGGGGCCTAGCGCGCGGTGAAAGAGCGGTGTTGCACGAGTCTGCCGTTCAGGAGCCGCTGTAAGTGTGTCGATTCGGGAGCTAGCTGGATCACAGAATGGAGCTGTGTTCCACTAAACAGCAAGTAGACATGGATGAGAGGCACCCCGCTACATCATGGTGGAGAACCCACAATGAAAACAGAGGTAGCTCCCATCGTGAGACCCATCAGGCTTGGAGCCACTCAGTGTGGTAGTGCAGCGCAGTGCCTGCGGTGACAGATGGATCGCACAGCTGGGCTGAGATATTTCTGATTTATTCAGCTTGCCGTCAGTAACCCTGAACTGTCTGGAACTTATCACTGAGAGAGGGATCAGGGCTGAAGACAAACCACTCCGGTGCAGAGCCCATGCAATTGTGAGAATGCAAGAGAAGTCAGCTGGAGGGCGCTGATCGGAGGAGGGCGATTAGCACAGGAGTCATCTTGGAGTGGGGGCAGCCCGCACTTCCCACCCAAGCCAGACCTAAACCAGCCCCATAGCTGTTCCAACATATCTGTGCCGGATCGGACCAGTAGGCAAAGACAGAGGAGGCAGTTAGGAGTGGTGTGCAGAGGAGGGTGCGCATAGCACTGGGCCCAGCCTAAAGAAAGGGCAACCACATGCCCCTTAGCAAGCCCAGGCGATTACAAATCCTGCCATAGCTGCAGCATATCAGCCCCGGACTCAGATCTGTAATTGAGGTGTACATTAGTGAAGTGCACACTCCTTTCAAAACAGATACCTTTTAACATGACAAAGGGATCAGGTGGCAGTGGTAAAAAGTCAGGAAGCATGGACAGATACACCAAGGAAGCCCCCAGCCATATTGTGGAACACCAACAGAGTCCCAATACTCTCAGTGCATCTCCTATGCCCAAACCCCCTGATCTCCAGAACATTCTAGACAGTATTCAAAAGGAGTTTGCTGCAGTGCACTTGAAATTGGATGACATAACCGTGAATGTCTCCACCATCCGGGTACAACTCGAGAAAGAAGTCCTACGCATCAAAGAACCCACAGAGAGTATAAGCACAACCGAAGACAATGTACAGGCGTGGAAAAATACTGTGGCTACACTAGTGAAAGAGGTGAAGACCATGAAGTCAAAATGCGAGGATTTAGGATCCGGATCCCGCAGGAGCAATATGCGTATTGTTGGGGTACCAGAGGATGCCCTGACAGGGAATCTGGAGCAGGCAGTAGAATCCCTACTGAAGCAGTTGCTTGGGAAACCGACTGTACCCCTCTTTTTTAAATTTGAGAAGGTGCACAGGGCTATTGCCCCAATGCCTAAACCTGGGGATTCACTGACCCGATTATTGTGAGGATCTTGAACTATAGAGACAGAGATCTACTGCTAAAATTAGCATGCGAAAAGCAGGACCTGCATCTGGGCTGGCAAGTTATTTGCTTGCTCCCGGACATCTTAGTGGTGGTGCAGCACGAAAGACAACAGTTTCTGGGGGTTAAAAAGCTCCTCTGAGAATGCACAATATGCTATGTGGTACCCTGGCAGGTTGGATTTTAGTTCAGCGGAAAAACTTATTTTTTCTCAATAACTGAAGAAGCAGCCACATTTATAGAAGCGAAAATTCCATTGCCAACAGGTCCTTCACCCAAGGCCTGAGCCATATTGGGTATTCTATATAAGGTGAAGGAGATTGGGCAATATCAGCTGATGGTAACCTAAGAATCTAACTATGCTTGAATCTACAATCTTTTATTTTGGGAATTATTCCATGTTAAGTTGCCACGAGCGGAAACAGCCCCACTGCGAATGCAATGGTTTTGCTGTTGGTCGGAGGGTGTGGTGTGGTTTCACAACACTGCTGATTGGGGGAGGGCACTGAGAGTGGAGGTAGTGGGGAGGAGGGACTGGTGGGAGTTAAAGTTAAAATACACTTGTTGGTATAAGTTAAGTTATAGGTGTGTAAAACATGCAGTTCTGTGTAATTGGCGGCCTTACAGAGAGAAATGGGGGTGGGGGGGAGGGGGTTACGTGACAGGGTAAACAACATCAAACTACTGAGCTGGAATGTGAGAGGTCGTTTCACTTGTATATTTCTGTTATAGATGCTGAGGGATGCTATATCCTGGTAAACAGATATTTGTGTACAAGGGAGGTAGTACTACTGACTAGCTATGGCCTCAATATAGACGACCCTCACTTCTAAGCAAGTATACTATGGCTGCTTGCATCATACCCAGCGGCACAGATAATCTGGGGTATGGGTGGGGGTGATTTAAATGCCATGCTAGACCTAAGTAAAGACAGATCAATCTCAAGCCCTTGGACCATGACTAAGGTAGCCCATATGATAGTGGATGGAATCCAGCAGCTGCGACTGTTGGATGTATGGAGAGTGCTTCACAGAGAACATGATATGCACTCGTGAATAGATTTATGGTGCGTGTCAGAGACCTTGCTCAATTATGTCTTGGAATGCACTATTTGCCCAGGAACTCTCTCAGACCACTCCCCCCTTGTGCTGGTTATGAACTGGGCAACAGAGGGGAGACGCATTCCTGCATTGAGATTTAAGCCTGAAGCATTGTGTGACCAAGCACTCTCCCTTAGTTTGCATGAAACTATGATTAATTATTTTGAGGAGAATGTAGGCTCAGTTTCAACTATTGCAATGCTATGGCAGGCCTTCAAAGTCTATGTTAGGGGTATGACGATGGTGTCGGAGTTTGGGGTGCTGCAATCGATATGGCAAGATTTGAACAAGGCTGAGGCTCGACCAGTACGGCCAGGATCTCTCACCCAGACTTCTCTCAGAGATCAGCACAGAACTGGATATTTTCGGGAGCTCGAGCACAGGGAGGTCAGATTCCTAGATGGGTTGAAAAATGGCCAGGCAGTATGGGGAAGTGGATAGATCTGGGCATCGTTTGGCCTGTATGGTCCGAGGGGAGACAGGTAGAACACCCATAGCATACATTGCCATGGAGTCCGGGAATCTAGTGCATAAGGATGACAACATTAACACAGTACTTTATGCTTTCTATGCTAAGCTGTTTTAGCCAAAAAGTACTGCTACTCAATATTGTTACCTTAAGGCAATACCAGCATTATTGCTGTCCAGAGATGCAGGTGCGGTGCTCAGAGGCGTCGCTAGGGAGGACTGGGGGGGCTATAGCCACAAGTCTTTTGGTTATAGCCCCGGATAGAAGCTCAGGGGATACAACCAAAAGGCAAGCTATCCCTTAATCCTGACAGTCGGACATTAGAATAGCCCCAGATCTTTTTCAGACCTAGCAACACCCCTGCCACTGGTGCTTGAAGCACCTATGGCAGTTGAGAAGATAAGGGAAGTGATTTTAGGGCTGCCGAACAGGAGCCCGCTGTACACTGATGGCTTGGTTTCAGAATTCTATGAGGAATACCATGACATTCTGGTCCCCTACCTGATACAAATGTGGAAAGAAGTCCTGGGGAATGTGTTGTTACCCGAGTCAGTATGTGAATCCGTTATTACGCTGTTATTACAGCCTGGTAAATTAGCAAGCAAGTGTGCCTCATATCACCCTCCATCATTAATTAATGTTGATGCCAAAATATTTGCTAAGGCCATTGCGAGCAGACTACTTTCCCTAATGCCCCATTTAATTAATTCAGACAAATCTGGGTTAATCTCGGGATGGGCCACGGCTTTAAATCTACACAGGCTCTATAATGTTATATTGCTGGTAGACCCCGGAGCCTGGGCAGTCGCCATTTCCCTTGACATGCAAGAGGCTTTTGATAGTGTACATTGGCCATTCTTATTCCAAGTATTATTGAACTCCAGGTTCAGACCTCACTTTATATCACACAACTCCAGTGGAGAGCGTGAACACCAAAGGGGTGATATCTCCAGTGATCAGGTTGGAAGGTAGTGCAAGACAGGGGTGCCCACGTTTCCTGCTCCTATTTGCAATGATCATAGAGCCCTTTGCCGATCTGCTGCTTGATCATGTCAGTGAGCATGGCCTCAGAATGGTGGGGGCCCAGTTCTGGTATCTCTTTAGACAGATGACATCTTACTTTATGTCCGTGACCCTTCAGAGAACAGAGTGGCGATATTGGGAGTGGTGCAACATTTCGGGAGGCTCTCGGGTCTCCACCTCAACAGGGACAAGTCTGAGATGTGTCCTCTGTCGAGTATGATGCTAATGCCAGCGGATGCAAATGGGATGAAGGCAGAGTCAGTCTCCATGGATTGTTAGAACGAGATCACGGGCATCAACTATAGAAAAGAACTATATATCGTATATCTCTCAACTAAAGGCCAAACTGTGCAAGTAGAGCCAGATACCACTGTCATTGATGGGGAGGCTTTCCCGTATTAGGATGATTGTGCTGCCAAAGTTGTATACCTGTTCAATAAAATACTGGCATGGCCAGGGCGCTCCATTGTTAAAGCACTCCAATCCCTCTGCACAGCCTTTGTGTGGGGTAACCGTGCGGTCAGCCTTATTTGGATGGCTATGGCACGCCCCTGGGAGGATGGTGGTATCATGGCTCTGCACTTTGAGGTATATTACTTAACGGCAAATGGTCTGTATGCAGCTTTTTGGGATGAGCGAGCTGACACCCCGCGGCATGTTAGCTTGGAAAAGTGTGCTGCCGGAACGGTCCCTTCGCAGACTCTCCTGATTGGGGGAAGATGTATGCCCAGGGGCCCAGTGGTCCTGGTGGAGGCAACGAGGGCAGCCTGGGTGAAACTCTTGTGGATGCAGGGTGCAGTGTTTCCGTACGACTTCCGGGCTCCATTGTGGGCAGTGCCTAGATTACAACCAACATTAGAAGCTTTGTTGAAGAGGAGCTGGAGGGCAGCAGGCTTATGTAGGCTGGCAGATATGTATTCCCAGGGGAAGGTGGCAGAAAGATGTACTACCACCGAATGAGGTCGACTTTAGAGCGGGCCTTTGATTATTTCAGGTGTGTCATACATATCTGAAGAAGCTGAAGGGGGTGGTGGGAAAAAGTGTGGTCCATTCTGTACAAGTAAATCATTGGGGAGTTAAAGCTTAAGGTTCCAGACATAAAGATGACATGGGAAAGAGAGTTGAATGTGGAGTTTACAGAGAAACAATGGCAGAGGATCTGTAGTCTAACAAAGAGAAGCGCCTATAACTCCAATTGCATCTCATTCAATTCAAAATCCTTAATAGACTGCACTCCCCCGTCCAGGATTTGATCATTCAATGTAGATTGTGTGGGAAGATGCCCCAGATGTGCAGGCATTGCTGTACTCGGAGGAGGTTTGCCAGGTTCTCCGCGCTGTGATTAACCTGCAAATACTGCTGTCACCTCAGGTGTGTTTGTTGGGTTATACCGGTAAAATGTCCCAAGTGAAATGCAGGTTTCTGAATTTGGGGTTACTGTTGGCCAGAAGGCGTACACTAATGGGATGGAAAAAGGAAGTGCCGCCTACGGTACGGGATTGGTTGAGAGACGCGGTACGCTAACGATATGGAGGAGGTCTATATGACTCTGCTGCCTGCCAGCTGCAGGCCCAAGGACATGTAGTCGGACTTTCGCCAATATTTCAGAAACACTGTAGGGTCAGAGGGTGATGGGAACAGAGAACATGCTGACAGTGCTAATGTGAATGATAACTAGCGGTGCACAGAACATGAGGTTAGGGGTCTGTATACATGTACTTACCTGTATGTATGAATAACATAATGCCATCACCAAGTGTTTTAAAAAAAACAAGTTTGAAAATGCTCACCTGCGAGAGGAGGGTGTTTAAGAAATCATTCACAGGTAAGAGCAACAAGCCCACAGCGGCAGAAGATAGAATCCTGTGCTGCCCATAACAATACGCCCACATGAAGAAGCCAAAGACTGCTAATCTTTAACATTAGCATCTCTTTGTGAAACGAATTATCTTCTAAAATGGGATGAAAGCTGGATCTGATGGGCCAAAAGAAGGCATAATAGATATTCAGCTCCCCTGTCTCGGAGGAAGGGGATAGGTCAACAGCGCAATAGGTGCATGCATTTTCTGCAGCTATGGGTAACCTGCAGACAACACATCCCGTTTCTGGTGAGCTACTGAGGCATCTGTGTTTGCTATGCTGGGACCTGTAACCATCCAACAGCGCCTTCAGAAAGTGCCCTGTGTTGATTTTATTCACGTGTAACTTACCAGTACCTACCCCTATGCTACATTTGCTCATTTCTTTACAGTACTTTTGGCAGCAGTGAGAGAAGCTATGAGTACACATATCAAAGCAACAGCTGTTAGTGGGCATGCAGGCACTTGGAAGAGAACTGAATTGTAGGTGATCACACTTGCAACCTACTCCCTAAAAGTGCTCTTCAGCCCTCCTCCCAAATCTTTGAGATGGGATGCAACGCTGGCCTATAATTAATATAATAGTGCTTTTATAAAGCGCCTAATCCCGAAGAGGTTTCTAAGCGCAGAACCGGGATTCGAACCTGGGTTGCTCTGCCTAGTCTTGCTTCCAAGATGAACGTTGCCACTGAGCTATACTAAGCAAAGATCTGTCATCTTTTGGCCCTTACCAATTCAAAAGAAGGACAGATACCATATTGACCAGTTCCCTTTGTCTAGGAAAATGAAATTCTCCCCTAGGAAAGCATATAGCTGGCAGCTCACATTTCTGCAAATCTCTATTCGTGTGTGTTGCGCGTGTTCTCACTTTAACAAAGAGATGTGGCATTACTACTGTGTACACATAGGTTACATGGATCAGATCAAAATATATTTGTCACAAAAAATTATGCTGCAGTGGGAAAGCTGATATCGTGAGCACTGCTGTGCAACTAATCTTGGTATGTCAACAAAATGTGTGACACTCACTTCTTTGAAAAGGGCGGGCAGGTGCTGGACCCTCTGAAGGTGTTTGCCCAGAACATGTTCCACTTTTTCAGGGCCAACAAAAAGTCAGTGCAGTTTCAACAAGCCACTACTTTATATGTTTATAGTCAACCCTTTTAAGAAAATCCTGAAAGAAAATAGTTGTCATGCACAGAAACACTGATCACTGCAGAACGTATTGCCCCTCAGTTGGTATCCAGTGATCAGTGGTGTAGCACAAAATTTGGGGGCCTGCCTGCAAGCCATGCTGAGGGCCCCCCCCCAACTCGCCAACAAATCACGGGTCGCTCCACACTATGATCCGGCCTAGATTACCACGCTTGCCCAATACGCACAAACGTGTTGCTGAAGGGGTATGCTGCACACTGCACTAGGAGAAAGACATACGTATGTGGTTTAATGCAATATACAGCACACTTTCTGAGAAAAATTGGCCAGAGTGTTTGCAACTATTTTATAGGGTAACACCAATCCAATACATGCAAGTCAACAACGGTGCACAGGAACATCAATGCTTTGCTATTAGAAATGCCATGCCACAATGAAAACATGTCCAACTGACTGCCCAATGTAGACCAGTGTAGACACGTAATAACATTGCAGTAATGCATGCCAGGCCTCCCATCTCGAGCACTCCACTCCTCTAACTCCCTCAGGATGAGTCGTTTCTCAAAGAAACGAGCTGAGGGTAGATCTCTGTCTTCTGCTGGGGCCTCCCCCTGGAAAAGCCTCCCTGCCAATCTAAAACTTGAGGAGAACCATCTCCGGTTCCGGAAGCACCTCAAGACCTTCCTCTTTGCTTCTGCCTTGGCCCCCCTCTTCCCTGCTGAGTCTACTCTACCTTGGCACCATGCACCTGGCCACCCTCTCTCCTCCGGGCAGACTGCTCATCTTGCCACCGTCACGCACTTCATCCGGGCCACCCCTTGCACTGGGGTCTGTATCTGTACCCATACAGCCCCCTCTTTTTTCTTCCTGCACTTATCAGACCTACCCAGCATGCTGCCTTAAACCCAGCACTTGCCACTTGCTGCCTGCATTCCCATTGCTTGTGGCCTTTTATTTATATTTCTTATTATTTATGCTTTTTCCTCCTCACTCTGCACTCTCCCTTTGTTCCCCTTTCCATGCACTTCTCCCCCTCTCCCTCTACCATGCACTTGCGCATTCTCAATGTCACTGGGCCTACTAAGATCGTTGTTTTTGTCCTCCCCTGTTCCCCTTCCCTTGTCTGAAACACTTGTGTATGAGCGTGATAGAAATAAAATATCAATATCAATATCAATTTAGACATACCTAGACTGGTTGCACCAAAATGCCAGTCGAAGCAATAACACTCATCAAGAAGAGAGCACACATTCAAGCCAGCGTCTCTGGGCCTCTAACAACACGCCCAAACTCTTTAAAATCTGCAAGGAACTGGCCAATCCTGTTGTGGTCTCTACCTCTCCTGTTCCCTCCCAGCCCCTCTGTACAACTCTGGCCTCTCACTTTTCTGCTAGAACTCAGGACATCCTGTCCTCTATCTCCTCTTCCTCTCCCTCTTCCTTTCTGGGTCCCCCTTTGGCCATCTCTCCCTCTCCTCTTCCTTTCTCCTCTTTCTGTCTGACAACACCTGATGAGGTTTCTAGACAAGTCCGATCTAGGAAAGTGTCACCCAAACAGGTGCTCCCCTGCTCCTCCAGAACCATCAAGCACCATATTGACATCCTCGCTCCAGCCTTTGCCGATTTCTGTAATCACACTTTCACCACTGGAAATTCCCCTCTCCCCTTAAGCACTCCCTTGTGCACCCACTCATCAAGAAGCCGTCTGCCAATCCTACCAGCCAGCAAACATTCACCCAATATCCATCACCCCTTTCCCGGCAAACTCTTGGAAAAGCTGGCCATCTCCCAGCTTACTCTCCAAACTGAATCTGTTGGTTGTCTCCATCACCATTGATCTGGCTTTAGAGCTGCAAGAGGCACAGAAACTGCTCTCCTGAACACCTGTGAAGACTTGCTCTCTGACCTTGAGCATTCCTTCTGTCCTCATCCTCATTGATCTTTCCTGTGCTTTCAACAATGGCAACCACGCCATCTTGATCAATCGACTCTGAGAACCTGGGCATCACGGATCAGACCCTGGAGTGGCTGACTTCCTTCCTCTTGGACCGCTCCTCCCAGTCCAACCTGGTCCCTTTCTCTCCACCACCTCTCTCTTTACCTGTGGCGTTCCCCAGGGCTCTATCCTCTCACCCTGGTTGTTGAACCTCTACTTGGCCCCTTTGGCCAGCCTGATCTTTACCTTCTCTAATTTTCAGTGTTATGCGGATGACACAGAGCTTTTCTTCCTGCCCCCTTCAGCTTCCTCTCCTCTCTCGGTCATTCCTGACTGTCTATCCATGAATTCAGGATTGGTGCGCCTCCAATGATCTCTGCCTTAATACCAGTAAGACAGAGATCTTTCTCATTGGGACCCCTGCCCCTGCTTTCCCTCTCTCACTCTGGCCGCCCGCCTTAGACCCTCTTCCTTTGATTTCCTGCGAGGCAAAAAACCTTGGCGTCATCTTTGACTCCACTCTCTCTTTCTCTCCTCAGATCTCGGATGTCGTCAAGAAGTCCCATGACCAGCTGGACCTCCTCAAAGGGACTCTTCCCTTTCTCACTTTTTCCCCAGAAGCTCATAATCTCCAGAACTCTGGTTCTCTCTAGGCTGGTCTACTGCAACAGCCTCTTCCTCTATATGCCTTCCTCTACTCTCCGTCCTCTAAAACAAATTCAGAACAGAACTGCGAGACCCATCCTTGTCCTGAAGCCCAAGGACCATATCTCTCTAGCCCTGAAATCTCTCAACTGGCTCCCAGTGGCTGCAAGGATCAAGTTCAACACCCTTTGCATTGTCCACAAGAGTTTCAGGGGCAGGGGCCCGCACTATATCCAACACTTTCTTCCAAAATACCTTCCTTCTCAAGCCCTTCACTCAGCTACCTCCAACTCTCTAAGGGTTAGACACTTCTCCAGGCAGAGAGTGGGGAGTTGATCCCTCTCCTCTGCAGGTGCCTCCTTCTGGAATGATCTCCCAGCCATTCTCAAACTTGAGCCGGACCGCCTGAAGTTCCGGAAGCAGCTCAAAACTTTCCTCTTCTCCTCTGCTTGCTCTCTCTCCTGCTGACCTACCTGTGTGCTGTACGAACTGGTTGCTTGGCTACCGTCAGAGTCTCACTGAGTCCAGGCTCTTTCTTGATGAGGCACCCTTGCACTACCTCTGGCCAACCACCCACTTAAGGACTGTAACTTTAACCCTACAGTCCCTTGTTCTCCTTGCACTACCCAGAGATGTGCTGCCCAGGCTGCACTTACTCAGAGCATTGCTGCCCTATTTTGCCCTCCCCTCTCCCTTGCACCACCCTCCCTTTCCTGGTGCACTTCTCGTTCTCACACTTGCACAATCTGAATGATAAAAGGCCTAGTAAGATTGTTTGTCTTGTCCTCCCTCTGTCTTCCCTCCCTTGTCTTGTCGCGCCTAGAAACACTTGTGTACAGGCACGTTATAAATGACTTATCATATAATATCATATAATTGTATCACAGATGCCCAGAAAAATATACAATGCCATAGTAAGAAACGGCCAGACTGGCAGCACCCAAATGCCGGTCTAGCCAGGTAATTACACTTAGCAGGACTGCTTTATCAGAAATGCCCAGTTAGAAAAAGTCATACCAAACAAAGGAATGACTAGACTGGTTGCACCAAAATGCCTCTCTAGCCATACCACATATCATTCCTGCTTAGCCTAAACTTGGACAACCATTGTGGTTTATCGCATAGTTCCGCCCCCACACATCCCCTTACCCCAACCTCCAAAATATGCTCATCGGCCCTCAACGTCCTTCTTCCTTGCGTCAGTGCTTACGTATGAGACTCCTTGCATCATAGGTAAGTACTGGGATGAGATAGAGTGGGACTAGGAGTAATAAAGATTACAAGTACCTAAGCCAGGCATTACCTCCATGTACCCCTACCTCATCCCAGTACTTGAATATGAGGCAGAGTGTCTCATACACAAGTACTGCTTCATACACAAATACGGGGATGAGGAAGAGTAGGGCTAGGAGTAATGAAGATTACAAATAAGTAATCAAGGCATTAAACACAAGTAGTGGTGCAACACCATTGAGCTGACTGGGCTTCAGCACTCCCCAACCCCATGACATTTTGGTCTATGTTGACTCAACCTGGCTGACCTACAGAGCAGTTGCGGACAGAACAGGACACAGATGTTAAACGGCACCTGACTTTCCCTTTTAACAAGGGCCCTGCAATTACTAGCATAAAGCATTTCACTGTTAATACCAGCATTCAAATGCCAACTTGTTTAGGTAATTGAAATTGTGACGTGGGTTTAGTACTTGCATGCCTGGGTGACCGTAAGGGTAGAGGTGGAACAGGAGACTGCCCATTCTTATAGCAGTCCATAAGTGGGTGCTTTCAGACGTAAAGGAGAGAGTTAACTACTTGTAACATTGAAGCTGCACTAGAATAGTCTCATTAAAATGCGTAAAGAAGTTAGATGCCCCGCACAAATAACTTTGGCCCTCTGTCCACGAAGTTAGCGCCTCTCTCAACACTGAAAGGGCTAGACACCCGAAATGTAGATTTCGTTGGGCCCCAAAACACAAGCATACACACCATACACACACACTCCCACACAGCCATCCATACATTTAACTGTGCGCTCTTTCACCATACAAGCACACCGAGGCAGCCACCCATACATATAAGTGTGCACTCTTTCACCATACACTCACACAGGCAGCCACTGCTACATTAAGTGTGCACCCTTTCACCATACAGGCACACCCAGCAAGCCACCCATATATTTAAGTGTGCACCCTTTCACTGTACATGCACACACGCACACCCAGCCACCCATACATCTGTGTGCACCCTTTCACCATACACACACACAGGCAGCCACCTATACATTTAAGTGTGCACCCTTTCACTATACACTCACACATGCACACGTCATGGGGTTGAGCGGAGCCCTATCCCTTTAAGAAGAAATTGTTTCTTTTTTAAGTCACTCTGACTTCATAAAGAAATTATTTCTGTTAAGGACGGAACCATAACAGAAATAATTTCTTTATGAAGGCAGAGTGTCTTCAAAAATAAACTATTTCTTTTTAAAGTCATAGGGCTGCCCCCACCACATGACATGGAGGCCTCCAGCAAGGGTCTTCCATGTCGTGGGGCAGGGGGAGACCTCAAGCTTCAAAAATAAAGTTTCTTTTTGTAGTCACTATTCCTTCATAAAGAAATAATTTATGTTATAGAAATAATTTCTTTATGAATGCAGAGTGAATTAAAAAGAAAAAGAAAATCTGATTTTTTTAAATATTTTTTTTTACTCCAAGTCAGGCCCCCACCCAGGACATGTGGTGGTGGGGCCCCCCGCACTGTGATGTCTGTGGGGGCCCCCGTTGTGCCAGTGATTGAAACAAATAAAAAACGGAGAATATCTTTAACAGAGAAACAATAATAACGAAAATATAACGAGCTTTTGTTTAAAATGTATATGGAGGTGAGGTAAGGGGTGAAAACGTTTGGGAAAGGGGTTGGGGTGGGTTTAAAAGCATAGGGAAACTGGGGGTTTGGTGGAGGGACCACCTAAAATAAGTAATTTGATATGATCGTATGTAACCAATGCAGTTCACCCACAGAGGTATCCCCTCAACATGATTGTGTATACTTATTGTCAATATGCAGAACAGCGCATTATAGTGTATAGAAAATATGTTCACAAATGATATATAAAGATACAACACTGGTTTATTTTACTGAATGCAAACACTTTATTTTATACATTATAAACATATGGCATTGATGAGTTTGATAAAGAAATAGGCATTTAATAATATGTACCACAACAATGTATACAACTAGATATTAATGTCAAAATGTAACAAACACCACAGACATGTTAATTTAAAACAGTGACTTTCTTTTTGTTTGATGTTTTTGGGTAATGATTTTTACTGCAGTATCGATCCATAAGCACCAATACAATCAAGAACTAGCCGGGAAAAAGAGAAAATTATCTAAGTTAATACGACTATTGAAGCAAGATGATCATGTCTAAAAAAACAACAGATAAAACAATCCAAACAGGCTTATACTAATTGGAAAAAATCCCACTTAATGATGATGGTTCAAAATGATGCTGAATCAATGCTGGCAACGTTCAGAAATGGAAATTCGAGAGGTATGTGGCACCTCTTGAATAATAACGCCCAATACCAACAGCTGCTTGTCTCAAATGTACCAGAGGACAAGTGGATCAGACACGTTGCTACTGTCTATAAAAAAACAACTAGCCGAAAACCCCTCAGAAATGAAATCTCATCTGGCGAAACGAAGATATGCTCGAAATGATCCAGCAATTTAATGGATCCCGGGGTCCTATGCCCGATGGTTTGTCCAATGCGGCGCTGAAACAAGCCCCTGAAGCTTGGGCAAACATGATGGAGCAATTGTTAAGGTTGATCAACAAACTAAATAAGATCCCGCCATCATGGAGGAAAGCCACACTTATTCCAATCTTTAAGCAAGGAGCCAGCGAAGATCCTGTCAATTACCGTCCCATAGCCTTACTCGACACCTTGGGCAAATTGTTCGCCTCGTTTCTTTTAAAGAAGCTGAAGACTTGGGCCAGACAAAATAACTTATTAGCAATAAGACAGACAGACTTCGCTGTCAATGTTGGCTCCAATATCAACCTTTTCACTTTGAATCTGATTAAAATGAAGCCCTCTCAACAAACTCTACTGTTCATGTAATCTTTGTTGACCTCACCATGGCATTTGATTCTATAAATAGACAGAAATTATGGGCCAAAAATTACAGCGTGGGAGTGTCCTGCAGACATAAGCAAACTGATTAAACTCCTATATTCAAATAAGTCAATAGCAGTGAGACTTTCCAAGGGTGGAGCAACCACCCCTTTAATTGAAACGTGGAATGGCCTGAAACAGGGCTGCCCCCTGGCTGCCACCCTGTATTGTTTATTTGCAGCAGATTTCGAAGACAGCATCAAAGATTTCACTCTCAATCCACTAAAAATCAATTCTGTGCCAACTCCAGTGCTAAATTATGCTGACAATATCATACTTATGGACAAGACAAGTTCAGGCCTAAGAATGAGTCTCCGGAAAATGGAAGATTATATGAGCATCAATGGATTAACAGTCAATACCAAAAAAAACAAAATATATGCCCCTGACAAAGCAATCCAGTGGAAGAAGTACACACCTTCAAATATTTAAGGGTTTTACTTAAGCAATCTATAGAATGAGAACGAATGGGCTGCAGATATAGAATTTAAAGCACAGTCGTTAGCACAGCATATAATTATGGTTTGTTCAGCCCTTGACTATAAGAGAGCGCTGTTTGGCAGTTTTTTGGGGAATTGAAAAACAACAACTAGAGCCTGCAATCAGATGGGCTCAGCTATTGAGCGGCCAAGATAATAAGTCTATATTTACACTCACGCAATTTATTACGCGCCTATTAGACCTGGATAAGAAACCGGTCTAATTAGTGCACCCGATGTACTTGCATAAGGCATTTCTGGAAGTCGAGACTGACCTCCTGTGTTGTTCTGTGGTCCTGATATTTTCTTAAATTTTTTATTTTTTTTTTTGGTTGTTTTTTTGTGTTGGTGACAAGTTTCTTGGCAATGTATAATTTAAGAATTCTGATTCTGTATGTTGTGATATAAAAAAATACAAAAGTTTATATATAAACTGCAACATTTATAAAAATTTTTATATATATATATATATATATATATATATATATATATATATATATATATATATATATATATATATATATATATATATATCAATTCTTCCCAAATCACTGCTTTTTGACAGTCTACGTCCCTTGTTTGTAGTGTGGCCTCCATTTTCCTGTTCTTATTTTTCCTAATCTTCTGTTTGAAAGTAAAGGAATTCAAAATAGTAAATGGTGTGTGATACATTTGAAAATGTGTTTTGCATTTGTGATTAACACATATTAAACATATCTATTATGCTAATGCAGAAAAGGCAGAACAAGTTGACAGTGTGAGCCATCGAATTGAGAATGAGTTCTAAAAGAAGTGATTTAAAAAAGTTTCAACACTGTTTCTTTGGTACTCAAGCCTGCTTTTTTGATGCAGTGGTCAGAACAACTGAACTTCTGCCTTTGGCAGTCTCAGGCTACAATAATAAACACAGTAAAATGAAAAATGAGACAAACGTCAGTATTATATGACTTGCTTTGTTTTGGTGTGCACCCACACAGAACAGACTCATAGGTTCCAAAGTACTTCACTGCATATTTGCCACTCACTGGAAGACAGTTTCTAAAACAATGGCATATTCAAAATACATACACAGCTCACACTTTATCAAATAGAACTTTTTCATGAATGCACACAACTATCCAGAGTGGAATACTTGTGCTCCCTGCAATGTGTGGATGGTACTGTGAAACACTCGCCTTCTCGGCCTCCTTACAAGAACCAGATATTTAACAAACTATGTTACAAAGCAACACTTACTATTAATTATTAGACAATAGTAGACACTACATTCCCTTAGGCCTTGAAACTACACAGACTGGCGATAGTGAAATGCAGGCTCTCACTAATAATCACACAGACTGACATGCCTACTGCACGTGCAATCCTCATAGACATACCTGTGATCCATGACATGTGTCGGAGTGTGCTGTGAAAGTGCTATCCAACACGGTCTTCTCCTACAGGACGAGAAATTAAATTTGCCACGTGGCAAAGGCGCACTTATGATATGAGGAAGTGGCATGGGGCAATGCATTCCTCTAGTCATAGACACTTCACGTACTGATCATAGTGACATGTATGCTTTCAATTGTAACTGCAGTGCCTAACACACAAGACAACCCTCAGTGGCATACCTGTTCTCCCTGCGATGTGTCAGAGGGTTCTGTAATAGTATTTTCCATTCTGGTCTCCTTCTGTGGCAAAGAAATTGAATGGGTAAAGAGCAAGTGCCACAGTTATGACACAAGCAAATGTGTTGGGGCAATACTTTCATCTCGGCCTAGACACTACCATGGCAAATAGTAGTGACACACCTGATCTCAATTTTTACACTATAAAAACAATTAGCACTAATGAATAAATCGACCGTGACTGGCATACATGTGTCAAGTATGACATACAAATATAATAGAGGGACCCAGGTCATAAATTACCCAAAGGTCTGGTGGATCAGTTCAAATCAAACTTCAGAAAAATCAGACCTCTGATTACTCTTTACTTTTCACACATAAAAACATAAAGCAAAGTAAAAGCATTCAAAACAAAATGTATATATTGACTTATTGAACATATCTACATACGGAAAAAATGCACAACAATATTCCGGGATCGGTATTTCAGAGGAAACTAGTAATGCCAGATCTCACTGGCATTTAAGTCACCGCAAGTGGACCCAGCACCACCTGTTCTGTATAAAACAAACTTAAAATAAACAAAAATTAAAAAAAAAACTGATGAAAACAACAGTTTGACAACAAGAAATCCTGCGAACAGTTAGGATTTACATGTGTACAAGAAGGTCCTGTACTAGAGAGTCCATTATTTACACAAGGCCTTCACTCTCATAATCATAGAAGTTGTGGTCAATGAATGGGGTTATCATACATTTATTGCCAACTTAAGTTTCGGATGAATGAGCCTATGATTCATGGCTCAGCCGTCCTCTTGTTATGTTATTTTATGTCATGTTGATTTATACTGTGGAACGCTACCACCCAAGGGCAGTCTTCAGGTGCTCATGTGGCTCTGCAAGAGGAAGAGGAAAGGTTTGGTTAGTGAGGGTAGAGTGATAGGATAGGTCCAGAACCAGGAGAAACTGGCGTCTGTGTGTGTTGGCTTGCAGATCGTTGATTGCGTACATTGGCTTGTTGTATCCGTACGAGTAAGGCCCAATGCCTGGGTTCTTTTTCTATGCCAATGTTTGTTATGCTGGTGGTGTGTCTGTGAGTTGTATGTGTATTTAAGGATGTGCTCACTGGCTTGTATCCGTATGGGTAAGGTCCAGTGTCTGGGGTTGTTTGTTGTATGCAAGTGTTACTTGTGTTCAGTGTATGTATGTAGGTTGGCTAGCCACGTGGGCATGTGAAGTACTTGGGTAGTGTGTTGGAGGGAGCTGGAGTGGTGTGGTTATTGCATTGGCTACTCTCTAAGTTCTTCTATGTGGCTAAACTACAGAATTCTATCTAAATGTGACGCATGTCTAATCTTCACAATTCTATCCAGTGATACGCATGGTTACCTCTCACAATTTATCTAAGTGTGATGCATGGCTAATAGTCGCAAATCTAAGTGAGACGCATGGTTAATATTCACAATTCTATCTAAATGTGATCTGTGGCTAATTTACACTAATCTAAGTGAGGCACATGTTATGTTATGCTATGTTATGTTATTGGGCATTTGTATAGCGCCTTTCACCGTTGGTATGATCTCAAAGCACTGTGGGTTGAGTTCTCTCAGGGACCGTAGTCCAGATCAGTGGA
Source organism: Ambystoma mexicanum (assembly GCF_040938575.1). Classification (NCBI taxonomy): domain Eukaryota; kingdom Metazoa; phylum Chordata; class Amphibia; order Caudata; family Ambystomatidae; genus Ambystoma; species Ambystoma mexicanum. Next base: position 1,433,499,071 of record NC_090929.1, on the reverse strand, counting down.
GAAAGTAGGGTGTTAAGTAGTGCATGTGTGCACTCAGGATGTTTGCAGCTAGACCAAACCTTGTGGTGGGTAACTGCAGTCTAATACTAGGACTAGTGTGAAGGTTGTGTGAGACCAGTAGTATGTGTGCAGCTAGGCCAAATTGTATTGGGGGTAGCTGCATTCTAGTGGAGGTGGTGCTTGTATATGAGATTATGTGTGCAGCTAGGCTGATATTTATTATGGGTGATAGCTCCGTTCCAAAGATCGTTGAGTTGTGCATGGTAATGCATAATTATGTGTGCAGGTGGGCTGAATTAATCATGGGGGTGATAGTCACATTTTATTGTTTTATGGTGCAGAGGAGAGAGTCAGCATATTGGTAGGTGTGTGTGAAGAGTTAGAAGAGGCCCCCCATTCCTGATTACCTTCCTGTGCCTGACGAATTAAACATGTGCTCCCTATTATAGAGGTTTGGTGCTTTAGCTCTCCTGGAACCTCTCGGTCTAGTGTGGACTCAATTCTGTTAAGCAAGCATGGCCACACCCCTTTCTGTCTTGACACTGTAATCAATGTTGAGATTGGCTGTTTCCCAGATCTGTTGTAACAGGCTATTAGCTTCCCTATGCTTTGGAGTGTTGAATGTGTAGGTCTAGGCATGGCAGTGGCTACAGAAGGTAGTGGCCATATTAGTGGTAGCAGCTCTGGTGCATTACTTGGCCAAGTGATTGCAGATCTAAAGTCCGCCATCCCTGTATTTACCTGAGCAGGGAATTGCTTGTTGGTTAACACCTTCTCGATAAGCATTTACATCCAGTTCTGTTCTATCGGAATTATGAGCCCTTCCTAAATACTTGGTAGGGTACTCTATGAACCTGAAAGATCCAGCGTCAAAACCAGGCTGTGCTATTAGTTCTGTGCCTGTGACATTTTTAGGTGCAGTGGAAGGCTGGGTATTCCAGTTGTAGTGTACGTTTTGAGTTGTAGATAACTGCTCATCGTTGTCACTTACAAGAACTTGCCTCACAAGAGTCCGCACCTGATTTAAGAGCGTAGTACATTGCCAGTGAAACAAAAGCCAGCCCAGTCATAATGTTAAAACATAAGTGCTAATAGGTCCAGGGTTCCGAGTCCCTGGTATTTGTTTACAGTGGAAGGCTGAGTATTCCCGTTGTAGGTTATGGTTTGAGTTGTGAGTGACAACGCATAATTGTCCCTTACAAGAGCCGAACTTGCCAGAGACATCACCTGATCTGAGAGCATAGTGCATACCCAGTAGAAGACAAATAGCTAGCCTAATCATAGCGTTAGAACATAAGTGCTACTAGACCCAGGGTTTGGAGTCCTGGGAATTCATTTCCAGACAAATAAAGGGCAAGCACAGTCATCACTTTAGTGCATAGGTGCCACTAGGCATTCATTGTCGAATACGTAAGGAGCCAATATGATCATAACATTAAACAGAAATGTTACTAGTAGTCAGGTTCCGTGTCCCGTTACGTGTTCGTAGTAGTGGATTCTATACCATTTCCTAGCCACGGGGGTTGGTTGGGAGGCCAGGTTTTGTGGAAGGTCGAAGACCAAAGCGGTCATTTGCACCATTTAGTGGAACAGCCAGCTTTTGAGTGCTTTCCGGAATGCCATGTAGTCTTGCATGTGTAATAATGAGGGCGGGGGCCAGATTGTTGGCACAAGGGTTGAATAGGCAGACCCTCCAATGCTGGCTGATTTGAAGGCAGGGACCAACCAGGAGAAGGGCAGTGCTTGACCTTAGAATGTGGGTTGGGAGGTACACCATAATCTTTTCTTGTATTTGGGGCTGGCTTTGTGCACCGCTCGGTGAGTAATGCACAGGATTTTGAAGGTGGCCCATCTCCCTATCAGGAGTCAGTATAAGGTGCGGAGAGCAGGTGAGATGTTATCTCTTTGTCCGAGGGCAAGGAGAAGCCTGGCTGCAGATTTCTGGGCTCTTTGGAGTTTGTAAATTGGTAGGCTGGTGCACCCAAGTATAGGGAGTTCACCTAGTCAATTCTGGACATGACAATGGACATCATTTCTGCGGTTATATACTAATTGACCTTTTCACAATTGACCTCGGGAGAATTGACCTCGGGAGAATTAGGACACATATGTGGGGGTAACCCCCCGAAACACCCACCCATTCCAAAAAATCCTGCAACCCCCCCACTCAATACCCGTAAATTATTCATAATCCAAAACCAACCCAATACATATATAAAATAACTAAAATAATATAAAGGTCAGTTGTGCAGAAGGTCAATTAGGACCAGGTCAATTGTGCAAAAGGTCAATTTGGGTAATACCAATTTCTGCCAGTCTATTCAGGTAGGTGAGGTAAGGGAAGAGGTGTTTCAGAAGTTTAAGTGGCAGAATTTGTATATATTGTTAATGTTGTGTGACAGAGTTAGGTCAGAATCCATTATGCAGCCAATGTTTTTGACAGAGGTGGGGGTGGGGGACCAAGGAAGGGTGGCCAGGGAGACGGTTGAGGGAATAGAGCTGTTTTACCAGGGGGGCCCAGAAGACGGTGAAGAGAGACGGTGAAGAGATTGACTGCGACGATGCATAACAAGACTATGAATTAAAACACTCTGTGAAAGTGGGAGATATTGTTCTCCTGCGTAATTTTGTGAGGCGCTGTAATGCGCTTAGATTCATGGGACCTCACATTGTAGAGGAGGTGGCAGACTGTGTTGTTAAGCTAGTAGGTAAATCTGTATGAATCACCTCCATGACACCAAGCCATATAAAGCAGTGGCCTCACCTGGCAACAGAGTCTCTGTGACCGACAGGGCCAATGTTCAGGACCTCGATGAACTACAAGTGTGTCCAGACATCACCTAGTTAGGGAGACCCAGACACCCCATGGTCACACGATTGCAAGCAGCAGAAGTAGCGACTGGAATACTTGTACAAATCGATTAGGGTTAGACTGTCTGTTATTTTCCTTTCTGCACTCAGGGTCTACATGAAAGTCGTGGGGATTGAATTGTTTGCTTCACTGATGTTACCTTCCACCCATCATCCAGAAACCTTCTCTGATCAGTTTGTTCATTACGTGAGAAGACCCAGACGATTTAGAGCACAATCCCCTGCAAAATCTTGTTTTTGTAGAATACTTGGTCCAATCTTACCCAAAACTTGAGCACAGTGAACCCCCAGTGCTGGCCACATTAAGAGACCCATTAGTAAGGAAGGTCTGGGAGAAGGTCTTTGCCTTTACAATTTATGATTATTTGGTTTGCGGGGCTTGAGGGTACTGACAAATACTAATACAATAACGGCTCTATCTGTGCATTTCAGGCTGGCAACTGAATCACCAGGCTGCAAGGATCAGGCAGCGTATGTGGATATGAATGGAAGAATAGAGAACATTGCCGTTATATTGTGTCTGTTAATTCCCAATGGCTTGATGGGATTTATATTCTGCCAATTATATATTGTTGTTACTGCTACCACTGTACCCTCTACTAACATTCCCGCGACCCAAGCAGGTGGGGCGACCATGTCAGGTGGACGAGAAGACACTGCTGATAAGGTAAGGAGAGGTAAGCGCAGTGTCGACATAGACATGAAGGGAGTAGACATGTATCTCACTGACAAAGCTCGAGTGTCTAACAATATGTGGTACAAACATATGACAAAAGTAAGTAAGGAAACCACCGGGGAGAGCTGTTATGTCTGTTTCTTAATCCCCTATGCCATGGGTGCCTCTAGAATGTTCATAGCAACTGAAATACCAGCAGCAATAGCACAGTGCCTGATGTATCTCGCAATGGTGCAAACACGAGGAAGGTTCCAAGGGAAGACAGCAACAATGAGATGGATGTCCAAAGGAACATTCCCATATGAAGATAATTACATAAAGACATTTGACATGATGAACAATTACTGGCAACTAGATGAAGCCATACAGTACATACCTGAAGGACCTGAAAAGGGAGAAACAAAGACTATCACATTGAACAAACTACCATGTCCCTGGACAAGAGTAAAGGAGATAGGAGGAGAGCCTGGAAACTGGGAAAGACCACAGATATTAGTGAATGGATGAGTGTACACTAATGATGAATGGAAGATGGAGTAGAGGGAAGCAAGGCACTGACACTAGCCCAATCGTCAGGGAACAAGGTGCAGGAGGAAAATGACAAGTGCCTGATTGAGTGGGAGGCGAGTGCAAAGTTACTGACATGGGTAGAGAATTAAGCTGGACCGATGCCAATAATCCCACTGAAGACACCAACCCTGTGCTATCAGAACAATGGCAATGATGAAGTTGGTGAGAATGTTGGGTGCAAGACAATTGAACAGCTTACAGCTATGAGAGCAGGAACGGCAGTACTGATGGATCATTACTGGGCTTGTGGTTCAAAGGCATATGAGAAGCTGCCACCCGGATGGGGAGGAGTTTGCTCATTGGTACACATCAATATACCTTCATTGGTTGTACCCAAAAAAGATGTAAAGCTTGATGAAGACCCAAAAATGAACAATAAGAGAAGGAAGAGATTGGTCGGGTGACACCAACGGCTAAGGCCAAAAAGATAGAGAAGCAAGAAGGACTGAGCAGAGTGAAGAGAGGGGGGAATTACTTCTCAGAAGCATCAGTAGAAGCATCAGAAATGGCTCTAGATGAGATTCCAGCAGAAGACAGACTATTTAGCAGGACACAAATGTTCTTTGCATCAATAATACCAGGAATACAGAGATACACGAATGCCAAGTGGTTACAGATCACTCGTTGGGAGCTGATGGTAACGATTAACTCTACAGTAAATGGGTTCAACACCATAAAAGAAGAGCTCAGAGCAATAGGATTGCTTGCGCTCCAGAATATATATGGTCTGGATCTACTCACAGCTATGGAAGGAGGAGTTTGTGCAAAGATAGGGAGTTCCTGTTGCCCATTTATACCAGCTAACAATGAAGATAATGGAACTCTCTCAGATGCAGGAGCACAGCTGACACAGATGAATGCGAAAATGGAAGCTGAAGCATGAGGAACATGGAAGGACAAGAGCTGGCTAGCGTATATACGGATGCCATCATGGCTGTCAGACGGACTGAAGCTGATAGCAGGAGCCCTCATGCTGGGAGCAGCATCAGTGTGTGGGATCAAGATCTGCATGGCAAGATGCAAGAAAACAGCAGAAGAGGCTATCAGAATGCAGATCCTGATAGATTTGAATATAGGAGGGACAAAGGACGGGATTGTTACAGAACGAGACAAGCACAGATTGAAGATTGTGCAGTGTCAACTATTTCCAGCAGGGTCCATAAAGCAGACAATCCACATGACCCAAAGTTCTATGAAGGGAAGTGGGTTTGGTGCAACACAGAAGGAGTATGCTGTTACATGCACTCATCATTCGATGACCACACAAACTATTATGCACACCTTGGAGGAATAACGAAGATATGGCAGCCTAGAGAAAAAGGGCTGTCATATAAGGATGTGGTCAACAGGTCGACCAGAGGGGGGACTGAAGAGGGATGGGGAAGTGTATCCCTTCATCCCCCTCCTATAAGATACATGACACAGAAGATGGCCAGGAGATACTGTGATCACCCATACTATCTCGAACAAATTCCTAGTGCTCCAATGATTGATAAGTATGCCAAGAGGTACCCCCTCAGCCAAACCTATAGGCCAGGTGCAGTACAAATCTACCACAGGGTGGACGAGGAGCCCCAGGCTTAAACTAAAGAGACCTCAATTGACAGTATCAATTAAAGCACCAAGAAGCCATGTTGCTGACATCGATAGAGACACCACGACTTAGCAGCGGCCAGTCCAGCAATCACTCCTGTTGATATTTTGCTTTTTATTTTGTGTTCTGATACCGACTTTTGCCTTGATTTTTCCATCCTTGGTGTGCTTCTGTAATGACAGTCTCAGTTTCTGACATTACGAGCCCTTAACACTGTGCATCTGGCTTAATTGTTTGCTGAAGCAAGACCAGGCTTCTACTGGTGACTAGGGGTGGGCTAAATGGCTACATGTCATTCCGTAGGAAAATTGGAAGATTCCAGGCAAAATTTGAAAGATCCCCCAATTTAGCCAGGAATTGACAGTTTGTGGCTTTTTCCTGCCCAAAATTTCGTTTTTCTGAAAAACGAAATTTCGGGTGTTTTGCCACTTACATTTAGTTTTTTCCTGAAATTCCGTTTTTAGGGTGTGTTTCGGGAACCAACAAAAATGAAATTCCACAGCAAAAGATGTGGCGTAAAAGGATCAAAACCACTGAGCCATATTACTGGTGGTACTGGTGATTATACACCAGATTCTCTTTTAATTGGCTAATGCCCACCGAGGCACTAATCATGTATATTCTGAAAGGCTTATGTTCAGTCCTGAAAATATTGCAAAATATAGACATTGATAAGTTCAAAACTATTAACTGAATACCAAATTCTTGATATCACATGGCTCATTTTATATATGTCCAGAATAATTCACGTTTGTTACTATGACTGTTGTGATGTCAAAAAGCATTTTGATGTACTGAGACAAGTCATTGTGGTTTTGCTCTGAACAAGACTCTTGATCCCACTTCAATGAGCTCAGTATGCATTTTCAAGGGTGTGGGGCAGTCCTGTATTTTCAGTGCAGATGTTAAGAGGAGCCATTAAAATGGCAATCTTTGTATATGAGTGCTTTAAGGAAACATATCACTTCCTGGAATTTATTGATGTGTCTTATTTGTCTTGTTAATAATTTCTGTTGTCGTATTATGATTTCTCCACTTTAACCCTAAATAAATTCAGTTTTTCCAATGTTCCTCTATTAAACCCAGAGGTTTATGAATGTCTGCCACATTAATCACTCTCTTTTGTTCCATATTTTGAAAAGAAAGAAATATCCCTGATGCTTTTTCAGCCCCATTCCCTTCATCCTTCATTGTTTATCTACATTTAGGAGGCAAACCTAATCTGTGTGCACATTTTATTTTCTCCCTTATTGGGATGCATGCACAGCATCCCAGGCAGGCAAAGAGGTTCAAGTTGAGGAAAACCTAATATAGGACAACATTGAGGGAGAGGAGTGAAGGTTGTGCCACAGACAACACCTACATTGTATGTACACATATAAAATACATATAGCAACACAGAAAGAGCAACACATGTATCAATGTTGCGGTTGCATAGGTCATAGATAGGGCAGTTTTATAGGCCCAGCATTTAGTAGATGTATTTTAGTGACCTAGGATAGCATGATGGGTGGGAAGGAGTGAAATAAGAAGAAGTTGGAGCCAGTAAGGTAGTGTGGTGAAAGCGAGGTTGGGGTATTCACTTGATAGAAATGATGCCATTTTAGATGGTAAAGCCTAGTGCACGATAAACAAAAGCAAACACAGGCCATGGTGTGGAGCTGCAGCACTGATAGTTCAGCACCAAAAACAAATCGCTTCCACCGTTCCCCAGGAGAGAAGCTGAGTTCAGAGGCACCTATTGTGCGCAGATAAGCAGTAATTTTATCCAGATGAAGGACCGGGACATGATGGGAACGGAATGTTAGTTGATAGAAGAGCAGAAAGGGATGCGCCTGTTGAGGGACAAATTAACGAGAAAAGGGCAGATGGCTCTGTGATGCCAATGAGCCAGGCAGAGATTTAGAACACTATTGCCCTCACCTCAGGGAAGACACCTCATATGATTTACACCTAGATATACAACTTAAGCAGCCAAATCCTCGAAATTCAGACTCAAAAGCATTGCCCTGGGCACATCATCCATGGGCACCTGGGGTTGGGAGGAAATAAGGGGGAGCCATGTCTGGAGCGCCTTGTGGGTCGCGACAGGAGGAGCACAGGTGATGCCAATACATTTAGAACAAGGTTGGGGGTGCAGCTAGTGTGCGCAATGGCGTCTGGGCTAATGAGGAAGCCTATTGTCTCATCAAAACTAGGGCTGGCCTCGCCAAGTTACTTTGATTGCGTCTAGATCAGGAGGGTGATGGTGCTAAATTTACGAACCTATTGATAAGAACCCACCAATATCATACCTGTGTTTTACAGTGACGATGTAGGGATACACGTGTCTAGGGGACGGAGGTAGTGTAGCTTTGGCAATTGGTCAAGGGACATTAGCCCAGAGGCCAGTGGTAGCCAATGAAGATGGTGGGATTATGTTGTATTTATTATTATGCATAGTATTGTTAATTTGTGTTTTTTTCACTATATTAGGTGTAACGTCTTGAGATAAGATGAGCTCCGTGTCAGTTTGGTTCTGCAGAACCGCCTGTGACCCTTTTTGTATGTATGAATCAGTGACTTAGGTGACTTGTCATATTCTAGCAAATACACGTTAAGTTGCGATTGACTCCTATTAGATCTTTTATACGTGTTAAAAGTGTGAATTTGGAAAGGTTCTGTTATACAGATCTTTGTATTGCTATTAACAGGAGTCAATTGCAACCTAATGTGTATTTACTAGAATATGACAAGTTACCCACGTCACTTACTAACACTTTCACCCAGGAAAATCAGTGACTTAGGTGACTTGTCATATTCTAATAAATACACGTTAGGTTGCGATTGACTCCTGTTACTAGCAATAAAAAGATCTGGTATACAAGTAATGCAGTAGAGTGGCTTTGATGTCAACTCTCTAAGGTTAGATATGCTATTGAACCCGTACCTGATATGCAAAAAAAAAATACAAAATCAGTGAAACACTATCCTCCAGTACCCCCGCCCTTCTTGTAGGAGTCTCTTAGGGCTCTGGCCTTGCCCCTCTTCTCTTTACCATCTACACCTCCCCCTTCGAAAAGGTAATCTCATCCTATTGATTTTCCTGTAATTTCTTTGGTGATGAAACACAGATCTTCTTCACATCATCTCTCCTTTAAAATGCACCCTCCTTCTCCCAACTCATCTCTCCAAAGTCACTCTAATGTTCTTATTGTAGCAATATCCCTTCCATTTCCATGTACATTTCTCTGATGTCCCTTTTCAGTTTGTCACTGGAGTATGTTCTAATTCCCCCACTTCAATAAGCTGTGCCTGTTTCGTACTAAGATTCCATTTTAAGACATCTGCACTCGTGATTAACATGATTATTACATGTGACTCGTTTTATGTATTTCTGTTTGAAGCACATTATCTCCCAGATAAAGAAAACGCACTGGGAGCCACAACCAGATTTTTAATTGTGAAACACCATATGTATATTAAATCAAACATAGTCGCAAATCCCATGCAAATCAGGGTCTCCATGCAGAAGCGAATCAACTTTAGAAAATTAGAAAAGTTTGATCTAGTTTTGAGGATCATTAGATATCTATCAAGGCAAAGCGGAATTAAAGGGATTCATTAATATTAAATAATGATGTGTCCCTGAAGAGACATTTTGCAACAATGCTTACCGGCGAGATGCAGTAAAATTCAAAACACGTATGAAAAGACACTGAGAAACAAAGTATATAGTAAGATGGAAGTCCTTTAGAAACAACCGAAAGTTTAACCTGCCCTAAGTGGAATAAAAGGGCTCTAAACATTGGTTCTAAACATGTGAAAATCATGCTCACTGGAAATGAACCTCCATGAAGAACACACTAACATTAGGAAACTGCCTTATTACTATGGTTTCCTTTTGAAACATGTTGCTTCCATCCTAGGGTCTGTTCAAGGCAATGCAATGTGTATCAAAGCCCTGGAAGCAGAGGACATGCTCTACTGTTGCACAGAGTTCAGAACTGGGGCCGGGAGTCGCTGTGAAGCAAAACAGAATCATCCTCTTGTCTTTTCTTGTCTCTTGATGGTTGCAGCCAGTTTTAAGATCCCCACTGAACGCTGAAGAATATGTGCTTTGGTTGAGAGTCCTTTTACAATATTGGTAGCCGGGACCACACCACTCTTCATAAATAGGTCCTTGAATCCTGTTGTTTCCTTGCCTCCCAATGCCTTATCATACTTGTTGTACGTGGAGTATCTCATTGATTGCTCTCTTGCTGTAATGTTGATCCCTGGGGCCAGATTATCTAACATTTACACCAATGCAAAGAATTGAGCAAATGATAAGACAAATTGGAAAACAAGTTTTTGTGGCAATACATATTATCTAAAACGTTTGCACTTGGGCAAATAATCAGACCCTTTTTTTTGTACCATGTGTGTGGCACAGCATAAAACTAACGGTGTTTACTACATTTGTTTTCCTGTTATGCAAAAAACATAGTAAACAAAGAAGCCTACTTCAATTTTGCGTGACTGAAACATTTAGTTTGATAATACCAAATTGAGCTAAACCTGTTTGCTCCATTGCATATTATCTAAACAGCAAAACTGGTGCTAAATGTGTTTGCTCTGCTTTTCTGCATGCATGCACAGTTATGATCATCTGGTTGCTGTATTTTCGGGCTCTGATTGTTGCTCCTTGTTAATTGCAGCCCTACTGTGATTTTGCTCAGAGATATCACCCATTGATTACTGTGCAACTGTGATGTTGCTCTTAGGTATCCAATTGTAGATTTTACCCCTTGCTTGTTTCACATTCATTGTTGCCAACTGTAACTTCTCTCCCTCATTTCACATTTTCTTGTTTGTCACCCTCTTTAATTCACTTTCCTAGCACAGGCCCCCTACTTTGTTTAGGACTAAAACCGCAAAGGCAGGACAACATCTTCCTATAACCCAGCCGCTACCCTAAGAGCAGGTCCAGCCCTGTCCTCAAGACCAAACCCTCAAAGATAAGACAAACCTAGTTGCCAAGACAGTTTATCGTCCAGAACCTGTGAAAGCATCCTGGGCCACCACACAGCAAGGTAACACCATGTCCAAGGGACAGAAAGACAGTAGGCTACATGCAGGGAAGAGAGATAGAAGTGTGAGGGAACCTTTTCCCAGGTACAAATGAATCACTCAAAAAGAAAGAATTCATGTAGTTCCAAGAACCCACCTAAAAGACCCATGACATCCTTTACCTCAAAATATCTCATCAAACACCTCCCGACTCTGCCAACAGATGACCCTCATTTGCCTCAAGCCATCCTTACAACACATGGAGGACCAGTTAAAAGAATTAGAAGCTACACTGACTGTTGAAGACCTTTATATATGGCCTCTGGATCTTTACCACTAAACAGACAAATTACCAGAAATCTCTCTGTCCATGAATCAACACAGATTATAGCAACACATTGTCTTACAACCAACTGTCACTGGAGCCAAGATGGCCAAGCTCACCTGAAGAACTTGCTCAGTCTCTTTCAAGATAAATCTTGGAAGATTACACTCCCAAAGAATGAACAAAAGGTGTAAACCAGACAATATGGGGGAGAAACGAAGGAAAAGTTTGCCTCCTCGTTAATTCTTGCCTTATGACTGAACACTCCTGCTTCTATGGCCTTCTCTGTGAAGACAAATTAGACCTACTACTCATCAAAGAGACAAGACTCACATAGGGCTACTCATTGGTTAAACACACAGCCACCCCCACAGGTGACAAGATTAAGCTTGACAACAGAATGGCCAAGAACAGAGGAGGAATTTAACTTGTAAACAAAGACTTTTTAATGTTACAATCTCTCCATCTGACAACATCCCATACTGAGGATCACTTCTTCTACTCTGTTTCCCTTCATACTTAGCTTACTTCTTATTTAATCACCTCTTCCTCTATCATACAACCCATCCTTTGCAGATGATCTGAAAGATGTGGTTGCTAATCTTTCGGTGGAATACCAACACGTGACGTCACCCTATTGGGATATTTCAATTACTGACTGGAAAAAGAAGATAATGCAGAAATAATTATCGGTAAACCTCAGTGGCTTACAATTCAATCCCTTAGTCAAAGACCCAATCCACACAACTGGACATATATTGGTGTCTGAATGGTGTCCTTTGTCACAGGAATTTCACCATGGTCCCATTTCCAGTTCTCTTAACTTAGGAGACCGCCTCTCCATCCATTGAGCATTTTCATCCAACTTTCTCCACTGCCAAATTCAATCAAAGTCCCGCCCCACAACATCAATCAGTCTCAGGAAGGAAATCAAACTTGACTTGCTCCTTAAAAATCATGCAGTCTCCAAAACCTACTGCAAGACTGGAAACCAGATGGGAATAGCAGACAAGTTTCTGAGCGACATTCACCCGTGAATTTCACAAACCCTCAGCATCATGTCCCCAAAGAAGCCATCAAATGGTCATAAAGGAATCAAGTGAACACATAGTTTGCCACCAATGTCAATGTACACAAGCAGGAAAACTAGAGGCTTGAGCATATAAGGAGAGAAAGGTATATGCCTACAGATAAACTGGATTGCCACTTACTGCTCTGAAGATACATGGACGACTGAAAGCAAAGCAACTCCTTCAGTATACCAAATAGAATTGTTGTAACATGGCCAGATGGAAGTGTTCAAGTTAAGTACAAATTCAAAAATCCACAAGCATGTCACACAGCACTGGCTCCATTTCAGCTCTGTGAATCAATTGCAGCACACTTCAGCAACACATTTTGACAAATTCAGGTCCACCTTGATAAGAAAGGACCAATATAACAATTTCCAGAAAGGAAACAGCACAGGGGAATTCAATCTTATGAAGCCAAGTACACTCCACAGAGGATGTAACTTGTTAGGGAAGCTAAACAGCTGGATTTGGTACTATACACTAAGATGGGCAAGTCAATAGAAAGGTTAAGTGGAAACCCAAACTTATTTTTGCATCAGAATTGTCCTTAGAAAGCTTTTTGGGCATCTCCCTGTGTCACTCGCAGTGCTTAGGTACAAGGGTGCTCTGACAAATGACAAGCAATGTCTGTGTCACTGATTGACCTGTCCTGGAAAGCCACCAGAGGAATTGTTGATATCCATGCTGAAGCTTCAGGATGTGGTGTAGCAAGGTTCACAGCATCTCCTTAGAATGAGGTAGAAAAGTGGGTCTCTAGGTGTCTGGGTGGATTATTCTCAAACGGGTTACAATTTGCCCCCTCATCATGCTCATTTCATCATACCCTTCACCACACAACTAAATCATTGTGTTTTCTTACTTCATGCCTCTCCAAGGGATGTCCCACTGCCCCCAAAAGGATCTCCTGCGTTCCCTCACCTCTAACTAGCATTCCTGGCCATTTACTACTCCCCCTCCTTCTCTCTAAATATGCTGCATCCCTCTCTTTATGTCACTCTCTCTCTCTATCTCTCTGCCACTCTTCTTCTTCACCACCTCCAATCTCTCTTGCTCACTCTCTCCTTCATCTTCACTCCGTCCAACCTGCTCTGCTCTCTCCATTCTCCCATGTGTCACCATCTGCAATATCTGCCCTCTTCCTGCCTCCTTCAGCTCTCTTTGTACCTCCACCTCCTTCAGCACCTCCAGAGCTGTATGCTCCTCCACCGCCTCCAGCACATACAGCTCTCTGTGCTCCTCCACCTCCACATGTAAATCAATCTTTCTCTATTCCCACACCTCCTTCTTCACCTTCTGTTCTCTGTGACCCTTCCGTTCCTCCTGCATCTGTCTCGCTCTGCTCCTCCACCACTCCTGCAGCTTCAGCTCCTTCTCCATCTCTTCACTGTTTGCTGCTCTGTTACTCCAACCTCCCGAACAGAACTATCCCACTGCCCCCTAGATGAATCTCCTTCTTTTTCCTCTACCCCTGGGCTTGCTTGAAGTTATCTGGTGGCACCTAGCAGGCTTAATGAACTCTTGTTGGGATTTGTGGGTGTATGAGTGTTTAAGTGCTTCAGGTGTGTAGGATGACCTTGTCCAACTTTGCCAAACATTGCATGTGGAGCCTATATGAACCCTTATTTCTGCCTTTTATCACATGTGCGTACCTGCCCACATGTCTAGAGTGGAAAACGGTGCCAGCAGGGCTTCACTTTTCTCCATGTTCTCTTGACCACAAACAGCATACGATTTCTAGTGTCTGTCAACACCGCATTTCAAGGGCCTACAGGATCAGCCATCATACTTCTAAAGTTCCCTCTTAAAGGGTTTGAGGCACACATGTGATGATATTCTTGTGGCCAGTGCCTGCTCTGTGACGAAAACTAGCGAGTTCTCCCTCTACCAACTCCAGGGCTCACATCACATAGCAGATGCTTAGGCCCTGCTCCTGAGTCACCCTGACACGGGCAGCCTTGGCATGGTAGAGAACATTGTCAAATCCCCTACTCCAACACTGACATCTTTTCGTCCCTTCTTAACTCAGTATCTCCTACCCACGGTCAAAACTAGTAGGCCAGCATACTCTATGGAAGACCTGTGTCTCCCAATATCTATAAAGTAATAATGAAGCAACCAGGACTAGCACGTCTTCCTGACAATTTCCATTGAACAAGACTTCATTCTTTGCACTTTCAAAACAGCCTTTATTAATCCTCTCCTCAAACAACAGCTAATCACAATGATCCTTCAAATTATTGCTGAGCAATTTCAAACACACGATTCCTTGGTACGACTCTTGAAAAAAACAATTGTGAGCAGATATGGCAATATGTTGAAAGCAACAGAATACTCCAGGACCCACAATATAGATTCATGCAAATAGGAGTAGAATCCCCAGTATGCTGTACACTGAACATCCCACAGCACGTGCAGATGCCAACAAATCAAGTGCACTCAACCTACTGCACATTTTCACCACTTTTGAAATTATCAGCCAAGAGACCCTGCTGAAGCGATTAAAAAAAACTTCTAAAAAATAACACAGATTGCTGACTCCAGGCCATGTCCCCGCAACCTTGTGTGTGTAGAACCAAACTGATGCTGTATTTCAATTCTCTTTTTCAATAAGTACATGACCCCACTTCTGGAAATTATCATCAATGCCTAACATGCTTCAACTACTCAGATTATACCCATGTCATCTACAAGCTCTCAAACAGCTCTACCTTGAATGCACCAAATCTTAGCGCATGCCTAGTGCAAATCGGCTCCGATGATGACACACAGATCCAAACCCATCACACCCCAAACTGAGCTTGTGATCCACACCACATCACAACCAAGCCTCTTACCAATCCCCAGGTGTGAAGAAATGGGAGCCTGACCTGTGCCTATTAAAATATCAAAAACCTTGTACAATTGATGGACAGCAAACTCACAGAGGTACCACAGGTTAAAGCTATTGCAAGGGGCTGTTTCATCTAATTCCGAAAGATCTGGGACATCATGCCCAACCTGGCCATCATGCACAGGACCGGGGCAGTATTTGCAAAAGTACTCTCAAGGCCAGACTACATCAGTACCTTCTACTGGATGCTCCTGAAATACTAACTAAACAGAATACAAAGACTCTAAAGCCTGGCAGCAAGGCACAATTTTAGACTTCAAAGAAACAACCACTTCACCTGAACCCTACAACCACTCAACTGGCTAATTTCAAATGGAGGAGTAATTTCAAAACCCTATGCATGGCACACCTCACCTTCCATTTCAGAGCCGCAGAATCAATCACAAGAAAATGTTCAAATTATAAACCATGGAGAATGCTTTTTTTGAAGCAATGCTGCCTTTGTAACATTAACCATCTTCCATCTAAAAGATCACAGAGGACCTTTCTTCTCCTTCTCAACAAAGCTCCAAAGTTCTTTGTCCAGATCTTCACACACAAAGGACTTTCCCCTTCTGTAATGGCTTGGCAGGCAAAAAACTATGGCCTGGAGGGATGCCCACAGCAAAAGCCAGAGGCTAAGATTAATTCTCAACCTTCCAGTCAGCACCTCTTGTGTTTTGTTACAGTCACCCTGAGTGGGACGGGTTTGCATAGATGTGGGTACCGTGCCATGACTGATGAGGCCCAACAAGGCAGAAACATGTCTGGGGATGCATGTGGTCTCATACAACAGGGATGTGACCTAGCAGTTCAGGCTGGACTGCCCCTTTTGGGGTGGGACCAAGCCTGAGTTACATATGGTCGTTCCCCTTCTGTAGTGGTTTGGCAGGTAAAGAACAGTGGTCTGGAGGGTTCCCCAGAGCAATGCCAGAGGTTAAGACTAATTTGAAACCTTCCAACCATCACGTCTTGTTTTTTTGCTATAGTCCCCCTGAGTGGACAGATATGCCCAGACGTGGTTACCGTACTTGCTGGGCTCAGAGACCCAAGCTACTCCTCACTGATGAGGCCCAACAAATCCAAAACATGTCTGGGGATGTTAAGCTATCCGCTTGAAATCTCCACTCTAATGATCTGCGCCTGTATGCCTATGGCCCACTTTGGTTGCGCATAACAAATAATAATAATAATAATAATAATAATAATAATAATAATCATAATAATCATAATAATAATTGTGGTCTTGGGCAGAAAGGATGTGACCCACCAGTTCAGGCTGGACTGACACTATTGGGGTGGGACCAAGCTTGATTTACATATCATCTTTCCCCTTCTGTAGTAGCTTGGCAGGTGAAGAACGATGGTCTGGATGATTGCCAAGAGCAATGCTAGAGTTTAAGACTAATTCTAAACATTCCAGCCATCACATCTCGTGTTTTGCTCTGGTCACCCTGACTGGGAGGGATATGCCCAGGCATGCATCCCATGCCTCCTGATCCTTGGGAAATAAGCTACTCCTTACTGATGAGAACACAACAAGGTCGTAACATGTCTGTGGATGCTTTGGTCTCTTGCAGAATGGATGCGACCTAGCAGTTTGGGCTGGAAGGCCTCTTTTGGGGTGGGACCAAGCCTGATTTACATATGGCAAAGAACAATGGTCTGCAGGGTTGCCCAGAGCAATGGCAGAGGTTAAGGTTAATTCTATACCTTCGAACCATCACCTCTTGTGTTTTGTTATAGTCACCCTGATTGGGACAGGTATGCCCAAACGTGGCTCCTGTGCTTGCTGGGCCTAGACGCCCAAGCTACTCATCACTGATGAGGCCCAACAAAGCCGAAACATGTCTGGGGATGCTTGTGGTCTCGGGCAGAAGGGATGTGACGCAGCAGTTTGGGCTGCACGTTGGGACCAATCCTGATTTACATAAGGTATTTCCCCTTCTGTAATTGCTTGGCAGGTAATGATGGATGGTCTGGAGGGTTGCCCAAAGCAATGTCAGAGGTTAAGATTAATTCTAAAACTTCCAGCCATCACCTCTTCTGTTTTGTGCACACAAAGGAAAACTACATGACCTTCAGAAAATCCCTAAAATCCTGGATATAAAACTGGCAAGACAACCGCAAAATCTTCACCAATAGATACCCAATCTCAGTAACATCAGTCAGACAGAAGACGTCTCCCTATTTTCAAAAAACTAGATGAAAAACAGAATCTCCCCATTTCCCACACTCAAAGTTAAGTGTAGACAAATTGCAAAACTGGCAGCAGTGGTAAATCTATTGCATTCACCTGATAAATGTAAAATTCAATAGAATGTACTCCCAAAACATGTCATAGACCTACACACAACTAGTCCACCAAGGACTACAGGAAACTGGAATCATTGGGGTCTATCTCTTGGCACCCTTCAAATGGAATTGGGCAGAAACTCTCACCAACGGGCAATGATGGTTCATTGCCCGTTGGCGAGAGTTCCTGCCCGATTCCATACACAACACATGAAGCAAAGAAATGGGAAGATCAGTCTCTTTCGGGTCAAATGCTTCCACCCCCCCTTAAACTAAATTAGAAGAACCTTCATCCACTGAAATGACAACCAAATACTCCAACAAAACTGGAACAACTATCAACACCACAGTGGTTCTTTCTCATTTAACCTTTCTCATCCCCCTCTAATGGAGTCATACTTCATATCTCATCACCTTACACTTCTCGAACTTGGGTGTGCCCTGCCTCCAAACCTAAGCACCAGAGAATATTCTTTTGCCTCAACCTCTGCTCTGCTAAAAATCCTCTTCCTTCCTGTTTTCTTGTAGGGCCACCAAAACGGCAAAGTCGGTTATTCCAGACAATTATACGTTACACACTCATGTAGTCCCAGCAGCAGAATGTCCAGCACATTCTATCTTTAAAAGCTGTGAAATGCATCTTTCCATATAAGATCAGGGCTTATGTGTATTAGGAGAAGAACATTTGGGTCGAGGTTTAACTCTTTCCTGCTGCATTGTGTTCGTAGGGTGGTTTGAAGTTTCTCAAAATCCCAGAGTCACATTCTTCTCAAATCAGACAGAGTTACTGTATTTGTTGGTTGAATATTCGGCTATTTTACAGTCGCAGTGTTAGCACTAAGGTAAACATTGCCATTGGGCAAAAATGCTTTGTGTAAAATTGCACTGGTGCACTTAACATTAGCATTCTGAAATGCTCAGATTATTAATTTGAAGGAATGGGGGTCCTTAAACGACAAAGGACCATGCTAGCAGGAAGTCTTCAACAGCAGAGGTGCATCCCAGGCTCGAAATAAGAATTGTGATTGCTTATTCTGTGGATTGTAAGCCTTACACGTTGGAATAAATATGTGCAACAAATAATATGTATTTCTACTGTCCATTTATTTCCAAACCTTCTTTCCTTTTTTGGTAAATTATTAATCTGTTCCTCTGCTGCTCGGGGAGTTATAATTTTTGCAGGACTGCTTAGACATGTTTTAATATGCTGTGATGTTTGGTACAAAAAGTGATTCTTGTTAATTGTGTTAATGTTGGCTGTTTTGGTAAGTGCAATGACGTAGAAACATGCAGCATGTAGCCTTATTTTTTTGTCCACTTAGTGTTCCAATGCTTTGCTGCATGTCATATTGGTTACAAGACATAGAAAGGCATACAACTTTGTAACTGCCTCGGAGTCAGATGGGTATTTACTAAGTCTAAGGGATGTTGATCTTAAAAGATGATAGTGGCCATCTATCGACTACTCTATTTCGGAAGCCAACAGATAAGAATTCCCTGCTTCAATTTAACAGCTTCCATCCTTTAGCCTTACGCGAAAATCTACCCATTGGGCAGTTCCTGCGAATTAGGAGAAACTGCTCCAACGTCGCCGGTTTCGCAAAGGAAGGTAAAGCTCTCAAAGAGAGACTTAAAAACAGAGGCTATCCAAAGAAAATAGTGAATTCTGCATACAAACGAGCGAAACATTCTAATAGAGATAGATGTCTACACCCAGAACCCAAAACGGAAGAAAAGAAAATGACTTGTGTAACCACATTTAGCTCAATAAGTAATCAACTAAGAAGGACTATAAAAAAGAACTGGCATATATTGAAAACATCGGATTTTGAACCGGTGACTCCTCGTTTCGCTTTTACGAGACAAAGAAATGTGAGAGACTTAGTTGTACACTTATATCCTAAGAAAGAGAAATTATCTACGCAGACCACTTTGTGGCAATTGCCGCCAGTGGTAGGACATTTTAAATGTGGCAAGTGTGTGGCTTGTCCTTTGACAAAAAACCATTGAGTTAAACAGTAAGAATTGTACTTTCCGCGCGTTCACTAACTGTGGATCAGCGTGGGTCATCTATGGAATTAAATGTCCATGTAATATGATCTACATAGGCAAAACCAAAAGGACCATTAGACAGCGTATTTGTGAACATAAATCATGTCTAAAGAATAAAGTACAGAATAAACCGCTAGTTGTACACTTTGAAACCAAAAAACACAAACATACCAACTTCGTATGGTTTGTGTTACAAACAATCCCAGCAACAGAAAGAGGAGGTAATAGAGACATGCTATTAAGTTTGAGCGAACAAAAGTGGATTTATTCCCTCAATATGGCCAATACAGGTCTAAATTCAGCTGTAGAGTGGAATGCCCTAATTACTGGGAGTTAATTCTGTGCTCCCGGCAGATAGTACCTTGTAAACATCCGACCATGTGCCCTCCTTTTCTCAAATTTGAAGATATACTGCCTCTCATATACATATATATGGTGTTTTCGCACATATATCTCTTTTGGTGTTATGTGGCCATCATCTGAATTAGATAAAAAAATAAAAAAATAAAAAATAAAAACGAGATAACAATAGGAGTCCTTCCGATGTACTACGGGTAAATTCTGTAATCCCCCCTGTAGGTTTCAGGTGATTGTGAAGTGATGTGTGTTGCAAGGAAAGCACTTCTGACTATTTTACACACAGTTGTCCATGGCTTAATACATAAATAAGCAACATTCATTGTGAAATACGAGTGCGCGCACGACCATGGAACACCGGCCCTTTAATTAGGCGAAACAACGTACTTTCGGTTGATCACGTGACCATGGAAGTCACGTACTTAACCGGAAGCAAAACATTGACGCGACCGGAACAGCAGTACCCGGACGCGAGTGACAATGCGCCGCGCGAGTCGAGCCTTGTATCACGAAGGTAAGCACAAGATTAGAAAATTGTACGAGAGACGTGATTCTCTTCCATAGCCCGTTTATAATAATAAAATGCCTGAAGGTACCCGTGACTAAAGTAGAGACAAACGCTATATGTGCACCTCCTGATGTATCCTGTGTTTCTGTAAATGCAGTGAGCGTGTGGGTCAACTTAATTTGGGTCCCCATTACCATTATTAAGGGAAAGTTGATCGTCCCTGTGAGGTCCCGGTGTTGCGCATTGGAGGGAGTATAAAAGAGTGACCTGACTGATGACACCTCCGTTTGCTGCATTCTCTATCCTCTCAGGTCTTTAGGTGACCAATGAACGAATGACGTGTCCAGTGAGGGCCTGCATAAAGTGTGGAGACCATTGTGTGTCCCGGCACCTGCGTGCATAAACTGCGGAAAATAGACCGAGTGAAAATAAAGTGAGTTGGGGTACTTTGGTTACGCGGGATTAAATTCTGCGATGCAGCAGTAGGGATAGGCTGAAAACCTGACTTTGTCAATAATGATCTCCGAAAAGGAAAAAATGAAAACAGGACTAGCACGGAACTAGACAATAGTGGACAGTAACCAGGTAGAAAGTCTTAGACAAATAACATCACTTTGGCTAAATACGTAAAATGTAAAAAATGAAAAAGGGTCCTTGAGTAAAAAGTAGATGAGGATTAATTGAAGTTGGTGCGTTTTGACGTATTGATGAAATAACGAAGCAGATGATGTAAATTAAATAAAAACATTCTCTGTGTCGGGGCTTCCCTACAGGGCGCCTAAACAGCCTGAAAAATCTTTTGAAATTTTTGGAATTTGTCCCGAATTTAAGGCCGGGAGGTGATCCGTGAACACTTTGGAATCGATTGAATTTGACTACAGCTAGGATTCACCTAGCAAAAAGCTCAAGTCCTACCAGGATGTAAGTAGGGGCTAATGTGATCTACAGTCTGTAATTAATTGTGGGAATTTGTGAAGTAATCACAAGAAATTATATTAAGTGATGCAGTGAAATAATTAAGATAAAGAATTATAGATGTGTGTGTAGAATGGAACCAATTTTTAACTATGTGATAAATGTTATTTGTTTTTAGATCGTATCTATCCTGCAACGGGGGATTAGAAAAGAGGCTTACCAACTGTAAAGAAAGTTGTCTGTCCTGAAGAAGGCCAAAAATAATTTATGTGCAGAGATACTAGGGATAGTGTTTCATCTGTAGAAATGGCCGAAACATGTCGACACGTGACAATAGACTAGCTTAAATAATTAGTCTTGTATCCGAAAATTGCTCAAAGAGATAGAGCGATGTGTACTTAGTTTTCGAATCCCATTTTGGAAATAATTGTGTGTTTTAGGAAGGGAGTGAGAAGAAGATGGGGATGTACCAAATTGATGCTTGCACTTTTGTTGCCCTCTTTTTCTTCTTCCTCTTTTTAACAAATTTTGTAACTGTGTTTTACACTGAATACATTTATACAGAAGATACAATGCTGTGATTAGTTGTTAGTTTTTAGTGTATAGAATGATTTGGTTCTGTTTGCTCCTATTCTTTGTCTGATGCATAGATGTGGCTCACTAATTGATAAGTGAAAGCCTGTTCTTTACCACAATTCTGTAGATCACCTTGTCTGACCTGGTAGTACAGAGAGAGGTGTAGCCGGTTCTCAATTTTTGTATATTTCTAGTACTGTGTCTCCCGTTCTGAGATACTGGCCCCCCGATAACAGAAACTGTGGGAGACTACCTTTGTAGATATAACTTAGTCTAAGGGATGCATAAATGCTAAAAATGAGAATTTGTCAGTGATAGATCTTCGTTTTCAAGAAATCTGTAAAGTTTGAATGCATTCTTACTTTTTTTATTTTTTATTGTACATGTAGTCACACAAAAATAGGACTTTTTACACATTCTCATGCATTTCATTACAAAAGAGCAAGTACAAAATAGAAGTAAGAGAAAAAAGAACAAGACGATTAAAACACAATTTAAAAAAAGAGAAGAGAAAGAAAGAAGTAAAAAGAATACTATTTACAATCAATATTGGACACAGATTATACCTACACATAAAATCTTAAAGCAGCAATTGTATAAATTTCAATTCGTTCAAGAGTTTTAGCAGTGCTATAGATAGTCAAGTCTCCTTTCCTGCAGAGAATTTATGCCACAAATCTTGCGTAGGTAGCCAATTCACATCATGAACAAAACTAGAGAGGTACTCAACCCTAAGGTTCAGAGTGGATGAACATTAAATCAATACATGATGCATATCTTGTTGGAATCCTTCATGACATAAGGTAAGCAAAGAACTTCAATTTTTGCCAAATGTGGTTGGTCTCATTAGTCTTTGTTAAATTTAAGCAAAATCTTAATAACTCATTACACCATACATGGTTTGAGAATTTTCTAATATATGGTAAAACAGAAGAACTTGGTTTTTCACACAAGCTAAAGTGTTGATATTCTTTTGAATCATAATCTGGCTCTAGTTTTGATCCAGTGAGAGTGATATGGTGCTCATTTGGCCTTATCAGAATTTTGCTATCAAGGTTTGGGATGTACATTGAGATTGCTGTAGAATTTTTTCAGCATCGTCACAGATATTAGATAGGTAACAATTCTTTTGCATACTTGAGTACTCGCTGATGTCTACATACAAAGATTTATCCAGAGGGATCGAAAGTAGACGGTAGACAGCCAAAATGTTCCATTGAGATTGGGTTTGAAGGGAATGTAAACCGATTTTGTATCTCAGCCTTGGCATGGAAAGAGACTGCGGCAGAAATATGTTTTTTTCCATACTCGTCCCTGATATAGGTCCCAATTGATGTTCCAAGCATAAGGAGTACAAAAGGGAAATCACAAACATCTTCCTGCTCTTGCACAACAGTGACTCTATATCGTCAGAGCCAAATTAGTATCTAAGAGTGAACAATTCATTTACCTCTTCTAGACCAAGAAATATACACTTTTTGTATTATGAAACACAGAACCATATTTTATTCTTTTCTATGTTGAGGTTACTGTGTTTCACACAACCATTTCCTTTTCATTAAAAAACATATAACATGTAACAAATAACAAAATCGCATACAGCACATTTACTTATGTACACATCCATTCTGGGTTAATATAGCACAGAGAAACAGCAATGTGCCTTAGAGTACCAGCTACTCCATTGCCCATTATTATAGAAATTCGTATTGCTTTGGCAAATTCTTACAGAGAGTAACATTGACCAAGGGTTGCAGTAGGGTAGAGAAACAATCATATATACAGATCGTCATACAAGGTATATACAGAGACTTCATATTATCTTGTTCCAAGCCTTTCAAGTGGTGTCACGACTCGTTTGTTCACAGCTCTATTCTTTGTATGTATAATAATTTCTCGGGCTTCTCTGCTCTAACCCCTTTTGTTATCTCTCGGCGGTGCTGACTCTAGTTTGGCTCTGACGATATAGAGTCACTGTTGTGCAAGAGCAGGAGGAAGTTTGTGATTCTCCTTTTGTTCTCATTATACAGGTCCCCTCATATATCACAGACCCCTTGAAAATCAAACATTTTGGGTTTGACCTACTTTACAGATGCCTTTGACAACCTGCGGTTGTTAGATCTGGTCTCTTTTTGAGAACTCTTTGTGATTTAAACACATGTGTCTAAGTACAGATGCTGAAAATAAGAAATAAAACAAAAACTGAATCAATAACATCAGCCAAATTCCTTACCTGTGAATATTCCTTTTGGGAGTTTTTGCACATATATGA
Organism: Ambystoma mexicanum; assembly: GCF_040938575.1. Classification (NCBI taxonomy): domain Eukaryota; kingdom Metazoa; phylum Chordata; class Amphibia; order Caudata; family Ambystomatidae; genus Ambystoma; species Ambystoma mexicanum. The sequence goes on along the minus strand of NC_090929.1, from coordinate 1,433,475,087 downwards.
ACACTGGATAATAGTAACATAATTGTGTTCGCTGATGAACATTTCCAACGTTTGATGCAGACGCCATCTATATTACAAAATGAACCTGCCGCTACAGCCACTCAACCCAGCGAAACCAATGTAGAAGCTATTGTACAAAAAAAGAAGAAATTGGTTTGCACAGAACTATATGGGAAACTGATGATTGAGTACCTGAAGGCGGGACTCATTCCAGAAGGGCTCCAAGTACGAAACATCCAAAGGGTGTAATAGATAACCCGAAGTTCAAGTCAAATTTCAGTGGGGGTGGTAACCAATGCAGTAGAGATTGGATTATCTTGTTCATAGAAACAGCGGAAGAGGAAACAAAGAAAGGTGAGGAACTGGAAGTTTTGGAGAGGAAATTAGCAGAATATTTAATAACAAAAGATGTTAAACTACTCTTGAGAAGATCAATGAAGAAACTCAAAAATTCTACCAATTCAATTTGGATAAAAAGATATGGAAATTAAAAATGGACATCGAAATTTATAAAGAAGAGTGGACGTATCTGTATCTAAACACTGATTTCTATTAAGACCAGAATAACAACTATCCTCAGAAATCCTACAACAAATGTGGTGGCCAAAGGAAGAACTTTGTCACCTTCTCCGACACCTCGAACACCACCAGTGGAAGTGACTAGGAACAAGGGACAGATGCCACTCCATCAACATCACGCGCATCACGCGCACAGAATGCTCCACCACAACAGTATTTTCATGAACGAGGGGGGGTGATGTGGAAGAACAAGACGCACAAGAACCCAGGGAGAATACGGAATATGCACCAGACAATGGAGCGACCGACAGGAAGAGACATGGTAGCGCCAAGCTTCAATCTCACCAACTATGCAATCACAAACATCGAAAAGCAGGTTTTGGCTTAAGGACTAAGCTATATTGCTATGAAAGTTGTAGACAATTTTGAGACCGAAATGGAACTTAGGTGGTTTCTTAGAACCGTGAGATTGAAATATTTCTTTCGCAATCAAAAGGAAAATGAGAATAATAGAAACAAAGCAGAAAGTGTGATGGGACTTAAATCACCCTCCACTTTCACTCCTCCGCCGCTACCATTAGCCCAGAGATCTATGCGTTCGAGAACAAGGTTCTCAATGAAGTTAAAAAGCTCATTAAAACAAAGAACTACACCGGAGGCAACTTCACCATTGAAGAACGGCAAGCCATCAAACATCTGGAGGCTAACCCTGATTTTCTCATAAAACCTGCCAACAAAGGCAGGGGCATTGTCCTATGGGGGAAGGAAGAATTTCGTATTGAAGCCCTCAAATTACTCAACAATCGCCAACATTACAAACCTTTGGCTAATGATCCAACTAGTAGACTTCAAGAAGAGATCAGTAGCCTAACCATTCATGCTGCCATAGAGGGCTGGATCGACGAAAATGAGAAACAATTTCTGAACAAAGTCCATCCCACAATAGCGGCATTCTATATACTGCCAAAAGTGCATAAGAACAGTGAAACTCCACCAGGCAGACCAATCGTGTCTGCAGTCAGCTCCATCTTGGAACCACTGTCACAGTATGCTGATTTTTTCTTGAGGCCTTTGTTAACAAAATGACCTTGTTCATACGCGACTCGACTGAGATGATCAATGTTTTAAACAATCTGAAAACAGAAGCTGATAACATCCTTGTGAGTTTTGATGTAGAGGCACTTTATACAAGTATACCGCAGACAGCAAGTTTTGAAGTACTCCAAGTATATTTGGAAGCAAGACCGAACCCTAACGCCAGGGTACCAAAGCCCTTTATATTCGAGTGTATAAGACTAGCCCTTACGGAAAATTTCTTCATTTTTGAGCACACAATGTTTCAACAAATACATGGCACCAGCATGGGTGCAATGTTTGCACCAGATATTGCAAACTTGTACAGGGATTCGTTTGAAATGAAATACATCTATAATGATGCAAATCCATTTCGGTGTTTCTTTAGAAATTGGCATCGGTACGTAGATGATGTGTTTGCAATCTGGATGGGCACACCAGTAGAATCAGAAGCATTCAAAGTATGGCTTAATGCACAAGATGTATATTTAAACTTCATTATGACATCAAACAAGCAGTTGTTGCCTTTTCTGGACCTCATGATTCAAAAAAACGCACAAGGTAAGCTGGACACAACCTTGTATCGCAAACCCACTGACAAAAACACCTTACTTCATTATGGCAGCTATCATCCGATCAATCTCAAAACCAATCTGACATCAGAAGGAATTGTACCACCAACTGACAGTATGAAGAACACGCAAATGACCTAGTCGAACGGCTGATGCAACGAGGATACCCACGAAAATCCAAAGAAAAGGGCAAAAAATACTCCACGAGAAGTTTGTCTAACCGAACATGTAAGCCACGTAAGACCCAAAGAAGACAAAATTACGTGTGTGACAACCTATGGCCCAGTGAGCAATGCCATAAAAAAGATTATCCTGAACCACTGGTCTCTAATAACCACGCCGGATTTTCATCCACAAAAACCCAGATTTGCATTAAAAAAAACTAGAAACTTGAAACAAATGCTGGTTCATACATTTGAGGAAAAGATAAATAAAGATAACCAAGCAACATTATGGGGTCTGCCCCCTGTTGTAGGGCACTTCAAATGTGGACAGTGCTCGGTATTCACCCTCACACAAAATTTGAAAAGCGTTAACCTCAAGAACATCAAATGAGTGTATACAGAATTCACTAATTGCAAAACAACGTGGGCTGTCTACGGAATACGATGCCCTTGCAACTTGATACACATCGGCAAAACAAAAAGAGCAGTGCGTCAACGAATCTGCGATCAACACTCATGTGTTAAAAACAAAGTAACATATAAACCTCTGATCGAGCACTTTCAGGCCAAACAACACACTCAGGCAGACTAGCTTGGTCGTAATCCAAATTGTACCACCGAACAAACGCGGTGGAGATAGAGATCTAGCCCTGAGACGTCTGGAGCAAAAATGGATCCAGAAATCAGACAGTGTAAAGAACGGTCTAAACACAAGCATCGAATGGAGTTTGTTCTTTTGAATAAATCACTAAAATCACTAATAGCTCACTAAAATCACTAATGGCTCTCTATATAACTGTGGTTGATGTGCATATAGCTTTGAGGGATTTTCCACACAGTCCCAGATGACGAAACAGGGTCATATTAAATTTGCACAATCACCACCCTAATATTGAATACAGGGAAGCATCAATATAATGTTTGAGTAAGTGTAATGTGTAGCTCAATAGATAATAAGTAATCAGCACCAGGTGTAATACTCAGTAAAATAAACACAGACTTGAACAACATGAAGGGGTAGGCCCCCAGTTGGGACCAACTAGCACGATGTTTGCTATATACGCATTGATGGTAGTAGGATTGACTGTGAGACCCAAGATGAACATTCAGTGCTACAAAATAATGCAAGGTTTTTTTCTTTGCAAAAGTAATATGTTGTATGTGATACTTGAATTATTGTCACAAGTGAGGTGAGGCACTGCAAAATGAATATGCCACGCATGCTACTGGAACAACTGTCAAATTGAATGATATGCAAACTATGTTACATAAAGAATTTTGCAGATAAGCTATGGGAACGAATACCATATTTTGTATGATACGTCTTCATTTGCAATATCTTTTGAGGTTGGCACTTCAACAAATGTCTTTGAACATTCACAAATGTGCTGCCAGTGCATATACTTGACTGTGAAATATACATCTATAACTGTGGTCCCCATACACCTATTTTCGATTAAGAGCTGTTTCCTTCCGATAGGTAAATGGGTTTCGTGAAACTGCAACATTTATCTGTGCAGCGGTAGCTATATAGTAAGAAGCACCCGCTATAGTCCATTTTCTAGCTCTATGAATACTATTCATATCATAGAAGCTCCAGTTGAAAAAATAAGCAGCAAGGATCTCATTAGACCCTCTTGTTTATGGATCGTTGTGCCCTTAGTTGGAGAAGTAACAACTATAAACTAATTATAGACTCTCTTTTCCCATCTGCAGAACGAGTACATGAGAGGACCTCTGTGGGTCCTCTGTCTATCACTATGATACTCGATCAGCTGACCTGCCACAGCAGTCCAACAAAGGAATGAGCATTTAACCACTGTGTACGAGCCGTTCCGTTTCCTTCCTCTTGGGCTTGTTACACTCAGACGCGAATCCTGAATGGAGCCGCGTTTGACAACAACTACTGGAATGAGATGCATGGCTGACTTGTACAATTATATGTAAGATCGTCTCGCTGTACGCGAAGTCACTGTGGACGATGCTAATTGGCGAGTTGCACTCATGCCCACTACGATTTGTTAAACCAGATCTACATTATACCAGGGTCTTATCGTGGCTGTAAAAACGACTCGGAACACCTCCAGCCACATCATGCATGCACTAGAAACTCACTGTACCCCACAGAGGCTGTTGCTAAAATATTGGCCCAGCTCAACTATCACTCATGGGTGCCCTAAATATGATACATTTAGCCTTATGAATTCAGAGGTTAGCAAATAACATGTGATACCTAAGAATTAGTACAGAGGTGTGTTAACACCACTATTATCAACATATGTCTCTTGTGATTACAGGACCCGGAAGCACTAAGAAGCACTACTGTCTTCCTGATAGAGACGTTGAATCGAAGTTCGTCCCCACGACCTTGTGTGTACACCAAAAGACATAGCCAATAGCAAGCCAAAAGCAATTGGTGTCTGGCGTATTATGAAGTAGATAAAGTCTGTAGATGAAGAATCATTGCAATCCACTAGACAACCACCAAGGAAAGGTAGAAATATGTTCCTATGAACACTAAGATTGAATGATCCCATCTAGAACTATGTTTAAATTCATATGATTTAGGGTTTAACTAGGACCCCATGTGATTTGATTCAACAGATACTGATGCCTCAGTGCAATATTTGCAACGCCTCTACATTGTAACATGTCCTTGCACTGTCCACCAAATAAGGTTAGTGGATAGATCCGTGCTATTATCTATATATACTCCAAATATTAAGAGCATGGTTTCCTATCATCTAGGTCAAAACCATTTGATAAATCAATAAGAGTAATATATCTTGGTAATGATTGTTTTGTGTGACCTTTCGCCTGCAAGGTGTTAAGACTAAGGCCATTATGATTTTTGGAAAGCCTTTACGAAATCCTACTTGGAATTTAGATAGAATTTCATGACTAGAGACACATTTTTTGTAAATCTTGTAAAACTAGACGGGAGAGGATTTTGCTATGACAATCCATCAAGGCGATCGGACGATAGTTGACTGGATCTAATTTGTCGCTCTTTTCAAAAATTGGTATTCTGATTGTCTGTTTCCAGGAGGGTGGGATTGCTTTACACAGCAATGTGTCAATGGGTGGGCACCACTTTAGTTCACGTTGCAATTGTTGGTATTAGAAATACTAGTGCACTAAATTTGAAACAAACAATAACAGGAGCTGACTGAATAGGGACCAGAGGCACCTGAACCCAAAATACAGCAAAAGACAGAAGGGCAAATAAGAATCATCTATCCAATCAGTCGCGCACAAGACTGTGCCCTGAGTAGGGTTACAGAGAGGATTTCTCCATTTCAAGGATAAGGCATGGCTGTATGTCATCAATTTAAACATGGTTGAGTAAATACATTATGAAACCACTTCTTCCAGTAGTAGGTGCAGTAAATGACACACTATGTTCAATATTTATTTCCACATCAGAGGCCAAATAAATGCAATTGCATAAATGGCTTTTATAGCCAATGCATTTCAGAGCTAATTTACTCCTTCGTCAGGAGAAAGCCCCAATTATGCTAATATACAATCCAAATTAATGCACAAAGGATAATACGTGATGAACATTATTTGCACAAAACAATCAACAATATTGAAAGAATAATCTGCACATCATGCAGTGAAGAGAAAACAAAAGAAACAAAAAGCATCATCAGTTACTTTTTCCATGTTACCTAGATGTTGCTTTGAAGTCAAACTCTGTCCCAAATCAACAAATATAAAATAGCAATAATATCACGCTTTACCTCAGTCATAATGAACTGGCCAATCTGTATTCAATGATGCACTGTAAAAAATATATGTACATTGCAGCCTTCACAAATCCCATTTTACGCGTTTAGCATTTTCGCTATTTGCCTTGACCTGACATACTTGCATTCACTTGCATTTTTCTCAATTCATAGGCTTTACATTTAGAGCCTATGTAACAACCAACCAGACTTTATGTTTTTGAATACACTTTTTTGGTGCGCTTGACGTCACCATCACCAGGGCAATGCCACACCTCTTTAATATACGACAGATCGCATTAGCTTTTTCACGGACCCTATATAGTTTTTTCCCGTGAGATTGCTTCACATCAACAGACTTATCACTACAGTACACGACTAATTCAGATTTAGTCCCCATTTATCAAGTACTTCTTAATTTACGTTGAACCAGTCATGCTTCACGCAGTCAGACATACCTCCTGGTACGTCTGAGGACAAGAACGTGTCACCATAGCAATGATATAAATAGAACAGACTGTGCCCTCTAGCGCGGTCACGGCAACACTCTGAGCGTGTATTGCACACGGGTAAGACAGACTGAGAGGTATCACGGGACTATGCACATCTCATTACTTCATGGAAAGTTTACTAAAAATGTTTGTTATTATACCATTATTCAGGCGTGTTACCCTCATTCGTGTGCTACAGCACATCGTGCACTTCGGCCACTCCGAAGGTAAGCAACGTACTTTCCTTGACATTTCATGACTTAAGCTTCCAACAATGAGTGTTAAGGGTGTAATGTACATATATTTTTTACAGTGCACCATTGAATACAGATTGGCCAGTACATTATGACTGAGGTAAAGCATGATATTATTGCAATTTTCTATTTGTTGATTTGGGACATAGTTTGACTTCAAAGCAACATCTAGGCAACATGGAACACGTAACTGATGATGCTTTTTGTTTATTTTGTTTTCTCTTCACTGCATGATGCGCAGATTATTCTTGGTATGTAATTTTCAATATTGTTGATTGTTTTGTGCAAATAATGTTCATCACGTATTATCCTTTGTGCATTAATTTGGATTGTATATTAGCATATTTGGGGCATTTCTCCTGACGAAGAAGTAAATTAGCTCCAAAATGCATTGGCTCTAAAAGCCCCGTATGCAATTGCATTTAATTTGGCCTCTGATGCGGAAATAAATATTGAACATAGTGCGTCATATACTGCACCTACTGCTGGAAGAAGTGGTTTCATAATGTATTTAATCAACCATGTTGAAATTGATGACATACAGCCATACCTTATCCTTGAACTAGGAGAAATCCTCTCTGTAACCCTACTCAGGGTACAGTCTTGCGAGCGACGTTTTGGATAGATGATTCTCATCTACCCTTCTGTCTATTGCTTTACACAGCAGACTCTTCCAAAAAAGTTTTGACAAAATGGTTGACCATGTGGAAGGATCTGAACGGAACATTTGGTTGGTTAGGCCAATAGGACAGGCAGCTCGAGATTTAGAAGCTGACAAAATTAAATTCAAAATCTCTTCCTCACCTATATGTAAATTCCATCCAATAGTGTTGTCTATCATAGATGCGGATAACATACCTTTGGCCATATGTTCAGTATAGTAAGTCTCCCAAGTGGTTGCAGGCAATATACCCGCTTGAGTACTGCTTTGAGATGTAGACTGATTGACTGTAGACTTTAATTAATGCCCATAAATTTTGGATATGGTCAGGTAATAAAGAGTTTAACATGTTTTGCCCATCATTTATGTGCCATGATTGGCAATGTCCACGAGACCAGTGTTTATATGTGCATTTTAATTTGTTTTTTTCTCTCACTTAAGTATAAGGATCAAGTTTGTGTGCCTTAAGACCACAAACATTTTTATTAAGTTGTTTCTTATGTTTGTGGGTACTCTGATCGAAGGTATGTGCATGCATTTTTCTTGGGGGAGTTTTTTTGATTTGTGGAGGATTCAGGTCCCAAATAAATTGAACAAAAGTACCAAGGTCCTTAACAATTCAATTTCATCCGTGGAGCCCCTCAAAACTAAATTATGCAATTTTGCATTAAATTTCTGACCTCTATTTGTAAAGCCAACAATGTGATTCCCGTTTGAATTGACTTGCAACTTGGGAACATAGATGTCATTGCTTACATATTTTTCTAATGAAAAAGCAACCTGAAGTGCATTGTTATCACTCTGACTCCAAAGCATTACTCTTTACCATTTGCACTGATCAAAAAACTTGGTAGATACTATTAAGTAGTCTATTGTAGCCAAGCTCTTCCCGTTTGACCATGTTGGAGCAGGGGGACAGTCAGAGTCAATATTTACATTTATGATATTCAAATTCCAATTTGTAAACAACTGTCCCCATAATTCGCCATTAGCATTGTTAGTAGTGGATTTAGATGAGAGCCTTGCTATTGGTGAGCAACATGCATTAAAGTCTCCACGTATCATTTGCACGTCATCTGGGAATTCTATGTTTAGATCAACAAGAATGAGGGATAAATCTTCTGGAAGCATAGGCCAAGGTTTTAACACAGGATTCCAATAAACATTTATCACTTGCAAACCTTTTGGAAATGTGTTCCATTTAATCATGCCACGTATAGCAAGAATACCTTTAATGTTATTGCTTATACATTCAATGTCATGGCACATTATGTTATGAATAGCGATCAATAAAACGGCAGATGAACGCCCTAAACTAGAACTGGTTGCATGCTGACAAATTATAGTAAAACCATCCAAATATATATCAGTGTTTAGCCATGTTTCTTGTAGTACAACCAGATCAATCTCAGTGAATATAGATTCGGCGATATCTTTGTACTGAAATGAGGAAGGCCCTCTAGTATACCAACACACAAGCTTGGTAACTTCATTAGCCCAGAGACGAACATCAGAAACATTCAAAACTTGAAAGACTTGTGCTATGATTTTAGGAAGAATAGACAGTAATTTTTCAATGTTCTTTGTCTATATGAAGTGCGCTTATTCCTTTCGATCGAATTGCTTCTAATTCCAGTATTTGTTTGCATTTTTATTCTTTGTTATAAAAATTAAATTGCACCAGACTAAAAAAATGTACCTAATCATGTATGCCAGCATTACAAACGGTGACTTTATTTTCTCATTTTGTTAATGCAAAAGTGTCATTTTATTTTTTGTGGTTATCTTACAGCGCTACTATCGCTGTGAAAGCAGATGGGCTCAGAGCAAGTAATAATTATTGATGAATGCAGAAAACATACTATTTTTAGTTTGGGCGTTTGTGACACCTACACGCCTAAACTATTGCAAAAGACTACGGATAGGGAGGAATGGCGTGTAAAGAAGTACACAGAGGAATGACATATGAGGAGGCACACACAAAGTCTATATGTGTAATTTGGTTAGGAGCCCACCCATTGACTGCCCACGGCCAAGCTAATCCCTATGACCAGTCCCACCAATTCATACCTCTACCCACCCAAAACGCCTCCTCATGGAACCTCTTTGAGCTCGTTTTAATCAAGCCTTACCATCAGACTTTGCACTCAAAATGCCTGCCAGGGTTTTCTTCTCATAGTTAATGACTTAATTGGAGTTGTAAACCCGAGGCTGGTGTAATAAAACCATCTTACCAGGCCTGTCTTTTGCCACTCCATTTAAAAGCATTCTACATGTTCTTCACTGAAGTGCTGGTAAACAGCCCAAAGTAACCAGGGCTGGACAAGCATCAGCTCTATGGAATGGAAGTTCCACAGGGAAGCTCAGCCTCCATTATCCCCACCACCATTCTTCGGGCAAGTCTTACTCTTTGTGCAGTGGGGCGGAGTGGGGCATCCGAAAGCGATGGTTGGTGCTTTCTTACCTACAGCTGTGAAAACCTGACTGTATATGTTCATAATAAAAAGGATTGATCTTGTGTAGTCTTAGGACTTAAACTGCAAAAGGGCAGTTGACAAATGGTAAATGTGTTTTTGGGGCATAAGTAGTTTCCATTGGTGAGGTTTTTTTAAATCCCAGGTGCACATATCTGATCCCAAAATCCATGTAAGGAATGGGAAGAGTGAATTCAGCGCAACCTAGGCAAAGGACTTCTGTTAGGGGAGGTAAATGTTGGTGCATAGATTATAATACGAGAATATGTTTCCTAATGCAACATGAATAAGTGATTTCCCTTGTTTTAGCTTTAAGGTTGATAGTTTAATGAATTCCACTGTTGGACTTTATTAATTTCCCAGCATATTAGATACCCCACTCATAAGAGCTAAAGGAAGGGTGAAACATGTCTGTGATTATTGAACAGTTTTTTGGAAAGGTCTATCTTTGCCCAACAGTGCACAATTAAAGTGCACCAGCCTTGAATTTGTGAGGAATAATGTTTCATTAGGGCATATAATGAGAAAAAATAATCAGCCTATTTTACCTGTTATGTCAAGGAATTTACGCAAAATCACCCAAGAGGCCAATCGTACTACGGTCATACCTCTATTACCCTCCTTAGAGATGACCATGCCACTTGGAGACTTTGTAGCTAACATAAGATCCGCACTTGATACTACACTGGAAATATTAGCCCCACTTAAACCTTCCAACAAAAAAAAGGAAAAGAATGCTCCCTATACTCCATTCTCAGTTGAAATTACTGAGGCTCGTTCTAAAAAACGCCAAATGGAACGACAATGCCACAAACAACCATCTGAGTCTAGTCTGACCGCCTATAAGCAGGCTCTTCTACATTATAAATCTCTTATTCGTTCTACATAAGAATTGCATCTCAATTCCAGGATTTCTAAAGCCAGATCAGGCTCTAAAGAGCTTTTTGTTATTCTCCATGAGTTTAAAGGTTGTACTACGATCTCATTGCCCCCGGCAGACAGTGCTTGGTGTCAAAACATCCACAACAGCTTCACTAATAAAACTCTAACTCATCAAAATAACATTAATTCTCAGGTCAAATTAATGACTAATACTGCATCCATTCTAGATAACATGGATTCGCCCAATGATTCTCATGCCTTTACCTTTAAACCTGTTTCAACAGCAGAAGTTATCAACACCGTCTCAAAACTCAAACCCACTTCCTGTAGGGGAGACGTCTTTCCAGCCTCCTTATTCAAAGATCATATCCATACTCTTGCCCCATGGGTCACTACCTTTGTTAACAGATCTTTCAGTGAATCATATGTCCCCGAAAACATAAAGGAAGCATGGGTCACTCCTCTGCTTAAGAAGGAAAATCTGGATCCTGCAGAGGCAGGAAATTATCGCCCTATCACTAATGTTCCCTTCATGCTGAAAATCATAGACAAGATTGCCTACTGTCAATACCAAACTTTGGTCGAGGAACATGATATTCTAGCCTCACAACAATCTGGGTTTCGCCCCAATCATGGGACTGAGACCGCACTGTTAGATTTAAAATCTTGCATTGCTGGTCTTGTTGACAAAGGGCATACTGCCCTGTTATTATTATTAGACTTATCCGCTGCGTTCGATTTAGTCGATCATCAACTACTGGCGGATAGACTAATCACAATCGGCAAATGTTCTCCTGAAGCCTCTGCCTGGTTCAAATCATTTTTGGGTCCACGGAACATGAGAGTTACTAAGGATAATTTTCACTCCATGGCTTCTTTACTATTATTTGGTGTTCCACAGGGCTCATGTCTTTCGCCTCTTGTCTTTAATATCTACTCTCGTCTTCTCTGCGCTCTTTTGTCAGCCCTAGGCATTTATTTTGCCAATTATGCTGACGACACGCAGGTTGTTATTAAACTCACTGGTGAGTATCTAAAAGATGTAGAGTACATTAACTCCATCTTCGCTGAAATCCAGAAGTGGATGGCATTAAACTCACTGGCCCTCAACAATGCAAAAACAGAGCTGTTGATTTTAAGTACCCAGAAAAAACTGAAGAAACTTGACACAAAATATGACAACTTTCTGATTGGTCAACATATAATTCCTGTATCTAAGTCCGTAAAGACCTTGGGAGTTTACTTTGACCCGCAGCTATCCTTCACCCGTCAGGCCAATTACCTCAAATCCTCGTGTCATTATTATATTCAGCTTCTATGGCAGATTCGTCCCTATCTGTCTAAAGAGAACCTTGCTGTGATTGCAGCCACCATTGTAAACTGCAAGCTGGATTATTGTAACAGTCTAATGATCGGTACCTCCCAGGCCAACATTAAAACTTTGCAGATTATACAAAATAATGCAGCACGCGCTGTAATGGGCCTTAAGCGCAACATGCACGTCTCTGACGCCAGGCGCAGCCTTCATTGGCTTCCAGTGAAACAGCGCTTACACCACAAAGGCCTCACTACTGTGTTTAAATGCCTTCATGGTCAAGCTCCATCTTACCTCGCTACTAGGATCAAAAAGAAACCTGTCACCCGCTCCTTGCGCTCAAGTAGCAATACCGTCTTGGTTCAGCCCCCATCTATCCTGAAAAGATTTGGGGGTATCAGCTTTGACTCTTGGGCCCCGGCTCTCTGGAATGTACTCCCTAAATACCTTACTAATAGTGAGTCTCTGTCTATCTTCAAAAAGCAATTGAAGACTTTCCTGTTTGACAAAGGATAGGTCTTTTCTGTCTCTTTAGCATAGCTCTCTCGGTATTGAAATCAGTCTTCCGCTATCTTTTCCTCATCCTGCTGGTCTTTGTGAGGTTTAGGTTCACCAAGTCTCCATGTCTCTTTGTTTTTCCCTGTCTGACATTGTTTTTTGTTGTCTGTCTCCTTCTTCCTTTTGTGTGCGCCCTGAGGCCTATGGGTTAGTGGCGCAATACAAAAATACAGATAGATAGATAGATAGATAGATAGATAGATAGATAGATAGATAGATAGATAGATAGATAGATAGATAGATAGATAGATAGATAGATATGTGCATACCTTCTTCTTTGAAGGGGGCTCCACAAAGAGTAGAGTCCCATTCCACTGAATAGCTTGAAATACCCTGGCGCCAGGCGTTATTCTGAATCACTTTATTGTCCCATTTCATAATCTTCAGACAGATTTCCAGAATCTGGCAATTCCTGTTGCTCAGATACAGAATCCCTAGGCTTCTCTGAATCAGAATCATGACCCATAAACATTGTGTAAATAACATCACCACACTGGTTGGTTAGTGACTTAACATAACTGGTTTGTGGAAGTGTTTCTAGTTTTTGGCATACAGTAGTGGTTGTTGCTGGTGCAGTAGAGTCTCTAGGAAGGGTGGGGAAGACCCTTTCCATAAAGCCTGCTGCCACCCACATTACCCTTCCGTGCACTGAGCAACAGGAGGCCTGGCACTGGTGGCGTGCAGCACACAGAAACTGTGTTTGTTCAAAATTCTAGCCAGGTGAAATGTGTGCACATTGCATTTAATGCAGGCTGCAGACATTCACACCACAATTCCCTCTGCCAGGAACCTTTGTCATTTCACATAGGTGTTGGATTTCTTTCAGTGGCTAAAGTGCTTTTTCACAAGCGTACAGGTAGACAGTAGGGTTTGTCTATTTAGGGCAGGCGGACTGGATGGTCCACTTCAAGAGCTTATTATATAGAATCAGCTTGACTATTTTATCTTTCTATGGTCTATCATTTTGGGCATGCCAAAATACTCAATTCTGATGCTACTGCAGTCTTGAGTTTCCCTAATGCTTTGAGAATATGTTAATATATCACATGTTTATGTATAGCGCTTCATGCTTGAACGCTCCCACTTCTAAGTGCTGTAACAATGGTGGACTTAATACCAAATGTAATGGTACTCAATTTATCTTTTTTTTTGTTTTGTTTTATTTGTATATGGCTGAACATAAAGCCTTTACGAAGTCCATACAAATACAGTGACTTATCTTAAAATCTAGATCCTATCACATTTACTGTCAGCATTATGAATAAAAAAAAACACAAACAGCAAAGACACCATTTGAAATGAAGAAAAAATGAAAATAAAATCATAACAAATTTCTCATAACAGCAGTCTGACTGTAGCCCTCTTCATTTTTAGCCTTATAAAATGTAATTCAATTGATTCAATCAATTATTTCACACAGTTTAAGGACACACACTACCTCTGATGTCAAAACGGCACTTTGGCCCGACACCATCCTGTCCCAGAAATACTCTGTGAGGAGCTCTTCTTCATGTCACACAAATCTCCTGAGTAGTGAGAGCCGTATGTTTCACGTTCCTTCGCATTCACTCACCACATGTCTTAGTGATTGATTTTCTGGGATAGCACAGACTTTGCATAAGTGTTTGGCCCCATCTCCCTTGATTCGTCTCGCTAGCACTTCTCCGCAGTGAACCATGTTTAATCTAATTCTTAAGAAGTTATTTCGTAGCCCACTGTCTGGAAAATTTCATTAAATAGTTGGAGAGACAACCAAGCTTTCCCGGAGAAGTGGATTATAGGGTAAGGCCGTTCTGACTTTTTCAATTGCCTCTATCCAGTCTAAAGCTTCTAACTCCATCGTAACCTTAAGTGGGTCTACACCCAGGTCTATCTAGGATAGGGGCTCTCTCACTCTGGTTTACAATGCCAAATGATGTCTTATGTCCTCAAATAGAGTATTCTTCTTACCGATAATGATCTCCCTGTATAGCGATAATAATTTCCACTTTGAGTTTGAGTCCAAGTTAAAACCTGAGACTCCAACTCGGGGCACTGGCGGGAAGGCCCAATGTCTTCTTCCACAGTCGGCCCTCAAAAACACCCCAATTTATGGACCAGAGCCATGGTCTCGCCTCCAGACTATAAAGAATAACAGGAACTATCTTTGCCAGATAATAGCGAAACAGTGGTAAGAAAGAGAATTTACAAAATCTATGCTTCAGCTTAAGCATCTGGGCTGCACTTTGCGCTATCTTTGCAGCGGTCTCAGCCTCTGCTTTGTCGCGGGCAGGAGCGGCATAGATGCTGTACCCCAGGTATTTCACTACCTCTACCCTTTGAATTTTTTGACCATCACGAAACCAGTTGGAATAGTTTAACTTTTTTTGTGGATTTCTAAAAAACACAATTCTTGATTTGAGTGGGTTTATTGATAATTTGTTCTGTGCTGCATACCCACCCAATTTGGTCAATAATCGCTGAAGCCCAATAGCTGTTCTGTCCAGTAATACAATATCGTCAACTGCCCACCTTCACTGCCTCCCTGGCAACCCCTGCACTTGGGGACCGTTTTTTCTGTATCCCTTCAGTCCCCCTTCCAGCACTTATGTCTGCACTTCCTTGCACTTGCCACCAGCTGGCTGTTTCATGTGTTTTATTTATCTTATCTGTTCCACTTCCCATGTACTAAACTTTACCCTCTACCTTCCCCTGCGCACTCTATCTTCCCCCCTTCCCATGCACTTGCGCGATCTGAATGAAACCTGGCCTAGTAGGATCGTTGTCTGTCCTCCCTTAGTTCCCACCCTTGCCTCATCGTGCCTTGAAACACTTGTGTATAGGTGCGTTATAAATTCCATATCATATATCATATCGTCTGCATAGGCCAGCCAAATGACTTTCTCCCCATTTAACTCAGGGCTGGCCAGTGCAGATGACTCCAAAGAGTTACTCATATCCGCCAGAAAGAAACTGAAGAGAGGGGCCCCCAGACACCCTTGCCTGACACCTCTCTCCACCTCAATAATGTCTGACAGATGTCCAGCTTCATCCATCCATACTCTTAGCTGGGTATCTCTGTGCAGTTCCACCAGCATTGGCAATAACGTTTCTGGCATTCCCCAGTGTCTTAGTTTGTTCCAAAGTAAAGTTCTGTCGACCTGGTCAAAAGCTTTCAAAAGTTCGATCCATGCTCCATACAAGGGTACCAAGCCTTTTCCCAATGTCTGTTCACTAACTAAATTAAGGACCAGACCATTAAGGGCTGTTGACATTCCCTTCCGAAAACCTGTTTGAAATTTGGCTCCTTTGCCTTTCTGCCCATTGAGACACCTCCTTTAGTAGGAGCTTCATAAAGATCTTACTTTCTATGTCGAGCAGGGGGATTGGACGGTGCTCGTTGATCCCCACTCTTAAAAATGGGGATCACCAGGGCTACTTTCAATCGCTTTCTAAGAATCTCTCCAAGTAAACGATGTAACAGGCACAACCATATGTTGGGCTCATTCCTGAGGATCTGGTATGTTAGGCCATTGGGGCCCGGCGCTCCGGCGCTTTGGAGTTTGAGGATCTAAGAATTATATCCTCAATATCCCCCTCATTGATGTTCAAGTGCTATGGTGTATCCGGCTCAGCTCTGATCTGCATACCCCATGGATCTTTAAAAAAACTACTGATAGGGGCTCCACCCATTCTGATTCAGCAACTAAATTACACAGCATACTACTCCCACTGCCCTCAAACTGACTAACAACAGACCAGAAATTCCTGGTGTTTCCTTCACTAAGCAGTTTCAACATCTGCTCCCCATCCTTTTGTATTCGGGAAGCATTATGGTTTCTTGACCATGATTTGTAATTGCTTTTTTCTCTTTTGACTTCAGCTTTCTGGTTCTCTGAACTTAACCCTGCCATTTTTATGATGCAGAGGGCCTTTCTTGTCTCTCTTTTTCTCATCTGTGTCTCCTCATCGAAGACATGGGCATGCTTTTGATGCAAGCTTGCTACTAAATCACTGGGCGCTGAAGTGATCCAGATGAACTTAGTAAAGATTTCCGGATGACACTGGGTCTCCCAAATTAATCTCGGTAACACCTTTAAATGAGAATTTAATTTTCTGCCTTCATGTTTATATTTCACCAGCCTTAGTTTCCCTTTTTTGCTTTCCAAAGCCTGCTTATTGACTCTCATAGGGGAAAAAATAAAGTTGGGAAAGTATAATTCCAGTCTACAATGGTCGCTCCCCCTGTCCCGCTCAACTTTCAAAGTTGAGGGGAACGTATGGAGATGCTGAGACACAAAAATGTAGTCCAGAACTGACCAGGACTTAGTTTAGTTTAGTTTATTATTTATATAGCGCCGCCTGGCCCTAGGGCATCCAGGCGGTTGGCATGGTTACAAAGTAGCCAAGATATTACATGGTCAGTAGGTAAACAATACAAGCCGTCTTGACATTATAAGACAGTTGCTGATAATATGTACACATTATAACATATTTACAAAATTTGAAGTTATACGGATTATGCAGGCAGTAAGTACATTTGTGCAGTAATAAGTTGGTGTTCTAGGCTTCTTTGGCTAGTAGCCAGGTTTTGGCCCTCTATGCCAAGTTGTGGAGGGCACCGAAGTCCCTTCTGCACTGCCATTCAACATCTTCAGGTCCCAGGACTCAAGAAAGTCTAGCCAGGTCCTCCCATTTTTTGAATTCTTTGCCATAGATTGTTTTAACACATTCCTCCCCAACTCTGTACAATATGTGTTTAGATCACCAGCTAAAACTATGTTAGTGGTCCCACTATCCATCGTTATTGTTTCTAGCAATGACCCCAGGGACTCCAAGAAGGGTTGTAATTTAGAACAGGCGGTGTTCCAGTAAATGTTGATTAATACCCAAGATGACGCAGAGTCATCACATTGCAGGCGGGTTCTACAGGCCTGAATATACCACTGGCATTTTCAACGATGGAAACAATGTTTTTAAGCACTTGATTTTTTTAGGGCCATGCAGAGGCTGCACTGATAGGGTTTACCAGCCAGGTTTCCTGCAATAAGATGACGTCACAAACTCAAACAAATGATTCCGCATACCCCTGGCCTTAAAAGTACTGGAGCCCCGCATGTTCCAACTAATTATATTAATTATATTCATTCCCCCTCTTCTAAAAATGCTGGGTACCTACACCCAGTTTCTGTAAGACCTCTGAGAGAATTTCTGGTAGGAGGTTTAATACATCTCCCTGTGAGGTGGGCCCATTTCTTTCCCCTCCGATCACATCGCTTTTCACCTCCTGAATGGTACCCTCCCTTAAAATGTTGTTCTTAATTGACTTCACGTTGGGAATATGGCCTTGCACAGTATCCCTGGCCTCATTAATCGAGACCTCCAAGCCATAACGCTTGAGGTTTCTTGATTCTTTCAATATAGCAGTATAGCACTTTTTGCATTGGCTGAGGTGAGCAACACCTCTACAAAAAAGGAATCTTGGGCCAGGGAAAATGTCACAGAGTCGATTTCACCTGTAGAAAATAAATACAGATTGTTCACTTTTTTAAGATCTCCAGGATCATGGAGTGGCTAAGAGATTTAAACTGTCTAGCATTAGATATGGTACTCAATTTATTAACCTCAGAAGGATGAAGGGCTAATTAGGCTATGCCAAGATTTGAACTTAGAAAGTGCAGGCAGGCACATGTCACAGTTGAGCATTTAACTCACTGAGCTATACACTTAATGCAGATAAAAAGAAACATTTATAATATTTGCCCCACACCCTCTCCTGACCCCTGTTCCCTCCAGTCTTTTTCAATACAAAATATAACATTAATATTATCACATTTATAAGAAGTGTGCCATAACATATTTGTCCTGCTTCTAAGCACTGTAATAAAAAGTGAAATAATAGGTGTTATATTAGTAAGACATGTAATCCCCACAGTCAAAGCATTATCAAATGTTGTGGGTATGTGCATGTGCTAAGACGGCCTGGAAAGTAGCAACATTATGCAGAGGTTCTGGAACCAGATCAAATTATACTCAATGACATACATAAACAAAGAGCAAGGCAAAACCTAGCATTATTAAGATCCAAATAAAGCAGGGACAGCATACAAGCATAAAATATCGTCACTCTCAGCGTGCTTATCAAACACAGTTGCTTTAATATTACTGTGTCATCAATTACATCATTACATAATACAGTTTACAAAATCTATGGGTTACAGAGATTGGTTAAGGGGATTGACTATATATACATTCCAAAGGGTCTAGAGTTCAGATTGGGTAATGCTTGTCTGATGGCTCCTCCTGAGACCATCTCTAATTGATGACAGTAAAAATACATTGGGCCTCATTACGAGCATGGAGGTAAAAACGCATTAATTACCAGCATGACGGTATTAAAACGTCCGTGCACCCTCGACCCTGCTTATAGCGGGTGATTATGAGAGCGCGAGCACGCGCGAACCCCCATGCCAGTAATGGCTGCACTGCCATGCCGCTAAAGGCTCCCCAAAACCCTGATAGCGTTATCACGGGACCCGCTGATACCACCTCCGCCTAGGAGCAACCCCTTGTTAATGGACCCGGTAATACCATCATGCAAATCCCGGGTCCGTAATACCAGAGCCGGAAGTACTGTCGTCCCGCCGGAACGGGAAATGCACCGGCGGCCATCTTTTAAAACACAATCCATTGCATTCCTCTCAACACAGCAGTGCTACAGACTGGAGAGCAGGGCCATACCATCCACCATGTCTAAGGCAACCCGCAAGACCACCCCCGCTTGCGCAAGAAGCGCTTCTCCGATGAGGAGCTCAACATGCTTGCCGATACGCTGGTTGCCCATGTGGATGAGGTGTTCGCCAACAACCTGAAAAGGGAAGTGCAACTCTGTAAAAAACAAATATGGGAGGAGGCGGCTTGGAAGGTGACAGCGGTAGGCACCACCCACCGCATGGTGAAAGACTGTAAGAAGAGATGGGATGACCTACGTCTCTGGGTTCGAAACATCCTATCATCAAATCGCAGGGAGGTCATGGCTACAGGCAGAGGGCCCCACTCACCCATCAAAATGATGCGATGGGAGGAGACCTGCAGCACCACCATAAATATGGAGTCGGTTGAGGGCTTCGGTGAAATGGAGACGGGTGTGACGACATCGGGAGATGATGGTGAGTGACACTGCAAACCGCAGTAAACCAAAGCATGACATAGTACAACAGATGTGAAAATGAACCAAGCCCATGCATGGCCCATCATATACACATATACAGATCCATGTCCTTATGGTGGCCCAAACCCTGGCACAATGAAATGCATGCTGTGTGCCAATCCCATTACCAACAGACACCCAACATACAGGGATCATTCACATGTGACAGATCACGCGAACCGCAATACAACTGTATACCACCTGGTACACATCAGTACAGAATGGAGATGCCACGGCCCATGCCAATATGGCCCCCCTCCCTTGAAAGTATCCTGTGTGTCACACCTACAAGAATGCAATGCATGAAAAATAAAATAGTGTACAGCACCAAATCATGCATCTTGCATGTAACACCATCACTGATGCCCCCCACAGGCACTGACGCAGAAAGTGAACGGCAGGACCCTGCCCCAAGGGCATCGACACACTCTAAGACATCCGGGGCCACAACAGAAGGCACTGGGCCATCCACCTCCAGGGCTGCACCAATGCACAGAGTGCAACCCAGGGCACCAGTATAACCCAGGCCAGCTGAGGAGGACAATACAGCAGCCGAAGAGACTGCCAATACAGGCTCGGCAACAATTGCAGAGCCAGAGGCTGATGGTACGCAGTCCGCTGCCACCAGTTCTGTACGTGAGGCAGCAGCCACAGCTCCCCTCAGAGACGTTGATGTCCAGGCCGAGGAACACCAGGATATGGACAACGACATCCTTGCAGAATGTGCCCATACTCCAAGCCAACAGTACACCCCCCAGCACTCCACACAGGGCACACCAGCATGACCCATGCAGGTACATGCGATTCTACTGGGAAGTCTGCATCTGACCACCACGTCAGAGGGCAGTCCTGCAATGGACCACCCAGCCACAGCACCGTCCACCTCCACAGCCCCCACCGTCATGGAGGCACGCCTGTCGAGGGTAGAGGCCCGCCAGGACTCTATGATAAAACTGGTCTGCCAATATGTGGCCGAGGGGGAACAGACACGCCATGAAATACGGGAGGCAAATGCTACAACCAGAAAGGCCATAAACTCAAGCGCCATACTCATACGTGACAGTTTAGGGGCAATGACACAGGTCCTTAGCAGGATGCTGGAACATATGCAGCAGCAACAACCTGCACCGGCGGTGCCAAATCCATCCACCTCCACCCCATCGACCACACCTGCAAGCTCGACTCCCTCAAGCCATGTGCGGATGATGAGGCGCAGCGCAAGGCACACGGAAATGCTGCCCCCAGACCCAAAAAGAGGCCAGAAATAGCCAGTCCAACCACATTGTGGTTGGGATGACAATGGGTGAGGGGGAAGGTGGTGTTGGTGGTGTTTGGGGGGTGTTGGGGGTGTTTATTGGGGGTATGGGGTCTTGGGGGGTATGGGGTGTTTGGGGGGTACGGGGTGTTGGGGTGGTATGGGGTGTTTGGGGGGTATGGGGTGTTTGGGGGTATGTGGCATTTGGCGGTTTTGGGGGGGGGCGTGTGAGTGGTGGAGGGAGGAAGCACTATATTGTTATTTAACCTAATACACCCGTTCTGTTCAAAATCATTTAATGACTGGACATTGTTCATTTCGTGTGTGTTTATTTGATCCATGACAGCGCACAGTGCCCAACTCCACACACACCCTGTGTCCATGTCCACATGATCCCAGTGCTCAGTGTAGTACTAACACATAACCATCAACGTCCCTGTGGTTCAGAAGTAATTGTCCATCAGTGATTGGCGCACAGCACGGCCATCTTGTGGATCACGAACTGCCAGGGGTGCTGCTTCTCCTCCATCATCATCATCATCATCATCCTCACCCGGTGCATACATGTCAAGGTCAGGTGGCAGTGGTACCTTTCTCTGGATGCACATGTTGTGCAGCATGACACAGACCATGGTGATCTTTGCCACCTTCTCAGGCCCATAAAGGAGTGTTCCACCAGACCTGCTTAGGCAGCGGAACCGTGCCTTCAACAGGCCAAAGGTCTGCTCAATCACAACATGGGTACAGGTATGAACCCAATTGTACTCCTCTTCGTGCATGTTCTGCGGGTTCCATACAGGGGTAAGTAGCCACGGCTTCAAGGGATAGCCACTATCACCTGCATGGGAGCACAAAGAGGTATGTGTGAGTCAATGTCTAACCTGACACCTTTAGGAACCATTGCCGTGGATGCTGCTATTTGGTGTTGACATGCACATGTCCCTGGATGTATGCACACAGGTTCATTTGATGCATTGTGTACTGTACTATGGTCTGCTGGAGTGGATTGCATTGTACAGATGATGCAGGGTGTTCACTTGCATGCTGATGCGGATGTACTGTGGATGCGGAACAATGTCTTGCCACCCATAATTGTGGTGTATAATACTCTGTACCTATTCCCACTAGCGGCATTGCCACAGGTGTAATCATGTTTAGTCATCCATCGCTTGATATACCCCTTGGTGGCCTGCTTGTGCGTCTGGCATGTTGTCATTGATGTGCAGCATTGGTCTTATGTATACCATTGATGTGTCATGTTCAGGTTGGGATGTTCAGGCCAACAGTGTTTAGCTGTAAGTACATTGTCCACTCACCGCCCAATCTCACCCAGGTGGAGTATGCATCCCCCACCCAATCTCACCCAGGTGGAGTATCCATCCCCCACAATCTCACCCAGGTGGAGTATGCATCCCCCCAATCTCACCCAGGTGGAGTATGCATCTCCCCAATCTCATCCAGGTGGAGTATGCATTCCCCCCAATCTCAGCCAGGTGGAGTAAGCATCCCCCCCAATCTCACCCAGTTGGAGTATGCATCCCCCCCAATCTCACCCAGGTGGAGTATGCATCCCCCCAATCTCACCCAGGTGGAGTATGCATCCCCCCCTTCTCACAACACCACTGCACTGCCATGATCCAGTCAGGCAACTTACTAAGCAGCCAGGCACGTCGTCCAGCATGTCGCTCGATCCATGTAGCAGGGTAGCGTGGAGTTATGCAGCACCATGGCATCATGTGTAGATCCGGGATATTGGGCGCAACAATGTGTGATGATCTTGTTGGAGTCACATACCATCTGCACTTTGATGGAGTCGAATTGCTTGCGATTGCGGTACACTGCCTCATTGGCATGAGGGACCACCAATTCTACATGGGTGCAGTCGAGGGCACTGACGCAATTGGGAATGCCTGCCAGTGCATGGAAACCTACTTTAGTGTCAGCGAGCTCCTGGCCAGTCCGTGGTAGGGATATGTGCATGCTTGCATGCTTCAGGAGGGCATCAAGCACTTAGGTCAGCATACGAGAAAAGAGTGATTGTGATATGCCATGCAGTTGGCCCACTATGTGCTGGTAGCTGCCTGTGGCCAGGATAGAGGGGGGGATGGCAGTGCGTATTTCTATCAGGCTGACGATGTCGTTGTGTATCATGTCCACTATGTCACGGTCCAACCTGTACAGGGTGTGGATCTGCTCAGAGGTTAGATTGAATGGACTGGGTCTGATGCGAGGGATTGGTGGTTGCCTAGGTGGTACCACTGGCTGCACTGGTGGGACTTGCTGGGCCTGTCTCACCCTCCTTCTCCTCCTGCGTCTCCTCTGTGCTGCCTGTTGTTGTTGTAGTTGTAGTTGTTGTTGCTGGTGTAGCAGTATAGGCATTTCCTCCAGGCCCAGGATTGCAACAGCTAGTGGGATCATTTTGGTGTAGGAAGGGGTATGGTGTGTGGGTGTGCTCCTTTTGTACTGGTACAGGCTCCATTGACTCACCTGTGGTGATTGTGTGCACCTGTGGCAATTGCCTACACTGCAGGTTGCTATTTATGGGTGGTCTGCGATGCCTGTATTGCCGCCATCATGCAGCCCCTATTTACTGCCTTCGGGATGCCGGTAAGTGCATGCCCGCATAAATTGTGATGTCCTCCTGTTAGCAGCATCCCAGTATTTCCGCCACGAAGGGGCGTGTGTACGCGCGCATGCCGGTAAGAAGCGGCAGGGTGCGGGTGGTGGCGGTATTGCTGGGATGTCGGCTCGCAATGGACCAGACCCGTTAATGATGCCGGTAATACCATTCCGCCTTCCTTTTTTCATTAGCTCCATGCTCGTAATGAGGCCCATAATCTCTACAAAAAACTATTGGTTGGCATAAGACGTGCTGGGCGGCCTAACATTGGGGGTTTTGATTGGTTGACTTTCTACTGACCAACCGTGGCCAACTGACAGTTTGTCAAGACAGGAGCCAGCCAGGAGTTGGGGGAGAGAGGTCTATGGAGTGCTTTCCCTTCAATTAAAGAAAATACCGTCCCTCATTCCTAGGCCAAGAGCCTGGTAGTTTATTTGTATTCAGATTTGAGTAGCACCTTGTGTCTAGGAATATCTGTGACGACTGATGTAGTTGTCCTATCTGTGTTTGTTGCTATTGAATAGGCAGTTTTCTTCAACTATGACTCAAGTGTGATAAAACAGTGTTTGAAATTATTTCACCCTGCATTTATTGGGATTTTAGCTAATATTAATGCAAGTGTTTTGGTTCCTTTTACCACTGGGGCCACTCAAGTTATCCTTCATGGGGTCTTCTTAGGTTTATTGTTTGATCGCACCTTGCTTACAGAGGCTGGTTGTTCTTTTAATTAATCTAAGAATGTATGGCCTGCATCTTGGGAATCGTTATAGCGTGCTTTTCATTGCAACGTTGCTATCCACCCTTTTTCATGGTAACCTTGGATTGGGTCTCTAACTATTGTCTAAGCTCTGCATAGATCTGTATTTTTGCTATTTCAGCACTTTAAGTTCTCATGAAGTTTTGAGGCCTTTCATCAAGCGTATTGCAGCTTCCATTTTGGAAAAGATGGCTGCCCATTTGTGTTTCTATGTTAGTGAGCTATAATCGTGCATCATTTATGTTGCATTGTCACGGCTTATTACATGACACACGCAAGACAGGGAACTCCTTCCCCTACAATGAATGTGGTACACAATATACTACGGATTTTTTTGCAGTAGGCCTCCAACTCGTCTCGCAACGAACCTCCACAAACACCTCATGTCAAAATGGACTAGGAACCAGGGAGGTGTGCATCAATGAGATATCCATTAATGTATTATTTAAGGTCAAAGGAAAATCAACCAATTACAACAGCTACCAATGTTGTGGCAACACAAAATGCAATAATCTCTACAAAACAACCAGGTTAAGATATACCATCACAGTTACTTCCTTTTTTTTAGCAGAACAGAAAAAGAACCATTGACCACACAATGATAGCACTAGCGACTTATCTGTTGAAATCCATGCACACTTTTCCTCGCAAATGGAGGAATACTATTTTAGATATCCTTTCTGATGCTTATTTAACTTGAACTGTTGCTACTCAATCCTGTTCGAGCCAAGTTAAAGTTATATCAAGCGGACTGGATAAATACTGAAAAGAGATATAGTTCATATATTGACTTTAAATCTAATCCATCCGGCCAAAAGGAACTAAATACTATGGCTAGCTATCTAATTAAATATCTGTCAGCTCAATTTAGAAATTCATACCTAAGGTTTAAGTGTAACCTATGTCCAAGGGACATATTGTTTTGGAGAGGGGTTATAAATGTACAGGAGAATTTCTGCTGATTCTGTAAAAATTACTAACAAAGAGAAACGTTGCAACGTTTTATTGTAGAATGTACTAGTCTTTCACAGCAACGCGATTTTTACATGAAACGATTTTTTTATGAATTCAAAATACTGATTTCGTCATCCCTGTGGCATTACATATTCTGTAGGAATCTAAATGCTGTAAGAATTGCAACTGTTACATTTTTGGAGGCTCTTGACTTAAACGTTAACATAAATGATGATAAGGACCGACAGTTTCAACTCTCAAGCCAATTGTGTAGAATTTAAAGGAATCATGTGATAAATTGAAATATGAACACAGTTTTCTGATCATATAATATGATAAAGAGATTATATGTTCTCTTTACCTTTAATAACGATGTCTATATACAGGGGTAGAACAAGCAGACTACAACCTCGAATGTTTACCAAGATGCATAGCTCACATGGGTTGCTTCTTTTTTCCTTTTTATCAACTAACATTTCAGAATGTATACTCATAAAATGCTGACGAAGAGGACTAGAAGGTTGCTTAAGTTTTAATTATTGTACAGTGAACTTTTGAGCTGGCTTTATTGTATGTTTTATAGGTTTTCTAAGGTGTATGAGATCCTTTTATATTAGTTATGAAAATGTTAGCATGTAATTTGCAGCTTTTGTAGTTCTTATAGTGTGTTTCTATACTACCATGATATGCATTGCTCAAATTGCGATTGTGCAATTCGAATTTGTATTGTTAAATCTGTATGTTTAAATTAAATTCAAACGTTGACTTTTAAACAACCAAAACAATAAAAAAATTGGAAAAGCATTAAGCACTCCCGTTCCAACACTCAACCTCCAAACATCAATTGGACCTGATTCCTTTGAATGGAAGGCAGTGGCAGGGAGTAAGAATACAGGGGCAAATCGGTTTTGGTGTGGTGCCCATAGAAACAAGATGGGGAGCCAGCAAAGCAGAGGAAAATCTGCACCAATGGAAGAATGTTTTTTTAAAATTATTATTTCTCACAACTGCTATGGGAAAGAGCTAGAAAACAAGGGATGTGCTTGATTATGTTTAGAAAGACAGGCAGAGCTTTTAGGGAGTACTGATTAGCACACACAGAAAAAAATGATTTTTAGAATATACAACACATCAGAAATGGAAAGGAAATGCAAATGAAAAATCGTTTTGACCATACAAGAGGGAAAGAGAAGCAGAAAATTGTTAAGCTTAATTTCAATATAAAAGAAAATGCAAATGGAATTTGTTTTTTACTGAGGCTGCAAATGAAAGGTAGGCTCAGGGAAAGGGGTTATCTCACAAAAGGAAAATCAGTTTTAGGTTAGGATAGCAAATGCAAAGAGGAAAATACAGTGGCACATGGGCCCAATTTTAAAACAGGGACACATTTGTTTCCCAGATCACAATGGAATTAATTATTTTGGGCAACACTTTGTAACTATAACAATGAGCAAATACAATATGAAAAAGAATGTTGGTTTCGAATTCCACCAATCCTGATCCCGTGAAATTCAATGGGGTAATTCATTGATTGACTTACAAAAATACTAAGGATTTACACCAATAAATGTGGGGGTTTTCAATGGGGATATGCTAACATACACAGGCAAACAAGGATTCTTCAATGGGGCGATGACTGAAAGCCACTGGCAATTGGGGGTTTCAATGGGGAATTTTCAATGGGGAAAATATTGGATGCAATGTTACAAGAATGGAGGGCTTATGCAGTTATTGCTACTTACATAGAAAGCCTTTGTTTATGGTTCTAGAAAGTCAGCTGCATCTCAGGACACTCTGGAAAGATAGGGCAGCAGTCTGGTCACTCCACTCTCAAAGATGATAAGTTTCAGCAGACTTCTCTCTGTCCTCCTTTTTCTGTCTGCCCGGTTTTTGTGTGTCTGTTCCAGTCCCCGTTATATAGCAGAAATGACATCACCAATTTTACAATCTAGGGGAAGTCCCCTGCAATAATCCCTGCACTGGGATTGGACAGTTACCCACTCTCTGCCCCAGTCAGGATTGGTTTAGGGGTTTGGACTAACATCTGTCTTTTCCCATTTGTCATCATCCTTTATTCTCTTTTCAACTTTTTGGTAAAAATGAGTTATGTATCACAACTTCATAATTGTACTAGCAACTGCCATACTAAACATATTTTCTGTTTTAGCTGATCATGGGGAATTAGACAAGCCGACCGCCAAATCTGCACGATGTAGCATGGCAATTTGTCACATTTATGTCATTTCCATAAAATGCGCAACATTTATGAAGGTGTACGTTCTTAAGCATAACCCTGATTTCATTTTCTACCTTTCTGCCAACTCTCATATTTGTAACATTTTCAGATCAGCCAGAAACCTAGTTTAGCTGGCCATTACAGTTCCCAGAGTCACAGGTAGATGCATTTTATATCCCCAAAACCGCCTGGAAATTACATGAACAATTGTATAAAAATTAACTCAATCCACAGTATTGTTGCTGAGCAAAATGCCTAGAATGAAAAAAGTCTTTTAAATTAATAGTGAGTGTTACTGTTCAACAAATGGCAGGGCTGCTTCATCCAGCACAGGCATTTGTCTCCCTGAGCCAGCCTGTGGCCATTGGTTTTTGTGAGTCTCTTTGAAGTTAGTGTGCACTCTTTGACGTGGGTGCAACAAGGATTCACGCCTTTTAGTCATGCTTCAGCCAAGGATGGCTTTCTCTTGAAGTCCCTGATTTCCTAGTCAGTAGGATACTGAATTTTGACACCTTTAGCAGGACCAAATTTTATTGCGGGGTTATTATATGGGAGATGTAACATTCAGCTGGAACTGGAGTTTTCCTTTGTGAAGTGTTGCCCTTAGCCAGCAACAGGTTTTTCCAGAAGACTAAGTGTCTCTTCAAATGTCACTGGGGTTTTGTGGGTGAAACATAATATACATTGCTTTGGTCAACCCACACATCATGTTTTGCTTTCCTGGCATTTTCTGTGAGCAGTGATATTTTTTCCCATTTTGGCTTTTTAAAGCTGATTTTATTTGCAAAAACATGTGCAGGTCGTTTTTGCTTTCAATGTTTAAAAATCCTGTTTTCCATGTCACTGGATTCTTTGATTCCTCCTTCTTTTGTAGATTAAATTGATGCCTGTCCATTGATAATGCCAGTTAGGCCCCTTTCCACATGGCTCGTTAACTTTACATGAAACAAAAGCAAAAGCCAGACCGTTTCTGTTGCAGTGTTTAAATGCCTGCCATTCATGTGAAAGGGACTTCTGTTTGGGGCCTTTAAATGCATCCCAGAGCATACAGCTTAAACATTACCTATGTTAGTGTTCTTCATGTCTTATGGATGCCATGTTAATATTCTTCATGTGTAAATGCATGTATTATCTAATGTTTGCATTCTTCATGTTAAGTGTGCATTTGCTTTATGTTTAATGCATGCAAATGTATTCTTTCATGGTCAGTTCATTTATTCTTGCCATCTGTAGCGTAGATTGTGCCCATCTCCTGTTGTACCTGCCTGGGATATGGGTGGTATTGTTGCCTTAGTAAGTAATATTTCTCACCGATACGGTATTGGGCCGGGGAAGGGGCAGTAGCTATTGATGGCATATTCATCTGTCTCCCAACACATGTGAAGAGAAATTGTCTAAACGTTAACATGTATAATTCCATAAAAAGATTCAAAATTATGTCACAGTCTTAAATCAGTGTTGTCAGTGTCAATTTAAGTATGACTGCTCTGATTCTTACTAAACATCAAACATGCCCCTACAAAAATCATATTCCCAAGCAGTGTCTTTGCTTCAATGATATATGTACTAATCTAATTAGTTTAGACTATTAGGTGGCAATTTTGCCACCTATAAGCTGAAACTATTGAATTAGTTCAGATAGGGAGAAAGGCACATGAGGAGGGAAACACAGTTTATAGGTGTTGTTTGGTTATGTGCCCACCGATGCACTGCTCATGGTCATGCTAATCCCTATGGCCATTCTCACACAGTCCAAACTCCTCCACGCCCAAAACATCTCCTCATGGGAACTCTTGGTGCTCCCTTTAATCAAGCCTTACCATCACACTACTGGCATAATAAAATTGCCATTACCAGGTCTGCCTTCAGCCACTCAATTTATAAACACTATGCATGTCCTTCACTGCAATCCTGTTAAAACAAGCATCGACAAAGCCAACGTTTTTGGCTTGTCTATAAGTTTTAGGCATATGTCAGGCACAGCTAGTAATTGCCCAGGTACTTGAACCATTTTTGAACTTGCTACCATCAATAGCTAGTTAATACCACTATGTCAGTGTCTGGGAAGTGCCTTTTCTATGCCTACACAAAAGCCCAAACTGTTGTTTTAATATGCTATCATGTTCCTGTGCCTGCAAAAAAGTGTTCAGAGCAAGTATTTGAACCTATGTTTGCGCCTCAGAAAAACCTGACTTCTCAGAGCAGGTGATTAGTATATTTAAGTATGGTGTCAAACTGTCCTATTTTTTATTATGCAAATCCTTTTTTAGCATGGAGATGGCATTTCACAAAACCTCATGCTAAATAGGGAACTCAGGCAGGTAAGCTACAAGTGTCATTTTAGCAACCACAAAAGTGCAGAGGACCATACGTGAAAAGAAATGTGCATAAATGTTGATTTAATCAATATTAAGTATTAACAAGCTGCATTGTGCTTTATTCAGTGTATCATTGTATTGATGTTGTTTCACGTGGTAAATGAACTGTGGTCATTGCTATCTCCCACAACTGGTGTTCGTTGCACAGTGTTCAAATTGTGCATATATGTATTGTAAGACATTCATCGATTGTTTTTCTCAATCAATGCTCATACCTTCTCATCTTTTTTCCCTCCTCCTTTGATGATCACTACTCTGCAGTAGATCCTAATTAAATCCATCTCTTTGTATTCACTCCTTTAACTCCTTTCATCTGATAGGCTCTGTAACTGTGTGTGTTTATGAAATGGGCAAGGAAATAAACATTCTGTGTTTGCTCCATGTGTACTCTCGTATATGGCTTTTTTATGGATAGAGTTAGTGAATCTTTTTTATTATTTATTTGTTTTGGTTTTAAAAAGAAAGACCTTTACAAAAGAAAAGGAAAATAAACATTTTTCAAAGATTAATCTCATTAAAAGAAAAACTATGTTTAAAACAGACAGGCAAGAAGAAAAAGAAAACAAGAAAGGCCAGAAGGGTACAAAGGGGACCAATCGAAACAAAACAGCACTCTTTCAGAGGGCAAATAACTTCCTTTTATGATAGAATAGAGCATTTTTTCAAAACTTCTACTATTGTTGCAGTTAGCATGATCTCTTGACCAGCTATCAATCTGACCCAAAAAAACTCTAATATTAGGCTCTCTTCTTTGGCCACGAACCTCCTAAGCAACAGCAGTCTGATTTCCCAGGTTCCTTCACACTCCATTAATATGTGTTTTAGGGATTGTTTGCTTGGAAAGTCGCAGTGTCTACATAGTTTTTTTGCTTGGTCCCCCTGGTTTTTTCTTGCCAAGATTTCCCCGGCAAGGGCTAAGTTTAGCCTGAGTCTCAAGAAGTTGTTTCTTGTTCCTTTTTCTGAAATTTTTGACGATAACGAGTGAGAAAACCTAACTTTTTATCCACCTTTAGAAATTGGTTGGGAGGATTGAGATTCCTCACTCTGGCGATTGTGTCAATCCAATCAGTTGTTTCTAGTGACTTTTTCACTTTCAAGGGATTAGACACTGAGGTTTCTAAGGTCAAATCGAACCTAAGCAGGATTCCTCTAAATTTCTTCTCTGGGCCAAGGAGTAGCTGAGATCTTGAATTTTTGAGGTGTTCATGCACATCAGAGAAGAGAGAGGTCTTACCTGCTATAGTTATTTCACGAAATAGTGAGATGATTTTCCAGTCGGCTCGACATCCCAGAAACTAAACCTAATTCAAAGTGAAGACTCAATAATGAGGTGCACATCTGGAGTGCTAAAGATTTTTTCCGAAGGAGGCCCTTGTCAGCATTCTCCTTCATAAACTTGACTCTGTAGTGTAGAAGAAGAATTCTTCCCACTAATATATCTCTCTGGATGTATGAATAAACATGCAGAGAAATCGATTAATTGAAAGACTGGATTCCCTCAAGACCTCGTGGCTGTAAAGAGAGACATGATATATTAGTAACCTGAATCAAGACCGTAGTATAAGTGAGCAAGATATACCATAACACTAACCTGTGAGGCTAGTGACAAAACCCAGAAATAGGAATGGGAATCTAGTTAGTAGTCTTGAAAACTCCTGTAACATAAATCAAGACAGAAGAATTGAATACGATAATACCATCGGTGATATGAGACAAGTAAAGGCAAAGACTAAGACTAAACCAATTGTATGATGGAACAACAATTCACTGGAACCTAAGGAATGATGATTTAATGGGTTTCTCCAGATACTCTACACTAACCAGTGTTACTGTGTAGAAAACCCACTGAACCCAAACTAAATATTGAAAACAAAAGCACTCAGTTAATGTAACGGAATAGTTCAATGAAACAACTCCCACGTTGCAGCAGAGGCTGAGTCTGGCTCCTACGTTTCAATGGATGCTGTCTGAATCCCGCGGGGCAGCTGAGGCTGGGGAAAACCACTCCCACGTTGCAGCGGAGGCTGACAGAATCCCGCGGTGCAGCTTAGGCTGAAAACCACTCCCACGTTGCAGCAGAGGCTGATAGGATCCCACGGGGCAGCAGAGGCTGAAAAAAGGTTTGCGGCACGAAATTGAATCAAAACAAAATAGAACTAAGTGGAAACTCAAGAAAAAGTCAAAGTTTCCATAAGTGCGCCAAAATACAAAAGGGTCAGGCAAGAGCAAGTCGAAAAACAATCTAAGTCCAAAAACACAAGCGGGCAGCGTCAAGACCAAGGAGCAGGCAGAAAGACAATCCAGGGACGTGTGCCTTAATCTAAATAACCAGAAGTTTGGGGTACCAAAGTAGACAAGGAATATCCAAAAAGCAGGTCAAGAAACGTTAGCCAAAATGTCACGAAGAAAAACGAAAAAAACCACAATACCAAAAAGCTCAATCAGAAGCACTGAATCCTGGACAAGGCGGAGTTAAAATAGGGCAGGTCATGTGACTCGAGTTTACTTCTTGAACGCCGGCTCCCTCCCCTTGACAACGGCTTCCAAAGTTTACAAGGTAACCTCCAACTCCTACTGTAGGGACAAAGCTGAATACTTTGGTGTCTTTTGCCGTGCTTCCTTGCTATATGAGTTTTACCGGGGCATTTGGCAATCCGGGAGTTTCTTGAATACTGTCTCGAGTACCGTGGCATGACAGCCCTCTAGTTTGTTCTAATTTATGTGCCATAGCAGAGGTTTTGCTTCTAGGCCATAAAGTAGGACTGGAACTGCTTTTGCAGTGTAAAGCTTCATGAGTGGGAGAATAGAAAATTTACAAAATTTTGCATTCAGTTTTTCCTTTTGTGGAATGATCTTTGTGGCTTTTTCCATAATTTCCTTCCTTATTGGCAAGGGAGACAGAAATCTCATAACCCAGATATATGAGTTCCTCAAAACGTGGGACCACTTTACCATCCAATACCCAATTTCCATATCCTATTTTCTTTTTTGGATGTTTGAATATGAGGATCTTGGATTTCAGAGGGTTAATTGAAAGCCCATTTAGATATTCCCAAGTTTGTTTAACAGACGCTGAAGTCCAATCGCAGATCTATCCAGCAGGACTAAGTCGTCCGCGTAGGCCAGCCAATGCATCCTCATCCCATTGACCACTGGACTGGCCAACGCCGACGAAAACAAAAAGCCTCCCAAATCTGACAGGAAAAGGTTGAAGAAAAATGGGGCTCCTAGACAACCTTGCCACACCCCTTTGAAGACATGTATAAGATCCGACAAGTGTCTCTGGTCGTCCAGCCTCAGTCTACCCAAGCCCCGAAAAGGGGGATGCCCTCTTTCTCATTTGTCTTTTCACTGAGCAGATTTAGGATAAGCCCATTGAGATTAGTAGATAGCCCTTTTCTGAAGCCTGTTTGATGGTGTGATAATATCTGCCTCAACTCCACCCAATGTGAGAGCTCTCTTAATAGAAGCTGCATAAAGAGTTTACTATCTATGTCAAGGAGGGCGATTGGGCGATAGTTTGCCGGGCTTAGCCAATCGCCCCCCTTGAAGAAGGGAATAACTAGTGCATTCTTACAAGATGGAGGAAAAACCCTGGTCTTTAGGATTTCTCGGAAGAGATGATTTAGGATCTTGGCCCAAAGTTTTGGGTTGTTTCTTAGGACCTGGTAAGTCAGTCCATTTGGGAATGCAGCTTTAGATGTAGAAGAATTGGATAATAATTCCAGGATGTCATGTTCATCAAACGTAAGGAGCCAGGGGGGATCCATAGGCAGAATAAATTCTGGAGACCCTGTTGGTTTATTTATTTATTTTTTTATTCACATTTGTTGAGCACACAGCAGACCGAAGGCAGCATGGCGCTTGTTACATTGGTGCTTATACTTAGTTACATACAATTCAAGTCCGTCGGTGTTACATTGGACGAGATTATTTCTTTACATACATACATTGAGAGGAAGGTAACTGGGAGCGCATGGTTAGTTGAAGAGGGCAGTTTTGAGTTTTTTGCAGAAGGAGAAGAGAGATGTTTCAGCTCTGAGGTCAGTGGGGAGGGAATTCCATAGCTTAGGTGCGAGGAAGGGGAAGCCTATACCTCCTGCCTTAGTCCTGTTAAGGCGAGGTATCGTTAGTTGATTGGTATATTGTAGTCTGGTCGGTCTAGTGGATTGAGATCTGCATAAGGTGTCAGATAGGTATGAGGGTGCTGAGAGGTTGATACATTTATGAGTGGTTGTGAGAATTTTGAAGGAGATGTGGTCCTTGACTGGGAGCCAGTGAGCTGTCTTCCTGGCTTGTGTGATATGGTCTCTTTTCGGTATGCTGAGGGCTGCTATAAGAGCGTTGTTTTGAGTTGTTTGCAGCCTAGGTAGTTTTTTTTTTTGAGGTGCCAGCTAAGAGCGCATTACAGTAATCTAGTTTGGCTCCTATGGTTGCTCTAGCGATGGAGAGGCAGTTATCCTTAGTTAGGAATGGTTTTATCGCATTGATGAGTTTAGTACTCAGTGCGGAGGCCGAGACTATGGCGCTGACTTGTTTGTCCATAGATAGGGTAGCGTCTATGTGAACCCCCAAAGTTTTGACTGAGGATAATACTGGGATGACGCAGTTATCTGTGTTGAAATTGAGGTACAGCGTTGAGGTTGGAGTGTGTGGATTTCTGGCCGAGAAGGAGGATTTCGGTCTTGTCCCCGTTCAGGCAGAAGCCGTTAGTAGCCATCCAAGCTTGTATGGTGGAGTAGATTTGCTGTAGGGTAGTGGCGTCTTGATGATAATGCCCCATCAGGGGAAGGAGCACCTGGGTGTCATCAGCGTAATTTGTGTATGTGATCCCAAGTGCATCCAGTTTATCAAAGAGAGGCTTGGTTAAAAGATTATAGAGAGTGGGGGCAGTACAGGAACCTTGTGGGACACCGAGGTGGATGATTGAGGGTGCTGCATGAGCTGTGTTTGAGAACACTTCATGGCTCTGCCCTCTAGGAAAGAGGTAACCCAAGACGCTGCGTCCTTAGAGAAGTGCGCTGCATGCGTAAGATGACTGGTAAGTATGATATGATCTACCAGATCAAACACTGCTGAAAGGTCAAAGAGGAGGAGGAGTGCAGGCTTGCCTTTGTCCAGGATGTTTGTGATTTCATTTTTTAGGTCTAGAAGGGCGGTTTCGGTTCCGTGCCCCCTGCAGAACCCAGATTGTCTTTTAACTAGGATTGCGTTCGATTCAAGGTATAGTTGAATCTGTTTGTGGGCGGCCTTGTCTAGTATTTTCAGAAGGAATGGAACTGTTGTTATGGGTCGGTAGTTATTGGGTTTAGCGGGGTCTAGCGTTGTTTTTTTTAAAATAGGGCGTACCCAGGCCTCTTTAAGGCTGTCTGGGACTATGCCCGTTTTGAATGAAGCATTGATGAATGCTGTGAGAAGAGGGGCGAGCGGTTCTGCGCAGTCCTTGATGATTTTTGGGGGGCACACATCACCCTTACATTGTGAGGGTTTGAGGTGTCTGAGGATGTCAATGACATCGGCTTCGGAGATTTCAGTGAATGAAAATTTGGGCAAGTTGCTTTTTTTTGCATTTGGTTGTGTCTGTGCATGAGGGCTTTGCTTAGGTAAGGTTTTGTAGTGGTGAGATATCTTGTTTTGGAGGAGGTTTATTTTTTCAAGCATGGCTGATTGTATGCCTGTGCACCATGCTTCGTCTTTGACAATCTCATCAGGGCATGTAGGTGGTGCAGTTAGTTCTTTAAAGATACTGAAGAGTTCTTTAGTGTGGGAGTTGGCAGCGGAGTTGGTTGAACATTTTCTGACAGATGTTCCACCCATTTTTATTCTGGAACTAGGTTACACAGGGAGCTGTTGAACCCAGACTTTAGTTGACCCAGCGCAGCCCAAATGTTTCTGCAGTTGTTTGCATTTAATAAATAAAGCATTCATTCACCGTCTTCTTGCAACCTTTGATGTTTTAGATTTTTTGACCAATTTCCATAGGTCTGTTTTGCTTTTTTTAGTACACACGAGAGCGTGTTGGGATCATAATGCCTATTTTTTATATGGCACAATGTTTGTCTGAGTTCCCTCTTTTTCCTTTGAGTTTCTTCATCAAAGATATGAAGATGTTCTTGTTTACCAAAGCCACCTATTTTACATGGTGGATGTATGGGCCAAATACATTTTCCAAATTTTTCAGGCTGAGATTCATCCCGCCAGGTCGAGGACTGAATTTCTTCTAATAATTTATTTAAGGTTTTGCCCCCTTGCTTATATTTTGACACTCTCAATTTTCCTTTGAGACCCTCTAGTTCTGGGGCATTCTTGATGTGTCGATATTTATGCATATCAGGAAAGGAGAGTTCCAATCTTGCATGGTCACTGCCCGCTCAAATTTTATGTTTAGGTTAGAGCAGAGACCAGATAGTCCCGAGGAGACAAAAATATAATCCAAAATGGACTCTGAGTTCCCTCGGCGCCAGGTTGCTCTGGCCTTGTTGCCTTCCATGGGCTTTTCTTGTAACATCTCGAGATCCCAAGCTCATTTTTATTTGCCGGGTCTTGCCACAATGAATGGTAATGTGATCTGTGTTGAGGTCACCTGCTAGGAGGATGTTTGTTACCTAGTGCTCAGTCTTCACCACTGTTAGAAGGTAATCCAGTGCTTCCAGTAAGTGTTGGAGTATTGAGCTGGCAGGATTCCAGTATATATTGATAATTGCCACATCAGGGTGTGGAATGTCCATTTTCAATTCTAATTTGCAGGCTTGAATTCCCATTTTGTTGTTATATAATGGTGTAATCGTTTTAATAATAGAGTTTTTGAGGGCAATTATCAGCCCCCCCCACCCCTGCTGGTCTCCCTTTGGCTTTCTGGGAGGCACGAAGATTTTGGATTGTAAAGCCCTCGATCTCGATTGGATTTACTAACCATGTTTCCTGAAGTAGTAAAATGTCATTTAGCCCAAAGAGGTCCTCTTTAAGTCTTTTCTTTTTCAGGAAACTAGGGCCTCGCGTATTCCAGGATACCAATTTCAGGCTTCTTTGACTAAAGACAATTTTCCTCCACTCCGAGTTTTAATTATGGGAGCGAGCTGGTTTGGGTTTGGGACAGGGGTATTTGAAGCAGCTATCCCGTGTTCCTCCCCTTCACACCGAGCCTGCTCCAAGTATGAACCTTCCTGGTCAGGCATACTTTCCAAAATGGGGGTGCATCGAAGTTTCATTTGCACAGGGCGTATTCTGTTTTTCTTGTTGTTGGAAAGCAAATGAGCACGTCCAGAACAGCACAGTGTGTCCCCGTTAAACTCTGGCATGTTTTGTTCTGTCCACTATCAGGGAACTGGAGACCAATCAGAGAATATACGAGAATAGGAGGGTGGGGGGGGCTTTCCGTCTGGACAATATCAAGCGTCTCTAGGGGGGTCCCCGATTGCTACTGGATCTCCCCCAGCCCCCACTTCAGATGACTTACTTGGCTTTATGTCGGGCATAGGATTCGGCAGGGACAGGAACAGCTATGAGGCTGAACACAGGACACAGAATAGAGTTTAAAATTGCCGTCGTGGGTTACCTTCAGGGCGGACTCCTTTCCTTTCCTGGATTTAAGGTGATTCCGCTGCCTCCGCTGCTCGCCTCCCCTGGGCAAAAACTCTAAGGTCTTATTGCACGCTGTAGGGGTGCCTTGAGCCTCCAGAGCCAAACAGCGGCAAAACAGCATCGTAGCAAACACTGCACCACCCTTAACTCCGCCGGGCTTCACGCTGCAAGGGCTCGGAGCTCTGGGTTTTACTTCCTGGACCCAGGGGGTGTGGCGTGCTCCAAAGATTGCCTTAAAGAGAAAGGCTTCTTTTCCAATGATGGCATAATGGTACTACGGTACCAACGACTTCAGAGAGTCGAATCTGCAGCATGCAGGTCGTGTAGAGAGAATGCTGTGGCTCACAGCTCCAATGGTCTTTCAGTTCAGACCAGAGCCACAGCAGCAAAACAGCATCGTAGAAAACAATGCACCGCCCTTAACTCCACCGGGCTTCACCATAGGTGAATCAGATAGGGTGGATGAACTAGATAGGGTGGATAAATTAGATAAGGTGGATGAACTAGATAGGGAGGATGAACTAGATAGGGTGGATGAATTAGATAGGGTGGATGAACTAGATAGGGTGGATGAATTAGATAAGGTGGATGAATTAGATAGGATATATGACTTGGATAGGGTAGATGAACTAGATAGGGTGGGTGAATTAGATAAGGTAGACAAACTAGATTTGAATGGAACGGATGGAAACGATAGAATAGACGGAACAGATGTAATCCATAGAGTAGATGAATAGATGGATTCAATAGAGTAGATGGGATTGAGGAATGGACAGAGTGGATGTAATGGGTGGAATGGATGAGTGGATGGAGTGGGTGAATTGGGTAGAATGGATGGAATGGATGGAGTTGATGGAGTGGATGGAGTGAACGGAATAGGTGGAACAGATGGTATGGATATAGTGGATGGAATGGATGGAGTATATGAAGTAGACAGAAGGACGGTGCGGACTGAACGAATGAGGCAGATGGAATGAACAGAATTCTATAGAAATCACCCCACACGTGTATCTCTGTGCACCCTGCCCCCTTTCCCCCTTTCCCCATGCTGTTCCAATATATCTGTATCCCCCTATATAACCTTATCCCCCGCCTCTAAATGTCTGTCTGTTGCTATGTTCCCACTATCCTACTCATGTGCCTGGTTTCGGGTACTTTAAAAGATAACCACCATATCACATCACTACTCTTACTCTCTACTATACACCATCACTCAAATAGAACACAGCTATACCCCTGAGTAATTCGGCATAGCTGTGCACATACAAATACGACCTCATCAACACCTCATCACCCTAATAAAACGCAGCTAGCTGAGCACATTCTGGCATAGTTGTTCACATAAGCGTCCTTCAGGCCTAACGCAGCCAAATCCCAGTCTGGATGTCCACCCACCAGATGCACACATCCAACTGACTTCTCCAGCACCACACCTAAACGCTAGCATGCAGCTACCCGGCATAGCATGCAGCTACCCAGCCATTACACCAGCTGTACACTTATCTGGTACACCCACGCACCCTACGACACTATCTCTCTCTACTGACCAGAACTATGGTTTCCGAGAGCGTTCAACGAAAGGCGCTTTGAGGTCATACCAAAGATATATAGAGCGCTATATAAATGCCAAATAACATAACATAACGTCAGCTAATGGATTGGGAAAAATAACATTAATAATTTGGGTTAGACACAAACTTCAAACCCTTATGCTTCACGACCACACAGACTAGGATTCAAGTATACAAGCTCTTGTACTGTTTGTACTTACACAAATTGTTAAAGTCATACGAGGCAGGCAGCCTATTTTTTCAAACGTCTGACTTACCTTGGCAGGGATACATTTGACGTTGCCGTGTTATATGGACCAGTTTGTAGCAATGTTTTATTTAGGAAAACGCAAGGACCAACATTGCTAGCGAGTCTGTAACTGTCGTAGCAGTCAATGTGACTGATAGATACGTCACATTCTATTAAATACGACTTTATTGGAAAATAAATTGTTGAACTTTTTTAAACTGTACAGGGTGAAGATGCATAGCTATTGACAACAATTTGTGAAAAGTTCGACTACACGTCTTTCTACCCGAAAATCAAATCAACCTTATTCCAATTCAATAATCCATTAAGTGCATGTGAGTCAAGAATACATCAGAGATGGACATACATCTGAACATTCTATACAGGTACATCAACACCAGCTAGAAATAAAACAAACTCTATCACAACAAAACAACAATAAAACCAGCTGATACGCCGATCTAAGCACTCCTATATAGTACAACAATTATTTCAATGCCAGCATGTGACCAGGACAAAGCAACACAAACGGTCTTCTACTTAGAGCAAATAAATGAACGCTGGTCTGTATTATCGTATAACACTCCTCTTAGACAGTTGGTTACGAAAATGATACCACTGAGACATTTATAAAAGATAAAACATTAAAAAATGCATGAGTATCTCAATGTCCGTGGTTGCCATAGAAACACATTGGGCCTCATAACGAGAATGTTGTCCCCATTGCATACAAGCTATTTAAAGTAATTAAACTTGTAGATCCTAGAAAAGGTGTTCTGTCCGCTCTGCCTATAAAAAAGGAACACTCCAAGTGCACATTAAACCCCTCAAACCAGTTCTAGGTGGCAATTATCCTTCAGCCAAGTGAGAGGATGCTCTCCCTTAAACAACCTGAAGAGCAAGAAATGGAAGAGGAACAATAATCATGATGACACTCAGAGAACCACCAACCACTTCAGGCTGTCAGGAACAACAAAATGAAAGCACATTGCGTAAACCAAGCAGGAAACTATTTTTCCATTACACTATTCATATTATTTATCCAACAAGCATTACTAGATCCAGAAAATGGTATGTGGGATTTTCAGGGCATGGGTGCTCATGACTGTTATGTTAAATACTGTGATTTCTTTTTCTAAAATCCTACCCCAGTTCAGTGGTTAAACAATACCCACTTGTGGCACTGTGCAGTATTGTTTGCAGACTTGTTGCCTAGGCTCAACCAAAGGTTGCCTTATTCTGAACTGGGACCCTATCATGAGAATATTTCAATTATGAACAGAGGTATACATTTCCTCCACCACGATAGGATGACAGACACTTACATTTCTACATAATATAGTTACATAGGAACCAAGGGGTAACTAGTTTTCCATTATATACATCGTTTCACTAGGAGGAATGACTAGCTACAGCAAGATCAGGCATCCGTGTTCAGTGAACTAGATGTGATGCGCGCCCGACGCATGCAGACCTAACTGCCTCGGCTCCCGGCGGCCGCTACAATTATCCTGCAAGAACTCCCGTTAAAGTGTACTATTTCCACCCCGGCTGCGCCCCGTGGGTAGCGGATGCAGTAGAGAACCAGTGCCTGCAACCCCGAAGAAAATCGGAGTAGGAGACGCGAGATCCTCGGTTACAGGTCATTTGGCCGAAAATAAATGGTCGACAGGACAAATGGTCGACGCAATTTGGTCGAAAGACAAATGGTCGAATTATTTTTTTTTGTATTTTCACATTTTTTTTTTTTGGGGGAGGAGGGGTTCCCCCAAACCCCTTTTTTTGCTAAAAAACCCTTTTTTTTTCCTAAACGAAAACCTGAAAAATATATATATAAATAAATAAAAAAATTCGAACATTTGTCTTTCGACCAATTTGCGTCGACCATTTGTCTGTCGACCATTTGTCTGTTGACCAAATGACTGGACAGAGAGATCCTCCCTGAAGTCCGCAGATGGACGAGGCGCGGCCATTGAGTCCCTGACGCAGTGCCCGCCCCCTCCACGACGGCATGTGCGGGGAACCCTCCTAGAGAAGGCATACAGAGACAACCCGACTCCAGGAACTGGCGCCCTACAGATACCGCTGGAGACCCACAGCGATCTCCTCCGTCGACCCGACACTGCCAGTGGGCGACTCCTCAAGGCGCTTCTCATGGCCCGTCGGCGAGGTGAGCGGGTGAGGCTCCGCGGCTCGAAGGCCCGCACAACTGACTACCTGCAGATCGGGTCTACGCTGCCTGTCTCCCCCCCCCCAATCAGCAGGACAGCGGCACCGGGGTCGAGCTGCAGCAGGACAAGGAGAACCGTGGGCTGCGCTCCCCCGTGGACCGGAGATACGCTGCCAACGAACTATATTAAGGCGCAGCCAGCACACAGCCACACAACGGGCCCCTGCGCTGCTTGGGCACAGCCGCTTGGCATACGCTAGCACTTTTTCCAAACCCTACATCCGCCCCTTGGGTGAACACTTGAAGCGGCTGTGCCCACACTGCAGGGGGCTGATCAACCGCGACATGAGGAAGGAAAAGACCAGGCGACAAACACTGCAAAGAAATATGGACCTCTAGACCGTGGAGGCCCCTCCACACCGCGGACCTCAGCCCCAAGAAGACAAAGGGGCTGGCGACGAGCCTCAGGACCCCCCAATTTCCTTGACGGACCTCATGAGAGCGATTGGGGAATCGAGGACATCACTGGAACTTAAAATAGGTGGCATATCCACCGAGGTGTCCCTTATACGCCAGGACCTCCGCAATCTATCGGCCAGGGTTGGTGGGGCGGAACAGAGAGTGTCGGACACAGAAGACACGGTGCACCGCTTGGAGCAACAACTGGCCGCGATCACCCAAAAAATTGCCCAACTGGAATACCGTGCTGAGGACAGCGAAGGGAGAGCACGGCGCACTAATCTCAGGATCCTCGGAATACCGGAGAAGGAGGAAGGCCCCCGCGCTGAACTAGTCCTGGAGGATTGGCTAACTCATGTCTTCGCCCCCAAAAAACTATCCAAATTCTTCTCCATAGAAAGGGCGCACAGAGTCCCCACCGGCCCACCTACCCCGGGCGCCCCGCCTAGAACGATAATCGCACGCCTGCTGTACTACCGTAATTGAGATGCGATCCTACAAATGGCAAGGGCCTCCGGCCCGATTACATACAACGGTTATAGGGTCGGGTTCTACCCCGACTACACCAAGGAAGTCCAAAAGGCCCGCCAATCTTTTGACTCGGTCAAGAAGAAACTTCAGTCGCTTTCTATCAAATATGCTTTATTTTTCCCGGCATCGCTCAAAGTCCACTATGAGGGCACCACTCATCTATTTTACACCCCCAAAGAAGCATGGGACTGGCTGGAAACCCAAGTTCTCATGGATTCCAGAACGAGGCGCACACCATCGGGCCCACCCACACTGAGGCCCATGCCTGATCTGCTCTTGCCCCTCGATCTCCGACCAATGCAGACAACGACATGATGGGGACCCCCACGGAAAAGGGGTAAGGCCCACGCAGTGGGGGGGACTAATCTGCAACGTATTAACATGGAAGCGCTCACCTAGCGGCCGCCGCTCCTAATGCGGTGCGGGCGTTATCGCAGTCAGGGTTATCCCGAGGAAGTTTACCAAGTTATAAGTTTAATGTTTGGGCGACAGGTGCTCCCAGTTGGGGGGGAAGTACAGGGTGGGGGGCGTTTTGGGGACCTAAGGCACCATGGGACAAGAAGGCTTGAAGCCGACAAACATAGGAAAGGAAAGCATACACTGTCTTTGGCCAGGACCGTG
The DNA here is from genome assembly GCF_040938575.1 of Ambystoma mexicanum. Classification (NCBI taxonomy): domain Eukaryota; kingdom Metazoa; phylum Chordata; class Amphibia; order Caudata; family Ambystomatidae; genus Ambystoma; species Ambystoma mexicanum. The sequence continues at coordinate 1,433,431,841 of NC_090929.1, read as the reverse complement.
GACGCCATTATCAGCCAGTCAGCAGGCACCTCAATGCAAGGCAACCCTCGGATGTCTCCCTTGGAAGGAAACCGCCATATGTCCCCAGAAAAAGCGCAATTGCCGCTGATCCTTCCAGATGTCCCAACAAGAAGACTCACGCAGATAGATTGAATTCCAACAAGGTAACCATACTGTCCTGGAACGTCAATGGCCTCGCCTCCAGCATAAAGCAAAGATTGGTGCTCCAGTACCTAAACCGACACTCGCCAGACATTGCCCTCCTAAATGAAACGCACTTGATAGGCACAAACGCCAATTTTTTCAAAAGATCCAATTATTTGCATACCTACCATGCCAGATTCACGAAAGGTGCCAGGGGCACGATGATACTCGTTCACAAACAAGTTCCTCTCCAGGTAAGAAAGATCAGGACCGACCCCCGAGGCCGATATGTACTGTTGCTAGCTGATATCTGGGGTTAGAAATGGGGCCTGGCAGCAATCTATGCCCCACCCACGCTGGCGATAGAACTACTCTCCGAACTACAGAGCTTGCTCCTGGAAGAAGAGGCCGATACTTGGGTGATTGGGGGGACTTTAATGAAGTAATGGACACCACAGTCGATAGATCCTATAGGAGATCTGGAACCCGCCCCACCTCCACACCGCTCGCCGAGTTCACCGACACATGGCGTTCGCTTCATAACAACGAGGCTGGCTTTTCCTTCTACTCGGGCATCCACAAATCGGTCTCCAGGATCGATTATGCCTTTATCCCCCGCAACATAAATCACAGGCTTCTCGATGCTGTATTCCTTTCAAGAGGTATTTTGGACCACTCTCCGCTCCTCCTAACCATGAAAAACTCCTGCCGCCACCCAGACCGTAACTGGCGCCTAAACGCATACCATCTCCGCCTCCCTGAAATCGCTGAGGAGCTTGAAAAAAAGACAACGGAATATTTCGAACTCAATGAAGGCTCCGTGGACTGCCCGTTCTCGATCTGGGAGGCGTACAAGACGGTCCTCCGGGGGGAAGCTATCTCAGCGGTTTCCACCTATCAACAACGTCAAGTCCAGACGGTCTGAGAAGCAGAAGCAGGATTCCTGGAGTGCAAACGGCAAGTCCTAGTACACGGCACCCAGGAAGCAAAAGAGGCGATGCTCACGGCGCAAGACGCCCTTAGCAACCTATCTCTAGACAATGCACGAACTGCCCACCAATTAGTCTGAAGCCAAATATATGAATGGGGCGACAAAGCTAACAAGACTCTGGCCTGGTTAGAGAGACGCAAACAGGGCAGGGGACATGTACGGGCCATTAGATCTCCAGATGGAACACTGCTGACAGAAGACTCTGACATTGTCGAGGCATTCGCCGACTACTACAAAAATCTCTACACCCCGCCAGTTGAACCCTCACGCTACCTCGACCGAATCGAGATTCCAATACTCCCACAGCACCAATCAGATCTCCTGAATGCTGACATCACCGACACCGAGGTGCAAGAGGCGCTGGTACAGCTCCAGTCCGGGAAAACTCCGGGCCCCAACAGGTTCCCAACGGAAATGTGGAAATGCCTCGGTGGCTCACTATCTACCCACATGCACCGTATGTTCCTACGCAGCAGAGAGCTGGGAGCACTCCCCCCAGACCTCAGGAAGGCATGCATAGTAGTCATACACAAGCCTGGAAAACCCCCGGAGGAATGTGCCTCCTACCACCCGATATCCCTGATCAATGGCGAGGCCAAGGTCCTCGCCAGAACACTTGCCAATAGACTACTGCAGGTGATTGAGACCCTCATCCACCCGGACCAATGTGGATTCATGCCCAATAAATCAACTTGAATTAACTTACGTAGAGTCCAATTGGCGCTGAGCAGAGCGAAAGAAATACTAGCCCCACTCGCCCTCATGGCGGTGGACTTTGAAAAGGCGTTTGACTCTGTGGGATGGGAAGCTCTGTGGGCGATCATGGCTAGGATGAACCTGGGGCAGACATTTATATCATGGGTAAAACGTCTTTATGCATCCCTGGAGGCCACGGTGAGGGTGAATGGCAGGTCTTCCAAATCATTTCCCTTGGGTAGGGGCACGAGGCAGGGGTGCCCGCTATCCCCACTCCTCTTCCTCCTGGCCACTGAACCGCTAGCAACTGAGCTTAGAGACAATACCAACTGGACCGGTTTCGTTTGGCCGGAGGGGGGGACAAGACCGCCTTTCGCTCTATGCGGATGACCTTCTCATATACTTCAGTAACCCGTGCATCTCATGCCCGGCTGTCTCCCTCATTCTCAGGGAATATCAGAATTTTGCGGGCCTAAAGGTTAACGAGGCCAAAACCATATTCTTCCCGATTCAGGGGGGGCGAGTCTGCGATCCCAGAGAACTGCCCATACCATGTCTCTATTAAGGAATTTAAATACCTGGGTATACGGCTTGACCCGACGCTCGAGGAGTATCCCCGACTTAATCTACAACCAGTAATTGAACGGTTCACCAGAGACACCACCCATTCTATCGCTAATTGGTAGAGCCGCGCTATTCAAAATGATGCCCCTCCCCAGGATGTTGTATGTTCTTCAGAACGCCCCATTCCTCATCCCCCGAGAAACTTTCGCACTCATTGACAAGTACCTACGCACACTGCTATGGGGCGGGAACAATCCCGGATCGCCCTTGATACGCTCCCGAGATCAGTATGGGAGGGAGGCATCGGTTTACCCTGCATACGCACTTATTACCTTGCGACACAGATAGGAGTGGTAAACGACTGGATGCACGTGGACCCCACATTGCCACACATCCGTATCGAACTGGAGATCATGGCCCCGTTAACACTGCTGCAAATCCTGTACGCCACCCATGAACAACTCACGGCGCTGCCCAAAATGACCCACCATATACGTTGCGCCTGGCGAGACGCTCGCAAACTAATCGGCTGGGAAGGACAGCCAACGCTATCACAACCCATATGGCACAATGCGCTCCTCCCGGAAATAGTGAGAATGGGCTCCTGGTCACTGGCATGCAAAAGGAATACACACACTAGCACAGGTGATAGGGGTCGCCTCCTAGGCTTTGAGACCATCCGAGAACAATTCAACCTGGCACCCATTGACCGGTTTCGGCACGCACAACTAGCCCACGCTATCCGCACCCAATTCCCTGACACGACAATCATACCCCCCTGCTCCCTCATCGAGACCAATATCCTCCCGCAACGCATCTCCTCTAAGGTCACCTCCACCCCTTACCAGGCCCTTAACTCATTCGGGGCTACACAGCTAGACGGGCTCAAAGCAAAGTGGGAAAGGGACGTAGGTCACCTTGAACCTGAAGATTGGGTTGATGCATTAATGTCTCCTAGAGAAATTGGTATAAAATCCAAGCTTAGGCTAATACAGTTGAGAATCCTCCATCGCTTATACCACTCACGTGCTGTAATGGCCAGATGGGGTGGACTAAAAGACGGGATATGCGTTTGATGCAAAAATGAACCTGCCACCTTCTACCATATGATATGGGACTGTCGGGTGTTACAGGCCTTCTGGGAGGACAGTATTAGTACAATCTCTGCGGCCCTGGCGACACCAATCCCCAGGGATCCCAAAATGGTACTCTTAGGCATCTGGGGGGAAGTAGACCTGTCAAAATATGAGAAAATGTTTCTGGCAATTGCGTTGGGGGCAGGCAAAAGACTTATTGCAGCTAATTGGGGATCTGCCAGCCCACTGTGTCTGAACCGTTGGAGTAACGAGCTGGACAGGTGCGCAGCTTCAGAGCGCCCCCGTAAATTTGAAAAAATATGGGGTAAATGGCTAGATGCTCACTGAAATCAGCTGGTGGGGATGGATCAATACCACTGTTAGCATTGGTTACCTGCCTTGTTTTGTTATTGTCTTACGGTCCTCGGCCTTATGGGCCTCTTCTAACTGTTATTAATGCTATGCTGCCTTTATCCTATGTATGCCGATGATCCATATTTGTTTTTCCATGTTGTGTTGTTCAAACTCAATAAAGTTATAAAAAAAAAAAAGTGAACCAGATGCAAGATTGTCCTACTCTTGGGCGGATTCTGTAGGTGTGTTACAGCAGATGGAATAACATGCAGTTCCAGGGAGCTTACATGCTGCAGGTGAATATGCCAATTCCATGTAACATGACGTTTATTTTCGGAGAGATGCCATCATAGATGTTATCTGACCTTCACAAAATGACCTTCCAGCAATTAGAAATGATCAACAAGCTGAAGGCAATGTATTGCAAGTAACTGATCCACTGGACATCCTCATCAGTGGTGCGCTAGCTTGCAATAATTTAATATAGCCTATCCAGATGAGAAAAATGAATTTAACTACAAGGGCAAGGTGGCAGAAAGTAACTGAGACTACACACACATTGCTCAGTGTATTGAATAAAGATTATTATACTGCATCAGCTTGGATACAGATGTAATATCTTGAATTATGCATGGGATTTTGGACATTACAGCCATTTGTGAACACATCAGACTAATGACAGAATCAATGTTAATAAAACATATAACACAATCTGTACGGGAGTTGTTGCATTTGCCACAGTATAAATTCAGTTCTGAGTTCCCATCATAGATCTCGGAGCATATGGTACAACATTGATTGTAGGGAACAGTAGAATCTCTGAAAGCGACATTACATTCTGATGGCCCCTCTAGTAAAAGAGAAGTCTCTGGGATAAGATCAGAATAGAAATCTTTGATGAGAGAAAAGAAACGTTTAGCTATCAATAATTCTTGGATATCCCTCATGAGTGCAGCCAGAACTAATGATCAGAGAAAATGTTGGGTTATTGTAGCAAACGGTAATGAAATAACCATTACATTTCTACAGCTGTCTCTTAGGATATGTGGTACAGCCATTTTCAGTGCCTTTATAATGGCCGAAAGGTTGTTAGTAAGAAAACGGTTTTAGAACATTCTAACCATATGGAAGAATGTGACTGTTTCAAATTTTTCAGAAGCTGAAATGAAGACAGCCCTGCCCTCCCAGAATGCTAGGAAGGCTCCTAGTGTTGATACAGTTCCAGCTGGCCTCTTTTTAAATTGCCATTCTTTTTAGATTCCAATATTACTGTTTTTGATGTTATTTACAACAGGGGTTCCCCTCCTAGGAGCTAGTTAGGTGCAAAGATAGTCCTGATTCACATAAACAGTGACAGAGATAGACCGGAGAATTAGCATCCAATCTCCCTGATTGACTGCTGATTAGGCTGTTGAAAATGAATTAATTTTACAATTACAGAGACAGCGTTTTCATATATGTGCCATAATGCAGAAATATTTTACCCAGAAAAATATGTTTTTATGTTTAGTGTTCATCAACTTCAGGATCATTTTCAACATGGCAGTGAAAAAAAAGATTTGGGCTACCCTGGAATCTTTGAGCATCCCTCAAACCCTCTTGACATCTATTAAGTGTTTAATAATGTAAAATGGCCAGGATCTGGGCAAGGGAGAATGCACTGATTATTTTGAAGTTGGTATGGGGGAATAAGGGATATGTTCTTGCCCCACTGCTGTTTTATTATATATTAATTATTTTGCTAATCTAGCTCAAAATCTTGCTTGTAATGCTCCAAGAGTGTGACACAACCACATAGGCATTCTGCTATACACCAATGAGGTGGTTTTACTCTCTAAGAGCATGGGTAGGATAAAGAGCCAACTCAAGGCCATTAGTGGTTTTGTGAAGATTGGCATTGGAAGTCAATTTGGCTAAAACTGTGGCTATTCTAGAAAGATAAGTATTCATTTCAAATATAAGGGAGCTGAAATGTGCCAGTTTGAACAATTTCATTATCTAGGAGTCAAATTGTCAGCCAATGGCTCTTTGAGAAACCTAATGGAGTGCAGTGGTTGCGTGTGGGGGCAACTGTCGGGTGCCACATTATGTTTTATGAGAAAATGTGGTGGTAGGGTTTCTACTGGAGCACTTAAAGTTTATAAAGGGTAAGCACGCCAACATTCTTTATATGGGGCAGATTTATGGGGGGACAGAGTGATTAGATCTACTGAATTGGATGAAAAGAACTTTTTTTTATTAAGACCTGTTGTATCTCCTAAAAAGGGCTCCCACAAATCTGCTTCTTTTATAGGAAGGTATACAACCCACTAGGTATGAGGCTTGGCTAAAGCCTGTGTTACTTTGGCTTTGCCTAAATACAAAGGTGAAATTAAAGTTCTCAAAAATTGTCCTTTTGGAACTCAGGTGTCAAGCTATGTGTCAGAGCTTGCTTCTTCTTGGCGCAGAGGCAGCACAAACGCAGCAAAAACACCTCCCTCCCTGTTAGGTCTTAGCACCTGGGAATTGACAGCACAGGCCACCTTGACCCTTCGGGGAAAGAGGGTTAGGGTCCGTTGGATGGATAGGTACGGGAAGTTAGGAACACCGGTAAAAGGGATAGGTAGAGGTTGTGGATGGGAAGAGGGGATAGCAGGGTCACATGCTCCTCGGCTCAAGTTCCAAGAATACTCCGCCGTTTCACACTTGCACCCTTCGCTCACTCTTCAACTGTGTGTGTCTTTTAGCACCCTGGGCTTTTGTGCTGGAGCCCTCACCAGGACATTCTCAGACTTCTCTGAAATACAGATCACAAGTATGTGCCTTGCAGGAAATCATACATTAACTCATGCACGACTTATTCTCTCCCCCACATTACTGCATGCAAGGTTTTAACACTGCATTAACTTCATGCAGCTACAATTGGAATTCCCCCAGAAATAACCTGAAAAAACACTTAGCTTCGTTTTGACAGAATCCTGTGGCTTTTTCTGGCCCTTTTCGTGTTGGTTGGCCTCGAGTCAATACGGGTGCGGAATGTGTTTGCGACTGAGTTCTGGGCTAGAAGTTATCCGCGATGCGGAACAGCCGCTCCGGATCCACGCGACTATAGTCTAAACACATGCGGGCATTGTTAGTTCAATGATGTTATGACATCTAGCGTCGCTCCTAGTGCGTTCCCGCTTCCTGCTAAGCGCGGGCTGACTGGAGTAGGAACCGCTCCTGTTATGTGGCCCCTCGAATGCTACAGGCTGTCAGCGCTAGGTAAGTAATACACTTATCTTATTTTGTACGCGGGGCCTGGGGTCTTGCAGGCGTTGGGCGGAAACGCCCCACGTGAACTTGCCTCCGGAGCTCTTTAGTACACGTCCTTCCAGTTCGCCGGTCAGTATTGAGAGCGGCGTCACTCGGGCGCGGCTCGCGCATGCGCATTCGTGCGGGCGCAGCCGGGGGCGTGGCGATCTTCCCTTGCGCAGGCTCAGTTGGAGGACGGCCTGCTGGGAAGTGTAGTTTCCGGGCTGTTCTCCATCCCTGGGCCACAGTCCTACAGAAGGGGTGGAGAACACGCCTGGAATACCTGGTGGGATGCTTTCTGGCTCCTTTTCCACCCTTAGTGCACACCATGAGTGCATTTACCCCCACACCTGCTCCAGTCCTGACACTATGGGTATGCAGTCAAAGTGACTTTCTTTCATTAAATCTATTTTATCTGATCTTGGTTTTCTGTATTGTAGAACAAGAATTTGGTCTGTGTTGATACATTTAGCCATTAAATCAGGGAAGCCTTCAATTAATTTGGATTTGGCCCATCTAATATTTGGCCCTTTTTTGGGTGCTGTGATGGATCCTGTGGAGTCATCACTGATTCACCCCCAATGACCTCCTCCCATATGACCAGGGGATGGCAGCCGCTACCTGATCCTGATCCTGTTGGTGTTAATAGGAGGGAGGCTCATGTGGTAGCAGATGACTACCGGGGGGAGGTGGTGACTCCATTGGAGGAGACGTGGTATTCTCCCCCTCCCACTGAAGAGGATATTATAATATCTAAGTTATTGATGACTTGCTGTCACCGCATAAATCCTCCTTACTGTAGATCCCAGAAGCCTCTTCCTTTAAGTCACTATAGAAGTTCTGTTCAAACCTCAAACACACGTAGCACACCTACAGCATCTCCTGTTTCTGATGTTTTTCTAAGTAAGATTTCTAACCCAACATTATTCTAGAAATCCCATAATCTCAGTGGACTGCAACTCCCATAATGCCTCAAGTACTGAGACAAGGAAGAGGAGCAGGGAGTTGATGAGAATTGAAAGAAACCCAAAACTGAATATGCAGACGAGTTGTTTAGTTGAAGCACGAGTGCCCAGGATATTTAAAAATGGCATCCGCATTCGAAATGGAGGCAGAATGTGAGAGGACTGTGCCAACGGAAGTCGGGAGAACAGGCACATCCACGCAGCAGCTTTCAAAGTCACATACCAGCTTGGCGCAAAGGAAGGAGAGACGCTGTGGGCAACTTTGGAGGACTGTTGAAGCACCAGGAAATATGGTAATGCCAGAAAGCAGCATTCTCCAGTCCAGGCCACAGTGAGAAGCTGGCGAGTGAGCACAGAGCTGAAAGAAACACTGGAAGAATGTCTGCAGAGTGAAGGAGACCGTCCCAGAGAGGAAGCTTTATCGTGGAGAAATGTCAATGGTCGAGGACACTGCAAATCACTGTGAGTCTGCCCAGAGCCATAGGGGACACTGGGGGATACCGACAGGCATGTAAACAAATGAATTAATTAAGAATATTTAAATACCAAAAAGATAAAGTGCAATGACAAAACTGGAACAAGTCCCAATGAATGAGGTGTCAATATCGGGAAAGTTGGAGCAAGTTTGATCCTAGGCAAACAAATACCAATAAGATAAACAGAGATACAAAACTAGAACAAGTCCCTATATATGAGATGTCAAGGTGGGGAAAGTTGGATCAAGTATTACCTTAAACAAGCGAATAGAAATATAACAGAGTGGTGCAACTGTGGCATATTTTCTACTGTGCCAGACTTTCTACTGCATTTCAGTGGTTGGATCTCAATCTCACTGAAAACGCTGTCAAAGATGCTTGTCCTGGGTGATCTGAATCTCGGGTATAATGATCCTGATGACTCAATGGCAAAGGCCACCCAGGATACATTAGAAAGTTTAAAATCCACTTAACACATTAAACAACCATCACATGGGGGGCGAACTCTGGATTGGGTGGCCTCCCATGGGGTGATGCTAGAGAATTTTTAAGTAAATCCTTGGCGGTGGTTGGACCACTCTTTCATCTCCTTTCAGCAACCAAATGGTTTGCCACCTGAAAAACAGAGGAACTCTCCAGTAAAAAGTGCTTGTCACAACGTACGTAAACTGACACCCTTGGCTAGGTGTCCCTTCTTTGCCCCTGTTATAGATAATCATTCCACCTCTAAAATCGCATCAGCTTACGACAAAATGATGTCCAGGGCAATGAACAATCTTGTGCTGCTGAAAAATAGATGGGTAAAGACAAAACCACTGAAGCAAAAGTACACCCCAGACATCCAGAAATTAAAATCTCTGAAAGACAGAGCCCTAAAAAAATGGTGCAAGTCCAACTCCTCTGTTGATAGGGAATGCTATACTTTGGCAGCAAAGACACATAAACAGGCCATTTGTGAAGCAAAGAAAACGTTTTACAAGACAAGAATTAAGGCATCCTCCTCGAATTCCAGAGAACTGTGTAAAGTTCTAAAGGAACTAGAGAACCCGTGCCCACCATCTTCCGTTGTAACAAAGGATGTGAAATGGTGTAAGGACATCGAGGACTTCATGCAAACAAAAATTGAAACATCAAAAGTGATATTGGGGCCAACAACAATACTGCATTAGATAACAAGCCTGTACTCAGTTCTGGTACACCGTTGGACCAGACATATCACTTTGTCTTCCCTAAAGTGTCTGATGTGGTGGTCCTGGACATGTTGGACAAACTGAAACCGACGGACTGCAAAGGGGATATTTGCCCAGCAGCTGTTGTAAAATCCTGCACTCATCTTCTTGCTGCTTTAGTTGCTAAATGTATTAATTAATCTACCTTTCCTATTCCCATCTCAATCAAGCAAGCATGAATCACCCCTCTGCTGAAGAAACCATCCTTGGATCCATCCGTGGAAGGCAATTATAGGCCCGTAACAAAAACTCCTTTTCTCCTGAAAATTTTAGATAAAATGACTCATCAATAAATTCAATATTTTCTTAGCAAGCACAATGTTCTAAGCTAAAGACAGTCAGGTTTCAGAAGCCATCACAGCATGGAGTCTACATTATTGGATCTGAATATGCATATCTTGCAGCATCTTGATAAAGGTAAAACGGCAATATTGATGCTTCTGGACCTAACTGCAGCTTTCGACCTAGTTGACTATGCTATGTAAGTTACCAGACACCAAGAATCTGTCGCCTTCTCTCCTGATGCGGCTGAATGGGTTCTCTCTTTTCTGTCAGAACAAACAGCGAAAGTCTATTTTGACAATGTTGCCACAGAGGGATTTGTTTTGATCTGTGGAGTCGTGCAGGGCTCATGTCAATCACCCACGCTTTTTAATATTTTTGCCCTGCCTCTTTTGACATTTTGTGTGATTTATGCAAACTACGCTGATGACACCGAGTACCTTATCCCCCTCTCTGGCAAACATGCAGCTGACTCCTTGACAATCACCTCCACCTATAATCTCATACATACGTGGATGCTCCATAATGGTCTGGCACTTAACAACTCAAAAAAGGAAATCATGATCATTGGCACTGCTCAGAAACTCTGCAAACTAGACCCTGCATTCCAAACCTTTATATTCGCCGATTGCCTCCTCAAAACTCTTACAATGGTCAAGACCCTTGGAGTAGTTTTGAACCAGGAACTGAGCATGAAATCTCATGTTAGTCATCTGGTTTCCTGGTCCTCCTACTATATCAAGCTCATGGCACAATTCCGCCCTTTCCTAGATACTAGCATTTGTGCCACTGTGGCCCAAACCATCATTGGGTCTAGCCTGGACTATTGGAGGTAGGTCAGGAGGTACAGAGTCGCCTCCAAGTTGTACAGAACAATGCTGTCAGAGTGGTTTGTGGCAGACACAGATCGGACCATGTGTCGGCAGCAAGAAGATCCCTGCACCGGCTTACGATTAGAGAGCGCATTGTGACAAGATACCTGGCAGGAGAGTACACCAAGAAATTGGATGATCTCACAAAAGGATTCCTGGTAAAGAAACACATCCTGTAATCCGCCAAGGTACAGGAAAAGGTAACGAAAACCCTTGTGGGGAATTCCTCAAATGTAATAAGATACTTTTGTGAATCCAGTACCAAGTAAATAAGGTAGAGTTGAATGATATAGAATGAATTGTCTGCATAAGAACTTTCTAAATCTAACTTATTGAACATTAAGAAACTGTTGTTTGGGAAGAGACACTTTTGCGATCCTACCAAAACATTAAGTAAATGGTGTTTGGAAGAGACACTTTAGCTATTCTATCTGAATATCCAGGGGAAGGCAACCACCTTCTGGATCCAAGGGATTCTCCTTGGAAAATACTTTTCTGTTCGATTTATCTATGTACTTTGATTATGAACACTTTTTGCCAATCCTAAATCAGAGACATTTCCTTGCAGCCTTAGTTGTTCATTTCTAGTGTGTGGGCCAGATTAGAATGTTCTGGAGACAAGGACAGTTTTAATGTTTAATGACTTGACACAGACTGATCTTTAGTTGTAGTTTCCTAGGTAGGGAAACTCTCCTTATGATGAGGGTATAGAGGCTTTTATCCAACCCATTTCTGTTTACTAAAGATGCCTGATAATGTGAAAACTACAATGTTGTTTCCGCCTCTAATTTCTGACCCCTCACAGCCCCCAATCACATCATTATTTATGTTTTAAAACAACCTGGGGAAGTGAACCACTTCTGAAATGGATTGTGTGTCCTCGGAAGCGTGCTCCATATGTAAGATGTCAGTCAAACCTTTCACCTCATTCAGGCTTGGTGGCTAAGTGGCAGCTATCAAGCTCTAATATGTTTTTAATATGTAGTTCAATAGCAGAAGCAAACATTCACTTCCTAATCTTTTGATCCTTATATATTAAGTATAGAAAAACTTTCCCCTTACCTCATACAGTAATACATAGGAGTGTGTGTGTTCTTCGGGTGTTTAGCATTCTTTCAAGTAGCAATTGTTCAAGATGTGATAATTTCTGAAGCAACATTTTTAGAAGTAAAAGGACCTGATCCCTTAACTCTATATAAATGTGTATGGTTTCTTAAGATTCATGAATGTATGACATGTATTTTGATTTTAATTGTATTTCTTCATGTAGGATATTTAGCTGTGTGAATGTTTTTACTTGGATATCTATTATTATCAGAATAAAGCTTAATTTTAACAATTTAATTTATCATATTTTCAAAATGAACTATGCTTGAAACTATTACTAAAGCATTGTATATAATATAACGTGTTATATTATAATGCTAAAACATATGTACATAAACTGTAGTCAGGGACCTCATCTGGTCCTACCTGACTGCCTCCTTGATATCACCTGCTCCCTACTGCTGTCCTGGGACTGGAGCCTTCTCCTCACTGGCCGTGTCACCACTGCCACCGATCTTCCCTCACTATAACCACTTGCTCATCATGTCCCTTCCCATTATTTTAACTGGTGCCTGTCGGGAATACAAGAGTGGCATTTCAAGGTTGTGGTCCCTTACAGTGGGAGGCAGCTCGTCAGGGAATGGAACCAGAAAAGCCCTATGCATTCATGGCAATGACTTACATTGGGTGTTTCCGCTCCCTAACACAGGATCTGGTTGCCCCTGTATCTTCAAGGAAGTAACAAGTTTTGTCACCTATGGTCACGCCAACTCATGGCTCCTCTTGCAGGTCAGGTGTAATGGATAGGACTGAACACATCAAGTCTGTCTGTGGGCTGTCCTGTTGAGGGTATAGATTATTTCCTGTCCCATTGAAAGGGTTCCCTCCCACTACAGTCCTTTTCCCTATTATGAGTGTTGGTACCTGTGCTCCTGTACCTGCTTTCTAGGTTGCCACAGTATTCTGGTGGAGTGGGTGGATAGGAAAGGAAGATCAGGATAGGGTAGCAAGAGTGAGGAGAGAGGAGCAGTGGGCCCATAGGGGGGATGCCATTGAGTTTCCAGGTGAGGGACAGGGAAGTGTGTTTAAGATTAGATTAGAATGTACAGATTGCTCCTTTCTGTGTCCGCCCCTCTCAGTGGAATACCAGAGGAGTAGGATGCTCTGTGCCTAAACAGGAAGTCTTTCACGGGAGTCTTCATTGATGCTTTTGGCTCTTAGCTTTGGCCTTGGACCTGGACTGGGGCCATCCGGGAAACCAAATAAGGAGGAAATAAGAATTTCACATCAGTATCTGAGTGCCTATCAGAATAGCCAAAATGGCTTGCATCAGGCCCAGGGAGCTGTTTGTAGAATTGAGCTTTGTTTTTGTGGAAAGACCTTTAGATGGTAGCCGAGGTCCTGATAGGACAATAGAGAGCCCATATCACCATTGAGCTCTTAAGGTTGGCCTTAATCATGGGCCGGCACATCTTAGATGTTTCCATATCTATGACTCCATTTCCAGGGCCACATTTCTGAACAGAGGACAAAGGAAGGTCCTAACGAGAGACCTTTGTCAGTGTTCAATGAAATCATTGTCTTTCCCTCATCTACATCCTCACTGATACTCCCATATAAACACCCACTAATGCAGGTCTGGATTTTGTCATGATTAATACATCCATCATGGAGACCTTCTGAAAGACTACTTGAGCCATTAACAGTCATTAACAGTCGGCAGTGTTTAAATATCCACAAGATTTAAAGTGCACGGGGAAAACATTGCAAATTGATTGCTGCTGTATTAGGGAGACAGAGAGAGAGAGAGAGAGAGAGAGAGAGAGAAAGAGAGAGAGAGAGAGAGAGAGAGACAGTGAGAGAGGAGGAATGTGCATTGCACTTGAGGGTGTGATCAAGGTGGGAGGGAGTTGGCAAGGCTGAGTGCCACGAGCCATGGGGTATACCCCCATTATAAGAAAGAACAAAAAAACAATGTATACACCAAAAGTGAATTTTCAACGGTGAAACAGTACACTTTAAATAAATCTTCCCTGCCACGTTTTGGAACTGTATCCATTCCCTGGGTTGTTCAAGGTTTGATACTCTCTGCCTTCTGGTAGTTGTAGAAAATCATTTAGGCTAAGATCCTGAGGGGGTATCTTACCTGTTCTCCACTGTTCCCTGTTCCAGGCAGTGTCCATCTGTGAAAGTCTGCATAAGTCAGTGGATAGATGTACACGACATATACAAAGCCTGTTGTGAACATTACTTCGAGTGTGCTGAGTGAGTGGCCCGTTAGAAAGTAAAGAAGAGGATGCTTTACAGTATTCTACCAAGTTGCGTTACAGAGCAGTCACTCGCGTCACATGATTGGCAGTCCCATCAATATTGTCACAGTCCGGTCATAGGTCTGTTAGGCCAATCATGGGGCAGTCCCCTCATGTGACTGACTGCGCATTCGGAGGAATGTCAGTTCCACGCAGGGGTCAACTCCTAAAAATAAAAGTGGGGGACTCATTAACATACCAATTGAATATGGCGTCACCAGAAATTAGCATATCAGAGTGCCCTCTGAAAAAATTGTGGGGACTCCTGAAAAGAGGGAGGGTACTCAGCCCACCCGCTTGTACCCTTGACTTGAGCCCTTGTTCCACTTAGTGGGTCCGGACAGGGGTGATCCGACATAGAGCCCCTTTTAGACTTCGGTAGTGCGTTAGACATGTGGTGGTACTGTGTTTACTGCCTCTTTTATCACACCATCAAATTCAGATTTTCTAAATTTAAATTGTTAAAAATCATCTTGAATTGTGTGGAGGAAATTTCCTCCACAGTAAGCCAATAACATGCGTGGTAATTAGTACATGTGGTAATATGTAACCTCCATGAAGTCAAATGCAACTCAAAATTAGGATGTAACTGAAGGGTCCATATGACACCAAATCATGCATACCCTTCCGTTACCACTTGTAATGGTAAGTGAGTTGGGTGGTATTTCGAAAGGAGATACTGCTAGACTCTTAATGAGAGCCATAGACTGAGGGATAATGCCCAAGCTTGTGGACATCTCCACTGGGAGCAAGTACTGCTTTTCATCCAACCCGCAAATGATTAACCTTGGTTTCTCACACTGAATGGATGAAAAGGGCCAGCATTGAAATTGGAAAGTTTTACCCAAAACTATCCAGGAAGCAGCCTGCATAGGTTATTAGACCGCAAGGGAAATCTTCTCCAGCAGTCCTAGGACTCACACTGCTGAAAGACCCAGTCTTAACAGTCCTGCAGACCCATGTGGGTCTAAAACAGATACTGACAACCTTTAATGCTTGTCTGCCTCTCCACAGGGCCAGAAAAAGAACAGCACGCCCATTCCCCCACTGCCAAAACAAGCATTGGCAATGCCAACAGTTTGGGCTTTTGTGTAGACATGGGAAAGGCACTTGCAAGGCACTGCTGTAGTTGTAATTACTGGCTATTGATGGCACCAGGTGCAAAATGGTAGGAGTGCCTGGACAACTAATGGCACAGCCTGGAAAATGCCTAAATCATATACACAAGACAAAACTATTCAAAACTTCAGCAAAGGACACACATAGTGCTTATAAATCGTGTGGCTGAAGGTAGACCTGGTTAAGACATTCGCTCATGAAAAGCTCCTCCCCTATCTGACAGAGAAAATCTCCAGAGCAACTTCAGTCAGACCCATAAGGTCACACCACGCCAACCAGTTAAAATCCCAACCTTCAAAAGTGCGGGGGCTGCCTGCTTCACGACCCTTGCACCCAGTTACTGGAACGCCTTCCCCACAAACCTTCAAAATGAGACATCATACCTAGCATTCCGTAAATCGCTTAAGACTGAACTCTTCAACTAGCTCACCCGAGGATGCTCTCGTTCTCATGCCCCCCTGATTTTGTGCCCTCACAGGAGGAAATGGAGTATTCAATCCTTGTTATACGTGTCTTAGTTTAGTCAACTGTATATCCACTTTTTTTCTCTCACCTGTCTGCTACAGTTTAATGTAACTAAGAACCTTAGACAGGTGTGCCTGCCCTCACAGGAGAAAAGGGATTCTGCAATTGTTCGTTATACGTGTCTTCGTTTAGTCGACTGTATATTCCAACTGTTTTTCGCTCACCTGTCTGTGGCTATGGTTTAATGTAAATAAGAACCACAGACAGGTGCTTCTGTCACTTTCTTTGTAACTAAGTAAGCAATGCTGTAACAGCGCCACAATGACCCCGGGCCGCTTTGAGTGCTTTATAAATTCAAATAAATAAATAAATTACTGCTCAGAAACCTGCTTTGAGAAAACACTGGCAGCACTATAAGTGCACAGTTTGGTGGTAAGGCTTAAGTAAAGGAAGCTCAAAGAATTCCCATGTGGAAGTGCTTTGGGCATGGAAAGGGATAGGAATTTGGTGGAAATGGCCAAAGGGATTAACATGGCTATGGGCAGTCAGTGGGTGGACCAAGGTCGAAGTGGGTGGGAGCGGTCGAGAGCGGTGCTCCTATACTTTTTATTTCTCAGTTCCACTGTTCCTATACTTTTATTTTAAAAAGATACCGTTCCGGAACAGTTCGGTTTTAAAATAAAACTGTAGGAAGAAGTTGAAGCTTGCACTTCCCTTAAATAATAGGTGTGTTTGTTTGGGGGTTTGGACTGTGTGTGGGAGGGGGCACAGCGATGGGGTTTGTGTAGAGTGGGGCACACTGGCAACGAACATAGCTCCACTACTTCTTTTTGTACACTTCGACCAGTGGGGTGGACAAATAATCAGACAGCACCTACACGCTGTGTCCCTCCTCATAGGCTATTTCTCCCCATCTGTACTCTAATGCTGAGGTTCAGTTTAAGCCGAAACTAAAAAGATCACGCGCATTTCCGTTGCTTGCCGATTGTTTACCAGCTAGCCTCTTGTGGGTATGGCAAACATCCATCTAACCAAAATATCTGAAATGTTGAATTTTAAAATATGGATATCTTCAAACAAATGTAGAATAGTTTATGACAGATACCGTCGAAAGAAAGGATGACCTACAAGGATGTTCATATATTCCCGAATTACAGTAATTTAAAATGCACATTTCAAATTATGATTGCAATCAAACTATGTTTTCCTTATCATCTGAGAAGTGGGTGACATTCTCATTGCTGTCCACAGACATTGAGCAGCTCAGAATCAATGCAGCAATTAGTGGTTTAATTCAATCACGAACAAGAGCAATTGATTGCGATGTGTCTTCTATGCACTTGCAGATGTTAATTGATGTGCACTATTTTTGGCGATGGAGAGAGCAACCCTACGAAATCCGCCGGGCGCCTCACACCACAGAGAACCCCTGCTCACGTCCCTGCTGCCTGATTGGACGTATTTGCATTGGCTTTCAATGGTTGATACAGACATACTTTGAGGACATAACTTTGAACGAGCGCCGCAGCAAGGCAGTGACAAGAGCAAACCCAGCAAGACGATCGCACGTAGCAAAGCTAATCACGTGAGGGAGCGCACGGCACAATCACCACAAGGAAAGGGCCTAGGCACTTGCATCAATGCCAGCAAAACCCCTGAAGGTCACGTGGTGTTTAAGAAGGGCAGGCGCATGATTTCTCCTGGCTCAGGGGCTATGATGGAGGTTCTTCCTGGAGACACACGATTGATGATGTTCCTGCTGCCTGCTCCGGGCACTGTGTTCCAGACGGCCACTATTTATCCCGAGAAACAAATAATCTCTCTACTTGACACATCCGGTTTGTGACAGACACTTAACGATATTTGTTGTTATTTCTACGTATTTATTTCATAAAGCAGACACTACACATCGAGTTGCACCTGGGGGCTGAACCTTTCCATTCGCCTCTCAACCAAAGTAGCCTAGTAGTCTGGTGAGACCAGACGTGCAGAGCGGGTCCCACGAGGGGAACTCAGAATTGGACGGTACGGGGTTGACGGCACTGGCACCTTTACCGCTGCTGTTAACCCTGTACCGCCCGACCCGTAATGAGGCCCAAAATCCTTTACACACGAAATACAATGATGACAAACCTTTCTTTTCTTGGCCATGTAGACTCTTCCTTGTTCTTGAGCTTTAGGGTAAGTCTAGTTCCAAAAGATGAGCACAAAGGGTTTCTCCCAAAGCACACAGCTTTAGTTGCTTTGCATTGTGTTCCATTGTTTGAATGGAGATGAGGCTTGTAGACACAGATACCACTTTGAATGGCAGTTCATCTTGATTACAAGGTCTATTTGCACTGAACAAGCATTCTGCTCTCAGCAGCCTTAAAGGATAGTTCCGGGACTTTTTTTTTATTGTCCCTACGGTTCGGCCATGTGTTTTTAAGCATAACTCGGTAGATCGTAGAAAACTTTCCTATGGACCTTACCCGACTTTTCGTCCATTAACGCACTCGAAATCAGCCGCCATTTTCTGATAATCCTATCATTTCCCCCCATCGACCTGGCTCACCTGCTTTTGCGGCACTAAATCAAATCCCCCGCCCCTGAAACAGACTTTATCAAAACATTCATATTCCCCGCCTCTATCCGTGACGTGACTGTGCTGCGTAGGCAAACGCGCCTAGGCGTCTTCTACGCGACTCCACACAGAACCCGGAAATCAACACAGATCAGCTCACAACACAGCGCGCCACAATTGGGAATATGAAACTGTACTTTTAAATCAAACCGCAAGATTGTAAATTTGGTAAAGTACATTTATTTGACATCAAATGTTTAGAGAATATTCAGCGATTTTCATTTTTATTTGCTCACGTTCCAAAAAGTTCGTTTTGAGGCACGCGATGTTCCTTTGCTGTACACAGGGTCTTAGATCATCTCACAATACAGCGCCACAATTCGGAATATGAAACTGTGGTTCAAAAGCAAACGGCAAGATTGTACATTTGGCAAAGTACATTTATTGGACATCAAATGTTTAGAGAATATTCAGCGATTAGCATTTTTCTTTGCTCTCGATCCAAAATAGTTCGTCTTGAGGCAAGCGATGTTCGTGTGCAGTACACAGGGTGTTGGTTTACGATAAAATAAGCTCTTCGGTCGCACTGATAATCGCATGGCTGTTCCAACAACGAGGCACTAGGCCAACACAACGGTCTGTATGTTGCATCTATCCGTTAGTACCGCGTAAGGGCATACTTGTACTTGGCGATCGTCCCATAAAATGGTCAGGGTGGTAACGTTGTTCACGCGGAGAAGCAACTGGCGGTTGAAAAACCCATCCACCGGTGTCTGGTACTTGTGACACATACAATAATGAAGGATGTACCTGTTTTAAAAACATAAAAAATGAAATTAGTCTCACCATCAGATCTTTATTAAAATTATTCATTTTATATATTAGGTCGGGAAATTATTTCATAGCTAGGACAGTGCAACTGGGTATTATACGTCATTTCCAGTAACCCACCCCCTCTCCTCCGCCTTTTTCAGAGCCGCCTGAGCGTCAGTGGACCACTTCGTCACTGATATGATATAATATGGCATTTGCAACGCGCCTATACACAAGTGTTTCAAGGCGTGGCGAGGCAGGGAGGGGGGGAACAAGGAGAAGACAGACAACGATCCTACAAGGCCAGGTGTCATTCAGATCGCGCAAGGGTAGGGGGAAGGTAAAAGTGCAAGGGGAAGGGGAGGGGGGAAGTGGAGTACAAGGTAAGTAGCATAAAATGATAAATACATGGGGCCAGCTGGTGGCGAGTGCAAGGTAAGTGCAGAACAAGTGCTGGGAAGGGGGGGCTGTAGGATACTGAGACAGTCGCCCAGTGCAGGGGTTGACAGGGAGGCAGTGCAGGTGGAGAGTGGAAGGGCCCAGGACTGAGGTCGCAGACAGTGGACCAGTTGTAGCAGGGGAGAGGGAGAGAGAAAGCAGAAGCAAACAGTAAGGTTTTGAGGAGCTTCAGTAAAAGGAGATTGTTCTCCTCAAGATAGTGCGCGGTACAAAACAATATGCCACATTGAACGAACAAGTACAACTTAACCCGTCTTTAAAGCTACTGTATAGTAATTAAATTGTGGTATAAACTCATATAAAGAGTTACTTACATTATATTTGCATTTTCCATTGTGTCTGTGCGTAGGGCAGCCCCGAAATACCACTCCTTCTATGCCGACGTTATTTCTTCTAATGAACGAACATTAAATGGCTTTCGTTTCTGAAATTATATTAATTATCGTTTCTTACGTTATTGCCCCACACCCCCAAAAAGAAGTCTTTCGGGATGGTCCCGGCCTGTCAAGGTCAAATAACAATAGAACCTTATACTGAGTCGTGGGCCATTCCGGCACCCGAGCAAAAAATCAAAGCAGCTGACCTTCACTTTGAACGAGAACACATTCCTAGTTAGCTACATTCAGTGTAAGGCCATCTCACAGGACTTGAAATTTACACTCCATCTTTGCATTTTGTCTGCGTGCATTTGCAGCCCCAGCGAACCATAAATACGGAGACATTCTATATTTTTGGAAAAATGATTTATATTACTGTTTGGTTTAATTTAATGCGCAAATGAACAAGGGTGGAGAGACACATTGCATGTACACTGAGCAATCACTTTTATTTACACAATACATAGCTACACATATTCAATGGGCCTGCGACATGAGGAGACTCGAGAGCAAAGTCACAGGTGACACCCGGGTGGTTTGCACTACTGCACGGTGAAGGGAGGGGCAAGGGTGGAGAGACACATTGCATGTACACTGAGCAATCACTTTTATTTACACAATACATAGCTACACATATTCAATGGGCCTGCGACATGAGGAGACTCGAGAGAACAGACAATCAAATTACAATCATTTAAACCGTGATGTGTATTTCTCAATGAGCTCTGCTTTAGGTGGACATGGAACAGAGGCAATGTTGGGTGGCAATGCAGTTGTCCCCTGCACAGGTTCGTTCACAACTCCATGTATGTGCCTATCTAGGACATCAACAATAAGTCTCTCAATAAACTCATATTGCATATCCTCAAACACTGGTTTGATCACCCATTGTTTACTTCTTTTAGTGAAGGCCTTATTGTAGCGAAGCGTCCCTAAAGTTCCGGTCGTCCTACTTTGTTGACGGCCAACATTATGGTTATGTGCCAAGACCGCTAGAAGAGTCCGATTTATCATGCCCTCCATGCCAAAATGCAATCGTTTTGGCCTGTACTTTAGGCACATATTGTGGAACACCTCCAAATCTCCTGTGTGGCAGAATTCCGTGAGTCCCCTCAAATCTCTTGTTATAGTTTTATCAAATACAATCTTTTCAATGGCTTTGTGAGTGGGTGATGAAGGAATCAACCACTTCTTCTTCCGTGCCTCCTCTGTGGACAAATGGCCATGTTCACAATTGTGGAAATGTTGGTTTGTGTTCCAGCGGTGAACGTTGCTACAGTGTAGCATTACTGACCGCCATTTTTCCAGTAGAATTTCCAACGACCCTCCACATGTTTTTGAGCTCCACCAAAGATGGTTGCTGATTGACTTGGACCACTGTGAAATACCTTGCATATCTTTTTTTTACCTGCAGCCGACATTTTTTTATTGATTGTTTTTGCAAGATGCCAAACATCAAATTGGTGATTTATATTTTTGTACTCTTCTCTCATTGTCTTGGCAATGGAAACGTGTCTGTCCGTGGCTATCAGGTCGATCACCATTCCCCGCGATTGTAGTTCTTGCAATGATGCTACAAAGCCAACTTTCTCCATGGCCACTGAGGATGTACTTTGTGACACCTGCACGACCACCGAACTCACAATTTTCTTACTTTCCATGTCCTGAAAGTGGTAGGTGCAGTACTTGGCTGAAAATCCTGGGCTGTCGCACTGTCCATCACCGGCTAGCCTGAACCGTTTGCCCGCGAATGTACTATCAATAGACATTTTTTCCATTCTCCAAGCTTCGCTAATGGCTGGAAATAGATAATCGGTTTGGTATTTGTAGAACTGAGTTTTCGCAATGAAATGGATTCCCACAAACTGAAAGAAAGACTCTAACTTTTTAAAACTTGAACCACTAAAAAGTGCAGCCGCTGCACAAAGTAGATTGCCTGCTGGCAGTTGCCCCAGCATGGGTTGTGCAGACCATGAGAAAGGATGATATTTTGTACAGGTGGCATGTATTTTAAGGTTAGTGCCTCGAATTGCACGAGTCACATTAATCAATGGCTCCCAACATACTTCCCCACCAACCGAATGCCCACATTTCATCCGAATAATAATATCAATCAAACAACTATCGAATACAATGAATTTGGCCTCTTTCCTTATACTGTCACTCTGCATCCCAGCTGGTTCGGCCTGTAACGTTGAGGACATGTCACTCACACGAAAGGTAGAATCTCTGATATCGTCTTCCGCTATGTTCAGTGATATTGATGGTGTTTCATTGTCGTCCACTTCATTCTCTTCCATTGCATCATCTGTTCCTTCTCCGGCGATGGGTGAATAAAACAATTTCTTCAACTTTCTCGCGGTCTTAGTTTTTGCGGGTGTGGATTCTGTGAATTGATCTCCGACTGCATCCGAACTACCAGGATGACATTCACTATCAATGGCTTGTGGTGGTATAGCTCCGTTGTCAATCACTTCATATTCTTCCCATTGGCACGATGCATCTCCAGTCTCAAGTCCCTGCCAAAAGGTTTGACAAGCAACATCTCTCGTTCGCTTCACTGTCTGTGTAGATCTAGTTCGTACACCCACTCGCAACTAGAGGACAGATTTGAAAAGGGATGTTCAGTTTAAACACAACTTACAGTATAGAACTATTAACAGTGAAAAACAACATAATATAGTGACCAGGACACTAACCTTCTTTTGCTTTCTTTTCTTTGAAACTTTCTTGCCTCGAACTTCAACATCCGGACGCTGTTGCTCCGACTCGTGTGTGCATGTCTCCACTTCCTCTTGCGCTGCAACGACTATATTTTCATGATAAGCACATCCATCACGCACTGACGCTCCATCGACTCCCTGAAACATAGAACTTTCATTAGTATGTATAATAATATTGAAAACACAAAAATGTACTTGGGGACCAATACCCACGTACATCTCAATAGCAAAACACGAATGAACGCTTTGTGTAGAACATTCAAACGACAATTATTCACGCATTGTTGAACTAGTTAGATGGAACTGTCAAGATCCATACCTCGGGCTCCTGATAGACTTCCATTGATGATATTATTGAAGATGATGCTTCAGTAACTCCCTGAAACACAGTAATTGCATTAGTATGGTTTTCTATTTTGTTAAAAAGAACATAAACTTTGTGCAGGCTTCAACGGCTCATCTAAATAGACCTGCACAAACGATCAGTTGTCTAAAATAAATAATGGATATGTAAATATGATTCGATTTGCTCGATCGTTGGAAGTGTCACCACCCAGAGATCTGCATCAACTACTAGGGGTGATGTTCTTGTAGAAGAAGCTCCGTCATCTCCCTGAAACATAGTACTTGTGTTAACAAAGAAGAAAGTATAGCGGATGTAATCACGTCATATGATTTCGCTTGATCGAACTGTCAGTATCCATACCTCGAAATGCATAAGAACATCAAGGGACGATGTAACTGCGGTGCACACTTCTGCAAGCTGTTGCGCCGACCCGTAACTGCATGCTCCCCTTTCTTCTTGGACTAATGCTCCATCGACTCCCTGAAACATAGGACTTTCATTAGTAATGAACACAATATTGAAAAAAGAAGACACATAGGAGGGCGACGACAGAATGACATATCAATGGCTAAAAACGAAAGAAACATTGTGTGTAACAATCACGCTACAAGAATGCAAGATCTGATGATCTCCATCGATGGAACTGTCCGGAAACGTACCTCGAGCATCTGAGTGACATCAACGGTTGTCGTCAATACGTTGGACTCCTCAGCATCTCCCTGAAAGACAGTACTTGCATTATTTTGGATAACAATAATTATAACTGAAAACAAAGACTAGAGGACGAGTACAAGGGTGTACCATTAGGTAAAATAATTACACGATAAATTAAAACTATTGATTTACATGCCTAAAACAAGTCAGTGGCAGAATAGCCAAGTAAGATTACCCGATAGGCGCTTGAAGTGGCTGATGACTGCAATAACGACACGGATGGAGAATCTTCCGCCTTCATATTGAGTGGATACATAAATGGGGAAATTATTGTTAGCTAATGCTACACACTACCGCAAGGCCGAGAGATAAATACATAAACTTGACTCACCAGTGGAGGGATGTGGACGAATAGAGTGGGAATAGCGGTTGAGAGCAATTTTCGCCTCGCTCGCGGTGTGTTCTTCTTTATTAGCAATGATGTGGAGTACATGTCTGAGCTAAAGTGCCTGCTGCAGATGCGGTATCGATCATCCCTCTTGTCCGCAAAGACTTCTAGGACTCTACTTTCAAGCTCAGACGGTGGATATCCGCAATATCGGACCCATTCTCTTATCTGATCTATTGTCTTAGGGAAAACATGCATTATAATACCTTCAGATTTATTATGGGTCTTCGAAGGGCAACAGCCAAAGGAACAGGCAGGCATTGTGGAAAGTTCTGAAAAGTAAAGATCAACAATTCTCTATGAATACCAATGTGTTAAAAAATTAAATGACACATAAAAG
Source organism: Ambystoma mexicanum (assembly GCF_040938575.1). Classification (NCBI taxonomy): domain Eukaryota; kingdom Metazoa; phylum Chordata; class Amphibia; order Caudata; family Ambystomatidae; genus Ambystoma; species Ambystoma mexicanum. Next base: position 1,433,407,256 of record NC_090929.1, on the reverse strand, counting down.
GTTCAATGCAAAGTTCTTTTTGGTTCTTGGAACTATACACGTTATTCACTTGCGGATAAGTATTTGAATAACTTTAAAAAAATAGAAAAATAATTTCACTAAACTCAGAACATGTGACTAGTTCCTTGCATGTCTTGAACGAAAAGAAATTGGACGCAAAATGATTATGGTACATGGCCTTACCTTGACGAACAAACAGTTAGATGCAGGGATCAGAGTAGTTTCTTGTCGTAGAACAGGGAGCAGTTCACAGGTTGCAAACTGATGAGTTTCCTCGAAGTGGTCACGGAAGTTCACAGAGACGAAGAGCAGATAACCAGCACCTTCACGGGTTGACTAGCAAAGCGCAAAGAAGTTCTCATTAGAAATATGAAGTGGGTTATAAAGAATTCGAAACAGGGGTGTGTTTGTGAATGAATGACGTGTATATGTCGTGGCATTATGCGGTTTGCAGGGGGCCGTCCAGCGTGAGGGGGGATGCTTGGCAGGAGACACGGGGTCTGGAGGTAGACATGGGAACAACAACCCATGCTCTATAGACCAGTTTGAAGTGTACATGGTCTTTGGCACCTCTTGGCCTTTATCGCTCCCTGACAGCTCCACTTGCCAGCGCAAGTACCCCGGTGCGAACTGCCTTTGATAGGGCGGGGGGTGGATTGGGGCGGTGGTCGTGCAGACAAGACACAGGAAGACTCGTGAATGGAGACACACTTATGTGGATTGCAGGGGGCCGTCCAGCGTGAGGGGGGATGCTTGGCAGGAGACACGGGGTCTGGAGGTAGACATGGGAACAACAACCCATGCTCTATAGACCACTTTGAAGTGTACATGGTCTTTGGCACCTCTTGGCCTTTATCGCTCCCTGACAGCTCCACTTGCCAGCGCAAGTACCCCGGTGCGAACTGCCTTTGATAGGGCGGGGGGTGGATTGGGGCGGTGGTCGTGCAGACAAGACACAGGAAGACTTGTGAATGGAGACACACTTATGTGGATTGCAGGGGGCCATCCAGCGTGAGGGGGGATGCTTGGCAGGAGACACAGGGTCTGGAGGTAGACATGGGAACAACAACCCATGCTCTATAGACCACTTTGAAGTGTACATGGTCTTTGGCACCTCTTGGCCTTTATCGCTCCCTGACAGCTCCACTTGCCAGCGCAGGGCAAGACTCGTTTGCCGCAGGGCCTCACCAAGGAGAGGCCATCGAACTGCTTGTAAGAGGCAGGCTGCAGGATCTAGTACATGGAAGGCAGGGGGGTGAGTTTATAAATACCTCACCCTCCCAGGAGAATATATGGGTGCAGTTCACCCTGGAGACCCTGGATGCCTAGGCAGTTAGTCAGCAGCAGGCTGGCCTGTGGTGGCAAGGCGGCACGGGCCAGAGGGGGTCATCTCTGTACCCGGTGCCCAAAAGGATGATTTATTATGATCAACCATATTGATTATTTACCTATAACCATGTTTTGTATCAATAAAATCCAACGGCCTTTTATTGCCAACGATTGAACAAAGTGGTGTGGTAAGTATTTTTGGGGGAGGAGGCAAGGCCGGGAGGCTTGATGCCAACCCGCAAAATAACATATGTATGTCTGCTGCATATGGGTTCAACGGTTATGTGGATTGAAGGTGGGCGGCCAGCGTGAGGGAGGATGCTGGCCGGAGACATGTGGTGTGACAAGACAAGGCACAGGAAGACTATTCAATGGAGACACACTAGATTCATTTAAAAAATCAAAACAACCATTGTTAAAATATATGTTGGGTTTTATTTTAGATCTTAATTTCAATTGAACATAAATAATAAACATTACACATTGTAAAGTTCCGGTTGTAGCACATCTAGGGAAAATCCGCGGTATTGTCCACTGTCGCTGGGGAAATGTTGTCTAATGGCAAGTACCGCACAGGCAGGTATTACTCTCCGAACGCGGTGTCCGAGCCTCCCGTGAAGCCACCAAGTGAAGCAACGATAGGCCACCAGCCTGTACCACCTGTGAAAATGAAAGATGCAAACTGTATTAAAATGACAAAACTTTCTTATCACTGTCGATTCAGGTAAAAAAATGTCATTCTGCTTTGAAAAAAATTCTATCTAGAAAATGCACAATATGGAACCAATTTACATGCGTTCGAATGATATGTAGATGTAATTTTATATGTGGGAGACGACCATGAAATAGTAGTGGCATCACTGACATCACAACCAGAGTATACTTACTCGTTACTCGGATTACGCGGACGAACAGTGCCGCGAAGTTCGTGCATAAGCACCATCATCATCCTCAACACGGTCCGTGAGAGGCAGGCTTCCCTGAACTCTGGCAGCTCGGTGATGCATTGCGGACTTGGCTCGCCTTCCGAAATGTAGGCCAAGCACCCGGAATTTTCACGGCAGCAGCAGTTCTCCTCCTCAGTTGGCATTAGCTCGCACCGATTGCACGTGCACCAGGTGGAGACGCCGTCCATGCGACATGGTCCAGGCTCTTCATCCGTTGACTGGTCCTCCCAACTGCCGTCCGAATCCCCATCGTTTTCGCGTGCTTGCCTTTCCAGTAGTTCTTCCTCGGTGTACTCGGGCTCGTACATATACGGCATTATTGTAGCCATTGTGTGGTAAAGAAAGTAAAATAATTTACAGAGATGGTACAGGTGTTCACAAGGCCTAGAAGCGGCGAATGTAGCTGACCAGAGCACAGAAACGAGTCACAGAATACTCAAAGTAACACAGAGAGAGGAATGGAATAGAAAATCTGCTGCTGTGTGTTGTGAAACGGTGTGTTTATACTTATTGAGGAAAGAGGCGTCCTGCCATTTCCATGGCGACACTTCATTAGCTGAGGCGCAGCGATTGTTGACACGAAACGTGCTTTGGCGTTGGGAAATGGGCGGTACGCGTCTGCTGATGTCAGGCTCAGGGGCGGGGGATTTGATTTAGTGCCGCAAAAGCAGGTGAGCCAGGTCGATGGGGGGAAATGATAGGATTATCAGAAAATGGCGGCTGATTTCGAGTGCTTTAATGGACGAAAAGTCGGGTAAGGTCCATAGGAAAGTTTTCTACGATCTACCGAGTTATGCTTAAAAACACATGGCCGAACCGTAGGGACAATAAAAAAAAAGTCCCGGAACTATCCTTTAATGTTGACACAGTTAACCATTTCAGGTCAGAAACAGGGATTAGAATCAAAATGGCGGATGTTTCTAAAATGGCAGCTTTAGTCAATTCTATTCAGGGCATTTTTAGACGCGGTTTTCTGTACAATGCAAATGTGCCTAGGCCAATGTTCACAACCAGACGGTAGTATGCGAATATGGTTTAACAAAGGGGTTAAAGGTGATTAAACTGGAGGCTCATTCTGTTAGTGAGGCCTGGTCTTTCGGCAAAGGACGTGGATCGGGGCAGAGGGATGGGGGGACGGCCCTCCTGTCTGCAAAAAGAATACACTTATTCGCAGTAGAGATTGCCAGTCCAAGCATAAAGAGGCAATGTTACACCTCCTAACCTTATCATGCGTTGCCACAAGCCTCAAAGCAAGCATTCATAGCCGGATATTTTATCCATGTAATGTGAAACATAATGTTTATTATTTTGTATTGTATTTTTAGGGAAATATAGTATTGTAATAAGGCATCGATCAAGCATGTTTATAAATGAATGTCGGTTTTACATTTCTATGTCATTTGTTAGAATATATGGTGGCAAATGCATTGTTCAGCACTGAGTGGCATTCATACTCCACATACAAATGGCTATCAGGTTTTGCATCATCTACACAACATTATAACAACATTTATTCAGTGCTTTCTATATATGTCCTTCTACCACAATCTTTAGGGTTTTTAAGAGATATCTGGCCTTGCAATTAGTGGTTTATGGATATGAAATGTATTCCAAAGCAGCACTAAGCCATTGTGGTGTAGTGACTAAATGCTGAGTCTTGTAATTTGGTAGAACAGGGTTCAAAACTGCATGTTCTTTTTATTGTTTGATTGTCACATATGAAACACGTTAACAAGTATAATACCTGTCAATGAGCGTCATTTGTGGCAAGTAATTCGTTTATATTTGTCGTGAGGGTGTTTATACGTGGCTGTAATGTGCAAACGTCCCTTGTGCCAAATCGATGGTGCCAGAAAGGCATCTGCCCCGAAATGGGTGCGCAAAAATGGCCACCGCAACTAAATGCTTGTGCCAAACCGGCCCGCGGCGTAACGGCGACGCAGAAATGGGGTGTACCGGTATTCTGGAGGGACTAATAGCATAAGATTTGCTGAGCGGAGATGACGGGTAGGAGGTGTGTTTAATGAATTTGTTCTTAAGAAAAAGAAGGCACCCATAGTAGCATTTTGTACAATGCATAAAGATTTAAACTCTTTGCGGTTTCGCTACTGGAAGCCATTATATTTTGGGTTTGACTATTAAGTGGTGATTAAGCGCCACTTTTAAGCCGAAACTATTGCAATGAAGTGCAACTAGGAGGGGATGGCATGTGAAAAGGGACACAGAGTTTGTGGGTGTTCTTTGGTTTTTTAACCACCCATTGACTGCCCCTATCAAGCAGTAATATCAATCTTTAGCCTGCCGGTGATATTTCTAAGCAGTCTGCTGAGTGCTAATTACTTAATTGCTGTGGTACATGTGCTGTTGCTGTAATAAAATGTCTTAACCAAGTGTACCTTAAGCCACCTGATTTGTATATTTTCCTTGCACTGACATCCTGCTAAAAGCAAGCATTGTTAACACCAAAGGTCAAAACTTGTTCATAGATTCGAGGCATTTGCAAGACACTGATATCATATGCACAAGTAAAGACAACATTTTCCAGCTGTTGCCATCTTATGGCCAGGTAATACAATTTTGACAGTGCCTGACAAATCCCATGCCTACAAAACAGATAAAATTTGGCTTTGCAAATTCTTGTTTTAAGATCTTCAGAGGCTCTTTTCAGAGTTTTAAGAAATGTTTGACACATGGCATTTTGTATCCTCTGAAGCTGTTTTAGCAAGCACTTTGGTAGACCCATGTATATCACGTTACTGTAGTCCTGTCTAGAAGACATAACACATTCACTAGCTGCACGTTATGATTGAAAGGAAAAACAGATATCACTATTCAAAACATATTGAAGACACTTCATTTGGAGGAGTTGGCTAAAGCAGGTGTCTACAACGTTATCTATTTGTGGCATCATTGTCAGTTATCGTTTCTAACCCCAACCTTATACACTTTATCAATGTCAGGTGCAGTGGTCCCATGTAATAGAGGATGCCCCACATGGAAGGATATCCGTTTTTTTGCTTTGAATTTCAACCTGTTTTTGTGCACCCCCTCCTATCTGCCCACATAACCAAGGAGAATTAAAGTTGAAAGCTGCATGCCAATCCCAATGTTATTGATTTATTTTATTGTTATGGTTGAAAAAGAGAATCAACCTTTCAAAATATACAAGAAAAATTTAAAATTATCATCAAGAAGTAAAGCATTGATTAACATTGAATTTCATACATAAAAACATGCAATATCGTAAAAACATATTATATACATTTCTTGGTTCATTGATGAGCCCATTGCTAAAAGAATACAGTCTAACATTTAAGATGCAATCTAGTGCAGTTTAAGATATGATCTGTCAACAGAACAAGAATTAACTTTTCAGTAGTTGAACGTGGTACAGGTAAATTAGTTTGGTCTGGGTTAGCCCACGTTTAAGGACATTAAGAATGTTATGGTTGCAATCCTGACAGTTGTGCATCGGCTGTTAACAATTCTGTACCACAAGGATTCACATGTTAGAATCGAGTTGTCATGCAAAGGCTGATGCAAATAAAAACATGGTTTCTCTTGTAACATCATGCAGGAGACAATAAGATGTTTTAAGGTTTCATGCTCCCTAGGTTCTTGACAGAATCTGCAAACATTGTCAGACTTGGGAATGATTGTTCGAATCATTTGGTTATCACATACAGAACATCATTCCATAAGAGTCAAGTAATTCGTTGAACACCTTAAGGTACAGGTTGAAAACCAATGGTGAGATTGAAACCTCATGTGGGACTCAACTGGTGATGGCAGTAGGGAAAGACTCACAGCTCTGTTGAGTCACACATGGTAGAAAATCTTGAACCCAAGTAAGTGCTGTAACCATGGGCCTTGTGTTTCGGAACTGCTGAAGTCTCCTTTAGAGAATCAAGTGTCGAAGGCAGCTGATCAATCCAATAGGACCAAAACTCTGACTCTACAGAACAAGAATGCTTCTGGGAATTTAGGGAATGCATTCAGAATTGTGATTGAAAGAGACTGCTTCTGACCCACTGTAGTGGAACAATGGAGCCTGAAGGTTTACCATTAGCCAGTTTGGTTTAAAAAATGTTTGATTTGGTGTTATGTCATCAGCATAAACGTTATTCAGCACAAGCCATAGACCGACCTGTGACACATTTAAAACAACATTATACATAAATATATGAATAAAATACAACAATAATGAATGGCACATCGTACTATATGAAATTTAAAAATAAAACTGCGTACTTATGGGAAGATAAGATCTATTTATCGTGTTATGCCACCAAAGTACTCTAACAAGTGTTAGATCTGGGACTGTGGGTTTCTTGCAAACTTGAAACACCCTGCTTTCAAACAATGACATCTCGGGACGGATCGGCTGGTTTTCCAGGCTCATGTAGAAGAGCACCTGGAATTGCATGTGCATGGGAATGAGTCCTATCAGCTTTGCTTCCTGTCTGATGGTCTGTGAGGAAAGGGCTGGAAATCAACACAACTAGTGTCCAGAATCACACAATGCACCTAACGTACGCAGAGTCAGACACAGAGCCAAAATGGATTCAAGAATTGATGGCAAAGGAAGAATTAAGAAGGCAGTTACCTACATCTACACTGACACTACCCAGTACCCAGCATATCATATGTCAATGTCAATCTTTTGCTCTCTCTTTCTCTCTGACTGTCATCATCCTCTCTTTCTCCCTGTTTCCTCTCTCTCACTCGCACTCGCTCTCTCTCTCTCTCTCCCTCTCGCTCACAAAGTTAGGTGTGCGTTTGCTAGAGCGACCTCAGATGTTGCATGGTCACAGAAAAGAAGATCCCTTGAGGGCGGGTGGAACCTGTATTTTTTAGCAAAGCAGCTATGAAAAACAATGTAAATATGTATTTGTACTAACATTGGTAACAAACTCTTTTTGAAATGGTAAAATGTTTGTTTCAAATTATCTCATCAAGACAGTATATATTGTATTCATAATAAGAATGTTACACTTGACTTACTCAACAAAGTACATTATCAAAACCTATAATAATGATATACATTATTTTCTGCTAGGATGTTAGCCTTCCAAGATGGAAAGACTGCTACACTCCTACAGCACTCTTTTGAAATATCTCTCTGAGAAAGAGGAAGGGTACAAATGGCCCTCATGAGGGTTCAAGCCTATTGATTAACATTGAAGAACATTTTGGGAATGTAAGAATGGCCACCAATCTTTATATTTGGCAAATATATCTGTGAGACAAGTGCTATATGCTTCATTCACTAAGTGCATTCTGCACACTGGGCTTGGAGCTTGTTTATCTTTTAGCAACACATCCTGATATTAAAATGTTTGCAACATTGAAGCATATCTACTGATTCAGGCAGCCTCTGGATGTTGATGTGGTTGTAAAATGGCAGCAACATCAGTCACTTCCCTGGGTTTGGGGGGCTGGCAGATAATAATGTGTCCTTCCTCCATGCAGAGGTGTAGCTGGGTCTCTGGGTAAGGATGGCTGTGCACACGTCCACTTCCCTATGCACAGACATCTGGAGAGAATGATACATATTTATGATTTGTGGCAGTCCAAGGCAATGCATTTGGCATGCTGTAGTTACATTAAAGATGTTTAATGAAGCAGTTCTATGGTGATGGCATTCTCCACTGATTTCCTGCACCAGTGGCTATGCAGGGGGGAGAATTATGTGTACTCACTGCTGTGCAATAGACATCTTTTATCAGGTCAGATTTGGTGCAGCTTTAATGAGAAATGTCCAACTTGTGAATCAGAAGACCAAATAATATGCAACAAAAAATGTGGGCTAACTCCTCGTTCAATGTTGAATTGTATGCCCTTCTTGGTATAAAGGCTGGTGTTAGGGGAAAGTTGGACAAAAAGATTTGACTAATTTAAGAACAAAGACACCTCTCTTCCTTAAAGAAGTCAGGGTCAACAGGACAAAAAGCATTACCCAATTAAATTATAGGCTATAGTTTTTCACTGCAAAATCACCTGGAAATTAACGAAACAATGCCGCATAAATAAAGAAAATCTGACTTATGGTTGCTGGGAATAAGGCCTAACTGATAATAGTCCTTTTAAATTAATAGTAAATATTCATGTGGAACAAATGGCAATTTTCCTGCCTCCAGACCAGTTATTCTTACTGGGCCCACCTTTAACTACAGTTTTTTTTTACCAGTCTCTTTGTGTTGGAATCTTGCTCTTTGTAGTTGGGTATTCAGCCTCTCTTAATTGTAGCCCACCATCACACCTTCTGTCTACATTGTGGTCATACTCCAGCCAAGGCCAGTTGTCTCTGCCCAGCCTTCAGGGACGACTTTCAGGATGCCACACAATGTATGGTAGTTGTAAATACTAGGATGCCTGCCTTCCAGTGGGGGAGTTCTTTGTGACATGTGTCCCACAGCCAGCAAAAGGGTTTGCCTCTGGCCTAAAGAAACATTCCAGGGAAAACATAGTGGGAATTTCTCTTCAAATGTCCTCTGATATGTTGCATGCGAAACATAATATGCATTGCTTTTGTCAACACGCACCATGTTTTTTTCCCTGACATTTTTCTGTTAACACTGGTACATTTTTCACATTTAAACTGAAAACACACATGCAAAGCCGTTTTTGTGTCAGTGTTTAAAAATCCTGTTTGTTCATGTGAAAGGGACCTTTGATTCCTTCTTCTTTTGTGGATTAAAATGCTGCTTTTCCTTTGGTAGTGACAGGTAGGACTTTTCCACATGGCCCTGCAGATTAACTTGAAAGATACACATGCAATGCCGTTATTGGGTCATTGTTTAAAAATCCTGCTTTTCATTTGAAAGGGACCTTCAGATTTCACTTGCAGCCACATGTGCAAAGCCGTTTTAGTCAGTGTTGAAAAATTCTTCTTTTCTTCATTTTGGGGCCGTTGAATGAACCCTACCTGTGCCTTTTATGTTTGCTCCTACTCAATGATTCTGATCTAGATGAAGAGGATGATGCGATATTCTGTCTTGCCTTCTTGTGTTGCATTGCTAAAAATAACCGCACGACAGGGAATTCTTTGACCATATGAATAGCCCAAGAACACCAACCATTACCCTCCAGGAATGGCAAAACCCCTTCTCCTGGGTAATAACTGAAGACTGCTATTTTATCTCCAGATATGGGGGCCAAATGAACAATTCCCAGACCCTCTGGCATTAAGACCCATGTAAGCCTAAAAGACAAACAGCTCCCTGTGTTGCTTCAGTTTCCCCCCTCAGCACATCCACCCAACCTTTCTGCAGCATTGTTTTGCCATAGGACTCATTCCCTTAGCGGCTCATAACCGCAGCCTTGGGCTCCAGAGCTGCACTGCTTGGCAAACAACTTTGCCATATCCCCTAGTACGCCTTGTTGCCCCATACCTCCCCAATGCTCAGGGAGCATACACAAAAGTAAGACCCCCAATGGCGGGGTGGCCAATCCATATATAGTCTGAAATGTAAAACCGCCAACAGTTACACACTAAACTGTTGCTAAAGCTGGCAACAACCAAGCCCAGGTCTGTGGCTGTTTCAATCCAAAGACAGAAAAAATACAGTATGAGGCAACGCGAGGTTAGGGCCTTTATCCTATTTGGAACATGAAAAAAAGAAGAAAAAAGGGCTCGCTCTGTACCATCTGTCTAGGAAGGCAGATGCCTTGATACAGTAAGGAATGTGATGAGGAAGTGAGGAAAAGAGGTATATGCACCTTTGAGCGCTTGAAAATTAGCGGATTCAGTATTACACTAAAGTGGAAATGTACATTCTCAATTTCCAGTCATCTTGACTTGCACAGTCAGTCTTGGAGTGCAGCAAGGGAATACAGCCAAGTATGATATGATAATGATATGATATGATAGTTTATTTATATAGCGCCTATACACAATGTGTTTCAAAGCGCTTCAAGGAGGGAAGGGACATAGGAAAAATACAGTTACATTCAGCAAAAGTCCTTGAAACAATACAGAATGTGAGAAATAACTATCATAATAGGCCTGACGACATTTCTGATAGTGCAAGTGCATAGAACAAGTAAGGCAAGAGGTGATGGAAAGGAAGGAAAACAGAGCAAGCAGTAACATTACTAAGTCTGACGACAATTTACGCAGTGCAGGTGGTAACAAGAGGCGGGGTGGGAGGGGGGGCAAGTGGACGGAGGGGGGAAGGAGAACAAGACACGCTACTGATCAAAAGCCAGTGACAAATTGAAAAGTAGGGGAGGGGGGAGGGGGAAAACAAAAGGAGGGGGGACAGACAAGCTGCTATCAAGAGTCACGGAACAGATGATAGGAGTAAGTGCTAGGAGGCGGAAGTCTAAGAGGGGGGAGAAAAGGAGGGGGGAGTAGGAGGGAAGTTGAAGAGGATGGAAATGAGGAGGGGGGGTGGAGCGCAGAGCATGAGGGGGGGCAGGCAGGGTGAGGGCACACAGATACTCACGGGGGGCAAACAGACACTCACGGGGGGCAGGGGGGGCACACAGATAATCACGGGGGGCGGGGGGGCACACAGATACTCACGGGGGCAAACAGACACTCACGGGGGGCAGGGGGGGCACACAGATACTCACGGGGGGCAGGGGGGCACACCGATACTCACGGGGGGCAGGGGGGGCACACAGATACTCACGGGGGCAGGGGGGGCACACAGACACTCACACACGGAGGGGCCGGCGATCCGGCATACCGCGGTGGACAGCGGTAGACAGGGCCTTTGTTGTGGGCCTTCGGTAGTGTGGCCGGCTCCCGCCTCCCGGTTGCTGCCATTGGCTAAAGGGGGCCAAGGCAACCAATGGGAGAGGGAGGCAGGAGCTGGCCCAGAAAAAGAAGCACAAAGACAAATATAGCATCAACAACGCGCAAACGGCCATCTTGGAAGGCCTTCTGGCAGCAGGCACGAATAGGGCATAGCACATATGAATCCCAAGTGGGATGTGCCCTGAGCGCAACAAGCAGATGGAAGAAGCAGTGTGCACGCACGGCCGAAAAGTGCATTTCCAGTGATTTTAGACGGTCGCTCGCAGCATCAGCAATAAATGTCAAAGTGTCTTTTTTCCTTACCCCCAGCCATGCGCAGCAATGATGGCAGTCCGGCGCAGGTGGAAAAAGCTGGGGAGCAGAGGGAAAGGGGCTCCATCCGGGTCAGGAGATAGGCAGAGATTGAAAGTGGATGGTGGAAGGGCCTCGTTCTGAGCCTTCGGTAGTGTGGCCGGCTCCCGCCTCCCGGTTGCTGCCATTGGCTAAAGGGGGCCAAGGCAACCAATGGGAGAGGGAGGCAGGAGCTGGCCCAGAAAAAGAAGCACAAAGACAAATATAGCATCAACAACGTGCAAACGGCCATCTTGGAAGGCCTTCTGGCAGCAGGCACGAATAGGGCATAGCACATATGAATCCCAAGTGGGATGTGCCCTGAGCGCAACAAGCAGATGGAAGAAGCAGTGTGCACGCACGGCCGAAAAGTGCATTTCCAGTCATTTTAGACGGTCGCTCGCAGCATCAGCAATAAATGTCAAAGTGTCTTTTTTCCTTACCCCCAGCCATGCGCAGCAATGATGGCAGTCCGGCGCAGGTGGAAAAAGCTGGGGAGCAGAGGGAAAGGGGCTCCATCCGGGTCAGGAGATAGGCAGAGATTGAAAGTGGTTGGTGGAAGGGCCTCGTTCTGAGCCTTCGGTAGTGTGGCCGGCTCCCGCCTCCCGGTTGCTGCCATTGGCTAAAGGGGGCCAAGGCAACCAATGGGAGAGGGAGGCAGGAGCTGGCCCAGAAAAAGAAGCACAAAGACAAATATAGCATCAACAACGTGCAAACGGCCATCTTGGAAGGCCTTCTGGCAGCAGGCACGAATAGGGCATAGCACATATGAATCCCAAGTGGGATGTGCCCTGAGCGCAACAAGCAGATGGAAGAAGCAGTGTGCACGCACGGCCGAAAAGTGCATTTCCAGTCATTTTAGACGGTCGCTCGCAGCATCAGCAATAAATGTCAAAGTGTCTTTTTCCTTACCCCCAGCCATGCTCAGCAATGATGGCAGTCCGGCGCAGGTGGAAAAAGCTGGGGAGCAGAGGGAAAGGGGCTCCATCCGGGTCAGGAGATAGGCAGAGATTGAAAGTGGATGGTGGAAGGGCCTCGTTCTGAGCCTTCGGTAGTGTGGCCGGCTCCCGCCTCCCGGTTGCTGCCATTGGCTAAAGGGGGCCAAGGCAACCAATGGGAGAGGGAGGCAGGAGCTGGCCCAGAAAAAGAAGCACAAAGACAAATATAGCATCAACAACGTGCAAACGGCCATCTTGGAAGGCCTTCTGGCAGCAGGCACGAATAGGGCATAGCACATATGAATCCCAAGTGGGATGTGCCCTGAGCGCAACAAGCAGATGGAAGAAGCAGTGTGCACGCACGGCCGAAAAGTGCATTTCCAGTCATTTTAGACGGTCGCTCGCAGCATCAGCAATAAAGTACACAGCAGGAACTCAATGCCAAGCGTAGGCTTAGTACTAAGTGAAAGTTTATGCGCACATAACAATTGAGCAAGAAATGATATTGGACCACAGGACATTCCTGATGAACAAGGCATCCACCTTCAGCGATCAGAACTTCTAATGGTTGCAGCCGTCACGATGTGGAAGGTAGCTTAGTGAATCATTCTGTCAGAAATCTCTCCAAAAGTGAAAGGGCCATTCTGTCTCGAAAATGCCCAAACCATTTTATTTTGCGAACGACTGGACCTTTGCAACACATGCGCTTTCTTATAAGGATCTTTGGCAGCCAAAGCAACACCCATCTCACAACGAAAATTGCCAATTGCACTCCTTTGAAAAAGTGTGTTTGCATGTTACTTGCCTGGCTATCACTGCCCTGTTTGCCTTAGTGCATCCTGAAGTTAGATCAAAGAAGACTGGACAATTGTTAAAGACCAAATCCAAGTATTGGATTCTCCAATGTCAGGCACGCAACAGCAGCAAATTACTGTAAACAGCCCCTGACATTCAATGACACTCTCAAGAGCAACATTAGGCTGATGCTTGGGAGCCAGGTGGGTGTGTCACTCGGAGGGCCATTGCTGGCTTGAGTGCTTTTATTCATGCATGCATAACTAAATGGTTTGTGAGTTGTCCTCTGATAGTAGGTTTAATGAGATCTTCTTGGAAAACACAAAGAACATCAAAGACAAGCCTAGGGCTGATGTGATTGCTGGCAAACATGTTTTATTATTATTGCAGTGCAAGGATTTGATACTAATATGCAGGTAATGGCAGTTCAAAGTAGGCTTTGTTAATTCTTCTATTAAGTACAGCAATTAACTACATTCAAAAGGTTGAAAGCAGATGACACAGGTATGAAGAAAAACAATGCAAGACATCGACCTCATCTAGGGTCTGTCAAATTCCAATCTCTTGCTCCGTCATGCCAATTAGTTCACCCTTACTTCTGCCTCTGCTTTGCAGCACTGCTCCTTCTGACCGTACCACCCTCCATCTTCCTCGGGAGCAACGAAGAAGGAAACAAACAGCATAAGCTTGGGCAAACATTGGCAGAGCTAGGAGATTGGGTTTTTTAATACGCACATTTTTGTCTATGTTACTAAATATTTAATCATGAGCTACATCACAGTTTGATAGCCATAGGAATAATTTGTATCTAAACTCACACAACTTGCTATCGTTTTATTAGACACTCACACCTTGTAGTAGGTCTTCCCATCAAAAGCCCAGATCTCTACCTAACATGCTAGGTATTGACATCAGACTAAAAGGTACAACATCATAGACACTGAAGACTTCCAAAGCACAAATTCTCATATCACAAGCTAGGTATTGTCGCCAATTATCAGCTGCTCAAATCACTTAGCAGGTATTGCCACCAAATAATCAGGAATTCAGATAGTAGATTTGCTATTTCAAAGAAGCTCACACAATAAGCAGACATTGGTATCAAATGACAGGTACTCAGACCTTATGCCAAGAAATCTCATCAAACACCTACGTACTGAAATACATCAATCCTTCCAATCAAATGACCAGGTTTTAACTTAATGTGCCAGATATTGCATCAAACATCATGTTTGCACATCCTATGCTATTGATTTTAATCAGTTGCTGACATGGTCACATCAGATGTCATGTATTGTAATGAAGTGCCCAGATATTCACATCAAATACCAGATATTCACATCAAATACCAGATATTCATATCAAATTACCAGGTACGCACATTGTATGCCATTTATTCACATTCAGTCCCTGTGTGACTTTAATTGCCATCAGATGGCAGGCACTCACCCCATATGCAATTTATTGCAATCAATTTAGAGCGACTATCATCATCTGAAAGATAGTCCTGTGAAATGATAGGTAACCACATCATAGCTCAGCTATTTCCATTGCGTCCGTCTCTTCTCATACCTCGTCTCGTTTTTTCTCTCTCTGCTCCCAGCTTCCTGGTAATGAGCTGAGGAGTCAATTTGGGCAATTGCCAAATGCAAAGGAGCCGAGGATACGCTGGGGCAGAGGAGAGCAAGAACGTGGAGCTATATGCCAATGGCATGTGTTCTTTAACTTCAGTGCTGCCACAGTCTCCCTCAATCCCCGAATGCTCCTGCAATCTCCGAGGGAGAACAGTCCACGGATGGTGTTTGTGGCATTGCTGGTGTGCAGCACCCTGTGCTCTGGCATTACCTTCATTCCTAGATCGCGTTCTCCTCGATGTGGATATGACCTCATGGCGAGTCAAGATGGTGCCCCCACCATTGAACAACAAGCCCTACATTAGCATGGGTGACATGCAACAAATGAATCAAGCAGACACAGGAAAACATCATTCAGCATCAATCCACTGGAGATCAATTCCCATATTGATCCAATTCCCATATAACGCATGGTTGATGCAGTGCATTAGGAGAAAGGCCATCATGTATGACAACCCCTCCCCTCAGTGCTATGCAATCTAGAGCTGTACTCTATGTTTAGGATCCCGAATATGTAACCCTTTCTTCTTTCGTGACCGGCAAACAGTGCCTTCTTGTAACCTTTTGTTTCTTCAATCTGTTAGGGACCTTGCCACCTTGCCTTCTGCTAAGCTGTGTGTCTGCTGCTTATCTTCTTCACCATGGCGTTCTGCTTCTTGTCTCCCTGCTGTTGACCCTAAGGAGAACAGTGCCCTGCACCTGTCACCTGACATCAGTAAATCCCTCTGTTTCTCCAGTTCAAAAGGCACCCTGGATTACAACCAAAAGCTATTACCAGCCCATTTTCCTTCTAACAGAATCTCTGCTTACAATAATTTCTTATTGAGTTTCTTAAAAGGAACTAATCAGAATCGTATAATGTCTTTCATAAGTTCAATACGTTTTTCGGTGTCATATAAGTTCTTATAAAGTTTTTATTGTTTTTCTCAAAATTCCACTATTTTCTCACAAGTTCTTATAATAATGTTTGTAGGATTGCCCATAGGTCGAAGCAGTCATTGATGTGTGTACCAAATCTTCCAAAAGTACTGACAGTTACCTACCAAAGCGAGAGATACACAGAACAGTGAAGCTGAGATAACAGGAGATCTTAGCTGTACTGTCCAGCAGGCACATGCTTTGGGAGACATTTATTTCTATGATTGCAGGTGGAAGAACTGGAAACAAGCTGTCTGGGTCATATTGGCAATATGAGGTGTGATGGAGAGGTTGTTATTGTTAGGAAAGATTTCCCTTATGTGCAATTTTCCCTCCATTTGTGACCCCCCCCCCAAACGTTTTGCTTTTGTTTAGCTTACCTAACCTGGCTTTTACCAGTGGAGCACAGTCGTTAGCTGCGCTCCCCTGGGCTTTCGCTCATTTCTTATGGGGAAATGGACACGTCCTTCAGGCTGTTAGTACTGGGAAACTATGTTTCTTCGAATATGTAGCCATTTCATGGTAACATTTTATCTATATGCCAAGTATCTTACAGTAACGCGAATAGGGGTCCTTTTGTTATATGGCCCAAGCCAACCTCTAATGATTTTTTGGTGTTTGTACAAGTGTGCATAGGACGAACTGGTAGCAGCAGTTTACTTTTAACATATTTTTACCTCATTTTTATGGACCATGCTACGTTTTCCGCGTTTGGCCCTAAACTCTGGCCAGTGCCGAAAATGGCTGTGCACTGAAGTCTTTTGTGCTGTCCTTTAGCCATTTTGTCCCTTTGCCTTCACCCAGGTCGAGAGGCCCAGTTATACCTTATTTTGGCATGCAGCCTCAAGGGAAACTGCATCTTTTTCACGGACTCCTATATGTCATTTGTGCTAGTGCCCAGGAAGAGGGTTGGGACCATCTGGTCCCAATCCACACTACTGGTGCCAGTATGTATGGTATGCCTTAATGACTGGAAGCACTGTGGGCCACAATTGGCCCACGCCTGGCATGCATATGATAGAGCAGATCTTCCGATGGCTATCCCAGATTTGAGTGCCAAATGAATCTTGGATAAGAGAAGGGGCTCTGAATCCATTCCAGGTTGATCACCTGAAGTTTACACTGAACTACAGAAGGAGGCAAGTATACTGAACAAAAGAGCAGACTTGTGAAACCGCCAGAGATATACTGGAAGGTTTGTCATCCTGACCCCGCAGTTGTCCCATCGGACCTCTTCTTTTGTATCGTACCAAGAAGGCCTGCAAGGGCACTTCGTCCTTTTGGAGTAATGGGACCAACTACTCTCGGCACCTACTGCTTACCCTCACAAAGAACCCAGGATTTCACAAAGGGGCACTGTAGTCCCGAGACTCGAGACTTTGGCCATCACTTACTTGTGGTCCTGGGCCCTCTCCCACCAGAACTCTTTGTCCTGGCTCTTCAGACTCACGATTTATGAGAGTGCGCCATAAGCATTTGTGATCCCTATGTTGCCCTGCTGTGGTGACTGTCTCAGTATGTGCCTGCAGGCCTGTCCCACCATGTCCTGATACGTGCTGCACTGGAACTAACCTTCTCCTTTTTTCAAGAGCTGAGAAAAGGCTACTGTCCCACCACAGATGATTGTCCCGTCCCGCAGCCGCTGAGAGCCAGAGTGACCTGTAACTGCAGGGTTGAACCTCCTAGCAAACTGGACTAGACTGGCAAAGTTTGGCCCGGACTGCGTCGAGGGTAGGTGAGTACTTGCATCACTTACCTGTGGCCCCCTGGCACATTCATCTGCTTTACGCACGAGAATCCCAGAAAAGATACTGACCTTAGGGCTAGTCTGCGCTCCCCAGCTATTCCCGAACTCCGAAAGTCACTCCATCTGCAAGGGTAGACCGTCCCCAAGGAGTAGGGCTTTATTCTTCATCACCTCAACCCCCTTCCTGAACAGCTACAGCTCTCTGAAGAGAACCTGTTTTTCACTTTACGCATGACTATGTGTTGTTAACGCACTGCTGTACATTTGAGCATAAGGCACCTCACATTTTTAGGGCTGGTCTGCATAAGACAGTGATTTACTTCAGAGAACTGCCTAATGCAATATCTGTGTTGAACGTACCTCTTCTATTGCAGTTTGTGGGTATTTTCAACCTTCACATCGGCATTAGGCTAAGCACATTTTGTATATGAGTTATGTGTGTGTGTAGTAACTGTTTTATCATTACTGTGGTTTATTTGTGTTTTGTTATAAAGGCCTATAATAGATGTATTTTTGATATACACCTATCTAAGAGTAATCTGTGGAGTTTTACTGTGTGTGCTCACTGCAGGCTTCAAATCACCCCTCCTGAGTCTTGACCGCCTGCCAAGCTACCGTAGATTGTTCTGGTTCGTACAAAAAGTCCCCCCTGTTCCACTAAACTAGGGTGGCCTCCTAAACTAGAGATCCATCTTAACAAATTGGTGGTAGAGGTGGGATAAGATCAGAGGTACCAAGTGTAGCACAGTGGTGAAATACCCAAGTTATACTTACAAAGAAAACACACTAACCGTAGCTTAAATTTAACTGTAAGCCACCTGCCTCACTCATAGCATGGAAGCAATTGCGAACATAACTTTGAGTGCTTCCAAATCAAGAACGCTAAGGAAGATCTGTGCAGAAAGAGGCTTGTCAGCTTTGGCACAAAAGCTGAGATGATTCAAAAGATCATGGAATGGCAGGAAAACCAGATCACAGCTTGTCCCGCACATGACACTGCAGAAAGTGCTGGGGCTTCTCCCAAAAACAGTGCTGAAAGGGCTGTTGCTGCCATCATTGAGGAGATAGATGATGATAGGGATGATGTAGAGTCCCATGCTTCTTTTGCTGGCTCTGAGGCTGAGGTCATGCTAGAATTCAAAAGAGAAGAGCTTTTGTTTAAGCTGAAGTTGCTTGAATTCTGCATTGCTAAGCTAGAACTGGAGAAAGCAGAAACACAGAAGGACAGGGACCACCAGTTGGAGCTTGCCAAGTTACAAGCTGCCAAAGGCTCCTCTAGAGGATCTGATAATGGGTCTAGCTCCTTCTCTCATCCAAGGTTTCCAAAGGATCTGCTTAGTATGTATGATGACGAGAATGACGTCATGGATTGGTTGAATGCATTTGAGTATGCATGTGAAAAGCAAGAAGTTGTGGATGCAGATAAGATTGCATTGTTGCTCATTCGACTGCCACATTCTGTCTGCAGTGCCATTATGGCAATGTCAAAGGATGACAGAAAAGACATTGCGAACTTGAAGCAAACTCTGGTCTTGAAGTTTGGGAAGACTCCTGCCCAATACTTGAAATGATTCAGAGATTACAAAAAGAAAGAATGTAATACATGATTCTCCTATGTAACTGATTCCGTGAAAAACTTAACTCGCTGGGTGAAAGGCTATAAGGCCACCACCTTTGAGGGTATGATTTGTTTGTTCATGCTTGAATGTATTTTAGCTTCTTGTTCTCCTGAGCTTAAGCAGCACTTGGCGCTAGATCCAAATAAGTTAGCCATTGCAGCAGATTTATTGTTGTCACATAAGGACAAGCCTGCTTCTAGTAAGCAGTAAGAGGGGAAAAAGCACAAAGATAAGGAGGTTGTGGGTCTTGATAAAACCTCCTCCCATAAGGGCCACAAAAGCATAGTAAGGGTAAGTCACATGAGAACGTTCAGAATAGTGGGAATCATCCTCCCAAGCATATCTCTTGTTGCAGTAAGCCTCCCTATGTCCCAAGACACAGTGGATCTTGTGTGGTTTGTGGAGCAAGTGACCACATGAAGGGGGACCCCCGATGTAAGGTCAAAACCTTGGGGGACCACTCTGTGAGTCTGGCCTTCACCTCGTATGAGGAGGAAGAAATTGATAGAGGGGCACTTCTGCCCTTAGGGATAGTGGGGCCAGCAGAACTGTGCTGGATTCCACTTTGGTAAATCAAGAAGAGCTTGTCAGAGCTCTCTTGATGCCCACCAAGTTAGCTAATGGCCCCCCTCTCAAGTTCCCAGTAATGCCTGTAAATCTAACCATTAATGGTACAGTAGTAAGGATACCTGTGAGTGTTCAGAGGCAATTCCCAGGAAAGGTTCTGCTGGGAAATGACTTCAGAGAAGTAGGTCTTGTGGGGGACACAGCAGAAAGACCATGCACAAGGTCACAAACATAGGCTGCTCTGGTCAAGTCCAAGCCTGATCCAAAGCCAAAGGGGAAACCCAAGGCTAAGAGAGTCAAAAAACTCAGAAGAGGGAAAGAGAATATTCCCCCTAACTCACCTGCCACTGAGGTGGAGGTAGTTGGCCAAGCACCTGAACCTGACAAGGAAGAGGTGCTGCCTGAAATTCTCAACCCCCATGATTATCCTGAACTCCAAAGTTTATTTGTTGAAGGTGGGAAGAATTTAGTAAGGGCCAACTTGAGTACCCATCTTTAGAAGGCCTAAGGAGACTGCCTGTTCCCAACTTGAGGGTGAACCTCCTGGGAAACATAGGATTTATTGGGAAGGTGGGCTTCAGTACAGTGAGACCACAGAGTCTACTGATGGTGATGATAGGAGGTTGGTGGTCCCGCTTCAAGTAAGACCATTCCTCCTACAACTGGCACATGATGTTTCTCTAGCTGGTCACCCTGGAATCAAGAGAACCAAGCGTAGGATATCCATGCATTTCTACTGGCCCAAGATGGGGATCCAGATAGAAGGCCATTGTAGGAGTTGTGCCACCTTGTCATGATCTCTGCTTCCAAAAGATCAGGACTTGCCCGACTCCCTTGGAAGCAGACCCATAACCCCGGTTCCGAGTGCCAGCCAGTCCCAATTGGGACCTTTTGGACCCTGTCCTGGCGCCAGTGGCACCAGGCTCATAAAGATGCCCAGTCCCAGCGCTGGAAGCGCCGGGCTCATAATGCTTGGGTGGACTTACCTGCAGCAGACCATGCTGCTTACTTACCTGCCAGTTGAACCCCTGATCCTCTTCTGTTTGGGACTACTTTTCCTGTCGGGTGGGGCAGGAGCCACTCCCTAGGTTCAGAACACTGGAACTCTTCTGGAAAGCAGGAACTCTTTTCTTACCTAGGCGTGGCTGTGAAAGGAGACACCTAAGCACTACAGGAGGCTATTTAAACCACACCCGATGGATGAATCTTGCTTTGTGTTATTCTGCATTCTCTGCAGCAGAACGCTCATCGTGTCTTCTGCGTCTGATCCTGGGCCTAAGGGAACAAAGGCTTACCATCCTGGAATCCAGTCTTCAGCAGCACCTGTAAAGACAAAGAAAGAACAGGTTAGCACTACGGTCTTCAGTGGCAGCGCATCTCTTACCTGGTCCATCGGCTGTCACCAACGCCTCGCGCTGCATTCTGGCATCTGAAAGACAAAGGCTTACCTACTCTTCGCATGCTCCGGAGGTCTTCGCACTGCATTCCGGCATCTGAAAGACAAAAGCTTACCAGCTCTTCGCACGCTCCGGAGGCCTTCGGCGCTGCATCCCGCATCTGAAAGACAAAAGAAGGTGCGTTTAAAGACATTGGGCAACTTTATTACTCACGTGCCATTACTCCTTCCCACGCCGAATCCAGTGGGTATTCCAGCACCCTTCAGCTTCTCTAAAGCTCCGAACTTGTACCTGCAAGATAAAAGGGACAGTTAGTGCGCATCGTGAAGCAGGCTACAAGCGCTTACTTACGTGCTTCCAGGCGCTTCTATTCCTCACGCGGGTTCGATCCTCAACTCTCATCAGCCCGCCATCCGCCATCGCCGGAACCTTGCAAAACAAGAGATATCATTACAAAAGACTTTTAAGACATTTGAAGTGCCCAGAACTTACCGTTCGTGCAGTTAACGACGGACAGCAGTCCTCTGAGGTCAAGAGGCCTGCACCCTTATCCAGTGAAGAAACTGGTTACGGCACCCTGCCCCGAGGCAGATGGAGAGCTCGGCGTTCACTTACCTAAGGTGAGGGCGTTAACCTTTGGGGTTCTACAGGAGAAGAGAAAGGGAAGAGGAGAGAGGCACCCAATAACCCCAGTTCATTAATCCCATATTTTCTATCTGCAGACATCTTACTCTTCGAGTCAGACATACAGTGCACAGAGGTCCAGCCCAAAGAGCCAACCGTGTGTTACACATCACCTTTGAAGATACGGCATTCACCCAGTCAAGACCGGCGCCTCTGCGGGAATCAGGTGAGCGTTACAGAACACAAAGCCTACCGCAAAACTCCCACCCAGGCGCTATGGAAACCTCGGATACCGACCAGCTAGCCCAGTTACTTGGGGAACTAAGAGCAGAAGTACATGCAGCCCGTCAGGAAACGACCTCGCCCGACAAGAATAGAGGTCCTCTTGCCGAGCGTTAAAACCAGTTCAGTGACCTCGCATTTCGTGATACCTATGGTCCTCATTAGCCCTGAACATCCGGATCGATTACATGCGATTGAAGCTTACGTCGACAGCGGTGCCATTGGCAATTATGTGGATCATGAAATGGTTTTGAGGATGAATCTGACTCTTTGTCCAAAGGCTGTAAAGGACGTCATTACTACGGTGGATGGTACGGAGATAGCCTCTGGACCAGTAACGCATACCACCCAAGAAGTGACGCTAGTAAGTCAAGATGGACACCATGAGAAGATCGTGTTCGATGTGATCAAGGCCCCTCAGTTCCAGATTATTCTAGGAATTCCTTGGTTAGAGAAGCACAATCCTCAGATCGATTGGCGAGCAAGAACGGTTCAGTTTCCAGAATGTGTCTCTACTTGTCACCCTCGACCTGGTGTTGCACTGGCAGCAATTTCCTCGGAGGCTCCCCAGTTACCTCCTGAATACCTAGAATTCCAAGATGTTTTCCGGAAGGATCAGGCTAACTCTCTACCTCCTCATAGGTCTTATGACTGCCAGATAGACCTGATAACTGTATCTACTCCTCCTTGTAGTAGAATTTATGCCCTCACCGAGCCTGAGAATCTTCACCTCCGACAATACCTGGATCAATACCTAGCGAATGGGTTTATTCGTCCTTCCAAGTCCCCTGCTTCCTCAGCTTTGTTCTTCGTTCCAAAAAAAGAAGGGGACCTTAGAACTTGTATAGATTATCGCGCCCTGAACCAGATCACTGTTAAGAATAGATATCCGTTACCTTTGATCCCTGAACTCCTGGACCAAGTCAGAAAAGCATGCATATATACAAAGCTGGATCTTAGAGGAGCCTACCACTTGGTACGAGTAAAAGAGGGCGATGAATGGAAGACGGCCTTCCGCACCAAGTATGGGCTATTTGAATATCAGGTCATGCCCTTCGGACTTTGCAATGCCCCGGCCGCCTTTCAATATTTTATGAACAATGTCCTCAGAGAGCTCATAGATGTGTGTGTTGTTGTTTACATTGACGACATCCTCGTTTATTCTTCATCGGAAACTGAACATCGGAAACACGTGAAAATGGTCCTCGAGAGATTGCGTCAACACAAACTTTTCGCTAAGTTGGAAAAATGTGTTTTCAACGTGACTGAAGTTGAATTCTTGGGATTCATATTATCACCTAGCGGAGTGCGTATGGATTCAAAGAAGGTCGATGCAATTCTCAAATGGCCATCGCCATCCTCCGTAAAAAGGTGTTCAAAGCATGTTAGGCTTCGCTAACTTTTACCGCAGGTTTATCCCCGAATTCTCTCGAATAGTCCAGCCCATCACCGCCTTGTTAAAGAAAAACAAACATTTTGAATGGTCTACCGAGGCGGAACAAGCTTTCCAGAATTTGAAGACTAGATTTATCTCTGCACCGATCTTAAAACATCCTGCCCAGAACTCCCCTACATCGTTGAAACTGATGCTTCGAGCCTTGCCATGGGGGCAGTTCTATCACAAAAGGACCCAGTAACCAATCAGTTGCATCCCGTGGCATTTTGGTCCCGCAAATTCTCGCCTCCTGAAATCAATTACACTATTACTGATAAGGAACTTCTAGCTATCAAGTCCGCCTTTAAGGCTTGGCGGCATTATCTTCTGGGGGCCCGACACACCGTTACTGTGATTACAGATCACCGAAACCTGCAATATTTGAAAACCGCAAAAGCTCAATCCTCTAGGCAACTCCGTTGGGCACTATTCTTTGCCGAGTTTGACTTCATAATTACCTATCGACCTGGTACAAAAAACGGTAAAGCTGATGCCCTTTCTCGGATGGGAGTGGAAGAACATTTGATCAATCCTAAACCTGTACCTATCATTCCCGAACAAAGAATTCTAGGTGTAATCGCCACACAATCCATAGAGGAAGTTAAGGATAAAGCCAGGCTACTGGTAACTCCAGCAGACATACAGAATTGGCATCTGCAGGGAAAGGACTTTACGGTGAAGGACAACCTATTATATTTCCAAGAACGGTTATACCTGCCCAGCACAGATTTCCAGAAAAAGGTAATCTCTAGTTATCACGATTCTTTAATGGAAGGACATCCCGGTATGACCAAGACCTCGGAAAAGATCAAGCGCTACTTCTGGTGGCCGTCTTGGAAAAAAGATATCAGAGACTTTATAATGTCCTGTGGAGTATGCGCCCAAAACAAGAGTCAAAAGGAAAAACCAGCCGGCCTCTTACGCCCTATTGACATCCCGCCTCGCCCTTGGCATATGCTTTCTATGGACTTCATCACCGATCTACCTCCATGCTCCGGATACAATACGATCCTAGTAATCGTGGACCTATTCTCCAAGATGGCGCATTTCATTCCACTCAAAGGCTTACCAACAGCAGCAACTCTGGCCCGAGAATTTCTCGAAAACATCGTCCGACTGCACGGTTTTCCTTCAGTTCTAATTTCGGATCGAGGTAGTCAATTTATTTCTCATTTTTGGCGAAGTTGCTGTCGGTCGGCTCAAATTGATGTGAGACTTTCGACCAGCCACCACCCTCAAACCGACGGACAAACCGAGAGGACCAATCAAACTCTGGAACAGTATTTGCGCTGCATGCTACAACAAACTGAAAAAACTTGGAAAGATATCCTTTGGATAGCCGAATATGCCTACAATAACTCTGTCCACTCGGGAACTGGGAAGACCCCGTTTTTTCTTTTATACGGTAGTCACCCTCGAACCTCGGAGTTGGATCCACTCCAAGATCTTGGAACACCAACTGTAGACCACCTGCATTCTACAATCACCCAAGCCTTTAAGGAAGCCGTTTCTCACCTTCAAAGGGCTAAAGAACAATACAAGAAAGGAGCAGACCAACATCGGAAGGAAGCCACCCAATATCAAGTAGGAGATCAAGTCTGGTTATCCACCAAATATCTACCTCTAAAAGGACCACGCACATTCAACCCAAGATACCTTGGTCCCTATTCCATCACTACCATAGTAAATCCAGTAGCGGTCAAGTTGGACTTGCCCCCTCACATGAAGATACATCCGGTCTTCCACGTCTCTCTATTAAAACCCGTGCAACCTCAAACCCGACTAACTACATCTCCAAAACCTATTCTAGTTGATGGAGAACTCGAGTTTGAAGTCAAAAGCATCCTGGATTCCAAGATCTCCAAATCTAAACTATTTTACCTGATTGACTGGAAAGGCTACGGTCCCCAAGAAAGATCCTGGGAACCTGCAGAATATGTCCACGCGCCTCGTCTAATCAAAAGATTTCATCGAACATTTCCTAACAAGCCCAAACCCCCGGAGAAGCCCGGTTTGGGAGGGACCTTGAGGGGGGGTGCTGTCATGATCTCTGCTTCCAAAAGATCAGGACTTGCCCGACTCCCTTGGAAGCAGACCCATAACCCCGGTTCCGAGTGCCAGCCAGTCCCAATTGGGACCTTTTGGACCCTGTCCTGGTGCCAGTGGCACCAGGCTCATAAAGATGCCCAGACCCAGCGCTGGAAGCGCCGGGCTCATAATGCTTGGGTGGACTTACCTGCAGCAGACCATGCTGCTTACTTACCTGCCAGTTGAACCCCTGATCCTCTTCTGTTTGGGACTACTTTTCCTGTTGGGTGGGGCAGGAGCCACTCCCTAGGTTCAGAACACTGGAACTCTTCTGGAAAGCAGGAACTCTTTTCTTACCTAGGCGTGGCTGTGGAAGGAGACACCTAAGCACTACAGGAGGCTATTTAAACCACACCCGATGGATGAATCTTGCTTTGTGTTATTCTGCATTCTCTGCAGCAGAACGCTCATCGTGTCTTCTGCTTCTGATCCTGGGCCTAAGGGAACAAAGGCTTACCATCCTGGAATCCAGTCTTCAGCAGCACCTGTAAAGACAAAGAAAGAACAGGTTAGCACTACGGTCTTCAGTGGCAGCGCATCTCTTACCTGGTCCATCGGCTGTCACCAACTCCTCGCGCTGCATTCCGGCATCTGAAAGACAAAGGCTTACCTACTCTTCGCATGCTCCGGGGGTCTTCGCACTGCATTCCGGCATCTGAAAGACAAAAGCTTACCAGCTCTTCGCACGCTCCGGAGGCCTTCGGCGCTGCATCCCGCATCTGAAAGACAAAAGAAGGTGCGTTTAAAGACATTGGGCAACTTTATTACTCACGTGGCATTACTCCTTCCCACGCCGAATCCAGTGGGTATTCCAGCACCCTTCAGCTTCTCTAAAGCTCCGAACTTGTACCTGCAAGATAAAAGGGACAGTTAGTGCGCATCGTGAAGCAGGCTACAAGCGCTTACTTACGTGCTTCCAGGCGCTTCTATTCCTCACGCGGGTTCGATCCTCAACTCTCATCAGCCCGCCATCCGCCATCGGCGGAACCTTGCAAAACAAGAGATATCATTACAAAAGACTTTTAAGACATTTGAAGTGCCCAGAACTTACCGTTCGTGCAGTTAACGACGGACAGCAGTCCTCTGAGGTCAAGAGGCCTGCACCCTTATCCAGTGAAGAAACTGGTTACGGCACCCTGCCCCGAGGCAGATGGAGAGCTCGGCGTTCACTTACCTAAGGTGAGGGCGTTAACCTTTGGGGTTCTACAGGAGAAGAGAAAGGGAAGAGGAGAGAGGCACCCAATAACCCCAGTTCATTAATCCCATATTTTCTATCTGCAGACATCTTACTCTTCGAGTCAGACATACAGTGCACAGAGGTCCAGCCCAAAGAGCCAACCGTGTGTTACACATCACCTTTGAAGATACGGCATTCACCCAGTCAAGACCGGCGCCTCTGCGGGAATCAGGTGAGCGCTACACACCTGTAAGATGTCTGGTAAGAGTGGATCAACACTTTAGGCTCCATTGGTGCCACTCCCTGTGGTGGGAGTGCCGTTTGAAAGGGTAGGTATCGACATTGTTGGTCCCCTTGACCCTCAGAGATTCTATGGCAATAGGTTTATCTTGGTGTTGGTTGATCATGCCTCCAGATATCCTGAAGCCATCCTCAGGAAGCCATGTCTCAGGAGGATAGCTCAGGGGCAACATGCTCGCCTTGGAAGCTTGACGACATGGGGAACCACAGTTTCGATCGCCGGGTCCGCGCTTAGAAACCTCTGGGTATTAACCACGTTATAAATATCCTATCCTATCATATCATTGAAGACTGTGACTGCCAAGTGTGAGAAACCTGAGGGTATTCCCCCAAGGAGATCCCGGGAACCCCTTATTCAATGTGCCTTGCTTATCCCAACCCTGAAGGCAAACAAGCAGGGAAAGATCACCTGGGTAGGGAAACCTGGAGTTATGCTCAAGAGAATGCCCAAAGGGAGACGTGGTAGGTTACAGAGGAATGGGAAGCGGGTGAAATCTCTGAGATCTTTATGGGCTGTGCCACATCTGCCCTCCTTTCTCCCATTAAATCTCGACTTGTAATAAAACTGTTAACCTGACATGTCCCGACACAAGGGTCAGGCAAAGTCAGGCAATTGACTTAAATCACACACACCTGACGGCACTTCCTTTTCTCCACAGGGATAAAAGGTGGAACAAGAGAGCACAGTACGGTCAAGGCGAGCATGGTAGACAGCACAACAGCACAGCTAACCAGGCACAGCAGTTCACGAGAAGGAGAAAGGTGGTGAGAATCGAGAGGGTGGCGAGGAGAGAAGCAACCTTGCCCTTTTCGTCCCAGGCCTTTGGAACCTTTGTGGAAGAGGACATAAGACTGCAAACAATAGCGCAAGTGTCTTGCAGCAGATGTCAACGGTACATGGGCAGTGATCGAAGTGCACAAAAGAAGTAGTGGAACTATGTTCCCTGCTTCCATGTTTCAACTTCTTCCTACACTGTTATTTTAAAACGAAACCATTCCGGAACGGTTTCTTTTTAAATTGAAAGTATAGGACCTGTAAAAGGTCATTTAAAAAAGTATAGGAACACCGCTCCCGACCACTCCCGCTCACTTCGACCACTGTACATGGGGCATACTTACGCAAATAAGCAGGAGCGAGTGAAGCTCCCGTGTCCGTGGTACCGGCCTTGACTCCAGTGAAGAGAAAAGCCAAGCGGTTCATCACAGCTGGTGAGTCAAAGAGAGAACTGATAAGAACCGGGTTGTTTATTTATTTATTCCGATTTGTAAAGCACGCTACAGCTTGGGAGCATCGTGGTGCTGGTTACATAAGGGGGTGAACAACTTAGTTACATAGGTAGCAGTAAAAAGAGGTCACAACTTAGTTACAAAGAACAGCAAAAACAAAGCTGAGTTACATTGGTCGAAAGCATCGAAGCCTACTAATGGAGGAACAGACAGTTTGTAGCGAAGCTAGTGGATAGGTTTAGTTAAAGAGAGCAGTTTTGAGCTTTTTGCGAAAATCAAAGAGGGATGTTTCTGCCCTAAGTTCAGAAGGGAGCGCATTCCATAACTTTGGGGCTAGGTATGGGAAGCCTATTCCTCCAGCTTTGGCTCTGTGGATGCGTGGGATGGTAAGTTGGTTCATGTAGTAAGTTCTAGTGGGCCTAGTTGAGGTGGGTCTAGATAGTGTGTCTGAGAGGTAGGTTGGTGTGGTGAGGTTGATGCATTTCTGTGCAGTGGTGAGAATTTTGAATGTGATGCGGTCTTTGACTGGGAGCCAGTGTGCAGCTTTTCTTGCTTGCGAGATGTGATCTCTTTTGATATGCTTATGGCAGCTCTTAGTGCGTTATTTTGAGTGGTTTGGAGAGTGTTTATTTTTTTGTGGATGAGCCAGCGAGTAGAGTGTTGCAGTTGTCAAGCTTGGCTCCTATAGTAGCTCTAGAAATAGAGAAACAGTTGACCATGTTTAGGAAGGGTTTGATGGCGTTGATGAGTTTGGTGCTGAGGGCGGAGGCAGAAACTATAGCGCTGACTTGCTTGTTCATGGACAGCACGGCATCAGCTGTGTTGAATGAAAGTCGCAAAGTGGCAATTTGAAGGAAGTTCAAAGTACTATGAGAATGTGTAAGGGAAGACCAGCTACAGAGGGAACCGGCACCAAGTGGGTGCTAACTTGAGAGACTCTGGTTGACCCAATATTGAGTAAACTACAGATACCAGAAGGCTGTAGGGGAGCCGCCCAAACAGGTTGAAGTGGTCATATAGGAGGTCAAGCAAAAATCGTCATACAGCTGAAAGACTTTGATCTGCAAACTAGTGAAAAGCAAGGGAAGTGAACCCCACACTGAGAGAAAGCAACCAAGGTGAATCCCACCATAATTGTGAAAGTAAAGAAGGGTCAGCGCCCAGAAGAGGGGAACCCAGGGGTGAAGCCGTCACCCAAAAAGCCACAGTGAACCCGCCGGAGGGAGGTTAATGGTCAAGAAGGATCAGAGCCCAGCATAGCGGGATCCAAGGATGAGAAGTTTGTCACCACAAGATTGGTGAAAGTAAACGCCCAGAAGATGGTGACTCAGGGGTGAAGCCGTTACACGAAAGTATTTGTAGAAATAGTTGAAAAAGACTGTGAGGGATCAGCGCCCAGAAGAGGGGGTCCCAGGGGTGAAACAATCACTGGAAAGTGTTCTGAGGGGTCAGGTTCGTAGAACCGATTTTTGTGTTTGTTTGTTGGAACTTTCTGGCCAATGAGAGCAAGAGACTTTTTTATTGGAAAGAGACTTTTTACCCATCAGAGAACCCGATAGCTTGAACAGAACTGTTGACTCGTGCTGAAGAAAGTTTGATTGTGTGCTGTGCTCTGGAGACCCACGTTATCCTGTGCAGAAAACGTCGGAAAGGGAGACCCATGGCAATCACATCCTGACTTATTATTTGAGAACTCTTCTTTCCTTATTGCAACCCTATCCCACTTTTTTTTGTATTTAGCGGAAGGAATTGGCAATAGATTTTTTTTAGCATAGGCCCTTTTATTTGACACAACACCAAGAAGACTGCCTTATTTTTCATTTGATGGTCCACGCTTGCTCCCACCTTAGGTTTAGACAAGGCGATTTTCCACCCTGCATACATTGTTCAATAAACACCCTTCAACTGTGATCACTTGTGTCTGTCTTACTTGTTGCCACAATGAGTCCCTTACAAAAGTCAGGTGCAAAAGCATTACTTGACATATTTACTAGGGTTGGCTTCCCTAAATAAGTTGTGTCAGACAGAGGCAGCAACATTAAGGGGCTGATTCATGGAATTATTTCCGCCGAAAAACGGGAATTTGTGCGCCATTCTGCCCGCAAATCCCCATTTTTTAAACAGGGATTTGCGGGCAGAATGGCGCACAAATCCCCGTTTTTCAGTGCAAATAATTCCATGAATCAGCCCCTATGTCTAAGTGCATGCAAGCCATGTGGAAAGATGATAAGTTATCATTGGCTTATCACCTACAAACGAATGGCTTAGTTGGCAGGTTTAATAGAACCCTCAAAATCAAGATTGAGGCTCTGGAAGAACCTCAAAGGAGAAAGTGGGATCTCCTGTTGCCATGCTTGCTATTGGCCTACAGAGATGTACCTCAGGAGGGTGTGGTTTTCAGCCCCTTTCAGCTTCATTTTGGTCACCCTTTTAGGGGGCCACTGGCAATAGTCAGAGAAGGGTGGGGGCTTGTATGAGAGTAGGAGGCATGTCCCCCTGACATCTAGGAAAGGAGCTCCGTTTGTTATGAAGAAAACTTAGTCTAGTTAGGCACTCGCTGACTGTCGGTCTGCAACACAGTGCTCCGAAGAAGAAAGGGAGCCATTTATGCATCGAACTGGGACGCTCAAGGTAACAAACTTGAAAAACATTATCTCTGCTATGCAGCAAGCCTTTGACATTAAGGGAAATATGATGACTAAACCACAACAAATATTTAATTAGAGGAAATATATTTTTTCGTGTAGGGAGGCAACCCTGGCAATCCAACTACCAGCACTAAAAACTAACAAACAGATTGGCTTTCGTGTGACTGAAAACAACCCCATTCCAACCAAGGAAGTTAGAACGTTCAACCTAATTTTTCGCTCCTTTTCCCACAAGGTAGGTTCCAGTGGACAGTCATTATTTGAATAT
Organism: Ambystoma mexicanum; assembly: GCF_040938575.1. NCBI lineage: Eukaryota > Metazoa > Chordata > Amphibia > Caudata > Ambystomatidae > Ambystoma > Ambystoma mexicanum. Next base: position 1,433,376,219 of record NC_090929.1, on the reverse strand, counting down.
TTTGACAAAACTAGCACTGAATATTGCACATCCATCGAGAATTTAGAATATCTTTGCAAAAATCTTGTTTCCTTTTTACAATTAGGTCACTGTGCTAACTCTTCATTCAGCGATTTTTCTGCCAGATTTTGAAGCATGCAAATTTGAAGCACTCGTTTTTCAGGAAGGTCACTCCAAACATGAATTCGATCAGGCTTGACAAAACCAACGTAATTTGAAAGAGTACAAAAGTGTAGTCAAGGCAGCAAATGGAGAGAAGCTTGAAAATTCTATTACATAAATACCCCAAATGGTGTTTCAAAATTTCACAAGATCTGGTTCTAATAAACAATGAGCATGTGTTTGTTTTTTTGCTCACAGATTTGCTCACAGATTTTTTTAGATTGATCCCTGGTTGGATTGTCTTTACCTCTGCGCTACATGCCTCACACAAACAAGGGTTAATACCATCTTGCCCTACTTTTTGATTACCCATTATAGTGATTGGGTACGTTTTCTTACAGGACATATTATTAAAGACAGTCATTTTTAACCTATTGCAATTACTAAAACAGTCCCCCAGCTGAATGTAAACATTTTCTTCATATTCTTTAACTCCAACTTTCTTAAAGAAGAATTTCTCCCAAAATTTCTTGCCTGCTTCCCCCTAGGGTCATGTGACAAATCCGCCCTGGGGAAGGCTGTTGACATAATGCCCAGCAGGTGTCTCGCTTTGCCGAAATGTATATTGGTCTCTACAGATTTGATTAACAACACCCATATAAATTACAAAATAATTAACAATTGTGATGATTTTCTCGCATACGAAGCCAGACCTGCTTAGAGAAAAGAAATCAGTAAACTATGTGAAAAAGTTAGATACTTACTTTAAAAGTTTTGAGCACATTCTATGTGTTTTTTATTGCAACTTGTGTTTTTTTGCTATCGTTATTCATATGTATTTGACAATAACGTTGTCCTCGTTTTTGTATTCACTATATACTTTTATGTTTTACAATTCAACTCTAAAAATAAAAATGCTTTTTTTGACAAAATTGATGTTTACATTCGGATCCTTAGTGGGAAAAAGTGTAAAGAGATATCTGTTTTTATATACAATCATGTAAAAAGATGATTAGATACTAAATCAATACTGCAACAGCTTTGGGACCATTCATATTGTATGTTTATGACCCCCGCCTTATCTGGACCACATCAGGGCCCCCTATTATTTTCAGTAGGTGTCCAATATAGCAACGCTGATGGGTTGTCCAGAATATTTAGCAAATCTGAACATGAGAGTCATCCAGGGGTGGATTAATTCCCCCTGTCCTTAGGTGTGGGAGGGGGCGAGTGTTGGGAAAGATTTCCCTCAGGGACAATTTTCCCTCCATTTCTGAACCCCCGAAACATTTTGCTTTTGTTTGGCTTACCTAACCTGACTTTTAACAATGGAGCACAGCCTTCAGATGCACTCCTGTGGGCTTTCACTCATTTGTTATGGGGAACCTGACACATCCTTCAGGCTGTCAGTACTGGGAAACTATGTTCCCCTTAGTCTTCAACTATGTTGCCATTTCTTGGTAACTTTTTATCCAGTGAAGAGAAAAGCCAAGTACAATACAGTACCGCGCATAGGGGTCCTTTTGTTTGATGTCCCTATCCACCCTCTAAGGATGTTTTAATGTTTGTACAAGTTTGCATAGGATGAACTGGTTGAAGCAGTTTACTTTTAAAGTATTTTTACTTCATTCTTATGGCCCATACCACATTTTCCGCTACTGGCTCAAGACTTTGGCCAGTGCTGGAAATGGTCATGCCACAAAGTCTTTTATTCTGTCCTTCAGCCATTTTGTCCCTTTGCCTTCACCCAAGTAGAGAGATCGGGGTATACCTTTTTTAGGCATGCAGCATCCCGTGAAAACCACATCTTTTGCCGACTCCTGCATGTCACGTGTGCTAGTGCCCAGGAAGAGGGTTGGAACTGTCTGGTCCCAATCCACAGTACTGGTGCCAGTATGTCTGGTAGGCCTGAATGACGGCAACCACTGTGGACCATGATTGGCCCATGCCTGGCATGCATGCAAGAGGGCAGATCTTCCATTGGCTATCAGTGATTTGAGCACAAAACGAATCTTGGACAAAAGAAAGGGCTTTTCATCCATTCCATGTTGATCACCTGAATTTCACACCAAACTACAGAAGGAGCCAAGTATCCTGAACGAAAGAGCAGACTCGTGGAACCACCGGTGACGTGCTGGAACGTTTGGCACCCTGTCCCCACTGTTGTCCTGTCGGACCCTGGAAAGTTTGGCACACTGACCCCACTGTTGTCCCGTCGGACCCCTGCTTTTGTATCGTACCAAGAAGGCCTGCAAGGGCGCTTTGACCCTTTGGAGTAATGGGATCAACTACTCTCGGCAACTCCTGCTTACTGTAAGGAACACATGGTGGCAACAGTAAAGACAGACACAAGTGATCACAATTCAAGGTGTTTATTAAACTGTATGCAGGTTGGAAAAATGCCTAATCTAAACCTAAATCTAAGATGGAAGCAAGCATCGACCGTCAGATGAAAATAAGTCAGTCCTGGTGACATTGTGTCAAACAAAAAGGGCTTATACTAAGAAACCTATTGCCAAACCTTACAACTAATACAACAAGGGCGTGGGATAGTTTTCAAGAAAAGAAAGAAGTCATCATAAATAATATGTCGGGATGTGGTAGATTGGATCTTCCTTCCCCACATTTTGAGCACGGAGTAAGATGGGATCTTGGAGCACAGTACTCTCTCGAGCTTACCCAGCACGAGATGACAGTTCCTCTGGCAGCTCTCAGGGCGGTTGATGGCCAAGTCTTGTTCCACTTGAAAGTCTTTTGCCTTCGAGGACCTGACGTACTCAATAACAAAACAAGAGTTCCTTCAACAAAATGCAAGTTCGCTTCCTTTGGGTGAGGATTCTTCACCCCTGTGTCCCCCTCTTCCGGGCCCTGGCCTATCCTTATTTTCAGCCTCCCTCCTCCAGGTTCACAGTGGCTTTTCACTTACTCACAAATCTTAATGTCTTTTTAAACAGTTTCAGTGGACATCCCTCGGCCGGATTCACCTTTGTCAACACACTGTTTCTTGGGACTTTAGACTTTGCCCCCTCCTGGCATCCCTCTTCCGGGTTCACTCTTGCCAACTTTGCATTCACTTTACTTTCAATGATTTGCGGGATTCACTTTCCTTGCTTTCTCACGATGCAGGATTCACTTCACTTACTTTCTTTACAGTTCCTAGGTCAAAGGCTTTCGACTGTAAAGGGATTTGCTTAACATTCTGTATGACCACTTTGACCTAACTTGGTGGCTCTCCTCTGGCCTTCTGATATCAGTAGTTTCACTCAGACAGGGATCGACCAGAGTCTCTTAAGTTAGCACCCACGTGGTTCCAGTCCCCTATGCAGCTGGTCTCCCCTTTACAATCTTACAGTTCTTTGAACTTCATTCAACTTGCCACTTTTCGACTTTCATTCACCACAGCCCGGCACTTATCGGTTCTCCCCTGGACTCAATGGCAGTGAGGAACCACTTGGCTTTACTTGCAGCTGGAGTGAAGATCGGTACCATGGTAGCAGGAGTCTCACTCGCTCCAGCTTATTAGCATCGATACGCTGTGTGTACCATTAACATCTGGTGCAACACACTTGGGCTATTGTTCTCAGTCTTACAGTGCCTTCTGCAGAGGTTTCCTTGGGTTTTGTTGAAAAGGGCAATGTCGGTTCTCTTCTCACCAGCCTTTCGATGTTTTCCACCTTTCCACTCCTCTTGAACTGCCGGGTCGGGATAGTTGTCTCGTCATGCGGTCTGCCTTGATTGTACTCAGCTCTACCTTTTATCCCTGTGGAAAAGGGAAAGGGCCGTCAGGTATGTCTGATTCTGATCAATTGCCTGACTTTGCCTGACCCATGTGTTGGGGCATGTCAGGTAAATGGCTCTAGTGTTAGTCCGTTCTCTGGTGTGTCGTACGAAAGTATTTGTGTCAGAAAGGGGTTGGGGGGCAGTGGTTTTGAATGTCCTAAGGGGTAGGATGGGGAAAAGGTTTTGAAAGGAGGGGGGTACTGCATCTCAGCCCTTGGTGTCCACCTCCCACTCCCCAAGGACCCCCCATCCAGGTGATCCTCCCTCACTAGTCCACCCCCAGGAACTGGATCCAAATGCAATGGCTCTGTCCTGACCACCTGGATGACAGATCGCCGGGGACTAGTAGGAAGACACCTTCAGATTGCTCACATTACGATCACAAAGAGCCTCTCCAGAAGTTTTCCTAGGCCGTCCAGTGAACTGACCAGCTCGATTCCAGGATATCGCACAGGAGCACTGCAGTCCCGAGTTGACACCCAAGACTTTGGGCATTACTTACTTGTGGTCCTGGGCCCTCTCCCACCCAAACTCATTGTCCTGGCCTCTCTGGGTCACTATTTATGAGAGTGTACCACGCTGCAAGCATTCGTGGTCCCCGTGTCGCCCGCTGTGGTGACTGTTGCTGTAAGTGCCTGCAGACCTGCCCCACCGTGTCCTGAGACGTGCAGCACAGGAACTATCATTCGCCTTCATTCTAACGCTGAGAAAAAGTTACTGTCCCACCACAGACGATCATCCCATCCCACAGCTGCTGAGAGCCGAAGTAAACCTGTAACTGCAAGGGTGAAACCTGCTAGAGAACTGGACTAGGTTGGCAATGTTTGGCTCGGACTGTGTCGAGTTTCAGTGAACACTTACTTTTCTTACTGGTGGCCCGCTGGCACATCCATCTGTTTTACATACAAAATCCCTGAAAATATACTCACCTTAGCCTGTGCTCCCAGCTATTCCCGAACTCTGAAAGTCACTCTATCTGAAATGATAGCCCCTCCCCAAAGGGTAGGGCTTTATTCTTCATTGCCTCAACCCCCTTCCTGAACAGCTACAGCTCCCTAAACAGTACCCTCTTTTTGCTTTATGCACAACTACGCATTGTGAATGCACTGCTATACATTTGAGCACAAGGCTCCTCACTTCTTAGGGCTGGTCTGCATAAGATAGGGATTGATTTCAAAAAACTGCCTAATTCGATATCTGTGTTGAACTTACCTCTTCTATTGCAGGCTGTGGTTATTTTCTCCCCTCTCATCAGCATTAGGCAAAAAACATTTTGTATATATGTTACATAGTGAAAAACGTGTTTGGTAACTATTTTATTATAACTGTGGTTTATTCGTGTTTTGTTATAACGGCCTCTAATAAATGTATTTTTGAACTACATCTGTCTTAGAGTAATCTATGGAGTTTTACTGTGTGTGTTCACTGCAGGCTTCTGATCGATCTCACCCCTCCTGAGACTTAGTCTTGACTGCTTGCCAAGCTACCGTTGATTGGTCTGGTTGTCCAGAAGGTTCCCCCTGTTCTACTAAACTAGGGTGGCCTCCTAAACTGCAGCACACCAGGTCAGAGTTTAGAAATCCATCTTAAAAGCTATCTATTATGAGTTTGAATTATTTGGAGTTCGGATGGAATTGGATTGTGAATCCATGATGCAGCTTACTCCTGAGACAATTCTGTCTCTATGTTTGTCTGGATATATTGTTAAGAAGTGTTGGGGATTTTGTCAGAGGGCTATTACATATTCTTGTGGTATTTTCTTCTGATGGTATAGTGGTATAGCATTTTTCTGGTGATACCCTCTATGATGTGACAAGACTTCCCTCTATCACCTGTATTCTATTTGAGTTCAACTCCAAATACAGATTTCTGTGCCTAACACACTTGAAATGTTCGCAGTGCTAACTGTCTCTCCAGCAACTTATTTACAAGGCTGGACTACTGTCTTTGACAGATCTGCTCAGCTGTAAGCATGCACAGCCGAAACAATGCACTCACGCTCTCTCTATCTATAAAACCTGCAGTAAATCAAATGACACAACCTGACCACCATGAAAAATGTGTCAAGACACAGAGTAACTTTTAAAATGTTCATTTATAAATGAATTTACTGATCGTAAAACAGCAACATTGAATAGCAATATCAATAATCATGTATTCAGTAAAAATAAGGAGCAAGATAGAAAATTTCAACACAAAGGGCCTCATTACGACCCAGGCGGTAAGTTACCGTCTGGGTCGTACCCTTACCACCAAGGCGTAAACTATGTCTACGCCATGGTGGTTGGCGGATTTACCGCCCCATTCTAAGGTGAGTGGGGCGGTAAATCCCCATTTCCCATTTTACCCTTCCCCAATCCCATTTTTGCCCCATAGGGCATAATGGGAATGGGGAAAGGCGCTAATTACGCCACCGTAACTTACGGTGGCGTAATTAGCACCAAGGTCCCTTTGCGGCATGGGCTTTAACGCCTGCAAAAAGCAGGCGTTAAAAACACCATCCCGCAAAGGGACCTTGGAATCAGGCGTTAAGGGTCGGCGCCATTTACAAAAATGTAATTTCTCCAAATAACATTTGAAAGGAGCTGAATTCTTTTACATGAAAATAAAACTCCCCTGACTGTCTCAGAATACATTGACACATGTGCACCTCACTTATCTCAGATATACTCACATTAAATATGAGCAGGATTTCTGCTCTGTTATAACGGGCAACCCTTATTTGTTGTCCTGCCAGCATGCAGCAGTATCGCAACTCCCGCACCCAGGCAGTCCAGATAGAAGGCCACAACCTCCCTCCGATTACAGCTCATCTTCTTAGTCTGCTGCCCTGGGAAAGACTTGCCTCTTAGCACTGCCCGATCCCAGCCAGTCACTTGCTCATCTCACCACACACCCCTTCTGTCTCTTGAATTTATATGCTATCCCTGTCAATCTCACTAAAAACCTGTGTGAAAGTGGACAGAATATCCACTGACGGGCCCATAGGCCAGTGCCCACCCTCTAGTACTTGTAAGACAAGATAGCTGCACCATATGAGGAATTGGGGTGCAGGATTCACTTACTCCAACATGACTCAATAAGGAGGACTGAGTAGTTTGGCAAAGGGAAGTCCGTTTAATGACAAGTACATCAAACAGGGAAACAATTGGAAATCAGCATCTTTGCGATCGCCTGTCTCGCTCCGACTTCCTCGAACTTCAGTTGAACAGCAACTTTTATACATAAAACTTGTCATTATTGACGTCTAACTCTACAAAACCCATCATGCAATATAACTGGTCAGGAAAGGTAACTTAAGTATAGGTGCTATATCTGTATATGGTAACAGATCCATGGTAACTATGTCCAACCCTCCACATCATGCGTGATAGACGTCATGACAACTACGACGTCCCATTGGTTCTACAATCTATAGGACCCTAGATAACATGGTCTATTGTGATTGGGCAGGTTACACCCTTAGACGTAAATCTCCACTTTTAATTATCAGCATGCAGAATGGACACCCAGGTGCCTCATGCCCTAGGATTCACACTGCCTCCTTTCTATCAGTCAGTATCTTTGGGCTATGTGTCAATTAGTTGGCTGGGTATGGCCTTGAAACTGTAGCCTTTTATCAGGAAACGTTATGGCATCCTCGGGTTATGGGTGACATCAGACGTTAGTGCCTCCTTGTGCTCGGCTGCTCACGTGTCTGTTCACCATGAATCTGCTTCAGTTTCCAGCTTTTAATGGGTTTAATTCTACTTAGGCCTCGCCACCTGCCTGGGCCTCCCTTATCTTGACCTTCACGGGGCAGGCTGGTATGCTCTGAAGTTTTGATTCTTGTTAACTGATGTTCTCCTCCCCTTCTCTGGTTGGCCTCGATTTCCCCGGCATGAGCTGCTCCATGCTGAGTTTCGATTCCGCTCTTCCCTTCTGGCTTTAGCTGGAATATGAATCTCGGCCCTGATGGCCCCATGCAGCCTGCGTTTAGTTCTGCTTTACAAAATGGAGTCGCACTTGTATAATGCGCCTTATTGAGGTAGATGTATGGTTGGCGCTTGCCGCTCTATTCTTCTACTAAGCATTGCAAGCAGTAACTTTTCTTAGCTTCTTGCGTTTCAAGACTATTTACACGCATTAACTGGTTGGTTGCTTCCATCTTGACTCACAGCAATGTTTCCTTACGTTTTAACATCGTCTCTTTCCTGTGTCCGATACATCTATTTTCATAGTTACTTGCACTGACGTGCTATCTTCGATAGCGGGTTCCGTTCATTCGCAAGTCTTTGCAGGCCCTTGTGTTATTTCCACTGGCCCTCCATTAAGGCTCTTTGGGTTTCTTCGTGGATCGTCTGTAGGTACTCAGTTGCTGATATGGTTGTCTAACAGGGTAATGTGCAGCCCATGGTTGTCTGGTTATGGGTGCTTCAACCGGTACGGCTCTTCTGATGTACACTGGGCAGAGTCCCAAAGCAGCTCTTTGTTGGTTCATTTGCTCCTCATACGTCACATGCCTTGGCGAGTACGCTCCTGGTACCTCGTAATTGGGGGCACGGGTACAGGCCATGTCTGGGACCTCCTCTACACTTGCCTCAAACATGACGTGCATCATCACCTGATTTGGTTTCTCTGGAAGCACAGCTTCATGAATAGATTTGTAACAATCATTTCCTCTGTGTACAATGGCGCTTTCACCAGAGTGCATATCTTGCTCGCAGTTTGTGCAATGAAATCACAGCCAGCAAACTTGTGCCTGCACGTTTTAACTCCACTGTAAAAAGCAACTCACTTTTTGACATGTCATCTGAAGCATTTTACAATGCTTTCTTAAAGGTAACTTATAATTTAATGGGAAATTGTTAGTTGGTTAGTTTTGATTAATGTGTACATAGTGCAAACTGGACAGATGACCTGTTCACCCTGAAGTTGATCATTTTAAAATGTGCTTACTACAAGAAAGTGCATTTCTGTTTGTAATGTATGCCAACTATTTGATGTCTGTATTCTGTTTACTATCTCCTCTGCATATAATGTCATGACTCACTTACTGCCCCTTATATACAGTATCCATACCTCTACAGCATTTCTCCTACTCTCTCCTACATCTCCCTCCTTATCTACTTCTGGGATCCCCTGGGATATCACTGCAAGCGAAACAAAAAAACCTTTCAAAAGAATAAAAAAAATTAAAATATGTGTACTCACAACTGAAATGTCCATATTTGAAATAAACAACCACCATATACATTAAACCACAGGTGTCATTAATTATGTACATACTCCTGCTTCATGGAACAAGCAACCTTTCCCGCCACATATACATTAATGATGTTTCAAAACATCAATAAATACCATATATTTACATATATAAAAAAAAGAAAATGTATATATTTTTTTTAATCAGATATCATCTTTTATGGTGGTCTGATTTTCATTTTGGTGGAGCACAACACAGCACAGCAATATGCTCCATATGCAATAAATGAAAAATAAAAACAAAGTGAAGATTATGGGCCTAATTATGGGTATGGAGGCAGCCATGCCCTTAATAAGGCGGGCTCCAATACCGGGTTCTGTGAATGAGGAATTACCGAGTCATTCCGACCTTGGAGGACCCGATAATTCCTCATGCACAAAACCATTCCCCATTCCCATTTGAGCCCCCGTAGCCATGAGGCTGCTTGTCTATTATTCTAAATGGACTTTACCATGCTGCAAGAAACTTTGAGTTTTTATGCTTACTTTTCCCAAAATTGAACTTATAGACCTGATCTCCCACCTTGTATTCCCTTATAGATGTCTTCCTATCATAATATGTTTTTGCACTATCAGCAGCCCTCTCCAGATTCTGCTGCACAAATGTAAATGCATGTTGTAAGTGCTTCCTCAACTTTTCCATCTATTCGTGAATTGGGGAGGCATTCACAAGTGTTTGTTCATGGGTCCTGTACAACAATTGTTGTGGCAACACCATCTTTTTTCTTGTTAGTATTTCCTGAGGACTGAGATTTGTTGATTTAGCAGGGGTCGATCTAATGGTCATCAATACTAAAGGCAGCCAAAGGTCCCAACTAGAACCTGCCTCAGCCACAAATGTCTTTAAATATTATTCCTTTCCACCCCACCTGAAGAAGAAGGCCGATATGAGATGTGCAGTTTCCTTTTCACACACAATATTTGGCAAAGTTTGGTCATCAATGCACTAGTGAAATAACTACCCCGGTCTGACTCTATCCTTTGGGGTAACCTAAATCTTGAAAAAATATGATTTACCACCAGCGTGGCTGCTGTTTGCGCACTGCAATCCAGTGTGGGAATGCATTCCACCCACTTGGACATTAGACAAACCACTGTTAATATATATTGATTTCTCCTGGCTGATATTTTTACAGGCCCAACATAGTCGATTTACAAATCGGACCATGGAAGGGTCAAACCTCTTTTCATTAATGGTGCTCTATGCATAATAGGTGAAGCAGGCTGAAATTGTGCACATACCAGACACCCTCTGGTGTATAGTTCAACATTGTAGGACATATGTGGCCAATAGGCATAATCTTTTAAAATTTCCAAAGTTTTTTGTGAACCCCTGTGTCCTGCAGTTATTTCATCATGTGCATGTAACATCAATCCCTGAAATGACAAGAGCATCACCCATTGGATGTGACCTGTTACAGATTCTCTAATCATCAATCCATTTTGTAACCTAATTCTCTTTTTGTTCTTCAGCAGTACTCTCAATTCTTCTTTCCCTTTACAATCATTTTCCATTAGAGGATTTTGTTCTGCATCTACCAAGCGATTGTAAAACATGCCTAAAATTGGGTCTTCTTTTTGTGCTTTGATCATGTCCTGATCTGGGGTATCAGAACTTTTTTCTCCAATATATTATTAAATCATTTTCTGACATGAGTTTGTCTATGGCTTGAATCATCTTCCCATGTTTAAGAGGTTTATTGTTATATGTGAGCATACCTTTTGCCTTCCAGCCAGGTAAATATTCCATAAAACTATTTTGAGCATAATCAGAATCAGTCACTAAAACTATCTCTTTGAACTTAGTTTCAGCTGCGTTAGCAATTGCCTTGTAAATGGCAGCTAACTCTGCTATTTGACTACTCCTAGATTCAATCCTCATGCTCACTCTTGGGATGTTATCACATTTAAACCAGATATTTCCTATTCCTGCCTCAAGCTCTTTTTCCGTATTATTTTCTACATGATATGTCCAACCATCCACACGCAATGTTGTTAAATCCCTACATGCATCCTCATTAAAATCTTTGTGGGGAGATTGTTCAAATTCATTCAAACTTTATTCTATTTCTGCTTCATTGGGTGTACATTCAGCTGCTCAATCATGCAGATCCGCTAGCCTTGGGCGACTGGCCTCTTCATATTTTTGTCTATATTTTACTTTCACAGGAAGCCCCTTCAATGCCAACGTCCAAGAAGTAACTCTGGACTGTGCCAAATTACCTGACCTAATTCTTTTACTTTGCAGTAACTGTAGGGATTGGTGATTTGTTTCAATAATTACTCTTTCCCCTTGAATGATGGGACAGAAATGTTGCAATGCCCAAACAGTGTTTAGGTGTGCTTTTTCACATTCACTGAATGTAGTTTCAATGTGAGATAACGCCTTGCTAGCATATGCTTTAGTTTTATTATTCAAATCATGCCTTTGAGATAACACTGCTGACATACATTGGTCAGTGGTCATATTTCTACAAAGAAATCCTGGTTCTTTATGGGATATGCCAAAACATGCACCTTCATGAGACATTCTTTCAGCCTAGCCACCGCTTCACACTGCTCCTTTTCCCAATTCCAGAGATAAATCCTGCTTTAATAATCTGGTTAAAGGTTGGGTAATCTCTGCATAGTTCTCAATGCATTTCCTGTTATAGTCTGGCATCCCTAATAAGCTTTTTAATCCTTTCAAATTAGTGGGCTCTTTCAACTTCTGTATCGCTTCCACCATTTTCTTTTGTGGATTCAACCCATTCTCAGTCACCTCATGACCTAATAAGTTCACTTTCATTTTACACCATTGTGCTTTCTGCAAAGATACTTTGGCTCCCACCTTCAGTAACTGGCCAAGCATATGTCTAATCTCATTAAAATGACTTTGCTGATTCTCATTTTTAATTAACACATCATCTACATAAACTATTGATGACCTCTCTGCTGCATCTGGGAGTGCCTTCCTCAAAAATATTCCAAAATCACTCCTACTATTCACATACCCAAAAGGTGTTCGCGACCATGCATATTGGGATTTGTCAAACGAAAATGCAAACAAGTTTTGTATGTCTTCAGCCAGTGGCAGACACCAGTAACCAGATGGAAGATCTAATGTGGTAAACACCTTTGACCCGTGGACCTGTGTGAGACCTTGATCAATAAATGGAAGTGGCCACCTGGAAACAGGCATTCTCTTGTTTAGCTGTCGTAGGTCTGCACACATACGCCATTGGCCATTAGGTTTTAACACACCCAAAATGGGAGTATTTGATGTGCTATGAATAGGCCTGATGATTCCTCGTGATTCTAAATGTGTAATTATCTCGGCTAATGATTCCAAACAAGCCTGGGGCAACCAATATTGACACACAAATACTATTCCTATCATGTCCCTCCAGTAATGTGGCCACATGCAGATCGGTTAGGCCGCTATCATACGTTCCTTTGCGAAAAACATCTTTAAAATCCATAAATATTTTTCTCAACTGATCCTTTTTGTCTTCATTGGTACATGCATCTGCAGCCTGAACCTGCTCTTCTACCATTTGTGAAAATTCTGGGGAATCCTCTAATGGAGGAACCTCTGTGCTCTGCTTTAACTGTGTGGCTGTATCTCTTTGGAGAGTTGACACATTTAAATATTTTGGAATATTGACTTCCATTTCAATATGCTGCTTTTCTGTTTTATTTTCCTTTACATCAAATAGAATGCAATTATCTTGGTGACAGCAGACTGTCTCACTTGAATCAGATGGATACACAGAATTAATTTTAAATATTTATTAAGGTTGAGAATCCAACGACTCTGGCAAATCACCCTGCACATTCACATATCTCTCAGGTATATTCACAATCACGGCATTATTGAAATCTGCAGTATAATGAGATTTTTGTATTGCCATTCTTAATGCAGAATTCTCCTCTAAATGAATATCCTGGCACCCATTGTTGCCCACCAGTATCTTAATAGGCCCATCCCCAATCTCTTCCAGTGGCGTATATTCACATTCTAGCACTTTCTGCCTCATGGATTCATTTAGGCACACAAATGCATCAGAATCCCTCTTCTGGTGTCCCTTTTGGTGTTTTTCCGTTATTGTAACTTGTCTGGTAAATGAAGGAATGGTAACATCCCTTTTCACCTGTAATTCAATCGCACATGGTACCATCTGTGCACAATGATAAGCTTGTCTCTTGTCTTCAAACTCAGATACAGGACTCCCCAATCTGGACCACACTTTGTGATTAAGAAAATCTACCACCATACAGATTCATGCATAATGTAGTTTCCCAAATAAAAGTTATTCTGTGCCCCACTCACTATTCACACGTTGTGACAGATAGTTTTCGGCCCAATGGTGATTTTTAGCATGTATCTTCCTATGACTCTATTCCCTCAGTCTGGATCCCTCAGTCCGGATCATCCAACCAAAAAAAGTGTTCATTTTTTATTCTGAATTTTGGGATCTCCTCCTTGTCAATTATTTGCTGGATATTTTCTCATTAATGAAACTTCTTTCCTGCTAAAGTGTCTTCTATCATTTCAGAATGACCATTTACATGGATAGGGATCCATGTCTGGCCATCTCCCATTTGTATTTCAGAAAAGGGTCAAAATGTGTTTTTCTGTGTCCATCTCTGGAGTGACAGGTGGCTTGCATTTTTCTTCTTTTAAGTAAAGGTGTAATGTATTTTCATCTGTTTCTGTTTGCCATTTTGTCTTGGGTTCCAAATAAATCTTTAGAGACTGCTTATTTTCTTTACCTCGCATTTCACCCTGACACATTAGAATGACAGTGACACTAGGTTCACAGTCATTCTGAAGATACACTTCCACTGCATCATCTGACTTAAGCACTGTATGGCATTCTTTTATACTGTTTTTCTGTGACCTCACCTTCTTAGGCCTCAATGGCTTTTTGGCTAGGGACCATAAAACCCCATTTACCCCATCAATGAGAGGTGAAAACCTTTTCTGGCAATTTGTCCCCATAAGGAAAGGTATTTCACTGAGAGATGTGTTCAATACTTCCTGTCTCATCCTGTGTTTCCCTATCTTTATGTCAACCTCAGCGACACCTTTGATAGGTATCTCATCACCATTAAAATTGTGCACCCGGCCTTCATTTTGTCTCACTTTGATATGCTTTTGTGGGGATCTCCCTTCATTGATACTTTTTACCAACTCTTTGGACATGATTGTGGCCTGTGCACCTGTGTCAATCATTGCAAATGCATTGCATTTCTCTTCCACAGTAATAGGAGCATAATACCTGTCCTCAACTTCTTCCAGCCAATAAAAAGTGTGATTTTTTGCTGATTTCAGGACTCACCTTTCTTAGTATCTTTTCACTGCTTGCCAAACACATGGGCATGTGAAATTATATTTTCCCTCCTTTTTGTCCATTTCCTTTGTCTATTTTCCCATGTTCAGAACCCATTTGGAGTGTAGCCACTGTTGCCCCTCTAACCTGGGACTATCAGTGTTTACACTGCAGTTTTCTGACTGAACATTCTCACAAAGATCACGTGTTAGCTTGTCATTTTCTAGCTCAGAACACCTATTCGCATTTTGCATGGTACCTGTCTTCTCGGTCTCCTGAAATATGCGTGGCTCAAAATACTCCTTAGGTGACTGGCCAGCACCCTCCTTTTTAGCAACCATTTTTCTTGTCTGGACTTCATTAGTATTCTGACTATCAAGGGAGGATATTTTAACCACTAACCTACCTCTTCATTAGGTGTCTTATCTTCACAGAAGACGTCCTTTTTAAATTTGTCTGTTTTTTAGAATTTACTTGTTCATTTTCTCCTTTTTTGTTCTTCATCTGCACACACTTCAATAGTCTGGTTCAACTCCAAATTTAACCACACCTCCTTTTTGTGTGTGTGTGTGTGTGTGTGTATCCCTTGTCTCATTTTCATTTGTGGGTATTTTTGAATCAGCAAGCAATTCCAGACCGTTACACAAAACTGGTTCATGGGATTCTGTATTTTTCATTGCAGCGGCTATTACATAGCCACTTGTTGTCAGAACGCGCAAGATACTCCTATGACATTCCGCACCTTCACTTGGCTGCTGTTTTTGGACTACACAGAGTTTTCCTATTTGCTCAAACAACATTTTAACTTGGGCCTCAAGTAATTGAAATCTGTCCATGTCCCTGGATTCCTCTCTTTGCGGCTTAGTCCAGCATTGGTTAAACTCACCCTGATTGTACCTATTTTGGTATCTCTGAGGAGATTGATTTCTATTTGAGTTATTTCTGAATTCATGGGCCATAGGAGGTGGAGAACGCCGTGTGACCATTCTGTGGCTGTGGTAGACTGGTGGCGGTGACTGATTATAATGGTGCGGGACATAATTCATGCTTTGTCTTTCATTTAGTGGGAACTGTCCCCTAGTCCCCAATGCTGATTTTCATTCTCAATGAACCTATCCACATACTGGGGCCTTTCGTGATAACCATATACCATGGTATTTGGGTCAAATCTGCTCTGCGTCCTCAGGGTCTGGTTTGGGCCATTGTTCCTTTGATTTTGACTTTGATTGTTTTTCATGCTTAACACATCGGGCTGGAAACCTACTCTAGGTCTGTCACCCAAATATCTAGGACTAATGTAATTTTCTCTATTGCTCGGGGCATGTGATTGGAACATAGGTATCTAGGGTGGCATCCTCTGTGGTGGTGTGCCCTTCTGGTTAGGTGTCACATTGTTCCTGGCCTGAGTTTGGGCTGATTCAAGTGGCATTTTTGCAGATTTTATCTCCATTACCGTTGATTTTGATTTTGTCTCTCTATTACAATAGGTTACCTCATAGGTCTGCTGTTAAACAATCCACTCTAAGGATTTTTCTCGGTCAAACTCGCAAATTAACTGTGATATAATGTCTTTTTGGAGACCATAAAAGTAGGCAGTCTTAAATTCTACAGAATTAGGGCTAAAATATACATCAACACGCAAAAATGCTCTTTTTAATTCTTGGAGGAACTGAGAAGGGGACGTATCTGGCTTCCCTGTCATGGTATACGCTGCTTTCTTGGCATCTTGCATTGACCGATAAGGTGAGAAATGATGTCTAACCTCTTTTTCCAAATCTGCCCATGACAGGTTTTCTTGTTCGTGAAGGCCTCTAATGACACTAGCAGTTTCAGAATCAAGTGTTAGGTGAAAGTATTGTCTATACTGTTGCCTAAGTATCTGAAGAGCTTTAAATATATCATGCACTGTTTCTAAGTGGTCTTCTATACTACAAACGCTTCCCTTTTTTAATGGTTTAATCAAAGTTTTGATGGACTTCATTATTTTGATGGGGCTACTTCGCGCAATATTCGGGGGTACATTATTCGGCCTCTCATTTCTTTTCTCTGGTGGGTAGGACTGATGGTAACCACCGGTGGGCGAATAAAATCCCCCCAACGGGCTACAACCAGATCTAGCCACATGTACAGCTATTTGTATATTGCTTCCTCGGGCGTGGCTAATCTCAACTGCATTAAACATAGCGCCTTGTGGTTTTTCTTGAGGTTTGAAACTAAATATTTGCTGTTCCAAATCTTTGCACCTTTTATGAAGTCGGTCTGTGTCCTGACAAAGGTTAGAATTCTCATCACTAATCTTATTAATCATGGCTTGCATTTCATTTATTTGCATTTGGCACTGATTAAACTCTTTGTCTTTCTTGTCATTCTCTTCTAATATTTTACCCATTTCCTGCTCTATAGCATGAAATTTGTTTCATCGCTCCATGTTATTCTTTTGTAGCGTCTGCATTTCCAAAATGGTGCCATCCTTGTCTTGCCTGATTGCGTCTATAGCCCCTTTTAATTGCATCAGTTACTGTTCACTCTCCTCAAACTGCCTTTTTTCTGGAGACAGCTGTTTGTCCATTCACTGCATTTCATCTGCATCCCTGTGTTAGATGACTCTAATTCCAATTTTAAACACTTTACTTGCTCACTTGTCTCCCCCAAACTAGTCTGTAATTTACTAATCACTTCAGAATCATTCTCCTGCAGTCTTAAAGACCGATTTAAAAGAAACCAAAGCTTCGCACATAACGTTATTATGCAATATTTTTCTGCATTTTTGTCTGAACCCCTGAAAAGTCTTAATAGGCAGACCGGTACGATGCTGCCTTCTTCAAAGATATCTTGCAATGACTCCTTTTGAACCTCTGCAGATATGCGGTCCCTCCATAACACTGCATGTTCTGATGACCACACTCCATGGGCAAATAGCGATGCCTCCAGGTAGTTTACCAGCTCAAAAAAATTTGCTTCAATTTGGGACATAATGACACTGTGTGCAGCATCACACTACCAGCTCACATAATTAGTTCCCTTTTTAAGTGCACCAAATGGCTGTGCTGAACACACTTGCCACGCCCAGTAACTGCTTTAAAATTCCTTCCCACATGCCAACGCACCAAAATATGTTGGGGATTTTGTCAGAGGGCTATTACATAATCTTGTGGGATTTTCTTCTGGTGGTATAGTGGTATAGCGTTATTCTGATGATACCCTCTATGATGTGACAAGACTTCCCTCTATCACCTGTATTCTATTTGGGTTCAACTCTAAATACAGATTTCTGGGCCTAACACACTTGAAATGTTAACAGTGCTGTCTCTCCAGCAACTTGTTTACGAGGCTGGACGACTGTCTTTGTCAGATCTGCTCAGCTGTAAGCATCCACAGCCTAAACACCACACTCACACTCTGTCTATATATAAAACCTGCAGTAAATCAAATGACACAACCCGAGCACCATGAAAAATGGATCAAGACACACAGTAACTTTTAAAATGTGCATTTATAAATGAATTTACCGATCGTAAAACAGCAACATTAAATATCGATACAAATAATCATGTATTCAGTAAAAATAAGTAGCAAGAAAGAAAATGTCAACATGAACTCAGGTCAATGATACAACATGTGTTTCACCCACTTCACTTCGACCTTGGGTTGTGAATTTTTGGCAAGAACCATGCTTAGTACAAAATGCATTTACTCCAAATACCATTTGAAAGGTGCTGAATTCTTTTACATAAAAATAAAACTTCCCTGACTGTCTCAGAATACATTCACACACGTGCACCTCACTTATCACAGATATACTAACATTAAATATGAGCGTGATTTCTGCGCTGTTATCACGGCAACCCTTCTTTGTTGTCCTGCCAGAATGCAGCAATATCGCAACTCCCGCACCCAGGCAATCCAGATAGAAGGCCAAAACCTCCCTCCGATTACAGCTCATCTTCTCAGTCTGCTGCTCTGGAAAAATCTTGCCTATCTGCACTGCACAATCCCACCCAGTCACTTGCTCATCTGTCGGCAGAACCCCAGACACCTTCTGTCTCTTGAATTTATATGCTATCCCTGTCAATCTCACTAAAAACCTGCCTCTAACATGATGTGCATCATCACCCGATTTGATTTCTCTGGAAGTATAGCTTTATGAATAGATTTGTAAAAATAATTTCCTCTGTGTACAATGGCTCTTTCACCTGAGTGCATATTTCTCTCACAGTTTGTGCAATGAAATCACAGTCAACAAACTTGTGCCTTCACGTTTTAACTCCACTGCACTTTTGACATTTTATCTGAAGCATTTTGCACTGCTTTGTTAAAGGTACATTATCAATTAATGGGAAAGTGTTAGTTGGTTAGTTTTGGTTAATATGTACATAGTGCGAACTGGATAGATGACCTGTTCTCCCTGAAGTGGATCATTTTACTACAAGAAAGTGCATTTCTGTTTGTTATGTTTGCCAACTATTTGATGTCTGCATTCTGTTTACTGCCTCCTTTGCATACAATGTCATGGCTCACTTACTGCCTCTCATATACATTATACATACCTCTATAGCATCTCTCGACTCTCTCCTACAGAATGATGCTTTGTCAGATTCAGATTTATATAGGTGTTTCATATCCATGTCTGGCAGATGATGAAACAGTTTATGGCGTATGTCATTGATTGAGGGGACATTGAGGTGAGATTCACTTATTGTCTCTCATATACATTATACCTACCTCTATAGCATCTCTCCGACTCTCTCCTACAGAAGGATGCTTTGTCAGATTCAGATTTATATAGGTGTTTCATATCCATGTCTGGCAGATGATGAAACAGTTTATGGCGTATGTCATTGATTGAGGGGACATTGAGGTGAGATTGAGATGAGCTGTGAACTTTTGGTGTGCTCTATGACCCAAATACCATGGTTGGAAAAGTCTTCTCTCAGTGGCTCCATGTAGAATTTGATGATGCCGGGAGAGGTTTACCCTTGAGGTTGAGTTGGTTGTGGTCTACAAATAAGGAGGAAAACTATTTTCAGTAGGACTTAAAGGTCGACTGTGCCAAAAGTCTTTGTGATATTTAGCAAGACTAAAAGGCAACAGTTCATATTTTCCATGACTTTGAAGACATCTTCAATTTCTTGGGTGTCTGCCATCTCAGTGTGGCCTATACATGCAGGAGATACGTTGTTAAGTTATTTATTTAAATGGGATGGCTACTGCTTTCTCAAGAATCTTCAGAAGAAAAGGCAGGTGAGTTTTGGGGCAGAAGTTAACAATGCAGTTGGCATCAAATAAGAGTTTCTTGATTTCAAATAATTTCATTATTTGGATATCACATATCCACTGTTGGTCTGTTGGTGGTGAAAAAAGCACAACAATAATGAACAAAGTAGTCAAGAAAAGATGAAACAGCTTTTGACATAGTCATCATAGCTATTATATGGGAGACCATGTTTAAGCTAAATATTTCGATCCCACTTCTAAGAGCTATTGAAAGCCTTTATACAGAAAATGGGGCTCATTCTGAGCCTGCCGGTCGGGAAACAACGGTGCCGGTAAGCTTACCGGCACCATTGTTTCCGGACAGGCATATTACAGGTCTGCATGCCGGAGCCACTGTGCCTGACAGGTCGTACCCTGCCAGGCACAGCGGGCACGGTATGCAGACCATCATGGAAGCACCGGCACAATTAACAACGGTCTCAGTGCTTCTGTGTTCCCCATTCCCATAGAGTCCTCTTGGACTCTATGGGAATGGGGAATTACAATTTACTGCGCCTGACTTTCAGGACCGCCGGGGTTGTAATCCCACGGTGTTACCGGTAAGTCAAGCGCCGGTAAATATTTACTGGTGGCCCAATGAGGAGGTTATAAGTTGGGGTATGGATGGCAGCACTTTGTCAGTGGTACGCAGAAATGGGAGTATGCCAGGGTTGCGTCCTGGCCCCTAAATTGTTTTGTATTTTCATGAACTCGGCAATAGAAAGACTATTAAGCCTTCCGACAGATACCCCGGTGCTGACAAAGGACAAGATCCCTGTTCTTATGTTTGCAGATGACACGGTGCTTCTTTCCTTAAAGCCTAACAGTGTCAAATTACAATTTGAAGCTTTTACTGAATTCTGCAGATTGAACAGGCTTAGCATTAACATCTAAAAAAGGAAATCTTTAATTTTAGTAACAGCAGACGGAAAGGCAGGAAGCCCATAAGACTTGAGTTGAGTGACGGGCCAATCAAGCAGGTTGAGCAGTATGACTGTTTGGACCTGTGGGTTAATAACGACTGCAAGTGGGATGCCAAAATTGGCAGGCCAGGGGTCACACTGTCTTGTTACAGTGAGGGCCTCGCAAGGTTCACGGGGGAACACAGGCATGGGGCAGTCAGGGTCTCCCTCGAGGCCTACAAGGCCCAGGCTATGCAAGCCGCTTTGTATGACGCTGAACTTTGGGGCTTCAACAGATGCCCAAAACATTCAGTAATTGAAAATAAGTACCTGAAGAACATTTTAGGCTTGCCCTTTATTGCACCTAATCTTCCGCCGTACTTGGAGGTTAGCAATATGCAGCAAATTGAGTCTATCTGCAGGACTATTCCAGAAAAATGACAAAATCATTGTGTGTATCTGTGGCCTCCTGATCAGTATCCTGATTTGCAGCACCTGCTCTACACAGGGTCAGAGGTCACAGATGCCCATTTCAAAACTGCAGTGACAGCCAAATCTCTGCAGCACAGGGGCTGTATTTAGTGTATGCACCCTTGTACCAAAACTATTATGATCATAAATCGCTCATGCTGGTGGTAGGATAGACTTTAACAATAAAGCTATGCCTGTGTTAAGGCGTAGTGAATGGTTCTACTTATGATCATTGCAGCCACATCCAATTTGATATCACACATGTGTCAGTTCCTGTGAGCCAAGCTCACCTGTGGAAGGTGATATGTATGCTGACCAGACAGGATGAGCCTGTCAAATGATAGTTCAGGAACCTGAATGGCCATGCCTCCTCTTTGATCTCTTTGTGAGGGCAGGTAACACCATAGACCAGGGACAGAAGCACAGAAGGCATCTGCCCTGGGCCAAGGCATCAAAGGAACACACCCATTCAAAAGGACTATTCTTGCATGAGGGTGCTGCATATGTTAAGGCCTCTGATTCTATTGAGAAGGGGAGGGGATGGGGTTAATATAGCCAGAGGGAGATCTGTACAAGTTTGGGAAACATATGCCATATTGTTTCTCTCTACCTCTCTTTATGATTCCTGTCCCCTCCACTTCCTGAAGCACAAAGCACTTTGGGTGTGATGTCATAAGGGCAAAGTCCACACATTCCAAGAGCAGGGAAAAGCAGACTAGTTTTAGTCCAATCACCGGTGGATTTTTACCTTTAAAAGAAGAGGTCTCACACCACTTCTTTGAATCATCCTTTGGACTCCAATCCTGAAAGAAGATGTTGTTGCACCCTCCTGGGAGAGCATTCTTTTTCAGAGTCCTCCAGTAGTGAGGTGAAGGCAGGTGTTCCAAGGCAGAGGGAAGCTCTCTCCCCCCTAACCATCTCCAGGTACAATTTGGGGTGACCCCTGCTGCTGGACCAAGATCGCATCTCTGCCAGCCAACCTGTTGCCTGGGACCTCACTGTGTTGCAGGACCCCTGAAGGTTTGTGCCAGCCTCCCACATGTCTGGGAGCCCGAGAAGGGACTAACCTTGGCCCTTGAGACACTGGAGTAGAACTCACCAAATCTGGAAGCCAGAACAGCCGAGACCCCTGTTGTCAACGTCAACCTGCTGTGAGTCGTAATTTGAGTATATTCGACAGCGAGCCAACTATCAGGATCCTTCAAAGCTGTAATTGATGGTCATTGTTCTTCAAACTACCGTTGCTTATTCGCCTCAGTCTGCTGTTTGCACTGCATCCGCTGAAAGGAGCATTGTTGCCTAAGCTCGAACCAACAAAGCACTGCTGCCTTGCATTGCTCAAGTCTCCATCGGAAGCACCAGCCTCATCCTCACCACTCCTGTAAGTCGATCGACCTGACCATGGTGCCTCCCGATCCAGGACCTCAATGCCCCACATAGAATTGACTCACCTGCACTTCCCGGCCCAGCTCGACCACTGTCGGTCCTCAACCTCGAAACTGCTCCAAGTGACAGCACGATCCACACAGCTTGAGTAAACGATTTGAGACTGCAGATACCTTCCATTCGACCAGGACTTGATGTCAGGCCTCTTGAGTTCTTGGATGATTTGGAGGACTTCCTTCTGACCTTGTTGCACTGATGCAATCGGTTGTGAGTAGTGAACCATTTATGCTTTGAAGGTTTCTGTATTCCACAATTGTTAATGGTAGGCCTGTTTGTCTGGTGCAAGGTTGTCTCTCCAGAGTCTCTCAACTCAATCTTCCGTTTTTGTATGTGATTTGGCTTGTGAGTAAATTAGTTGAAGGCTTGTTCCTTTTGTGAAGTTTTGAATGGCTTTTTAAGTTCTATTTTTCTCAGGGTGTTTTTTTATCCCTTAATGAATGTTGTTGATTTGGTCATCCAGAGTTCTGACCTGAGTTTCAGTTGCACTCTGTGGTTAGGACACTACAGGCCTTTCCTCAAGGAGCGAGTTTGCATTATTTTCCAAGTTCTTGTAAACGTCAGAGTGCCTTTGGAGGGTTCAATGAGGGTTTAATGAGCATTGACAATTCATCGAAGACAGTTGAAAGGTCTTCTCCTCAAGGTAAGATGACTTGGGAGGAAACCAATTATTTGAGGTGAAGCACACTGAGGTTTGCACTGAAACACATTGCAGCTGCATTATCGTTCTTTTCAAGTCAGGTGTATAAATTTCCCATAATTTTTTGGTGTCTACAGAGAGATTAGTGACCATGTCAGCCAGGGTGTTTGTGACGGAAGGGTTGTAGGAAGGTGTTCTACATGTAAGAAGATAGGCTAGTTTTGACATGTGTGGGATTAAGCAGATTAATATGAGAGATTTGCAGCCCAGGATATTATCAAACAAAGGGTTTTACATTTGATGGTATCTGTGAACAAGTGCAATACCTCCTCTCCTGGTTGTCCTGGTAATACACATTTTGTAACCTGAAGGAATAATTTAGGGTATGACTGCTGCAATGTCAGAGATGTCAGAAGTGTGTTTTGCAATTGAACGGAAATGGATGAGGCGACATGTGATACGAACTGCTCCTATTTGGCTCCTTTGAGTAGATGGAAGTTGACTGCTTTGTTCTTTGTCTCACAGTCATTGAAAAGATGTTATTGTTACATTCATCCTCAAAAAGTCTGAGTGCGCTCTTTTTCAGGTTGCTCATTCCATTGAGAGAATGCATCAGGGTGTCATGTTGTGATGCATAGCGTTTACCGTGGTGAATTGAGGAGTGACCTGCTTCTAGATGTTGGAGCAGTATGGGGTGTAGATCTAGCTGTGGACATTGAGATAGCTTATGTTACTTCACCGTACACTGAGTTGCTGACCCGAGGTGAGAGTTGGTCATTAGATGCCACTGCAGGGAGTTGTTTAATGAGGTACCAAGGAGATAAATACTCTTAAGGGTCTTCTGAAAGGGAGAAGAGGGCTACCTTTGTTGTCCCTCATTGACTGATTTTTAGGCAGCGTTAAAACCTACACCTTACCTTGCCTGCATCTTCCTTCAGCTCTGATCCTGCTGTCTTTTCTTGTTCTAGTCATGAAACGGTCTTGAGCTGTGAGGTTTAATGAGAAGTATGCTGCTCTTACCTTTGAGCAATGGCCTGGTGGCCACTCTTTTGCTCCTAGTACATTGCAGGCTAGGAACGAGCTAGTCTGGCTCAATTTGCTTAAGCAGCAAAGTAGGGCGGCTATGGAATGATTAATCCAGTGCAAGAGCAGCTCAGTGTTTCTCTTAAACCATTGATTTACTAGAAGTGTCATAGCAGATATAGAAGTACTTTCTGCATGTTTCAGCTTCCTGATCTGGCCATTGTTTGGCTCATCTCTAGAACAAGGTCGGGCATAGTGCTCCCCCTTGCACCACTACTGACTCGTATGTGATTTCTTCACAGTTGTTCACAGCATCTCCTCTCTGTAGACTGTGCCCACACTCCACACAAAGTGTCAGTGATGCCATCAAACTTCGCATTTCTGGTGTTTTTCGCTAAATTTGGCTGGTTGATGTTCTTTCTGCTGTCAGCATTCTTTATCCAACTTATTTTCGAAACACTGCATCAAAGTACCATTGCACATTTGCACAGTGTCTCCTCCTTGTGATATTTGCTGTGAGTAATCCTCCCTACCACTGACACATGCAGATAAAACATGGCCACTTTTCACCTGGAATGTTGGGCCATAATTGCTACTTTTAAATCCACATACCCGTATTTTGCAACACACGGATGAAAGGAGGTCTGTCACGTGAAGTGCTGTATGGACATCAGCTGCCAAGGCATGGACCGTCGCCATGTTGGACAGTTTTGGTTTAAACAGTTAGAGCAGAGGGTGTACCTCCCTGAGGAACCCATTATGACGTCTAACCCACTTAGTAGCCTGCTCGATTGGTTCTAGTGGAGAACGGAGATTAGACAGCAGCTGCCAGTGACACAGTATAGAAAATGTCACATCTATAGCTCTTCTGTGGATGTTGTAGTAATGTGTGATGCATTGCACTGCTCACATGCCCTGTCTAACATGTGCCAAGTAGATTTCCAATGAGTAGACATTGAGATCTTTAAGTTGTGCGTAGCAACTCTTGCTGAACCAGCAATTGATGCAGTTCATTTTTGCCATGGTAAGTCTGGCTAAAATGTGAGCTAATTGTCTGGGCCACAGAGATCATTTCTTCCACAAGCTGAAAAGTATTGATAAAACGTGTGATGACCAGAAAGTACATTTGTCCATCGTATGCTACAACTAATCGCAAATGCAACTTACAATGCAGAGAGATTGTGCCTCCACCCCCTTCACCTTTTCCCAAATGTAAACCCTCCTGTGGCTTCTGCTCTAAATGCTTTGCCTGCAGAACATTTCCTGGTGCCGTATTCCATGCACTTGCTGCATCCTTGCATTACTCAGGACCCCTTTTAGCTAGAAGAGGATGGAAATTCACCCATTGTGGAGTGATGGCTATTAGTGAATAGGCAAATCACTGTTGCACACAAACACAGTGAAATGTATTTTATGACCCACAAACAGATGAAGTATCTGCCCCAATGTAGCCATAACCTCTTCGTACAGTTCCCGTATTGGCTTATAGGAGAAAAAAAAAGCAGCCTGAAACTCCTAAGTGGTGATTGGCTTTTCCCATAAACCACCAGAATCCAGAGATTTTTCACAGAAGAATAGGGCAAGTGGTCTTTTACCAACATTATAGGCAGGTTGACATTGAGCAGGTGCTGTCTGTCATGTGACATGTAGTATGTTTCTCCCCACTCAAGCAATTCCACAAGACTGGCTTGGTTGAATGGTGATATGTGCTGTGGATCACTGTGGAGGGAGGGTTAGGGCTTGGTGTCCTAAGCAGTGATAAAGATGCATTGCTTTTAGGGGTAATTTGATAGATTGGTGATGAAATGCTGCTTGTTTGATGGTACGGCAAGGGATACATTTCAGGTCCTTTACTTCTTGCAATGGCCCTACATTATGCAGCAGCAAATGGACCACATAGACATAATTCCCACGTGAGTTTCTGCCTTTTTATGGCGCACCATTTTCCAGCACTGTGTGCAAGTGGCCATATTCAAATGCTGTTTAGTCTATATCAAGTACTGCAACATTTTTTATTTTCATTATGGGCTAACAACACACATGCAGGACTCATTTTTGTGTGGTCGTGTTCTCGATGTCATGTAATGAAATGTTGTACTTTCTGATTTATAAAAGCAAGACTATTTCTCGAAGAGACAGCCCAGAGATGGTGGGACTACTTCTACTCCTATCAGTGCTTTGTTATATGTGGTGTCAGAAGGAGGGGCATGACACCACATGTAAAAAGGTCCCAATAGTAATAGAAGCGTTCCCACTGTCTCTGCGCTGTATCTTGAGAAATTAGCCACCAGATTAGATATGCATCCCTCTTCTTTATGCCCCTCCGATAGAAGATGGAACTGAAAGTGTGGCTTTCTTTGTCTGCCTTGGTGCAAGTTCAATGTTGCCATGCATGCAACATATGTGGATGTTCTTCTGTTGGTGCATGTATTCCCGAGCTACTTCTGAGTTCTGACGGGGGTGTGGAATGTGTGTTTGATGATATCTTCAATTGGCAACCTGCAATTCTGGCATGCACAGTGCATTCAGCAAGGGCTACTGCAGATGTCAAAAGAACACACACAGCACATCTCACTCTGTGTCTGGCTCATTCAGGTGCTGCTGACATGATGTCCCAATGTGTCATCCCACATTGCCCGGTGAATCACTCCTTCCCTGAATCTCTGCTGTTTCAGCCACAAAAAACCATACTTCTCGCATTAGCTGCTATCAGGGATTCTCTGCACCTTCTCTATGATGCCATCCAATGGCACATATCACATTCACTCACTTCAAGAGATGGACAATGATTGGTGCATCAACTACCTCCCTGAATCTCTGATTCTCACTACACTAACTGCCCTTAAGGATTCTCAGTTCATGTGATTTAAGGTTCTATTGAATTAGTTCTTCCAGGCCTTATTCTTATGTTACCAAAATGTTCTTTGATTTTATCTGTAGCAACCAGGAACCATCATAAATTAATCAATATAATTGCTTAATACCGGATACCAGTTTTTAAGCACAGGACTGGGATTCGAACCTGTATGGCACTGCATTGTGCTGCTTCCAAGAAAAAAGCGTTGCCTTTGATCTATCCCTCCAGGCCTCAGAGGTGTTGTTTGTCCCCTTGCCCTTTCTCACAGGGTTATTTCAAAAGAGTACAATAGGAGTTTACCTGACTGTCCATCTTGGAGTGAAAACATTTTACCAGGAAATAATTAACATTTCACATTATGACTACAATATGAACTGCAAGTGATCTTTAGAAATGAACATTGTAAAATGTCAAAAGGAACCAGTTTACAATGTTAGTATAATTAAATAATATCCTTTTTTAACAACTTATTTTGCCTAGAATACACAACATTTTGTCTGGGAAAATCTTTGTCTTTGTCTTTGTTGCTCTTAAATTAAAACCAATGATCTGCTTCTATTCTGAGCATCAGGGCAATATTTAATTGTGCATGCTGACCACTGTTTGGCTGGTAGTGCAGCTGAAACTGTGCAGTATGCACAAACACTAATAATTAGCAAAACATGAAAAATAACAGTGGTAGATCATGCGGCCTGGACCACTGGTCCCTTACAATGTCTGTTATAAAGCCCATCACCCTCTGCAGAGCATATCTGCAACCTCCTCACCTCCTACCTCCTACCATATGAACAATGTACAATAAGTGTAATAGTGACATTCCTGTAGGAGGCATGTCATGGCAACATATATCTCCAGAGGCCATTGTTGCTGATTCTCTCATTGCAGTTTTAAACACAAAAAAGCACAGCCACTTCAAGGTATCTGTGTTTTTGTGGTCACTTTGCTGTGGTGGTTGGGGAGTCTCTAGCAAACTCCCACCAGAGAGGGAGAATGAGAGAGAGAGAGAGAGAGAGAGAGTGAGAGACCTAGATCGGTGCATGGTGCTCTAGATACGACCTGTTACTTTTAGTAGCCTTGGAGGGCATTATGGGGACAAGAAGGTTTTTCTGCTTATATAAACCCTTAACACGGTCTACTAGTTGCAATTAGAGCTAGGCTGTGTTCTAAAATTGGTCAAAGGGATAGAGAGACAGACATTTCGTTAGATTGGACTAACAGTGAGTATCGCTCCATGGGAAATGTGTGTCAGGCCGTAGGATCGCAGTGTAGGAAGGGGAGCCATGCCTCCACCCACAGTGCCCAGTAGCACTGGAAGTAGGAGTGCCGCGGCACCCCCTGACCTCCTAGATTGAGTTCAGGAGAGAGTAGACAATCATGTTACCTTTGAAGTGCTGCTTTCTTGCAATATTTATTGGACACGTGTTAAGCCTAATCAGGTCTTAATTCATAAAAATAAGTGCTGGTACTCAAATATTTTCTAACACGCCCATGACACACCAGGATGGCAACTCCCCGCCCACTGTTGCCACGACCCACGGCTGCTGCCCATTCTGTCAACATTTATGGGGTTAAAGCTGCATCTTCCACCTGATTATTGTGATTGATGGATGTACTCGGTCACTACAGCAGATGCGTGATTTACAAATACCAATCAACATACGTATCAAATAACATACTCGTTGTGTCTTGACATGAGACAAATGTTTAAGTGTGTCTTTAAACACAATCATCATTTACTTTTTACCATGATTCTAGAGGTGCTCTGAGACAAGACGTGCACAGGGCTCAGAAATAAATGCATGGACTGGCCCCTGACAAACACCCCCACATATTAACATACATGCCAAACCTCCCGATTTAGGCAGGAGACTCCTGATTTTTCATTGAAAAATAATGCTATTTTTAACTGTCTCCCGCCTAAAATCATTACAACCCCAATGCAGTCCTATGGGAAAACTGCATTCTCCCGATTTCTGTTGTGAAATCTCCCTCTCAGGGGCTCCACAATGTTGGCATGTCTGTATTAAGCACTGAGCATAGTGAAGAAAAGTTCAGGAAACATAGTCAATCAAATTGTTGCTAATTAGTTTATCTTTTAAATAGAGAGTAGGTACATTTTTTACTTGAAATTGATGCGACACCAGCTGCTGCCCTCGTAAGGGTAACAGAAGAAACATGTTTTAAAGGCCTTTGAACTCACACACTGGCGTATTGAGAACTGAAAAAGTAAATATTATATTTCTTGTAAGTGAAAGGGCCGGAGTGTTTCAGGTATGAAGATGTGATGTGTCCCCTGCAAATCTAATACACAGACAACAAGGTCAGTCAATAATTTAAATCGTATTGGATATTCACTCTCGGTTATAGTTTAATGATGACTGAAAGTCATATATGTTGGACGGTATGCAGTGATTTTAACGAATCAAAAATAATGAATGGAATTGTTTACAAACCCAAAACACCTATAAAAAAACAACCTATTTTTTAAAAACTATACATATATATATATATATAGTTGGGAATGGCAATAGTAGTTTTGGTGGTGGGGGGAAAGTATGAATAAAAAAAGGGGTGGTTGGGGGAGAACCCTCCAAAAACAAAGAACAAAAGTGTGTTATTTTTTTTAGGCATTTTGGGTTAGTTAAAAATGAATTTGTTGGTGTTGGGGGCGTGGCTTGGTGCTGAGGATGATGGCCACCTGGGCCGTGCTTCTCCGACCCACCAAGGTTCTTATATAAGCATATCCTTACTTACTGCTTCTTTTTCTGCTCCTGGTCTTCCTCTTTGGTCCATTGCTTGGTGGAAGCTGCCTTCGTCCGTGGCTTTTTCTGTGAGCTCTACCGGCCATAAATACTAGGCATCTGCTGCTCCCATCTACGGCCGTCTCTTATGAGGTATCATCCGGCATCTTCTGATACGCGACAGGCTTGTTCAGGCATTGTCGGCCCCATTCAGCAGCGCTGCACAGCGCCACTGCATGCTGATTCATGGAAATTTCATCAGCCTACGAATAAAGCTGACATCTTGGACGCTCTTAAAATTCAAATGTTGTTTTGTGCATTTTTGCGCCCTTTTTCTCTATTCTGGTCATTCCCCTCAGATTATCTGCTACTATGGCCACTGGTAAAGGCAATCAAAAAACACTGATTACCAATAAAGAGCTAACCCCTTCTGTGGCCAATCTTAAGAGGCCAAAAAGTGACTCACCTAAACCGCTCTCCCCTACTGATCCTGCCATTGAGGTTATCCCACAGAAAATAAGAGCATTAAAACCTTTCATTGAAACTACCAATCAGAAATTGCACCAACTTGACGACAGATGGAAGGGTTTTGGAAATAGAATAGATGAAATGGTGAGAAGGGTCAGTTTTGTGGAGGATGTGTCTCCAAGGGTGGTGCTGCTAGAAAAAACTGTTAAGGACCTCCAGAGACATAATAAAGAGTTAGAGAACAGGACCAGGTGCAATCATCTGAATGTCTCTGGCTTGCCAGAGGGGTGTGAAGGGCTGACCCCATTGTGTTCCTACAAAAGATGCTGCCAGCCCTGCTTCACCTATCATTAGAATCATCATTTATTTTTGGTTGGCTGATTATATCAACCTTTCAATTTTTTTGCAAATGCTTCATCTTTTACAAATACAGAATAGAAAATTCTGCAAACATTACATACATTAATATACATTACAATACATTACATTAATTAATCTAAAATAACAGGAAAATATATAGAACCATAGTTAAAGTCCTAATTATACCATTTCAATTCTTTGAGTTAACAATCATTGGTATCAGTGACCTTAAAAAAAGAAAGAATACACTTAAAATTATAAGTTTGAACTTTAAAACTCCAGCAGAAATGTTGAAGAGTAAAACATATATAGATTTCACAATAAATCTTTCAGTAAAACTCTACATCATAATTAAATGCTTCAAAAGCGGGCTTTTAATTCTGGTCTAATGTTGATGAAAGAATGGCATCCACAAAATGTACTACTGCAATTCTGAGTGACATTCTCGAACATGTAAAAATAGCTTGCCATGTCTCATTCTAAGTCAAAGAACGATATATATTAAGTTGGTTCTTAAAAAACACTTGCCGTGTTGGCGACTAAAGCAGGGCATGTCACAATCAAATGCTGTAACCTTTGGGTTGCAATCTTACAGAAACGACAAAAATTCCGGTCTTTGGAAATTAGACCTCTCCTTGCTAATATGGCATTTGTAGGCCACAGATTTAATCTAAATCTTAAGAACTGTTGTCTAATGTAAGACGAGGGGCATTTAATCAAATAGTCAGCCAGTTGGCAGAATTTTTTTATGACCAAAGAGGGATAAATCAAAGGCTACAGAGGTGTTACATTTGGCTTGTGTACAAATCCAATCATATTGGTAGAGCTTAATTTTTATCCTCTCAGGATTAGCAATAAGTAGATCCAGAGAAATATCTGCATCAGACAATGCATCAGTTATGAAATTCCGCCAAGTTTGCGGGAAGATATGTGAAGAGGTTAGTAAATAATGGGCTACAACACTCAGAATATTGTTTGAGTCGATGCCCAAAAGACATTTTCTTAGTTAACAACACATCTTCCATAAGGCCTGAACATACACAGATAAAGCCCCCAACTCGAAGCATATCATAGCCATTGGTGTACTTTTAGGCAGTTTTAATACTTGGTTCCAAAAGCGCGCCTCTACGATGTCCCAGCACTTTTGTTCTCTCAGAATTATTGTTTCTGAGCCATAGAGGATAAAAGGTACCATCATCTGTTGATAAAATGTGATGATATGGCTACAAGTAAACTTACCAAACTTATGAACCAGGATTTTTGCCTGGGATATTAGAGTTACTAACTTAGAGTCCAAATTAATTAGATATAAGTTATCATTTATTGAGCTGTTAATAGATACACCCAAATATTTATAGTGGGGTACTATCATAAGTTTGGTGTTTTGCAAATGCCATACATATTTGGTTACTTTTTGTTTTGCTTGCCACAGACTAGAAATTGTGTTTTCTCTGTGTTTATCATTAAGTAATTTGTTCTGGCATAAACCTCCAATTTATCGAGAAGGTTTTGTAAACCACTCAGAGTTTGCGACAAAAAGACAAGATGTCCGCATAGAGTAACCATGCTATTTGTTGAGTGCCGAGTTTTGGAGCATCAGATATAGTTTCTAAGAATGTGTCGAACATATCCAGAATAAATAGATTAAAAAGGATAGAGGCCAGTATACACCCCTGCTTATGCCCACGTTTAGTGGCAAAAGATGTAGACAGTAAGCCTTCAAGCGTGAGTCTGACCTGCATTGCAGTATTGGTGTGAAGGAGAGAAATTAGGGAGAGTAGCGAGGGAGGGCATTGATATCGGCGTAGCTTCTCATAAATTAGTTGACGGTTAATAGAGTCGAAAGCTTCCCGAAAGTCTACAAAAGCAATATAAAGTGGTTGCTTTCAACTGACACAATGGGTCTTAATCATATTCAACGAAACGATATTTATTGATGTTCCCAGACCAGCTACAAATCCTGTAACATTCAGCGCGCCCATCGCATTGGCCCAGCAAGACATCCTGCATCCTCTCACCACCCTCCTCGTATGCTCATATTCTATCTACTTGAATATACCCAGCTTCAACTCATCATCTCTAAGGTCAAAGAGAGGAACTCCCTTAGTTGGCATGGAAGCAAAGTCCATATTTCGCAAGATGTGGCGAAGATCACAGCCCAAAATCAGGAAATAATTGTTGTCCTTCCGTCCTGCTTTGAAACAGCTTAACGTGAGATATGGATTATACCACACTTGATGCTTCAAAGTTACTTATGATGGACATACTGCTATTTTTGATGATCCTGCTGATTTGAAGTCCTTTAATCGCTCTATCAAAACTGAAGGCATGGACACATCCCTCCCCTTGAACTCTCCCTCTTCTTAAGGATCTTGATGTATTTTTGCATTTGGCAGTTTATTTCCATGCATTATATGCATTGCTGTTACTAACTTTTGTGCTACAATATTGATGGGTTGGCCGCAGTTGTGGCATCCTTCTACTGCCGTGGGCTGTCTCTTTCTTTTTGACTTTCTGTAGGTATCACATACTCCTATTGCTTTTCCCTTTTTTTCTCTTCTTTTTCCTCACATCCCAGCGTGAATATATGTGGTGTCGTGGGTTGTGATTTATTTTATCTCCTGGTTTAGTGGTCTTCTTCTCATTTTTTTCAAAGTTTACAGTTTGTGGTCAGGCTTCCTCTCCCTATCCCTCCATTCTCATGTTTCTTCCTTCTGTGTTTGACCCCTGTTCACAGGCCGTCCTTTTTATGATTGCATATCATTGATACAGGTTCTTAAAGCACTGCACATGTTATTGTGGTTTGCTCATATACCTTACTGCTTATTGGTCCATATGTTGTCCTCATTTTCACTAATGTGCTTCTATGGTCTTTACTTGTGTAACTTGGAACATCAAAGTCATCAGTGGCATGCATACAGGAAACCCATCTCTCACGTGTTGAAGCCATGAAATTTAAAACCTTTTGGGTCAAAGATGTTGTTGCTAGTCCAGCAATGGGTAAAATAAATGGGTTTGCTATACTTCTCAGTAAAAAAACGGTCATTTACAATTTTGGGTCACGATGCAGCTTCTTATGGGAGATGGGCATGGGTTAAAGTGTTAATCGGCTCTGACTATGTCTCCATAATGAACATTTATGGTCACACCCTACCTGACCCAGATTTTGGGATTTCCATGAAGCAAATCATTCTTAACTCTGGCCTTACTAATCTTATTTTAAGTGGCAACGTCAACCAGGTGCTGGATACTTTTCTAGATAGGAAATCCAAGTGCATGTTCAAAAGCTCCAAGACCCATAAGGCTTTTACTTGGTGTCTCACTGAAATTGGCCTTGTTGACACATGGAGACTCTCTCATCTTACCCAGTTAGAATACACTTTGTACTCACCTCCCCATGATACACTTTCATGCCTGGATTATATATTCCTTCCAAATCTCTTACTGGTACCATCATGGATTCCATTATTTCTAATATTATTATCTCTGACCAGTTACAACTTCCTTTAACTTTGCTGACATCAAAAAGCCATCCTCCAGAAGGAGATTCAATAACTGCTCACTACAGGATCAGCAGTTTATCCAGTCCTTTCAATCCTTCCAACAATAGAACTTTGCTGAACATCTAGATTGTGACACTTCAGTGGTGACTTATTGGGATGCCTTTAAGGCTGCACTTAGGGGTCATATTATTGCTTACTCTAGCAGGACAAAGAAATTGCATAAAAACATCTTGAGGATTTGTATCTTCAACTTTTCAATGCTGAAAAACAGTTCTATTGAGCCTCCTCTGATACAAATCTTCACTCTGTTCTAGCCTTACACTTTCAAATTAATGACAAACTTACTGAGATGGCTTCCGGTACTTTGTTAAAATATAAAAATAAGTTTAACCAGACTTCCAATAAAGCTGGCAAATCGCTTACCTCGTATCTTAAGACCAAAAAGGAAAAAACCTTTGTCTCACACATCAAGGATAAATCGGGTGTTACACTTACACATCGTGATGACATTTTGAATTGCTTCATGCAATGCTACTCTGATTTATATAACCATGAAACCACAGTCTCTCCCGCTAGTACTGACTGCTTTCTCAGTAATATCAGCAGACTTTCTTATCCCCAGATTGATTTTACTAATTTGGATGGTGATATCATTCTTCCTGAAATTAATTGTACAATTAAGAGGAAAAGCCCCTGGTCTTGGTGGATTCTCTATGGAATTTTTCAACAGTTTTGCCTGCTCCCTTTCTCCTAGGCTCAAATAGTTATAATCCTACTTTGCTTCCCAAAAATCTTCTTCTGGTTCCTTCTCTGAGGCTCTACTCTTCCTATTTCCCAAAGCTGATAAAGACCCTGCTCTCCCCAACAATTACAGACCAATATCCCTCATCAACGCTGAATGCAAGATCTTTGCTAAGCTTCTTGCTATCAGAATTAAATCTTCTCTTCCCACTTTAGTTAAACCTGATCAGGTTGGCTATGCCAAGGGTAGGAACATATCTGCAAATGCAAGGCTGCTGCTTGACGCTCTGCATATCGTTTCTAAGGATAAGAAAGACAAACAGGGATATGCAGCTATTGCGCTAGATGCTGAGGAAGCCTTCGATCGAGCCCATTGGGATTTTATGTTTCAATCTCTTAGTTATCATGGCTGTAGCGAAAATTTCATTTCCCTTATCAAGCTTCTTTATTCATGTCTCTATATAAATGACAAATCCTCATCCTTCTTTCCTTTGGGTAGGGGTACTAGACAGGGCTGCCCATTGTCTCCTATTCTTTACATCATTTCTCTGGAACCTCTATTGGAACATATAAGAGCTGATAGGAATATTCCTGGAACTCCTTGTGGGAAATACAGCATTAAAATTGCTTCATACGCAGATGATGTTCTTATCCTCGTAAAGAATCCCAAACTCCATCTCTCTCATCTGCTAACTAGACTTAATCAATTTTCCTTAGTATTTGGTTATAAGCTTAACAAAGAAAAAACTGAGATTCCACCTCTTAACTCTTTTTGTGTCAAGCATGATTTTGATTCATTCGTGTGTAGATGGTGTTATGACTCAATGAAATATTTAGGTCTTCTTTTTGCCTCATCTAAGTGATACCATCAAGATTAATTCAGAGTTAATGGTTAATAGACTCAAAGGGCTAACTTCAATTTGGTCACCTCTTTATGTTTCATGGTGGGGTCATCTCGACACCAATAAAATGGTGTTGTCCTCCATTTCTCTATATCATTTACAACTGCTCCCGGTTCCTCTACCTCCCTCGTTTTTCAAGTGTGTTAACTCAATCCTCCTAAATGTATTATGTGGATCAGCGAAGTGTAAGACAATTGCTGTTAGCAAGTTAAAAGCCCTGTATGATAGCGGAGGTGATGTACCCGGACTTTAAGATATATCACTCTGCTTTTTTACTCGAACAATCCAGCTGCTGGTATGCTCCTCCCGAAACCTCTGATATTCCCTCCTGGTGTCAGTTGGAAAAACACTTAGCACATCCCTGTGACATTACTGAACTAATCTACATCTTTAGCCATTTCTCTACAGAACTCTCTGACCCCATCAAGGCTTCTATTTCTGCTCTGAGGTTGTTTCTTTTCCCTCATAGTAAAACCCTGTCCAAATAACTCTCCCCATTTCTATGGCACAACAAATCGATTACCATTTATGATAGGGCTCTTTATCGCAAATCCTCTTTAAATAACGGCATTAGATGGATTCATCAGATTGTTCCTGACTCTTCCCTATTTTCATTCCAACAACTCAGATGTTTTTTTTCCATTCCTATTTCGGACTTCAATTTTTATAATAATGTGGTCAATGCGTGCTTAGATGCACTCCAGCGTTCTTCTACTATTACCCTCATGTCTGATGCCTCTAGACTTCTGCTCTTAACCATGGCTTCCGATATCAGAGCTGCAAAGTTTTACAATGTTTTGACTTGTGTAGACACCAAATGGCTTGTGCGTTCAAAATGGGAACAGGACCTGGGTTATATTCTTGACGATAATACTTGGTCTCTATTGCACACTAGAATCAGGGGCATCTCTACCTCCGCCAACATTATACCAATTCTGTACTAATTTATTCACAGAGCTTTCATTACCCCCCTGAAGTTATCCAAATCCAAAACTGGTGCAGATTGCAAGTGTTGGTCATGCAGTGATGCTTCTGCATCCAACAAACATATGTTTTTTTTTATTGTCCTTTTGTATTCAAGATTTGGCAAGAGGTATAGAGACTTCTCAAACTAATCTTTACTGTCAATGTCCCTCTATCATTTACGAATGTTTTCCTAGGCAGTCTTGATCTCAATGATATTAATTTACATGCATCTGCCAAGCTGATCTGTTCATTGCTCTTGCTCTAAAGCTCATCACTACTAATTGGAAATATTCGCAAAATATCTCCATCAAGGGCTGGTGGAACAACATCTGTCATGTGCAAAGAATTGAACTTTGTATGGCTACTTACCTCGATGCTATACCCAAGTATAATGCGAAATGTGCTCATTTTATTCGTTGCCCTGACTATTTTAGCATGTCCTCTCATGGTTCCTGAGGTTTTTATATTTTATCTGCTACAGTTCACAGGGCATTTACTTTTCCTTTATATTCATTTATTAGATTTTGTTAGATCTATGAATCAATGAATCCTTCCCTTTGTTCTGTTGTTTGTCTCCTTGTTCGTTTTTCCCCTGTTTTTCCCCTGTTTGTCCACCTTTCATGAATTTTCGTCTTAGCATGTAGATTTTGGTGTATATTAATTTTTCACTACTCAGTTGTTTATTAGGTCAATTCATTGCTTCATCTTGTTGCCACTGTTCTTATTTTGATTACTGTTTTTCACTGTAATCTGCAATGTTTTAACTTTTCATAATCTCAATAAAGATTATTAAACAAAAAATAAAATGTATTGAGTAGAACAGTTTTATTCTCAATTTTCAACAAATCACACAAGTGTGCTAAAAGAACTCAACGCATTTCGGGGACTCAATTACCTTAATCAGGAGCAATACTTCATACATTTTTCACAGTTCAGATACTTGATTCAATCTTCAAGCTTCAACTATCTTTTTCATCTATAAAGTAAACCAAAGACTGTGGTCAGTATGGATCTGTCTTGCTGAATGCTTTTGATATTACATGTGTATGGCTGTGCATAATAATCACCTTAATGGATGCTCAGCAGTGTGGATCAGCTTGCTGTAGATCAAAGGATTCTTCTCCACTTGATATGCAGCTGTAGGATTCCTTATTGTCTCTTCTACCCTATCAAATAGACATAACAAAAGTGTTTGTCAAATAGAGTTCAATGTTATAGTTTGAAAAGAAGGTCCTCATATCAAGAATCATACCTTTCTCTAAGTTTTAGTGTACCCCTGGAGAGTACCGATATTTCATCTGAATAACAGTCATAGAGTTCCTTATTGTTTCCTCAAGTCACCTCATCTAGAAATAATGTATATATGCTACTCAGGTCAAACCCAGATGTATGCTGACTGTTAATGGAATCAAGAATTAAAAAGAAAATCACAGAGTGCTTTCTACCTCATTATCACACTTAGAGTTCATCAGAATTCGGTTGTAAGTATTCTGGAATTTGAGAAAAGGAGGGGCAGAATGTTTCAAAAATCTCCAATCTAAATGGGAGTGAATATCAAACAAATGGTCTGAGACTCAAACTTAATTCTATCTAAGCCGTGATTAAATTGTCCGAAAGTACAGCAACTTACCACAGCTGGGCGTGTATGATGGTCTGCTCAATCTCAGTGCAGAGACCCACTAGTCTCAAAGATGGCAGCTTAAAAATGATGTACAGTACGTCCATGTGGGCATGCTGATGTCATATGTCAACAACTTATTTTCTTTCTGGCAGGTGGCCAATGCGGTGCCTGTCTGGACCTCTCAACTTCTATTCTTCGTATATAAATTGTGTGGAAATAACTGAAATATGTGTAGAGCTACCATTGTGGCAACCATAAGTAGTTCTTAAGTAGTTCTTATGGAATAATGATACAATTGGTAATAATTCAGTCAGTACAATGGACCAGTGATACTTGTCAAGTATAATTATTAGACTATGGCATCAATTAATACAATTAAGTGATATGTCAGTACTAAGGACAACTAGTGATTTGTCAAACATCATTTGTCAAAACAATGGCATCAGTAAATAAATGGCATCTAACCTGTGTATCCAAAACATTTCTCTCTTGGCTAGCAATGTGTTAATGTCGCCTCCTCTCTGTGGGGATCTCACAAGCTCTAGCACTATGAATCTCAGATGTGCTATAGTATGTCTATTTTCGACACATATTTGGCTACAGGTGATTTTTGGTTGTTAGTCCTGATGTTCGACTTATGTTCTGTCATATGTCCTTTATTTTAGGAGCGGTCTGGCCTACATAGAATTTACTGCAAGGGCAGATCAGTTAATATATCAGGAATTTAGAATCGCAGGTCGCAAAGTTTTTTAAGTCAGATTTCTGTCCATTGTCCAAATGACATGCACATTTGCAATGAAAGGAGCTTCTGTATCTGCTACCCTTGCCAGTCCACCCCACTCTTAACATTTTTCCATCACCACTGACTGTGGGACTGTGCAGGGTTCAGGTGTTCGGTCCTTGGGTGGTGAGGTCTCACCACAGCCTTTGTGGTGGACAGACCCAGCTAGCAGCAGCACTGGTACCCTGTTGCCCTTGTGTGGTTAGCTGTCTCTCTGGCTCCCCATAGTGTGTAGCTCATTGGTCAGTGGTCATTACTGTGCCATCCTAAGAACAGATTGCGCTGAGGAGTGGAACGGGTACCTGATGTTCCTAGAGAGATGTGTTCCTCAAAAATTGTAGGATCACCCCAATTCACAGAAATACTGAATTGAATGGTCTCTCTTTGCTCACTTTGAGACTAGAGAAAGAGTCTAGAAAAGGAAGACAGTGTTGGATCTCAATGAGATCTCGACTATGTTGTAGCTTGACGGCCTCTCAGATAGTCCATTCTCTAAGAGGAATTTAATCAATTTGGGAGGTGTTTAGGAAACCCCCACCGCTTTATAAAGTCTAGACAAATAGGCTGGCTGGTCAAGGACCTTTAATACCAAAGAAATGTCCAGCTCTATCTTCAGGACAGTGTCTGCCTCACACAGCAGTTGAAGCAGGCTGGTAAAGCTGTCACATTTCTGCTATATTAACTAAATGCTTGTTGCCGATGACAGATTAACCTGAATTTCCCTGTAAAAGCCAGAAATTGATTTGTAGCAGCAGTGTTGTCAAACTTTAAAAGGAACTTGACACTGATAATGAGATGATAGTTGGAGCATACAGTGGGATCCAGAGAGTGCTCATTTAGTACTGGGAAATAGCAGGCTTCCTTCATGGGTTGGTAAATAACCCTCTCATTAAATGGGCCATTAATGATCTCAGTGAGTGGAGCTAATGCTTTGATGCATATTACAAAGGAAGGGTATAGGCTAATGGGCACATTGGAGTGTTTAATAATGCCCCAGGTTTGTCAGCGGCCACAGATTTTGGAGTAGGTAGTGGAGTTATGGCCATGGGCTGTGATCTTCTCTAGGGTGGAGTCTATTCTGTTTGCAAAAATAGTCCTTAAACTGATCACACAATCCATTAAAAGATTGGATAGATTTTAGGTTAGAATTGGGGCTATCCAGTTCTTTCAGGAGGTTGACAATTGCCATGTGGAGTTATGAGCCTCATGGATTTGTTTGGTATATAATACTTTTTCAGCCCTGAGCACATGTGTACACCTTTCCCTTTCTGCCTGGCAAAGTTTAGTTCTCATGGGATAAAACAGTGGTTACTGCAATGGGAGCAATTAACAGATTAAATGGACAATTCACGAAGGTGTTCCCCTGATTTACTTTGATAAAAACCTGGAGAAGGGTATTGGGGTTGTGAAAGATTCCCTATTCTTTAAAGGGTCTGCCACAGAGCCAACTGTGTCAACCAGTTATAAAGTTGGCTAAAGTTGGTGGCATTTGGAAACAGCTGATTGAATTCAGATTTTCAAAACTTTGTTACAGAAAGTCATAATTCCATTAAAGACACGGAGGCGAAGGATTATGCTTTCTCTACAACTTTACTGATCAGCAGCAAAGAAACAAATACCAATGAACATGAGACACCAATTAATAAAAAACTACAATAACCATATTTTTTCTGAGTCTTTGTAGTCCATTTCTATTGGTCCTCAAACTGACCATGTGAGGTCTCTAAACCAATCAAACAAGTCCTTAATGCTTAAAGCCTCCTGTCCTCTTTTCATTCCTCCTCTTTCTTTGTCCATGCAAGGTTGCGTCCAGTGCATTTTTTAAATTCTGTTCGTTCCATTCCCATCCTAGTTCAATTCCCGGATTTCTTGTTGTCCGTCGCCATCCCTATAGAATCATAAAATTAAAGAGGTGACTATAAACCGAAACAAGGGTGGGACAATCGTAAAATTCAACTACACAGTAATTAACTTCTCTTCTAGTGCATTTACAGCATTATTTCATATTGTATTCATCATGCATTGCTTCATTAATCATAATAAATATCAACATTACAGTATATATAATACATTACATTCTTGCAATTGATAGCGTGGAATAATCCTTCGCCTCCGTGTCCGTGGCTCCTACGTTAAAGGCTTTGGTAGCCATCGCTCCTCTAGTTGAGTGGGCACCATATTTCTCAATATCATTGCCCGCTTGTACTATCACCCATCTAAGCCATCTGGCTAAGGTAGCCCGTGTAATTGCTTTAAATGGTTTACAAATTGCTATCAATAATTGTGACACTCCTGGAGGTCTTACTTCCCTTGTCATATCCTCATATGCTGCTAAGCATCAGACTGGACATAATTTCGGTTGACCTGGGAAAGCTTCATAAGAAATAGATCTCAAACCTGTTTTGGTCCTTCTTGTATGAGAATAGTCACTCCGTTCGGAGATACACTTTTCCTGTTGACCTCCAGTGCTCTAACATCTGAGGATCTCTTACATGCTAAAAGACATAAGAGTATGGATAACTTGCCTGAAATCGCTTTCCGTGTTAAATCTTGATTATCTGGCCATTATAGAAATAATCTCAAAACTCTGTCTACGTCCCATAATTGATTATACTTTTCACTAGGGGGTCTGATCATCTTCACTCCCCTCACTAATCCTCAGATTAATGGGTGTTCCCCAATCGCTAAGCCTTCTACTCTAGGGTGTCCTGTCGATATCGCAGACCTGGCCGTGTTGATAGTTCTGTATGCCTTTCCTTAAGCTGCCATCTGAGCTAAAGAATTAGCTACGTGTACTACATCCGTTCCATCGGGATGAATATTCCTCTCCAGACACCAGCTACTCCATCTAGCCCATGCTGATTTATAAGCTCTGTGTGTCCCTGGAGCCCAGGATTCCCTAATGATGTTTTCAGCCTCATTCGATAGTCCTAGCCTAACCCAAGATCTCCTGAAATTGCCCAAGCTAATAGGTTGAGTCCTCCCAACCTCACTAGTGGGTGGCTGAATGATGAATTCGTCGTTGGGTAATGCTGCTGGGTTGTGGTGTGCTAATTCCAGAAGGCTGGGAAACCACACCTGCCCCCTCCAGTCTGGCGTAACTAGTACTAGGGATGCTCTCTGGCATCTCACCTGGGCTAGCGTCCTCGCTATCATGGAGAATGGAGGGAACGCATAGTTCGTCTGTTGGCCCCATGATTGCAGGAAGGCATCTGTCGCCTCTGCTTCTGGGTCCGGTCTCCAGCTGAAGAACCGGGGTAACTGCTTGTTTAGTCTCGATGCAAATAAGTCGACCTGGCATGGTCCCCATCGAGACATCAGTTCTTGAAACACCACCTCGTCCAGCTTCCAATTGCTGGCATCTCTGAGGTATCTGGAGTTCCAATTGGCCACTTTGTTCTGATGGCCCGGCAGATATTCCACCATCACTGAGACTCTCCTCTGAAGCCAGAGTTCCCAGAAGTATTTTGCCAGTTCTGCCAGTAGTCTGGATCTTGTCCCGCCCAGTCTGTTGATGTACCTGACCACCGAGACATTTTCCATTTTTAGCAGGACATAACATTGAGCCCTTTCTTGAGTCCAGCATTGCACTGCAAAGGAGCCTGCTAGCAACTCGAGGCAGTTGATGTGGAGACTCGTCTCTTGGTCCGACCACCTGCCCCCTGTCGACAGGTTCCCGCTTCGGGCTCCCCAGCCCCATCTGCTGGCGTCGGATTCGATGACCAGGTCCGGGGATGAACCAAATATCGCTCTCCCATTCCATGCATCCATATGGATTAGCCACCATTCCAACTCTTCCCTTACTTCTTGTAAAATGGTCACCTTTGACTCGTAGGAAGCGCCCCTCCCGAGGTGATAGATCTTCAGTCTCTGGAGTGCCCTGTAATGTAGTGGTCCTGGGAATATTGCTTGGATTGATGCCGCTAGACGGCCCAATAATCTTGCAATGTCCATCAACGACAGTTCTCCCTTCGCTTGAGTGTGTCTTAGCTGTTTTTTTATATCGTTCACCTTGTGAATGGGTAGACTGAGAGTTCCCTGAATAGAGTCCACTATGAAACCCTGGAATTCCATTGATTGTACTGGTACTATACTGGATTTCTCCCAATTTATTAGAAACCCCAGACTCTCTAACAACTCTATTGTTGTCTGAACTTGCTCTACTAGCGTTTCTCTCTCTTGGCACATCAGACCTATGTCATCTAGATAGATTATGAGTCTTATCCCTTGACCTCTGAGGTGTGATACAACTGGTTTCATCATCTTGGTGAAACACCATGGTGCTGATGCCAAGCCGAACGGCAGGCATCGAAATTCCCATGTTGTTTCCTCCCAGATGAATCTCAGAAATTTGCAGTGACCTTCTGCTATGGGAATAGTAAGATATGCATCTTTTAAATCTCTCCTGGCTAGCCAGTCTCCCTGAATTAAGGTATCTCTTAACAAGTGTATCCCTTCCATCTTGAAGTGTCTGTACACCACGTATTCGT
This sequence comes from Ambystoma mexicanum, assembly GCF_040938575.1. Taxonomy (NCBI): domain Eukaryota; kingdom Metazoa; phylum Chordata; class Amphibia; order Caudata; family Ambystomatidae; genus Ambystoma; species Ambystoma mexicanum. Next base: position 1,433,332,616 of record NC_090929.1, on the reverse strand, counting down.
TTAGGCCTTTCAGGTTGATAATTGGTCTTGTCTTGTGTTTCCCTTTTACTAGGAACATATTGCTTATGTAACCTTTTGATTGAACTGTTACGGGTCTTATCGCTCTTTTGCTTTCTAGCCCTCCCAATTCTCCTTCCAGTAAGACCTTGTCTTCTCTGTTCATTTCTAGCCTCTTTGGTGGGTTTCCCTGATGTGGTGTCTCTAGAAATTCTATATAAAAACCTTGAGCGGTCTGTATTACCCAGGAATCTCCCGATATATCCAACCAATTTTGTAAAAACTGAGCTGTCCTCCCCCCTACTTCTGGGGTATTTAGGTGTGGGTATACTGTTCTCACCTGGGTTGTTTTGCTGACGTTCCCCTTTTTGCCAGTTTCTGCCTCTTCCTCTACTCCTTGATGGAAAGAAAGGCATTTGTCTACGATCCTCCTGCTCTCGCCACTGTGCTCTGTCCTGATAGGATCGATTATAGTGGAACCGGCCAGCTGAGCGACCCCTGCCTCTGCTGGACCGTCCAAAAATCTGCCTCCCGAACACTCTTTTAAGAGAGGCATGTGCCTTGTCCAAGGCTGCATAGGAATTCACAAATTTGGTTAGCTCCTTGATAAAGGAGTCCCGAAATAACTTCCCTTTCGCGAATGATGCTGATTCGGAGGAGGCCAACTCACTCAGCTTTGGATCGATCTTCACTAACAAAGATCTCCTTCTTTCAGTGGTGATGGCATGGTTGGCGTTTCCCAACATGCATATCGCCCTCTGGGCCCACCCAATTAGAATTGACGGGTCTATCGGCTCTCCTTTCACTTTAGCCTCTTCTCCTATCTGGAGGATTTTTGTGAGGGGCCATGTCATGTCTAGCATCTTATCTTGGCATGACCGCCAGGATCTATCCAGACCCTTCCTCACATCTTTTGTGTATTTGCTCATGAAGGTAATCATCTTCTCATCTATGTTGGGTGTATCCGCTGCACCCTATGGGAGGTGAGGTCTGGGGCATTCTGCCCTCATCTTGCTCCTAGCCTCTTTGGCTAGTGGTGCTCTCAGGCGTTTCTTTAGATAGGCCGCTATTCTTTTTTGGCGGCTCCTATTCAGATGATCTGGGATGATTTAGTGCCTCCGGATCAAAGTCATCGTCCTCTGCACCATCCTCCGCTGTCTCCTCTTTTCTTTTTCTTCGGCGCTTTGTGGCCTTCTTCCTCTGAGGAGGATATAGATAGTACTTCTTCCTCCTCTGAGTATTCCTCCTCCCAGGCGTCCTCACCTTCATCTGAGGTATCTGAGGATCCTTCCTGTCCCCTGATAGGCCCTGCTTTTCCATTCCTCCTCCTTTTACCACCCTTCTTCTTTGGTGGTGTGCCCGGGTGGGGGGGGGGCTTCCTCTGCCCTGCGGGCTGCTTTTCTGCCCACTTTTGAGAGAATTTGAGCCAGTCCTCCATCAGAGCTATCTGCTGTGGTCTGTGTCCCAGCGGAGCCCCCAGGGCTTTTTGGAGGACCTGAGTCATCTCCGTATGGCTCCTCTTTTGGCTAATACTAGCCTTCCCCTCATCACTGGAGGAGCTCATGATTACACAGACACTGGGGAATTCAAAATATATGTATATATACCAGGGTTTAAGATCTTCTTGTATTCTCTCTGTAGAGATAATAAATATATATATATGAATATATTTCTTTGTATTGATTACCTGGTTCGTAATTATATATAAATATATATATGCCAATTGCCAGGTTTTACTTGGGACTGTGCCTGTATTATGGTGCGGTACCTTAGAATGGACTGCAGGGGTGCTGTCCTGTTCCTGACAGAACGCTGTGCTCCGATCGAACGTTGCGTTCTGAAGCGGAACAAAATTTATATAATAATAGATCTTTCAATCTGATAAGAAAGCTGCTGCTTAAATGCGCGTATCACTCACTCCGTACGTTTCCACAATGAAGTTCAAAATGGAGAGAGAGAGCGCCGGAACTACGCAGTCCCGTCGCGCTCTCTCTTCCGTGGTCGTAGTGCCCTCTGTGTCGGGTCTGAGGAGTTGCGGCCGCCGGTGCACCAGCCCCGTCGCGGCCCCAACTCCCAAGAACTGAAAGAAAACTAATGCGGATATGCTCCGCCTTGTATAAATCGCGCACGCGTGTATGCGTGCTGTGAATAATACAAATATAAACACTCTCTACACAAACACTCACACAATGGTACGAAAAGAATAAAATGCACTTAACTCGCTGCCGAGCAGCAAAGAAAGAGGAGGAATTGAAAGAGGACAGGAGGCTTTAAGCATTAAGGACTTGTTTGATTGGTTTAGAGACATCACATGGTCAATTTGAGGACCAACAGAAATGGACTACAAAGACTCAGAAAAAACATGGTTATTGTAGTTTTTTATTAGTTTTGTGTCTCATGTTCATTGGTATTTGTTTCTTTGCTGCTGATCAGTAAAGTTGTAGAGAAAGCATAATCTGAGCCTCCGGTCTTGACATAGAATCCCAAGTTACGTACGGTGGACCACAGCTCTATGGCATGACTATCATGCTTATCGCGGAATCCTCGGTTGAGATTGTTGATGATGAGTATTATGTTAGATATGCCCATCACAAAGAGAATGCAGTGAAATAGACTGGTAATGAAATCCTCATGCATGCAAGATTGGGATCTGTGAACAACAACATGACCAACGGCTGCCTATCACAGCATCTTTCTATTGCTATCTCATATGGGCATCATAGATGGTGGGATGGAAGGGGACTATATGGAAAGCTGATAACACACAACAGTGGGTTATACAAATGATAAACTACTCCCTCAGCTCCAGTCCAGGCCCAAGGTCGCTCCTCATTGCTTTAGACACAGACTATAGAGGCTCCAAGTATGGACTTACAGGAGCGTGAAGGCTGTGAAAAATGCCTCTCGCTTAATTAGATCAACCCATGGGGTAGGTTCTTGCTTAGGATCTCCTGGTCATGAGGAACTCATGTAACACCAGACACATCTCGCAAATGGACACAATTGGAAATCCCATCTGAGGTAGATTGCATTTGTTTCCAAGGCTTCCCTAAATGTATTCTATTTGAGGGGGTGCAGCACTCGCAATACACAATATATTATTTCCAGTGAACCCACAGCCCATGAGAAGCTATGCAAAATAACATGCCATCACAGCTAGAGCTGGTTCTGTTCCACTAATCCATTAATCCAAACCAAAATCTTAGGATGGGCATGGTTAGTTATTCTAAAACAAAATATCAACTGATAATATTTGGACAATGCAATCTGGCACCTTTTGCAACAGAGAGCCCGAATTACAGATTGTAGGTGCAGAACACAGGCCAAAATGAGGAATTGTCAACTACTTAGATTGACATATTGATGAAAAGAATCGACTCAAATTGTTCGACAAATGTCATAGTTTCCATGGTACCATTTCAATAAAGAAAAACATTTATTTGTAAACTCTTTCATGAAAAAGCAAAGCAATCATTTTAGTGCAATATTGTATGCAGGTTGGAGTGGATGTGGGTGATTCATCTGCAATGACGTGTTATGGCGTTCTATTGCAGTCACATTCACCCCCACCCCGCACTCATTCTGCCCAGGCCCTGTTAACATGCAGCAAATAAAGAAATGACGAACACTTGAATCAGCCTTTCAGGGATGCAATGCAGCGTGGGCAGATACATGTCAGTATTCAGAAACATTTTTCCACGTGAGTGTGTCAACACACAAAGGGGAAACATTTATGGGCCAGTATTACGGAGCATGCACGCTGGTGCGAATTCAATTAGCACCAGGGCAAACATTGGCATGCTCCAAAAACATTCTATCAATGCATTTTTCAGGGCAATGGGCAGGTTTGGTGGTGTGGGCATAAAAATGGCGGTAATTCTGTTACCACAACTTTTTTGGGCTGTAACAGAATTACAGCCGGTTTTCCCGTGCTGCCAAATTTTAGTTTTTGGAGGATCCTCTGATGCACAAGTACCACGTGGTAAATCTGCAGATTTTAGAGTAAAAGTGGTGAATTCACCTCCAGCTTGTTGCTGGTGGTAAATCCTCCCCTTCACCACCAAAAATTAGTGGATTCAACGTGCAGTAATTCCACCAGCAGTAAATTAGCCAAAAATCCCCACATGTCCTATTGGCTCCGAAAATCAGGAACTACACCGCCCTACCACCACGTGACCAAGTGGCCGTAACAGTAATTGTGATTGGCACTAATTTGTTGGATTTACTGCAGAATTACCACCAAGCTCGTAACGAGGCCCAATGTTTTCTTTAGTCCTAATCTTTTGCCTTTCTTCAAACATGTGCTAGGATAATATTTGCCTTAGAACTACATGCACTTGCACCAGTGCAAAGTTTCTGTGATACAGCCCGTGCAGTTTGCACAAAAGCCATGGCGTTTTAGTTGTAACTCGCAGTGACTGCAGCAGGGAAAAGCGCAGTGCAGTCATGGGTATTTTGAGACCCTGACGTGCATTCCATAATGGAAAGGCTCGTGCACATGCAGCCTCTCCATTGCAGTTCTTAATATTTAGACCTCTGAAATTGGGGTGAGAACGTTAAATAGGCATTCGAGTGACAGCGCTTTAAGGACCGTCAAAGGAAAAAGCCTCAATTCCAGTGGCAAAGGAAGATGAGCGGACAACAAAGAGCTACATCAATAACGTGGGCACAGGTTGTTTACTGCGACAATGAAAAGACAATTCGGAGAAAATCAGTAATCCTAGTTGGTCTCTGCCATGGTTGCTTCGGAGCTCGAAGAGGCAATCAGGAATCAGCCATCCATGGCAATTGGCAAACACGTGTTATCGTGTTGCAAACAACCTAAAGAAAAGGATCTCAGGGTAGCATTATGAGAATCAATGTGTGGCCCAATGGAAGAAGCTTTGCGTTGCATTTCTCATTGGGAGAAAAAAAAAACTGTAGTTAGGTTTAGATTCAAATAAGCAAACATGAAGGAATTGCATTATCCTACAAAGCAAAATGTCAGAAAGGGGTATTTTATTGGTACAAAGCAAAATGTCACCGAAGGGCCTTTCATTTGCACAAAGCAACATGTCATACAATTGCCTTTTATTGGTACAGAGCAGAATATCAGAAAAGGGCCTTCTATTGGTACAAAGCAAAATGTCAGAAAGGGGCATTTTATTGGTACAAAGCAAATTGTAAGAAAAGGGCCTATCACTGGAATGTGAAACCCATACCAATGTTGAGTAACAAAAGCGCATCATTGCATCTGCTATCCCTGGGCCACAGTTTTTTCTGAAAGTGTGTCTTGTCACAATGCCCCAAGCTGTGTAATATGGCAATATCATACATGTACTACTCCTATCCAGTGCTACTAGCCACCTGCCAGTCCACTTTATTTCTGGGCGCCCACCTGCACATTCGAGCTTGCACACTGCTAAACCCCAAGTTTAGGGCTCAGAAAGAAGAACCCCTCCCTTATCAGTCTATGCCTGACGTTGGGTAGAGATGACAGAGCAATCACTTGTATGCTCCCAAAAGGGTAACAGGGTGAAAAGGGAACAGTCGAACATGCAGGAGCAGACTACAATGGATAGTCCACACAATGCTTTATATAGATATAATCTTTAGATAGATCTCTGCAAAAAAGAAAATGCAGTGTATTTATTACAATTTGGCAGCTTTTTAGACACCACATGCAGTTTCTAGATAGGATTTTTCAGAACTGACGTAAAATCCTAATCTATTTTCTGGGATGAATGCAAAAAAGGGGAAAGGAGTTTTCAAAGTGTGAGCAGAGTGAGCACAAATCAGGCGTGTGCACAGCTTGTGCCCATCGGTTGCTATGGGCCAATGTTGTTATCCAGTGCAAGAAAGACGAGCAGAACGCCTTGTGGTTCGATAGAAAAGGATTTGTCAAAGACGCAGTTAAGCAGAATAGGTGCAGGATATGCAGAGGTGAGCCCTGGCTTGGGAGGTCTCCAGACCCTGCATAACACTGCTGGAGTGAAGCCGCTACATAAGTTCAGTCTTGTTAGTCAAAGTGGTCCAAGCAGTGCTCCCATGCTTTAGAGAGGGCATGTCGCTATCTTTGGAAGTCGTATGTCTTGGACCCTACCTACCTCAAGTCATTCAGAGAAAGGTCGGGGTGACTGGCACAAGGTAATCTGGACAAGGCCCGACAAATGGCATGACATGGAACTAGAAGACCGGGAGGTGAGTCACCCAGCAAGTTTCCACTGAGTCAAGGGAAGGAAATACCAGAGGTGGTTCTCTCTGGTCGTGTGAAGAAGTCTGCATTGCGCATAGCCCAGCAACAGTTTTCATTTGGTTGAAAGTTTGGGGGAGATCCCTCAGCAGAACTTCCTTTGTTTCACTCATGAGACACCTACTCAGCTAGATACACCACAGCAACTGGACATGTTATGGTTCAGAATCTCCTATCTCACAGCACTCTTGGGAGCTGAAGGAATGTTCAGTTTCCAATCACAGTTACCGCCTCATTAAAACATTTGATGGTCAGCCAATCAGGGATGGTCGCCGGATTCAAACCCTTATGGTATTCTTATCAGGCAAACACGGGGGATGTGGATTGAACAGTGAATCCCAGACACCCATTCATTCAGCTGGCTGATCCGGTCATGGTTACTCTGGGCTTCATAACCTTGGGTCTCAGGAAGGCCAGGGTCTTTCATAGCACACACTTGTTAAATGCGTACCTGTTAAATGGAGCCTCGTTGTGGAGTCTGCGGAGCCTCTAAAACAAGGTCATCATTTTAATGAAGATTTACAGGAACCAGTCATTTGTTCCCAAACGCTTACATGACTTCGGGGGCATGGAGCCCGCAGCCTCCTAAAATAAAAAAAGACTTGCCAAGAACCAGTGAAATACATAAGGAGATGAGAAGAGTGTCCTGCTCGAGGAAATAGACGACATGGTGCCGTTGGGACAACAATCACTGGGAGGTGTAACTATTAAGAGCAACACCACGAGTGAATGGGGCAATGTTGGGGAACAGATGATGGGAAAAGCAATATATTAGGTTTCTATGTGGGTCTCAGATTAGGTCTTTGAACCCCATTTAACTCAAAAGAATAACAACCCTTGAAGTCTAATATTCAGCATGAATATCTGCAAAACCCTCTCCAAAAGACGCTAACAGTTGAGGTATAATTGACAATCAAATCACTCTAACACCACCATTAGGACAATACTAACTCAGGATGCATGACCCTGTGACTCCAATGAGAATAAACTACTTATTCACCCACTAAGAACGAAAAGCCCTAAGCTTCACCTCAGTTGGAAGGCCACTCGAATTTTGATTGTTCTCCTGCCTGGTGACACATTTTCCATATTTATTTATTTATTTTTGCATTTATAGCAGCACACCAAACCCAAAGGCATCAGGGAGAAATGATATTCTTGACAGTACAATACCAACGTTACAGATTACAACATGCAGGTGGTTCCTGAAAAGCATAATTTGGCAGAGCTGGGCCTCATGGTATGGGGGGCCACATCAGGTATACAGAGAGACAATCAGGTAAGTGCATAGTCTAGCAAAGCCTCACCTCATGGTACGGGGACTACATCAGGTTTACAAAAACAAAATGAGGTAAGTGCATAGCCTGGCACAGCCACCCTCAAGGTACGGGGGCTACATCAGGTATGTGGGGGGCTACATCAGGAGTGGAGGGGGCTACATGCGGTGTGTGGAGACAACATCGGGTAAGTGCATAATCTGGCAAAGCTTCATGGTACGGGGTGATATATCAGGTATGGAGTCACAAAATCAGGGTAGGTTGTTGTCTCATTTATCTTTATTTTGCATTCCACACCAGCAGTGTAATACAGTATAAAATGGAATCTGTCTACCCTTGCAAAGTTATTAAAACAACTTATTGGGATTTTTATGCAAATTGTTGTTCCAACAGATTCTGTGCATGCTTCCCAATCCGTAATACCTGAATTTTTCCATGCCTCTGTGACGCAGACCAGCCGGGTGTCCTTTGGCAGCTCCGGTGTGGGGTTATCGAGCCGGCTCGGACCAGCACGCGAGTTTTTGCAGTCTTACAGCTTTTATGACTGGTCAACCTAACCCCTCTAGGTGAGGAATGGACAACTTTATTTTCCTACTCCCTGTTTTTTTTTTTCGGATACACATGTGTGATCAAGGCAGAACCTTTCGTTTTTTATAAATTTTAAGAAAAGCTTGTGTTGGAATTTTAGATGTATTCTCAAGCATGCATTGTGACCACTGCAGCCCAATATTTTCAGTTGGAAACTTAGCTTTGTCTTTTGGGTGTTTTCTTTTTTTCTCCCAATAGGGTACCATGAATCTGCCCCAATGAAGGTGGCAACACATATCCACCGAAACGCAAGAAAATATTAGGGGGTTTTTTGTCTCCAGGTTCCTGTCCTGAAGAATTTGGACAACCTGTCACTTTGTTTGCAAACGCATCAAACATTCTGGCAGTGTATAACAACAATATACCAAAAATTGTTTTGTGTTCGATCGGGTCCCTTTATTTATGCTTTTTTGTCCCCCCTACACGCGTAGGCAAACCCAGTGGGGGTTTCCCAATAAGAGTCCTGCAAAAAAAGATTCTTAAAGACAATTATGAAATTTCAGGATTGACTTCAGAACAAATTGTACATTAATATCCAATAATAGATATCAAAGAATCGAGGGACTTTTAACCTCCATTTGATTTGATTTGTTTGGATTTTGTCCATAATTTGAATATATGTAATGGCTATTATGAATCGGTTTCATTTACCCTCTCCTATTCCTCTTCAAATTAGAGGGCTTTTTCCTTTTTCCCCCTCTTCCTCCTCTTTTTGAGCACTGGGTTTTCGTTTTTCGCTTACTCCTCTTTTCACTTACCATCATTACCTTTTTTTATTTATTCAATTTTTGATTACGTATAACCAGATGATTGATGAATTATGCAAGTAATGGTTTTATTTCTTTTTTCAAGATATTTAAGATTTGGTGTATATCTTTTTTGTTCAAAGTTGTTACTGAACGCATTGAAATCTTTTGTGACAGCGTTTTTCAGCATTAAACCAGTACAATTTACAAACTGAAAACATTGTGGCATATGTGGTCATATATATATACTTTTTACTTGTTTCATTAACCATGTATTAATATGGTCTAAACTAGGGGTGTGACTTGATCCTACAGAACCCCAGTTTTTGCAAAGACACTCCGCTGATCTAGCGCACTAGGCTATGTGGAGATTGATTGTGCGGGTCAGATCACAGCCGTATCGCTGAGTGGTTCATAGGAGTGCAGTGAGCAGCAAGCACTGCTCGACGCAGGAGGTAACATCCTCCCATGGAGGAGTTGGAGGCGTCCTGATCGGCCATATTTGCATGTGTTGACCGGGTGATGATTGGCAGAAATGTTGTTGCGGGAATAGATAAATACAGTAAACAATTATGAGTAAGTAGGCATCAAGCAGTGATGGAACCCTTACCTATGGTGTCCGGAATAGATGAAAGCTGTGGGGCATACATAATCGGTAGAGCACTAGGGAGGATGTGACCGGAATCCGAGAGATCGAGGCATAGCAGGTTACAATGGCGGGCCTGCAGCCATGCACACAGGGCCAGACAGAGAGAAAGAGCACAAAGCCTTAAACATGGCCTTAAACGGGGGCCGGCGTCACCTGCCGGCTCCCAAAGGAAGTTGAATAAGAGGACAAGCCAATCAATAAGCTGAGGTTGGAGGAAGGATATTAAATAGACTGAAAGCAAGTGAATTCCTTGTAGTAGAGGGGTTGGCCATGTTTTCAGGGAATTTGATGTTATGAATGCCTTAGCACGTCAGGGCTTACCTGTAGCATGCCGGTCTTGTGGGCAGTTATCATGGTAACTGGTGTAGCGATGTAACATTGTGTCTAACCCTCTCATCTCCCGTCTGCATCCGAGCCAGTGGCTGTGTGGGAGAGTCTAATACACCCCATGTGAGTTGGCCTTATCCTCGTGGCTTTGCTGCATTGCGTTGTGCTGTATATAGACTGGTACACACAGGTATGTTCTATGTTAGTTGTGTTATCCACAGCGCATGATAAATATACTGTCGGAAAGTTCTCCATTGTTTTCCATTCCCCGTTCTGTGTAGTTGAACGCATATATTAATTTATTAACTTTATTTTTCTAATTTTATAAGACACACGACTAGGAAGGCATACAAACGTATCTGACTTCCTACAGTGAGCAATTGTTTTTAGTAGTTAGTAAAGTAGTGAGAGAGGGAAGGGTTAGTCTCTTTCCTATCCTCTAACCTAGACAGGCGGCACATCAGCGCTGACTAGGGAGATTTCATCCAATTCAGGGATAGCTAGTCTCTTTTGTATAAGGATATACAGTAAGTGACAGGCTACTATAGATGTAAAAGCTTAAAATCATTTACTCAAAGATCTTCAAAATGGGCTTTGCCCAGGTGATGATCAGAGGGCATTTACGTGGGTAAACGTGAAGAACGCTTCAACTCTGGGTTATGTTTTTGTAAATAGTACTGGTCTGAAAATGGTTCAAGATAAGGCAATAGTGGCCCGTGAAGAGCGTACCACTTACCATTATGTGTGCTGTTTAAGGATACACACACACCTAAACAGCCTATAACATACGATAAGTGTGGTGATATATTTTTGAATACTGGGGGAAATCGTATTCAATGGCACCCAGCAAACTTAGCTAAGGGTAAACTGTCCTCTGAGCGATTGATCCCAGCTTTTGATGAGAATTTTCAAAGCAATGAGACCTGCTCTAATAAAATGAGCATGGCCATTCTGCTATGATTTGCTCGATCAAAAATGTGGTTGCCAGTAAAAGGGAATACAAACCTCAACATGAATGCTCCAATAAGGTATATCAAAGATGGAATGATTATGACCCGAAGATTAATACTGCCAAAACACAACTCGGGGACACAATCACAGCCTTACTTTCTTCTACCATAAGGACATGAAACAAATAGAAAAATTAAAGCGGCAAAAAAGATCTATCGGCACTGGCTGAGGGAATACAAAAAGAGCTGTGAAAAAGAACGCTGCCATCATTTTGCTTTCCTGGCCACAACTAATAGCATTGTAGCGATATGGCAAGTAATAAAGGCTGGTAATAAAAGTGATATTCCTATGTTCCTGAAGGAAGATAGGTCGAACACATTATGGCTACATTAGGGTCAAGTGATGAGGATCCATCTGTGTTGGTAATACCGAATGTCACATGGATCTGTAAAGTAACCATCCTTGATATTACGCACATAATTGAAAAATTAAACAGATCACGAGCATGCAGCACTGATGGGATAAATAATGACTAATGAAAATGTCTGCTGGTATGTGGGATGAGGCACTTCATTTGATCTTATTTGATATAGGAAGGACTGGAATACTCCCGACCGCTTGGCGGGAGAGCCATATTCTCCCAGTATACAAGAAGGGCCAACTTAGCGACCCTAGAAATGACCAAATGCTCGCAGTGCTGGATATTCCAGCAAAAATCTTTGCTTGAATACTCTTAGCAGAATTGAATAACGAGTCTCACTGGTTACTCGTTATTGTTTGTCTCATTCTGGTCAGAAGGAAAAGCGTCAGTCGGAAGCGGCCATCCAATCCTCTGAGTAACTGGGAGAGAGATTGTTATTGTGGTGCGGCTTGACTGTCTGCCGGCTGTTGAGAGAGGTTCTTTCCTCTAGTCCTCCAGCACTCGAGTCCTCCAGCCCTCAGAGTGTTGTGGGGAAGCTGGGCGCTAGGCGCCCGATCGCCGTGGGAGCGACCTGCATGCTGCCGGGGGACTGGGGAACCTTGTCGGAGAGGCAAGTACATGCTGCGAGAAAGGAGCCGCGGGGGCTACTACTGGCGATCGGTGGTTGGCCCGCGCGTATAAACCACGTATAAACCCCGAGGCGGGTGTCGCGAGCCCGCGCTCCTCCCGGGAGCCGTGTCGAGGAGGCGGGAGCACGGGAGGAAGGCGCGGGGGTTGTGGCTGGGACCGCTGAACTTAAGTAGGTTCAGCGGTCGTTCTATCTGGTGCCTATTGATGCCTATTGGTGTCCCTGCTCCCCCCTTTGGCGCATTACAGCTAGCTGCACCTGTGGTGCAGGGGATACATTAAGACTCTGTGGAGAGGGGCGGCTGATTCTCCCTTCTCCCTTTTACGACAGATAATCACTCTGCTTGGGGTGGTGCTGGAACTGGAAGTGGTGTGGGAAGTACTCCCAGTATCCCCAGTAGAAGAGGCCCATTGGACCCCCCCCTTTTCTTTACGTAACCCCTTCTTTTTATGTTTGCACTTTACCTGGGGGTGTGACAGACAGGTGGCTCCATAAAAAAACAATAATACCACCCTTCCTCTAATTATTTATTCATTTTAACAACTTAAAATGCCTCCGGGGCAAAAGACAGCACAAAAGAAATATAATCTACGTAAGACGCCGAAAGCCCGAGAAGCAGAGGCATTGCGGAGTGAGGAGATGGGCAGTCCCAAAGAAATCTCTATGAAGAAGCTCAAAAAGACCACCCTCCCAGGTCAAGGGAAGATTACTGGTTTCTTCCCTACAAATTCTATACCTGAAACTAATTCTACGATCATAGAGGAACCAACATACATTGGAGGGGGTGGGGGGATTGTTTGAGTACCACTAACTTCGATGATATCGATAATAATTCTCTACTTGATCTATGCCTGAGCATACAACGTGGGATGACCCCCCTGATACCCAAGAGGCAGGATGACAAAGATCTGACGCAGGGAACGAATCCTGCGGCCTCTCCTGTTATTATCTCGGGTCACTCTGAGCAGGGGGGCAGATTATCTGCCTCCCCTAACTTAGTAATGGTATCAATGGAGGACGTCCCGGACAATGAGGATCTGGATCCATCTATCCCGTTTTCTGGAGCAAATGAATTAGCTGACATACAATCTTCTGTATCTTCTATTCAGTTTGCCCTAAAAATTCTGCTCCAAATGACCGGACGCATCTTAGCCAATACCACCGTACCGACTACTCCCCGGACTTATGAAAATCCTGTGGAAGATGAGGCAGAAATCAACTTAGCGGAGGCAATTGACATAGCTGAGGAGATAAACGCTATGCCCATTAAAGAAGCCTCTGTAAACATGGACCAGAGCGAGGTGGTCTTTTACTCTCGCAAACAGCGCAAACTGGCTAAGAAGGCTCAACAAAACAGGAAAAAACTGTCAGTGTGCCCCTCAGTAGAAGAATCTGTGAAAATCGGGGGCCGCTCAAAAAAAGCAAAGAAAAGGGCTGCCCGAGCTAAGAAAAGGAACAGCATTGGAGGTGGCTGCCTGACTAGCTGGCTGATCACAGACCAAGATCAGAACAAGGAACAGTCGAAGGAGCCGCTAATGCCTGCAAGGGAGGATGAGGGTACTGAGGCTAAAGGTACATTGACCTTGGATGACCTAGAAGTCCTGGACGAAGAGTGGGAACAACTTGAAGTCGATGCTCAGTTGACAGAGGAAAGGCTATGTGGGCCCTCTGAGAAATCATCCCAGCCTCTGCTGCCTCAGGCTAAAATCCTCCATCCTCCTATTAAACCAACGGAGGTGGGTTCGGGCACTTCATTCAGTAGGATATGTCGGATCAAGAACCTTTACAATAACGGCGATCGCAGATGGCTGTCTCGGTCGGAATTCCTAACCCGATTATACTCCGTTCCTGAATTGCGAGTGTTGCAATCTGATGACTTCCAGTTTGTGGAGCCATTGAAGGGGCGGAATTCGTGTGTATCTGCCCTGCATTGCAAGTTCCTATCTACCGCACAGCTGATTAGAAAATATCGAGACGAACTATGGGCAGTTGACGTGGAGATAGATGCAGACTTGGATGAACCTGATCCCTGTGTCGATAACGGCGAAACAAGTGGTTCAGCTGATCTAGATGTCTGCCCGATTGTACCTAAGGGAAAGAAAGTGGAAGTGGCGGACATACAACACGTGCTAAAATGGTTGGCCGAATCGCTTCCCAAAGCTTTATCCAATCATTGAACCTGGTCATTACTATCGTGGAATTGCAGTGGCTTTGCGCATCTACTGTCCTCTGCGGGGTCAGTAAACTTTGTCGCCAAACATGAGCTAATATGTTTACAAGAGTCCTGGGCGATGGACCCATTATTACTGGATGGTTTTGTGACTTATCAGTCTTTCGCGAAAAGGGGAGAGAAGGGTAGACCATTCGGTGGGTTGCTTACTGGGGTGGCAAGCTGTTTGCACTCGAAACAGATACCCTGTAGCCAAGACAATAATCTGCTGGCAGTGGAAGTTGAATATGGGCCTAAGGGCAAAGGAAAAAAGGTACTGTTGATAAATCTATATAATCCTCCTTATGCCCGGATAAGTGAACCACTCCAAGCAGCCCTTCATGAGCTGTTGGCATTCTGGTCAGCGACTCAGGGAAACGGAGCGGTAATGCTAGTTGGCGACTTCAATTGCCGAATACCGGGGGAGGGAGGGCTACACCCACAAAACCTTAGGCTAAGAACAAGCGGTTACTTACGCATATCAAAAAAGACACTGAAGGCCCGCAATGGCGTCTCTTGTTTGATGACTGGGATTTGGCGATGGTGAATGGTTACACTGTTAGTGACCATCCAGGGAAACAAACGTGGGCTAATGGGTCTTCTTCCAGTATAATTGACTATATATTTATGTGCCCTAAAATGTTGCTGTGTGTTGTTGACCTAACGGTATCTTTAAATGAATGGAGTGACCACGCTGCACTTCAGTGTGTACTAAATATTTCCCATATTAACCCAGAAAAGAGTAACATGGGTACAATTCGGGTAAACAAAGCGGGCTCTAGCATCAGGTGGACTGCCAAGAATATACACTTGGCATCAGAAGCAGTAAACATTGAGAACTGGCCCCAAATACCCAACTTCAACGATATGTCTATAGAAACTATAGAAACTTGGATCAGTGTTTTTTCTAATACTCATGCCTCAGCCCCCAATCAGAGTATGACTAGACCAGAGGGTGGGATACCCCCGTTTAACAAAAAGATCAGAGACACTAAGAGGGAATTCAGAAGGGAGCTGCGCATGATCAAACAAAGGAGCGAACCTATAGAAAATCTTAGGGTGGCTGTTAGGAAATGCAAAAATAAATATAGAACCAATATCAAAAAGCTACGGCTTACCGAAAGAAATCTGGCATATCAGAAATTGATATACACCATCTGCTTGAAAAACACTCGCAGCATTTGGGCACTTCTGGGTGAAGCTAGGGAAACAGTTAAGGGGCAATTGGTAAACCCCATCGGTGCTAAGGAATGGGAGGATTTCCTGCTGAATCGTAATGCCATCGTGCAGACAGAGGAGAGGTTTCCACCACTTCCTCCAAGATCTAGTATATCATTTGATATGTCATACACAGCGATATTCTGTAAGATAAAAACTCTAAAATCCTCTAGAGCTCCCGGCCCTAATGGCCTGGCCAATATAGTTATCAAAGCCCAACCTGAGTTCTGGGCAGGATTGTTGGCAATTATGTTTGAGAAAATTTTGAGCCAGGGGGTGATACCTAAGTCGTGGCAAACAGCTGTGTTGATCCCGGTATTTAAAAAGGGAAATCGGCTAGACCCGAATAATTATAGACTCCTCTCGATGCTGGACACGACAGGCAAATTGTTTGCCGCTCTGCTGCTCAAGGACCTTCAGACATGGGTAGACGAGGCCCATATACTATCTAAATTTCAATGTGGTTTTAGAAAAGGCTACTCCACCGGGTATAATTTGATGGTAATGAACCTATTAAGAGCAAGAGCCCGTAAAAGAGATGAGCCACCGCTGTATGCACTATACATCGACTTTAAAGCAGCTTTTGATCTGGTACCTAGAGAACGCCTATGGTCTAAACTTGCTGCCCTCGGCTGCCCTGTTGGCGTACTATATTTTCTCAGATTGTTACATCATAATACCTCAGTCAGGTTAAAATTGGACCAGGAGGGACATCTGACTAGTAAGGTATATCAAAACAGGGGGGTCAAACAGGGCTGTGTGACTGCCCCCCTAGTGCATAATCTGTATGTGCATGATATTCCGCTTGCTCTAACTTCTACCCGTAATTGCCCCCCCAAAATCGGGGACTCCGCCTGTACTGTCATGGCATATGCTGATGATTTGGTCATCTTTGACCACACTATTAGTGGCTTACGTAGATCAGCCACTGCATTATGGGAGTACGCCGAATCTAATGGTCTCATTATTAACCTAGGCAAAACTAAGGTATTGAGATTTACCAGCAAAAGACTGTCCCGTGTGAACCTCACGGTGAATAATAACTTGATTCCATACGCCCCACTCTACCGTTATCTAGGTATTGATTTTGAGCCCAATGGGGATTATGTGGCTCTTAAGCTCTCACGTTCAATGCGAGCGGCGCAAGTAACATCTTTAATAGCCAACTTTATCAATAAGAAAGGAGGATTTTCGCTTTGGGGTACGCGCCAATTATACATGCAGGTATTCATCCCTATGATGACTTATGGTCTAGAATCACTTCTAGACCTTGATTTCAGCTGGCTTCAAATCATCGAGGGGAAGTTCTGGCGTCGTATACTTGGCCTGGGCCCGGGAGTTCCGATGGCAATTATTCGATTAGAATAAGGATTACCCTCTATGAAGGCTATCGTCATGAAAAGGAGATTGGGGCACTTCTTGAAAATGCGCAGTACAACATCTAACCCTCTCCTGCTTACTATCTTCCAAGAATTGTGCAAGAAACAAAATCCTCAGTCACCTTTTGTGATGATGATAAAACTTCTTGCTACAATTGGATGGACCTGGCGAGAAGGTCCATATTCTAAGCAAGTTCAAAATGCACTTGATAAGCGGGTAGAAATGTGGGATTGGCTCGAGAATTTCGCTCACCTTAGCGCGTTGAAAAGCTACGCATTTGTACAATACAGGTTGTACTCATTCTTGCAACCCCAAGGGTATCTCAATCTCTGCCCTTCAAAAAAACTGCAACGATTTATCCTTCTATTAAGGATAGACCAACTCCCTATCCTGTTGGTCACGGGCAGAAGATTGCAGTTGCCATTGGAACAACGCACCTGTCGGTTGTGTGAAGGAAGCAATGTATTAGAGTCAGCAAGACATGTTTTGACAGAATGTGGCACTATGATTGATGTAATCCATTGTCATCTGGGGAAGTTCTCCCATAATCTAGCATCAATCGGAACGTCATTATTCTGGCATCATTGCATGAATTCTGAGAGTATGCGAGAAATGGTAGCTCTCTTCAACATCTGGATTAGGATAGAAGAAATATTGAATGTTCAGATTTGAAATTAGCACTCGTATCCTAAAACAGTCACTGCCCCGGCCCTAGGAGGAGGTAAACGGCTGTGCTGTGAGTGCCCTTGGTATGGTAGTTATGAGAAATGAACTAAGTATAGTTTACCACTTTGTATTGCGATCCGTATATTATAGTGAGCATTGTGGATGTTATTGTATAAATATGTAATGTTTTTTTTTTTTTTTCTTTACACTTTTTTTTATTTACATGCTATTTGAGCTCTTAGATTGATTTTATATGTGTAAATAGTTCATTATTTATCATGTTGTTATATTGTTATTATTTTGCTCATGGAAGTTTAGTCTATATATGTGCTTACTTATTAATATGTGTAAAGTTTAATAAATAGACTGTATCACATTAAATAAATAAATAAATAAATAAATAAATGCAAACGATATGCTGAGCAAATACCAAACTTACTTCAGGGAGAAATCTATGACATCACACAATATACACATGTTAGTATCTTCAGTCGAATATGCATGGTCTTGTAAGCAAACCACAGTTTATGGCGCCTGGATAGACTTCAGCACCGCTTTGGATACTGTGGTAAGAAACAACTTTTGACGGAAGTTGATATCAAGGAATATTGCGTTGGGGCTGTTATGGATGTTAATGCTACTCCATTCGGATAAAAATACACTTTTTAATGTGTATTTGGCTGACCTTGAATTGTCATTTCAGTCTATTGTGATATGTCCTGTTAAAGTAAGGTTGCAGAGCATTAGCTGGCTGGCCTATGCAGATGATCTGCTGCTTCTAGATTATGCTGAAGGGTCTCCAAGGCCTGATTAATGGCCTTGGAGACTTTGCAAAAAAACAATGACCTTCAGGTCAACATTGAAAAAAGCAAGGTTATGGTGTTTGCTGGTAAGCAGAAAAGGAAGGCGAACATGAGTTGGTGCCTTGCTGGAGAAAAATTTGAATGTGTTAAATCTTATAAATACCTGGGCCTTTATATAGATGAGGGATCACACTGGGAGAAAACTAAACAGAAATGTCTGAGCATAGTTGGGATCATAGTGCGTTCATTGGAAGGAATGGTGAGTAATCAGTAAAGACCGACATACTATTATATTCAATGAAAATAGTACCTATGCTCACCTATGGCATTGAGATATGGGGCCATAGGTTTTTACCAGAGATTGTCAGATTTGAAGCAACAATGCTACGTAGACTGTTCTGCATGCTGCAATCCTTATCTGTGGAGTATTTCTATTTAGAATATGATTTGACTGGTATCACTTCGATCCTGGTAATTAGGTCCTTCATGTGTTCTGTGAATTTATTGACCCTGAATACTAGCAGTGTTATGGTGGATTATGTAAGATGAAATTAAATGAAAATCATGTCATTGTGACAAGCCTGTGAATAAGTCCTGAAGCAAAAAAAAGAAGCAACCTGAAGATGAATTGTGTAGAATCTATGCTGGATTGCACCTTTCTGAGAGTGCTTCTGACAGCAAATCTCTGGCAGGGTTTGCACATTTCTGGCATCTTCACATTGGCCACATAGAAATGACCTGTATGGTGCTCTCTTTCTTTCATCCAGCTGGATAAGATAAATTGCCAACTAAAACAAAACTTTAATTCTATCAATCCTTGCTGCTGTGCCTGCATGGGTCTTGCTTGAAGACGCAGGGGCATTGCAACTGTTGGAGGTGGCGACCAGCATTGCTTGTGGCCAGTGGTTATTCAAAGAATTGAATTGACTGAGCTGAAATTGGTCACCTGAGACTTGTCTAAAGGCTTGCTTACATTGATAACTGTGCTGCCCCCGCTGATGAAGACTGCGCAACTGAACGAGTTATACCCAGTAACTGCCTGTGTCTGTGGGTGGCAGTTACAAGCATAACCAGGGAAGTATCATAGAGTGCTCTGTACTCAACTTAGCTTCCATTCCTGCCAGGACATATTTGGGTAACAGAGGATCACCCATGTTGGCTCCACAGAGTACTCAAACAAGTTTGTTAGCGTATGATTGTCTTGTATCATCTCTGTATCACCTCACTCTTTTCCTGTGACACATAGTTAGAAAATATATATTTATATTATCTCTGTGTGGAACTAGTATTGTGTTATGCTCTACTTGTGTTAGTCTGGCTCCACTTCTTTGGGTTGACCTGGAATGCTCAACCACCTTTACCATTAGACGAGCAGTGGCAGAATGGAGGAGGTTCGTTTTCTGTAGATTCGTTTTTTATTTGTAACACAGGTTTTTATTCGTAACACAGGGCTAGGAAAAATCAGCCTAACCAGAACCATCACATTTTTCTATATCTCAGCTAAATTGGATGATTGCAAGTCCCGATATAAGAGAATAATTAAAACCAAACAAAAGTATCCTCAGGCACCAAAGAAGGCACTAGCAGGATATACTATGTTGGCATATGACCACAACTCATAGCAGCTTATCATACCTGATAGTAAAGTTTAAGACCCTAATGCTTGATTGTATCATCTGAAATGGTCCTCTCATCAACACTTCTCAGCACAATTTTGGTCCCAGTGCATCGTCAATCCATGACCTCTAGAGCTGTGCGAGACACTGTTTACCGCTTTTCTACTAGGGATTTCCTTGTCATTGATCAGGGTTGAAGTTCTAGCATCTGTATATGCCGCCCACAACACACACAGGCACACTGTTTTCAGATGCATACGCATTCAGGTGCTTGTCATTGCTACAACCTTGATGAACCATAGGTTTGTACTCTCTCCTAGGAACCACACCCTATGAATGTATTTTATGTTTATTTATGCCATTGTTTTTTTGAGGGGTAAATTTACCTGTTCAGCTCAATTAGATATTTTAATTTAATAATCAATGATATGGTTTACAAAAAATCTTACATCAATCACTTCAACTATAAAACAATTATGCAATGCCTAATCTTTTACAAAAACCAACAATCTCTAAAATGTAATGTCTAAGATGTGTCTAACATTCATCAGATGACCCAAAAACATTTCAGTTTTATGCATCTCGAAATCATGAGAAAAGGAATTGCAATATAAAATATGCAGATGCTTCATATCTCAACTGCCTATAACCAGCTGTTTCAAGAATTGAATGACAGAGGTAACCTGACAAAACCAACAATTGCACAAATAGCAGGGGATCTTCAAACATGCACTGACAATTTCATACATTGGAAGCAAATTAAATCTAAAATAGATAAATATTCTAGCAGCGTGTTTGTTAGGACATTTATACATGTGTTTGTCTTTACTGAACGATACTTGGGGGAAAAAACAAGTTAAATTCCATAAATAACTTCAAATTGCTAATGTGTGTAAAGTTGTTTGCCCAGTCACAGAACAATACTTTTACGTCCAATTGCCCTTCATTTAAATCATTTTAATGAAGACCAAGTACCTTAATAAAATTATAACAAGATCTCATGAAGGTATTAAACCTACTATATGTGACCAGTGGCGGCTGCTATTGCTTATTATGAGAAAGAAGCTAAAAGAGATTCAATCAGAGCTTCTCTGTCATGCTGCATTTCCCCCTGCCCCCGCGCTGTTGGCAAGGAAACAAATATACTATAGGACGGCCCGGCTTTCACAGCAGGGCGCGTCCCAATTTAGTATAAATTGTTTCTATAGTAGAGTGCGTGGAGCTCATAGCTCCACGCACTCTACTTAGCCCTCAGAATTAGAAGCCTGGCGGGGCGCTTCAGGGGTGGCCCCACCAGTAGAAAATGTACGCAAACAGCGCACCTTGGTTTCCCAATCCCTCCCCTGCCATGGATACAGTAATGCCATTGGCTGGCAAACAGCTAATGACATTACTGTATCTATGACTGGCGGCGCAGGGTGCATGCATGCGCCTGCGCCGCCTTCACACGTCTGGGTCTGTTTCTCTCCGATGACGCGACGTCGGACACGAGTGCTGCTGCTCTGCACCAGGCCAGCCGCCACGCCAGCCTACTAGAGCACAGCGGCATCGCGGATCTGGTAAGTTCCCCCCCCATCTCCCCATGTTTGTTTGTTCTGTTTGGGCCCAGGGAGTCGGGGAGTATATTTTACTTACGATGTCCCCTCCCCGGGCCCAAACTACTGTGACCGTCCACCACGGGCAGGCCAGGCCCAGACAACACTGAACAACTTGTAGGCCATGGCCTACACATCGTTCAGTGTTGGCTGCCAGTGCCGAGCTAACTGCCCGTCAAGTCAAGCTTTGGTGGTAGCGGGCCACCCGCTACCACCAAGGCAGGGGCAGGCAGCCCTGGGGCCTTTTAACCCCGGTACGTGCCAGCACTGCCGTGGGCCGTAGGCCAACTTGCCTTGGGCCACGCGGCCGGACCGGGCAAGGCCCAGGGCAGGCGTGAGCTGCTGCTGCGGCCTGCATCGCATCTGCTAATTGTCCGCCGTTTTATATTTTCGGCATTTTTTGCCCAAAAATGCCGAAAATATAAAACGGCGCACAATAAGCAGATGCATTACATCTGTGCAGACTGCAGAGCCTGCTGCCTGACGCAGGTTCAAATGAATCCCGGCAGGACCAAACTCGGCCTTTCATCCTTTCGAGATCGATGAATGATGCCACTCAGTGAGTCTCCAGTGGGCAATCTACAAGTTGGCAATGGGTCAAAGAGGCAAGTGATCACTGTCTGGCGGTTAGGTGCATATGCAGAGGATGTTCTGGCCGCTTCAAGCTTCAGCGTGAATGTTGTGATAGAAAATCTAATCAAAGCCAAAACAATGTTGTTCGAAAATGACTGGATGCAGATCATTGCCACTGCCAGTATGAGATCTCATGCACTGTATAAGAACCACTGGGAGGTCTGCCGACGTATTATGGTATGATAGGTTATGATATGACATTACGCGCTTAATACCCAGAGATTTCTAAGTGTGTTCCCAGGGGATCGAACCTGATTGCTCCGTGGCGTATTGCTTCCAAGGCGAGCATGTTGGGGATTTAACAAAATATTCCAGTCCATATTGGTGGATGCAATTTCTCAGTTTCAGAATGAATGTTATACAAACTGTGCAAATTGCAAATATCCGTTCTGGCAAGACACTGCCTAGTGTATGCTCTCTGTGCCAGGTGAGGGACAGTGTGCAGACTAGAAAGCGCATTGTAATGGAATGCACTGCACTTAATGGTGCGAGGGTGACACTGTTCAGCAGATGTGTCCTTGATGTGACATGGAGCTCAAGTAAAGACTTCTGGTATAGGGTCATAAGCAGCCACAAAACTTCCCTGTTGATTCCTTTGATAAAAATGTTAGGCGCGAATTGATAATCATTAAAGAAAACTGAATGTTCGTGGGAAAGCAGAGGAAAGGGAAATTAAAGAGTAATATGTTTTTATTATGGAAATGTTGAATTACATTTTTAGTATTTTGTTGCTTATTTTCTCCTTTTTTCTTTTTACAACGTGATGAAGCAGTATTTATAAGTGGCTAAAAAATTAGCACCACACACTGGGCAATAATAAGCAGCGCTCAGATATCTCATATCTGAGGGTTCGTAGCGCAATATAAAAGCTACATTATTACATTATTATTATTACCACTGTCTTTAGGCATGGTCTGGTACTAAAGTAAAGATCTACCTACAAGTGAAAAAAACGAACGTAAGTGTTTCTGATCCGTTTATAAGTAATAAAGAAGCAGACATTGCACATTTTGTAGGCCAATTTTCCAAAATTTTCGCTGGGGGGAGAACCCACCCGCAGCCCTACTTGGGGGGGGGTGGGCTCACGCGGTGCACGCGCTCACTACTAAATTCGCCCTGGAAAATTTACACCCCACCAGGTTTCAAACTCACCAGCCGCCACTGCATGTGACGATTGATTGCTCAGGAACCTGTGCTCTTTGGGCTCTGAGATTTAGTAGATTTAGTAGATTTGTCTATAATATTGAAAGTCTGAAATCCCTCACATTCTGGGAAGGACTTTCTTCTGGTAATGAAGTGTTTCTTACAACAGAAGTGGTATTTATCTTCAGGGGCTTAAAACTGACGATTAAGAGTGGAAGCTAAGGAACCAATTTGTGAATGGGAACATTAGGGTCAGAGGTCTTGACTTAAGATGGGGGTAAAAGGAAATGTTTAAAATATGTTTACTTCGTTTTTTAAATGATATGTTGTTTTATTGTGAATTTTGTATCACTTTTATTAGGAAATAACTGAATTTTGTTTCTTTGTGGTATGATGATATTTCATGTTTTATGAGGCTTTCTCTTTTTTCTTTTTATTTTGTTTGATGTGTAAAAAGAAAAATCATCTTGGTTAATGCACAATAAATGAAAAATAAAAAAATTAAACCTACTCTTAGATTTGTCCTCACTGTCAAGTTTAAAACCGCAAACAGTGGATCTTGGCATTTGTATTTAAAAAAAGATCTAGGGCCTCATTACGAGAATCGCGGTAAAAACCAAACCTTACCGGCCTGGAGGTAATACCACATCCGGGTAGCATTGACACCACTAACAGCGACCGATTACGAGAATGTATGCATGCGCGTAGCGGCATGACAGTGTACCGGCATGCCGTAAATGACCCCAAAACCCCTGTCGGCGGCATCATGGAAAGCGCTGACACCTCCTCTGCCTTTGTCCACCCCTAAATAACGGCACCGGCAATAATGGGTCTGGAAATAACAGGCCCGGCAATACTGGAACTGGAACTCACGTCATTGCGCCGGAAAGGGAAATGGCACAGCGGCCATCTTATAAAACACAATCCATTGCAATCCTCGAAATACAGGACCTGGGGCCTCAGACCACCAGCTACATCTGCACCCACACCTCCAACACAATGCCAAAGGCCATAAAAAAAGGTGCACCCCGCGAGAGATTCTAAAAGGATGAATTAAACATACTGGCTGACACACTGGCAGAGAATGCAATGCAGACGTGGTCTTTGCCTCAGACCTTAAGAGAAGTGCACAGCTGTAAAAGAAAGAGGTATAGGAGCTAGTGGTCCAGAAGGTCAGTGTGGTTTGCACCACCCCCTGCCCCATAAAGGACGCAAAAGAATGCTGGGATGACCTGCGCCACCGTGTGCGCAATATGTTATCAGCTAATCGGAGTCAGGGTCTGGCTACTGGCGGTGGGTGCAGCTCACCCATTAAACTCACCCGATGTGAAGAAACCTGTGCCAGCACCATTGGAATGGAGTCCGTAGAGGGAGTGGGAGATATGGAACGTGGAGCGCCATCATTGCCAGATGGAGGTGAGTGTCCAAACAAAACACTGTAATGCAAAGTATGATGATGGTCCACCATTGTGACTGTGACATGAGCCAGTGCATGGGCCATCACACACATATGGACACATCCCTGCCTAGATGCTGTCCCCAGCACCGTCACATTCACATGCATGCAGCATGCCAATGCTATACCTGATAGGTAATGACAGTGGGAGTCACTGGGCTTCCACTATCTTGCTTTGCCCGAATCGTTATAACACAAAAAAGACAGTAGTTATATTATTAATACATGTTTAATTCCTGGGTCTAAGTCCCTAATGATAAATATCTTACCCTGTGTGTGAATAGCTCATACCCCCATGGTATTGCACACCCGTATCTAGAATGGCGGTGGTGTGCCGACTACAAGGGTATGGGAATCCTTGCCCTCAACTCTCTCATTACTTTCCTAACTCTAAAATATATATATATATATAAAGGTGCAGATTGCGTGGCAGTCGGTGTCTTAGTTTATTACTACCGCCTCCAGTTTATGTGTCTTATAAGTAAAAATGCATTCATATGACCAGAGGGGTCAAGTCAACCACAACCATGAAACAACTAAAACACAATTGTGCTGTTGATCAATAAAGTGACTAAATCTTGTGTTGGTAGATTTAAAATAGTATGATAAAATTCTACGAGCCTACTACTCAAAGTATTGTGGGGTCTCGGAGTTGCGGTCATCAACCTAACAACTCTTAATAAAAAGTCAATCGGTTTCGGCAGTCGTTATCACTAGCCGCCTTCTTCAGGACGGAGAATATAGCATTCTCATTGACAAAATGATTTCTTCACATGTCTCCATGTGTCGGACCGTTTTGAGAGGTGCTTTGGGTTACCCACGGGCATTTTGGCATGTGTCCCGATCCCTATTGGGTTAAAAAAGGACAAAAAGGGGGATTTTGTCATTGCGGGATGTAGCGGATCACAAAACAGGTATAAGGAACATCCATTCAAATTAGGAAGAGTTACCTGTGATAGTGCTTTTAGGTTCTCTGGTCGTTGCAGATACCCCTACGTTCATGGTCACTTCCTACAACCTAAAGGATAGATAACTTAACATGTCTTAGGCTGTATCAAATGTTGTGCAAGTTAGTTGTCAGTTCTCAAATATGTTGGTCCACTTCGTGTTGTATTAAAATACCTGTGAAATGGGATCAATTCAAATTCTGTGGCCAATAGGTCTGGAAACTGGATGCATGATTCATCCAGTCTTCTTCTTGACTTGTGATTGATTACCTCTGCAGAGTAAAAGCCAAAATAGGAACATTTAGTCCTGAGTATGCACACGTTAAATTGCAAAAGCGCATAAGTGTCTATTTCAAACACAACATTTCATACATGTTGACTGGCACATCAATGACGACATGTCAAATACAAATGTATTTCTACTTTACTGTTGTGTCCACAGATATGGTTGGTTGAACTGACGCTTGACTGTTACATCAGACCGAATCGTGCTCATTAGTGACCAGCAAGTGAGAACCCTACATATTTGACATTTAACTGTTGTTGGGCGTCACCTAGCGCAACTTAGTTGTTGTCCAGAGGTACGTATTGTGGCTCATCCACATGCGTTACACTCTGGAGGTCACTTGCTGCCTAAATGCATAATGCCCGGTATGTTTAGTTCCAAGAAAATTCATTGCAACGCCTGAGGGGCCGCGAGCAGAAAGGGGAAGGTCAGAGCATTCGTGCTGTAATCAGCGGTTACGCTTACTGTGCATATCATAACTGCTGCTTGCTTACCTGCTGCACGCCAAGTCTTTTAAGTCTCACGGACGGTCTGCTTGTTGACAGACTACTTCGCACATACTGCAATATCGTCCACCATCTTCATTCTCGTTTATGTGAGGAGTGGCCGTTTACGGTCACGTGTCAAAACAAGACTACAAAACACCTGCAGTGGTGCTGGGAATTGTAGTTGCCTAAAAAATAAAAATAAATGCTATACCTGAGACACACCCCAAAAACAAGGAAACGGCATGTGTCACACTGCATGCAGTCCACAACACAAAGGCATGTCACACAGCATACACCACCTCACACATGTGTGAACCAGACATATGCCTGAATAACCCCACCATATAGCAAGCAACCTGTATGCCACAAATGTAAGACAGCAAGTCGGCAAATGTGTACAACTGCACGAATACCATTGTATGCATGATGCATGTACAACCATCACTGATGCCGTCCCTCTTTCGGTCCCCCACAGGCTCTGATACTGACAGCGACACACAGGACTCTGCTGCACAGGCCACCACTCCATCGAAGAGGGCCAGGGAAGACAGCAACAGGCCTTCCATGTCCAAGGGCACAGGCAAGCCACATCAGCCACCGAGGGCAAAGGCAACACAGGATGGGAAGGCACAGGGGCGTTAAAGGACAGCCGCTATACCAACAGTGCTGACACCCGTGGAATCCACTACAGTTGAGCCAGTGGCAGATGGGACCCTGTCTGCTGCCAACAGCTTGGTAGGGGAGGCAGCTGCCACAGCGCCACAGAGTGGTGATGAAGAACAATCCCAAGGTGAGGTATGTGTCCCTGAGGAGGACAACCGCTCAATGGAAGTTGGTGGCACACCCAGCCCTGGCCAAACACCCAAGTACACCCCAATAAGCACACCCAATGGCACCACGCATGTCCAGTCTGGAGGAGAGGCAGAACCAGATGCCTGGAGCCCCACGGAGGACCCATCCGAATTGGGCCCCTTGCCAGACGTACCATCCACCTCCACAGGGGTCCGGGACTGGGAGTTGAGAATGGCACAAATGGAGGGGCAGCAGCAGGAGCTGACCGCGCTTGTAAAACAATACGTCTCAGATGGTGACCTGACAAGGAAGGAGGCCCGAGAGAACACTGCGGCCATGAAAGGCGCCATTGAGTCTAGCACCTTACGCATCTGTGAGGAGCTGTCGGCAGTGAGGCAGGTCCTTGCAAGGATAGCCGATGCCTTGGAGGCTCAGTGTCCTGCCCCGACAGTGGAGAATGCGGCCACGGGGTCATCATCCAGCCCACACAGACAAGCCCCCTGCGCAGGTCTGTGCGCACGATGCGGCACCCCGACATGCTGCCCCCGGAGTCTGACAGCGAACAGAAGTAGCAGGGTCAGCCTGCATGTGCAGACTTATGCAGACTCATGTAGCATACCATTGCACACCATGTGTGGGGCAGTTGTGGGGGCCGGATGAGGGTGTATGTGGGGGAGTTACGGGGGCGGGGGATGTGTGGGGAAGTTGTGGGGGACGGGGGAGGTGTGTGTGTGGGGGAGTTGCGGGGGGAGAGAGTGTGTGGGGGAGGGGGAGGGGTGAGTGGGTGTGTTTGAGGTGGAGGGTCAGAGCACTTATTTTTTATTTCCTGTTTAATACACCTGTTGTGTACCGAAAAATCACATGACTGGACATTGCTTATTGTGTATGTGTGCTTTATTGGTTTACAGTGCATAGTGTCCATGTACCCCCACACCCAGTGCCCTGAGTCCCACATTCATGGCACCCTCTGCATCCATGTGTCTTAGAAATATTGGCCTATCACAGACTGGCGCACAGCACGTCCCTCCTGTGAATCGCCACCTGGATGATGTGCAACCCCATCTTCTTCATCATCTTCATCCTCACCTGGTGCTGGCTGTTCAATGTCAGGAGGCAGAGGCACGTTCCATCGGATGCACATATTGTGCAGCATGGCACATGCCATGATGATCTTGGCCACCTTCTCATGCCCATACAGGAGTGCCCAACCCGACCTGCTGAGGCAGCGAAACTGTGCCTTCAACAGGCCAAAGGTCTACTCAATCACCACACGGGTATGGGTATGGGCACAATTTTAGTCATCTTCGTGCCTGTTCTGCGGGTTCCGGGCAGGGGTGAGGAGCCACGTCTTCAAGGGATACCCACCATCACCTGCATGTGTGCAAAATAAGGTATGTGCAATTCAATTCCTAAAATGACACCTGTACCTATCACTCACATGCCTGCAGATATTTGTTGTTTACATGCACATGTCATTGGATGTATTTATACATTTTAACTTGCCACAATGTGTGCTGTCCCATGGTCTACAGGTGCGGGTTGCGTCATCCAGATGATGCAGGGTGTCCACTCCCTTGCTTGTGTTCATGCACTGTGAATGCCTACCGTTGTCTTTGGTATCATTAATGTGATGTGTAGTGATTAGTATGATTTTTTTACTAGCAGCATTGCCACAAGTCTCATCATCATCTCTCATTCAGCGCTTATTATTCCCATGGTGACATGCAACGCTACTGTGGTGGTGGCTCAGTGACAAGCAGTGTATTCCCTTGGTGGTATTGATTTGTGTGCACTCATGGATGCATGTCCTGTGTTGTGTTTTGCTGCGGTCATTTACTTTGTGCATGCTCAAAGCATGTTTCTGGATTGTGTTACAGATGGTGAGGTCTGATGATGTGCAGTGGACGTGTTGTGGGATGTGGGCTGGTTGCAAGTCAGGCATATTGTCATTGGTGTGCAGCTTCCATCATTACTATGGGGTTTGGGTGTCATGTTCAGTTTGGGATGCTTTGGGGCACAGTGTTTTGCAGTATGGATATTGTGCAGTCACCACCCCAATCACACCAGGGTGGTGTGTGCATCACTCCCCCCATTACACTGCCATGTGCCTGTCATGCAATTTACCAAGCAGCCAGGCATGTCGTCCTGCATGTCGGTCCATGTAGCGTGGTAGCTACATTGAGTCATGAGTTGATCCAGGATATCGGGCACAACAATGTTTGGTGATCTTGCTGGAGTCACATACCATCTGCACATTGATGGAGTAGTATAGCTTACAATTGCGGTACACCACCTCCATGGCATGCAGGACCACCAATTCCACATGGGTGCAGTCAAGAGCCCCAATACAGTTTGGCATGCCTGCCAGTGCATGAAAGCCAACTTAGTGTCAAAGATCTCCTCGGCAGTCCATGGTAGGGATGTGTAGTTGCTTGAGTGCTTCAGGAGATCATCCAGCACTTGGTTCAGCATGCGTGAAAAAAAAGGTTGTGATATGCCATGCATCTGGCCCACTGTGTGCTGGTAGGTGCCTGTGGCCAGGAATTGGAGCACAGACAGTACCTTCAGTAGAGGGGGGATGGCGGTGCATATTTCAATCAGGCTGACAATGGCATTGTGTATCATGTCCACAATGATGGTGATGGTGTCCCGGTCCAGGTGTTATAGGGTGTGGATCTACTCACGGGTTAGGTTGAATCGACTGGCTCTGATGCAAGGGATTGGAGGCTGCCTGCGTGGTACCACTGGCTGCACTGGTGGGACTTGCTGGGCCTGTCTCACCCTCATTCTCATCCTGCGTCTCCTCTGTGGTGCCTGTGTTGTTGTTGTTGTTGGTATAGCAATGTAAGCATGTGGTGCAGCCCCAATATCGCAACTGCAAGTGGGATCATTTTGGTGTGGAAAATGGGTTTGGTGTTTTTGTGTGCTCCTTTTGTGCTGGGCCAGACTCCATTGCCTCTACCTGTGCTGATTGTGTGCACCTGTGGCAATTGGGAACACTGCACATTGCTGTTAATGGATGATTTACGATGCTGATTATGCCGCCATCCCGGTATCCCTTAGTACTGCCTTTGTGATGCCGGTAGTTGCATGTCTGCATGACTTGTGATTTCCTCCGGTTAGCCCCATCCCGGTATTTCCGGCCCGAAGGGCCGAGTGCCTGTGTGCATACCAATACATGGGTGCACGGTCCCAACAGTGGCGCTGATACCGGGTTGTCGAATGGTAATAGGCCGGACCGGTATGAGGTGCCAGTATTCCCTTACCGCCATCGTTTTTCCATTAACGCGAATCTCGTAATGAGGCCCCAAGTTTTCTAACGAGAGTACAGGCACAAAGGGATACCAGGCCAATTCCGAGCCATTGGCTTGTACCTGCAAACAACGAGCGAGACAAAAAGAGACCTAAGGATTTATCCATCCAATTCAGGCATCCACCTCACTCGAACTTTCTATTGGCAATAACATAATCAGTATGCTAAAAGAGAAGTTGCCATGAAAATTCAGTGTTTTCACAATCCAGCTTTTTGAAACTCACTAAGTCAAAATGCAATTTACTAAAAACGCTATCATCTAGAAATTTCAGGGGCAGGTCATTTGAAATTTTATAACCTAAATACATTAATTATTTTCCTTTCTCATGTGGGATCTTATTCCTCTATTCTGGCGTTTTTGGTGAGAAAACTAAAAATCTTTGTTTTATCTAAATGTATTTATTGTAAGGCTGTTTTCTACTGAATAATTCCAGATAGCATCCAAGCTCCTGAGCAACTTTACTTTATTTTATTAGATTTATATTGCGCAGCCATTGACCCTTGGACTTAAGGGCGCAGCAAAAACAGAGACAACATATAACAGAAAGGTATGAAGGCCATGCCGAGAAAGAGGGATTACTGATGTTAGAAACTATGCAAAAAAGTAAGTCTGGAGCTTTCTTTTAAATATGTCGAGGGATTCAATGCAGCGTATTTCTAGCGGAAGGTCATTCCAGGCCTTCGGTGCAATAGCATAATAGGCAGCATTGGCAACCTTCACCGTCCTACATCTTGAAATAGCAAGAAAGTTCTGCTGACTGGATGTAAGTGATCTGACGTACGTTTTATTGATTAGGAGTTCTTGCAGGTAAAGTGGCATTTTACCCTGAAGACATTTCTGCGTGATGGAGAGGATACAAAAGAGGATTTGTGATTCAATTGGTAGCCAATGCAGAGTCCGCCTTGCGATAGCGACATGATCTCTGCGGTCAAGCCTCTTTACCACTCTTACCGCTCCATTTTGGACTACTTGCAATTTGTTGCATGTGGCTTTATCAATGCCTATCAGGAGGCTAGAACAGTAATTAATGTTGGTGCCTATGATAGCTCTCGCAATTCTTTCTACGTTCTTTTGCGATATAAATGGTCTAAAATTGCAAGTAGTTTCATGTAGTAGGCACATGATGATATCAGGCTGCTTACATGTGGTTTCATGGCGAGGTGCTGATCAAACACTACTCCCAGAGTTTTAACTTTTTTCAAGGGGGCAATTTTTACACATCATAAGCAAAATTCTCATAGTTGGAGCCTAGTTTCTGTAATGTATAAGGGGAGCCAATCACCAGTAATTCGGTTTTCTTTCTATTAAGTGCTAACCTATTAGAGATTATCCATGACTCCACTAGGGAATAGATCTTATTGATCACGCGAGTGTCTGCTTCATAGTTGCCGGTTAGAGGGAGGACACATTGTGTGTCATCAGCGTAGTTTGTAAATATCACACCCTCTTCGGTCAGTATGGCAAATAGGGGAGCAGTAAATATATTGTATAAACATGGTGATGTGCAAGCACCCTGTGGTACTGTTCAGCTTTTGCAACCCTACTTAAATTGCTGAATAGAACGTACAAATGAAGCCCTAGAAAGCTAATTATTCCTGTCTCAAAGTATGTTTTCGCTGTTGGACCCATGAATCCTTCAAGCTGAAATGATTTTTTATTAAAAAATGGTGCTATTCCCTGATTATACAAAGCAAACTGGCATGTCCATGCTGTAACTATTTCTGAAAAATAGAGGAAAATACAGTAGACACACTCTTTCTACTCAGTCATTTGCTTATCTGATGTTCTACAGTCAACCTCGACATATGAACAATGTTCTTCAATGACCAGAACTCTGTTATTCCCCAGTAAGATCCAACTTAGCCCCCCAGTCAAATTGGAGCTCTAGGGACTCAATCCACAATGAATAAGTAGAATGCTAAACAACAGTGATCGCTGACCCCTGGATTCTGTAAACAAAAATCCTGTATCTGCCCCAGAGGGATGGACAACAATATGTGATGTAGGGTAATGAAAACAACCCTGGTACCAAGACCAGAAACCTGCAATATTATGTAGGGCTTACCCATTTAAAATTGCCAATTTGCAGCTAGCAGCTCTGCCCACAGATGCCCTTCTTCGTAAGCTTGTTGGACAAACATTGGTTTCAGAGAAATGTCCCTCAAGGATGGTATCTCCTCATCATAGACCAACAAAATGAAATCAGGGCTTCTGGCGTTAAAATAGTCTACCAGTAAAATATCAAATGCCAGATCACTCTCTCTCCCTTAATCCAAGATATTTTTGAATTGACCTCTAATAGCTTTACTCCTATCAGTATCATTATCAAGAATGGCACTCTGTCAAGAGTGGCACAGGGCCCCCAGGTAGGGTTTGGGTGGCTGTGCTGATGTAAGGTGACAGATAAGTACACACACAGCAGAAAACTCAACAAGAAAGAAAAGTAGGCAACTGTAGTTGTGAACAGAAAGGGGCAGGAGATACAAAGATACAAACAAACTGGATTCCCTCTTGGGGTGTATGCAGAAATGGAAAAGAGTGTTCCACGGACCTTTGGAAACTCTAGCCTTCTGCACAGATTACTATTACAGGGGCCCACTCTGTCTGCTCATGGCTGGGAACAACAGCTGTGGGTGTCTGTAACACTGAAAACGCGACAAGAGAAGGGGCAGAGGTTGCCTGCCGGAAACAACAGTCAAGCTCTGTACAAAGGATCAACATAAGACACAAGAGAGACAAGAACAGAAATAACCAGGGAAAAGGAAGTCTAAGAGAAATCTAGCAGAAGGGAATGAAGGAAAAAAACAGTACAATAGAAATGGGTAAACTAAATGGGAGGACAGAGGACTCAAGGGAGAGAAGGACAGGGATCAAGAACAAGGGGTTGCAAACAAGGAAGAGAGCAAGGGAGCAGCAGCCAGGAAATAGGGGGGCTGCAAACAAGGAAGCAGGGCTGCAGTAACGGATGGCACAAGGTGCAGAAAAAACTGTAGTGGATTGCAGAGAACTGTAGTAGGCTGCAAGGCAGAGAGTCCAGAGGAGCAGGACTGAGAGCTGTAGTAGGCGGCAGACAGAGAGCCCAGAGGAGTAGGGCAGCAAGGAGCGAACCCAAAGGAACAGGGCGTCGAGGCAGGGAGACCAGAGGGTCAGGGCTGAAAGCAGAAGAGAGTAACAGGCTGCAAGGCAGGGAGCCCAGATGACCCAGGCTGTAGGCAGTGGAGGGTTGCAAGCTGCAAGGCAGGGAGCCCAGAGGAGCAGGGCAGTGAGGCAGGGAGCCCGGAAGGCTAGGGCTGTAGGCAGCGGAGTGTAGCAGGCTGCAAGGCAGGGAGCCCAGAGGAGCAGGGCAGCGAGGCAGGATCAGGAGCAGGTAAATACAGCAACAGGAACAGAATACAAATTCGTGGCTCAAGGCAAAAAGGTGCTGGAAGGACTCTTAATGCAAGAGACTGAGATCCTGCAGGCAGCTGCTTAAATACAGCCCTGCCCTGTACTGAGGCAGGCTAATTGGCAGCACCTGGAGCAGCACACCTGAAGACAATCTGCCTCCTCCCTCTCTGGTCCTGAGATGGTGGAAGCAGCACTGATCGCTAGGGCTTCTGGGGATTGTGGTTCCAATACCGACGAATGGGAATGGCCAGGAATTGATAGCTGTAGCAAGGTGCATTATGGTACATGTAGTTAGTTGAATTAAATAGGAAAGTACCAATGTCGTACAAATGGAAATTAAGGACCAAAATGTGAATAGGGGTTGTTTAAAGAGTATTATGAAAATAAACGAGTACCATATCGTCCATGATGGTTTTCAATGTGTGCGCCAGTGGCACAGGCGTGACAATCATTGGGACTATAGAGGTTCAATGTCAACCAGTTTTCAAATTCCAAGTTCCAACTGAAAGTAGTGGCTAATATATCAGAGCTATCTACAGGTAGCTCACCGGAGTGCACTTTTGTCCATTTTCTGCACTTATTAAGAAACAACTAAAAGCATATTCTTTTAAAATGTATTCGTTATATGGTTTTATTAAACCTTAAACACAATACAAGCAAACACAATGTAACAATCCATTCAAAAACAAAATTGCATATGACAAATTCAAATCAGTCAAAGATACAAGTTAAATTCTGCTTATTCCAAATAAAATATGAGGTCATATAAATTGATTAATAAAATGCATTAGAATTCATAGTCATATGCTCCAATAAAACAATAATACGATTCACCCCATTATATGATCTAGCATCAGTTAAATTACTATCAATATGATGTTACAAAGTGTGTGAAGTGCTTACTTTAACCCCAACGTTCAATTTAGTCAAGACTCTTTTACATAATTTATTTGCAGTATTGGGAAGTACAATCGACTGCCCAGACGACAAGTACAACCAAAACTGATCACCCTTAATAGACCTCATGACATGTACACATTTTATAATCTTGTGCGAGGATATTTCAGGATGTTAATAAATGGCATGATGCTTCCTCAGATCTCGAGCAGAGCGTGCAATCTCTTGCATAGCATGGAATACCGCACCAGGCTACAATTATCGCTAAGGAAGACAAACAGTTGAATCTTAACTGAATCATAAAGCGACGCCGATCTTTGATCTGTATGAGCTTTTCATAATTCATCAGTGACAAGAGCTTAAATGATTGTTTCACATATTCAGATACATTTTTTAGTGTGGCTAAGTGTGCCATATTTTGTGACCGATCCCATACATAAGCCTTTCTGCAGATTACTTTTTTATTTAACCAGTAGTTCTTATCCAGATTAGAGAAACAGTTTAGCAGTACTTGAAATTCATTCCAAGAGTTAACCAGGTCACTCAGGACTTTGGGGGTCTGAGTGCTTCCATTACTTAGTAAGGAGCCAACATCTCCCAATATTGGGTTACTATCTGCAGACATCTGCTTTAACAGCCACAGACTGTGTTTATTTTTGTAGATAAGTAACAATGGCAACTCCAGTTCAAATTATTTGGCCTCAACAGGGATGGCATTGCTCAAGCCTAGTATTCTACACCACAAATTTCCCTGCGATGCATTTAACCAATTTTATTCTTTTTCAGTATACAGTTCTAAGGCGTATCTTATTATACGGACAACAGAAGTTGTATAGCTTTTAACAAACCCTCCAGAGAGTTACCACTAGCTGTATGTATAAAGCTGTTAATTGATAAAAGTTTATTGTTAAGCTTCTTCCTAATATATTCTCGGAGCGGCTTAGTCCAACTTTGCGAGCATAGTAATGTCTATATATAAGTTAAACAAGTTACTTCCTGTAAAACATGACCATCGATTTTACAGTTAAAGTGGTTCGATTTAGTTTTTTCCCCTCCAACACACATGATTTGAGTCTTGCCAAATGTATAATGAGAATATTTGTCTTAGAATAACTGGCCATTCCATCCAGTATTCTGTGTAGGGCTAATGGGGTCTTATCCAATACCAGAAAGTCATTGGCGTAACCCAGCCTTGTCAAAGGCTTGTGTTTTATTATTCATGGATAATTATTTAGCCCCCTTGACCTGACCATTCAAGTCGGAGATGTACAAGTTGAACAACAAGGGTGCCAGCACACTCCCCTGTTTCAGACCATTGTTGTTTCTAATACTTTCAGACAATTCTGTGCCGTCATTTAGGCAGATCTTGACATAAGTGCCCTCGTATAGTTGTCTCGGACAAGACAAGTGGTTCGGCATGCCCCATGACTAAGGTTTCTTCCAGAGGCAACTTCTATTTACTGTATCAAAGGCTGCCTTACAGTTTACGAATACCAGGCAAAGCTTGTTTCCAGAATTCCTCTTTACATTGCCCATTAGGAATTGTAGAAACCAAATATTATGGAAAGTTCCATACCAGGCCCTGTAACCCATCTGATACGGAGGAAGTATGTGCCTCTCTCACACCCAAACAAGAATCTCACCTAGTATGAGATTACGATATATTTTCCTGATAACATTATGCATAGCGATCAATCTATAGTTGCTTGGGTCAATTCTAGAGCTCTTTTTATTTATCAGGTTAATGTGAGACAGTTTCCACGCATCCGGTATAATACCAGATTCATAAATCTGCTTGAACAGGAGGTTCAATTAATTTGCCCAAAGCCATAATACATTGGATTATATCCCCCACATTACATTAAATGGGGTAGTAATTAGACCCATACCTCTCCATATCCAATCTTATCTCTAGGCTGCCTGGGATACGGTACATACGGTGTAAATGATTTTGCCATTTATGTTCATTTATGGGGTTCAGTGATTGGTCTGCCTAGTGTTTTCGATAATTACTAATTATTCTCCAAAACTTTACATGATCATTATTTGTCAAGGTTCTGTACATAAATTGCCATTGAAGATTAAATAATGAGCTTTTATGGTAACGTAACTAATTCTTGTAATTTGTTTTCAAACGAGTTGTGACACTCAGTTTAGCTTGAATATACAGATTAGTGTCTTTCTGCTCTATCCGAAAATGTCTCTACAGCTCTTTCTTACTCATTGCAATGTGATGGTCATAGATAGCCTTTGCTGTACCAACATAAGCACCTGGAGCCTTATTCCCCATTAACTGAGACAATTGTGCTATTCTTTTCACCATCAAATTGCCATTCATATGACTTCAATAGCTTAGCAACATAGCATCAGTGGTACTCAGCTCATGAATGTTTACGATATTCTTATAACTCCACCTAATTCGATTACCATGAGAGTTAACCTGAAAATCGCCCTCAAGTTTAGTGGATTCTATTTTATGAGGAACACTTAGGCTTAATGCGATAAAAGAGTGATCGCTTCTAAGATTAGGAAGCAGCCATGAGTTAGTGACTGTTTTCCTGACATTTCTAGACATACATTCAAAATCAATATTACTATGACTGTTTTCATGATCCCATGAATAGACGCAGGTTGTGCGTTTCAAGTACATATCAGCTAGCATAAAGAGGTTAAAATTGTTAATCAAATTTGGCCATTTGAGACCTTGTTTAACCTTCAATTTAAAGTGCTTGCTCGCCGTACCAAAATTACTCTGCAGATATTTAGTTTACCGAGCAATAATACTTAGGTACACACATAGTAGGTAGTGTCCATGCTTACTTCGCCACACAATACATTTTGATGCTTGTGGTTGACAGTGTATTCCTTCAAATCAAGGTGCGCTTTAGCTCCTATAATCAGGCCACCTTTAGAGCGGCAGATGGCCCTTTCTGGGTTCTTCTATTAATGTTCGTTGTCAAACAAGTTTCTTGGAGCATAAATAAATCGTATTGGGCTAAGCATGTGGTTCCTTCTCTACCATCTGTGAAATAAGTATGCCCATTTTATTCCATGAGAGTATCATAAGTGAAGCAGTGACTTTGTTAGGAATGTTTTTGTTTAGTAACCTGAAGTGCACTTCGCAGCCAATCCCACAGGGAGGAAGCTCAATTATAATTTGATTGTGTGCCTCACAATATGTATTGCGTCCCCTGGGGTCACACTTTTATATTATCATATAATGCCTTTTCACATGGTACATAAGAGTATGTAGCATTTTCAAACATGTAACCCATCTTCATAAACAACAAACAGTCGTTTACGATTAAGTCTATAGAGTGATCTGATATAAAGCGTATGTGAGACCAGTTCTCCGTAGGCTCGCTCTTAGACGGTAATGTAACCAATTCTATGTCAGTAGAACTCAGGACGCACAGCTGGGGGATTATATGCAGTAGGTTCCAGACAAAGGATATAGTTAGGAAACCCATGATAGTAGAGGGAAATAAAGCTGCTAGTATCAGTGCCTTATGAACTCCAACGCTGGCCAAGTGGGCCTGTTTGTTCCTTCGACCAGTGAGTTTAAAACCAGCTTTGGAATTCAACATGTCCAGACACTTGCTTGTCTCATATGCTTTTATTGATGTATTTGACGCTTTAGAATGATGATTGACACTATAAGGGGCCACCATAGATACAAACATTAGGCAGGGACTGGGCAATTACTTGAGAGAGACGTTACCCGCCTCAAGTCCCTTGGAGATGTCCATCTACTTTGGCATTTGCAATCCATTTGTACAGAGTAGTTATGATCTTTTTTTGTAATTTTCCTTGTTCCTTTCTTCTTTTTCTTTTTGAGTAACTTCTTATCCTGTATCTCGAGCTTCTCTTTCAGCTCGACTAACATGACCTCAGAGCCAATGCCAACACTATTCGGAGGGATTTTGGCCTCATTAGCTTTGTGAGTATTTAAAGCTCTATTATTTTTCTGCTTTCTCCCATGGGGCCTCCTGCTACGCCGGCGAGATTGAGGAGACAATCAATGGTAATGGCAGAGTGATTCAGATAGTTCTCACCAGCAGCCACTACTTGGTGCTCCAAGCTTTCAATACCTCTTCTCTAGCCTCTATACATTGCTCGCAAATGCTCACCAATTCAGAAATAAGATGTCTTTGAATTGGTAATGGATGTGCAGCAACATCCAGGACACTGGGCTGTAGTCTACCTGTATGGGAGCAGTCCAGGTCCATGGGTGTTTCAGCCTTTTCAAGAAACCGCTCTAATAAGACATGATGCTTCCTCTAAGTTTCTTGAATCAGTGTGCAGCCAGCTATTAGCGATTTCAAACGTATTTCTATTGTATTCGTACTTAGGGTATTAGATATTGAGAATGAGATGCATGTATCGCTATGCGATCAAAGCACTGTAGATGCAATTTTCCCAAGATCGGGGGTGATGGCCGTCACCTCTGACGGCCATCAAGTGTATTCAAGAGTAGTAAATATACTTGCACTGGATCGACGATATGGCGAAATGTGATTCTACCTTGGCGTACCGCTGCCGCACCTTGGTGACCAGAGGATGCACTAACATCATATTGAACGTGGAAAAGTGGGCAGTCGGCACTAGCCTGCTGACTGCTGACTGCACTTAACCGGACCTCAACCGCGTGCACACTCTGCACGACATGCAGGTTCTTGCCAGTGGTGGTAGGCGGTGCAATCATGTGGCAACAAGAACAATACAGCAAGCAAAGGGATCACAAGTCCTCAACACAAGGGAACAAAGGTCCTCAGTGAAAGCAGTAGCCATCCATCTATTCAAGGAATCTTATACAGGAGCCACTGCCAACCACACCTCTTGGAGGCAAATAATAACAAACTTACCCAAATATGATGACAGAACTTCACATGACCATACCTTTTCTGCCTTAAAGCTCGCTTTTAATAACTAAATCATAACCCATAATTCTGAATGTTTCAGTCAATTCTTTGTTCGACAAAGTCTTCACATGCACATTTACAGAATAATCACAGAATTGATCTGCAAATTCCAACTAAACAGTAGGGAAAAAGATATAGGTGACTGACCACAGTAGAAAACAAAAGCAGTAGAAAATCTGCTTATATTTTAATCCAAAAACAGTCCACTCCAAAGAACCCAGGGGCCCCCTGGACATTCTTCATGCCCCCCCAGTGGGTTCCAGCCCCCCCCCCGAGTTTGAAGAGCAGTGCACTAAAACAATATATGTAGTTAAAACCCTCCTTACATTTGGAATTTGATTAAAGATGTCCATAATTTTTCTTGCGTTCAGAACAATGTTTCTCAAGTCTGCAAATATTGGTTCTGAATGGGACATCAACAGGCCTTCCTTATTTCCAGAATGAGCTAATGAGACCTTTTCAGCCCCAAGGTCAACCACCACAGAGGAGAGCTGAGAATCTAAGAAGTGCCCTGGACCCCGAAAAGGCCCATTCGCCCTTCAGGCCTGTTACTCATGACTTCATTCTGCATAGATTAAGGGACACCTTCACCATTCCAGTTAGATGAACAATCTCCACCTGCAGGGGCTGCATTACTGCAAGTATAGTATAACCTCCATTAGGTCTAATGGCGTTTCCAAGCAACGTTGTAATGCCAAGATGGGGTCCTCCCCATATGTAAAAACGCCTCCAGATACCACCTCTCTACAATTGCTCCCTACCTTTGTATCATCCTTCTTTTCTCCTTTTCCTGCATTTTATATGAGGAGCTTTGCATTGTTAATCAGGCCAAGATTCATAGAACCACGAATGATTCCCTATTTTTCTATTCCTATGTGGACCCCTCTTTCAACAGACTCTCCGAAATTTACTAAACCCATATTTGCAGCCAGGACGAGCATCCCTTTACATGCTTTTGGGCATCTGGCCATTACCCCTTTGAGAGTTCATCCCAGCATCCTCAGCAGAGGTAGCTTTTGCACTATCTAATGTTGCAATATCTTCAACTATGTACCCCAGCAAATCAGGCAAAGTAAATGTATAGATTGCACAGGTGATTGATTGGGTGAAACCCCAAATTAGAGTGATGACCGGATAGGTGGATTCTTTGCTTCTTGAGCCTTCCATATTTATAAAAAAAAATGAAAAAACGAATATTTTAGGAGCTCTGTATGTGAGGATGCCTTATTATGTAAAACATCATACAGTTTCACAAGAGACCAATGCGTACTGCTTCGAATGATCGCTGAGTCACATAATTAGAAGAAGATTTTAAACCTGTCCGGTGAATTGTACCAAAAAGGGTCCCAGGTGGGAAGATCTGCTCTGTCCTCCAAAATTTGACTAGAACCCTCCTGGCACATTAACATCAGATATTTTGCAGATGAAGGACTCACATCTCCTTTACTTTTAATTTCTCATTCCAGGTTTAAACAGGTTTCGAACAGCAAGGCCACATCTCTTTCATTACAAATAAAAGAGTAGCACCAATGACCATCAAAGAAGGTAATTCTATTGGGAGGAGTGAGGGGTGGGGACACAACCTGACTAAGAGGCAGAGAGGTCTGATTTGAATTGGAAAAATAACTAGTTGTTTTGGATGGGTGGTCCCTTAAGGTGGGTTTCTCATAGGCAAATGTCCCAATCCTGCAGAATGCATACTACCATTTATTAGTTCATTCGAAAGACTGGGTGGAGGGGACAAAACAATGTCCATATATGAGCTGGTATTCCTTCTTTGATTTTTTGCACCTCAGTTAAAAGCCCCTGCATACCGCAATTGTGAAGCCGTGAGAGAGCTTTCTGGCACTGTCCTTCATTCAATTTATCTTAGGTCCCACCTCCCATTTACAGCCTCGGATGAGTCGGTTTAGACTCGAAACACGTGTCAGGCTACTTTGCAAATAAATCCATCAGACTTATAACCACATCTCTCTTCAATTACTTGCAACACATGCCTATATTGCACACTTGGGCGCAGTGTGACTGAGAATTGCCCGTGCTCTAATTGTTTCCACAACAGTGGGTTGTACTTGGCAGTACTCCCACACCTCTCAGGCACCTGCAGCCTATGTGCACTCTTTATATTTATTCATACAAGCGCTGTGGTTTTGTGACTTTTTCTGCCAAACCTGTGTTCTGATTTTCACATCCACTGCATACCAGAGCAGTCCAGCTCACAATTGAAAAGAGACTCTCCCAAAATACTGTATCTGAGGAGTAAACCTCTTTATGAGGTGTTGCCTTGCAGCCCATTCATCCCGAAGTAAGCTGCACAGACTTCGAGCCACTTGACCGCCACTTTATGTGGCGCTTTGCACATTGAAGCAATCTAACTACACAGTGCTGCATGGTGTGCGTAGCGGATCGCAAAATGACTGAAACAGGTTGTATAATTCACCAATCCTCCAAGCTCATGCACAGACCTTGAGACACTTGATCACCACTTTGCGCTGTGCTTCACTCATTGAAATGCTCTAGGTACACAGTTCTCCAAAGTGTACATAGCATCACAATATGACAGAGTGATGCTGGAAAATTCAACAATGCTCCAAACTCCTGTACCTTAGAGGTATGTTAATAAGTATTGGTCAGTTGAGTTTTATTTCACTTATGTTATGGTGTACTCGACCTCTGCTGCTATGCATGATATGACCACAGGCTCCATTCCAGTGAATGCAAATACAGTAGGTATTAAACACCGGAAACCATGTGCCTGGCAGTTGGTGGGTTTTCGGGGTACCTGAAT
This sequence comes from Ambystoma mexicanum, assembly GCF_040938575.1. NCBI lineage: Eukaryota > Metazoa > Chordata > Amphibia > Caudata > Ambystomatidae > Ambystoma > Ambystoma mexicanum. The sequence goes on along the minus strand of NC_090929.1, from coordinate 1,433,290,260 downwards.
GGCCTACAATAACGTGTACATTTAGTCACTACCTAGTCCAATCCCTCTCAATTGCAATTCTGACTTTATAACTGGTGAAGTGTGGGAAAATAACTTTCACTAAATATCAACGAATGCCCTTTCCCTTTGCTTTTGTAAATCCCTGCTTCTCCGCTATAATAAATTGTAGTAAGTATCTGTGTAAGAGTCATAACATATATAAAGGATCCAAACAAAGACCATCTCCGTGAAGCTGTCTTTGTCATTGACCACCAACTTCCCCAATCTAAAACTACTACCATCTCCATTGGCAATGGGAAGAGTTTGGTTTTGGTGTACATTACCGTACAACAGAAGACTGCATTGTGCTTCAAGGACACTAGCTACCCTCCCAGCTGAACAGCATAGTTGGGGAGGCAAGGCTAAGCCTGTGGTAGTAACCTTGTTGCGTGAATTGGAAATCGTAAAACTATGAAAGAAACGCACACAGCCAGTGAGTTGGCAAGCGACCTGAGAGACCGTTGTGTGTTAATGTTTGAAGTAGAAACATTATACCGCAAGTGAAGGCTTCACGCATATGGATGAGATGTGAAGAAAGGAAGACCTGTGAAAAAATTGTGAAGCAAAGACAGCTGTGAGATCAGCGATACTAAGTAACAGAGTGGTCCGGTGAAAGGAAGTAGCCAACTCGAAAGTCTCAGTGAAAGGTACATTGTTTAAAACAATAAAGCGAATTAACAGCAAAAGTAAAGTAAGCAAGAATAACACCTAAAGAAGTAGAGAGTTAATGATAAAATGTGAACTTTGAGTGGAAGTGGTCCTGCAGTGGTATGTACAGAAACCCAAGCACATTTGAAAGTCTTTGAGATACGAAAGTGGTCTGAGCCCGACAGAGGGAGATCTTAAGTATAATAAGCTTGGGGAAGAGAGCCACCTTGTAAGGTTTTGTTGAACTTTGTTGTGAAAGGTCTGAGCCCAGCAGAGTGGGACCTACGTAAACTTTGTTGTGAGAGGTCTGAGCCCGACAGAGGGGGACCTACGTGAACTTTTTATTGAAACATTATTGGGAAGTCAGGAAAAGAGACTTTAACATGGAAGGCCAGGCGGGCCTCAATCCGTGTTTTTGAACTGCCCATTGTGTCAAAAACCGAGCCACAGTGTTTCATACTGCCTGCAGGGACAGCCTTACTCAGTGAGGTGTAACGTGGGGAGCAGAGCTGGTTCAACTACATTTATTCTTTTAAAGACTGATTTTTCCTTTGCATGCATTTCTCCTTTTTAAGCTTTTTGTACAAGAAATAGGGCAGAAATTAGGTTTTTGTTAGCATAGGCCATTTTGATTTGACAGACTCCACGAGGACTGTTTTGTTTATCGTTTGATGATCAGGACTACTCCCATCTTAGTTATAGGACAAAGTAGGAGTTTCAATAAAGGTTTTACAAATTGTATCCATTGTATCAATGTCATATTCGTGATACCATGCCTCCCTAAAGCTCCTGGATGCAGAGTATTTTCAATGTACTACTCAATTAACTGTGCAGCCAGAAGAGGCCTGTGTGCCTTGCGGAAGAAAACCACAGGACATAAATTAAAAATAAATAGATAATAAAGATCAATTAAGCATAGAAGGACAATGTACATGGATGAAGGAATTTGCCCATGACTCCATTACATTACTTCCCCAAGTCCTTCAGGTTTCCTTCTTTTAGAAGACGTTTAGATATTCCACGATTCCACTGGCTTTGTTAGCCCTTGTTAACCTACGGACCTTCTTGAACATGTGCTCTGTGATGAAGTGAAAGTGCTGTTCAGCGGGAACTTGTGCTAAGGTCTAAAGCAATTGTGTGATGACCAAAACTAGCCTGAACTAGAATGAACAATAGGTCTGCTAATAAGCAAGTGGAAGTCATCATAGTGGTGGACGCCTTATGCCCCTAAGCGAGAGCCTGTAGAACAGAATTGTCATATGACTCAGTTTCCAGAATTAAACACTATCAAGGGAATATGAAGTTTGAAAGTGTCTATTGTATTTGGCAGGAGGTATGTGCATGCTGGAAGGTGTATCAGATGTTCTCAAATGTTCTTACGTTTCGGTTCTGTCAGGTGACCAAATACATATAAAGGTATTGTGGGAGAATTAAATTAAAATAAGGACTGCCTAAAATTAAGATGAGAAGTACTGAAAAGTTGCACTGTTTCTTAAAGTGTGACATATAAGATTCAACTGGAGAAATACTGTGCTGACAATGCAAGTGAATTGGTGCCACCTTTTGTAACGCAGAGCACCTTATAGAAGACATGGGGCCTCATTCCGCGGTTGGCGCTATTAGCGCCATGACTAGCACCAATACCGGTACCGCCACCGACCTGGCGGTATGGGGACTTACCGGTCCATTCCGAGCTTTGCGGGACCGGTAAATCCCCATTTTAAAAGCCATTCCCCATTCCCAGTTGAGCCCCCATAGGACTCAATGGGAAGGGGCAAGGCGGCAATAACGGTACCGCAAATTGCAGTACCGTTATTTACCCCGGTATCCCTTTGCGGGTCCCGTCCTTAATGCCTGCTAAAAGCAGGCGTTAAGGGAAGGACCTGCAAAGGGACCTCGGAATAGGGCGCAAAGGGATTACCGGCACCTGTGTCATTACCGGTGCCCGGTATCCCTTTGCGCCCGGGTCGTAATGACCCCATGGAGACTATCTCAATGTAAAGCTAAAGGCACCTAAAGAATGCATAGTTTCATTCATTAACATTTTCACTGGTCACTTGCTTCCTTAAGAGACAGTACTGAAAACTGGAGAATTGTGCCTGCCACCCTGGAAAAATGTGTCTGACAGCAATATGACAATGGAAACTCAAAGTATTGGAGGGAAGGGATACAAATAGTTAAATAGATATTGGTCAATACATTGGATTGTGATTAACAACAAACTACCTGCCCAACTGGTGGGGTGCTGAGCTCAGAATATCTGGAAATGTGGAGCCTTGTCCAGGAGGGCGACTGAAGCAGGTGGTGGCAGAATTCACCTATGCCTAGAAGGACAAGAGACCGCGGGAACAGGTGCCTAAAAAACACTGCTTCTGTGAACTAAAAGAATGATTTAAGCAATAGAACCCAAGGAGGGGGGCATTATTGGTAGCATAATAGAAGACTGAGCGAAGAGAGGGCTTCAACGTAGCCTTGGAGGCATTACCTGACCAGCAATAACCCCCTCGGAGGGTTCTGTTGCTATTAGTACCCACGCACGTTGTACCGGGGTACTAATAACAATTTTTCACAAGTTGTGGTGGTTTCTTTTTGTAAATCAAGTCTAATCAAATTGAACCTATAGTTAGCGGTACAAACTGTGAACCAAGGGCCTGCGCTTCACCACCTGACAGAGGATATATTAATATTTTTTCCATGGGGATGCCATTGATATTTTGAGATGAAAGGGAGCTTAGAGGAGTTATTTTTATTCCCATAAAAAAGTGTGAATGTAAATGCCATGCCTGACATTGCATCGTGAAATTGATATGTGTAGCAGAAGTGAATAGGTATTAATATATCTGTTCAATACAATCTGAAAACCATTCTTATTTTAAATGAAACACACTTATTAGCAAATCTCAGCACCATAATTACATAAGAAAGGGTGGAGGGTGCCAACAGTTTCCGGATTACAGCTCCTGTTGGTGATATTGGAGAAAGCAAATGTCCTGTGTGTTATGTGCAAGTGTAAATGTATGAGCGGTATAAAGATGCTAGCATATCAGAGAAAGTAAAACGTTTGGAAGAATCATGTTATTGTTATGACCTATCTGCCATCTTGATTGCTATGTGGCACATTTAAACCCAATCGCCGGAAAACAGCAGAATCATAATAAGAAAGTTTTGTTTATTCAGATCTCCATATGTATGCAAAATTGATTATGGAAATTAATATTTGTTGTTGAGAAATGCAGGCAAGTCAATTTCAGTTTGTAGACAAGCTGTCTGCGATTATGTTACAGTGTGATGACTTCCCCTGCATAAAGCTACGAACTAATTTTGCATTGATTTTATTTTAACAAAATATTGATTCGAAAATCTTTCCTGTTTCTTGTCCCCAGAATTGTGGGAGTCTATGTCAGGGGGTATTATATTAGCGATCCCCCTTGATGTGGTAGCCATACATTTCCCAAAATATATCTTACAGTGGTTGTACTGGTGGGTGGGTTAGGTTAGAGTCGTTAATTCCCGTTAGATGTAGGATGCTGATTTCCCTGACTTTCAATACAGCGAATAATGATACCTCTGTTTGTCATCACCCAAAATGAGTGCATGAGCCAGGTTTCTCTGGCACTTTCCGGGTTAGCCGGGGGCGCGGAGACAGCAACCAGTTTGTCAATGTGCATATTCCACGGACTCCTGGTTATTTAAGAAATGTGTCCAAACATTTTCCAAATATACGACAGGTGCCTCAACATTTTATCAGCGAGCTCCAAACTGTGAGACAGTGCTATAACTCTACCTGGCCTGATATGAAGTGGCTCAGGAGAGTTGGCATGCCTCTGGAGGTAGTCAGGATAAGGGAGAATCCCCAGAAGGTTATTGCGATGGGTTAAAACATGTTTTTACTCATCATTCAGGTACCACCAAGCCTGATGAGACTGCTCAAGTCTCCATCTTGACTTTTTCTATGTGTGAATGTATTATTTGTGGTGTTTTTGAAATTGTTTATTGATGTTGGATGTTTTTAACAAATTATTGTTGTTATGACTAAGCAGGTGGTTGCACATGCAATTGGATGAATTAGTAAATACAATTTGGCAAATATTTTTGTATATAACATCTTCTCGATCCATTGTTATTAACCTATATTTGTTTTAAGGTTGCTTCAGAGAGGCTGAAGTAAAGGTACACATTTTTTAATTTGCAGTTGAAGATCTTCATTTCGATTGTAGACATATACAAATTCTGATTTAGAAGGAAGGTCTAACACCTGATAGTGGGTTCTGCCCATATGAGAATAGTGAAAACAGGTTCATGGCATTAAAGGTACAGAATCTGCAAGGGCAGGGACCCCCAAACTATATAAATCAGTGCTGTGAACTTGTTAATTACTGTGTATTGTATTACCTACATTCAGGTATAAAATACATTCCTATCTTCAAATAATAACCAACTTTACGAGATATATATATTTTTATAATATTTAATACACATTTTAACAAAGGGTGAAACATTCAAAAAATATGATTGTAGAAGAATATACATATATAGTTATATTAACCTCTATTAACTCTCCCACATTCCATTCAACGCACAGGAAAATGATGACTATAAAAAAACGAATTAATTCTATTTTAAAACCATAACAAACCTACAATGATGTTGTGAATGAATACACTATATGGGGCAAAATATTATGATGAGGCATAGGACCATAGCTCCTCAAACTATCATTCATCTGAGAGTATTTTGGAGTATGGAAAATTTATTGTAAACAATGGATACTAGGTTGCAAAGAGATAGCAATACCATTACACACTATAGGTCAACCTTCATAGTGGACAGCAAAGGCAGAGGAAGGATTTGGGACAGTGAAGAGAAGGTTAAGTGAAGCACCAGCTTTAGGTCTACCCAATTATAAAAAGAAATGTACATTGTACTGCCATTAAAAGCAAAGGATTTACTTTAGCCGTGCTTACACAAAAACATGGGGCCTCATTGCAAGTTTGGCAGAGCAGTAAAAATGGCGGTAAATCCATTACTGGCACTTTTACCATACTGCCAAACAACAGGTTTGCAAGTGGGGATTACCTGATTTCCTTCCAGCAAAGACCTAGAGGTAAATCAGGCCTCCACTGGCAAAAAACTGCTGGTATTACCGGCACTGGTATCACCGCTGCCGGTAATACCGTCATTCTCCTCCTTGGAGTCCTATGGAACTCTATGGAATGGGGAAAGACTGCCCATTCCACAACCTGTATTATCACGGAAATTCCGGGATATCAGGTGGCAGAAACAGTAGGTCACTTTTCTGGTATCACGCCGATATTACTGGTGGGATACCAGTAAACTTGTAATGAGGGCCATGTCATTATCAAAGGCCCATTGCTTTTAAAAGAAATAGATCTAGCTGCCCCATTACTCCATTCTCTAGCAGCACCAATATGAAAATAATGTTTTGGGTTCTCCTTCAGAAGTTGAGTGCTTCATCCATTGGCTGGCCTGTTATTGAAGACCAAACCTAAACACATGTGTGTTTCTGGTTCTCAGAAATATGAAGCGATACTCCAGAACTCTTCAAACATTTCACTAACCCAATGTCCAGTTGTTGGCAAACCACATGACACTGAGCCACATAACTGCATGGCCGACACAGTTTCCTTTTAACCCCAGAAAACATCCATCAGTTACACCTATTCACAATGCTGATTTGTAGATACTTCATGGATGGTTGTTATAGGGACAAGGAGGTTTGATTGGTGGTAGAATATACAGTATGTACACTGGGGTGTAAAATAAAATGAAAAATTACCAAATGGCACTACAGCACACGTAGTGGAATTAATCACACTGACACATGTGTGCCACCTTGCAGAATAACAATCGGTAAACATATAGACAACAACGTAGATTCCTGATGTCCTCTGGTTTCCGTATACCAATCCTGCTAATTTGAAAGCCTCATTAGAGGTCCTTGGTCTGCCCAAACAGATAGCCATCATAAAGTGTGCTGCACAGCAACATTTAAATAGTGCGGTTAGCTGTGGAAATGACTTTGCAGAACCAACTGCTAAATTGGTGGACTATCCTCAGTCTGAGTATGTACTAAAAGTGAAAAGGATACAAGAGCCATCACCTTTTAGAGCACCACAGCAGTTGCTGTCTCAGTAGCAAAAAAAGTTTTGATGCATAAAGGATGTCGTTCACATGAAGAGTCTCTGCTGAGAGATCATTTTAAATGCTTGGTAGCCCCAAAGATGTGTTTCATCCTGCCAGGATGTTTCGTGGGTTGGCATATGTGGGAAAATGTGTGATGTTTTCAACTTTAAATCAAGACTGGTATTCCCCAGAGTTCCCTGCCATGGGTCATGACTATTGCAAGCAAGATGTTATATGTTTAAAATATAATTCTGGAAGCTAGTACCTACCAAACAAGGGGCACACCCACAATCCTCTGGTCCCTTCATAAACTTGCAGGTGGATTTTTTCAAATTACTTGGCTGCAATCATTTGCAGTGTGTGTTGATAGTCCTGGATATCTTCTCCTGCTGGGTTAAGGGGTGCCCAGGCCTGAAGGCTGACACTATATCTCTGGGCAGAGCTTTGCTGAAGGATTTCTTACCCAGGTTTGGGGCACCGCTCGATATAAACAATGACAGAAGGTCTCATTTGGTCAATCAGATCATGAAAGAATTATGCAATACACTGAACTTATAATATAATCTCCGCTGCCCGTACAACCCAGACAGCAGGAGCAGTGAAGTGGCAGAGCGGGGTTATCAAGAATCACCTGGCCAAACAATGTGCAGAGAAAGGCCTCAAGTGGCCAGAGGATCTGCCCTTAGAGTTACTTGGTATCAGAAGCACAGCAAATGGAAAAACTGGACTCAGCCCCCATGAGGTGTTTCACCACCTTCATACATGCGCACACTAATCTTCACTTTATAGATGACTTTATAGATGATTGACTTCTTGAACATGTCAGAAAATGTATCTCTGCCATCAGATCTCTCCACACACAGGGTAGTGAAGCCTTTCTCAAAAAACCGCCGGAGACCTGTCATTCTCTGCTACCAGCAGACTTTATTCTAATGTGGTATGTCAAGCAAAAATCAGCATCAGTGCCGTGGTGGCAGGGCCCCATTCAGGTAAGCCTCACTGATAACTCAGAAGTTAAACTAACGGAGCTCCATTCATATCCCCCACATCTCTCACTGAAAAGAAGTGTATCACAGGAGAAAGAAAAAAAAACTCACTGGGGTCAAGTGATCCTAGGGCTACTTGTTTATCACACTGAATGACTTTCTTCTCTCCATCTAAGAAGTATATGCCAGTACTCTCTAGACATGTATATTGAATGATATTGAGCCTATAAAGAGAATTTACTACTTCTGAAGCGAAATCATGGCACTGCCATAAAAGCAGACAGGTAATAACATGGCAAAAAGGAACCTGCAGACTTGGTGGAAGTTGAGACTGTGGAATAGAACTTCTTCTGGGAATTCATTCGAAGCAAGGTGAATGTCAGCCTGGTCAAATTCCCTGTGAAGCCCTTCCAAATTGGATTTTGGAAGAAGATTATCTAGGAGCACTGGCAGAAGAATAATGGGCAGTGACTCCAGATTCTGTCATCTGGACTAAGACTTTGTCCCCACCTGTTCCTACATTTTCTGATGAATTGATGTGATTCTCCCTAATGGTTTAACACATGTGACATGGATTTTGGCTCTATACGTCATGATGTAAGAGGACGTTTCAGGTATCAATATCATGTCTATATTTTAAGATGTGTAGAAAAGTTATTTGTAATCATAGAAGGGCTACTGTAAGGAAAATATTGTATTTGATAAATTATATATGATTTTAGGATATTGTGTGGAAAGTTATTTAGAACTCTAACAAACATTTAAATAAATAAATAAAATGTTTCTGATGAATTATCATGGGCTGAACTTACACATTTGACAGATTTGCACAACAGGGTGAGGGTCATGACCCTCTAGGGGGGGCAGTACTTAACCCCCCTGAGTATGCTTTGTGCATGACTGCTGATACTACTTTCAATTCCAAAATGCATGCCATCCTCTATTCTATGCCAGCGTCAGGCAGACAGCATTGAGTAGGCTGCTGGTCACGTGACCAGGCTCTGCCATTCAGTTGCTCCACCCACCTCCAGTTTTCACACCTTTCAAGCCTCTGCTTAAGGACTCTAGGACAGCTCCGGGCAGACAGCATTGAGTAGGCTGTTAGTCACGTGATCAGGCACTGCCACTAAGTTGCTCCGCCCCCTCCAGTTTTCACACCTTCTAAGCCTTTACTTAAGGAATCTAGGCCATCTGCAGGCAGACAGCATTTAGTAGGCTGATGGTCATGTGACCATGCCCTGCCCTTCAGTTGCTCCGCCAACCTCCAGTTTGTGTGCATTCCAATCCTGTACTTAAGGACTCTAGGCCAGCTGCAGGTAGAGAGCATTGACTAGGCTGCTGGTCAAGTGACCAGGCCCTGCCACTCAGTTTATCTGCCCACCTCCAGTTTTTGCACCTTCCAATCCTCTACTTAAGAACTCTAGGCCAGATGCAGGAAGACAGCATTGAGTAGGCTGCTGGTCACATCATTCCACTCAGTTGCTCTGCCAACCTCCAGTTTTGGTACCTTCCAAGTCTCTATCAAGACTCGGGAGGATAGCTTAGGGGCAACGTGACCGCCTTGGAAGCAAGACGACAGAGAGCAAAACAGGTTCTATCCCTGGGGTCTGCACTTAGAAACCTCTGGGCATTAAGTGTGTTACTAATAACCTATCATAACATATCATATCATATCATATAAATACTTAAGGACTCTAGGCCAGCCGCAGGTAGACCGCATTGACTAGGCTGCTAGTCAAATGACCAAGCCCTGCCACTCAGTTTCTCTGCCCACCTCCAGTTTTTGCACCTTCCAACTCTCTACTTAAGAACTCTATGCCAGCGTCAGGCGGACAGCATTGAGTAGGCTGCTGGTCAAGTGACCAGGCCCTGCCACTCAGTTTATCTGCCCACCTCCAGTTTTTGCTCCTTCCAAGCCTCTGCTTAAGGACTCTATGACAGCTGCAGGCAGACAGCATTGAGTAGGTTGCTGGTCACATTGCCAGGCCCTGCCACTCATTTGCTCCACCCACCTCCAATTTTCTCACCTTCCAAGCCTCTACTTAAGGACTCTAGCCAGCTGCAGGCAGACAGCAGTGAATAGGCTGCTAGTCACGCGACTAGGCCCTGCCACACATTTGCTCTGCCCAACTACAGTTTTCGTGCCTTCCAAAACTCTACTTAAGAACTCTAGGACAACTACAGGCAGACAGCATTGACTGGGCTGCTGGTTATGTGAGTCAGGCTCTGCCACTCATCTGCTCCTCCCTCCACAGCAATCCCAACTCTCACTAGGGTTTGAATGGCCAAATGCCCTGGGTATCTCCAGCAAGCTACCCTAGCGAACCTCATCAATATTGCCCTTGCCCCGACCCAACACCAACCGACCACATGCACACGCCCTCTCATATTGATCAATGCTCGCTCAGCAGTTGCTCATGCTGCAGAGATCGAAGACCTCATCTCGTACAACAACCTTGATGCCCTGTTCATCACTTTGACATGGTTTACTCCATTCTCCCCACATGTTTTCGATGTCCTCCTACCCCTACACTACTGCATCCAACATGCCGACCAGCCAGCAAGGGCAGGAAGTGAAGTGGCAATCATCCACAGGAGCAATTGCCCTTGCTCCATCAACCCCTCTCCCAGAAGAAGCTCAGTTGAATCACTCACCTGCCGGTTCCCTCTATCACACAAGGAATCCATCACCTTCCACCTCATCTACAGACCACCTCACAGGAGTGACTCTTTCATTGCAGAATTCTCCAACTTACTCTCCTCTGCCAAATTAGTAAATTCTAATAATGTCTTTCTTGGTGATTTTAATGTCCTCAAGTCACAGGCCAACAACCACGCATAAAGCGCGATTTTCGCACTGATCACTTCCATGGACTTTATGAAAATTGGGCTCTCGCCCACGCACAACAAAGGCAACGCCCTAGACTTCACATCATCCCCCTGCATCACCTGTGCAGACCCTATCCCACTTGACTGGTCTGACCATGCCGTCATCCCATTATCAGTCACCCACTCTACTACGGCTCACAAAGGTCAGGCTAAACTCCCCTTCACTCAGCACTGCTCATTAAAAACCTTCCTGGTCAATGAGCTGGAAGCAAACTTTGCAGACTTCCCTGCCACAGGGAATTCATCGGGCCTCCTGGAATTATTCATCAACTCTGCTATGAAACTGGTGGACACTCACGCCCCCCGAAAATCCAGCTGGCCGAAGACCAAACCATCCACCCTATGGTACAGCCCTGAGCTAGCCTCCAACAAATGCTCAATCAGTGCCCTAGAGAAACAGTGGCAGAAAAACCATAACTCGGGAGACCTGACCAAACTCAAATCTCTCAGCGCAAACCATAGGATTCTGATTATCGAGGCCAAAACTGCTTACTACTCTACAATCATTGCGGCAGCCTCAAAAAGGAGTAAAGCATTTTACAAAACCCTCACGCAACCCTGAGATACCAGCAACTCATTTTTCTTGAAAAATTGACAAAATCTGAGAGGCCATCGAATCAACCTCTCACAGCATTAGCATCTCATGCACATTGCCCCTCTGGAGCAAATTCTCCCCTCTCTTTGCCCCTGATGTCCTAAAAATGATTGCCTCCCTCAACCCTAATTCTTAGTCTGACAATATAATTCCGGCCTCCATCATTAAACAATTGATGGGCCCAACACTCAATGCGCTCCTCAGCATCATCAATGCATCCCTTGCAGAATCATCATTCCTCGACACCCTCAAAACCGGTCTCATATGACCTCATTGGAAAATAACAACCCTAGATCCTGACAGCCTAGCCAACTACTGGCCCATTACGAACCTCCTGTTTATTGGCAAAATCTTGGAAAAAGTAGTTGCTAGACAACTTCTCGCCAGAATAGAACAACTCCACCTCAAGCTTAGCATCGAGACAGCCACCGTCCAGGTGGTGGGTGATGCCCTCCACACATAGATAAGGGCGACTCATGACTCCTTGTCCTCCTTCACCTCTCAGCTACATTCGGCACCATCGACCACTGCATCCTTCTCTCCCTCCTTGCAGACAGGATGGGATTCTCCGGCACTTTTCTGAATTGGCTTACCTCCTACTTCTCAGGCAGACACCAGGCTGTCCAAATGGACTTGTTGCATTCTAACCGACTCCAGGTCTCCTGCGGGGTTCCCAAGGCTCCATCCTCTCACCAATCCTTTTCAACCTTTACATGGGGCCTTTGAGCACTCCCCTCAAAGATCCCAATATAGACATCCACCAATACGTAGGTGATACTGCACATGAGAGTAAATAGGGTACAGGTTATCATTCTTCTCAGCAATTACCTAGCCATCATCCAGTCCTGATATCAACTGCCTACCTCAAACTAAACCCATCCAAGACTGAATTCGTCCTCTTCGGCCCACCCGCTAAAAAACTTGTCTAACAATGACTTAATGGCATGCACCTAGAATGATTTGATCCAACAACTCTCAGACTCAGCAAAATCCTTAGGATTCACCCAGCCTGTCCTTCCAGAAACACATATCCAAGAAGGCCCAAATCGCCTGGCCCAGAATCTCTACCCTCGAAAAATAAAACCCTTCAAACCCGCAGCAGTACTTCCAGACCGTAGTACAAGCACTTGTGGTCTCTCACATCGATGGGGAAAATGCTCTCCTGTTCACTTGGCTTATCTAAAAGCAGTCCACCACGCTGCAGCATGTCTTATTAGAGGAGCACGCAAATTAGACCGTATTACCCCATCCTATGTGAACTAAATTGGCTTCATATCCAAGCCAGGATAATGTTCAAGATTGCAGGTATCATCGACAAAGCGGTCACGAGTAGCACACCAGCATATCTGGTGGCTAAGCTCCACATATCTGGTGGCACACGCTCCTCATGCAGCAGTTCAACCAACCACCTTAAATCACAACTCATCCGCAAAGAAGGGTCCTGCAAACAATCCGTCTCTTCTCATTCATCTACCCTCTGGAATTTGATCCCAGCGTCGGCTTGGAATGGCCCCACAATTCTCCCATTTCACAAATTCTCAAAACATGGTTCTTTCAACAACATCTGACAAAGGACTAATTCAAATGGATGCACATACCGATGCACAGACCTCACAGTACTGTGCTACTGTTAAAAGATGGCAGCTAAATGCTACTCTCGGTCTAGGTCTGCGCTTTAAACAATAAAAAAGTAATAATAAGGGGGTAGGCTGGTCTATAAAAGCCAAGTCAGCACAAAGGAGATTGAAAGGTGTATGGGTGAGATCAGGTGGAGCATTAGGGAAACAAGAAACAAGAGACAAGGTGGAAGGCGGAAAGGTGGAGAGGAGTGCTGAGGCAGTGTTTGTGAAAGTGCAGGTAAGGTACTGCTTGTGAGGCAGAGTGGTAGCAATTGTATGTAGAGTAATGAGGAGGGGTGTGTGAAAAGCAGTGTCTATTATAGAGAGAAAGAGAGAGTGGGAGACAGCGAGAGAAAGTGCAGGAGGGAATTAACAAGAGACTGAGAGAGACAGTATATAGTAGGAAGGTGTGGAGGGAGGTCAAAGCAGTAGTGGGAGTAGTGTTGAGGGCAGAGTGAAGAAGGAGAGGGCATAGTTGGAAGACATAGGCGTAGAGAGAATGACAAGGTCAGAACACAGATGTATAGAAAGATGTGGGATTGAGAGCAGAGGGAGGTAGATGGAAGAAGAGAGGCGAGTGAGGAGTGCAGATAGAGGGAGAGAGAGAGGAGAAGAGATTGAGGAGAAGAGCAAAGGCATGTACAGAAGAGGAGGGGACTGGAGCTAGAGAGAGGGGAGAGTAGGAAGATCCCAGAGGGAGGAGAGTAGATATAAATATAAAGGGAGAAATAGAGGTGAAAACAGAGCGAGATTGCGATTGTGATGGGGTAAAGACAGGTGGAGAATCCCTGGTGAAATCAGTCTGATGACTAAAGGGAGAGGATAATTTAGAAATTCCCATAGGCAGTTGGACAGTGAAAGCCACAGCCTTTAGGTTCCCCTCCCAGATTAGAAATACCTAGAATGTAGGGGTTACCATGTTTTAGAATACATTTGTCTTTGCAACCACTTCTTCCTCTATGAATCGTATTTATATTGTGCACTGTGATGTGCTAAAAGGTTCAGCACTTGTGTGGTGGTCTAAACCAGACTGAACTACAATGAACAGTGGGACTGCTAAAAAATGAGTGTAAGTCATCATGGGGTTGGACAACCTACACACCACTGCGGGAACCAGTAGACAGGAAGCTGTCATATCAGATGGTAACTGGACGTAAATCCCATAAAGGGTCTATGAAGTTATGAGTCTATTGTATTGGGCGGGAGGCAGGATCTATGTTCCTGAAGGGCTAGCAGTGGTCGTTCTGTCAGATAACCAGTGACTTAGGGGATGGGGACTGGTAGGCTGGTTCGTTTGGAGGAGTCGATTCCTGTTAGATGTGGGATGCTGTTTTTACTTTGATTTCAAGACAATTAATAAAGATGTGTGTTTGTCATCACACAAAATTAATGTGTGGGTCTTAAGAAACACTGAGCAAAATGAGCTTGGGGAATTTGCTGCACAGGTCAAGGAGCAAGGAGAAATACAGGTGTCTTGGTGGGGTTCCCCTCTTTCTATACACACTATAAGATCAAAGAAGAAGCCCAGAAGGTCGTACCCTTAATCTATACCCCAGCTTTCAATGACTTCCACCCCTGCACTTCAGTGCCCTCAAGTATCAATCCTCAGGCTGTATTCTCCTCCTCACCTTACGCCATCAACCCAGTGCCCCCTCCTCCCATTGTCACCATGCCCACCCACATTCACTGTTGAACACACAACAACACATCTCCCCTTGACTGCCTATCCTATGAGTGCTTCCGCCACTCCACCACTCTACTGATTATAATGGACATTCCGCCCCATAACCATGAAACCCCCCTTGTATGCCACTGCCCAGGTTGATGACTACCATAGCACAGATCCCTCACCCACCTTATGGCTCAGCCAATGAAGAGCACTGGTACTCCATTGCCCAACAACCCACTGAAAGACATTAACGTAGAGGACAGGATGACCATTTTAGCACCAGATGACAATGTCCTCTCCCTCATCTTAGCTGCTGGCATGTATGTCAAATTTGGGGCCATGTCCCACAACCTGTTAAGTGATATGGGGTCCAAATGTTAGCAAATGGGATGATCCTCTGTTCTCCCCAATAGCACAGATATGGGGTCAGCAGAGCATCGTCATATTAGCCATGCAAATCGTTTCAGAGGAGTCCTTAGGAATTCCCATGCCAATCCTGCTGGCCTTTTTCATCTGGACCTGTGGTGCTGTTATCATCTATGAAACTGAAAAAGTAACCCTAGAACTTTAGGCCTCAAAGATGCTCACTACCTAGACTTGCAGCAATCAAGCAAATGCAGAGCAGAGCACAAAACTGCTGGCTCCACTCCCTCGTCTGATATGCTGTGAGAAAGTGTAAATCAAGATGGATCCAGCCTGTTATAGACTCAGTCCACAGCATGCAGCAAAGCCTGGAAAGTCAATTCTACACAGATGAATTAGTTCCCTGCTCACTCACTGCTAATTCCCAAAGCGAGCCAATTATGCTTCCAAGCCTCCTCCCATTATAGTAGACCTATCCCTGGAGGAAGGCATAGACCGGAATATAAACTTGAGCGATAGTATAGTGGTGGACAGTTGGAGTAGTCTAGCACAGAATGACAAAGAGACAAAGGTGCGGTAGGACAGGATGGTGCTGAAGGAGGCAAAGGTGCACCAGGTGAGGAATGTGCAGGAGGAGGAGGAGGTGCAGAATGTGTTGAAGGTGCAGGCGCAGGTGGAGGTGCAGAAGGTATGGATGCTGAAGTAGGAAGGGGAAGTACAGAAGCAATGGGAGGTTCAGGAGAATGTAGAGGTGAAGAAGGACTTCAGAGGCTACAGGGGAGATAGAGGTGCAGAAGGACTGGATAATGCAGGAGGTGGAAGTGCAGAGATAGTTAAAGGAACATGAGGTGGCGAAGGTGTGGAGAGAAGAAGTTGGAAGAGGTGAAGATCAAGTAGGAGAGGAGAGAGCAAAAGTTATTGGAAGAGGTGAAAACTGAGGTGTAGGGAAGTGAGCTGAAGAGGTTCGAGGAGGACAACTAGGAAGAAGAGGGGGAGGTGAAGATTGAGGAGGAAGGAAGAGTGCAGTTGATGTCGGTAAACTGAAGAAGTGGGAAGAGATATAAAGCATCCGAAAGAATGTGGAGATGTGGCAAGGAGGAAGTAGAGGTAGTATGAAAAGGTGAGAAATAAGGATGGAGGACTGTGGAAAAAGCCCCTGAATGTGTAGAGACAGTGATGCACAGGGAGAAAGTGAACTCAAGTCTATCCATTGTCTATGGGAAGTTGGTGGGAGACAAGCATGAGACCGAACGTCAGGCTTAGATGACAGCCAGTTTTATGCACTAGTAGCAAGGTACATTGACAGGCCCCCGGGCATGAGTGAACATTAGCTCGGCAGGTGGAAAGTAAGACAGGCTTGGGTGGTAGATTCAAGACCCTGAGACAGCGGAGTGAGCCAGAACCAAACCCAGCACGTAGAAACCCTCCTGACTTACCTCATATCAGGAAAATTCTGTTGAGCCTACTTACAACAATCTTGAAGTCACAGCAAGAGTGCCTAAGAATGTCCAACCAGTAGCCCAAGGGGAGAGCCTACTCACCAAACAGAACTTGACTCATCAGAGACGCTCTGTGCCCAAAGACTGTGATTGTCGCCAGTGAGAGCCTACACATAGACTATTTGTATCAGAATCATTACTTGTGTCCCCTTTGGACCCAGTCTCGATAAAACTGGTGAGTAATAAGGTTGAAAGAGGCGACCCCAGTTGCCCCGCGGTTGGAGGGAATGTTAGCACTTGGTCTAGGGAATTATTGTGAGAGCTTGACGAGTGAGAGATGAATTATCCAGTAGAGGAATTGCGGTAGAGACTTTTATAGTACACTACCCTGACCAGAGACTTACTTGCTTATTGAAAGGGGCCTGGCCAAGTCAGGAAGAAGTTCGGAATGGGAAGGATTGACTTGGAGAGATGTCTCTTGAGTATTGTCCATATTATTCCCATCCACAGTTACCTGGATTTCCTAATAAAGTCCTCTGGTTCCCTGGCATGCCACTGGTAATTCTCACAGGATACCGGGGAACTACCGTACTGTCTCCGCCACATTACCGGGATATTATGGGCGGCATAGATGCCGGTAACTCCCCATTCCATGAAGTCCTATTAGATAGGGGTTACCCAAATCACCCATGGGTGTTCCATGAGATGGGGTTGCCCGAATCACGGGCAACCGTTAAAAACGGTTCCAGTGATTCAGGAAATTAGGTGCCAGCAGGGGCCTGATCTACCAGCAGGTCAGTCCTGCTGGTAAATAGGAGCCCCTACCAGCAGACTTGTAGTTTGCATGTCCGGAAAAGTGCAATATACATTAATACCAGCACCTTATTTCTAGACCGTAAACCTTGTAATGAGCTGCTACTGATCTCTTAAAACATTTCTGCATCTCTCGTTGTGTTTTCCCAATAACTTTGTGAAACAGCAAACGCATTATTTTCTCTTTTTCATACACTCACCCCCACCCCCATTTGAGGAATTAAATAGAATGCATGCATGCAGGAGCTGTTAATGCTGCGACTGTAATTTATCGAAATGCACAAAATGGTCAATTGTGACCCTGGAGAAGGTGGTAAGAATGTTAGCAATAGAGATAAGGGCCTCATTACACGTTATGCGGTAAACCATGGTGCTATTAGCACCATGGTTGCCGCCGGTACCATACCGGTACCACCATGGAGAAAAGGGGAATTACCACCCCATTCCAAGGTTGGCGGGGCGGTAATTCCCCCTTTCTCCATGGCCCTTCCCCATTGCCATTTTTGCCCCATAGGGCTCAATGGGAATGGGGAAGGAGCTAATTACGGTACCGCAAATTGCAGTACCGTAATTAGCACCAAGGTCCCTTTGTGGGTCCCAACTTTAACGGCTGGTCTACACCAGCCGTTAAGGTCGGGTCCTGCAAAGGGACCTCGTAGTAAGGCGTTAAGGGTTTACCGGTACTGGTGCCCTTACCGGTACCGGTAAACCCTTACCACCTACCGTGTAATGAGGCCCTTAGTCTTTTTCACTACCTATGATTGTCCCTATGCAATCCCTTTGTTGCAGTATTGAGTTCCTTTCATCACAGGGAAACATATATGGTGTTCCAAACCTTTGATCTACATATCTTGGTGGGGATGTATAAAGTTTGTGCTGAAATTTGAGGTATTTGACTACCAAATAAGGGGCTAATTACTTTAGATACATTGGCAGCGCTTTGTTTAACAATAGAGTTTTGATTCTGGTGAACTAGTTGTAGTTTATTTATGGAAGCACCTATCATGATGTCCAGGCTGCTAGCTTCTGCAACTGACTTCTTAATGATTTAAGTCACTGTGATGAACAGAACACTCATGCAGGGTGTTATGTCATGTTATTGGGATGTGTACCATGCACTGCTGCCATTTTTTGTGGTCTCCAAGTGCTCATGTGAATCTAAAATGGAAATGGTGGTAGAGTAGTAACAGGGAAAAGACAAGAGTTTTGAGTCAATTTAGCAGTAAATCTGTCAAATTACTGCCAAAATCGATTACTCTTACCGCCACTTGGAATTTCTGGTGATTTTACTGCAAGCAGAATTACCACACAGTAAATCTGCAGATTGTTAGCGGTAAAGTGGCAAATCCACATATAGGCTGACTACTTTTAGGTTTAATGGGTTGTGCTTGAGTGGAGTGCTGGCCTAGATGTTTTGGATCAGTTTCATTCCTGCAGGGTTGTTCCTGTTTGCTAGTTTGTTTCTTGTGTTCTTCCTGGAGAGATGCTCTTTTTGGGTGGGTGTTGGGATTTCAGTTGGCAGTGATGCAAGAGGCTTGTGCCTTTATGGCATCTTTTACCAAGGTATATTTAATAGAGTTTGCATTTCTTGAATGTTTGTCCCGAGTATTTCTTCCTTTTGTTAATTCTGATAGGACCTATGTTGGTTTGTTTATGACATGAATGTGAGTTGTTATTTATCATGGTGTGTGTGAGGTAAACTAGTCCAGAGCTTTGAGCGTTTGTCATGCTTGTTTTTTGTAGATGTCTTTCTTGTTAGTTAGTTCCATGTGTAATCACTGGTTCATCTGGTAATGATGACGGTCTTAGAAAGTCTATGCCTGTATTCCCTGCTAGTCATAGATGATTGGGTTACTGGGCTTTTTTGTGGGCCATTCCCTATTGATTATATTGGCATTATGTAATTTCTTGGTGATGTAGTCTTGCATACCTAGATATAGGATATAGGCTCTGTGGGAAAATCTGCGATATGGAATGACACATCTGGCTGAACATAGGTGGCAGAATCATTTCCATAGTATGGCTTTAGTGTGAGTCCACTGTCCATGATAAATCCATTTCATGTATCACTGTAGAGATTTCTAGTCTCATTCCC
This sequence comes from Ambystoma mexicanum, assembly GCF_040938575.1. Taxonomy (NCBI): domain Eukaryota; kingdom Metazoa; phylum Chordata; class Amphibia; order Caudata; family Ambystomatidae; genus Ambystoma; species Ambystoma mexicanum. The sequence goes on along the minus strand of NC_090929.1, from coordinate 1,433,270,961 downwards.
ATCTCTATGGGCCAGGGCAGTAGTGTGTGTGGTCTATTGTTGTTGTGTGGGGTGACCATTATTTCTGCTTTGTTTGAATTTAATCTCAGATTGTTTTTGGTCACCCAAACATTTATCTTGTTGAAGCAGCTAGTGAGGGAGTATGTGCCTATGGTCATCATACAACTTAAGTGTCTTCTGCCTAGTTGTAACATGTTATCCCATGTTTTTTTTTATTATCTTCATGAGGAAGGCCATGTATACCTTAAGAAGAAGTGGTGAGAGACTTGATCCTTGTGGGATGCTCCAATTGATGGTTCTCTTTCTAGTGTTACAAAGAGGTAGATAAGTTGTCTGAGAACACCCAGATATGCAACACAGCATGGAGCAGTGCAGTGCGCTTTGTGTGTGAGACGATCTAAATAAGAACACAGTGCAATGTGGTGAAAAGCACTGAGGTCTGAGAAACACTCAGGTTGAGAACACAAAAGAGAGCTGTGCCTATGTTTGAGAACACCTGGATAAAAGCACAGTGTAAAGCAGGACAATGATTTTATGTCTGAAGAATACCTGGATGTTAAGTGCAGTACAGAGCAGCACAAAGCGTAGGTCTAAGTACGCCCAGAAAGGGAACACAATGGTGAGCACTGTCTATGTCTGAGAGTACCTATCCAGAAACGCAAGGGCATCAATTTTATGTTCTTCTGTCTGAGAACAGATGTCAGAAACCAATTTCTGTATTTGTACAGAGAAATTCAACTGATATGCACTGCATGATTGAAGCAATTGCTTTAGAGCCACATCACCCTCGACCCTCGCATGCTGCGACCCATAGAATACAGCTGAGCCCCACGAACCTTCGGTTCAGCTGTTGCATAGCCTCTGACACAGCGCTCGTCCTTACGTCTTTGCAATATACGCTGCTGCTTGAAACCTAGCCATTCTCCCTATCTCCAATTTGGCAACAAATACACAAATGCATTGTACCGCTCCTTACATTATAGGTCTGCTCAGACTATGGTCTTCCAAAGGGTGTTCATCCGCCACAGTGGTTCAAGGTCATACAAATGGCAGTAGGATCTATTACGTAACATAACATAAAATATGATAGGGTGAGATCCTGCGGCTATGACATGAATTCCGCAGGCACGCACAATGCAGTGATAGTACCATGCCATGGATTCAACGGGTTAATAGCAGTAGAGTCAGTAAGTGGTTCTGCTATTGTTGAAATATGTCAAACAAATAGCCATGGTGGAGCTATGCTATATATTTAGCTAGCGAAAACAGTGCAATGATGTGTCTATACATTTGAATCCAAGGGACAGTGCAGATTTGTTTTCTAAGTAGTCAGTAGATAGACATAGTTCTAAGCCAGCAATGCTATGGATCCATCATGTAGATAAGGCAGTGTAATAATTTGATATGGGTAAGCAATTCACTAAATAAGTAATATTCAGGGCAATACATGTTGGTAGGCAGGCCAATAAAGAGAAGTTTGTTCTCATAGAGGGGCGCCCATGACTAATGTTTTGACAGTAAAGAGAAGAGCTTCCACGACCTGAGTCTTGTTTGGAGCCTTTATTAAACGGGCGTCTCGCTTGGGTGCAGATGAGCAGCCAAACATGCCTCTGCTCTCCACCTCTGGCCCAGGTTGGCACTGTCCTGGAGGCTCAGGTAAATCCACCCTTCTGTGTCACATGGCCCTGCCCGACCACCAATCAGTGCGGGTTGGCAAGACATAAGGGAAGGAGAGGCCAAAGGAGATGGGGGGAAGGTGGGGAGGAAAAAGGTAGAATGCACGCTGCGCTTGTAAAGCAAGTTGAGGGACAATATTATCTGGTAGGTACAGAGTGCTTACACAGGAAATGGAGGCTGCATAAGTGCTCCTATCTTGCTCCATGTGGATCACATTAAGGTGGGGTGTACAGCTGACAAAAGCAGACACTGCAAACTTCCGTCTCCCATAAACTGAGCAAATTGTATTTACCAGTCATCTTCCAATGGTCCTCCAAAATGGGTCAACAGGGAGTATTCAGACATACGACAGGGACGGATGTGAATGAACTATCAATTATCTAGTCGGAAGCACTAGAAAGGGCTCTCCGGACCCAACAGGATATGATGTACATTCTCTAGCATGGTCTCCCTCATGGGGAGACCCACCTGGTCATAAGCAGGAGCCAAACATCCATCTCTTTTCCAAGGCCCTTTTCAATCCAGCCTGCCCTAATCCCAGAGCTTCCCAATATCAATAAAAAATGAAGCCCCAGGCCAGATAAGGCCTTCATTTGTGGGTTGACCTCACGCAACAATGACCCTTGCCAAACTTCATGAAAAGCATAAGACTGTTCTTGTGTCCATGTAGAGCAGCTTTTCAAATAACATGACTTTTGACACGAGGACATGAAGATGCAGGATACTGGTTAGTTCTGCTCTGAGTTTAATGTGCCTTTCATTTTCCAGTAGTACTCCACATTCTTCTGCATCACTTCCCCCAACCCCATTTATAAGTCATCTTCTACAACCTTGTGCATTGATAACATGTCAATGCAGCATGTTCTTTGCAATTTCAAACCCTGCGGCAGGGCTGGTTCAGCTCTTCATCCTTCCTAGATCAATACATTGAGTGCCATTTGGGACGAATCGTGGTATAACGTAACGTCTCTGCATGGGGAGCCCTTCCCTGTGAGGGTAGGGAGGTGAGGCCTCTACACGATATTCCACCTAAGGATGCTAAAAAGCAGGAGGACCTCACAGCGAGGCACTTCCCTCATGAGGATGGTGACTCCTGTTCCATGATGGAACTCCCTAACCCTCTTACATTAGAGTCTTCGAAATCCCTAACATCCGTATGAAAAGACTCTGACAGTACCACTGTATGTTATTGTGACACCCTTCCCTTTCTTCCTATAAAACCTAATTCATTGTGTTATGGAAATACTGTGAAAAAGAATACAGGAGTTGTACAAATTACTCTTTCATGTGACTAACAAAATGCTGAGAAGAGGCTGCCCAAGAAGGCCTGAAGAGCGCATCATCAATACAGACAAGGGATTTTGACATTGCGCTTGAGAGGACCCAGCTACCGACCATAAAAACAAACAAAGGATTGCCCAAAAGGGAACCAGGGAAACCAGAGAGAAGCCAACGTGATGACGCATCTGATCAGGAAATTCAGACCTGTGAACCAAGAGTCTGGATGGAGAAGCAGGTACTCAGTCGAGAGGACATGGCTGGAAGGTCGGAGGAAGCCTCAGGAGCTAAAAGGAGGCCAACCACTACAGAAGTGATAGTCCGGTTGATGTTGGCATTACATCAGCGAGGTGGATCAATAGGTCCCTTAACAACGCTGATACTGGTAAAACGGAGGCTCTGCAGAACCAAACCGGGGCAGAGAAAAACAAGGACAGAGCAACGATGAATGCAGAAAAGCAGCCCCAACATTCCAGGAAGAACCACTGACGGCACCCGGTCATTCCAACAAATTAAAAACCATCGAATGGCAAAGCATCTAATTTTTTTCATCAAAATGCCATTCCATTTAATGGCCATTTCGTTGAATAAAATGTGATGGTTCCATCGACATGTAATGGTGAGTATTAGGGCAGGGCTGGGGCCAGGGTTAGGGTTTGGGTTGGGGCTTGGGTTAGTTTAGGGGTTAAATTAGGGTTAGGGTTAGGGTTGGGGCTAGTGTTTAGGGTTGGGGTTGGGGTTAGGGTTGGGGATAAGGTTAGTTTAAGTGTTAAAATAGGGTTAGGGTTGGGTTTCGGGTTAGTCTAAGGGTTACATTAGGGTTAGGGCTGGGACATAGGCTAGGGATGGGTGGCGTGGGGGTTGGGGAGACTGGGGGGGTAACACCCCAATATACACAAAAACTTAAAAACGTTACAAGGGGCCGGCCAGTGCTGAAATTCCAACACTGGACAGCTCCGTGTAATTTTTTTAAGTTAAAAAAAAGCATTGAAATGCTACTTTTAACATGTAAAAGTGCATTTCCATTGAAAGCAGTCCATGTCTATTGTCGATGGAGTAGTTTCGAGGGAAATGCATTTTTCCATGTTAAATACAGGTGTTTCAATGCTTTTTTTTGATACTTTGTTTTTGATGGTTTAGTGATTAGGTGCTTTTAATTCGAGGGAATCACTATAAACCCCACTGACGTGGTCCAAGGAAGAAAGAGGTAACAGGAACCATGACAGACTCGGTAGGGGCTTGGGGAAGAGTAACAAGTGCATCAGGAGTGATCTCCCTCGTCGCAAAAATTCTTTCAAAGCTAATCAGAGCATCAGTAGTAGTTCCCCCTCATCATAGTATTTGGTGGAGAAGTGCCAAGAGTGACACTATCAGCGAGAAGTGCATCTTGATGATCTCCCTCATCTCAGTCATTGTTGTAATGATAACCAAAGCCTCTGGAGTAATCTCTGTCGTCTCAGTAACTGTTGAGAAGATAACCAAAGCATCAGAAGTAATCCTCCTCATCTCAGTAACTGTTGTGAAGATGAAAAAAGCCTCTGGAGTAATCTCACTCATCTCAGTAACTGTTGCGAAGGTAAGCAAAGACTCTGCATCTCTTTGACTGTGGCAAAGTCAACCAAAGAGAAGTAAACTTCAGAATGATATTCCATGTCCCAGTACATGTTACAAAGTTTGTCAAAGTGTCATTGAACCACAGAAATTAGAAGGATTTGGAACATTTGAATGAAACCTGAGAGAAGACTGGAGAGAAGATCAAAGCTCAATAACATCTGTTACCAGACATCCAAGTGAACCAGGAGAGGGGTGGCATTCTCCTGGTTATAGACCACAGTTTCTTAACTCAGAAGACAGAACAGTAAAGAAGTACAAGACTTAATTAGAAACAGTTGATACAGAAACTAGGGCAAAGGTTGCCAATTATTTTGTCAAGACATTTAACCATTGGACAAAGAGGAGGGAGTCATCCTCCTGGTGTTCTATATTCTTGTGGAACATGAACTCCTAGTTAAGACTCTTTAAACAAAATCACCAAGGTGGATACCGGGAACCAGGAGATGTGAGTCATTCTCCTAGTGGTCTTTACGTTGTTTGTGTATATAGTGGTAGGGCTAGAGTTAGGTTGTTTTGGACAGAAGACAGGGTGTGTTCATTTGGACAACCACCCTGATGAAGAGCACCTGAGTTTTCCTTAGTTAGGTAGGGAATACCTTTAGAATAGGCATAGTTAGGCTTTTTTTCTTATTGTTTAATAAAGAAGCGTTTATACCTCGCCACCCCTTTGTCCAACTCCTTCCTCCAGCACGCCACACATTGCATAGGGTACTATTAACACCTGATATTACAAGCTCCTAAAAGCGGGAGGAATCCAGCATAATGCACTGTTTTTAGAAACACATTATTATTATTATTATTATTATTATTATTATTATTATTATTATTATTATTATTATTATTATTATTATTATTATTATTATTGTTATAAGTGTCATATCCTGGGCATTACCTCTGAGACAGGTTGGGGCAACATTATACCTGCAGAATCAAACACCCTTTAAAAAAAATAGCTGGCAACATTCACAAACATGACATGTGTTCATAATGCAATACAAATGTATTCTTACACATTTATTGAAATAATAATATGATTACCATTGGCACATAGATGAAAAATATGTTTCTTTCATGACACAACAACAGCAGTTGCATAAAGAAGTCATTGCTTCAGCGGCATATTACAGTAGCCGTGGCAAAAGCAAGCCTAGTCCACATTTAATGAAAATGTAAGGGCATTTGATCATGAGTCTAGAACTACTCAACAACTTCATAACTTCATCTCCCACATGTACACCTTGCAGGATCGATTGATTAGCTACTTAAAGGGGCTTGAATTGGGTACACATTCCTTATAGTATGGCTTTTGGCCTGCGCCAATGTAAGAGCAGCACCATAATGAGATGTCTGAGCATTGCATTCTGCCTCCTTTGCGGTACCAAATACAGACGATGACCTCTTCAATAGTACTCTCCTGTTATTTAGTACATTTTGTTGGCGTTCATTTCTAGGTACTGGAGGTCTCTTTCTAAGAAAGAGCAATATGAGCTGTGAATGATAGGCTACCAAGGGGAGAAGAGACAAAAGAAATGGGTGTTAGACAACAGAAGGCAATCCACAGGAACAGATCATATTGGTTCACAGTTAAGAAGGAGCAGAAAAGCAAAGGCCTGTTCAAGCATTTCAGAATATAATCACATATTTCAATTATGTGAAGTTAAATATTAAACAATTCCAAAATATTTGTGTACTCCGACTTGTTTTCTTACTCGCCACATAACTCCCTGCCCAGTAGTATTTCACAGAGGTCAGATGATCAAAGATTTTCACTTGGGTAAAAAAGTGGAGCAAATGACGGTAGCACCCATTTTGCTACTTTGTTAATTAAACTGTTTTCACCTTGGGAAAATTGGAGCAGACTGTGTTATTTACGATATGTTCTCTGTAACATGAAAATAAATGTAGTAGACACCCTTTGTTGTATGTTTGGCAGTCACCATAGTACAAAAAACATCTTGATTCATTTTGCCGGAGTGAAAACATTTTTACATAATTTGGATTGTGACAAAATCTGATTGCTCCATTTTGTATTGCCAAAACATTTGCCAACTTTTTAATGCCTGAGCACATGTTAGATAATCTGGTCCCTGAGTGGTCAGTTAGCAATTTCTGTGCCCAGATTATCAAAGAACTGCATGTTTTATTTGAATGCAAATGCTGGCTATATCACTGGCTTACAATTAGCAATGGTTAGTCTGAGGGTGCTGACGCTTGAATTTGCATTTTGTTGCGCTGACCAAGGTAGCGTTGCAGGGGCGCTTCCCAGCGTAAGGAAGGTGATCATGCCTCTTTTGTATACACTGTGTTACAGTGCGCGTGGCCACCATGTCAGATGACCCCACACACCGCTGTTAATAAAAGGGGGAGGGCTTCCCACCGTACGGCAGTCCCTCCCAATCAAGCATCATGCTGGTAGCATGCTGAATGCAAATGCTGGCTATATCACTAGCTTACAATTAGCAATGGTTAGCGCGAGGGTGCCTACGCTTGAATTTTGCGTTTATAATTTTATTATGTTGCGCTAACCAAGGTAGCGTTGCAGGGGTGCTTCCCAGCGTAAGGAAGGCGATTGTGCCTCCTTTGTTTACGCTGTGTTGCCATGCGCGTTGGCACCATGTCAGGCGACCCCATGCAATGCCTTTAATAAAAGAGGTGGGGCTTGTCGCCAAAGGGGGCCAATCTTCACAAGGATAGCAGTCCTTCACAGAGCCCTGGACATTGAGATGTTGGACAAACATCTAGCGAAATTGAGTAAGAACTTCTGCCAAGGAATGGATCAGAACCCGAACCCTCTGATCAGAAGACTCACTGCCACAACTGCAAATCCCTTCGACCGATTCCCGCAGCCCATTACGGCGAAGACCCTGTGAAACCAGCCATACTGTGACAAGTCCACAAGACCAAGAGCAATCCTGACCCGTGACTATACACTCAACCCGGGAAGATGGAGTAATGAGGCTCAAGCCTCGGTATCCAAAAATCACTGCTGATGGATAAAAATCTATCAGCAAGAAGAAGATGAAGCGCGTGCTGAAGTCAGTCCCTCCCAGTCAGGCACCGCAGCGGTCTCGAGTCATAGGGAGGCCGCTAGGTGATTATCATTTCCTCCATGAGTATGCGTCATTCCACCAATGCTCAGGTGGGGCACTGTAGCATGCCTGGTTTCCCCGAAGACGTTTCACCCACTGAAATGTGGCACACAGGAGAAAAAACAATACATGTAAATAGAGATATTGTTAAAAAGATCGAACTAACCCGAACATTTTCATCTCCCTTATGAACGTGGGCTGCATTCCCCGTCAAAAGGACGAATTCATCTGTACTACTTTAAAATAAATAAAGTGTATATGCTCTGTGTGAAAAGAACAAACCCTCATCATTCAAGGATGTAGATCTCTCTCCTCATGATTGTGCCATGCTTTGCAGGAGATGGGAAAACATTTTTTAAAATAATGCTCTTAGCCAAGCAAGTTTGTCTTCAAAAGGTGAACAGGATTGCGAGGTTAGAGACAAATCGCACCCACATGTGCCTGCATGCATGTGCTGTTGGTAACAAGCCATACAATAGAACATAATCATTGATAATCGCTTGTGGTCAGCTCACGTACCGCAAGTCCAATGCCTACTTTTATAGCTGCCAATTGAGAGGTTTTTGGGGTTAATTGCTACCTTAGAGCAAGTGTATATTTTGTGTCTCAAAATGTTGCTGGTTAACAGCCCCCCCACTCCCATCCCCTGTCAGCCTTCCTGCCAACTTGTCACGCTGGGCTGTTCAACTCTGTGATATGTGGCCTGCCTCACTACAGACAACAACCTTGTTGTCCCTTGAGATACTATAGGAATTGGGGATGGTGGGCGGAGCTACGGTGAAAACAAATGTGAACATTGGCCAATTGTTTTCTGTCGCCCAGACATTCCTTTGAAATATTGTTGGTGACAGGAATGGGCCTGTTAGTATAGCATCCTGCACAATGGACTGTGCTGGGTTCCAGATCCAAATTGTAATTGGGTGCAGCAGTCATGCTAAGCTTCCCTGCCTTGTTCATGTGGAAGGTATACTTATTTTAAATGCAAGCGGCTTCAGATTAAAGGTGGGAATGGCAGTGTTGGTAATCAAACGTTACCTTTCTTAATGCATACCTGTCATGCTCTGTAGATTCACATACTCATGTCTTACAAATCAATGGCGGTATTGCCATTGAACTCCTAATTTCTCTTAGACCTCATTTCCTGGCAAGTCAACGGAAAACAACTTTTCTAATGTTACATTGATGTCCACACACTGGCATGTGACCGTCAATAGCTTTACAACTACAGTCCTCCTTCCCCATTCCCTCGCCATCGGCAGGTGACTCTCTGGGATCTGAAGGTCAGTACTGCTGTGTTTCAGAGAATGAGTCCCTATAGCTCCAATGTACCAATCCCGCCCAAGCCACCTAAAGGGTAGTAGGTGTTGGTGTGCTTTGCAACCTTGCCTCCTTCCCCTCGCCCGTTCCGTCCCCAGTAATCAATCTCAGTGATAGATTGAAGCCGTGGTGTAGCGGATCCAGTTGCCCATTTGCAAATTATCTCTACTGTATCCAGATGTGACATGTATGTTTTAGGACAAGGCATTGCAGGAGCAGCACAGAGAAACACAAGACTAGTCCCTGTGGTTAAACCAGTGCCTACTGAAGCAGGTCTATCAGACTTCAACAGCCACAACTGCAGTTAAGAACCTTCACAATACAACTTCCTCACTAATGGTAAATGTTTTTTTTTTCAAATACCAACATTGCTTCTCACTATGCCAAACGATATTGCAACTGAGGCCAGCTGGGTGAACTTTGACTGGTCACATGTGATTTTAACGAATTCAATTACAGAGAATGCTGGAACAACGAAAATGTTATAACATAAAATATCGAAATTTATAACGTTTTATAAACCCTGTGCTTTTAACCCATGCCAACCCCCTCCCCCACCGTTTTAACCCCCTTAGCCACCCCATATACATTTTAAACAAATAAATTCGATATCTTTTCGTTATAACATTTTCGTTATTACATCATTCTTTGTAATTTAATTTGTTAAAATCACTTCAGACCCTTTACCTTTATCACAAGGCGCTAAATCAAGCAATTATTAAACAGGCACTTAGCACCTCTATGATAATTGTTTCCGACTTGCGGCCCTATTTTGCTTCAAAACCGGCCCATCTTTGATAATCACTAGAAAGTGAACATTCGAAAAACCGCGCTAAAATATCACTAGCACTGAGTGCAAAGCGTCTATCTTTGGTGATCTGGTCCAGGTCAGAAAATTATTGGCCCACTTCATGGGGGACGTGTCCTAAGAAAGTTAGGGTTCTGGGAATATGGCTTGATTCTATGGTGTCCATAGACTTCCAAATTAGTTTTCTGTCCAGTACTTGTTTTTACCATGTGTACCCTTTTAGAACATTTTTGGGATTATTTTACTTTCTCACCCAAAATCGAACTGGTCATTACTTTTGTTTCAAATGTATTCATGGAGTGCAGTTTTTCAGAGAGTGTCCAAAACCATAACATACCACGATTAAAGTATGTTGGTGGCATTGACATTAGAACAGGAGAGAGGGAATTTAACATAGAGGATGATGATGAATGCGTATCATGTGAAAATAGCATTTGTGGAGGCCTGCATGCCCTCAAAAACATGTCTAGGGGTCAGTTAACATGTCAACAAAATCCCCAATGTGCAAAACACAGACTACTAACTTAGGTAACAAATTTGGCAACTCAGGTCATCGTGTCCCAGATTGATATTGAGGTGTTGTGGCCAAACATACTTACCGGTACATTAACATATGCTGTCATCACAATTGACTATGGCTGTACTGAACATAGGGTGAGCTGCTACTATATGCGGTACTGCCAGGTTTGTGTAAAGCATCAACCAAAGAAATACCTTAGCATCACGTGGCATAAACACCATTGTCATTTCCAGAAAGGGAAATGTATATTGATGTTGGGTCAACAGGTCCCCTAGAGTTGATCATCTAACCATCTTGTGTTTGCATCCAGAAGCATGATCCTCCAAGCTCTATGGGACGGCTGAAACAGGATTAGAGCGATGGAGAATCCTCTTCACCTGCTGCACGCGAACCACAGATGCAGTAGGGGAAAGAAGCTTACAGGAGAGCAGGGTGTCTCGTAAGTCTACATTCCCCACTTTCATTGGCCAGGAACTATATCCACAGAACAGAGAAACATTTCAGGGGGTTGGAATCAGCTAGCAAAGCCACATACCAGCAAGCATACTTTTGCATGTCTTCAAGATGGTGTCAAAGGGATTTAAAGCCTCAGTATGTTCTTAAAAAATAAAGATGTTCTATGATGTTCTATGAAATCATGATTCTATTTTAGAGGAGCAGGTAGTTGCCTTCTCACTAGTTCTCGCCCCCTCACTGCGGTCATACTGGAATGGTCAGAGAAGAGCAGTAAATGGGACCCCCTGAGTCGTTCCCATACCACATGGAGTGTACGAGAGACAGTATGCACTCAGACAGCCGTACAGAATGTACCCTCATGTTGAGCCAGTAGAAGGATGTCACATAGAAGGATGCCAGCACACACCTATGAATATTATGGAGTGATAAGTGAAATCCCATAAGTGCAGAGTGATGTCATAACGAAGATATATGAACCTATGTTGAAACGATATGAAAATACTTAAGAGTAACAAGCTAAAGTAATCATGACTACAAAGAAGATGAAGTTACTTATTGATCAATAAATGTAAACATGCAATAACGCAAGGTAGAAAGGAACCATATAGAACCTTGCTACAAAGGTATATATAATTTGGCTAGGACGGTCTGTTAAGGATTTTAAAGAGGCGTCACACTCCAAACCAGGACTCTTTTTACTGGCCAGGGATGCAGCGCACAATTCAAAATGTTTTTATGTTTATTTTCTTCAGATTCAATTTTTGAGAAGGCAGCCAACCCGCCTCACACCCCCCTTAACGTACACCCCATGTCGCAATGGACCATGAACCAGGCTGGTGTGTAATAATGAAATATTTATTTCTTTTTAATTATGAATAAAAATCAAACACATTCAATATAGGGCAGCAATCACCAGTGTGGTTATAATAACACAATAAAATGATAGGATACACTTAGTTTAACCTGCTAACATAAGATACACAATGCACAATTGAAAGAAAGCAAGATTACTTGTGGGTAGTGCTTTTAAATGGCACCACAGTTAAGCACTCCCCCTGCAACACTCCCTCAAAGCCCTGTTAACCATATTTTGTGTGGGTGGAGAGGAGTAGAAAGGAGTCACATATACTAGGCAACAATCCACATTGAAATCCGACCTACTACGGCTGAATGGGAGGCCAAAATCAGATTAAGCTCCCTTGAAAAAAAGAGTAAAATGGCACTTGGAATTATTAAATAGTTATTTTACATGTGCGGTTGAATGGATAAGGCAAGAATGGATGTGGCGGTACTAACGTGGCAAGAAAACTCACAAACTACAATTGCTATGTACTGACAACGGGCATATAGTTTAGAAAATCGACTTTGGAAGGCAAAACATAGTGCAGCAAGAATCAGACGTGGCAAAATTGCAATTGCTTCGTTTCACAGGTTTAAAATAGCAAAACAGCTTGGAAAATGAGCTAAACAAACATAATCGGAAATCGTTTTTAATGCTAAGGTACAAAGGCACCTAACAGGTATGATATGAAAGGGAAAGGGAGACTCTCCGATGGTGACAGTATGGGATTCTTTGCAGGAAAAATAAACAGATTTTTATAATGAAAGCAGTTACGATGGCGAAATCGGTTTTAGAAGGAAATGCCAGGTTTTCCTGAAACTATTCTTTTAGTGGCTACATTATTAAAGAAAGACACTGCCCACGAAAGCTTAATTTCCAATGTTAACCCATTCACGCCATGTACCTCTTTATAAGGGAATTAATTAATTTATTCCAAATAGTATTAAGGACTTATATAGCGGACTAAAATGATTTGGAAAGAATGGCACTAACAAATAGAGAGTAACATGGTTTTTCTAAGGACAGGATTCACAGAGGATTATGGCAATTTTAAGAATTTACTAGGATACTTATAGGATTTATTATAGGGTTTCTTATAGGGTTTCTTATAGGGTTGGACAAATGCAAGGTAACAAGGCAAGGATGCAGTCTTTTTGGTTACTGGGGAAGGGGAATACTTACAAAAAGCACTTGAATAGGGTAGTTTGGACAGCCGGACGGGTCTTTGGACAGCGGAACATGGGCTAAGTCAATGTGCAGCGGCTGCGCTCTCCTCTAGGGACACAGCGAGGCAACCAGGGCCTGGTCTCAGTGGACAGCGGGGTGTATCAGCCGGGCAAAGCAGTTAGCTGGGCAAAGCAGGTCTGGTCACTGGATAATCCCAACAAGGTTCAGCAGCCTTCCCCCCTTTCTCCCTGAAGTATTGGGATTTTTGTAGGGTTTAATTCTGGATGAGAGGTTCAACCTGCATAAAAGGTTCTACCTGGATCTGCTACCCCTGGCCTGACTCTGGAGTCTGGAGTCTTGCAGGACAATGTGGAATGTCTGGATCTCTGGATGTTGCGGGTTGGATTTTGGAATGCTGGAGTTTTTTTTAATGTCCTGACTTTTGAAACTCTCCTCCTTAAATAGGCTGGATGACATCGGAGGATTTTTCTATGTGGGCAGAACTAAGCTAGACATACCTCTAAAATCAGAGAGGTCAGTCTGCAAATGTCGCTGCCTCCCTGTAAGCAGATTGGACTCAAGCAAGTGGCTCAGTTTTAGTGTGTGTGTTTTTATGAGGTGCTTTGTTATACCACAGTTACTTTTGCCAAAATCAGTTATGACACAAAATGCTCATTTTTATAAACGTCACCCTTATAAAAAATTAGATAGGCAGATACCATATTTCACAAGGAACATTTCTGTCCAAACACCAAGTTTGTGCGATATTGCTTTGTTCTCCTGGCATTCTCTGAACACCCATCCTAGCTTATTCAATCCATGGGCAGTTGAAGGGCTTCACCTTTTTTTTTCAAACAAATGAAGATGCTTGGAACTTCTGTGCTACCACATGAGTAGGCCAACTCTTGGTCCTAGTGAAGACCTTTATGAGAATATGCACGGCTTTGCTATTTTATGATTTTGCACGCATTCAGATTGCTTTGTCTGCCTACTGTGTTGGAAGGGGTGGGCTGTGCCAATGCACTCCTTCGGAATGCCTAACAGCCATGCAGCACTGTGAATGGGTTTTCAAAGCTAAAATAACTACACCACACAAGTGCAAAGGGACTTGTGAGCGGTAGTTCCTTTCACAGGACTGTTTGCCATATTGTACAGCAATACCACTCATGTGGTCCCCCAGTGGTGAAGGTTTAGCCCCATTCAACTACTAGAACCGAGTTCAAGTGCCAGCCTGTCTTTTCTTGTGGTGCATCAAATATTGTTTTAAAAAACAAAATTTCATACACCAGAAAAAAAGATAGACTGAGTTTCGAAACTCGGGTTGAGTGGCTGAAGGGGCTAAACCTTCACCACTGGATCACATGAGGCCTTTGAGAGAGCAAGGCAAACGCGACCTGTTAAATAAACAGAACGTGTTTGCCTCCTTCACTCTTTCATAGGACAAGCAGTCCTATGAATGCCCTTCAAATACAGTAATGCCTGTCCTCTGAACTTGTGTTTTAATTCTCTGCTCTCAGGCAGTAACAAGCCCAAGCTCCCAGTAAGGGGCTCCTGCTGATTACTGCCACACGAGCATTGAATGAAAGAAACCAATTATACTGTTTCTGCATACAAAATGGATGCGCCCAAGTCCTTTAAAAGCAGGACTTAAGAGCAGATTTACTGCTTATTTTACAGAACAACGTATCACTTATTTTTTATGGCCAATATTTTTAAACATTATATTTTTTTAAAGATCTTCTCCTTTAAGATCCAATGTAGAATTTGATGTGAATAGCAATGTACGCATGTTCAATTTCCAGGAAAGAATTCCATGTAATCTATACCTAGAGATGATTACTCTTAGTGAAGGGTTTAGATGTAGCAAAGCTAGTGTAGCTGAGATATTTAGAGGAATGTAATTTAGTTTAGTTGGAATGATGAAGTCCAAGGCTGTGATTACATAGGTCACCTTAGCTTCACAGTCAATGTTCCCACCAAACATGTATCACTTTGCTTGCCGAGGAACATTAGTCTCATGAGACTACACATCATCCTCATGGTTGGAGTGCGTCTCTGTCCCACGCATGTCCGCTATCGCAGCCGCATCCGGCTTTGTGAACCTTTTATCAAGTGATCCATTTTTGTTTTTCTTTTTGCTCTTTTGTTTTCCCCCAGGCAATTGTGCTGGCGCCAGGTCATGACTTTCTTCAGCAGACTCAAGAGTTCGTAAATATATTGGAGTTTGTAAAATGTACTACTTTGTGCATAGGCTTCCGTTGTTGCTTCTTGGCTTTTTTCGCTTTGGGTTTATGTTTTCTTCAGCTGCTGCGCGCTGGTGTAACATCCTGAACAGGGCAATACTCCACTTCCTTGCCATTAGGAGCCAGATTTACATTGGTCTTGTCTCCAGACAGGCCATTTGACTACCTGCATGGGCCTGCAATCTTTTGAATTCCAGGCGTTGCTCATTTTCTTCACAAGTTTACCGAGGTCTTTGCTCTGGGATATTTAGATGTTATATTCTGCTTGAAATGTGCATTCCAGCGACGTCTGTAGTTTAAACTGGCCTTTGTGTACCGGCACACACATTTCCGTAATTACATTCGGTTTGAATGCCTTCCAAGGAGTTACAGCTGTAGACAGTTGTGCAGGCGCAGAGTTACATAGCGATGATTGGAAGTCTGAGAGAATAGCACGGTTCGGTGAGACTGGAGGGTAAATGCTGCATCAGTGGAAAGAATAGATTGTCAGCTTCTGGTCACTCGGTAGGTTTTACCTTGCACTTTGAGTAATAGCAGAGATCCTGGCTCTGCATTATTAGCTTGTTCAGACTCATGTGCCGGAGCTGCAGTGTTGTCTGTCAGGATAAAATAGGTGGTAATGTTCTCTTTTTTCCCATTGTTTGGTTGGCCAGTCATCTTGCGGGTCTCAGGACGGGGCTCGTTAATGTTATCAATGCTGGAGGAGTTAGAGACTGCTTCAATAGCCCGTCCCTTTAGGCTTCTCAGATTATAATGCATATGCCACGAGGATCGAGAAATAAGCTCCAGAAGTAATACTAATACTCTAACCAGGTGTTTAGGAGAGTTGTTTGAAATCAGTCACCAGCAAGGGCGAAGCAGAGAAAATGCCGACATAGGATCCACAAGCCTCATTATTTGGGCTGTGGACTGCAGACTGCTCTGCACTTTGTCCCAAACTTGATTCGCGCGTATGCTTCGCATGGCACAGCGTGTTAAGTAGTCCTCTCACTGGAGCAAATGCGGACTCCAAAAGAGTCAGTAATTGTGGCAAAGAGAAGACCTTCTTGGTGACCGACTGCAAACTGCTCTGCACTTTGCAAAGAATGATACAGAGCTTGAGGTAGAGGATTCTTTCCCTTAACAAAGAAGAATGAGGATGTCCTCTTCAGTCTACATGGTCTGTGATGATGTCTAGCACTGGGCTATGCCCAGTGGTAGGAGGTGATCACCAACATATGCCATTTGAAGTGTCTCCTCGCAACATTAACCATGTAAAAAGTGCTGGGGTAAAATCAAAGTGAAAATTATAAGTTGTTCCAAGAGAGGATACATTCCAGTGACAGAGAGGGGTGGACCAAGCTTATCTGCAACCCCACATACCAAATGAGGAGGCACTGCCAACCAGAATCCCAGCACTTCCGGTCATAGGGATTGGACGACATGACACCACCAAACCCCAAGCAGGTGAGCATGTAGAGAACCTTTTGTGTAGTGCTATGTGTGTTATGTGGAGTTGTGGGGTAGCATAGTTGCATCTGTAAGAGTCGCAGTAGAAGGGGGCAGGTGGAAGGCACACAATTATGATGAGTCCAGTGGGTGATGAAAAGTGAACTATTGCCATGCCATGGCATGTGGCTTGAGGCATTAACATGATAGTATGATGCTCAGTGTTGTTGTATTGGGGATAAGACAAACATATTTGACTTTACAAAATAAATCTGCATTCCCAATGGTGGAAATATTTTGCAGGATGAAAACAGGTTGACTTGAAAACAGGTTCTATCCATGTGTCACTACACCTAGTAACTACTGCAAGTGCACAATTCCTTTCAACCTGAAAGTTTATCTTCAGAGAAAAAAGTGACAATCATGTTGGTCCTTTCTGTTGTACTGTTTTGTTGGAATGACTGAGTTGACCATGTTTGTGGGCTGCATGAGTGAAGAATGTGTGCCGGGTCCAATGTGACAGTCGCAGCTTATTATCACTACACATTTTCTAACCCATATCTGGTAAACCACTCAGCTGTAGTGATAACCTTCACCTTAACAACAAAGGACCAATTACAACCAGCTCCCATGTTTTACAGATTCTGCACTATATGAAGACATGAACGGTGACCCTATGAATATATGTCACAACTCAAGTGAGATGGGAATGATAGAGGAGACGGTGGAGTACACCCTGCAATAGGCTATGGCACAAAGACCAAAGGATGGCCAGCCATTACAAGAGGGAGACACCATCTGTGATAAGGATGACAATCGGTCACTATCACCCGGAATAGTCCAAAACAAGCTTGGATGGGTTTTTACAAACCATGGATTCGGTCCTATGAGGAGAAAATGCAACAATACCAGATGGCCATCAGAACATAGTTGGCATCAGTAAGATGGAATTATGCTACGGTACGGGAGAGTATCTCGCGCTCAAAACCAGTCTTTTCGGTGTAATTCTTCAAGTAGTCCAACTAAATATTCCGAGAATCCAATTCATGAGAATGTGGTATTTATTCTCCAGTGATAAAGAAAAAGCCAGCTGACATGTGTTTCGACTCCTGGTCGTTGTCAAGGCCTAAGGTTAATCCAAGGTCATTAAACCTATTAGCAATGGTTGAAATACATAGATCTCGGTTGGCGTCACCAGTGCATCCAAACACGGTGATTAATTTGCAGTCTGATACATCTAAATCCTTCAAGTCAATAATTGATGTTGTGGATATTTAAGCTTGTTGTAAACAATAAGTCTGAAACTCCAATTCCAAGAACACCATTTCTGGTTATCGTGTTATTAGAAATCCTTCATATTTAGGGATAAATCCCAGATCACATTCCTGGTCGAAACAATTTAGCTCGCCAGCAATCCGTCCTCTTTGTTTCTGTCCCCACAGAATAGAAATTGTCACCCCTGACCTTACTGTAACTGTATATATATTTTGTTTACTTTTTCCCCAGAAACGCAGATGTAATAACTATGTACTACAGTTAGCCGAGGGCTGTATTTGTTTGATACTCAGGGTTATGGGGAAAAATGACACAGCATGTTTTCCTGTTCTCTCAACCCCCATTAAAGCCTCCTCACCTCCCCAGCCCTCTCCCTTCTCCCAACACTCATTGTTTCCATGTGACAGACTTTCATTCTGCTCGCCTTTTCTTCTTTAGTCGCGTTTATTCTACCAAGAAATTGTGGCTACGAGAAATGATTTTTGCTCTTAACTTGGTCTTGGCCCCCCTACAGCTCCCAAATTTCACATGGTGTCCTCTCGACCACAACCCCCACCACCACCTCTAACCTGATGTCAGTGCAAGCCTAAGTCAGCTAGGTAAATTGGCTCTGTGAAATTCCAAATTGCCCAGTAGTGTTTGTTTTGCAGTAGGAGATTCCCCTTAGAAAACTTACATCTTACTTAGTGTCTATTTACAGGCATGTCAATGCTGCCTGTTACTGCTGTTCTGGTATCATGCAATGCAATGCATTGTCACAGTTCAGCTAACCTTTCTTTAAGTCCCTTCCTTCGTGTCTTAATGAGAAATTAAATGCAGGTTTTCTGATTATGCTAGTGTGCATTAAAGGAAGTGCACATACCTCGTGTTATTGCCTATTCGCCAGGAACCTGAGTATGCTGTGAAGGTGCTATGCCAAAGGACGTTTTCCAATGGGAGCCTGGAGTCTTCAGGAGCAGAGGATCCACATTGGGAACTGCCAGTGTGTTTTCCCAGGTAAGCACTTAACTAAATACCCAGAATGTGAAGTGGCATGTGACGTTGGGTGAGGCCTTTAATAGGCCCTGTTCCAAGATGGGCACCATCATGGAAGTCTCACTGTATTTCGGCTTCCTGTGAGTTTTCGCCCAGAATCATGGGAACTGTAGTACAACAGCACACCCAGCATCATTTGGTGCCACGGACAACTCCACTGTCCCCTGACATCTCCCTGGGAAGGCGGTGGGCCTAAGTACCCGGATGTAAGAAGGGTCTGAACCTGCTCAGAGAGTTGGAGCTGGTCTGCATTCACTGTGAGAAGCACATTTCAAATGACCATTCTCGATAGCTATCACCACATTCCTCAGTCCATTAAAAGCTGCATGCAGTTCCATTTCCCACAGAATTGTCAAGGCATCTGAACCGGCAGTTGAAGGTTCACAATGTTACCTGTTGTGGATAGGTAATTGTGTTTCCTGTGTTGCAAATTGTATAGGGCACGTATGTGTCAGTGGTATGCATGCTTTGCATATGAATCAACAATGCGTCACCATCCTGGGGAATCTCGAATTGGCATGCAGTGTGTATGCGAAGATGGCATTTGTTTTTAGGAGGCTGTTTCTGCCATCACACATGATCTGGACATACACTGAATGCAAGATCCTCCTATTCCTGTACAGGTGTGCTCTGGTCAGTGGCTGTCTCTTTGCCATGTGACTGCAATTAATAGCACCACAGCGCCATCTGTGTTATAAAATTCCCAGACAGCTCCTTCCTCACAGGTATTTTGGGGCATGTAGATGTGTTGTCTGGCAGATGACAGGATACCATTGAAGACCTGCCTAGTGTCTCAGACCGCATTGCCTGTGACATCGAGCTGTGGTGCAACTGATCCCCTCAACAGAGCCAGTGACAAAGAAATGCAAGGCTCGTAGCAGGTTCTCCAGAAGTGTTATGCTGTGTTCTTGCATGGTAGGTGCAGCCTTCCCCACTACCAGTGTGACAGTATGTCAAGTACTACCTGAGGTGGGAATAGGTATTGCAAGAAGACCTCATCCTCTGCCACACTAGAGCTTGACACTCTTCTCCTGTAGATTGTTTCACACCTAATCCTCCTGCTAATGAATCGACTAAGCAAAATTATGCTGTCATGATCTCTGCTTCCAAAAGGTCGGGGTTTTCCCAACTCCCTTGGAAGCAGATCCATAACCCAGGTTCAGAGTGCCAACCAGTCCCAATTGGGACCTTTTGGACCCAGTCCTGGCGCCAGTGGCACCAGGCTCATAAATATGCCCAGTCCCAGCGCTGGAAGCGCCGGGCTCATAATGCTTGGGTGGACTTACCTGCAGCAGACCATGCTGCTTACTTGCCTGCCAGTTGAGTCTCTGATCCTCTTCTGTTTGGAACTACTTTTCCTGTTGGGTGGGGCAGGAGCCACTCCCTAGATTCAGAACACTGGAACTCTTCTGGAAAGCAGGAACTCTTTTCTTACCTAGGCGTGGCTGTGGAAGGAGACACCTAAGCATTATAGGAGGCTATTTAAACCACACCCGATGGATGAATCTTGCTTTGCGTTATTCTGCATCCTCAGCAGCAGAACGCTCATCGTGTCTTCTGCATCTGATCCTGGGCCTAAGGGAAAAGGCTTACCATCCTGAATCCAGTCTTCAGCAACACCTATAAAGACAAGAAAGAACAGGTTAGCATTACGGTCTTCAGTGACAGCTCTTCACTTACCTGGTCCATCGGCTGTCACCAACGCCTCGCGCTGCATTCCGGCATCTGAAAGACAAAGGCTTACCTACTCTTCGTGCGCTCCGGAGGTCTTCACACTGCATTCCGGCATCTGAAAGACAAAAGCTTACCAACTCTTTGCACGCTCCGGAGGCCTTCGGCGCTGCATCCCGCATCTGAAAGACAAAACAAGGTGCGTTTAAAGACATTGGGGAACTTTAATACTCACGTGCCATTACTCCTTTCCACATCTAACCCAGTGGGTATTCCGGCACCCTGCAGCCGCCCCGAACTTGTACCTGCAAAATAAAAAGACAGTTAGAGCGCATCGTGAAGCAGGCAACAAGCGCTTACTTACGTGCTTCCAGGCGCTTCTATTCATCACACGGGCTCCATCTTCAACTCACTTCAGCCCGCCATCCGCCATCGCTGGAACCCTGCAAAACAAGAGACATCATTACTAAAGACTTTAAAGACATTAGAATTACTCGAAACTTACCGTTCGTGCAGTAAACGACGGACAGCAGTCCTCTGATCCAGTGAAGAAACTGGTTACAGCACCCTGCCTCGAGGCAGATGGAGAGCACAGCGTTCACTTACCTAAGGTGAGAGCGTTAACCTTTGGGGTTCTACAGGAGAAGAGAAAGGGAAGAAGAGAGAGACATTCAATAACCCAGTCCATTAATCCCACATTTTCTATCTGCAGACATCTTACCCTTCGAGCCAGACATACAGTGCACAGAGGTCCAGCCCAAAGAGCCAGCCGTGGGTTACACATCACCTTTGAAGATACGGTTTATGCCCAGTCAAGACCGGCGCCTCTACGGGAATCAGGTGAGCGTTACAGATGCCTACTGGAACCACCATTTTGAATGTATTTGCCTGCAGCATTACTGTAGCCTATTGTACTTTGGTCATGTGGCAACAAGTCTATTTCCGCCCAACTCACGTGCTCCCTTTTCGGGACCACTTACTCCAATTCAGGATTGAAGCAAGTGGTGACAGGCATTTTTATTAGCAAATCCCGTGCTCAATTGTTCATGAATACGATTTTTTTCTTGACTTTCATGCTGTGGTGTCTGTTTCTTGCTGTCAGGTAAATATTTGTGGTGAATCGAGGTCTCTCCTCGACTCACACAGATAACATAACTCTGAAACCCTGTGGCGATGAAGGGAGAGGAGCGACTGATCAAGCTGGCAACGTGCAGTGAGATGCGCTGCTAGCACGGAGAGAGGAAAAAACACTTCCTAGCTGCAGGAAAGATTTCAGCCTACCTCACCCCTGAATAGCAGAACCACTGAAATAGTACAGCGGTAGACCTGATACCTACCATGTACCTACCATGTAAAAGACCTGGGTTAGATTCTCCATTAGGGACTGTGGGTAAAGTTGATCTAAATGTATGAAATACCCTCGACAACACCACAAAGGCATGGTGAAATAAATAAAACCTTCTTCCAGAAAGCAAGAACAACATAGAGAACCATACCTACCAACTACCAAGGAGGAGCAAACAAGATAAACTGGAGGAGATCTCTTATGTAAGAGAGTTAATTGCGACTCTTAATGAACTCAACTGTCATTCGAACTGACCAATAAGGAGTGATCTACCCTGGGAGGATATTATGTAAGCACTACTTCCATCAATCAGTCGAGTCACTACGCACTTGTGAATCAGCTCCTATGACTTTAGGAAGTTAACTTATTGAATGCTATGAAAAGAAAAGTTACATAAGCATGCCATAGAAAATAAAAACGGAACAAGGAACAAACCGAATGGAACCACACCCTCTTCCAGTAGAAAATGCCATGGAGACAGAACACACCCCTAAAAACATCATGAGAAGAGAAAAGTCCTATATCTAACACACCGTACCTCTCAACTGCCCACGCACCAAAACACTGCAACACCACCGGCATGGCTAGGTGCGCCAAAACATACTAGAACCACACAGGAAAAGAGAAACTCCAAGAACAGAACACCTTCACTTCTTATATCACAAAAACACAATAACACTGCTACCAACCAGAACAAAACATAGAAGAAGAGAACCCACATCCAAGCCCTTGTCTCTGCAGGATCTAACAACTCGGCCAAACTCTTTCAAATCTGCAAGGAGCTGGCCAATCCTGCTGTAGTCTCTACCTATCCTGTCCCCTCCCAGGCCCTCGACACGGCCCTGGCTTCTCATTTCATCTCTAAAACTCGGGACATCCTGTCCTTTCTCTCTTCCCCTCCCCCTCCTCCCTCTACTCTCTGTTCTTCCTCTGGCCCCTCTGCGGCCACCTCTCCTCCCTCCGTCTTTGCCTTTCCCCTGATCTCCCCAGACAAGGTTTCTAGACAAGTACGATCTATGAAAGTCTTGTCAAAACAGGTTCACCCCTGTTCCTCCAAAACCATCAAGGACCACATTGACACCCTGGCTCTATCTCTGGCTGACTTCTGCAACCACTCCTTCACCACTCGAGTCTTCCCTTCCCCCCTGAAGCACTCCCTTGTGCACCCCCTTCTTAATAAACCTTCTGCTGTCCCTTCCTGCCTGGCTAACTATCCCCCAATCTCCATCACTCTGTTCCTGGGCAAACACCTGGAAAAGCTGGCCATCTCCCAGCTTAATCTTCACACTGAATCTGCTGGTAGTCTCCATGACCATCAGTCTGGCTTCAGAGCTGCCAGGAGCACGGAAACTGCTCTCCTGAACATCCGTGAAGACCTGCTCTACAACCTTGATTCCATCATCCCCTGTGTCCTCATCTTACTTGATCTCTCTTCTGCCTTTGACACGGTCAACCATGCCATCCTGCTTAACCATCTCTGTGATAACCTGGGTATCATCGATCAGGCCCTGGCTTGGCTGACTTCTATCCTCTCTGATCGACCCTCCCAGGTCCAACTTGGGTCCTTTCTTTCATCTATCTCGATATCTACCTGTGGTGTTCCCCAGGGATATAACCTCTCTCCCTGTCTGTTCAACCAATACCTGGCACTTCTTGCCCACCGCACTGCCGCTTTCTATCCCAACTTTCAGTGCTATGCATATGACACTCCTCATTTTCAGGCTCTCTTCCACCACCTCTTCTCATTCTCTCATCTCTGACTGTCTGCTATCCAGGAGTGGTGTGCCGCCAATGAGCTCTGCCTTAATGCCAGTAAGACTGAGATTCTCCTCATCGGCGCACCTGCTCGCTCCTTTCCTCTCACTCTCTGGCTGGCTTCTCTTGGCCCTCTCCCTGCTCCCACCTGTAAGGCTAAAAACCTTGTGGTCATCTTCGACTCCACACTCTCCTTCTCTCCTCACATCTCTGACGTCTCTAAGAAGTCACACTACCAGCTGAACCTGTATAGGCGCGTTACAAATGCCATATCATATCATATCATATCATAACCTTCTCAGAGGTATTCTTCCTTTTCTCTCCTTTCCCCAGAAGCTCACTGTCTCCAGAGTTCTGGTTCTCTCTAGGCTGGACTACTGCAACAGCCTCTTTCTAAAACTGCCTGCCTCTACTCTCCGCCCTCTGCAACTCATCCAAAAGAGGACTGCAAGACTTGTCCTTGGGCTCAAGCCCAGGGATCGTATCTCTCCAGGACTGAAATCTATGCACTAGCTCCCAGTGGCAGCAAGGATTAAGTTCAAAACCCTCTGCAAGGTCCACAACGCCTTCTGGGGACTGGGGTCTCAATACCTTCTACTCTCTCTTCCTAAATATCTTCCTTCTCGAGCTCTTCGCTCATCCACCTCCATCAGGTTTAGTCGCTTCTCCAAGCAACGAGTTGGTTGTAGATCTCTTTCTGCTGCTGGGACCCCCCTCTGGAACAGCCTCTCCACCTTTCTGAAACTTGAGAACCATCTCTGGTTACAGAGGCTCCTCAAGACCTTCCTCTTTGCTACTGCCTTCTCCCCCCCTCGCCCCTGCTGATCTCCTGCCTCAACCTGAAACTGCACTGGTTACCTGGCTACCCTCTGATCTCGGGCCCAGGTCCCCTCCCAGCCAGTTGCACACCTGCACTTTCCCCCCTGGCATCCCTGGCACTTGGGGACTGTTTCTGTATCCCTACAGCCCCCTACTAGCACTTGACACCTGATGTCTGCTCTTCCCCTTGCACCTGCAACCAGTGTCTTATGTATTTTTACTGCTTATCCTATGCACTGCACTGCCACCTTTCCTTCCCCCCTGCACTTTTCCCCTTCTCCTGCACTTGGGCGATCTCAATGTCACCTAGCCTAGTAAGATTGCTGTCTGTGTCTTCCCTCTGTTCCCTCTGTTCCCCCTCCATTGCCGCATCACGCCTTGAAACAATTGTGTATATGCGCATTATAAATGCCATATCATATATCAAAAGAAGAAAAAGAAAAAGAAAACGAAAAAGAATAAAAATTAAAAGAAGAAGAAATCAACAACCCAATAATGAATTTAACAGGCCATTTCAACAACGAACCAGACCCCACAGAGCACTCACCACATTGGGACAGCAACATGGAAGTAGTCCAACAGAACAACCACAAGACAAACAAATATTAAACAATAAAGCAAAACATATAGAAATGACCCACTGCAACCTAATCAATGCAAGATCAATGTCCAAACATGCCACAGAGGTTTACGACCTACTGTGAGACAGAAGTATTGTCATCCTATTCATAACAGAAACATGGCTAGACGACAACTACAAAATCACACTACATAACTGCCTCCCTAACAACTTCAAATGCTCACAGGCTGTTAGGGAGAATTCTCATTTCATGGCTAATTTCCCTTACCTAGTGAATCCAGCAGCTTTTCTGGATCTCTGGAGTTGTTTCTTTCCACTTGCTAAGAGTGTGAGCTTTCCCCCCACTCTTACTGGTAATTTGCTATGTGTTTTGACCTGTCTTTGTGATTGTGGGCTCTGGAGTACACCACTTCAGTAGCCCCCCTCTTTGTGCGTGTCACACAGCACTTCTGTGCAGTGGCACAGGGTTGTCGTTCAGACTCCCCCGACTCCATTTCTGAGGCGACTACCGTCCCCCAGAAAAGGGTAAGTTACCATTAATTTTACTTAGTCAAATTTAACCATAGATCCAGTACACCCCATCTTACATGGAGTGCTGGGAGGGTTAACTCTTAACTCTTTTTTATCTGTAACTCACAGAGTATTGTTTTGCTCTTTTTAACATTTAGACATGGCTGGTGGCAGTGGTATCTACCTTAATTTTCTACCGTGGTTATCTTATATAACCGTGGTAATATTGTAGGCTATTGTGTTAGCCTCGAATTTAAACCCGCTCGACCAAATACTTTTTCTTTTGGCTCCGGTGCGGTTTATTCGCCATTTCTTTTTGTTAAAACCCTTCTTGTGTTTTACTTTGCCAGGCAAACCAGGTTTGCCTTCTTTATTCACTGTCTTTTGGCGGGCTTCTCTGGGCGCCTGGGTGTCTATGTGGGCTGAATGTGAGGAAGGGGTGTAGTCACCCCCTGCACAGGGTACCCTAGGAAACCAAAGTCACACTTTTTTATGATTGGCTGAGGTGATTGTCCGGGCTGGACAACCCCCCTGCTGTGTGATTGACAGCCAGGCTGTGTGAATGGGGGTTTTTGCGCATAAAAGGCAGGTCTCTTGGGCTGGAAGTCAGCAAGTCGCCACTGGAACTACAAGGAACCGACGAGAAGCAGAGGATAGGTCGACTGCTGCAACTACCCCGTACCTGTGAAGCCCTGCTGCAGTCCTGAGCTATCTACCCTTCAACAGCTAAGAGGAGATCCAGTCCGGAGTCTTCTTCCCTTGAGCCTGGTGGGGATAACCAGCTCATCTTCTTCAGCCAGAGGTCGCCTTCGTGGTCGAAATCGCTGCACACTGTTGTAGTGGTCCAGATAGCCACCTGAAGAACCTCTCCTGTTTTTAAGGAGCGCACCTTTTATTCATTGTCGCTGCTGCCGGCCTCATCCCTGTGTGGTGCGGACCCCCTCATCGTCCTTCTTCGTACTGAAGCTGCAGGAAAGCGTGGGTCTGTGGGAAACCAACAGGAACAACTGCTGTGGCACCAGCTTCATTCTTTGAGAAAGGTACTGTGTCCTGTTTGAGGAATTTTGGGTAAAATCCCTATTTCTCTACTTTAAGGCTTGTCCTTACTTTTCCCTCCTTATTATAACTTTTGCTTCCGATTGACAATATCAAAGTATTCTTGGCAATGTTGAATCTCGAACTGTCCGACTGTGTCATCCTCGACAAAAAGCACCCGGTGTCACTTGACTTTGGCTCCGGCCCCTTGACTCTTGAACACCTGTCTATGTGTGTTCTTCGATTCTGGCTGCCTAACCAACATATTGCCTGTGATTTTTGCCCCCAACTCTCTCTGGGTATTGCGGGTGCTAAGTGTGTTTTTACCCCGGTAGCATTTCTTGCCGCGGATACGTGTTTATCTAGTAGTCCGAACAGTCAAAAAGTGATCGCAATTGTATTCACGGTAACGTGTTCTGTTTCATAACACCGGTCCATTCAAACACAGGGTACTTACCTCGAAAAATACTGTACAAAGTGAATTGGTTAGTTGTAGTATATTTTACGTGTGGTGTTTTAATTAATAGAAGTGTTGTGTTAATAACAAATGGTTTAAAAATAAATGTACTTATATTTTTTACCTGAAACCTTGCGTCAGTGTTTGCTTGAGTCACAGTAATTGTGGTCCCTTTGTGTAATCTCTGCTACTGCTCATATACTCTTGAGAAAAGCCTGGCTGCTCCGCTACTGCTACCACTATAATCTAGTAGTACAGGCTTGTACTTGTATTGCCACCTGTAGTCTTCATTGTGTGTAGTGGTCCCTAAGGGCACTGCACAGAATTCTGCCTAACACAGGCAAACAGGAAAAACAAAAGAGAAGGAAAACTTGCAATAGCATAGAAGGAACACCTAAAAATGAAAACAGGTGAACCACTAAGCATCAAAGACTTTGAATCCCCAATCCTTCACCTGACAGCAAACCCCAAAACAAACCTGGTTTACAGATCACTGACATACAATGCGACTTTCGTGGACACCTTCACAGAAGCCATCACCAACCTAGCTAATGAGCATGAACACCTGATAATCCTCAGGGACTTCGACATCTGGTTTGAGGATGAAACCGCTAACTCACAAAAATCACTAGACAAGCAACTGAAGACAAATTACAACAGTTAGTTAAAGGAGTGACACACATGGTGGGAGATACACTAGATGCAATCTTCGCCAACAAAAACCTCATCACCACGACGTCACCAATACATATCCTCTGGAGCAATCACCTCATCAATCCATTCATGATCATAGAACCCATGAAAGCACCCAAACAACCGACAAACTACCAACTATCATGAAAAAAAAATGGAGAACCATCAAAGCTAGCAACTTAGTAGAACAACTCAAAAACAACAAAACATCATCCACGAAACTAAGCGAAGTCGACCTCGACAGACAAACAAAACTATTTCATTTTCATAAATGGCTCACTGGAAGAATCAACAATATCTCCAAGGAAAAACCTTTCACCCCATAGCGCAAGAGTGCAACAGCAAAATAGTTTACCCCGCTCTTCAGCGCCATGAAAAGGAAAAACAAGAAGCTCGAATTAGAATGAAGTAAAAAAAACAACCATGCAAAAAAACACTATTTTAGCGACAAATCCGTTCATACCAAAAAGAAATACTATGACAACGGTATCACCAAAGCTGCAAATACCCAAACAGAATTGTTTAATATTATAAACGAAATGAGAAACCCCCTTGGCTGCAACAACATACCAATATCCTCACTGAAACTATGCAATGCCCTTGCAGACCACTTCAAAAACAAAATCAGCGCCATCTACCAAATCATACAAAGGAGAGAGGTCAACCAAAACACACAACCCACCCTACCAACCGAGGATCGTCGGAACAAACGCCAAAGCTTTCCCCAAATATCCACATAGATATTCATCAGACTGGTAAGAAATAGCCGCAAAGCAGGCTCCCCCATTGACCCCTGCACTCCAGACATATACAAGTCAATCCTCACACAAGGCACACCTATCGAATACTACAGAAACCGCTTCAACTTATCACTTTCAACAGAGAAACTTCAGCGATCTTTCAAATAGGCGTTCATCAAACCACTTCTCAAGGACACAGCAGGAAACATGGAAGACCTCTCCTGCTAGAGACCCATCTCAACCATTACCTACCCAGTGAAACTACTCAACACTTGCATCTATACAATAACACAAGAACACATAGAAAAACACCTACTGCTCGACCAGGTACAAGTCAGTTTAAGACCTATGAGAAGAACGGAAACGGCACTCCTCTCAATCTGGGACGATCAAAAGACAAATGCAGCTTGGATACTTCTGGACCTCTTCGCAGCATTCAAATGAGTCAGGAGATTGGAAGTAATAGGAATAACCGACCTAGCTCTTCACTGGATTAAATCATTCCAAACAGATAGAACAGAAACCGTCTGGATTAAACCTTTAAAATCCACTCCAAGGTAAACCACCTGTGGAGTACCATAAGGTTCTTCCTTATCTCCACTGCTCTTCAACATTTACATGACTCCACTAATCAAGCTCATTAAAAAACACAGCTTCACATGCCACAATTGCGCTTATGATACACAGATGATGTACAAAATACAAGACACACATGAAGAAAACACAACGCTGGAAGACTGTATACAAGAACTGTACGGTTGGATGAACACAAACACCCTCAAACTCAACCCAGGCAAAACAGAAATAATGGTTATAATGGTTATACCCAAAAGCGGGGAAAACAAACACTACGTCTCATGGCGGACAGACTAGGAACAGCACCGACACTGTCGACAACAGTAAAAAACCTTGGAGTCTTCATGGACAACAAACTAACACTAGAACTAAAAGTAAACGCAATAATTAAGAAATGTTTCTTCCTCCTGCACACAGTAAAAAGGATCCTACCATTCCTTTCTTTCACCCGTAAAACACTCACCATCATCTCCCGCATCATGTCAAGAATAGACAATGTCAACAGCCTATAACTCGGAATGCCAGAACGCCTACTAAAGAAACTGCTGCAACGTATCCAAAACGCATAGGCCAGACCCCTGCTCAGACTACCACGAAGAGAACACATCACCCCAGTGCTGAAAATACTTCATTGGCTACCGATCAAACAGCAAATAAGGTTCAAAACAATGACCTTAACACACACAGCCATCCACAGCCAAGAAGCAGAATTCCTACAAATGAAAATAACCACATACCTTCCGGCAAGACCACTCAGATCAAGCAACAACGTTTGCCTAAGTCCAAAACCATACAATAAAAGAAGGGTCGTCTTTCTCAAACCTGGCAGAAAAAATCTGGAATTGCATCCCAAAAAACATACGCAATACAAAGGATCATCTGAAATTCAAAAAACTACTTAAAACTTGGCTCTCCACATCAGAATCATAAGGGAACGACTAGGAAAAACAAAGACCATGCTGGAAACAGACAGGGGAACATTAATCAATACAGGCAACCAAAGAGGCCCCAGAGAACCTGACCCCGCTAGGTAGGGACCCCCACAAGAAACCCAGGGAGAAACGCTAAATCCCCTAACCTAATCATCTCAAGGCAGAGGGCGTAGAGAGGCCGCCTCAACCTCTCATGCCCACATACCACTAGAAAGTTACAGAGAAAAGCCACGACCCTGCAAAGTGCCTGTCGATTAAACTGCCACATAATATCCGAAACACAGGACATTTAGAGATGATGAGCACAGAGGTCCACAGCAAGGAGGTAAGGAAAAGAAGAAGAAAAAAAAGAAAACCCACTAACCCAATTCTAAAACCTCAATTTTCTGCATAAACCTCTCTGATTCAAACACACACAGACATCCCCGCACAGCAATCTGCATGCACTTCTCCACACTACAACAACAAACAAACAACACATAACCATGCACAACAGCACAGGGGCATTGCACTGACCCGGAAATTGCACCTAAGCTCAGCGAACAGTGCAAACCAAACTGAAGCTGCCAACAGGACATCAAATCTCACTTTACCTATTCCCGCTATACCCTACTGACCCCCACACAACCCCTCCACACTCTCTTTTCAGATCTGCCTGGGCGCCAGGGGGCCACTCTGGTGGTGATAGTGCACAGTACAAATACCTTTTAACATTAAAATTAACCAACGGAGTAGCCGGGCGGTTCATCCAATCAGTAGTTGATTAGAGGGAGAAAGGAGAGCCAGCTCAGTTGCAAGTTTTCTCAGCTGGGGGACTGGTTTCTTGTCTCTCTGTTTAAGAGAAAGCAGCAGCGATGAAGCTTGAATGCAAGGGGAAGGAATGCTGCCTTGTTTGTTGTAGCTACTCTGCTATGCTGAAGAGGGAAACCTGAAAGAGCCCAGCTGAACCCAGAGGGGGAGAAGAGGCCCGAACCTCCATGATCCATGAGCCTAGAGGACCTGGAAGAAAGGCAGGCTGTGCTAACTTGTGGAAGGGACTAGGCAACCTAAAGTTCCCCAGTGAAGAATAGACTGTGGGCAGCCTGACTCCTCCTTGAGCGCAAGAGGCAAGAAGAGGTGAGCCCAGTGTGAAGGAGTCAGAGACTCATCCCCTCTATTAGAGTAAAAGATAACCCAAGAGAGGGCATCAGAGTGAGGTTACTCTGAGTGAGGGGAACGAGAGTTAAGTGACCACAAGAGAAGGAGAGTGGAAGAAGCGACAAGGGGTGCACCCAGTTTGAAAGAGTCGTGTAAGAGACTCAAACCCTTGCTCAGCCTGAAGATACCCCAAGAGAAGGAATTTGAGTGAAGGTACCCCAAGAGAAGGAAATGAGAGTCAAGAGAAGGAGTGGAAGTAAAGGTAAGCCAACAGAGATGAACAAGAATCAAGAGACCCCAGAAGAGGGACAGAGAGTGAAGATACACAGGAACAGGGATGAAAGAGAGAAACAAGAGAGAAATACCCCTGGAGTGAAGGACTGTGTGAAGCCCTGGAGGGGAACAGAAACACTTCACAGTGGGCTAAAGAAGGGAAAATGACACCCCTAGGTGTCAGTAGAAAGAGAGACTAGAGTACCTCAAGTAAGATTTTATTTGGAACATTCAGCCATTACAGTGGCACCTGAAGAACTTTATATCCAGGGCAGAAACCCTGAAACTGAAGCAGCAGCTCAAGCATCTTTTTAGTTGTTAAACCCTTTAGATTCATGTGTTAGTTTTCCAATAAACGTGGTAGGCTAGTATAGAATTTGGGCTAAGGACCTTATGATTTGGATTCATCCTGACTAGAATATCATTTCCTTGGACATTTGGGGTTTTACAATAGAAAACGTAGCACTTCAAGTTCATTTTCATTATTTTAGTTTGTTATTTTCTTTTCAGACTAATTGTAATTGGAGATGATAAAATTCCTTGCATTTAATGTCCAAGAGTCTTAGGAGGTCATTACGACCCAGGCGGTAAGTACACCAACTTTACCACCATGGTGTAAACTATGTTTACACCATGGTGGATGGCGGATTTACCGCCCCATTCCAAGGTGAGTGGGGCGGTAAATCCCCATTTTCCATTAACCCTTCCCCATTCCCATTTTTGCCCCATAGGGCATAATGGGAGTGGGGAAGGCGCTAATTACGGCACCGTAAATTACGGTGCCGTAATTAGCACCAAGGCGGTTTAGCACCATGGATTTTAACGCCTGCTAAAAGCAGCCGTTAAAATTGGAATCAGGCGTTAAGGGTTAACGACGGCGTTAACCCTTACCGCCTGAGTCGTAATGACCTCCTAAGTCTTACTTCTGGTTCGCCACATATTCCAGGGCCACTCCCTGCTTCTATGTCTTATTCGGCTACTTTGCATGCTTTCCACTCTCTGTGTATCTTTTTGCCCTTTCTCATAGTCATCTCTTGGTTTATGCGCATGCCCATTTGCAAATTCTATGTATGATGAATGTGCATGCACATTCTTTCATGCCTCCTTCTCTTTAGAGGAAAAGATGTTTTGAGAATCTGGCCCATTGTCTTAATATCTAACAGACTGTGTTGAGGTCAATAGGATTTAGCCTCTCATCACATCATTAACCATATTTTGCAAACAAGGAAACATCTGAAAGTATTGCTTTCTGTATTGCTACTCTAGTTTTTCACTTCTGCTTTCTGTGGCAAAGCTAGCAGCAGGCCTTGCATCGCATTAAATCGCTTAGATGATGTGATCTGTGATGCTGCTGTCACGTTAAGAATTTACCAGCATAGTCTGAACAACTTTGATACAATAGGTATTTTCTAAATGTAAGCTGATCAATATATGCTTTTCATGAAATGGCACGGACACCAATATTGCACAAATTGGAAGCACCATAGATGCAGCGTCTTCCATCTTTTTGTAGAATTGTCCCGTGGCAAGTGTATTTCCCATCAAATCTAGCAGGATACAATAATCCTGCTGCTGGCACACCGAGAATCACAGGCATGCGCAGTTGAACAAGTGTGACATGGTCACCTCAAGAAGTTGATATAATGACGATGTATTAATAGCACAACACAGGCATACATCCAGCTCAGCTACCACCTACCAACTGCTGCTGGAGAAACCTTGAACAGGTGACAAACCACAGAAACATAACATTCTCTTCTGAACTATAAAGGACAGGGAATGAAAGCAACGGGGGCATCAATCGTGTGGAATACAAAGGAATTCAGAACAATGCAAGAAGTACATCAAAGTACATAACAATATGACAGGCAAAATCCAGCGGGTGAGGGTACTGGCTCAAATCTAGACGTTTTGGGGGGAAATTTGGTTTATGCTTTTGACTACGCTGGCTACAGATTGTTGACCTTCTCAAGCAATCCAAGTATCTCTGTTAGCCACACCTTTAGGGCCGGGAGGATAGATCTAAGAGAGTTTGCGGGCCACGTGCCCCACATTCTATACCTTCTCATCAGTGTTGGTGATGGATGTTGTTCCCACCCTAATAACCTGGATGTCCTCACTTTTGTTGGACTACCCTTTCACAGCATGGTTTGGTAATCTGATACATACCAGTACACTTACCCTAAAGACATGATCTTTAACAGGGGGCCATTGCCCCAGACCCATTTTGCATCTAAGCTAATTCCACCCAATGATAGTGGCTACCAATGAATGGGAAGGAAGTAATGTCCTCGATGCGCCTGCCCTTGAGCCAAGTGGGGCACCTAATACCCTGATAATCCCTGTCTCTCATTACCTACCAGTGAACGCTGTGGAGGGGGGTCTGCAGGCACAATAAGTCTGTATTGTTTAGTTGATCCCAGTCTTCATGAAATATCCAGGTGCAAGAAGGAGCTGAATTGTGCCCTTGAGGACCTGGTGAAACCTTCCAATAAGGTTATTCAGCTGGTGGTTATAGAGGGCCTTCATGACATGCTTAATACCACGATTTAAAAAAGATGCGTTCCTCCCTGGACACTAGTTGGGTACCGTTATACGACATTATAGTGGCATGGTCACCTTCTGGTAAAAACAGCTCTTCAACGATTACTACAACCTTTATTTTGGTTTCCTTCTCTGGGCACCTTACATATGGCTAGTCTGAGAAATGGTTAATAAGGACTACACCAAATCTCATTTTCCTCAGAAGTGTACAGAAAGGCCCTAAAATATTAATTGCCAGCCTTTCCCCTGTCCCAGAGGGCATGTCTGTGGGTGGATATGAGGCGGCACAGGTGTGCAGGGTCCGATCACTTAGTCAGCACTCTGGGCACTTTCATACAATTTAGTATATG
Source organism: Ambystoma mexicanum (assembly GCF_040938575.1). Taxonomy (NCBI): domain Eukaryota; kingdom Metazoa; phylum Chordata; class Amphibia; order Caudata; family Ambystomatidae; genus Ambystoma; species Ambystoma mexicanum. Next base: position 1,433,236,796 of record NC_090929.1, on the reverse strand, counting down.
TCTCTATCCATTGCAGGTCACCATTAGTGCTTTGCGACCATGGATTCTGTTCCTGATATGCTTCTAATGATTTTGGGTGTTAGGTGTTAGGCCCTCAGGGGGATTGCAATGTTTACCAGGCCGAAGGATCCCAGCCTCAAGCCATACCTCTGTGCTGGTGAGAGTGGAATATTTGCTCTTTTGCTCAAACCACTCTTGCTTGGAAATGAAATTGCTGTGCCAGTCTCCATCACATGAGTCTCATACTAGAATGTCCTTACCAATGCATCTCCCCTCTGCTTGTGAAGAGAGAGGGAGTCTAGAGAGACAGTGACCTGCATTGAGTTCAATTGTGTACCAGAATTTTGTCAGTCATTAGGCCATCCGTTCTAAGCGAGAAGGCACAGTAATGACCCCATCTCTCTTCAAGACATGAACGAAAGATTTGTGCTAGGTTTCTAAAGTGTATTCTGCCCCCATAGAAACTGGTAGAAATGCTCAGAGGCACAAGCACATGCCAATTCCTCTAACTCAATTATTATTGTTATTTTCCATCTCCGTCAAAGAATGGGAAGCAAAAGCTATGGTCACTTCTTTACCTGTTTGGGTCTGGATGAGGACAGCTCACAGACATTTCTACTCGTATCTATTGTGACTGGGAAGGACATCGATGTGTCAAAGCTCTTGTTGTTCAGTACCCCATATGAAGGTCATCCATTTATTTACCGATCTCGGCATGGAGGGTTCCATGGTAAAGAAACCCATAATGAACTTGGAGTAACATGCCTACTCACAGGAAAGGCAATTTTTCATCTTTATTTCTGGGCACATGGGTGTCTAGTTTGGCTTTGACTAGGGTTTCCTTCAGTTTAACTCTTACCAGTGTGGGTCCTAGATAACCGAGCTGTTTCATATACAATTTACATTTATCATTGAGTCTGTAGCACTACCATAATGCACTCCAGTGTTGTTGTGTGTTCAGCAATGGTCTCAGAATATATTAAAATGTCATATTGGAAGAACTTAACATTGTTGATGTCCTTAAAGATTTTGTCCATCAGACGTTGTGAATAGGCGGTATAGCATTATGATGAATTTGGACATTCCAAAGAGCTTGATGAAAGTGGTGTATTACTTACAGGTTTCCAAAATTCAACTTGGTAATATGCCCCGAAGGTCGAGAGTGGAGAAGAAGCTACCCAGTCCAACCTGTGTAATATCAATAATATTAATAAGAGGACGGATATCCTTGATAATGTTGGCATTTAATCCCCTGAAGTCAACACAAAGCCTTATTCCATTGTCTGGCTTTGCAGCAAGTACCACCAGGGGCGATCCATTCTGAAAATTCTGTCTCTATTCTTTGGTCTTATCGTATCTCACGCAGTAGCCTTTTAGGCTCTCTGGCAGTGCAACTGGAACTTTTCTGGCAGCGGGCTTGAGGAGAATCACAGTTGGAATTGGCTTATTTTATTATGTTTGTAGCCCTGCAATTTTCCCACACTGTCATTGAAAAATTCTGGTTATTTGCAGATGATGTCTGTCCCCAACTCTGCAATGCCTGTCAGCATAACTCGTTTGCGGGCACTACTTCAAATGGCCATATGGCCATCCCATTGGAGCTTGATGTCTCTAGCACATGCTACAGTAATTAACCATTGCTTACTGCAGCACTTGTATTTCATTATAGCCTTGAAGAACCCAATTATTTGAATGTGGTACCCAGAGTATGCCTGGGGACACAGGGAGATGGGATATAACAAGGGTAGTGCACCTGCGAGTTTCCCCAAAACATTTCATTTGGAATTATTGTGTAAAGCGAGACAGAGTCATCTAGAGCCCACGTTGCACCACTTTCGTGTTTATTTTACATGTGTGACATTGCAGAATCATGCATTTGTTCTCTTGAACTAGTTCCCCGATCACAAAGACCCTATTTCTCATGGCAGTGAGGAGTTCTTCCAAATTGTCATCCTTCTCAGAGCAAGGTTTGGCTACACCCACGCAGAGTTTTTCCCCCTCCCTTTCCACGGTTTGAAGTTGCTGGAGGTCTTTCAAAATGTAGCAAAGTGTCCTTCCAAATTCTTTGCAAGTCTTTCTCCAAGTGGGGCACTCTGTGCATTATGACATGGTTGGGGTCGCTGCATCGATAACACTTGGGCACCTTACATATGGCTTACATAGGGCATTCCATACAGCTTGATTGGGTTTTTCGGTTTCTCGTTGAAGATGCATAATGGCATTGCTACGCTCTCTGTTCTTCTGTTTCTCTTTCGCCCTACAATAGTTATTTGATCTTTCAATCATTTTAGCGAGGTGTATTGTTTGTTCTATAGTCGCCTCAGAGTCTTTCCAGACCCTTTCCCTGATGTGGGGGTTGCAAGTGTGTGCAATTAGTAGATTCCTGACCAAATCATTGTGCAGTTGTATGTAGCAGCTAGGCTCTGGAGTTCTGTGACAATGTCAATTGATTTGCCCAGCAGTTGTGCCCCAATGTTGAAATTGTGGTGCTCCATTATCGCATTCCCTTTGATGGAATATTTAAGGCCCAATTTGTCCTCGTAGGCATTCATGGCTATGTCCACCTCTTGGGTCAGAGGCAGCAGGTGTCTGCAGACATTCTGTTTCTCAGACCCTAAGCAATGCATCAAGATGGCCGTATTTCAGGCAGCCGTGAGCCTGGTGCTTTCTATGGCTTTTGGATTCCTCATTCCAACATTTCCAGGGCATGGACAGGTTTACAGGGTTAGAAAGAAACTTGAGAGGCGGTTGTGGGTGACTCGTGCTCGAAACAGCTGGGGGGAGGTGTTGTGTCTCCTTGAGCAGATTTGAGAGATCTTTCGTAATCTGGATGTTGTAGTATTCAGTGCACCACTCCTCTTGCCTCACTTTTCTTGGGTGCATCACATTGCGTTTGCTCTTGCTCTACTTTCCTCCCTCATGTAGGGATTGCATGCTTAAGCTTGTTGTCATCTTGCCGCTGCCGCTGCAGAATGTACAAGTAAGGGGCTGTGGCTCGCTCACATATTTGCCTGGGCCACTCTCAGTTGAATGGCTGCATCTATCTCTTGAATCCCCTTGCTATGCTCATAAGACTTTGGGCACGGCTCTCCCACAAATTCCCCTGAGCTGTGTTAGGGAGAATTCTCAGTAATGTGCTAATTCCTTAGAGACCCCCAGCTCTTTTGCTGAACTTTGGGACTTTGTACTTTTAAATCAATGTGTTTCCTGTGTTTGTTTCTTTTTGAATTATGGAGTTTAAACAACTCCATAGGCATCATCTGTTTATTTGTGTCACATAGCACCCTCAGTCCAGTAGCACAGGGAAACCTTTTCAGGCTTTCCTAAGGTTTAAATACCTTCTCTGGGATAAACTACTGTTTCCCAGAGAAAGTAAAGTGAAATTGACTTTACTAGTCTTTTCAAATTCCTAGACTCAGCACACCCTATCTTACAATACAGTGCTGGAGGGGTTACTTAGTATCCCCTATGTCTAGAAACTCATGTAGCAGTCAAATGCTACCCTTTCCTCTCGAAATGGCTGGTGGCAGTGCTTTTAAAACGAACTACCATGATTTTTCCCGACCGTGGAAACCGCTAGCGTTAAATCGCGGGAGCCATGTTTTTCAAGATTGCGCCTGAGCCCCCTTTGTTTAAACAGGTCCCGATCTTCTTTTTTTGCCATTTCTTTTTGGAAAGGTCCTTCTGGAGTTTGTGTCTGCACGCCAAACCAGGTTTGGCCCCTTTGTTCCTACGCCTTTGGTGGGCTTCAGGACTGAAGACCGCCTCTGGTGCCCGAGTGCCTGTGGTGGTCCAGGAAGTGAGGGAGGTGCCTGAAACTCCCTGTGCTTAGTCTCCTAGGAGACCAAAATGCACTCTGGTGTGATTGGCTGGCTGACTGTCCAGCAAGGACAGCCACCCTGCTGGGTGAGTGGCAGCTAGGCTGGAATTAATGGGAAGAAATTGGATAAAAGGCAAGTCTCTTGGCTTGGAAGGCAGAGTCGACCACTGGAACGAAAGAATCGAATATGAGCTGGAAGAGGACGGCTGCTGCAACTCCTGGACCGTTGGTTTGCTTGGTGAAGTTCTGCTGCAGGTCCGAATCTCCAAGTTCATCCCGACAGAAAAGCACTTCAAGGACAACTTCCTCCTTTGAGTTGGTGGGACCAATCAACTCGACCCATAAGCCACCTGGATACCATTCTTGGAGCTGATTGTATTTTCCTCAGAGTGCTGTGGGAAACAGAATAACCAGGGAGAGGGACACCAGTTTGTGCGCTTGTCTACAGCTACCAGAATTGAAGATTTGTCTTTGCCAGCTTTTTTACCAGTCCCAGTGTAATGCAGGAGTCCCCCGACGTCCTCGCTCTTGTCCACACGACTAAGGCTCAGGAACAGCTAGATCTGCAGGAACTGCCAGGAATGGAAATCTTCAGCTGCATCTTTTCCTTTATTGTAAGGTACTCTAAAAAAAACCAGTCTGAGAGAACTTGCCTCTCACTGCGAAAGTGCTTTAAACTTTTGCAACTTGCAGGCCTAGTCAACTTGTGACCCAACATACACATCTTTCTTTTACAAACTACTTCTGAGAACCTTTGCAAAAACATTTCCGTTTAACTACCAGACCTGCCTATCCTATACAAGACATTAGCCCATTGACTTCGGCCTAACCTATTGCATTGAATTGACTCCTCTGGCAAACTCAAACTATTTGCACTTTCTAAGAGTAACTGTAATCTTCTTTTTATTAACCTATGCCTTTTTGCTCCTACTTCAAATGCTCTAAATGCCATTTTACTTCTCCTTCAAAGTAGTTTAAATGCCTCAGAACCTGGCAGTGTGAAGTGCTGAAGTATATTTTTGTGTGATATAGATTGTCTTCTTCTAGTGATTGTTTTATAACTGACTGTGAAATAAATTAGTAAGTGTTTTACCAAGAAACCTTGAGTGTAAGAGTTTATTTGAATACTTGTGATTGTAGACCTCTGTGTAACATCCTTACAGCTGACATTCCCCTCTTGAGATAAGCCTGGCTGCTCAGCAACACTACCACAAAACTGTGTAGTACAGACTTATAGCAAAGGTTGGTTTTGCTTACACCTGTAGTCCTAGTTGTGTGTAGTGGTCCCAAAGGGTACTGCATACAAACGTTGCCTAACAAGCTGGTTCCAGGAACAAGGCTGCATCTCTCCCTCCACCCCTCCTGGGCCACTCGCCTTGTGGCACTTTGGCTGTGGCTTTCTCTTTGCTCCACCCGGGTCACTCGCAGCGATTTGGCTGTGGCCCTTTCACCAATTCTACTGTGGAGCTTTCAGGTAATAGGCTGTAGCTCTCAGTTTAATGCTAGCACGTGTGGGTAATGCTGAAACAGGGCTAAAGGCAAGCTGAACACCGGGATACATCATAGACGATGCATTCACGCTGTAGTGTGTAGGCTTAATCATTAACCCAGGCGCCCTGGCGCACATGTGCTGCATCCCAAACTTAAATTTATTGGCATGACCGCTGCTCTTTCTGTCCCAAATCACAAGACGTTCCAGATAAGGCTCCCCCTTATCTTGCTCCCAACCCCTGGTGCCCAGGGATGATGTGACTAGGGCACTGATCTCGAGTATGAATTTTGAGGATTTGTTTGCTTAAGTTGTTTGTTTAGGTGTAATTCATATCAGTGTCCGCCCTGTGGTGAGGACAGTAGTGTTCTAAATCTTCGCTTCACTCATTGGCATCATAGAGCATTGTGCCTTATTCTCATGAATTTGTCCTTCAAAGGGCGGATCCCTTCCTGCTCTTCTACCAACTAACATTCCGTACCCACCACGTTCAGGCCCCGCAGCTGGATACAATTAGTTCTTATCTGCGCATCATGGGTGCCTCTGACCTCGGCTTGTCTCCTGGGGAACGGAAAATGGGATTTGTTTTTGGAGCTGAACTACCAGAGCCGCAGCTCCACACCAAGGGCTGTGCTCTCTTCTGTTAATCGTGTGCTAGCCCTTAACATCAAAATGGCGACACTTCTGGCAAGTTAACACACTGACCTTGCTTCTACCACACTGCCTTGATGACGCCATCTTCCACTCATTTCAATCCTTCCCACACATCACGCTAACCTTACTATAGTTCCATCCACGAAAACACTGTGCCTATAATGCTGCCCTATTTATAACCTCTGTAATCACAACATGTATACACTATTGTTCCATCAACTAAAACACTGTGCCTATAATGCTGCCCTATATATGTATCAGACCTAACTAAGACAATGGGCCTCATTATAACTTGTGCAGAATGGCTTTAACGGTGCCGGTAATGGTGCCGGCGCCGTTAAACCCACTCCGCACTATTACGAGGTCCCCTCGCGGGACCCGCTCTGGACGTCTGGTTTTTCCAGACGTCCATAGCGGGTCCCGCGAGGGTACCAGGGAGCTAACAACGGGCCCGTTCGTAATGGGCCTGTTGTTAGCTCCCTCCCCATTCTCATTGAGCCCCTATACTCGGAATGACCCGGTATTTCCCCATTCAGGGAACCCGGACCCGGACACAATTTTGGAGGCAGCCATGGCCTTATTAAGAGCATGGCTGCCTCCAAAGTCGTAATGAGGCCCAATGTATGTGTTGTCTGTAGCGCAAACCTAACTCTGGTCTTCCAATGTTGCATTCTAATATGTTTTCCTCAACCTGAACCTTTTTGCCTGGCTGCGGCGCTGTACGTGGATCCCAAAATCAGTATCAAGGGAGCGTCCACTTTGTTCTGCAACCCTTGCCCAAATCAGTCTCTTTACAGCATTCCACCCCTTCAGGAGGTCCTATACAATGAAGGGATACAAGTTACAGTGTTCAAATATTTGTTTGCAGATAGCCTTCCACAGTTTGAAGTTCATGTGCAATGGAGTTATGGTCACAACAAAGAGACAGGCCTTCTTCTTTATATCGCAATCATGAGCTCTTTGTTGGAGAGTTTTCCTAGACATGGTCCTTTTGACTATTTATTGACTTTCAAGAGGAGACCTGATGATGGGCAGGCAGGTGTGCTAGCAGGTGAGGGTACAGGTCACATGGGTAGACAGAATGGACAGAGTAAGGTGTGCTACATGAAGCAACAGATGGTCACTGCCACAGGAGCAGGGAACACATCAAGGCAACACCAGGACTGATGGAAAATCTAGAAGGCTGATGAATGTGCTAGAGTATTTTTGGGGCAGTATTGCTGTTGACTTCTTTGTTGCAATATTGTGCCATTATGGGCAGGAGCTAGTCACAGTGGCCCTTCAGCGCCAGGCATGAATCCCTGCAACCCCTAGTCCTGTGGACCTCTTAGAGATTAAGCAGACCATACTAGTACATTAGACATGTTAAACTCAATGACACGTGGTTTCTCTGTGTCGCCACCCATGTACACAATTCCAAGTGATGCAAAACATGCATGAGGATTGTCTGTGGGAATGAAGATATTTTGGGAGGCTTGCTGATTTATCCCATGGCTTTCTTGAAATAAATTAAAAATGTAAACCAAATTGTGTCCCTGGGATCTGTAATGATAGTCTTGTGCACTCTTTAATTTGTTTAGAATACTTTTGTTATTGGCAGTAGATGGGCTTAAATGACATAGCTTGGATGCGGGCACTGTCTGAAATTAAACCTAATGCAGATGCAATGTACGTTTAGCGGACGCCTGCTTCAGAGAAAAACATTCATTAAAATCTCACGACATACTGAAAGTTCAAGATTATTTCAAATTGAAAAAGCAAGCGCTGACATTAACATGCATGCCATTCACATTCAGCCCTCTTGGAAACAGAAATGAATCTCCTCTTATTAGAACAGAAACATAACAGTATTTATGGAAATCAACAAAGCCACTAGAGGAAGTTTGATCTTTTTAACCAGGTCACAGTCTCACCAGAACCTGTTTATAACTCTGGGAAACACTCAAAACACATAGGTGGTCAAGCACATCTTCAACACTACACAACATAGTCTGTATGGGTACCACCAACATCACATGCTCTGTTAATCTGTTCACTTCATCCAGAAGTCTATGACCCTCATTACGAGTAAGCCAGTCAGGGAAAAATGCCAGTAAAACGGCCGGTACAATTGACTCCTGCATTGGACCCGGACCGGCTTACTCTGAGTTTGGCAGTAGGGGCAGTGAACTACCTGCAGGCATGACGTGCCGGGAGTTCAGGCTCCTACCGGCAAAGAATTGCCCCTATCACTGGCACTGTTACTACCAGTGCCAGTGACAGGGGCTAACCCATTGCATGGAGTCCGCTTGGACTCCATGGAATGGAAACAACTGCCGCTGCCGGCACCCGTCATATCCAGGTAACACCAGGATATTGGCACTGGTAACAGTAAGGCTAGTCTGCTGGTGCCCGCCAGTAACACCGGCTGGTTACCGGCAGACTCGTAATGAGTGCCTAGGAGTCAAAATAAAGAGTGGTGTTGGAGAAGCCAGGCTCACTCTTCAAGTTTGATTAAGGCTAAACACAGGTGACTTGTTCATTATCTTGCTAGTCAAGGACACCATCATCCCGCTTTGAACCAAAACCCACCTAACTGACTTGCCCCGCCATTCAGACCGTTAACTTTTTTAAATCAATAGCCATCTCATCAAGCAAGGTTCAAGAACACCTTTTACCAGGGAGTTCCAGCACAGTTATCCCTTCTCCCGCCTAACAATAAGCTCATTCATTCAGAGTTTGAATATGTCTACAATGTTCATAAATGGAAGTGACATGTGGTGATGCATTTCTGTTCAAGCAGGACCAGCTGGGAAGTGGCGACCTCTTTCCACAGGAGTGCCTCCAGTCTTGCCTTCTCTGCTGAGGGGCATAGGTCGTCCTCCCCAAGACAATTTCCGCTTTCTTACAACTCATTGTTTAGTCCACGTTCTTGCCAGTTTGTTCCACTGGCTCTGACCATCGGCCCTACTACAGTAACCCCAGAGGATATGGAATCTCCCATCCTTCTCTGTGCAGGCATGTGGCAGAACAATCATTTATTCTATAGCAAGATTTGGGAAGGGGTAGCCTAATAAAAGTCTGCTAGAAAAAGAAACTATGGGAGTAAGGGTGACAGTATACCATTGGCGTGGGGCGGGTGTTGCTGCAGTTCCGATGGGTTTTAACCTGATCCCTCCTACAAAGAAACGCCCATCACTATTTTCTCCCGTACCTTGATTAATTTATTTAATGTAAAAACAAACTTCTAAAGTATCCCCTTTTGCACTTCAGTGCAACCATTACCTAATCAAATGTCTTTCATCATTTTCATATATTCTTATTTTGCTATGAGAGAAAAGATTTAATGGGAACCATGGCAAAGCAGAGAGGCCTTTGCTGCTCCTCTAAAATACACACTAATTCAGAAAGAGCATTTTATTCAATTTGAATAATGATTAGCATCTCTTACTCAATTAGCAACTAGTTGGATTCATCCTGAATCTGCTACAACATGAGAGACGAATACAAATCTTCATAATACAACTTTTGAACAGATCTGGAGGGTCCATTAAATACTACCACCACACTCCGTAAAAGGGTCTAAAGTGAAAAGAAGAACAACGTTCATATGTGGGAGGACTGGTGTCAATCCAGACCAGGCCCCCCATTAGAAAGTGAGGTTGGTAACTACGTCTGTGGCAAACAAGGACTTATTGCGCTGCTCTGTCAGAAACAAAGAAGGAATAACCCATGGAAATTGGGCTTCCAGTGATAAGACCTCAGGAAGAGAGCCACTTAGCATAAAACTATGAACCCGAAGAAGATGCAGGTGTCACAGAGTATTTTCCCAATCTTTTCCTTGAGGAAGAGGATCCCTCAACTACTCCATCCTGGGCAATCTACTCTAAGGGGAAAGTAGACCAGCAGTTTCACCTCCCTTTGAGGGTCAAGGAAAACCAGCTGTGGAACTGTTGGACATGAGGAGTAGAGGATCAGCTATTTATGCCAACCTAGTATCTCAGGAGGAGCTAGCTCCTAGGCTCATGTGCGTAGAGATGGAATTTGACCCTGGCTCATTTAATGATCAGACAGATCCGAACAACACACACACAGTCCCTATGATTGTCATGCCCTGATTACCGGAAGACGTGCTCTTAGATACCAACTTTTCCTTATTTAATAGATGTCTCAAGACCCTAAAAATGCAACATGAAGGTATCCTCAAAACATTTTCTCCACAGTACCAACAAAGAGTAGATGGGCTTTGCGGAAGGGGTGGTGGCATGTGATATGGCCTTCCAATACTGTTTCTGGCCAGTGTGCTCTCTTTTCTGTTTTGGGACAACAACTCCCAGAAGGCACCTTGGAGTGACCAAAAATACCCAGACTGGAGCCAGGAGAATGGAATCAGGCACGTCAATTCTCCAAAATGCCAGGGGTAGTGAAAGTGACATCACAGACCTGATGACATCACAGGAAGTGATGTCACTTAACCTCTATTCTGGATGGCATCAGTTCCTCTTTAAACCTGGTCACATCACCGGAAGTGGCTTGCAGGCATAAAAAAAGTACATAAACGTAAAAGTTTTAAAATACCAAATAGGTACTAAAGCACACAAAAATATTATAGATACCAACCACATTTTAACAAGGGTTCTGCTTTCATATTCTTTGGATGGGGTCATGATATGGCAGGGTTAGACCCAATAGACCAACATAGGCCGAGGTACTGCAGAGAAGCAACAAGCACAACTTGCAACCTCCCATATTTGCAATGCAAGAAGTGTGTTGCAAGGGAGCACATTTTGGCACCTCTTCGCTTTGGACACTGTGTCGAATACCAGGGTATTGTCACTGATTCCATGGGGGAAGACCCTTCCCATGAGGCCAGGAAGGTGAGACCACTACCAGACAGTCCCCCTGAGGGTGGTACTCAGAGGGTGGATTTCATGGTGAGGGAAACCCTCCATGAGACCAATGACGATAGCCCTGGGAGAAGGCGTTATTCACCACCTCCATTGTTGTCCCCATTGTCTTTAGACCCCACTCAGTCTCCCCTTGGTTCCCCAAACCTCTATGTGTTTCAGTAGAGTAGACGGCTTCATTAAACATACTGGGACAAGGAAGAGTGAGGTTTACCTAGGTAAAATACAAATCACCACTGACAAGAGGAAGAATGAACAAGGAGGCAAAAGCCATACGAGGAACCAACACATGCGGTGCAGCGTCCAAGAGGAAGCCTTAATCATAAAAAGGGAAGAAGGACTGGATACAGCGTCAAGCCAGCCCTAGAGGAGCAAGGAATGAGATGCTGGTTCCCTGGTGAGGGAACCGAAAAGTGGAATCGGAGACGCTGTCAGGAAGAGGAGCGACTCTCCAAGAGGTACACGCAACAGGGACCTGGCTGGTGGCAGAGAGAAGCGATGCCAGACCGGCGAAAACAAACTAAGAATGAGAACGCATGCCGCCAAGGACGTGATGGAGAGTCTAATGCTGCAGAGTCACCGAAGACAGAACACTGAGCACGCCGCTGACACAGAAGCCCTGATCTGCCACCCGGAGAGACTGGAGACAAAACTTCCCAAAGGAAGGGAAGCGGTTGGATGTGCTATTGGGGCACAAAGAGAGCCAAATGGATTACAGAGGTACACATGTGCATCCCCAGAAGTAAAAGGGGATAATAGAGGAATTATACAATTTGATACAAACTTTGTGAATCACATAAATACATCCCAAGAAACACAAGGGGTTGACAGAGGAATTACGAACTGTGTGAATTACATAAGTACATCCAAGAAGCAAAAGGGGATAATAGATGAATTATACAAGTTGATACAAACTTTGTGAACCAGATAAAAGCATCCAGAGAAGTAAAAAGGGATAGCATAGACATTATATAGTTTAATACAAACTTTGTGAATAAATGTTGAACAGTACCTGGCAGGAGAGTACAACAGGTCTGTTCAAGTGGGCATCAGGTGAACAGGCATAGTTGTCCCACAGAAACAGAAGATCAAAGTCGAAAATACGTAATCAAGTCTGTCAGGATAGTGAACCAAAATTGATACCACATTGGTGACTTGGAGATATTTTTGACATTTAGTTTTGTAAGTCTATGGTCAGGTCTGGCAGGCTAATGAACCAGACCTGATAGAACATTTGTGAAGTGAAGCGCGGACAGAGGGAGAGGTTCTTGCCAGAGGCCTGGGAACTGTGTTGTGTATATGTTGGAATAAGCATTCAAGAAGTGAAGCCTTCTGGGAGGAAGTGGCTAGAGATATAAGTGGGATTACTGGGATGACTATCCAGGCTATCCCAAATATGTATCTGCTGGGTGATATAGGTAATGCTTCAGTTAAGATCCGTAGATTCGTCGCTGTCGCTGGGGCAGTGGCCAAGAAAAATATATTGCAGTCCTGGAAATCCAAAGCAGCCACCCCCACCACCCCCACCCCCAAAAAAACATGGCTTCAGGACCTACTATATGTTCAGAACACCGAGGAACAATATGTCAACAATGTGACATCTACATGCAGACCGCATGACATTTGGGCTCCTTTACGAACTTACCTCAGGGACAATCAAGAAGTCGATGCCTGGAATTCCCCATGAATGTCCGAATATATTGTTATACTTATTGTTTATGTGTGGAAAAGATATCGATATTTTACAATGTGACTAACTAAATGTTTCACTCCAATAAAGGTTTAAAAAAGTTTTAAAAAAAGAAATGATCTTTGAAGTTAAAGATACTTTTACAAAATTGAGCCTTGTATGATAAAACCAGAATGAGAGGGGCCTCCTTCTGGATTAAGAGCATAACCAGTTTTCTTTATTTAGTTTGATATTTGATATTTTATTGTAACACGCTCGTACACGAGTGTTTAAGAGCGCGACAAGGCAAGGGAGGGGAAACAGGGGAGATAACAGAACAACAATCTTACTAGGCCCAGTGACATTGAGAACGTGCAAGTGCATGGGAAAGGGAAAGGAGAAAAAGTGCATGGAAGGGGGAGAGTGGAAAGTGCAGAGCAGAGGGGAGACAGGTAAATAATAAAAACAAATATAATAGATAATGGATAAATAAATAGGGTTAGTGCAGCCAACACGTGGCAAGTGCTGTGCTTACGCCAGCAGAACTGGGTAAGTCTGATAAGTGCATGAAAGAAGAAAAAGTGGGATTTAGGGACTGTATGGGTACAGATATAGTCCCCAGTGCAAGGAGTGGCCAGGAGGCAGTGCAGAAAGGGTGGCAAGGTGAGCAGGTACCTGGGCCCAGGGGACAGAGGGTGGCCAGGTGTACAGTGCCAGGATTGGGCAGATCAGCAAGGGAGAGGGGGAGAAAAGGCAGAAGCAAAGAGGAAAGTCTTGAGGTGCTTCCGGAACCGGAGATGGTTCTCCTCAAGTTTTAGAGTGGCTGGGAGGCTGTTCCAGAGGGAGGTCCCCAGCCGAAGACAGAGATCTACCCCCAGCTCGTTTCTTTGAAAAATGACTGACCCTGAGGGAGTTAGCGGTAGAGGAGCAGAGAGCTCGAGAGGGGAGGTATTTGCGGAGGGATAGCTGAAGGTATTTTGGACCCAGGCCACAGAAAGCCTTGTGGACAATGCATAGGGTTTTAAATTGAATCCTTGCATCCACTGGGAGCCAATGGAGAGATTTCAGAGCTGGAGAGATACGATCCCAGGGCTTGAGGCCGAGGACAAGTCTCGCAGTCCTGTTCTGGATTAGTTGCAGAGGGCGGAGAGTAGAGGCAGGAAGATTTAGAAAGAGGCTGTTACAATAGTCTAGCTTGGAGAGAACCAGAGCTTGGGAGACAGCGAGCTTCTGGGGGAAGGAGAAGAAAGGAAGAGTGCCTCTGAGGAGGTTCAGAAGGAAGTTTGACTTTTTAGAGACCTCAGAGATATGGGCAGAGAAGGAGAGTGTGGAGTCAAAGATGACCCCGAGGTTTTAGCCTCACAGGTGGGGATAGGAGGAGGGCCAAGCAAGGCCGGCCAGAAAGAGATTGGAAAGGATGGGGAAGGTGTGCCGATCAGGAGGATCTCCGTCTTGCTGGCATTCAGACAAAGGTCATTGGCGGCACACCAAACTTGAATGGCAGTTGGGCAGTCAGAGATGAGAGAGGGAGAAGAGGTGGCCGAGGGCAGCCTGAAAATGAGTTGTAAGGGACGGAAATATGTTTGGACGCAGTATTTGATATTTGAGAGAGAGAGAGATTGGAAAGGATGGGGAAGGTGTGCCGATCAGGAGGATCTCCGTCTTGCTGGCATTCAGACAAAGGTCATTGGCGGCACACCAAACTTGAATGGCAGTTAGGCAGTCAGAGATGAGAGAGGGAGAGGAGGTGGCCGAGGGCAGCCTGAAAATGAGTTGGAAGGGACGGAAATAGGTTTGGACGCAGGACAGTGGACATTTTACTTTACGGACATCCTGACAGAGTCCTAAGTATTTGCATTGAGGAAGGGCAACCCCTCATAGTAATAGGGCAAGATAGGCTTTTCTTTTTCTTTCACTTTTATAAATAAAAGTCTTTGCCAACAAGCATGCCAATATTGGGTCAGACTTATACTTTTGCACCCTTACAACACACAGAATGGAAAAATCCACATGCTTGTCAAAAGGGAAAGATGGCTGGTCAGCCTCCCACACTTCAACTGCAGGAAATGGCACATGTTCACCACCATCCAGCATTATTACACCAGACAGGTTTTTCTAACATCCTCTTGGATTGCTCAAGAGTAAAGTGATAGTCTCTTGTATTAGAGCAGCCTACAGCAGGGTGACTTAGCGTTTCATCCTTCTTAAGGTTGATTAATGGAATAATAAAAGCACCTGTTATTACAGCGCTTAGAAGTTAATTTCATTCTATTCATTCAATTCATAAAGCGCCTTTTGCCAAAAGCACAATTACAAAATATTAGAAAAATGGTACAATGTACATGATAATGCAAAAAAAATACTAAAAACAGAAGGAGGGGGAAAGAAACAGAAAGTCACTGGGCCTCATTACAACCCTGGCGTTGGACCATGGTGCTATTAGCACCATGGTCCATGCCGGATTCCGCCATGGTGGATGGCGGATTTACCACCCCATTCCAAGGTTGGTGGGGCAGTAAATCCCCATTCACCATGGCCCCTTCCCCATTCCCATTTTAGGCCCATAGGGCTCAATGGGAATGGGGAAGGCGCTAATTACGGCACCGTAAATTACGGTGCCGTAATTAGCACCAAGGTCCCTTAGCGGGTTGGACTTTAACGCTTGCAAAAAGCAGGCGTTAAAGTGTGAATATGGCGTTAAGGGTTTAACGGCGCTGCAGGCTTTTACGGCACCGTTAACCCCTTAACGCCAGGGTTGTAATGAGGCCCACTAAGTCGAAAGGAGGGAGAGAAGATGAGCTTTCAGGTTAGATTGAAAAATACGACGAGATGCAGAAGAGCAGGTAGCGAGAGGGAGAGAATTCCAGTGTTTAGGGGCTAAAAGGGCAAAAGATTGGGAATGGAAAGAAGCATAGGGGGGTTTGGGGACAGTGAGAAGAAGCAGAGTCAGTGATCGGAGAGTCTGAGAGCAAGAATAGAATGAGACTAGTGAAGAAACATGATAAGCCAAGCTAGGAATACGTGTAAAAACAATAGAAAGAAAATGTTAGAGAAGACGCGATTCAAAGGGAAGCAGTGAAATAGACAGTAAATAAGATGTGATAGAGGAGCGAAAAGGTAAAGAGAAGAGAAGACAAACCAAAGAATTATGAACAGATCAGAGAGGAAGAAGATGTGAGGCAGGAAAGCCAAGAAGAAGAGAAGAGTAGCAGTTGATACAAGAAAAGACCAGGCAGAACAGAAAATGTTTAGTAGCATGAAATGAGAGATAGGGGTGGGCACGACAGATGTTAAAAAGGGCATAGCGGTAGGAGCAAGCAATAGAAGAAATGTGCAGTTTAAAGGAAAGCGAGGGATAAAAGATAACCCTTAAATTGCGTGCATAAGAGGAAAAGGGCAGAGAGGAAGAGGGAAAAGGAGAAATGGACAGAATAGTTGAAGCTAGAAAAAACAGGATCTCAGTTTTAGAAGGATTGAGGTGTATAAAATGGGAAGACATCCAGTTTTGGACAGCAGAAAGGCAAGTTAAGTGGAGTGCAGAATAGAGTCAAAGGAAGAAATAGAGAGAAAGATGTGTGTATCATTTGCGTACAGACCAAAGAAAAGATTAAATGAAGAAATAAGAGCAGAGAGTGGTGTAGTGTAGAGAGTGAAAATGAGAGGACCAAGTACAGAACCTTGAAGAACACCATAGAGAAGAGGAAGTGAGGTAAAGGTGTGTCCAGCACCAAGTTACAGAATAGGACCACTGAGAAAGATAGCAGCGGAACCATTCAAGGACAAACCCACTAATATGCAAAGAAGAAAGGGAGGAAATAAGAAGATTGTGAGCAACAGTATCGAATGCCACAGATAGATCGAAAAGAATAAGCATCGAAGAGAGCTTAGAATGACAAGCAGAGAGAAGAGAATTGGAGACATGCAAATTAGCAGTCTCAGTAGAATGGAAAGGCTGGAATCCAGATAGGAGAGGTAGCAGAAGAGAATTCAGATTTAGGAAACTAGCAACCTCGGCATTCGCAGCCCACTCAAGAATGTGAGAGAGAAAGGGAGGAAGTGAAATTGGGCAAAAATCAGCAGAAGTGGAACGGTCAAGAGTAATTATTTTTAGAATCAGGAGAATAAGAGCATGCTTAAAGGTAGATGGTAAACATGCGTTAGAAAGATAAGAATTAATGAGTCAAGTAAGATAAGAAAGAAGATGGGGATAGACATGTGGAAAAAGAGAAGAGAAGAGGGAAGAAGATCAGAAGGATATGCCATTGGGAGAGCATTGGTATGAAGGGCAGAAGTATCAGAATCGGTAAACAGACAGAATGAGGATGAAGCTTATTAATGTAAATTGGATGAAGAGGAAGGAGGAGGACTGGGAGAAGAAGCAAAAGCAGAGCGAAGATTAGCAACTTTAGATGTGAAGTAACTAGAAAAGTCAGAGAAAGAAAGAGATGAAAGGAGGGACGGTTCAGGAGATTTACGAGACAGGATGTTGTGGAGAACATGGAAAAGATGAATGAGGGCGGTGAGAAAGAGAAACAGTAGCGTCCTAAAAGTAAGATTCTTTTGCTGCAAGTAAGACACAGTCAAAAAAGAATGTATCATAAAAGTGCAGCAAGATCAGACTGTGATTTAAAAATGTTTCCAGTGCTGCTCAGTTTTAAGCAGACAGCAGCGGAGGAAGATAAGATCAGAAGTAAGCCAAGGCTGAGGAGTTTTATGGGTGGGAGTAAAAGAACAAAGAGGAGGGACAGAATCAAGTACAGACAGCAAGGTAGAATAGAGGGTACTAGCAGCCCCATCAGGAGACAAAGAAGAGAAAGCAGGAATAGATGGAAGAGAAGAGTGCAGAGGAGAGAGAAAAGATACAGAGTCAAAGGAATGAAGATTACAATGAGTAAAAAGAGGTGAAGGAGGAGTAGTAGAAAGGGTAAGGGGAGAGAGAGAGAAAAGGAAAATAAAAAGTGATCAGAGGCATAGAAGGGACAAGAAGACACAGCCTTAGCAGAAGGCAGCGAGGAAAAGATTAGGTCAAGAGAAGAGCCAGACTGATAGGAGGGTGGGATGGGAAGCACCGGAAGATAATAGGAGTAAGTGAGATCAACAGAGAGCAGGAAGGATTAGAGGAAGGGAGAACAATCACCCAAAAGGAAAAAAAGCCAACAAAGACAGAAGAAGAAAGAATAGAAGGAGATCAAGATGGTCCAGAAAATCACTGACTGGGCCTGGGGGACCATACACAAGTTGGAGGGGTCCAGCCAGAAGCACTATATAGGCAAATTATGATGATGATCATGATTATGATTATGATTATTATTATTATTATTATTATTATTATTATTATTATTATTGTTATTTTTATTATTATTTGTATTATTAGTTCAAATGGATTTATAAAATCAACCATGGGGTTTGATTTGGGGAGTTCAACCTATTATGATGAACAAGAAAAACACTAAAGTCTAACTAAGCCCAATTCAGGTAGATAGCAGAGCATTAAGGCTAAGACTTAGGAGGGCGTGTGAGAGTGACCCAGTGCTGCAATGAGTCCACACAAAACAACACCAATAATTCAAGTTAGACAGGTAAGTACACAAATACACAATAAAGTACAGTAATAACAGTTTAGAGCAGCCATAAAACAATTCCATAGTACTTATTAAGTCCAGTCCTTAAATGGTTTGGGGCCTTTTGTCATAAAGTCACTAGTAACAAAGTTATACTTTTCAGGTAGGTTTACTGTGTGATTGGACAATGCCAGTGGTTGTGACTCAGAGTTCAAAAAGTTAAGGAAAGTTTAAGTAAGTAACTCTCTTAATCTACCAACACTAGGATAGGCCTAAGAGTGGATCGTTGACAAGATCCCCACAATCTGAGTCAGGAAAGAGAGAGAAAGAGACAGGACGTACGCCCATCTAACCCTATGAAGGACAGAAGGCAAAAGAAACAAGTATGTTAACTTACCCCCTCACTCCAATTTCTCCAGAAACCACTGCTGAGGTTCCAGATTCTCCCATGCTTGGTCTGATCGATCTGGTCTAGGAACCCAAATGGTACAAAAGAAAAAGATATAAGGATACACAAATAGGCCTCATTACGAGTTGGGTGCTGTGAGTTAAATGCGGCAGTATTACCATATACCGTGGCATTACCACACTGCCCAACTATGAGGTGGTTGTAAAGTAGGAGGATCCACCAACTTTTTTCCCATATGCATCAGAATTACCATGGCGGAATAACCACCATGATAATTCTGCCAAAAAAGCTCCATTGAGTCCTATGGACTTCCAAAAAATGAGGACTTACACCGCCACCACCACTTTTAATCCGGCGGTAATATCACCGGACAAATTGGCGGTAACTGTATTACAGTCTGGTGTTATCTGGGCCAATATACCCCCAGATACCACCAAACTCATAATGAGGCTGAAAGATTTCCAACCACACTTCACTTTAGGGTGATGTGTGCCACTGTAAGAATACAAGAAATCCATAATTCGTGACATAGGACCTCGTTACAACGAGTGCGGTAGAGTGATAACGGCACCGGAAGAGCTGCCAGCACCGTTATCACTCTACTGCCTCATTACGAGGTCTGCCCACGGGTGCATCTAAGGACGCCTGGTCAGATCAGACGTCCTTAGCGGCACCCGCTAGCAGAACATGATGCTAACAATGGGCCCGTCATTAACCGGCCCGTTGTTAGCATCCTTCCCAATGGGGATGTACCGGGTCCGGGTCCCTTGAATGGGAACTACCGGGCCTGCCAAAGTCGGCATGGCCCGGTAATTCCCTATTTCTGGAACCTGGACCCGCTACCCGGTTTGGGGGTAGCCATGCCGCTAAAAACGGCATGGCTACCTCCAAACTCGTAATGAGGCCCATAGTCTTGCAGTAATGATAGTGCTATTGAATGAGCAGTCTCTCCATAAAAACTACCACAAAGCAAGGGAAGTAAAGCAGAAGGTTATGGCACTGTACCATTATGAGGGTAAGACTATACACCTGACAATGAGCGTGTGTAGCAATGCTCAAGGCACATATGTTATACCCGTCACATTACACTGGGTCACCTTTTCCCGTACCGGTCATCAACAAAGCTTAGGAAACATTTGATTAGTTTTTAAGATTTAATCATTTACATCTAAATTGGAAACATACAGTATAAAATAATGTTGGTCGGTACGATGATAACCGGCTTCATTTTAGTACACAGTTTTACTGGATAGGACAAAGGCAAAAACGTGTAGGACGGGCTGACGTGTAGTTTTGCCCAATCCACAATGCAGAAGACAAGAGGAGTAGGGAAGCAGCAGACTCATGCCTCCTTTGTTTTCATAATAGACTGTTAGTTTAGTTATGGCTTTAGAGCCCTACCACAACTGGCCAGACTTGGGCCACCTGAAGAGAGGAAGCAGATCAAATCTGGTGCTGTGCAGAGTCAGTGAAGCCATGATTTATCTTGCTAGCGTACATAGCAATAGCGAATGCAGATGTATCATTGCCTGACGGCATTTAGAATGCAGTGCTTATAAGTGCATTGCTGCACTTGTAAAGGTACAATAGGGTTCACAGTAACACAGTGAGGCACTAGAAATACAGCTTAGAAGTGCATTCCTGCACTTGAAAAAGCTTTATTAGGCAATATGTAGATCTCTATAGAATAGATAGATGAAGAATGCTTTCAGAGCCTATGTTTAATAAGGAGCACTACTTCCTGGCAGCAAATTCAAATATTTACTTTGTGCAAGGCCCCGGAGAAGGGAACACATATGCTGTGTGACGACAGGAAGGTCTGCAGTGAAGCAGCTGGTTTTAAGGAGCGGTTTCACTGATTTGGGCTGCTTGAAGCCAGGAGAGTGACACTGCTTGCAGCATGAGCCTCCTGATTATCAAGATACCTTAGACGCAGGACACATATTACTACCGAGGTGCAGCATTTCGGGTAGGGAGGCAGGAGTCAAAATAAAGAAGTGGGTGTCGCGAGAGTTGGAAACACATATTCAACCACAGAAAGGCTACACATAGTAGACACATGAAAAGACAGGAACATATTGGTTGGTTGTTCAGATCTCGGTTCTGTCCTGATGAAGGCCATGCAAAACTGGAGCATCCAAACTGCTCACAGATTGGCCGAAACACAACGTGTTGACAACATTTGAAGAAATCAAGACAATTCAAACTAAGGGAAGGTCCCATAAAGAAGTATTAGTATCTAGGTTTTCCCTCTATGTGTAAATGGGTTGGTTGTCTTTATGCATGTGCATTTTTTGATTTTGGATATTGGAATGATTTAGCATGTATTTTTCTTGTGTTTTGCACAAAGCGGTGATGTATTTTTGGTTATGATTTATTTCTGCTTGAGTATAAGTATTTTTCAGTATTAGTAATTGTATCCAGACAGGTCTATTTATGTGTGTACACCTTTGTACATAATTTTTACTTTTTGATACATTGGGCCTCATTACAAGGTTTGCGCTCCGTTAATAATGGTACTGGTAAGGCAATACCGGCATCCATTACTGGGTCGTTGCATTAGGACCCTAGATGCCGGTACTACTGGCACCGACAGGGACCCGCTGTGGCCGTGCACCACCATACCAGCGTGTGCGCGAGTGCCGTGCCAGTAACACCGGCATGCCGCAAGGAAGAGGACATTACAAGTAGCACGGACGTTCAAATACAGGCATCCAGATGCCGGTAAGAAGGGCCACCATGATGCCGGCAATAACAGCATTGTGGATCACCCATTAACAGCAATCTGCTGCGTTCCCAACTGCCATAGGTGCACACAATCAGCACAGGTGGAGCAAATGGAGTCTGGACCAGCACAAAAGGAGCACACCCACACACCACACCCCTTCCCACATCAAAATGATCCCACTTGCTGTTGCGATTTTCGGACTGGAGGACATCCCTGCACTGCTACTCCATGATCAGCAACTACAACAGGCACTACAGAGGAGACGCAGGAGGAGAGGAGGGTGGGATAGGCCCAGCAAGTCCCACCAGTGCAGGCAGTGGTTCCACAGAGGCAGCCACCAATCCCTTGCATCAGAGCAAGTCCATTCAACCTAAACCCTGTGCAGATCCACACCCTGTATCGCCTGGACCGGGACACCATCACCTCCATTGTGGACATGATACACAACGACATAGTCAGCATGATTGAAATCCGTATCGCCATCCCCCCTTCAACTGAAGGTAGTGTCTGTGCTCCACTTCCTGGACACAGGCACCTACGAGCACACAGTTGGGTAGCTGCGAGTTCATGTTTCAGTTCTTGCAAGTTTGGAATAGGGTGATTACCAGTTAACACTACAGTTCCCTAGAAATATCACATTCTACATTTTCAGAATGGCTTAACTTTTGAACGGCGGCAACCACCCCCCTTGTTATACAGCATGGCACATCATAACCTTATTTTTCATGCATGCTGAACCAAGTGCTGGATGCCCTCTTGAAGCACGCAAGGGACTACATATCCCTACCACGGACTGGCCAGGAAGTGATTGACACAAAAATTGATTTCCATGCACTGGCAGGCATGCCTAATTGCATTGGTGCCTTCGACTGCACCCATGTGGAATTGGTGGTCCCTCATGCCATGGAGGTGGTGTACCGCAATCATAAGCTATACCACTCAACCAATGTGCAGATGGTTGTTGACTCCTGCAAGATGATCACACATTGCTGTGCCCGATTCCCCGGATCAACCCATGATGCAATGGTGCTGCGGAACTCCTCACTACCCCGCTACATGGAACGACATGCTGCACGACGTGTCTGGCTGCTGGGTAAGTCAGCTGACAGGCCCATGGTAGTGAATTGGGGTGGGGAGAAATGCATAGACCACCTGGGTGAGTCTTGGGGGGGAGATGCACATACCAAGTGGGTGAGTCTGGGGGGGAGAGATGCATATACCACCTGAGTGAGTCTGGGGGGGAGAGATACATATACCACCTGGGTGAGTCTGAGGGGGAGAGACGCATATACCACTGGGTGAGTCTTGGGGGGAGAGATGCATAGACCACCTGGGTGAGTCTTGGGGGGGAGAGATGCATAGACCACCTGGGTGAGTCTGGGGGGGAGAGATGCATAGACCACCTCAGTGAGTCTTGGGGGGGAGAGATGCATAGACCACCTGGGTGAGTCTGGGGTGGTGACTGTACACTGTCCATTCTGCAAAACACTGTGGCCCTCATTACGACCCTGGCGGAAAGGGGTTTACGCCGGCGTAAACCATGGCAAACCTTACCGCCTGAGTACGAGTTCCCCTAGCGCCATGGTGATTTTAACGCCTGCTTTTTGCAGGCGTTAAAATCCATGGCGCTAAGGGACCTTGTTGTTAATTACGCCACCGTAATTTACGGTGGCGTAATTAACGCCTTCCCCACTCCCATTATGCCCTATGGGGCCAGAAATGGGAATGGGGAAGGGTAAATGGGGATTGGGGACTTACCGCCCCGCCAACCTCGGAATGGGGCGGTAAGTCCGCCAACCCCCATGGCGGAGTTGGCAGCTTAGCGCCATGGACCATGGTGCAAATTGCACCATGGACCTCCGCCAAGGTCGTAATGAGGGCCTGTGCCCCTAAACATCCCAACCTGAACATGACACTGAAAATGTCTTCCAACTTACTCTGGCGGCACACCAATGCCAAAATGTCACACCAGCAAGCAGCCCACACCCCTCATCATGTCCACTGCACATCATCAGACCGTACCCTCAGCAACACAATTCTGCAACATGCAGTCAGTAAGCGTAATGTACATGACCGCATCAAAGCACCACACAGGTAATGCATCCAAGAGTGCGCATGAATAAATCCGACCAAGGGAATCCACTGATTGTCACTGGCCCTCCACCACACTAGCGCTGCATGCTGCTATGGCCAAATGAACAGATGAATGACAACGCAATGACAAACTTGTGACAAGACTGCCAGTAGACCTACCTACCAAGTAGTCAACATCACCTATGTGAGTGCAATTTGAGTGGAAGGCATCCAAAGTACATGTGTACCACCATGCAACTGGACACCCTGCATTATCATAGGAACGCAACCCCACACTTGTTGACCATACCACCCAACACATTGTGGCATATTCACATGTGTGCAGACGTCCCGGGACATGTGCATGTCGTCTTCAAATAGCTGCAAGCATGAGAGTGCAAAGTACATCTGACATGGTGGACATGGACATCAGCCTAAAGCACCAAACATTGGCCAACATAATTTTTGTCACATCACCTGCCACACATTCCTCACAGGTGCCTACATCATGGTCCCTCTCACTCCATCTGGTTGAGTGGTGAGTCCGATGTGAAGGCCCCTCAGTCCAGTATGTCACACATGCTCTCCACAATGTCCTGGCCAAGTCGTCCACAGGTCAGTCCGTTGCGCATATGTGTAGCCAATGGCTGCCATCAGTGAAATCCTGCGTACCAACATCAACAATGATTAGGCTAAGTACAGGTGATACCCTCACTCATACCCTATTGTGGTCCCATGCAGGTGATTCTGGCTATCCCCTGAAGCCGTGGCTCCTCACTCCTGTCAAGAATCCACAGAACAGGCGCGAAGAGGACTACAATCGAGCTCATACACGTACCCGTGTTGTGATTGAGCAGACTTTTGGCCTATTGAAGGCACGGTTCCGCTGTCTCAGCAGGTCTGGTGGCGCACTCCTCTATGGGCCTGAGAAGGTGGGAAAGATCATCATGGTCTGTGCCATGCTGCACAACATGTGCATCCGGCGGAACGTACCTCTGCCACCTGACATTGACCAGCAAGCACCGGGTGAGGATGAGGATGAGGAGGGAGAAGATGTAGCACATCGGGCAGGTAGTGATGCACCACATGTACGTGCTGTGCGCCACTCAGTGATAGACGGTTATTACTGAGACACTGGGATGCCGAGGGTGCAATGGATGTTGTACTCTGGGCACTGGGATCGTGTGCATATGGACACAGGATGTGGGGGTAGATGGGCACTGTGCACTATCATGCATTGAATAAACACATGCTAAAGAAACCA
This sequence comes from Ambystoma mexicanum, assembly GCF_040938575.1. Taxonomy (NCBI): domain Eukaryota; kingdom Metazoa; phylum Chordata; class Amphibia; order Caudata; family Ambystomatidae; genus Ambystoma; species Ambystoma mexicanum. Next base: position 1,433,212,243 of record NC_090929.1, on the reverse strand, counting down.
AATGTCCACTCATGATATTTCTTTGCACACAACGGGTGTATTTAACTGTAAACATCAATTTCAAATGACCCTCCATGTCCCACACACCCACATACCCCCTCCCCCAACACACCCACACACCCCCACCCCCTGCCCCCAACACCCTCACACACCTCCTCCCCCAACACACTCACACTCCCCTCTCCCCCTCCCCCAACACCACCACACACACCCTCCCCCAACACACCCACACACACCCTCCCCCCAAACACCTCACCCATATGTTCAATAAATGTTTTTGGGTGCAAATGGAGTCAGCACATGCTGGGTGCCCCTGCTACTGGCGGCCTCTCTTTGGATCTGGGGGCTGCATTTCTGAGCGATTTGTGCTGCGCCTGGTCAACCTCACAGGGCTGGTTTGGGTCGAGCTGGCTGGTGTGGCAGATGATGTGGATGTGCCTTGTTGTGATTCTGTTGGTGCAGGATGCTGCTGCTCATAGTTATCTGTAATCCTGCCCAAGACCTGGGTTACTGCTGCTAACCCCTCATTGATCAGCTGTGTGTTCCTGTTCATGGCCTCTACGATTGATGCAGTGTTCTCACGGAATTGGCGCCGGGTCAACTCACCCTCTGCCCCATACTGCCTAACTAGCTCGGTCATCTGCTCCTGGCACCCCTCCATTCGCTTCATGCACCCCTCAATGTCACGAATGGCTGCGGAGGTGGACGGGGCACTTGCAAGGGGGCCCAATGCAGGGCTGTCCTCTGGTGGGGACCAAACCCATCGACTCCCCTGTCCTCCGGACTGGTGCTGACGGGTGCCGTCTGGGGTTCCGTCTGTGGTGCCCTGTGTGGTGTGCTGGGATTGGCCTGGGGGCTTAGTGTATGTGCACCATCCCCATGCAGGTTGTCATCCCGATGTGAGTGGTCGTCACTGTGCCACTCTCCCTTTGCATTACTATAGAGCACTGAGGCAGCTGCCTCCCCGATGGAGCTAGTGGCGGCCAACTGTGTCCCGTCTGCCTCTGCTTCCACTACATTGGACACGTCCTGTGTTGCAGTTTCCTCATGTGGTGCCTCAACTGCTGTTTGGCTGTCCTGTGGCTTGGCCTGTGTTGATGGGGGTGCTTTGTGTGGCAGTTTGGGCATCAGAATGGCCCTCGATGTTGATGCTCTGGTGCCATCATCGGTGGGCCTGGATTTTTTAACAGGTGTCTTGGCCTGTGTGGCTGAAACCTGTCCGTCACTGTTAGCAACCATGCCTGTGGGGTACCAAGAGAGGCAGGACATCAGTGATGATAGTACGTCCATCATGCATACATTGGTGTTAGTGCAGTTATTCCCATTTTATGCATTGCATTCTTGTAGTTGTGGCGGACAGGGTGCTTGCAATACGGGCAGGGGTTATATTGGCATACATCAGGTTCTCACATTTTTGCGATGGTGTCTGCTGTGGGGCCTACCGTTGTGTTGTGGTTTGCGTGTTGTGTGACACATGCAGTTTTCTGTGTTTATGATATGGAATTGGCATGCAGCATGCATGTTTATGTGACAGTGGTTGGGCCACCATCTGAACAGGGGTATGTCCATGTGTGTATGATAGGTCATGCATTGCCTTACTTCACTATCACATTAGTTGGCCTACATCATGCATTGGTTATCAATGGTTTGTGGGGACCCTCACCTTCATCTGCCGATGACGGTACTTCCAACTCACCATCTCTGAATCCTTCGATTCCCTCCATGTTTATAGTTGTGCTGCATGTCTCTTCCCGCCTGATGAGTTTGGTGGGAGAGTGGTTGCCGCCGTCTGTTGCCAGCCCCTGACTGCGGTTGGCAGACAATATATTTTTGACGCGGAGGCGTAGGTCGTCCCACCGCTTCTTTACATCTTTGACAGTGCGGGCGGTGGTGCCTCAGGTCTGCAGCAAAGACTTCATCCGCATGCTCAACCAATGTGTCGGCCAACATGTTGAGCTCATCATCTGAGAATCGCTTCTTGCGCTGCCGGGGAGCTCCTTTCCTGGTAGCATTTGCCATTTTATACTGATTGGTTGTGCTCTGTAGTCAGTACAGGTCCTGTGTTTGGAGGATTGCAATAGATTGTGTTTTTACAGATGGCCGCCCGTGCATTTCCCGTTCCGGCGTGATTACGTTACTTCCGGGTCCCGTATTGACGTACCCGGTAATATCATTAATGGTATTTCTGGGTCCGTTGTTTAGGAGTGGTCAGAGGCGGAGGCAGCATCAGCGCATTACATGATGACGCTATCGGGGGTTTGAGGGTCGTTAGTGACATGGCGGTACAGACGTTACTGGCATGCCGGCACGCACGTGCACGCACTCCCGTAATCACCCGCTATTTGCGGAGTCAAGGCTACTCGGACGCGTTATTATCGGCATGCCGGTAATGGCCGTTCTTTTACCGCAAATCTCATAATGAGGCTCATTGTGTAATAAAACAATGGGCCTCATTACAAGGCTGGCGGTAAGAGGTTAACGGCACTGGTAAGGATGCCGGAGCCGTTAACCCCCTACCACTGCATTCCGAGGTCCCTTAGCAGGTCCCGCTAAGGCAGGCTGGTTTTACCAGCCACCCTTAGCGGGAGCTGCTAAGGGACCAGGGAGCTAATAACAGGCCCGCTATTTGCGGGCCCGTTATTAGCTCCTTCCTCATTCCCTTTGAGCCCTATGGGGGCTCGAATGGGAATGGGGAATGGTTTTCAGAATGGGGACTTACCGGGTCCTCCAAGGTTGGAATGACCCGGTAAGTCCCCATTCCGACTACCTGGACCCATACACGACTTTGGAGGCAGCCATGGTGCTAATAGCACGGCAGCCATGGTGCTAATAGCACCATGGCTGCCTCCAAACTCGTAATGAGGCACAATATGTTTACCGAATTAGATTGCTGAGCAAAAGTGGGTGCTGTTGTGTGACATGGGGGCCTTGATCACCATATGTTTATGATTATATGTGATAACCTGGAGGATCAAGGCCTACCAGGCACCCTTATTGTGTAGATCATTTTGTTCTGGAATAACCAAGAAGCATAAGAATTGGAAGAGGATAGAAGGGCCATTGGGAGCGATTAGAAGAGGGGGGTCTCCACAGAAGAAGACCCTAGTGAGTATACCTTGTTGACATTGCTGACTCGCTAAAGTGGGCAGCTTTTGTTGGGAACAAAGATGAATAGACGGGTGCCTGGGTCCTTCAATGAAACCTTTGTTTTGGTTTGCCTAGCTAAATGCTATTAGAAAATGGCACATTATATGCTATAATACATGCAGATTTTTAAACTGTGATTCTATTCAGAGTGCCTTGTTCTGTTTTCTTATTATTTGATCTTGTCTCTTACGAGAATGTATATATACATAGATGCTTTGAACTATCCTAGAAGTTACCTTTTCATTACTCCATGCTGAGTCGAGCACAAGAGGGTAGTTTTGGGGAACGATATTGTGATCAACATGTTGTGTTCTAAGTTTTGAAGTGGTTTGTGTCCCAGGTGGGGGCTGTTGTACTTGGACCCATGACAACTGAGGAAGCTGTGGAATTTGGAACTCATGTGAACATATTGTTTAGTAAAAATAGACTAAGGGCTCTTGTTATGCAAATATGTAAATTAAGTGTCTTATTGTTGTATACACTGAGGCTGTTTTTTTCTTGCCATCTGGCTGAGATACTGTTTGGCATGCACATTGTGGTGTGCTAATCTGAAGTGAAATACTTTCTATGCAGCAATGTTTGTCTTCTGTCCCTATCCTCTGTGCATTGGGAAGCCTGGATTAGTAAACTTCCTGCACCTTAAATAAATAGCGTAGGGGACTTCTGGCTGTTCAGAATAATATGAAATGCAGTGTTAAGGTGTACGCCATGATACCGGCATTTTGTAATTGTAGTGAAAGCAGAAAGTTATCTCTGAGTACAGGTGCAGAGACGATTGTTGACGCCCTTGAATTTGTTGATAACTGCTTCTCCGAAATTCATATTAGAGGGTTTTCTAGCGTCCTCTGCGTGAGGAATTCGACCATCCACACTGGGAGAGTGCGCTCGCCTGGGCTATTTGATTTTTTTGTTTATTTAAAAGAATAAATGGTGGGAGATCAACCTCTGGAAAATATGTGGGATATTCCTGCACACATATTCTACGCTCAGCGCACAGCAGAACAAAAGTCATGTAGTCCGGGAGGACACAATTTAGCAGCGCCGCCCTCCCCTGTCATGTGTTGCTGACACCTGACAACTGTGGGTACCTCAAAAGCCTCTGGCTGTGGGCAGCCTGATTAGCATTTCAAGGCCCCATTGATTTGCATCTCCAGTATTACACCTTGCTGGTGGCGGTGAATACTGAAGAATGTTAATTAGCAGGACTCACAGAAGACCTGGGTGCAGGAAGTGACAATGGAGACCAGAGACCAAAACCTCTTTGTATTGCAATGTGTCAACTTGGTAAAAACACCCCTCCTTGGTATGAAAGGGCAGTGAATGTCCTGTCTCGGACCACTCCTTTCAGAGCAGGGAAGTATGTGAATTGTAGAAGACGAAAGTCTGCCTGGAGCCCCCTAATTCAAAGGAGGCCCATGTTGTGACCAAGCGCTGCATAGGGCTCAGTTAATTAGGGAGACACCTTGATGTACAGCAGACAGGAAGATGGGTGGTACTTAGAAGTATATGTTGTCATTCTTCCCCTGTTGCCAAGCTCCCTGATTCTGACCTGAAGCATCACTGAAGATTGTTGGTGGGGACCCAGGTCCCAGGATTGGTTCATTAAGGTGGGTTTAGCCTTCACCAATCACTGGGGCCCGTTTGGCTTTAAAACAGGGCCGAGCCCCTCACTGATCAGATCATCTGAAGACTTTGCAAGGAGTAAGAAGAAGGACTCATTTGGACTCGAGCTGAAGATACAGTTTACCTTACATCTTCCCCCAATGAAGGAAGGCTAGGAGTTCCAAGAGGGAAGCAAGATCCCTCCCCTAAACATCACCCAGGCAACAGAGGGAGATACCAGACTCAGAGCACCCATCCACCAGCACCAGAACAAGTACCCAGCCAGCACACAGCATGCCCTGCTAGGTTCGGACAGCAAGCTTCCTAGGTGGGAAGTGCTGCACAGTCTCGATCAGCATTCCAGATCCGCCAACCAGCACAGAGACAACGATTCTTGGCCCCAAGCTGCTGCGCCGGACAGCCTGCAGACGTCCGTCCAGCCTTGGTTGCCGAACTGCCTACTGCCTCGTACCCGCAGCTGTCTCCCACCACTAACTCTGTTGAATGGCTGAAAAGCTCCCTCGAACCGCCTCAACGCTGTCGAGCACCAAGAACTTCTTCAGCAAAAGGTACATTGTGGTTCTGCCCCCCTGGTCCTTCTCTGAAGGCCCCGAGAGACATTTACAACCCTTTGCCCCTTTGGTATTGAAACCAAATAATCTTGAACTATAAGACTGATTGCTTTACCAACTACCCTCCTATCAGTATCCAGAGAGCATCCCTTTCCTTTGTGAACCTGTCTGTCCTCTGTGTTCCTTTACAGTGTGTGTTGTAATTGTAGTGTGCTACAGCTGTCTATTGTAGTAGTAATAAATTAGATATTTTTATACAACCTTGACTGGACAGTCTTTTTTATCATTGGATAATAATTGTATTTTCGCTGTGTTGCATCTAACCAACAATCCACGATCTTGCAGAGATAAGCCTGCCATTAAGTCCACGTTACCAGAAATTGGACAATGAGGTCTTATAATTCACTTGTATTCCAATCTGTTTAGATCCCTTCTGGTGTACTAGAGGTGTAGGGTTGATTTATGGTTTAGAAACTGATATTCATCCCTAGACCACTAGTGCCCGGAAGTTGATTTGTCACATTTGAGGGCAGACAAACCCTGCTGGATGCCAGGTTGAAAAGTCGGCTCGCAACATGGCATCCCTGGTGGACTTATCATGGGGTCTCTCCATTATACATTACTAATCTATCGTGTTTCCTCATTTGTTACGAAGAGTAAACCATCGGTTTATTTTAGGAAATGGAAGGCATTTTGTAACCAGAGACGTTTTTATGGGAGGGCAAAGGGGGCACTTGCCCAGGGCCCCCACCTTGGAAGGGGCCCCACAAGGCTCCCTGATCCTTTCTTCACCAGACTTAATAAGCACACATCCGTACATTTTATGGCATGGTGCTGAGGCTCTAAACCTATTGCCTGTCCGTTTTGTTAAGTACATTCTGCCTCCATCAATTCATCATGTAATGCTTTCTGTGTTCACTGTGGTATATATATTTTGTGTGTTCGTTCCTTGCGGCACAACTGCTGTAGCATTCTTTTCTTCCTGTGGGAATTATGCTGATCATGTGCAATAGCCACATTTGAAATGCATGTTGGTAAATTGAGTGCCACAATGGTTCATAAATTAGCTCAGTGTGTTACGCACTCATTGCAAAGATATGTGTTCCTATGCAAGATTTGAATAGTTATGTCTGCAGTTTATAAACCTGCCTGTGTATGTACTTGGTCTTGCAGCACAACAGGTGCTACAATCAGCAATGTACCTGCACCGAGTAGGGGTGCTATAAGAAATGAACATGTCATCCTTATGGTGAAGGTCTAGAAATTGGTTTCTTCAGATGGGGTGTTGTAAAACCTAGGCCATCACCTCCAATGATGAGCATAAACTGTTAGTCCAAGAGATGAATAAGTATCCAAATTTGGAGTGAAAGCATTCCTGCTTGTATCCTGGCTTTGCCAGCAGACAATAGAGTGATCCTGGTCAAATCATCTAATATCTCGTACATTACTTTACTGTTGTAGAGGAGGTTCCAGACATGACCTGCACCCCTGCCCCTCAGTTCGATCTGCCAGGAAGGTACCCACCAAGGGGCGTGACGTATGAAGAGCAAATGAACCAACAGAGAGCCGCACTAGGATTCTGCCCAGTATACATTAGGGGATCCTTGCCTGTTGAAGTGCCCATAACAAGACAGCCCTGGGCAGCTCGGTAGCCTATCAGACAGCCATACCAGCCGCTGATACGAAATGAGGAGTACCTTCATGCGGTCCACGAAGAAACCCCAAAAGCCTTAATGGAAGGCCAGTAGAAATGACATAAGTGCCTGAACAGACTCCCAATGAACAAAAGTGGCTATCGAAGACAAGCATGCCAGTGCGAGTAGCCACGAAAATAAATGTAATGGACACAGAGAAGACACAATGTTAAAACGTAAGGAAATGGTGCTGCGAGACAAAATGGAAGCAACCGTCCTGTTAAACGTGTGTAAATAGGCTTGAAACGCAAGATGCTAAGAAACCGATATGGCTTGCAATGCTTAGTAGAATAATAGAAGTGGCATGCGCCGACTATATATCTACCTCAAGAAGCACATTATACAAGTGCGACTCTATTTTGTAAAAGCAGAAATGTACCCAGGCAGCCAGAGGCCTGACAGGCCAAGTTTTCGAAACCCAGCCAAAGGCAAGAGAAGGAGCAGAATCGAAACTCAACAAAGAGAGGCTCATGTCTAGGAAATCGAGGTCAGCCAGAGAAGGGGAGGAGAGCATCAACTTGCAAGAATCAGGCTCCGGAGCATACCAGCTCGCCCGTGAAGGTCAAGATAATTGAGGCCCAGGCAGGTGGCAGAGCCGAAGCAGAATTAAATACAATAAAAGCTGGAAACTGAAGCAGATTCATGGTGAACAGACACGTGACCTGCCAGGCGCAAAGAAGTACCACCGCCTGATGTCATCCAGAACCCGAGGATGCCATAACTTCTTCTGATAAGAGACTACAGTTCTGAGGCCATACCCAGCCAACTAATTGACACATAGCCCTAAGATACTGATTGATGGAAGGGAGGCAGGGTGAAACTTGGGACACCAGGCACCTGGTTTTCCATTCTGCATGCTGCTAATTAAAATGGGGATTTATGACTAGGGGTGTAACTCGCCCAATCACAATAGACGAAGTAATCTAGGGTCCTATAGCCAGTAGAACCAATGGGACGTCGCACTTGTAGTGACGTCTATCACGATTAATGTAGAGGGTTGGACATAGACGCCCACCAGATAAGAGTTATCCAATCCACATGCTCTGTTACCGTATACAGATATAGGACCTATACTTAAGTTACCTTTCCTAACCAATTATATTGCATGATCATTTTTGTAAAGTTGGACGTCAATGATGACGAGTTTTATGCATAAAAGTGGCTGTTCAACTGAAGTTCGGGTAAGTCGGGGCGAGAGAGGTGATCGCAACGTGGCTGATTTCCATTTGTTTTCACTGTCTGATGTACTTGCCATTAAACAGACTTCCCTTTGCCAACTTACTGAGTCCTCATTATTGAGTTGTGCTGGAGTATGTGAATCCTGCACCCCCAGTCCTCACATGGTGCAGCTATCTTGTCTTACAAGCTCAGAAGGGTGAGTACTGACCTATGGGCACGTCAGTAACTTCCTCCCCTCTCTGAAAACTTGGTAGCAGAGGATGGTTTCGGCCATCGAGTATTGATTACCGATTGATAGTTATAAGACACCTTCAGACCTACGGCACAAAGTAACTCGGGCCCTCGGTAAGATCACGAGTCCTTTTGCCATTCCGGCTGTGTAGACTGAGAAGCTCCCCATGGACAATGATAGAGTAAAAGTTTCAGAAATCTGCAGTGGGTCTGAAGGAACCCGCCTTTCCAAGCATAACCCTTCTCATTCCCACGGGCAGCGGATCGGACGAAAACCTTAAAAGCAGGGAGAGGAAGGGGCGGTGATCCCGAAGTCCCAGAGAGGAAAAGATGCGATTGGTGAGTGAAACAACAAACTTGTTACTTTGGCAAATGTCTCGTAGGCATTAGAGTAAATAAGGGAAAGGTAACAGAGGGTGTCGGAGAAAAAATAAAGTAGGTAGAAGTAGAGAAGACTGTATTTATATAGGGGATTAATGGCTCGAGCATAAGAAATAAAGAGTGAATACCAGGGGGGGGCACCTGAGAAAAAAAAAACGTAAGGAATACGAGGGGGGCACCCCAACGTAAGGAATACCAGGGGGGCACCTGAGCAAAAACGTAAGGAATACCAGGGGGGCACCTGAGCAAAAACGTAAGGATTCGCCTTGTTCCTGCAATTTAAAGAGTGGTCAGAAGGAACGTGAACCCAGAGCCCACAGTGGGGGGACAATTTAGGCTACGGTGACGATTAAAGACGTCACAAAAGGGGTTCGTTCACATCCCATGGTGGGGTATTGATTAGAAGGCAGGTATATGTGTGACCAGCTGGCGTCTGTCTAGTCTGTCAAGCGTCTGTCATATATGTCCTGTGTATGTCAAATGTGAAATTATTGTATTGATGATTGATTTAAATGCATTTTGGCTTCACGCAATTTCGTAACTAACAGGGAATCGCCTTTGAATTGATGAGTTATGAGTAAATAGTTGGTACAAAATTTAGCGGAAAAAAACCCAAAAAACTAAAAATTTGGATTGGAGCCTGCGTATGTGGTGCTCGCTTATACTAGTGGAAAGATGAAAGACTGTAATATTGTTGGTGATGAAATTAAGAATGGAGGAAGTTACCCCACTTGCGCATTTATGCAGGCAACTGCCCAAGCATGCAATAAAACTGAAGAAATATAGCCAGGAGTGGGTTAAGGGTACCGCCAATAAGATGTTTATGCCTTGGCCCCAGAATGGGTCACTTTCTAAGGCTGTTTTACAGCACATGACCACCTTCCTACACGCCACATATACAGGCAAGAAGCTAGAGAAACGTCTTGCTGTGCTTGAGTTATGGAAAATGTTTGAAGAAACAAAGGTGGAAGAACCACCCACAGACTGGATACTAAATGCATGTACGGAGGGGGGTGAGATGCCTACCGCGCCACCAGCCCCGCCTGAGCCAGTCATCGAAGGGAGCAAAACAGAAGGGCTTTACCCGCTAAGAGAAGTCATGGCAGCTACGGGTATAGCAACCCCGCATATGAGTCACCTACGTGCAGTTGTGACGAGATCAAGGAGAGGGAGCAGGAGAGTAATCTTGCCTCTGCAGTCCCGAGGGACAAGGAAAGACGCAATTATGGAAAAAAGGATCAGGCACAGACTAGTGCATCTCTCGAGAAAGAGAGAGAGGGAAAGAAGTGGAAAGGAAGTGATGAGTTAGCATTCGCAAAAGACGAATGGATGTGAGGGCAGATACTATTGAAATTAGATGGAGAGGGAAGCAATGAGGTACGGTCGAGAGAAAAGACTGATGAAGCAAAACAAAGGGAGAAGGAAAGGAAGAAGGAAGTAAGGGATGAAAGGACAAGAAGGAAAGATAGGTTAAGACGAGAACAACTATGTCACGAAGAGCAAGGAATACCGCTCAGTCGCACACAATACGCAGCCTATGAAAAGTACAGGCAGAACATGCTGAAGTTAGAGGAAGAGAGGAGAGTGCATGAAAGAAAAGTAAAAAAGCAGGAAGAGGAGGAAAGTAGAAGGGCAAAAGAACGTAGAAATGAACGAATGAGGGAAAGATAAGGCTAGGTAGGAAGCAAAAAAGCGAAAGGAAATAGATGAGGAAATAGAATATAAGCACAGACAGAGGGCACAGGATCTTGAATATTTGGAGCGGGAAATTATTAAACCCAGTCCTACAGTAGAATGGGAAGACATAGAAGATTTTTTTCATGCTAGCCATGCGGTACCGGGTACAAGCGGGACTAATATTGAAGATGACGTCGACACCAGAAGCATTGGGAAACGATTGCTAAAATCTATGATGAGATGGGACTGGAACTAGTTTACCAAGGGGGAAGGGAAGATGAGCGCTTAGAGAGCACTCAGCTATATGACACTGAGGATGTCACCCGAAGTAGTGGGAGCAGGGGACTGCCCTAGACAGGCTAGAGATTGGGCAAAACGAAGAAGACGCTAGGAGTTGAGTAAACTGGGAGTACTCAGAATCTGACTCTGGTCGGGAAACGGAGGATGTGGCATATGAAGAAGGGAGACAGTGTGAAAAACGTCCCCCAGGGGACCGAGGGGTATGATGGTCAGATGCTAGCAGGTCCACAAGTAGGGCACCGAAGTCTGCCGCGCAGTCCGGCCGTCATGAAGGAACACCCCACGGTCAGCGGGAGGCATCAACACCTGCCTATGCAGGCAGACTAAGGGCATTGCCAGGTAGATGGCAAGGCAGGAATGCCACCCCGGCAATAGACCAGAGAGCTATGGGGAAAGAGAAGGAGGACTGCGCATTCCAATTCCCGTTGCTAGAAAAGTGGGGAGCAAGACCACAATATATTCCATGGCCACATATGGACCGAGAGAATCTTAAAAATAAGCTTCCAATGCTGACATCGGGAGCCGGAAAGTGGATACACGAGTTCAAGAAAATGACGGGGGTGTCACCTTAGCTATAGGGGACATTAAGGGCCTCCTAATTTCTATACTTGGTGAAAGAGCAGATGATGTATGGAAACGGGCAGGCTATCCTAGGGTAACCTTAACTGATACCTCCCATGATGGAGCGCCATTTAATAACTGCAGAGCAGCAGTGTGGAAAGTGCTTCGAACGCTATACCAGACACATCCGATATGGGAGCTATAATGACTCAGAAAATGAAAGATTCCGAGGATCCGTTGATTTGATTCCATCATTTTCAGGACGCGTGGGTGCTTGAAACGCATGAGTCTTGGACGAAATCTATCCCTGTATTCTACCACATATTATGCCAAGGGTTGCCTGAACCGGAGCAGAAGCAGCTAAAAAAATTGGTAGGAGTAGAAGGCAAACCATGGGCTGAAATACAGTTGACAATTGCACACTACTGTAGATTGTTGCAAGAAAAGAATCCAAAAAAAGAGGCAACGCGTAAGGGAGATGAGGCAAAGCTAGTGCAAAAGAAACTCTCGAAATATGCTCTCAAAGGAGCCATGCTCACCAGCCTGCTGAGCCAAGCGCACAACAAGCGACCAACCCATTGCAGAATAATCAGGTTAACGCAGGGTTCTACCCGAGAGGAAGGGGTTTTGGAGGAAGAGGATGGCAGAATAATCAGGGAGGGTTTCGAGGTAACCAAGGAGGTTTTCAGAATGTTGAAGGGGGCTTCCAGAATGCAGAGATGGGCAGTCCAGCTACGCCAGATGGACAGATGAACCGACCACCGCCAGTGTGTTGGCTGTGTGGAATGACGGGACACGTAGCGTGTATGTGCAGAAGCCAAGGCATATGGCAGAATTGCCAAGGGATGGGGACAGGCATGATGAATCAACCTGCCGTCCCACAATCGGGCGGTGCGCAAAATTACACAGTGCAGCTGCAAGCGTCATGCGTGCAGCAAGGTGCACAGCAAGTGGTTCAACCACCGAACATGGGAAACTTGCCGCAGGGACAACCCCAGCAGGCACCGCCGCAAATGTCTCAGGGCACTAGCTCCGGAGGGGAGATAACCCTGGGACTGGGGGAAATCAACAAATATACAGTGGACCAAACTTATATATAAAATAGGACAGCTCACGGGGGACTCTGATGTGCTCTATCCTATCAGTGACACCAGATCCTAACAGGCAACCAAGGGTGAATGTCACCATAGGGGGGAAAGAATATTCCTTCTTAGTTGATACGGTTGCAACGTGCTCGTGCATTCGAGAAGGCAAGTTTTCCTTGTCCGGCGAGGCTATAGATACTCAGAGTTTCACTGGAGTTCATAGTAGAGTTCCCTTTACAGACGCACTCCCAGTCTCAGTAGGAGAGCGCAGAATGAATGTACCCCTATTATATTCACGTCCGACTCCAGTAAATATTCTGGGTCGGGACTAAACTAAACATGACCATCTCGTTTACCGAGAATGATATAGTGTGCTCCCCTCCAGGAATGCATTATTCAAACGTGTGCAAAATGATCAGAGCATACTCTGGACGTGCAGCAATGAGGGCTATACCGCTAGAACCAGAGGTCTTCGCATATGGCATTCGGGTGCTTATGGCGGGATTGCCAGGCCTCACGGACAAACCTATGAGATACCCGGATGAGATTCTATTCAGACCAAGAATACCCATGCACGAAGAGAAGGGACAAGTATTTCCTTTAAAGTTGCAATTTGCCGCAGTACGAGGGAAAGTGGTATTTGTCAAAGGATGTGAAGATGAAGGCTAACAATGGGGTGCGATTGTCACCATCGAAGAAGGGTACCGAGTGAATGACGTCACCGATGACGATCTGTTCGAAGAACACCCTGACCTAGAAGAGACAAGGGTGAAAGTGAGCCTCATATTTTGGGTCAAAATGATCAAACGAGAGGTGCCGCAGAGAATGATGTTGGCACTAGTACATCCGAAATATTTTGATGACGACATGGCCCAAGTGCATGCCGCATTATGGACAACAGGACCCTGCGATGTAGGACTCCTGAAGGGGGCAGGGGAAGTGAAAATTAAACTGAAGCCAGGAGCAATTTTACCATGAGCGCGACAGTATCCCATGTCCAGAGAGGCAGATGAAGGGATTGCGAAGACAATCTCCGCCATGATGGAGCAGGGCATCCTTGTGACATCAGAATCGCCATGTAACACAGTGATTTACCCTGTCAAGAAATCAAAAGGAGGGTCTTGGCGTTTAATACAAGATTTAAGAGCCTTAAACGATATTGTTGAAGCTGAGTTCCCTCTAGTCCCGAACCCCTCTACAATTCTATGCAACATACCCACTGAGGCAAAATATTTCACGGTGATCGATCTGAAGAATGCGTTTTTCTCGATCCCGATGCACCGTGACTCACAAGACCTGATGTCATTTACTTTCAGACAAATGCGCCTGAAAAGCACAAGGTTGCCACAAGGGTACTGCGAGTCCCCGTCTATGTTCAACAGAGTCCTGCAAATGGACCTAAGCAATATTCAGGTGGACAGTGTTGTGTTGCAGTATGTAGATGACATTCTGATCTGCAGCACCACTGAAGAGCAATGCAGGCAAGACTCTGTCCAGCTACTAACCATACTGGCTGATTAGGGATACAAGGTTGATAAGGAGAAGCTGAAGTACTGTCAGCCAAAAGTATTGTACATAGGGCAACTGATTTCACATGAGGGGAAGAAGGGGACCCCAGAGAGGGCTGAAACTATCATGAACACGGCCAAGCCTGTGCAATTACATCAGAGCATGGGTCTTCGACGACAGCTAATACACCAAGCCCTTGCTCCAGGCCCTAAAAAAGGCTCAGGCGACAAGGGAAGATATCGAGTGGACCGAGGCAATGGAAAAGGGGTTTACAGAACTCAAGGGGGTAATTTGTAAGGCCCCAGTTCTCGGGATTCCTAATTATGCAGAGGAATTCTACCTGTTCTCACATACCAATAGTAATTTCATGACGGCAGTGCTCGCGCAGCGAACCTCACTGGGGTACAAGCCGCTAGCATTTTACAGCGGGAATCTGAACCCTGTCATGAAGGGCCATTTCCCATGGAAACAAAATCTAGCTGCCGCCGTGTTCGCCATCGAGAAGGCGTCATCCATTGTGATGGGGTGCTCCATGACACTGTATGTTGAGCACTCACGGTTCACCATACTAGAGAAGCCAAAGGGCACACTGACGTCTCAAAGAGCATCCGCCTATGAAGTGATTATCTCTAATCCATCGATCAAAATAGTGCGATGTAAAATTGTAAACCCTGCTACGTTCATAGCTGAGCCAGTCACAGAGGGAGACCCCATGCACTACTTTGCGAACTATGAGGAATTCTATGATGAAATTCCCCAGGGTAAAGGAAAATGCCCTGGCGAGTGGAAAGATCGTCTTCACTGACGGGTCCTTGAGAATAGACCAAGAAGACGGACAAAGGTATACAGGCGTGGCTGTGGTGAAACACCTGGTGAACGTGGAGTTTCGAGTACTTGTTAGTGCACAAAAACCATCTCACTATTCAGCACAGGCTGCCGAACTATTGGCACTGATACTTGCCATTGAGAATCATGCAGACCAGGAAGTAACGGTTTACAGCGACTCCGCCTGTGTGACGTCCACAGTGCATGCAGGCTTAGCGCGCTGTAAGAGGAAGGGCTACCTCCGAGCAGACGGCATGCCAGTGCAGCACGCAGCCTTATTAGACAGGCTGGTAAAAGCACTACAGCTCCCGGTGGGCATAGCGGTCGTGAAATGCACCGCTCACACCAACGGGACAGATTTCGTGTCACGTGGAAATCATGAAGCGGACACGGAAGCCAAGCGTATGGCATCTAGGAACGAAACAATCATGGACGTGGAGGTGGCACGTACCCATGAGCAGATGATGGTAGAGCGAGCCATACCAGAAGCCTATAGCAATATGGGGCAGACTCAGCTAATGGAGCTCCAGGGGGAGGCACCTCAGGAGGAGAAAAATCTGTGGAAGTGTCGAGGGAGTTCTTTAAACCCCTCTGACGAGTTGTGGAGGCAAGACAGCACTGCTAAACCAGTAATGCCTGTCACCCTTCTGAAAGTAGCGCTAGAACAGCTTCACTACACCATTCACATGTCAAAAGAAAACCTAGCCGCAACGCTCGCAGAAGACTGGTTCACACCGAATTTAGCAGAGCATGTTGCATTTTTCATGGTGAACTGCATTATCTGCCAGCAGTTCACCACTGGGCACACATTAAAAGTAGTGAGAGGAATCATTCCCAGACCAAATGGACCATTTCAGCACTTACACATCGATTATGTCGATATGATTCAAGTGTGCAATGGGTACAGGTATTTAATTGTGGTGGTGTGTCCATTATCTAGATGGATAGAAGCAGGTCCCTGCACACATCCCGATGCTACCTGTGCTGCCAAGTTCCTAGTGAGAGAGGTGTTACCTAGATGGGGGGTGTGTGAAGTAATGAGATCAGATAACGGGGCTCACTTTGTAAATTCAGTTTTCGAATAGATTAGCTTGTTGCTTGGTATAAAGCACAAGTCCTTGTCGGCGTATCACCCTGAGGGGAATGGGAAATGTGAACGGATCAACGGCTTGCTTAAGGAGAAGATAGCCAAGTTGAAGCTCACAGTAAAGAAGGGATGGCTGCACTGTCTAACATTGGCATTGTATGCACTTCGGAACCAACCAGGATCCGACCATCATCTCACGCTGCACGAGATAGTTACAGGCAGAAGGATGAGGACCCCTCTTACCCCCGAGATAGAGCTAGATGTGATTCCCAGTCAACTAGGGAGATTCTGGGAGCAGAAATGAAAGACTATCTCAACTGTATGACATCCAGTGCCTCTGTCATTACAGACCAGCTGCAGAGACGGCGAAAAGGGGACATCGCAACACAAAACGCAACAGAAAGTGCTGATGCAGGCGCAGCTCAAATCCTTTCTGCGCCCCTCGTCTTCCCTGGTGACACAGTATTGGTGAAGAACCACACAAGAAAGAGGTGGGATGAGCCAAGATTCAATGGTCCCTTCATCGTAGAGTACTGCACCCCGTCCACTGTCAAGCTCAAGGGCAGAAGAGCCTGGATCTTCCTAAATGACATTAAACCCTACATAGGAGAAAGCCCTCCTGCTGCATCCTGCTGTGAAGAAGCTACAGACAACGGGAAAGAACCTCAGCACGTGCATACAAGATCCATGACGAGGAAGAAGGACGCATGAGCAGAAAAGACAAGACGAAAAGAGCTCTTGTGAAAATCTTGACCTTACACCGAACTTTTCCCCTAAGCATTGAAAGGGATAAAAGCAACAAAACGAACACTCTGTGCAGCCAAAGATACAGGGTAAAGAAGAGAATTGCGCACCCAAAGCCGCAGTAATGCAACTCATATAAATGTTTAGAGCCACATTGAACACTGAAAAGACCCTAAGACTCTGATAAGCGGAAAGTAAGACATTCCTGAGAACCAAAAACAACATCCCGAAGCAACCAGAACTAAGACTGTGCCACAAAGCTCATGGTCTCCCCCAGTAGGAATATTACAAAGGATGTGCTTTCCTGTTTCCGATTAGTATTAGAGACATATCCATCACTCGTAGGGAGAGACACAAGTATCCCAGATTTCATCCAAAATCCAGCTAACAGGAAGATAATACAGCAACTACTGACTGTCCTAGCAGAGGCTTTTGCTGAAGTGCCAGAGTACTGGGAATAAGGACAAATGCTGCCACCTCAAGTGATCATCAATTAACTGACTTACACCCTATTTTTCCGAATCATAGAGGAGTTCCCAGGAGCTGTTGGGAGAACCACAGATACCCTAACCTTCATCAGAGACCCAAGAAACAACAAATTCCTAAACCAAGTATGGTACAAACTAAACTACGTGGTTGCAATCCACACAGCGGGAAAGTGTAAAAACTGTTCGCGTCAAAAGAAAGGATTGTGATCAGGACCCAGCAAACAAGGCAGATGTCCCTGTCACCCGCAGATACCCAGCTGGCTCACAATGTCATGCTCAGACTAGTCACAGACTATCCAGAAATTGTAGGAAGGCCTGCAGATGTTGACGTCATCACCTTCCTTAGAGATCCGGCCAACACCCCACACATGGGCACACTTCTCCATGGCATAATGCTCCAAGTGGAACTGTCCAACTTCCAGCGAGAATCCCTAAGGAGATTCCAGTGAGACCGTTCGCCGAGGGACGGATCGAGGAGACGAAGACTGTTCACGCTGCAAAACAGGCATGTGATCTAGAGACTAGAAAACAAGAGCAAATGTTGTTGACACCAGAAGACAGCAGATACACATACCAAGTCTTCTTCCATCTCATTGAGAACTTTCCAGAACTTGTGAGTAGACCCAACAATGTTGACGTATCCACATTCCTCAGAAACCCAGTAAAGAACGCTCAATTAAACAGGCTCCTGAGAGCCATCATAGTGCAACTAAGAAGCAATTATGGACATCCACTGCTGAGGAGAACCCTAGAAGGAGGAGATCCAAAATAGAACCTTTCGTCATCCTACCGCCGTGGAGCAGACAGAGGAAAGAGACACTATTCTTCAACGTGTCACCAAGAGACGCAACGAAAGGAGCGAACACAAGAACTTCACCATTTTTATTTTTATTTTCCTTCAACCTTCCCATTTTTCTATTTTTCCTATGGTCACTTTTGCTTTTATGTTTTGTTCCTATTTTTGCAACATCTTATTTTTGTGATTTTAACTCATTTTTTTACCTTTTCCTTATGTTCATTTTTATTTTTGTTCCCAGTTTTACAACTCTATTTTTGTGAGTATAGCTCAGTTTTTCCTATTTTTGCCACACGTACACTTTCAGTTTTTATTTTATTTTTATTTTTACTTTTTCAGCATTCCATTTTGTGTGATTTTGTAGCAGTTCCATCGTTTTATTCTTTCGCATTGAACTGTTTCCAGCATGTCCTCAGGACCGAGGCAAATTTGAGGCGTTCATTGGGACCTCACCTACTACAGATACGCATAAATAAATGTGATGTACCAGAGTTGATAGCCTAACCTTTTTCCATAGTCTAGCGAACAGAACCGTGCTGCATACCCAGAGACTATCATCATCACCCACAAGAGGGGGGACACTTAAAAGCACTTGACACTTTAGTAGTAATAGACCTTTTGAACTGTGAGATCAAAGCACAAAAAGAATAAATAATTAACTATGGACTTTATCGAAATGGGGGCCCAGAACAGTAACATAGTTCTACCCCCAGCAGAAGGGCGCCTCCATATCCCTGGAAGAAAATGCTGAAAATTACCGTTCCGAACGATAATGTGCACATGTACAGTGATTACTGTTGTTTTACTATTATTAACAATCAGAACTTCTTTCTTATTGGTGAGCGAAGTGTCCCACTATCAGTACGACCACAGGATAATGAACGTCCGGTCACACAAAAGCACCCAGACCCTATATAGTGATTCCAGTTCCAAGAAAAGCTAATGATAAAGCAAATGATTTGAAATTGAATGTTATTAGCAGTGATACCTATATACATGAGATAATGAATGGGGTGAAAAGCATGAGACAAGGACAGCAAGAAATGAATGATAATGTAGCACTGACCACAGCACGCACCCACACACAGAGTGCATACAAACAAGGGCAAGTGTCAATGGCTACAAGGCTTCTGACGAAGGCAACAGAAAAGGAGGGACTGCCTGCCAAGCAATCGATTCCTGAAAACAAGGGAAATGCACAGGAAAAGCCAAGTGAAATACTAAAGACTGAGGGAATAACAAAATCCCTCAAAAGAACAGAAATGGCCACTAAAGAATTCACAGAGAAGACACAGATGCTAATAAAGTATTTGTTCCCATTCATAGCCCAAGCAAAGAAACCACACGAGGAGTTGAAGAACAGGACTATAGAAACTATGACAACAGGCACACCTTGTAACGCTCACCTGATTCCCGCAGAGGCGCCGGTCTTGACTGGGTGAATGCCGTATCTTCAAAGGTGATGTGTAACACACGGTTGGCTCTTTGGGCTGGACCTCTGTGCACTGTATGTCTGACTCGAAGAGTAAGATGTCTGCAGATAGAAAATATGGGATTAATGAACTGGGGTTATTGGGTGCCTCTCTCCTCTTCCCTTTCTCTTCTCCTGTAGAACCCCAAAGGTTAACGCCCTCACCTTAGGTAAGTGAACGCCGAGCTCTCCATCTGCCTCGGGGCAGGGTGCCGTAACCAGTTTCTTCACTGGATAAGGGTGCAGGCCTCTTGACCTCAGAGGACTGCTGTCCGTCGTTAACTGCACGAACGGTAAGTTCTGGGCACTTCAAATGTCTTAAAGGTCTTTTGTAATGATATCTCTTGTTTTGCAGGGTTCCGGCGATGGTGGATGGCGGGCTGATGAGAGTTGAGGATCGAACCCGCGTGAGGAATAGAAGCGCCTGGAAGCACGTAAGTAAGCGCTTGTAGCCTGCTTCACGATGCGCACTAACTGTCCCTTTTATCTTGCAGGTACAAGTTCGGAGCTTTAGAGAAGCTGAAGGGTGCTGGAATACCCACTGGATTCGGCGTGGGAAGGAGTAATGGCACGTGAGTAATAAAGTTGCCCAATGTCTTTAAACGCACCTTCTTTTGTCTTTCAGATGCGGGATGCAGCGCCGAAGGCCTCCGGAGCGTGCGAAGAGCTGGTAAGCTTTTGTCTTTCAGATGCCGGAATGCAGTGCGAAGACCTCCGGAGCATGCGAAGAGTAGGTAAGCCTTTGTCATTCAGATGCCGGAATGCAGCGCGAGGCGTTGGTGACAGCCGATGGACCAGGTAAGAGATGCGCTGCCACTGAAGACCGTAGTGCTAACCTGTTCTTTCTTTGTCTTTACAGGTGCTGCTGAAGACTGGATTCCAGGATGGTAAGCCTTTGTTCCCTTAGGCCCAGGATCAGAAGCAGAAGACACGATGAGCGTTCTGCTGCGGAGAATGCAGAATAACACAAAGCAAGATTCATCCATCGGGTGTGGTTTAAATAGCCTCCTGTAGTGCTTAGGTGTCTCCTTCCACAGCCACGCCTAGGTAAGAAAGGAGTTCCTGCTTTCCAGAAGAGTTCCAGTGTTCTGAACCTAGGGAGTGGCTCCTGCCCCACCCAACAGGAAAAGTAGTCCCAAACAGAAGAGAATCAGGGGTTCAACTGGCAGGTAAGTAAGCAGCATGGTCTGCTGCAGGTAAGTCCACCCAAGCATTATGAGCCCGGTGCTTCCAGCGCTGGGACTGGGCATCTTTATGAGCCTGGTGCCACTGGCGCCAGGACAGGGTCCAAAAGGTCCCAATTGGGACTGGCTGGCACTCGGAACCGGGGTTATGGGTCTGCTTCCAAGGGATTCGGGCAAGTCCTGATCTTTTGGAAGCAGAGATCATGACACACCTGCTCCAACACAAGGAACAAGCCGCAAGCCCACAACACAGCCTCACGTTGGGAAGTTGGCGAACAAATGGTGGTCAGGGGAAACGGACGACAGGCTACAAAAGGGAGGGAAAGGAAACACAAAGCCTTCTCCTACCATAGCGACACAGTCGAGACAGCCTGCCCCTCTGAGATACCCGAAGTGGAAAAGCAGCACAGATGCATTCAGAGACATAGTCATAGCTAACTACAGAAGAACGCTAAGAATCAAGAGAAGCCCTCACGAAGATTCCAATGAACTTAACGACTACCTGGATAGCACAGCCCATCTTGGAAACAAGGTATGGTACCAGCACATGAAGGAAGTAGGACGAAGGCAGTCAGAAGGTGAATGCTTCGTCTGTGCACTCCTGCAATACGGTATGGGAAAATCCAAGATCTTTGTGGCTGTAGAAATTGATGTCCTGACAGCACACTGTATGTCACACGTAGCAATGTGCAAGACCAGAGGCCAGTTCATGGGCAATGATGCCTCCCTGAAATGGGCAACAGAAGCAACTGACCCTGACGAGGATGATTATGTTCAGGACATAAAGACAAGAAACAAAGTCCATACTGAGAATCATGTAATCAGATACGAGAACCCTGGAGTGAAGGGAGCTGGAATTAGATGGGAAGTGAATCAGAAGCTAAACGTTCAAGGAAAAACTCCAGAGGAGGCTCGAAGTTGGAGGAACAGAGGCCAAATGCAGATTTGGGGAACAGTGCTTTCACCAGACGGAAGGGAAAAGGGAGTGGTGATCTGCAGAGCCTTGATGGTCTTTGGTCAATACGAACCTACCATCAACATAGTACGGAACGGATGCAAGCCATTATGGCCAAAACAGAGGAGGACCCCTGCAGATAGTACCATTGGAAAGCCCAAAGTTCTGCATCAGAACAATGGTACGAGGAAGATGGGAGAGAACCAGAACTGCGGACGAGTCTTTGATGCCCCAGGAATGGTACATGGTACCGCAGTAAATATGAATCATTACTGGGCATGTGGATCCAAAGCATATATAAGACTTCCGAAGAACTGGGGAGGCATATGCACAATAGTAAACATCCACGTTCCTGCGCTAGTGATCCCAAAAAGTGACCTGAGTATTGACAGCTTCCCGAAAGCAGATGCTCACCTGAGGAAAAGGAGATCTGAGGAGCTAGTACCCCGAATGAAGAGAGAGAATTACTTTTCTACCAAATCGAAGGAAGCATTCCATGCAATCCCATACAAACACAGGCTGTTTAGCCTCACCTCATCCGTATTCACAGCAATACTCTTGCCACACATCCAAGTTGGAGCAAATACTAAATGGTTGCAGATAACCCGATGGGAATTACTGCAGACCATCAACACCACTGTAAAAGGATTCAACGCGATCAAGGAAGAACTGAGAGCAATCAGACTGATGACCCTCCAAAACAGATATGTGCTTGACATGATCACTGCAATGGATGGAGGTGTTTGTGCAAAAATTGGAGAATCATGTTGCACATTCATACCATCTCACGATGAAGAGAATGGAACCCTCACAGAGGCCATAAGCATGTTGACAAATCTAAAGATTGAAATGATTGATGAAACGGATGAAGTGGACAATGACAGCTGGCTTGGGAACCTGTTCTCATGGGTCCCACAATGGATGGCTGATATATTCAAGTTTCTGGGAGCCCTGCTAGTAATGATACTAATAGGTTTCTGTGTGATCAAAATAATCATCACACAGTGCCAGAAAACAGCAAAGAAAGCCACTGGGATGAAGATTATGGTCGATGTAGAGCCAGGGTGGAAGCCCAGAGACCTAACTGATGAAGAGATAAAGGACTTTGTGAAGGCCAGTGAGTTTGCGCCAGAAGGAACCAAATTTGCATACCCTAAGAAAAGAAGAAAGTATGAAGGAAAATTGATTTACTGCAGTCCAAATGCCAGCTAATGACCTGGAACAAGGATGAACATGTCAAAACAGCAGGGAATTTGAAAGGCGTGATAAAAATTTGGACTCCAAAGATGCATATTTTTACGCCATCATGTACCAACCCTGAAGATGTTGAACAAAACACTGAAGAATCAAGAGAAATGGAGACGAAAATTGAAGAAGCAGTGGTCGATGAACCAACCAGAAGGGGGAGTGTAGAGGAGGTTCCAGACATCCCCTGCACCCCTGCCCCTCAGTTCGATCAGCCAGGAAGGTACCCGCCAAGGGGCGTGACGTATGAAGAGCAAATGAACCAACAGAGAGCCGCACTGGGACGCTGCCCAGTATACATTAGGGGATCCGTGCCTGTTGAAGTGTCCATAACAAGACAACCCTGGGCAGCGTGGTACCCTATCCGACGGCCATACCAGCCGCTGATACGAAATGAGGAGTACCTTCATGCGGTCCACGAAGAGACCCCAAAAACCTTAATGGAAGGCCAGTAGAAATGACATAAGTGCCTGAACAGACTCGCAGATGAACAAAAGTGGTTATTGAAGACAAGCACGCCAGTGCGAGTAGCCATGAAAATAAATTTAATGGACACAGAGAAGAGAAAATGTTAAAACATAAGGAAATGGTACTGCGAAACAAAATGGAAGCAACCGCCCTCTTAAACGTGTGTAAATACCCCACCCCACCTAGTCCTACTCCACTATTCTCCCTATCTCCCTTCAGTTAATTGCTCTTCTTGCTGTTTTATTGACTGATTCATATTGTAACTTCGCTTCTACTGTTATATTGTTTACGTTTATGTTTTATGTATTAAGTTGTTCACTTGTACAGCGCTTTGGTGTAAAGCGCTTTATAAATCAATAAATACAAATACAAAATAAATAGGCTTGAAACGCAAGATGCTAAGAAACCGATACTGCTTGCGGAGTTCGGCGCTGATTTCCAGTCAGCCGAGTCAATGCGAACCCTGCTTTCCCTGTTTTCAGAGAGGAGCTGCAGCGACGTTCGAGAGACACGGCACCTTTAATTCTCAACTTTCCTTTATAAACGAACTTCCAGCGTGGAGCGCGGCACAGAGTTCGGCGCTGAGTTCCAGTCAGCCCAGTCAGTGCGGACCCTGCTTTCCCTGTTTTTAGAGAGGAGCTGCAGTGACGTTCGAGAGACACTGCACCTTTAATTCTCAACTTTCCTTTATAAACGAACTTCCGTCGCGGATCACGGCACGGAGTTCAGCGCTGAGTTCCAGTCAGCCCAGTCCGCCTCTGTCCGATGCGGGAGACGCCATGGATTCTACTTCCAATGTTTCCATCGATCAGGAAGTGTCGTTATCAGGAGTTGGTCTTCACACGCGAAAACGTCTACTACAGCTGCGGCGGCTGCACACCAAAGCAGCCTGTAAAACAAAGGTAAGCGATGTGTGTGATTCGTCTGCCCCTCCCCCCGGGCAGCTCTAAGCTAGGGAGACGGGAATAATGCGTGACTCTTTGCCTAAAGCAGGAAGCACCTCTGTGTGTACTCCTGCTGCAGCGATGGTGGTAGCTGCGGTACATCAGCCCCCTGTAGCGCAAATGAGTTTTCCTACCGCAATCACCGTCACTACCGCCATCAACACTTTGACTGAAAGCGGCAGAGACACAGCAGAAGAAGTGATGTTGAAATCTACTGTAGACACTGAAAGTGAAAGGGGAAATTATATAAAGAGCACGAACGAAAGAGATGCAGTATTAGAAAAAACATTAGCTCTTACCCAGCCAGGTCCTGAACTATTGACGTTGAATACTGTACCTAAGCAAGATGGTGACTCAGCGAAGCAGGGTATAAGCCAAGGTGGGAGTGTAGCATTGCGGGACAAGCAAGTAACA
This sequence comes from Ambystoma mexicanum, assembly GCF_040938575.1. NCBI lineage: Eukaryota > Metazoa > Chordata > Amphibia > Caudata > Ambystomatidae > Ambystoma > Ambystoma mexicanum. The sequence continues at coordinate 1,433,187,684 of NC_090929.1, read as the reverse complement.
ATTTCAGAAATGAATACTCCTCCACCAGCTACAGTATACCATGATGCTTCAGAGACAACTTTCCCGTTTCACATAACAGACGCTGATATCTTAGCGGCAAAGTCACCTGCAGAGGATGTACCCTAGAGATTATTTCCGAAGGAAAGCTCCTTTCAACAACAAAACGAGTATTGTACAGATTCTAAGAGACATTGTAAAACACCAGACGCTGCCACCACCCCAGAAGTGGTGATTACAAAAAAGCAGTTGAAACAAGAAGTATACATCGATTTGGAGGAAAACATGGACCCTAATTCCAAGGAACATTTGGCTGAAGTAAATGCATCCAGCGGAAATATCGAATCAGCAACAGAAAAAGAAAATAATAAAACAGATCAGGTAGAACCTGCAAATACCCTGATACAAAGGCCCAATCCAAGACTAGTGGTAAACACCACAACAAACTTTGATGTGGCGGCATGTGAAGCGCGCTTTACCAAACGGTTAAAAGCAGATTTCATCCAAATGAGAGAGCGCCTCAACGATAGTTTTCCTAAGAAAAAAGATCAGAATCTTTGGATCAAACGAAACGTGAGCACTCTGACAAAGGAATCTACGCACAGAAACGGTAAAGAAACCTCATTACAAAATCTGTTGATAACATTATGCCCCATCAACCTCGACATCTCAGATGAGGGCCTAGAAACAAGCGGCAGTAACTTTGTAATGACCTTGGACCAGGAGGATGAAGAGCCAGTGTCAGGAAGAAAAACAAAAAAGGAATGCTCAAATGAAGCTCAGCAAGCAGCCAATCACCATCATGAAAATCCAAGAACCTCCAAAGGGAACATTTCTATAGCCGCAGGGATACAGATCCATAACAATGTTTTGGCTGCCACATCCATCTCGATGATGCCGTTTATGAAATTATATGAATCATTAAACGATGCACTGCGAGATCAGAACTCTGTTCTAGTAACCTTAAACAACAAAATCTCGGCAATGCAGAAATTGAATGAGCATTTAATTTCACAGTTGGAATCGGAAGCAGCAACTTCGCGACAATGGCATTCGCGACTCAACGAAATAACGAAGCGTGAAGTAGTAGCCGGCAACACTGTAACAACTTGGGGTTTCTTACCCAGACAAGCAACACAATGTCACAATCTACAAGGGACGTTTCACCAAAAGAAGCAGTTGCACTAAAAGAGAAGTCGAGAGACAAGGAGTCTAGCAGTTTAACAACAACAGCTGAAAAGGATGGCCGTAAGGCTGAGACCTCAAAAACCAAAGAAAGTGTGGTCGCAGAAGTAGAGAACTCTAAATTGCCAGGCACACATGAGGCAAGTAAGAATACAGCAATTGAAACACAAGTGGGCAGTACATCTACTGAAGTGGTAATTATACCACAATCAAATCATAAGAGTGCTGACATAATAGAGGAACAAATGGCCTCCTTTGGGATCTTTTCTGGTACTGCAAAATCAATTAAAGTAGTAGCTGCCAAGTCAGCATCGCAAAAAAGTAAAACAGTAAAAACTACACAAACAAAAGGCAAGGGGCCTGCCTCCAAACGTCCCCATACAAATGGGGCAAAAAAGTTCATACGAAATCTGACAACTCCCCCTCGACTAGAAAGTTTGAAAAGCAGTAAAACAACTGTGCAAATTGAGATTCTAGTCAAAGAGTCGAATCCTCTTTTAATGTTACCCAAGGAAACAGTGAAAATCCAACAACTGGCTACAAAACGTTCTCGTGATGAGACAATGTCTGCAGAGGAGGGGGTTGATAATAATTCAATAGACCTATGTGATCTATCGACTTATACAATTGATGATGAAGCTGACTCAGAAAATATGATAAAGACGAATGAAGATCATGAAACACTGATGGTATGTGCAGTTGCACCCAAAAGAACAACCACAAAACAGTAACAAGAGATACCCAGTCATTTCGGACGCCCGAGAAAAAACAAGTAAGAAGTTGCAAGATGCATTACAAAATGCGCCTTCAAAGTGTAATCCCAAATACACCACTGCTCAAGCTCAAAAACAAAAGCAAAAAACACAGAGTGAAAAGGCGACTGCGTATTCACAAGAAAAAAACAGTTGGTGGAAACTGGAATTGGAAAATATATTGGATGATAACAGTGACCTAAATTTAAACAGAGCTAATGTAATGAGGTTATTACATTATGTACCAGCACTACGTAATATAAGATCGGACGACATTGCCATTGTCGAATACAAATCAGAAAGAAGATCAGATTGGGTGGTGCTCCATATGAAATCTAAGAATTTAGCTAAACCACTTTTGGAAGCAAAAGAAGATCTTCTGTTTTTTGGGTTTGATCTGACAGTTTGTGATGTCCAACAGCCACCAATGGACGAGGCAAATGAGCAGAAGCAGAATAGATCCTCAAATAACAACAAAAGAGACGATTTATGGAAACAAATGAAACAGCAATCATCTAACGCAACTAGAATGCTTGACGACAAGATCCATGCTTAGGATCACGCAGGGTCAAGAGGTGTGACCCAACTCTTAACATCATGGAACACCTGTGGTTTTGCTAATTTATTCAAGGATGGCGATATACAAGATCTAAAAAGTACCTTTATTTGTCTGCAAGAAACGTGGCTGCGAGAGCCTCCATCAAGTGACGGATATACGATATTTCCAAACACAGCAGGAAAAAATATATTTGGATGTCCCTTTTCTGGCCTTCTAACCATGGTAAAGAACTCGGCAGGATGGGAAGTGTTATACACCCATAATCCAAATTTGTTCGTTCAAGCTTTAACATTGCAAACAGTAGTTGAAACCCAGGATGGGAAATCTTCAAATCAACAACTTCTGCTACTGAACTTGTATTGGAATCCTGTGATGATTGCTGAAAAAGAATATCTAGATGCGGTTACAACGGAAATAGATAAATGCTATGCATCTTTCTCTGACCCGTTTGTAATAGCATGTGGAGATTTAAACTACACATGGTTTGATAAGGTTAAAATGCGTAAGCCATGCGAACGACTAAAAAGTCCATCATAGTCAGACGATCGCGGTACACAATGGGAATTCCAGTTGATGCTGCGACAATGTGCAATGCTGAACGATGTAATCAAGGGAGACATCCCCGCAGCCGATACGTGGCAGCGAGGGGATACGTCAAAAACCCTTGATTATATTTGGGCCTCCGAAAATCTTCATTCGCATATTACAAACTTTGTGATAAAGAAGAGTGTAAAAAGTGACCATAATCCGTTAGTGCTGTCGCGGGAGAACCCATACAAAAAGCAGCTGCAAAGATATATAATTCCACTAGACATAAATAATGCCCAAAATCAAATACGAATGAATAGTAAGCAGATTGACAAATTAACAACGGGATATATTCAAACACAGAAATCACAGAATCAAGTGGAATATATATCATTACTAAAAAAGTTTTCCCACACAAACAAACCAAAAGTAGGAAGTATCTCGAATACGCGTCAATTCAGCCCAGCCTTAGAGGAGGCAAAGAAACAGCTGCAAAAAGACCTGAAGCAGATAAGGAAAAAAGGTGGACTAAAAAAAGAGTCGTTGATGAAGAGAAGACGCCGACGTTATCGTAATTGGCTAAAGTCATTTAATCACATACGATCTCAAGAACAAGCCGAACTGATGCTCCGTCCATTAATACAAAAAGATAGCCGTAACATCTGGCAAATTATAAATACTGGCAAATTGAAGAAGACAGACGCACTAGCGAATGGACTGAATGCAACCAGTTGGGTAAATCACTTTACAACAGTATTCAATGACCAGGAAAGTGGGAAGTTAATCGATCCATGGGTCGAAGCAGAAAGATGGAATGTCATCGAAACCACAGAAGACATCGAATTAGCAATTCAGAAATTGACAACCTTCCGAGCAGCCGGACCAGATGGCATTTTAAATTTAATGCTGAAAGCACATAAAGAAAATTGGGCGAAATGTATCAAAACACTATTTGAGCATATTGCAATGACAAAAAAGATACCTGCATCTTGGACAAGCGCGGTGGTAGTTCCAATCTTTAAAAAAGGAAATCGTGGTGATCCAGAGAACTACCGCCCCATCGCGCTGCAAGATACCATGGATAAAATCTTTGGCACATTCCTTCAAAAAAAAATTGCTCAATGAGCGGAAGACGCATTAATATCAGATAACAGACAAACAGGCTTTACAAAAGGCGTTGGAGTGGAATTGAATTTAGTGATATTGAATATAGCCAAACTGAATGTGTTAAAACAAAAGAAGAGGTTATTTCTGGCATTCGTTGATTTAAAACAAGCTTTTGACAGTATCAACCGCCAACTCCTCTGGAACAAACTGAAAAACTGGGGCTGTCCTAATCAACTATTGGCTCCACTAATGGCACTTTATGCAAATACTAGCATTCTTGTACGTTTAAACAGGGAAGGTGATCTAACAGATGAAATATTAACTAAAAAGGGCGTGAAACAAGGCTGTCCCCTAGCGGCTCTATTATTTAAACTGTTTATTGCCGATCTCCCAGCTGTACTAAGACAAACAAGGTGTTTTCCGCCAAAAGTAAATGGAAACCAGATAAGCCATATAGTATATGCTGATGACATAGTATTACTAGACAGCACGGAAATTGGACTCCAAACACTGCTGTCGTCTTTACAAGCATATCTATCAGCAAATCACATGACAATAAATGTAAAGAAGTCACAAGTCATTGCACTGGGTCCAAAAACAAACATCAAGGGTAAAACATTTACGTGGAAAATAAACAATGAAGCCCTGTGTAAAGCAGATACAACTAGATATCTGGGAGTTGTGTTCAATATCTCGATAAGAGAGTGGAGCTGGACAAACGAAGTAACTTCGCGAATGAAAATCCTAGCTCTACAACGAGCAAAACTACACGCTACCTATGGGAAATTTTCATTACTACCACTAATCACCTTCTACTCCCATAAAGTGGTTCTAACATTATGTTTTGGCAGCGAAACAAGTTGGAATATTAACGCGAACTTTTGGTCCTAAGTGGAAGGCAAATTCTGGCGCAAAACTCTCAAACTACCACAATGTACCCCAATGGTGGGAATCCGTAACGAGCTTGGGCTTAACTCTTTGTACTCGGTAGTTCAATGGAAGTCAATATGTTTGCTCTGTAAAATGAGGATAACACCTGGAGCAAAACCATATTTGATTCTAAATAACAAAAGTCAAGATCCGTCCGCAGAATTGCTAAACAGCTGGGAAGAGAAATTGTTGTCTACTCTAGAAGCGGCAGACATAAATATGCCAATGGTAATGACTACTCTGCAATTGGCAAAAGTTAAGTTCAACCAATGGAACTGGATCATAAATACCAATATGAGAGTCGCATTGCCTATGAATATTGATTCAGGTATGTCTTCAACAAAAGTAGGAGACCTACCTAAGTATCTTACCAGATTCCCATCACAATACCATAGAAACCAATTCTAAAGACTGCGACTCAATCGTTACCACACTCGCAAGATCTTGATGAAAAGGAAAGATCCGGCGACAACAAGTGCCATCTGTCGCTATTGTTTGACAGAGATCGAATCATTGAAACATCTGATAATTAAATGCCCAAAGATTGCCAACCAGCGTTCACTACATTTGTCGGGCTTTGCGCCAAAGAATGGAAACCTGGCTGAATGGTAGAGTTATGTAATATCAGGGATTAACACCAATTTGACATGCTCGTTCATTAATTATGTTGATATGATACTCCCATGGCAAAGAAAGCTGAGCGACATTGAGGCGTGAAGTATCAAATTCAAGCAGGGGGAGCTGATGAAGAAAACTGAATAGAGAATTTGAAAACTCATAATGATGAGTTGAGTGGGACTTTGATGACTGGAAGAGAGAAACTGCGGTGGAAAGGCAAACAGGAGGAGAATTGATGGCCATGCTCTTGCCTTGTTGTTCTTCCGTCCCATCGCTGGTTGTCCCATTTCTTGCTCCCCTTTAGAAAATTGGAATGTAGTGATGAAAACTGTGACAAAAAAAGTTTGTTTATTTTTCCAAACTAAAGGCAATAAAATTAAAAAAAAAAAAGATACTGCTTGCAATGCTTAGTAAAATAATAGAAGCGGAATGTGCCGACTATATATCTACCTCAAGAAGCACATTATACAAGTGCAACTCCATTTTGTAAAAGCAGAAATGTACCCAGGCAGCCAGAGGCCTGACAGGCCAAGTTTTCGAAACCCAGCCAAACGGAAGAGAAGGAGCGGAATCGAAACTCAACAAAGAGCAGCTCCTGCCTAGGAAATCGCGGTCAACCAGAGAAGGGGAGGAGAGCATCAACTCACAAGAATCAGGCTCCGGAACATACCAGCTCGCTCGTGAAGGTCAAGATAAGAGAGGCCAAGGCAGGTGGCAGAGCCGAAGCAGAATTAAATACAATGCAAGCTGGAAACTGAAGCAGATTCATGGTGAACAGACACGTGACCTGCCAGGCGCGAAGAAGTACCACCGCCTGATGTCATCCAGGACCCGAGGATGCCATAACTTCTCCTGATAAGAGACTAGAGTTCTGAGGCCATACCCAGCCAACTAATTGACACATAGCCCTAAGATACTGATTGATGGAAGGGAGGCAGGGTGAAACTTGGGACACCAGGCACGTGGGTTTCCATTTTGCATGCTGCTAATTGAAATGGGGATTTATGTCTAGGGGTGTAACCCGCCCAATCACAATAGACCAAGTAATCTAGGGTCCTATTGCCAGTAGAACCAATGAGACGCCATACTTGTAGTGACGTCTATCATGAGTAAAGTAGAGGGTTGGACAAAGACGCCCACCCGATAACAGTTATCCAATCCACCTGCTCTGGTACCGTATACAGATATAGCACCTATACTTAAGTTACCTTTCCTAACCAATTATATTGCATGATGATTTTTGTAAAGATGGACGTCAATGATGACGAGTTTTATGCATAAAAGTGGCTGTTCAACTGAAGTTCGGGGAAGTCGGGGCGAGAGTGGTGATCGCAACGCTGCTGATTTCCATTTGCTTTCCCTGTCTGATGTACTTGCCATTAAACGGACTTCCCTTTGCCAACTTACAAAGCCCTCAGTATTGAGTTTTGCTGGAGTATGTGAATCCTACACCCCCAGTCCTCAATTGGTGCAGTAATCTTGCCTTACAAGCGCAGCAGGGTGAGTACTGACCTATGGGCCCGTCAGTAACTTCCTCCCCTCTCTGAACACTGTCTTCTGTGAAGTTTGCTTCCTCGCATGCTCGTGGCATCGTTTAGCCCATTACTTGATCTTTCTTCTTATGTGGGCCATTGAGTGGAAGGGGTTGTAGACAGAAGGGAACGGACCAGATGTTGCAAGCCTCAGGCAAGCACATTTTAAAGTCTTCTCGTTTGACACCAAAAAAATGATTTGCATATTTGTAAAAATCAAAGGTTTTTATGCACGTTTATAAATGACAATTTCACAAGCCAGTGTTTAGGAACTATGTAAAGCTTTAAAAGCCCCACCCCGATTAAATCATTAAATCACACTGATTGCTTTGCTGGTACTTACATACTTCTCTTGATGATGGAGAGAATGCAGCTAGAATCATTCTGGTTTACACTCTTCTATAATATATATGTATTTGAAATATAAAGTTTGGGAATGTGTTTGGTGTACTTTCCAAGTCAGTTTTATAAAATAAGATTATTTTAGTTCATGGTAAGAACTGGTAATGAAAGTGTTTAATGCAGAAATTGCAGAGTTGGCACAAATCCCAGATTCACTCCTTAACCAGTGTGTGTAATAATGTGCATCTAATTTAATCTTGTATTGCCTAGCTTCTAGAAATTGGCAGTCACAAAACCTTTCAAAATTGTGAGCCCTTCAGAGAGATTTCCTCCTCAGGGTATGATCTTCAAAACAGCCTCACTCATGGTTTCACTGGCTATAGTGTTGCCTCCACCACAATAGTGAGCATATTTATATTGCACACCACAGGCATTTGTTCCCTTGATATCTAATGGCAACACTATTTGAAAACCATGTCCCATTTATAATCTCAGTCTGTCTGGATACAGACACCCTCGTGGTAGTTTCTAATCTGCATCCACTAGCTATGCTATGGTATGTGTAGCTTTCTCCATCCTACCAATTGGTCTCCTCTATCCATGCTTGAGCATGTTAGCGTTCTGTGAGGCAGCAAATGTGAGTTCTCTGTCTATTCTGGGTTACACGTACCTTTCACATACAGTCCTGCATTAACACTACAGGATGCATACCGTCCTGGATTCTATTGATAAAAAGTCTCCTGAATCTATTTTAGAACAGACGTAACCTCTTCGTAGACTGATAATGTTGGCCTTGAAATGGTACTTGTTTATCATTCTGATTAGAGCAAGAATGAAGAGGTTACGGGGACTTAAAGGGAATAAACATCCTTATTTTTAATGATGTGAGGCAGCATATCAACCTATGGGGTTATGATTGTGGCGGGGCAGATATTCTTCATAACTTAATTCCTTTGGTTTGGTGGAGGGGGGCCCCAAGATGTCTCTGCCCAGGGCCCCAAAAGTGCTTAAGATGACCCTGTTTGTAACTGTTAAAGATTGGTCTTCTCAAAGACAGAACCCCCCAACTAGGTTCAGCACCATTAATTGAACACCCCATGTAAGGAAGCAAGTGTTAAATTGTTTACAGATTTTACCGCCAATTAGCAGACAGGAATCAACACATGTCTGTAATCAATTTTATAATCCTATGCCCATGCATTCCACGCAAACGCATGCCCCTTCTGATGGTGTAGAAGGTAACAGCATAGAGCAGACAGGTGGGCTGCATACAGCAAATTAAATGCCTTTACAGCACATAGACCAGGTGAATATATGGCTCTGAAGCGGCAATATATGTAGAGTAAATCAGGATTTCATTTTTGCTGTTCTGCAAGCGAGTTTTCTAAATTTTGAGGTGCTACACGTCTTTGTGAAGACGCCATTTATTTTGACGGTAAGAAGCACACCTGTGATGCGGCGCAAGTACTTCGTTATGTATGCTGCAACAGAAAGTGGGTAACAACAAGCCCCCAGCTTCACCAGCCAGACAGTCCTCCTTCAATCCCAGCAGCAACTGTCCTCTGAACGTTCTCTTCTTTGGCTTTCACTGCTCTCCCTGGAACCTGGAACTCTTTCAACAATATAAATGTGTGATTCCATCACTGGGGTAATGCAGGAGATATATTTACCAACAAGTTAACCGACTTTTCAACTATGTACATGTGTGGCTTCATCACCTTGGTCATGATGAAGCCAATCATGTATATAGCCATCGTGATGACTGCCTGTAGGGCCGGCCCTAGGATTTGCAGGGGCAAGTGCGGCATATTAAGTGCGGCCCCCTTAATTTGCATTTGATAACATCACAGGAAGTGAAATCACAGGAAGTTAAATCACAAGATAATGACCACTACGTATGCAGGCAACAGAGCAAACATGGTAAAAATAAAATTGTATGTATATATATATATATATATATATATATATATAGGTAATGAGGAGAATTTCCAATAACTAGATTAGCAAAGGATAAAATGTGCCCACCTTTTAAGCCCAACAATTTATTATGAAATATTCCTAAAAAAACATAATCCAAACATGAGACGTGTGCTTTAATGGCACTTTTATGTGTTCTTGTGGGTAAGCGTCTGCATTGGAAACATGACAACCTGGTGTGAAATCCTAGCAGCTAAACACTTGAGCAAGCAAACCTTTTTAATGCTGGCCTCAAAGCAACAGAACCAAGGTTGCGTCTACCCATTGAAAAAAGTGGGCAGATGCTTTCCACCCACACGTTGTGCCCTGAAAATCAATACAGGGCCAGAACTAGAGAACATATCCCCTCCAGTCTCCAGGATGAAAGCCTCTCTTGTCACATCCCTGGTAAATGTTCAACTTGCATGCTCCATATATAATGTGAGGAAAATGTTACATTCTACTTAAACCCTTTTTGGCTTGGTAAATATAAACAAGTGAAAATAAGGCAAATAGCTAAAACGGTTTTGTGTGATATGTTTAATTGTGCTGGAGGAAGGCACAGATTTTAGGCAGCTTACTGCTGCTTTGCATGTGCTTTCAAAATAAAAATGTATGGTACTAAATGGGACTACTTTTCAATGTTATGCGGGATCACTTGGCTCTCTTTCAGGCTCCCCTCAGCCACCTCTACTTCTTCTCTCATACCAGACAGTCTGCCTGCAATTCAGTAATGGTGCCCCACCGTGATCCCTGCTTTAATGCCAGTCAGACTGAGATCCTCCTCATTTGGGACACTGCTCCCTCCTTTCCTCTCTCTCTCTCTCTGGCAGCCCACTCTGGGCCCTCTTACTCCTGCTTCCTGTGAGGCTAAGCACCCTGGTGTCATCTTCAACTCCACCCTCTCCTTCTCTCCTCACATATCTGACATCTATAAGAAGTCAAACTATCAGCTGCAGCTCCTCATAGGCATTCTTCCTTTTCTCACTTTCCCCCAGAGGCACACTGTCTCCAGAGCGCTGGTTCTCTCTAGGATGGACTATTGCAACAGCCTCTTTCAAAATCTTTCTGCCTCTACTCTTCGACCTTTACAACTTATCTAGAACACGACTGCGAGACTTGTCCTTGGCCTCAAACCCAGGGATCACATCTCTCCAGCTCTGAAATCTCTTCAATGGCTCCCTGTGGCTGCAAGGGTCAACTTCAAGACCCTCTGCATTGTACACAAGGCTTTCTGACGGGATGGGTAGTCTGCCACCTCCATTTTTGCCTTATCCTGGTATTTTTTAGGATTTTCAGAGCAACGTCCTGGCTATACATGGTCCTACAAATGCAATGATCGCCACAGAGCACTATTGATGCACTGCCTAGGGTTTGAGGGACGCCAAGTTTTTAAAGGTCTGCCTGAACCCACCCGAACTGGCCTACAACTTGGTGAAGGAGGAGGTGGTGAAGTCTATGAAATGCTCTTTAAGAAACTTAACATTCATTTTGAAAAGGTCTGCCATCATCTTAGAAAGATTTTACTTCAGCATTAGGGAGCAAGGATCACTGGATTCAGAGAACTATCCCACAAATGTAACTTTAAAGACTGTTATGACAAATGCTTGTGTGATCAGTTTATGTTGAAGGTGCAGGAAAACAAAATACAGGAAGAAATTTGGACCAAAGGTGATCCCAATCTCAGTAAAGTTTTGGAGATAGCCAAAAAAAATTGAAAATATGATGGCATGTGTGAAAGAGTTGGACAGTAAAAGATATTAACCCACAATAATGCTAGTGTTTCCATCATAGAAAGGAGGGAACAAATATAAACCATGCAGAAGAAAGGCATACCTTGCTGAAAGAAAGCTACAAAGAGGGGTACACCTGAAACTACTTTTGACACTGAGCCAGGAAGGAACGTGTGTTTGAAAAGGTGTTTCTGATGAGGTAGCACCTTTCATTTTGCAAAACATTCAAACTGCCCTGGACTCAAAGCATCATGCCTTAAGTGCTGAAAGCAAGGGAACTTTGCCAAGTGCTGCAAACACTTTTCCAAAAGTGGTGTTAGAGAAATGAATGCTCATGGTAACAATTATGATGTTGAAGGGGACGAGTATGATGCTGGTGTGTGCTGGTCTGGTTGGCAGGTTGGAACTAAGCCCAATCGAGGTGAGAAACCACATCCTGTGGTCATTATTAATGGTGTGGGAGTCCCAATGGTGATTGATACCCGTCCTGACTACACCATAAAAGATAGCATAGTATGGGAAGAAATGTTATAGTGCACTAAGCTCAGACGCTCGATTGTCAAAGAGTTTTGCTATCCATTAATATAATCGCTGGAAATAACAGAGGATGACTTGATATTTTTTTAAGGCACTATCCAACACTTTCCTCAAATATTCTAGGACTGGAGTTTATTAATGTAATTGCACCATTCCTCAAATATGTTGGGGAGGGTGTTTAGCAAGGATGGCGGGTGAATTATTTAACCAGAGGTGCGTAAATATTTGTCCCAGATATGCCAGCGCGATCGAATGTAGCGAGAGTGCCCGCACCACTCAAGGCGGGTTCATGGGGTTCTCCCCTAGGAGATTTGTTTTAAAATAATGGGTGAAAATGGTGCATTTTAGAGCACACTTCTGAGGAAAATTGGGTTAAAAGCCAAACAGTTTGCAATTGAGTTTTGTAGGGTAACTCATGAAAAAAATCCAATAGGTGCAAGTCACCAACAGTGCACAAGAGCTTTTCTCCAACACATGTTCATGATGCCTTTTCCCACAATATTTGCAAGCATAAAACATTTTCACACTGACTGTGCCCATACATTTCCATGCTGACTGCACCATTATACCCTTTTAATCCCATATAATAACATTCTCATGTTTGCTTTGTGCATAATGTCAGTGTCAACACTATATGAAAACATGTCCATGTTTGTTCTGCCAATATATGGCAGTATCCCCATGTCAGAACATACTCCAGTCGGCTTTACCATTAAAATGCATGCCAAAGTATTAACAAATCTCCAACTGGCTGTACTAAAATGGCAGTCGAGCTACATAGTACCACTTATCATGCTTGATTTATCAAAGATGCCCAATACAAAATGTCATACCACAATTAGAAATGGCCAAACTGGCGGCATTGAAATGCCAGTCTAACTACATAATAACACTTTTGCTTGTTTTACCAAAGATGCCTAATACAAAATGTCATGCCACAGTAAGGATAATACCACTGATCCTGTTTGCTTTATCAAAGATGCCCAATACATAATGGTGTGCCTCAGTAAGAAATGGCTAGACTGGTTGAATAAAAAATGCCAGTTTTGCTCTGCAATAACACTTATCATGCTAGCTTTACCAAAGATGCACAATACAAAATGCCATATCACAATAAGAAATGACTAGACTGGATGCATTGGAATGGCAGTCTAGCTACATAATACCACTTATGCTTGTTTTACCAAAGATGCCTAATGCAAAATGTCATAATACAACTGATCTTGCTTGCTTTATGAAAGATGCCCAGGACAAAATGCAATGCTTCAGTAAAAAAAGGCTAGACCGGCTGCATAAAAAATCCCAGTCTTGCTTCATAATAACACTTATGCTTGCTTTACCAAAAATGCCCAATACAAAATGTCATACCACAATAAGAAATGGCTAGACTGGCTGCATTGAAATGCCAGTCTAGCCACATATTAACACTTATCCTGCTTGCTTTATCAAATATGCCCAATACAAAATGATATGCCACAGAAAGGATAAAACCACTGATCATACTTGCATGATCAAAGCTGCCCAATATAAAATGTCATACCACAGTAAGAAATGGCTAGACTGGCTGCATTAACATGCAAATCTAGTGACATAATAACACTTATAATGCTTGCTTTATCAACCATGCACAGTAAAACATGCCATGCCTGCTCCATGGTGTGCCAGGGCCTTGCAGTCAGACATAATCACAATAGTGATTATGTGTGATTGTGAAACACGGGAGAAGGGGTCCTAATGTACAATAATGGCATTTTTATTGGGCATAGGTGCCAAGTAAAAACTGCCATGCCTGCCCCCTGAGGCCCAGAGCGCCTCACAGGCACACATTAATTGCGTGCAAGCAAGGTTCTAGGGGGCACAGTCATGGTATTTTCTTTTTCTTTTTTTTATTGTATTGTAGCCGCAAGCAGCTTTTTACAATTACATAACACAAGATTTAGTATTTAGTATTTCACTAATACAGATGTTTAAGATCACAAAGCAAAGTAAAAAGTCATTGTTAATATAAATGAATTACATCCTTGTTTATGGTTAGTTAATTCTTTGTTTAACAGACCATTAATGTCCATGTCTGAGTTCTGAATTGACAGTTTCAGTAGAGTGTGAGCAAACAATATACCATCCCATAACTTAATGCAGAGTTTATTTTTGACTCTTCTCCTCTTTATCTCTTTCGGTGAGTAAATTCAGGTCTTTGAGAATCTTCACAACTTCTATCATGAGCCTTAGCTCCTGTCCCGACGCTAGTCTTTCCCAGAAATAGTGGCTTGTCAACGACCAACTGCTGTGCACAAATCAGGTCAATCTCAAGATTATAATTGTTTCTTATCCAGCACACTCCATCAGTATATGTTTCAAGTTTTGAACTTCTTGTGTGTTGCACCAAAGTCAGATGTTATCTGACTAGTTAGCCCGGTGTCTTATATGTAGTATCTCTCTCATTGTTCGGAGGTTAAGACGGAATCTTAGAAAGTACATTCTCCATTAGGGATTGGGGAATTGTCTTAGATACATGGCACGGCAGCCTCTGGGTTTAGGAGACTTGTAGTTTAGGATTGTTGAGAAACGGGTTCTCACAGTTTGTTAGAATTTAGTTAATGTTTTCAAATAGGGCGTTTTGTCATGGGTCTAGTATCTGGCTGAAAAAGGACAGCCCTTTCCACTTGATCTTGGATTTTAATGACTCTAGACCCATCTCGTAGCACAATGCTGGGATGGGTAATGATGGGGGCAGATTGAGAACCCCTTTGCCATAGTTTGCCCTCTAATCTATTCCAGTTGATGCTTTCTCTTATTGGATTTGTGTCGATTCCATAGATAATAGAAGGTGTGATCTTTCCTCTGTATAATTTCACCAAAGGAGTCAGGGAAAATTTGCAGTAGGAGTTAAGGATTTTTTTCATTTGTGCTCCCAAGTTCAATAGTTTGTGTTCCAGATCTTGCATTAAAAGCCCCATGGTGGGAAAGTTTCTTAATTGGAAACCCAAATATGTCACAACCATTATTACTGGAATTTGATTGCAGTCTATGTACCAATAGAAGCTTGCTTCCCGTTTTCTTGGATTTTTGAATTTGATGATATTTGATTTGTTGGGGTTGATCTGCAGATCGTTTTGTTTAGCATGAGTCCCCCGAACTGCTAATAGGAGTTGTAGACTTATCAGTGTGTGGTCCAGTAAGGCAATATCATCTGCATAGGCAATCCATGATAGTCTTTGTTTTGCTACTTTCGAACCTGCCAGACCCATACCATCCACTTTTGTGAGAATATTGGTAATATTTGATAGGAACTCCTTCTGTGTTGATCTTGCTGGGTTCCAATATAAATTCATGACCATTATGATTTGTATGTGTCTGTTGTTTCTTGTTTCCATTTTAGTGACCAGTATTCCATTTGTGTCATTGCTCAGTATCTCAACGTTTCTAAAGGTTGAGTTTCGACATGCAATTAGCAAACCTACTGGCGGGTCGCCATGTCCTTCCTTGTAGCAGCTTGTTCCACAATTGAGTATCCAACAGCCTAATCAAGTCTCCTGAAATATGATTATGTCATACAGATTAAATATGTCCTCCTTGTTAGATTTGATTTTTAATGAGCTAGATCCCCTAGTATTCCAACTAATGATCTCCATGTTTTTTGCAAGAGAGTATCTTCTGTTAGTTCCAATTTTTTGAAGATTTGTGAAAGGATTTCTGGGATCAATGCCCAAACTTTAGTTTTTTCTTTAGGTAGTTGTGTTTTAGTTGTTTTTCTTTACTCCTCACTTATGCTTTCGCATTATTTTCAGAGTCTCTGGTTTTATTCTCCTCATCATTTGCACAATTGTTGCCTGTTGTTTCAAGTTTGTTAGGCATCTGAGCCGAGACAGTGTATCCCAGCTTCTTTAGTTTTTTATTTTCTGCTAGTATTGCACTTACTCCCACTCTGGATTTCAAGCCGATCTTCACCACATCTGTGAATCTATGGAAAGGGAATTTGACATATTCTATGTCTGATGATGAGGAAACGAAGTTGATGTGTCACATCTTTAAATATATGAAGAATTGTGCTTCTATTTAGCAGCTTCTCATCTCTCCCTTTTCTGTTTGTTTGCTTCATCCATACTTTTGGCAGGGCATATGGGCTGAAATTGATTGTCTTCTCTTCAAGTGCTTGTGTTGGTGTGTCTTCTCGATCCTCCTCTTGCTTGTCTTTACATGTGTTAGGCAGAATTATATGCAGTACCCTTTGGGAACACCACACACAATTAAGACTACTACAAGTGACAGTACAAATTCACCTTTGGTACAAGCCTGTACTACATCTCAAGAGCAAGTGAGCCGTATCAATAGTTACACAAAGGGAAAGCAATTACTATGATTCAAACAAACACTGACTCAAGGTTTCTAAGTAAAAAATTATACATTTATGTACACATCAGTTGTATAACATCTCACTAAAGTAAAGCAGTCGAAAAAACACACTCTTAATACACCACACCACTCCCAATAGATTCGGGACAAGTTAAGCTCAAAAATGAAGTGTGAGCAAAATGGCACTCCAACATTTTAAAAAGGGAGGGAAAGACAAAGTTAGATAAAATTGAGCAGCACCAACAGGTAAGTAATGAGGGCAATCTAGAAAGAGGACCTACACTGATGAAATCAGATCAAAAAAGCTTAGGGCCAAAGTCAATAGGACAAAAGTATTTTGCTCAAGATCACACAGTTCAGGGTAGTTTGCGGTTAAGTCTTTGCCAAGAGTTCCGGACCAAGTTGGTCGGCAGAAAAGTTAGTTTAAAGAGTAGAGAAGGACAGGCCCTCGGATTGGCAAAAGGTTTCACACACCTTCACCACGGCTGGACAAAACGAACAACCGGATTTGCACAGTACCTTTAAATGGAGAAGCTGTAGCTGAGGCCAACGTTCCTGGCAGGTCCTGCAGGCTCACGGTTCCTGAAGCGACTGTCAGACTGACATGAAGTAGCAAGACTAGAGGGTCCTGCACTGCCCAGGGAAGAAACCAGCAGCAGAGCAAAACAACAAATAAAAGGTGCACTCCTTAAAACCCAAGCAGGGTCCAACCTTCCTGGTTATCTGGTTTACTGTAGCTCTGTACGCAACTTCAACCAGAGGGGGGAGCCCTGGCTTGCAGTTTGGGCAAACTGGTTGGTCCCACCAGCTCAGGAGAAGAAGATTCCTGGTAGATCTTCTCTGTCGTTGGAGTCTGAAGATTCGGACCTACAGCAGGGCTTCACCGGGTGGTTCAGTCGTTGTAGGGGTCCTCTTCTGTCAGCTCCTCGTTGGTTCTTTCATTCCAGTGGTGACTCTGACTTTCCAATCCCAGAGACCTGCTTTTTATGTAGTTTTCCCCCATTCACACAGCCTGGCTGTCAATCACACAGCAGGGTGCCTGTCCTGGCGGGACAGTCACCTAGCCAATCAAACAGGAGTGCGACTTGGGTTACCAAGGGAACCCATGGCAGGGGTCCTAAAACCCCTCCCTCACATCCTGCCTACCCAGACTTTCAGGCGCCTAAGGAGGGCTTCTGCGGAGAAGCCCCTGATAAGACGGTGAACAAAGGAACCAAACCTTCTTTGGCGCACGGAGTATAACACGAGAAAAACATTTTCAAAAAGAAATGGTGAATAAACCCAGCCGGAACCATATAAAAACATATATGGTCCAGCGGGTTTAAGTTCGAGGCTACCAAGATGGCCTAAAACAATACCAAGGTTATTTAAGATAACCATGGTAGGAAGAATAGGGTAGTTACCACTGCCACCAGCCAAGTCTTGATGAAAAGGGAGTGAAACAATGCTCCAAGAGAAACAGACAAAAGGGATAAGCATTAACCCTTTGCAGTACTCTATGTAAGATAGTTTGCATTGGGTCTTTGAATTCTAAAGAGACTAATAAAGTCAATGGGAACTTTACATGTTCTGGGAGACAGTAGTCAGTCCCAGAAAATGATGTCTGAGTTGGGAAGTCTAAAAGACAACCCTTTGTCACTGCACTGAAGGTGCTCTGTAACACACAGTAAAAAGATGATGCCTATGGAGTAGGTTAGGCTCCACAGTCTATGAACACAAGGATGTTTAAACACACACAGCAAAACACATGTAAGAGTGGGAAAAAAGGCTCCCACTCTTACCAGGTGAAAGAAATAAATCCTAGAAATCCAGCAAAGCTGTTGAGGGACTCAGTAGGTAAGGGAAATTAGCCATTCTGGAGAATTCTCCACAACACTTGCCCCCCCCCCAGACTAAGGGACAGGAGAATTTAATCCTCTCATGGATGAATCTCGACCTCTAGTCGGTTAAAAACATCCTAGAGATACCATCAGCATTTTGGTGGTGACTTCCTGCTCTGTGCTAAATGGTGAAATCAAACCCTTGCAGGCAGATTGACAATCTCAGAAGTTTTGGATTTTCCCCTTTCATTTGCATTAACCATCTCAAGGGTTGGTGGTCTGTCTGAATCACAAAAGTAGATCCATACAAGTATGGTCTAAACTTCTTCAGAGACCACACAATGGATGCCCACCTTGTTTCTGGTTCCTTCAGTTTCCTACTGATGAAGCAAATGGGGTGCTGTCATGATTCCCGCTCCCGGGGAGCCGGTTCAAGCCCTGCGTCCCCGAAAGTGGACATCCAGTTCCCAAGGAAGGACCCAGCAACCCCATATAGGGGCCCTTTGGACAGTGTCCTGGCGCCTATGGCGCCAGGCTCATAAAAGTCATCAGCCCTGGCGCCATAGGCGCCAAGTTCATTATGGGAGTGCTTGGGTGCACTTACCTGATGCAGACCATGCTGCAGGATCCCGACCTCCTTGAGGCCTGAAAGGAACTACTTTACCTGTGGGACTAATTTACCATCCGGACGTGGTCGGGGAAGGATACATACCTGATTGGAGGAAGGATACATGCCTGGAACTTCTTCCAAGGCTATTTAAACCCCACCCGAACAGCCACACGTGCTTCGCGTTGTTCTGCATCTAGCAGCTGGACGCTCACGGTGTCTGCTCCTGTATCCTGACTTCTGCCACACCTGCCAGCATCCTGGATCACCTGCAAAGGAAGAGAAGAAGAGAACAGAAGAAGGAAAAGTCCTTAACTGCTAAAACCGCATCCCGGAGACATCTCGCAGACAATCCTGAAAAGGAAGACTTTTATTTAAAAGCTCATCGCGTCGATCGCTGCAGCGCCGCATTTCACTCACCTTTACAGGGCGCCTCCATGTTCAGCAGTGATCATCCGGATTTGCAGTCACGCCCCAGCGCCTAGGGAGAAAAAGACAAGAACAAAAGGTGAGAGAGAGAAGGGAATAAGGAAAGCTAAATCTCCATGTTAAGACTTACCTGTTGATTCATTCCCTCTTCATTTCAGGTCCGCACCGCATCCTGGCATTTCCGGACCCCGGCACCTAAGGGGAAAAAAGAGACATCAGCGTTAATGAGCGAATGAAAAGACATTACCAATAAATTCTCATTAAAGACTTACCTGATTTCTACAAGGATTTCACCTCTCATCTCGGGTCGGTGCCTGTTCCCCGGCATTCCGTACCCCGGCCCCTATGGGGAAAAAGCTACTAGCATTAGTACATTAATGCATGGACACAAGGGGAACCTCTTATCAAAAAACTTACCTGGAATCCAAGCAAGTTTGGTTCTCACCAATCCGAAAATCCAGTGAAGTAACTGGATACCAGCGCGCCCTTGCATCAGAAGCAGGATGGAGAGCTCGTCCTTCCAGACCCTAAGGTGATACGCTACGGGGAATCACAGAAAGGTTTCGAGGAGGGTGAGAGGGGAAAGTGGGAGGCCGATTGCATTACCCCGCAGACAGTTAATCCCCTATTTTCGCCTACAGAAGGATACTTCTGCGAACCAGACAAGCCAGATTTGGGGGCCCGGTCCAGTCCGTCTTCCGAACCCTGCGCATCACCTTAGAAGAGGTCACAGCAGCGCGAACCAGGCCAGCGCCTCCGTGGGAGTCAGGTGAGCGTTACAGGTGCTCCCTACCTTTCTCATCCAGTTGACTGCACCTATACCTGTATTGGAGGCATCTGTCTGAAAGGTTGGTGATAATCAGGAGCTCTTAGGACTGGAGCTTGACAAAATATTTTCTTCAGGTTTTCAAAGGCTTGAGTGCACTCCTTATTCCATCTAACATTTTTAGGGAATTTTGGAGAGGAGATCACATTCAAGGGAAAAGCTATGGTCCCATAGTTCTCTATGAAATTCCTGTAGTACCCAGTGAGACCTAGGAAAGCCCTCACTGGGGTTTGAGTAGTAGGGGTGGCCCAGTTTTGTACAGCTTGTACTTTGCTAGGCAATGGCCTTATTTCACCTCCTCCTACCTCATGACCAAGGTAGACCACTTTGCTCTGACCAATTTGACATTTGCTTGCCTTTATGGTCAGATGGGCCTGCTTAAGAGCCTGCAAAACATATCCTAAGTGATCAATATGTTCTTTCCATGTAGGGCTGAACACTGCAATGTCATCCAAGTATGCCATGCAGAAGTCCTCCATCCTATTCAGAACTTGATTAACCATCCTTTTGAATGTAGCAGGTGCATTTTTTAGTCCAAAAAGCATAACCTTAAACTGGTAGAGGCCTGCTGGGGTGGGGTGGAGAATGCAGTTTTCTACTTGGCATGGTCTGTCAGTGCTATTTGCCAATAGCCTGAGGTTAGATCAAATGTACTGTGGTACTTGGCTGAACCAAGTCTATCCACCAGTTCATCTGTCCTTGGCAAACGATGGGCATCAGTCTTAGTGACTGCATTTAGAGCTCTATAGTCCACACAGAATCTCAACTCCTTGGATTCTGCCTTTGGTATTAGAACAACTGGACTAGACCATGGACTTGTAGATGGCTCTATAACCCCGAGATCAAGCATCTTGTTCACCTTTCCTTTGATGTGGGATCTGACATGTTCTGTCATTCTGTAACCTCTGCATTTTACAGGTAACCAGTCACCAGTGAGAATATCATGCTGGCCCCAAGGGGTCAAGCCTGGTGATAGTGAAAACAGGGAGTCAAACTGATTCAACAGAATTTTCCGCTCCTCCTGTTGTTCAGAAGTCAGCTGAGAAGAGAGATTAACTCCCATTTTTTCATCTAAAGGTTGGCCTCTGAGGAGGTCAGAGGCCAACCTCTTGAGCTGAAGCTAGAGGCAAAGGTCCTACTTTTGGTCTCGAGACATAAGCCTTTGAACGGTTGGTGTGAAAGACTCTGGGAGCCTCCTTAGGTCTGCCTAAATCCACCAAATAGTTCACCTCTCCAAGTTTGCCCACAACCTTGAAGGGTCCTATCCATTTGTCCTGCAAGGCCCTCTGCCTTGTTGGCACAATAACTAGTACAAGCTGGTCTTGAGTAAACTAAACCAGGCTGGCTTTCTGGTCATGCCAATGTATGACCAGAGCCTGACCTGCTTTCAAGTTATCACTTGCTTCTGCCATCACGTGTGACATTCTCCTCCGGAGACCTTTCACATAGTCAGTCACTCTGACTGGCTTGGGGGAAGGAGCACTCTCCAACCCCTCCTTGATCAGGGCCAATGGTCCTCTGACTGGATGGCCATAGAGTAGTTCAAAGGGACTGTAACCAACTCCCTCCTGAGGGACTTCTCTATATGCAAAGAGAGGGCATGGCAGTAGAAGGTCCCACTTTTTCTCAAGGGGTTCTTCTAAAGCACCTATCATGCTCTTCATAGTACGATTAAACCTCTCTACCAGTCCATTTGTCTGTGGATGGTAGGCTGTAGAGAACTTGTAAGTGACACCACAGTTTTTGACATGTCCTGTTTGTAGTGGGACATCAAATTGGATCCCCTGTCAGATATCACTTCCTTAGGAAACCCTACTCTGGTAAAAATACCAAGTAAGCCTTAGCCACAGCTTGAGCCATAACAGTTCTCATAGGTATGGCTTCTGGGTATCTTATAGCATAGTCTACTACAACCAGGATAAACCTGTTCCATGAAGATGTGGAAGGATCAAGGGGAGAGACAATGTCAATGCCCACCCTCTCAATAGTAACTCCCACCACTGGGAGGGGCACCAGGGGTGCCACATTCTTGTCTCCACTCTTGCCAGAGGTTTGGCAAGTGTGACAGCTCTTACAGAATTTGTCAACTTCTTAACCCATCTTAGGCCAGTAGACGTAGAGAGAGAGAGACTTTCCTTGGTCTTCTTGAAACTCAAGTGACCAGCCAAAGGTATCTCATGGGCTAACTGTAGGAACTGGAGTCTGTTGGCAAGGGGCACTATAATTCTTTTGCAGTCCCCAGGTATAGACTCAGTTGGTTCACTGTAGAACAGGCCATCTTCGCAGCTCAGCCTGTGCTTTCCAACTTCTTGCCCATCAAGTTGATTAGCAGCCTGTTGTCGAAGGCCTTCAAGAGTAGGACACTCTCTCTGTCCTTTGCTGAAGTCTGCCCTGTTGGGTCCACCTTCTGCCAGTAAAGACTGCAGCTCAGGATGGTCAACAGGGTCAAGATCTCCAACTAAGACAGTGTCTTCCTCCAGATCTGATTCCTGCTCAACCACACAAGGTTGCACCTCACACTCTGCATCAGCAGGTGTAGGAGTCACAGGTGTGACTTTGGACAATCTTGGTGATGTCCTTGTTGGTAGCACAGTGGTGCTGTCTGACTTTGTCCTGGAGGTCTTGTGTTTCCCCTTTGCCTCTGTTGTCTTAGAAATAGCAGTGAGCAACTCCTGTGGAGTGGGAGTGATAGGTTCCTCTATCAACTCCTCTGGAGAGCCTCTCAAGTTTCTCTCCCTTGCAGACCTAGTGAGCTCCTGTTTCCTCTTACTGGGAGGCCTGGGGGTGCTTGACATAACTCCAAGAGTTTTCAGAACATTATCCAACAGGACTCTCCCAAGCACTTCACTCTGCACACTACAGGTATTTTGACAGTCATATCATTACACTGGATGAGAGCTGGTAACTGGGGAAGCATTTGCGCAGGGCATCGAGCTAACTTGGTGAGGCGTTTGGGTGTCTTAGCAACATCCTCCACCTTGAAAAATGATTCATCCACCACAGTTATGCTGGCTCCAGTGTCTCTGATGGCAGGGGTTTTCTGACCATTCAAAAGAACGCTATCTTTATAATACTCTTTAGTATTATCTGGATGGAATTATAGATATATAAATTCTGTTGTTCCCACAAGCCCAGGGACACTAAAGAAACACTAGCTGAGACTCTCATGGGTTCAACAGCCAGTAGGTAAAAGTTTCCACTTGCCATAGGTACTTCTTCCTCTGGGGAGAAGGCTAAGGAGACAGTGTGGACCCATGAAGGTTTACCCTTGCATCTGGGATCCCCTTTCATATGGTCAGTTGGCCCACAAACATAACATTCCCAAATGTTTTGATGTATGGGGGTTTGTTCTGACCTCCATCTGGTTTAGGGCCAGATGGTGTATTAGCCTGATTTGGTTTCCCTTGTGGTTTACCCTTATGTTGTTGTGTGTGGCCCTCTTTTGGGTTGGAGGTATTAGAATTCTCTTAGTTATCTTTCTTTGGCTGTTTCCCCTCATCCCTTTTCTGAGTAGCCCCAGAATCCTTGTGAGTAGCCCTGTTGGAAACCCACAAGTCAGCAGCCTTAGCTAGCTTCTTTGGATCTATCTCCTTAGAATCAGCCAAGCACTGTATGAGCTCAGGAGAGCAGACATCAAAAATAGACTCCAACATATCAAGATTTCTCATTCCTTCATAAGTGTTTACTCTGTAACCCTTAATCCAACCATCTAAGTTTTTCAAACATTCATATACCCAGCTAGCCCAAGGGGTACCATCATGCTTTTTGAGGGTCCTAAACCTCTTAAGGTACTGGGAAGGGGTATTCCCAAATCTAGCAATTAAAGCTAGCTTCACACACTCATAATCCATCCTATGCACCTCCCCCAACTCCATTACAACATCAGATGCAACAGTGGGTAGCCTAGAGAAGAGCCAGGGAAGCAATTGATTCCCTGTAAGACCTTGAATACAATGGTTATATTCAAACATTGCCAACCAATCCAAAATATTAAGCTTAACCTCATACATCCCCACAATTTCTTTAGGCATACGGGGTCTCTAAGGACTGGAAGACCTAGAAGACTCTGGGAGAGAAGCATTTTCAAGAGACAATCTTTTCATTTCTAGTTCATGATTCATCTCCATTTCTCTGAGCTTACGTTCTTGGTGTTTGTGTTCAGTTTGAGCATTTAAACGTTTGAATTTCAGTTCAAGCCTAATTTTCTCTAGAGCAATTAATTCAGGACTGAGTGTAGGACCTGTGGGGGTCCCAGTGGACAAGGGTTGAGGTTGCTGAACAAGCAAGGGGGCAGTGATGCCTACATTAAGAGACACATCTACCTCTTCCAATTCATCATTAACAGATATATTATCATCCTCAGTACTTTCCACATTTGCTAGAGAGTCAGGTATTTCAGACCCACTCCCTAGACTTGGATTCTTTAACAACTTTTCAATAAATTCAGACTTTTTGCCTTTGGCAGAGAGGTTCCTTTCTTTATACATGTTTCTTAAATAATCAGCAGTGTAACTCAGGAGGGTCTCCTGACTGTGGCTTTCCATATCAGACACGATTGGTATTGCTTTTAGTGATGTTAGCCTTGTGGTTAGTTGATCCAAGGTAATAGCAGCACTCTTAAGTGTAATTACTATACTTTGATCCTCACCGCTGTACACCAGTGTTAGGCAGAATTATATGCAGTACCCTTTGGGAACACCACACACAATTAAGACTACAAGTGACAGTACAAATTCACCTTTGGTACAAGCCTGTACTACACAGTTAAAGTGGTAGCGATGGCTGAGCAGCCAGACTTATCTCAAGAGTAAGTGAGCAGGATCAAATAGTTACACAAAGGACAACAATTACTATGATTCAGGCAAACACTGACTCAAGGTTTTCAAGTAAAAGAGTATACATTTATTTCACTCTTCAGTTGTAAAACATTACACTATTATAAGCAATTTAAAAATCACACTCCTAATACACCAAACCACTCCCAATAAATTCCAGACAAGTTAAGGTCACAAAATGAAGTGGGAGCAAAATGGCACTCTAGCAATATAAAAGGGAGGGAAAAACAAAGTGAATAGAAATTGAACCACACCAACAGGTGAACAAGAGAAGGTACAGTGATAGAATCAGGTAGAAATGGTTTAGGACCACAGTCAATGGGTCAAAAGTCTTTTGCTCAAGATCACACAATTCAGGGTAGTTTGCGGTAAAGTTCATGCCATGGATTCCGGACGAGGTTGGTTGGCAGAAAATTTAGTTCAAAGAGAAGAGAAGGACAAGCCCTCGGTTTGGAGAAAGATTTCAAACACTTTCACCACGGCTGAACGAAACTAACAACCGGATTTGCACAGTACCTTAAAACGGAGAGGAAGCTGTAGCTGAGGCAGACGTTCCTGGTAGTTCCTGCAGGCTCACGGTTCTTGAAGCAACTGTCGGACTGACACGAAGTAGGAAGACTGGAGGGTCCTGCACTACCCAGGGAAGAAACCAGCAGCAGAGCAAAGCAGCAAATAAAAGATGCGCTCCTTAAAACCCAAGCAGGGTCCGACCTTCCTGGCTATCCGGCCCACTGTAGCTCTGTACAGCAAATTCGACCAGAGGAGGGGTCCTGGCTTGCAGTTTGGGCGAACTGGTTGGTCCCACCAGCTCAAGGGAAGAAGTTTCCTGAAGGATCTTCTCTGTCATCGGATTCTGAAGATTCGGACCTGCAGCAGGCCTTCAGTCATTGTAGGGGTCCGCTTCCATCAGCTCCTCATTGGTTCTTTCGTTCCAGTGGCGACTCTGCCTTTCCAGAGCCCAGAGACCGGCTTTTTATGCAGTTTTCCCCCATTCATACAGCCTGGCTGTCAATCACACAGCAGGGTGGCTGTCCTGGCAAGGACAGTCACCCAGCCAATCAAACAGGAGTGCGACTTGGGTTACCAAGGGAACCCATGGCCGGGGTCCGAAGACCCTCCCTCACATCCTGCCTGCCCAGACTTTCAGGCACCTTTAGGAGTGCTTCTGTGCAGAAGCCCGCGAAAAAGACGGCGAACAAAGGGACCAAACCTGGTTTGGCGCGCAGAGTAAAACACGAGAAAGACTTTTACAAAAAGAAATGGCGAATAAACCCAGCCGGAAACCATAATAAAATATATATGGTCAAGCGGGTTTATGTTTGAGGTTAATATAATAGCCTGAAACAATACCATGGTTATTTAAGATAACAGCGGTATAAAACATAGGGTAATTACCATTGCCACCAGCCAAGTCTTAGTGCAAAGGGAGCAAACCAATGCTCCAAGAGACACAGACAAAAAGGGATGAGCATTAACCCTTTCCAGTACTCCATGGAAGATGGGGTGTACTGGGTCTATGGCTTAACTTGACTAAAAGTTAATGGCAACTTTACCTTTTCTGGGGGACAGTAGTCAGCCCCAGAAAAAGGAGTCAGTGGGAAGTCTCAAAGACAACCCTGTGTCATTGCACTGAAGGTGCTGTGTAACACATATGAAAAATGATGCTCATGGAGTAAGTGAGGCTCCAGAGCCCAAGAACACACAATTGGTAAAAGTACACACAGCAAAATACATGTAAGAGTAGGAAAAAGGCTCACACTCTTACCAGTGAAATAAATAAATGCTAGAAATCCAGCAAAGCTGCTGAGGGACTCATTAGGTAAGGGAAATCAGCCATTTATGAAAATTCTCCCTAACAGCAGGTGGGATCTCCAATGGCTGAAGAAGACCGCTGGTTTTTGCTTCTGCGATTTATTTTGTGCACTCACACCACAGGATTGGATAAACTGAATAATGTCTTTGCACCAAGTGGGCCACCAGTAATTCCGTATTAGCTTAGCTAGTGTTTTAACGATTCCCGGATGACCTTCCATTAAAGAGTCATGATAGTTAGAGATGACTTGTTCCTGTAATTCTTTACTTGGCAAGTATAGACGGTTCTTGAAATATGGTAGTTGATCTTTAATTGTGTGATTTTCCCCTTGTATACTCCATTTGTGCAATAGCTTGGGACTCATCAAAAGTTGGATCTTGTTCTGGAGTTCACTTTGTGTCAATGTTGCTGTAAGGCCTAGAAGTTTGCCACTTGGAATAATGGCCACTGGATCTGGGGTCGTGTATACCCTTTTTTCAATTCCCATGAGGGAGAGGGCCTCAGCCTTTCCATTTCTTACTCCCGGTCAAAACGTGATCATGTAGTCATATTCTGTGAAGAGGGCCCAGCGCAGTTGACGTGAAGATTGAGCCTTTGCTGTTTTTAAAGAGTGTAGGTTTCGATGCTCAGTTATTACGGTGATGGTATGCCTGGCACCTAGGAAGTAATGTCACCAGGCCTTAAAAGCTGATTTGATAGCTAGAAGTTCTTTATCTGTGATAGCACAGTTGAGCTCAGGGGATGAGAACTATGATGACCAGAAAGCCACAGGATGCAACTGACCAGATTCAGGGTCCCTTTGTGAGAGAACAGCTCCCACTGCCATTCTTGAGGCATCCGTTTCCACCACGTAAGGGAGGTCTTGGCGAGGATGTCGTAGAATCGGGGGCAGAAGTAAACCTCTTTTTGATTTCTTGAAAGGCCTTTTCTGCTTCTTCTGTCCTGTAAGTGGTTTCAACCCAGCACTCCACCTAAATCAATGCCTAGTATGGGATGCCCAATTGAAACCCTTATTTATATATTTTTATGTCAAAAGTTCTTTTATTTCTGGATGATGTACCCTTATATAAAGCCCCTCTCTTTGAATCCCCCTGGTCTCACTGAACCAAGAAGAAGGTTGTTTTGCAAAGTCAAAAGATTGATTTGAAGAATTGAACAATATATATTACATCACACTTTTATGAATATGAACAATATCTAAATGTCACACTTTTTAATATTTATGCATGATCAGCAATAGGTAGTAGAGATCAACAATCTCTTTAATCAATTAGGAGTAGGAATAAGAAGAATAATGTAGCAGAGAATAACTTTGTGTGGCTTCAATGAAATGCAATGATACAAGATTAATGCAACACAGAAATGAAACTTGATATGAATTCAATCCAAGACAATGTAATAACTCTTTGCCCCTGTTACTACTCACTCCCCCCAATATGCAATATGAAGAGATGGAATAAGGGCACACAGGTTTCAGGAATAACAATCAAACTGCAGTTTCAATCCTGATTCCCCCCAGCAAGCTTAGAGACAACAGGAATGATTTTAAAACAGGTCAAATGCTTTTAAATGTGGTTTGAAATGAATGGTAAAAATGCTAAGAATGGATTCTAATTTGCTAAATGGGATTCAGAACTAGTGAGAGCCACTTTGGATTGGTTCAGGTAGACACTAGCAATGATTGTTGAATGATTGGCAGATGGAAAACAAAATTCAGAAGTTGAAAGCAAGAAATAGCTGTTTTTACATGTGGTGAAATTGTGCCAAATGCGAAATCGCGGCAATCTTTTCAGCGCACGAAAAACGCGATTACCTAAGAACTATAAGCTGAGGATGTTAGCTTCAAAATGACATTTAAATTTCGTTCCTACCATGTGGGGTTCAAAAGTTACAGAGGTTTTAGTGAAGGTCGATTTTTCTCAAAAAGGGTCAAGATTTTACAAATGAGATGGCGCTTTTGAAGATTTACCAACAAGGATGGGCTTATACTAAGGGGTTATGAAGATGCAAGATACCCAACAGCCAGCCACCAGAGCAGCGGCGCCTCCGCTCCGACTTTTGTCCGCCAGGACACTTGACTTTCTTCAGAAAAATATCAGCGCGCAGATGATTATCACTACAATTATCACAGGATTATACAGATGAGAGAAGTATTCAGGATAGAGACAAGAGATTATACAATGCAGTTATGGATATGTTGGAATGCTTTGGATTGGATTACTTAATACTAAGAGGTTGGTTATGGACAGTTCTACGCTAAATACTCACAACCATGGGCTGGAATGGGCCCGTCAAAGATCTGGTCAAAGGTTTGGCTGGATTTGCTCGCCACCGGACAGGTCTCAGGCACTTGGTTCTGCTCTCAGCAAGGCACAGTGGTCTGCACGGCCTCGGGTTCTGGGTTACAGCTCTGCTCCACTGATCTGGATCTTGGGGTTCTAGCAAGGCTTCTTAGCCAGAAGCAGCCAAAGCAGCAGAGCCAGGCTGTTGAATGGGTTAGGCCCCGTGGAAGTGTTGAATGGGTTAGGCCCCGTGGAAGTTTAGGGGTCAAAATCCGGTTGCAAGATTTTAAAGGCCCGCTGAGAAGGGTTCAGCTTTTTGGGTTGGGCCTTCTGCTTCAGGGTTCTGGAGTCTGGATATGGGTTCTTTCTGCAGAGCGCTTTGCCGGTAGATCAGTGATGGGTGAATGTATGTGTCTGGGTCCTCAACAGTCCCTATTTATCCATCTTCCAAAGGGGTGGGGAGGCTGATTATACTATGCCCAACCCTCTAAGAATCTGATAGGCCAGAGGATTCCCTCTCCCCTGATTTGAGAAAAGGGAACAGTGTGTCATGATGTGTCATGTTTATGGCCCAGGGAGAAAACCTCCCCTTTGTTTCTGTACAGTATATCTTATTTTTCATAAAAAACATATATACAATATCTCCAACTTGTTAATAATACATATTTACATTACAGATGAACTAAGGTAAGTTTCTGCCGAAGTCTCATGTTCCTACAAGTTTTAGTTCACAAATGACAGTTTTTCACGCTTTTGGTGGGTTAGCCATTTTCAGATCTGAACAATTTTTTATACATATATGCACATAACATCTGGGCATATCCCTGTAAATTTTCATGTTCCTAGAATAATCACAATAGCTAGGATATGAACATTTTTGTGGTTCAGTCGCTGAATGTCGCACAGATTCCAAATTAGTTTTAAACTGTGAGCGAACTTTTCATTTTAATAACCTCCAAATTCCATATTTTTATCAGATCAGTACACTTTTCTATAAGTCTTTTTCTTAAACATACAGTTTCTGTGCTTTCTGAATCCACAAACGGTTTGTCTCCGCCTCCAAGGTCTTGGCTGGGCCAGAGAGTCACATGGGCTTGTCTTCCTGGGCAGTTGGTTTCAGTTCACACCCGAATTAGCATTTTCTTTCAGTTCAAGAAACCCATTGTCTCTTTCCCAGAGCAGCAGAGCAAGTCTCCTCCTCTTCTCATTGGCATCCAAATGAGATTTCCTATCCTTTTGGTGGGAAGGAAAAGGGTGGTGTGTTCTCAGTGGGGGAAAACCTCTTTGAAGTTTAGCTGAATCAGGTTACCTTACAGTAATTGTGACTTTGTTCCTTGTTAAAATTAAAGTTACAAATTCAAAATAAGCAAATATATCTTCAATTCCAGTCTTTTTCAACATGGAAATTAAGTTGGGGGAACCTATATCGCATTTGATGGAAGTCTCTGCTTTCCCCACACTTAGATTTTGAGACACAAGTTTTAACATGACTGGTTTAGAGATCACCAGCTTCTGACAGAGGCGAGTAGCGTATTGTGCCTATTTTCAACATATTTTTCCAAGCAAGCATTTTTAAATGTGGATTTTCTTCTGATAAATGTACTTCTACTGACATTGTATTTATGTGGATTCTTGAAGTAGAATGATGTTTAACACCTAACAAAAAGGTTGTATCTTTTGTGTGGTTTGTGAACCATGATTTTTGCAAATTTGACAACCAAGAAAAACGGATTTCCAAACAGCTCTGTGTTTCTTTTGCAATCAGCATTGCTTTATCAAGTAGATTCAGGCTGATCTGTGGGTAGCCCAATGGTGAGTTTTGGCAGTGGTCTCCTGTTTTACCAATGACATAGGCAAAAGTGGATTGGCGGCATTTTGTTTCAGGTTTTTCCTGCGCACTTCTGGGTGATTTCAGCGTGCATAGTGCTTTTCCAGCAGCCATTCTGATATTCCTGATGCACACAGCGCACAGTAATGTTGCAGGGCCTGGACTAGTGGGTAAAACATCCCACAGTCCATTGGAATTTCTTACTGTTTTTTCATTATAATGATGTGATCGGATGTACTATTTGGGAATAACCTGGGATGAATCGGCAGTAAAAATGTGCAAAGCCCAGCATGCTCTGGATTCCTTTGAGAGAAGTCAGTGACGGCCAAGTTAGAATGGCATCTACCTGGTGCATATCCATTCAGATTCCTTTTGGGACGAGAACAAAACCAAGGACATGAAATGAACATTTTTCGAGTTTAGCATATAGGTGATGTTGACAGAGATTTGTGAGGACAGAACAGACATGCTTGACATGGTCTTGTTTTGAAGCAGAATACACTAAGATATCATCAATGTAGACCAAGGCACACAAGACGATTAATTCCCTTAAGACATCGTTCATGAAATATTGGAAGGCAGCGGGTGTGTTGCAAAGCCCAAAGGGCATTACCTGGTATTCACACAGGGCATATTTGGTGAGAAAGGTGGTTTTCCATTTGTCTCCTTTCTTTACCCAAACAAGATGGTACGCCCCCCGCCCCCAAGGTCCAATTTAGTATAGAATTGGGCATCTTTGACTTGATCCAACAGTTCCAGAATAATAGGCAGTATCTGTATCTGTCTGTTGCTCCCTCTGTGATAGCAAGTGAGAGCACAATGATCGGAAAAGACCAACTTCTTTGCACGCCAATCTATGTGAGGGTTGTGAGCTACTAACCACGGCATCCCTAAGATTAGCCGGAACTGAGGCACCGTGATGATGTCGAAAGCAATAGATTCCCGGTGTCCATCCTGGCACAGGAGGGTTAATGCCGCTGTACATTGGGTTACTGGACCGGAAGCTATTTCCGAACCATCAACACTAGTGACCTTTTCAGTAGTCGACTTTAGGCACAAGGGAAGCTCCATTTTTGCTGCCAGATCTTGGTCCATGTAGTTCCCAACTGCTCCGCTATCTATGTATGCTTCTGCAGCATGCATTCGAGAAGGTTTTTGGTGGTTGATCAAAATCAAAGGTAGCGCAAAGTGTGACTTCTGTAGCTAACCTTCCTCGCTCGACAAGCGGACCTCTACGCTTGCCGGGTTTGGTAGTTTTCTGACTCCTTGTTGTCTTCTTCTTTCTCTGTGGCCCCAACGGTTCTCCTCGGAGGCTTCATTGGGCACTCTCTAAAGAAATGGCCTGATTTTCCACAGTATAAACATAACTGCTGCTGCCTTCTCTTGTCTTTTTGGGCCTTGGTTAAAGGGGCCCTTACCCCACCAATTTGCATTGGTTCCACCATATTTTCAGTTGAACGTGAGACATTGTCCTTTCACGGAACTTACATAGCACAAGTGTCCAGTCTAGTCCGATCTGCTCTTCTGTCTTGCAGCCTATGATCGAGCTGAACAACAAGATTAATAAATTCTGCGCAGTCCTTTGGTGGATCAACCACTTGGGCAAGAACGTCCTTTAACTCTCTCCGTAGACTCCGGTGGAATAACGTGGTTCTTTTATCTTCAGGGTACCCTGCTTCAACAATGAACCTGTTGAAAGTTGCTATGTATGCTAACAGGTCTTAATTTCATTGACGAAGGGACAAAAGTTTGTTGTCTAATGCCTGTCCATGGGTCCGGCAAGCACAGATTTTCTCCATCTCTTGCTGAAAACCACTGAAGTCGCGTAGCAGTGGATCATCCTTACTTACTAATGGTACAGACCAATCTGCAGCACTGCCACTCAATTAAGATAAAACAAAAGCAACCCATGACTGGTTGTTAGGAAAGGCTCCATGTCTGCAAAGGAAATGAAGACAAAACTGGTTCATGAATGTTGCATACTTCTTGGGATCCCCTGTAAAACATTCAGGTGGAGCTAAAGGAACAGCTCCAGGGAGGGTTATCAGTACCGGACTGGCTGATGACATTGGCATTGATGGAAAGCTACCAGGCAGTGGGGCCTGTCCCGAACTATCAATTCTTTCTTCAGGGTGTTGGTCTCTTGCATGGGTGAATGTACTTCGGCTCGTAACTGTCCCAACAACTGAGCTAATTGGTTGGTTTCTGATGTTTCCATGGCGCCCAGGTGGATAGTGGTTTGAAGGCTTTGCATTCTGTAACGCTCACCTGGTATCTCCGGGGACGCCACTCAGCCCTGGCTGGACCACTCACACTCTCGAATCTTCTCCCTTGGTAATGCTTCAGAGAGTTGGGCCTTGATTTTTGTACGATGCGATCTCCGTCCTGCTTCTCAATGCAGGGGTGTGTAGTTGGATTGGGCGTGTTGCGACCTAGGTACTTCACTGGTGCGAGCCCTGTTCGAGACCAGTCCTGCTGTGACTCCAACTTGTTAAGGTAGGTTGCTTCTCAGAGTTCTGATATTTCAGTCTCTTCTTTCTTTCTTTCTCCTTGTTCTTTTGCTCTTTCCTTTAGGTGTGGAAAGTGATTTTGTTTGGCATTGCCATGCTGACTGGTGAGCGAATGCACAGTGCGCTGCGTTATTCCGTCAGTAATATGCGATGCGCTGTGTTATTTTGCCTTCTCTTGTGCTAACCTGTGTCTCTTGTCTTGCTTGCAGGTCGCTGTGATGCCCCAGAATGGATGCCGAGCAGGAGACGATTGAATCAGGTAAGATTCTTGTGGTTCCTTAATAAGAATGATTTGGTGCTTACTCGTGCTGCTTTTCTCACTCTTTTCCAGGTTGCGGTGTTCCGGAGGAGGATGCGGTGTTCCAGAGAAGGATGCAGCGCCTGGAGGCTGGTGTTCAGGAGAAGGATGCAGCGCCTGATGCTGGTGTTCTCTGGACGGGTAAACGATGGATCTGAGACAGGATGCTACTCACAGGTAAGTGCTGCAGTAATGATGTTCTTGTTCTTTCAGGGAGCGCGGTTCCCGGATACAGCAGGTAAGGAACTCAGGAGACTGAGCTGGACACGGTGAGCATCACGCTGCTAACAGCAGAGTAACGCGAAGTGTGTTCCTCTGTTTAGGCATGGTTATATAGCCTCAGGTATCCCAAGGCCCGACCACACTCAAAACACTAGACCGCATAGCTCAGTTCTTGAAACTGAGCTATGTGGGAACATCCATGGTGGGCCAAGCTCATTACAAAGCCCAGGCCCCCATGTTACCTTTACATTGAGTATAAGCCGCCAGGACTGACTCTAGGAGAGTCTTTGGCGAGATGGCAAGGCTTTCAGGGTCATAATAGGAGATCCTAACCTGGGTCCAATGGGTTGGCTGATTTGCCTATGAGGGTTGGGGGTAGGGCTCGTGACAGGGCTCTATAATCCCGAGATCAAGCATCTTGTTGACCTCTCCTTTGATGTCGGATCTTACATGTTCTGACATTCTGTAACCTCTGCTTTTTACAGGTAAACAGTCACCAGTGAGGATATCATGCTGGCCCCAAGGGGCCAGGCCCAGTGAAAGTGAAAACAGGGAGGCAAACTGATTTAACAGAACTTTGCACTCCTCCTGTTGTTCAGATGTCAGTTGAGAAGAGAGATTGACTCCTTCTATTTTCTCATCCAAAGGTTGGCCTCTGAGGAGGGCAGGTAGAGGTTCACTCTCCCCCTCCTCTTGAGCTGAAGCTAGAAGCAAAGCTCCCACTTTCGAGACATATGCCTTGAAACGGTTGGTGTGAAAGACTCCTTAGGTCTGCCTAAGTCCACCAAATAGTTCACCTCTCCAAGTTTGCCCACAAACTTGAAGGGTCCTATCCATTTGTCCTGCAAAGCCCTCTGCCTTGCTGGCACCATAACTAATACAAGCTGGTCTTGAGTAAGCTCAACCATCCTGGCCTTCTGGTCATGCCAATGTTTGACCAGAGCCTGACCTGCTTTTAAGTGATCAGTAGCTTCTGCCATCATTTGTGACATTCTCTTCCGGAGACCTATCACATAGTCAGTCACTTTGACTGGCTTGGGGGAAGGAGCACTCTCCAACCCCTCCTTAATCAGGGCCAATGGAACTCTGACTGGATGGCCATAGAGAAGTTCAAAGGGACTGTAACCAACTCCCTCCTGAGGGACTTCTATATAAGCAAAGAGAAGACATGGCAGTAGTATTTTAAGGGGTTCCTCTAAAGCACCTATCATGCTCTTCATAGTACGATTAACCCTCTCTACCAGTCCATTTGTCTGTGGATGGTAGGCTATAGAGAACTTGTAAGTGACACCACAGTTTGTCCACATGGCTTGCATGTAGTGGGACATAAAATTTGATCCCCTGTCGGATACCAGTTCCTTAGGAAACCCTACTCTGGTAAAAATACCAAGTAGAGTCTTAGCCACAGCCTGAGCCGTAACAGTTCTCATAAGTATGGCTTCTGGGTATCTTATAGCATGGTGTCATGATGCCTACCCCGGGCATCTGGACCAAGCCCATCAGCCCCAGAAGCAGGCATCCAGACATTTATTAAAACCTCAGCAGCCCCGGCTAGGGGCTATCTGGGTTCAGTCCTGGCACCTTGGGCGCCAGGCTCATAATAGAAATCAGTCTTGGCGTCTAAGGTGCCAGGCTCATAGTCATCACTTACCTCAGGCAGACCATGCTGCAAATGAATCCAGGCCAACGTGAGGCCTGAAAGGGACTATATTTCTACAGGGACTATTTTTTACTCGGGTGTGGTTCTAGGGACTTCTTACCTGGGACTACTTTTGAAGCTATTTAAACCACGCTTGTCCAGCAACACACGCTTCACGTTATTCTGCTTTCTGCAGCGTAACGCTCACCGTGCCTGCAAGCCAGCATCCAGTCTTCTGCCACGCCCGCCTCGAATCCGGAGCTCATAGAAAAAGGGGAAAGAAGGAGAAAAGGTTAGATCACTGACATTATTTTAATTCCTTACCTGATTCTGGATCTTGCACGACTCCGAGCCTGAAAGGACATAACTTCAGCATGCGTCACATCGCCAGCTGCAACGCCGCTCCATACCCACCAGTCCACAGCATCTTTCGACTCGGCGCTGCCGCCATCATTTTCTTCGGCGAACTCCAATACCTGGCGGAAAACAAAGGAATAACAAGGTGAGCCTAGAGAGCTGACAAAGACAATCACTTTACCACAAGGCTTACCTGATTTACCACTGGAGGCATTACCCATCAATACGTCACATCTTCTTATGCCGCATCTATAAAGGGAGGGAAAACAACAAGTTAAACTCCCGCAACTTTTACCGGATAGTGTTGGGTAATACAGACTCTTACCTGAACGCCATCAGCAGCCTCCAGACAATATTTTTTAGCTGCAAATCAACAAGGGGACGCAAGAGTGAACATCGGACATATTGAACTCTTTGAACTTAATAAACCCCAGAGTCAATATTCCTCCAGAACTCCAGCACCCCAAACCAGTGAAGTAACTGGTATCTACGCGCCCCTGCATGCCACACAGGATGGGGAGCTCATCATTTAAAAACATAAGGTGAGGATACTAATTGGGAATATCGGAGGTTACTAGTGGGGAGAGCGAGAACAGTGGGGAGGGACCATCACTCAAATCCATGGGGCTAAATCCCTTTCTGCACTTGCAGGAGAATACTTCTACGGGTCAAGCAGACGAGATTAGGCGGGCCAGACCAGACTGTCATCTCTGCACTACACTTCACGTTGGTGGAGACCGCAGCTGTCCGGGTCCGATCGACGCCCCTGTGGGAACCAGGTGCGCGTAACAGAACGCGAAGCCTATCTACAAATCCCCACCCGGGCGTAATGGAAACCTCAGAGACCGACCAACTAGCCCAATTGTTAGGGGAACTTAGGGCAGAAGTCCACTCCGCGCGCCAAGAAACTAGTGCCCTCAGGAGAGAACTGATTATGTCAAAGGAACGCACTGATGATCTTGCTAGGCAACTGCTGCAAAACCAAGCTGGGCAAACACCACTACCTGGACTCAGGGGGAATCCAACTCCTGTCTCATCGAGCAATCCTGTGCAAGCGGTTCTACTAGGAAGCATTCCTTTAGCTCCACCCAAACATTTTTCTGGGGACCCGAAAAGGTTCGCCGTGTTCATGAACCAATGCCGCATGCACTTTCTATGCAGACCTGGAGCTTTCCCAAATGACCAAGCCAAAGTAGCCTTTGTACTATCATACCTTAGTGGCAGCGCAGCGGATTGGTCAATCCCACTGGTCAACCAGGATGACCCTCTTCTTCAGGATTTTCAGGGTTTTCAATTGAGCATGGAAAAACTATTTGCCAGACATTCACAGGGACAGGCCTTGGATAACAAACCTTTATCCCTACGACAAGGTAATCAGGATTTGCTAACCTATATCGCAACCTTCAATAGGTTGGTGGTGGAAACCGGATGGCCAGAGGAAAAACGAGTTACATTATTTCATCGTGGACTTCGGGGTGAACTCAAGGATGTTTTGGCCCAAGTTGTGAACTCACCTCAGGATTGCGCAGAATATATAGACTTAGTAGTCCAGTTAGACCACCGACTTCAGAATAGAAAGGCTGATCGAGCTAAATTCGAGAATCGGGTATTGGTTAAACCCAATGTTACCCCCAAAGCAACAGATGTATCAGAACCTATGCAGATCAGGGGCGTTAAGGGACTCCTAACTCAAAAGGAAAGAGAAAGGAGATGACAGATGCAATTCTGTCTGTACTGTGGGGCCTCAGGACATTTTCTATGGGATTGCCTTATAAAACCATCCAAGAACGTAGTCGGAGTTACTGTTAGAAATCAAACAGAGCCTGATTCGGGAAACGACCACGCCCGACAAGCGTAGAGGTCCACTTGCCGAGCTTGAAGAAGGACACTCAGACCTCGCATCTAATCATACCAAGGCAGCCATCACGTATGCATGCAGTAAGGGCATACATCAATAGCGGGGCCGTAGGAAACTATATGGACCACAAATTGGCTTCTAGGATGAATCTACCTCTCTTCAAAAAAAACACTTTGGATGTCATCACCACAGTCGACGGAACTGAAATTGCCTCTGGTCCTGTAACTCATTCCACTACAGAGATGACATTGTTGGGATAGGATGGGCATCGAGAGACTATTGTGTTTGATTTAATCAAAGTCCCGGAGTTCCAAATAATACTGTGGATACCTTAGTTGGAAACACATAATCCTTGTATTGATTGGCGAGAGAAGAGAATAACCTTCCCAGATTGTTCGCACACCTGTTACCCGGAAAAAACCTTGAACAAAGGCCTGGCCACAGTCACTAATCCAGTCATGCAGTTACCTCAGGAATAACAAGAATTCCAGGACGTTTTCCAAAAAGAACAGGCAAACACCTTACCGCCACACAGATCATACGATTGTCAAATCGACCTCATACCCGGTGCGCAACCTCCATACAGTAGGATCTACGCCCTTACGGAACCCGAAAACCTACACCTACGACAATACTTGGATCAATACCTTGCTAATGGCTTCATTCGTCCATCCAAGTCCCCTGCATCCTCAGCTTTATACTTCGTACCTAAAAAGGAAGGTGACCTCAGAACGTGTATAGACTACCGCGCATTAAATCAGATTACGGTGAAGAACCGATACCCATTGCCTCTAATCCCCAAATTACTAGACCAAGTAAAGGATGCTTGCATGTACACTAAATTAGATCTCAGGGGGGCATATCACCTGGTACGTGTAAAGTAAGGCGCCGAATGGAAGACTGCCTTTCGTACCAAGTACGGATTGTTCGAATATCAGGTGATGCCCTTCGGGTTGTGCAATGCACCAGCAGCCTTTCAGTATTTTCTGAACGATGTCCTTCGTGAACTCATTGATTGACGTCTGTGTTGTCGTATACATCGCCGATATTCTAGTGCACTCCTCCTCAGAATCAGACCATGTTAAGCACGTTTGTGCAGTCCTCGAGAAAGTACGTCAGCACAAGTTATATGCAAAATTGGAAAAATGCGTTTTTCATGCTACAGAAGTTGAATTCCTTGGATTTAACCTGACTCCAAAAGGAGTCCGAATGGACTCTCGAAAGGTGGATGCAATTCTCAAATGGCCATTACCCAATTCAGTTAAAATGGTACAAAGCATGCTTGGATTTGCTAATTTCTACCATAGATTTATTCCAGACTTCTCACATGTTGTACACCCCATTACAGCACTTTTGCAAAAAAACAAACGCTTCTTGTGGACCGAAGAGGCTGAAAAGGCCTTCCAAGAGCTGAAATTGAAATTCACGTCGGCACCTGTCTTGAAGCATCCACGCCCCGAGCTCCCATACGTAGTCGAAACTGATACATCCAGTTTAGCCATGGGTGCTGTCCTGTCCCAGAAGGATCCTGAAACCGGTCAACTTCATCCAGTGGCATTTTGGTCCAGAAAGTTCTCGGCCCCCGAGTTTAACTATGCGGTTACCGATAAAGAGTTGTTAGCCATCAAATCCGCCTTCAAGGCTTGGCGGCATTATCTTCTCGGTACCAGGCACACCATTACTGTAATCACCGATCACATGAACTTGCAGTATTTAAAAACAGCCAAGGCCCAATCATCGCGTCAACTTCAATGGGCATTATTCCTCGCTGAATTCGATTTCGTGATCACTTATCGACCAGGTTGCAAGAATGGTAAGGCAGATGCCTTATCCCGAATAGGGATGGGAGAAGCATTTTCGAACCCAGAACCGGAGCCTATAATTCCAGAACAAAGAATCCTTGGCATAACTACTCTACAGACTTTAGAAGATATTCATTTAAAAATCCAACTACTTTTCGATTCAGCAGCCCTGCAGGACTGGGTGAAAAAGGGCCAAGATTATTCAGTCATCAATGACTTACCTTACTATCAAGGGCGACTATTTCTACCACACAAAGAACTACAAGAACTAGTAATCACCAATTACCATGATGCTCTGATGGAAGGACACCCAGGTATTGCAAAGACTGAAGCTAACATTAAAAGACAATTCTGGTGGCCCACCTGGCGAAAAGACATAGGCCCTCATTACGACCCTGGCGGAGAGGGGTTTACGCCAGCGTAATGCATGGCGTACCTCTCCGCCAGACTACGACATTCCGTAGCGCCATGGTGATTTTTACGCCTGCTTTTTGCAGGCGGAAAAATCCATGGCGCTAAGGGACTTGTTGTTAATTACGCCACCGTAATTTACGGTGGCGTAATTAACGCCTTCCCCACTCCCATTATACCCTATGGGGCAAAAATGGGAATGGGGAAGGGTAAATGGGGATTGGGGACTTACCGCCCCGCCAACCTCGGAATGGGGCGGTAAGTCTGCCAACCCCCATGGCGGTATTGGCAGCTCTGCGCCATGGTCCATGGTGCAAATTGCACCATGGACCTCCGCCAGGGTCATAATGAGGGCCATAGAGTCATTTGTGTTGTCTTGTGGTATCTGCGCCCAAAACAAAAGCCAGAAGAAAAAAACAGCCGGTCTTTTACAACCTTTGGATACTCCACCCACACCCTGGCACACTTTGTCTTTAGACTTTATTACAGATCTTCCTCCGTGTAATGGGTTTAACACCATTCTAGTTATTGTTGATCTTTTTCCAAGATGTCCCACTTTATTCCTTTAAAGGGATTACCTTCCGCTTCAATTTTGGCCAAAGAATTTCTCGAAAACATTGTTCGAATACATGGTTTTTCTTCTGTATTGGTCTCTGATCGAGGTAATCAATTCATTTTGCAATTTTGGAAGAAATGTTGTCAATTGGCGCAAATCGACGTGAGGTTATCTACCAGTCACCATCCCCAGACCGATGGTCAGACGGAGAGGACCAACCAGACTCTTGAACAATACCTACGTTGCATGCTACACCAGACCGAAAGCAATTGGAATTGGATATTTTATGGATTGCTGAATATGCATACAATAACTCAGTACATTCAGGAACCGGACAAAGCCCCTTTCATACCACATATGGACATCATCCTCGAACCTCAGAACACGATTCGCCCCAGCACTTAGAAATGCTGGCAGTGACCCATCTGCACTCTACTATTACACAAGCCTTTAAGGAGGCAACTGAACATTTGAAACAAGCAAAAGAGAAATACAAGAAAAATGCGGATCAACATAGAAATGACAATACCAGATTGGAGATCAAGTTTGGCTGGCTACAAAACACATACCTCTAAAAGGAACGCAAACTTTTAATCCTAGATATTTGGGACCTTACACCATTAAAGCCATTATCAACCCGGTGGCCGTCAAATTAGAATTACCCTCTAATATGCGGATCCATCCTGTCTTTCATGTTTCACTTCTAAAACAAGTTCAACCCGGAACAAGATTAACCAAACCACCTGACCCCATCCTGATAGATGGAGAACCTGAATTTGAGGTAAAAAATATCTTAGACTCTAAGATGGTTAAATCAAAACTTTTTTATTTAATTGACTGGAAGGGTTACGGACCACAAGAAAGGTCATGGGAACCCAGTGACCACGTTCATGCACCTCGGTTGGTGAAGAGATTCCATCGGAACTTCCCAGACAAACCAGGGCCCAGGGGAAGAACAACCTTAGGAGGGGCCTTGGTGGGGAGTGCTGTTATGATGCCTACCTCCGGGCATCTGGACCAAGCCCATCAGCACCAGAAGCAGCCATCCAGACATTTATTAAAGCCTCAGCAGCCCCGGCTAGGCGCTATCTGGGTTCAGTCCTGGTGCCTTAGGCGCCAGACTCATAATAGAAATCAGTCCTGGCCCCTAAGATGCCAGGCTCATAGTCATCACTTACCTCAGGCAGACCATGCTGCAAATTAATCCAGGCCAACGTGAGGCCTGGAAGGGACTATTTTTCTACAGGGACTATTTTTTACTTGGGTGTGGTTCTAGGGACTTCTTACCTGGGACTACTTTTGAGGCTATTTAAACCACGCCCGACATGCAACACACGCTTCGCGTTATTCTGCATTCTGCAGCGTAACGCTCACCGTGCCTGCAAGCCAGCATCCAGTCTTCTGCCACGCCTGCCTCGAATCCGGAGCTCCTAGAAAAAGGGGAAAGAATGAGAAAAGGTTAGATCACGGACATTATTTTAATTCCTTACCTGATTCTGGATCTTGCACGACCCCGAGCATGAAAGGACATTACTTCAGAACGCGTTGCATCGCCAGCTGCAACGCCGCGCCATACTCACCAGTCCACAGCATCTTTCGACTTGGCGCTGCCTCCATCATTTTCTTCGGCGAACTCCAATACCTGGGGGAAAACAAAGGAATAACAAGGTGAGCCTAGAGAGCCGACAAACACAATCACTTTACCACAAGGCTTACCTGATTTACCACCAGAGGCATTACCCTTCAATACGCCACATCTTCTTATGCCGCATCTATAAAGGGAGAGAAAACAACAAGTTAAACTCACAAAACTTTTACCGGATAGTGTTGGGTAATACAGACTCTTACCTGAACGCCATCAGCAGCCTCCAGACAATATTTTTTAGCTGCAAATCAACAAGGGGATGCAAGAGTGAACATCGGACATATTGAACTCTTTGAACTTAATAAACCCCAGAGTCAATATTCCTCCAGAACGCCAGTACCCCAAACCAGTGAAGTAACTGGTATCTACGTGCCCCTGCATGCCACACAGGATGGAGAGCTCATCATTTAAAAACATAAGGTGAGGATACTAATTGGGAATATCGGAGGTGACTAGTGGGGAGAGCGAGAACAGTGGGGAGGGACCATCCCTCAAATCCACGGGGCTAAATCCCTTTCTCCACTTGCAGGAGAATACTTCTACGGGTCAAGCAGACGAGATTAGGCGGGCCAGTCCAGACTGTCATCTCTGCACTACGCTTCACATTGGTGGAGACCACAGATGTCCGGGTCTGATCGACGCCCCTGTGGAAACCAGGTGAGCGTAAAACATGGAGATTCATTACATGGTAGGTGGTAACCATGGCGCTATTAGCGCCATGGTTGCCGCCGGTATTTTATCGTGTCCGCCTTGGTGGATGGCGGAATTACCGCCCTACTCTAAGGTGAGCGGGGGCGGTAATTCCCCATTCACCAAGGCACTTCCCCATTCCCATTTCTGCCCCCATAGGGCTCAATGGGAATGGGGAAGGAGCTAATTGCGGTACCGCAAATTGCGGTACCGTAATTAGCACAAAGGTCCGTTTGCGGGCCCGTTCCTTAACGGCTGTTAAAACCAGCCATGAAGGTCGGGTCCCACAAAGGGACCTCTTAGTAAGGCGGTAAGGGTTTACCGGTACCAGTGCCCTTACCGGTACCGGTAAACCCTTACCGTCTACCGTGTAATGAGGCCCATGGTCTACTACAACCAGGATAAACCTGTTCCCTGAAGATGTGGGAGGGTCAAGAGGACCAACAATATCGATGCCCACCCTCTCAAAATGAACTCCCACCACTGGGAGAGGCAGCAGGGATGCCACATTCTTGTCTCCACTCTTGCCAGAGGTTTGGCAAGTGTGACAGCTCCTACAGAATTTGTCAACTTCTAAACCCATTTTAGGCCAGTAGAAGAATAAGGAGAGCCTTTCCTTGGTCTTTTTGAAACTCAAATGACCAGCCAAAGGTATCTCATGGGCCAACTGTAGGAACTGGAGTCTGTTGGCAAGTGGCACTACAATTATTTTGCAGTCCCCAGGGATAGACTCTGTTGGTTCATTGTAGAAGAGGCCATCTTCCCAGCTTAACCTATGCTTTCCAACTTCTTGCACATCAAGTTGGCTAGCAGCCTGGTGTCGAAGACCTTCGAAAGTAGGACACTTTCTTTGTCCTCTGCTGAAGTCTGCCCTGTTGGGTCCACCTTCTGCCAGTAGAGACTGCAGCTCAGGATGGTCAACGGGGTCAAGATGTCCAACCAAAACAGTGTTTTCTTCCAGATTTGACTCTTCAGAGACTGGCTCAACCACACAAGGTTGTACCTCACTCTCTGCCTCAGCAGGTGGAGGGATCACAGGTGTGATCTTGGACAATCCTGGGGATGTCCTTGTTGGTAGCACAAGGGTGCTGACTGACTTTTACCTTGAGGTCTTGGGTTTCCCCTTTGCCTCTTTCTTTCCAGAATTAGCAGTGAGTAACTCCTGTGGAGTGGGAGTGATAGTTTCCTCTATCAACTCCTCTGGAGAGCCTCTTAAGGTCCTCTCCCTTGCAGGCCTAATGAGCTCCTGTCTCCTCTTACTGGGAGGCCTGGGGGTGCTAGACACAACTCCAAGAGTTTTCAGCTCATTACCCAACAGGACTCTCCCAGGCACTTCCCTCTGCACACTAACAGGTATTTTGACAGTCATATAATTACACTGGATGAGAGCTGGTAACTGGGGAAGCTTTTGCACAGTGCCCCCAGCTAACTTGGTGAATCATTTGGGTGCCTTAGCAACATCCTCCACCTTGAAAAATGATTCATCCACCACAGTTATGCTTGCTGCAGGGTCTCTGATGGCAGGAGTCTCCTGGCCATTCACAAGAACATTATTTTTCATAATACTCTTTAGTATTATCTGGGATGGAATTATAGACATCTAAATTCTGTTGTTCCCACAAGCCCAGGGACACTAAAGAAACACTAGCTGAGACTATCATGGGTTAATCAGCCAGTGGGTGAATGTTTCCACTTGACGTAGGTACTTCTTCCTCTGGGCAGAAGGCTAAGGAGATAGTGTGGACCCCTGAAGGTTTACCCTTACATCTGTGATCACCTTTCACATGGTCAGTTGACCCACAAACATAACATTTCCCAAATGTCTTGATGAATGGGGGTTTGTTCTGACCTCCATCTGGTTTGGGTCTAGATGGTGCACTAGCCTGATTCGGTTTCCCTTGTGGTTTACCCTTATGTTACTGTTTGTGGCGTTCTTTTGGATTGGAGGTATTAGAATTCTCCTTGTTATCTTTTTTTGGCTCCTTTCCCTTCTTCTGAGTTGACCCAGAATCCTTGTGAGTAGCCGTGTTGGCAACCCACAAGTCAGCAGACTTAGCTAACTTCTTTGGATCTATCTCCTTAGAATCAGCCAAGTGCTGTCTGAGCTCAGGCGAGCAGGCATCATAAATTGACTCCAACATAACAAGCTTTCTCATACCTTCATAAGTGTTTACTCTGTAACCCTTAACCCAACCGTCTACGTTTTTCAAATATTCACATACCCAGGTAGCCCAAGGGGTACCATCATGCTTTTTGACGGTCCTAAACCTCTTAAGGTACTGGGAAGGGGTCTTCCCAAATCTAGCAATTAAAGCTAGCTTCACACACTCATAATCCATC
Source organism: Ambystoma mexicanum (assembly GCF_040938575.1). NCBI lineage: Eukaryota > Metazoa > Chordata > Amphibia > Caudata > Ambystomatidae > Ambystoma > Ambystoma mexicanum. The sequence continues at coordinate 1,433,142,787 of NC_090929.1, read as the reverse complement.
CTATCCACCTCCCCCAACTCCCTCACAACATCAGATGCAACAGTGGGTAGCCTAAAGAAGAGACAGGGAAGCAACTGATTCCCTGTAAGACCTTGAATCCCATGGTTATATTCAAACATTGCCAACCAATCCAAAATATCAAGCATACATACCCACAGTTTCTTTAGTCATACGGGGTCTCTTGGGACTGGAAGACCTAGAAGACTCTGGGAGAGAAGCATTTTCAAGAGATAACCTTTTCATTTCTAGTTCATGATTCAACTCCATTTCTCTGAGCTTAAGTTCTTGGTGCTTTTGTTCAGTTTGAGCATTTAAACGTTTGAATTCCAGTTCAAGCCTCATCTTTTCTAGAGCAATGAATTCAGGACTGAGTGTAGGAAATGATGGGGTCCCAGCGGACAAAGGTTGAGGTTGCTGAGCAGGTAAGGGAGCAGGGAGGCCTATATTAGGAGACACATCTAATTCCTCTAACTCATCAATAATAGACACATTTTATTTTCCACATTTGCTGGAGAGTTAGGCATTTCAGACCCACTCCCCAGACTTTGGTTCTTTAACATCTTTTCAATCAATTCAGACTTTTTGCCTTTGGCAGAGAGGTTCCTTTCTCTACACAGATTTTTAAATAATCCACAGTGTAACTAAGGAGGGTCTCCTGACTGTAGCTTTCCATATCAGACATGATTAATATTGCTTTTTAGTGATGTTAGCCTTGTGGTTAGTTGATCCAAGGTAATAGCAGCACTCTAAGTGTAATTACTATACTTGATCCTCACCGCTGTACACCAGTGTTAGGCAGAATTATATGCAGTACCCTTTGGGAACACGACACACAATTAAGACTACAAGTGACAGTACAAATTCACCTTTGGTACAAGCCTGTACTACACAGTAAAGTGGTAGCGATGGCTGAGCAGCCAGACTTATCTCAAGAGCAGGTGTGCAGTATCAATAGTTACACAAAGGGACAGAAATGACTATGATTCAAACAAACACTGACTCAAGGTTTCTGAGTAAAAGAATATACATTTATTTAGACATCAGTTGTATAACATCTCACTAAAGTAAAGCAGTCGAAAAATCACACTCTTAATACACCACACCACTCCCAATAGATTCTGGAAAAGTTAAGCTAAATAATGAAGTGTGAGCAAAATGGCACTCCAACATTTTAAAAAGGGAGGGAAAGACAAAGTTAGAAACAAATTGAGCAGCACCAACAGGTAAGTAAGCAGAGCAATCTAGAAAGAGGAACTACAGTGATTGAATCAGATGAAAAAGGCTTAGGGCCAAAGTCAGTAGGACAAAAGTCTTTTGTTCAAGATCACAAAGTTCAGGGTAGCTCACGGTTAAGTCTTTGCCAAGAGTTCCAGACTAAGTTGGTCGGCAGAAAAGTTTGTTTAAAGAGGAGAGAAGGACAAGCCTTCAGATTTTCGAAAGGTTTCACACACCTTCACCGCTGCTGGATGAGAAGAACAACCGGATTTGCACAGTACCTTTAAATGGAGAAGAAGCTGTAGCTGAGGCGGAAGTTCCTGGCAGGTCCTGCAGTTTCACGGTTCCTGAAACGACTGTCGGACTGACATGAAGTAGGAAGACTGGAGGGTCCTGCACTGCCCAGGGAAGAAACCAGCAGCAGAGCAAAAAAACGAATAAAAGGTGCACTCCTTAAAACCTAAGCAGGGTCCGACCTTCCTGGCTATCCGGTTCACTTTAGCTCTGTACAGCAAATTTCGACCAGAGGAGGGAGTCCTGGTTTGCAGTTTGGGCAAACTGGTTGGTCCCACCAGCTATGGGGAAGAAGATTCCTGGTAGATCTTCTCTGTCGTTGGAGTCTGAAGATTCGGTCCTGCAGCAGGGCTTCACCAGGTGGTTCAGTCATTGTAGGCATCCTCTTCTGTCAGCTCCTCATCGGTTCTTTCGTTCCAGTGGCGACTCTGCCTTTCCAATCCCAGAGACCTGCTTTTTATGCAGTTTTTCCCCATTCACACATCCTGGCTGTCAATCACCCAGCAGGGTGACTGTCCTGGCGGGACAGTCACCTAGCCACACAAACAGCAGTGTGACTCGGGTTACCAATGGAACCCTTTCAGTGGTCCTAAAACACATCCCTCACATTCTGCCTACCCCGACTTTCGGGTGCCTAAGGAGGGCTTCTGCGGAGAAGCCCACGAAAAGACAGTGAACAAAGGAACCAAACCTGGTTTGGCATGCGGAGTAAAACCCGAGAAAGACATTTTCAAAAACAAATGGCGAATAAACCCAGTCAGAACCGTATAAAAACGTATATGGTCCAGCAGGTTTAAGTTCGAGGCTACCAAGATGGCCTAAAACAATACCAAGGTTATTTAAGATAACCGTGGTAGGAAAAATAGGGTAGTTACCACTGCTACCAGCCAAGTCTTGATGAAAAGGGAGCGAAACAATGCTCCAAGGGAAACAGACAAAAAGGGATAAGCATTAACCCTTTCCAGTACTCTATGTAAGATAGTTTGCACTGGGTCTGTGGATTTTAAAGAGACTAATAAAGTCAATGGCAACTTTACATGTTCTTTACTTTACATGTTCTGGGAGACAGTAGTCAGTCCCAGAAAATGGAGTCTGAGTTGGGAAGTCTAAAAGACAACCCTGTGTCACTGCACTGAAGGTGCTGTGTAACACACAGTAATAAGATGATGCCTATGGAGTAGGTGAGGCTCCACAGTCTATGAACACAAGAATGTTAAAACGCACACAGCAAAACACATGTAAGAGTGGGAAAAAAGGCTCACACTCTTACTAGGTGAAAACAATAAATCCTAGAAATCCAGCAAAGCTGCTGAGGGACTCAGTAGGTAAGGGAAATTAGCCATTCTGGAGAATTCTCCCTAACAACATGTGCATGTCCTATCCTTTTTTGATTTAGGCATTCTGGTTCTGCGAGATGATCACACGTGAATTTCATCAATGCGGCTGATTCAGCTGTTGTTTCTTGATTCTCCATTTTTTTTTCAGTCGGGTCAACTACTGGCAAACTTTTCAGCCCCAGAGCCTTGTCTCCGTTTGGTTTGGATCTTGGCAAAAATGTGGTGCAATTTTATTTGGCACTTGATTTAGATCTGTTTGAATTCCTACATTGAGCGCTAATTTAGTCTTATTTCCTTTGGTCTGCTCCTTAAGTAAGTTATCATCATTCTGCATGATTTCTTAGTCATCGATCACCTCAATTATAATCCTATCCTTGTTGTTGTTTTTCATATTCTTTTTTGGCACTCTTTCCATGCTCTTTGTTAGTGGTGTTTTAAGTGTGTTGATGAATGCTGTTGTGTCAGTATTACGTATTTTCCTTCTTTTTCTGATTTTTGGTTTTCTGTTCTTGAATTACTTTTTGAGTATTTCCTGTTTCATGTGTTTGTTTCTTTGTTGTTTCTCTTCGTCTTTTCTTCCTCTGTCGCTTTCATTTTATTGTTGGTTCTTCCTGCCCATCATTTTGGTCATTCTTTTTTCCCACGATATAGATTTCTGTTTGGAAGAAACCCTCTTCTGCAATTTGCACGAGGTATATCATTTCTTCCATCATTGACTCAGATAATGGTGTATCATCATTATCCTTAGTTGATTTTTCTCTCATTTTGTTTAGTATATTCTGTCATTGTATGTCCTTTCTTAATGACATGACATTGTTGTGTAAGGCTTTGAGTTGTAGCTTGGAATCTGTCCATCTGGCATTTAGTTCTTTCACATTCAAGGACTATGTGGTAAATTCGGTTGGCTTTTCGGTTAGTTCGTCTCTCAGAGATGAATTTACAGTTGCTTTCAGTCCCACTATCTCACTGTGCTTTTCCTCTGTTTCCTTAGTGAGTTCCATGAGAATTCTGGTGTGGGTTTGAACCTCTCCTTTTAACACTTCAAAGACATTTGCCAGAGACCTTAGGCGAGTCGTCTGTCTCCCTTGTGTTTGTGTTGTTATTTTGACTTTCAGTTGTTATTTTGATGGTATTTTGTATCGACTTCTCTTTGTGCTGGTCCAGTTGCAACTCTATTTCCAATTGAGAGATTGCATTTAGGCCATAGGATGAATTGATTGAGATGTTATGCACCGGCACCATTAGTTTCTCCCCATATTTGTACAATTGTTGTTTCAACAGGACAATTTATCTTGGTTGTTGGTTCAGTTTTAATGGACATAGAATCTTCAGCCTTCTCTAACATATCCACATTACTTAAACTGTGACATCTACATTTCAGAAAGAATTCCATTGTTGTTCTTTTCGAGGTCGTAGCTGTTAACGTGTAGTCCGCAATCTTGGGCTGTGTGACTTTTATAATTGTGAAGTTTGGCGTTGATTGGTGTGTATGCCCACTCCTTTTGATTAGCCATGAGGTAGACAGCAGTTGTGTGTCTTTGCCGATGTATGTCAATTGGGGTTCTGCCAAGTCATCATGAGATGCATAGTTGATGGATTTAATCTTCAATTGTCTGATTTGATTGGCCTTTTTATAGTTAGTTGCCTGTGATATTTCATGTTGTTCTGGGGCTTTGAGATTATCCCAGAGTGCTCCACTTCTTAGGTTGTACATCCTTGTCATGTTTGGTCGATCAGCGTTGTTTTTCTATTTATTTAGAGCTATGCTCCTTCACTGACTAATATGGCTCCTGTTGTGTTTTCTGCACCTTAGTTAATCAGCAATTGCCTCTGTCTTGTAGTGTCTGTATGTAGACTTTCGGAGAGCATGCGGTTGAGGGGGTCCAAGGGCTCAAAGGTTTGTTACCCACAGTCAACTTTGTAGGAGTTAACGAAAAGCCTCTTTACCCAACCAGGAAATGTTCTTCTTGTTTCTCTGCTACAATCAAGCCTTTGCTATGTTGTTACTGCTCATGATTCCCAAGAGCAATAGTTCAGCTGGTGGCCACTTGCTGTTTCCCGCTGCTACCTTTGCACGTTGAGTGCTACTTCTGTTTCTGAAACAGAGAACAACTGTTGCCCCGTGTCCGCTCCCCACACTGGCACCTGTGTCTCAGCATGCCTACCGCATGCTGCTGATTTTGTTATTTGACAGGGGGGGGAGCCGATCAGGGGGTGACTTCTCTTTGCTACTAGCCTTGTGATTGATTTTTCAGGCTGGTACAGTCACACAGTAACTAATATAAATACTCACAGCATCCTTACTTGTTATCACACAACTGTGTGTGTGTTCGCCTAGGGAGGAGTGTCGGGTAGGCCCTTACTGTCGACCAGCCGAACGATGCCCGCCATCCCTTGATGTGGGATGGAGATTGTTGTTTGTGTCGTACATGTGCTAGACAGTCCACTTAATGGAATGGCAGATTCAACAATTCTACAATCACAGCTCCAACTCCTGCTTCGCCAGGAGCCACGGAACACAGAACACTCTGACACACTCCGCTGTGGCCGGAGTGTTTAAATGCTTAGTCCCGCCTCCTGAAAATAGAAACTGGAGATAGACTTGCCTTCCGTGTTCCAAATGCTCTGGCCCCTGCTGCAGTAAAGCTTGGTGGAGTAGTTTGTCTGAGAGTGAAGGTCTTGGAGTGTACAATGGGTGAGAAAGATGTCCTGAGTATAGAAGAGGTTCTGTTGTGCAAAGCTGGTCGTGTCGTTCCACCCGTGGAGGTATGGAAAGAACTCATGGAACTGGGTATGAAGGACATTTAGGAATGACTTTGACCAAGGACATATTTAGAGTAGATTACTGGTGGCCCGGGCTGAATACTCAGGTAGAAGGAATGGTCATGGAATTTGTCTTGTGTGGAGATTCTGATAAAATGATGAGGGAGAGCATTAAACATTGTTGACCAATAGAGTTGCCTGCCATACCTTAGGACTTTGTGGCCTTAGACATTTTGGGACCAACAACCAGCAAAAGAGGAAGAGGAAGGAGAAAGTATGTCATTGTGATGATGAGCCTTTACTCCAAATGGGTGGATGTGGTGATAGTTTACAAGGCATACACAATGGCAGTTATCAGGTTTATGGATGGAGTGTTCCAGAGAGAGGGCTATCCAAAGAAAATGTGGATGGTTAATGGGATGAAACTTACCTCGAGAATGATTAGTGATTACCTCCAAAGAGTTGGGATAGAAAACCAGAACACCTCATTAAACGGCACAAAAGCAATGGGGCGGTTGAAACGTTTAACCGCACCATAGTGCAAAGTGTCAGGATGACCGTAGGAGCTGGATTAAGTTGGGAGGATTTGGTAAAGAGGGTATTGGCGTATAGAATGTCTCCACATTCCACGACGGGCTTCGCACCCTTTGAGGTGCTGAGACAGAGGAAGCCACACGCAGTAGTTCGCCACCATGGCGAGGGAGATCTGGATATGTGGAGTGGAATCAGGAAGCTTTGAGAGAGTTGAGAAGAAGGCAGGGAATGCAAAGAGGATATATGATCATTTGAGCAGAGTAAGAAAGACTGAAGTCTCAGAGGGAGAAAGAATGTGCTTGAGAAAGCCAGGTATGGTAAAGAAGGAGCAGGTCCTTAAAAGAAAACCTTGCATTCAGTCAATTCCTACACCCCAACAATAGATTATTATTAAATAGCCAACAAACTGAGCACTGATCTCAGAGAAAGGGAATACCTGAAAAAATTGGTGTCCCGTGCATTGAAAAGAGCAAGGTATACACCCAGAGATGTGTTACTAGAACCCGAAGAGAGGGTTAGAATCACCTGTGTCACAACTTAGAGTCCCAATTCATTTCTTATTAAGAAAATGTTGAAGAAGTATTGGCCCATGATCACCACCTGCATGCCCAATATACAAACCCCTCTGTTCGCATTCAAGCGATCCAAAAACTTAAAGGACAAACTGGTTAATTCAAGATCAAAGCAGACCAGATCCAATATAAGCTACTGGGACCTACGCCCACTCACGGGACACTTCCCATGTGGCAACCGCAGAGCCTGAAAGTTTACTTCCAAAACACTTACATTTCAGATTGAGAATAAAACGTGGGAATTGAGAGTCATGTTTAACTGTAAAACCATGAACGTCATATACTGCATAGAATGCCCATGCGGCTTCAGATATGTTGGACAAACAACAAAGGCCACCCATGTTAGGATCAATGAGCACAGGTCCAGGATACAATGCAGAAACCATACGGCACCATTAGCATCCCACTTTCTGGAATTCCAACATTCTCCTGACGACCTCAAATTGTAGATTATTGATGTGATGAAAAATGTGTCCAACCCACAAAGGAGTCTTCTCAATAAAGAGGCACAGTGGATACATCGTCTCTGTACCATAGAAAGGGAAAGGGGGCTCAATGAAGAGATACCACCCTATACCTGAATTGGTGCCATTCCAATCCCTGACACGCACACAGAGTGCCTAGCAGGCCCTGGTTTATCACCACTCTGCCGACCTCTGCAGAATTTACCCTGCTAACACTATGTGCCAGCACTCCACATTAGTGCCTCTCAATCTTCCACGGACACTAATTGACTTTCTTCAGCCTACAGGATACCAGAGTGTTCCTGCAATTTATATATTACAGATACCAATTTGCACCTTGCTCTGTTTTGGACAATGCCTACACGTTTGTGTTATTTGGTGCACAATACGAGGTCTAGCAATTGTCTGCACATGCATGCTTTCTCTCGCGCCACTACACCAACATAGTAACGAAGATTATTATTGTTATCATTTTTCCTGCAGCTCCTTCAAACATTTCTGTCCCCATGATCTGACCGCTATGCACCTTTTTCTTAAGCATGGGTTGCAGGACTTCTAATTTATTGCAAGTGTACTGCAGCATGGTCAACCATGCCTCCTGCAGGGCCCATGTTTACAAGATCTTGCATGACCTTCCCTCCAAGACTCCATTATTGGTTGCCATATTGACCTAGCAACAACATTTCTGTGCACGGCTTTGGTCGCGGACTACAGCATGCTCAGACACCGGGGACAATCGATAATGTAAGCAGCAGCCCTCGCAACACATACATGGCAGCATTTGCATATACACTGCCCTGTGTGCAGCCAACTGAAGACCCACATATGCTTTTGTCCATTTTGTTATAGATCACAGCCTCTCGGGCATGTGTGCCGACACATGTTCATGACACGTTTAGAGAGCCTCCACACCAGAGAAATGCTCTGCCCACGGGACTCCTCCCAAATTGCCATGTTTTCCAGCTACAGCAAGTTGAGGTATCTTATTCCTGGATTCTTTGATCATATTGTTCTGCCTCCCCTCAGCGCATTGTTCAGCGCTTCCCAACAGCCCCGCCTTGCTTCACAGTTTGAGGCAGCAATCCAGTGCATTATATGTGGCACCCTCCCCAGGGACACCTCACGCCGGGGTAAGCAGACCACTTCTGTTGGTCTCTCTCTCTGTACCGGCAGGGAATGCTCATTAATTTCTTTACCGACTTGCCAATTTTAAGCAACTCTTCTTCTTCTTCCCAATGTTCTTGTATTTATTTTAATGGGTGAAGGGAATGCTAGAGCATGTTTTGTCCTCAAACTAGCACCTTCTTTCATAAACACATAACTTAATGCATGTGCTCACCGCCCACTTTAGGAGGGACTTAAACAAGATACAGATTCACTTTCAGTCTGATACTTTCCTTTGTTTCCCATCTGTTCCTCATGGGTCACCAAGCAAGTTCTTTTTTTTGGTCCTGAGGAAAGCGGATATTGTCACAGAGTTCCCCCCTTCTCACCTGAGACCAATCCTGGGTTTATAATTTCCTTGATGGGAAATGGACCATAATACCGGGGGGCCAATTTGTTTGGCCGTAGATGTCGGGGTAGTAATTTCGAGGACAACCAGACTTAATCTCCAACTGAATAAGAAGGCCCGGGTCTTCTTTTGGAATCCGCATATCTCTTGGTCTGTGTTCTGGCCTTCTCTAAGTGCTCTTTGGTCTCCTTATGTATGTTGATGAGTGTTTCAATCCAGGAGTCGACAGTAGGTACTGGTGTGGGTTGTGGAAGAACAGAGGGCAGAACTGATGGATGGAATCCTTGGCTGCAATAAAAGGGACTGGTCTTAACTGCTGAATGATCGGAATTGTTATAGGCGAATTCAGCCATGGATATCAGGAGCGACCAGTCATCCTGAACCTTAGTGGGAAAACATCGAAGATATTGTTCCAGAGTCTGATTAGCACGTTCTGTGGCTCCGTTGGTTTGAGGGTGATAACCTGATGAAAGAGCGCGTTGGATTCGTAATATTTGACAGAGGTGTTTCCAGAATTGTGAGACATATTGAGGTCCTCAATCGGAAATTATCTTGGAAGGAAGTCCATGAAGGCGGAATATGTGCTCCAGGAAGATTCCAGCCAGTTCAGATGAGGAGTGAACAAGTCAATGGTGACCATGATGGTGGTGTACCCTCTGGACGGCGGTAATTCCACAATGAAGTCTGTAGCGATTAATTCCCATGGCCTTGTTGGCAGTGCGGGTTGTAGCAGAAGACCCGCCGGCCTCTTGTTGTCATGTTTATTCTGACTACAGATTGCACAGGCTCAGACGTATAGTTGTACATCAGTCTTCATTTTAGGCCACCAAAATTGTCTTGGTATGAGGTGGAGGGTGTTGGTGATGCCACGATGTCTGGAGTGAAGGGTATCATGACAGAGGTTTATTATTCTTTGTTGTAATTTTTGTGTAGGATTGAGCAGAGCATTGTCCTTGAACAAATATCCTTCCTTGACTCTCAGGTTCCATTGATTCTTTCTTGAAATATTCATCCAGAGTTCAGAGGATTGGGTTTGTACTCAGATTTCTTCATGGAGATTGACTGCTTGAGCTACAGAAATCGTGTGGGGAAACATCTTATGATAGGCCTTATCTTCGGTAGTTTCATAGTCAGGCCGTTGAGATAAGGCGTCAGCAATCAAGTTTTGTGATCCAGGAACATGAGTGATATGGAACTGGTACTGGGCAAAGAAGAAGGCCCAATGAGCCTGACGACTGTTCCGACTGTAGAATTTGAAGATTTCGGTGGTCCGTGCGGACCTTGACTGGATATCTAGCTCCCAGGAGTAGATGTCGCCACTCAGTGAAGGCTTGGCGGATGGCTAAAAGTTCTTTTTCCAGGACGGAGTAGTGTGTCTCACTGAGAGTCAGGATTCGTGAAAGGTAAGCAATGGGGTATTCTAGTTTATCCTCAAATTCTTGCTTCAACACTGCTCCAATGGCGTAGTTAGAGGCATCCGTTTACACAAGGAATGGTCGATCAATGTCGGGTTGGGACAGAATGTGGGCTGGAGTAAATCTTGTCTTCAAAAGTTGGAATGCCTTATCTTGCGGAACAGAGCAGACAAAGGGGGTGTCTTTCTTCAGGAGAGCAATAATCGGTTGAACAATCTCAGAGAAGGTGGGTATAAAATTCCGGTAGAAATTGGCAAGCCCCAGGAAGGATTGAACTTGTTTCACGGATGTGGGAGCGGGCCAGGATAATATAGCCTTTACCTTTGAAGGGTCCCAATTCCCTCTGGAGTAAGGATAAATCCTAGGTAATGAACAGAAGCAACGTGAAACAGACATTTCTCGGGTTTGGCCAAGAGTTTATGTTCATGGAGTCGTTGTAGTTCTGCCTTTACATGTTCTTCATGCTTTAGAAGGTCCTTGGAGTAGATCAAAATGTCGTCCAGGTAGACGATGACTAAGAGGAATAGCATGTCTGAGAACATCCTGTCCATAAAACGTTGAAAAACTGCTGGGGCATTAGCTAATCCAAAGGGCATGACCAGATATTCAAAGTGACCAAAGGGTGTTCTGAATGCTGTTTTCCATTCGTCTCCTTCCCGGATACGAATCAAATGATAGGCACCGCGGAGGTCCAGTTTCGTGAAAATCACAGCACCTCTGACCGCTTCCAGGATATCCGAGATTAAGGGTAAAGGGTACCGGACCTTGAGGGTGCATTGATTTAATCCACGATAATCGAGGCAGGGTCTGAGTTCCTTAGTGTCCTTCTTAGGAACAAAGAACAATGAAGCTCCGGCTGGAGATTTTGAAGGTCTTATGGTGCCATTCTCAAGGTTGGTATCCAAGTATTCTTGAGGGCCTTTTTCTCAGGTTCGGAAAGGATGAACATCCTGCCAAAGGGAATCACTGCTGAGGGATCCGTATCTATGGGGCAGTCTTCAGGCCTGTGAGGGGGTAAGGCCTGGACTATGGCAGTTGAGAACACATCAACAAATCCCTGATAGACCTTAGGAACCTGCACGATATTGGAAACCATGAGAGGTGCTTGATGGTCTATTGGTGATTCTTTGGAAGGGGTCAAGGAGGGATCCAGGATTAGATAGTGAGACACACAAAACTCTGAGCCGAGGAATAGTGATCCTGCTGTCCAATTGATATATGGATTGTGTTTCTGTAACCAGGGCATGCCCAGTACCATGGGGTAATGAGCTGACTTAATAATGTCGAATCGAATCTGCTCTTGGTGGTGGTTAATTGAAAGCTGGATCTCTTTGGTCTGCAGGCTTATGGGCCCCGAAGTGAGGGGTCTTTCATCGATCGCTTCCACCAGCTGCATGATGCTTCGTGTTTCGTATGGGATGTGGTGACTAAAAATCCAATCATGATCAATGAATATTCCCATAGCCCCGCAGTCTACCAAAGCCAAAACAGGATAGGTCTTATTCCCAGAGGTTGATAGAAAGGCCCATAGTATCACTAGATTGTTTTGTCCAGGAGAGTTCAAGGATGGAATTGATATGGAGCAAACATCTCTCTCCCGAAGCCCTGCTCCACCTAGGATCGGGAGTTGGCGTTTCCAAAACGCTGAGGAGGGGCCAGAGGGCATTCTCTAACCAAGTGTTTGTCTGAGGCACAGTACATGCACAACCCCGTATTAATCCTTCTCATCCTTTCTTGCGGGGATATGGGTCCGTGGAAGGCTGCATGGGTTCTGGTTCGGTGACTGATCCTGGGTTTGTGTCAGATTTGGAGGTACTCTCAAAGGACACCTTCGGAGGGTTTAGATTTTTTCTTCTCTGCCTTCCTTTCCTGGATGCGAAAGTCTATTTGCATGGCAAGGTCCATAAGAGCCTGGAATGAGTTTGGTCGGGCCACTCTGGCTAACTCATCTTTAATCTCCTCATTTAGTCCTCTCCTGAAAAGGGTAAAACTTGCCTCCGGAGACCAATCAGCTTCCTTGACCAATTGCTTGAATCGGGTTACATACGTGAGCACATCCTGGGATCCCTGCTGAAAGTCTAAGAGGCGTTCCTGGGCAGTAAAGACCTGCTCTGGGCGATCAAACATGGTCTTTAGGGCCCGTATGAAACCATCGTAGTCATCTAGGAGAGCGTCGCCGGAGTTAACTAGGGGTGTATCCCAGGTTAAAGCATTTCCGGAAAGGTGAGAGATTATGAAACCCACCTTAGCCCTCGGAGTGGAAAAGTAATAGGGCTTAAATGTAAAGTGAACCAAACATGAGTCCATCAGTAACACACTTTCTTTTGCGGCTGAATCACGGGATAGAACTAATTGCTTGAGAGCAGCGTTTTCCGCCTTTAAATTCTGCACCTCAGTGGTTAATTCTTGCATACCTCGCATCAGGTCCTGGACGGCCGCTTCCATGTCGACTTCGAGTGCGGTCGGTAGGCATCTCAAACTGTCACAGAGTTCCCCCCTTCTCACCTGAGACCGATCCTTGCTGGACTCTGTGGGCGGTGTCTTCTTGCGGACAGACCTGGACTTGAATAAGACTGAGCGAGTTTCTTCCGACTCCAGCGTGGGTTTAAGATTCCGGGATGCAGCAATCCGGGGATCCGGGAAACGAAGAAGACGTGCTCAATGGCGCACAAGTCCAGGAAGCAAGAGGAAAGGGAAAGGGGCAAGGAATGGAAGTAGAAAAGCTATGAACCAGGAAAGCAATACAGCGAACTACGGAGCACACGTCTGATCGCTACTTGGCAATAGCATTGAGACGCGCGGAGCCGCGGGGGTGCGGTCTATTAGTAGAATACATTACGTCCAACGTATAGACCGCGGAAGGCGTGTCACGCTGGATGGCCATGTTGGGAATGTCAGGGAATGCAAGGCCCATTGCGATAAGGACCAGGAAGACCAAAAGGGGTGCATCCTGTGGGCCATGACAGATATATCCATACAAGACCGCTGAAACGTACCGCCCCAGCATCTTGATGAAATCATGCTTTTGGGCTGCGCTTGTCAGCTTCACACCAGCGCACTACTTAGACCCCTGAAGTATTGATATCAAATTTACGTGACAACGTGAGAAGTAAAACTTACTAGTTGTCAGCTATTGAGGCAATACAATTTGTAATGCTTATAGCTATCTTTGATGCAGTATTGATTGTACTTATTAAGATTTACTGTCAATTTGGGATCTACATGTGTGTAACGGTTTCGAAATTCTGTTTTGTTCTCTTTGTTTGCCTTCTTTCTCTTTTAAGCCATATCTGTTTAATAGTTGTACCTTTTGCAGGCCTTGCCTGATACCCTTTTTTTGCACATATTTCTGTGTACAATAATTTGTGAAAAATGTGTCTTTTCAATTTAATTATATTTAATAAATGTATGGAAAGTGATAACTTCAGAGACATAGGGCAGTAATGGAAAAACAATGCCGGTAAGGGAATACCGGCACCGCATACCGATCCGGCCTATTACAAGTCGACAACCCGGTATCAGCGCCACCGCTGAGACCGTGCTCCCCGTACCGGCATGCGCGCGGCCCTTCGGGCTAGTAATACCGGGATGCCTTTAACAGGAGGACATCACAAGTCACATGGACATGCAACTACTGGCATCACAAAGATGGTAATAAGGGATACCGCAATGCCGGCATCACTGGCATCGCATATCACCCGCTAACAGCAATGTGCAGTGTTCCCAACTGCCACAGGTGCACACAATCAGCACAGGTGGAGGCAATGGAGTCTGGCCCAGCACAAAAGGAGCACACCCACACACCACACCCCTTCCCACACAAAAATGATCCCACTTGCAGTTGCGATATTGGGGCTGGAGGACATGCTTGCATTGCTACACCATGAGCAACAACTACAACAGGCACCACAGAGGAGACACAGGAGGAGAATGAGGGTGAGACAGGTACAGCAAGTCCCACCAGTGCAGCCAGTGGTACCATACAGGCAGGCTCCAATCCCTCACATCAGAGCCAGTCCTTTCAACCTAACCCCTAAGCAGATCCACACCCTGTACCGCCTGGACTGGGACACCATTACCACCATTGTGATGTGGACATGATACACAATGACATTGTCAGCCTGATTGAAATATGCACCACCATCCCCCCTCTACTGAAGGTAGTGTCTGTGCTCCACTTCCTGGCCACAGGCACCTACCAGCACACAGTGGAGCAGATGCCTGGCATATCACAACCTTTTTTTTTCACGCATGCTTAACCAAGTGCTGGATGCTCTCCTGAAGCACTCAAGTGACTAAATATCCCTACCACATACTGCCCAGGAGATCTGTGACACAAAAGTTGGCTTCCATGCACTGGCAGGCATGCCAAATTGTATTGGTGCCCTCGACTGCACCCATGTGGAATTAGTGGTCCCACATGCCATGGAGGTGGCGTACCGCAATGATAAGCTATACCAATCCGTCAATGTGTAGATGATATGTGTCTCCAGCAAGTTCATCAGACATTGTTGTGCCCAATATCTCGGATCAACTCATGATTCAATGGTCCTGCGGAACTCTGAGCGACATGCTGGACGACATGCCTTCTCTGCTTGGTAAGTTGCATGACAGACACATGGCAGTGTAATAGGGGGAGGGAGATGCACACACCACCCGGTTGTGATTGGGGTGGTGACTGGATAATGCCAATACTGCAAAACATTGTGCACCAAAGCATCCCAAACTGAACATCACACCTAAAACACATAGAAATGATGGAATCTGCACACCAATGACAATATGCCTGACTTGCAACCAGCCCACATCCCACAACACATCCAACAACAACACAACACATCCACTGCACATCATTAGACCTTACCCTCTGTAATACAATGCAGCAACATGCTGTGAGTTTGCACAATATGAATGACCGCAGCAAAACACAACACAGGACATGCATCCATGAGTGCGCACAAATCAATTCCACCAAGGGAATACACTGCTTGTCACTGGCCCACCACCACAGTAGCACTGCATGTCACCATGGGAATTATAAGCACTGAATGACTAATCATGATGAGACTTGTGGAAATGCTGCTAGTAACAAAACATACAAATCACTCCACATCACATAGATGATAGCAAATACAGCGGTAGGCATCCACAGTGCATGAACATCAGCAAGGAAGTGGACACCCTGCATCATCTGGACGACTCAACCCACACCTGTAGACCATGGGACAGCACACATTGTGGTAAATTAAAATGTGTGCATACATCAAGGGACATGTGCATGTACACAACAAATATCTGCAGGCATGAGAGTAATAAGTACAGGTGTCATGTTAGGAATTGACTCACACATACCTTATTTTGCACCCATGCAGGTGATGCTGGCTATCCCTTGAAACCTTGGCTCCTCACCCCTGTCCGGAACCTGCAGAACAGGCACGAAGAGGACTACAATGGGCCCATACCCGTACCCGTGTGGTGATCGAGCAGACCTTTGGCCTGTTGAAGGCACGGTTTCGCTACCTCAGCAGGTCGGGTGGGGCACTCCTGTACGGGCATGAGAAGGTGGCCAAGATCATCATGGCATGTGCATTCGACGGAACGTGCCTCTGCCCCCTGAAATTGAACAGCAACCACCAGGTGAGGATGAAGATGATGAAGAAGAAGGGGTTGTACATCAGCCAGGTGGCGATGCACAGGAGGGACCTGCTGTGCGCCAGTCTGTGATAGGCCAACATTTCTAAGGCACATGGATGCAGAGGGTGCCATGGATGTGGGACTCTAGCCACTGGGTGTAGGGGTACATGGACACTGTGCACTGTAAACCAATAAAGCACACATACACAATAACCAATGTCCACTCATGTGAGTTTTTGGTACACAACGGGTGTATTGAACAGGTGATATGAACAAAGTCCTTAACCCTCCACCTCACACACACACCCTCCCCCTCTTCCCTCCCCCTACCCCACATCTCCCCCACAGCCCCCCTCCGCCCACAACTCCCCCTCCCACCACAACTTCCCCACACAACCCCTCCCCTGTCCCTCTCCCCCCACGACTCCCCCTCACATGGTGTGCAATGGTATGCAACATGAGTCTAAATTAGTCCAGACATGTAGGCTGCCCCTGCTACTTGTGTACTCTGTCAGCCTCCGGGGGCATCATGTCACTACACCGCGTGGTGCGCCAGAACTTGCACAGGGGGCTCGTCTGGGTGGAGCTGGCCGATGACCCTGTGCCCGCATGCTCCACTGTCGGGGCAGGGTGCTGAGCTTCCAAGGCATTGGCAATCCTGGCCAGGACCTGCCTCACTGCTGACAGTTCCTCACATATGCACATGGTGCTTGACTCATGGCCCCTTTCGTGGCTGCAGTGTTCTCACGGGCCTCCTGCCTTGTCAGGGCACCATCTGAAATGTACTGTTTCACAATCACTGTCAGCTCCTGCTGCTGCCCCTCTATTTCTGCCATGCACAAGTCTCGGTCCCGGACCCCTGCTGAGGTGGATGGGACATCTGCCAATGGGGCCCAATGCAGTTGGGCCCTCTGTGGGGCTCCAGGCCTCTGGTATTGGCTCTGCTCCAGACTGGTCGAGCGTGGTGCTTTTGGGGGAGCTCATTGGGGTGTGCTGGGGTGTTTGCTCAGGGTTGGGTGTGCCTACCACTTCCGTTGACAGGTTGTCGTCCTCAGGGACACATACCTCAAACTGGCACTGTCCCTCATCGCCACTCTCGGCACTGTGGCAGCTGCCTCCCCCACAGAGCTGTTTGCAGCAGACAGGGTCCCAACTGCCACTGGCTCAGGTTCAGTGGATTCCACCAGTATAGCCACTATTGGTATTGCGGCTGTCCTTTGCCGCCCCTGTGCCTTGCCATCCTGTGTCAGCTTTGCCTTTGGTGGCTGTTGTTGCTTGCCTAGTCCCTTAAATGTGAAAGGCCTGTTGTCGTCTTCCCTGCCCTTGGCCTTCTTTGATTGAGTTGTGGACTGTGCAGCTGTGTCCTCAGCATCTCTGTCGGAATCTGAGCCTGTCAGGGACCGAGAGAGGGACGGCATCAGTGATGGTTGTACATGCATTATGCATACATTGGTATTATAGAAGTTGTACACATTTGATGATTTGCTGTCTTGGAGTTGTGACATACAGGTTGCTTGCTATATGGGGGGTTATTCAGGCATACGTCTGGTTCGCACATGTGTAAGGTGGTGTATGCTGTGTGACATGCCTTTGTGTTGTGGACTGTGTGCAGTGTGACACATGCTGTTTGTGGGGTGTGTCTCAAGTATGGTATTGGCATTCTGCATGCATGTAGATGTGAAAGTTCTGGTGCCAGCATCTAGGCAGTGCTGTGTCCATGTGTGAGTGATGGCCCAGGTATTGGCTCATGTCACTGTCACATTTGTGGCCCATCGTCATACTTTGCATTCCAGTGGTTTGTGTGGACACTCACCTCCATCTGCCGATGACGGCACTCCACGTTCCATGTCTCCCACTCTCTCTATCGCCTCCATGCCAATGGTGCTTGCACAGCTTTCTTCCCATCGGGTGAGCTTTATGGGGGAGTTGGACCCGCCGCCTGTAGCCAGACCCAGGCTCCGATTTGCAGATAGGATATTGCGCACACGGAGGGGCAGGTCATCCCACCTTTATTTGACATCCTTGATGGAGCAGGGGTGGTGCCGACCTAACTGACCTTCTGGGCCACTTCCTCCCATACTTCTTTTTTCTTTAGCTGGGAAGCTCGCCTCAGGTCTGATGTAAACACCACGTCTCCATTCTGGGCCAGAGTGTCTGCCAGCATGTTTAACTCATCTTCAGAGAAGCGCTCTTTTCACTGGCGGGATGCTCCTTTTTTAATGGCCTTTGGCATTGTGCTGGAGGTGTAGCTGAAGATGTAGCTGGTGTTGTGTGGATCCAGGTCCTGTGTCTCGAGGATTGCAATGGATTGTGTTTTCAAGATGGCCGCCGTAGCATTTCCCATTCCGGCGTGATGACATTACTTCCGGTTCTGGTATTGCCGGACCCGTTATTGCCGGTGCCCATTATTTAGGGTTGGACGAAGGCGGAGGAGGTGTCAGTGATTTGCATGATGCTGCTAACGGGGGTTTTAGGGTAATTTACGGCATGCCGGTAAAGATGATACCAGCGTGCCGCTACACGCGTGCACGCATTCTCGTAATTGTCCGCTGTTCACAGCATCAGTGCTACCAGGACACGGTATTGCCTCCATGCCGGCAAGGTTTGCTTTTTACCGTGAATCTCGTAATGAGGCCCATAGTATATTGTGTTTTGTTTTGATAGATACAGAACAACAAGAAGTGCTCCCAGGATAACTGAGGAGCAAGACGTGTAAAAGAATCTTGTTAACTGTTTACACTTAGTTTCACATTTAGTGATCCATTGCGCTAGAACAATACTGTCTAGTTTGCCTGTCAGGACACCTTTGTTGTAGTATGCTTATGTTGCCCTAGTCCTTGACAGAGAAGGGGCTGCCCCTCACGTGTACCAGTGTATGTCTGTTACAACTAGTGGTTGAGAGATATGTGAACGGGGAATCCTAAAGTGATATTTCATACGTACCCTGTTGTACATGACACCTGAAGTAACGTCAGGTATATGCAGCTATGTCATTCACCAATATGCACTAACATCATGAAGATAGGGTTCATGAAAATGCCATGAACAAATGCCGCATATCCTCAATTAACTGTTACTGTCACCTGAGCCCTTTGTCCTTGCTGGTGATTCTGGATACCAACGGCTCATGTGGGTTATAACACCTGTGCACAATCCACTCACACCACAGGAGGTGGCCTACAATTAGGCACACATCCGGACCAGGCTGTGCATTGGGCAGACCTTTGGCACACTGAAGGAACTTTTCCAGTGTCTCCACTTGACTGGAGGGGCACTGATGTATAGCCCAGAGAAGATGGGGCACATCTCCATAGTCTGTGTCATGCTGCACAAAATGAGCTTCAGGTGACGTGCCTCTGCTACCAGATGTGGACATTGCTCCCCCAGAGGGCAACGGAACACATCCTGGGGAAATACGGCCATGCAGTCAGCGTGAGTATGGAAGGGAGGGCCCTCTGAAGCAGCAAACAATCATTCTTTTCTTTTAGACACATTTCTTTGCACCAACATCACTCAGTTGTACATATCTATGTATTAAATTGTACACTCACACTCAAAAAGCATTGTCCTTGCATGTGTTAAGGTTTACAAGTGATTTATTCAGTAAAGTGCAAAAAACCCATCCCCTCATCAAACCCACATTCCCAACAACATCAACTCAGCACACCCACATCCCCAACTACATCCCTTCCCCACACCCTCCTCCCCAAAATCATCCCCTCCCCACACCCTCATCCCTAGCACCATCCCCTCCGCACACCATCATCCCTAGCACCACACCCTCATCACCAAGACCATCCCCTTTCTGCACCTTTGTGGTGTGCTACTATATTTTCCTCTTGCCACCTCTTTGGTTTGGAGTGGTGGGATGACTGATGCGCCGCTGCAAGTGCGTTGGTGGTTTTCTAGCAAGTCCCTCTGTTGGGGGGCCGAGACTGAAGTGGTTGGTCACTACCCAGACTGTGCTGGAGGGGGAGGATCATGGCCTGTTACATGTTTTAATTTGTTGCAGACATATGCTCTGCCAACTCCTGCACCATTTGGCTCATCAGAGCCATACCTGCTGTTTCATTAGTTGCACGCTGACACAGGCCATCAAGGGCATTTGCCGCCCTCCTGAAGGCACCCTGCCCTGCGTCTCACATTGCCTGGGAGTGGCCCAGTTGTTCCTGGGCGATCCTTTCCATTCTTTCCTGGCGCTGATCAATCTGTAAGAGTCTCTTTCAGATGGCATTCAGGGTGTGTTGGGAAAATGTGCTGTGTGTGACATACCAATGCCTCCCCTTAGAGCTAGAAGCCTCTTCTCCATCCACATCTTCATCCACTGGAGGGGATTCAGTGTCCTCTGGATGATGCAAATACAAGTCATGCGAGCAGATAAGGGGCAGGGACTGGTGTGTAGAGGTGAGATGCCGAGCAGGTTAGAGGAGTACATGGCAATATAGCTTACTGAGGCAGCTGCAGTTGTAGTGGCAGTGGTGGCAGGCAGGTTTTCTGTGACTTGCGCAGTGGCCTACCAAACGTCTCACTGGTGTCTGTGGTTGGGTAGGTGCTTTGCACCACAGACTCTGTGCAAACACTGGTAGGAGGTGGCAGGGTGGTAGGTGCACCTGCAGACTCTCCAATACCTGATGTTGGTGCCACTACTGTATCAGATGTTCTTGTACCCCAAGAGGTGGCTGCTGTGGTACCCTTGGAGCTCCTGGAGGTGTTCTTGAGCAAAATTCCCTCCCTGGGAGCTGGAACGCTGGACTGTGCTGCATGTGCTGATGACCTATTGCCACTTGCAGTTGTGCCAGCTGTGCTCGGGTCTTCCATAGTCTCTTGGCTGCTTTGTGTGCTTGTTGGGAGACTTGAAACATGGCATGATTACTCATGTTGAAATATTGTCTGGTATGATTTCATGCAGTGTAGCACTGAGGTACTGTGAACACTGGGTGTGCAGGGCACTATGGTCGCATGAGGGCATACTCACATTGCAGCCGGCATCACATGTAACTGGCTTGGTGATTGGTTTAAGTACTCCACTGATGGGAATGTCTACCTTGGCTGGCCTGTAGACTCATGGGTGTCACTGTTGTGCAAGGCCATGGGTGCCCATGTAGAGCTGCCCTGCTACCCATCATGGTGTCAGTGTGTCATCTAGTTGTATATACTGTTCGTAGAGGCTTTGCTGCTACTGATCTGTTGCACTTGTCTGCAGATTTATAACAACAGCAGATATTGGATGTGTGCCCTGTGTTAAGTGGGCCATGGGCCTCTGTCTTACATGTGATGTGCATACATGGTTATTGTGAATACTGCCATGTAGAGGCTGGTTATGTATTCTGTGTTTAAATTTCAGTCAATGATACTTGCTGTTGGATGTTTGTGATGTATGTCCTACCTGCAGAGCCTTATCCTTCTCTATGGTGGGTCGTTTTGGGGGTTGATACCTGCTATGGCTCCTGGTTTACTGTCCTGAAGTGTTTGATGTGTTTCTTGTGCTTGGGCTGCAATTGTGTAGATATTCTATGGGGGTTTGTGTGACATGGGTCCACGGGTCACTCATATGCTCACCAAGGTCTTCCTGTCTGCCAGCTCTTACATCTGCCTATCCGACACCCTCCTGGCCCAGGTAGAGTATACTGCTCAATGTTTCCTCCCAGGGATGAGTTGCAGCGTCTTCACTTTCCCCCCTACAGTGTCTGTTGTCTGCACACAGTGGTTGGATATGAGGTTGCGGACCATGGCTTTCAGGTCATTTCACCTCTTTCTGAAGGTCCTTAAAGTCCCGTGGAACATTCCCACCAGCGGCCTCCTTATCCTGGATCATGCTCCAGGTGATGATTTTGCACTAGCGGGAT
This sequence comes from Ambystoma mexicanum, assembly GCF_040938575.1. Lineage (NCBI taxonomy): Eukaryota > Metazoa > Chordata > Amphibia > Caudata > Ambystomatidae > Ambystoma > Ambystoma mexicanum. The sequence goes on along the minus strand of NC_090929.1, from coordinate 1,433,121,200 downwards.
ATCTTACAGTACTGTGACCCATAAAGATCCTTCGAACGGGCCACTACCGGCTTAATAAGCACAGAGTGCTCTTGCTCTGAGAATTGTACTTGTGAAGCAGCATTTTGGGCACCTTCCCTTTCCCTTTGCCTCCTGAAATGTTTGGGATGATTTTCAGGGTCGGGTGACAATTCCAAACTGGTGATTTTAAGTGGATTGAGTTTTTAAAGATGGCCGCTGCAGGACTTCCTATTCACATCGAGACCGTTTTTCATTTGTCTGCAATTCTACAAGCGAAATTAAACTATGGTAATTCTGCCAATTTACAGCTGTAAAGGTAATTCTGCTGAAAATTGGCAGAATTACTCCTGAACTTTACTTTACTGTAATAATTATCCAAGACAGAATTCTGTTTGTATTTTTTATGTACAAAATGGTTTCTTACAAACCTGATACATATCACCCCAAAAGAAAAAACATACAATCATAACTCTTAAAATCATTAAAATGCAATTTTACATTTATTCATAAAATGTATATATAAATTCAGAAATGTCCATTTGATATAATCTACTAATATAATTCTATCTACGAAGCATTCTTATGTTCGTCAGTCATCGATCATTTTGTTGAGCTTTCATTCGAAAATATTGCACGTTTTCAAGAAGTGAACCATTCCAATTAACAAGGAGGAAGGTGAACCTTGCAAAAGATATCTCCAGAAAGTTGTCGAGTTCAGTGAGTCATTGGAGTGAACAAACTTTGAAAAGTGATCATTTCTTAGTGGCTGGAGTACCTTACAATGAATCAGTAAGTGCTTTAGAGTTTCTACCACTATACAGCAATATCTACATACAGAAGGACTGGATTATCACAGAGTATGTCAATCTGCCCTTCAAATTGAGATAATATGATCTCAGTCTTTTTTTGAAAGTCAGCTAATTATCCTCTTTCTTTTTGTCATTGAATTTCGCCGAATAAGGTGTTATAAATCAAATTTATTACACCCATCATACAATTGTTCATTGGTTCAAATAACAACCAGTGTGTTGTAACCATGTCAATTGCATTTGTTATGGAAAAAATACCGACCGGTTAATGGCAACCATGTGTGTTACATCTATTCTGTTATAAGAAACAGTTTAGATCCCATTCTCCATTCATTCCTTGTAGGACCAATGTGTCAAGTTTGATCAATCCAAAAGGCCTCTCTCTATTGTCTTCTCTTTTTCATGTCGATCCGCAGGTTGGGAGCCTCGATCACTTCTAAGGCCTGGAATCTAAACTGTGCCCTCACTGTGATTTTTCTCATTAAAATGTCTTGCCATGGATGAATTGATGCGTTTGTTTCTTATGCAAGATTTGTGTTTGTTCATTCTTACTCTTAGTTTACGGGTAGTTTCACCCACGTAATATATGCTGCATGGGCAGCGTATACAATATATGCTGTTCTCTGTTTTGCAAGTCGTGAAAGCATTTCACCCTGATTTTTTTCTCTTGTGTATGGATGCAATACTACTCATCCTTTAATTGGATTATTGCAATTACTGCAATTAAGGCATGGGTATGGCCGGGTTGTTTGTGTTTAATGGTCTTCTGTCTATCATCTCTGTTGTTCACAAGTAAATCCCTTAAGTTGATTGTCCTCTGATATGCCAAAACTGTTTAGTCATGAACAGGTCTCTGGTCCTATCATCGTTGGTAAGAATTGGCCAGTGCTTGTTGATGCACCTCTTTATCTGTGAGCTCTGAGTGGGAAATTTCGATACGTATACAATCACAGGTGCTTCAGTTTTTGATTTGTGTGCCAAAGTGCTTGCTCTTGATTTGGTAGCTACTTTGTCAAATGCCTTCTTCAAGTCTTCCTCAGGGTAACCTCGGTCTTGTAATTTCCTATGCAGTTGCTCTAGTTCTTTCTCGGGTTCTTCTTGATCACTTATAATTCTCTTCAAGCAGAGCATTTGACCATAGGGTAGATTTCGAAGGTTGTTTTGGGGGTGAAAACTCAACCAATGTAAAAGGTTGTTTCTGTCCATAGGTTTGACATATAATGAAGTGGTAATCTGTTGATTGTTCACATTAACCTTGACATCTCAATAGTGGATCCCGGGGTTGCCTATTTCAGCAATGAATTGTATGTGCTGGTCTATGTTGTTGATGTACAGAAGAAACTGGTTATGTGATTCTCTCGAGTCTTGCCATATGCTGAAAACATTGTTGATATAGCGTAGCCAAATATTCAATTTGTCCTTCCATTGCATCTTCTCTAGGATATGGATGGTCTCGAAATGGTGCATGAATGCATTTGCGTATGATGGAGCCATGGTAGCCCCCATGGCGGTTCCTGATACCTGGAGGTAGTATTCTTTATTGTGCATGAAATATGAGTTTGTTGCGATGAAGGTGAGTAGAGATAGTAAAAACTCCAAAGCTGCTCCTATTTCGCCTTCTTGTAGAAGGAGCCATTCGACTGCCTCCTGACCATGGTCATGCGGAATGCTAGTGTACGGGCTGTTTACATCGATGGTAAATAAAATGTCTCTTTCTGCAAGTTGGACGCCTTCAAGAATGTTCAGGAAATGGGTACTGTCTTTTACATATGTGCATGTCTTTTGGATTATTGGCTGTAGAAAGTAATCAATGTATGTGCCTAGCAGTTGTAATAGTTCTCCCTTGCTGACACTATGGGTTTTCCTGGAGGGTTGGTTAGACTCTTAAGGATCTTGGGTAGCAGGTAAAAGTGTGGGGTTACTGGTTGTACATTTTGTAGGAATGCTTTCGTTTTTTTCGTGATTATTCCCATGTCTTCTGCTCTTGTGAGTAAAGATTCTAAATTTCAGCTTATATCCTCAGTAGGGTCATGGTCTATTTTGGCATAGACTGTGTGGTCGTTGAGCTGTATTTGGCATTCGGTTATGTAGTCTTGCGTGTTTTGGAGTAGAACGGCACCTCCTTTATCCACTGGTCTAATTTTTTCATCAGTGTATAGCCCTTGAATAATTGGCATTTCTCCTCTACTGAGGTTCTTGTTCTTAGGTGCTCCGAAATGCACTTTCTTTAAATCAGATAACACCATCTTTTCAAAAATGTCGATGGAGGGCACACTGATAGGTGCTACAAAAGTATTCTTTGGTCTGAATTCTACCAGATCTGGTTGATCTGGTTGATCTTGCTCTCTGGTGTTATCTTTCTCCATTTCCGCAAAAAATACTTTCAATTTGAGTTTCCTTGTGAGCTTATGTAATTCTAGTTTGGTGTTAAATAAATTTGTTCCAAAAAGTCGGTACAAATGTTATTCCTTTTTGTAAAACTGTGTTCTCTAGTATGCTCAATACTCTGTCGGAGATGTTAACTACTAGGTTCCTCGAGCATGAAACCTGGGTGTCACCCCTGGTCCTTTTCCTCTTCCCCCTCCTCGTTCTTTTCTTCATAGGCTGTTTTCTAAAAAAGGCTGGGAGCCTCTATTGGATCCTAATGGTGCTCTGTCGGTTGTACTGCTGCCTTCTGCTCCTTGTGGGGGTGCTTGTGGATTGTTGCCACCTTTATTGGAGTCAGTATCTGAACTGCTATTATCTTAGTTGGGGTTCTTGGATTGTGGTGGTTGATTCTGACATTTGTTGGCCCACATATATACTTTGTCTCTTAAATAGTCAAATGTGACTCGCCAAAGTTTTCTTATTTTTCTTGCACTGAGGTCCATTTTATACCCTTCCAACCGCTTGTTGATGTCCGCTAGGATATCACAAAAATTTCTCTTCGTTGATAAGTGCAGTAATCTCTGTGGTTAGATCTTCGATTTCTTTTTCTAAAGTTTTTAACTTAATCTATAACTCTTTTATAGCTAGTAGTATCAAGTCCAGATATCATTTATTGAGTATTTGCACCCATTTCAGCACAAAGTCTTTATTTTCTTTGCATAAAGTTGGTCTTAAAGCAATCCTTAGTCTGCGTGTGATACACTGTGCTTTATAGTAACATCCCAATGCAACAGCGTGAAGTTTCCTTTTGATGGCTTTCCGGATGGTGTATTCAAGTTGCTTGATCCTTTTGTTGGGATCAATATGTTGTGTGGAAAGGTTGGTGGATTTGATTAGACCAAGTATCACGTTCGCTTCTTCAGCTGAAAAGCCTAACATGGTTTCTCTCAATTCTGTACGTTTTTCAATCTCGTCGTAAGACATCCTAGCGTGCCTCCATTCTGTGATACACGGAAGTGGAAAGTTCAGAGTCTAGAAGGGGTGAGCGGGCACTGCTTTCTTCCAATGTTTCTTTTATATTTTCGACTGACGATAAGCTTAAAGCAAGGTGTAGTATGTGGGGTGCGGCCCACTATAGCGTGCCAGCTTGTAGGGCCCAAACTGTAACTGTAGAAAAGGAGACCTAGGCTAAATAGCCTTCGGTGTGGGCCGCACAACCTCAATTTCCACTAGGGGTAATGTGATTTCTTGAAATTCCTTATGTAATAATCACTTGTACTCTTCAGTGGTTTTTTAAAAAAAGTGATTTTTAATTTTTAATTTTTTTCGTTTCCAGTCTTGGTTATTTTCACCAAACACCAAACAATATCTTCAAGCAAACATGTAGATTAGCCAATGCATTTCAGAGCTAATCCTTCATCAGGGCCTTATCTAATCCTTTATTTTCCACTATACATCATAAGCAACATAATTATAATGGTGTCACATTGGATGATACATTCAAATAATGACTGGGTACTCACAGGGGAGAGAACACAACATATAGGGAGACATGTAAGAAAACTAACAAAACAAAAATAACATTCCATCTGTTACTCAACCGTTTTACTCAATTATCATGCATTTACTGGTGAACTCATTCTCATGACATTGTGTTGCCATTGCTGATATTGTCCTGTTACTGTAAAGTGTTTATTCTTCTGATTGATCACTATTCATTCTTATGTATGCATCACTACACCGGCACCATAGTAATGTGTTCAAGTTAAATGATATATTCAATCGTGACATAGTGTCTCACAGCACAAGCTTCATGAACGAGGTCATGGTCTGACCTGAATTGCGTGCACCAGTTCCTCGCAACGTGTTGCAATGTGCTCCTGAAAAGAAATCAATTCCTTTAGTGGCGAGGACTGACTGGTTAGAATTCCCAGTATCTATCTCAAAAAGTGTGCGCTTACCGTTTAAAAAGGATCGATGAGTGCTGTGCGCGCTCGTAACACGGTCAACTAGAGAGGCGTTGTCCGTGTGTCTCTACATGTTAGTATGGTTGTCATGTGGAAGTCCTCTAACAAGATGGCCGATCGCTGTGGGACCTGTTGGCCATCTTTGAATGGGTTGTGCCTGGTATTCTAAAACTGCATCGGCATGTATTGTCAATAGACAAATGCTGATGGTGCGGTGAATATGCACCATTTCATGCCTTGAAATAAACATGCTCATATTCTGTCTCTTTTTTCCATAACAAATGCAATTGACATGGTTACAACACACTGGTTGTTATTTGAACCAATGAACCATTGTGAAGTGTTCACACAGATGGAACTTGTACTTGAAAACTATTTGTTCCAAAGATTAAACTGCATAACAATCATTGTTTATTGTAAATGCTGGAAGTGCTGGTTATGTATTCTAAAGATCATTCGTATTCTGATCACAGCCCAATGAGTATGCTGGTAATGTTGGTTATCTGCTCTATTGATCATCTGCATACTGATCTAAGTTTACTGAACCAGGTTTGGATTGGCCCCCTCAGCCTTTCGGCCCGTAGCCGCCCCCGCCTGGGCCTATTTTGAGAAAAAAAACAAATTTGAAAAATCTTTTTTTTATCTTTAGAAGGATAAAGATGTCTTTATTGTTTCTAGACACATTTTTGTGATGCAATTTATACAAGATAAATATCGACCACCATTGTGCTGGATTATACAGTACAGGTGTCATTGTATAAAAGCTTGGCAACCAGATGACTTAATAACATGACCAAGGCTCTGGCCCTATGCATGTTTCAGGATGCATCATTGAAGGCTGTTCATAGCTCTATGAGAGAATCTGATCTTATCAGAAAGCAGAGGGGCCTATCAGAAGGCAGGAGTAGTGGCAACTACCTAGGCAATGTTTTGTCTATATTCCTGACAAGTCCATGCTTAATGCGTCTTGCAGTAGGTTTGGTAATCAAATGTCGAATGTGAGCGACAACTATTTTACCTCAAGTTAGTTACTCCAAATAGAAAATTTGTAACTAACAGAAAATTACATTAAAACAAAAAACAATCATAGATTTCAAGACTTAACTATGAAAGACAACAGTTTTTCTTTCCTCCTGGGATTATGTGAACAATGACATTACACATAATTGTTTCACGTAGATTTGGTTCAAAGGCTTATTTTAATCTTAACTTCAACCTCCTGGATAAGTTTAAAAAATAAGTTATGGCTGATGTCCAAATAGTACATCCAAAATACCATCTGAAAATCAAGGCAAATCAAGTCATTAAATTAGATTCAGAGATAGTACATTTAAAAAGTTTGTCTGTCAATCAATGCTCCTGGGTTTCCATTACTTCTTCTGTTACATTCCATGAAGGTAAGAATTGCTTCCAGAGTTCACATATTTGGTGGAAGCCAGTTAAGGAATTTCATGGCAACTTCTAAACCTAGGAAATATGCAGCATTAGCTGGGAAAGCCTGAAGCATTACAGCATTGAAGCCTTTATACAACAATGAAATGCCTTCTTCACGTACAAATTCCCGTGAAACATCCCTAAAGCCATTGGGGTACTTTCATGCAGGTGCACTCTGAAAGCGGGATTTGAGCACATCAGGAGGAATCGCCACTGCTCAGTTAAAAATTCCTGCCATTCCTCCATCAAAAATAATACTGGGTACACTTAGGTCACTCACTTTTTCCTTCTGGGGTCAATATATTTTTTATCCATTCATAGGTCATGAAGTACATTTCAGTGGCTGGCCCATCTCTCATAAGAGTGAGCACTGTTCCTTTGTACGCTCCTCAAATTCCAGCTTCTCTGTAGATGTGTTTCACACAGTCCATGCAACCAGCATATTTGATTTCACCTGAGGGAGCTTGAATTTGTAAAAGGCACTTTATTTGCTCCCCTGGACCCATGATAGCAGTTGTGAAAACACCAGACAGCATGCCAGCAGCAAAAAGTTGTGGGTATGACAATGGGTCATTCAGGTTTTTCTGCTGAAGCTTTTTTTCAAGTCCCAAACCAAAGAAGCACACTGCAAACATTGGCGTTACTCCAAATGTAGGTGCTGCCATACCTTTATACAAACCTTGCATTCCCTCTTTCACTAGTGATTTCTTGAAGCAGTCTAATGTGCTAGAGTAAAGCGAAGGTTGGCCCGGCAGGGACTTTGGTTGGGTTTGTAAACAGACCTGCATAGTGTCCAGGGGGTGCCCCACGAACACCAGGCAAATCCCACCAAATCCCCCAGCGAAGAAGTTCTTCACCGGGCTGATGGGTTGCTCCGGCTTGGCCATGTTCTGAGAGAGGTCACGTGCTGCGGGGACAGACGGTGCGTGGAAGTGCCAGTGTGCTCCTGGGGGACTCTGATCGCTGCCGGTCCCACTGTAAAAGCCGTTGCCCTCGTACTACTACAGCCGGACATTCGCCCGCCCACTGTCAAGAGACCACACCCACTTGCGCACACCGGCTTCCCAGGGCCGTCCCACGACCTCTCACCTACAACACATTACCTTGCTTTGCTGATTGATTTGCATGCATGATGTGTGCATCATAAATTATGATCCATGCATCATTCACATTCTGCTCCAGCATGCAAAGTTGAGGGGCCAGGGCCGACACCGGGCCGGCTGCTGTCACCGTGCCGCCACTCCAGGGGGCACGATGCCCCCTGGTGTGGCTGTGCTGTTGTATTAGTGATAAATATGTATTAGTGATATTAGTGATAAACGACCAATTTTAGAGTAGAATAAGCATCCATTTCGGGCTATGTATTTTGCCTTTCGCAAATGTGCATGTTTTTATTTCTGCCGTTGTCTCTGTTACGATCATCACAAGACATTCCATCTCGATTTCCTCGGTCACTTGACAAAATCCTTGTGCCTAAAAGCTTCTGTACAGTGTAGAAATATTTGACGATAGAACATCAAGTGGCCATTGACTTCATTGTGCCACAATGAATGATGTGTTGTAATGTGTCTATCTTTCCCATCTCCCTGGCATGCGGTTCAGGATGTTTGTTTGCATGTATGAGGTAACGAGTACTCAGAGTATGGGATATCCTGTCAGTGCGCTGCTTTCCCTATTTTGCCAACCTCTGAAGACTGAAAGTAGATACATGCAGGCTTGACATGCGGCCAACTTTGCACCAGACCTACAGATGAACATTACTGGTCTGCTGTTAAATCTCAGTTACCAGATTAAGGGTATTCACTACAGAATAATTGCTAATTTTACCATAGCCGCTATGATATCTTAGTGGGTTGAGCTCTTGCTGCTACGATGTGTGTGTTATCTGCAGGTTCAAATCCCAGCAAGGCCATCTAAGCCTTGCATCCTTCTTAGGTAAATAAATGAGAACCAACACAGGTTGGGTGATATTGTATGCATATTTGTTCTATAAAAAAGAGCTTAAGCGTAAGTGCTATACAATAACATATTATCATTTGGCCTTGGACGTCTGCTTGCATTCACAGTAATTTGACAATATGGATCTATACACACAGATATAATGATACATGTGGTGATCCACTCTTGTATGAAATGTATGTCACATTAGTGAAATCATAACCATATTGTTCGTAGTGTACTTAGGAACAATGCTATTTGATGGCACTTCCTGTTTTGTCAAGAGTGAAAGGTCATGTTTCATCGCTTCCGGGGATGTCACTTTGGTGTGTGCGTCAAATGACATCACTTCTGGGGATGTCATCAGAGGTCAAGGGTTGTGAGGCGAGGGGTGGGTCATTTTTATTTTGGGTGTCCGGGCCTATTTCTTGTCCCAGTCCGAGCCTGTACTGAACACACTATAGATCGGACACACTGTATGGTGATATATACCTGCTCACATGGTAGCAATCATGACTTATACTACCGAAAAGTTTAGTCCACTAGTGTGGATCTAGAAGCACAACGTAGAGCGCACACCAACATATACATCATTCTATACAAGGTATGGTGCCAAGGTAGTCCATGTCATCACAGGACATTATTTAAATAATTGCCTGACAGCGTACCTTTGTTGTTATAAGATAGAAAGTATAAAAAAAGAATATTATATCACATATTTCGACAACCAATCTCATATTTGAGTGACCTAAGTCGTAGGTAGTTGCAACAACACAATCATATAGATATATAGTATGAACAGGCACACAGAGACCAACACTGCCGGTTTATTTCGTGGTACTATATTCACTGCGTTATCACGTTTTGATGCATAATTACAAAGGGACAGAATATGAGCATGGTTATTTTGTGGCATGAAATGGTCATATTCACTGTACAAATAGCATTTGTCTATTGACAATACATGCGGATGCAGTTTTAGAATACCAGACACAACCCATTCAAAGATGGCTGATGGGTCCCACAGCGATCGGCCATCTTGTTAAAGGATATCGCCATGACAACCATACTAGCAGGTAAAGACACACGGACACCTCCACATTGGCTGACTGTTACGAGCGCGCACAGCCATCATCGATCCTTTTTAAAAGGTAAGCGCACACTTGTTGAGATAGATACTGGGAATTATAACCAGTCAGTCCTCGCGACTAAATTAATATATTTGTTTTCAGGAGCACATCACAACACGTTGCAAGGAACTGTCGCACGCAATTCAGGTCAGACCATGACTTCGTTCATGAAGCTTGTGCTGTGAGACACTGGCCCTCATTACAACCCTGGCGTTAAGGGATTAACGGCGCGGCAAAAGGTGGCAGCGCCATTAACCCCTTAACGCCTCATTACGAGGTCCCTTTGCGGGATGGCGATTTTAACGCCTGCTTTTTGCAGGCGTTAAAATCCAACCCGCAAAGGGACCTTGGTGCTAAGTACGGTGCCGCAATTTGCGGCACCGTACTTAGCGCCTTCCCCAATTCCATTGAGCCCTATGGGGCAAAAATGGGAATGGGGAAGGGCCATGGCGGCATGGGGAATTACCGCCCCGCCAACCTCAGAATGGGGCGGTAATTCCCCATTCCGCCATGACGGAGTCGGTAAGTTACCGGCATGGACCATGGTGCTAGGGTTGTAATGAGGGCCACTATGTCACAATTGAATATACCATTTAACTAGAGCACATCACTATGGTGCCGGTGTAGTGATGCATGCATAAGAATGAATAGTGATCAATAGGAAGTTAAACACTTTACAGTAACAGCACAATAACAGCATTGGCAACACAATATCATGAGAATGAGTTTACCAGTAAATGCATGATAATTGAGTAAAACAGTTGAGTAACAGATGTTATGTTTCGTTTTGTTTATTTTCTTACATGTCGCCCTACATATTGTGTTCTCTCCCCTGCGGGTACCCGGTCATTATTTTAACGTATCAACCAATGTGACACCAATTATAATATATATAATGATGTTGCTTATGATGTATAGTGGAAAATAAAGGATTAGAAGGCCCTGATGAAGGATTAGCATCCAAAATGCATTGGCCAATTTACATTTTTGCTTGAAGAAATTGTTTGGCGCTTGGTGTAAATAACCAAGACTGGAAACTAAATAATAAAAAATTAAAAATCACATTTTTTGAAAAACCACTAAAGAGTACAATTGATTATTACATAAGGAATTTCAAGAAATCACATTACCCCTAGTGGGATTTGAGGTTGTGCGGCCCACAATTAAGGCTATTTAGCCTATGTGTCCTTTTCTACATAAACCAACAAAATCACCATCTTCAATTTACCATGACTATAAAAAAGGAAGAGATTTACTTCCTAGACCTTACTATTTACCATAAACGCAGTCATCTGCTAGTTAAACCTTATCACAAGATTATGGACAATAACTCTCTCCTACACTATCAGAGCCATCATGTTAAACATCTCAAAGATAACCTGCCCTACACGCAGTTCCTATAGCTCAAAACAAACAGCAGCAGTAAAGAAGCATATGAGGAAGAAGTAAGGACGCTGAAAAATAAACTTTAACAAAGAGAATATCCAAAAAAACTAATTACCAAGCTTCAAAAAGGGCCTTTAATAATAACCGTGAGGCACTTCTGAAGGACAAGACTAAAAACTCGCCATTGATTTATCATACATCATCCTACTCCGTAAAGGGTACATTGTCACTATTAGCTTTGTGTTTTATTGTGTGGTTTAGATTAGATGCACAGTGCCACAACAACATTTGTGTTGTGTTTTAAAGTTTATTTAGTAATTTGAATAAAATTGATCATTTATTTTTGAGAAATTTGAGACTCACTGTGTTATTGTTGTACATTTGTAAATAATCTAACTACCCCCTATATAATTCTAGTTCTACTTCCCAAAAATAAGGTAGAGATTCCACCTATGATGATCATTGGGTTTCCCCTCTATATACTGAGTTTCATAGTGGCTATCGGTCACAGGAATTACAAATTAGTGGAGTTCTTTCAATATTTGTCTATTCCCCTGTTTTCACAAAAAAACCTCTAGTTTCTATTCTGGTCCCCTACCACATTTATAAAATGACAGAAGAAAAAACACTGACCTACAGTGATGATTATGCTACAGCCCTAATAAACGCGACCTCTTTAATAACAGTGACCTAGGAGAAAATCAAGATCAAAACAGTTAACCAGTTAAGAAAAAGACTAATTAGAATTGAACTCCACGGGGCCATAATGCTTGAATACCACAAAATCAAAGCACTCCCACAAGGCCTCACAGTCCTAAACGAACCTCGGTTGTTCTTAGATAATGCTAAATTCAAACTCCAATGGAGTTACATAGTGAATTGTTGTGGGCGCAACTGGCTCATTCTAATAATAGATACGGCAAAGGAAACCTCTCAAAAAATAGAGATAGACCTTAAAAAACTTGAAAACGACATTAACAAATTGACATCTTTGGACAACGTTAATAAACGACTTGAGGAAATCAAAAAGGAAATTAAAGATGTCAAACAGATAAACAAATTAGAACGCATCCAACGCCTTAAAAAATACCTCACTAAATACTGCCATGAGAAAGCACACTACTATACTCAAGAGGGATATAAACAGCAGCCACACAATCAAACATGCCCAATAATCGAAATAGACAAGTCTGTTTCCGCGCCACTTCCTATAGCTCCAGTAAAATCTTTGAGAAATCGTCTGCCAAACTCCAATGGCCATTGTTTTTTTTTTCCAATAAATCCATATAGGTAACCGAGTAAGTAGTAGCAAATTGAAAAATTAAAGACCCGAACCAGAAAGCTTAACAAGAACCTGGTGGATGGACAAAGTTACTGGTCACCACCCATGTGGACATTGCACTGTTTGCATACTGACTTCTATATCCAAACAGATAGAAATCGGATTAGAAAAACTGTGGAGACAAACACACTTTTCTAACTGCAACTCTGATTACGTCATCTACATGACCATGTAAGCTCAAATATATAGGCAAAACTATCAGAAAGATGGATCTTGTATTATTGAGCACAGAAGTTGCATAAAAAAATGTATTGGCACAGATGGTGAAACATTTTGTTGATAAAAACCACAGATGCATGAATTCAAATGGACAGTCCTTATGACCATAAAAGGCAATGAAAATGCCTCAAAGAAAAGGATTCTGCTAGAAAAGGAACACAAATGTATATTCCTTACAAAAAGTGATAGGGAAGGCCTCAATGAGGCTATCGAGTGGCATCAAATTTGATTGAGAAAAACAGAAAGAGAAACCTTAATCAGACCTAAATACAGAACCCCTAAATCAGGTATAAACATGAGAGCAGAGAAACATCCTTTAGATCCTCAGCCGTTTATACTAAAACATATGGGTAGGTATAGCCTAATCCTAATATTCCCACTTATAAACTAACTCATCCTAAATCTATACCTAGATCAACAAGCTAATGCCTAATTGCGGCATGAACACTAAACCTGTCGTAAAAACTGAAACACTGGACTGCACGGGACAAATGGCTGTGTAAAATATCTATCTTGCCACCTATATATAAAAATTCAGTGTGGTTTTAAATGTACTCCTATATACTAATGCCCAATGGTCATGAAATTCAAAACCCACTGGAAAAAAAATGAGAAAATCGGCAGTATAGTCTGTAAGGCACCAAAAACTAAAGAAAGGACTACCAAAGGGGGATATATCCACGCAAGATGGCATGCAAGGTTTTCTACATTCCACCTCGGCGTCCAGAGAGGAGCCTATAAACTCAAACGCGGTCAGTGTTCCGTTTTCCAATGCGGTTCCCCTACCTAGCAATAAGGAAGATTACAGATTAATCCAACTGCAAAACTAAAACACCAGGTAAGAACTTCGCAAAAGCGACCTTTTGCTAATGCCCCATGGCACCCTCGCACCTGTATGGCTTGCACGTCACACTACAGACGGAAGACTCATCCAGACAATGTCTGATTTTATTTTTCAGGCCGCTAGTGCAAAGCATACGGATTCACACCGAGCACGCGTAAATCTTAAGACCGTAGAAAATTGAGCGGCACCGACGGGAAGAAACACCCACCTTGCACGATACCAGATAAAACCTAGGTAAGCCTACGTCTAATCATAAGTATACAAGAAAAAGCATTTATGGCTCATTTTTATTAAAGATAGCTCTTTCCATAATCTATAGATCCAGATAGTGCCAGTAGCAGAATCAACCTTTGGTGATTTGTTTATAAACCACGCCTCATATTGACCACCTCCAATTAAAGGAAAGACCCTAAGAAGGTAGGTTTTCTGACTAAACTCGTGAGGTGTATAAAGTGCAAACAGGGGATAGCTTCATAGCGTACAGAAGTTTGAGTCCTTTTTATTTTAAGAACCAGGTACCAGGGTTGTCTTGACTACAGATATAATCTCCTGCTACAATCTGGACACCATCTAATAAGGACCTCCTCAGCATATTAGAGCAGGTAATTAATATACCTAATCTAGGCATGAAACGTTTTGAGTATCCACAAGAATTTGAGCAACTATAGCTTACTCCTTTATCCTTTTGTGTTTTTCAACAGTTACACCATACAAAGTGAATACAAGACTTCATTTTGTGGAAATATGTTTTGCTAAATGAGCGTTTTATTGTAATCACAACTAATGTGACGTACTGCCTGATGAATGTTCCAAAATTTGTATGGAGAACAGAAACATGTCGAGTTCTAATTTCCAGTAAAGATTTCTACTGGAAATAAGTTTAGAACCCAACCATAGAGTGCTGACAACTAAAAGATTGAAATAGCTTCTAAAGCTGTCCAAAACTAACAGTGTTGATTTATCATACACCATCCAACACCCTAAAGGACACATTGTTACTCTTAGCTTTGTGTTTTATTGTGTTTTAGATTAGATGCACAGTGCCACAACAACATTTTTGTTGTGTTTTAAAGTTTATTTAGTTATTTGAATAACATTGATAATTTATTTTTGAGAAATTTGAGACTAACTGTGTTATTGGTGTAAATGTTGAAATAATCAAACTACCTCCTATATAATTTTAATTCTACTTCCCCAAAATAAAGTAGAGATTCCACCTATGGTGGTCACTTTGGGTTTCCCCCTCTATATACTGAGTATTTGTGCCCATGCCATCTGTACTTCTTTTAGTATGAGGTTCCATGAACCATTTGGCCCCGGAGTGCAGGAATTAGATCCAGTTTTTATGATGTGTTCAAGGGTCTCTATTGAGACATCTAGGGCCCATTTTTGAATATGTTGTTCAATGGGTTCCACATGAGGGCCACTGTATAACTTAGAAAAGTATCAGACCCAGGTCTCCTCACAAATTAGATTGAGCATTGCTTGTTCGTGCCTCCCATTAGTATGATTTATTAGTATCCACACATTTTTGATATTTTTGGTCGGTTCTGTTTTCATCATTATTTTGCTATCTTTATTTAGGAGAGGATATATATTACTTTTCATCCAGTTTTAGAATATCTGTTTAACTTTTTTTATATTGATACGTTTAATTAAATCTACAGTTGGAGAGTTTTTTAATCACTTTTATTTGTTTTCTTATTTCTTTATTCTTTTGTTGAATCTCTTCTATGCATCCATGTGGACGATTTAGTTGTGAGGCTTGCGTCTTTGCCTGGGCACTTGATGCATTTGTCTTTACTATGAAGATTGGAAAGGACTCTACCCATAATTCCATAATTTTTCGCTCAAGTGTGGTTATAGAACAGTACTCTCTTGTTAATGTATTCATTTGCTCCAGGCCTTTCCGCTCCAGCCTAATCTATTTTGTTTTGCGTTTAGAGCCACATTTCTACAGTTAGTTAAAGATGGTGTGGGAATACTTTAAATTAAGTATTCATTTATTGTGATTGTTTTCTAGGCTGGTAAGTTCTTCTAACCTTATTACTGCATGGGCTTCTCCCTCTGAAGCAATGGCATAGTCCAGCCAAGAGTGGGAATCTCTACCATGCCATGTGGATTTGGCCGGCAAATCATCCACTATGTTCCCATTTAAAATCGTCATTCTCCAACTTTCGCAATATTCTCTCCATCTTTTGCCTTGCATGGTCTGAGATTAAGGGGCAAGCAATGGCAATCGCCAACTAATAGAACTTCTGAGTATGTGTTTTCACAGACTACAATTCATCTAAAGCCAACATCATTATCTCGATGTATATTGAGCCAATAGATGTTTATTAATAAGAATTGCATACACATATGTTTACATTCAAGGTTAACTGAGATGGCTAGTATTCCTCTCTAATCAGTGGGAATTTGAGTGCCGTTGATGCCCATTCCCTGTTTGATGAAAATACAAAGACCTCCCAGAGGTGGCCTACCGGTGGTCTCCTCGCCATTTGTTGGAAACATATATGTCCATACCACAATAGGACATCCGTTGCACATGTTTCCAGAAATCACACTATGGAGAACTCTTGCAGCTGATCTATTAGGTTTTGTATGATCGAACTGGAAAAAAGGTCCCACCGTACAAAACGACCAAAAAATGCTACCACCAAAAGTTCGAACACCAAAAGTTCGAACGTTTGGTGGTAGCATTGCAGGTAAGTAAAAAAAAGAAAAAAAGACTGCGGGGGATGCAGGGATGTCCCCCGCAACACCCCGCTCACTATACTGTGTAGCATAGTGAGCAGGGTGTTGCGGGGGACACTCTGTAGCACAGCCGCAAAAAAAAATGGAGAAACAAAAACGGGGGCTGCAGGGGTTTCCCCGCAACATCCCGCTCGCTATGCAGTGAGCGGGATGTTGCGAGGGAAACCCCTGCAGCCCCCATAGTATGTAAGTGTGTTCATATGAGAAAGGTGCAAACATTTGGTAGTTCACACCTTACCATGTGAACATTCCGGCCGTTGCAAAATCAGCCGCGGTCGGATCACTTAGAATCATCTATTATCATCATGTTAGTCAATTTAGCAAAACCTCTAACATTCCATGAGTGCGAAGGTCGGCTGCGGGTTATTAGAAATTTGCTCCACTTGGCTACCAAGGATGATTCTCCCATCTGACTTCGTGATCAAGTCCCTCTATTACTCTTGACCAGTACATTTGTTCAGGTTCCTTCCTTATACCTCTTCCTTTAAATGTGCTTTTATTTCCTTTGATTGGTCCACCCCGTATTACCCATTTTTGTAACTTCTCAGTGTCACTTTGGGCTACCACAAATCCTTAATAGAAATCACTAGATCCATTACCAAGCTCGAGTTGAAATGCACCACCGAACAATTAAAATCATTCTTTTCTGGGAATTCAACTCTCTCTATATCTCTTGAAGAGGCCATTCTTAGACTTGGTATCTCAGCTAGTAAAATAACAACATTTCCTCTGTTTAGACATATACTTTTGATTCTCCCAATTGTATGTGTAAACAATAACTGGAGGCATGGTTTGCAGGGAGTCTGATTCATACCCATTTGTTTAAGATTCGGTGCTTGTAAATAATTAGATTTATCAAACTATTTTCTTTCTTGTTCTGATTCCTCCTGTCTATTGTCATGCTGCTGTGAAGCCCTTAGGAATAATTCCGGGCTCTTTGGCCTAGTGAGCTCATGTAGTTTATACATGTGATTTAAAAAGTCGACTAAATGTATAAATCTACTTGTAGTAGACGTACATTGTTTTAGAGATTTCCTTACTATTTTTTCTGCATAATTATGTCTGTTTGGAGGATAATTTCTCGTATCATGCTACATGTCACTACTAATTCGCTCTGATAATCTATATGGGTTACTTTCCATTGGGCTTTCCTAGGACATGGGTCTACGTTCTACTCTCTTATGGACCAATCTCCAAACATCATCATCTCGCTCTCTATAATTTTCTTTATACACAGTTTCACCCCTCATTCTCGCCTTGTGAGGCAGTTTAATTTGTTCATCCAGTTCATTCCTTCTTATACTTCTGTCTGTCATTCTCTCATCATGTCTTTCATAACTTCGCTCATTCAACCGGTTACTATATGTGTCAGGATTTTTTGGAGAGGCATCATTTTCACTCTCATTACCATCATCATTTTTTTTCTGACTTAGATCATAAAGTATCATGGGGAGTTCCACCTTCACAAATGTCTTTGGTATGGTGAGAGGATGTAGTCGTAGACCATTTAGGCCAAAAAGAGCTAACCCAGTTTGAATTGAGACAGATGTAGTCATGGGTACACTGGTGTTATTAGACAGGGATTGCCTTTTGATCTCATTTCTACTTTCAGCTTGAATCTTCTTAATACTTTCATTTTGCACAAGGTCGCCACTGATAGCATTCTCCTTTTCCTCTAAAGATTACTTTGGAATAGATTTACTACGAGCAACATCCTCTGAGAATGGAGTATCTCTAGTAATTCGATTGTCAGGGTTTCCAATTGCTTTGGCAGCTTCCCTTCAATCCAGGCAATGATCTTTTGAGATCCCTTTGAATGCCACAAGAGAACGTTTCTGGAAGAAGGTTTGCATCAAACCATTCTTGGTTTTACTAGTTTTTACATTTTTAGGTTTCTTATGGCATCCACCTCAATTAATAAGACCTTTGCTCTTTTTTTACAATGTTTTTGAAGGATGACATTCCACGGGTTGAGATATGATCTTATTTATTTCAATATTTCCCTTGTTGACAGTGAAATGGATCCTTCAGGGCTAGAGCAGACTTCTAATTCCATCTCCATCTCAGGTGGAGGAGGGATAGATTTTTTTGTAGATACCCAAACACAAGATTCTTCCCCTGTATTTTGAGTCATGCCTTGTAGAGGATACTGTAGCATAGTCAACTCATTCA